>NC_085932.1:13792500-16292500 GCF_963556715.1 Cydia fagiglandana | reverse complement strand
ATTTACGAAAAAACTTTGCTATTAACTCCATCAGGCGCTGATGACTTTTTGTATGGATATATTGAAATCCGACTCGCACTTGACCGTTTTACATAGATTAATTTTTTTTTTGTAATTTCGGGTTAGTAAGTTCGGGTCATGATTTATATGGTAATCATCATCATCATCATCATCATCATCATCATCATCATTTTCGCTTTCAGTCGCCCACTGCTGAGTATAGGCCTCTCTTCGTGTACGCCACTTATATACATGCATTTATGTGTATGGTAATATTTAGTAAGTGACATGGCATAATGTATATTGACATAATCTGTCAAACTATCAAATTTGTTTTTTTTTGTCAAATTTAGTGTAAAGTATTATATTTTGTCATAGTTTAGTACTAAATGTCAATGTTGGGTAATTTTTTGTAGACTGCATTTCTCATCTTAAGGGCCGGCAACGCACTTGCAGCCCCAGTGATCGCTGTGCTTATGTATTTTTGGGCGAGTTTTTGGGTTTCGTATGGGAATATTTGGTACAAAGGTACATGTTACAGTGTCCCAGTGTATATTGACATGATCTGTCAAACTGTCAAATTTGACAGTTTTTGTCAAATTTAGTGTAAGATCATATTTTGTCATGGTTAAGTACAAAATAAAATTACTTAAATATTATTATTGAATAGAATAGAATAGAATAGAATAGGTAATTATATGGTAATCATCATCATCATCATTTTCGCTTTCAGTCGCCCACTGCTGACCTATAGGCCTCTCTTCGTGTACGCTACTTATATACATGCATTTATGTGTATGGTAATATTTAGTACAAAGTGACATGGCATAATGTATATTGACATAATCTGTCAAACTGTCAAATTTGTTCGTTTTTGTCAAATTTAGTGTAAAGTATTATATTTTGTCATAGTTTAGTACTAAATGTCAATGTTGGGTAATTTTTTGTAGACTGCATTTCTCATCTTAAGGGCCGGCAACGCACTTGCAGCCGCAGTGATCGCTGTGCTTATATATTTTTGGGCGACTTTTTGGGTTTCGTATGGGAATATTTGGTACAAAGTGACATGTTATAGTGTCCCAGTGTATATTGACATGATCTGTCAAACTGTCAAATTTGACAGTTTTTTTGTCAAATTTAGTGTAAGATCATATTTTGTCATGGTTAAGTACAAAATAAAATTACTTAAGTATTATTGTTGACAGATACTGTCAAATGGGATGTTGTTTGACAGAATCTGTAAGAATCTTGAAAGTTGAAAGTTTTTTAATAAATATGGATCTTGCTTACGCAGCGTCTTATGTAGGCGAACATCGCGCGATCCCGAAGCGAAACGGCGGGACGCGGCGCGAGGCGGCTCAATCAATCCTTTGATGCCCATAGAAGTGTCCTATGTAAGCGATCTCGTTGTGACCGCGGTGCGGCGCGATGGTCCTCGTTATTATGCTCAAGCTTCGAGCAACACGGAAGGGAGGCGGCATTCGCACTATTTCCCCTCTGCCGAGGTACAAGATTAGCGCGTCAAAATAATCTAGCGCGGGTAATAAAACTAGTTGCACTTGGATTTTTCACTAGACCGAGTCCAGACGCGCGCGTGAACACTGCTGCACAAAAATGCCTGTTTGCTCGGTTTTTTGTTATAAAAAGAGGTCGGGGACGTCAAATTTACAAAAAGAAAGTGTTACATTTCACATGTAATATTTTTTTTACATATCATACGTTTAATTACATTTAAATACAATTATTATATTTTAGTCTCAAGTAATTGTTGGATTTATCGATTTTGATCGCTCAGTACAAATTGCGGATCGGTCGAGCGACAAATCCGACTTCTCATCTCTCAGAATACAATGACATACTTCAACGAAAATGTGTTAGTGTGCGTGTTGTGACACTAGTCACTCGTCCGTACACAAAAAGAGATCGAGGTTTGCAAGATTTGTCTTTGACGTGTGTCATTTTCTATGTATTTGTGTCGTCATTACAGAGGGCCTACCGCAAACCACGTTCGACGTGTTGCCTCCCTGTCACACTTACGTATGAATTTACAAGTGCCATAGAGAGGCAACACGTCGAACGTGGTTCGCGGTAGGGCCTTTGATTGGATTTTGTATGTAAGTGTGTGAGAAGTGCGACTGTGTGCACCTTCCCCCCGCGAAAAATGGCAGAATGATTTGTACGGTAAGATATCGCTTGGGCCCCTCCCTTCCGAAGTGTCGGAAGCCGGTGTTGCTCGAAGTGCTCAAGGCATTAGTCTTAAATAGTAGGTACTTAAGATAAGGTGTTGTATAGTAATCAAAGTGAATGAGGTTCAGTCGGCACGCGTTGATGTCTTTTTAAATTTTGTTTGTTTCATAGGAGTTTCTTTAGGAAATTTTGTTTTTAGGGTTCCGTACCCAAAGGGTAAAACGGGATCCTATTACTAAGACTCCGCTGTCCGTCCGTCCGTCCGTCCGTCCGTCACCAGGCTGTATCTCACGAACCGTGATAGCTAGACAGCTGATATTTTCACAGTTGACGTATTTCTGTTGCCGCTATAACAACAAATACTAAAAACATAATAAAATAAAGATTTAAGTGGGGCTCCCATACAACAAACGTCATTTTTGACCGAAGTTAAGCAACGTCGGGTGGGGTCAGTACTTGGATGGGTGACCGTTTTTTTAGATAATGGTACGGAACCCTTCGTGTGCGAGTCCGACTCGCACTTGGCCGGTTTTTTTTTAATTTCTCTTCACGCTTAAACCGCTCAACCGATTTAATTGAAATTTGGTATACAGATATTTCGAGTCCCAAGACAGGACATAAGATACTTTTTATCTCAATAATCATCCTTTAAAGTTGTGAAATGGAGTATGGGGGGAATTCAACTTTGTCGACGAAACTGAATTCCTGAGGTTAATACTGCTCAAGGTAAGGTTTGAAGTCATGTTTGGTATCATTTTCATCTAAATCACAGATGTATTCCGTCCTAAATTTCATCTAAACCGGTTCAGCGGTTATTGACTCCCCATACAAACTTCCACCCCACTTTTCACACCCTCGAAAGATGCTTTTGGTTATTAAAACTATCCTATGTTCTGTGTCGAGACTGAAACTATTTCTATACCAAATTTTAACGAAATTGGTTCAGCAGTTTAAGCGTGAAGAGGGATTTAAAAAAAAACATTTTTTTAAATTCTGGTTTTACTTCGGAATAGTGTCAATGTGATAACATAAATGAATTCAGCACCCCCGATTTATACGAAAATGATACCAAACATGGCCTAACAGCTTCACTGACGTAGATATCAAGATAAAATTAAAATCCCTAAATAAACTTTCAAGAGCGGGTATCTCAAAAACTATTCATGATATCGAAAAACTTGACTGGATAAAACTTGTAACTAATTTTATCAGCTTTCGGTTTGTCTTAGTAGTCATGTCGCAAAGTTTCCAAGATATCAATGAAAAACCGAAAAATTCGACCTTACCCCCCTCTACCCCCCAGCAGCGGGGCTACAACCGGGGACTTTTGATATGTTCACCTCCTAACTACTCCAAACAAAGTTACGGAGTCAAAAATGGTGTTCCTAGCATTTCCCTCTACAACGTTTTTTGAGCATTCATTTCCTGACCTACAAAGGCTTGATAAAGAAATCGCCTACAACATCTTATTTATTTATTAACATTTGTGCGGTTTGATAAATGAAGATACTTAAATATTGAAAAGCCGTCGTACCTAGTATTTGATAGACGTTTCATTAGACTTGCTTGTATATGTACAGGGGTGTTAAATTGGATGCAGATGAATAGGGAGTAAAGATATTACTTCCAATGGTAACAGATTATTTTTCACCAAGTCATGCGTAAGATAAAACGAATAAGTACCTGCATTTCATTCAATCCGTTTATTTTTCTTGGTTAAATATATTACAATATTTACATACATTTTAGTCATTGAAATGATTGTAAAAAATTTTTTTACACTTTTTTTAATAGGGATCTAACTCGGAAGACTGGGGCCTTTATAATATTTGAAGGTTAACCTTAAAGGGAAAAAAAAACGGGCATAAGAATATTAGAAATAAAGTCAAGTTAAATAATTGTTATAGGGTGGTCATTTTTGCCATATACATTAAATCGAAATTTACCCGTTAAAACGCAAACTGGGTATTACTCAGGCTACGTAAATTTTTCCACATATTAATCACGTTAATATTTCTAACCATTTTTGAGATACAGTTTGTTAAACATTAGTGCGATAGTAGTAGATCCTATTGTATGATATGACATGTGTCAATTTAAAATGTAAATAACATTGTAGAATTGTCACTGAATTAGAATAATATTTCATTTTAGTGATTATGTTTTACTTTTAAATCCAGCTTTATGATTATAATAACTCTATTCTAGATCACTTAAATAACAGTATCCTTTCAGCTCACTCTCTAGAAATGTTCCACCCTGTATTACTTATGGGTTATCCAGACGGGACTGACGAAATCGAGTCGATTTGTTCAGGAAAATAATTGGTCAATCTCATCTAGCGTCCACACGTACACAAATTAAGTCACCAATTTGCATTCTACTATGAAAATTGGCATTTTTGCTTCCGCACCTGCTGATGTGATCGGGGAATCAAATTGGTATTTGCGTCCGCACGGCCCTGTTCGATCGGAGAATTTCATCAGATTGGCGAAAAATTGTCTCGTCTGGATACAACTTTATGTTGAACATTTACTGGTGCTTGAATCATTTATCAAACCAATGGTCAATAAAGCCGACGATCCCCTTTATGAACATTTGATCCTTTGTAATGTAGTACCTAATCATTACCTTTCTTTGCAAAAACCGCATGTACCCTGACAACCTTCGCGAGAAATGAAACCGTAATTCGAATGAATTATGGATTAGGGGATAGGAAATTCTTTTGAAATTAACTCGCATAACTAAGCACATTAAAAGGGGTATGAATGGTATGATGACTAAGGTTGAAAACTTAAAAGCGCGTGGTAGTGTTAAAAGATATGATATACCTATAAGATTTCGCTCAACCGAAATGGGTGCCTTTCTACATCCTTTGGTTAACAATCTACTATTAATACACGTGAAAGCGTCTTGAGGTTTGTCTCTCGTGAAGTCGTGACACTAGTGAAATAGGTAAGTAAGTACCTAAATACCCGGTTTTACATCAAAATGTATCTAACATTTGTATGTTAAGTATTCTTTGATTTCCTCGTATTCGAAATGAAAAATAGAGTGTTCCGGTTGAAATGCTTCAGTTTAGTCTCGGACTATTGGCCAAACTACCTCGACTGAAACGGGTGCCTTTCATCCGTTGATTGACAATCTACTATGGCAAATCTCGAGTTACGTTTTGCTGCTGACTGTACAAATACGACTAGATGGGCCAATGGAGTGGGCATAAATAAATTTGAAACTGTATGCGGTATTTTCAATCTCCGGTAAGAATCTCCATACTCTCTTCCATACTCCATATGTATGATTGAAGTTGTAAATAAGGATAGGGATAAAATAAATAACACATAAAATCAGTACTTAGATTTTTTCCGAAATTTAAAAACTATTCGTCAGTATAAAGTTTTTTGGGACTGGGGGGTAGTCATATGACGTTATATGGTTATATAGGTACTAGTTTATAGTAGGTACTGTGTTTTATCGATTCATCCAAATTGTTTATAATTAAAAGTCGTCGAATGCGGTAAAATATACATATAAGAATGTGTTTGCTTTATCCGATGAGTTTTGAGTTCTCAAATGTTCGTGGCTGCGAAGATAAACTAAGTAGTTTATGTTCACAACTGTATACTATTGAATTTAAAGCCGGACGGTCCGTGTAAAAAGGTTCTAATACAAAAATAGTACAATAATAAAAATATGAAAATAGTACCTGCACACCAGAAACTTTTTCAATTAAACAGTAATCTAATATTCCTACCCGTTGCAGGGATTAGCGATAATAAAAAGAATCCTTTGGTGAATGGGACCGTGCCTCGTAAATCCCTTTTATAACGTCATCGTCTAGCTGCGGTCAGGCGCTTCACCTTTTATGCTTAATAAGCATACATCGTTATCGCGGGAGCAAATATATAGTACATTATTGTCGAGGCTCGGAAGTAGCTACTTGCAGGCTGAGGATTCGTTTTAAACGGACGACCTTGGGAGTCCGTTTAATTGAATCCGAAGCCAGCAAGTAGCCTTCCAGCCGAGTCATATATAGTGCTTTTCTCAAAAATGGTGCAAGAAATATAAATATCATAGAAATATTTTACAAAAGCAACATTCTTACGCATATATTTTCACAGAACAAAGCCCTTGCCGCCTTTTTATTTTTTTTAATAAAAAACAGAAGTGTATTTTTCTGCCGAAAATACGCCAACCTATTTGAGACAGATAAATAGTCGCGGTACTAATCATCTGTTTGGCTGTTTAATGGGCATGTGCCTTCATTTGATATGGCCATTTCAACTTTTAAAAAGTTTGGAACTCGACAAATAATGGAATTTGTATGCAACATTGCAGTCCTAAAATCGAGACTGCAATGTTTTTAACTTTTTAATTTTTGACTGACCATAAACTCCGCGCTTCGCGACCTATTTTTTAGATGGCAAAGTCGACTTTGCCGTCCATTTTTGAGAAAAATTTATTAAAGAAGTGGTAAAACAGACTGCCCGTTTAGTAAAAACAGACCTTTCTGCCTACACATTATAAGCCTCCAAGAAGTTCATCATACATAGCACGAAGTTTTTGTTGCATAATGTTCATAAATCTTGCTTTACACTCTGTTAGTAAATAATGACCCGGAATCGACATATCAAATAAATATTCATGATTTATTTTGTACAACATTATTTAATTTTTGTTGATCTTAAGTGATTTTCGTAATATACGACATAAATTTTCTCTATGTTTTCTACTCTTAATCTGCGGCGTCGTGCAGTAAATATCCATTTTAATTGGCTAAATGATCTTTCGACTGCTACTGTTGTAATGGGTGCGTTTTTAAAACGACGGAAGTAATCAAATGTAGAACGATATATCGTTGAATCTAGTACTATCTCCTTCTCCGATATCAGTTCACACATTTTTTTCATAACTTCATATCCGGCATTTTTCTGCAAAACCACTTTGAACTTTTTTAAAATCTGTTTTCCATCTTTATTCAAAATTAATTTGGATATATGTTTGTATGTATTTTGTACTATGGTCAAACTTTCACTAAGAGATAGATTTTGGCACTGCAGTTTATTTATAGCATCTGGTATTACTTGCAGATACTTTGCTATGAAATTTACATCTTTTCGAACTTTTGCACTGAGTAAAGATTTTTTTGCTTTGACGATGCACTGTGCGTCTGAATTACGAAATGTGTCTATAACGCTTTTTATTTCATCAAAATACTTGTTGTAGTAAGTGGTAGCCTCGATCCATGTTCCCCAGCGAATAATTGTTGGGTTTGGAGGCAAAGGAATTCCATTAAACATTTCTCTTAATGCTTTTACTCTTTTCGGAGATTTGCGAAATACTTTCTTTACATTTGAAATTAATAGGTTAACTTCTGGAAAAAGAACACGAACTTGATCGGCAACTCTGTTAAGAGCATGGGCTAAACATGTAACATGGACAATGTTCGGAAAAAGTGTTTTCAAATTTCTGCCAGCTTTCAACATATACCCCACACCATCAGTCAATAACAACAACACCTTGTCATGCTTATTGTGACCAGGGCCCCACAAATCATCCAGGGCATTTTTTACAGTATTATCAGGGCAGTTATCGCGGGAGCAAATACGATTTGACAATACTGAAAGATTATAAAAAACAGTCAAAAACAGAAATGACATTCGTATAGAGAAACGTTTATACCTACGACCTTAAAATGTATAATTATTTTATTGAATATCAATGCTATCTTACCTCCATACTTGACTTGATTGGTACTTAAAAAGATTACCTATTAGGTACGCAACCTTATCAGTCAATTTAGACATTTGTCAATCTTGACTGATCTTTATTTGTAACAACATAATCATATAGAAGTTGCCTTTAAAATGCCTCGAAGGAAAATAACATGTGATGAATTTGTGGGGTTGTTTATACAGGATTATCCTGAGCTAGAGGCTCGCGATACAAATCTATTTTGCTCGAAGTGCAATATTAGTTTTTTTTTTTTTTTATTATGCATGGGTTTACTCATGGCCACAGACTAGCCGAGGCGTAGACGTGGCCTACGATGGAGCGAGCTCGCCCAGAAGGTGCCTGTTCACTCTTGATTTGAAGGTTGCCGGGTTATAAGAGCACGGAAATATAGACGCCGGCAAGGAATTCCATTCCTTGGCAGTGCGCATAAGGAAAGTAGAAGCAAAGCGCTTAGTGCGAATTGGCGGAATATCTACCAAGTAAGGATGGAAACCGGCCGTGCGTCTAAAAGTCCGATGGTAGAATGGGGACGGTGGAATGAGCTCGTGTAGCTCTTGAGCACACTCCCCGAAGTGCAACCTGTAGAATACCGACAGGCTGGCGACTTTCCGCCGATGGGCCAAAGTTTGAAGCTTAGCCGTTAGCTTCTTGTCGCCAATCATCCTCCTGGCTCTGCGCTCCACTGAGTCCAAAGCGGCGAGTTGGTATTTAGCTGAGCCATCCCACAGGTGGCTGCAATACTCCATACACGACCGGACTTGAGCTTTGTAAAGTGTTAGAAGCTGTCCAGGTGTGAAGTATCGCCTCACCTTATTTAGGAAGCCCAGCTTTCTGGCCGCAGTTTGTGCTTTAGACTCAATGAAGCTGCCGAAGCCGAGGACTGAACTCAGCTCCATGCCGAGGAGTTCCAGGCTGTCGGTAATAGGTACAGATGCACCCCGGAAAGAAGGAGTCAGGTCGAATGGACTCCGTTTAGCGGAAAATAGACACGCCTGCGTTTTGGAGGCATTGAACGTGACCAGATTGTCATCACCCCACTGGGAAACGAGACTAAGGGTCAAGTTCATTCGCTCAACCATGGCCTCTCTCTGTGAACGTATATCCTCCCTGCTGTCCCTTGCACTAGCCAAATATCTCTCAACAACCGTACTGTCATCTGCATAACCTACAATGCTGGGTTGCAGCATGTCGTTAATGTGGAGCAGGAAAAGGGTTGCGGAGAGAACAGACCCCTGAGGAACACCGGCGTCAATGGCCATGAGGTCCGAAGAGCAGCCATCAATAACTACTCTGATCGACCGTTCACTCAAGAAATCAGATAGCCAGCTACAAAAATCAGCAGGGATGCCGTAAGCAGGAAGCTTGCTAAGGAGACTTGCGTGCCAAACCCTGTCAAAGGCCTTCGAGATGTCCAGTGAAACAGCAAGCGCTTCACCGTTCCTCTCGATGGCCTCGCCGCAGCAGTGCGTGACATACGCTAAAAGATCCCCAGTAGACCGACCTCGGCGAAAGCCATATTGACGGTCACTGAGCAGATCATTTGCTTCGAGGTATGCCAGCAGTTTGCCGTTAAGTACCCTTTCCATGACTTTACAGAGCATGGAGGTAATGGCGATTGGTCGGTAATTGCAGGGATCAGCACGACTACCCTTCTTGGGTACTGGCTGCACGTTTGCAAGCTTCCAGGATTTCGGCACCGTTCTTGTTTGGAGAGAGAGGCGGTACAGGCGTGTCAGTACAGGAGACAACTCAGGCGCACACTGCTTTAGTACACGTGCAGGTATACCGTCTGGTCCATTGGCCTTATTCACGTCAAGATTCAGCAGAGCTCGGCGTACCTCTTTTTGATGTATAGCAATTGGGTAGGTAAAGTTTTTTGAAGATAGGCAAATTATATTTTTTCCCGATAGTATTCATTATAGCGATCACGGAAATGCAGCTCTTTTATTTTTATATCATTTTATTGATTAAATATAATTTTTTAAATGATCGATATGACGTTTGTGAGGTGAAATGGCAGACTCGAGTAATTAATTCCTTGGCGCGTAGTAAATGGGACGAGATAGAAAAAAAATCGATGTCAACTGTCAGTGTCACTTAGCTCTCATTCCCGAAAAATAACGGACAAGCCTCATGTTACCTTGCGAATTGCTATTAATGTTATCATTGAGATTTTCGGCGACCTCAGCACGACCCACGGACTTCTGATTCCCCACGACATCTGCGCGTATTTGGACAAAGATTGAATTTACTTTCGATAACTTGGCACTGCATAAATTATTGGACAACGTTTTCTTCCCCACCCCTACACGACGGCCCCTACGCTGACCCTTGGACAGAGTTTTGCAAGAAAAATAAGCGAGTTCATACGAGATTGCGAGCAGATTCTACAAATTTGAAATTATTATCATAACAGTGATAAGCACAATGCCGTTGAATTAGAGGAGCAATGGCCGTACAGGAGTACGTATCCGTGAAATACATAGGTACAGAAAACTTTCTTCACTTGTGTTTTGATTTTTATTATTAAATTGCCATGAGCTGTTAAGTTCGTAAACAAGGAATCGGTCTAATTTTTTCTAAAAATTTCAACCATCTGTTAGTTTTGTGTGGTTATCCTCATTTTATGAATGTTGTTCTTATTTTCAGGTGGATGTAAACATTCATTGGCGGTATTATACTGATGGCTAATTAGAACCATTGAGCCATGACATACTTCCTTGCAGTGTTATTCGGCTAAGCCTCGAGCATCCTGTGAATCTGAAGGATATAATTATTTCCATAAAAAAGAGCAATCGAATTAGGACCAAGATATCCCGAGAATCTAAAGACATTTTATAAAAAATGCAATAAAATGAAAATGGGAGACTCTCTTATTTTAACAATGTTACAAGATCATGACAATGTTATGGTCTATACTTATTAAAATTTTAAAACCAACATGTCTTTATCTTTGACTTGAAAATGTACAAATGATTTGGGTTAAGTTTTATGAAATGCAACTTATGCTAAAAATCTATTATTATTATATGTCAAATTATCGTGAACTCGATGTTGCTTAAGGCGTATCCAAATTAGTCAATTTTTCGCCAATCTGATTAAATTGCCCGATCGAATCGGGACGTACGGACGCAAACGCCAATTTGGCTCGCCGAATTCAACCGCCGATAATGACCAATAAAATGAGGTGCGGACACAAGAACACCAATTTGTGAGGCTAGTATTTTCGTTATGGGGCATTTTTTCAATTTAAATGGGTCTAATATCACCATAAATCTAAAATTGGAGATTGACGCCAATTTCATTTCTGATCAAATCGACCGATTTGATCAGTCCCGTCTGGATACCGCTTTAGCACCGCGAAAGGGCGCTGCGCGGTGCGCGCGGATTGACGCATGCGCGTACCGTATGCTTTGTATCTATGGTAATATAATTTTAAAAAATATGCAAATAAAAGGCGGCAAAGTTTATTCGTTGTGCAATACTCAATAAGTTACCGCTTGTTATTTTAATACTCGTAATAAACAAAATGAGTTCAAGTGACGAAAACGACCTGGAATAGACGGCATGCACCGCCTCATTTTAAAGCAGAAGCAAACTTAATAATGAATAACTAGCTTCCTGCTAAGTCCTGGGACAAATACAACAGGACTTACGACATGCTCATGCTGTGGAAGGACACAAGAAGGACAGCCAAAACGCAAGAAACACCTACTCTGAAAGTGGTTTTTAGCGTATTTCTGTGACCAAGTGAAAACTAAAAAGCCATCTACATTTAATATAAACTAAGAATATGCGTTGTTTTTTTAATTGTATTCGCGTCACTTTACCCCTATTAACTGCTTTACTAAATTGAATTACTTTGCTTTACTAAATTGAATTTGTTTTATTTCCTCACATAATTTGAGAATAGTGCTTACTATGTATACCTCAATGGAAGCAAAAATGTAGTATTTTTGCGAGTTGATACACTTGCTACTTGTGTATAGTGGCAAATGTATTAAACCCGCAATCAACACTAATCAATATGTAAACAGGCCCCAACGTGAAGCACATTTACCCTACAGACATACTTATCCATATTGACCATATTTGAACCTCTCAACTCTCTTCAAGGGCACGCCACACAGCGTGATTCTATATACTGTTGTAATGTTAATGCTTAAGGATAATAATTTGTGGATTTTAAAATAAAACGAAACGAAATTTACTGGATTTATATTATATTATTTTGGATTTATATTATAAGTTTTCTAAAGTACAGTCGCCATCAGATATATTGGTGCAGCTAGGGTGCTCATAAATATCTGAACACGCCTCTATTATCAGGGCGTGCGTGTTCAGATATTGTGAACACCTTGCCGAGCCCATATATAATAGCCAATAACGACCTAGTTATTAACACTATTACAATCTTAATCATTATGTATGTATAATACAACAATCACGTTTATATAGTCCTCACAAACGTATAAGTTACCATTTTGGCCAATATATCTTCAAAGCTTGGCACCGAATCGCTGTTAAAGACTTTGGTGTGCTCAAATACGCTGAATTTGGAAAGTAACGTCTGTACTTCCTACAAGACGGTACGACGCACTTTGAGTTCATCTCTGTAATATTCTATTTCCATTCGAACGTTTCCGGGATCGTCTCCATCTATTGTGTTGATACTGAGTCGTGACAAAATGACTCGTGTAGCAGTCCAAGAGTCGTGGTGGAGGTGTTAATGAAAATGTTCTCCAAGAAGCAGTGCCAAGTAGTCGAAAGCAATCGTTATCATTATCAAAATATCCGTGTTGATCGTGCTAGGGACGTTAAAAATACTTATTCTAGAAATCACACCGACATCCAATTACAAGAAAACACAAATGTTTCGTCCGACCATTATTTTCCAATTATTTGCAAGTTATTTTCCAAGAATGACACTGACAGTTGACATCGATTTTTTTTCTATCTCGTCCCATTTACTACGCGCCAAGGAATTAATTACTCGAGTCTGCCATTTCACCTCACAAACGTCATATCGATCATTTAAAAAATTATATTTAATCAATAAAATGATATAAAAATAAAAGAGCTGCATTTCCGTGATCGCTATAATGAATACTATCGGGAAAAAATATAATTTGCCTATCTTCAAAAAACTTTACCTACCCAATTCTCTGCATAGAGGAACTGCAATGAGGTAGCGTAGGTGGAAGTTTTGAGCCTGCATCTAGACGTGAATTGCTCGCAAACAGAGAAGCAAACAAGTTAGCTTTCTCTGTCGCGGAGTGGGCCAGTGTCCCATCAGGTTTCTGCAGAGGTGGCAATGTGGGTCTGCAGAAGTTCGACCGCTTTCGACAGGGACCAGAACCGCTTGCTACCAGGAGGGTAGGAGGCGAGTTTGGCCCCTATTCGACTGACGTGGTCGAATCGAGCCTTTCGAAGCACCCGTTTGCAGGACTTGGCGTTAAAGGCTTTTTTCTTCGCGCGAACCCTCTGTGCTCCAGCTTTGGTATCGCGGGCTAGTACCCAAGCCTGGTATGCAGACTGCTTAAGAGCCTCGGCTCGAGCACAGTCCGAATTGTACCATGCTCGGGTCTTGTGATCGAGCGATAGGTCGGAGAACGGAATGAAATATTCCATTCCCTGCCGAATCACATCCGCAACAGCCTCAGCAGAACACGAGGGGTCACCCGAAGAAAAACAGACCTGCTGCCAGGGGAAAGACGCAAAGAAATGCCGCATCTCATCCCAGTCCGCTGACTCGTATCGCCATACTCTCCTCGTGCCCCTAGGGCAGAGATCAGGAGGAGAGTGGATCGACACGGATTTCACCAGACAGTGATCGGACGATCCTAGCGGAGCTGAGACCGAAACCGAGTGCCTGTCTGGATCAGTTGTCAGCAGAAGGTCAAGGCAATTGGGTGTATGGTCAGTAACATCCGGTATCCGCGTCGCAACATTTACCAGCTGGGTAAGGTTTAGGGATACAGCAAATTTGCGCGCTTCCCTCCCAGCGTGGCAAGTATTCTTGTACGGGAACAGCCACTCCTCGTGGTGGGCGTTAAAGTCCCCAAGGAATACGAGTTGAGCCGCGGGGTACCGCTGTTGGGCTTTATCTGCCATCTCAGTAAGGTGGTCAAAGAGCCTAGTTGTCTCCTGGTTTCCGCTGTGCGATCGGTAGACACAGGCATACAGAGTTTTCTCTGAGCCCGAGTCGACCATAATCCACAAAGTGGAAAACCCGGCAGCCTCAAAGCAACGAAGACGCTTGCAGCAAATGTCGTCGCGGACGTACACACAGACCCCAGCACGTGCTCTGAACTTATGTTCCAGTGAGTAGCCTGGGTAGTTGAGGTACGACGCGTCCGCTGGGGTTTTGATTTGCGTCTCCGTCAAAAAGAATAGGTGCGGTTTTTCGGTTTCAAGATGGTGGTGGACCGGATCGATATTTGAGTGCAACCCCCTGATGTTGGTGAGGTGCACTTTCAATGGGAGGAAGTGTAAAACTAAATCTTCCGTGAAACGTCATTTTAACTCTGAAAGACACACTTCTCTCAAAAAAGATTTTAGGTTGGAACTGACAAAATTTCTAGTAAGCTGTAACATACCGTGGTCTCAAATAGAGAACCCTGTATTTAAAAATTTCATTGAAGATTGTGTATCTGGAAAATTTGAAAAAACTGTTCAGGTCCCTTCAGAATGTTTGCTGAGGCAGACTTGCGTGAATGAATTATACGACAAAGAGATGGATATAATTAGAGACGAATTAAAAGACGCGTATATATATGTAAGTGTTGATGAAACCACAGATGCTATAGGTCGTCAAATCGCTAACGTTATAGTAGGTGCTATGCTTGAAGATGATGTTGGAACTCCACACGTGCTGTCAAGCAAATGTTTAAATGAAACGAACAATATCAGTATAACTAATACTGTAAAAAATGCCCTGGATGATTTGTGGGGCCCTGGTCACAATAAGCATGACAAGGTGTTGTTGTTATTGACTGATGGTGTGGGGTATATGTTGAAAGCTGGCAGAAATTTGAAAACACTTTTTCCGAACATTGTCCATGTTACATGTTTAGCCCATGCTCTTAACAGAGTTGCCGATCAAGTTCGTGTTCTTTTTCCAGAAGTTAACCTATTAATTTCAAATGTAAAGAAAGTATTTCGCAAATCTCCGAAAAGAGTAAAAGCATTAAGAGAAATGTTTAATGGAATTCCTTTGCCTCCAAACCCAACAATTATTCGCTGGGGAACATGGATCGAGGCTACCACTTACTACAACAAGTATTTTGATGAAATAAAAAGCGTTATAGACACATTTCGTAATTCAGACGCACAGTGCATCGTCAAAGCAAAAAAATCTTTACTCAGTGCAAAAGTTCGAAAAGATGTAAATTTCATAGCAAAGTATCTGCAAGTAATACCAGATGCTATAAATAAACTGCAGTGCCAAAATCTATCTCTTAGTGAAAGTTTGACCATAGTACAAAATACATACAAACATATATCCAAATTAATTTTGAATAAAGATGGAAAACAGATTTTAAAAAAGTTCAAAGTGGTTTTGCAGAAAAATGCCGGATATGAAGTTATGAAAAAAATGTGTGAACTGATATCGGAGAAGGAGATAGTACTAGATTCAACGATATATCGTTCTACATTTGATTACTTCCGTCGTTTTAAAAACGCACCCATTACAACAGTAGCAGTCGAAAGATCATTTAGCCAATTAAAATGGATATTTACTGCACGACGCCGCAGATTAAGAGTAGAAAACATAGAGAAAATTTATGTCGTATATTACGAAAATCACTTAAGATCAACAAAAATTAAATAATGTTGTACAAAATAAATCATGAATATTTATTTGATATGTCGATTCCGGGTCATTATTTACTAACAGAGTGTAAAGCAAGATTTATGAACATTATGCAACAAAAACTTCGTGCTATGTATGATGAACTTCTTGGAGGCTTATAATGTGTAGGCAGAAAGGTCTGTTTTTACTAAACGGGCAGTCTGTTTTACCACTTCTTTAATAAATTTATATTTGCTCCCGCGATAACGATGTATGTTAATAAGCTTGGTGGAAATGGTATCCAGTCTTTTAATGATGAGCAAAAGGAAGTATATGGATCAGCCATTCTCAAAGTGTGTTCCGCGGAACCCTAGGGTTCCGCAAAGCCTCTGTTGGGATTTCGCGAAAATACTTGCAATAATAAGAAAAAAAAATCTGCTCTCTGAAAAAAAAAACTCTGTATATCTGGTCCACAGGGATGCATGAAAATTTTTATTTGGGGCTCCGTCAAATTTTCGCTTGCCAAAAGGGTTCCGTCACCAAAAAAGTTTGAGAACCGCTGATATGGATAATAGATAATAACTGTCAAAACGAGTGAGAAAGTTTTCTCTCGTTTATATTTATATATATATATGTAGTCTGTACCTAAACCGCTGACGAGTAATATTACCTACACAAATAATCCCCTTTTTAATAAATTGTTTTGTTATTATTCCCTCGCCCAGTAACAGTGACAGTGCTGTCTCATTTACTCCGATACAAATAGACAGTGTGCTTTTAGGTGTTGACAGCAAATTAAGTAAACTAATGATCTCTTGATATTGTTATAATTGGAACAAAATGAAATTATTTAAGAATTGGAATGGAGAAATTTAACAAAAGTAATTCTTATTGACATTTTCTGGACCAAAAATTAACTACAAAACATGGTGGTCCGTCCACATAATTTTTTACCTACTCATGAATAAACATGCTGGTTTGTTCGCAAGTAAATACAGTGCAAAAATATTTATCTTTCGACTGAGTGATCAGAGAGAACATATGTCTTTGTTATTAAAACAAAAACGTTCAAAAATACCTTCGTTAGTAGCGAAAGCTAACAGCTTGTTAACTGCAGTTCGTAAGCTCGTTAAGCTTCCTATTTGGCTTACTACCAAATGTTGTAATACCTAACTTTTACTGTATGACATTTTAAAGCAGCTTGTATAATAGTTTTAAGCGAATTTATAAACATGTAGTTTAAATTCGTGTTAACTAGTTTTATTTTATTATTAAATCCAATCCTGTGCATGTGACCTTTTAAATATGAAGTACCTATATTTATTTTACGCTCTTTCCTTGAGGGTAATATGTATGCATTTTTCAATGAATATGCATTTTTGTTTTGTTACGCCCCACATCACAAAAGGCCTATCGGATTTTTACTTAAGTTTAAGTGGTTTTATTTGATTCATTGTGTTTATTTTCATTTAATGGAGTTGGTACATTTTATATTAAGTACTTTGAAGTAATTTTAATAACAAAACTTCCGTGAGACACAGACATATTAAATATATTAAAAACGGGTCACTCACGTATTTTAAGTCGAAAAACGCTCGACATGTTTCACTCCGTACCGAGGAGTATCATCAGGAGGTTGCGTTTACGGGGTACGGAGTGCGGACTTAAAATACGTGAGTGACCCGTTTTTAATATATTTAATACTTTAAAGTAGTTTATATCAATAAAATGCTTGATATAAAAAAGTTTTTAATATCAAGCAAGACAAATAAATACAAAAGTTGCGGTATCTCGCATGATAAAATGGCAATCAGTAAGAAAGCTTTAAACTGCAACGGCATCGTGGCAGGTGTGTCGTGAGCTGTAGAAATTGGAAATAAATTCCCTGAGCCGAGCCGTGCACCCCACAAGCGCTGACATGATAGTGGACAACCCAATTAGCCATCCATTGCACACCGCGCCCAACTGACACTAGAGGTTATGGACAGTAACAATAGCTTATTCACAAAATAAGTAAATAACTAGTACAGTCAGCCAAGAAAGTGGTCTACCACTTTTCGACTCTATCAATCAGATGTTAGACCGTACCTACTACGAGTAAGTACCGTACTGAAAGGTAACATAATGCTCTATGAGGTGGCCAAAAAATAAGTGCATTCCCGTTGCCAGGGAGGTTTTGGGATTATACTGAGCAAATTTGACTGTTTCATACATTTTGGCTGGTCCATTTCCTATGGGAGTATTTTTTTTTCGTGATTTCGGGGTTGGTCCCATAGTAAAAGTTGCTCAGTATAATCCCAAAACCTCCCTGGCAAGTGCAACGGGAATTCACTTATTTTTTACCCGACGTGTATATTATCATGCCGCGATCAGAAAGGGATTAGAAATGACAGATTTCCATACACTTACGTCTAAATCAATATGGATTGACAGCTATCTCAATCCCTTTTTAATTGCGATTCAGTAATACCTACTTGAGTTCCAAAACCAATCAACTTTGAATTCGGTGCCACAAGCGCTTTACTACCAAATATATCCCCCGTTGTTAGAAACAAGATTGCTACGTGATGTTCCAATATTGGGTAGGCGCTTAGTGACGTAGACCTGCTACCACATATATGCACAGTACTAAGGTACACTTTTGGACGGAGCAGAATTGTCCAAGATGTTTGCGAATTGGACTCTTCAACTACGTCTGGCTTCTATTTCAGCCTTTGCAAACAAAATTGAGCTTCATTCCTTACCACTTTCTTTGATGTAGGTATGTTCCCATTAAATTGCTCTGAAACGTTATTTAACTCTGTAGTTATTTTAGCACGGGCATTGGTTTTCCTTTTTTAGGGTTCCGTACCCAAAGGGTAAAAACGGGACCATATTATTAAGACTCACTGTGTCGTTCGTCTGTCCGTCTGTCTGTCAGCAGGCTGTAGGTATCTTATGAACCGTGATAGCTAGACAGTTGAAATTTTCACATATGATGTATTTGTTTAGCCGCTAAAATACTAAATACAGAATAAAATAAATATTTAAGTAGGGCTGTCATACCGCAAACGTGATTTTTTTTGCCGTTTTTGCGTAATGGTACGGAACCCTTCGTGCGCGAGTCCGACACGCACTTGGCCGATTTTCTTAAGTAGCACTCAAAGAGGCCCTGCATCAAAGGTAATCTACATGATCGCTGACATAATTGTTGTAGTTGACTAAGTTGACTCCGATATCGAAGGCCAAGCGACACTTTAGGATATCAGATGTAGGTAAGTCTACATGGTTCGATTTATTAAATGTCGGAAATCACCGCCACCGTTGACCAACTGACCCTACCCTATAGGTAGGTATATTCTTTATTGTGCATAGAAAAACAAATACGAAAAACACAGTTATAAAGAGAATTAAATACAACAGGGGCGAACTTACCCCATATGGGATTTCCTAGATTCTTCATAACACGCTTAATTCAAACACAAGTATCTAATTGTGCAACCAGATTATT
The DNA here is from genome assembly GCF_963556715.1 of Cydia fagiglandana. NCBI lineage: Eukaryota > Metazoa > Arthropoda > Insecta > Lepidoptera > Tortricidae > Cydia > Cydia fagiglandana. The sequence goes on along the minus strand of NC_085932.1, from coordinate 16,273,292 downwards.
GCGACAAGCCCCCTTCACACTCGCGTTCGCGGCTTTGCGCCGCCTTTTGCGCACGGGGGCTATACAAAAAGAAAAATAAATAGCCACATTCTACTCGAGGGCTTTAAGAAAGCCATAACTTACGGACGCAGTTAGCTGTGAACGTTCTGTTTAAACTCAAACCACGCGGAAAACAATTGTTTAGGGGTCGTCCAGAAATCATGTGATCGTTTAGAGGGGGGTGGGGATAAGAAAAATATCACGATGAGGGAGGGCGGGTCAGAGCAGATATCACGAGTAATTTTTTTCAAAGCGGAAAAGCCAAAAACAACAATATCACTCAAAAATTTAATCAGTTCAAATAATCCGCCCTATTTTATATGCGTATTTGCCCAATAAAAACATTCTATAAGTATCACGTGATCTTTGCGTTAAAATCACCAAATATCACCAAGGGGGACGGGGGAGTCAAAAATAGGCCAAATATGATCACATGCTTTCTGGACGACCCCTTACCGCTGCCGTGCAATCCTAAGGTTGTAGGTATTAAGTCGTAAATTATTGAGAGGATAAGTTTGCAAAGCGGAAATTTAGCTGAACATTAGGTACTGGCATACCTACTTATGGACTGCTGTTTTTTATGTATATGCCTATTAATTCTAATATTCATATATAATTCAATAATCTAATCTAATATTCAATAATCTTAAATAATTAATATTTCTATATGTTTTACTCGCAATCGAAGTGAAAATGAAACTTAGTATATACTCAGGAATAAATGCCCATGCATTTTTCCTTGAATTACGCAGGCAGGCTCTCGCTTACGCTCGGACTGGTAAATTGCCTCGGTCAAAATCGGTTTAACGCCCTTGTATTAATTTATTATTTTTCAGCACACCAACTAGTATAAAGGCTCTCTTGATTGTTCAAAAACGGATGAGAAAGTTGCATTTTATCCACGTGTGTGGCAAAGTAATCTGATGCCAATTGCCAATTTTAAGTTGTTTCCTTTATTTGATTTTGATTTTTAATGATAAATATTCAATAACGTTGATTTGGACTTTATTTGGGTTGATTGTGTTTAATATTTTGTATTTAGAATTTTCCTTGCGTTTGTTGTTTTGTATTTAGAATTTTCCTTGTGTGTTTAAAAAAATTGTGTTTCACTAAGCGGCAAAATTTGTTTCAAAACAACAACGTGTGTGTTGTTGTTGTGCGTTTGTTTTAAATTTGTGTCCTTGAAACTTTCGAATCACCCGCGTAAGTTCACCTACATCAGCAATAGGAACACCTACATCAATAAATTGAAACGAATTTTATTTCATTTCATGACAGATTAAACTTGAAAGATAATCTTAGCCTAGATAGAGAGAGCCGCGGCCGCGGTGGCAGGCGGTGGCATGGGATTACACGGACGTATCTAGGTCTCAACAAATACACTAGCTTCCTGGAGGCCAATTCGAACGTAGAGATATCTATATAATGTCAGTTTTTTATCATTCACGCGTGCATTTCGCTCGTACTTGTTCGTACTTACATGAATTGACGCGCGAGCGAGACGATGGCCAAACAGGCATCATTTTGATCTCAAAATGTAAGATCGAATTCTATCTATTGGAATAAATATTTCACAATAAAAAAAAAAAAAAAAAATATTGTCACTTCTAGAAATCAAATTCTAATACATAAGATAGGTATTGACAAACCTAACCTAAACCTAATTCTATTATTATCAAAAACATGTTAGAAGTTACAGGTGCCACCAGGCATACTAAGATCAATTAATCTAAATACATATACCTAGACCTCGATATACCTAATTATTTGCCTTTCACTTCAATTCCATTCATAATTAAAGTCCGAACAATTAACTTCTAACAGTCCGAATAAGACACGGAGAAATTTGGGAGGTTACCTATTCAAAAATTCATATTCTGTACAAGTAAATTTATGAGCCAAGTCTTGAAATATTCATACTTCACGTAAAGGGGTGCCTCCTCCTAATAAATAACGATTGGTAATGGAAGACTTGAGATTTACAAGCGTTACCCGCCATAGTTTGCACGTTTACATATTTATGTAAATGTTCACAAAATGTTGGTAAACAAATAGATAAAAAGGGTTGGGACAATCCATACCTTCAATAGGGGTTTTTCCAAGGGCCAAAATAAGTTTAAAACACATAACTCCATTTATGTTTTAGAGATTTATAGACTGTAAGATTTCTGTTATCGAAGCGCCACTATAATTTTCATATTTTCATGGAATTTTATGCTTCGCCTTCGTATGGTAGCACTTCCGAACTCTGGCATTGCAAAGTCTATGTAGAGTTAGTTGAGTATATAATATAACCAAACGGAGTAGCCATTAACAGGCGTTCCCCTCTGTCGAAAATAGGCGGCCAATGGTAGTACACATTGTATGGACTGACGTTTATCTAACATTACTATTTTTACATTACGTATACATTAGACGTGCTCCTCCCTCCCCTCCTCTTAAAAATGATTGCCTTTATTACTTATAATACAGTTGTTACAATATCATCTTCATTCATTGCTTCCCAAAGGGTGAGCAATTCATCGTCATCCATTATGCTTTTTTTAGAATCACCCGCTATTTGCAGAGGTACCTTCAGAGTAACGTTACGGTACGGTAGTGGTAGATATACAGTTATCTTCACAAAATAATCACGAGAAATAAGTTGGGAATGTTCAATAGAGTTGACGTCTTTAGGTATCGGAATTTCTACATTAATAGTTTGAGTTTCGCCACTTCTCACTCCGGCCGTCTTTATATCAGTAACTATTTCATAAGTAAAAGTCGAATCATAATATCCTCTTGGTAAAGATATTACTTCCACCAATTTGCTTTCCACGCATTTGAAATTAACATTAGTATCATTAAATATTTCGTATACTAAATCAGCTTTATTGCAGGGCGTTACTACAGGATTGTTAAGTGTAGCTTTTAAAGTAACAAAGCTGTCCCTTAATAATTGTATTAGTTTCCTCTGCTTGTCGTAAATCCTTGGTTCTGTTGATAACTTCGGATCAACGCCCGGTATAACATTAATTGTTGTACTAAAACGCTTACAACCTTCGGGACTTTCAAATGTTAATTGTAAATAATAAATAATCTTGCATCGCACTGTATGACTGCCAGAACTTTTAACAAAGTCGAGTGTCGGTGGTATACCCAGTGGAAGTTGAAAGTGGAACTGTGTATCATAAGTGTCAATGGGTAGAACCTGCCCATTTTGGTTATCCAGAACTGTAATATCTTCATTTAAATATTCTTCTTCTTCTTTTATTAATCCGTCTGCTTCATCTTTCTTCCTAGTATTGTGTACTTCTAGATATCCTCTACCGTTTAATGAAATTGAAATCTTTGTATAAGCTATTTCTTCATCTAGAGTATACCTAGCGACACCTGATACTGTGCCTCCAGTAACAAAGTTTCCATCGGATGATTTACGCAAATTAATGTCACAGTGGATCCCCATAGCAATTAAAGGGGCCAAAGCAAACTGATTGTGGCCAAATTTGCTGAAGAAGTTAATTGGCCCTTTTCCTTCGTCCTGTAGTTAAGAATGGCTCCTGGAATCAAGTGAATTAAACAATCATAGCAAACATTTAGGCCAAGGTGTAGTAGATTTGTCAGCAGTGTTTGAAAAATGGTATCGGTTTTTAGGTCATAATACGGCTAAAAGTAAAAGAAATATCTGAGGACAATCATTCACAGATCAACCTAGCTCCACACTATAGTTCGTTTTTTTTAGCATTAGAAAGAACTTGCAAGAAGGTAAGCGATCTTGACATGACTTTTAATTGAAAAACGCATTTTAAAAATCAAAAACTATTACTTATGAAAGCAGAAGAATATAAATAATCGTATTAGATTCATTATTGTTACATATTTGCCGTAACTTATTTTTAAAATGTGTGTTTTAAATTTAAAATACACATCAAGATTCCTTACCTTCCTTTCCTTTTAAGAGACCTTATTTCTAATGCTAAAAAAAACGAACTATAGGCAAAGCTTATATATTGTATACCTACGCCCCCAAACTACTAAGAAGAAGAACATACATACTACGTTTGGTACACGTAGAAATAAAAATGGCAACTCACATACAGGTATAGGTACTTATACTACATCAGTATTTAACGATCCTGCTAATGCACTAACTAAACTAACTTTAAAGGTGAGTCACAAAGTCGATGAACGTAATAATGATAATGAAACAGTCGAGAAGTTTTCTAATAAACACAGTTTATCCAAATGTAGCGCAAACCATAATAGCTAGTAGTAATATAATAGGTATTAGTAGTTTTACTTATTAAAATTTAAATGTAAAAGCATATATTTACCTCTTTAGATCCCGGCAATATGTTAGATACAAAACGTTATGGGACAGGATACACACTAATTCATTTGTTTTCCTTATCACAGCCAAGGTGTTGTACTAACGAGACAGAAATAAATAACATAATACCTCACTGCTTGGATAGGTATAGGTATCAGTAAAATTTCAATTACCTGCAATTAAATTGATAGCGTGATGTCGTCGATTAGATAAAATCGAATTAAAAAATATGCAAAATTATTAGAATTGAAGCGTATATAATAAACACCTACGTCGCTTTTAAATTTTGCTTGAACGATCTCAGCATGTGGGCTGTGTTGATCTGTCACTGTCCAATGAGGGATTCCCTTGAAGTCAAGGCCCCAACCGGGGGTGCGAACCAGCGATACCTATATACTTACCTATACTTTTACTCTTTGGTGCGAACCTCCTGACTTCGGCCAAACTCGTGCCGCGTGGAGCCCCACGCGGCTCAGCATTGCTCCGAGCAATTATTAGGGTTGGCACCACTTGACTTCCTTTTGCGTGCACGACCACAGATAAGATAATCACTTGAATTTTGACAATCCTAAATAGTCGAAAGGGATAGTGCCATGCCATATGTTAAAAGGGATAGCATGATTCGACCCTGAACTGCTGTCAAACTTCGGTTTTGTAGGAAGTTTCCTTTCTGTACGGCAGTACTATTATTTATTCTGTACCCCAAATTTGTCTGTTCTCTTTAGCCCGCTCCAGACTATGCGCGTGAATCGCGGGCGAAGCCGCGAACGCGAGTGTGGAGTCGATTTCGCTGTCTGCGAACATCGACGCCACACTTGCGTTCGCGGCTTCGCGCCGCGATTCGCGCACGAGTGTGGAGGGGGCTTTTGATCGGCGCAGCAACTCCTCGCTCTTTAGCCCCCTCCAGACTATGCGCGTGAATCGCGGGCGAAGCCGCGAACGCGAGTGTGGAGTCGATTTCGCTGTCTGCGAAAATCGACACCACACTCGCGTTCGCGGCTTCGCGCCGCGATTCGCGCACGAGTGTGGAGAGGGCTTTTTAAAAATGCCATTTGTGAACATAAAATCAAATCACGAATATCACGTCGGGATGATAAAGCAGTAACAGACTACCGCACCGCACCGCGACCTTGGTGCGCCGCACCCATAGATTAGTGAGAGTGAAAAAGAGATATCTATTTTTTGTTACGGCTTATAGCACTAAAATGCTTCAACATAAAGCAAAATCGCATCCGGGCGTCTGTAAAGGCCTTTGAGTTTAAATGTGTAGCAGTCGGGCGTACCGGATCACGACCCTAGTACGGTTCGAAGTTTGTTCGATCGATGGAAGGTGGTTCGCCGTACGTTTGTCAAGGACGCAGCTATGAGCGAAAACGAGAAAGAGAAAGGCGTCAGCCAAGTTCGTGGTCCGGTACGCCCGTTAGTTAGCACTGCTGGGGCTCCACAGCTACAGCTAGCTCTATGGCATGTCAAAAATGACGTTTTGTGTCAAACGTGTCAGCTACTCTAAAATAGAGATTATTACCCTAGTATAAAGTCTTTTTTTGACTACCAGCATCCCAATCTACACCTCCCGGCGCGGCAAGGACAGTCATATCATATGTGATGTGATATTTTATATTTGTTTTGGAACTTTTGAACCTAAACAGATACTTGTCATATTGCACCATTAAAATATCGCGTTTCAGTACCCTGTCAAACAACATTAAATTATTAAAATTACATGTGTGAATTGTATTAAAAACGAACATGGGTGTCTCGTGTCGGATATATATACGGAAACCTCGGGAAGGTATCCACCGGGCCGGTCAACCTATCAACGGGATACTTAGCTACGCAATCGACGAACCAACCGAGTACCAGACGGCTGTTCTATCCCTTATCGGCACGGCGAAATGCAAATGGACAGAACACGACGGTAACCATTCACACACCTACACCGGCAAAGAAGTGTTTTTGTCAATGCATGTGAATATTCTTAATAAACCGTCCGATGAAACAATGACGTTGCCAGTTGGCGCGTATGAATTTCGATTCGAGTTTATCATGCCTTATGATATACCATCCAGCTTTGAAGATAAACACAGTAATATCACCTACCAGGTAAAGGCGAAATTTGAGAAGGCAAGCTTTTTTAGTTTTACAAGGAGGTTTGAGAAACAAATCACCGTATATGGAAATGTTAACCCCACCAATACTGTAGAATCACTTACTTATGGGCTCCAAAAGAAACTGTTTAGATTATTTTCTTCTACTGAACATATTGTGGATTTGAAAGTGCGGATTTCAAAGTCCTTTCTAACACCTGGTGAGAACGCTACTTTAGACTTGTATGTGACTAATGACAGTGATACAGGAATAACCTACCTTACAACTGAACTTTGCAGCAGGACAACATACTTAGCAGAAGGGATGTTCAGTAATAAAACAAAAGTTGTGGATAATACAATTGGTGGGTGTACATGCACCACCCCACCGGTCTTAGCATACAAAACTGTAAACTTTGCATGTGTAGTTCCAACACCACCAGATTTATATTCAATACAGCATTGTAAAATAATAAGCAAAGAATTCTATATCCGAGTAACTATTCATTTACCGTTTCCACATAGAAACGCAACAACTGTTATACCCGTAGTTATTGGAGAGGGTCATTATGGAGATTGTTCTGGGATTGTAGAACTAGAAGACAATTTTGAAACTGGCCTAGAAGCAAGCATTAGTGATCCACCACCATCCTATTGGGAAGTGATGAATGAAGATAAGAGTCAGGATGAAATTGGATCACCAAGTAAAGAAAAAGAATAAAATTAAAAATAGGACAGAAGAAGCAGTATGTGATAGTTAGTAATTTTAAGTTGAAGTATAAACATGTTGTTTTAGGTACTTATAGTAACATATGTCTCATTGCATCAAAATGATTCATAATATTCAAGATAAAAGAATAACAATGATGCAAAGTAATTAAAGTAAAGGGACTTCCCAGATAGGTATATAATACACTATTTGAGTCAGCTTAGCTCTATATTATTCTTTTCAGGTACATTCAGCATAATTATGTTTATTTTTAATAATATAAACTTATATTGGGTGGAACAGAACAAAGGACTTTTATACAAACAGCAATACTTTATTTTTCACTTATTAATCATGTTAATGTTTATAACCGTTTGTGAGATACAGTTTGTTTGCAAACATGTCACTGATATGACTGATATAAAAATATTTCATTTTAATGATTTTGTTTTACTTATTATTTAATCCAGCTTGACGATTATAATAACTCGACTGTAGATCACTTAGATAACACTATTCTTTCAGCGCAGTCTCTAGAAATGTTCCACCCTGTATATTATAATATTTTTAGTGTTCCGTACAAAACTTTGTTTACGGAACACTTATGGGATCACTTCGGTCTTGCAAATCAGTTAAATGTGTTTTTCTCAGAGACCGTTTGAGGTAGATAGATACCTAAAATTTGGAACAGTTATAGCAATTATTTCTTTTTAAGTAGGTGATTAGATTGAATGTTATTTGCAAATACTCAAGAATTATGTTAGGTACTATTAATTATATTTTTACTGTAAAACTTTAAAAAAGTCATAAAATAATGTGAGTACCTATACTAGCATTTAATACCTCTATTATCTAGCCTCCCATGGATCAAAACTTGCCAAGACAAATGCAATTTTAATTTGTTAAAGCAGGCATGGCTCACTCCGCGATTTCGTTGCTTTGCTACAGGTAGCTAAAAGTACATCCATTCCACCCCAATTTTGGGGAAAGCCATAAACCGCGCGTGGCGCTGTCGCCACCTAGCGGCCATATCTGTGCTGATCGTAACAGACGCGTTTTGTCAGAGAGTGAGTCTTCTGTACCTGTTAATTGAAAAACGCTTTTTAAAAATCAATAACTATTCTTATGAAAGCAGAAGAATATAAATGATCGTATTAGATTCATAATTGTTACATATTTGCCGTAACTTATTTTTAAAATGTGTTATTCAATTAAAAGACATGCCAAGATCGCTTACCTTCTTGCAAGTTCTTTCTAATGCTAAAAAAAACGAACTATACATCACACAGAAAACATGGAAACTATTATAGGATCAGGAAATGGTCTGGACCATCTCCCCTTCAAGGATTTTGGAATGGGTATTTCGTACCTTGTCCTCGCATGCCCTTTCATTTTAGCGGTATGTCATCCTAGAACTAAGTCAAATAAGGAACATTAGGAAACATGAACTATAGGTAACATATATTCTCAATTTGTAAATAAAATGATCAAGTACAATGAAACATACCTACCTACACATTCGAATTGCAACATTTGTAACCTAATAGTCAGATCGAAAAGAGTCTGCATCGATTTTAAGAGCTCTATCAAATTATGACGTGTAAATAACACTTGCACTGCGAGGGCTATCAAAATCACCGCAGACTTTTCTTGGTCTAACTCTAGCTTAGTTATTATCTGCTACATAGTTTCATCGTTTCTTTTTACAAGCTTTTATTTAGTTTCACCTGACCGTTGTCTGTCTGTCTGTCGGTCTGTAATCAAATCTTGCAAGTTAAATTTGATCCACTTCCCGGTTTCTGATTGAGCTGAAATTTTGCATGCATGTATAAATCGGATGACAATGCAATATTATGGTACCATCGAGCTGATCTGATGCTGGAGACAGGAGGTGGCCATAGGAACTCTGTTATGAAACAACGCAACCTAATTGTGTTAGGGGTTTTTAGAATTGTCTCGATGAGTATTAGTTGACTGTCGTAAGTAAAGTACAGTCAGCGATAAAAGCTTGTACCAAAAATGAAATTTTTGCTAAAAACTTATTGATAAATGGGTTAAATTGACGTGTCACGTGTGTACGTGCTGCGCTATATTTATAGCGGTCTTTAACGAGCGACTGTGAAAAGTGAAAAGTAGGTACTTAAGTATATTAACTTCGGTGCTTAGGTAAAAAAGATTATCAGTACTCACGGGAATGACTGGAGGGAACAGCGTACATAATTTATGAGGCGTTATCTGACGGCTCTCCTCAAACGAGTTCTATTTAATTCGCATTTTTAGCCCGGCTAAAGTATGCTGTACCTACCAAAAGCCGGCTTAAGGCGGGAAAATGTCACTGCGGCCCACGCTATCCACGGAAATATACCCAAAAGCAATGGAAACGAGTACTGCCAAAATCTGAAGTCTAACCATTATTATCACATTTTTATTCACCTGTAACTAAGTATTAGTAACTTACAAGCTTATGAGCGGACATCGTAATTTTTATGGCATTTTTGGTGTTAACGGAATTGGCATAGATAATTCTAACTGAAATGGTAAATTAAGGTTAATATTAACGTAATTAATGCTAATTAATCATTTGAGCTGAAATTGTTTATACCGATTCCGTTAACTCCACTCCGCTGTTGCAAAAATGCTGTAAAAGTTACGATCATTGCTTATGAGTATGAAACAAATAAGTTTATGAAACTGCAAGGATATGAAAATCCAACGACAATTGTTTTGTCTTTGGACTTTCAAATTCTTGAAAAGTTTCAATACACTTACACCTTCATTTCATACTCATATCATATAATATAGTTAGATGATGATGAAGCCTGAACGCCCTTTACCATTAGATTGGGTACATGTTCTATAGATACATTTATACCTAGATTACACTATATATAACACATACGACACAGTAGACGCGGAACTCGAAGTTTTTTGCTCTTAAGATTTTTACGACTGGATCTAATAAAACACTGGAAGCATGTAGTATGAGGCAAACTTATTTGCCGGGTAGGTAATGGGGTAACTCTGAGATTCCCGCTGTTTGCTTACCCTGTACCTTGATTACAAATGTAGACTCTATTCGGAATGAGATAAGCTTGATTTTTCAATACTTGATTAGCGAAGGAACTACCCCGAGGAAACGTAGGTGCTCAGCAAACAAATAAGGCCAAGTGGAAATTATATGACTTAGGTGCCTACTTTAGTAAGTCTTCAGGCATTGAATGGGTTACGGAAAAGTTACTTGTTTTACAAGGGGAAAAAGTTGTTGTTCCTAAATTTGGAATAAAAAACTGAAATTATTATTTATTATGAAGTCGCCAAGGAGCGTGGGCTCTATACATATTTGCAGTAGCTAACTCCAGTTTGAAGCTCTCCGAGTAAGCTAAAACACGTTTTTAAACTCCATTTCAGTGTAAACATGTAGGTAAATTTTTGTGTTTGACTTGTGAATCCCAGCGGTAAACTTTGTCAATTTCCGCTGATCCGAACTTAAGGGGCCTACTTATTACCAATCCGCCGGACGATATCGGCCTGTCAGTTAAACGCAATATTTGACAGCTCCGTTCAACTGGTTGGCCGGCTGATAATATCGTCAGTCGAAGTGGTAATCTGTGGGCCCCATTACAAAATGTAAATTTCAACTCATTTTGACATCTCGCTCGTACTTATAAGACTTGCTGCGAATAATTCCGCTCGTGGATGATAAGATTGATAGAGACTGACTGGTAGAGAATGTCATGAGGTATTAAGTCCGGTTTGTACCTCTTTATGTTCAATGAGGTTTAAATAAATAAATATATTTTATTAAATAAATACTTACCTTGTTAATTTTAAATGTACCTACCTATGTTTAAAGTTACCTAATTGTTTCAGTTTCATTATATTTTGAATTCAAAAAAATATTTTATACTTCAAATATTATTTTTAGGTAGGTAAGTGTGTGATCCTCCACAGCCGGACCACCTCGCCTGATTGCGCTCAGTTTTTAATGGCAAAATGTACCTCTAATGTACTTCATGTACCTCGTCGGAAATTGAACGTACCTCTATAGTTTGGCAGATATATGCGTTTAAAAGGGGTCCGGCTGGGGAGTAAAATCTGCGCCGGACCACGCCTGGGTCCGATGATATCTGTTATTTTGAGATATAATTTAAATAACAGATGAATGTACCTGTTATGTACCTCTGAATAAAATGTTTTTTTATTTAAAAAATGGTCTCATAAAGGAATTTTCATACATTTAATTTTTTGAGTATACGCGTAAGCGCCTGTCAAAAAATAATAGCAACATAGTAGAAATAGTAGATTGTTAACCAAGGGTTGAAAGGCATCCATTTCTGTCGAGGTAGTTTGGCGCTCGAACGCAGTGAGAGCGCCAATAGTCCGAGACAGAAATGGTGCCTTTCCCCCGAGTTAAACACTACTTTTCATATCGAATGCGAGGAAACCAAACAAGACAAGGAAATTTCGCAAAACCAGTAATGGAAGTACCTAATAAATCTACGGCCATGATTTATTTTCCTTAGGACTTACTTGCAATCGGAGATTTTACACGTGTGAAGATTAATAACCCCTAGCGAAAATCATTTAGATTGAAATATTTACGAAAACACACATTTTTTAACAAACTGCAGTAATTTTAAAATGATTTGGTCATTATAGTATGAAAATTAGCGGGATTGCCTCTTACTTTTTAATTTTATACTTTTTCGTTCAAAAAGCCGCAATAGACTACCGGACCGCACCGCGACCTTGGTGCGCCGTACGTAATAACATAATAAAAGTATTTTAAATATTAAATAACAATTTAATTAATAATATAAGTAATTTTTATCTTGTATTTTATTTTCATGAATATTATAGTGCTAAATAACTTTAAAAATCAATTTAATATCGTACAAACGTTTAACTGTGGCTGTATAAGATTCTGCCTTTGCTCATTTACGCAAGTGTAAGGTTTAAAAAATATTTTTGGTGTATTCCTTTTGGTTCCCGCCTTTTGAAATCGGGTAAATAGAATTCAACGAAAAAAAATACGAGAATAATTTGTTTTTAACAATTCACTTACATAATTTTTTATAAAAAAAGGATCAACGTGGGATTAGTAAAATTAAACAATTACCAATTGTTCCAGGCGAGGAAATAAAGACACTATTTTTCCATTTTGTTTCCACCCAGTTGTTCGCGAGACGAGGACGCAGAGGAGTACACCACTTTTCTGCACTAGAGCATAAACGTATCACTTTCTGCGCACCTTTTAGAACAACAACGACCCACTTTCAGAGCATGAGATATGAAAACAAATGTATTCAATTCGGGCAAGTCGTCTAACTTGTCAACTAGATACAAATGTGGGTGGTTATAGGGAGTGTTTTAAACCGACACGAGTTGCGAATTACCTTTTCGCACGTGTATTGTACAACGGTTTACAGTACACAGTTGAAATTCTCAGAGATGTTGCCGCTATTACAACAAATACTAAAAAAAGGAAAAATAAATGTTTACGTGGGGCTCCCATACAACAAACGTGATTTATTTTGCCGTTTTGTGCGTATTATATAAATACATATTAGGTATGCGGACATTCTTATAGTAGACCGGCAAGCGAAAGAAAAGTCTTCTATTAGAAATCGATTTTCGCTCATGTCGTCCCGGATATGGGTGAATATGGTATTGATGCATTCAGTGTAATGCCTTGAACGGCTTGAACCCAAATATATGAGACCACGAGCGCGAAAGTGGTGGGGATAGTTGCTGTGACGTCATAAAGTCGGCAGTACAAACTTTTTTTTTATTTTCGTGTACCTAAACCAGTGGTGGGCAAACTTTCTTCATGAATAAACTATTTTTTATCTTTTTTTTATCATGGGGGGCCTGAAAGTTTAGAAAATTTAAGTGGAGGGCCAGAATTGTAACCAACATTTTTTTTCATTCGTGATAATCGTGGGCCAATGCCATATACTATTTTATAGGACCGGCGGCGGGCCGGATAAAATCCATTCGCCGGCCGGAGATGGCCCGCGGGCCGTACTTTGCCCACCACTGGTGTAAACATACCATGTGGGGTACCAAATGAAGGGACTTTGTGTGTAGATCACAAATATATAGCCTGTGTATGTATTTTTATTTGACACACCATACACCCCAAAGGGCTGGACATTTTTTGACATATGAGGTGTGGTTGAATTCGTCAGAATTATGGTAGTGAAAAATGGAGGAGGGGGGGTTCTTACTGCAGCAATATGGGTACCAAATGAAAGATAGTGAAAATACCACTACAAAAATAGGTATCGTCTTGGGGTCGTCCCATTCGTTTTTCGTCAAGTTCTTAAATTAGTCCTATTCTGCTTTCGTCACCCATTCTACATACGTCACAATCGTCGGTGGCTTTTAATATAGAATGAGTGACGAAAGCAGAATAGGACTAATTTAAGAACTTGACGAAAAACGAATGGGACGACCCAAGACGATACCCAAAAATATATGTCAACAGTCGGGTTTTTTGTTTGTTTTAAGGGGCTACCCAACGTCACTGACCTTTGATCTGAATCCCTTAGTTTTGTAATGTTTTTTGTAGCTTATTATATGAACAGCAACGGGTTTAAGCAATATAGTATCCCACATTTACTTCAAAGTTCATTGTCTTTGAGATGTTTGGCATCAAAGTTGAACAATTTTAGGCTAAAAAAACTGGTTTCCTGGCCATAACTTTTGTGTCAATTAGTTTAAGGGGCTACCCGAGGTTTTCATCGATTTTTGACAAGTTTTGAATCGTATCTCCTTTTTTTGCACTACAGATAGAATTATAAGACAAACGGTTATCGGTTCTTCAATCTTTTATCTCCGGTTTTGTCCACCGGATTTTGAAAAAAATTAATACTTATTTTTTTATGAATTTTTTAAACATTGTCTATAAAAACACTTTTTTGCATCTAGCTTGCAGTGAAGGATCTTACATGTACGAAATCGACATATTTGGGTTCGTCTTTGAAGTCTCGAAAATCGTGTCCAAGGTTTTAATTTTAAACTAATTAACACAAAAGTTATGTCCAAAAAAACCAGTTTTTTAGCCTAAAATTGTTCAACTTTGATGCCAAATATCTCGAAGACAATGAACTTTAAAGTAAATATGGGATACTATATTGCTTAAAGTCGTTGCTGTTAATATGATAAGCTACAAAAAACATTAGGAAACTAAGGATTCAGATCGAAGGTCATTGTCGTGGGGGGAGCCCCTTAAAATTAAAACCCTGGACACATTTTTCGAGACCTTAATGACAAACCCAAATAGAATTCATTTCTTTCAAAATGTGGACAAAACCGAAATTAAAAAATTTAAAAACCGATAACCGTTTGTCTTATAATTCTGTCTGTAGAGCAAAAAAAGGAGATACGATTCAAAACTTGTCAAAAATCGATGATAACCTCGGGTAGCCCCTTAATAATAGTTGCAGTTTAATGTAACGGAAAATTATACTTTTTTTCAACTTGATGTACTTTTCTTATTTTTTGATATATCTGGTTAATCATTTTTTAACATTATGTAAAGGATATTCACAGTCACTTGGTATGTATTTTGGAGTAATCCATTCAGCCATTTTCAATTTATAGCAGTTCGAAGTCAACTGTGGACTGTGAAATTTTTGAACGTTTTCTAATAATTTGTTAGACCAAGTATTGAAAATGTTACAGTATATTATATATTTGTGATCTACTCACAAAGCCCCTTCATTTGGTACCCCACATGGAATGTTTAAACGAAAATAAAAAAAAGTTTGTACTGCCGAGTTTATGACGTCACAGCAACTATCCCCACCACTTTCGCGCTCGTGGTCTCATATATTTGGGTTCAAAGCATTACACTGAATGCATCGATACCGTATTCACCCATATCCGGGACGACATGAGCGAAAATCGATTTCTAATAGAAGACTTTTCTTTCGTTGGCCGGTCTACTATAAGAATGTCCGCATACCTAATATGTATTTATATAATACGCACAAAACGGCAAAATAAATCACGTTTGTTGTATGGGAGCCCCACGTAAATATTTATTTTTCCTTTTTTTAGTATTTGTTGTAATAGCGGCAACATTTCTGAGAATTTCAACAGTGTACTGTAAAATTGTACAATACACGTGCGAAAAGGTAATTCGCAACTCGTGTCGGTTTAAAACACTCCCTATAACCACCCACATTTGTATCTAGTTGACAAGTTAGACGACTTGCCCGAATTGAATACATTTGTTTTCTACTATGTTGCTATTATTTTTTCACAGGCGCTTACGCGTATACTCAAAAAATTAAATGTATGAATATTCCTTTATGAGACCATTTTTTAAATAAAAAAACAATTTATTCAGAGGTACGTAACAGGTACATTCATCTGTTATTTAAATTATATCTCAAAATAACAGATATCATCGGATCCAGGCGTGGTCCGGTTGGAGATTTTACTCCCCAGCCGGACCCCTTTTAAACGCATATATCTGCCAAACTACAGAGGTACGTTCAATTTCCGACGAGGTACATGAAGTACATTAGAGGTACATTTCGCCATTAAAAACTGAGCGCAATCAGGCGAGGTGGTCCGGCTGTGGAGGATCACACTAGGTAAGTACCTTATAAATTTTACATACCAGACAAGCGTGCATTTGTAAGATTGGCTGAACTCAACCAATTAAACCACCTCTCTTTAACAAGCAATTTCCTACCAGTAAAAATGATCATTTCCGAGTTAAGATACGAAATTCCATTTTATTCAAAAGATTACGACGGTAAATAGAAAGAAATAGGCACAATTACCAGCCGGATGCCGTTTTAGCTGTTTCGATTTCGCGCTCGACTGTACTTCGTGCTGAAGTATGGGCGGAGACAAAAGTGTTAATGATCAAAGTTGCGCCGAGCTTGTGGTTTAGTGTTGTTAGATAAGTCTGTTCTGAGTAAACATAAATGTAAGATGAATTGCTACAATTATGTCTGCAGTGTAACTCAAACTGTTATATTTTTTCCGCCGATGTTTTTCACACAAAACACAGCTAACACTGCCAATATCATAATCATGTAACTACTTTACTATGTGCCAGGTATATGACTAGGAATATGGACGATTACATTGCTCTCATCGGTCAGCATCAGATGCCGAAGTATTTGGGTAGATATGTCTGAACAAAACTTAATAACGATTGGCCGCCGACATGGATAACTTGTGATTAAATACAGTGAGGTTTTTTCTTCTCTGCTGCCTATAGAACTGCTATCTTAGCTACAAAATTGTAGTTCTGTTAAGTTTGATCGAATGCCTGAAATAAGTTTATCTAGACGTAGTACCTAATTGGTACTTAGCTGAAGGCAGACGTGCTCCTCTATTTGAGTTTTGTGTTAGCTATTGTGCTAGATATTCTCTTAGGATCCAATTAGGTAGCAACATTCTTATTACGCGTTATAAGTAAACCCGACTGGGAATAAGTTTCGCTAACTCCTTATTGAATTGGTCGCCAGATTTATGTGGATATAGTTTTATTTGCGGCTGACTCATAAAACTAATAAAGTAATAAGGAGCCACTCAGAAGTACGACGGTGATAAATTTAGGTTATTGGACGCGAAGCTTTTATGAGAGTAATATAGTAACAGCACCAGTCATGGGACATTTAAGAGGAAATTTGGAGTATTTATGATATTTCCCTTATACATGTAAATGGTCTACCGCTTAGCGTGTTAAAAGATGAAAGTCCTATCCGTCTTTCATGTTTTAGGCGTGTTGTATCAAAGATTCTGCAATTAGTTTCCACATATTTAACAAATTAAAACTATGCTTTTATTCTCCAGTCATGGACACCAAAGTTCCAGTAATGGCCCCCCGGTAATGGACGTGGATCCAGTAATGGGCCCCCTATAATGGACATTGCTCTATTAGTATAAAATATTGAAATGGGGAATAAATTACGGCAAAATAAAACAATTTCCGTATAAGCTTTTATCGCTGAATGTATTTTTCTTTCCACAGCCAATTATTATTGTATTAGATCCATCGAGACAATTCTAATATACCCTAACACAATTAGTTAGGGTTTAATGCGATAAAGTTCCCATGGCCACCTCCTGTCTCCATCATCAGATCAGGTCCATGTTATCATAATATTGCATTATCATCCGATTTGCATACTTAATTACGTACTTACACAAAATTTCAACTGAATCGGAAATCGTAAAGTGGCTCAAATTCAGCTACCAAGATTGGACCCACACTAACTATTTAACAGGGCAAGTTAAATAAAAGTTTGGAAAAACGATATTAATTTATCCGAAGTCCGAGAATACCTCCTGATTGACATATTTCTTAACTATATTTTATTTCTCTATTGTTTAAACATGAAATTATAGCATAGCAAGCATCATTCTGTCATTTGTCCCATCATAGGAGGTACGCAGTTTTACGGCTCCTATAATGGGATTGGGCCAAATACCACTATTTTTTTACATCTGTGGAGTCACAACATAGTGTGTTGTATCCCTTCAATTTCAATTTCAATTTCAATTAGCCTTTATTTCTGATACTTAGTATCTAGTTACATGTATACATATATTTTACCATGCATTTCTTATCTAGCTTACTATTTTTAACATGCAAACCATTTCGTGTATTACATTGCTTGATAATTTTAAAATTTATATTAATTTGAGTATCTATTGCTTCAGAATAGACACAAATTCAATTTATTTATATAAGTAGTTAATTTATTTGGCACATTTATTAGATATTTCAATTCTTAATTCATTTTTACTAGTACGCATAATACTCATTTGATTATTTAAATTTAAGTTATAGTTAGTATATTTAATTATTATCGATTTATTTTATTACACTAGATGCAATTTATGTTTCCAATATTGTATGAATTTTAATTTCAATTTTAATGCATTTAATTAATAGCTATATTTTATCTTTATAATTTAAATTACATGTTCATTCAGTGACATCGGTATCTTTGGTATCAGCTTGCCCCTTTGGCATAGGCCTCCCCTAGTGCTTGCCATAGCTTTCTGTTTGCGGCTTTTCTCCTCCATGTTTTGCCGGCTGTTTCCATAATCTCATCTTCCCATCTCTTCCTCTGCCGTCCTCTCCTTCTTTTCCCATCTCTTGGGTACCACATTATGATATCCTTAGACCATTTGTTCTTCTGGTTTCTTATAGTGTGTCCAGTCCAGTTCCATTTGAGTTTCATCACCGTATATGTTACATCTGCAACTTTAGTTTTACTTCTTATATTGGTTAGTCTGACTCGGTCCCTTAACTTTATATTTAAAATGCTTCTCTCCATGTTATTTTGACATACTTGCAGTGCTTTTTTATGCTTTTCGGTGAGAGCCCATGTTTGGGATCCGTATGTCAGACATGGCAATATACAAGAGTTGAATACTTTTGTTTTGTCTTTGATTGGTATCTGTGGGTTCTTCATGACCTCTTTAAGCGACCAGTAGCTTTTCCACGCGTTGCATATTCTAGTGTTTATTTCTTTTGTCATTTGGTCTTCGGGTGAGATAATTTGTCCTAAATACGTATACTGGTTGACATATTCTATACAGCTGTTGTTCAGTGAGATAGGTGCTTTTTCATGATTTGTCATTAATTTGGTTTTATCAGTGTTCAAAGTCAGACCTACAATATTACTTTCTTTTTCTAGTTGTACCAACATTTTCTCCAGGTCCCTCTGATTGTCACTCAGGACAATCAGGTCATCAGCAAACCTTAAGTGATTCAACTTTTCACCGTTTATGTTTATTCCAAAAGCATCCCAGTCCATTTTCCTGAAAATATGTTCCAGCACCGCTGAGAACAGCTTTGGCGATAAGGGGTCTCCTTGACGTACTCCTTTCTTTATTTTGAATGGTACTCCTATTCTTTCTGTTTGTATTTTTGCTGTTGCGTCCTTATATATGTTCTTAATTATTCTGATATATTTCGGAAGTACTCCTTGTGATCGCAGAGCGTCCCAGATATGTGTGTGTTTAAGAGAGTCAAATGCTTTGTTGTAATCTATAAATGCCAGATAATATATTTTTCCATATTCATTACATTTTTCTATGACTTGCTTAATGACATGGATGTGGTCCATGGTTGAAAAATCACTTCTGAATCCTGCCTGCTCCCTAGGCTGGTTTTCGTCTAGAACCAAGGACATCCGGTTTAATATAACTTTTGAGAAAATTTTATATAGGTTTGACAGCAAACTGATTGGTCTATAATTATTTATTTCTGCGACATCTCCTTTCTTGTGAATTAAAGTGGTAGTTGATGATGCCCATTGTTCTGGTATGACTTCATTGGTAAGTATGTGATTGAATAAGTTTGTTATAGGCTTTATGATATAGTCTATACATCCCTTAAGCACTTCATTTGTTATTTTGTCCTCCCCTGGAGCTTTGTAATTCTTTTGGGAGAGTATTGCCTTCCTTACTTCAGATTCTAGTATTATAGGAACCGTTTCTTCATTGTCTTCTAACAAATAATGTGATTCTGTATCGTTTGTGTCGTCATATAAATTTGAATAAAACTTGGTAGCTATTTCTATTATTTTGGATCGTTTTGTCTCCTTTTTTCCTGGTGTTTTACTGTTAATATTTGGGATCCAACTGGAGCTCTCTTTAAGTTCTTTTAATGCTTTTTTTACACCTCCCGAATTTTCTATGTGGAATTGGATGGTCCTGTTGTATCCCTTATCTCATGGTAAATGCAATTAACAAAACACATTCTAGTTTTCATCAAGTATTAATTAATTAAAATTTAATAAATTAACTCACCTCTCTTAGCGAAGTTGTTAAGAATTCGTAGTGGTATTTTTTTTCAGTGACACGACAACTTTTAGGTTGACGCCAATTTCTTAAAAAACAACCAAGTTTAATAAAACTTCAAACTGAAACAGCTCTAGGACTCTTATTTATTATAATATACAGCCAGTGTTTATAAACTACTTTTAGATACTTATTTTAGAGGAATTATGTTTTTTTGTCCCATTACTGGTTCCACGTCCATTATAGGGTCCACTACATAACATATGTTAGTAATAATAACATAATAGCTCATAGTCCATCGCTTTCACTCCTTACACCCTGGCGGGTGCTGCCTCTGCGTGCGTCCCATGACACGGGCAAGGGCAGAATCCGCTCGGTGTACCCCATACATTTCATTAAAGTGTCAAAAGGGCCTCTAAGTGTTGGCTTCGGCTCCGCGCACCCCTCCCAAAGGTCCGGATCACCATTGTTCCGTGATGGGAAAGACATATGTAATATTTATAGATAAAATGTGTCCTGTAGGCAGAAAAGTTATGTACAAATGGATTTCTATCGACAAAGGATTTTATCTGTCTACTAATATAGATAAACAATAAAAACGTTACTTTGTATGTTTTAATTAGAAAGGTTTTATATAAATCCATAAGTACCTACATAGCGTAACTCGTTCGTAGAATCCAAATACACGTAGTCAATGACTGGTTTAAATATTTACTACAAAACATTTCCGCATGTAGCTGTTTTAAAATCCTTTGTTTAAAACTCGCGATATCCGTTTCGAGGATTTACTCATAATCGGATGCATGCCGCAGCGTAATTTCCATGTCGCTGAAACAAGTCGTTCCTGATCCAGTTAGCGAAGTTGCATGCACACCGCAATCGAATCATCTCTGCAGCTGCGTCTGCATAATCAACAGTTTTATGCATGCACTATTGATTGGGGGTTGACAATACCTAACGAATATGGAGATAGAGCAATGTTGACGAAAAACCAGGTAAGGTCAAAAACTTTATTAACCAAAGGGACAGACGTACTTATACTTATTTGGTGTATTATAATGATACCGCATTCGGATTATGTTGAGCCATCTAGCGATGACAGTTATTGTGGACAAGATGTCAAAGTTTATTACCTATCTTAAAAAGCTCGATATCGGACATGACATGAGATGAATACTGCGCTATTAGTAGAATCAGAAGAAAATACTAACTAAAAAATATAGGTTGTAATAAAAATTAATATACTTACCTTGAATACTTTATGCGTCACTAACATTATAATTCATAAAGAAATGTACAATGTGTTACTTTTTAGCACACTGAATAAAAACGAAATAAGGCCTTAAATTCGCCCTTACCCTGATACATGTCTACTCGTTAAACAGTCAGGCAAACAACATTAAACATAAATAAAAATGGGTCGAGATCAAAAGCCCAAACGAATGACGGAAATAATAATATTTCGTAATAATTGCTCGTTAGGTGCCTATATACTTCCCGAAACAAGAATAATAATCTCAAGATTTATTAACTCACACAATGCAAATTGATACAAATTAAGGCTCCAAAATATCAAATTATCTCAATTTACAAGGGCGTTAAAAATAAAAAACCGGCCTAGTGTGTGTCGGACCACGCATCAGGGTTCCGTAGTACCTTTGTACTTCGTACATGTACCTACTTCAAATATTTGTTAAGTAACCTATATTTCCTAAATTTTTGTCGTTATTTTTTATCGAATTCGTATTTTTGGATCGTTTATTTCCGAAAGTAATAATTAATGCATCAAAATACTTTCTTGCCAACCTTGCCTAGGTCCTGTTATTTTTGAGGACTTATGCGTCACACGTTGATTTTACTATGTATATTTATTTTCACTTTTAGTTAGTTACATACATAATATGTTTTTAGCAATGCCAGCCCCATCTAAAATTATATTTGTTTAATTTTAACTTCTAAGCGAAATAGTTCACAAAACACATTAAATATCTACGATTCGAAACTCCTTAAAATATCTTATATATAATAGTTTTGAGTAAAATGGCTGTGACGTACGGACAAATAGAAAGAGGGACCGACAGTCATTCCAAAACTATAAGCGTTCCATTTTTTCCATTTGGCTCGGCAACTCTAATAAAAACAGTCAGATGTTTTTGTGGCTTTACTAAACTTGAACCAATATTACAAACCTAATAAGAAATGCGAATTTCAGATAAATAAAATACCTACATTCATTTCAAAAGCCTTATCCATATTAAAAACATAGAGAGCATTTTGTATCTCGGATATTCCATAAGAAATTCGTTTGAATAGATTCAGAAGGCTTCTGTTAATATGACAGGATAAGAAAATCATTACAGATACCTATGTCGTGACGTACTTTGGTTTAGCGTATTAAATGCGCTCACTTAGCCCATAAGCCGCAAATATAATATTTTCATAGCACCAGCTCGAAAAGTACCTTCTCCAAAAACTGATAAGAAAGTTGCATTTTTGATACAAATTTTGAGTTGTTTCGAATGATAAATATATTTAAAAATGTACATTAAAATTTGATTTATAATGTTTTACAATTTGTATATTTTTCTCGCGTTGGTGTAGTGAAAAATGTTGTGTTTCACTCGGGAGCTAAGTTTGTTTGAGAGGCATTGTGATGATTTGCATGTCTCTTTAGGGCTGAATTAGACGGCGCGCGAACTCGCATGCGCGTAAGTAGTTACATTGCGGACTGTTGGTTACGTCCAGTTCAACCGACCGATCAAACCCGCAATGGTTTGAGACTCGCATGCGAGTTCACGCATCGTCTAAATCAGCCCTAAAGGTACTTTAGGTACTTATTATGTTTTACTGATGATGATGATGATGCTCTCCTGACCGATTTCGGCCCCAGCGACTGTGTGCTCTGGACTAGGCAATTTTACTACTCACTATTTAGGTATTTACTTCTAGAAACATTGTCCTAGTAATAGTCCTACTAACCATAAATATGACTCTGATAGTTACTTGAAAGAAATGATATTTATTTATTTCATTTCTTTCTGATCGAATCGGTCGATTTGATCATCCCGTCTGGACTGGCCTTTAGGACTACCGAGAGTTAAAATTTAAAATGGAATCTAAACTAAACTAAGCTATGGAGTGAAAGTGCCTTCGAGCAACACGGAAGGGAGGCGGCATTCGCACTATTTCCCCTCTGCCGAGGTACAAGATTAGCGCGTCAAAATAATCTAGCGCGGGTAATAAAACTAGTTGCACTTGGATTTTTCACTAGACCGAGTCCAGACGCGCGCGTGAACACTGCTGCACAAAAATGCCTGTTTGCTCGGTTTTTTGTTATAAAAAGAGGTCGGGGACATCAAATTTACAAAAAGAAAGTGTTACATTTCACATGTAATTTTTTTTTACATATCATACGTTAAATTACATTTAAATACAATTATTATATTTTAGTCTCAAGTAATTGTTGGATTTATCGATTTTGCTCGCTCAGTACAAATTGCGGATCGGTCGAGCGACAAATCCGACTTCTCATCTCTTCAATGAATTAAAATACAATGACATACTTCAACGAAAATGTGTTAGTGTGCGTGTTGTGACACTAGTCACTCGTCCGTACATAAAAAGAGATCGAGGTTTGCAAGATTTGTCTTTGACGTGTGTCATTTTCTATGTATTTGTGTCGTCATTACAGATTGGATTTTGTATGTAAGTGTGTGAGAAATGCGACTGTGTGCGCCTTTCCCCCCGCAAAAAATGGCAGAACGATTTGTACGGCGAGATATCGCTTGGGCCCCTCCCTTCCGACGTGTCGGAAGCCGGTGTTGCTCGAAGGAAAGTGCTCACTTCGGCCGGCCAATATGAAGGCAAGAGATAGGAGCCTGACTGACTCTTGGCGGTATGGAACCCAGGGGACGTCACTTCCCATTCAGTCCAAATTATTCTTCATTTATGTGACTTACTCGTACTTTTCCCTTTAAGCTGTGGCAATTCCAAGGAAAACACAAAACGAAAAATTCCAAGTTTAATCCGATTTCGCTACGTATTATTCTGCTTTTGTCACGTTCTGGATATCGGCGCTTTGACAGCAGCTTTGGAAGCATATTCACATCGAATTTTAATTAAAATTTCATTTGTAGATAGGTACGTGCCTTAAGTATAATCAAATTATATTCCTGAGACTTAGATATAATAAAATTATTATAACAATGAAACGATGACTTGAATGGATTATATCCCGAGGTAAAATAGTCAAACATTTCGAGTCCTTTTTAGCACTCGTGGTCAGGGAGTAGACAAACGCAAGAATTGCCCGATCATAAATGACCTACGAAATATAATATATAGCCGTCCCTGCTAAATAACAAAGTAAAGTTTACTCACGTCCGAAATCCATTTGCCTTTCGTGATCGCCAACTGAAACAGAATTATTCTAATTCAGGTTTAATTGTTACTGCTCTGTATATAGTATAACACTGCATAGATCACATAACATTGTACTGTGTTATCAATTAGCAGTATACGGATCTAATCGGCTTAGGCGTGGTACTGAAATCGCTTGCATCGCGCAGGCGAGCCAAATATTAATGTTAACCAGTGTATGTATTCGTGTTCTCCAAAGAATACCTAGTTTAAAGGTAATTTAAGAAGCATCTTTTATCATTTTTTTGTGTTTACATTATATTTATAGCTAATCTGATTCTTTGCAACGCTCTCAAGAGCCTATTTGCACAGAAGTATTTATAAGTACGTGTATCAAAGTTCACCACGGATCTAGTTTCAGCCATGCAATATGCATGAGCATCATGAGCGCGGTATAATCGACTTCCAATAAGTGGGCTCAAAGCTATCTAATCCCGACAGCGTGCCATAATCGACGGGCATTTTAGCCATACTAGTAACAACGATCAATGCAAACTTTCCCTGTCTACATAGTATACTTATCTCAGAATAATGTTTGATGTTTATTTTATGATTTTTGATGGTAAATGAACTGAGTATCGTTAGAAGGATAATTTCTATAGAAGCAGTTTCTGGCATGCTTGCGTGGCGCTAGTGAATTTGCTCACTCTACACTTTTCTATTTGAAATGGGATCGTATCTAATCGTACATATTTGAGCCGTTTTAGTTAAAATTGTTTTTGCATTTGAGTGAATTTTTTTTTTTGTAAAACGACACTGTGTCAAACACTCACATTTCCGATCCGTGTCGTATTTTTAGCAAATTTTTGACGTATCTTAAAGTTCGAATCAGGCCAACTGTCTTTTAAACACAACGAGTAACTTAACTCGTATAGAGCCTCTCGCTCGTACCAGTAGGCATCAGCGGGTCGGGCAATTGATGACAAAATGAGATCAATTGGACATGATTTTGTAAGCTCGAATCGGCCTCTAGCTGTGTTTACAATGCATACATTATGACAGTGTTATTTAACTAACCCATAAAGAATACCAAGAAATAATGGTTCAATTTAAAAATATACGAGGTGTTTGCGTTTATTATAACGCAAATGTCATATTATGTCCACGACACCTTCTTGTTAGAAGAGATGTCTGTCTCTTTTAATATTACCTATTCCGAGCAGGGCTCGGAACCGGTATTGATATACCGGTTAATATCGTTCATAAACCGTTATATTATTTCGTTCATTAATAAACCGGTTAATTGATGGAACGCGAACTTTAAAATTTAGTTCTCTCTTCTAACCGGTTAGTTGAGAGAACGAAATGTTTTCGTTCTCGAGGAACGATATAATACCGGTTAATCTCAGCCGTCTACAATATTAATACATTACCCGGCTACCCGCTCTAAGTACTCGATCTCGATGTTCACTTGACGGTGCTGCTTGCTGACTGAATTGTTTATTTTTTATACTTTTTGGGCGTGTGAGTTTTAACTGTTGGTGTTGGTGGTGTTTTGTTACATTTAAAATGGTTTCACAAAGTTGTAAATATGTTCCGGACAGTCAACCATTTTTCAATGAAGAAGAGACCGATAATTTCGATTCTGACAACTGTAAGTAAAATAAGTGGGTACATATTTTTTTTGATAATCCTAGTAGTCTGAAAGGATATAACGCTCTGAATTGTATTAGCAGCTTCTCCTCCTCTCCTCCTTGCATTTTGTATGCAAATAAAAAAGAATATTAAATGTTGGTGGACGTCATTAAGCAAACAATGCTGACACGCTGGCGTGCAAATTATTTATTGTCTATAGATATTTATTTTGAATTTTGTTAATCCTTTTATATGACCAATTAGGATAGATTTATATTATAAATTCCAGATGTTCCATTGAAAAGAAAAATGGAAGATCATTTTGTGACCCAAAGACGGACATGTACCGTAAACAAACGAATTTTAAACATGGGGCCACTTTTAGGGGGTCAATGAGACAATTTAAAAATAAAATAGTTCAAACTAAATCGTGTTGATATCGACGCCCGAAAGCAAACACGTAGTAACCCACAAAAACCAAATTGTTCAACAGAGACGAAAAACTATTCGAGTTTTGAAAAAAAAATCATAACTACGTTGTTTATTATCATAGCTAACTCAAAATTGGATACAACATTCTACGTGGGTTACTACGTTTTGATCTTTTTTACACAGTGCGCAAACTCGTAGTAAATGCCAGTACCAGTACAGTATGGGATAGCATTTCCTTAAAATTTGTATGGACAGAAAAAACGCAGTAATCCTCCTGAGTATGACAAAAGATATCCGTAATAAAGTCGTAAACGTTGTGGTTTAGAAATTTTGGGTGAACAAAATGCTGTAACAGTATTTTTTTTCTTTTTGTAAGCAATTTAGAATGCATTAAATGTATTGCCAAAAATTTTATCACACCCTTAAAAATGACTTTAATGGCATCTTAAAGTAAATTGCACGACATTTCAAATTTATACTTATAAAATGTGAAGATGTTTTCGAGATTCATAAACGAACATAACACATCTATTATGATGATTTGAACTATTAAAATATTAAGCATTCTTAAGACCAAACCAAACACATAACTTTTGTTTAATTTTCAAGAACATAATTAAATCTTATAATAGTTATAATGTTATTGTAGAACCAACTAAAAAATAAGTAGTCCACTTTGGAAAAGACATAACGTAATGGAAGATCAAAATCTAACCAAAGTATAACAACGACGTTTGATTAAAAAGTGGTTTCTACATCCTCTTATAAAATAAAAGTCCACTTTAGACAAAACAAACTTTCATCAGATACCATAAGACCAAATTTTATTTAAGTCCCATAAAAGCATAAAATCGATACACACACCGTAAATATTGCAATTTTACATGCTTACAATTGAAAAAAAAAATCCTTTCTTAAATAAAAATAATCACTTTATCCAAAATCCCCGTAATCTTTTACTTGATTACAAACACGTCGACTCACTTTCACCCCCCGAACCACACTGAGCGACGGCGCAAACGTTCAAGTAATGGCCGCAATAGCCGCGTTAAAACGAAATGGCACGTATTTAACCGGTCAACTAATTAATCGAAATTGGGTAGTTTAAAAAAATAGAAATGGGTACTAAAATTAATAGTTTTGCAACAAACACGGAGCCTAAAAATATATCAATATGAGTTGTATTTTAATGCCGTTACAGCTTTTGATTATTTTTAGGCAGGTACCAAGTATTTATTTGGCAACTGAATTATTATATTGGAGACCATTTATGAAGCACATTTTAAAAAGAAAACGGCTATCTATTAATTCAAAAATAAAGTTCTTTTAAAATATTTTGTTTGGTCATTACACGGTCAACCTAACACGCTCCTCCTCGCTTTGCTCGTCGTCGCACCTCTCTGTTGACTCTAGCAGAACACAGTGGTAACTATTGAAATTAGTAATTAAAAATTTAAAGATTTAATGGTATAATGGCCATTAGCCGTTTCATGATTAGAAATTTCGACTATAAGTATACTGACCATTACGTATTGGTAAATTAATTTGAGGTGTTTTGTGTAAAAAGTGACCAATATCCATAAAATTTAACTGCTTTTGTGTTAAAATACTACGTAGCTGAAACGACATGCTCAGTCATGACTATAGTTGATTACTTAGGTGTGAACAACTAGATGACAACTAAATTTTATGATCGCTTTACAATATTAGTTGCCAATTTATTATTTTAGGCGCCAACCTAACACTAAGTTCCCTATAATTTTTTGGGTGGCTTGATTTTGCTGCCAGTTTTTTAAATAATATGATGCTTATATTTGAGGCTAATATATTTTATTTGTCGCTAAAATATTAATGCACAGCCAAATTATATTATTATATACCCAATGAAAGTTCCTGTTTAATATTTTAGTTGCCCGGTTAATAATAAGCCAAACGAAATAAGGCGCAGAAGTTTAAACCTTACGCCCTACAACAGTGAAGTAATTATTATGTGGTTAGTTTTACTTGATCCTTCTAAACGTAGTAAAAGACATGTCTCTCATATTTTAATAGTGTGTGAATTTGTGTTAAACCACTACTCGACTAAACATTATTTCCCACCAAATAGCGTAACTGCAAGACATTCACATTCATGAGCGGCAAACACGTAGTAACCTACACTTGCGTCAGACCAACGGAGGTTGTAAATGACAAAAGTATAAATTATATGGAATTAAAAATGCTGTAAATACAATGATTTAAATTATTGAGTGTTTTTGCTATTACTGCGTGTTTGCTGAGTACATTTCAAGAAAAACGAGAACTTTTTGTGTTCCTATTTTCCCCATTTTTCATCGTATTGGCACGTGGATTCGACCTATCGACGCAGAAAAAATTGGAGATTACAAAAATGCAATAATTTTTTTTTTTTACGTTCTGTGGGTTACTACGTGTTTGCTTTCGGGCGTCGATATGTATCAAATAAAAGACCTCATTGTGAGGATCCAAATATATTTTTTTTATAATTTTAGGATAAACATTTTAGAAATGTGCAGTCAAGCATGAGTCGGTCTTAATTACTTCGTTTTTGATCCGACCCTACGGGTTTTTCTCTCACGTTTCACATAAAAATACATTGTTAAAAATTGTGTAATGTTACATTTCTAATGTACGAACGGAACCCTTGCAACGCGAGTCTGACTCGCACTTGGCCGGTTTTATTTTAATTTTCAAGCAGATGGGCTAATTGATGGTGGCAAATACAAAACTGATTCGTTTTCTTGTATAAATAAATAATTGGTTGATTTTAATAAATAATAAAAATAATTAATAATACCTTCTTCTATGGTCATTCTAAATCTGCTATAAAAAAATATTAAATTAAAATTATAAAATAAAACATCGAAAACTATTTATTAACAAACAGGAAAAAACATGTAACAAACATACACTAATTAATTAATAAGTAGAAAAGTAATAAAAAAACAATAAACAAAAAAAACATATTTCGGCGCACAACGCGTACTGCAGAACGCAAAATGATTCCTACGCAGCGATACGCTTCGCTTTTTCGAGGAAAGCACTGATATTCTGCCGGTTACAAATAATAATACTCATTTTATCCTGCTGCGACGTTTTCAATTTAACCGGTTTATTTCGTTCCTCAAGAACGAAACGAGAACGTAATTGGTGTAAACCGTTATTTCAAAAGAACAGTTCTTTAACCGGTAACCGCAAACAGAAACGAAATCCATTTCGTTCCCGGGCAAATGAACGAAACCGGTTTGAGCGTTGAGAACGGTTTCCGAGCCCTGATTCCGAGACCACGGGGACAACACCGTCCTCGAAACGTCGGAGGTAAATTTTAAAATTTAAATACGAGGTAAAGTCCCGTTGTGCAATTTAATAATATTACCTATTTATACAATTTCCCTAATAAAATAAACAATTATATAATATGTTTTCTACATTTTTAGTGAAATCTTACTAAAATTGTCGTAGTGAGTAGGTTAGGTACACAGGTAGTAGGTAGGACCTATGTAAGTACCTATATTAAGTTGCCACTATTATTATTCAATCTTGAGTTAAGGGTTATTTTAGGATTATTGTATTATTCTTGTTCTCATTCGAATTGCGGAAGTCGTTATAACGGATCTCAGACTAAGAAAATCTGTTCTGAAATTCAGGGGCAAAAATAAATCACAGTGCAATGTAAGCCTACCATTGTGGAAGCAGAGGCACTATACACTCAAGTACTATCGAGTGGACAAACCCACGGAGCGTAGTTTCGTTGGGTTGCGAACAAACTTCAATATTTCACCTCGTTAGCATTTGCCATCAAATTCGGAAAACCAATATCATTAATTTTAGGTACTTATCGAGTTTTAAGTGGTTTTCGGTAAATAACTATGACAACAGTAAACGTCACAGTGTTCCCAATATTTAGGTAGGTTTCACTTTAACTGAACAATTTGGCCGAATACGAATATTGGAAAACTTGCCGAAAATCGAGTAAGGATCGAATATTCGGCCCATCTCTAGTCAAAACCTAATTTTACGAAACAAGCTGCTCAGCCTAAGTGTTTGTTCTTCATCTCGGAATATCTGAATAAAGCGATCCCATTTACGACCCAATACGTGGGGCGACCATCCGTCATGACTGCATCCCTATATTACATTCCGAACAGATCATTGTGATAAGCTTGAGATACATTGTTAGATCGTTTTTCGACGCTTGGCCAGTTTTATCGGTCCTTATTGGCATTTTTGTGCGAATAGTAATATTTAGAATTGTTGTATATTAGTCCAAAGCTTCACATGTAATCGATTCAAAAAAAAAAGCGTTTTAAGTTTATTATTAAGAGAAACTAAGATAAATAACAAAATTATTTCCGACCATATAATGCACTTATTATGGCATAATGTCAGTAATAAATACACTTTACACATAAGTACATTTGAATGTAGGTATGTTTGCATATTGCTCCTAAAACATGGTGAGTCTAAAATAGTAATTGCCAGTAGTTTATTAGTAAATCGGTATTTATCCCGTTTTATCAAAAAGCATGGAAGCCCTGTTCCGCAAGTCCGCAACTGTATTACAATAATAGAAGCCTCAGGAAGAAAAAAGTAATACGTTTATCCTATCTCGAGAGCGTTGTGGGAGCTATTTGAATATTCATTTTATTTTACTGTTTTTTCAATAAAATAAAATTGTCGTAAGTACAGTCAGATAAAGTCAGGCCAGACGACGTTTGTTCCACAAGTAATTGAAGTAAAGAAACCGCATGAAAAAAAAACATTATTAATTAAAATGACTGCTCTTTCATACCTACCAATAAGAGGAAGTAGAACGAAAAAAATTAAACAAACATTAGGCATACTTAACTTTTCTTTTTCCTCGCGTTATCCCGGCATTTTTGCCACGGCTGATGAGGGCCTGGGGTCCGCTTGACAACTAATCGGAATTGGCGTAGACACTAGTTTTTACGAAAGAGACTGCCATCTGACCTTCCAACCCAAAAGGTAAACTACTTATAGGTAGGCCTTGTCGCGATTAGTCCGGTCTCCTCACGATGTTTTCCTTCACCGAAAAGCGTAAATATCAAATGATATTTCGTACAGTTTCGTACTCAGTGTAGTTGGGGAGGTAACGATGCTAAGTTTAGTGTGTATACTAAGTTACTCGAACGTCGTAGGGACCTACTGGAATCGAAAGATTAGATAATAGGATAGACCCAAACTGTGAAAGCGAAAATCATGTAAATAAGATAGAGATTATCAATACACACAAACTTCCATTTTCCTCAGGGTACAGAAACGCACAAACTAAACGTAACAGGATTTAAGCTCGTTGCCCTTAGGGCGAGGAGAATATAAACGAAATAATTAGCGAGGTAATACGTTTACCGGCGAAGATATAGCCTTGTCCTAAACGGGAAAGCTTTTATCTAAGTCTTTTCCTAATTCGCGTCGACAGCGCGTCAATAGCGACGTTGATGGGTTTGTAATGTGACACAACCATAATTTAAGCGTTACCCTTACCATATTTCATTCATATATGCGATCGTTACCCTATTTCATATACATACATTACATACATATGCGATCGTCAGGCTTTTTTCTATTAAAAGTTAAATATGAAGAGGTAAAATATAAAGATAATTTATTATTCAAGTAGGCATATTACAAATGCACTTATGAACGTCAAACAAAGCTACAGCGGCTCCAATCGTACACCGTTGCCTCGAGAAGATTTAATATTTGTCCTAAATTTAATACCTATTTAATGTTCATCCTAAAAGTTTTTTTTTATATATGCTAAATATTGAATATTATAATTTTTGAATTATGCATGCAATCTCCATGAAAATTAAAAAAATATATAATTACCAACACGCCTTGCTTGGCTTTAGAAAACACTTCAGCCTACCCACCGCCTACAGGCAAATAGCACGAGTGCCTCATTTGAACGCTGGTCACGGTCGTCACGGATGAGTCGGGCTATATGCTTAGTATTTTTTATTCTTGCACTTTTATTTAAATTTCATCAGAATTTGTTATGATAGGTCTAGCGGATAATCCATGAATAGGTAACAATGAAACATTTTGTTTTATGGCACAGGCCGCTTGTGATTATAATATTAGCATAGCATTATTTGATTATAATTGTCACATGATATTAAATTCAGTGCGATTTCCACGTACTAAAATAATTAATAACTCGGCATAGGTACCCACAGTGCGATTGCGAACAACATCAGATTATATTTAGCTTCAGGAAGGCGATTCGAACTTTATACTTAAAGAGATTTTGAAGTTCTAATCACCCTCCAGATGAAGATAGAACAGTGCGAACACACCTTAAACATAATTTTCTATTTTCCCGCGAAAGCGAAAAACATGCAATATTTATAGCGGAAATGTTGCTTGGTTAGAGGTATCATTAATCACTCTGTCACGCCGACAAGCTACGTTAGGGCTTACGGGAAACAGCCTAACGTTAACAAATGCCACGTGACGATGGCAACCACTTTGCGGTTACATGCATGAAAGATTCCCTTTTAAGTGTGTATTTATTACATATGACCTTAATGTTATACCTCGTGCAGTGGACACATCGGACATTAGAAACATAAATAACATTAATTAATATGTTTAGGCGGGGTAAGGGAAACTATGGGGAATAAGCAACTCTTCTAGGGAAATAAATAGTTAGAGATAATTCAAGATATTAAAAACGAAATTAAATGATAATGCCGAAAATAAAACTAAGTAATGCATAAATAAAATTCACTTATAAATACTTACGTAGAACCTCATCCGGTTTATCTTGCCCTGAACAAAATACATAAATTATGTTTCTCTTACCCTACCCGAAATTATACTACGAGTATGTATTTATAGTTTGTCAGAGGACTGTCTCATTTCAATGATAGACAGAGAGAATCATACTATCTTTGTCCTACACTAGTACTAGCATAGCACCCAAAAGAAAAGGATGAGTATAGTTTTCCTGGTTCTTACTGACTGACAAATTGGTTTGACCAACTATATGTATATTATATTGCAACTTAATTATTGTTATCGTGTCTTATGTTTGTTTGTCATAAGTTACCGGTCAACACATAGACGCGGCATGGGTTATTCCTCAAACCAGAAAAAAGCGCAAGTCATCATTTATTGGGTAACGTAAATTAATCACGTACGTATACATTTATAATTTCCCATTAAGTAGCATTGAGATATAATACCAAAGATAATGTAAATTTGTCTTCACGCTTTACTACCCTCATGGGGTGCGCTGAGCCGTGATCGAGTAATCCCTCCCCGGTGTTTATTGGCCCAAATTTCCCTATTCACTTTATTAGTCGGATAAAAAGGGATGGATGGCATATTACAAATGGTTAAAAAGGAACTTTATGTGGTCAATAAAGTGTAGGATACGGTCAACGGGTGAATAGACAAATATAAGGTTCGATATAATGTATATGTAAAGTTGTAAACACACTTGTTACGCGTGTATTATGTTACGTAATATGTTTACATTTGTACTATATAGTTTGTGTTGTGGTTGCGTAGGTATAAATAAACCGTTGACTGGAGAATCTAAACCTAATATTTATTAAGGGGCCCACTGATTAACAGTCCGCAGGACGGTATCGGCCTGTCAGTTGTTCGGAATTGTCAAAATTTTGTTCTAACTGACAGGCCGATACCGTCCGGCGGACTGTTAATCAGTGGACCCCTTTACAGATATCGGGAAAGTGGAACATTTGGTCAAGTAGAGTCTACTTAGTAGACCAATGAAGAAAGTGGACCGATCGGTAATTAGACGGATCGGAAAAGTGGACCCCTCCAGTACCATCGGTCCACTTTCCCAATATGTCTACTTTACCAAACGGTCTCCTTTCCCGATCTGCCTAATTGCTTTTCTCAATCCGTCTACTTGACCAAATGGTCCACTTTCCCGATCCGTCTAATTCCCGCGATCGGTCCACTTTGTTCATTGGTCTACTTGACCAAATGGTCCACTTTCGAATGGTAATGTAATGTGGCATTGTCACTAAAGTTACCTACTGGGGGCGATTTTTGAATTTCGATCGCTCCATTTCGTCATCCGAAAATCGGTGGAAAATGGCATGACGCTAATTTTTGAAATACGGGTGATAGAAATTGGGAATTTGGTGGTACTGGCCACGAAATACACTGGAATGCCTACATTTATTTTCAGTTCAATCAAATCCGAGAAGCGGGTCTAATTTAATTTGCAAGATTTAATTACCGGACACCGGGAAAAGTGTGAACAAAAGCCTGTAAAAATTAATGTTATTTTGATGGAATTTGGACTAAATAACTATGCCATTCAGACCATTCAGTTTCCTTTAAATGTACTTAGCCATACACCGAAATTAATGAAGTTTAAAAACAAACACCGAGTATACCTGTAGATAATTTATACTTATCACCTGATATCTTTTTATGTTTGGACGAATCAAAGACGTAAGAAATTACTTATACTCAAAGAGATCAGGTGCGGCTTTCGATTTTTACAAGTTGATTGCATTTAAAATGTCATAAAGAAATGTACGAGTTGGATGCGCTGTGAAAATTGGATTCAATAGATTATTTAATTAAGTTGGACGTCGCTTCTGAAGTGCGCAAAAGACATGTCATTAATAATTGTACATTTATTCAATTTATTCGATTAAGACAGTATTATTTTCCATTTGCGTAACTAAGTTAAGTACTTTTGGATATTTGGTCGCTGAGTTTGCATCAAATAAGGGCGCAGTTTCAATTGGGTTTCTGTATATATATCTGGGAGAAAACAAAAAAACTCAGGAATGCGCGTTTTCCCAAAGTTAAGACCTAGCTAGATCGATTTATCGCTCTCGAAAACCCCAATATAGCAAAAAATTCATCAAACTCATTAACTATAGAGCTGTTTCCGAGATCCCCGGCGAAATAGGTATATATAATATACCTATAAATAAACAAGAATTGCTCGTTTGAAGGTTTTAGATATATATTTATATATCCATGGCCTACAATAGCCTAGGCCTTTATTATCCATGTCAGATGGTTGACTAGTTTTCTATATGATCACAATATATGGTCAAATTGACGATGTCAGAGAAATCGGAACATTCCTTATCCCTCCCCTTCCTCTCGGATGCACGTACGCGGAAATGTAAAATGTGTCATAAACTCATAAATGCAATTGACAGGCGGTCGACAGTTGCCGCGTACTAGCACTCGGTTCGCATTATAACAGGCGTAGCGCGAACGCGAGAAGGGAAGTTCTTTCAAACTCAATTATCTCTTTAACAACGCAGTAAGCTAAATAAGCTTTTTCAAAGAAAAGTACGTAAGTATTTATCATTTTAAAAGTTTACGATATCTACATAATCGATCCAGTTGAATATAAATGTGACACATGAAATAATACATATAGAAAGTTTGATAGTGTTCACCTAATACTAGTAATACTTGACGTTTTTTACTCATTTTTTATTTGATATTTAAAATATAAATTAGTAATTATTTAATGGTACCTATTTTTTACTTAAAACGGTTTTCAATTTTTTTCTTACAATGTCACATATTTTTTTGTCTAATAAATTACTAATAAACATTATTAAACTTAAACATATCAGATAAAGATAGGTACATATATAATAATTAATGATTTTATACTAGATACTATTAAATAAGTAGATATTGAGGACTAAGCGGTGAATCCCAAATAAAGAAGATAAGTCAAGATATTCTTTAAGTAATTTAAATAAGAAATCTCCGCACATCCCATTACTTCTAACTTCAAAAACCTCGACCCGATTTATCGGGTTTAACCGCTAAGCCCTCGATATGTGCTTGTATTGAATGGATACATAACTATGCTTTTAAATACGTACCTGTTTATGACGAAATTCTTTTCGAATATCACATTTTTGCTACATTATTTTACACAGTACACTAATTATCACTCAATAATACACTTGAAATTAGCCTTAAAGTGATGTGTTCAAACGGGCATTCTAATAACTGTCCAGCTTTATTAATATTACGAATGCAAAAAAGCAATTAAATAACTAATTATGTAAGTATATATAGAAAATGTTCAGTTTATTGCTAGCTCCTTATTTAATGAGTTCACGTGAAGTAAGTTTGGCGCGTAGCTGAGAAACTCGTAGGAGCGTAGCGCTCGCTACGAAGGCTGTGCTGGGACTGGCTACGAGCGCTACACTTGCCGCTAACCAATACTTGTAGGTACTCATTATAGGTACGATTAGAGATGGGTAGTGAGTAAATACTCACAGGTAAATACCGAGTAAATACTCAGTATTTACTCAATATACCCGTATTTACTCGTTTATACCCAAATTGGTGGGTATAAACTATTTAGAGTGCTGAAAGGGGCATATAAATTTGAAATATAGGTGTATTTTGTAAGCCGCTACTGGATTAAGTACTTAAAATTGTAAGAAATGTATTTTTAAGAGGGGCACTCCATACATGTAACTAATTGTCACAAAAAAATATCTGAGAAACCACCAACGTGTTGCACGTCATTAAATGGGTCTTCAAAAATAACTGGAATGTTTCTAAGAACATTTTTGGATAAATTGAATATTTTTGGAAAAAAACCGTTTCGAAAGGCCAAAATAATGTTTATCTCTCTATAACTTTCGAACCAAAGTTCAGAAAAAATATGAAAACATATCGGGAGATTAGCCGTATAATAGAGTACAAAAAACAATATTTTGAACATCATTGGTTGAGCCATTTTTGAGTTTTCTTTAAAAAACCCTTAATAAAAGGTCGTAAGTGCCGCGTAAACATGCACTTTTGCGCGACATGCACTTATCTAGAACATCGATAGAATTTAAGTACTCATATTTTTTTAGTAAATACCTTCTTATTTAAAACAAAATTGTTATCACAATTTGCCTCTCACTAATAATTACCTTTTTTTCCTAAATTAAGCGCCCTCTATGCTTTTTATTTTATAGATATTGTTAATACACGTTAGCACTCTTCAATAAAAGACAATTTTGTTCTTATATCTCACTTTTTGAATATTTTATAAGCAATCGTTTTTACCCACCTAAATGAGTAAATACGGGTATTTATCGGGGGCTTTGAGTAAATACCGAGTAAATACTCAGTATTTACTCACCCCTACCCATCTCTAGGTACGATACAAACGGCCCAATTCGAATAATGATTCTAAGATGTCACAGCGATACGGTACCGATCTGTCAGTGTCAAAAGTGACGTTTTTGGTTGAATAATTTCACTCTTGTATCGCTGTGACATCTTATAAACATTGTTCTAATTGTGTCGAAATACTATTGATACAGATTTAGAGGATAATTGTGTAGTAACATTGGAATATTGTTTTACTGCAATATTATATTCCCTTCTGATTTCAAATACCATCATTATAAATCAGGTAAGTAACTACAAGTATTTTTTTGTCTGAATGTGGCGTAGGTACTACTCAATGATGTTTTTTTTTCATGTAGCACCGATTTGCGATATGCTGCGATGTTTAAGTATTCCGTAAATATTTAAATTGTTCCTCGGATTAAGTATGCTCAAACAACTGCAAGTATCGTGGCAGCGAGTTCTTCTTTTCCAAGCATCTAGGCCGTACACGGCGTCTAGACAAAGAAAGCTTAATAAAACGTAGGAATATTTTTGTACTGAATATGCTTGTGTCGCACACTGGTGGAATCCCATCTTTCGAAATGCATATCACAAATAGACGGTGTTTATTAGCGAAAAGCATCTACATATAGGATATCAAAAATTGGGCTGAACCGAACTACTAAGCCAATAATGCGAGCCGCAACCTTAGATCAACCGGGGCTAATAAGCGACTTAGTTACTACTGGAAAGCGTATGGGAGCCAGCGAGAAAGCAGTTCTTTGACGTTCGCATTGTAAATGCCGACACCGCCTCGTATGGTCTACTCACACGGCCCACGATTGCCCAAAAAAAAAAACATCGCAAATAAGACCTGGCTGCAGAAGATCTCAGAGCCTCATTCACTCCCCTTGTGGTCTCCTGTGATGGCGCTGTCGGAACGGAATACGAATCCTTCATAAAAAGAACATCCCTTAAGCTCCGTGAAAAATGGTCCAAACCATACTCACAAATAATCAACTGGATCAAAGTCAAAATACAAATATCAATCATCAGAGCGGTCTCTCTAAAGCCCCCTCCAGACTATGCGCGTGAATCGTGGGCGAAGCCGCGAACGCGAGTGTGGAGTCGATTTTCGCAGACAGCGAAATCGACTCCACACTCGCGTTCGCGGCTTCGCCCGCGATTCACGCTCATAGTCTGGAGGGGGCTTAAGAATTAGAGGAACGAGAAGAAAGATAGAAAGATTTGGATCTGAAGACGGCTGTGGAATACCCATCCTTGAAGATTAGATTTCTCTTCTTTCTACCTTACAACTGTTTTTAAATACGTTTTAAATTGTATTATTTAATGTAATAAATGTTTTTTACATATAGGTAGGTACCTATACAAAAAGATGTCTTTTCTTTTTGACTAAAAACTCTAATATCAATGACAGATTTTTGTGAATTGGATTCTTTTCCCTAAATAACGTCTAAATCATGTACTTAAATCGTAGCGAAATTGGTCGAACCGTTTTCCAATAAATGGAAACATCGGGCACATAATTTGGGTCCTTAGGTTGTTTCCTAATCACTCGGTTCGACACTTGACCTACTGAATCGTCAAATCAAATCTCTCATTCAAATGAAAGCTCACCTTGTGCAGTGCCGCTGGATCTGAGGGCCTACCGCGAACTACGTTCGACGTGTTGCCTCCATGTCACAATTACGCACGAATTTACAAGTGCGACAGAGAGGCAACACGTCGAACGTGGATTGTGGTAGGCCGTCTATTTGTATGACAAGCGACGTCGACGGCGCCTCTCCGCCGCAGTTTTCTTGTAGCTTGTGAATTACTACGCTCATTAAAACTTGCAATACAGGCAAACACGAACCCGAATAAAAACTAATCCTCTTTTCAATGAACTTAGACTCTTAGCCCTTTGAATTTCTTTCGCTTTAACTTCCAACCACTTCTAACTTGTTTCTAATAGAATACTAAATGTCAAACTGGATGTCAGAGTAGTCAGAGGCAAAACAAACTTTTAACAACTTTATACTTTTTAAATAAAAAAAGGTTATATCATAAATCATAACATGAATATTAAATCTAGCATTTGCTTATACAATACACATGCAACATGTGACAGTAGTTATGTTTTTTATTTCAACTGCATTTTTTTAAATAGCGGAAAATATCTCCTGACTTGGAATATCAGTTGAATTGATTAAATAAACCCAGCCGCCATTTTCGCCGGCTGACAGAACAAGATAAGTTTATGTTCTCATCAGCGAGAATGACAAGGACGCACCAACTGCGTACATAGATTATCATAGCAGACGCGTCATGGTAAGTTGCATTCATTGTTTGGTGCTTGTCGTACAAATAAAAGAAATATACTTAAATTTCAACTTTAATATTGAAGTTCTTTACTTGAACGCATTTTTTCTTGTATTTAAGTACAACAATTGGCAAATTAAAGATTATTATTGGCTATATTATTGTCCGGGTCGCGTCAATTAAGTAAATAGGTATATTGCTGTTTATACAAAGATTACTACAAAATTAGTATTTATTGTCAGGCGTTTCATTTTCTCACACAGTAACAATTATTAATAACATAAAATTGTTAGTAAAATAAAGGATTTTGTTGTTATTGAGTTTGCTTTTTGTCAAAATGTTTCTATAGTATAAGAAAAATGATGAATAAAGAGTATAATATAATATCTTTTATTTACATAACTAAATATGAAAACTTTTTACTACGGTAGCGAGTATATTACTACATAAAACTGCATTAAAATGATTTGCACCTTCTGTCAAACATCTTAGTCTTTGATATTTTTTTTTCTTAATAAGTTTTACGCTTCGCGCCATATTCACTGTTTGCCGTCGTGTTATGGTGGTATCACTGATTTACCAAATTCACGCGCAAGTGACAAACACTAGCCGTCTCTTTTTTACTTAGGTATTCTTTTAATTGTGCCGTCTCTTTTACGCATTTGCGTATGAAGTTGTAAACAAATTGTAACTAATGCTGCCGTGTCGTTGGCAGCATTGGTTGGCATCATTTTTTTCGCTTGATATGTTAGTGTATGGCTTATCTACATATAAAATATCATAGATAATAGTAAATTTTATTGCAAGTCTGCAGAATATGTCATTGTGTTCAAGTGCCGAGATATATTTTATGAGCCGTAGGCGAATAAATAACGCCTCAATTTGTCGGCAAGCCGAGCGTCAGATTTACCAATGAATATATTGCATCCGGTGATATAGATACTATAGGTACTATTGGTGTATCCATGGCCTAAGTTACAAAAATTAATCGATTAATCCCACTTTGCCTTGGTCGTTGTTTTAGACTTACGTTTAAAATTACTGAAGTATTTCATTTATCTGAAATTAGGAATATCGCTTTTTAGGGTTCCGTACCCAAAGGGTAAAAACGGGACCCTATTACTAAGACTCCGCTGTCCGTCTGTATGTCTGTCTGTCGGGGTCCCTTTGTTTCCCATAAAGTTTTAAGACATAATGTATTGATTGTCATATTATCGTTAGTCATAAAATAGAAACCGTTAACTTTTCAGGATTTTTGTAAGGTTATTCTATAGATGGGTTAGGTTAGGTTAGGTTTGTTTTATGGCAATCCTGAAAAGTTACGCGTTTTTGAGAAAAACCAATTATGACTAACGAAAATTCGGACAAACAATACATTATGACTTAAAACTATTTGGGAAACAATAGAGACCCCTGTCTGTCACTAGGCTGTAACTCATGAACCGTGATAGCTATATAGACAGTTTAAATTTTCACTTTATTTCTGTTGCCGCTAAAACAACAAAAACTAAAAATAAATAAAATCAATATTTAAGTGGAGCTCCTGTGATTTTTTTCCCGTTTTTGCGCGAGTCCGACTCGCACTTGGCCGGTTTTTTTAATACTATACAAAATTCTAAATTAGGATCTCGCAGACAATTACGCGAGACATATATACCTACTCAGATTTCCGTCCGTACATATAGTCAGTATGTACCTAAGAGCTGTGGTACTGTGGATCCTCGTCAGTGTGTTGTCTATCCACGTGGCAGTTTGCTCGACGTCGGGACAAGTTTATTGCATCTGGTAATGACGGGGTCACGAGGCGTGCGGGCTCCGTCCACTCTGGTGCTTTGCGGTTATGATTTGCGTCTAATTCAGATTCGAACAAAATACTAATTCGACGCATTCATATCTCGCTAATCCATAAGTGCCATAAAAGCGCGCTTTTCCTAATAAAAATTATATTTTTTTTTAATGCACATTAGCAATTAGGTAGGGTAGTATTACTTACTAGATACATAATTTTAATGTAAGAGGATTTAGACGATCGGTCTGGCCTAGTGGGTAGTGACCCTGCCTATGAAGCCGATGGTCCCGGGTTCGAATCCTGGTAATGGCATTTATTTGTATAATGATACAGATATTTGTTCCTGAGTCATGGTTGTTTTCTATGTATTTATTTAAGTACCTATCTATATATTATATATAAGGTTGTCTGAGTACCCAGAACACAAGCCTTCTTGTGCTTACCGTGGGGCTTAGTCAATTTGTGTAAACATGTCCTTATAATGTTTATTTATTTAAGAGGATTACATATTTTCCGATTACTTCAATCTCAGGCAATTTGGTCTAAACTTGTTACAGGAACAGCATAAACAATATCTCGACGTAATATTTATTATTGACGCTTCGTAAATTGGTACCTACCAGTAAATTTCAGGTTATACAGTCATAACTATGAAGTGAAATTAATTATTTATTTTCAGGCAACTATTGGCCCATAGATAAATACTCGTACCTTAAAACTAGCATACATATCATTATAAAATATATCTTTAAACTAAAAACACACAATTACTATAGAATGCACGCATCAAAAAATAATAGTAAATGATCATCTTTCTAAATAGGGTAGTAGGGTAACAAGCTCGCGCGTGACAAACCGGAGTTAACGAACGGGAACCGGACCGCAACCATTGTCGGGTAGGAAATTAAAAGGCGAGATTGTTTGCATTTGCGCGCTGCCTTGTCCAAGAGTCATTTGTGGATTACAAAACCCGATGTCAGACGATTGCAGCCATTTTAGGGTTCCGTACCCAACGGGTAAAAACGGGACCCTATTACTTACTAAGACTCCACTGTCCGTCTGTCACAAGTATTTGTTGTTATACGAACAACAGGAATACATCATCTGTGAA
Organism: Cydia fagiglandana; assembly: GCF_963556715.1. Taxonomy (NCBI): domain Eukaryota; kingdom Metazoa; phylum Arthropoda; class Insecta; order Lepidoptera; family Tortricidae; genus Cydia; species Cydia fagiglandana. Next base: position 16,230,578 of record NC_085932.1, on the reverse strand, counting down.
AACTGAGGCTGTATCTTATAAACCGTGATAGCTATATAAACAGTTGAAATTTTCACAGATGATGTATTTCTGTTGCCGCTATAACAACAAATACTTACTAAAGTGTACGGAGCCTTTAGTGGGCGAGTCTGACTGACACTGACACTCGTCAGGTTTTTTTTCATCCATACCTATCTACCGAAACTAAAAGTAAAATACAGTTAGAACATATACATACAGACATGATATTTATTTACCTCTGTACCGTAGGATTATCAATTTATCATCGTCTTCCTTAGTGAGACGGCTGGCTGAGTACTAGATCAGGGGACCTAGCTATGACGACAATCGTTTACGTTACGACAACGAAACGCTTTATGTGTCTCTATCGCTCTTCCATAATAGTGCGATAGAGAGACAGATAGCGTATCGTTGTTGTAGCGCAAACGATTGTCATTTTGGCTAGCCCCCAGCTCAGCAACCTTGTCACAAGATTTGGCGTAGGCTCTCACGATGACAGATGCGACTCTCGTATACGTAACTATTATTTTTAAATCCACAGGGAAAATTTAATCTTGTGGTGATCGGTCATATTTACTTACCACATAGACTAGGAATCCTCTAGACCGAGTTTAGAGCAATTATATTTCATGCAACCGATGATGCCAAAAATGCGGGGGTGCCGTGATTGGTCCGTTCAAAGACACGGACGTCACACAAAGACACTTTCGACTCGAACATGGAGTAAAATTACCGAATGCGTGGCAGAGGGGGTAGCACGACTATGCTCGGCCTAGAGGATTCCTAGTCTATGACTTACCATAATTTTCTCGCTTCTAACCCATGGCATCCTTTGTCAGTGGGGTGCAGTGGGGTGGGGATTGTATGTCTGTGGGGTATTCAATTCACCTACTTCTTTAACCAGAAGTGTCACTTTTGACCAGGGATGACGCGGATGCAGATTTTTTGACAGCCGCGGATGTGGATGCGGATATTTAAAGGCTCACATCCGCGGATGCGGATCTCAAGATTAGGTACTTAGAAAACGTCAATTATTACATTTTTAGTATTTTTATTAAAAAAAAACGAAACGTTTAGTATTTGAGCAAGAATATAGGTGCGTTATATTTAATAAACAGTAACTTGGCAGACTTTTCTGGATCTAGACGATTTCGTTATAGGTAATGACGAAATTACCTACCACTTACGCCGCCGCTAACTAAGACGTTCCTGAACCAACTTGTTCGACATCAGCATCCGCATAAACTCCGTATCGATTTTATGTGAAGGCGGATGCAGATGCGGATGTTGAAAATAATGCGAAAGTTCCGCGGTTGCGGATGCGGATGCGGATGTTCGCAACATCCCTGCTTTTGACAAATGACAGATCATGTCAAAACAAATCCATCCCAAATTGTTATTACAATCAGAATGCCCTCTAGTCTGGGCCAATAATTTAAATAATTTATCTTAGTATCACTGTTATAATACTTATAATATATATATATTTTTATATCTAATTACATCGTGTTTTTCAACTCGCGGGGTGTTAAATTGCAATCAGGCGCATTACTGCTAGTTTCTTTGAGAGAAAGCCAGTGCGGAGCGCTTCAAACTGCTTTAATCTTGCATGTTCTCGCCAGGGAAATTATACTTTAAATCGAATAAAAATAGGGCTGCCTCTAGCGCTCATAACTATGACTTTCGTCCAACGTTCAAACGTTCTTTTTAAATATAATGATGCGAAGATATTACCTATTGATCTTTAGTTTTTTTTTTTACTTTTGCTACGTTTGTATCCAGTGAATATTAAATTAATGAAATCTTTGTAGGTATTTTCTTACACGCATGACTTTCTAAATCGGTAGGACTTTCTTCTACATAGTTTAGAGAGTGAATTTCTCTCCACAAAAATATATCGCGCCCGTGAGGGTATTAAAATAGGGCGTGAAAGAGTAACTGAATAGTAAATGGAGTTTTTACGTGTAAAATAAACTGCTTGGAAAAGAAATAAAAATGCGTCTCGTCATTTCTTTCAAGAATGTCAAGAAAATTTCACATTTTGTTTGACGTAGGTTTAGTCTTATCACATACAAGATATTTTAGAACTGAAAGATAAAATACCTTACTTTTAAAATGTATTAAGTAGACAGACATGTTTCAGTGCCTATTTGCACTAGTCCCAAATGAGCATAGGGGAATAGTTAAGTAAATAAATTTGCATTAACCTATATTTATTATGTTCACTGTTTATTCCAAGCCTTCCAAGTATTATTTTGAAAGGATTTACATCCGAGGCACTAATATGCGAGCACGGGATGCACAGAAAGTAAGTTACGCACACGCTAGCAAATATGTCAATATCAAATTAGTGGTAGCCGTACGTAAAACTAAAAATGGGAAAATATAAACTTCTTACAAAAGTTTTCTTAAGTTTTTACAATGACGAGTAATTCGCGATTCCAATTAAAAAAAAAAAAACGTTCGTTGCCGCGCTGTCAGCCAAAAGTTTATCTCTAATATGTATAATGATCTGTCGCACAACCGTTCATCGAACATTTCACATTTGTAATTTGAAGTTCAAATTCGCACTCTGCGAAGATAGGTAACCTCGGGTTGAATGAGTTTAAACCAACTGTGAAATTGTGAACGCTAGACTGTATTTAGTTACCCATCTATGTGAAGAAAGATGGATCAAAGAGCTTTTAGAATAATTATGTAGTCTGCGGTTCACATATTTAACTAATCGGATCGCACGAATGATCACAGGAATGGTACATTAGAGGATTAAATTGATTGGTTTTAAGGAAAAAGAAAAAAAGAGAATGCTGCAAAACAAATGCAAACGACAAGGCCAAAAGGATATATTATATAATATAATAATATACTGTTCGTAGTTTGGCTATGGCTAGGGTTATGATTTGAGTAGTCTGTTTGTGGCATGTCAATCGATTTATTTCGCTTTTATGAGTTTGAAAGTGGATATCTTATGAAAAAAAAAGTTATTGGGATAAACCCAACATCATTTTTTTTTATCGCTCGTTTTTATTGCTCGTTTATTTATCGGGCATCTTCCACAGTTCTATAGATGTGATGTTGTTTTAATTTATTAGACTTAATTAAGTAGTTGTTTTGTGAGTGACAGGCGAGCGCTATCATAATATATTATGATACTATGGTAGGTACCTATGTTATGTTGATAAGTGCGAATGGGATAAGCTTTTTCTAGTTCGTTTCTTTGATTTTCAAGCAAATGCTATCATCACAGCAACATACATGGGCGTATTCTAATTGCTATGTCTAAGCGATCAGTGTAAATTTTAGTCAGCACTTAGTCCGAGAAAGACTGCACTTTCCCTGCCAAAAAATATGTCAAACACCAACTTTGAGTCCATGCCACCGCGGTCAAGAGGAGGTAACAAAACGCTAGCTCAAATTAATTATTTATTTTAGGTTGTATAGTAGAATCAATTGCTTCGTAGGTTAGAAACGCGTATGTGCCACCCTTAAAATAGCAATAACCATAGACTATGAAGACCGCTTAGCGTTTCATGTTACTCTTCATAAGCCCCCTCCAGACTATGCGCGTGAATCGCGGGCGAAGCCGCGAACGCGAGTGTGGCGTCGATTTCGTTGTTCACGCCTTCGCGCCTTATTCTCCGTTTTTTGTCGGTATTTCGGCCCGCGTCAAAGGAGACGCGAAGCGCGAACTTGCAAGACTCCACATTACACAATATTTTGGCTCCTCTGTGGCAAAATAAATACTAATTCTATTATGATTATATTATATTAAGCAGCTATATTTTACGGTTTTACAATAAAACAAAATGGGAAAACAGCTAAATCACGTATGATGCCATAGATAACTAAGAGTTAAACTCGATCAGCTGATGCTTTTCCGCCATATTGCCGCAAACCAAACTGCGAAATCGCCGCGAAGTGTGCGAGTGTGGAGTCATACGTCAACTTCGCGATATGTTCGCTCCGCGACGTCGCGCCGCGATTCACGCACATAGTCTGGAGGGGGCTATAGGCTACGTGGTCAAAATCGAGAAAAGACTATCCAGAAATGTATGATAAATGCAATAATATATGCAATATAAAACAAAAAGAAGTAAAATATAGACAGAGTTAGCATGACTTACTAAGTACTCTTCACAGAAAATACTTAATTCCGTGTAACATAATACCCACTTGATCGCTTAACCACTCCATTAATACCTCTCAGGCTCTCAGCCTTTGAGAGAGAACAATTATGGGTCTATATTATACTATATTCAGAGGTGCTCTACGGGTTTCCGTGAGGTATGTGTGTATGTGTGTGGCTCGACCACAAACCGACAGTCTGCGGCCATAAATAAATCAAGGGGATAGGGCAAAATTATGTAGCACAAATATGGAAACTTGTGCTACATAATTGTGCAGAACCAGGCGTGGCTCACTCCGCAATTTCGTCGCTTTGGTACAGGTAGCTAAAAGTCCATCCGTTCGACCCCAATTTTGGGGTTTTAGCGGAAGCAGTTATAAAGTTGACCCAAAAATTTTTTATTAAGCTATGAGCTTCATCACATATGTTCCTTGAGTAATTCTAAGCATTTCAAGCCTGGGAGGCAATAACAAATGTGTGTCTACTCGGATTTGTAATGGATTCAAACTTTCAACCCCTTTTTAACCCTGTTAGGGGATGAATTTTACAAAACGCTGAAATTACTTTTCCTGTCTTTTAATAATATCCCCAAATACAAAGATTCAAGTCCCGCGTTCGAAATTTTTTTTGATATCCATACAAACTTTCAACTCCTTTTTCACCACCTTAGGGGATGAAAATTTAAAAACGCTGAAATTAGTATTCTTGTATTTTAATAATATATCGTTTTACGAAGTTTCAAATTCCTAGCTTAAAATAAAACTTGAACCCCATACAAACTTTCATCCCCTTTTTAACCCCCTTAGGGGTTGAATTTCTCAAAATCGCTTCTTATCTCTTGTACACTTTATAAATGTAATCTAGTGTGCAAATTTCAACTTTCTATCTTTTGTAGTTTCGGCTCCGCGTAGCAAAAATCTCCAACCAAATTTTTCACCTTTTTACGTTTTTCTCGTAAAATTACTATGAAATTGAAAAAACAAATATCAGCAATGAATTCTACGTCTTTGGTTTATACGAAAATGATACCAAACTTGCCCTAGTACCCACCAGGATCAGAGTAGATTTTTTTTAAAGATGACGGATGGCGGCCGTCTTTGTACCCCACCCTCCCCCCCACTTCAGGCTAGAAATGCTTAGAATTACTCAAATATCAGATGTGATGAAGCTCATAGCTTAATAAAAATTTTTTGGGTCATGTATGGCAGTGTTACATAACTGACTCCAGTATTTGCCATAAGCCGCGCGTGGCGCTGTCGCTACCAAGCGGACATATCTGTGCTGAACGTAACAGACGCGTTTTGTTAGAGAGTGAGTCTTCTGTACCTAGTACTATTATTTATTATGTGGCAGAACTTATTTACTTGAATATTTATGTCAAATTTCATGTTCCTGAAATACCTATTTTAGAATATGGTTTTAAAGGCGTATCCAGACTAGTAAAAATGTTCCGCCGATCTGATTAAATTGTCCGATCGAATCAGGACGTACGGACGCAATAATACGGATAAAATGGGGTGCGGACGCAAGAATACCAATTTGTGAGGCCAGTATTTTCGTTCTTGTGAATTTTTCCAATGGCGGCGGCTAGTTTCGTGGGACTCTCAAACACGAGTGCATCTTGTTATTAATGAAGGGTCGGACCGCGTACACAATTAAAAGTTAGTTCGGATTGTCGTGGGTCGTGGAGTACCTCTGGATTTGGCCTCGAATACCTATAGCTAATGCAAACTATTTGAAGGGTGGGAAATTATAGAATGGTATTCCATTCGGGAAATGAAGAAAACTATTTAATTACACTGCCAGTAAATATAAGGTAAGGCCAATTTATGACTATTTGAACTTTTTGAATTTTTTGGAAAATATGCAGAAATGCGCCAGTAGGGCCTGTAACACAAGACCATTGTGATTACGTCCAGCCGCGTGGAACGAGGGTTGCGTTGGGGTAAATGCACATTCATTCATTCACAACGGATGCTTAATTCGTTATCACTCGTAGACAATGATAGTGAAGAAGTGGTTGGAGATCGTGTCGCTGAGAGACGTGCGTCTCGGTGGCCCATAGTTGGCCTCTCTTACACGATCTTCTGTAGAAGTTTTCAGTGAAGTGGTTGGCGGCCATGAAGTATTGAGTGACGAGCTCGAGAAGTGGCGCATCATGCCGGAACACTCGCCTTCCATTGCTATTTACGATAGTCGTTGACACTGAAGTGATTGGCGGGCACGACGCTGATTGTGCGAGTCGGAGTCGCAGTGCGCCATGCTTGGCCTCTCGCACACCACTGCCACACGATCTCTAACAGACATTTACTGTGAAGTTGTTGGAAGCGGGACACTACACCTAGCCACTATCCCTTTACCACCACACGGTCAGTCAGCGTAGACGTTGACAGTGAAGTGGTTGGCCGCCATAATGCTGAGGGTGACGTGCGCGCCGGTGCACGAGCCCGAGACGCGTCGCACGATGCCCGGTCGCTCGCCCACCACCGCGACGCACGACATCGACGGAATCGACATGCTTATCTGAAATAATACACGTTGTACATACTGTATTCATCTTGTCATTTCATTGCCCTAAGATTTCATTGGTAGAAAATGCAAATTTTAATGTTGAACGCAAACAATGTTTGAACTTAGAATAGATGCAAAACAGATCTCCTTAAATTTTCCAATAGTTGAAGACAGTCTAATTACTGACTTTTACCAAGTTTAAGTTCTTACTTGCACTTCAACTGGTTGGTCTTCGGTAACTTCTGTTTCTAGGTTATTGACCTCACTGTAAACAATCTTTGAATCGTCAACGTCGGCGCAGTTTCCGCACTTCCATACACCCCCGATTAGGGCTACGTCTTGTTCTGCAAAAACAAAATGTTATTTTTGTATATGTATAACAATTTTAATAACAAAAATAAAACACTACATAAATCCAAAACTATTTTTGTTAGCAGCCAATTCTATAAAATATATTGATTAATAAACATAATACTTCTAACCGATATTCGGTTCCTTCATATAAGTATAATGTCTTATTAAATTTGTAGCAAACTTAAGTAGGTATACTCGTACCTTGAACGACTTCTTGTGAATCTTCAATTTCAAAACTATCACCGTTTAAAAGCATGTTAATAACCGAATCCAGATCTTCTACATCATTATTTGCCGACAAAATATTTGCACAGACTACTAATAAATATAAGACGATAAATATTTTAAGACACATATTTAGCAATTTGATCTTTTTGATCTATCTTTGACTCATTACTTTATTTTAATGTTGTAATACATTAGCTTTGCGCTAAGACAATTTGAGACTGATTTATTTAGCTGAATAAGAAGCTTATCAGTTCCATTGACCTTTTTGATAAAACATTGAACGTTATTATATAATTCAGCCAAACAATGTCCAGTTGACTTAACTAAATATTACATATTTTGTTTACCTATCTTTAGTTTGAGGATGTCAGCAGTATAAAGTTACGTTAAATTTTAATGCGAGGGTACTTAATAAACAAAACGATTGGTGCCTTTTCCACTTCGAATTTCGGTCGATAGTCGGTCGAAAATAAAAACCTAGACTGCGTCACTTCTTGCTTTAAATGAAGGGGCCCAATGATTAACAGTCCGCCGGACGGTATCGGCCTGTCTGTTGTACGGAACTACCAAAATTTTGTTCTAACCGACAGGCCGATACCGTCCGGCGGACTGTTAATCAGTGGGGCCCTTAAGAAATTAAGTCATATAAAGCGTTAGCAAACTTATCTTTCGTAGCTATCCGCTATGTAACTGAGTTTCTAATCAAAATAGAAAATAGAAACCGCAATGTTTGCACGCTAATTGCGTTGTTTCCAGTCTCATGTGCCGCCATGTACACTGACATTTCCTTGCATCAACTTGCATAACGTAATAACTTAAAATCGCCAAAATAACACGTACAGAAGAATGTTTTCGTCCTTGGTTATGTCCTTTGAGTTATTAGGTCCACACCTCAGGTTTATTTGACTGTACCTAAAGAGTATGCAGGTCATTTAAATAAATTCTGATAAATCAGCAGGAAAATGGACGTATTTTACTCAAATATATGCAACGACTTTTGAGGATATTGCTGAATCTGTGACGACAGATTTCGACCAATGAGTCCATTACCTACAGGTCGTCAAAGTCGATGAATCCTTTTATCTAAATTGTACCCTTTCTCTTGGATCCGATCCAAATATTCAGATAACATCGACGTATTTATAAGATTGGACCTATTTTCCGTTTTTTTATTTGACATGTCGCCATAAGAGCAGTGCAGTTTATTATTAGTTGGCAACTTTTAAAAAGAGGGGGCTTTTTATTTATGTTCCACAATTTCTCGACAACGGTGGTACCGATTTGGAAAATTAATTTGTTTTATTAAAAACCCGATGTAGTTCGTCCAATTGTCATCGGTTCAGGATCTGATAACCTGAACTCTTGGCATACTGTTGTGTATTTGGTATTATTTTATGGTGGTTAAGAGTGCTATTACATTTCGGGGTTGAGCGAGTTTAGGTATTTTACGCGCTGCGGCAGGCCGTGCGAGCTCAGTATTCCGATCCCTTCTACCACACTCGCACTACAATTATGGATTAAACATTCTTGATCCATCGCGAAGCATATTGAAATCAACCATAACAACACTAACTGTACTTAACTTATAAACTCCTAAAACTGTTATTTGGTAAGTACGAAAATACTAAATGCAGTGCAAATGTACATAGGGGCTGTTCATAAATTACGTCATCTATTTTTGACCCCCCCCCCCCATCCCTCGAATCATCTAAAAATCATGCTTCGGATGACTCTGTTTCCTCCTACGTCATGCTACCATCATCCGATGTCCAGACCCCCCCCCCCCCTCCTCCCATTTGAAACGACGTAATTTATGAATAGCCCCATACTCGTACTTATGAACGTATATTACTCGAAAGAAATTATAGGTACTCGCTTATTTACAAGAATCAAGTTACAAGAAACTGAAGATACACAGGGTCTGATGATGGAGCTGGAAGGTGGCCACGGGTACCAGTCTATCATGTAACTAAACCACTTCGTGTTTGGGCTCGTTTAATTCGTCTCAACAAGATCTTTGACACAAGACAGTATTCAGGGTCTGATGATGGAGCTGGAAGGTGGTCACCATTACCAATCAACCATACAACTAAACCACATCGTGTTTAGGCTCGTTTTATTTATCTCAACAAGATCTTTGACACTAGGTGATACTCAGAGTCTGATGATGGAGCTGGAAGTTGGTTACCGGTACCAATCAACCATGCAACTAAACCACTTCATGTTTAAGCTCGTTTGACTAGTCTCAACAAGATCTTTGACACTAGGTGATACTCAGAGTCTGATGATGGAGCCGGAAGGTGGTCACCGGTACCAATCAACCATGCAACTAAACCACTTCATGTTTAGGCTCGTTTGATTAGTCTCAACAAGATCTTTGACACTAGGTGATACTCAGAGTCTGATGATGGAGCTGGAAGGTGGTCACCGGTACCAATCAACCATGCAACTAAACCACTTCGTGTTTAGGCTCGTTTGATTCGTCTCAACAAGATGTTTGACACTAGGTGATAAACCAAACACGAAGCCCAAACACGAAGTGGTTCAGTTATGTGATAGACTGATACCCGTCGCCACCTTCGAGCTCCATCATCAGACCCTGAGTAGTATCTTGTGTCAAAGATCTTGTTGCGACGAATCAAACGAGCCCAAACACGAAGTGGTTCAGTTACATGGTAGACTGGTACCCGTGGCCACAGTCCAGCTCCATCATCAGACCCTGAGTACTAACTTGTGTCCAAGGTCTTGTTGAGACGAATCAAACGAGCCCAAACATGAAGTGGTTCAGTTACACGATAGCAGTGTTGGCAAAAAATCAATTCGAATTGACGATTGAGAATTGACCGATCAATTCGAATTGACGATTGACGAAACTAATTCTAAATCTACTGATTGAAGATTGACGATTACTAATCGTTAATTCAAATTGATCGGTCAATCCTCAATCGTCAATTCGGATTGACGATTACTTTGTATGTACCTACCTAATGTCCTTTTTATTTAGGCCATTTTTGTGAAACTGACCAAATGCGTTCAAAAGCGGTGTCTGAGTTTACCAAAGGTTCCGAAACATGTTTCCGACGGCTATATGAAGGATGTCCTTTTTGGAACATTTTCGGGACTTTCCTTAAAATTAACCGATAGCGTTCAAAATCGATATCTGAGGTGCCCAAAGGTTTCGAAACTTGTTTCCGAGGGAAATATTGAGAGATGTCCTTTTTTGAGACATTTCTAGAAATTACCCGATTGCGTTTAAAATCGATATCTGAGGTAAACAGACGTTTCTAAACATTTTTTCAACTGCAATATTGAAAGGTGTCCTGTTTTGGGACATTTTAGTGACATTCTTTGAAAGTGACTGATTGCATTCAAAATCGATATCTGAGGTGCAAAATATGGTTTCAACGGCAATATTTAGATTCTACACTTTAGCCGCGTACTTACTTTACTACCTGCATTACACCACCCTGCTGAAAAAAGGTCATTTCTCGGTATTGCCGTCAGAAACATGTCTCGAAACCTTTGGGCACCTCAGATATCGATTTTGAACGCAATCGGTTAATTGGAAGAAATGTCCCATAAATGTCCAGAAAAAAAAGGAAACTCCGTCTGTATTGCCGTCGGAAACATGTTACGGAACCTTTGGAAATCTCAGATATCGTTTTAAAGTGCCAACGATCAATTTAAAAAAATGTCCCGAAATGGAAGGGACATCCTTCAATACTGACGCGCGAAACATTTTTCGGGACCTATGGTCGACATCGATTACGAACATGAACGTAATTGGCCAATTTCGAAAAATGTCCCTAAAAGGGACATCAGTCAATACTGACATCAGGAACATGTTTTCGAACCTCTGGGAACCTCAGATATCGACTTTAAGTCCAGTAAGTAAGTGCTTAAAAAGGACACCTTTGAAAACTAATCTTAGGGAAGGGAAAGGGACCCTAGGTTAATCTAGATTGAGAATTGAGGATTGATGCGTTAATTCCAATTGATTCAATCGGATTGACGCGTCAATCAGAATTAAATCAATTCGAATTGATCAATTCGGATTGATCAATTCGGATTGACGCGTCAATTCGATTGATCAATCCGGATGGATTTAGTTCAGATTGATGCCAACACTGCATGATAGACAGGTACCCGTCGCCACCTTCGAGCTCCATCATCAGATCCTGAGTACTATCTTGTGTCAAAGATCTTGTCGAGATGAATAAAACGTGCCTAAACACGAAGTGGTTCAGTTACATGATAGACTGGTACCCGTGGCCACCTTTCAGCTCCATAATCAAACCTTGTGTATCTTCAGTGTCAAAGATCTTGTTGAGACTAATCAAACGAGCCCAAACACGAAGTGGTTTAGTTGCATGGTTGATTAGTACCGGTGACCACCTTCCGGCTCCATCATCAGACCCTGAGTACTATCTTGTGTCAAAGATCTTGTTGAGACGAATAAAACGAGCCTAAACACGAAGTGGTTTCGTTGCACGGTTGATTGGTACCGGTGACCACCTTCCGGCTCCATCATCAGACCCTGAGTACTATCTTGTGTCAAAGATCTTGTTGAGACGAATAAAACGAGCCTAAACACGAAGTGGTTTAGTTGCATGGTTGATTGGTACTGGTGACCACCTTCCGGCTCCATCATCAGACCCTGAGTACTATCTTAAGTCAAAGATCTTGTTGAGCCGAATCAAACAAGCCCAAACACGAAGTGGTTTAGTTGCATGGTTTATTGGTACCGGTGACCACCTTCCGGCTCCATCATCAGACCCTGAGTACTATTTTGTGTCAAAGATCTTGTTAAGACGAATAAAACGAGCCTAAACACAAAGTGGTTTAGTTGCATGGTTGATTGGTACCGGTGACCACCTTCCGGCTCCATCATCAGACCCTGAGTACTATCTTGTGTCAAAGATCTTGTTGAGACGAATCAAACGAGCCTAAACACGAAGTGGTTTAGTTGCATGGTTGATTGGAACCGGTGACCACCTTCCGGCTCCATCATCAGACCCTGAGTACTATCTTGTGTCAAAGATCTTGTTGAGACGAATAAAACGAACCTAAACACGAAGTGGTTTAGTTGCATGGTTGACTGGTACTGGTGACCAACTTCCGGCTCCATCATCAGACCCTGAGTACTATCTTAAGTCAAAGATCTTGTTGAGCCGAATCAAACGTGCCCAAACACGAAGTGGTTTAGTTGCATGGTTGATTGGTACCAGTGACCACCTTCCGGCTCCATCATCAGACCCTGAGTACTATCTTGTGTCAAAGATCTTGTTGAGATGAATAAAACGAGCCTAAACACAAAGTGGTTTAGTTGCATGGTTGATTGGTACCGGTGACCACCTTCCGGCTCCATCATCAGACCCTGAGTACTATCTTGAGTCAAATAAATACATATAGAATGTCAGGTCGTTTCAAATATTTTTAATCCTGTCCGGTAGTTTATTAAACTGTACCATTATAAATTATAATACTATAAAAACAGTGCTAGGATCAAAGTCTCTCGTTGCGGTTTACACGCACACAGTATAGCGTTTTACACGGCGCCCGCCGCACACAATGATAAAAAACCTCGTCGTCGCCGTTGAAAATGTGCGGAGCCGACCGACACACGTCCTGCCTGTACAAGCTCTGCCGCGGCACTGAGCTGGCGAGCGCGCGTCATCGGTAATATAGAGTAGTTTTCAAAAAATTTCCAAAAAATTATAGTAGAATTTCATAAACACTAATGTATACCAACAGTATAAGCAAACGTTGCAGATTGCTTGAGTATGAAAATGACTTCGATATTAAGTAGATTTTCGTAGAAATTGACACTTGTTTCGGAGAGAAAATTGAGTTCGTTTTACTTTGATTTTCTCTTTCTCAAAGGTATGTAGGAAAAATATCGTTTGATATGCCTAAAGTACAGGGTATTAGTAATACAAAATAGCCAGGTTTAGCAGAGTAAACTTCTCAACATTTCCAAATAAGAGCTTGCCGTTCAGTGCTTCACGGGGTTTTTCGGAAACGACCATCAGAAAAAAATTCATTACTAATTTAATAAGTCCTTTTTCTAATATTTACAACGATATTTAAAAAGATAAGAAGACGCTTTTACTGGAACAAGTACTCATTGTTTCTAATAATGAGCACAAAGTCCTGAATTTCGTCGACTAGTATCATCAATTTTGCATTATTTCGACTTTTCTTGTAAGAGCGCTCTTAAATGGTCGACTACTGTCCACCATTAAACATTTATTTCATCTACATACTTAGAGGTTTATTCTGATTTTAATTACAGGTTATGAACTTCATCCGGATTTGATATGGATTATATGGATATGATCTGTCGTCAACTCTGAGATTTCTTCGCCGAGAAATTGGGAAATACTTATGTGGATTAATTTTGCGATTCCCAAAATTGCTTATATTTCTTAGGGTAACTTTTTATTAGCTAACTTACCTAGTTGCTACTCCTATTCAATATACGCATTTTTTGACTTCAGGGATTTCAATCTCGCTATCATGTTGAATAAAGCTTAAATTCTATTAGGCACCGAGTGAGTCTTGACAAATGAATAATTCAGATGCGGGTCGGCTTATCTCCTTCAAAGTGCGAGCTGCCTGGTATACTCTAGAGTTTTATCGGTAGCGATATAGACTTAGTTCAAGAAAATGGTTTCATACCCCAGTCGAGATTGTGGCGTTTTCTTGTTAAACCTTAAATTAATATAATTTGGTTATCTTATACCTACCTTGAAATTTTGATAAGTATAATTATTTGATTGAAATAAATGATAAATTCAATCACTCAAACAGACAAAAATAAGAATTCTTAATTTACGTCGTGACGTCTGGTGTTGTGTGTGTGGTGTGTGTTGTCAGGTTCTACGATGCAGTACTATAATAATGACAAACTCAAATCTTATTTAGAACTCTTTTGGCACTAAAGAAGGTTACAAATTCAAAACTGCAAATATCTAGCCATGTGCGTGTCGGACAACGCATAATGGAGAGTTCAATTTTTTGTGCCCCAGGCCACAGTACAGTAAATAATAGTACTAGGTACAGAAGACTCACTCTCTAACAAAACGCGTCTGTCACGATCAGCACCGATATGGCCGCTAGCTGGCGACAGCGCCACGCGCGGCTTATGGCAAACCCCAAATTTGGGGTCGAACGGATGTACTTTTAGCTACCTGTAGCAAAGCGACGAAATCGCGGAGTGAGCCACGCCTGCCCAGGCGTCAAAAGTTAGACGGGGGGACAGGGACATACTCGTATCGATGGTGTGCCAGTTGTGCCACACGTTCATTACTCTATATTTTTTAGCATTATGAGTAAGTAGATATTATTTCAACTACTTAAGGGTCAATTTCTGAACACGATTTTTTTTCTGTCCGTGATGAAAATCGCGGGTTAGCATCAAATAATACTTACCATTTTTTTTTTACATAAAGAAGCCACACTTTCACACCGGGTTCCATATGAATTCACTGATTAATTGGTTTTTAGAGTACACTTAAAAATACCTAAAGGCTCAAATTACTACTCCCGTGCCCTGTCCGGAATCTACTTTTGAGCATAATGAAAAATCCTACGAAAAATTCTACATTAGTATCACTAATTTAGTGTCAAATACTTAAACTAGATGATATTTACTATCACTGAGCACATACACTATTAACTTCATTGTGGTAAATAACTCGTGATCGAAGTTTAAATTTTGTCCGAGCGCGCGAGTAAAATTTCGTCGGCAAAACTCAAAGGGCTCTCACAGCCGACGTCTGTATCTGAACCGCCTCGTGTCCCGCCTCACCTGTACTGGCAGTATTCGGCTGATTCTCAAAGCAAGCCGATGTACGTCAAGCCGCGGCGTGTTCGAGCAAATCGCATAAGTATTCCGGAATCCGGGTGGGCGACAATTTTTTTCTAATTTCGATGCCCCTTATAAATTTTATTTCCCACATAGCTTTTCAAAAACAATTGTCATATTTAGGAGCCCTTTATGTATCTTTATGTAAGCGATAACATAACAGTTCGGTTAAACACGATTTAAATTTTTGGCGATTTTTTTTATTACGAATTCTAATTTCCGTGCCCTAATTCCCATAGAATATTTACCTAAAACAGCTGATTAAGTGGCACGGGAATTAGAAAGTATTACATTTATTGTCAACAAATTTTTAATTGGGGGCACTATAAGTTAATTGGCAATGTTTACGTCATATTATTATTACATATATATATTGGCATTGAATATATATTATATGTAATAATAATATGACGTATATCTTTCTATTTTACATTTAAGGAAATCTCAGAGAATGCACAAAAATCTATGAACGGTTTTTTAGTATAAGTACTATAGTACATACTTACAGGGTGGACCCGAATAACCCGGGCAATTTTAATACGTAAGGTAAGGTGGGGTAAGACGACACTGGGGTAAGACTATCACTTGTATGGAATCCTCGTACTGTTAGTCTTGCGCCACCTTACCTTATTCATTTATCATATTATAATATTAAAATATTATATAAACATAAAACTATTTTTGGAATTATTACATATTATAATACCCGTACCTAAGGTTACATGAAACCAAATGAATCAAATTTACAATGGTTTTATTTTGTAAATTTGACAGCCGACAGCGTAAGCCGTATAAAGTTTAAATATCTGGGAGACCGAGCTTTGCTCGGAAAACATATACCTACCTAAAAACTCAAAAATGCGCGTTTTCCCAGAGACACCTAGCTAGATCGATTTTTCATCCCAGAAAACGCCCATATATGATCAAATTTCATCGAAATCGTTAGAGCTGTTTCCTAGATCCCCGAAATATATACAAGAATTGCTCGTTTAATAGATTAGTTGTTATAAATTAGCTTTTCTAATAGGTACAAGAAAAATTAAATATATCCTATTCTTACTATATTATAAATGCGAAAGTATCTCTGTCTGTCTGTTATCTCGTCACGCTTAAGCCGCTGAAACAATATCATCTTGATAATACATATTTGGCATGGAGATAGTTTGAGGCCTGAAGAAGGACAAAGGATCTGGGGGCACGGCAGTGCCGCCGCCAAGTCGAGCAAAACAAAGTGGCACGGCCGTACCATCAAGTCTCAATAACATTCTATCTAAATAACATTTAATTTGAGCATGTAGTCTAAGAATTAATACACTTTAAAATCCCTTAGTTTTGTCACTGGCACAATCACTCTCAATCAATATTATTTTAAGGTACTTCTAGCATACCCACAAGTTCCAAATTTGAAACGTAATTATGTTTTAGCTTTTTAAGCCAATAAAAATCTAATAATACTGCAATATTAGTCACGTTCTAAAGATAACTGTATAATTAAGTTTGTAATCCTATAGAAATATATGCGATAACAACGTTACCTTTTAGTTCTTACAATTAGTAGGGAAAGTAAAGGTACCAGTGTTGGCCGAAACGTTAATGCAATTGAAAATGTTGGCCATTAACCATTATAAATTGAATCGTAAAATGTAATCGTCCGTTACGGTTTAAGGTTCAATTTATAATGGTTAATGGCCAACATTTTCAATTGCATTAACGTTTCGGCCAACACTGAAAGGTACACTACGATGGACGATGTGAGTATGAATAAAGATGTATTATGATATGTATATACATAGTATCAGTATGGTATGGGTATGTTTACCCGAAAAGAAGGACAGCCTACAAAAAGAGATGGGATCATTTCAATTCATGTAAAAAGATGCAAATCTCGCAACGCAGTTCTTCTACTCTAGTACAAAAAAGTTTTGGGATGTAAAGTGAAACCAAGTCGGTTATTTTAGTCAGTGCCAGGGGGTATTTTGTAAGCAAGTTTTTTTAGGAAGATTATGATATTTTCGAGAAATTACTTAACCAACCTACACTTTGAAGATTTTCCCGCAGGGCAGGGACACCCCGTATACCTATGTGTAAAGTAAGGCGGGGTAAGACTAACTTAGTTTATTTTGATCGGGGCAAGACTAACAGTATGAGGATTCCATACAAGTGATAGTCTTACCCCGGTGATAGTCTTACCCCACCTTACCTCATATGTGTTCAAACAATTTTTTGGGTTATTAATTTATGAAGGCAGCATATTCGATTTCTTCAGATTAACTTACACAATAACTTCTTCTCACTGTGCCCCTATTTATTTCTTAGTATCATTTCCTATAAGACCATATACCAGATCATACACCTTGTACCTATCTACATGCAGATACATAATGACACTTTTTAATGAATAGTTTTGTATGTAAAGGCGGACAAGTTTACGAAACTACTCAAAGTATTGTTTTGAAATATGTACATTTTACTAAGAAAGAGAGATTAGTTGCCATTAAAATAAAGGAAAGGATTAGTCAAATACGTAGTTTTTAGTGTAACATACTTTCGTAGATTTGTCGTTCGAAACTAAAATTAAAGAAGGTAAATATGTCCGATGCCACTTCAGTATGGTTGCAGTATATTATTGTAGATTAAAATATACATAAATAATAGTTTTAAGTACCAAAATAAGTTAAGAAAACAATTCCCGTGCCGTGTTCTAATTTCCGTCCTAGTAAAATCTAATTTCCATGGACTTACTAATTCCCGTGCCCTGACCAAAATTTTAAATTTAAATAACTTTTATAGTTTTATGAATATTTTTATCCCATAAGAAAATTAATATTTATTATATTTTTTATCAAATTCTCAGCATATTTTTTTTTGTGTAATGTTGGTATTTCAAAATTCCATGGAAATTAGACAAAAATGCTCGTTTGGTGAAATTGACCCTTAACTACCTATAGCGGCTTACAAAGTCCTATTTCAAATATAAATACATTATAGTTTTTGAGTAAAAGGGCTGTGACATACGGACAAACCGACGGATGGATGGACAGACAGACATGACGAAACTGTAAGGATTCCGTTTTTATTATTTTGGCTGGCGTAGGGTGCCGTAGATCAACTCTAAGCAAGTACCGTAAAACGGGGTGAGTAGGTTTCGCGGGGAGAGTTGGGTTATGAATGGGGAGAGAAGGTTTGAGAGGGGGTGAGAAGGGATTTTAAGGCTACTGCTACAAAAATAATGTATTCCAATTTAAAATGGGGCTATAGTAATACGCATAATAAAAAAAATCGATCCAACAATCTTCCAAAATCACCTTTGTATGAAAACCCCACTCACCCCAAATACGAGGCACTACGGGGTGAGGTGGGTTTTCCTCTTAATCGTCAAAGTTATGAAATGGAACTACCCAAAATAAAATACAAACGTCCGAACCACTTATTACATATACACCATTCAGTTTTCACATGTAAAAATAAAATTTTATCGAGGTTTGTAAGTCAAATTTCACCCAACTCACCCCATTTTACGGTAGGTATTTAATTTGTGCGATTTTTTGAGATTTTTCTTATTCCCGGGATCGTCGGTAATTCTGAATGCAATACTATTCAAAACCCCTATTAAGAAAAAAAATGCAAATTTTAGGGACATTCCATTACCTTTTTCCACAGCGCTTCGCAGTTACCGCCCTTATTGAAGGAGACTAAACGTCCAATTTAGCTGGTTGATGTGGTGGGTAATTTAAAATGGCTCGGGACCCTGAGTCAGGTGCAAGACGTAAAATTAGGGATACGATTTAGGGTCCTGCTTCATTTTCGAGTAACTGCGCTTTGGGGGTCAATTTTTAGATGTCCAATATTGATAGTATCGTCTGGTAGGTAGGTACCGGTTGATGTTAACCTTTTGAACGCCAAACAGCGTATCCATTTGCCGTACCACTGACGCTACGGGGGTGAGATTTAGTTTTGCAATAATGTCAACCTAAAAGTGGGGTGTTTTTCAGTAGATTTTCATCAAAAACGATCGACGTCAAATGCCGTCTTTGGCGTCGTTGTCACGATTTTGCGTTGACATCAATTGCCGTCTGTGGCGTGCAAAAGGTTAACCATTCTCTGCGAGGCATTGACGTAGATATCTACGGACTGACCTTACGGGCAATAATGATGCCAGTACAGCGGCGTGACACCGCTACAACGCGATTGGTTGATGAGTTCGCATCACGCGCGCGATTGGTCGCAACTATTTGCGTTAGACTGCATGATTGGCTCGAATTGGTGAGTGACACCGCTGAACTACAGTGAAACCTGGTTAATTGGCACCTGGATAAATGGAAAACCTCAATAATTGCAACCAAAATTCCGGTCCCAGTCCCTTGAGACCAAAAGGCCTCTATAATTGAAATTTTGGAACCTCTATAATTGCAATTTAGGTTTTAGTGTTTTTCGTAATTTTGCCTCTGTAATTGACTACATCGCAACTAAGACCTCTATAATTGACACTGTGGTAAAAAAGTCCGTTATTTTTGCTCTTTTTTCACCTCTATTATTGAAACGAGTCTTACTTATTACCTCTGTAATTGAAATAATATAGTTGTAGACAGCAGAAACAATATTGTAATAGCAATGATCATTTTATTTATATCTTCATCCAGAATTCTATTTATTTATTGGTATCACAGCCTATAGTAGGTAGGCTTTTTACATTTTAATAAAACTTTCTACTACAAATCAATGGAATTTTTTAAACCCAAATGAATAACAAGAAAATAAAGTAGTAATTAATGTAGTGTAAAAGTGCAAGTATTGACAGAAGCTATATATATATATATAGCTTTTTTATAGACTAGAAACCCAGAACGTAAGCATGTAAATCTACTTTCAATGGTTATATGAAAAACCTGGTTAATTGACAAAAAATGGCCGGTCCCTTGAGATTGCAATTATCCAGGTTCCACTGTAGTACCATTTTAAGTAGAAAAAGTCCGTAAGGCCAGTCCTTAGATATATGTAAATGCTGATTGGTATTTTTTCTCTGTGAACAATTCTAAGTGAATTTAGGTAGTTGGAATTGAAAAAGTTTACTGTTGAATATTTTTTTGTTTTCTGTGTATCAAGTTAAGAAACTTTCACGGCACGGCACCTAAGGATACAAGTTTAATAATTTTGTAACTTTAATTGTTTAAAAAATATTCCTATTTTGGTAATTTTAAGGTAGATTTATTGGCATTTCAAGGTTTTTAGAACCTATTTTCATGTTGATGTTTGTGATATTATGATTGATTATAGTTATTATTGCATATTTATTTCATCCATAAGTATGTATTTAGGTACAACAAGGCAAACCTGTAATTAAATGTTTGGATTATCAATAAAAAACACGTAATTATTATTAATAAGTAGGTAACAACGGTATTTTTCTGGGTCTAAAAGTACTCTCTCAAGTCTTATAGGTTCATTGTAAAATAGGCCGTAGTTTACAAGAAGTAGCGGACTAAAAATGTAACCTGAGCTTTTCAAATGCTCTTTAGTTTTTTACTTGGAGCTTCTTTCAAGGTATTTTATAGTTCAGCTGTAAACGTAAATTGGGCTTGCAGTGTTTTGAACGATTTTTAACAAATCGACTTTTTAATGAAACAATACTTACCTTTCTACTCCTATAGGTAATTTAATGTTGGTTATATATATAACAATAATATTATACCTTTAAACGAGCAAATTCTGGTAAATAAATAAATATCATAGGACATTTTTACACGAATTGACTAAGCCTCACGGTAAGCTCGTGAAGGCTTGTGTTGTGGCTCAGGAACACAAATAAATGCCCTTACCGGGATTCGAACCCGGGACCATCGGCTTCATAAGCAGCCGAATAGATAAATATTATATTTATTTATTAATTTCGGGGATCTCGGAAACGGCTCTAACAATTTTGATGTAATTTGTTATATGGGGGTTTTCAGGGGCGAAAAATCGGTCTAG
Organism: Cydia fagiglandana; assembly: GCF_963556715.1. Taxonomy (NCBI): domain Eukaryota; kingdom Metazoa; phylum Arthropoda; class Insecta; order Lepidoptera; family Tortricidae; genus Cydia; species Cydia fagiglandana. The sequence continues at coordinate 16,209,522 of NC_085932.1, read as the reverse complement.
TTAGCTAGGTCTCAACTCTTAAGCACATCTTTGACTTTTTATATGTTGTCTCCCAGATATTAATCCATAATACTACACACATTGTGAGAATTGCTTCTTAGCTATTAAGAACATGTCTTTGTCATAACTTACATATTATGAAATCACGTAAGAATTTATGAATAATATGACAAAATAAGACTGTTACGTCAGTTGCTTTAGTCATTGGCCATTGGTTGTTCTTGTAGTAAATGTTTAGTACATATAATTTTGTTGCATTTACGTTGCCTGCCCGTCGCCGTCGCCGGTGGTATAAAGTCCATAAGCGATCGTATAAAGGACGCAGAAAATGCAGTTTACGGTTATTTATACTGCTCTTCAATATGTTGCAGTTGCAGTACGGGAAGTTGGTTCTTACTTTTAGTGCTTCATTGGTTATTGGAGTTTGTGATACAAAATGAAACAAAATTGTTATTGGTACCTTCTTTTATATAAGTATAAATACTTATTCTTATATTTAGTCACTACAATTTTTATGTTTTTCTATTGTATCCACAATCCTCATATTGCAAAAGCTTATTGGTAAAGTGTGGTAGGTACGGTCAAAACTTTTCAACATTTATATATTTTATGTAATTCTAGTTAAAAAAATAAACGAACGACTTCTTAGAGTTTTTTTCCGTAATAGTTAGGTAGGTAATACAGATTAAATGCTACATTTCTTACTACAATAAAACAATACATCTGCCTTTGTCAAGTATTGAACATTGTTTAATTAAATTGGCTTTTTTGTCTGTCTAGACGCGTTCCAATTTACGAATAATGGCTTCGAGCTTGTCCTGGCGTCTCTAAGAGTAACAATACTATATAGGTGACAAAGGGGAGGGGAGAGATGACCAAACTACAATATGGTCGTACAGAATCTTAACTAGGATTACTTTGCAGAGAAAGCGCTATTTTTGTCCTTTGTCAGAGTCAGAATCATACTCTTAAAGTTCCGTAGTACTTAACACTTTTTTAATTAATGCATATTTTAGATATTTATTCCCTATACATCGCTCGTCGCAATTTAAATACCTAAAGTTCACTTCTCATTAATTTTGGGCAGCTATGTAGGTAATAGGGGTGCCGTGTAGAGATTGGCACTCAATATTCTGAGTGCAGGTAACAGTTTCGCTCCGCACATTTCCTCTAATTGCGACACAAGGCCCATTAGACTTCAAAGGACTGTCTACCAGTTCGCAAAATATAAATAATACTGTCTCGTCTGTTGGCTCGATACTAGTATAACTTGACCTCTATATTTGTAAGAACAATGTCTAAATGAAGGTCAGACCTATACTGGTTCACATCTGCGCAAGTGTTTAAACTTTGTGAATTAACTATCTGTACATATAGCGACGTTAGGATCTTGCGACGTTCCTCGTAAGTGATAGGTGCTTTCCAAATTAATTTGGTTAAATCAGGTCTTTAGTACGTTCTTCTTTCGGCAGTTTTACATAAAAGTGCTAATAACAAGAAGTATTTATGTGTGTAGGATTATTGGACCTAACCTTTAAATTAGATGATTTCTACTCGCTTCGATCTACTTATGTTTACGTGGGAAATCTAATCACAGGAACAGGAAAACTCTATTCGACATTTTTCTTCTATTCGAACTCTATTAAAAGTTTAATAGAGGTTTGGTCAAAATTCATGACAATACCACATAAACGAAAGTGTCTTTAGTTCCTCATGGCAATATAAAAATTAATTTCGTTTCAAGAATTATGTTCATAACAACAAATAACGATATGAAAATGTAATAGCAGTTCTGTATTCTATTTTTTTTTTATATATACATAAATGTATTTTGAAAAACGACTTTCCTGACAGTCCCTATCGACACCTCAGTCGTTATTTCCTCCATTATGAGCACAATTACTCTTAATTAAGGCGTTACACATAAAAGCTTTCTGTGTCTTTTCAACGGTAGCAGATTGAGAATATACAGACGCAATAAATTTGGGATAACAAAGAATAGCGTTCCATATGCGGGGATTTTGTCTGTCTTTTATGTACATTTTTATTGGGACTTGAAATTAGAGTTTGAAAGGTATTCAAGAGGGGAAAGGGAGCTTAGGATAATCGCTTTCGGTCGGAAAATGATTTTAAGTGGTTCATTCTATTCTTTTATAGGTATTTGTTTATATAAAAAGGAAAAACGTGTAGACTTAGTTACATTTTCACATCAAAATCGCTCGCTCGCGCTGTGTTGACACGTTCAGTCACGAAATGCACGCGCGAATGATAAGATAGTTAAATGATATCTTTTTGATGTCAAAGTGTACGTTCGAATTGGCCTCCTGGGCTTGCACTATCTTCTCACGTCGTTTTGGCTATTAAAACAAAGCTCATAATTATATGAAAAAGCTTTACAAGGACCGTAGTTAATCTAGCCTACTCGTACGGCTCGATTCGGGAAATGAATCAGAGACTCATTAGATATGAAATAGTAAAGATATATGACGTTCCACTGCAAAAGGTACCTTATGGCAGGTGGCGCTTAATGCGTCACAAAGCGCCGTAATATTGGAGCGGCGTTTATAATAGCGTAAGCGCCAACCGCCATAAGGTACCTTTATCCGGTATCGTCTTGGGCAAGACGATACCCTTTATCCGTGGGATGTCACATATCTTTACTATATCGTATCTAGTTGATCTCTAATTCATTTCCCGAATCGCGCCGGTAGTCTACATTTTCCACATGAAGGCGCCGCGCTACCGAGTTCCGCCGCGGTCACTTCCGCCACCCTATATTGTGTTTAAACGGAACTCAGCCTATATATGACTAAACACGCAGGCTAAGATGGCTCCCTGGCGGGTATTGCCAAAGGCGGTTTAAGTCTCTTTCGTGCTGTGCGCAGAGAACCATCAAATATTTACTAAATATAATTAACCCTTAACCCGACTGAGGGAGATATGTCTCCCATATATGTAGTACATTATAATATGCAATCTTATATTTTTAACCGACTTCCAAATCCCAAAGGAGGAGGTTATCAATTCGGTTGTATGTTTTTTATTTTTTTATTTTTTTTATTTTTATTTTTATTTTTTATGTTTGTTACTCCATGTCTCCGTCATTACTGGACCGATTTTGAAAATTCTTTTTTTGATTGAATGTATATGCATACAGATTGGTCCCGTTTTTGTCAAAACCCAGTTCTGATGATGGGATCCATGAGGAATCGAGGGAACTCCTCAAATCTTAAAGGCATACATATAGTGATTTTTGGGTTTTTATCAACAAATCAAGCATATACATCCAAAAAAGTGACTTATGATGAAGTGGAACTGCTGATGATGATCAGAACGGAACTCTTCAACGACGCATAGTTCACGTTTGGCGATTTGTCCTCTTCGTTATGTTTGTTAAGCAAGTTAAGTTTTTAAGCCACATTTTTGTCAAGCTCGAGTTCTGATGATGGGATCCATGAGGAATCGAGGGAACTCTTCAAATCTTAAAGGCATGCGTATAGAGATTTTTGTATTTACATCAGAAAATCAAGCATTTTCATTAAAAACTCTCGCATTTGATGAAGTGGAACTGCTGATGATGATCAGAACAGAACTCTTCAACGACGCATAGTTCACGTTTGGCGATTTGTCCTCTTCGTTATGTTTGTTAAGCAAGTTTAGTTTTTAAGCCACATTTCTGTCAAGCTCGAGTTCTGATGATGGGATCCATGAGAAATCGAGGGAACTCCTCAAATTTTAAAGGCATGCGTATAGAGATTTTTGTATTTTCATCAGAAAATCAAGCATTTTCATTAAAAACTGTCGCATTTGATGAAGTGGAACTGCTGATGATGATCAGAACGGAACTCTTCAACGACGCATAGTTCACGTTTGGCGATTTGTCCTCTTCGTTATGTTTGTTAAGCAAGTTTAGTTTTTAAGCCACATTTCTGTCAAGCTCGAGTTCTGATGTTGGGATCCATAAGGAATCGAGGGAACTCCTCAAATCTTAAAGGCATACGTATAGAATTTTTTGTATTTTCATCATAAAATCAAGCATTTACATTAAAAACTGTCGCATTTGATGAAGTGGAACTGCTGATGATGATCAGAACAGAACTCTTCAACGACGCATAGTACATGTTTGGTGATTTCGAATTTCGGTTTTGACTTGGACTGGGACCCGGACTCATACCCGGATCCGGTTCGGACCCGGACTCGGACTCGGACTCGGACCCGGACTCGGATCCGGACTCGGACCCGGACTCGGACCCGGACTCGGACCGGGACTCGGACCCGGACTCTGACTCAGAGACCCGGACCTTGACCCGGAAAACCACTATGATACCTAAACTAAATAAACCACTATGATTACCTACCATAAAATGTGGGTATGATGATGCCAAACCCCTCCCGCTCAAACTCCCGTACACCGCACCGCATGCGCCGTTAAGTGGGTTAGGTTAGGTTTGAACTGCGATCCTCACAGAACCGAACAAAAGTGGGTTAGGTTTGGTTAGAACTGCGAGTCTTACAGAAACGAAATGCTACTAGAAAAGTGGGTTTGATTAGGTTCGAACTGCGATCCTCACAGAACCGAACTGCTATCAGAGAAGTGGGTTCGGTTAGGCTAGAACTACGACCCTTACGGAAACGAAATGCTACTAGAAAGTACTCGTTTTACCTCCTTTTCTACATAGTGCACCATCTACCATAATCTTTCACCGGGCCCCATAGAAGTCGGTTTTTTTTTCTTAAAAATTATTCATTAAGCATTCATGTTTTATTGTGACATGTTCTGGTCATAACCCAGAATTAGGATCGTAAAAATCTGTGAAAAAAGAATCGATATTACCGTATGTCTCTGGAGGATTTTCATTAAGGGCCTCATGCTTGTTAAAGCACTGTATTGAAGCATACCTATAATTATGTTAACTAATATATTTATTCCTACATTTTTTCAAGGATAATGATTACATGAAAGAAGACGAAGTTACTTATAAATTGATTGTAAATTTGTTTCTACGAGTAAATCAAGGCAACAACTTAGCATCCAGGAGCCACGCACGCAGTATACACTCTTAAGGCTCCTCTTCACGTTGGGCCAACGCCAACGAGGGACGCAGCCATGCGGTAGAATGAGATAGAAATATCACTTGCTCCCTCTAATACATAAATGCGTCCCTCGTTGGCGTTGGGGTTGGCCCAACGTGAAGAGGAGCCTTTAAATGTATCGCTCACATCACAAGTGCTACCTATTTAGCTTATTATGGTTACTACTATATGGTATAGCGGTAGTATTATATAGTTTGGCTTATAACAAAGTAATAATTTTTGATTTTATTTTGTCCCCAGTACAAATCCTCAAATCGTACATGTTTACCTTTCTAATATAGACTACGAGTAAGTAGGTGCTATAATGAAAGGTAGTAGGTGTTAAAATATACTACCTATATACCTACCTACTAGTACACCGCCACATTTCCGACCCTACCAACACGTGTCCGTTCCTTAAAACGTTCCCTGTGTAGAGGTACCTAGGAACCAGAAATTGAGTCCTCACGTGCAACATGTTTTTTGTCAAAAGGTTCATAGCCAGTATGTGCATGCAAATAAAAAAGACCTAGCTCACACGTGTAAATTTTGGCAATGCTTTAAGTTTATATGGGGTCGTGCATCATTAGTGGTGCATGCACGTATCATATGTACCCTAAAATGCTACACATATGATGCATGCACAGGGAACGTGTTAAATAGGTACCTAACTAGAGCCATAGTAATATTTTTGAATGGTCCCGCAGGCGTGCTAATTATCAGTACACACTGAATGGTTTGCAACATGTCGCTGCTGACAGCTAGATGTCGCCGCTAATCGAGACCACAAAGCGTCGTGACGAGAGCAGCCGCGTCCGACAGTTAAGGGGCTTTTATACAGTCAGCAATATTAACGTCAATAGTAGAAGTCGTACAAGGGCACTACTCATTATTGCAATCGATGTGACAAATTGTTAAGAAGCTTTTCATAATCTGATAAGAATGACCAGTTACAAAAACGGAAGTCAGTTTTTGCTATTAAATTCTTTCATAACCTCACAACTAACCCTACTCATTTTATAATGTTCTAAGTAATGCTTTATTATATGCAATGTGAAAAATATAGAATTAAAATTATAATGATTTTTGTGTTACTATAATTAGGTATGTCAAGTACTTTATTGTACACAAGTTAGGTAAAAATCACAATAAAAACAAAATACCGGGTGTGGCCTGTAACATGAGCAAATAATTAAAACATAGATTGTACTCCTCAAACGGTGACACTTTTGTTCCACAACTTTAAAAAATTATGAAGTATTTAAACTCCCTATTTTTCATACAAAATAAATATTATTTTCAATGGACGCCATCGCCACGCCATATCATTGTGATTGACGTTGCGTGTCACGCCTTAAACATAACAAAATTCGCAATACATTGCGTCTTAGAATAAACTTTAAAGTGTATTAAAAATCAAACCACAAGTTATTTTTAAAAGTTGCTGAACAAATGTTGGTCAGTATGAGGAGGGCATCCTACAGTTAAATTTTTTGCTCGTATTACAGGCCACACCCGATATATGCAGTAGTATACAAACTAAAAGGCGAAATTATGTCTATAATGTTAAGGGATTATTTCCAGTTCACCTTAAAAAAATAGTTCAAGTTCAAGTTCAAGTTATTCACTTTGTAGTATGCTTTTTCATGTTCCTAGACCTAAAGGGCGATTCTCAGAGATGACATTCGGTGCCTGACTTCGGTGCCAAAATTTTTTTTTTGCTTATATAATATGCGAGTTTATTTCCTAAAATCTACCCTTAATATAAAAAATATTGGTAGTGGAGGCCTCCATTAGAACCTTATAGTTTTCAAGATATTTGAGATTTAAAAAACACCGAAATCATGTGAAATCAATTTGCGTCACCGAATTCAATAATGCTTACACCAAAATCACATTTAGGTTTTATATCTCAATTATATAATTATTTTAATCATATTTTTCAATCCTATTTGTTGATAAGCGATGTAACAAGGCTAGTGATCTCGAAAGCTTACATAAATTTAATAGATATAGACTCAAGATTTTAAAATAACCAAATTACGGCTTGTAAATCAACATCTCTAGAAGATATCCCACACTATATGACTGGCCTCATATAATAGGGTGATGTGTGGTCCTGAAACGAGTTTCAGACATGTCGACATTGTCGACCACAAATTCGCACATTATAATCATTTATTCATTGCATTATTATATCCATGAAGGAGAAGATGTTTGTTTCACGCAATACGACCGCACACGCATCTAAAAAACCTTATGTTACCTGCACCCGATAAACAATACACTCTTGAGTGGTGTTCAATGCTCATTAAATATTTAATGTACTTATAAAGCAACGTGATGCAATACGGAAAACAAGTATTTTTTTAATAAAAGAGTTTAAAAGCGTGAACTCCGTCAATTTAAACCTATAATATTTGAAGTAGTCGAGTAATGCTTGAATATCCAATTACCAATTAATTATGATCTCCAGCACCCTCAAACACTTGAGCTTAATTGTAACAAAGATGTTGACAAAGACATAAGACATTGAGGATTGTTAAAACATTTGCTGTGTTCAATTTGTGTCTATGGCTATCCTTTAGAAATATCGATCAGTAGGTACGCTCAGTGCCTTAGAAGCGATCTCGACATTAGAATGCTATTTTATTTTTAATCCCTTGTTCTGTACATCCTGTCCCTTGGGTTCACCTTGCATAGTACTTACATACACAAGTTATTTTAAAAATTGACTACATTTATTTAACATGGCTGACATGTTTAAAGGTATCGAGGTGTAGGGCCTCCGGTGATACAGAGGACAACGTACATAATTTACTTAATTGGTTGGAAAAGAATATCAAGACAGAGAAAGAAACATTGGAAAAGAATATCAAGACAGAGAAAGAAACATTGGGTCTATACGTCTGGTTTAAAAAACTACTCATAAGTAGTGAACTAGTGATTTTGTGTACTTACTATGACATAATTTACTTACAAACATAATTTTACGTTTGTACAACGTATCTTTCACTTTTTAGACATGATAAATTAGTACAACAAACTGTTTACAAAGCAGGATTTGAATTCAGTGATCACTTTTTTGATATCGGTGGTCAAAAAATCCACCGAAACCAGGGAAATCAACACCAGCGATATCAAAATTAATCGCTTTTTAGCAATTACAGAAATAGCATGAACGATACAGAGGAGATGTAATAATGGTGGATTTACGTACTTTCGATGACTTCTTAATCACTTACATAACGATAATTGCACTAAAACTTTCGGAGTAAATTGCACCACCGATCTCAAAAAAACATAGAACCAAACCCAGCGAAGGACGGAGAAACGTTTAAAAAATCACTTTATTGTACTGTGACTGTACCTCTACTTTATTCAACGGTTAGGGCACAACTAAAGCATACTATGTTTGAGACACTGAGTTCCTGGTCTACAACTTTGAAGGAGTACTGACATGTTTTGCAAATTACACCGATATCAGTCACTAGCCCGGGACACATCGTAAATTTGGTTTTATTCAATGTGTTGAGCAAACACATTATTGTGATATAAAGAATATGATAAGCTAACTAATACCCTATGCGTGAATACCCATAATAACTCCGATCTAATGCTCCATCTTGAGTAGTAATTTTTTGTTTCATAAAATCTGGGTGCGGGACACCCCCACCGAACATCATTTTTGGCATTTGAATTTCTTTTTCATGTATTATATAAATAATAAATAAATATTTTGATAGTGTCCCAGACAGAATATAAGCTGAAGATCATGCCTAAATTAATTCAGATTTATTGAACAGTAAATTCAATCAATTACTGCCCCGGACACGTAAAAATGGCCCTCCTGAGAAATGCCCTAAACTAGATTTCAGAAATCGCTCTCTGAAATGTGATCACATCTTACTAACTACATATATGAATATGAGTGAGACAGAGTACCCTATCGTTTTCTTTAGCAAGTGCTATTTTGTTATATATATTCTGTGGCAGTAAACACGCGCCATTCAGTGGTATCCAGACGAGACAATTTTTCGGCAATCTGATGAAATTCTCCGATCGAACAGGGTCGTGCGAACGCAAATACCAATTTGATTCCCCGATCACATCAGCAGGTGCGGACCCAAAAATGCCAATTTTCATAGTAGAATGCAAATTGGTGATTTAATTTGTGTACGTGTGGACGCTAGATGAGATTGACCAATTATTTTCCTGAACAAATCGACTGATTTCGTCAGTCCCGTCTGGATACCCCTTTACCCGCGACGCGATGCAGGCTTCGTCCAATCACTTTGCACACAATGGATGTGCGCGAGAGGCCACTGCATCTGCAGCATCGAACGCAATTGCGGCGGAGAACACACGACGAACTCTCGATATTTGACTATATGCACAGAATAAATAATAGTACTACCGTACTGGGGCCAAATTCGACATGTACAACTGTCAGATTTCGCATCCACGTCAAATCAACAGTTGATTTTATCGCATTCTGAGTTACGGTTCCATCAATGGTGGATAATATCATTTGGTACAACCAAAACTCCACTCTAAACTAAGGGTGGTTCGGTTTGGTTTGCTTGTCACCCTAACTGTGGATTGTTAATGTCAAATTTTGACATTGTACGTATTCGAGAACTTATGATTTTTCGCACATAAACGGGAGATCAACACCATACGTCAAACGTCGCTTGTCGAATAGGGGTCCAGAAAGGAAACTTCCTACGAAACCGAAGTTTGACAGCGGTTCAGGGTCGAATCATGCTATCCCTTTCTAACATATGGAAATATCCCTTTCGGCTATTTAGGGTTGTCAAAATTCAAGTGATTATCTTATCTGTGGTCGTGCACGCAAAAGGAAGTCAAGTGGTGCCAACCCTAAAAATTGCTCGGAGCAATGTTGAGCCGAGCGGAGCCGAGTTTGGCCGAAGTCAGGAGTTTCGCACCCCTGCTATATGTTTAATAACATTGTAGAGGAACTTGTATCATGGACCATTGAACTTACATGCTTCGTGGACCGTAAACAATATTTTAGAGATGTGCTCTTATGAAGTTAGGTACCAAAACAATAGCCGAAACTCATTATTCATTCATACGTATCTACCTGCATATTTAATACCGGCATAAAGTAACGACTATTGGAGTTAGGGGAGACCGAGGTGAGTTGAAACAGAGGTAAGTTGAAACAACGTAATTTTTAAGACATATATAACTGATATCGTGGTGGAAAAAACAATGTTTAGCCGCGTCCTAGTAACCCGCTGGTTCCTCAATATGCGTCCTTGCCTCAAGACGATTATAAATACCGCAAAATTCACGTTGTTTCAACTTACCTCTGTTTCAACTCACCTTGGTCTCCCCTACTCATAATAAACGCGCTACAAGCCACAATTAGCTAATTAGCTAGTATAGTTTTTTTTGGCATTAGAAAAAGACTACCTACGCGATCTTGACGTAAGTATCCTATAATACGCGGTAGAAAAACGCTTTTTTTAAATCAGTAACTATTACGTTACAAAGTATGAAAACAAAAGAATGTAAATAATCGTATTATATAATTCATAATTGTTACATATTTCCCGTGAGTTATATTTCAAAAGTCAAGATAATCTTTTATCTATTTATTTTTTATTTATGTAATTTTCTTTTTTTTTTGATGATCTTTTTTCTAATGCTAAAAAAACGAACTATATTAAACGTTTGTTTTCAGCTACCATTTTGACTTATGTATTTGTAACAAAGGGATACGTACGACATAAATTTACAATTTGAGTCTCGTAAAGTTTCATAAATTATGTTCGTTTGCGTAAAGCACCAACGGTATATGACCGACGTCAGGCATTTGGGATATATTTTCCCAATGTTAATATAGTATACTAATATCAACTTGTTGTTGTGCATCTACTCATATGTTCCGCTGCGGTTATCTTATACCTAAATGTCACCAACAGGTCCTATTTATAAATAAATTGAATATCAATGGACCCAATCACATCGTCACAGTTAAGTGAAAACGGTTAGTTTATTTTTAGTTCCGGTATTCTAGTCTCTTGCCTGGAAAGATACTTTTACCGGGTGTGGCCTGTAATATGAGCAAAAAATTAAACCGTAGGCTGTACTCCTCATATTGGCCAACATTTGTTCGACTTTAAAAAATTACTTGTGGTTTGATTTTTAATACACTTTAAAGTTTATTCTAAGACGCAATGTATTGCGAATTTTGTTACCTATGTTTAAGGCGTGACAAGCAACGTCAATCACAATGATAATGGCGTGGCGATGGCGTCCATTGAAGATAACATTTATTTTGTATGAAAAATAGGGAGTCTAAATACTTCATAATTTTAAAAAGTTGTTGAACAAAAGTGTCACCGTCTGAGGAGTACAATCTATGTTTTAATTATTTGCTCATGTTACAGGCCACACCCGGTATACTAATAGGTTGTGTGCATTTCGCTGTTCTTAGCTATACAATATTAAACTAGTGGCGTACTGCTTTTAAATAGGAGGTCGCGGGTTGAGATTCTGACTTCACTAATTACTTTCTCAGAGCATTCATTATAATATAAGCATCCGTCATCCGTATTTAAATTTTTCTTATCTCAGAACACAATACCGAATATGCCCTTAAACGGATCCCCACTATTTATGTTCCATCCTTTCAGCAATTAAATCGAAAAGAGATAACAGACATGTATTTATTAGGCGTTAATATTAGTATGAAAATATAATTATATTACCGGCTTATAATAGTAATGTTACTACATTAGCAAGCACTGCAAGCTTAGTATAATTACAATCGAGTTAATGCCACAGAAGCAAGTGCACGCAATTACGTAGCTAATCACGTTTGGTCAATATTAGGACCTCGAGTGCCGAGTGCTCGAACACATCGGCATGACAATTAAGTGGACCAATCAGTCGCCGCATGGTAATGGCTCCTCTACATGATGGGCCAACGCGTGGCCACTGCAAGGGACGTAGGTATGCGGTAGGATGAGACAGCAATATCACTTGCTCCCTCTAACTCATAAATGTGTCCCTTGGAGTGGCCGGTGTGTAGAGGAGCCATAAAGGATGACTTACGTTAGACCGGGCCGTGTCCGGCGCATCGTTTTCTGTAGAAAGCATCACGTGATCGCCTGTCATGTCATAGAAAAGTAAGCTCCGGAAGCTCCGGCCCGGACACGGCCCGGTCTAACGTGAGTCATCCTTAAGGGTAGGTCATCACTCATCAGCATTATATCCATCTATCTATCATCATCTAGCGTTGCGTTTTGTCCCGGCATTTTGCCTCAGTTAATATGAGACCCTGGGGTCCGCCTGGCAAACAAATCACGCTAAGAATTAAAGGTATAGATAGGGGTCAACTTTAACAGAAGCAAAAGCAGCAGGTTATTTTAATAGCAACTGGAGTCCGTCTAAACTGAAAAAAAAGGAGGAGGTTATTTTGCACCGACTTGAACTGATCAAAGTGAGGGAGTGTCACTCATTATAACCGACATATTCTCATAGAAATTTGACAATAATGAGTAGGTAATTCCACGTTTTGTCATCGCAAATGCCAGAGTTGGATTGGTCCGCGTCCGCCTCTATGTTATGATACTTATGGTTTTGTCGTGAGAAATCCAATACAAATAAATAAATACTTACCCCCTTATTCAAAAACGTTTGCTAAAGTTAGCAAGCCGATAATAATCGTTTGTCCCTTTCTATCATACCAATACGTCGGAAAGGGACAAACGATTATTATCGGCATGTCAACTTTAGTAAACGTTTATGAATAAGGGTTTTTTTTTTTGATCTACGTATTTTAAAGGGAACCTTTATCAAACGGGACATGTCGGCTCCGTTGGGCCGAATAAGGGGGTTAATGTTTTTAATAGAGATGCACCGGATATTAGGTTACTATCCGGCCGGATTGTTATCTGGCCTACGCCCGACGATATTATCTGGACTACGAGAACTTAGCTTGATTTCGGAGTCAACAAATTGGATTTAAGAAAGCATCGCGGTCATAATAGTATTCGTTTATTATTTTAAAACAATTTAAACATTCCACTCCCTTGCACGCGCACTCATTTCGAACCTAGAAATTACTCCGCGCGAACCTTCACTACGAAACAGGTCAAAGCCTGCACAATACGCACCGGAAAACCGAAACGTAGGTATAGTTCCACCGGCCGAATATTAGGCGGCCGGATACCGAATATTCGGCCGATGGTCGGGCCGAACATCCGGTATCCGGCCAAACAACTATCCGTTGCATCTCTACTTTTTAATTTAGAATTGATTAGCCTTGCAAGTATGTAGAATCTATATTTTACAATCATAAAATGCGACCCCAATAAGACCTAGTTTCCCCTCTGGGTTGGAAGGTCAGATGGCAATCGCTTTCGTAAAAACTAGTGCCTACGTCAAATCATGGGATTAGTTGTCAAGCGGACCCCAGGCTCCCTTGAGCCGTGGCAAAATGCCGGGATAACGCGAGGAAGAAGACAATCATAAAATGCGACATTTTTTTCATATTTCATATAATCACAAATATTGTCAAATAAAATACACAGAGAAATTTAACAAAGCCCCAATTCATATATATTAAAACCCTAGAAAGCGTTTTAATATTTCGCTGGCCCAATATTACAGGGTTCTATGTTACATTTTCAAGATAGTTGAAATTCGACTTAATGTCACTGTGACAATGTTCAAATTTTAGTTCTACAAAAGTGAAACATAGAACCGTGTAATATTGAGTCAACGATTTGTCGCCGTTGCTTCGCTTTTGATTCAAAGATGTGCCCATATTTTAGAAGGGCTCTAAGTCACCAAGTCGTATGAGAAAAAAAATGTGTAGGTAATTTTGAAAGGAGCATGATCACATGAATTAATGAACGCCATACATAAATGTGGGAGAAGTCATGTATGTATAAATTAAAGTGATATTAAAATATATAAGATCAAAATCAGAACTTCATGAAATTATAACTAACTATGTAAGTAGTTAACTTAATTAGGTATTGCTTAAAATTTAATAGATATAACCATGACAGTATACAGTAAATAGTTATCTAAGTGTATAAATTTACTATTACTAATATAAGTAAGGTATTGTAATATTTGCTATTAACGTAACTATAACACATACTATATACTATATAAAAACTATTGTGAGATTGTACGTAATCGGATACTCTAACTGCAAAGTCATGTTTCTTGTGATGTTGTGAAACACAGATGCTAAGCGATCATTCCGAAACAGTGTTTGCTTAAGCCTAAGACAAAGGGTGTATTTCCAGCCCATTTACACTTATAATAGGGTTGTAAAAGCCCGTACTGTGACCGTAGTATGGCAATAATAGGACCCTGACACAGCTCATGAGTTTTTATAGATGCCCTGTGACCATAGACTTCAATCACTTACTAGACCAGCTGTATATGTATGTACCTCTACATGTCCAACTTCAACACTAGCAAAAGTCATTTTTTTCTCCTGTTCCGCTTCATTCGCTTTGAAACTTTGAAACAGCTGGTCCCATTCTAAAAACGATGTAAATCATAGGTAAATATTAAACTGACAGTGGCGACTTCACCCATTTTATTAAGCATAATATAGGTAATATTTGAAACAAAAGTTTTATAACCCATTTTAAGTATAGAGATGTCATCACATTTAAGAGACTCAAGCCAGCAGTATAACTATCAGGTGGAACAGAACGAAGGATTTTTACGCAAACGGGGACTTGTTGTTAGCTACGTATATAAAAATAATAATAAAAAATAATAAAATTGTTTATTCATTTTAAGCATTCGTTTACATTGTACAAAGTTGGTACCTCTTTTTAAGCATCAAATACCTGTATTTGAGGCACCGCTCTTCCTTAGTCAGTAATTGAACTGAACAACAATAATTTGTTACAATATTAAATAGAATAAAAAGAAATAAGAAATAAAATAGGTATATATAGGTATATGCATAGGTATATATATACACTTCACTACATTCACTTGCTAATATTTCTAACTGTTTTTGAGATACAGTTTGTTAAACATTAGTGTTAAACAAAAAATCGTGCAAGCTCGCTAGCAAGTAGATTCTATAAAATGACATGAAATGATTGTGTCAGTTTAAAATGTAAATAACTTTGTAGGGTTGTCACTGATATACCAATATTTCATTTTAATGATTTTGTTTTACTTTTCAATCCAGCTTTACGATTATAATAACTTGATACTTAGTTAGATCACTTAGACAACACTATCCTTTCAGTTGTCTCTGGAAATGTAATGTCCAGTATCAAACAAGTTGTCTGGTACAATAAGTCTTTTGTTTACGATGTAAAATGATTACGTGTTCGTACAGCTTTTTCCCAGGGTGACAGAAATATGTATGCCCACTGAGCCTACGCCACTAAATCCGGGAACTTTATGGGAAAAGTATTTACTAACTTTTTCTACGACTTTCCTTCCGCTATGCTGTAACTGTAACCTCATGATTATCCTAGGATACACGAGGTATATAATATAAAGAACAATTGTGATTGCGCTACTCAGAGTTAGGATTTGTAAAAAAGTCTTAGTCATTATCCATAATTCCAACAAAAACGCAGCTAAGTTTGGAGCTAGGTCGATGTTCTAAGTTTGTAGATTGTAAGATTGTAACGTGAATATTTAACTTACGAGTATTTTAAGATATAAGACAAATTCTCTAAATTTCTCAGCAGCCTAAATCAATGTCAGAAAGTTTTTAAATATGTTTAGTTACTGCATTTATATGTTTAGTTGTTCATGCAATCATATTTAGGTATGTGTAGTGTTGTTTTCATGAACATATAGGATTTAGTAATAGATAAAACCATAAACGGTAACTACATGTGTAATCGTGTGTACATGGTGTACGTGATTTAATTGATACATGTCGATAATTAAATTAATTTTGTTGTTTTTTTTTTTTGAGTCAAGCGACTATATAGTAGTCTTCCTGAGGTTCTGTGTACTTATGCCGGGGATAATATCTACTCATTATGCTTAACTACCTAATAGGTACGGGCTTAAACGACGATACGTGATAAATTACCTTTTTGACAAGCACTTGTTGACGGCGGCATTAATTAACTCGCTGATATTACGTACTGTGTATGCCGTGGCGTAAGGCTGTAATTAAAGGGGAACGGGAACGACCGCAGAAAGAGATAAACGTTCTTAAGTGATACCTATTGAAACAAATTGGAGTGTGACATGGTAGGTAGGACGATACCTAAATATTACATTGTCACATTACGAATAATTTTATGTAATTAGGGTTCGTCATATGGATTCGTCATGTCTCTCTGTCTGTCTGTCCGTCCGTATGTCACAGCCACTTTTTTCCGAAACTATAAGAACTATACCTACTGTAGAAACTTGGTAAGTAGATGTATTCTGTGAACCGCATCAAGATTTTCACACTAAAATAGAAAAAAAAACAATAAATATTGAGGGTTCCCCATACTTAGAACTGATACTCATTTTTTTTTCATCAAACCCATACGTGTGGGGTATCTATGGATAGGTCTTCAAAAATGATATTGAGGTTTTTAATATCATTTTTTCTAAACTGAATAGTTTGCGCGAGAGACACTTCCAAAGTGGTAAAATGTGTCCCCCCCCTATAGTAACAGCACCAGTCATGGGACATTTAAGAGGAAATTTGGAGTATTTATGATATTTCCCTTATAAATGTAAATGGTCTACCGCTTAGCGTGTTAAAAGATGAAAGTCCTATCCGTCTTTCATGTTTTAGGCGTGTTGTATCAAAGATACTGCAAGGAGTTTCCACATACTTAACAAATTAAAACTATGTTTTTTTTCTCCAGTCATGGACACCAAAGCTCCAGTAATGGGCCCCCGGTAATGGACGTGGATCCAGTAATGGGCCCCCTATAATGGACATTGCTCTATCAGTATAAAATATTGAAATGGGGAATAAGTTATGGCAAAATGATCATTTATTGGTATAAGCTTTTATTGCTGAATGTATTTTTCTTTCCACAGCCAATTATTATTGTATTAGATCCATTGAGACAATTCTAATGGACCCAAACAAAATTAGTTAGGGTTTATTGCGATAAAGTTCCCATGGCTACCTCCTGTCTCCATCATCAGATCAGGTCCATGTTATCATAATATTGCATTATCATCCGATTTGCATACTCAATTACGTACTTACACAAAATTTCAACTGAATCGGAAATCGAAAAGTGGATCAAATTCAGCTACCAAGATTTGACCTACACTAACTAACAGGGCAAGTTAAATAAAAGTTTGGAAAAACAATATTAATTTATCCGAAGTCCGAGAATACCTCCTGGTTGACATATTTCGTAACTACATTTTACTTCTGTATTGTTTAAAAACATGATATTATGGCATGGCAAGCATCATTATGTCAATTGTCCCATCATAGGAGGTATGCAGTTTTACAGCTCCTATAATGGGATTGGGCCAAATACCACTATTTTTTTACATCTGTGGAGTCACAACATAGTGTGTTGTATACCTTATCTCATGATAAATGCAATGAAAAAAACACATTCACACACACCATCAAGTATTAATTAATTAAAATTTAATAAATTAACTCACCTCTCTTAGCGAAGTTGTTAAGAATTCGTAGTGGTATTTTTTTTCAGTGACACGACAACTTTTGGGTTGACGCCAATTTCTTAAAAGATAACCGAATTTAATAAAAATTGAAACATGAACAGCTCTAGGACTCTTATTTATGATAAAAATATATCCAGTGTTTATAAACTACTTTTAGATACTTATTTTAGAGGAATTGTGGTTTTTTGTCCCATTACTGGTTCCACGTCCATTATAGGGTCCACTACTATATATAACTTCTTAAATAAGAGAACGATAAACCTAAAACAAAGTATATGATGTACATTACCATGCAAACTTCCACCGAAAATTGGTTTGTACGAGATCTAGTGAGTAGTTTTTTTAATAGGTACGTCATAAATCGTAAACCGCAATTTTATTATCTTACTTGCTGCTACGGAACACTTCATGCGCGAGTCCGACTCGCACTTGGCCGCTTTTTTTTTTATAGTTGGAATGCGGAATAAAATACCGTAAGCTGCAGAGTTAAGTGACCCTTACTTAACTGTATATTACGATATATTACATAATTAGTGTAACGGTGCGTGTAACGAAGCGTTACACTATCGACCTTCATACTATTTCTGGCACCATACAAATTCTAAATTCCTTTTTGAAATTCAAATCCTATTCCAAATTCCATTCAATGATTTTTATTTTCAGTTCGATCACATACTCTGATCGATAAACATCATTTAATCTAACAGACTGTACTTCCCAAGTTTCTAAACACGACCTTTTAAGTGTGATTTTTATTAGTAAACGTAATAATTCATAAGTGCGTGCAGTTCAGTTTAGTGCTCGTTTTGTGGCCCTGCACACCTTCCAGATATATATCTACATCATCACCAAGGCACATATTGTAAGTTATTTGATTTCTAACCTTCTGAATTACGAAAGTGTTTTTATACATACCTTTCTGTTAACACGTAACCTGTATTGTTACAGGTGCCTTTTTATTTAAATAATAAATACCCCTCATCGCTCTGGATCCTGCCTTTTCATTCCCATCATCCCTGTGAGGCTCCTCTACCTGCCCCCTCACACTGGCGCCATCAACGTGCTCAAACCCGGACCTGACAAGACACCCACCCGCCTACGACGCTGAGCAGCCCGTCCCAGTTCCTCCGTGCCAGCACCTGCTCCTACCCAACAACCGCAACCAGCTGTTCCAGTTCTACATTTTTCCTTATTCTACCAATTTTTTTTTTATATTGTTTGTAATTGCTAGCTTTAAGATTTTTTCAAAATTCTAAAAGGTTATAGTCGACCCAACTCAAATTTTCGCAATATCTCTCGGCCTAACATCATTTTATTTAATTTTCTATTTTACAACCAACCTTTTATCTAATCCTCAACCGTTTAACCAAAATTCCCCCCTTAAATAACCAATTACATATACATCTATCATCATTCATCATCTTATACCAATTTATCTATATCTATTTTCTAATCCCTATTATGCCAACGTCCTACGCTTTTTGTCGCGCCACGTAACAAAACTCTTAACATAGTGATTACACAAAACATCTATCACATACAATTACACAATCCAAGATTTCCACTGAAATCTCACAAATTGGTTTCAATCCTAAGTGTTTTTAAAACTCCTTGGAGTCACTGAAGTGCGAACCAATCCTGACTTACGGCAGTACTGTTGGAGATAATCCGATAGCTTATCCTTCACCCGATTAAATAAATATACACAACTAAGCCTAATATCACAATAAACTTCTCCTTTCGATTCAATAAAAAATAAGATTTAATAACTACATATTTTATTTATATTGATAACATCAATTATTCTCTTCGTGATAGGTATCCACTTTAATAAACAATGAATCCAGCACTATTAAATAAACCTGAACTCATCTATGAGCTCAAACTCAGGAACATTCAGTTCCCAGCCACCGCGCAGGCTGATGATTTAAGACAGCTCCTCACTCCAAATTTATTCGCGGACCCGTGTTCGAATCTCTCCAGCCCATATGATCTTGAACAGGATATCACCGAAATTAGCAGATGCCTCACAATAGTTTCTTCTCAGCTACAGCTTGCGACCACCAACCAAGCGAAGCACGATAGAATAGCGGTTTTCTTATTTCATTTATATAACAGAATAGAACGTCTCCATATTACCACTGAATTATCTCCAGAAATTATTGACAACTATTCGAAAATATGCGAATTTTTGTCAAAATGTCAAACAAAATTTAACATGTCACAACCGTCAACAACAACGTCAACTTACGCGTCAGCAACCTCTTTGATAGATGATTCCACAAATTTAGACCTACTTGCTCGAAAATTAACCAACCTCTCTGAAGCAAAACCAAGCGATTTTAAAAAATTCAACTATAAAGGCGATAGTTGCCCTTATGATTTTATTCGAAACATCGAAGAGTTTGCAATTGCGCGTAACATTGACGACAAACGCTTACACAAATATATATACGATTTTTTATCAGGCACTCCTTTAGATTGGTATAGGTCAAAGAAAACAACCCTTACAGATTGGAAATCATTTAAAACCCACTTCTTAAAAGATTTCGAATTGCATGACCATGACCACAACTTACTACAAAATATACATTCCCGTAAACAAAAACAACATGAACGAATAATAATGTATTTTTCAGCCATGGAAGCCCCCTTTTCCAAATTACATGAACCCCTTTCTGAAAAACAAAAAATAGATATCCTCCGTAGAAACATGAGCCCTTATTACAGTTCCAGATTAGTTCCTACAGATGTTACGTCTATAGACACATTATTCCAATCGTGCAAATGGTACGAAAGCTGTAATACTACCTCTACTTATAGCTCTAGCAACTATACCAACATTCAACAAGATTCTAACCATACCCCCCCTTCCCAACCGTACATACCACCATTCCCATTTAATAAACTTGCACCCAAGTTTATTAAATGTTCTATCCTAAAAAAAATATCACCCTTAGTATATGTCCTACAAGACATGTCCGGCAAAATGCTCGGACGATGGCATATTAGAGACCTTAAACCTCTCCCCAAAATTCTAAAATAAATAATATACTGTTTTTCCTTAATTAGATTCTTATTTGGCTCAAACTTAGCTACTTTTCTCCTAAGCTCCTAACTTGTAAAATATTGTATATAATGTTATACATTTATAATTATATCTCATCCCCATTATACATTTCGGACTCATTACATTTCGTACATACCTACTTAGTACGAATTTATACGTTCATTTATACTATTTAATTTATATAACGTTATATTACGTTCATATAACGTTATTCAAAGCTAACTCTACCAGAGTTAGAACAATACTTATTTATATATTTCTCCCCTTGACATAACGTTCATATTTACGTACTTAGGTACATACGTACCGTACAGTACATTTATTAATTCCATTAAGGAATTATCTTATGATATTTTGTAGTAATCCTACATTCCATACGGCATTATTTTGTTGAATAAATTTCAACAATCGTACTCTTTGTAGGTACACATTATTGTAGATATTATATTTAGATTCATTAATATTCAGCGGGTGGTTACTGATTAATAAGCCTTAATACTAATGGAGAGCGATTTAATGAGTACGTCCTCTACTTAAAGGAGTACTCTATTGAAACTTATTTTGGTTAAACAATTAACCAAAATTTTATAAGATGATGTATGAATGACCTTTGGTATGCATGTTTAAATCGCCTCTCTTGTATGATAAACATTGTATATAACATCCCCACCTTCTAAATTTATCACTCATACCCATATTCATTACATTATATTTACATTACGGAAAAATCCTTTGGCCAAAAGCCCCAGGATTTTCCCTTCCAGGGCGACCCCGGTAGTGTAACGGTGCGTGTAACGAAGCGTTACACTATCGACCTTCATACTATTTCTGGCACCATACAAATTCTAAATTCCTTTTTGAAATTCAAATCCTATTCCAAATTCCATTCAATGATTTTTATTTTCAGTTCGATCACATACTCTGATCGATAAACATCATTTAATCTAACAGACTGTACTTCCCAAGTTTCTAAACACGACCTTTTAAGTGTGATTTTTATTAGTAAACGTAATAATTCATAAGTGCGTGCAGTTCAGTTTAGTGCTCGTTTTGTGGCCCTGCACACCTTCCAGATATATATCTACATCATCACCAAGGCACATATTGTAAGTTATTTGATTTCTAACCTTCTGAATTACGAAAGTGTTTTTATACATACCTTTCTGTTAACACGTAACCTGTATTGTTACAGGTGCCTTTTTATTTAAATAATAAATACCCCTCATCGCTCTGGATCCTGCCTTTTCATTCCCATCATCCCTGTGAGGCTCCTCTACCTGCCCCCTCACAATTAGTACATTACGATACAAGTGCGGAAAATAGCTAATCCGCAACAGGGGCATTCCACGAGACTGTCGCTTACATAACGCAATTCTTCTAATACTTCTGGAAATGCTGAGTAAGCGATATTGGGTCAGGTAATATTTCATGACTTGGCTAACAAATTGGCAGTATATTCTCGAGATTCACGTATTTTATTGACGTAGCTGCCATACAAGGTAAGAGCGTTATGTAAGCGACAGTCTCGTGGAATGCCCCAACAAGTGGCGATAAATTAAAATACGACCAAAGGGAGCGTTTTACAACACACACATACACACACATATGGCCCTTTAAATTTTCGACGTAGTTACGTAATGTGCTATTATTAGCACAGGGTGTCGTAATTCGTAATCGTCACCAGATACATATACTGTAAAAGTGTTAAGTATATTAACTTACTTAAATATTAACAATGGAATCTGAGTCATTATCTGTCATTGTTAACTAATTTTGTCGCTGAATAGAGCTAATAGCATTTTAAATAAAATGCGGGTCACCTTTTTAGGTTGAAGATTACTCGGTATGTTTCGCTCCATAACGATTAGCTTTAGGGAGCCACAGACAGACGTTAACGGATTGACACACGCACACCCACACTTAAATAAGTCTTGTTTCCAAATTTTTAGAAACATTATAAGGATTAAAACCTATTGCCAAAATAAAGAGAGAATAAATTTTGTTCTAAGCACAACAACAAATAAACCTACATTTAAGAGCAGTATTCTGCAATAGGTATTTACTTACTTCCAAATAAATAGCTTTACACATTTTAGTAGGTATGTAATAACTAATAATAATAATATAGACATTTTATTCCTTAATTAGGAAGGAAGGAACGTATCCGAAACAAATTGCCCATGGCAACCCTTATCACGGTACTCGTTACGCGTAACGAACTTTTCCCCTGAAAGCCTTTTTTGCCAAAACGATGGCGATAAATTCAGTCGTAAGAAAAAATACTTGCATTACTTTTACTTTAAAATTGGACCACGCTAAGGTAAATGAATGTGTTTTTTTGCACGTTTTCTGTTTTTCCCCTAAAAGCTCTTATAATATTTATAGCTACTTGAAAACAACGGTTTCAATCGTCAGCTGTACATAATCCACCTAATCTTTTAAGAGGATACACTGCCGCCGCTTCCCCATACAAACATAGTCCCAATTTTCCTCTCTGGATATTGACATGATGGAAAATGTTTTAATATATTTTGATGTAGGTACATATTATTATTAACCATTAGCTATGCCCCTATATGTGTGACTTTATCGATTTTTTTATGTGTGTAAAAATTAGGAGCAAAAAACAGATTCCATACAAATTTTAAAACTTCTAACTCTAATAATACTTGAAAAAAATGAACCATAGGGGTATAGCTGTAGTTAATAGGTATACCTACAACAAACTGTGAAAATATTTTTAATAATGTCCAATCCAAATTTTTAATAATCCAGAGAGGAAAATGAGGACTACTTAAAGAGGAGTTGGGTATCCGGTACAAGTTATATGTAGATAAATTATGAACTGTTCCAGTGGAAGTACCGAAACATTTTCTCCCAAATTTCCGGTAACTCTAAGTCTCTGAAATCCGGATAGAGCCCGGCCGGAATACCATAGTAAAATCGCCCCTATCTGAAAATCAAATATTCTTATGCAAGTTTCATGAAATATAATTTTACTGAATACTAGACCCTGTTTGCGAAAAACAAATCAGTTTTTATTTTCGAAACAATCGATTTGTCACTATGTTAGTGATTTCATTACAAATTAAGTTTGCCGGTCAGATAAACGAAGGTACGAAGCCTGACAGTGATGTTTTCTTTATTTAAATACCTACAATTCGTAGAGTTATGTTTTGAACAATAATATGCTCAAATACATCGCCCGTCAATGAGAACTGAGCGGCTACCGCGAAAACCGAAATTCGCAAATTGCGGGGATCTTTCTCTGTCACTCTAATTACGCGTTCATTGGAGTAAAAGAGAAAGATCCCCGCAATTTGCGAATATCGGTTTTCGCGGTAGCCCCTCTGTATTTTAGATTGAAGAGATGCACTTTAACTTCGCCTCGTGTAAAACCAGACATCTCAAACAGGCCAGGTTAATTGGCGAGCTAACTTCACTGAAACTATTCCGGTGCCGTAACAGAATTACTCACTCCCAAGTTTTAAGCTAGTGCTGCGAACAAAAGAGCAACACATCTATGAGGTTTTGAGAGTCGAATCAACTTGACTTGTATTGTATATGGGGTCCCTTTGTTTCCCATAAAGTTTTAAGTCATAATGTATTGTTTGACATATTATCGTTAGTCATAAAACTGAAACCGTTAACTTTTTCTCTTTAAAGGATTTTCCTAAGGTTATGCTATAGATAGGTGAGGTTAGGTTAGGTTTGTTTTGTGGCAATCCTGAAAAGTTACGCGTCTCTGAGAAAAACCAATTATGACTAACGAAAATTCGGACAAACGATACATTATGGCTTAAAACTATTTGGGAAACAATAGAGACCCATTGTATATCCTGAATAATAGCTGCTCACAGCTGCTACTTCTTTCGATACAGATCTTTTAATTAAGAATAACAAGAACCCGCCACCAAACAGCCACCCCAATATGTGCTCAGACTATACTCTGTATCTTTAGGTATTTAAATAAGAGTATAAACAAAATCTACCCTCAAATGGCTTGCAAGCCAGTTGAGGGTAGATGAAAACATTACACGATCAAATAATTCTCTGCATTTGGTCTATCTAAATGCGCTTCCAAGATCGCAAGTCTGAAACCGCCCTATAATCGAAATTATATTCGCGCTCATTTTATTAAAACAAGAATTTGAAATAACATTAGTAATTTCGATCGTACATATAGCGGCAGTTAAATTCTTGTGACTCTTCGGCCCACTTGCACCATTCCACAAACCCGGGGTTAACCGGATAAACTTGGCGTTACCATGGTTACCAGTACAATTTGACATTAAGTTAAAGGTTTAACCGCTTAACTACGGGTTAGTGGAAGGTGCAAGTGGGCCTTATTAGTACTTACAGGATTTATATACATAGGTAAATAGAAACTGACAGAAAGTAACAACATTCTGCATTTTCCAAGCGTTCCGGCATTATTACCAAGGCTCAAAATTGGGGTCCGCGCGGCAATCTAATCCCATTAATTTGCATAAGTACTATGCAAGTAGTTTGACGTAATTGACTGCCATCTGACCATAACCCAGGATAAATCAGGTTTACTCACGATGTTTCCTTCACCGAACTAAAATAGCAAATTGGTACTGAACGTACACTCTATTGGTAGGTGAAAACCGCATAAAAATTTATGCATAACGCATAAAAACCGCATAAAAATTTATGCGGCTTTCACCTATCAATAGAGTGATTCTTGAGGAGGGTTTAGGTGTACCTACAATGCGTTAATGTTTCGTGTAATCCGTGCGAAGCCGGCGCAGTTTGCTAGTGAATTTATAAAAAAGTATTCCTTAAATAGTTTGTATCCTCAGTTACAATGGCTTAAGAAAAGAACTACATTATCCACCTCTCTTTTAAACTTAAGTACTTACTTACGTACTTAACTGCCACGGATAGATTTACACGGGCATCTCTTTCTAACTAACCTAGCAAAACAGCACTCTTGTCTCGGTAAATTTACGTCAGGCCCAGAAGTTGCTAAACTTCGACTGTGCAACTTGATAAAGAATGCATTTTGAATCCTAACGTTAGCTCACTTTGGGAAAAGTTAGATAAATGTTTTAAATTTATATTGACATGAAGTATAACAATATGCGCATTAAGGTCAGTTAACGATGTTCATTATTACAATTAATGAAATTTACGCAACGTCTCGGAGTTTTAATTTTTTTTGCACGTGTCTTGCTGTTCATACTTTGAGTGCAGGAAAGCAAAATCAAACAAAGCTTGTAAAACTATGCAAAGCACCAAAAGCTGTCATAAAACAAAAACCTCGATATGACAAAAACATCATAAGACAGTTTCTTTATAACACTTAGCTTAGCGATAAAGGAATTAAAAAAAAACCTAACAAGAAAAATCCACGAGCAGTAGGTATCAGCATCGTGTATTTGAATAGAAGCTAATAAACCTTTAAAATATAATTTCTTTGGATATATCGCAGCGAGAAAGATAGGATGTTACTTCTCTCTAATAATGTAACAAAAGTACCCACTTACCTACACAGGACGGATCCTTAATTTCACATTCAATTCCCTGCAATTCATCGGTAATTGAATGCCGCCTAAGAAGTTTCACTTCAAAAGGAATTCAATCTCCATTCGCTCATATTAAACGTCTGTTCTCCATCAATGGCGCAATTTACTCATCAGCTCTTCAAAATAACAATATTAGTTTAATTTTAGGAAGGCTTAGTCCTGTATATTAACATATTCATAGTACAAATGAGGCCGAGATTTAGTGATGCTCGTATACTAGTATACCGACATGTTGTATCAGCGCATGGTAGCGGCAGGCACGAATTAAATACGAGGATTAAAACACACTGCCCGTATTATAATCAGTAAGTTAATGTATATACGTTATATTTCGGCATTCTATCTCCAACTGCTATAGTCTCTTAACGGGTCCCAGAATCTTCCTCCATACCTTACGTTCTGTGACTAAAAGGGTCATCGCGCCAACCAAGTAATTAAGTAAGTATATGGATACGTTATAATAAGATTATAGTTAGGTATGCTACGGCATAGCACTTTTTTGCTGACTCTTCAATATCGTCATATGTACATAATATAGGTACTGTTACGCATATGCCTTATCTTACTCTACAATAACGTCTGGATTAGTCCTTAAGACGAAACGGGAGCTGAGCTAAAAGTCAATTTTGAGATTTCAAGCTGAATATACCCGTCGCTCTGACGGGGCGTAACCGCGGCGTGAGAGACTCTATTTGTATGTGTAATGCACGCACACAGACGCGTGCGGTGCGCCCGTACTCGCGCTGGGGCGCACCTCACTGATTGCAATTTGCATTGCCACTTTTTGTTACTGCTACTACTAAGTAGGGTAATTCGCCAGTAACTGGCCACTTTTAATAACTGGCCGCCCTAAACTAAAAATGAATCCTATTCACCTATAAACAGAATTCATTTTAGTATAAGGTTTTAATAACTTCAATAACTGGCCACTTTATACTAAAATTAATTCTATTTATAGGTGAATATAATTCATTTTTGGTTTGGGGTGGCCACTGACGAATTACCCTATTGCGATTGAACTTTTTTACTTACCCGGCTTACGTTTACGGAACTCGATATCGAATAGGGTAATTCGCCAGTAACTGGCCGCCCTAAACTAAAAATGAATTCTATTCACCTCTATACAGAATTAATTTTAGTAGGTATAAGGTTTCAATAACTGGCCACCTTATACTAAAATGAATTCTATTTATAGGTGAATAGAATTCATTTTTGGTTTGGCGTGGCCAGTTACTAATAGTGGCCTGTTACTGGCGAATTACCCTATTTATGTACTTAGTGGTTAATACTAGTATCAAGTAAGTATTTTTTTTTCAATAATGCTCAGAAACGAAGTATAGACATGACAAATATAAATATTAACGTCTTTGTAAGGCAGGATTGGACATTCTATAGAGTAAGAGTAAGTGTATGAAACAACCAATTCAGCTAGGACTAGGGAATGCTATCTAGATCTCGCAATTTCGAGATCTCGCTAGATCTCGCACGTATTTTCGAAATTTAACCTAGTTGACAGGAAATCTCGATATATGCAATCTCGGTCGAGATCTCGATTAATATATTCGAGATCTCGAACAAGACTGAAAGTGAAATATGTACTTTGTTTTAAGTAATACATGACCTTAGATTCATGTTGTTCAGGCAGTGCTATTATGTGTCCGGCTTTAGCTCTATTATTGTTACGCAGTTTCTAAGTTTTAAATAGTGGTTTAACATCGATAGCATTTCATAGAAGTAAAGTAAAAATTAAAATTGATTTTATGTTAAATATTTAATTTGTTGTTGTTATTTTCAAAATATAACATGAGGTACCTTAAATAAGTAGTATGTCGGCGGCATATCGTAAAATCGTAATCCTTGGCGTATCATGAAACGCCACCATTTCCTGATCTAATATTAACCCAGGCATATCACGATCTTCCTTATGAAAGAGACGGCAGATCCATCAGAGCAATGCATTCTTTGATATTCCTAGCTTCATAGCGGGCGCATTGTAAAATAATTGATCGAGAAATCATATACATATTTTCAATGATTTTGTAAATGACTACAGTTATGACTACGGTTATTAGAAACCAATTATAGTATGTTTAATATTCTTTCTAATGGTATGCATCACCAATTGATCAGTAAAATAGAACCCGAGAAATAATGATCAGTTGAGGTCGGTCGCCCGCCATTTACATGACGGAACAAAATTCATCATTACTTTGTTATATGTATAATATCATACATCAATAAAACTTATGTTTTTGGAAAGCTAATGTAATTTTTCGTATATTTTATAATAACATCAATTGCGGTAAAGTTATAATTTATTGAGTTAGACGCATGTTTTGTCAGTACTTATGCCATCCATGCACGGTAAAAAATCATATATTTTAAATATTTTGTAAATGACTACAGTCATGACTACGGTTATTATAAAACAATAATTGCACGTTTAATACTCTTTCAAACGACATCTCACACGAACCGATCGGTCCCATAGGACTAAAGACGTGAACAAATATCAATGCTGGTCGTTCCTTTTTTTCGACACGTCCCCCTCCCCCTCCATATAATAAAAACGGGTTTATTCATATTCTGGAGACCACGAGGAACACGTCCATACCAGTTTTAGGTATTTAGAAGAGATGTCGACGAAAATCGTGAAGGAGACGACTTTTGTTTAATTTGCCTATAGACTATAGGAATATCAGAATATCACACCTTGAGGTTTGCGCAAAATGGCTGGTGTTCGCTAGGCAGATCATGAAATGTCGGCGTTTCATTATATTCCTAGGAATATCTCGATACGCCCGATTTTACGATGTCTATATCTATGGAATTCTTAAAGATTATTGATTAAAATAACACATTTTTAGTTACTTTGTCAAATTCGATCTCGTCGAGATATTAATCTCGATCCAGAAAATCTGACTGTCGAGATCTCGAAACACCCAATCTCGATTCGGATTTCTCGTGCGAGATCTCGAATCGCCAATCTTGGTGCGAGATTGCATTCCCTAGCTAGGACCTTAAATTGCTCGACAATTACGGAGCGTGACTGTACCTAAAAATTTTGTAAACCCATAACCATGCAATAAAATATTTTTGATTTTGATTTCTAATTTGAAATATTAGAATCAAAAAGTTCAAAATAGATTGTACCTATGTAACTACAAAAATGTATTCCCTCTCAACGCAAAACCCCTTGTGTCTTAGGAGGATCTAGATATTTTCACACAAGACGGTTTATCGATAACTTCTTACATCACTAGATTATCGACATTAAATGTCGACTATTGCCCATCACTTTTCTGGCTGTGTACGTATTTAGAAACTTGACTCCGCCCCTAAAATTAGTGCGATAGGGACAACTGCAGCTGAGGCGAAAAATCCTGCGTAAAAATGACAAAAATCGAGGTTTCGTAGTCCTCTTTTTCCTCCTCCAAAACTTAACCAATCGTAACCAAATTTGGAAATCTAAATGATTATGAAATTATCTGTGTCGGACCGTTTTGCTTTTTTGGCTAATTGATATCAGTTTTGAATACCACGCCTCTCATTGCGGCATAGTCAATTAGGCCATTTTGGCCATTTTTGAAGGGCTCTAGCGCCTTAAAAAACAAAAATATCAAAAAAAGCAAAACGGTCCGACACAGATATTGACAATATTAATCTGTGTTGAAAAAATCATTGCTCTAGCTTCAAAAACCACGGAGGAAAACGAGGACTACGTTTGTATGGAGAAATGACCACTCCTGTTGGCTCTTAAGTTTGCCCAATGAAGATTGTGGACTTTACGCATATGTACCTACTCGCTTGTTCTGTAATAATCTATAATGTTATTTATTTGATGCGACGACGTAGAACCTAACTCATATTATTAATAATTATACTTAGTGTTTTGTAAATCTTGTCTACTGTTAATTAACTATGGAGTGTTTACTGTACTAACAGCCATTTGCAACGTACTCTGAAGGCAAGTTGGAATCGTTGAGCTTAACCTGCCTGCGGCCTCTTCGTTAGTATTTTAATACCCATCAGTTTATGTTTAATTAATTTCAATTTATAAATTGATAACGAGGTCACGTGAGTATAAAACGACATGGTTAGTCTTTGGGTGGGAAGCGTAAATATTTCACATAGCAGATGATAACTTGATGAGTTATCAGGCCGCAAAAATATGTGACACGCTCTTAAGACTCTACAAATAAGATCGTGTCAGATATTTTTGCGGCATTTGATGTAACATAATTATTACAGGTGACTGTACAGATATAGGCTCCATCACCTTTCTTGGTTTAAGTATCTCGAGGAACGTGGCTGTAATACGAGTAGTTTAGTTTGATGTTGATAGTATTCGTCAGAAAGCTGGGTTTGTTGAAGCCAATGTTCCGTGAAACAGCGCGTCAATCATGTGTTGCCTTGAGAAAGTATTGTTTTGTGTTTTGCCTAATATTGGACTTATTATATTTAACGAAACGTGCAAACGAATATAAAACAAGAGCTAATCATACTCTTGTACGTAAATAGCTACAGGTTCTCCTATACAAAATTTCGTTGATATTCATAAATTCAGTTCTAAGGAAATTAAAAGTTAAAGTTAATTAAAAAGGACTTAGATAATGCTAACATCTGGCCGAGACTTCGTTTGCGTGTAACTTCCATTTAATTATGCAACCTTATTTCCAAGATAAGAACAGCTATTAATTCTATGTATCTGTAGGTTATAGACTGTTTTAAGCCATATCCTCGTCTTGTTTAAAGGGCGGTTAAAATGTTGTGCGATGTTTTTAATTTTCACGTCGATATTCATTTGCGCGAGGTATTTTATAATCACAGTCAGTATAAAAAATGTTGCAGGGACTTAATTGAAAACCACAGCCGATAGTATCAAAGGCGGAAATATTGACGCGGATGAATTTCCGGCAAACGTTCACCGTTCGAATGGCGGAGTAAAGTGGTACCTAACGAAGGCTGATATACATGCATATATCGTTTTCACGGCTAGGCGTAAAAAAATAATAAAATGCATCTAATTTAAACTATCGTGAGATATACTAAAATTAAGTTAATTATACAGTTTCACTCATGTTTTTGTCACTCGCGCGACTTGTTTCGGAGAGCCTAGGTCTCCATTTTGAAGCGCTAACAGTGCATGAATAACATGTCCCGTGAGTGACTAAAACAGTGACACATAAGTGGAATTAGGCCTATCCGAAACACTGGACGCTAGGGGAAATGGACAAAATGGACATATTTGACATTAGGGTAATTAGACCTTCAAAGAATAGACATTTTGGGAATTAGACCTAATGGACAGACTGGACATTTAGGGAATTAGACCACATAGACCGCTCCGATCGATCAACTAAGAAATCAGAAAATTACGAGTAGCATATTTTATGTAAGTACCTAACATGTATCTTTGTTATATTTTTATTGTAGGACATTTATTGTGTAAGTTATTAGATATGTATACTAATAAATATAGGTACCTATATAATATCTGCGATAACTCATATCATAAAATGTTTCAGATTATCATCAAGCCTTTGTGAACGTTTCATACACGGAGTCGATTCTGATTCTGACATTCCACAATCCTTCAAGACAAAACTTTCCGAAGCATCATATGTGTCATAGCCCGAAAGCAAATGGATGATTATATTCATGGATGAGTAAGAAGCAATATAACTAGCAACATAACGCTGACACCGACTACATACATGTGACTTCCTTTTAGATATCGCTGGTCAGGCTATTTGTCGCGCCGGGCTTCCGCTTTGGCACCGAAAATGCACCAACGAGCATTAGTCGTGAGATAACTGGTCCGTTAGGAACATTAGAAACAGGAGTCTGATTCTGTAAAGCAAAAGTCACGCGGTGCCTTCTATTAGAATCAATCAGAGAGATATTTATGTTTATTTATTTCCTTTCCCAATCCCGTTATTAAAGTATTACCTACCTACAATGTTGGTAGTGGCAAAAACTACATTCGCTAAACCGTCCAGAGTTCCAGACTGGCCAACGAGCCGGCGAAGGCCCTGTGTTCACGTTCGTTCGTTTGTTCTGAACAGGGTGCGTAGCCAACGTGCAATCACTAACGCTCCGTAGGGAGCGAAACGCAACTGTCACTGTTGACTGTCGCACCAGTATGGAAGTGATAGACTGCCCGATTCGAACTTTAAGATACGTCAATTAATAGATCTAGAAACGTTATGGATTAGATGTGTCAGTGTCAAACGTGACGTTTTTGTTTGAAGAAACATCACATTTTACGCTGACATATTAGCTCAATAGTGGGACCGGATTTTTGCACTAAAAGTTTTGATAATTCTAAAGTTGAAAAAGTGATACTTATCTGATATAGGACATATTTTTAAGCATATATGCTATATATGATGAAAAGTTAGAACGAGCGTTAGATATAAATTAGGTATTTATATATTTTTAGTAATGATTTTTTAATATTGAATTAAAGTGCAATGTTTAAGTTCCATTGTTTATAATATGTATGACGCTTTATAATGTAAAATTATTAGAAATTTTTTTAACGTGCTTCTTTGTCAAACTACAATTAGCTTATTATTTTGTCGATATTGAATTAAAGTTTAATAAATCCACAACAACATATCTAAATTTATAAGTTAATAGGCAAGCTAAAAAGCTAGAAGAATAAGATATATGCTTTAGAATTAATATACGTTTTTTGTCCTATAAGATCTAATATTGAATTAGAGTCTGTAAAAATAAGTCTATTACTATAAAATAATACACGCAGCCATATTATGGAAAGTAAGAAATTTCTGTGTGTAGCTTGCATTGTAATAGTAAAATCTAGTTAAAAAGGCGCGAAATTCATACATACGCCGCGCTGGTCCGTCAGTCGCCGGCGCGGCGCTCGAGAGCCTATCATAGCCTACCTATACCTCGCCCCTCGCCCCACCTCCCGCTCAGTAACACTGTCTGTCTTTTCTTATCATTCATTTGTTTGTTTACCGTGCACATAACTATATAAATTAGATGCGGACATTACGTGAAATTAAAATATCTTATTAAGTAAAAATACCTACAGCTGGTCAATCAGATCTTGTCAGTAGAAAGAGGCGGCAAATTTGAAAAAAGTAGGCGCGAAGGGATATCGTTCCATAGAAAATTTGAATTTCGCGCCTTTTTTTAGTGACAAGATTTGCTTGACCAGCTATATTTCATTATCTTGACTAATATTGTAATAAAAATGTACAAGATATTCACAACTATTTTTTACTATACATAGTTTGTCAAAGGACTGTCTCATTTCAAACATAGACAGGGAGAATCATCATACTATCTTTGACTTACACTAGTACTAGCACCCAAAAGAAAAGGATGAATATAGTTTTTCGTTTTTATTTACTGACAAATTGGTTTGACCAACTATACCTATTTCTGGTTCCTATTGTCATGTCCTGTCCTATTCAACGTCAATATCATAATATGTATATTATAAACCAACTGATCAATATTACACGGTATACATCCTGAATATACAATAAGGTAAGTGGCCTCACTTACCTTATTGTATATTCCGTGTGGGCCGTATATGCCTATATACAGCCCACCTTAAATTAAAATGTTTTTTTTTTTAATAAACAGGATATGAAGTATGAGAAACTCACTCAAATAGGTTTCTCATTTATTTAAGTTTCTTCATTATACCAAAATAGTTATAAAAATATTACGATACTCTTGGAAAATATACCTTTTATAAAAGTCCTATTATGGGCCTTATTGAACACTACCAGTGTATTACTTAATCCCGCAAAAAATAATCATTTTGACAGTAGGTAATAACAGATTTTATTGTTTTTAACTTAAGAGTTAGACATATACAAATAACAATATTTGATACTTCATAACAGGAGGATTTATTTATAATAAGTGAAAATAATTATTTTGGGTCTTAATAACTAAAGATATAAAAATTGTCTAGTTTACGTGAAAATAGTAGGTAACTAAACATAAATCTTTATTAGTTACAGTAGTCCCATCTTTTAACATCTGGGGGCACGGCAGTGCCCCCGCCAAGACGAGAAAAGCGCAAGGGTACTATCTACCTTTTCTCGAAGCGCTTTGTCGTTTTTTGGAACCCTCATAACTTGGGGTTGGATTATACCAGATAAACAAAGTTCTCGGACTTATTAAGCATATCAATTGCATAGCTCTTATACTTTAGATTTTATTCATATCTAAAAACTTCGATTTCGTCACTGACTCACTCACTTGATGATCATCAATACCGAGTACTTCCTGAAGTCCTCTAAGAAGCTGAAATTTGGTATGTAAGATAGTTTTAGTACACAAACAACAAATAAATTTAAAAAAAAATTATCCCTAAGGGGATGAAGATGGGGTTTAATTTTGTATGGGAAATCAATAATCGCTGAACCGATTTAGTTGAAATTTGGTATGTAGATAGGTATTGTTATGGGGAAGGATATAGAATAGATTTCAACCTCAAAGTTTACCCTTACGGGGTGAAGGCAGATTTCAACCCCAAAGTTTACCCTTACGGGGTGAAGGGTTTATATGGGGAATCAGTAAGAAGTACATTGTGTAACAGATGCCCCCAGATACTTATTTCAGGATTTTTAATAGTAAATCACCCCCAACCCTTTAAATTAGGGGATGGAAGATTGTCATAAACAACTTACTAAAAGAAGTGAAATCCCATCAAAAACATTTTGATGTAAAATGTTGCCCAAACGAAACCATAAGGCTCGCACTGTCAAAAAGTTATCAGATCTCTTGCCAAGCTTCTAACTCTACAAGCCCTCTAACTTTACTAGCTCTACACCAAAAGTGTGTGGCTTTCGTTTCTACAAGAACTATTGTATGTAAGTATAATACAAAAACCGCCCAAATGCGAGTCGCACTCGCGTTCCAAGGGTTCTGTACATTACACAATTTTTAACAATATATTTTTTTTAGAGAAAAGTGAATAAAATGTCTTTAAAAAACCCGTAGGTATCGGAAAACTAGGTACTTAAGTCCGACTCACGCTTGACTGCACATTTCTAATAGGTTTTCCTGTCATCTATAGGAAGAGAGCTAATATGTGTATTTTTTTCATAATTTTAGACCCAGTAGTTTCGGAGATAAGGGGGGGGGGGGGGAATGGTCATTTTTTGCGTATTTTCTTAAATAACTTCTAAACTATTTATTTTAAAATTATGAAAAAATATATCTGAGATTCTTACAATGAGCCCCTTCGTTTGATAGTCG
Organism: Cydia fagiglandana; assembly: GCF_963556715.1. Taxonomy (NCBI): domain Eukaryota; kingdom Metazoa; phylum Arthropoda; class Insecta; order Lepidoptera; family Tortricidae; genus Cydia; species Cydia fagiglandana. The sequence goes on along the minus strand of NC_085932.1, from coordinate 16,173,927 downwards.
GGAATTGTGGGTGTATCATACTATCTTCAGCACATCAGAACCTTCAATCGTGGATGACGACGGCCTTCAATGAAATACGTTGTTCAACTCACAATCTTTACTGCACAAGACTCATTACAAATCACAGCACGCGATACGTTTCTTATCTTAAGCAAACCAGTGGATTTGACCCAGGAGCCGCCACAGACGTCATCTTCTCCCGTTCATTCTCATCGCGCTTCATCTGATGATTGATTGACAGCATAACTTCAATTGTTCTCGACTTCAATTGTTTTAATAGCGCACTCTATGACGTCTTAGCGGAACTGCGTCGAACGCCACTCAGGTGTAACACCCTAGTTTGCTCTATTTGTCAAGATTTGCATGATAAAACGCCTCTTGAAGGCGATAGATGGCACATTTCAGCCGTTCTCCGACACGGCCCACCTGACATTGTACGGGTCCCTCCGTACATTATCCTCCTTTGTGATAATTGTGATTCTCACTGGTAGACTAGAGCGAAGATCAGATTTCTTCTTCTTCCAAAAGAGACGGTAGAGCCCAGTTCATCTGCACCACCACGGCATCCTGACATTGTATGCATCACTGCATACATCTGCGGACAGAATACAACAATCTGAGGTATCTAAGCTCATTGCTCGGCCTACCTGACCAAAGTAAGTTCTTCCATAACTTTTGGATACTGACAGGCAACTCAACTCAACTCTTTCAATAACTCGCACATAGATCATTGTTCTGAATGAACAAGTTTAGCATAAGTATCACCATATTCAATAAGGCCAAATTTAACAGAAATGGCGTATGGGCTAGAGATACATTTCGAACAATTCATTAAGAGATTTAAAATTATCCAAACAGCGTGAAAATAATATCACCATAAAGATACAAACTAGCTTTTAAATGAACCTCACCACAGAGATTCCTCTCAGTTGAAAAACATCTTGTATTGAGCTCTCCATCCGGTTTTCCATATTTTACTGCTTTTATGAACATTATCTGCGTACCTACTCATTACTTAAACGTTTAGTATTCCCTAAGAGTTTAGTGTTCCTACTAATACATTTTCTTATTTCAACCTTGATCCAACTTTGTTTGCCATTTTTATCATTACCTCACAATTTTGGCTCCAATCACAGAAAACAGCGATGAAATTGGTTTATCCGTTTGAAAGATAATTTACCCAAAACCCGTTATCTCATGATTAAATTGTTTGGTAAGTTTGGTTTTCATCAACGGTCAATTTGCATTCCGTTCAGTTTGCTGTTCACACCAACTTCTCTATTTTATTCCTTCTGTACGAACAAGGCAGCATGAGAAATTTTCAAAACTTGAAATATTATCAGGTAAGTCCAGTATTATACTTTCTACGTTAGCCAAATTGTATTTTGTTTTTGGAGGAAACCCGCTTTAATAATTTTTATTAGGAAAAAATAAAACAACGTGATCATAATATGATATTTACACACTGACATTACTGACTTTAGCTGACTGACATAATACTTCAAAAACCACAAAGAGCTCTCAGAAAGATCCAAATAGGTTGAACATGCATGAAATTAATAAAGTAAAGGAGTTCACAACCTGTTTTATAACGAATTCCAATACGAGGACCTAGCGTAACACGTGGCAGAATTTATTTTTTTAAATCAAACCGCTGTACTCAAATTTTGCTAACTTCTTTATCTTCAAACAGAAAAAAAAATGCGTTCAACTCTATTTACTAAACATCACCAACTATTTTCATAAAAGATCATAATTGTAAGGAGTACCAACAACTTTTTGTACTAGTTCCATAACGTTCGTAATAATACTACATACTTTAATAATAATAGTCAGTAATTATCGCTATTGCCAAGATATATATTTTATTACTCGCACTAACATCCATAGCATATGCACGATAATCAAATAATAATACCAAGACCGAACGGGATAGTCTTTTGAATTTTGAAAAGGTGTAATAGAGAAAGCGTTATTTTCCTATTTTGCAAATCTCATTTTTGCCGCTTACTACCGAAAAATACTAAAGTAGCACGTCAAAACCGTAAGCATTCTATCATTAGCCTTCACATTTGAGGGGAGCAATAATTTATACCATAATGCCAGGAATATTAAAATGTGTTTTAAATCAGTCAGTGTTTTATCTCTTATGGATGCACGAGCAAGACGCAGCTTTGAGTGTTGAGCAAAAACTAAAAAAAATGTAGCTATTTGCACATACTCATTGACTGTTTTTTTTTTCTAACCAAGACTTTCTTTTCACATGCACCAACCAATGTCTGCAAGTCAACACCAACTTCTAAATAATAGTGCCAACACCTTGGCTTTACAACAGCTTGGTTCCAACACACAGCTAGCCTCATCGCCCGGTCCGAAACCACCATGAATTGCAGTTACGAATAGGACTGTGCCCACCAGCACCCAGCCCTCAAACGCCCTCTGGACAACTCAGGTTTCGGTTGCGACCGCCAACTCATGTGATGAACCTCTCAAATAAACTACTTATTCTTAATGGTATAACTACTGTTATTTGAAAGGGGCGTGAACTTCACGTTTTGTGTCTTATGTCAATGTCATAAAACCATTAGCGGTATACTTAGAGATATCTATTCCCAAAATTAATTCCTTTAAATAGTGTTTAAATAAATCAATGAATAATGTCCTTCTCAAACTGCTTACTTAGCTACCTGTTCATGCAATATGAAAAATTACATTAACCCATTGAGTAATACGTCAAATTAAGTATCAAATCGAATCTAAAATTGATCAATTCATTGTTAATTGAATTTGACTTACAAAATGCTTTTTTTAACAGTTATTCATCGCAAACAACATATCACTGACTCACAGAATATTGAGAATTGAAAAAAAAAATTCAATGCCGGATCCAAATTTAAGTGTTTTGTACTGTAAACTGTAAAATATCTGACTGCAACAATTACCAAAAAAGGATTCCTTCAGCTTCGATGGGGTCCTTTTACATTCTTCAAATAGAAACACACAATTTTAACCCTTACGTTTTGACTATACAATTTTGGACGTAAAGTCATTTTAAGTACCTAATCAAAAAGATGTAATCGAAAACTAAGTCTGAACTATCCGTCAACGGCCATAAACTTTGCACCGCTAAATCTAAATCTTCAGTTTATTTTTCATATCTAAAAATGTCACGCACACGCCTCTATCCTAGGCACAAGCTAGCAAAACAGAAATCATACTAACAGGGATATTGACAGTGTGTTCGAAAAATGATACCAACCACTCGTAACGCTTCTCACGATAATATTATTTGGTCCATGACACAATTTGAAATAGTACGTATCCACACAATAGTACATTATTGCAGAGGCCGGGAAAGGGCAATTCGTGGATGAGTTTCGATTTTGTCGGACGACGCGAAGCGGAGTCCGCCAAAGAAGACGAATCCACGAATTGCTATTCCTGCCGAGGCATATATAGTGCTTTTCTCCAAACATGCGAGGAAATAAGCTAAAATAATTATTATTTAACCATCAAGCATCACTCAAATCAAACCTTCACATCCAAAATGTCAAAAACAATTTCCCTCTTTAATTAATTTTTAAAAGTTAAAGTTACAAACTTATTCTGCCATTCAGTATTCGTTCATTCAATATAATTGTGCAATATAGTTGGTCAAACCAACTTTTCAGTCAGTAAGAACCAGGAAAACTATACCCATCCTTTTCTTTTGGGTGCTAGTACTAGTGTAAGACAAAGATAGTATAATTCTCTTATTCTATGTTTGAAATGAGAAAGTCCTTTGACAAACTATATAAGCTTTATGAACACGGATGAGATTTAAAAAAAATATAAAAATAATCTTTGATTTTATTAAGCAGTATTTGCACGATCATACACGTGAAATGATAGCTGATCGGGTCGTGTAGAAGCGGCTCGCGGCAAAAATAATTGGCCGTTTGCGTTTTTTATTATTAAAAAGTAAAAAACACTATAGTAATAAGTTATTACTGTAGTGTTTTTTTACTTCCCGTCCGCTAGAACAGGACAGCGATAGTTTGATGTTTTTTAATTTGAGTTTGACATTAACAAAGAACTTCCCGTAGTATTTTTGCTACAGTAAGGTGAACATTTCCGAGCATATTGGAGAAAAAATAATTAAGGTGCATTTTGCTAGAAGCTATTCAAGTTGTGACGGAATTACGAGTACATGCCATATTGCTCAGAAAATCGTTAAACAGCCTTTACAAGTCCACGAACCAAATTTCTTAACATACATTCTGACCATAAAGGCTAGAGTAGGTATCTCGTCTCTGTTCTCATAATTTCCTAACTAGAACCCATCACTCTGGCTTTGTGTGATACACTCAACACAGTTAAAAATCATAAAAGAATGGACGCAACTCACGCGATATGCAACTTCCAGTGACAGTCTGAAAACCAGTAAATAAGCAGCTCATCTCGGTTATCTCTCAGCTTCTGTAAACAAGCTAAGGCACCCACGTTTTGTGCAACCGCAGCTTCTCCCCGTGCGAGACGGGAGATCTCGCAGCAACTATCTTCATTCTTCATGGTGCACAGCAGAGGACTGTAAACGTGTTTACTTAGATTTACCTAAAATATTTACAACAATTTCCACGAACATTTCACACAACATAACATAAAACGTAATTATGCAAAAACTTTATCACAATTTACAAAATATCAAATATGTCAACTGTCATTTCACTTCAAATATTTTCCATCACGATACTTCTTTATTTTCCACCAGCGCCAGCATGAGATTTCTTCATTTTCTAAGGCCTTTATAACTCTTGAATTAAGGAATGCCAGGGATTTTCAACTTCAGGGCAGATTTTCGGGACCTTCAGTCCACCTTCATTTGGCAAATTTGAGCTTCAAAGGAATTCCGTAGCGAATTCCGTGTGTTCGGCCGCACTTCTGAAGTCGGGAATTGTGGGCGTATCATACTATCTTCAGCACATCAGAACCTTCAATCGTGGATGACGACGGCCTTCAATGAAATACGTTGTTCAACTCACAATCTTTACTGCACAAGACTCATTACAAATCACAGCACGCGATACGTTTCTTATCTTAAGCAAACCAGTGGATTTGACCCAGGAGCCGCCACAGACGTCATCTTCTCCCGTTCATTCTCATCGCGCTTCATCTGATGATTGATTGACAGCATAACTTCAATTGTTCTCGACTTCAATTGTTTTAATAGCGCACTCTATGACGTCTTAGCGGAACTGCGTCGAACGCCACTCAGGTGTAACACCCTAGTTTGCTCTATTTGTCAAGATTTGCATGATAAAACGCCTCTTGAAGGCGATAGATGGCACATTTCAGCTGTTCTCCGACATATATATATATATATATATTTTTTTTAATTTATTGAACAATAAGCTCAATAAAGTACATTATTATTACAAGACCCATCGTGGGCAAAACCTTGAGGAGGTTTGTATGCCGATGGGGAGTTCGAGAAAATAACATGACAATATACATATCTATCTTATACTAATTAAAATTCTAACAAAATTCTCTTATATTAATTCATATTCTAATTCTCTTATATTAATTATAACAAGATATAGTTTTTTTTTATTCTATTTATCATTCATCTCAAAAGTGACCCCTTTATTTGAATTTCTATTATTTACTTTACATGTATGTCCTTGGGCTATAGACTTACATGTGTATACCAAATTTCAACTTATTGGTGCAGTAGTTGCGGAGCAAATAGGCTGTGACAGACGGACAGCCAGACACACGAGTGATCCTATAAGGGTTCAGTATTTTTCCTTTTGAGGTACGGAACCCTAAAAATAATGAATTTAATAAATTTTTCACCTTATGCCCATGTGGCGGTAGCGAAACAGCCAAGCCACATATTTTGACTAAGGTGTAGAGTTAGTGAAGTTAGGGCTTGTAGAGTTTGAAGCTTGGCTCGACAAGAGATCTGACAACTTTTTGACAGTGCGAGTCTTATGGTTTCGTCTTAGCAACAAAATTTACATGAAAATGTGTTTGGTGGGATATTTTTTTACAGTATAAATATTTATTCGTAACAGTAAGTATTATCTTTTAACATAATTTTTACAGTACATCTGGTGCTACATTACGACCGGTGCTATAATAAGCACGTTAAAACACTCCCTTTGACCGTGTTTCAAAATTCGTCACTCGTTGCATAATATCTATTTTTCGCAATTCTATCGTAAAAGAAAAGAAAACTAACGAAGAGGTTTTACGCATACGAGGGCCACACTGAAAGTTTTGCGTAACTTTTGAATAAAATCATTTATAACCATAATAATACATTTATTGCTTCTCAAAATGTTTCCCTTTACATTCTATGCACATATTCACTCGCTCGGACCATTTTTGGAAGCATGAGGCCCAATCACTTGACTGCATGTTTTCGACGTGGTGATGAAACGTAGTAACTGCCTTATCTGGGGTCTTAAATGTCAAACCCCAAATTAAATCCTTAATTTTGGGAAATAGATAGAAGTCACAGGGTGCAATGTCTGGATTATAATCCGTATAAGAGACATTTTCCACGTTTTCGTAATTAAAAAATGTTTTTGCCTTTATTGCGGTATCGGTGGACGCATTATTATGACGCAGGAGGATGCGGCTTCTCGGTCGTCTCTCGCGGTCTTTTTCAATGACTGCGGGCACACAAATGGTAGTGTACTACTCAGTATTTAACGTTCTTTTATTATTTAAAAGTACGGTACAAAAAAGTCGCGTTTAAAAAAAACAGACGATCAAAATGTTTGGCAACGCTTGGCCTCCTGTCACCTTCGAAAGACCCATTGACTGGACTAATGCCTTTTTTCCGGATCGTAGCAGTAAATCCAGGTTTCATCTCCTCTAACGATGTTATATACAGCATTTGAACTTTCTTGCTTATACTTACGCAGCATTTCTCGGCACCAGTCAAAAAGTACCTGTTTTTGGACTGAAGTTAATTCGTGAAGAATCCAAAGACAACAAGGCTTCCCGACTTTTAAATATTCTTGTAAAATCTTTTGTATTTGTCTCATACCTATCCCTAATTGTCCTCAAATTTCGTCATAGGTGATTCGTGGGTTTTCTTCAATGAGTCGTCTCACAGTAGCCACGTTTCCTTGAATGATCGCCGTGGACGGTCGACCTTCACGAAAATCATTATCTAGAATAATACTGTCTAATACTACTAAATTCACCATACCAACGCCTCACGATGCTCAGATGTGGTGCTTCAATCCCAAAAGCATTTTGAAGGCAAGCACTACACTCTTGCGGAGTAAGCGAACTTTTAAAATCATAACAAAATCATAGCTCTAAAAATATTTTCGCGTTAAAGCCACGTTCAACGCACTGACTTACTTTGACAAGCCATTAAAAACAAAAGACGATCGATTTGTCGCCAACATTTGTCACATTCCATAATCAAAAGCCTGTATTTTTTTTTAAATATACAATTCATAATTTAAATATTTACCAGTGGCCAGTAGTGCAAAACATTCAGTGTGGCCTATGTAGTAGGAGAGAGGAGGAGTTTGTTAAGAACTATAGACAATAGAAGAGGAAGGATGCTTGGGCACCTGATACGACACGACGAATTTATCAAAAATATCATAGAAGGGAAAGTTGAAGCAAACAGGAAGAGGGGAAGACCAAGGAGAGCGTACATGGATCAAATAAAGGAAAAGATCAACGTCGTGTCGTATCGGGCTGTCAAAGAGAAGGCGGAGGACCGCCAAACATGGAAATTGCTCCACCGACAAGAGTCATATCGTAAATACCTACCTATGTATTAACAAAAAAAGTCACTTGTAATTAGTTACTGCCTTTAAAAAGTATAAGTGCCTCAATGTTATTAGACTTTTTGATTCTTTAAAACGTCTTTAGGTCAATAAAGCAAGTGAAAAAATATTAGAGTTAGACCAAGAAAAGTCTGCAGCAATTTTGACAGCCCACGCAGTGCAAGTGTTATTTATAAGTCATAATTTCATAGAAGTTTCTTCAAATCGACCTTATTAATTAGAGATTAAAAATATTGAAAATTATCTTAAAATATTTTAATCTAATATTTCATCTCATACGTTCAACAAGGCCCGGGACTAGACCTTTTTACCTGCACTGACAGTGGGCCTTCTTAGCAACAAGTACAAATTCAGAATGATTGGGAATAATAGGGAGCAACTGCTATTTTTGAATGCTGGGCCTTGTTACCCGCCGGGCCTCATATGCCTGCACCTCACCTACCTTATTTATTTGTTTTACAAGGGGAAAAGTTGTTGATTAACCGCTCGTGCTAATATTGATACCCAAACAAGGGAAACATTTTTTTTTATTAAATAGGAGGCAAACGAGCAGACGGATCATCTGGTGGTTAGCGATTACCGCCGCTCATGGACACCCGCAACACCAGAAGGGTTGCAAGCGCGTTGCCGACCTTTAAGATGGGGGTCTTTGAAGGTTTGAAGGTCGTATCGGACAGTTCATTCCACAGTTTGGCTGTGCGAGGCAGGAAGCACATTCACAAATTGAAATGACACCTGTGTATTGAATTTGAAGAATACTTTAACAAGGGTAGTTATCTGTATGACAATGCACTTAAAATAATTTTCAAATGTATCTATTATTTCTATACTTAACACGATAACGAATTCTACGTAAACGAAACCGCGGGCAATCCCTAGTACATATAGAAATAAATAAGGGAAGGTAAGTTTCCATTAATGTACTGTGTAAAATAACTATTTACCATTGACAATAATTTTATAAACGCTTTGCGTATTTTTAAGGGCACCGCGCTAACCGCTAGCCCGCGACCGTCGATCGCTGCCTCCTGCCACGGCGCACAGCGCGGCGCGCGCAAACGCCGCGCGTTTGAAATGTAACTTAATATAAGCTCGGAATGCATACTTACGTATCAGTATTTAGTGTCGCCGTGATTTTATATTTCTAATCTTTTGTGTGAGTAGTAAGATCTTTATTATGACCGTGTAATATTAACTCTACAAACTTTAATTCAATATTGGCTATACTGCTTAACGAGAAATCAATATCTAGACAAGCACATTGTCTACATTTCTAACTTTTTACATGTATACTAAGTTGATAGATAATATCGTAATTTTGCAATATCAGCTACTCTAATTCTGTATTTACATAATAATTCCTGTTTTTACGTTCACCAGAAAGCAGCTGTCCCAGATTTCTAAAAACCGAATATTGTGAATAAATTAAAGTGTTATTGAATATGTTAAAGTTTTTTGTAACTTTAATTTTATATTTACATAGTTATTTAGCAAAAATTGAAAATTTAAATATGGCCGAACGCTCCACCTAAAATTTTCTAACTTTTTACATGAATGTTATTTAACATGCTTACAATAACATATCAAAAAAGAAAAAACTTTAATGTTATCAAAACCCATTTTTGTTCCACCGCTGGTCTATATGTAATCCATATCGTTTCTAGATCTATTAACTGACGTATCTTAAAGTTCGAATCGGGCCGAGAGAGAGATGACTACGATACGCTACGAAGCATTAAAAACTGAAAGCCTATTACCGCGAACCATGTTCGAAGTGTTGCCGCGTGTCACACTTACAGACAAATGCACATAGAGAGAGCAAGACGTCGAACGTGGTTCGCGGTAGGCGCTCTGGCACGTCTCGTCTGCTACGCGCCCTGGGCATGACGAATTATAGGGACACCTGTCTGTAATTCGCTTTTAGGAATTCTAGAAATTAAATTAAATAGAACTATCTATTTAATTTAATTTCTAGAATTCCTTCGAATGAATTGTAAATAAAATTAAACTAAATGAGTTACAACTGTTTCCAAAACAAAATGAAATGATGAACGTGCCTTTAAAAATCTAATTACATTTTTGGAGAAACATTTGAGCGTTCTTGTAAATGACATTAGACGTATCTACTCGTACTATTAGCAAGTAAATAGGTCGTCACATAGGTATAAGTAGTATTCTCTTACAAGGAATGGACTAAATCAATTGTCTAGTTAAAAATTAAAATGAAATATTCAAATAGTGGAACGCTGTGTGGAAAACAACGATGTGGGATATATTATTCTAACTTGTGATTGAACATATTTTATTCTCAATTTAAACTACGTATACAATTATGAAGCTTAGTGTAAAAATGTTTCACTATTATTAAATGGATAGGTAACCGAAATAGGCAAATAACAGGCCAAGGTTTTGGATACTCATTAGATTTGCCTGCAATTTCGTACACCTGGAACTCGTCGTTCGTCGTGTGCAATTACTTACACGTCCCTACGTGTATAAAAAGGATACGATTGTAATAACAAAACTTCCGTGAGACACAGACATATTAAACATATTAAGAACGGGTCACTCACGTATTGTAATCATCAGGAGCTTGCGCCGGTCCGTCACCGTCAACGCAAGCTGCTGATGAGACTTCTCGGTACGGAGTGAAACATGTCGAGCGTTCGTCGACTTAAAATACCTGAGTGGGTCGTTCTTAATATATTTAATAGGATACGCTTGTTCAGAGGGCGCAGCATGGTTACATTTTTATCACCCGTCACTATGACCGTCACTTTCGCTCTTACATACTTGTTAGAACGTGACAAGCATGGTAACAAGCGATAAAAATACGACCGTGCTACGGCCTTAGGAGTGAAATAAATTTATCCCTAATTATACTGACCAGTTTTTTTTTATGAAATAGGAGGCAAACGAGCAGACGGATCACCTGGTGGTAAGCGATTACTGCCGCCCATGGACGCCCGCAACACCAGAAGGGTTGCAAGCGCGTTGCCGGCATTTAAGATGGGAGTACGCTCTTTTCTTGAAGGTTTGAAGGTCGTATCGGTCCCGAAATACCGCAGGCGACAGTTCATTCCACAGTTTGGCTGTGCGAGGCAGGAAGTTGAATGAAGAGTTGAATTCTATACATATGTAGTAAATTATCTACGCATTCCATTTGTTTTAAAATTGAAAGCAATATTTCGCATGTATCATGCTGTGATTCATGTGTCTGCAAAAACTGCATACAATAGGTTATTGGTAACGGAAATTCCTGGCACAATGGAACATTGTTTTTACAGAAATAATGCAGACGGGCACAATAGGCAAGTTCGCGAAATAAAGTGAAATTTTCCGGTCTGCCCATACGGTAGGCTGGGCAGCGTAAAGTATGAAAGACGCGATTAAATTACAAACACGAGTTAGTATTAGGTACATCTATAATTTCCAACGTTTAATTCTTTTAGTAAAATATTGTTATTAAGATATTGAGCGCGGAGATCAGGCCATAAGTCGAAAAATCTAGAATTTCGTGATACGTAAACTGCCCACATCTCAAGCTCTTTCTTATAATAGTACCTAAATACAGATAATGTCAATTTAAGCTCGCATTTACATTTCATTTTTCGCAGCTGCAGCGTTGCAGCATTAACCCTGATGCAGTCGCATTTACCTTAAGGCCCTTGACGTAAAGGTAGTCGTTAGGCTTTCGCAGATCTACTGAAACGCCAACCGTCGGGCTTCCGGTCCTCTGTTTCAATTTTAAGACACTAGACCATTGAGTTGTTTCTGATGTCTCCCTGCAGTCAAAGCACATTGAGATTTTCGCAGAACTTGACTTACCATCGTGTCCGGTCCAGTTCGCTTTCAAGCCTATTGACCATTGAGTATGTTTTATCCGATTTGTAAGAGAGGTCGCGGTCGCTCGCCAACCAGGTGGACTGACCAAGTTAGAGAAGCCACTTCCTCGAGCAAATTCCATTAAGCAGTGAGGGCAACAATGGATCGAGACCGATGGAGACAGCTGATCAAGGATGTGAAACATAGTGATCACGGTCCTCAGGAATGAGGGAACGACTGAAGAGAGAGAGAGAGAGAGAGAGAGAGAGAGAGAGAGAGAGAGAGAGATCCGATTTGTATCCTCCATAGTGATCACGATCCTCAGGAATGAGGGAACGCCTGAAGAGAGAGAGAGAGAGAGAGAGAGATCCGATTTGTATCCTCCTGCATGCGGCTTTCCGCTCTGACGCTCCGAGCCCTGAAGCTACACGGAGTTAACATTGGCACAGAATAAGTAATACATTGGGCTTCGCAAACCTCGGCTTCATGCCTTGGGCCCTCTGGTTCCCTTTTAAGATATGTATTCATTTAATTCATGAAAATCCAGTGCCGTTTATCAGCCATTCAACAACTTTTTGCATGTTTTTTTTGTTATATGTGTAGATTGTTCCCCGTTAGTGCCCAATAACTTAAAAGTATATACTTAAAACTATATTCAATCCGCGCCCTTCCATCACCTACTCCAACAATCGTAGCAGCACATTGTCAAAGCTTTTTTCGAGGAAACAATGGGAGATACAAGTACAATACAAACATGAGAACACTACATATGTTCCTCTAATGTGGATATTTTCCCGCAGTTTTACGACGCACGAAATTTTAGGAATGATTCCTATTGAAAAACGATGTCGTGATAGAAGGCGCAATGTTTGTGTAAAAATGCCTTTCTGCTACTCGATGAATTTACATACTTAAAAGCATTACTTATGTTTATTAATAGTGCATAAGTAGATTAGATACCAATTAGTATTTTATCTTTTCACACAAATTGACAATTTAACCTAAAAATTATACCTCCCATTTTTTAATTAAGCTTTATTTTAGGATCCCATTCTTAATAACTATTAAAATTAATTTTTTAAAAACCCCTTACAATATATGTAAAAAAATCATGCTAAAAATGCTTTACTTACATCATTTTGGAAAAGAGCTGATGCTCTTCAAACTGTTGGATTGATTTTACGATGCCACAGACAGACAGACAGACATAGGCATCAAACATACACATAAACATTCTATAATGTGTTTTGTAGTTTTTGTTTTTAAATACATATATATTTCTGTAATAGGGTGTATGCTAGTTTTAAGGTATTTATCTATGGGCCACTAGTTGCCTGAAATATAGCTTTTCACCCCTTTTTTGCGTTGGGGGTTAAAATGAACACTGAGCACCGTTATTACATTCCACATCTTTATATTATATAAAAGGGTCCGGAAACAAAAATAACTAAAAACCTTTCTAAAACAACAAACATCGGCATGAAGACTAGTAGGTAGCGAAAATAAAGGAATTCGGCGGAAAGAGAAATATTGAACGCCTTTTCGTTTGATTGCATACAAAGAGCTCCGGCGAAGCGGAAATAGTCGAATACGGCCCCTTCAACTGTGCACGAAATTATCTTTGATAGAAGAAAGGGCCGAATTTAGCATCTGTAGCTTGTAAATAACATGTTGAACAAAAAATACGACGTCATAAGTTACATAAAATAATCAACTACGAGTAGTAGTATTCGTATTCATCCTTGAATCTCCTTAAAATAGTTTGATTTAATAATACGTTTATCTAATACGGTTTACTATCATTTAATATGACAATGTATTTTCGTTTTTTATATCTGTTTTATTTTATTAATGTTCCTAATAACAAGAAAAAAGAAAATGCACCTTCCCTTGGATTTCTTTGGCGATAAAATTACTATACATACGAGTGAGACTTCGCCCTTCAGAACACCTATATACTGATAAAACTAATAAAAATAACTCTTATTTTGGTTCTTGTTTATTGTGGGTAAATAACATATAAATTATCAAAATATTCTAAATTTTTGTCTTTCAATATAAAAATAAAATCTTGCTTATATTAATAAAAACTACATCATATATATTATTCATATTATTAATCACAGATATACTTAATATAAAAGTTCGGTTTTAAATACTTTGTAAGATATTTCCATAAACATACCTATATAGATAAAATATAAAATAAATGTGAACACACTATTATTATTTCACCCTTTCACTTCTCAGTCTTATATTTTAGATGGATCCATAATTAATAATGACTTTCCGAGCACTGCATAAAATTACTCATTTAACGTCGGAAAGTTTCCAAAGATGCAAAATTTTCCAGCAATCCAAATACTGTTCCATCTTTTAAGAAACTCCGTAACTAATTACGGAGTTTTTTTGGCTGGGTCCATCAACCAAATTGAACGGATCAGTGAAAAGTTTCACTCTCTACCTTCTATCTTTAATGAGAAATGATTCTGAAACAATTTGACCCGTAGCTTAATAGTTGAATTATATTAATGAGTATATTCATTTGTTTTCTACTCCCACGAAACACCCAAGGACGCTCGTCTGTGAGATCAATCCGAGTCGGATTCGAACAACAACTCTTGAGTGGAGTCATTGGGAAGCATGGAGTCCGGGGGCGTTGAGGGCGGACTGTTGGAACTACCAGGGTCCTCTTGAGGTACTTGCTCTTGTAGTTTATTGAAATCCGGGATACGTTTTCTTGAGAAGAAGCCGTACTGAAATGGAACATACAATTTACTGATGTTACTTTCACTAAATAAATAAAATACTCGTAAAACCCGAACATGACCCTTTTTCTCATTTAATCTAATTTCTCATATTTTACTAACATTGTTAGTAACAATGTTATTAAAATACGAGAAATTAGATTAAATGAGAAAAATAAATTTCACATGTATGTGCTATCATTGCATACCGACCGGTACATAATATAATAAGCATTCACAGTCACGTATTATTGATTTGACTCACTTTATATAATCCGTAGGCAATAGCCGCCAGCAGTAGCAATCCAGTGACAATGCCAACTATTAGGGGCCAAATGGGCGGAACGGGACTTAACACTAGTCTGGTAGTAATTGAGATAGTCCTGAAATCAAACGGATAATATTTATATACAGTGAAACCTGGTTAATTGGCACCTGGATAAATGGAAAACCTCAATAATTGCAACCAAAAGTCCGGTCCCGGTCCCTTGAGACCAAAAGGCCTCTATAATTGAAATTGAGTAAGCCCATTCATAAAAAAAAAAAAATTTTTTTGAACCTCTATAATTGCAATTTAGATTTTAGGGCTTTTCGTAATTTTGCCTCTGTAATTGACCACATCGCAACTAAGACCTCTATAATTGACACAGTGCTAAAAAAATCCGTTATTTTTGCTCTTCTTTTTACCTCTATTATTGAAACGAGTCTTACTTATTACCTCTGTAATTGAAATAATGTAGTTGTAGACAGCAGAAACAATATTTTAATAACAGTGATCATTTTATTTATATCTTCATCAAGAATTCAATTTATTTATTGGGTATCTATCACAGCCTGTAGCAGGTGAAATAGTTTTGATTAAATCAAAAACAAAGTATGCTTTTTACATTCCAATAAAGCTTTCTTCTACAATTCAAGGGAATTTTTTAAACCCAAATGATTAATAAGAAAAAAAGTAGTAATTAATGTAGTGTAAAAGTGCAAGTATAGACAGAAGCTATATATAGACCAGAAACCCAGAACGTAAGCGTGTAAATCTACTTTCAATGGTTATTTGCACCTCCATAAAGTAAATTTGTCAGAACGCAACCTCTATTAATGAAAACCTCTATAATTGACACAACGATTTTTTTAACCTCGTTAATTGACACGACCTGCTTAAATGAAAAACCTGGTTAATTGACAAAAAATGCCCGGTCCCTTGATATTGCAATTATCCAGGTTCCACTGTATTAACAAAAAATAATAATGGGCCAAGTACAAGACAGCTGCATCGATGATTGAAATCAGATCAGAAATAATATCCAATTCTAGATATCTTTATTTATGATTTTTTGATTCAAGTTATTTAAATAGTTCATTTTATTTAAATATTTATTTGGATATGTTTATTCTTTTCCGTAAGGTTAATTGCAATAAAATTGTTAAGAATTTACAAATATAATCAAGAGCAAAGAAAATACAGTGAAACCTGGTTAAGTGGGACCTGGATAAGTGAGAAACCTCTATAGCTGGGACTCATGGTGCGGTCCCGACACTTTAGCACTGAATTACCTCTGTTACTGAGATAAAACGAACCTCTATAACTGGGATTCGTTGTTGTGATTTTATAGTCACATTTACCTCTATAATTGAGACAGAGAGTGTATTTTACCTCTTTTACTGAGACTATATTTATAAGATTACATTTTCCTAATTGTTTTTTAGAATGTTATAGGGAATTGACTTCTGTATCTGAGATAACGTCAATCTATGACCTCTCTAACTTGGACTTCATTGAACAATTTCCGTATTCTTACTAACTCTTAGTCTATCCACAAATTCCGCATTTGCCTATATGTGTCTAAACAACTTCAAACTTTGATTTAGTTAATTTATGTAAGTAGTTAAAACTACCGAAACGAAAGCTGAAATTTTGATAAGTAACACGAAAAATAAATTTTCATTTATTAAATTTCTATTACGCAATGAAGTCCGTATTAAATTAAATTTAATTTTGAAATATCTATCCTTTGGAGAATCATTCAAAATAAATTCAAAGCAATATTTAAACAGACTTGAAAAATATTTAGGTACAAGGATCATTGTACCTTATTTACCCAAATGATTATTTAAAGATAATTACTAAATACCTTATTAACCACCTCTATAACTGAAATATACTCTATTCTCACCTCTATTAATGGAACCCTCTGTAAATGAGACAGAAACTTATTTGTACCTGGCTAACTGGGAGCCTGGGTAAGTGGAAAACCTCTTTAAGTGAGACAAATTTGCTCGTCCCTTGAGATCTCACTTATCCAGGTTTCACTGTATATAATTTATAATTTTCTTATAAAAGACCTTACTTAGAGTAAAGATGAGAATGAAATTCACCTGTTTTATATGGTTCCCGTAATGTTTCGCTGTACCTACAAGGTTGGCAAGTTTATTGTGAAAGGTAGTACTTTTCGTAGGCCTTTACTTACGGCTAATAAAAAAAGCGCTAGTCGCACAAAGAATAAATAAAATCAGCAGGTGTTTCATTTAATACCGACTAGGGCAGCGAAAGGCACGAATTTAATATCGTCAAAGCCGTGGAAAATCCGGTAAAGTATCCTTAACTTACTTATTCTGCTCGTAGAGGTGTAAGATTGTGGTAATGTTGCGCTCGGAGGCCTCTTCTAGCAATTTGCCTGTGAATATCAATGAGTTGTTATTATCCTCAAGTAGAAAGTATTTCTGCATTCTTGGTGTGATAAGATTTTACCAGCAAAAATGGAATACAATCTTCTTTCCATACAAGTTTTGCGTTATCATTAATGCGAATTACGGTGGATGCAAATTGTATTAGGTACATTATCAGTAATGTCTAAGTCTAGCATTACTATAACCTGATATAGTAAGTAAGTAGGTACTTATTATCAGGTTAACTTTGTTTACAGTTGAGATTGTTTTACCTAAGCATGGATTTCTAAATTCTTTCAGTTTTGATTTTTTTCTTATATTCTTATATTAAGTTTAAAAAAAATGTATACACATAAATACGAGTTACTTGCAAAAAAATTAAAATATACATGTTGGACTAACACGCAGTGGGCAAAAATGCAAGTGAAATACCTATTATCAATTGTACAAAATAATACTGAAAGATCCGATGTAGGTAATTCAGAAAAACGACTACTTATAACATTTATGCTGAAAATGACGATGCACAGTGACGACCATGAAGATATAATATACATGTATGTACTAATGTCAATTTTGCTCTAATAAATTTTGAAGTCAAAATTCTTGATTTTAAAATATTTGGTATAATCATTATTTATCTGACCAAAATTTACATTCGGGGCTCGTAATCCCGTTGAATAATACAAAGTCAATCATTGTATTTAATGTGCATTAGATACGCATGGGTTTCGTCTATGCTGCTCCAATACAAATATCCGCCCCATATTTCATCCCTTTCGGCATAATTTCCGGAAATAAAAGTCCTACGGGTTGTTAATTTATTAGGTCAGTGGTTCGTAAATTTAGGGATTTCTGTGACCATTTCGGGCGCCTTTAAGGGTCAAACAGATCACTGTGTTACGTTCTTTCCTGTAGACATTCACAAGAGTTAAGGGCTATAAAGATTAATTTTCTTATTTAACCCTTATCCACGTAAAAAGGTCCTCCTTTTATTTACAGAACTTTGATAAAATCATTACTTACATGCCCACAAGCTGTTAACTATTGCCCACAGGAGAGAAAAATGTACAGTTCGCGCGAACACGCTAGTTTTCTCTCCTGTGACCAATAGTTAACAGCTTTTGGGCATGTAAGTAATGATTTTATCATAATTCTGTAAATAAAAGGAGAACCTTTTTACGTGGATAAGGGTTAAATAAGAAAATTAATCTTTATAGCCCTTAACTCTTGTGTATGTCTACAGGAAAGAACGTAACACAGTGATCTGTTTGACCCTTAAAGATAAGCATCGGTTGAGAATCACAATGATACTGATGATAATTGTAAACTGAGTAAGTACCAAAATTTAAATCCGTTCAGCCGCTTTTAAATTTAATTAATTTTAAGTTCTCGTTATTAGTTTCTCGAATTACATAAACTAAGTAAATATTTTAGTACCTATAGGTACCTACAGATTTTTTTTCTTAATACATAATATATGCAGTTAAAATATTATAAGGTGTATTGTAAGGTAGTTCCTACCTACAATCAAGATGATAATATTGACTGTCATATGAATTAACACGTTGATCTCATAAAATATTAATACATATTCACTTTAATTCAGGATAATTACTGCAGTTAGGCATCAAAATTTTAGTATTAGGTATTACCATTTGTTATCAAGTCGTAACGCAACGGCAGCACCACCGGTAGGGAAACTTTGGCGCTGACCGACCAAGTGCACTCAAGTATCGTCGCATTGGCGATGCCGGTCACATCCTCCACGCAACCCTCCTTCGATTTCGATAATGATACCTATAAAAGCAATCGGATATATGATTTGATTTAAGTGGCACGTAAACCATTCTTACGACATATTACATATATATATTACTCCACTTATTGATAAAATGTCAATAGTAGTCCTTAAATGGTGAAGGTCGTTTTTGTTCGTCGTTCGCTTAATAATAAAATAAAAATCAAATGTTTAAGAGTTAGACCAAGAAAACTCTGCAACGATTTTGATAACACACGCGGTGCAAGTGTTATTTTTATGACATAATTTCATCGAAGTTTGACGTTTAAAATAAGACTTGCACTGCGTAAGTTATAAATCGTTGCATACTTGTAAATATCGGTCTAACTCTGCACCAGTTTTATCTACTCTACCTTTTTATGACATCTCAAAATCAAACGCCATAACGTAAAAACTTTATCTAGTTATTAAATACTCCTGCATCTCCTCCATCTCTCTCATATTATGAATCACAATCACAGTATGATTCAGATTTCAGACACGCAACGCCTTCTTTTTTAGCGGACCCTCGTTTTTCAATCAAGAGATCTAATATGTACGTACAGTCAAACTATTTACATGTCAGGCGGTCTAGCATACGTTGTGTTCTCGACTTCTCGCGCGCGAGTTCATACTTGAAGTCGCGCTAACTATCAGCTACACTCTAATAACACGAGTTAAAAATTGGCTACTCCAGAGCACACAGTCGCTGTGGCCGAAATCGGTCAGGAGAGCATCATTTAGAATTTTAGATGAATGGATCGCGCGCGAGATGCAACTCATGCTAGACCGACTCATATGATCATGAATCAGACGATATGACATTTAGAATTTGCTTTGTTACGAACACTGGAATCTGATTATTATTATAAAAAAAACACTATTTTCTTACTTTTTCTGGCAGGATTATACTCGCGTCCAAAAGAGGCCAGTCAGATGGGCCAGTATTTGTCACCTGCGCCAAAAACATATTATTGAGATTACGAATAGGTAGTTGGGCATTTCCAACAATTTGCGTTATTAAAGATTATTGAAATAAATATTCTGAAATGTAAGTACACCCGGTTACAGATGTACAAGTTGCGGAAAATTTCCTAAATGTTCTCAGAAATGTATGAAAATAATCATGGAAAAATGTATATTGGCAACGGAAATATGAGAAATTTCCGAAATTTGGTAAGTATGTAATTTTTACATTTCGCAACTCTGGAAACTTTCCAGCGGCTCATTAGTACATCCTGTATCTATTTTTGATGCGGTATTGATATAAGAATGCCATTTTTTATGTTTCATCCGAGATTTCACTGGCGACTGACCTCAAAGTAGTGCACAAAGGGAATTAGGCTGCCTTTACTGAGCTTCTCTCTGGATACGAGCACCGTCGCATTGGGAAGCGCTTTTCTGCAATAAAGAGACAATACATTTTGTCAATGCATTTCTGTACGCATAGTTAATCATGTCTCCGAATTCATAACAACTGAAATCTCAAAATGACATATTGCACTTATTCATTATTTAGTTACCATGTTGTAAATTTCGAATTTTATGTAAGTAGTTTATATGAAGAAAATGCCAATAAGCGTTTTTTTAATAACGGGGTTAGAATTAGACCAAGAAAAGTCTATGGCGATTTTGATAGCCCACGCAGTGCAAGTGTTGTTCATACGTCATAATTTCATAGATGTTTGACGTTTTGAATAACACTTGCACTGCGTGGGTTATCAAAATCGCTGCAGACTTGGTCTAACTCTATAAATCATATATAAAATCTTAACTTACCCACTAACACTAATATTAGCTTCAGGAAAAATATTCAACTCCAATTCCTGTATAGGATCATCACTGATGGTTCTGTTGAGCGGGTCCTCGACGCTGGCGTATATGACCAGCATGTCCTCCTCGAAAGTGGTCAGCGTATACTCCAGCTCCACTTCAAACGATTCTGACTGATTCCGGTAAAGCGGTGAGACTACATCACAACTCATGTTCAATCCTAGAAAGTCAAAGAAGGTTAAAGGATGACTCACGTTAGACCGGGCCGTGTCCGGGCCGGAGCTTCCGGCGCTTACTTTTCTATGACATGACAGGCCATCACGTGATGGTTTCCATATATAACGATGCCCCGGAAGCTCCGGCCCGGACACGGTCCGGTCTAATGTGAGTCATAGGGCAGGGGGGTATTTACCACCATAATTTGGACTTTAATTAAAAATGGTGGAATTCAATTTTGATTATTTTCTGACATCCTTCTGCCTTATTAAGGGTTAAAGCGGTAGTAGGTCACACTGGGCCGTACGTAAGTCATTTAATGCTCGCTATACTGACGAGAAACGCTGGGAAAAGGATACTGTATATATAGCAGGATATGTGTACCCAAAGGTTGTCTGGAAGAGATCGCTGTTTAGCGATAGGACCGCCTGTTGTTTACCTCTGCTTGTATTTCTGTTTTCTTTTGTAATGTCTTTTTTATAGAGGTGTGGAATAAAGAGTATTTGTATTGTATTGTAATGTGTCATTCTATGGAACTTGCAAACTAAGGGCCCGATTCGGATTTTGAAATAGATATCTTTTAGATATCACCAAGATACGATAACGATATGTTTAAGATCTAACCTATCAAATTTGACATTTGCGCGATTCTGAAGATACTCAAGAACGATTTCCACAGGCTAGGACTTAGAGATCCAATTCACATCTAATAGATATCTTACTGTATCTAACGTAAAAGTGACATTGGTTGCCCAAATTGCGCGGCAAAAGAGAACTAGTTGATATCTAAACTATAACGTATCTAGAATGGATCTAGTACGTGTCGTCTCTGGTGAATATCTTGAAGTTCGAATACGGCAGTAAGTAAACAAACCGCCATATTGAAATTGCCTCTGAATCATTAATTTACTAGTGACTTTTGTTTACATAGTTAGCAAGTTCCATAGAATGACACTTTATCTATATATATAAATGCAAGTGTCCTGACTGACTGACTGACTGACTGACTGACTGACTGATTCATCAACGCAGAGCCGAAACTACAAAAGCCAGAAAGTTGAAATTTGTACACCAGATTGCATTTATAAAGTGTACAAGAGATAAGAAGCGATTTTGAGAAATTCAACCCCTAAGGGGGATAAAAAGGGGATGAAAGTTTGTATGGGGTTAAAGTTTTCTTTTAGGCTAGGAATTTGAAACTTTGTAAAAAGATATATTAATAAAATACAAGATAAGTAATTTCAGCGTTTTTGAAAATTCATCCCCTAAGGTGGTGAAAAAGGGGTTGAAAGTTTGTATGGATATCAAAAAAAATTTCAAGTGGTGGACTTGAATCTTTGTATTTAGGGATATTATTAGAAGACAGGAAAAATAATTTCAGCGTTTTGTAAAATTCATCCCCTAACAGGGTTAAAAAGGGGTTGAAAATTTTAATCCATTACAAATGCTTTGAAACTTCGTAGAAAGGCATAAAAGCCAATTACAAAAAAAGTAATTGCAACGTTTTTGGAAATTCAACCCCTAAGGGGGTTAAAAAGGGGATGAAAGTTCGTCTTCGGGTGCAAATTTTATTTTAAGCTAGGAACTTGAAACTTTATGTAAAAAAGTATCAAATTCAAATACAAGAAAACTAATTTCAGCGTTTTAGAAAATTCATCCCCCAAGGTGGTGAAAAAGGGGTTGAAAGTTTGTATGGATATCAAAAAATTTTTCGAGCGCGGGACTTGAATCTTTGTATTTGGGGATATTATTAGAAGAAAATAAAATTAATTTCAGCGTTTTGTAAAATTCATCCCTTAACAGGGTTAAAAAGGGGATGAAAATTTGTATGGGATTAAAGTTTTCTTTTGAGCTATGAATTTGAAACTTCGTTAAAAGATATATTATTAAAATACAAGAAAAGTAATTTCAGCGTTTTTGAAAATTCAACCCTTAAGGTGGTGAAAAAGGGGTTGAAAATTTGTATGGATATCAAACATTTTTTCGAGTGTGGGACTTGAATCTTTGTATTTAGGGATATTATTAGAAGACAGGAAACGTAATTTCAGCGTTTTGTAAAATTCATCCCCTAACAGGGTTAAAAAGGGGTTGAAAGTTTGAATCCATTACAAATGGTTTTGAAACTTCTTAGAAAGGCATAATAGCCGATTACAAAAAAAAGTAATTGCAACGTTCTTGGAAATTCAACCCCTAAGGGGGTTAAAAAGGGGATGAAAGTTCGTCTTCAGGTGCAAATTTTATTTGAAGCTAGGAACTTGAAACTTTGTAAAAAGGTAATATATTAAAATACAAGAAAAGTAATTTCAGCGTTTTTGAAAATTCATCCCTATGGTGGTGAAAACGGGGTTGAAAGTTTGTATGGATATCATGCATTTTTTTGAGCGCAGGATTTGAATCTTTGTATTTGGGGATATTATTAGAAGACAATAAAAGTGATTTCAGCGATTTGTAAAATTCATCCCCTAACAGGGTTAAAACGGGATTCAAAGTTTGAATCCATTACAAATGCTTTTACTCTTCCAGTTTCTATGTGTGTTTTATAAATGTGTGAGTTTACTTTCTTTAGTAATTTATTTACCTTGCAAATTACAATTTTTTGGCACCCTTTTGGGTTGAGTTGGTAAGATCAAATGAACTCGAACACCATATGCTGGTTCCTCCTTGTTCAGCACTGTGATAATGGCGCCCAGTTTGTTATCTGCTCCTGGAACGTAAGGACTGGACAGGTTCATTGTAAATCCGTTGAAAAGCTAGAGGATGAAATGTAGAATAGATTTACCGTAACTCAAGCACCCAAGCGAACCCCGCTTGGTCACGTGCACCTTGTACGCTCGGCCACGACATTACGCGACTGGCGACGGCGGCAGCGACAACCGTAGGTAGGAACGAAAGGTCCTACCTACGGTTCGAAGGAAGGTTGGGATGGATGGTCTGATCGCTGTCTCGCTCCAGCCTATGGCTGCCGCCGCCGTCATCGCCAGTCACGAAAAGTCGTGGCCGAGCCGTTAAGCAACCTTATGGTAGTTACAACTAAATTGTAGATGGTATCATAGGCGTACCCAGCATTTTTTAAAGGGTAGGGCAGAAGTATGGTTACGTGCCTTAATTGTTCCTAAAAAAATTTAGCTTCTCGTCAGACCACAGACAAGGGTGGGGCAAGTTGCCCCACTTGCCCCACCGTGCGTACGCCTATGGATGGTATGTTCTCTTCTTAGAACTTACTCAGACATCGTCTCCAAGGTTACGTCCAGCCAGGGCTTGCAGATCAGATCTTCGCCGCAGTCCCGTGTCAGTTGAATATCAAACTCAGAGTGCAGCGTGGAGTCATCCGATAATCTTACGGCCTCAGTGGAAAACGTTGTGGAGTTTTCTGGAAATAATTAATACTTCAAAGTTATGTCGAACTGTGATGTTATGTGTTACTCGAATGTCTAGAAAGTAATTTTAGACTTTTATTAAACTTTCTTACTTGGCATAACTTCAATAGGTTCCACGTCGAATTTAATAGATATCGGTCTTGATAAATCTGCCGTAGGCTGAAAAAAAAAACTCTGGGTAAATATAAAATTAGAATGCAAGTCAACTAATAAATTTTAAAATGTAGAATAGAAGTTGCTGTAATCACGCATTCCAGCAACTTATATTTTATATTTTAAATAAAAATATTCTTACCTTAACCTTAACAACCTGTTCCTCGCATTTGCTAATACCAGGTCTGGCTTTATATGTGAACTCAGAGTCTCCATCAATCATTGCTCGGTTGGCCTCAGGATCTACTATTATTATAGCCTTAAGATCTGTAATAAATAGTTATTTTATTAATTTATTGGAATTATAACTTTAAAGTTTATTTTTTCCATTTTATTTAGTGTTAAAAACATTGTTTAGTAGTTTTTATTATGAATTGTATTTCATATGTCTCATAAGATGTAATCCTCAATCAAGAGATTAGGATATGTATATAGTAAACTTCACATTGACTTATGACTCATTTGCAAGTTTAGCATATCATGTCGCGCGACTCCATACAACAAGCGCGCCGCAATCCTTTCGCCGCGACGGGAGAAATGTAGTCTAGGTACACGTGTAGTTCGATCAAGAATAGTATTTCGATAACTACCTATGTAAGAATGAGACCAATTGTGTTGTGGTGCTATGTAAATACAAAACTCAGCAGTGAAATTTGTTGCATTTTGCGGCAAGTCCAGCGCCTGATCAATCTTGATGGTAGCGTGCACCGTCAGCGTCGGGATACATCTGTAGACATAAGCTGTGCCGGTCGCGTGCGCTCCTATGGCTAAATCTAAAAGAAATTATGCAACTGTTTACTGTTCAATTCGTTGCCATTAATAAATTAAATATAGCACACATTTATTTATTATTTATTTATTAATAACGTATTAATAACTAACAATTTAATTATGTCTTGTTTCTACGTATGTCTGTATGTACTAATAGATCCATTAAAAAATATATCTGTTTGGGGTTATTTTTAAAGGATATTTTAAAACTGTTTAAGTGCTCATTAGATGACACAAGAGAAACTTGTAAGGTTCCAACTTGGTATCGTTAATCAGTAGCACACACTCTAAACTAATTAAGCAAGCCGTGTCATCGTTAAGTTGACAAAAATAGAAAATAGTAAATGCAAATATGGCATTATAGGCCTTACCATTACATTGGTTCCCGTCAACGTCATGTCCTTTGGCAATAGCTATGCCGAAGTTCCTGGCTTCACTCGCCACAATCCTTTGTACATACTGACTTTTCACCCCGCGTTTATCGCCTCGGTAGATGTAGACAGCTCCCGAACCATTGTTTTCCCAAGGGGCGCTAATTGCAATGTCTGTTAACAAATAACCAGAGTTGTCAAATTCAATAGACCTGATTTCCCATAGGAAGCGAAAGTTCAAATGAAACCAATTTAAACTTTGGGGATGCTAAGATCTAGAAATGATATTTTATATACCGTAACAAAGGTAGGATTGCTATTGCCATGGGGATTTTTGAACCAGCTACTATTGTGAGCCGATCATATTACTTAGTGGGTTTTCGACAGTGGTATGTTTGACATCGCCTTTATATCCGACATAAAGCTTTTATTCCCTACTCATGATATGTCGGCTTTTATGGTAAACTAACGTGTATCTAAAAATAGATGTAAGAAAAATAAAGCTCTTCCCGTTTCGTCTAAGTAACCCAAAAAACAGATGTTCACCAAGATGTTATTGGCATTATTAGTAAAAATTATGGAAGGTAAATGCTAATTCACAGGAGGTTGCGAAATTACATGGATACCTACAATAACTATTTAAAAAAAACCTTCAATGCAATTTTGCTGTTTCATTTGTAAGTAGGTACCTCTGTATCCATCGCCGTCGATGTCTCCAAGATCGGCGATGGCGTTCCCGAACCTCGCGCCATTAGTGCTAGAGCCGGTCACGTGACCTGCGTAGTCCAGTATAAAACCGGTAGCCTGAAACGTAAGGATAATGTTCAGAGTACAGAGATATGCTAAGTTATTAACATGGGAAGTGAGTCATAAAACTCATGAATAGCAAAATTGGGTGCTGCTTGAATATAACTCATAATCTAACTAAATTTTAACCTATACCTACATTTGTAACCTGTGTTGTGTAGAATAAAGTGATTACTCATACTACTACTAATTGTACAGTTAATTATTTAAACTAAAAGTTAAAAAAACTATTTTATAACAAAATCATTAGATTTTATTGTCTGACAGTAGGTATAGTATAATGTCAGAGCTGGAATATCAAAATTGATATTTTTAATTTCGTGACCAATATCCTCACCTCTGTCATTGTCATTGTCATTGTCTGTGGCCAAAATAAAATAACCACGGTATGGGTGCCGCAAGACGGGCGAGGATCTGGTAGGCCCAGACGGAGATGGCGGGATGACCTGGACGCATATCTTAACGACTGGCTGGAGATTGCTCAAAACCGAGACGAATGGAAATCGAGGGGGGGGGAGGGCTTTGCCCAGCAGTGGGACACTGTATAGGCTTATATGATAACAAAATGTATAATAATTTCGTATCATTTTCTCTGTTCGTATTTACGTTACCTATACGTTAAAACATTAATGTGTGTTAATGTTTACCTCTTCCTTATTTAAATAAACGTACACAGCTCCTTGGTCGTACACGTCTTCTCCCTTGCCGACGAAATTAGGAGCTCCCACCAAGATGTCTGTTCTGCCATCAGCATTGATGTCGAGACAGGTCAGACTTGCTCCAAAGTATGCGCCGAGTTGTGGACCTTCTATTTTTGCTCGGATTCTGAGAGGATCTGCTTCCCGGCTTGCAGGTTCGAACACAAGGACCTGAGAAGAATATTCAGGGCATGAGGTTTTCCTTCGGTAAAAAATTGTGTTTTTAGGTAATAAAATGCATTTTATAATCCATAATTGGTATTCGTAAATAAATGTAGGTACCTAGGGTCAATTTCACCAAACGAGCATTTTTGTCTAATTCCCATGGAATTTTGAAATACCAACATTACACAAAAAAAAATATGCTGAGAATTTGATAAAAAATATAATAAACATTAATTTTCTTATGGGATAAAAATATTCATAAAACTATAAAAGTTATTTCAATTTAAAATTTTGGGCAGGGCACGGGAATTAGTGTGTCCATGGAAATTAGATTTAACGCACGGGAATTGTTTTCTTAACTTATTTTGGTACTTAAAACTATTATTTATTTATATTTTAATCTACAATAATATACTGCAACCATACTGAAGTGGCATCGAACATATTTACCTTCTTTAATTTTAGTTTCGAACGACAAATCTACGAAAGTATGATACTTACACTAAAAACTAAGTATTTGACTAATCGTTTCCTTTATTTTAATGGCAACTAATCACTCTTTCTTAGTAAAATGTACATATTTCAAAACAATTCTTTGAGTAGTTTCGTAAACTTGTCCGCCTTACATACAAAACTAATCATTAAAATGTGTCATTATGTATCTGCATGTAGATAGGTACAAACAAGGTGTATGATCTGGTATATGGCCGTATAGGAAATGATACTAAGAAATAAATAGGGGCACAGTGAGAAGAAGTTATTGTGTAAGTTAATCTGAAGAAATCGAATATGCTGCCTTCATAAATTAATAACCCCAAAAATTGTTTGAACACATATGAGGTAAGGTGGGGTAAAACTATCACTGGGGTAAGACTATCACTTGTATGGAATCCTCATACTGTTAGTCTTGCCCCGATCAAAATAAACTAAGTTAGTCTTACCCCGCCTTACTTAACACATAGGTATACGGGGTGTCCCTACCATGCGGGAAAATCTGCAAAGTGTAGGTTGGTTAAGTAATTTCTCAAAAACATCATAATCTTCCTAAAAAAAAAACTTCCTAAATAAATACCCCCTGGCACTGACTAAAATAACCGACTTGGTTTCACATTACATCCCAAATTTTTTTTGTAGTAGAATAGAAAAACTGCGTTGCGAGATTTGCATCTTTTTACATGTAATCTTTTAGATAGGATCCCATCTCTTTTTGTAGGCTGTCCTTCTTTTCTGGTAATCATACCCATACCATACTGATACTATTTGTATACACATATCATAACTATACACATCTTTATTCATACTCACATCGTACATCGTAGTGTACCTTTACTTTCCCTACTAATTGTAAAAACTAGAAAGTAACGTTGTTATCGCATATATTTCTAAAGGATTACAAACTTAATTATGCAGTTATTTATTCAGTTATCTTTAGAACGTGACTAATATTGCAGTATTATTAAATAATATTGATTGTGAGTGATTGTGCCTGTGTATATGCTCAAATTAAGCGTGACGAGATAACATACAGACAGAGATACTTTTGCATTTATAATATAGTAAGAATAGGATATATTTAATTTTTCGTGTACCTATTATAAAAGTTAATTTATAACAACTAATCTATTAAACGAGCAATTCTTGTATATATTTCGGGGATCTCGGAAACGGTTCTAACGATTTCGATGTAATTTGATCATAAATGAGGGTTTTCTGGGATGAAAACTCGATCTAGCTAGGTGCAATGTTATCTCTGGGAAAACGCGCATTTTTGAGTTTTTAGATAGGTATATGTTTTCCGAGCAAAGCTCAGTCTTCCAGATATTTAAACTTTATACGGCTTACGCTGTCAGCTGTCAAATTTACAAAAAAAAAACATTGTAAATTTGATTCATTTTGTTTCATATAACCTTAGGTACAGGTATTATAATATGTAATAATTCCAAAAATAGTTTTATGTTTATATAATATTTTAATGTTATAATATGATCAATGAATGAGGTAAAGTGGCGCAAGACTAACAGTACGAGGATTCCATACAAGTGATAGTCTTACCCCAGTATCATCTTACCCCACCTTACCTTACGTATTTCCTTAAATGTAAAATAGAAAGATATACGTCATATTATTATTACATATAATATATATTCAATGCCAATATATATAAATATATAAATATATATATATATATATATATATATATATATATATATATATATATATATTAAACATAACATAAACATTGCCAATTAACTTACAGTGCCCCCAATTAAAAATTTGTTGACAATAAATGTAATACTTTCTAATTCCCGTGCCACTTAATCAGCTGTTTTAGGTAAATATTCCATGGGAATTAGGGCACAGAAATTAGAAATCGTTATAAAAAAATTCGCCAAAAATTTAAATCGTGTTTAAACAAACTTTTATGTTATTGCTTACATAAAGATACATAAAGGGCTCCTAAATATGAAAATAGTTATTGAAAAGCTATGTGGGAAATAAAATTTATAAGGGACATCGAAATTAGAAAAAAATTGTCTCCCACCCGGATTCCGAAATACTTATGCGATTTGCTCGAACACGTCGCGGCTTGACGTACATCCGTTTGCTTTGAGAGACAGACGAATAGTGCTAGAGTCTGGCTAGCCAAATTTTATTGACAAATATTTCCTTGTTGTATCACCAATTGTCTATGCTTTTAGAAAAAGTTAAAAGTCTGTTGTCAATTTATGTCATTCATACAAATTGTTCACGGTTTATAAGGCGTTTATTTTAAATAATACTTAAATAATATTAATAATTACTATACCGAGTGTGGTCCGCAAACTATTATATAAGCTTGTAAATAATTACGACAATGTGCGAAGTCGACGTGAAGCGTTTTATAACGAAAAACTGCAATGTTTACAGATGGTTTACAAGTCGTAAACAATTTAGTAGGTTGGGGCTCTATGAATATTTTGATACTTTTAGTACCTACTAGTTCTAACATTTCCTTATAACTTTGATTAAGTACGTGAATCTATTAATACCTGAATCTCATAAACAGGATAAGTGTGTAAAACAACTGATAAACTAGAGGTACTGGAAAATATCAATAAAATCAAAATATTGGAACGTAAACTTATGTGTTTGTCGTTGACTGTACTTTAAATAGTGGTAGAATTTATGTGAGCTGACTTTGAGTGCACGTCAACGTATATTTAACTTATTTCCTTAGGTACCTTACGTGTGCACAGAAAATCAAAAATATTTTCTAGTATCAAAACTATAATTCCTACTACACACAGTGTGACCGGCCCAAGATTTTTTGAATTTCCCGCCAAAACTTTAGGTAATATTTCAGTAGCCAGACTCTAGTACAGGTGAGGCGGGACACGAGGCGGTTCAGATACAGACGTCGGCTGTCGGAGCCCTTTGAGTTTTGCCGACGAAATTGTACTCGCGCGCTCGGACAAAATTTAAACTTCGATCACGAGTTATTTACCACAATGAAGTTAACAGTGTATGTGCTCGGTGATAGTAAATATCATCTAGTTTAAGTATTTGACACTAAATTAGTGATACTAATGTAGAATTTTTCGTAGGATTTTTCATTATGCTCAAAAGTAGATTCCGGACAGGGCACGGGAGTAGTAATTTGAGCCTTTAAATATTTTTAAGTGTACTCTAAAAACCAATTAATCAGTGAATTCATATGGAACCCGGTGTGAAAGTGTGGATTCTTTATGTAAAAAAAAAAATGGTAAGTATTATCTGATGCTAACCCGCGATTTTCATCACGGACAGAAAAAAAATCGTGTTCAGAAATTGACCCCTATATTTAATAAACAGTACCAATTACATATTTTGAAATGAATGTGTTATAATGCAGTTGTTTTACCTGTCCGAAGCTTAATTTTGCACGGGGCGCGCCGGCTACGTAGAGGATTCTACCACCATCCTCAAAAATACCGGATTCCACGCTGTACCCTGAGATTAAATTTCATGTCAAATTAAATTTCACAATAAATATTCCGTAATTACTTATTATGAGTATAATAGACCTTGTTTACAATCAGTGGCGTTGCGTGAACCAATAGCCTACGTGGGCGAAAACCACATCTGCGAGGCCCCTTTTATGGCTCCTCTACACGATG
Organism: Cydia fagiglandana; assembly: GCF_963556715.1. Lineage (NCBI taxonomy): Eukaryota > Metazoa > Arthropoda > Insecta > Lepidoptera > Tortricidae > Cydia > Cydia fagiglandana. The sequence continues at coordinate 16,142,636 of NC_085932.1, read as the reverse complement.
GCTAGCGCCGGCCACTCCAAGGGACGCAGCCATGCGGTAGAATAAGGTAGCAATATCACTTGCTCCCTCTAACGCATAAATGCGTCCCTTGGAGTGGCCTACGCTGGCCCATCGTATAGAGGAGCCATCAATGTGTTTTGCCAAGGCAATAAAAAGGTTGGCTTTGCGAGGCCCCCCTCAGTGCGAGGCCGTGGGCGAAGTCTCCGTTCGCCTAGGTACGCCACTGTTTACAATCTCTTAAGATTATGAACGTCTGCGGATCATATCTGGTAATAATCAATATATCCTACCCTAATTACTATCTATAGCTTCCGGAATTATCAAATAATGTGTCTACTGTCTATTTATTAATCAGTAATCACCATCGGTTATCTGAGTTACGCTGCGCTATAATGACAACTTTAGTTAATGAGCCGCACAAGGATCATAATAAAAGTGTTATCACTGCCCAGGAAGCTCTACAATGACTCATGTAATATAATGCTAAAATCGGATCGCTGAGTCAGTGGACCCAACTGACCCGAACAAATAGATAACTTGGCCAGAAGATATCTGCCTAGGTACTCATAAACAGATATTTCGCTGCTCAATTCTTGATATTTTGTAGGTATAAGAATAATATTTATTTGAATTAACCTTGTTGACAATATATATATATATATCATGTGGCCCCACACTAGGCTATGCCTGGGACGTGGCAGCCGGGGTTTTCAATTTGTAAGCAAAAGGTTAAGAAGAAACTAATGTAATAAACTAATAATTAAGGAAATTATGAAATTCAAAGAAAGAAAAAAGGAATGAAAAAATGGTGCGTGTGTATCACAATATGGTTTATTTTTTTCTGAATTTAGGCCAACAACTTTAATGATAAAATTGATATTATGTTCAAATTCTAAATCATGGTATGGTAACCAGATGACGGACTAAAAAGTTTATAAAACCATTGAGTGATTCCACTAAGTACTCCATTCACTCGGAGTCACCATGACTACTCATTTCATATACACGTGCTTTTTACGCTGCGCGCATATTGTGGCTACAGTATGTCGTAGTGTTCTTATATAACTGCGTCTCTGTTTGTTGTGAATTGTGATACATCTATAGGTGCTATTTTTTGTGCTATTAAAAATTCGCAACAATTCATATTTTTATATGAATGTATGCAATATTATTTATAACCGAAACATGTATATGGAACTGTTATGGTGAATGCTCACCTCGCCTGTGCTTGAAATAAAAATGAAAAGACAATGAAAGAGGTCTCAGTACGATTATTTGAAGCCGAATACCACATGTATAGCCACATAACTCAGTCAATTATGGAATATGTTGGTCGATCGTTTCTCGTTTGTAACCAGTAGCTTTGTACATTTAATAACATAAGTAACCTACTCGAATAATTATATGATACTTTTAGACTATTAAGGAATATCGCTTACCTAAATAATCGTCGGGGCCAACATCAGGGGTGTAGAACGGATTGGTTGTCGGCTTCTTGCTCAAGTATACACTGTTAACGTCGGGACTGTACATGTATTCAACAATCCCTCCTGAAAATCAATGAATAATTTATTACAAAAAGAAACGTTTAAATAAAATAATATTATGAATACCTTACTATGTACAACATTGATCAATGATTGTGGCTTGTGCAGTACCTTTTCATATAGTATGTACCTTTTCATATACCGTAGGTAGGTATTCTCTGTATGTAATCTCGGTACCTTAGAGAAATAAGTAAACCGGTAAGTGCTCATTCCTTACATAATAAAAAACCACTCCGGTGAGGATGCTTTCGTCGCCCGTGACTTTCAAAACATACCGACATAATGATGAGATACTTGTTTACCTATCTTACAAGGAGTAAGTAAGTAGAAACAGACCGTCCGGTAATCCAATGATGATACCAGACCAATGCGCCGGCTAGCGTGTACGCTTACACTTACGCTTGTACGCTTATCACATTCATGCAGTTCTGCCGTAAAGAAATATAGTAAGAATAGACTGCTCAGTCCGAACATCACATTTGGTACCAAAACGACTATTATTTTTGCAGTCAACATCTAGCATCAAATAGCGGAATTATTCAGTACTGCTACTCGATACTTAGAATTATCTAGTGTCGCGACTAACGAAAATTGTATTAAACAACCTTTTACGACTAATATTAAAAGCAGAAGTTGAAAATAAAGATCCGGTTAATCCGGTTATAATATTAGCTGAAAATTGTTGCATTAGACTTTTCGATCCGTGCTACATCTATTGTCAAGTAGCAGTACTGATAATTCCGCTACTCGATGCTAGATGTCGACTACGAAAATAATAGTCTTTGATACTAAAACTGAAGTATGCAGTGAGCTCTATGGTTCTGCCTACCGAAACATCACGCCGATCCGCGTCTAATGTAAATACCGCCTTAGTAGTCCGTGCATGTGGGCTACCCTAGATTGTGCGAGTTAAAAACCTATTAACTTAACCGCGAGCGTGTTCAAGGAATGTTGTGAAAGCGAAAGAGGGACAGGTCAGGATCGTAGCAAGCGGCAATCCGTGGTCTCTGCCTACCCCTCCGAAAATAGGCGTGATTATATGTATGTATGTAATTAACCTGTCCATTGCAGCAGCCCCGGAGCTCCTATGATGATGCTGCCGTTGCCCGTGACCTTGACCGCCATGCCGGCTTGCGCGTACGCGTAGTAGTTGAGGTGTGTGCCGTACTGGCCGTATTCCTTGCGCGATCCACTCGTCATGAAAGCTTGGTTTTCTAAAAATAACATAAATATGAAAATAATATGACGTTTATGACACTTCATACTTTGTTCTGTTTAAGTCAGTGCAAAGTTAACTTTTAGACGGACTTTTTTATGCTTGTGCTGTGTGATACAATTTGTTATTTGAGATATTTTTTCGAATAAATTTTAGTTTCATAATAGTTTATAAAAGTAGATAGAGTTAGTTAATTTTTTAACATACCTATTACTCGATTCATATAAAAGTCTCCCCGTTTAAATAAGCAGCCGTTAGGCTAGCTAGCCTAGCTAGGTTTAGATAAAATTTTGCAGACCACTTGGGCAGAAAGCCGCATCAAACACAATGGCCTCAAAAAGCCCAAATGCCGTGAACCGAAAACCGCAATTGTTCGACATTTTCACGGGAATTTTTGCTGCAACTACGTTTTTACCCCCGTGTGGATTTGTTCGCATGAACGTTTAATTTTTAAATCGGGACATTTTGTGTTCATTTTCTGTTTTGTGTACCCAGTGAAAAAATATACATGTAAGATAGTTCAATACCCTTTTTGATATAGTGTTATTTAAAAAATCGCAAAGATACATGTTTTTTCGTTAAAAGTATTATACAGGTCTATGGTTAAAAGTATTCAATATTATTTCTACCCGAAAAAACTTCAACTTTTGAGGAAAGAAAGAAAGAAAATATATATCTTAATGTCTAACACACTTAACATATTAACATCACAACTAGATGCATTTAAAGAAGGTACTCACTCATGTCACCGAGAGGGTATAGCGGGATATTGCGTCTCTTGGTGTGCAGGTAGCACGCCCCGTTCGCCAGAAGATGCCGGTCCCCATACGGCCTAGCCCAGCGTGGTGCACAGATCTAGCAAACGAGAAGGTATCAGAAGAGTTTTTTGTTATGTGATTGCCTCTTAGCCTAGTCGTAGAGACCCTGCCTACGAAGTATTAGGGCCCCCCCACATCTAGCGTCTTTCGAGCGTCGGCGTCTGTCGGCCTCTGGTCAGCGCTATGGAAAATGACGTCGCTGCGCAGTTGCGTCGAAGTTGCGGCCATAGAGTTGTAGACGCCGACGCTCGAAAGACGCTAGATGTGGGGGGGCCCTTAGATCCTTGGTTATCAATGTTTTCCTTTTAGTTTAGTTATCAATCAAAGAATATAATACTCACTAGGAGAAGAACGATAACTCCATACAAAAAAATGTCCCCAAACGTTTATACGTTTATACTAGTAGCGCCGCGTTGTGTACCAAGAACTAAAGTTGACAACCGGTTTAGCCTGGCGGGTATTGGTAGGTAGTAATTCTGTTGATAAACATATTTTTTATCTTCATTTATCACGAAATATATGAAAGATGCAAATATTACGTCCCTTGTTTGTGGTATTATGAATTGATTTAAATAAAAGGCATATTTATGTTTATAACATTGTATAACTTTATTTATTAAAAATATGTTTTACATATAGAAATAATACACTGAAAATTAAACCCTGACAACTTAATAAAAAAATGGTCATTAATAAAGCGCATTCACAAAGTTTCCAGTGTAATACAAATAACATTAGGCATGCCTACCTATTACACTTTACACAGAGATACACTACACTTTACACACGGCATTTTACACATATTTCCAACTTGTATTCATACATTTCTTCACGGTTAATTAATACGCTTTCCAGATGCATTATGACTCGGTTCCTTCTGAACCCACTAAAACTGTGAATTTTCACTCTGGCTGCTTCAACAGCCGTTGCTCCGCATTTAGCACATTTTCTATGTGCATTGCTGTAATCCATGTAGGTACAGACTTACAGTCTTAAGTGGTAGTACCGCTACGTTGTATTTATTATTTAAAGATTTAATAAATAAAATTTTCGTTATGAACTTTAACCACAGCAGTTGGACAGAGTCATTGAGAAATATAGTTTTTATTATGGTGGGTAGATGTACCTACCCTCCATATATTATATGGGCGTTGATGTTTGACAGTTGGAAGCAAATATTGAATTTTAAAACTGAATCGCGTATAATTAAGTTTTACGCGTTTTAAGTCCCGTTTTATGATTAATAATGTATAAAATTCGTAATAATTTAAATCAGAGTTGGGAGCAATGTTGCTGTAGAAAAATGTTTTTATTTTTATTGCTCGCAACTTTTTCTTGGAGGCCAACGCAAACATAGAAGCTTCAGGCGCACACATGCGCAATTGTTTGGGGACATAACTTTCTTAGGAAGTGAACAGGCCTTGTTATCAATCCTCTTCTAGTACCCATAACATAAGCCTTATTGAGCTTAGGTACTCTGGGACTAGGTAGATCTGTGTAAAATTGTCTTAAAATATTTATTTATTAGGTACACAGTACACTATAGGCAATATCACAGTGTGAGAAGTAACTTAACACGATCGTAATCGATTAAAGTTTGGTCTATAAAATTACCAATGCCAGATTTGAGCCGCCTTTAAGATTTATATGGATTGGGTATAGGAAATAAGTACCTACTTAAATTGCGCTATAGTATATTAAAATGTTATTAAATAACACTTTCTTAGTGAAGTTAATATTCGAAAAGCGTCTCATCATGTTATGAGAGGTACCGGTACCTTACAAAAGATATGCATAATTCGTACAAAACGCTATCCTCTCCATTAATAGTTATTTGTTTTACAAGGGGGCAAAGTTGTTGTTTAACCGCTCGTGCTAATATTGATACCCGAGCAAGCGAAAGATTTCAAAATTGAACCACGAGCGTAGCGAGTGGTTCGAAAAATGGAATCTTAAGCGTTGGAATCAAAGCACGAGGGTTAAACAAAATTTGCCCCCGAGTGAAACACAAAATTTTTCACCACACCAACCCGAGGCAAATATTAAATGTAAAATATCATACAAAATCAAACCAAATTAAATCCAAATGAATGTTATTAAATATTTATCGTCCATAATCATCATTTAAACGTCAATTCTACCAGCCAACATAAGAAAACAACTCAAAATTTGCATTTGATTACTTTGCCTCACATGTGAATAAAATGCAACTTTGCTATCACTTCTTGAAGTGCAAAGTAAGCCTTTCCGAGTTGGTGTGGTGAAAATAAATTTGGTAAACTCCAGCAGCACATACCAACAGTTTCCCCGTCGGCACCACTGCGATGCTTGCGCCAAACCACATGTCATCGCGGTAGAAATCTCTGGTACTGCTGATACGAGCTGAAACTATAAGTATCTAATTACAGTAATTACTATTAGCGTAAAACTTTCTTCTCCATGACCTAACGTGAACAATAAGAATACAATAACAAAATGAATTTACAGTACATATGGTGCTACTTTACCGCCCTATAGTTCGTTTTTTTTAGCATTAGAAAGAACTTGCAAGAAGGTGAGCGATCTTGACGTGTCTTTTAATTGAAAAACGCTTTTTATAATTCAAAAACTATTACTTATGAAAGCAGAAGAATATAAATGATCGTATTAGATTCATAATTGTTACATATTTGTCGTAACTTATTTTTAAAACGTGTTTTTCAATTAAAAGACACATCAAGATTGTTTACCTTATTTCTAATGCTAAAAAAAACGAACTATAGGGCGGGATTAAGGACAATACGTGCCTATGTCAAAAATGTAAAGAGCCATATGTAGGTACAATAAAATGTTGTACAATACACGTGCGAAAAGGTACCTAATTCGCAGCTCGTGTCGATTTAAAACACTCCCTTTGGTCGAGTTTCAATTTATCGCCACTCGTTGAGATATTCGAACTTTTCTCACGTGTATCGTAATGCACTATTTTGAATAACAAGCAATAATGTAATGTATTTTTTTACAGTTTGTGTTTACTTCATTTGCACTTGTTTTAAAAGCTTTAAATCAGTTGATCTTCATATGATCTTGTTATGCAGAAAAGTGTCGGCACCAAGAGCATGGTAGATGTAAAAATACCTTCATTTCCCAGATTCAATGGTGAGCATGTGATATTCGTCGTATGCAGGTCAGAGAGCGAACAGTTGAACACCGCGCAAGACGCCATGTGCCTCGAGCCTGGTCGGATTGCTTTAGGAGCACCTTGATCTTCATATGATCTTGTTATGTAGAAAAGTGTCGGCACCAAGAGCATGGCAGATGTAAAAATACCTTCATTTCCCAGATTCAATGGTGAGCATGTGATATTCGTCGTATGCAGGTCAGAGAGCGAACAGTTGAACACCGCACCAGACGCCATGTGCCTCGACCCTGGTCGGATTGCTTTAGGAGCACCTTGATCTTCATATGATCTTGTTATGTAGAAAAGTGTCGGCACCAAGAGCATGGTAGATGTAAAAATACCTTCATTTCCCAGATTCAATGGTGAGCATGTGATATTCGTCGTATGCAGGTCAGAGAGCGAACAGTTGAACACCGCGCCAGACGCCATGTGCCTCAAGCCTGGTCGGATTGCTTTAGGAGCACCTTGATCTTCATATGATCTTGTTATGTAGAAAAGTGTCGGCACCAAGAGCATGGCAGATGTAAAAATACCTTCATTTCCCAGATTCAATGGTGAGCATGTGATATTCGTCGTATGCAGGTCAGAGAGCGAACAGTTGAACACCGCGCCAGACGCCATGTGCCTCGAGCCTGGTCGGATTGCTTTAGGAGCACCTTGATCTTCATATGATCTTGTTATGTAGAAAAGTGTCGGCACCAAGAGCATGGCAGATGTAAAAATACCTTCATTTCCTAGATTCAATGGTGAGCATGTGATATTCGTCGTATGCAGGTCAGAGAGCGAACAGTTGAACACCGCGCCAGACGCCATGTGCCTCGAGCCTGGTCGGATTGCTTTAGGAGCACCTTGATCTTGTTATGTAGAAAAGTGTCGGCACCAAGAGCATGGTAGATGTAAAAATACCTTCATTTCCCAGATTCAATGGTGAGCATGTGATATTCGTCGTATGCAGGTCAGAGAGCGAACAGTTGAACACCGCGCCAGACGCCATGTGCCTCGAGCCTGGTCGGATTGCTTTAGGAGCACCTTGAACTTCATATGATCTTGTTATGTAGAAAAGTGTCGGCACCAAGAGCATGGTAGATGTAAAAATACCTTCATTTCCCAGATTCAATGGTGAGCATGTGATATTCGTCGTATGCAGGTCAGAGAGCGAACAGTTGAATACCGCGCCAGACGCCATGTGCCTCGAGCCTGGTCGGATTGCTTTAGGAGCACCTTGATCTTCATATGATCTTGTTATGTAGAAAAGTGTCGGCACCAAGAGCATGGTAGATGTAAAAATACCTTAATTTCCCAGATTCAATGGTGAGCATGTGATATTCGTCGTATGCAGGTCAGAGAGCGAACAGTTGAACACCGCGCCAGACGCCATGTGCCTCGAGCCTGGTCGGATTGCTTTAGGAGCACCTTGATCTTCATATGATCTTGTTATGTAGAAAAGTGTCGGCACCAAGAGCATGGCAGATGTAAAAATACCTTCATTTCCCAGATTCAATGGTGAGCATGTGATATTCGTCGTATGCAGGTCAGAGAGCGAACAGTTGAACACCGCGCCAGACGCCATGTGCCTCGAGCCTGGTCGGATTGCTTTAGGAGCACCTTGATCTTCATATGATCTTGTTATGTAGAAAAGTGTCGGCACCAAAAGCATGGCAGATGTAAAAATACCTTCATTTCCCAGATTCAATGGTGAGCATGTGATATTCGTCGTATGCAGGTCAGAGAGCGAACAGTTGAACACCGCGCAAGACGCCATGTGCCTCGAGCCTGGTCGGATTGCTTTAGGAGCACCTTGATCTTCATATGATCTTATTATGTAGAAAAGTGTCGGCACCAAGAGCATGGCAGATGTAAAAATACCTTCATTTCCCAGATTCAATGGTGAGCATGTGATATTCGTCGTATGCAGGTCAGAGAGCGAACAGTTGAACACCGCACCAGACGCCATGTGCCTCGACCCTGGTCGGATTGCTTTAGGAGCACCTTGATCTTCATATGATCTTGTTATGTAGAAAAGTGTCGGCACCAAGAGCATGGTAGATGTAAAAATACCTTCATTTCCCAGATTCAATGGTGAGCATGTGATATTCGTCGTATGCAGGTCAGAGAGCGAACAGATGAACACCGCACCAGACGCCATGTGCCTCGAGCCTGGCCGGATTGCTTTAGGAGCACCTTGATCTTCATATGATCTTGTTATGTAGAAAAGTGTCGGCACCAAGAGCATGGTAGATGTAAAAATACCTTCATTTCCCAGATACAATGGTGAGCATGTGATATTCGTCGTATGCAGGTCAGAGAGTGAACAGTTGAACACCGCACCAGACGCCATGTGCCTCGACCCTGGTCGGATTGCTTTAGGAGCACCTTGATCTTCATATGATCTTGTTATGTAGAAAAGTGTCGGCACCAAGAGCATGGTAGATGTAAAAATACCTTCATTTCCCAGATTCAATGGTGAGCATGTGATATTCGTCGTATGCAGGTCAGAGAGCGAACAGTTGAACACCGCACCAGACGCCATGTGCGTCGAGCCTGGCCGGATTGCTTTAGGAGCACCTTGATCTTCATATGATCTTGTTATGTAGAAAAGTGTCGGCACCAAGAGCATGGTAGATGTAAAAATACCTTCATTTCCCAGATTCAATGGTGAGCATGTGATATTCGTCGTATGCGGGTCAGAGAGCGAACAGTTGAACACCGCACCAGACGCCATGTGCCTCGACCCTTGTCGGATTGCTTTAGGAGCACCTACTAGTAAATTACTGAAAAAATAGAAAGCTGCTTCAGTGCCAGATTATACGGTATACCAAGTGCAATTAATTAAGTTTTCGCTTTAATCTTGTCACATCTTAATTTAGTCCGACAACAATAAAATTCTTTTAGTTATTGAGAGCCCGCAGTAAGCTCGGTTTTCCATACAAACATAGCTCTCATTTTAAAACGACTAGCGAGATTGCTGTAAACTTTGTACTTACAATAGGCCTAGGCCTAGGTGCCTGTAATTATTTTATGTAAACTTCAGATATCATAGATAAAAAAATGCAGCGAATTTAAGTATTTCATACAAAACTTGTTTTTTTTTTTTGTTTGTTTCATTTCATAAGCTGGAGCTATAAACTAATTACAGTCATAGGTAGATATACCTCATTTCATTGTATGTGCAAGTTTCATTACACTCCAAAATACCTACGTAGTTTTAAAATGAGAATGAAACTAAGAGAAACAAACGAAACTTCGTTTGTATGCCAAGGTGAAATCTGGCGAATTTGCTGCGGACTCTTCATTAAACAAGTATATATATTTTTTATATTCATGTTTGGTTTTTGATTTTCAATTTGGCTTAGATAAACAAATTGATTGTATTATTGGCTTTTTATAACGGAAGTGGATGACAATCATTTGCGAGTATGTTGACATCGAGCTTCCATACAGTTTGATAAGGTACAGTCAACTGTAAAAATATGGGTGCACAAATCATCTGAAAAATATGTCCCATAGCTCTTATATCAGCGAATTAAGAACTATGGGACATATTTTTGGACAAGTTGGCTACACCCATATTTTTACAGTTGACTGTACCTACTTATTGTGCTAAGGGTATAGTTTTTGCTCGTGATTTTATATATATAAGTATTATAAGCACATTGAAACCAAAATACTCTTTGTAAAATGTTTTATTTAGTATTTATTTAATAATGCTGATATTGGTTGGCAATAAGACATCAAGGCCTTTGTTTATTTTTATTACCTACGTCGACATGATAGTATTTTTTTATGTATAAACATATTTCGTAGTTCGTTTGGATACCTGTGTACCTATATTTATATTCTCATATTAATTATGGATATTATTATTCATATATATCCATGTGTGTATAGTTATAGGTAGTTCAATAGGTAGGTACGAGTAGTTTGAGCATTACCCATGTATTGTCAGATTGTCACAAAGAACTTACCTATTTTCTCCAAAAACGACACTATATCCGAAGAAATCTTCTTGATTATCGGAATGAAAAGTAATTTTGCTTCCTTCATGAAATACATCACCGCCATCACATAAATTAACTAACAATACGCACAATGCTACATAAACACTCATTTCTACATATATTTAACTATTATTATTAGTATTACGTTAAAATACCGTCATTAGAGAGCACCCGCTCCGTCCGAGTTAAAATACATACTGATTACCGCCAACTTAAATACAATTGTTCTGATAACGGATAAGTAAATATTGACTGTTGCAACTTAAGTGTATTAAGTTTAGTTTACAATGTTGTATTTTTAATTTTTACCGCAAAGCTTGTTAATTGATGTTGCATCCCTAGTTGCGATTTTATTTAGCCGATTTGTGGTAGGATGATATTTTCGATTTATATCTTCTATCTAGATACTTTTATGCAATCAGTCATTGCCATTCAGCATTATTTATAAAACAACATTAAATTTTACTACTTAGTTTATTGCTAGACAGATACTCTCCTCGCCTTAGCTATTAATTAATCTATTAAGTATAAAAAAATGATGTCTTAAGTATTTATTTTAAGAAATCTAAATGTAGTTCCAATATGTACATAGGTAGTTCGATAACATTGTCTGAAGTCAGTTAGGCGCTACAATATAACGAGACAACAAATAACTAATCACATTAATTAGGTAATGCTGTATATAAATACAGTTATTATTTGATATTCTTTGATTGAATTTTGTGGTTAGGATATGTATATTACCTATGTGTAATTGATTATTTTACGTGAGTAGGTAGGGAGGTCTTATAATAGGTAGGAATCATCATCAATCCATCTGCTTATATGATCAATAATAGACGTAGTGTATTATGTAGGTATTGCACGAGTTTCGCCATTATTCCCCTGAGAGAAGGCTTAAATTATAGTTGATAAGTACATATATCTCTGTCGCTTGTCGATGGATGCATCGTTCAACAATGTAGATATTAATCAGGATGAAGAGGGTATTTTTCTCACATGAAGTTTAGGTGGTATGTAAAGGCTCCTGTACACAATGGGCCAGCGTCGGCCAGTCCAAGGGTCGCAGCCATGCGGTAGAATGAGATAGCAATATCACTTGCTCCCTCTAACGCATGAATGCGTCCCTTAGAGTGGCCGGCGCTGGCCCATCGTGTAGAGGAGCCATAACAGGGTCATTTGCGTTCGCATCGCGCGATATAAGACATTATGTAGCAAGAGGTAGGCTGACTCATTGAAGATTCGGGAGATTGGGCTTTGAAGGCTAAGGATTTGTGAGGGATTTGGGAAAGCGGCTTAGGGACAGGGTATATCAGCCTCGGTACGGATCGTACCGCCCAACAAACCTTGGTGGCCATTCAATGCGCATGCGGTAAGGCTGCCAGTGTGATGGGTGGCATCGACGACAAATATCCCTCACACAGTAGCTCTACTATCAGTTGGCAGAGTATTTTTCACTTACACTCGGTGAATAAACGTGCCGTGTGTCACGTTTTACGTTTCTTTACGGTCTTATGTACCTAACTTCACTCCACTCCAAACGATGCTGTCCCTTTCTAAGTATACTAAAAAACAGAGCAAGAGTTATATCGGAGTTTTATACAGCGCCTCTAGGACTCACTTAAAGAACTAAATAAGAAAATTGACACATTTTCTCACGTCTACGTAATTTACTATCTATGCATCTCGCTCTCGCATATTAGTGCAAGTGAGATGCACAGAAAGTAATGTTACATATACTGATGGTAGCCGTGAATATGGAGGGTAGAGGTAAGGAGAATCCTTTATGACTTTATGAGAAAACTCCTTTATGGGAGAATATTTGCAAAAACTGGGCACGCTGTCAGCTATTATAATTTTTCTAAATCTCTCCAGAGTAGCGAAAAAAGAAAACCCATAAACCTAGTTTTTCATTGTATCAATACCATACTAAAAATCATGGAGAATGGAAGTTTCTCGTATTTAGAAGTGGAAAAACGTTTTCTCTTTTTGTATGGACGATTACGACGTATAGTCAGACCGTAAAAAGTCTGCAGCGATTTTGATAGCCCACGCAGTGCAAGTGTCATTTCAAACGTCAAACTTCTATGAAATTAATAACACTTAAGCTGCGTGGGCTATCAAATCCGCTGCAGACTTTTATTGGTACTACTATAGTATACTTCCCTCTTAAGGTTTTTGGCGGAGACTTTTTCATTAATTAATTACATGGAGATTGTATTCCTTTACCTCTACCCGCCACTTAGAGCATTTAGAAAGGAGATGTCATCGCTGTCATTTTCTTTACAAAACGCGGGGACGTCAAATGTATTGCTATTTCTACATGATTTGTACGTAACGTACCAATAGCCATGTCAGTCCATACAAAAGTTTGCACAATTGTGCAAGTTTTTCGGCACAGGGGTGAGTAATATTGTCAACAAAAAAAATAAAGAATATAGACTAGGTATCTGCCGTATTCGAACTTCAAGATATTCACAAGAGACGACACGTACTAGATCCATTCTAGATACGTTATAGTTTAGATATCAACTAGTTCTCTTTTGCAGCGCAATTCGGGCAACCAATGTCATTTTTACGTTAGATAGCGTAAGATATCTATTAGATGTGAATTGGATCTCTAAGTCAAATCCCGAGGAAGTCGTTCAAGAGTATCTCCAGAATCACGCCAATGTCAAATTTGACAGGTTAGATCTTAAACATATCGTTATCCTACGAGTATCTTGATGGTGATGTCTAAAAGATATCTAATAGATATCTATTTCAAAATCCGAATCGGGCCCTATGATATTTGATTTATTCGGTTGTCAATATAAAACAAATGTAGTTGTTCTTTCTTCTTGTATGAGACGCCATTACTATGTAGTCTTGCTTGAGATTAAGAAACATTATTTGGTGTTAAAACAAGCTTTTTTTTCCTGCTTGGAACCCTAATCCTAACAGTAAGCACTCAATGACCACTCCAGTTATTAAATGCTCTAAGACCAATTTTGTCACTCTGTTACTGACTCAACCTTCATTCTACATTTTTTTAAAGATTTGACGTTGCCATAGTTACGAAAATAATAAACACATCAATGTTAGTAAACAATGTATAAATTAAAATATATTGTATTCAAGACAAAAATTGCAAAATATGATAATTACGTAAACATCATTAATAATCGAGTTAAAATTCTGACTTTGCGTGTTAAAAAATAGGAAGCAAAGTATACGGCGCGATTATATAGGCTACTTTTGGCTACATATTTATTACCTATGATGAAAATAGTACACACATGAGAAGAAATCTTAAAATATTAAAATAGGTATGTATTATAATGGTCCGCTTCAGTCCGCATCATGACAACGGCCGTCTCCTACTGCTAAGTACCATTATCAAATAGAGTGTGCGGAAAGAGAAGAGTTGTGAAATGTAGGGGAGCCCATACATTATACCTACGACTCTTCTCTTTCCGCACAGACCCTGACCTTAATAGCGATCTTAATTTTATAGTAAATGATCTCGAGTATATTTCAGTGCCAAGCGCCCCATTTCCAATACAAAATGAACCCACGCAGCGGGTTTTTGGCAATAAATGTGTTTAAACCTTATTTAAATTTTCAGATTCTAAACCACCACGAAAAGTTTTTGAAGAAAGTTTTATATTTCCTGATACCAAATTGACCATGAAAAACGATTACCTAGGTATCAAACACAAGAATTTGAACATCGGAAAATAAACTATACTTACTTATTAAAGAAAAATAAATAAACTCACAGAACATTTGTATGTTTTATTTTATGTAAGATGATAATACTTAATAAAATACGTAGGAATTCTTGCGTACATATTATAATAGGTCTTGCGGTATTCTTATATGTGTTATGTGCAGTGTGCACCCAGCAACAAAAGCAGCAGCATATCGTACCGCTCCTTGTAATGAGCCTTAATTCTTATTGCATACATGCATACGCATGCATACATGATGCCATCCGGATTTTCATGGAAATGTTGGTTCTTGCCTAAAACCAAAAACTGCTCGTAAGCTATGTGATCTTCGCAAATGTAGCAGTAGAAACAGGAAAATATGATGTCAAGTATATCTCATTACCTTTGTACTAAATCAGCCTTTTATCGAGCTATTAATTGATTTACCCTTTAAAGTTTTGCTTGAAGTTCACGTACTGTTATAAATTTATACATATTACGTTGAAAATTGCATTAATATTCGTGAAAAATCTGCGTATTTGTTGTGTTTACAAGTTGACAGAAATGTCACGTTGGAAACGCACGTATTTTTCGATAACATCTGTCACGTTTACTCGCGTAAAGTATTTACGCAGAATAATTCTGGCTCAGTTTTCATTATATAATTAGAAAGAGAGCGTTTTAGGTGTGAAGTTAGGCAAGTATGGAAAACTCGCGTAAAAACGTCTATAACTCATGGTACCAATTGAAATTTTTAGTTCTTTAGGTGACCGGTAGAGGCTCTGTACAATTACTCCATACATTTTCCTTAACTTTCTCACTATCGACTGTCATTCACGGAACTTGACGGAACTCATAGTAGAGCTACCTCGGAAAGGCTTACTTTGCACTTGATTCTATTCACTTCTATATATAATTTAAGGGTGCGTGAATCATTAAGAGAACTTTTAAAGAAATTAATATTTTAACTGTAGCTTCCCAATACATATATGATAGTATTATTTATGTTGTTAAGAATCTAGACTCCTTCACTAAGAATTCTGATGTCCATAACTATAATACAGCAACATGCTGAGGTGAGACCATTTCGTGGCACTTTCTCTTTTTTATGTTTCTCTGTTTAGTATAAGTTTTTATTTTGTGTTTGTGCTTACGAATAAAATTATTTCTATTCTATTCTATTCTATTCTAATACTAGAAATAAAAATAAGCTTGCTATCAGAAAGTTTCGTGTTCGTAAAGTACAGAAGTCATTCGTTGGGCAATGCATTCATTTTTATAACAAGTTACCTGAGGATGCTTTAAGATTACCCTTTCCAGCTCTTAAGAATTACTTAAAAAAGTCATTGATGTTGAAGGCTTATTACAGAGTCGAGGACTACTTGACAGACAAACATGCATGGTCCAAACCAGAAACTGTAATAACGACAAGTAGCAATTAAAAATATTGTATTATGTGTAGAGCTAAAGGTGACTCAGCTCAGGTAAGAAAGCACCTCAAATTGTATGAAAGCATCTCATAACAATCAGGCAGATTCATATAATATGTATTCTCATTTCTTTTATTGATTTTAATTTCTTTTCCTTTTGTAAGATTTGATATGTTTTCTGAAAGAGCTACGTATTTGTGATTTCATGTACATATATGTTTATTTTTTATATCAAATTCTATAAAGTTATGTACTCACTGAGTATAATTGCATGAATTCTATATTAATTTAAATTGTATTTTTCTTAATTACTCGTAATGCATGTTAATTATAAGATGTAATAATGTTTTGAAAAGATGTGTCCCGCCGAGTTTGTTGCCGGTCCCATATTGGGATACCCTCCTCCAATTGAGGGGGGATTTAAATCTTCTCGGGGCAGAGGTGTACGGTTGGAGCCGGTAAAGGTTTATTTGACGTTCATAAGCGCATTGTAATATGCCTACTTGAATAAACTATTTTTTATCTTTATCTTATCTTATCTTGGAAAACTAATAGCAAAGTTGCATTTTATTCACATGTGAGGCAAAGTAATCAAATGCAAATTTTGAGTTGTTTTCTTATGTTTGATGGTAGAATTGACTTTTAAATGATGATTTTGGATGATAAATATTTAATAACATTCATTTGGATTTGATTTTGTTTGATATTTTACATTTAATATTTGCTTCGGGTTGGTGTGGTGAAAAATTTTGTGTTTCACTCGGGGGGAAATTTTGTTTAACCCTCGTGCTTTGAAACCCTCGCAATGCTCAAGATTCCATTTTTCGAACCACTCGCTACGCTCGTGGTTCAATTTTGGAATCTTTCGCTTGCTCGGGTATCAATATTAGCACGAGCGGTTAAACAACAACTTTGCCCCCATATAAAACAAATAACTACATATTACACTATTTATTTTCAAGTCAATCCAATTAGATAAAAAAGCCTTCTTCTTTAAATACCTTCATTAGGTTCTAAATTCGTATAATCCGACTTTGCTCCATCCCAGGAGGTGTGGATAAATTTTGGGGGCCTTGGGCCTAGATGTAGAAGGGATCCACCATGAATTTCAATGTCACTACCAGCAAGGTGGTTGTGGATTAGACACTAGTGAAAAGTACCTGTAATATTTACCAACCATTTTTATTTATTTGTACTTAGTCATAATATTTGCAATAATCTTGCGTGATAATTAAGTCATACCTACCTATAAATTTCGAAATTTATATTTTTTGTAGGATAAAGGATGACTTACGCTAGACCGGGCCATGCCAGGGCCGAGGCGTACGACATGTCATTTTGTCACGGCTGATCGGTGATCACGTGGTGCTTTCCATAGAAAACGAAACTCCGGAAGCTCCGGCCCCGCCACGGCCCGGTCTAACGTGAGACATCCTTAACTCCAATTCAACATTGACAACGCGTTCATCATGAATAGAATATTAATATTTTAAATAATATTTTTTGCCCTTATCTTTCTTTCCTGTTGGTTGATAATAATGATAATGTCTGACTCATAAAATATTCTGTTCAGTTGTACTATCCGACAATGTATGTATACGTATTAAATATGCCGATAACTATCTTTTGTCTATGAGTAAACTTGAATGCATACAATTCTCATTAACTAATGATTATTCGTACAGCATTGTAGAGAAATTGGAGATACTGTGATTCATTTACAACGTCCGGAAGCGATGCATAAATTACGAATTTCAAACCTTCTCTCCCCATTCATAACCCAACTCTCCCCGCGAAACCTACTCACCCCGTTTTACGGTATTTATAATTTACGCTACATCGATTAAATTCAAATGGAAACAAAAACATTTTGCTCTATTTAACGACGACGCCGACAGGGGTAATTAAAATCAGTCCGCGGGGAAATGGCAACGGCGAGGATTTTCAATTTAATATTTCAGGTTTCTTTTTCATTTCTAGGTCTAAATGTAAACTATATAAAGTGTATTAAACAGATATTAAAGAATTAAAGCATCGGTATACTTAAACATTTTTTTTGGAATGATCTATGTGAAGGTTCGAATAGTTCCATTGATACACATACTTTCACAAACTTTACATGTGTATATGTAAGTACATTTATTTATGGGCCCATTATCATATTTCATCATATTTCCGTCAGATTCACAAATAAAACAATCGAATAATCAGGTAATTCCTATGTACTGCCTTAGATATAGTCTGCAATAACCGTAAACTTGGAGATATCACCCGAGATATGATTTGTACAAATCATATCTCGGTTTATCTTGTGAAAGTTTCGTATTGAAGTGTACTTAATAGAAGCCTTCTGATCAATTTGGATGATTTTTGATGACACAGTCAATCTTTATTCGTTATTTAATTAAACTTTCTCGTATATAAACCTACCAACGTGTTGTATGTAATATAAGTACAAGAGGCCCCACATTACTCGTAAAAGGCACTCTGGGGTCCATTAAACCAATAAATTGCCTATAGTCATTAATTCTAAGTACATAAAATGGCACTATCACGTTGATTAAGATTTGATACAGGAATTATGAGAATAGAAAATAGGAAATTTACATAAAATGCCTTTTAAGTTCTTTATGAACACTGGGTTTTAATGTATAGTTGCAATTTTATACTTTTCAAGCAATTTAAATGCGTCATTATTTTATCATAATTTTTAAGATTATAAGTATGAGAGAACCTTTTAATACATGCAACTTGTGTAGGTAGGTACTTAACGTGTTTGCACAATATTCACCGTCAAATATGTTTGCACTTTTGGTACCGTAAAATGGGGTGAGTTGGGTGAAATTTGACTTTCAAACCTCGATAAAATTTTATTTTTACATGTGAAAACTGTATGGTGTATATAATAAGTGGTTCGGACGTTTGTATTTTATTTTGGGTAGTTCCATTTCATAACTTTGACGATAACGAGGAAAACCCACCTCACCCCCCGTAGTGCCTCATATTTGGGGTGAGAGGGTTTTTCATACAAAGGTGATTTTGGAAGATTGTTGGATCGATTTTTTTTTATTATGTGTATTACTATAGCCCCATTTTAATTGGAATACATTATTTTTGTAGCAGTAGCCTTAAAATCCCTTCTCACCACCCTCTCAAACCTTCTCTCCCCATTCATAACCCAACTCTCCCCGCGAAACCTACTCAACCCGTTTTACGGTATTTATTTTGTATTGTTATTAGATACAAAACGCTATTTCATGTTTGCACAAGAAGAGCCTTATTTATAGTTAGCCATATCAGTAGATCATATTTATTATCTCCCTTAATTCAAACTCCTGCATGCATGTTCTAATTACGTTAAACGAAAATGTGTAACTACTGATAATTTTGTTACAGTTCAAATTGATAACATAAATAAAATATACGAAAGTGTAGGCCGAAAATGCATGAGTAATCAGATAATTTCTGTAATCCTGAGTTTCGTCAGACTAAAAATGGAAGGAAATGGGTCCTCAATTTCACAATATCGTGATCGTGACTCTACACGAGGGGGGATCCCTCTCGCCATAGGGGAGATTCTGCACAAGGATTCAGCTAACTATAAATTTTAACATTTTGGTCCGCCCGTCAACGGCGTCAGTTTGGTCATGTAATACTTAATAGCTGCATCAAGAGCAAGCGACAATATATACAAAGTAAAGTAAATATAGTAAAAGTATTTTAATTTTATTTGAGAAAGTTATTAAAAATATTCCTTGCGTTGGCGTGTGGCGTCATATTATCGTGTGATTGCTTCAATCAGGGTCAGCAAGAAAAAGAAGTCACTGTCCCTACATACTGATACAATTTTCACAATAGTGCAATTGGTTACACAGAGAATAGGACAGCAGCAGTGTTTATGGTACGTCAATATTTGTCCTTCCATTTCGGACCTTTCTGTTTCGTTTTTCCTGTACACATACTCCAACCGAACGAAACCTATACGGCTGCAAAATTGCTTTGCCTGACTACCTACCAAACAAAGACTTTTAACTACGAGTTCTACCACACTTAAATTTACACTTTAATCTATAAAGTATCATGATATAATCATGTTAAGTTCAAACGATATTTTGCGTAGAAAACAAAAAACTTATATATATCACTATATTTGACTTATCCAGTATAAATGCTGTCACGTAAGTAGTATAATATTATATTATAATGAGTCTATGTTTCGGACTTTCTGATCTAATAAAAGAGTGTGCTAGCGTAACTAGGACGAGAACAACCATTACACCATTACTCACCAATTCTCACGGTACACACAGGCGAAAAATCAATAAAAGTCGGACAAAACCTAAACATTCAGGATTATTATAGAAATCGTATTAATGCAGGTTTGCCAACTAATAAAAACAAAATTACAATTATATTATGACATTTTATTAAATTTTGATCATAATATCTTCTTCTAAAAGCGAAGCTTCTTGGGAAGCGACTTTTTACCACCCAAGTTTCTTAGTCCTGTTATATAAGGATCGGAAGACACTAAAAGTCTCTTGAAAGTGTCTTCCATAGCCATTTGCCTAAAAAAAAATGTCGCTTAGTCACATTTTTGATTAAACTAGTCATCGATTAAAATGAAAATTTTGTTAAAATGTCGCGTAAGGTCGCATAAAATAATGGTTGTATGTTAAAACCCAAGTTCTGTAGTTTCTAAAATTGATAATATCAAAACCGGATCTATCAGGAAGTTGTACTTTTCTCCTTGGTGAAGTTGAACAATGTGCAAAAAATACAAGACATTACACTTATTTTTTTTTATAATAAACAAGCAAGCATAGCTATCAAAAGTAACTATTAGTAATTAGGTTATTACCTCCTGGAAGGGTATCCATCATTAAATCACAACTTTCTGAAAGCAAACGATAAATAAGTAAGCACATAAGTAACACTTCGCAGAGCACTAAAATATTCGCCTTTGAACAAGTCGAACTTTGGAATGAGAACGTGTCGCGTAGATGACTCTAACATGAAAATGATTATGCGAGTAGCGTGCACTGTTTATTGGACTACCCGCTAAGATTGGTTTTTGCCTGTTGGGGCTACTTAGAAGTTTTTTGGTTTTGTCCGACTATTATTGATTTTTCGCCTGTGTGCGGTAGTATGCTTCGCTCAAAACATGGATTCATAATTTTGCAGAATATCCCCTAGGGTCCTTGACTGTTGAAGTCAAACACAGTTGCCCCAGCTAAGTAGGTACACGTGCTATCATACAATCACATACCTCAGTGTAAACAAATCCGTCATGAAGTGTAAATGCAAATCGTGAAAGTGCGGGCTCGAGTGCATAATTCAAATTGTAAGTGTCATTTTTATCAAAATTATGTAATCATATGTTAGGTGTGATAAGTATGTACCTGGGTGCTTTTAAAAACTGTTCGTTACTTCGTTGATACACACGAAAGAAATATTTATGATACCAAATTAGAAAATATTAATAAAGCTTAAGAGGTTAAAACTGGAATATTTAATTTTCTTGTTTGCACGCGTGTTTTGCTATTTCTTCTATACGTCTTTGGGTAGCCAGACGTACTAATTTTAAAAATCCTATTAAAGTTCATGAATTTCTGCACTCGATTGACGTGCACAAATCTAGCATAAACTAAATATGAATCGCTTGTCGGCTATTACGGTAAGCGGAGAACTCTGTATTTCGCTCGGCGAGCAAATCGCGAGCGCAAGCGGAAAATCGGTGCAATACACGAAGCCATTTGAGTAAATAGAGGTGCACAGTTTGTTGAGCTGCAGAAATGGGATTTCAGTTTGCTCAGATAATTTTTGTTTAGAGGTACCTATTCTGCAATCCAATTACTATAGTAATAGATAATGGAGGTAAGTATTGTCTAAAAACGTTGCTCGGAGGTGTCTTTTTTAAACAAATATGTACTTAATATTGAGTTCTGATCTCAATCCATCCAAAATAATAAGTTTATATTGAATAAAAAGGTAAACCACTTAAGAGTAGCAAGTTGCGAAAAAAACACAAGGACATATTTTAGTTTAATAGCACGTAAACACCTTTACCTACTTATATTTAAGTGTCAGTAATAATTTACAATAATATAGCTGACCTAGGGCACGCGCCCTGTGTCGCTCACTAAATGCATTTAGCGGGCGTCTGTAAGCGTGGGAGGCATTTAAGAGATTTTCTTTCTACTTTCGTTTAAAAACCTTTATATACCGAGTTTTCAGTTTATACGGATTCGCTGACGCCTTACATACAAAGTTAACAGGTTCTTTGAAACCAGAAAAAAGTAGGTAAGTGTATTGTCAATGTAATAAAATTAAAAAGCGAGAGTTTTATTATTTAGCAACAGTTTGTCTTCATTTTGATTAATCTGAGGTTTTTTTTTGGAAAATAGCAATAAAGCTGAATAAGCAAAAGTCTCAACTCGTTGGATAACGTTTTCTTAATTGGGGGTTATTAAGTAAGGTAAAAGGTGAACCAACCAACGCCTTATTAGGTCATTACATTCAAGTGTAGCAATAAGTATAAGCTTGTACGAGTATATGTCGTTAATATTGAAATAATAATATCTTGTTCGTTTTAAAAACGTATCTACAATATACCACAAATAGAGACTAATCCACTATTTCGCTGAAAGTAATTTACCATAATATCCGATAGAAACTTAGGTCTTTGAAAACAGCGCCATCTCTACTACGTACGATGAATTTCAATCTTCAGTATACCATGTAAAAGCTTTTCAAGCACACATCTACATTATCTACATAGGTCTTCTTTTAAGAGCGCGAATAGTAACATAGATGGCAGCAAATTGTTATCTAAAATAAGAATTGGTAATATTTGGTAATATCAAAGATCTATGAAGTTTATAAATAATAGCTCAAGAAAATTTAAAAAATCTGCGGATATAAACATAATCCTTGAGGGTAGGGGGAGAGAAGAGGCTTTTTTTCAGATTTTTGTTGTTATCTGGAATATCTGTACTAATAGCATTATTAATTACTTCGAACAAAAGTTTTTACATACAATTTTCTACAAATTAGGTCGTATTTAATAACTCTACGATCAATTCTTTAGGAGTATCATGTATAAGTAGGTACCATGTACAGTCGCCACACGGGACTGTTATGCCATAGGGTTCTCGCTAAATTGGGCATTCTATAGAGTAAGTATTGAACATCCAATTTAGCTAGGACCCTAAAAGGCGCAACAATCGCGGCTTTCAGTTTAGGTAAACTGCATTGGACTAACTCCGAATGAGGAATAATTTTGAAAATTGCTAATATTTATTATCTACTAAACCAGTAGGTAGCATTTCATAATCTGGTAACACCTACGCTACTACAACGCTTACCAAGACATCTTGCTTACCGTTGCTACAGTAGAAAGTACTTCAAGTTTAGTAGTTCCAATATTCAAAATTATCCCGCTGTCGAAGTTACCCCAATGCATCATACTTTTCCTACCAATTGCTTTAATTAAGGTCACACAAAAATATTAGGAACTTCTAAATTTCTTGCATGTCGAAATTCATAGAAACAAATTAGTTCAGTAAAAAAGGGACGCGTTTTCATTAACCGCCTGATTACTTACACAACATCGCTTATAGGGATCAATGTAGTCAAGTGACCATTGAGAACCTCGTGTGTAACTCTACCATCATACAAATACATCTTCCATCACCTTTATTCTCAGAGCGTCAAAGCTTAAAGTTTGCAAATATAGTAGTATTCGCATAAATAAAGCAACATGTCAATTTATAATAAGTGTTCATCGGCGTTATCGTTACTTGTATCCATGGTACCATACGGAAAGGACCAAAGGCTATGTAATAACATCCTCCTTTTTTGTAGTCGGTTAAAAATACACTACAATTTGTGTCGGTTTAGCAATAATTAAATCTTCGTCCAATTGATATTTAACAGTGTTTTTTTTTGTTTTAATTAATCAATAGGTATTAAAATATAACTAAATACAGAATTTTCACTAACTTTTTTACATTTATCTTTCGCACATTTTGAAGTTTCTGCTCATAGCAATAATGCCAAATATTTAGTGGGTAGTTTTAAATACCTAGTAAATATTTATTGAGTACCCAAATTAATTCTGAATAAAACTATTCTTGATAGTTAACTTAAAAGAAAAAACATTCTGAAACAGGTTGATATACAAATTTACAGCAGTGAATCATGGTTTTGAAATCAGAAATGGATCCGCCTTGTAAACCACAGAAGCAGTTTCATGGTGAGTATGTAAATGGTTTAATGTATTCATTAATTGGTCCCTTAGTTATTAGGTATTTTAATAGTTTCGAGTCGTGACGAAATTAGTATCACTGTTCACATTTATTCTTCTACATATTTAGGTTATACAATGTGAATGAAACTCGCAAATATTGTATAATTATATAATGCAAGTACGTCAATAAATCCATTACATAATTAATTTAAAGATTCCATATATAATAGATTCCTTTGATATGTACTTAATTTATATATTCACCGAATATGTCATTCAAATACTAGTCTTAAAATACATGTGCAATAGATTCAATCTCAAACAATACAGCAATCTAAGATTAAAATAAACCCTTACCATCCGCACTGCACTTGCCAAATGCAAACGAACGACATCGCTTCTCCGCGATTTTTCACTGAAAAAAATAATTAATTACCATTGTTATAGATTAAGGTGTAACATTTTTCAAATTCAAAATAATGTAGCTAACCAGTGTATATATCTACTTTTAAACAGATAAAATTATAAAAGTAAAACCTTGAAAGCAGATTTCCCAGTGGTATTTACTAAGTGACATATCTTACAAAAACAAATTTAACAGTTAAATACAATACCGCGACTCTGATAGAACAAATAATCTTAAACCTTTTTTCTAAACATTAAATTTTAATCTTTGTCGTTTGATGACAGTGAATATTTATCGGTGTTTTAATTTAAATAAAATCAAAAACTGTTTTTATTTTCTTGGACGGACCTACAACTACCAAAATTAAACAACTAAAGGGTAAGCAATACAATTTTATTGTTTAAAATTTAATTGTGCTTAACTGGTAATTACTCTTTAGTACAGGAAATTTGACCAAATTGTTATTTTCGTCTGTTTAACGTAAACATGCGTGTGAAGAAACAATAACAAGTTATTGAATTACAAAGACAGACAAATAACTGAAAGAAAAGGTTAATACTAACCTAACCTAACCTGTTTGGTTAACACATTTACGACGCCATTAAGTTTAATTTTACGAGTTTCTTTTTAATACAGTTGTGACACAAATTAGGCACCAAATTTGTTATTCCTATGGCAATATGTTATACAATAAATAAGGTATCGGTAAACAATAGTTGTGGTAGACTAACTTCATAAGAATATAGTACTTACATCATAGTGCATTTCAAACATAGGCACGTAGAAATATCGTCAGTACGTTCGTAAGGCTGCCTTTCCACTGCGGCGGAGATGAGAGGAGACGTGCGGCAATAGCATTAGATGTAATCATAGATTTCTCGAGATTAGACGTCATCGTCTATTGGTACAGTCAACCCTGTTCGATTCCAGCCCTGGGGGCCGATTTTTGAAATTCGACCACTCGACTAAGCTTCGTGTATTTCGTTAAATGATATCTCCACTACGAGGCGTTTAAATTCTACTAATAGAATTGAAATCGAGTGGCCAATACCACTAGATTGAAAATTTCGGCCGCTCGTATTTCAAAAATTTGTATTTCGTCGTTTTCCACTGATTTTCGAGGGACGAAATCGAGCGATCGAAATTCAAAAATCGGCCCCCTGGTAATTTTTTCTTGGTTTATGACATTTATTTCGGTTTGGTACAGTGGGCATCAAAAGTGACGTACCTACTAGACTAAGTCAAAAGTATCGACCATTCTCTAATAGTAAAACAATTAGATTTTTGTAGTTAGGTACTTACTAAACACTGAGGTACATAGTTGTTGGCTTACTGATTACAATGTTCATGTGTTTTGTTGAACTTCCATGCATCTACCGGGTGTGGCCTGTAATATGAGCAAAAAATTTAACTGTAGGCTGTACTCGTCATACTGACCAACATTTGTTCAGCGACTTTTAAAAATAACTTGTGGTTTGATTTTTAATACACGTTAAAGTTTATTTTAAGACGCAATGTATTGCGAATTCTGTTATGTTTAAGGCGTGACAAGCAACGCCAATCACAATGATATGGCGTGGCGATGGCGTCCATTGAAGACAATATTTATTTTGTATGAAAAATAGGGAGTCTAAATACTTCATAATTTTTAAAAGTTGTTGAACAAAAGTGTCACCGTTTGAGGAGTACAATCTATGTTTTAATTATTTGCTCGTGTTACAGGCCACACCCGGTATAAGAGTTGAACTAGTGTAGATATTGCTCTAGGGAGTATAGGGCATTGACGACACGACTCACTGATTTGGATAAATGGGTCAGTTTAGTTCTAATCCATCTAATCTAATCTAATCGTTAAAATATTTTAGCTCCGACATAGGAACGACCTACGTTTATGTATGACATGTTATAAAGGTTACATTCGGATTGGGACTGCATCAACGTTACTGCTGCAGCCATGCAGTAGCAGACTCGGGGTAATTAACAATGGAGCCGCCATTAACAGGCATTCCCCTCTGTCGAAAATAGGCGGCCAATGGTCAACCATATGTATGGACTGACGTTTATCTGACATGACGTACCTATACATTTGATGTGCCCCTCCCCCGCAAAAAACGGCAGACTATTTTGTACCGAAAATTTTAGACATGGCGTCTCCGTTGTTATTACTCCGAGGTAGCGGAAGATGAGCGATGTCACTGTCAATTGCCTTTTTAAATAACAATATAACAAAACAATAAAGATCAATGATCGAATAATGATACTCCGCGACACCGTATAGCTCGCTCGCCGCACTAAAATTAGATGCACATGCAAATGCACTCTGTATATTTAGCCAACATTTTTATTTTTTTGTGATAAATTTACATCGTGCAGACTGAGACTGCGATTAGTGCTTTATCATCTTATATATCGTAAATAGTGGATTTTAAAAAAGAACGTACCTATGCTTTTTACTCCAACTCAGGAAATTAGAAAGGGAGAAAAGATATAGCACGCCGCGCGTAACTTGCGACGTAAAAATGACCATCGCGCGGGTTTTTACTGCACGGAAGTGCACCCGCCCGAGCAAAACAAAGAGGCTGCAGGCCGTACCATCCTTTTCTCGAAGCCATTCAGGCGATTTTCAACCACCAGAAATTTAGTGCTGCATAATACTTCTGTTTCAAATTTTACTTTTCATTGTTTTCAATTTGATATAACCTCGTGCCGCCCAATGTGCATTAGGATGTACATTCCGATTCGATTGAATGTCAATCTTAATAATGAAAAAAAATAGGTAGCATTTCATTTGCCTCGTAAACTTTTCGAACAAATGAAATTCAACCTAATTGAGAATACAACAAGATTCTAAATTCCTTGGCTATAATTTTATATGGTGGGCGGCACGAGGATAAAATTGCGTTTGATGAAGACTATAAAATGTTGGCATACTGCCATATTTTTTTGTTAGGTTATTTACATAAAACTCTTCTCTGACTTTCATGCGTACTGGGGCCAAATTCGACATGTGCAACTGTCAGATTTCGCATCCACGTCAAATCAACAGATGATTTTATTCCAAACTCAGTGTTGATTCCATCCATTTGGTACAACCAAAACTCAACTCTAAACTGAGGGTGGTTCGGTTTGGTTTGCTTGTCACCCTAACTGTGGATTGTTAATGTCAAATTTTGACATTGTACGTATTCGAGAACTTATTATTTTTCCCACATCAACGGGGGCCAAATTCGACACGTACAACTGTCAGATTTCGCATCCACGTCAAATCAACAGTTGATTTTATCGTATACTGAGTTATGATTCCATCAACGGTGGATAATATCATTTGGTACAACCAAAACTCCACTCTAGAAACTAAGGGTGGTTCGGTTTAGTTTGCTTGTCACCCTAACTGTGGATTGTTAAATGTCAAATTTTGACATTGTACGTATTCGAGAACTTATGATTTTTCCCACATCAACGGGAGGTCAACACGATACGTCAAACGTCGCTTGTCGAATAGGGGTCCGGGAGATCAACACGATACGTCAAACGTCGCATGTCGAATAGGGGTCCTGATATTTAACTTTCCTTGAGTGAGATCATCAGATGTCGTCGTTGGTACAGCCGAATTTTCATTCTAGTAAACCTACCTACATATTTTGCTGCATTACGATGGAATCAGATGCAAAAGTCTATACATGTAAACGTGAACTTTGGTCCGGTTAATAGTGAAAGGCCCTATGATATTTATTTTAGTATAAATTTGAGCTACTGGACTACGATTTTAGTATATTGGCAAGTACCCAACATTATTTAATTGACGGAAAAAAACACTTCTTGGGATTTGGATTTATGCATCGTAGCATCAAAAGTAAGTACCGGATTAGACTGCGCGTCAAAAGTATAAGTCAATTCTCTTTGCTTATACTGTTGGTATATGTACATTATAGTAACAGCACCAGTCATGGGACATTTAAGAGGAAATTTGGAGTATTTATGATATTTCCCTTATACATGTAAATGGTCTACCGCTTAGCGTGTTAAAAGATGAAAGTCTTTCATGTTTTATGCGTGTTGTATCAAAGATACTGCAATTAGTTTCCACATATTTAACAAATTAAAACTATGCTTTTTTTCTCCAGTCATGGACACAAAAGTTCCAGTAATGGGCCCCCTATAATGGACATTGCTCTATCAGTATAAAATATTGAAATGGGGAATAAATTACGGCAAAATAAAACAATTTTTGGTATAAGCTTTTATCGCTGAATGTATTTTTCTTTCCACAGCCAATTATTACTGTATTAGATCCATCGAGACAATTCTAATATACCCTAACACAATTAGTTAGGGTTTAATGCGATAAAGTTCCCATGGCCACCTCCTGTCTCCATCATCAGATCAGGTTCATGTTATCATAATATTGCATTATCATCCGATTTGCATACTTAATTACGTACTTACACAAAATTTCAACTGAATCGGAAAAGTGGCTCAAATTCAGCTACCAAGATTGGACCCACACTAACACAGGGCAAGTTAAATAAAAGTTTGGTAAAACGATATTAATTTATCCGAAGTCCGAGAATACCTCCTGATTGACATATTTCTTAACTACATTTTATTTCTGTGTTGTTTAAACATGAAATTATGGCATAGCAAGCATCATTCTGTCATTTGTCCCATCATAGGAGGTACGCAGTTTTACAGCTCCTATAATGGGATTGGGCCAAATACCACTATTTTTTTTCATCTGTGGAGTCACAACATAGTGTGTTGTATACCTTATCTCATGGTAAATGCAATTAACAAAACACATTCTAGTTTTCATCAAGTATTAATTAATTAAAATTTAGTAAATTAACTCACCTTTCTTAGCGAAGTTGTTAAGAATTCGTAGTGGTATTTTTTTTCAGTGACACGACAACTTTTAGGTTGACGCCAATTTCTTAAAAAACAACCAAATTTAATAAAACTTCAAACTGAAACAGCTCTAGGACTCTTATTTATGATACTTAATATACAGCCAGTGTTTATAAACTACTTTTACATACTTATTTTAGAGGAGTTATGTTTTTTTGTCCCATTACTGGTTCCACGTCCATTATAGGGTCCACTACTATATAGTGTTTATGAAATTCAAGTGTCATTTTTTGGCAATTTTTTGAAAACAACTCTAATTTCAACGATACGTGCG
This sequence comes from Cydia fagiglandana, assembly GCF_963556715.1. Taxonomy (NCBI): domain Eukaryota; kingdom Metazoa; phylum Arthropoda; class Insecta; order Lepidoptera; family Tortricidae; genus Cydia; species Cydia fagiglandana. The sequence goes on along the minus strand of NC_085932.1, from coordinate 16,112,939 downwards.
CTGGCGATGTCAGTACCGCGGCAGAGCTTGTAAAGGCAGCGGCATGATCAGCTCCGAACGTTTTCAACGGCGACGACGAGGTTTTTATCGTTGTGTGCGGCGGGCTCCGTGTTCGAGTAAAATGCTATACTGTGTGCGTGTAAACGGCGACTGAGAAACTTTGATCCTAGTACCTACTGTGTATTTGGTTTTACAGTATAATAATATAACAACGGCATATTATTCGGGCAACTAAAATATTAATCAGGAACTTTCATTGGGCATATAATAATATAAATTAGCTGTAGATTAATATATTAGCGCCAATAAAATTAGCCTCGAATATAAGCATCATACTATTAAAAAAACTGGCAGCAAAAGCAAGCCACACAAAATAATTTAGGGAACTTGAAGTGATAGGTTGGCGTCTAAAATAATGAGTTGGCAACTAATATTGTAAAGTTGAAAACTGCCAAATTCCCTAATCCACAAAACAACTCAAATTTATTTAGCTACCATACCATAATGGTCAGTATACTTAAAGTCGAAATTCCTAATCATGAAATACCTAATTGCCAGAATACCATTACCTAGCAATTTTTAATTACTAATTTCAATAGTTATCACAGTGTTCTGTCAGAATCAAAAGATAGGTGCGACGACGAGCGAAGCCAACATGTTAGTGAACAAAGAATAATATTTTAAAACAACGTCATTTTCTTTTTAAAATGTGCTTCATAAATAGTAATAAAATTGTATTAATTTAGGTGCCAAATAAATATTTGATAGGTACCTGCCTATTAATAAACAAAAACTGTAACCGGATTAAAATACAACTCATATTGACATATTTTAAGGCTCCGTTTTTGTTGCCAATCTATTAATGTTAGTACCCCTATTTATTAGGGTGTTGCTTATTTCGTCGAAATTGAAATTTTTCATGTCTCACCCCCTTAAATTATTCTCTTTCACTAAAAAACAAATGTGGATTTTTTCCAGAATTTTCAATTACGTTTTAGGGGTTACTACCGAATTTTGAAAATTTGAACCCTCCATACAAGTTTTTTTACGTTTTTTTCTCATTTTTAGGGTTCCGTAGCCAAATGGCAAAAAACGGAACCCTTATGGATTCGTCATGTCTGTCCGTCTGTTTGTCTGTCTGTCCGTGTATGTCACAGCCACTTTTTTCCGAAACTATAAGAACTATACTGTTGAAACTTGGTAAGTAGATATATTCTGTGAACCGCATTAAGATTTTTACACAAAAATAGAAAAACCGGGCAAGTGCGAGTCGGACTCGCGCACGAAGGGTTCCGTACCATAATGCAAAAAAAAACAAAAAAAAAGCAAAAAAAAAAAACGGTCACCCATCCAAGTACTGACCACTCCCGACGTTGCTTAACTTTGGTCAAAAATCACGTTTGTTGTATGGGAGCCCCATTTAAATCTTTATTTTATTCTGTTTTTAGTATTTGTTGTTATAGCGGCAACAGAAATACATCATCTGTGAAAATTTCAACTGTCTAGCTATCACGGTTCGTGAGATACAGCCTGGTGACAGACAGACGGACAGACGGACGGACGGACGGACGGACAGCGAAGTCTTAGTAATAGGGTCCCGTTTTACCCTTTGGGTACGGAACCCTAAAAAAACGAAAAATTTTGGGGGCCCCCTATACTTAGAACTGAAACTCAAAAACATTTTTTTTCATCAAACCCATACGTACGGGGGTATCTATGGACAGGTCTTCAAAAATGATATTGAGGTTTCTAATATCATTTTTTTCTAAACTGAATAGTTTGCGCGAGAGACACTTCCAAAGTGGTAAAATGTGGCCCCCCCTACCCCTGTAACTAAAAGAAGAGAATGATAAAACTAAAAAAATATATGATGTACATTACCATGCAAACTTCCACCGAAAATTGGTTTGAACGAGATCTAGTAAGTAAAATCATAAATCGGAAACCGCTTTTTTATTATGTTACTGGCTGTTACGGAACCCTTCATGGGCGAGTCCGACTCCCACTTGGCCGCTTTTTTTTATGAGACAACGGGTCAGGTTGTATTAATGTGAAGTTTAACATAAAATAGTACCACTATTTTTTTTTAAGCTTATTAATGCGTGTTTTAGGCGTTCTAAATATTGATTTAGCAGTGCGCAATCTTAAAACAAGAATAAAAATTATTTAAAAATATATATTGACTATACCTAGTATGACTCACTGTCTCACTAAAAAAAAACGAAAAATTAAAAAACCAAATCATCATGTATGAAAAATCCTAATTTCTAAATTCGGTAGCGACCCCTAAAACGAAATTAAAAATTCTGAAATAAATCCACATTTGTTTTTTAGTAAAAGAGAACAATTTAAGGGAGTGGGACATAGAAAATTTCAATGTCGATAAAATAAGCAACACCCTAATATTTATATTTTTTTAACTAAGTCAATTAATTACTTGACAGGTTAAATATGTGCCCATAACAACTATTATGTATAACGGACAGCATTAAAAATATTTGAAGTGACCTGACATTTTATAAGTACTAAATTAAAAAAATGCCTGAATACCGTCCGTTGGTCTGTCCGCCTGTCTGTCCTTCTGTCTATCTGTCTGTCACCTGGCTGTATCTCATGAACCGTGATAGATAAGATAGCTAGCTAGCGTGATTGGGCGCCACCATACAATTTTTTTTTTGCGTAATGGTACCCTTCGTGCGTGTACAGACCGTTCGCACTTGGCCGGCTTTTAAATCCCTTCCCAATCCACCTACGCGCATATCTAAAGTAAACTATGTAGAAGTAGAAGTAAACTAGATGCAACGCACATAAATAATCCGGCAAGAGCCCACCAATTTTGTTCGTGTGCGTTGGGCACAATAAGATTTCCTATATTATTATATTTATTATTTACGAACATTGTTTACAAACTTGACACACATTTTATCGACCAGCCTAATGCGCATGTGTAAGCCAATTTCTTTATTTTAGCTTAGTTTGACGTAATGTACATCATTGTATGCTTACATAAGTAAGTATAGTACTTAACGGAAACATAATGCCCACAATTTAATAATCTATTTATAGATGTTTAATACAACTAAGTGAACGGTTAGCAATCGATGTCTGCGCGCGCAGTTTAAACATGGCTTCTTTATGTAAAAGTCGACAACCGTCGATCGTTCTGTTTCACATACATTGCCGAGTTTTAACTCCTATTGTTATGATGTATTGAAAGGAAAACCGCAATAGATATCATATTATTTTATTTCCACCCCGATCAAAGAAAGGAGGAAGTATCAAAGTAGCAAGTGATCTAACCGCTTCAGCACATATCGAGTTCAGTCATCCGAAGTGCAGCGTTGGGATGACATTGCAGTGAAAATTAAGAATCAGAAAATTTATCAAAGAACCCTTTAATGGAATCGATCAGATATACAAAAAAAGGAACAGTTTCATTCATGAAAACTAATTCTAACACGTGACTAACATGCCAAGTGTATAGTAAAAAACGTGCATAAATATAAAACCTATGTGACCGGTGCACTTCAGTCGGAACTCAAAAAAATAGGTTATTAGGAAAGAGGGCGTGGGAAGGAAACCAGATCTTTCGATCTGGGCCGTAGGGTCCTATTTTGCCTGTGATGGAGAAAGGTGAACGGTTTTCAGAGTATCTGTTCGCGAAGATGGGGCCAGGGGACCGAGGTCCGAAGACCACGGAGGACCGGGCGGCGCCGGTCGACCCCACCGGTGTCAGGAAGTGGTTTATAGAAAATACCATGCTGGTCGTCACTTTAATTGGCGTGCTCACTGGCATCGCTATCGGTAAGTTAATTAATAATTTGAAGATTTCAAAATACACTCGAGAAAATTATTAATATAAAGAAGAAATATTATGTCACTAATATTATCACTAATATTATATAATTTACGATTTTTGTCAACGAATTCAAAATATTGTATACCAAAGATTAGTAACTTTAGAAAGTTTTCGCTATAAGTACGTTTTTTTTGCACCGACTATATAGGGGTCTAGAGTTAAACCAAGAAAAGTCTGCCGCGATTTTGATAGCCCACGCAGTGCAAGTGTTGTTTTTTACGTCATAATTTCATATATATTTGACGTTTAAAAAGACACTTGCACTGCGTGGGCTACCAAAATCGCTGCAGACTTTTCTTGGTCTATATCTAAATGGTTTTCCCCTAAAGTTCAAAAGTTCAATGGTTTATTAAATTAAATATTGAATTAGTTAAAGTGAAATTCATTATATAGCATGGATATGCCATAATCTATATCAATGCTAATACTTAATTTTATTTCAGAGGAAAAATGTTTTTAGTCATATATTTATATTCTTGTAATTTATATTCTTGTAAAGTCAACATTTTTTTAAAGTTATAGAGGTACAACTCCTAAGTACCATGCCATTAATTCTCGAAGTGTTAACACATCCATTAACCGACAATGACAAATTAGATCGATGACAAATAAATTGTTGGTTCCGTTGTCGCGTCGTTCAGGTCTTTAAATTAGTTGAATTCTTAATGTACTTTATAAATGGATTGCTTCGTAAATACAAACATAAGACTACAATCACATTTTCGTTAAATAAATGAGTCAATGACAAAAGAAAAATATATATACACATAGTTTTGTTTACATTTTATGAAATTCAAAATATTTGTAACTGTCTAATGCCTGGGTTCTGAGTCTGTGGGTTATAGATATATGTATGCCTACCATGAAAAATACGAAATATAATTTGGTGGCTACCTTAACGTCATAAATCGTTCATTTATGTGAATTTCATTAGCATTTTAATAAGTACATATCTTATCCAATGCTGTTATGCAATGTATTTAAGCCTTCCTGACTTAAAGTAGAAATCGCGTGACTGACCTTGACTTTCCGGAAAACAAGCGGCTGGCACACGCTGACTCGGCCAAATTGATTCGAGCTATTATTAGGGTGGACCCATTAGGGTGATTAGCATATGATAAAAACAATATCTACATACGGGGCGCATAGTTGTTATCAAATGAAAAGTAGCGTTACCTAAGTCTACTGACATGAGCTGCAATATGTACGCAAATTTCATTATTTCATTTATTTTCCAGGTTTCGGCTTGCGTCCATACAATCTCGGTCCCGATGCTTTAATGATCATTTCGTACCCTGGCGAGCTCTTCATGAGGCTATTGAAGTTGATGATCCTTCCTTTGATCATAGCGAGCCTGATCGCTGGATCTGCTAGCCTGAACGCCAAGATGAGCGGGAAGATTGCAGTCCGGACTCTACTCTATTTTATACTAACGTCCATGTTTAACGCTTTTCTGGGGATACTCCTTGCAATGATGATACACCCTGGGCAGCCGGAACTGCGAGAGGACTTTGTCGTAGCCGTTGAAAATAAAAGAGATCACAGTATTCTTGACAGTCTTCTGGATATTGGTCGGTGAGTTCATTTGCAAATCATGGACTAAATACAAGGTAAAGAGTTTTTAGAATTGATAAGATTTGCAAGCTTTTACTCATAATTACAATATTAGTCAACCCCTTGTAGTCGGAACTAGGAAATATCTGAGTGTCAGAACAGCTGAGTCGGTCGGAGTAAGCGCATGTGATTGGTAGTCGCAATGATAATTCAAAAATATATCATTGCTAGAAAGAATATCTCCCACCTTCATTAATAAAATGCGACCATTTTTTTACATTCATGTATATATATATATACTTTGTTTTTACCACATCATGTTATAGCTATTCCAAATTTTTGGCTACAGAAACATATTCCCGGACAACATCGTGCAGGCCGCGTTCCAGCAGGCGCATACCGTATACGCGGAGCAGCCGTCGCTGTTCGCCAGGAACCTCACGGATAACGACACGGCGCCGGCTCTAGTCCGTGTCGTGTCCTACAGGTAAGAATCACAGAGAACATTGGAAGAACCATAAAATAATAAAGAATAGGTGTCCCACCGCTACAGTAGTGAAGCCTTTAGTCGGCTCTTCCCACACGGTATCCACTTCCTAACAGGTTTTATGAACTAGGCTTTATTATTCTAAAGGTACAGCCGGCCTAGCCAAGGTTACAATCGCTATCGCTTCGACAACGAAAAGCATTATGTCTCTCTATCACTCTTCCATATTAGTGTGACAGTGACAGTTGCGTTTCGATCGCTACGGAGCGTAAGCGATTGGCATCTTGGCTACGCGGCCAGCACCGTGTACCTTTCAGTTTAAGCAAGTGTACACCGTATACTCCCACCGCTGTCGCGTTCAGCGAGCAGCCCGACGGATTTCGTTACGTTACTCGCCCTTATCCATGTCATCTCGTACATTGTGTGTCCGGAATTGATCAATTCGGAATGGAGGTCTGCACGCGTAATTTAGTCACTTAAATCACCTTTTATTAGGATAAAGTGGTACGCACTTATGTTTTTAGCTAAGTATGTGTCTATATCGATATTTATAATTTATTTACATGCAGCATGTTTTTTTTATTTTAGATCAGGCACCAACACACTCGGCCTCGTTTTCTTCTGCCTCGTGTTCGGGAGTTTGCTCGGCACTCTGGGCCCCAAGGGCCAGGTTGTCATCGACTTCTTTCAAGCCATCTTCGAGGTCATCATGAAGATGGTGACGGGCGTCATGTGGTTCACCCCCGTGGGAGTCAGTAGCGTCATCGCTGGGAAGATTCTTGGTGTTAGCAATGTTGGTAAGTGTTATATTGTGATATAATGCTGTATAAAGCTGACTCCGGGCTACATTAGGATCCAACCGAACCGGGAAAGTACTAACATACACCCATCCTAAAGACCCCTGTTCGAAAACCTTACCCGTTGACTACTTTTATGGTTAGCTTTAGATCATTGCTAATACATCAAAAAAGGCGCAACTTGTGCCATGATTTGTAAATATTGTACAGTCGCAAAACATCGGAACACGCACTCTAACGCCTTGACAATAGAGGTGTGTTCAGATATTTGTGAGCACTTTGGCCGCTCCGATATAGTATGATGGCGACTGTACAAAACACAGAAAGGAATATTTAGTCACCATTCTAAGAAATGAAGTAGTTTTCTTCAAATGTTGCTCGTTTTGTTTATTATGACATTTCCATACGTTTTAACGAATTAACCGAATAACGTTATACCTACTTATTTATTGTTTTGTATTGTGATATTTAATATTATAGTTGCGTTTAAAAAACAGCCTGATATTAAAACCCACTGGTGTAATCATAATCAACCTTTAACTCAGTATGATTGTTCCAGCTCAAGTGATGTCCCAGCTGGCCTGGTTCATCGCCACGGTGGCGGTGGGTGTGTTCCTGTACCAGCTGATCGTGATGCAACTCATCTATTTCGTGTTCCTACGGAAGAACCCCTACAAGTTCTATTGGGGACTGTCTCACGCAATGTTGACTGCTGCCGCTACTGCTTCCACGTAAGTATCTATACTTACATGAAAAACCTTAAGTATAATAAATTAATAATTTAATAAAGCCCACCAGTTTGTTGCATGAATTTATCAGCAAAATCTTTTTTGACCATATTTTCTATGATTCTATTCTCGTACGGTACGTAACGCGTTTCAGCTCTAATAAACTACTTAGTGTTCTCATAACTAGGTACGTATATCATAGCCAGCCAGTGTTTGGCGACTGAGACATATGGTAGGTACAGAATTGTGATGATGATTGTTTCATTGATTAGTTTAGCGTTTTCTTCTACACGATAAAAACTGTCAGCTCCATTTCAAGCATCACATTGTGTTATTTCCAGAGCTGCAGCCCTCCCAGTTACGTTTCGCGCGATGGAAGGCCCGCTCCGCATCGACCCTCGCATCACACGGTTCGTGCTGCCCATCGGCTGCAACATCAACATGGACGGCACGGCCCTGTTCCTGGCTGCTGCCAGCGTCTTCGTCTGCCAGATGAACAACCTGCATCTAGGGTTCGCGCAGCTCGCTACCATATTGTAAGTATTGGGTTATTCCCACTAGTTACCACCAAGTTCTTACCAGTGGTAATTTTTTCCCAGTGGTAAAAGGTGGGAAAAAAATTCCCAGTAGTTACCACTGGTAAGAACTTGGTGGTAACTAGTGGGAAAACCCTAAGTATTTGGTGATTGAAGAAACAACTGTAGGTCTATCGTTTAAATAAACCGGTTGGGAAGAAGTTATTATGTTGTATGAAGTTGTTCATGTGGAACATTAGTAATAAGTTGTTTCTAAGAGTTACATGTATGCAATAAACAATTCTGATTCCGATTCTTATGGTCAGCTACGGATTGGTTGAGAGCTTAGCTGCATTATGATGATTTATATTTTGTATTGAGTAGGTAAATGCCTATGTACCTATTATTAGAAAACTAGTTCCATAATTCAGCTGCCTTTTACGAGAAAATCACTGGAGACTTCTTAACCAACCGCCTGAGATTCTATGGATCTTTGCAGTCGCTACTAGAAAAATAGGTAGGTACCTACTTATGTTCGAATGGGTACCTACTAATAAAGAAGCAGGTCAGGAATAATTTGTATACAATTACCTTATTTCTTACAATTACCTACAATGTCGGAAGGCGTATGTGCTTACGATAAATCAACCCCATTGAGACATTGCAAGTATCCAAGCTACGTTTGGCCACAAGTTTCCTAATGTTGCAATGTTGTCCTTCTAGCTTGACTTCGACAGCGGCGTCAGTGTCGTCTGCGTCAGTGCCGTCGGCCGCCATGGTTCTACTGCTCGTGGTGCTGGCGGCGGTGGATGCGCCCGCGCACGACGTGTCGCTGCTGTTCGCCGTGGACTGGCTCGTGTGAGTATCGTGTGGTGGGGTGCTCTACGTTACTATGATGAGAGGTTGTGGAGTCTAAAACACTTACGGCTAAGAATACTTGTTAACTACTTTCTGGCCTGCTGTGGAAATGCAAGAAACTAATCAAAGTGACCGGTGGTCTATTCGCCTTGTTATAGCTGCAAGTTGTGATGTGGTCGCCAAATGGTCACTTTTCTCATTCAAAAGTACCATAAATGCCATAACCATAAATATAACCTTGATCACCTTTGAATTTAATATTCCAGAATCATATCGATTTAGTGATACACGGCGGAATACTTGCAACTATCTATTATATCTGATTATATACTTACGTTTCGGATAGTAGCTAAAATAAGTGGCGTAATTAGTAATATATATAACGGCCTAAAATTAGCCTGTCGTTGGTATGGGAAAGTGGATAATATTGGGGCTCTTAGGATATGGGACACACGATATATTCAATTAAATAAAAGCCTGTATAACACGTTTCAGTGACCGGATACGCACCACAAACAACATGCTGGGAGACTGCTACGCGGCTGCGGTGGTGGAGCACCTCTCCAAGAAGGAGCTGATGGCTTGCGATGCCGTGACCATGGTATGTACCTACTGGATATTATATGAAAAGACTTTCGTTATGCCGAATCAAGTACCTAATAAGTTTATTTAGTATCAAATCGAATGGTACTACCTACAGGTATTTTTTCGAAATTCGAATAATAATGACCATTTTTTTACTAGATAGAGGGTAATTCGCCAGTAACTGGCCACTATTAGTAACTGGCCGCCCTAAAAACAACTAAAAATAAATTATATTCACTTATAAATAGAATTAATTTCAGTATAAGGTGGCCAGTTATTGTAACCTTATACTAAAATGAATTCTGTTTATAGGTGAATAAAATTCATTTTTACTTTAGGGCGGCCAGTTACTAAAAGTGGCCAGTTACTGGCGAGTTACCCTATTTATTTACCTATTATTTCAAGTAAAACCACCGAAAGAAAATGTAAGTACCTATTATAATAATATTAACCAAAATAAATTTGTTTCTAGGAGCCAGTGGTAGCCAATGGTCTCATTCCAACACCAAACACAGAAGATGAAAGATTAGATACACCATCAGGGAAAAAATCCATAACATCCGACGACATTATCATCGATATGCATTTATCCAACCAGGCAAGCAGTAGTCCTGTCAAACGAATTTAGCTCTTGAAATTACTATAACAGACTGTGTTTTGAAACCATTTTTCCAAATAGGCAAATATCAAAGTTGTCTGGATTTTAGAATTGATTTTCAATTGTTAAATATTTCCATTCAGTGGTCCCAATTATTGTTACTTAATTCGCGATGCTAAGACTGGTGTATCCCCATGTGTCCCTGACGGGGACAGAGATGAGGGTAGGTGCTTTCATATAAATCTTTCCCATTTGTCCCCACCTCATGTATGGCGGCGGTTGCTTTAAGGTGAGGGACAAATGGGAATACACCAATATTTCATACCTTAACTATAATATTTTTCATTTTATCTTTGAAATATGAGGCCTGAATAGTTTGAAAGACTGAATAATTGAATAATTATAGAAAATAGGCAAGGTGATGGAAGAGCAATATCCGAAGTACTCTGTACGGTTTAAAGGTCGGTAGGTACTTAAGAATATAAAGAAATGTAGGTACGTAAATGATTCACAAAATGGCTGGGTATATTATAATAAAGAGATTATATATCTATCCACTCAGGTACGACGGCCGTAAAAACCAAAATCTTAGCATCGTAATTAAGTTTAGGTACTTAAATATGGCGATTTTGTATCCGAAGTTTTGACATTGTTCGATTAAGTATTATCCCTGTTGATAACTTTGATAAGATAACCCGAGACCGCCACCAGCGTTGTGAAGTGTTCTCATATGATCATATGGTCAATGTGGTCTTAAACAAATCCGCTTTAGATGTAAAAAGGGAATGTAGGACCTACTTTTTCAAATAAGATCTGATATAATATGTTATTGTTAATACTTTTTAAATACGGTTAGGATTTGGCTAGAATCAAATAGTTTCAGCGATGAAAAAAGGTAGGTACTAGGAAATACCTACCGTAACCACCCATCTATACATGGTATAATAATATACTCCGCCTGGTACTCTCTTCCCGTCTTTTCGTGGCCACCTGACTGACACAAACTTACGTCATCATGCAACAGCGCTATATGATAATATGCGATAGCGCTATATATAGCGGCCATGTTATTGTGACGTAGGCTTGTGTCACTCTGGGAAGAGTAGACCACGTTTTATTAGACTATGCATCTATACTACAACAGTCCACAAGTTCAATACGTAATTAAGTATCAATTTTTATCTAAGGGTTTTCTTCGATTTATAAAAATATGTTGCTTTTGCACTACGAATTCCAAATGAAAGTCGTACTTGAACGAAGACATTAAAGTTAAATTTTAGACCATAGGTTGGAGCTTATGGACTATAGTTGGGTGACTTTACGGTACTCATATGTATGCTACTTAATTAGGTAGCTGCAACGTATCATCATTCGATAATAATTCAATATTTGTATCTCAAAAGTTGTTATTATGTAAGTACCTACCTATTTCTAGATTAGTTACGCATTATCAGATCCTTATTTGAAAATACAACATTCATATTTTTACAACCTAACGGATAAATTACGCCTTAGGCCCTAGTATGTACATATTGATATTAGGTACTATTAGACTGTTATATTCATACATACAACATACATGAGCTATCTGAATGAATGTGAGTGAAAAAGATATTTAAATATACGGGTGCAAAATATGTAACAAATGAAAATAGCACGCACATTGTGATATTTTTAAAACCCAATGTGCTACGTAGATATGAACGAATTATACCAATAAAGTAATTGATTGTTATAGGCAACGTATGAATACTGATACAACCGTCAGATATTACATGCTTGCGAGAAAGATTAGTCTTAAGGACAAGGACATTAATAGTAAATAAGGAAAAATCATCTTCATGTCGATTAGAAAAGATGTCTATCTATAAGATAGTTTCAGATTACATAACATTGTGAATGACAATTAATTTTTTATCTAATTAAAAGAAGACGGAGAAACGTATCACCGTCAAAGTGAAATACCCCTATACTAACAAAATCATACTATTGTACGCGACACCATAATCGAGTTACTTAAACGTGTAGTGATATAGGCATTTGTAGGTATAAGTCCTAAGCAAGTGTTTTACTATTAGCAAGTAGGATTGTTCACAATAATGCAATTATTGTAATGGCCTTAGACAAAATAACCATCGTTATATGTATTTTATTGTATTATTTCTGTATATCATATTTTGGAATATCATTTTTTATTAGGTACGTTGTAGTCCTAAATCGTAAAGACATTGGAATCACGTTTTTATAAAAATATGTGTCCAGTTCTTAACAAATCATTATTAGTATATCAATGTCCAACTGTGATATATCGTTACTTTGTAATTTGTCATTAATTTCATTCACTAATAATGCATTGATGAATAAAACCAATAGTTAAATTTTCAACAGTTTTATTTACTTTCTTTATAACATCAGGACATTTTGGCTTAAAGTTAAATATTTTTATTATTTATTTACATTCATATTGCTCTGTTTTTATTACATTGAAAATCAGTAACCACTGATGTAACAAAATAATAAAAGCCGAGCATTTCAAATATTAAGGTACCTATATTCGTTTCTAAGATGAAATCACAGAACAACAATATTCCAAAGATTTACAAATCTCAATATCATATCAAGGTCATTTTTAATAAACGTTTAAAAATACATAAGTAGAAAAACATGGACCATCGTCTATTTAAAAAGTCATCCTACATGATTGTGGAGTGGCACCGACCTTTTATTGTCATAAAATATTCCGATACCCCCCATATTACTGCAATGTTCTGCCGCCTGAGTGCACCACTAGCACAAATTGTAAACAGAACAGAACCTTGAACAGTTATTTTAACAAGTTTTCACTATGACATTGGTGCATCAAGGCGGTTTGTTTACAGAGGGCCTACCGCGAAACGCGAAAATCGAAATTTCTTTACCTGCCTTTCTATAACTCTTGCATATTCGAGCGAAATATCGATTTTCGTGTTTCGCGGTAAGCCCTCTGTTTGTGCTAGTAGCGCCCTTTACGCAGAGTTTTGCATAATATTTCCTATCGTTTCTTGATTGTTATAAGATTTGTGAATCCGGTAAGAAATTTGAAACAACGTAGGTAGGTAGGTAGTTTACATAACGGCACATTGATTTAAGTTATAGAGGCTGGCAGGAGAATTGAGATGATTGATTACACACACAGCTACATGGAGTCTAGGTATTAACCTACACTAGTATTACAAATTATAGACGTCAATGTCCGGATGTCGCCGTCGACAGGATACATCTGGGATCACTACTACCAATTGCAAAAATAATGAAGGAATGAGTGAATGTGATTTAAGTACACGTTATTTAAGTTAATTACCTGGTGTACAATCGACGTCAAAGATATGTTTACACTTTTCGCCTTATTACAAAGGAGTGCTACAGTGTATACATATAGTATATATACACTGTATATAGTGCTACAGTGTATACATATAGTATGTATAATGTGCATAAAGATTTACAACAAGCTTCCAGTAGATATTAAAAACGAAAAAGTTGACAATATATTTAACAAAAAACTTACAAAATATTTACTAGACAACAGTTTTTATAATATGCAAGAGTTTTTTGAAAGTTAAATTTATGTTAGGTGTAGGATACATAATATAAATATAAAGATCTCATTAATGTAATTATTTCCATAATTATTTATATTGCGATTAAGTTTATATTACGTACCTAATATTATTGTTAGATTGTAAGCTACATACTTAAATTGTAGTGCCCTTACAGGGTTCATAGCTTGTTCACCATTCTAAAGTAAGACCTAATTGTACCTATGAAAGCATTAAATTACTGAACTGAATTACATATCATTGACGTCGACTGTTCATTGAATTAAACGTTATGGTCATTTTTGCACTTGATTATTTTTTTAAGATATAGGAGGCAAACGAGCATGCGAATTGCCACCCGCAACACCGGAGGGGTTGTAAGTGCGTTACCGGACTTTGAGGAAGGCAGGAAGTTTCTGGACTTTGGTACGAAAAAATAACATAATTTTTTATATCCAGCTGCTATAACCACACATGTAGTGGTGTGCGTAACCTCAACTCTAGTGCCGATAACTATATACAAGCAGATTTTATCATTTACCTACTGAAAATTTGTGACTGCGTTTTATAATACACACCTCTTGCTCAACATCAATTGCAATATCTAAGAATTATCTTATAGCTTACAGTAAAGCTGATTGTTTGTTTACAAAATATAATAATAACATGGCAGTCTTCAGTTTATATTTTACAAGGCACTAAAATATACAAACTAATATGTACAAGAATAAAGTTACAACCCGAATGGATATATTTACATTTACCGGAAAATCGGTAATAAGCGCTTAATACATCACTTTGAGCATATTCAGGGCATAAGGATGTACGACATGCACAAAATGATTAAATTAGAATATAAAGCTAAACCGATTAGATCGGTTGAATAAATATTACTTAATACTTATAGGCAAAACAGTCGTTCTGTTATTTACAAACCGCTAAATTATATTAAAGTTCATATCCTCATTGTGGAATGAGTTTTTCTACTAGCAGGATTTGGTGGAAGCCCTGGTCCTACTAACGGAGACATAGAAGGTGACCGTGTGGCTAAAGGTGACAAAGATGGTGAAAATGAAGGAGACATAGCCGCAGCGGCCGAAAAGCCACCGGGCACATCATGACTAATTGGTGACCTGGGTAACAAGTGCTGAGGCTGTCTGCAAGACAAAGAGGGCGCCGGGCAACTCCTAGGGGCAACGGTGGTTAGTAAAGGAGGCGGCACACTCTTCCCACCGGATAATGATGTCCCTTTGCTCTTAGCACTAGACGCGCCACTGTTACCACTTTGCAACGAAACTGCATCATCTTTAAGACGTGCAATTTCAGAAAACACATGCGCTAGGGGTTGATACTGAGGTCCCCAATCTAAAAGGTAGTCCCAGTTGTAACTACCGGTCAATTCTTCTTCTGAATGTACTATTGAGCTAAGACTTCCAGTCATTGATGGTCCAGCTGTAGGAACAGCCGTATTTTCTCCTGGAGCACTAGGGAAAGCGCCTAAAGCCATGGCTCTATCTACAGCAGCACTATTTTCATCAGCGCTGCTTGCTCTTTCACTTCCAGTTACTTCATTTAATTTGGCGTAAATAAGATTAGTTATATCATTTTCATGAGTTCCGTCTTCATCAAAAATATGCATTGGGTCTATAGACCCATGATGAAGCATGTTATCTTTATTTACTACGTTTTCAGAACATCTCCTGGACGAAGTAGACGCTCCACCGCCGGTAACAGTATCCACTATTCCCAGACGTGCGAGATACTCTTGTGTATTGTGTACAGAAACATCAGATAAATTGTCATCATCAACTCCGTCGGTTTGTCTATGAATACCAGAATCCCTTTGCAATGGTCCCTCATTGATCATCCTTATTTCTTCATCTTCGCCATCTTCCCCGTCTTCTGCGGAGCCTCTGCCGCTAGAGCCAGATTGGTCTGAACCCGATAATTCTGAAGTTGTAGCAGCACCTGAATTAGAACTAGCAGTATGAGGTCCATATGGAGGAATCTCGTCGTATTTTGGAGGAGCAAATTGATTACCACCACTCACGGCGCCCGTGTTTCTAATAGGAATAGTATCAAAAGCACTTGGGTCTACATAACTGTTAGTTGCACCTACTCCTTCAGAATTCAGACCAGGCTTATTGACCTTTTTGTGCCTCTTATTTTTCATGTGTAGGAACAGAAATGCTGCTGCAAAAATTATTATGATAAAAATAAAGACGATTAAAAGACCTAATGCCCAGTCTGAGAGTCCACTGGCGGCTGCTGGCACTGCTGAATCGGTAATAATATTCATATCCGAGACAACCGCCAACGAATCGGGCAATATTTCCACCGCGGTTTTATTTGTTAAGGAACCTTGTCGGCCGGAACTTGCCGTAATGACTAAGCTTATAGCTTTATGATTCCCAAACAAGCTTTGCACAGACTCTACTCTTTTCTTAAGAATTATAACACCCGTGGTCCGGTTAATTTTAAAGTATGGGTGCGATGTTGAGAGTTGGTATACTATTCTTCCATCAACTCCCTTGTCTCTATCAGTAGCAGTCGTTTGACCAATCATATATCCAGCAGGAAGAGGACCTTTCTTTGGAATTGGAAAATTGTATGTTTTCTGTGTGAACTGGGGGTAAAACTCATCGCGACTTTCAATATCAATCCTGACCTTCACAGTTGAAGACTTCCCGCCTACATCTGAGGCTTTGATGGAAAATTCGTATTTATTCTTCTGCTCATAATCAAAAACAGCATTCGTATTTATCAATCCTGTTGACGAGTCTATTTGAAACATTTTCCAAGAGTCATCATTTTTATTATAGCTCAGAGATATGGGTACTATGGTGTAATTTAATATTCCATATTTGCCTTTATCCAAATCAGTTGCTCTTGCTGTGAATACTGATGTACCTACTCGTTCATTTTCGGCTACCGTTTCATAGTATTGATTTACCGGGAAAGCCGGGACATTGTCATTTTCATCCATTATACTAATATGGACGTTAATGCTATTGCAAAGTGATGGTATGCCTTGATCACAAGCAACAATAATAAGTTTGTATTTCGTAAAGCCGACGTCATAATCAAGACTCTTGTTCACTGTCAAAATACCGGTTACCGGGTTAACAAAGAATAAGTGATCATCGTCTCCAGATGTTATATTATAAATTATAGCAGAATTGGGAGTTCCATATAAATCAGCATCAGTGGTTGTTACTTTGCTCAGAGTGGATCCAGGTTTTGCATCTTCGCTGACAGTTAGTTCAAAATCACCCGACGAAAATAGTGGAGGATTATCATTGGCATCCGCTACAGTTACAAATACAGTTATTGAAGTTTTGTTTTGACTATACGACATCATTTTTCCTTGCTCTACGGCTGCTAAACCAAGAACGTATGAATCTTGAGTTTCTCTATCAAGCTTGTTTACTAAAATCAGTGCTCCGTCAAGAGTCACATCAAAAGCATCGCCTTCGTTCCCCGATATAATTAGAAATTCCAGGCTGTATTTCTTAAGAACATCATTGATACCGCCGATCTGCAGCAGCGAAGACCCTCTTTCTGTATCTTCATTAACGGTGATCCTGAAATTGTTGAAAATTATGATGTATTTGTTTGTATTGTAGTCAGGCGAGAATTTGAATGTTAAAATAGTTTAGAATATCAGAATATCAGCGTTGCCCTGGATTTTTATCATGGCTCACAAGGGATTTTTGGGGTCCATCTGGCAATTTACCTAATCTTAAGAAATGGCACAGTAAGGGCACAGTCTTCCAAGCCAAAGGGGTTATTATTACAAGGCCATAATTTGAATTATAGTTTCCTTGTGCTATTTTATGTGTCGCACGTCTTACCGGTAGACTACCAATAAGTACTTATAGCTGATGAAAAAGCCTCTTAAAATATAAATCATACAAATTTCTTACCTGTATGTATCCTGTCCAATAAACGGTTTTATCTCCGATGTCGCACCCGTACTGATCCTGACGGCGGCTACAGCGCTCTTGTTGGGTTTGCCGTGGTCAGTAGCCATCACTGCCAACTGACTGTCTCGTTGACTCGGCAATGTACTGTAGTTGACGAATATAGCTCCAGATGTAGCGTCTATGTAGTAACCCTTGCTGTCACCAAGGATTGAGTACGTCACCTTTCCGTTATCATCACTGTCTCTGTCCTTGGCGCTAACGGACCCGATTTCGACATTACCAGCTCCTTCTGAAATGTTAAAAAAAATTATGAATGAAATGTATTCCTGCAAACCGCAAACGAAATGGTTTACATTTCATATACTCGTACCATAACCGATCCATGAAGTAGGTATCAAATTCTAAAGTACCTAAACAAATTCAAGTTCAATACCTACTGGACGGATTCACGTTCGCCAGTCACAGAAGAGAAGTACCTACGATAAGTATAAATTTAATTTTTTAAACTCCGCAAAAACCAAACCAATAAAAAATACTAAGAACTTTTCCGAGCAAGTCAGTTATTAAACAAAATTATCGGTATTTTTTTTTATAAAAATAAAACTATGACACATGACAAATGAGAACTACGAGTATGACACAAAATGATTTATACAGAAATCCAAAAATAAGTTTACTCAATGGATAACTGGAAGAGATCTCGCAAAGGGATATGTTCGCCTTTGTACTTAAATGAATTAATAAAATACATATTATAACTAAATAACAATGTCAAACTTTCAACATTTGTTTTAGGGTTAAAATAATAGTTCAAGTGACTGCTACATAATTATATTATTTTATAGCCTAATTATGTACGTACAGTCAATAATATATTACTTTTCGAAGGCCGCAAAAATATGGGTCACACTACCTATTATGGCTCTACAAATAAGATCGTGTCAGATATTTTTGAGACCTTTCATGTGTAACATATCTATTCTATTGCGGGTGACTGTACACTGTTTTATCTACACACACATTATAAGCTATAAAATATGTGTTTAGGAAAAAAAGGAATATAGGGCAAAACAAATTGTTTTGTTTGTTTTTTTTTTTAATTTGAATGTAATTTTTTACAAGTATCAAATCGATATTGAGGCAATAAAAATTATGCAATCAATTAATTTGCTGTTTTTGACCGCATTATAAAGGGTTTATTATGTTATACTGTGTGTAGATATACAGTATGTAACTGAACGAAAAACAATTACTCAAACCCGTTAATACTTAGGTCACACTGAGCCACTTTTACTATGGGACAAACCCCGAAAACGCGGAAAAAAATTGGATGTTTCATATATTTTGCTGGTCTGATATTGCAATTTTCTATGGAAGAGTCAATTTTTTTTACATTAACGGGTTTACAGGTAATTGGCTTTCGTTCAGTTACATACTGTATGTATATTATATGCGAATATTTTGGGTAATCTGTACCCATAAGTATGATTTAATACTAACCTGGTAAAATCCGATTGTAAGATATTTCATCAAACACTGGTGCGTTGTCGTTGACATCCAACACCTTGATCGTCAAAGTCGTTTTGGCGACGTGTTCGTTATCCGACACGCTCACATTCACCTCGTACACCTTCTTCGTTTCAAAATCCAGCGCTTTAATCAAAACAATCTTTCCGCTATACCGGTCGATCGAAAACCTATTGTCCTCTTGAGTTATAGAATACTTTAGAGCAGGATATGTGTCAACGTCGTTCGCCGTAACGGATGTCAGCACTGACCCAACTTCCGTTCCTACAAAAACAAAACAAAATGTCAAAAGAGGTCTACGATACCCTCTCGCTTTTAAGAAACGGCTGCCGGTTTAACGATCAGCAAAATAACCTCTAAAACAAAACTGTTGTCGACGTACAATGATTAAAAAAGAAAACAAAAACCAACGCGAATCTTTGGGGGAGGCACCGCTAAAACATGCACTCGAAAAAATGTAATACCGTCCAATAAATATTGATCCTTAAGGAGTCCCTTTTATTTAATCTCGACGCTGGAATCGAAACGTCGCGGGCTCGCGGAGTCGGGAATACAAATTATGTAAAATGCCTCCCTCTTTGTAAGACGCTTTTTGTTCTACCAATTTATTTCGAAAAGTCGATAGGCCGACCTACAGCAATTTAAAACCGAATACGTAAACGAGTACAAAAACTTGGAAAACAAACCTTCTGATACTGCGATGACATTTGGCGGAGGGAACGTCGGCTGGTTATCGTTAACGTCCACTACGTTGATCCGCAACGTGGCCGTACCGGTCATCTGCGGGTCGCCCTCGTCCGTCGCAATGACTGTCAGTTTATAAGTCTCCCTTATCTCACGATCCAGCACTATATTTGTTTTGACCGATCCTGAGAATGCTGGCTCAATAATAAACGCGTTATCGTGGTTGCCGTCTACTATGTGGTATAGAATCCTCGCATTCACTCCGCGGTCGCTGTCCTTTGCGGCTAGTTGCACGACAAACTCGCCCTTAGTGTTCCCTTCGAGCACGTTTGCGATGTATTGCTGTTGCGTAAATCTGGGAGCGTTGTCGTTTTGGTCCAACAGATTTATTGTTACGTCGCAGTAGCCGTATAAGACCGGCGTACCTTCCGTTCGGGCGACCACGACGAGATGCCGCGTCGGGCCTGGGTGCGACTCGTAATCTAAATTAGCAGAGTTATTTACTCGTATGAGTCCCGAGTTAGAATCAATTTCAAATGCATATTGGTCATCCCCATTGCCGAATTCATAAATAACTCTTTGGCGCCGCCCGTCGCTACGAACAGCCGTTACTTGTAACACGTCTTTTCCGTAAGACAGATTTTCTTCGATGGTAACGTTGTAACTTGCGTTTTGGAAATTAAGTAATGGCGTTTGATCGGAAGACTCCCCTACCCTAATTTCTATAAGTCCTATGGAACTTTGAGGTGGGTTGCCCTTGTCCTTTGCCATTACTTTTAAGTGAATAAGTTTTCCATTTTCACTAGCTAAGCTTTGCGTTGCTGTTAACACGCCTGTTGTCGGGTTGATACGAAATTTATTGTTAGACGTATCAATTAGTTCGTACAATATTTCTGCATTTGTACCGATGTCATTGTCAGTTGCAGACACCCGAAGTAAACTTTGCCCTGGTGGGGTCAAAGTAGCGACTTTTTCTTTAAATGGATATTTCGTGAATATAGGTTTATTATCATTTACATCGGTTATAGAAATCTCCACCGATACTCTTTGAGAGCGAGCCACGTATCGTCCTTCGTCTGTAGCTACAGCTTCCAAATGATAAAGGTTTCTTTCTTCTCTGTCAAATAACCTGAAATTATAAATTACATAAATAAAATTATTGTTAAAAAATCTGGGAAGTTCGGTCAGATTTGTACTACGAAACTTACCCGGTAGTGAAGATGATTCCTGTTTTGTTATCAATTCTGAATAATCCTTGGCTTTCATTTGCTAATGAATACACAATACGTTTATTAAAACCGAGGTCAGCATCTGTTGCTCTGACTTTTATAACTGATGTATCTAATGGAGCATTTTCAGGTATCGCAGCAGAATAGTGCCCAGTGTCAAATATAGGGTCGTTATCATTTTGGTCTTCAACGATAATTGAAATATTACAAGATCCTTGTAATGCTACTGGTGAGCCATGATCGAAAGCAGTTATAGTAAGTTGATATTTTGACTGCGTTTCTCTATCTAAAGTTCTTGCTGTTAGTTGTCCTGTTGTATGGTCAATTGCGAATTTGTTTCCATTGTTACCAGATGTAATACTGTAAGTTATGACCCCATTAGCACCAATATCTTTGTCTGTAGCAGCAATAGTATGAATGACTTCCGGGTCATTATTTTCAGGGACTGCTAAAGAATAGCAAGAACCGGTTTTAAAAGTGGGCGGATTGTCATTTACATCTATGACAGTTATTGTCACAGTAGTGACATCAAAATTTGTAGTAGATTGAAATGTACTAGCATCAGTAACGTAGACTGGGAAAGTATACTGATATCTCTCTTCACGGTCGATTTTTGATTTAATTGTAACTGTCCCTCGACGAGGGTCAACGACGAATTTATCTTCGGCAACGCCTGGTGGAATGATGTATGTCAAATTTCCTAAAAAAAAAAACATAATTAAGTTCACGAACGATGACTGATGAGCAGCAAGTTTTTTTTTTACCAGCTTGAACCTACCTGCAGAACCCCTTGATGACTTAGCAGTCAACCTTGTAACAAAGCTACCAGGACGAATATCTTCACTAATATTAGCTTTGTAAAATGCTTCAGTGAATCTCGGGGGAACATTAGTAGATTCTTGCAGATTTAGCTGCAGAATCATGTGGCTTTGTCTGTTGAATGGCATGCCGTGGTCTGATGCAGTAAGGTTAATTTTATATTGACCGGACCGTATTTTAGTAATATCAGAAGAAAATTTCTTTGATAGAGTTAGCCTCCCGGTGTCATATTCCATTGCAAAATATGAAAGTTCGTTTCCACTAGAGATATAATAAGATACTTTTCCATTATCTCCTGAGTCGGCATCTATAGCTAGCGCTTGATACAACGTTCCGGTAAGAGTATTTAAGGCCACAGATGCTTTGTTTTTAGATACAAATTTAGGAACATTATCGTTAGCATCAGTTATAGATATGTGCACAGTAGCTAGCGTTGACATCCTTTCTGTTTCATTGACTGCCATGTCCGTAGCTTCTACAACGAGCCAGTACTCTTTTAAAACCTCGTAGTCAAGAGTTGCCGTAAGAGTTAATGACCCTGTCAGAGGGTCTAAAGCAAATGTCTTACACGATGGAGGCAATGATGACACGACTCTAAAATTTAATTCTCCATTCGGCCCCGCGTCGTCATCTTTAGCGGTGAAATTAAAAACAGTCATTCCTAAAGGAGTTCCTTCTGAGATTTCTATGTTTATTGGATTTTGTGGCCACTGTGGCGCGTTGTCATTTACATCAACAATTTCTATTTTTACTGTTACAGCACTACTTTGAGGATTATTAGTAGCTGAAGTGTCTAACGCTCTAACTTCCAACCTATATTCGTCCTGCACTTCTCTATCCAGCTGCCTTGCTACAACTAGAGATCCCGTACGTCTGTCAATTTCGAAGGTTCCCGGTGAATAGTCAGTAGTTAAAGGCATCAGTAAGTAAGATATTTGTTTTTCTTCTCCATTTATAAGATTTTCATTAATTGCACTATCGCAGCACGCTACTGTACCAACGATGTGACCAATACTTGCATCTTCTTGGACCTGGAATTTAATATTAGTAATCATTTGACTATTAGAAAGTCCGAAAACACTTGTAAAATACAAAAAAGTTTTAACAGTTATGTAAGTTGTAAAAATAAAAATATTTTCTTACCTTAAAAGACAAACTGGAGCTCGTAAATGTGGGTCTGTTATCATTTAAATCCAAAACTTCTACTTTTAACTGTCTGACTGTTTGCTTGGGTGGTGTACCCCCATCTGTAGCTGCCACAGTCAATCGATAAATTGACCTTTCTTCATGATCGAGAACTGTAATTACAGTAATTAATTAAGCATCAATTAAAAAACAACTATTTAGGGACAGTTGCACCAACCACATTTGACAGACATCAGTCGTCATCATCGTCAGCCGGCGCGCCCCAGCGCTTTACTATGAAACTTTTCATACATAAAACATTTGCGAACTCTAACGATAGGAAACAGTTTGGTGCAACCGACCCTTACAGTACGTACGTAAAAAGATGACCTTAACATGTGTAAGTTAAGTACCTACTCCAATTTATTTATACTTACCAGTACTAGTTTTAATGACACCACTTTTCGGATCAATGACAAATACTCCAAATCCGTCCGAATCTCTCTCATTGACAATGGAATATGTAACAGATGAGTTGACCCCATTATCTCTATCGATAGCTTTCACTCTGGCTACTTCTGCCCCAGGCTGTTGTTCTTCCCTAACACTGATAACATCTTCTCTGGGGTCAATGATCTCAGGTGAATTGTCGTTAACATCGGTAATTTTAATGGAGACAGGAACTTTGCTATAGCGGGCAGGAGTTCCTTGGTCTTTGGCTTCAGCGAATAAGGAATATGCAGCCTTGAATTCGCGATCTAGGAAATCCTTTGTTGTAATGATTCCTGTAAATACAACATCAATAATTCGTAACAGACAAAGAAGCAATTGCGATTCAAAATCTGGATATAATTTCAATATTTTAATAAATTCAACATCCTCAATAAGTCTCATACAAAAAAAAATACAATTTCAATTCCATTATAGTAACGGCGAGACCCAAAATTAGGCATTCATAAAAGAGATCGCCTGAGGCGGAATAACTATGATTATCCGAGGCCCAACTCCGTATAGGGATCCTAAAAATCGTGATGACAGAAACGGGGAAGGACGATAAACGTGATTTCGTAGTGCCAGCACAACCTAAACACAACTTTATTTCCTCATATTTAGGGTAGAATTCGATTTGTATATTGGTAAAGCTGTCGACCGATAATAAGATGTGCCAGGGACTGGCGTAATGAGCGATGAAAGCAAACTCTTAAAAAAATGCGCATCGTTATTCCAACGCGCGCAAACACTGGAGCCGGATTTTGTATGGATGATATAAGACATGAGTCAGATAGGAATATACTTATTCCTTTACCCTATCATTCATTGAGAGAGGCGAATTTATTAAAACAACCCAACATTTCTCAGCGTCACAATTACATTTTTAATTCGCCAGCAATATAAGCGTCATTATTTTAATTTATAGTCACCCTTTAGAGAGTGGGATTCCAGCAACATTTTACACCTATTACTCATTTCAAAAGCATATGAAAATAAAAGGTATCCGTCAACCGAACGAGTTGTACGGCCGTGCAACGTCCTACACGTACATTTGTAACGTATGAGCTTTAATGCTCGACGACAGTATCTGGCCCTAGTGAGACGGTCATAAAACATAGCAGAGAATAGCGAGGCTTCTACATAGTAATATTTTAATAATAGTTAATGGTGGGTCAGGACGCAAGCGCGCGCGACGACGTTTATAACTCGCAATTGACACGCATAAATTCATTATGGCTCCCTCCCGGAGCGACGCTAGAGCCACGACCTTTCAGATAAAAATTGCCATAAACGATTGATTAATAATCGAGCAAACTTGCCAACTGCTAAGTGGGTAATTCGATTACTCGGATCGCTCTCGGAACAGATTCGCGGATCTGAAGGTGCCGACGAATAAAATCAACAGGTTTTCGATGCGATTATGCACATAAAAGGCTGGAGTTTTTGCCTCCGAAAACATTGTAAAAGCAGCTGTTTGGATCTGATTCCTGGTCGTAGCCAATCGGGTCCACATACAGACGTCATTCGGAATGATTTACGAATTTGTGGAGGACAGGAGGGTAGAGATTCGCTAACTAGCTCGCGGGGTGTCGATCCGAGATAAGCCGAATTGAGATGGTACGGGAGGCCATTCATCAGTCAGTTATCGAGCGATAACGAACTGCCACCCCCCATTTTTGTGAACGCCCATATTGAGAAGCGAAAAACTGCGATTCCAATGATATCATTGCTGTACCGATAATCAGCCTCTGCGATAACTACGAAAGAAAAGCTACTTATAGTGACATAAAACTTGTGAAATAGAGGGAGTTGGATCGAGAGGAGGTAGGTACCTTGTCAGTTTGTAACAATAGATTCACCAATGCAGTGGTTCAATTATTTCCTAGGTACAGAACATTGTACCGTAATTACCTATGATTTTATTTATCGTATGGCATATGTACATGTCACTGGATTACAATGTCAAAGGTTTCGTTAAAATTTCGCCCTTCCCAGGTACGCAACTGCTTCATCTGACAGGGTCTTAAAATCGTCTACTTGGCCTGTGTATCTAGTGAGGGGGCATTCCAGAATGATGTGGTTGATGGTCTGATCTGGGTGCCCGCAGTTACAGGCAGGAGAGGAGCTCCAGCCCCATTTATACCAGTGGTGGCCGCAGTTGCCAACTCCTGTTCTTAGGCGGTTAAGGGCGGACCACACCCGGCGGGGTTCCTTGAAGCCTACTGGGGGTACACGCAGGGGTAAAGTAGAGAAGGGGTTGGCTTGGTCTCTGAGGGCTTCCCATTCTGTGGTCCATGCCTCCTCCAGGGTCCGGGTGGTCAGGGAATTTCCCATCAGTAATGCAGGGGGGTTTCGGGATTTAAGGCGTTTACTTCCGAAGCCCTCGAGGTCTTGGTGGATTGGTAGGCTAGGACTGCAGTGCGCTTTTGATAATTCGCGTTGGAGGCATTTTTCTCTTCGCAGGTGCGCAGGGGCTATGTGGCTAAGAGCTGGAAGCCAGTGGGTGGGTGTTGGCTTAAGGCATCCCGTTATTAGACGGAGAGTCTGGTTTAGCTGCGTGTCGACGGCTGAGGTATGAACACTATTTATCCAGACTGGGGCACAGTACTCAGCCGTCGAGTAAACCAGGGCCAGCGCTGTGGTTCGGAGACAGGAGGCAGAGGCTCCCCAAGTTGTTCCTGTTAATTTTTGCACTAGACTATTCCTGGTCTGCAGTTTAGCCGATACTTTTTGTAGGTGACACTTGTAAGTAAGACTTCTGTCCAGGGTAACTCCAAGGTACTTGGGGTGCGGGTTATGTTTAAGTATTGTGCCTTTAAACTTGACTGTCAGTGTTCTTTCTGCAAGCTTATTGTTAAGGTGGAAGCAGCAGACTTCCGTCTTACTTGGGTTAGGACAGAGGCGCCACCGGGTGAAAAAGTCGTCGAGGGCTTCCAGGTCTCTTTGTAGGATTGGTTCAGTGGAATCCATTTTGTGGTGTTGGGTAATCATAGCCAGGTCGTCGGCGTATCCGAATTTACGTGACACAGTATCGGGAAGGTCATGCACGTAGATATTGAACAGGAGAGGGGCCAGGACAGAACCCTGCGGGAGCCCATTGTTTAGTGTTCTGACGCTGCTGGTTTCGTTACCCAGGAAAACCTGTATCGGCCTATTAGTAAGGGTGTTTTCAATAAGCCTGTAGATTTTCATGCACGGGATTATTTTCAACAGTTTATATAACAATCCCTGGCGCCAAACTGTATCGTATGCAGCAGTCAAGTCGATAAAAACCGCAGATGATTTAAGGTTCTTATTAAACCCGTTTTCGACATGTGTTGTGAGAGCGAGCACCTGATCACAGCAGCTACGGTTAGGTCTAAAGCCGGCCTGTTCCTGGGGGATGATTGCGTTTACGGCGTCATGAATGCGATTGTGGACTAGTCTTTCCAGTAATTTGTATACAACGCTTAAGAGAGCGATTGGTCTATAGCTCTCTGCTTTGTCGTCAGACTTTCCAGGTTTGAGGATAGCGATTACCCTAGCCCGTTTTAATGATGTAGGCATTTTCCCGGAATCCATTATGGAAGTGTAAAAGTTTGCCATCCACGCGCGGGTCTTTGGTCCACTCTGAATAAGGAATTCAGGAAATATACCATCCTCTCCACAAGCTTTGTTCGTTGAGATGTGGCTCAAAGCTTTTGTGACCTCATCTACCGTAAAGGGTCTACTGTATGTGGCGTTGGGTGCAGCACTAGATTTGAGTGTAGAGAGTTCTTTACGTATGTTCCTGGTGTGGCATTTGTGGTTTGGCGCTCTAGACATCCTTATCATCCTGTCTGCGATTGCGTTGGGGCTTACGTTTGGTTTGGGCCTCTTTGTACTTGTTCCGTCAGTCAATTTTCTCACTAGGTGCCATGCCTTTTTGCTGGAGTGCGTAAAGTTCATTTTTTGAACAGTTTTCTCCCATTTCTCGCGGCGAGCTAAGTCGAGTGATTTAATGACTTCGTGGGCTGTGGAGCGGTCACCAGTACTTTGGAAGTCCTGCCAAAGATCTTCTGTGTCCTTATTCCAGCATGGTATATATTGCCGTCTGAAACCTCTGGGTATAAACTCTTTAGTGGTAGCTAGGAGTAGTTTTTTAAAGCGTTCATAGCTATCCGGGACAGGTGGGATCCACCTGATGCTACTATCCAGTTTCTTTTTGAAACCATCCCAGCACGCTTTCTGGAAGTTCCAGCGGGGGACTGGGTAGGATGGCACGATAGGTATCTTGAGACCAATTTCGAACACAACAGGACGGTGTTGGCTATGGGGGAAGTCTGCTAGTACCGTTCTTTGGACTGGAAGTGGGTTACCTTCTGTATCTTTTGTTACAAAGGCCAGGTCGGGATTGTAATCTCTTCCCCAGCGCGCCGATTTAAAAGTTCCCTTACTCTTGCTATCGTATACTAGGTAAGAATTCGTAGCGTCAGCCCATTGCATCACCTTCTCACCGTTGCAGTCGTTCTCTTTATACCCCCAGCTTGTGTGATGACTATTGAAATCCCCAATATAAAGAGCGGGATGGGAAAGTTGTGGGAGGATAGGGTCTGGCCATTTGCTGTTTGGTGGTTTGTAGACGTTGCAAAATTTGAGTTCTCCAAGTTGGACGATGTTAGTGGCAATATTTTCTTCATTTAAGTCGTTTGCTATTATATGACATGTGGGAGCAAGAGTTTGGCGGACATAGACAGCTGTACCATATTGGCCATGGTATGTCGCTGCGACAACTGTATAGTCCTGGAGCACACCTCTCCGTAGAAGCTGGGCATCATCCTTTGTATGGGTTTCCTGGACAAGGGCAACGTCAATGTCGTGATTAAATAGAATTTTCTGCATGCATTCGGCTTTTGCAAGACTCATCCCTTCAATGTTTAAAGAGCAGACACGAACAGAAGGTTCTATGTTCCTTGTCGTATGGTTTTGTAGCGCATTCGCGGTAGCAGGTCTAGTTGGCATCTTGGAAGGTATAGAAGAATATATGTGACAAATCCAGTGAGGGCTGCGAGGTCACGGGAGCGACAGTGCAGCAGCCAAAATTTGTTACTCGTTTAGCACCACCCGGAGGTCACGTGTAGGGTTATCTAAGGTAATTCCTACGGACGTGGAGTAACATCGATCCCAATTACCTATGATGAGCATAGTATGTAAAGTTAAACTTTGTTAAACTAGTGGCTCTGTGAGCTGTAACCTCGCGAACCCCCATAGCTCTGCCATTTTGAAGTTTCTAAAACCAAATTGACCAAAAAATCTATACAATTATTGAACCTGCTGACCAAACTTCACGAGAAACGGCTTAAAAATGCGACCTGTAGACAAGAACATCCCTCCATACGATTTTTTTTTAACCAAGCTGAAACGGAGACCTTCGATTTCGCTGGGTCAATAACTTACAATACCTACCTAGTTACATTACTTTTCAATCTTATTTGTAAGTAAGCTTACCTACGAATGTTTTCGAATGATAGTCTAACCTAGATTCAATATAAAAATATGAATTGTAGTAAGTATTAGTTAAGAAATTCTTTTGTAATTTAATTAGTTAATTACCTATAACTATATATTATTGTTAAAATGAAATTGCATCATGGTCAAGTGACACAAATTGCTTCAACTGAATTAAAAAAAAAAACATTTCTACAATAAAATAGTTATTCGTCATAATGCTTTTCCAGATAATCTTTAATTTGGTAAATAACAGTTCAAAATATCCACCGTAGTCTACAGAATAAAACACATTAAGTAAAATCTAAAATGGCACAATAATATTCATGGGAAAAGTGCTCTCAATTCCTAAAAAGTGCGCAGGTATTATTGTGGTTTGTTTGTCCGGGCTGTTTGCCCAGTCGATGGGTCTTAAGGCACAACATACTTCGGGTTTTAGCTTTCAAAAGCGCCGGCCATCTAAACAATGCGTTGAGAGGTAGGAATTATTCTTTAGCTGATCAAATAGAGGATAGGATCCTCGGCTCGTTGGGCTTACGGTAAAGTTGCATTATGAATGAGTATGAGTATTGTTTATGAATTATTGCTTTCGAAATAAGTTGAACTCAGCTTATGTAATATTATAATATTATCTAAAAGTAGCATTCAAATGTGTTAAATGTGCTCTTACTCTTGAAATATTATTTTTATTGAAATCAATTAAACAAAACACTAATTGTTTAACTGTTATATTGTTACTTAAGTGTATAAATGAGATCATTAGGTATGTTTTAAAAAGTTGAAGCGTTTCGTTAAAGGTCATTAAAACATAATATGAAATTATTTGTAATTTTGTGAATTTTGGTACCATTTATCGTGTACAACGCTAGCTTCTCATAAATAATAGTAAGGCCAGACCCTAAGTATCATCTCTTAAAAACGAACAAGCTGAGATTTATTTGCGTTTACGCACTTCAATCCTCTACAAACAAACTCCACCTGAGTCAAACCGCGTAAACCTCAACGAAACGTTTACCTTGAATAAGAATAACTTTCGACTCACCTGTCACCGGGTTGATAGCAAAACTAGTATTCGTAGGAAACAAGCTGTATCTTAACAGTGCATTGTCATCTAGATCGGCATCTGTTGCGGCTATTTTGCCTACGAATGCGCCAACGCTCATATTTTCCTCTACTTTAAATTCGTACGCCGCTTTTGAGAATACAGGATCGTTGTCATTGGCATCGATGACGTTGATGATTAAACTTGCACTTGCTGATAGAGGAGGCATGCCGTTATCAGTGGCAGTTACAGTCATTTTGTGGTGCGCCGCGGTTTCTCTGTCAAGCGCCTTGGCGAGGTAGACCCAGCCCGTTGTGGGTTGCACTTGAAAGAATCCTTCGTTGGTGGTGTTGTCAGATGATATGATCCGATAAGTTAGGCGGGCATTGTTGCCTGTGTCTTTGTCTATTGCTTGAATCTCTAAAATCTGTAAATAATTTATGATTTAAAACAAATTCGTAATATAATAATACATTTCACTTTACGTAATAGTTTATCTAGATCTCCAATTAGTGAATTGTAGATGAACTATTACATATATTTATAAACCTTTTCTAATACTAACTTAAAATGGTTTATTCATGCTCTAGATCTACTTTTGGGACTTTAACTGCACAACAAGGCAAGGAACAACAACCAACAAACGACAAAAACAACTGGACTGGTTTTGCTCAGACAAGTCCAATATTAGGTTTTTAAATAGCACTAGCACGTCAGCTACGACACTGACGATTCTCGCGGCATGTTGTCTGGCTGACAGTCTTCTTTATTTACCTACTAGACTAAGCTTCAAAATATATTATTTTTCAAAACGTACCTTTGTATTTATAGCTTCAGACTCTAGCACACTTGCACTGTAAGACTCATGCTCGAACACCGGTGTGTTGTCGTTGACATCCTGCACATCCACCGCTAAAGTCAGGTTGGCGCTCAGAGATGGCGCTCCGCCATCTTTAGCCGAAATCACTAGAGTGTGACGCACCAGGTTTTCATAGTCTAACGGCCTGCAACAAATTATTGACGTGTGAGTATCATCGCATTGCATGTTTAAAAAAATTGGTAAGAAATAGGTACACAATTGAGTAACTTAAACACACTACACACAAACACACACTACACTGAAATTGTATCCTTTTGAAAGCAAAATAAAGATAATAAATAATTCTAAAGTCAGCGTGGCATACAGAGTATAATAAAAACCGGCCAAATGCGAGTTGGACTCGCGCACGAAGGGTTCCGTACCATTACGCAAAAAACGGCAAAAAATCACGTTTGTTGTATGGGAGCCCCACTTAAATATTTATTATATTCTGTTTTTAGTACCTATTTGTTGTTATAGCGGCAACATAAAATACTTCATCTGTGAAAATTTCAACGGCCGGCGGCCTAGCTATCACGGTTCATGAGATACAGCCTGTTGACATACAGACGGATGGACGGACAGACGGACAGTGGAGTCTTAGTAATAGCGTCCCGTTTTTACCCTTTGGGTACGGAACCCTATAAATCACATAACGACAATGAAATGCCAGCAGGTATTGAAACGAATCATAGCGTACCTCAAAAGAGTGACCAGTCCATGCTGCGCATTAACAGCGAACGTATTGGAGGGTCCAGTGGCGGACACCAGCTGGTACGTGAGCTGGGCGTTCCTGCCCTCGTCCTCGTCGGTGGCGCGCGCCGCGTACACCACGGAGCCGACCACGGCGGACTCCGCCACGGACACGCGCACAGACGACGTGCCGAACTCGGGGGTGTTGTCGTTTACATCTTCTAGGGTTATTTGGACCTGTGGAGCAATGGAGAATTATAGTTATGTAAGAGGCGGGATCGATAGGGCGTTTTCAATCAGCGACAGGCAGTAGTTGTTGAAAGAGTAATTTATTTACTTCGAATTTATATTTACAGTTTGCAACAGTGCACAAAAAAAAGGTAACACAGTCCGCGTAAAGGTGTAGACCCACAAGAGTATGCAGGAGCAAACACCCTTAGCACGAACGTAACCATTTGTATAAAATAACCGTATCACCTATCCAATCTATCATCGAATCTATACAATAAACAAGAATCAAACTTAGAACTTAACTATTCTACGAAAGACAAACGCTTGCGCGTTCTAACTCGACGCCACCGCCATCTAGTGAGCGGTTTTGCATACTAATGTCGAATACATGCCGTGAAACGGTGATAGACTAACGTCTGCGCGTTCTATCTCGACGCCAGCGACATCTAGCGATTAATTGGGTAAACATTTCGTATGGGAGGTGGTGTCACGTTACAGTTTTACTTTTTTAATTTTATTTAGACTCTCTTATCTTACTCTTCTTTATCTTATAGAAAGAAAATTAGACCATTTTTTTATTATTAGGTACTCTCATTTAAGGCGTTGCTAAAAAGCATAAATCTATTAGGCGAACCGTATGCTTGTTTTCCACCAACATGATTTAAAACTTATGATAAAGCGCGCAACGCAGTAGCCTTTCCCACGACATAACGCGTGGAAAAACGCTTTTTGCGTTATCTACAGCGTTTTTACTGCCTACCTGTGTCTGATCAAAACTGGCAGAGTTCCCGCTCGCTGCCCTCACGTTCAGCAGGTACGAAGCCCTGGTTTCCCGGTCGAGCGGGCCCGCGGTCCTGATGGCGCCGGTCAGGGGCTCCACGGTGAAGTGGCGCTCCGGGTCTCCGGATATGATGCTGTAGCGCGGCTGCTTGCCTGGATAACATAATGGTTGGGTTATTCTTACAATACCGACTATACTTCGTTTTTTTTAGCATTAGAAATTAGGTAAACAATCTTGATGTGTCTTTTAATTGAAAAACACATTTTGAAAATAAGTTACGGCAAATATGTAACAATTATGAATCTAATACGATTATTTATATTCTTCTGATTTCATAAATAATAGATTTATGTTTTTATAAAGCGTTTTTCAATTAAAAGACATGTCAAGATCGCTTACCTTCTTGCAAGTTCTTTCTAATGCTAAAAAAAACGAACTATAGCTGTTTTGCAAGGACTTACGGCGCGATTCGGGAAATGAATTAGACATTCACTAGATATGAAATAGTACCGATATGTGACGTTCCACGGCAAAAGGTACCTTATGGCCTCAATAATATTGGAGCGGCTTTAATAATAGCGTTTAAGCGCCGACCGTCATAGGGTACCTTTTTACTTGGAACGTCACATATCGTTACTATTTCATATCTAGTGAATGTATAATGCATTTCCCGATCGCGCCGGTAAGGTAGTTTTTTTACCGCTTGTGCTTATCTTGAAAACTGAAGAAGCGAAAAACGACGGGTAAAATGAAGAATTTTGAGCAACGCGAGGCACAAGAGTTATAAAACTTTCAGAAACTTAAAAACCAACGCGAATAAAATACTAGATATGGCACAAAATTCTGAGCTGGTTTATTGGTCCGAGCTTATTCTGTTGTTTAAAGATAAATACTTAAGTAATAAGATTTTTTGTCTAAATAAAAAAAATACCACATAAAT
The DNA here is from genome assembly GCF_963556715.1 of Cydia fagiglandana. Classification (NCBI taxonomy): domain Eukaryota; kingdom Metazoa; phylum Arthropoda; class Insecta; order Lepidoptera; family Tortricidae; genus Cydia; species Cydia fagiglandana. Next base: position 16,079,566 of record NC_085932.1, on the reverse strand, counting down.
ATAGGCGTATACATACACAATCTGGCACACAACATATAAAATAAGAAAGTCAAACAATTTAATATGACAGGCACTATACAGGGTGTCCCAGAATTCGACGTCAAGCCGTAAACGGATGATAGACGAAGTCATAACAGCCGGCCTAGCCAAGGTTACAGTCGCTATCGCTTCGACAACGAAAAGCATTATGTCTCTCTATCACTCTTCCCCATTAGTGTGACAGTGACAGTTGCGTTTCGATCGCTACGAAGCGTAAGAGATTGGTATTTTGGCTACGCGGCCAGTTATCATAAAAATACAAAAAAAAATCCAACTCATGTTCTTTAAAAATTATGGTCACTTTAAAAATTCACTAAAAAATCCACACGCTGTAATGGTTCTTTAACTCTTGTTACTACAAATTCCATAATTTATTCTAAGTTTTTTTTATTGTGTAATCTTGAATAATTACAGGGTGTGGATTTTTTAGTGAATTTTTAAAGTGACCATAATTTTTAAAGAACATGAGTTGGATTTTTTTTTGTATTTTTATGATAACTGTTATGACTTGGTCTATCATCCGTTTACGGCTTGACGTCGAATTCTGGGACAGCCTGTATTGATGAGTGATGAGATTGAGATGAAATTGAGGCACTACATACCTAATATGAGTGATTATTTGTAACATTTGAACATTTTAAGGAGAAAACATATATTTTTAACTCGTGGTAGTTTAATATCATAATATCCCAGAATCTGGAATACCCGTCTCGATTTAACCGACCCCAGCTTTGACTGACCACGCAATTTACGGTCACCCATAAATATTTATATCCCTATTATGTTACTTTCGATCAATCGTCCATGGTTCCAGGAAGATAGGTTTGCTTGTCTGTAGCCTGTGAATTATGGGAAAATGTGATACTATTCAAAAATAGCTAGTTTACAAAGTTCCCGAAAACATGCAAATACGTCCCTACAATGCACTGTAATGAAAAAACTTATAGGGTTTCTTTCATAATTTCGTACATCGTTGATAATTAGAATTAGACCAAGAAAAGTCTGCAGCGATTTTGATAGCCCACACAGTGCCAGTGTTATTTTAAACGTCAAACTTCTATGAAATTATGTCGTATAAGTAACACTTGCAGTGCGTGTGGGCTATCAAAATCGCTGCAGACTTTTCTTGGTCTAACTCTAGAATCTTGTTTTATGTAAAGCTCAAATTTTAACTTACACTAATCAGTAATATTATTCCTGAGATTACTCGTACATAGATAGAAAGAACAAGATACTTAATTAAATATTTATCTGAACATATGTCAGGTACTTAACTCAAGTGAGGTTTGCTTCTGTGTGTATATGTGTGAATCAATTACGTTTATTAGGTAACACTGTAATTTCATAACCCCGAAAAAACGTCTTATATCTATCAATTTTTAATTGGCAGCTCTCGCAACGATTTAAAGGCGCTCATTGTCGACATTTTTTTGGCGCTTTTTGCGGTCGTTTTTGGGCCAGTTTGGGCACTTGACGCTCAGATTGATATACCGTCTTATTGGGGACATGGCGACGGTCTTTGTTTCTGCGAGTGGGATATAGGGCTGCGAAATTCGCAATATACCGAAAAAAGCGTCATTGGAACGTTTTGTGTGAGTTTTTGTGCTAAGACTTTTTTCGACTTTCAGGATCTGGTTTTTACTTTGTACATTAAAAATAATAAACGACAACAAAAGAGGCATTTAACAGGGAGATATGCCCAAAGGTGCTGAAGATTCCATGTGCACGTCTGTACAGAGCCTTATTTGGCAACAAGAATTGAATATTCTTTCTTATAAAATGTAAACCGTTGACTACATCGAAAAACACTTAGGAATACATGTGAGAACATATTGCTTTATTTAACAATGGTCAGATTTGGTTCGATAAACAACTATTGCTAAAAACACCCATTTATCGCCACTAAAAGTCAAATGATGGTAAAGTAAATAAGTGAAAGTGTCAACCCTATACCTCTCCCTCCCCCCTCCGCCTGCACCCCCGCGACACCCCTTTGTCTCCTCTCTGTTTATGCAGCCGCTCAGGCGAAACGTCGTCCCTTATTTTCGGTCACTGATTTTACAGAATTCGTCCTGGTGCCAGGTAGCTGTTTTTCTTTTATTATTTCAATACGCCTTCTTTATAGGATGTTTTGGCACTGTATAAAGGTATGATAATGAAAGAAAGTTGCTAAAAGTCTGGAAATGGTACTGAGATACATCTCGTGATATATAACTTTTAATAAGTAAAATTTACTTAAACTGTTCTGAAATAAAAAGTGCTCAATTGACTTCATATACATAGAGAAGCCGGCCGTATTTGTGTTTTTTTCGCTACAGCTGCACTGCCATTTTGGCTGAAATCTATATGCATATTTTGCTGTACCGACATGTTGCAGTTTTACCAAATATACGTAATTAGGTATAATAAAGATGCGTTAATATTGACCTTTGTCAAACCGGATTAATTAAATTTAAGAGACCTGTCCGCTAATTCGATTTAACTTTAAGCTTCTCAGTCTCATATATTTAAGAGTGAATTTTAGTCTTAAGTTATTGTAATCCATAATTTTATTATGATACAAAACGGAATACTTAAAATGCGAAATTACAAGTCAGTATTACGTGATTTCAAAATCCCCCGACTTAACTTTTGAACTTTTTACCCGACTACGGCAATGTAAAAGGAGGGTTATGATTAGAATTCTGTTTGTCAACTACTCTGTAGAATTCATATTTAAGCAACTCAGTTAGTAAGTAAGTACCTATGATTAATCCTGAATCCTGAACAACAACAGGCAAGGATCGTTAAGGGGTTCGTTCATGTCTATTTGTTTTTATTGAACCAAAAAATAAGTGTACAATTACCTAAACAATTTTCCATGCACTAACACCATGATTATTTGTTTGGTCAAGTATGATATGATATTTGACAATTATTTCTTCAATAATTTTGACATCTATATATATATAAATGCAAGTGTACTGACTGACTGACTGTCTCATCAACGGAGAGCCGAAACTACAGAAGATAGAAAGTTGAAATTTGCACACCAGATCACATTTATAAAGTGTACAAGAAATAAGAAGCGATTTTGAGAGATCAACCCCTAAGAGGGTTAAAAAGGGGATGAAAGTTTGTATGGGGTTCAAGTCAATTAATAAACTTGGCTTAATCTTGAGTTTGCTAAAGGAGTCTTAACTGTTTTGTGAAAACTAAACAAGGCTTGTCCTTCGTTCATGTTGTATCTGTAATCAGAGCCAGCCCATCAAAAGCTAACCTCCGAACCTTTTGATTCATTAAATCCCGTGCCATACCTTTACTAAATTTGCATTGCCCTTCTAAATTGACTCCATTAGGTACTGAAGATTATCTGCTCACGAAGGCAGCTCAATTAAGGATCTTAGGAATTGTTCACTGAATCAATTTAAATGAATTAATTATCAAATAGAAGCTAGATTATCGCCAGTGGGAATAAGCTTTTTATCTGATGGAACTGGATTTAACAAAGGAACTTCTGAGAATCATTAAAAAGATCTATTTATTCCATAACTAGTTTTCTTCCGAGGCAGTAGTTGTGTGAAATGTATATTTCCAGCATCGAATTTACTGTTTGGAAAAAATATATTAGTATGCAGTTTTAATAAGTTAAGACTTTAACATAATTCTATTGTGCTTTGATTATTTTGTAATTTGATACAAAACATAGGTACTACGACAGTGAATAAAATCATTAAACACTAAGCCAGGACGCAGAAAGATAACTTAGCATAAAATAATATTCAATTGTAATTTGATCGTGATTTTTTAAGGATATGATTAAGTGTCAAAAGTGATGTTTCTGGTTGAAGAAATGTTATCCTAGGAAGCGCCTACAGGTATCTCGTGGAGGTTAATTTTAGTTGCACAAAGTCAACATAGGTGCCACAATTAGTTTAGGCATCTAATTGTGGCACCTTGAATACAGCTTGAAGATGTCTTACAATTATTCGTTACAGCTTCGCAAAAATCTTGAGGGTAATTCCTAAAGCGGAATGTTGTAATTGTATTGTATTTTAAATGTTTTTTATAACAATTACGTGCAAAACATCTTCAGATTAAATTCGGCCAAATAGCGGCGGGAAAAAGTCGAAAATAATTGCGGTATGCTTGAAAAAGAAGTCTAAAATGTTGGGAGCAAAAACTGTCGCCGTGTCGAGGTCGTTGACCCGCGCAGGATTTATTCGACGCGGGCGCAGACGATTCGTATCCTTGGATTTCTGGGCAATGGGGATTCGAATTTTAAATTTCGCCTCCGTAAGAATCGGGTCTGTGCGAATTTATATGAAGTTATTCAAACACAGGCGTTGTTATTTTCGCTGCTGATTTATTAAACTTAAAAATTATATTAAACAGGTACCTAGTCCAAAATATATTTCCTTACACCGTTTATTTCATAGATTGATCAATAATGTCAAAGAAATAGAACACGCGGTTTTCACAATATTTTATAATCTCTAGTTATAGGAAATACCTTACTTGCATTACCTATATGCTTAGTAGTTAGTAGTAGGTATGTGTTTTTTGATGCAAAGCCTCTTTAAAGCTTGAATCATTAGTCATATTAATCTTTACATAATAATCAAATATCGATTTACTTGGCCCTCCACATGCGTGTAATCATACCAGATATATAAAGCAATTATTTTATTAGACGACGTAGTAATCTATTTTAGATTACATAGATTAAGAAAAGAAAAATATCTAACAGCGCGTTTATTAATTTGCAAAAATATTTGGTATATTACCATATAAATTAAATAAGAATTTTTTGTGGCATTAAATTATGATAAATGATTTAGGTATATTAACCTAAGCTGTACAAAAATCATAATACGAATCGTAGTCTGGAATTTCGCTGGACATTTGTCAAAACACGCTACAAGTCCGGATCTACAATATATTATATTTTTTTAATTAATGAATGTTTATCTCGGGGCAAGTTAGTCATAAATCTGGCGGGGGCGTGCTGCAACATCGAACATAAATGTTATGGAGCTCTTTCTAATTAAACTCAAGGCTGGCCCAGCTGGCTTAACGCACAGAATAAAGCGATTTACTCATTCGAGTTCAATTGAAATCAGAGGGTCTACCGCGAGAATCGACATTCGCAAATTGCGGGGATCTTTCTCTATTACTCCAATGAAGGCGTAAGTAGAGGGACAGAAAGATGCCAGCAATTTGCGATCTTCGATTTTCGCGGTTATAGCCCAGTTGTCGTTTGTGGTCCTAGATTAGATAGGTCTCGTGCAGATTCTATTAATAGAGTATATTATGTCCCACTGCTGGGAAAAGGCCTGTTCCATTCCAGGCTAAAGTGAAGATATATGTTTTATTTGATTTATATTTGTTATTTACCAAATTCGTATTCAGATTCTTTTATGACCGGATAATAATCGTCCGTAACTTATTGACTTTTTTTCAAGTAAATAATTGGTACGAACTTTGTCTTAAGATTATTACTACACCTTGTAAATGTGGCTTTTCACCATAACAGGGTAATAAGTAATGAACAAACAAACATGCTAATAACACCACAAGTCTTAAAGAGCAGACTAGGTTGACTTGTCAGATTCGTGGCGCTTGATTGTTCGTTGCATATTAATTAGCTAACACAGACAAATAACATCATCAGTAAACATTTTTAACCTATTTAAATATAACTAAACACTCACTCAAAAACAATGTATCAATAAAACACGACAATTCTCAAATATGCTTAAGTTTTTCCTTTAGACCACGCACTGGGTGTACAATGTGATATAATTTTTAAGAGATATCTTCTCAAATCTAAAGATTTCATTTTCTATATCGGTTCATTCGCTTACTTTATTGCTTTTGCAATTACAAAGTTGCATATTTGCCAATAACAAGGATATATCTAGTTTAGTTCTTAAACAAGTGCTTATACGATACGTTAGAAGGATAATGTTTTAGAAGCCTTGTTTTAACGAACGTTGAATTGTCTTTTTTTTAACACGTTCGCGGACGCTCAGTCACACCAGTTGGACACCTAAATTTTGTATGGAAATATTGGGACTGTTATAGCATTCCTGTCACTACAAATATATCTTTTAGGTTTGTATATGACGCGTAATGCTATGCAAGGCGAATGCTATGCAATCCGCGTCAATATGAAGTATATTTTTTATACGCTATGTGACAACAAATGCTATACTATTCGGATGCATAAGCATGTCTGTCACATGACGCAGTCAAGATGGGATTTTATATGACATCGCATGTTATAGCATTCATACATCGTGCTCAATGGACTTGATGGCTGAGACTTCTGACTTCCTAAGGGCGCGATTTTTGCTCTAAAGACTCATTTGCTGACCTCTTCAAACAATTTTCTTCTTCTGTTTTGTTCCTTCTTTGCTTATCATTGTAATATTGAGTCCATCTCATGCATGCCCCATGCCAAGCACGTTCGCTGTTCATTCGACCTCAAATTATGTGATACTACCTACAAATTATGCGTTGGAGACCGGCTCTAATCTAAAGGCCCAGTCATGGGTCTCATAGCATGTTGTAGAGAGCCGAGTTGCAATTTTGAGCTCTCTTAAAATGAGAGGTTTGTTCTTCTAGTTGTCCAAGGTATACGCAGCATTTTACGCCAACACTACTTCTCAAAAGTGTCAATATGTACCGCATTACACTTTTTCAGTTCCCTGTAACGCACCGCCGCGTTAAGTTCTGGACGTAAAGCGTCCACCACTTTTCCTGCCAAGCGATGATTCACCCAACTTTATATTCTTTTTCGGATGCATCTGCACCAAATACAAGGCATGAAATATACACAGAATGATACCACAAATGCGTGTCATAAGGTGCTTACCTTGTGGGAGGTGATCATCGAGCGCCAACAGGCTATAATTCACAATTATATGACCAAAACTATGACTAGTAACGTAATTATTTCAATAATAGGTATACACATTCATGCCTCACTTTTTCACATTAATCGTTAACAAAATTTTACTGTAGTATAATTAACAGCAAGTAAACACGTTTGTTTATTAAAACACAATGAAAAACTTAAAGAAATTGTAAGAAAAACATTAATTACGATTTTATAAAAATACGTCAAAATCGCTATCGCGCACGAAATTGACCCAAATTACATGTGTCCACTCCCAGACGCGCCTGCCGGGCTACTAAGGGAGCTGCCATACAAAGACGAATGCTATAGCATCCGCGTCACAGAAAGGGGGGCCAATTTGGAGACGTCACAGGATAATTTTTAACTTCGATAAAACTATGTAATATGGCAGTACGCATTATTTGACTCTGGTGACTGGTAGAGGAAAAGTTGATGAATAATATTATACTGTGGTTAAGCGGATTGATAAGCATTTCAATGAAGAAATTTAAAAAGAATAACGGATGCAATAGCAGGCGCGTCACCAGGAGGAGTACAAAAACGGATGCTATGCAATCCGCGTCCGCGAACGTGTTAAGAAAGGTTTAAATAAATAAATAGGTATCAAATTGAAGGTATCGAAAGATCATTGGTATTTTTTTTTATTTACCAGCGCAATATGTAGTTGTAGAGGGACACTAGTTTAATTCCCGTTTTTAAGACGGTATTTGTTCACTAGTCCAAGGTGCAGGTTGTCCCAGTTTAGTGATCGTTTTATTACTTGTATTATTTATGCACGCACAAAATTATCCGCTATCTCTGTCGGACAATAGCGTTTCCCATAGACAAGTGTGCTAACGGTCGACGGCAATTCAGTGATTTAGAGGTATGCGCGTTACAGCAGAATAATCGTGGTCGTAGCGGCCGCGGCTCACACCATGCTGAATGCCATCTATACTTCTAGACTCTCTCATTATACTCTCTATAATCTAGACTTCTAGAGTGAGGAAAGTTTGTATTAGTATTCAATATAAGTACGTCGCACTGGTACACATTTAACTGTGTCGTTAGTAGACTGCTCGACGGTATAGGGCTGTACGAGTAAGTACTACATAAGGACATACTTTGACAGTACAGAGGAGACCGAGTAATGTTATGAAAATTCAATCTAACATCTAAACGCGCCAACCACCAAGAGAATCGTCAAGGTCGTATCAAAACCAGTTGTTAATGATGATAATGTTAACATTAATTTAAATTTACTTCACAGCGAGTTTTACAAACGATTTGATTCTATCAGGTAATTTACACATAGCACAGCGCGGAGCACGTAATATCAGTTTACTTATTGAATACGCGCCAGTGTGTATAGGTTGCTTCACGAAAGCTGGCAGACTTCATATAAGAATTTTGACAGTTCAGTATAAATAAAGATGGCATTCGGATGGCAACTGCAGATGCATTACTGGTGCGGCTTTGCTGAGGGTGCGGTGTCTGTCAATCATCAATGCCGCAGCACTAACGTCGCAGCAGTATAGGTACATACAATGTAGACTAACCCCCTTATTCATGAAACTTTACGGGCCTGATTTAATTACATTGTATTTTATCCCTTTCCTATAAATACATAAGTCTAAATGACAGATAAAGACAAATGATTATTAGCCAATTGTAACGCGTTTATGAATAAGGGGGGTTTGTACTTAATCATCATTTGACGACCGGTCTGGCCTAGTGGGTAGTGACCCTGCCTGCGAAGCCGATGGTCCTGGGTTCGAATCCCAGTAAGGGCATTTATTTGTATGATGATACAGATATTTGTTCCTGAGTCATGGGTGTTTTCTATGTATTTGTATATTATATATATATATCGTTGTCTGAGTACCCACAACACAAGCCTTCTTGAGCTTACTGTGGGACTTAGTCAGTCTGTGTAAGAATGTCCTATAATATTTATTATTTATTATTATTTATTTATTTATTGTATCTTCCATATGGACATAATGAAACGTGAAATGTTATTACACAGCAGTGTAACAGGCACCCGTAGAACTCGCCTTGTTGTATAAATATTAGTGAAATGCAACGCTTTGCGGTGAGATAGCCGTGCTTTATTAGCCGAGCCCTGATTTACCAGCGATGCTCCGACCTATGGCGTACGCAGTATATAGCTTACTCAATACCTAGCTATATGTATAAATAATTTAGTAATAAACTCATACCTATGTAGGAAAACCCCAGATTTTTACAGTGATAACTTTTCTTTGTTGCCCAAAGTGATGAAATGAAACCTTGTAATAATACATACAAACTACATACTTAAGATATATTAAATAAGTAAGCACGGAACAAATCAGATTTTACATGTGAAATCAATTTAAAATAATAAATAAATTAAATATAATAATAAAAAATAATAATTTAATATTTAATACATATAATAATAAATTAAATTGTTACATATTTGCCGTGACATTTTAAAAACGTTCTTTTCAATTAAAGTATTTAAAATTATTTACAAAGTCAACTACGAGTAAATTATTGTTGTAACATTATTATAAAGAGACAAATACGTATAAAACTTTTTGAAGTGCATATTATTTGCACTGCTCGACAATACAGAAATAAATAAGGAACCCTAAAAACGCCGGACGAATCTAGACACGCGGCAGCGTGTCAAGCCAAGTTCAAGCAAAGGAACTGGCTAGCCAGCGCCGAGTGTAGTATTACACGAACCACTTGGTGCCACTTTTGACCCTTCTATAACTCAAAACATCTTTGACGTAAACACATAAAACTACGTGTGTTTAATTATATCCATAAGGATATCTAGAAGCCCAAATTTCATGAAGCTAGCTCAAACGGTTATAAAGGTATGAAGGTCAAAAAGTCGTAAATTTTAAGACTGACTTATGACTTATAGTACCTAAACCTAACCTACTTCCAGATGACCTAGAAGGATGTAATTTGGAATCCAGCTTGGTTATTGTGTGTAACCGTAGGAAAAAATCTAAAAATAAAATAAAGTTAAAAAATAGGGGGGGTCCCCATACAAAAAAACCACTTTTTATTGGGACTGACATATAAGTACCTAAACCTAACCTACTTCCAGATGACCTAGAAGGATAAAATTTGGAATCCAGCTCGGTTATTGTGTGTAACCGTAGGAAAAAATCTAAAAATAAAATAAAGTTTAAAAATAGGGGGGGTCCCCATACAAAAAAACCATTTTTTATTGGGACTGATATAAGTACCTAAACCTAACCTACTTCCAGATGACCTAGAAGGATGAAATTTGGAATCCAGCTTGGTTATTGTGTGTAACCGTAGGAAAAAATCTAAAAATAAAATAAAGTTAAAAAATAGGGCGGGTCCCCATACAAAAAAACCACTTTTTATTGGGACTGACATATAAGTACCTAAACCTAACCTACTTCCAGATGACCTAGAAGGATGAAATTTGGAATCCAGCTCGGTTATTGTGTGTAAGCGTAGGAAAAAATCTAAAAATATAAAAAATGTTAAAAAATAGGGGGGGTCCCCATACAAAAAAATATTTTTTTATTGTAGCGTTGGAACCGCTACAAGCAGATATTTGAAACTACCCCAATATATGTATTATTATATTTGCTATATTAAAATAAAGTCAAAAAATAAGTGGTGTCCCCATACAAAAAACTTTTAATACGCTCTAAACAACCGGCCAACGGTGTGTCGTCGGCGGCGCGCGGTACCACATAATTATACAAAGAACAGAAGTAAAAACCATACAGCGGAAACACAAGAAAAAACATTAAATCTCAATACCTGCCTAGTTTTCTTTACAAAAAGTATTGATATCCCACCAAAAACATAAATGTAAAAAAGGAGAGCCAAGTTCAATACAAAAATTATGCTTGGCTGTGGGGCTCGCCGCAAAAAGAATGGAGATCTAAATGAGTGCCACTGCCAAGTTCTATGCAAAATCCAAATATGTATTTATAGGAACAAAATAACATTATAAACAAGTATTAAACTCTATTTCTTTGCTTTATTGGATACCTATAACAATTGCTGTTATTTAAAAAAATGTGAGATCTTAAAGTAGGTTAGATTTGGCTTGGCCAGGTTTTATCAGAATTACAATATATATAAAATGATTGATATAATGAAAACTGGCCAAGTCAAATCTAACCTACTTTAAGATCTCACATTTTTTTAAATAACAGCAATTGTTATAGGTATCCAATAAAGCAAAGAAATAGAGTTTAATACTTGTTTATAATGTTATTTTGTTCCTATAAATACATATTTGGATTTTGCATAGAACTTGGCAGTGGCACTCATTTAGATCTCCATTCTTTTTGCGGCGAGCCCCACAGCCAAGCATAATTTTTGTATTGAACTTGGCTCTCCTTTTTTACATTTATGTTTTTGGTGGGATAATGCTTAATCGATTTGCCAGCCAAATTGCTTCAATTACATAATTCTACATATCAATGAATAAAGTCGCAATATTGCTGACTTAAATGTACTTTACAATCTACAAGGCATTTAATACTTTAGGCAGTTAACTCACACTGCGTTGTATTCGTATAAGAGTGGTGGTAGTAACGGCGTAAGCGCCTCTAGTGTTAGGACCTTCTTGTTTTAAAAGAGTGTCTTGTGCGCGAGCGCTGCGTAGGGTTGGTCCGCGGATTGACTTACGCGAGGTGTTAATAAAGGGAATGGACAAGCATTACAGGCATGGGATCATATTGGAGATACATGGAGCACGGAGATATTTAATGATTACTTGCAATTAAACGAACAAATTAGGTGGACCTGTCTGTTATTGATGAATTTGGTTTTAAAGTGTAGGCTACATATTATACAAACCTACCAAAACTTGAAATTTTTGAGTTAAAATATTATAATGAAATCTGTGTATTGTAAAATAGGTATGCACCTACATTTTCATAAAATTTTAGATCTCCGACATAAACGCAACCCGTTAATATTATTACTACTGTTATATCTACTACAAATATGAATCTTTGAAATTTTCATTAATGCGCACCTATCGAAAGGAAAGACCTAAATAGTTACCTATTAAGCCGATCGCAGTGATTCCTCCTATTACACCAAAGCGTAGTGAATACGTTCAACTCAGTATTTACGCAGTGGGCTTAATAACTATTGTGTTCACAAATAGGTATCAACAATATCAACAACCAAAATCTTGGTGGAATGCTCATTCTATGACCAGACTACGACCACGCGTTGTACACGAAATAAAGGCATTTGAAAATACAATTAATAGCTCGGCAGTAAATAAATGAATAGTTTAAAAAACACTAGAAAAATACGCATCTCACAAGTGCAAACACGACTATGATACGATATTCCATCATGGAATGCCAGTGCCTATCTTCCGGCTTCATCATCAGACCTTGAAAACTAATCGTGGTCAAAATTCATTACAAGACTTGTCTAACGAATCCAAACACAGCTATGATACGATGTTCCATCATGAAGTTCCAGTTCATATCTTCCGGCTCCATCATCAGATCAGTTCGACAGTACCATATTATTTTATTGTCATCAGAACTACAGAATACAGCTGCCAATTTTCATGACACTACGATCCTTGGAAGATGGTTAAATTAGTTACCTTAGATTTCATTACATAGTTACATACAGGTCGACCTAATAAAAGCGTGTTAACATAGACAATGATAAAAACGCAATACCCATAGGTCAGAGTGTATCCGCTTTTTGTAATGTTTTGGTGTCGCCGGTGCTTTAGCGTCGGTGTGACAGCCAGCGCGGTGCATCAAAGCCGCTCCGCTCGAATCGGCCCGTTTAATTGATCCCAGTATTTTATTGCGCTGCGTTTATAACCCTTTCGGGAGTCCAATGTTACTCGGACACAATTTGTCCAAATTTTATTTTTATCTTAACTTCAAGAATATTTAACCTCTTAAACGCATAACTATTTAAATATTTGGATTAAAATTGACGGATTAACGGTACGGTAGTGTTAATTAATGGTAACAATTTAATTGAAGAACATAAAAGCGAAGACTGTAGTGTTGAAGTAATTCGATAGGTACAGCAATTGGTACCTATAATTCGAACTTAGGAACGTGGTTGAATTGGCATACCAGCGTGTAATATTAGAACAGAAAGGCGTGAGTATGTCATAAGAATATTTGAATGCCACTAAAGGCTGGGGGAAGGCCGCCAATCACGGGATCGTGATCGCAGCAGACAATGGACGATTACGGATTTGTGCATAGAAGCATCCTTGTGGTGTAACAAAGGCGCTGATGCGAAAGATATAGCCAAAAATCTTAGATATTTACTTGATATAATATGGATAGGTTATTTATTATCTAAATAGATCAGTATAACATGTCTTAACCTCCTGAAACCCAGAAGCAATTGTTTTGTTATTGAAATTGGAACCCTTAGTTACACAATAAAAGCTCATAATAGATTGTGGACTATGTTAAAAAAAAATTACGCAGGGACTTAGGAGGTTAAAATATGATACAGACCTACATATACCTATAATAGGTGCCTTATTCAAGGCCAAGGAATTTAATTTCAGTACCATTTCGTGCCTTGTCACAGTGACAATAGTAAGAGATCCCCAGCGGGTTTCTTATTGATTATCACTGGTATTACGAAATGGTACTAAGATTAAATTATTTGGCTGTGCAATCGTGCATGGGCACGAATTATTTATTAATCATAGCCAGAACCCATTTGCACAACCCAACCTAAGCTGGAGATTATGTAGGAATCAGTTATTTAACTTACATTAATCGATCATATAGGATCTCTTACCTACTTATTTAAAATCAATAAAAAAGAACCTTAAGATATAAATTATATTATTTTTTGGAATTTAAACAAAATAATGAGCTTGATTTTGCTTCAATGTATTGTTTAGAGCAGCTATATATAAATTGACCATAGTTATGCAGAAAACGACCACCTCAATTTTTTTATCAATGCAGAAAGCGACCAATGCTACTGAGTTAGGGTGTAAGTCACTTTGACAAAAATAAAAAGTTGGTCGCTTTGTACGCTACGGTCAATTATCGAATATTATTATTATTCGATATTACGAAGCGTAGAATGTACTTTAGTTAAACTATTCCGATCAAATATCACCTCAATATGAAGATCGACGCCGGCGCTCCTGCCTTACCTCCACTCCCAGTGGCACGAGCTCAATAAATTTGTTCAACGAAATGAAGCCATAAGGTTATTCGACTCCACAGAAGCTCTGTTTCTGCATTCATGTTGACTCTATCCTTAAGTAGTTTTCGATGTAAGTAACCCTAAACGTCTCTGTTAGCTTTCTTTTCGAGGAATGCTATCGGATCACTAATGTTAATATTACTTTTTTCTCAAAATTTGATATTTAATATGTGGCATTGATTTTAGAAAGTTAAAATAAAGATAATGAAAACGATATCACGAGCAAATGCACATAATATAATTTTCCAAACAAACCTGTCTGTCTAGGTTACACAAGAAAGGCAAAGGATAATTATTTTATATGTCGTATGCTATTAGTGCTTGTCATAATGTTAGACTTATCACGATGTTATTTACCCATTAATGGTTTCTGCATCATAGTTCGCTTCTTATATTACTTTAATCGTTAAAACCTTTCAAGCACAGCTATCACGACAGAGATTTGAATATCCATGTTCCACCTTACCAATAGAAATTACAATTTGCACTTACCTCTTTCTGCGACAGTAGCTTTCAAGGTCCCGACAAGATGTCCAATCTTGGCATCTTCTTTGACGTGGAAGTTGTATCGCGGCTTGTCGAACAGTGCCGAACTAACTCCGGCATGCATCACAATGATATGCACCTCGGCGGTCTGCGGAGCACTCAAACCACCCCCGTCACTCGCAGACACCTCCAAGTCAAATTTTCCATTCGCCCTAATTAATGACGGCTTGGTAACGAAAATTTCTCCCGTTGCTCTGTCAATTCTGAAGACGTCAATGTCATTTCCGTTCACGATTCTGTAGGTTATAGCTCCATTTCGGCCAGAGTCCGCGTCTGTAGCGGTCACAGCGACAATAGGCTCAGAAGATGATATTCTCCCTTCCTTCAGCGAGACGTTGTAGTCCTTAACAGTGAATGCGGGGACGTTGTCGTTCGTATCGAGTACTTGGATCTTCACCACGGCGGTTGTGGACAGGCCCCCTGTGAATAAATAAATAATTGGTCCCTTGATTGTTTGAGTATTGTTGTAATGCTATGTTTAATTGACAGCGGCTTGATTTATGCCGATGTCAACGTGCTGTACGATACTAAAATCATTTGCTTTTGTTTTGCAAGTGTTACATTAGCGTTTATAGACATAACTGTTTTATTTATGGGTGTGTTATGAAAAGCAGCAATGTAGTACGAGTACCTTCTTCATCAATGTATACACATATTCTGGTACACATATACACACACACATATTATAAAGAAATGTTAATAACATAAAAGGGTGGGTGTAAGATGTTGGTTTAGAAAACTTTTAAGTAACGGTTTTAAGATTGAAATCACAAAGTAAGAATTGAATTATATGTTTAAATATATATAAAAAAAACAAGAATTGCCGTGCAATTGAGAAGAAAAAGTGTTGAAGGCCCTACAAAATTTCCGCCATGGCATTAAATTCATGATAGTGTTTATCTACTTAAGACTGAGAATTTCCAAATTCCAGTTCTCAGGCCGTCGGCAACATAAAGTGAGACGAGAGGAAACAAAAAGAGTGATAGTTGGTTCAACGATAAATCAGCGGATGCCTGACACTTGCGGAATTTAATTTCGCGGACGAGTGTATTTTGACCAAAGCGCTTTGAGGATCGATCGTTAGTGTAAGTGGGGAAATGACTTAATTATCAACTCGACCGTGCAATTGCACGGTTTACAATTTTAGGATAGCTCTTTAAATACACTCACAGTCAAATACAACGATTATAACAATGTATAGATAGTCTGTAAACAAGGAACTCGTTGTATTTATGTGACGGTTGCCATCATTGCCAATTGTGGGTAAGGGGGATTTCTTGCTTAACTTACATAAAATGCTTACTTTTTTATCAACCTAAATTGGACTTCGCACTGGTCTAATTCCTGTTACTTCGGGTTCTAATAGTGTACTTAATATATAATATAACACCTTAAAAAATATAAAACGTATTTAAGGAAACCTTCTATCCTTTTACCCAGCCAAGAGTGATAATGCCCTTAATCCATTAATTTATATGCAATTCGTGATCTGACTACACACAAACACCTTTGGTCGGTATAATAACATCTTTATTCAACAGTTTACCAATAAACATGCTTAGGCAAAGTCGGTCGGTGGCATCTTCGCTAGGTTTTTTAACAACAACCAGACAAAAATTATACAATGTTTATATGATTCTACTTTTATCGTAACTAGAATTTACAATTTAAAGCTATAAAGTGGGTTAATGATGATGAACTAACAATATTATATTATCTAAACAGCATTCGCTTCTACCTATATGGCTGTAGTATCCATATGTCCAGAATTACTGCAGGATATAATAAAACAAATGTTGGTGTTTGGATTATTGACATTTGCCGCAGCAATGCTGTATTTCAATATTTGCAATACTGCAGCTGTAATAGTGATCCAATCTGAATCTGAAAGTTGCCTAAAGTAATGTTATTTTTTTGTGAAAAGCACATACAATTCACTCGAGGTCTGTGTATTGCAATGCGTCGCTAAGTCACTTTTGTTTGGCATACTGATGGGGGCCAACCAAGCCAAGATGACTATCGTTTGCAGAAAACAAAACGAAATGCTATTGTCTGTCTATCACTCTTCCATATTAGTGCGATAGAGACAGATAGCAATTCGTTTCATTTCTCTGCGAACGATTGTCATTTTGGCCTGGTTCTGAGGAAGGTAAGCACTAGTGTAACTCGATAACAAATCACGAAGTGTAATTGTTGCCGAACGGACGACTGTAAAAATCCCACACTTACCTCTATCAGTAGCAATAACAGGGAACTCGAAATCAGTGTTAGCCTCGTAATCCAAGGGTGCGGCCACACAGAGCTCGCCGCTGTCCGGCTTCACGTCGAACTGCGGCCGTGCTAGCGCGTCGCCAAGCGTGTAGTTCACGATAGCATTCACTCCGCAGTCCGGGTCGATTGCCGACATCTGAGGACAAAAAATACCATTATTATTAAACTGTGAGTAAAGTTCCCATAAAGTAATATAGGCATACAAGTAAACAGGTCTTGGAAAATACAACTGTACTTATAACATTCATACATCGCGAAATCCTCTACTTACTCTACTATTAAGAAAAGTATGAAAAGAAAAGAAACGGCGGGCTGTTGGGGGGCGGACGCGAAGAACTTGGTGCGCGACATAGGCCGGGAGGACCCCCGCTCCGAGTCGTTTCTGGTACAAAGTCTATCCATAGCCATCCAGCACGGCAATGCCGCGAGTATTATGGGCATTTTAGCACCGGAAGCATCTAGGAGCAGCAGCAATGTTTAGTTAGTAACTTGTGTGTGTTTAGTTTGTAAGTATGACTAACTGTATGTATGTATTGTGCAATAAATTTGACATATTATGAAAAGTCTCATCACTCATGCGTCCTCATTTCATCATGCACCTAATTGTGCTCCTCAGTAGCACTAAAGATTTCACGATTAATCGAACACTAAGCCGCTCGTTTACCTCCATTGCCAAACACAATGGCATCAACTCTAGAGTTGACAAATAACTTTAATGCCTAGTACCGTAGGACTATCAATTCTCGCGTATCAGCCTAGGAGCCAGAACTAATTGCCTAGGAACCTATACCTATCTGATTGTCTGGGTAATTAATTAGCAACATTTAATTCTATTTGATCTGTGTGGTCGTCGGATAAAGGTGTGGGTAAATGTAATTTAACATGTTCTTATTATACACTGCATATATAGAAACTGAATATTTATTATCCTTGGCGCCAGCCAGTACATAATTATTAACCTATAAATTTTAACCATATAACATTGAAACATTCAATCATTGTACCGCAAGAATACACAAAAAAAAATACAGTAAATAAATCATAAAAGCTTAAAGCTTACATATTCTGAAGCTTAAAGCTTACATTCCATAATCTACTCGAATAACATAAACTAATAATGAGTACCTAGCTAAATAAATTACGAAACAATTAAAATCTAAAATAAAACGTGTAGAAGATAAAAAACGATAAAGTAGGTGTTGATCCTAAAACCGAAAACGCTTGGGTAATTAGTAAGAAATCATCTTTTACTCTTTATCTTCCACATATTATGGACGTGACAACGACGCTTGATTAATTGCATTGCCGTCCAAAGCAAAGATAAATGGTGAAGAAACGGAAACGCAAGCGAACAAGATGTTGCGAACGAATTCACAACCTAATATGAAGGACACACAGTTTCTTATTCTGTAAGAGTTTGCAAGCTTTAACTATGTTAGTCTTGCCGATATGAAGTGTAATTTTGTTCTTGTCTTCATTTAGGAGGCAACATTGGCCATTGGTAAAAACACCATTTATTCACATTAACTTTGAACGTATATTACATTGCTCAATGTCCATTTTATCTACGTTCATTATAACTTCATTCGATGGTACTCACATACATAAATCCCAGTATTTAGTTTATTTTATAAGTAGATACATTGAGAATTAGACACATTAAATGAATGTAGCCTTACAATAGTACTAATTAAATTAGTCTTATTTGATGTTTAACTGGGTAGTGTAATCAAATGAAGCGTAGGTAATAGGCTTTAACTGACCATACAGTGTTATTATCAAGGGACTAAATAATAATTCAGAAGGAATACAAAGACGAAACAACTTTTTTATTTGAGAATTCAGCTGTAGATCAATATGCAAAATGTCGTACTTATGTAAAATTTTATTTTCATATTTTTCTTGCAATATAGTAGGTATCTTGCAGTTGAAAAATGCCTGAATGCAAGACAATTACGTCCAAAAGTAGTTTTGAGCACGCTACGAAATTCCGAGAAACATTTCGTACAATGCCGAATGGTCCAATCAGATGCGGTTTACTTTATTATTATAGGTCCGATTCGACTGCCCTGATTGATACGTATCGTTTCAACATTAAATTTACTACAGTTGAAATCGTATTAACGACAGTAGATCTCGTATAAATAAAAACTTTCTCGCTTTACATTGAATAAAACAACACCACTGTCATGATTTACTGTAGATTGGTAATAAACTCATAACGATACAAATAAATGGCAAAGACAATCAACAAAATAGTTTGTCTTTATTATTTATGTACTCGACAAAGGTTATTCCAACCGATGCCTAGGCAGAGGACCGCCCTTACTCATTTAATATTATCTAGGTTATTAATCAACAACTAATTTACGAGTACCTTACCACATAAGACCCGAAACTCCAACTTTCCACAACTGTAGTAAATGAGTATGATAAGCAACGAGTTTAATTAAACCACACACGATGTTTCAATAATCAGCGTTAATTACTTTAATCTAACACATTTAATATGTTTGAAATTATGTCTCAAAATCATCAATTTTTTTAATCTGATGTAGAAACTAAAAAGCAGATACCTATAGGTATGTATTATGATGGCCTTTTGAAAAAATATGTACTTAGATATTTTGGTTTTGGACATAAGAAGACGTAAAAAAGGAGTAATCTCTAATAATTTACAAAACACAATTTTCGTATTCGTCTATGTATAAACATACGAAGTGAATTGCTTTCTTAGATTTGCTACTACGTCCATTGTTTGACAAGATTGAAAGTCAATGACACGGAAAATAATCTTAAAAAAATATATTTCTAACTAAGTGATTGGCATAAATCATCAACTTCGAATATGACTGCTGATAGTAGCGAGCGGTCAAAGTCGATGAAATACTAAAGCTGTTTTACATTTAAATTTCCAAGCGCCCTGAAACTGGTAATATCGGCTACCTCAGTATAGAGATAAGAGTGGTCAGAATGAGATTTATTACTCACTCTCACTTACATCTTAGTACTTAATACGTTTAAAGTGTTACTTTAAAATTGTCGCGTCTCAATTAGGCAGATTTAATGGAGTCGGTAATATTTTTTTCGCATGATTTTTTTGAGATTAGCACTCGGACGGCTGCGATAAAGCCTTTTTGGGAGCGACAAAGGAAAGAGTAATGAAGTTTATATTATAATGTTCGTATACATGTATCTTATTTTACAGAGGTTGACGTCTCACTTTGACGAGAGTGGTGTTAATCAATTTTCTTGATTTAAATGACAGTACTCGTAATGATGCACGCTTACTTGTAAAACCCACACACCCACATTCTATTCATGACTAATATTAGTTAGTTTTTCCGGTGCAAACAATAGCAGCTTCAGATTTTTCTTGTTTTTGGAATCGTTTTAACTTTTGATATTGAATACAAGATATGTTGAAAGAATACCTTAAATCTTGGTAACTGACAACGTCCAGTTAAAACTGTATCAATAAATAACGAAAATAACAATTGCACGTTTACATAAAACCAGTATTCAGAACGTCAAAATCGAATTTAAATTCAAGATGCATCCGAACTCGGGTCTCATCTAAATAAAGCGAACAGCTGCCTTGTTTACTTGAAACAAAAAACGTAAAATAAAATGATTTGTAAGAAAAATAATAAAGATTCTTACTCAGTTCGGCCATTGCTAAAGGACATTGTAATTCAAACTGATTGGCACACAATAATGGTATCAAAGGTAAGCCATTTAAAAATTGTCTGAATTAAAAAGAAAAAGGTAGAGTCGACAGAAGAGCAAATAAAACTGAAGAGGACAATACCTGGGCCGGACTGCGAAGGATTTGTAGTGTCATTAGTTGAACAGCTTCTGAGAGCTACGAGCTAAAAGAGACCGTATCTCGTACCGTGACGGACTAAAATGAGTTTAGAAATACTACCGGGTAATTAAAAAATGATTCAGAATTGTGAACCTCATCTGTAGTTTTCTTTATTTATAAAAGATGTTATTGATAAAGTAAAAAATAAATTCATTTAAATCTCTAAGTCGTAATGCCCATAAACAATAACGGAATTACGACAACCTAATATGAATGTTCCTCATTTTCTCTATAGGCTCAATAGGCTGTCCGCTTTTCTAAGATCACGAGACAGGCTAACTAATAGGTAATTGCACCTCTACTTAGTTTCTTATTGACTATTGTATTTGAAAGCAATTGCAATTTTAGGGACGTAAACTCACTCTTTGTTCTTTTTTGAAATTAAAAATAGCACATGTATGCACGCCATAGATGAATTGTGGGTTGAAAATAAATATCTTGAACTGTTTGTACCTTTACAGTATCGCATTTCTTTAATTGATTGTACATCGCCGGAGCCGAGGCTGACCTTTGCATTCCTGCTTCCTTTTGTTCATTAGCTGTGTCAATGTAATGCACAATTTATTTTACTTTTCGAATTAAATACTGCTACCTTTAGTATTGGATTTTGTTTCAACGGGTGCAGGAGACTTGACGGGAATTTTATTGTTCCTTACGTTACTTAATTGTTTCTTATAAGGAATATGTTTGAGGTTACACTTTTACTTTTTTAAGTCAATATTCCTTCATCTGGATGTTTTATTCTGTACCTAACGAAACTCATTTTACTTCGGGTATGTGTTTAACAACGATAAATCACCTCTCTATGCTTATTCACTTTTATAGGCACTTAAACTGATATAAATCTAAATCAATCCATCCTCCAAGAAATTCAATCTTCGTGTATCCAATATGTATAAACTATAAAGTATTATATCACCCGAGGTAAATGCTTAGCTCTATAAAGCGACACTTGAGATGTGGTAACTTTATAGGCAAACTTGCGTTCTGTGCTTACAAACTCCACGAGATAAAATGACTAACTGTTATTATAATACGCTAAAGTTCATTTTACTTTATAACTAAGTGAGCGAGGTCTGCAAATAAATCGATGGAGTGTGAGCTTCTGGGAATGTCATCTTCTAATACAATATCACCACAATATGTGTTAAACGACTTTGGACCTTAAAGAAGTAAAAGTTCAATGCAATTCAACAGAAAGTTAATAATTATAAACTTGTTTAATGTTTTATGCATCTATGTTGTAACAAGTAATAGTTTTTGCAATGTGTCGTTGATGTAATATATAATTTTAAATGTTCTTCTTATGTTCGTTGCATTGATTGATTTGTTTCTATCATCTTTATTTATGATACATGCCCATGTGTTTTTATCGTTAGGAACGGGAAAGATACCAATAGGTATATTTTATCAAAAACATACAAATAGTTTATTCGCGGTAACACCTAGAGTTACAATGGTTGTAATAATGGGTCTACCAATTAAACCTTTTTCTGACTAGCGAATATAGGTAATATTAAGTTTTGATTTATCTAGATTTAGATGATCTATTATGTAACTAACCTATCTATATCATCATTAAATGAAAACTGCACTTGTTTAAAGCTGGTAATAGTTCAATGTCAATTAACTCTTTGAGTAGTAGGTACATATTTGTTAAAAAAAAACAATAATCTGTTTATTTCATGAAAAACATGGATTTTTACACACTTAAATATTAATCTTAAAATAATAATGTTTTGTTTTGTTCCCATTTATTACCTACGTAACTGCATTGAACAAATAACTCATAATTGAACAAATAATCAACCTACTTTACTTATTTCATGCATTTATGATTCCAGTGTTGCACCGGTTTGTAAGCCATGTTAGTGCACTCCATTTTAGAAACATAATATAGTAACTGGGATGTATACACATACATATTATGCTACGGGCAATGGGCATGATTTTTCACACGTTACTGAGATATAAATACATATACATACACATACATATGGCATATTTAGGAAAGAGGAATAGGTACAAAAGTACTTTTGTGTACAGTACAATTTTATGACATTCCGACAAACAGACAGTCGTAGAGAGTGGAATGCCTTGGGCTCTAAGAAATAATGAATTTAACAGTTTCAGTAACCTAGAGAATATTGCAAGTGCTTACTGTTCCATCATTTAAGTCTCGACTCATCCCTTTCAACCTAAAACCAATGTTTAATGTTCCATTGTTGTTGAACAACTATAGTTTGACTTGGTACGAGCTAAAACGGGTACCTAAAGGCATCGTGTGTATTTATTTGCGTCTGTCTTTCACATGTTTTATTAGTGTAGTTGTCAAGAGTTGAACATAATTCTAAAACTTGAAGTTTAGCAAATTCAATAAATAATATTGGACTATACCCACGAAAGTTAAGCCGCCTGGCGCCTTATTTAATACTTTGATCTTCGACAAACGAAAAGTTGACTTTGAATTTGACTTTCCCCTGTGTGCACTTAGGAGATAATCACGTGACGATTTCCCTAGAAAAGGATGCGCCGTAAGCTCCGGCCCGGACACGGCTCAGTCTAACGTGAGTCATCCTTAACACATTCACTGCCAGGGGGCGTGGCCTAGGAACAAACTTGTGTAACGGTGGACGCACATGTGCGTCGGGATCGGGAGCAGTGAATGTGTTAAAACTACAGAAATCATATATGTACACTGTAAATTTAAATTTAAATACCCAAGGACTATCAATGGTTCCCAAAATACAGCCTCGGCCTGGTTTGGGGGCCACTGTCAAGTTTTATTGTAATATTTTTTGCCTAAATAAGAATATAAAAAGGTATAAATTTATAAATTTTCAGTAAAAATTTTTCGAGATGTCCATGTAACATGTAAGGATATTTGTACTGTGATGTCCGCGCCAAGTGTGGAGTTCTGTTTGAACGGTGTCTTGCGTCTCTCGAGCCGACAGATGTCAGTATTTGCGGAAGGTCACCCGATACGCTGCGGTCGCGAGTACATGCTCTTGCGCACCCCTTGGGTAGTGACTGCGCTTTCGATCTACTTTTGTTTAAAATCTTACCGCGTTTAGTCGTTTTTGTAATCAAACCCTTCATGGTTAGCTGATTAGAAGTATGGGATCCTTCTAATATGAGACTAGTGGTTGCAATTAACCTATGCATAATTAAAAAAAGTGCCTATTAAAAAACGATAGCATTAAAGCGTATTGTGTTATACACTGTAAGTAATATTACACCGCGTATAAAATACTCAGTTCCATGCAAGTTTTTTACTTATAAATACCATCGACTTTTGTGTAAATCTAGGCGAGTCAAACATCGAGTGTCCTGGAGGAATGAAAGCAATAGTTGTATAATATAACTAGAGATACTTTCAACAAATAATTAAGGATGATTGGTCAGCTCATTCACGAGGGAAATTTAAGCTATTACGAATATTATATCCTATATTTCGTCGGGTGACAACTGTGACAAGCAAAAGTCACTAAGTACTATCAAAAAATTAAAGTAACAATGCACTTTATTACACTTTTATTTTCCAATAATTTCAACACGGTTAATTGTCCAATAATTTTAATGATGTTAGTTAGTAACTTTTGCTTGTCACCGACGATTTTATCAATTCAAACGTGCTTACGCCTTTGCTACCGAACCGATGCTAGTTGTAACTAATTTTAGTTTATTTTTTTTCCTAAACTTTCCTTAGGTAGGTATGCATATCGCATCAATCGCATGTTGAGTTTATTTTGTAAGAGCGAGTCATGTCTTAAATACTTTGGCGAGCACGCGTTAGCCCTTTGATTGAGGATTGGCGGGCCAAGGCTCGGATTTCACTTTAGGACGCGTTGACGTGTGACCGAAATAAAAGGCAATTCCGTTTTATTCTTATTTCTTAATTTAATTCAAATGTTACAATCTTGATACTTAAACCGGAGGTCAATAACCGTGAAAATGAAAACATTTTGGTTTTTTTTTGTATGACACAGCTCAACAAAACAAAGAGCTCAGTTCAGTTCACCAAAATATTTTCCGTGTATTTTTTTATAAAATGATTTGTATGGGGAAGTCAACTGTCTAAATAGTTCCCGCAAATGTTTTTAACATTATATATTGCATTACATTTGCAATGTAATGTCATATGCAATGTAATTAGGTACTTGGAAATGTTTCCACAATTCCACATACAAATAGTGGACATGTAAATAATTATACGTTCTAATATAACTAGAGACGAATATGTTTCTACGTTTTATTTTAAAAATGGCCACCTTAATATCTTACTCATAATAACGGAAAGAGATATCTTTCGTCAATACTTCTCCAACGATAAAGGTGACATTAAATTTTACTCCACCGCGGTAGTAAATAAATGAAGATCATAATTCGTTTTCCCTAAGACATTCCGGACACAACCAACATAGACTCCATTCCGTCAATTTGACATAGTGTATCAACATAACGGTGGCCACCGCCGCCATTAGCGAAATTGGACGAGTAATGAATCTCAAAAGTGAGACTGTCTAATTGAAGATTCCATTTCTCAAATTGCTCCGTGGGTCCAAGTCTAATGCAAGTTTTTTTAGAAAACGCTGCATTTTAACTGTTGATATCGCAGGAAGTAATATCATTAGTCATGAAATAGAGCAGATTAAAATTTTGTTCAATGCTGCAACATGACGTCGTACAAAGTGTCAAAAAATGGAGGGTTTCTAATAGGATTAATCGTAAGATTAGCTTGGGTAACTCCAAGGCTATTAAGCCCGCGTTTACGGTATATACCTATGCTTATTTTACTTTGGCATGCACTATAGGTATATTTTTTAAGTTTACGTATTGTTTTTTTATTAATTGCTCAAAAGCTAACTATTGTTTTTACGTATGCCAAATTACTCGGTTAAAAATAAACTTTAAAATTCATACTTACATAAAATTTAAATACGCGTTCCTAATTAAAAATATATCTCAGCTACATTTCATATACCAAGCAACGCTTTGTTACAGTATTTGTTGCCCTCTTAGTAATAAATTCTAACCCTAATCCAACAAACGAAATCCGCTACCGCCTCTTAACTTGCGCCAGTTTTCTACGAATTCATGGCAACGCCAAACGACTTAAGTTCTACGGAACCTCGATGTATTTACACCGTTACGAACTAGCGCAATGATACGGTTGATACCCGTTCTGTGGGAGCGCTACGAATAGTTGGGTGCTATTAAATACAGATTCTCTGACCTTTACTCCGGGTTTAACTGTTAGCCGACGTTTTAACCGAAATTGGGTTTTGATGGTTACACCTCTATTGTGCTACGCGTTGATGAAAGGTAATGGCAAGACAGCAACGCTCGTGAAACAGTGCTGTTTAATTTTTTCCTAGAAACTATTGTTATCAATCCCAACCAGCTTTATTCATTGAAATACTAAACAAAATAAATCAGTTTACGATGGAAAAGATTTGGTAACTTCAATATTTAGCCTGGATTTCGTGGAAATGTAGATACTTACCTAATGATATAACAGAGGACGAGACGAGACAGAACAGAGGACGAGAATCCTAAATATGTAGCTTTCATTAAATGCATATAATTAATCAAATTTAGAAACAATTAGGTAGCTAGAATATATTATAAGGATTAAAATGTCATTCGTGTCTTAAACAAGTTCCGATATACTTTATAAGTATAATATGCGTAGATCTGCGAAACGAAATCGCCCAGAGAAGAGCATTAATATTTTTCTGTTTACATATATGTACCTACACCTAAATACATAGTAGCAGCCCGTTAATACAACCCAGTTTCTTGAAAGCTTCAACTGAAACATGTATAATAAAAGAGACCAGTAGAAAACGGAGTAAATAGCAGAAAGTCATATTAAATAATCATGAGCATTAAGTAGATTTTATTATTTTATCATTACGCAAGTGAGGTGCTAGCATTCTTGCATCGCGGATACTCGGTGCAGCAGGATTGTGAAAGGGCGTTTGGTAAAAGCCAATGAGAACATTGGCTATAAAACTATAAATCCATTTTAAATGCGAGGGTAACTAAGTCTGTTTGTGTAAATGTCTGGTGCTTTTTCGTGGCTGTTTGACTAGATCGAGATTGCGGGGGAATTATTAAACTTGATAGAAACTCGTTATATGCTTAAAATGTTTAAATAATTCTATGTACTTATAATTGGAAACATTACGTTCACTGTAAGAAATGTTTGATTTGCTTTGCTTTGTTATAATGATTTGCACACCTAACTCTTTTAATGTAGGTTGTGCTCAAATCGCTTTATTTCCGTCGTTACTCTACTTTTGCACATTAGTATTATGTTTGCTGTCTCGTTTCATCTGCAGAACTACGTTTCACTTAAAACTTAGAATGTAAGGCAATTTTGCTTGCTTTCCTTTTAAGAGGGAAAATAATGACAAAAGGTACTTTTTTCATACAATTTCCATTTCGGAAGAAAACGTTTTCCACTAACTAAATCTTAACATATCCTTTGATTTTGATGTCGGTCGCTTCAGCATAATATACTCTAGGTTTATAGTTTATAGTTTTTTAATAAAAATATTATATTTTGTTTTGTATGTATTGCAAATTTTGATAAAAGCAAAACCTATAAATCCATTTTTTCATTGTGTCAATAGCATACTAAAAAATCATGGATAATGGAAAACATTTAGAAGTGAAAAAACGTTTTCTCTTTTTCACAACGACCACATGCTATATTTTCCCTCTGAAGTGCCAACAAGAAGTTACCTATTTTTAGAGAACAGTGTCTTTATATTTAAAATAACACTATCATCAAAATCATCAAGTTAAAAACCTAGTACTTTGCTAGATATAGTAGACATTCAAAAAGTTAAAGGTTCATTGAACTTTATTAATTAAGTAAGAAATAATCAGCGTCGGTTAAATATGCTAATGATCTGCGGTTTTTGAGCCTGGTTCTAGATAAGTCACGATTTTTTGACTCACGCCTTTGGGGCTATTCATAAATTACGTCATTTCAAATTAGGGGAGGGGTCTGGACATCGGATGACGGTAGCATGATGTAGGAGGAAACGGGGTCATTCGAAGCATGATTTTTGAATGATTTTAGGGGGGTGGTCAAAAATCGATGACGTAATTTATGGCCAGCCCCTTTCGTATGAATAATATAGCAAGAAAAATACATATAAAAAAAATCATTAATATTTTGTGGCACTTCCAGAGACCAAATTAAGATAAATTAGAGATCATATTTATAAAAAAAAATATCCCTGAAAGCCATAATATCAATAAGGTTGTCATGATTGTTATTATATCTACTTAATTCTTTACAATTTCCAAAAAAAAAGAACAATATAATATATTATGAACAAAACAGCTAAGGCACCTCTTATTAAACCATTGGGACCAATCTCGACAAAACAATGCCTATTTGCGTAACCATTATGCGATAAGCTTAAAAAGGGCTAGATAAAATGCAAACAGACATTTCTTGACTTGCAATAAGAAATAAACTTTCACTGTACATAATAAGATTCAATTTAGAACGTAGCCTTTTAAGTCCGAGGCGATGAGAATAATCCCCCAAGTGATAAACCAGACACTAATACGATTGCCATCAATGGATAATCACTAGGAACTGGTATTAACTGTACACTAAGATTTGAAGATCGCTATGAGAATGTCGTTGTTTGTAACAGGGCCCACACGGGTAGTTGCTTTATATTATAACAAACGATACGTAGCAAATCATGAACATGTGAATTTGAACCTTAAAAACAAAGTGAAGGGAACTGGTAGGTCTTTTTAATGTAGACGTCCATATGATTTTATTTAATTAAAAGCTTAGTTTGGTTTTGGTAATAGGTAACGAATGGCCGGAGATTGCCCAAAATCGAGACGAATGGAAATCAAGGGTGGAGGCCTTTGCCCAGCAGTGGGACACCGTATAGGCTTATAATAAATAAATAGGTATATAGCTCTTATATGTCAAACATGAGTAGATTAAACAAAAACATGTAGGTATATTAAGTACCTATGTAGAGCAGAGCTCAACCTGGGAAACCTCTTAAATAAAACCGTAGCCAAATAACACTAGACACATAGCTCAACGAGTTGGTCGGCAACGCGCATATTGCCGTTTGTGTGTACGGAGTTGCAGGCGTCCATAAGCTACGGAGACTGCTTACCATCAGGCGGGCCGTATGTTTATTTGTCACCGACGTAGTATTAAAAAAAACCGTTATTCATAATAATACATGCTCGTTATTCAAGTGGTTTGGGAAACAAATTCTAAAGAAAATGGCATTACTGTAAATTGATAAATTAAAAATGTCAGCGAATTACTTATAATTATAACGCGTGTTATGTGCAACGCTACAGTGCCCACTCGATCATAAAAATGAAATTATTTTATTTGCAAAAGCCGGTAACTAATAGGTATTATAACAATTAATAGCAAATGGCGGGGTACACCGCGCCATTAGTGTTATCTCATTATTCCGAGGCTGGGATAAATCTCGCTAATGCCTCCATATCTTATAAATCTCCTCGTTGCTTAATTAGAATGGGCTGCGCGCGCAACTAATGTAGATGCGGTTTTTTTCTAATAGTTCCCGTGGCCAGTCTGCGAAATGAAAGATGAGAGCCCTTTATTGGTCCCGAAGGACAATTTATTCACTTGTCAGTCGAGAAAAGAGAGTACCGAACTTCATACTTTTTATCGTATTGTTTGTATGTATAGTGCTGGCGGTGAGGATAACTCTGTAGTAACGTCTAGGCGTTAGACCGGTTAGACGGAGAAAACTTTCGTGAATGTGTGTTTAAATCGTTGATTGATTAATATTATTTAATCAGTGGTCCAATCAAATTGTGTCACCCAAATTCTGATAAAAGTGTAACTGTGTGATATTATTTCTAAGCAGCATTAAGTACCTAGTAGTAAGTACTAGTGAGTAACTATTAAATTGCCTGCTACATAAAAATGTTAAAGAATTACCGCATCTACATTTCTTCTAGTGCACTAATGCGCTACATTGAAACCGTATGAAAGATGGCGGCTGCCCAGGCGCAGCTGTACGCGTCGCTAATCCCAGAATAATGTGATACAGTGTCCGGGATAAGAGGTAATTAATCGTTCTAATAATTAATTAATTAATTCTAAATGATATAGATAATATGGTAGATTATTAAATTGCTACCATATTATTGGTCAATAAAAAAAATATTTTCAGCTTTTAAAGTTCCTCGTTTTAAACGCAATCATTGTTACATATTAATGGATTCCTTTCAGAAAATGGGATTTTCAGTTTTTTTTTTCAAACGGTTAACGTAATCCTTCTATGCATAGCTCCCTGCTTGTGGACAGGTTTAGAGCGCGTTATATATTGCGAGAAACTGACTCTTACATTACGTCTAATTTACATATTTATTACAAGGAAGCATGAATCGGATGCTAGACGAGTTCGCCATAGAATCGCAGTTCTGTAAGTCTTACTTGCGTAATAAATAGTCAAATAATACACACATCGAGTCTGTATCCGACAACGCCAGGAGTAATTGGCCTGGAGGCCCGTATTTCATCGGTGTAAAAAAGAGGTTTTAATTTATGTGAGACATTGCCGTTTAGCATACTAATTATTATGTCTAATGTGGACTTCATTTGCGAGGATAATCGTAAATCAGGAAGGGACGGAGAAAATTCTTGGCGACAGCTATAGCGAATCGAATGTAAATATACTATATTAATCAATTGCATTGGAACTGTAAATATCATGAATATTTTACGTAAATAGGGCAGAAAATGTGACATTTTGAAAATAACGTAAGAATAAACATATTATTACGGAAATATAATATTAATTTATATTAACTCAATGCATATGCTTAATAAATACACTTATTAACTTTTAAGATATAAATATATAAGGCGTTGTCATGAATAAAATCAAGTTATGTATGCAAAATTATATCAGCCAATGTTTCACACCCACTCACCAACTCGGTTATTTGTCGGTGACGAAGTTATAAAAACCCACATTATGATTTGTCTTATTTATTTGATGTATGGTTACAGTCGATATTATTGATTTTATTTTACCCTTTAAACCGTCTTTTCTTTCGCATAACCATTCTGTAAGCCACTTTAAAATAGGTGTATTATATATTTATCAATATCATGGATACTTCACAAAATATTCGTATATAATAGTAATATGTATTGAAATAAGGATGGTACATCAAAAATAACAGTTGAAGAGGAGAGGAAATCTAAATATAATCTAAGATAACATGATTAGTCAGTATTACTGAGTGTGTCTACTGCTTTAAAGTAAAACCCACATGATACTATTATTCATTGACTTGTTAGTCGCGAGATAATGGCATTCAATACTATTTGTATTGCGATATGAATTCTAATGTAACAAACTTGTGTTCATTGTTCACATTTCAGTAGCAGATGTCTACTCTAATTAAGTCAATTAGAATTGTTTTAACATAACAATCTAGGTTCTCCTTACTATCGTAAAAAACAACAAACCTAAGAAATACAACTAGGTACCTAAATCACAAACACGAAAACACAAAAATGATAAAGTTTCAAAATTTCGCATTTGCACTGCTAGTTTTCACATTCGTGATTTCTCAGATAAAGACTAAATTCAGGCACCTACGAGTACCTACATAAAATTTACTGTTGATTGTGAAATAACCTCAATTCCTCTGTATCTACTTTGTATGGGTACTATTAACGGGTTTGTTCACTATTTTACAGGGAAGTATGAATATTTAGAGTCCACGGTTTCAAGCTTGATTCATTAGGAAGAAAACGCCGTGCTTTAAGATAAGGTAAGACGGATGAACTTGATTAAAGTTATCGACTTCTGAATAGCTATCGATAATAAAATAGTAACATTTACAATCGAGGTGAAAGCAACCTAAGCTGAAAATATAATATTTAATGTAAAAATAATATTTAATTTACAATAAGTTTTTTGACTGAGCATCGAGAAACCAATTTGAAATATTGTTATTAAAAATAAGGTGCTAGTACTATTACTAGCACCTTAGACTAGAGTCTGGCTACTGAAATTTTACCTAACTTTTGGCGGGAAATTCAAAAAATTTTGGGCTGGTCACACTTTGTTTAGTAGGAATTATAGTTTTGATACTCGACAATATTTATGATATTCTGTGTACAAGTAAGGTACCTAAGGAAATAAGTTAAATAACACTGCACTCAAAGTCAGCTCACATAATTTCTACCACTATTTAAAGTACAGTCAACGACAAACACCTAATGTTTACGTTCCAATATTTAGATTTTATAGATATTTTTCAGAACTTTTAGTTTATCCGTTTCTTTGTACACTTGTCATATTTATGAGATTCAGGCATTAATAAATTCACGTACTTAATCAAAGTAATACGCAAATGTTAGAACTAGTACTTAAAGTATCAAAATATTTATAGAGCACCAACCTCCTAATTTGTTTACATTTGGTTAGGAGTTGTAAACATTGCAGTTTTTCGTTATACTACGCTACACGTCGACTTCGCACATTGTCGTAATTATTTACGAGCTTAAATAATAGTTAGCGAACCTCACTCAGTATAGAAATTATTAATATTATTTAAAATAAACCCATTATAAACCGCAAACAATTTGAATGAATGACATAAATTGACAACTGACTTTTAGCTTTTTTTTAAATCAGACAATTGGTGATACAACAACGAAATATCTGTCAACAATTTTTGGTTAGCCAGACTCTAAAACTAATTTTACTTGTTTCAATTTTTGAGATGTGTAATAGATGCCACAGATGTATATTTGACTTATAATCGTAACTTATGCCAAAGATTGGTCTTGTAAGAAGTATCTGGTTGTATATTTATATCTGGTCGGCAGTCTGCGCGAACGCCGGTTCGAGACACTTAACACCATTGAAACACTTCCTATTGCATAGCCTGATCAATAGCCCGGGCTAACGGTAATGCCGGATATAAATAAACTACTATTGCTGAAAAACCGGTCAGATACTGTTAAATTATGTTTTATTTGTCAAAAAGTTATTGCGACAATTTTGTTTATATTGTAATATTTAAAAAAAATCCAAACCTTCAAACAATGTAAGTATGTAGTTTTATTTTCCATAGTTGATAGTGCTACAAAAAAAGACGGGCTGTGGATTCTAGAGCAGTTGTTAAGTATGCAAGAGAGATAAACGCCAATATGAAAGAGAGGAAGAAACAGACGTGTTCCTAAAATATGGAAACCTAGCAATACAAACGATGACACTTTGAATTTAAATGTGAGTAAATGGAGACATGTAGCAATTAACACTTACGTACAAGGAAATGCGAGCAATCTGTAAGTTGTTTAATGTGTCTTACCGCTTTTCGCATTTAAACGAATCCGATATAAAGCTAGTACACAACAGGGCGAATCCTCGTCATACTGCCCGATTCGAACTTTAACATACGTCAATTAATAATAGATCTAGGAACGATATGGATTAGATGTGTCAGCGTCAAAAGTAACGTTTTTGTTTGAAGAAACGTCACATTTGACACTGATCTAATCCATATCGTTTCTACATATCTATTAACTGAAGTATCTTAAAGTTCGAATAGGGCGGTATGTCTAAGAATAATCTATGAAATAGGTACTGTACTTAAACTAGCAGCGTCTGATCTCAGGTTTACGGCAGTAATCGTATATAGATTTCTAGTAAACGACAAGTTCATTCCATTAACTATCTTGGTTTGGTTTTATTGACGATTTTCATACATTTCTTTATCTATATAGGCAAAGAAAGTTGTAAGCACTTACCTGTTATGTTTATTGGTTAAGTAGTCTTTAGAGGTTTGAAACATTAAAAACGTCGGGACATTAGTGTTTACCAGAGAAATGTTATACCCATAATTTACAAAATACTATAATGATAACAACATTTTATTATGAATCTAACCAGTAGCTTACCTATTATTATTTTAATGTAAGTACCTTCTTATAGTCCAATTGTCAATTTAGCAACTACTTACTTACCTAAGTATGTACATACCTACTCAAGTGAAATTTGCGTAAAATTAAAACAAGAATTTTCCCTAGCAAAAAATACAAACTTTTCTTTTATAAAATTCAAATTACAAGACTACTTTGTAAGGCCTCAAGAACATTGTAATACTGAATTGTATAGTTTTCTAAGAATATCCTAAGTTACGTTGCGAAACATGAATTACTTATAAGTACTAATTAACGACGGAACTATTTAAATCAATTAATAATCCAATCTACAAAGGCCCATCACACTAGGAGGAAAAACTTGTCAATATGTGCTAAGCACCTATTGTTGCTCGTTAACACAGCTTTCAATGTAATGCCGTCTGAGTATCACTTCCCACCACACTAGATATTTTTTGTTTCCCTAGGCTTTCATAATGTGCCATGTACACTACATTTGTACCTTTCTACATTCTACCTATTTAATATCGTGACGTAACGGCACTCATATCTCAACTCCTAGGAATTTTAGGAATATAGTTCGTGTTTTTAGCATTAGAAAGAAGGTAAAAGCTTTTTAAAAAGCAATAACTATTACTTATGAAAGCAGAAGAATATAAATGATCGTATTAGATTTATAATTGTGACATATTTGCCGTGAAGTGTTTTTCAATGAAAATACATGTGAAGATCTAATGTCTAATGCTAAAAAAACGAACTACTTATAGAAAATAGAAATCTACGAAATAAATGACATTTATTGGGTTTTTTTACTAAACTTATCGCATTTAATGTTATTGCGATTACTTCAAAATATTTGAACCTACAATAGGTTAGATGCCTAAATAACAGATTAGAATCGATTCGATGTACCGCTTTTATATCAAGCCTTCCTTACGCCATTCTGACTCTAAGCCCCCGCTGTGAGTGTGACATATCGCGGGTAGTATCACCGGTGTAAGCGCCACTTAGGCCGCGGAAGTTTAACGACACAACATTAGGCTCCAGATAAATCTGCCTATAAATCTATACTTTCACGATATTCATAATTTCTGTCGCTTAGCGCTAACCCAGTTTGTAGATTGTCGCTCGAGTAAAAAGCTGTTTTCAATTGGATAACTAGATTTAATCGAATTTCCATTTACGCTTAACATAATAAGTTAATAAAATGTATTATGCCATGAATGTGAAATAAATACTATTTTAGCTATTATTTTAAAATAAAATATTATGTTAAGAGGTCTAGAGTCTGACTTTCTTCTTCATCTGCTTGAATTTGTTTCTAAACCTTTGACATTCCTTTTTCTACAAACGCTACAAATGCCTAAACTTTGTGATGAAGTATAAAATAAAACAAATATGTAATGCATAAAATGGTGCTTTACAACCAGCGTTCTGATTTTTTAATTCTAGTTCCCGTTGACACACTTGTTATGATGGATCTAGCGTAAGATGAAGTTGTAGCAATAACGCAATACGGTATCATAATGAATAGCTAAAGTAATTAGAGGTACAAGTATAATTCTAGAGCATAAACTGTCTGGGATTGGATTGAGTGCGACAAATTAAAGAATTCATAGCGCTATCAATTCACCGTGTACGAGTAGCTCTGACTCTTCCGACAACGACAGTAAACTTTTTGAGGGCAGTAGGCATACATTAAAATAAACTATTTTTATACTAATACAAATCAAACGACATCCCACACCAAAACAAGTGTTGAAGTCAAAAATCCACCCAATACGTGTAGGTACTGAAAGTACCTTATTTGTTTTTTTTTTGTGTTAGCCTGGTTAAGTGTCCCACTGCTGGGCAAAGGCCTCCCCTCGCTTCCTCCACTCAACCCTGTCTTTTGAAGTTTCCCGCCAGTCCGGACAAAATACGTCCAAGTCGTTCCGCCATCTCCTTTTCGGTCTGCCTGCACTCCGGCTAGCACCATCTATGTGTTCCGTGGGTCCCACTCCGTAACCATTTTGGCCCACCTTTCAGGGTGCATGCGGCAGACATGTCCAGCCCAGTCCCACTTAAGCTTAGCGGTCTTGACACCAACATCTACAACTCTAGTTCTGGAGCGCAGCAGTTCCGTGTTTCTGATTCTATCAGTCCTGCGAACACCCAGTATACTGCGCTCCATCGCTCGCTGGCAAACCTTGAGTTTGGACTTCAAAGCCTCAGTCAATGACCATGTCTGAGCACCATAGGTTAGGATAGGCAGGACACACATGTCGATGAGTTTGCGCTTGAGACACAGGGGAAGGGCACCCTTCAATGTGGCCTTCATGGTCCAGAAGCTCTTATTTGTTTTAATTTTTTTAAATACTACTGTCAAAAAGATAGACAGATAGAGGTAGAGGTACCAAGCGAAACTTCAGGGATTCCAAGTTGACAAAGGAATATTCATAATAGAAGCTATCATCGTAATCGGATGGACATGCTTGTTCCTAGTACATATTACTCACACTATTACTTACAACCAAAGAAGAAGTTTAAAGAATGAGAAAAAATAATAAAATAAACAATGTTTATTTAAAGATTACACCTAAAAATAAAAAAATAAAAAAACATCTTTGGCTCTTATATTAGCAAATGTTTTGGGTTACTGTTGTATTTTTATAGGGTACTGTTGAATTTCTGTCGAGCAGAGCAAAGCCAGAGCCGGTCGCCGGGGGCTGGCTGGCAGTAAAGGTCTGTAGGACGCGTTTCTGGGTCTAGCCGTTGAAACGTTATTAATAAAAGCTAACTGCGCCGACACCCGCGGCTGACTCGACCTGGCGAATTGATTTGTTTCTATTACTAACCTATATTTTCAATGGCACACTTACGCTTCCATTTCTTCGGCCCGAAGAAAACGGTGTGAGAAACTTACGCTTACGCTAATCTAATTAAAACGTTAGAAAATCAAGTCATGAAACTCATGAATCATGAACTACAGCGTTTGAGTTGTTAGAATGCAATGACTTTTAGCAACTTCACAAACAGACGGTAGGTACATACATTTTCTACTCCTAAATGTATTATGCAAAATAGCATTCAATTTGGCACACATGTCAGTGTGTGTGTTCTAAAAAATCGAAGTGACAGTGAGTTAATTTTTACGAGAGTCAATCACAACTGTTATTTTTGACCCTCGTGTTTCACAAAAACGTTATTTTGTACAAAAACCATTTGAAAGCTATTATATTCATGTACTAATGTCAACGTGTACGAAAACTATCTCGTTCCCTTTTCCCCACGCTGCTCCCACATCTATCCATCCTGCTGTCAGCCGCCATGTTAACACGGCGCGTTATCGCCTACACCGCGCAGACGCACATTTACAAACCCTATAGGCCCACTTGTAGTTTCACACGTGAATCTGGGAAGGAATCCTCAACCCTGTTAGATCTTGTAGAGGAAGCGGCTTTATCACGCCTTTCCTGTTCCAATATTAGAAGAACGCACATTATTAGCGCCCTTGTCTTGAAACTTACCTACCTTTTCCTACCTTGCTACCTATTTACATGAGAGATATGACCCTTAAGCGTTTAGTTCAGCATGGTCCGAGTTGTTTCAATTTTCAAAGTTTATATACGTAACCTGCTAAGTGAGATTAACAGTCACAGAACTCCGTGCATCTGGCTTTACTATTACTTTGAGCAAATTCCTCGCCCTGCAGTAGGACCCAGTTCCAAGCTAGTAAAAGAACATACAAAAATCTCTAGAGTATCGGAATGGTAATGGTGGCTTGACAACAAAATGCACCGCGCAACAAAACTTGTATAGTCGTATAAATCCCTTTAGTATTGACGTGAGGAAACCCACCGCGTATCCCGCCGATGTAATTTCGCGGTAGACTTCTGCGTCCCAAACGCAGATACAAGACGACAACAGAGAGTACATTCGTTATTTAAATTTTGTTTTGAAAAAATCCCATTTTGTGTCTATTCTTCAAAACGTTTACCTACTTATAGCAATTTACTAAGTCTTACTCTCAGACTGAGTTTATTTTCCGATCGCGTATTTAGTGATTAACATTATTCGACATTTTTCTACTAAACCAACATTTTCCCTTAATACTAATGATAAACAGTATGTGATTCTGTTATAATCAAACCCATGATACCTGGTTTTGTAGTCAAAAATATCACAAACAAAACGACTTAAGTTTTATCATAAATTAGATTATTACGAGTTCTTTATTGAGTGTGCGAGATAAACGCATCTTAATATGTAAATCTTACAGACTGCCTCACAAAAATGTTTTAAACGGTAAATCCGAGTTAATCTAAAATTATGCCTAAAGAGACCAACATAATACCTACTCATAATAGTACTGAAACCGGTTTCCCCGTAACTTGTCAAACACTACAAATATGGAAAACAGTGACATTTCTAAAGTTCTAATGCGATGATTACAATACAATTCCGTTATTTTGAGGTTCTATGAATTAATATGCAATGAGGCGCATCAATAAATACGACTACCGGAAACAAAAATACGAGTAATGATACTTCAGCCTTTATTGAAATGAAGAGACACTAGTTTGGATAAGTACATAAATCGCTGTTGAAAATACCTACTGAAGGCATGATGTCACTGGCACCATGGACTGACCATCAAACACGTAAAGCGCCGAATTTCATTGTTGTGGCCACTGACGAGCCTTCCAACACTCCAAATAGCGTGCCTGCAATCCAAAATCGGTCCGTGAATGTCAAAAACGTACAATGTTTAATATTAGGATGCCGTCCATTTGGATGAATCCATTGTAACGGCATCCATTTGGAACGCTCGTCAGTGGCCTGCTTAAGAGATGCCTTACCAAACAATGAAATTGTCGTAATCGCGACCTGCCACGCGACCAAAACGTCGTGAGCATTTCTATGGTTTGTTGTCAAAACAACAACTCAGGGTGCAAAATACTGGTTATATGTGCAGATTCCATACGTAGTAGTTAATAATAGTTCAGTGAAATCCTCTGAAGAATGCGATCGACCATAATCGACAGAGGGATCGGACTGGTGCTCGGACGACGTTCACCAACCAGCACCATCTGTCATGATGGACACGACTGAAGAAGATTAAATACACGTGCGCTCTCTGTTCCCATGAAGCCTACGCTGGCGGCGCACCATATCCCTATGTTAATCCCGCGACATTTTTGCGTGTTCGTTTGCATCTAATATTTCACCGGGCGCATCTTGTTTATGCACTGAGTGAGACGTCTGTCTGTTCGTTCGGCCACTAATGATGTGGGACTGGGCCTTTTTTGCCGCTAGCTAAATGATGGGTACGTGAGCTGGGTTCGGTTTGCAACTAAGTATGGTTAAGATCTACATCGTGACGTCATACCTCTACGTCCGGATAATTAGGCTTGAAGGGTACCGAGAAAAGTTCAAGTGAAGTCATACATAGGAAATAGTTTAATTCTCCATTTAAAAAGACAGGTTGGAGAATATTTCTGAATAAGAAATACCTACCTAAGATTTGTGAGTAAGAATCAACAATATTTTTCTAACAGTGTACGGGGACAATAGTCATTCATTAGAAGATGAGGAAGCACACTCGTAAAATAACAAATGAAATATTTGAGTGTTTAACATATCTAATAATTGAAATAATTAAATTATATTAAGACCAAACTTGCCACTTTGGGCATAAATCAAATTCCGGATTCAATAATCCGGCGTTTTCAGCTATCGCGACTAACACTGATACCCCGTTACAGCAGCGGTCCCCATCCTAATTTCTCGAATAAATATCTTAGAAAGACTAGACGTATTTGATCCACTCTAGTCTGTACTCAGTTTATAAATTTTATATGGTCAAATTCAATAGAACTTTTGCAATAAAAATAGAGGAGCAATTTAACCTATTCACATACAATTATTTATTAGGTATCCGGTGACCAGTTTCATAAATCAAGTGAAGTGTGTTATTACAAACAATTAAGAGCAAATATTTTAATTGAAATCATCGGCCGTAAATCAGCGAAACCAATTAAGTCCAATAAGCTCTAGGTAGATATAAATTAAATTAAAGTAACATTCAAGTGTGTCAGGATTTACTGTTTAAATAGTCTATGGGTCTATACTAGAAAATACTTCTAAACTTTTTTCAACAAATCTAGGTACGCAGACAGATGAGCGTAATTATCGATATAAACTCACCTGTTTAAACACGGCAACCACACAATAGTGACCGGAAAAAGATAGGCAACCTAATTGATTCACGTTGTACAAGATGTATACTTTCCAATTGAACTTATTTCGTTCGTCTGACAAGTCGGTGAAAGAAGAAAAAAATAAAATTATAAATAGCCTTGACCATATTTCTTTAGGCAGCCCTATTTATTTATGTTCAGGAACATATTTTCTTTCATAAAACATAAGTTTGATCCGTCAGACGTCATGTGTATTTGAAATGAAAAACGCACGATGCCCGGGAGTGCCCTAGACATATTATTTTGGTGAATATAACTAGGTATTCGATTATTCACAGTGAATAAACTTGATATTGTTCGATAATGTAGTTAGCATTATCAACCTTATTTATATACGAATAAATATGAACTTATATCATATTCATAATCAAACAAATACACGCATTTCATTATAAGCCTGCTCTCAGGTAGAACTAGTAAAAGAGGCGCAAGCTTATTGCCAGTAGGTTATTTACCTACCTAATTAAAATACTAAAAGGAGAAAGGCTTAACAAGATCACATGTAACATATCAACTTGACTATTCCTTTAAACACTTTGAATACAGTTCACAAGTTCCTGAACCGTCGGGTTCACGGCTCAAGGTAAAATGGTTGGCGCTGGGGTCTCTAGTGGGTACAATTATTAATTGGCACCCATTATTCCGTGTAGAAAGCGGACCGGTCGGCGGTAGTCGGTTGCACTTACATTAGTTTATAGGGTGTCTATAATAAATACATTGTTTAGGACTGCCCTTTTTCAATCCAAACTAAGCGCCTGTATAGACCGTCAACATTATTTTCAAAGAAAAGTGTTATCATATCAATTAAATTTATGACTGAAAAATGTGTCAAAGCTAAATAACATGTAACTTAACTAAACTACGCTAAAATTCGTATAGACGTGAAAGTGCGTGATCCATTAAAAATATTTAATTAAGCAAATGTAATTGTTTTTCGATAACATATTACGCAATGCTTTTTGCACTACGATCACATAACTTAATTTTAATTTCACTTGCATTGTTAGGTTGAACTTCGAAGTAAATCTTTTAGAAATTTTGATTATCATCACTCAATATTAGTATCTTTAATCGGATCGAAATTTAAAACATATAACTTTTCTATTACAATTCACCGAAAATGAAAACCGGACCTAAAAGAATTCCATCGCGTGGTCACCCCAATTTAACGCACTGTATCGCTTTTGTCCTACGCGTTCTCAAATTGTTCCTATTTAATGGAGACCATCTATTCACTCTCTCTATGGAAACCGCCGTTCATTCATTACCTTCATTCCTTCACTTTACTCTTATGATGTATTCATAGGTTTATCTTTGGCATATTCGTTTTGGTTATAATTCTATTCTGCATAATAACTTTAGGCATAAAATACCTAATGTCAGTGTTATCATAACATAATCGAAATTAGCTGAAACGCAGTCAATAATCACTTAGGTATATTTCCCCGTCATGTTGTAATATGAAAGTCAATTTCAAGGAAATAATGTTATATTCCATATTTATACAGAGGCCAATGCTTTATCGCTGTTTTATATTAAAATTTATTTAACAAGGACGTGATAAATTTCCCAAGCTGTGACAACCCTAGCCTTAATTAACCGGTTCGACCCGATTTAAAGTAATTTCTAATATCCTTTACTCATAATATTATTTAGAGTCAGCTGCAGATATAACTGATCCCCCTGCATAGAAACTTGTTTGCAGAGGAGGGCAACTATCTCTGGAGCTGACGGTATAATCAACTACGTTAAAGTCTGTTCGGAAAGAGAAGAGTCGTGGAATGTACAGTCGCCATCAGATATATCGGAGCGGCCAAGGTGCTCACAAATATCTGAACACGCCTCTATTGTAACGGTGTTAGAGTGCGCGTTCAGATATTGTGAACACCTTGGCCGCTCCGATATATCTGATGGCGACTGTACATTCCACGACTCTTCTCTTTCCGAACAGACTCTAATTCGAACCTTTTTGTCAAAATGTATGAACCTGAACTGATTATATGCACATTATACCTAAGTGTTAATAAAATGTACTCTATAATCGTTATAATTACCATTTTCATTATCATTTAACAAATCGCGAGTAATCCTTAATGAAAGCGATCTTATTTAAAAACCCATTCCCACCCGATGGTATCATCGCCTCGGCATAAATAATATCTCTTATCTAATACACCCCTTCGCAGACGTCATCATCGACACTGTAAATCCGACTCTAACTTAAAGCATTACAATTCAATTTTGTGTGGAATACAGAGAACTGTAAATGAAGTATGTGTTTAAGGCGAACGGTATGGTTTAATTTAACAAAATTTTTAAAGCGTAAACAGACAGCTTTTCAAGCATTTTCAAGACTAACTTTTCTCTCTCTCTCTACTCTCTCTGTACTCGTTTGTATCAGAAAACAAAATGGTGTAATGGAAAACAGATAGTTTATTACTCTTGTTTATATAAAATTATGTCTACAGTACGAAATGTGCACATTGTTATGATAATACTATTACTTATTCTGTGACATTGTTTTATCAATGTGTGTACAATGCGGTTGTTTTAACTTATAATCGAAACTGGCGGCCTAGCCAAGGTGACAATCACTTGCGCTTCGCCATTTAATCCCTTTGTGTCTCTCTATCACACTTCCATATTAGTGTGACAGTGA
Source organism: Cydia fagiglandana (assembly GCF_963556715.1). Lineage (NCBI taxonomy): Eukaryota > Metazoa > Arthropoda > Insecta > Lepidoptera > Tortricidae > Cydia > Cydia fagiglandana. Next base: position 16,036,873 of record NC_085932.1, on the reverse strand, counting down.
CATTTACATTTCGTTCGCTACGTAGCGTTAGCGATTGGTATGTTGTCTACGGGGCCTGTAAGCTACCTACGCGCCAAAAGCTGCGTGCTGCGTTCTGGTTAGTACCGTTCGAATACGGTGCACTTACCCTTAACACAGAAGTGTATTATTAAAGAAATAAAGCAGAGAACGTCAGCATAACCTATTTATACTTCATTCCACATATTACAATTTACAAAGATTTTCAACCATAAGAAATAAGGATTACTTTCCTATGGCTACAAATGTGTACAGTTAGTTACTCTCTTTTTGATGTTTCAACGTTCTATCTAGTCGATAATAGGGACGTTGACAGCTCAGCGAAGCCAAGTTATGGCCAGCCAGGCAGGCTGTTTCAATTAAGGCTCTCTGAGGAAAGGTGTAGTTAGGCAGTAAATTATAGACTTAGTTAGATGACTTGTCTGAATATGAGATTGTTTGTTCTTTAGAGCTTCCGCTGGATAAATAATTTGGAAAGGAAAATTGTGGTGGTATGACATGGGGTACCAATTGGGTATGGGGGTGTTGGAGACCAGAACACCCGCCCTCCCTTTCTTTGATTGCATGTAGTCTACCTACTTTGACATGCAACCTTTGTATTTCTCATGTACTTTTTTTTTTAAAGAGCAAGTTAGGTAATGTAGAACAAGAGAAAAATACCGTTTTGAGTTTAACCTACAAACTAAATGGATTTACTTATAAAATGATGTCTTTAGATAGAGTAGTACGGTCTTATGTTAATAGGTACTTCATGCTAGGTGTCGCTATCTAATTTCAAAAGAAATTTTACCTTTCTGAGAAAACCTTGTTTTAAATATTAATTGTTAATGAATTAACTTATTCAATAAGAAAAACCTATAATTTAATGCAGGAATGACAGCCGTAGAATTAAGAATTGCAATACCGAACTAATTGATTTTAAAACGATAATAACACAGAACCCTGGGAGTGATAAATCTTGCCATCTCTTAAAGATAGTTAGAGTCAGGTGAGATGCCATGATAAATAATAATAAGCAGCTATGTAACGGACGTCATTTGTTTCTTTTCGTAACTGGGTGCTTCCACAGAAAAGGATACAAACTTACTGTTTCATTTAAATATTTTTTAGTTACTTACGGAGTTTTTTTTATGTGGTCTTTTAATGCATAAAATATATGTTTTAGTCTTACCTACCTAACTACATCAATTTAGCTCATTAAAATCTCTCTGTACCTACTTCATCTACTTAGTAAAATTTTAATATTTGCCTCAAGATCTTTTTTTAAAGAAAGGAACATGTTGTTTTTATAGAACATTTTTGATATTTAAAATATAGGTACCTAGTTAAATATTGGACCTAGTGCGCAATATACCACATTGCTTGACCAAATAGTAGATAGCCATATTTGTAATGGTTATTCCCCAAATTTTTCATGATTATTTAAGACATGTATGACATAATAATTACGTAATTTATTAAGTATCAGGCAAACATTGATTGGCAGGTATTGTAAGTGCGATACGAACATAACTTATGCATCGCCTGCACCTAGCATATCGGTCCCTAGCCTGTATCGATACCCAATCCCCGATCGATTTGTAACATTTCGTTACGGAACAAAAATGCACAGAATTACAGCTCTGAGACAGATTTGATTTAGTTCTGGCTTAAGGCTTGGCTTCCTTGTAGTTTGTTTTACCTGATTTTGATACTATATATCTAGAGGTAATAACTTAAGGTTTTTACTTGTTTTTTCTCTTTAAGTTTCAAGAATTTAATATTTTTTGACATTACTTGCATCCTTTCTTACGAATACTCGAACTAATATTAAATAACAAACAAACTTTTAAAATTCGAATGCTACTCATGGAGTACCTACGGATTTTTTAATACTTATTGGTATAAAACCGACCACTGACTAGCCGGACGATATGGGCCTGTCAGTTAGAACAAAAATTTGATAGTTCCGAACAACTGACCGGCCGATATCGTCCGGCGTACTGTTAATCAGTGGTCGGCTTTAGTTTGCCGACCCATGCCGAACTTAAAAGACTTAATTTTAATTGGATCAAGATTATTATAGACTGTTGTGTGTAAGCACCTAATTATTATAAAAACACTACACGAATTAATTTGAGTGATTCATATTTTGCAATAACTATGCGATAATAAAACAATGCCGAGTGAGTCATGCACGTAACTAAAGAAATTATTAATTTATTCATTATTCAATCCTACAACTATCATACAATGAATGTCGTAAAGTAGAAAGTATCTATTGAGATATTAACCCCGTACCTAGGTCAGATGTAATTAAATACGTAGTGCATTTTGACTTTACACACATGTTATAATCTGAAAAAAAACGAATCTTTAATCATTGCCCACACCGACTGACTGTGCTGATCGTTAGCTGGGAGAAGATACTAAAAAATAAGTCAGCCACAACTTTAGACACATCATATATAAATTCATGAAGCTATATAATATACCGCCACTCATCTTAATATTTCTTAAAATAATTAATCAATAAGTTTTTGGCAAAAATTTCATTTTTGGTACAAGCTTTTATCGCTGACTGGCAACTAATACTCATCGAGACAATTCTAAAAACCCCTAACACAATTAGGTTGCGTTGTTTCATCACAGAGTTCCTATGGCCACCTCCTGTCTCCATCATCAGATCAGTTCGACAGTACCATATTATTGTATTGTCATCAAAACTACATACAGCTGCCAATTTTCATGACGCTACGATCCTTGGAAGATGGTTAAATTAGTTACCTTAGATTCCATTACATAGTTAGTTACATACAGGTCGACCTAATAAAAGCTTGTTAAAAATGAACCAACATGGTAGTTTGTAGTTCAATTGTCGCGCACATTTTATTTCGTACGAACAAATAGCATTGCTTAATTAAAGAATTATTCCAAGCCCCACTTTTAAATCGTGACCTCGTTAGTTTGTCAACTTTGTAGTTTTACGACGTTTTTAGGGTTCCGTACCTCAAAAGGAAAAACGGAACCCTTATTGGATCAGTGTGTTGTCTGTCCGTCCGTCCGTCCGTCTGTCCCTTTATCTCAGGAAGGCGTGGAGGTCTTAAGTTAAAATTAAAACAATTTCTAGTCTAAAACTCAGGTCTAGAGCCCCTTGAAGCTGTGAAAAAATCAAATTACAGAGTTAACGTAAAAAATGCCGCTAAAAAACGTAGGTATATTTCGAAACAGTCAAGGGAATCAATATTTATAGGGTATTCCGTTGACCTAGAACTATAAAATTTTGCAAGTTATACACACGTCTTATACAGGGAAAAATCTGAAAACTATAAATTTGTAAACAATAAAAAAAAAGTTAAAGTACGGAATCCTCGGTGGTACTGGACTCGTACTTGTCTGGTTTTTACACAACAAATCCATGTGTGTGTCTTGAGAAAAAAACATTTCACCGATTGAGTAATTACGTATAATAGGGATCGCGTTCGGCAATCTCCGGGGAGCGTCGGGCATTTTCGGCTCACGCCGGCATTTTTTGCGCCCAAGTCGCGGCGGCGCGGGCAATTTTCAATTAAAATTTAACGCTTTATTATGAAAACTATGCACCGGGTATAATACTCGCTCGCTGAGTATTACACTGTCATGGGAAACTATTTTTTGCGCATTAAATCATCGCCTGAAAGTTATTAGAGCTTTTATTGTAATTAAAGATAATTATGGACTTCAAATAAATGTTTTAGTTAAAAATCTAGAACAAATGCTACAAGACCTAAGCACGTCTTGAAGTCGGACCGGAAATAAACAGGAACAAAACAAACAGTATAATACTTATTTGTCTGTGCTTTCATTTAGGTAATATCCAGAGCATATTACGGCAGTCAAGTAACAGCCACAGATAACCAAAAATGACTACAGTAACTATGAATAGGTACTATGATAATTGTATCGCAGAAATCACGTATGACGAGTTTGAAATAATAATTACGGAGAAAAGCTAGTTATTATTGTCAGGTATACTCGTATCGAATCATTAAATGATTCCTTTCCTGCAACAGTCACTATATTAATTGACTTGTAAAAACACCAGCAAGGTCATTTCAATTTTAAATTCCCACCTCAAAGTAACTGGTCATGTCAGCCTATATAATAAAAATAAAAAACACGTTTAAAAAGACATCATTTCTCACCAGCCAGCAACCCTCATTGTTTTAACTTTTTAATTTCCAACTTTGATTGATCAGCGTTCATAAGCGGAGATAACGCGACACGGCCGCCCGACACCTTAGTCTCACCTTTTTTTAATTCGTTTTTGGGTTCCGTGGACTATTACGAAAGCTTTATAAATTTTTCGTGTGGCGTCACATGAAAATGTCGAAATATAACAACCACCACACAACAAGCAACCACATCAGCAAGTAGTCGTTTCCTCCTTAATAAGATTAAATTTATTTTATTTTATTAGATCTTCGTATTGATACATTTTTATAAAAAGTAGTAACTATTTAGGTAGTGTATGTTTACAAATTAAACTAGAATAAGTGCATTCATATAAATGAATCTTAATTAATTTAAAATTTCATTTATAATTTATTTCGTCTGCCGCGAATGCAGAAAATGCTTGCTCCATACCAGTCCTGGGCACTGCGGCCTTGGTCCCTATTTCTGTCTTATAAGAACTCTTTTAGTTTACAACCTTCGACCTTAATTTGAAAAAAATAATGAAATAGCGATAGATTTCGTTTCAAAGTTAAATACCTACATTTTACGGATGAGTATTAAACTGCAATAAATTTCAAATATATTTTTAATGTATACGGAACCCTAATTAACGCTTGGTCCTACACGCATTTGTCAGTTTCGTTTTATTTGTTTACTCGGCGATGTCACCGCCCCACGCGGGTTTTATCAAGATTTTCGAACGTTGTTTTTTCTTTCTTTTTTCATATTTGGAACTTCGATGTCGGCTACGTTTATGCCAGTATAGGACCAACCAAGTTAAACGGAATGTGTCTTATTCTTGAGCCATTGAGATAAAGGTGATAATAGCTTGGCTCACAGAGGGATAAATCGGTCAATCAATAATCAGTTCGTGATTGAATTATGTTTTTTTTTTACTTTAAATCAGATTATATTAAGCACAATATTTATCTGTTCTGATTTAGCAATTGAAATAAATATATTGCATGGGAAATTGTAATACAATTATTGTGTTAATACATACTTATTATAAACTGCAACTATAAATGCTTCAGAATTAAACACTAGTTCGTAAAGGATCTTGTTAAGGATTGTAGTCTTAAAATAATTTCGCCTGGCAACATTATCGTTCAAACTTTTAAAAAAAAATATATTCCCTTCCCTTCTCGTATCGCGAATGTTACATGTCGGGCGCATCTCGCTGCGCTAGTTATTATTTTCGAATATTATCGTCTCGGTTCATCTAAAAGATTCAATTTCGTCTGTAAACTGTGTGTACTCATTGTGGAAGGCTAATCAGTTGAAGAAGCACTGCTCCTGCTCCGTTTCGGTGTCCACGCTGGTCCAGGTAACTCGGATTCGAGGTAAGTCTAGACGAGCCGAAGGTCTGAGAAGCCTGCGCCAGCCTCCACCGAGAGCTGCACCGTCATCTACAGCTCAGCAAGGTGAGTGCTTTTACCAATTGACCTAGCCTGTCCTAAGTTCCACGGTATATCGTTTCGTATCTCGTCTCGTATTTCGTTTGAATACAGTCCACATAATTTTTAAATATCGAAGTAAAATAATCCCATTAACATTTTTTGGTCCCACGATCCGGATAACTTGTAAGGTGACCGTGGTTATTTTCGCTTTAAATATCAATTTTCGTCAATAAATTGTTCATTGTAAAATCATAAAAACATTGGAGGGTAAGATTGAAACACTTGGCTTGGGCGTTTTTCCGTTAGTTAAACTATCGAGCGTTTAGTTCATAGACTAAAATTGTGTGTCGAATTAATTACGTTTCTGAACGCAACTTTTAGCTGTCATTTTTGACAAGTTGTCAATTGAAAATCATAACCTATCATTGTTATCGAATCAAATAGTTTTGTTGTTGTTTTAGTGATTCAATATACATATTTTTACAAAATAAACATGACACTTGGTGGGGATTCGTCCGAAAGTTTCGACAAGAGCCGTGTAGGTCGGGATTATGCGTTCGTGCGGATGGAGTATATAAAGAGTTCCGATCTGCAAGGTTATTGTTCACAAGATGTAATTAAACTTGAAAGTGAATTTCATGCCTTTCAAATTGAATTGCTTTCGGCGATTCCAGCTGGTGATAGGTCAAGTGAATTAGAAATATCATCACAGTTCGAACAAATGGTAAAATCCATAAAAATACGTTTAGCAGAAATAAAACCTGAAGTGTTAAATAAAAGTGACAGTTGCGGTTCAAGTTCGAGTGTTAAATTACCTAAAATTAATATAGTTCCTTTCGATTCGAAAATTGAGAATTGGGTGTCGTTCATCCAGATCTTTGACTCGCTGATTCACAGTAAAAATATCCCGGCAGTAGAAAAACTGCACTATTTGTTGTCGAGTGTTACCGGCCATGCTTTCGACTTAATTAAAAATTACCCATTATGTGATGAAAATTATTTAATGGCCTATAACACACTAAAATTACATTTTGAGAAAAAAAGGGTGATTGCCAGTATATTTTATGAAAAAATATTAAACTGTGAGGCGGCAAAGTCCAAGACTGCATCGGAATTAGTTAGAGTTTGTCGAACCTTTAAGGAAAACTTAGAAATTTTATCAAAGTATCAATTGCCTGACAGGAACTTTATGTTATTCCATGCACTTTGGTCAAAATTAGATGTTAGTAGTAAGGAAGCTTTTGAGTTGCAACTTGAATCAAACACAGAAATTCCCAGTTATGAGGAATTAATTTCGTTTATTGAAAAGCGGAGCCAGGCATTAGAGAACAGCGTTGGTAAGTCGTTAACATTATCTAGTAAACCAGTGTATAGTAAGCCAGTGTCGAATAAGGCTAAGCCTGCTCTCCTTGTGCCGCCAGTGAGCAACTGTGCTATGTGTTCCGCACCGGGACACAAATTGGATAACTGTACTAAATTTTTGGAACTGCAGCCATTGGAAAGGTTTGCTCAGGTTAAGGAGAGGAGACTTTGCATACTTTGTTGTAGGCCATCACACTCGGTTAAAAATTGTAAATCATCGGTGACATGTGGCATCTGCAAGCGCAGACACCACACATTATTGCATTTCGAAAAGGATAAGGAGTTGGAACCAACAGCTCAGCCGACCCAAGTGGCATTGGCTGTGCATAATGCAAATGCACCAAGTTTATTCTCGACAGCTATCGTGCTGATAAAAAATAAATTTAATAATTTTGTACCAATTCGAATGCTGATGGACAATGCCTCGGCTTGTAACTTTGTAACATTGAAGTGCGCTCAAAAACTTGGAATACCAATTAGAAATAATTCACCAACGGTGAACGGTGTTGGTCTGTCATCGACTGACACTTTTGGAATTGTCGATTGTGAGATAGTTCCTTCGAATGGGGACTCCTCATGCAAATTTTCGTTTGAAGCGTTCGTGCTTCCCAAGATCTGCCATGATATGCCACCAGAACCACTGAATGTGTCTTCTTGGAGGCATCTGAAGGATTTAGATCTTGCTGATCCGTCTTTCCACACATCTGGACCTATAGACATGTTGGTTAACGTCAACCTTTTCGCTGCTGCACTACAATCTGGCGTTGTCAAGGGCAACGCAGATGAGCCCATAGCTGTCCGCACTGTTTTCGGCTGGTTGGTAATGGGTGAGTGCCCTATAAACGTTAACACTTCTCGTTTTCGTTGTCATAAAGGTTCAGAAGGTGATACTCAGAGGTGCTATCTCGTGTCGAGTCTATCATTAGACAATAATATCAAGCGCTTCTGGGAACTGGAAAGTGTAGATCCTCCCAAAAATATCGTTTTGTCGAAATCAGAAATGTCGTGTGAAAACCAAATGGAAACTTCATATTGTCGCACTCCCGAGGGTAGGATGGTAGTACCATTAACTTATGTCGACCCTCAGGATAAACCCAGGTTTTCAAATTCTCGTGAGATAGCTCTCAAGCGTCTCTTAAATTTAGAGAGGAAATTCAAATTGAATCCTCAGTTTCGGACAGCTTATGTCAATTTCATGGATGACTACCTTAGTTGTGGTCACATGGTGGAAGTTGATCCTCCCTTGTCGTCTGAAGGTCAGTTTTATTACATACCCCACCACGGAATTTTGCGCCCTGACTCCTCCACTACTCCTCTTCGCTGTGTTTTTGACGCTAGCGCCCAGGATTCTTCAGGAAAGTCCTTGAACGATACACTGCTTGCCGGCCCTAAATTGCAAAATAACATATTTGACTTGTTGGCTCGTTTTCGATGGCATGCAGTAGTGTTCACCGGTGACATCAAACAAATGTACCGGCAGTTCCTTGTCGATTTACAGGACTGCGACTATCAGCGCATTTTGTGGCGCCCGTCACCTGATGATCCCGTGAAAGATTATCGTTTGCTCACAGTGACCTATGGTGTGTCCTGTGCTCCATATCAGGCGCTCTGGTGCATATCGAAGTTAGCAAAGGAGTTTTCGTCTCGTGCTCCTCAAGGTGCTGCAGTGTTGGCTAGGGATGCGTATGTCGACGACGTTGTGTCAGGTGCAGACTCTGTCGAGGATGCGTTAGTGTTACGACAACAGTTGGTGGAAATATTATCGTCTGCTCAGCTTCATCTGCGCAAATGGACCTCTAACAGCCCTGAATTTCTAGGAAGTTTGCCTGGTTCAGAGCTGTACTCAGATCAACTTCACAATTTCGAAAACGTCCATGATTTATCGTTAAAAATTCTCGGTTTGTCGTGGCTTCCCAAGGAAGATACTTTCACATTCAAGACCTCCTTGAATGATTGTCGTTGTACGAAGCGATCGATCCTCTCGGACATCGCTCGTATTTTTGATCCTCTGGGTCTATTGTCGCCTGTCGTATTTTTCGCAAAATATTTAATACAACTTCTATGGGTTTCTGGTGTCGATTGGGACAGCGAGGTTCCTATCGCTATCGCTCAAGAATGGCGTAAATTCAAATCGCAATTGGCGGAAATGAGCTCGTTGTCCATTCCCCGTAGAATGGTTGTATCTTTCGTATCGTTACAGCTCCACGGGTACTGTGACGCCTCGGAGAAGGGTTACTGTGCTGTCATTTATTGTCGTGTCGTTCAAAATGACGGATCCGTTGTCGTGCGTCTTTGTTGCGCTAAAACGAAAGTGGCCCCACTTCGTAAATGTTCTATCCCGAGATGTGAGCTGTTATCTGCTGTCTTGTTGTCAGATTTGATTGTCTCGTTTGCAGAAGCTCTAAAAGATTTTCACACTTTTGATGATATCCACGCTTGGTCAGATTCTACTGTCGCGCTGACTTGGATTCGTTCGTGTCCATCAAAGTGGAAAACTTTTGTGGCTAATAGGGTTGCGCACATACAAGAGAACGTCCCCCCTGAAAATTGGCACCACGTGTCTGGTTCGGATAATCCAGCGGATTGCGGCTCCCGCGGTTTGTTACCTGCTGATTTAATCCAGAATACGCTATGGTGGGCGGGGCCTACTTGGCTGTCTAATCCTCAAGAATCTTGGCCGCAATCTGAGATCCTTTCTGATCAAGCCGCTTCGAACGAGCAAAAAATCTATAGTTTGTTCACAGACTCTAATATATCGTTGATTGACAACATCTTAAGCAGATTCTCGTCTTTACAACGCATATTGCGTATTTTCGCTTATTGTTTTCGGTTCATGCATAACTTGCAAAAATCATTGTCGAAAATCACAGATCCGAACTTGTCGTCTGAAGAAATTACGAAAGTTCTTCACTTTCTCGTGAAACATGTCCAGGAGCGAGCTTTCGCTTCAGAATTGCGGTGCTTGTTGACAGATAAGTCACCCCACTCTCTATCGAAGCCCATGCGGAAATTGGCGCCGTTTGTGGATGAGCGTGGAATGCTAAGGGTGGGCGGTCGCCTTTCTAAAGGAGACCTGTCGTTCGATGTGAAACATCCACTATTATTGCCTCGTGATCATAGGTTGACTACGTTGATCATTGAGGACTACCATCACCGGTTTATGCACCCTGGATTGCAAACGTTGCAAAATTTATTAGCCCAAGAATTCTGGGTTCTATCGGCAAGAAGGGCTATAAATTCGGTTATTTCATCTTGTATGAAATGTTTTCGCGCTCGGCCTAAAGTGGCATCTCCTCCAATAATGGGCAACTTACCATCGTTTCGAATTAATCAAATTAAACCATTTTCGTCAGCGGCAGTAGATTACGCTGGTCCCTTTGATACTTGTTTGGCCCGGGGCCGTGGTCTACGCACATTTAAATCGTATATTTGCGTTTTCGTATGCACTGCCACCAAAGCAGTACATCTTGAGCTGGCCTCAGAGCTCACCACAGAGGCATATCTCGCAGCTCTGCGCCGTTTCATTTCGCGCCGCGGCCGGTGCTCTAGGCTGATCTCGGATCAGGGTAGAAACTTTATTGGCGCATCCAATATGCTCCAAGAATTCATGGCCAAGGCTTCACGTGCAGAACAAATAAATTTCGTTTTTAACCCGCCCGGCAGCCCACATTTCTCGGGGTTAGCCGAGGCTGGTGTAAAGTCAGTAAAGACACATCTCGCTCGCGTCGTGGGCTCTCAGCACCTTACATTTGAGGAATTCTATACCATTTTGACCCAAATTGAGGCGATGCTGAACTCACGGCCTTTGTCCCCTGTCAGCTCGGACCCAAACGACCTGTCTGTTTTGACCCTCGGACATTTCCTTACTTTGGAGCCGCTCACCATATTGCCTGAAAGCAACATGGTAGATGCGAAATTAGGTCCACTTCAGAGATGGAAATTATTACAAAAGATCCATCAAGATTTCTGGCGCAAGTGGCACCTCGAATATTTGCACACATTGCAGCAACGCCACAAATGGTTCGATGGTCAGAAAAACATTGTCGTCGGGACGCTCGTGCTCATTGTCAATGAGCAATGTAGCCCCATGAAGTGGAAAATTGGCCGGGTGGTACAACTCCATCCAGGAAGTGACGGGATTTGTCGAGTTGTCACAGTTCGCACAGAATCGGGCGAACTTAAACGTCCGATAGTTAAACTGTGTCCCTTACCTTTGCAAAACTAGTGTTAATTCACTATCATATAGTCATAAGTATTAATTTTATCGTAGATTTAGATTAAAGTAAAAAATATATAGTAATAGGAAAATAAACCCTGAGCCATATCGATTCTATTTTATCCTCAGTTGACAATAACAGTACAAACTTGTGGAAAATACGTTGTATTTTGGTGGGCGGAAAATGTTAAGGATTGTAGTCTTAAAATAATTTCGCCTGGCAACATTATCGTTCAAACTTTAAAAAAAAAATATATTCCCTTCCCTTCTCGTATCGCGAATGTTACATGTCGGGCGCATCTCGCTGCGCTAGTTATTATTTTCGAATATTATCGTCTCGGTTCATCTAAAAGATTCAATTTCGTCTGTAAACTGTGTGTACTCATTGTGGAAGGCTAATCAGTTGAAGAAGCACTGCTCCTGCTCCGTTTCGGTGTCCACGCTGGTCCAGGTAACTCGGATTCGAGGTAAGTCTAGACGAGCCGAAGGTCTGAGAAGCCTGCGCCAGCCTCCACCGAGAGCTGCACCGTCATCTACAGCTCAGCAAGGTGAGTGCTTTTACCAATTGACCTAGCCTGTCCTAAGTTCCACGGTATATCGTTTCGTATCTCGTCTCGTATTTCGTTTGAATACAGTCCACATAATTTTTAAATATCGAAGTAAAATAATCCCATTAACAGATCTTTTTATTCGTCAATAACTAATTAGAAATTTGTATTTTGTCCACAAGAGTGGCAAAGTAATTATGTAGATGCCAATTTTGAGGTGTGTCCTCATATTGGCTGGTGCAGGTGATTTTGAATAATAAATATTTACTTTGATTTGTAATGTTTTACAATTACTAGTGTTTTCCTGGCGTTATTGTGGTGAAAATATCTTTATACTTTTGAATTGTACACGACTCGGTGTACGGACCGATAAAAACAGCCATAAACAACATAATAACTTCTGTTAAGCCAAACAATTGTTGCCATTTATTTTTTTACCATACAATCTACGGATAGCATAAAACAGTAAAAGTAGTTCAGGTTACATCCATAAATCATTGTAACTATAAAATATAACAATTGTCAGTAAATCACTCTCGTGTACTAATTGAAATAAAATACTCGCAAACATATCGGCAACTTATATAAAAAACGAACGAATGTTTGTACCAACATATTGGTTTAGCTATCCCTATAATTTTCGTCACATTAGAAAAGGATGGGAATAGTTGTTGGCCAACGTTATGTTGGCTTAAGGTGCGCTTCATGTGCAATAATTCATTCCGCACGTGAGAATGGGAAAGGTGAAAAAAGGAAAAAGAGGGGATTCTATATTTAACTTGTAAATGTGAGTATTTACGACCTGGCCTACTGCTAAGGGTTATACCACATGTGTCAAGCGATAGCGGGATGTTTAACTGATTAGATGACAATCCTGGCCTCCCTGAGTTTATTTTATGTTTACTGCTACGATTCTCTTTGGCTACCATTGAAAGATGGCCAGAATTGATTATTATTCAAATATGCCAAAAATATATTTGAAAGCTTCATATCAACCAGGACTGTCAGGCCAATTCTGAACGGACACTGTTGAATTGATGGCATTTAGTTATGCGTCTCGCTCGCGCCAAGACATGAACGAACAAGTACGAGCGAAATGCACGATAATTAATTTAGATATCATTCTGATGTCCGTTCGAATTCGCCTGTGTCAAAAGTTAAGAAAAAACTCGTGTGAAATATCGAGATCAATAACCAAAGGAACCTCGGCCCGATTCGAACTTTAAGACACGTCAGTTAATAGATCTAGAAACGATATGGATTAAATGTGTCAGTGTCAAAGGTAACGTTTTTGGTTGAAGACAAAGTTATTTTTCTTCGAAGAAAAACTTCGATACGGGCAGTCTCTCCCGTCTATTATTATAGCCGCACCCTAAGCGCGGGCGACGGTGACATCGCGAAATGGCCCCGTCCTCAAACTTTGTCAGTAAACCCTTCATTATGCACTTGCACAGCATTCCATAATGTCTACTACATGTATTGTTGTGTCCATAATTTCCATAACCGGGTATTAATTACACAGGATTTTTTCCTAATCATTTGCGTAAATATTATATAAAACTAGTAGGTATATAACTAGTATACTTGTAAAACTTCTTGTGTTTCGTGACTGCTAAAACAGTAGGTACCTCAAATACCTTTTTTTTCTAAAGCAATTAACTAAACAGCCCTAAATCTGTTTGGTATACATCCTAAATCCGTTTAACTTGCCAATTCATCGTAAATTTACAACAATATTCAGGTTTAAACGTGAAAATGTCAATAAGATGCTGATAGTCAAATCAAGCGTAAGCAAAAAAAAGTTTATTGTGAAATAAATAAAGGTTGGGATCTTTTTTTTTATTATTATTAAATGGTTTTATTTAGCTTGACCCCGTATTATATACATATCTTTGTATGGACCATAAAATCTTGCAATCGATTTTTCGGCCACTTCTAGTAAACCGATTTTGATGAAATTTGGTATGCGTATCAAGTCTCCGTGACAATGACTTTTTATGATATTTTCAACCTTTGATCTTCAAAGTCTTATGCTGCTTAAACACTGCTTCCCTTAATCGAGAGTCGTACAGACTTGCTAGTTTAACTATATTATTGTTGCTATGAAACAAATCCTTAGTGACTAATTACTGACCTCCGACTCTTCAGTTCTGATGCTGCACGATTACTGCCTGCCTTAACCTCCAGGATTGATACAGTTCTGATTCTAGAGTAGGATTTTAAGTATTGGGCAGGGGCACTTGCATTTCATAATGACCTCCAACTCCTCAGTCGTGATGATGGAAGGTTACTGCCTGCCATAACCAACCGGTTAAAGAATATGCCAATTTTTAAGTAGGTAGTGCTCTAAGTTTTAGGTAGAGGTATTTACGTTACGTTCATATTGTCCTCCCAACTCATCAGTTCTGATGCTGCAGTATAAGTATGTATTTATATATATAAGTACTTATATCGTCGCCTAGCACCCATAGTACAAGGAGGTACAAGCTTTGCTTAGTTTGGGGCATGTAGCTTAGTCTGTGTAAGATGTCCCATAATATTTATTTATTTATAGGTATTTACATACCTACCAGGTAAGTTCCTTTAATTTTTAAGAACCTTCGACGTAATCAAATTGCCTTTGCTTTGAGAAGAGTTAAACGCTAAAGTGATTAGTGCAGTGCAGAATTGAACACCCACGAATAAATTCACACAATAATGTATATTAAAAAAAGTATCGTAATCGTTTTCAGGGCCGATTATCGTTATCAATGCCAATGTGCAGGATTTACTCAAAACCAGCGCAAGGTTTGATTGATAACTCGTAAAAACTAAACCAAATTCGCCCAAACTAGGATACGCCTGAAACTTAAAAATCCGAACTTGATTCAATGATAGGTACTATTTAATACTGGATTTCGCTCGCACTGATAGTAAAAAGAAGTGTGTCTAATCCAATTATCAATTCACGTTTAGATTTCTAAATTCCGAATAGAAATCGCTCCTGAGCTGCGCTACCTGCGTCCGCGCATGAATAGCTGAGCTTTTGTTTGTTTTAACTTAACCACAAGTTAGCCGAGTTGACAAACCGACGAATACATTATGGTAATAGGTTGGCAAAGAATTTGTGTACGGACTAGCGGGGTTTTTTTTTAACTCTCATCTTAAAGGCTGTATGCTAAACAAGTTTATATAAAAATAAACATGTTTTGAAGATGCTTAAACTAATGTAATACTATTGCCATTTTATAATAGTAAGGAAATGGCAAAGTAATAATAATTAAAGGAAATAATTCACAATAAAAAGCAAGTCTCGCATTTTGAAAGGCTGGCCGTAGGGAGATATCTAAAATGTTAATTAATTACAGGTTATAGACAAACCTATTAGTATACTAAAGCCGACCACTGACTAACAGGCCGCCGGAAGATATCGGCCTGTCAGTTAGAACAAAAATTTGACAGTTCCGTACAACTGACCGGCCGATATCGTCCGGTGGACTGTTAGTCAGTGGTCGGCTTTAAGCTTCATTTCCTTTTACCTTAAACTAACTCAGGAATAACTACACATATATGTAATAACACTTGCAAATTACATGCTAACTGAAATTTGTTACTGGTCTTCAAGTTCTATTAGGGATGTCAGTACTGATTTACTACCAACATTTAAATTAAGAATGTATTACGTAGCTTACAATTAGTATGTTTTGGTTGTCAACTAACGATAAACGCATGAGTATAGTGTTAGCCCGTACCACAGTACACTATGAAGATTCCCTACTGTTCTTGTACTGTGCCCGTACGGGCGATACCTAAGTGTTGCAATAAATGAAACATTTCATAAACACTCGCATCGTGTCAGCGCGAGATACCGACGTGCCAACTTCGAACCGTGATATATTTATAAAGGCCCGATGACACTTGAGACCGTTTGGAAACGCATCACCGATAAGGCCTGTTGTCAAAGACGCCGATATGTTATAATTCAGCCTTTATCTCACCTGTCCGGTTTGAGAAGCTGTGATAACAGACTTTTGTGCTTAATTATGGACACGATTGTTATGCTAGTTGCGACCTGAGGCTTCGTTCGCCTTAAGATGTGCACTTGCTTCACTACACTTAAAATAATTCGTCCTTTATACGCAGGTGTAAGTGTCAACCAATGACAGTTAGAGATGAACTGTCATTGTTTGATACTTGTTTGTAATTAAAACTACCTACAATTAGTTTTATTAGTTATGAAACGAGCAGAAACGTAATATGTCGGTATCTCTGTCTGTGCAAAAGTAAATAGGCAAGTAACCATACCTAAAACCTACTTCACAATACCTCTCAACTCCTAATACATTTTTCTTATTCCTTTTCTTAATTTGTGTATTACCTGTAACAAAAAAAAAGTATAAGTATAATAATCATTAAAATGTAAACCTTAAAATATAGGTACTTTCAAGACTACGTGTAGCGTACCTAAATACATTTCGTAGAGGGAGAAAGAGTGTTGTTGCATGTTCAGAAGCGATAGGGGCCAATTTGTGGGCATTCAGGAATCTAAATTTAACCAAAATCTTTGCAATATAGAGTCCAGAATTGCTACTACTGGAGTCAGTTATGTAACGCTGCCATACATGACCCAAAAAAATTTTATTAAGCTATGAGCTTCATCACATCTGATATTTGAGTAATTCTAAGCATTTCTAGCGTGAAGTGGGGGGGAGGGTGGGGTACAAAGACGGCCGCCATCCGTCATCTTTAAAAAAAATCTACTCTGATCCTGGTGCGTACTAGGGCAAGTTTGGTATCATTTTCGTATAAACCAAAGACGTAGAATTCATTGCTGATATTTGTTTTTTCAATTTCATAGTAATTTTACAAGAAAAACGTAAAAAGGTGAAAAATTTGGTTGGAGATTTTTGCTACGCGGAGCCGAAACTACAAAAGATAGAAAGTTGAAATTTGCACACTAGATTACATTTATAAAGTGTACAAGAGATAAGAAGCGATTTTGAGAAATTCAACCCCTAAGGGGGTTAAAAAGGGGATGAAAGTTTGTATGGGGTTCAAGTTTTATTTTAAGCTAGGAATTTGAAACTTCGTAAAACGATATATTATTAAAATACAAGAAAACTAATTTCAGCGTTTTTGAAAATTCATCCCCTAAGGTGGTGAAAAAGGAGTTGAAAGTTTGTATGGATATCAAAAAAAATTTCGAACGCGGGACTTGAATCTTTGTATTTGGGGATATTATTAAAAGACAGGAAAAGTAATTTCAGCGTTTTGTAAAATTCATCCCCTAACAGGGTTAAAAAGGGGTTGAAAGTTTGAATCCATTACAAATCCGAGTAGACACACATTTCTTATTGGCTCCCAGGCTTGAAATGCTTAGAATTACTCAAGGAACATATGTGATGAAGCTCATAGCTTAATAAAAAATTTTTGGGTCAACTTTATAACTGCTTCCGCTATACAGTTTGATTGCTTTTGTACATAGGTTTTTGTTTTATGAAGCGAATTGTTTACGAACAGTTGGAACGCGGGTATACAAATTTCACGCCAATATGACAACAGAGTAAACTAGAGAGGTTATGGCCACACTTAATGCGGAAACGAATTTGCAACTCAAAAACTATACGTAAACATTTTTGTCCCTGTGATTCGTAATTTGTAGGTATGTCGAAATGATTTATTTTTTGTCCACATTCTTGACAAGGTTATAACACAAAAATCTAGCTTAAAATTTTGAACCTTTCTGCAGTTTTATTTGGCCATTGACTTTGATGAATAAGCCCGCAGCACGCCATACCCGATAGTAAAAAAACACTGATATTAAGTAAGTATGCGGCAAGAGCAATCTTTCAGAATATAGTTATAAAATATGAGATGCCTAAAGGCCGGTTATGTTTTAACAATTTGATCAACTCACGGTTTAACTCTGAAATGCAGGTACTGACTTACGGAGGACATGATATAAGTTTAAGTAGCAATCTTTCAAGGATCGCAGTAAAATCCATTGCCATTAATTTCGTATAAAGACGCAATGATTGGAGTTGTACAAATTATTACCTACTTTCCATTAAGTAAAAGCGTTAAGCTAAAAGTCAATATTGTTTTACGACTTTGCATAATAACTGGCAAACAAGACATTATTATGAGTTATAGTTGAAGTCATATTTGGCCTATGGTTACGTTAAAGCTTTTGGTCTTAAGTACAGCTGCGTTCCGATTGTGTACGTCGTATTGGGGTAAGGTGGCGTGTGTTGCACGGTGTCGGGAAAAGGTTATAAGTGTTGTTACAATCCTAATAACCGTAAGTTGTTTTAGAGCGTGGCTATGTGTGGGGTCCGTAGTTGCTAATATATATTAAACTAAAGGGCAGACCTCTTTCCTCTACAATCATACAAAAAGAATTCTTGAAGGGTAGATTCCGTATGATAGCGTTTCTTTTTTTTTTGTACTTATCATTATTTTATAGATAATTTACAAAAATAAAAACGATTTACGACGGCTGTTTATATAAATAAAGAATCCTGTTTTTAGTCCCTAGAATATTTTTATGATTTGATATAAGCATAACAAATTTGTTTAGACTTATAAACCACTTGTTAGGAAACTACCCGTAACAATTCACCCGGACGACAATTAACAAAGACAACAAATATTATGAAATTCACAAAAGCGACGAAATCGCTCACCGCTGCCACAGAGCCCCGCCTTACCCAAATTCCGCGTTCGTGCTTTCCACAAATGCCGACACAATACACCGGCCCAATCGCGATGTGTTAATATTATTTACGGCGGAACCATTTCGCAACGGAAATGTACTATGGAAATAATTGCAATTGTCTGAAATGTTCCGAGTGGTGTCAGTGGAAAACGGACGGGTCGTTGAGTGGTTTTGGACTTTGACTAATGCCAATAGAGTTTGATTTTGATTGGAGGTTAGGGCTTACGACAGATGTGCTTGTAAGATAGCTGAAGTGATATTGGTAGTTAACGAAACTAAATGTAGGTCTTTGTAACTAATTAAGTAAGTAAGTAAATATTCTTCATTGCACCAATAATCATACATCTTACTTGTTAATTACAACAATTTGTTGTTGTTAATTACAAAGAAAAACAATTACAAAGAAGAATTAATACTGTATTTATGCTATAAAAAGTTAATTACTAATTATTAATAAGCCATTAATAATATTTTTGCTTTATAAAATAAAAAAGATGGCTTTTATATACAAATTATTAAATAAATACGTACTTCAGCAGAACATTTTTCAAAAACAGTTAAATAAGATTCCATTTTATTATAGAGAGCTTATAATATTATGATTAGATAGCCACGTTAAACAAATTTAATGTAACTACGTCATCATTTAGGTGTGAAAATGAAGTACATAGAAAATATGTATTGGATATTTTTTAGCATTATAGAAAAGTCACATTCTCACATTGTAACGAGTTATTAATCCAAATTCAAATAGCGCCCTCGAATGTCCTAAATCGACCACCATATGCCTGCTATTTAGCTGTATTCCATCCGTAATTAACAAGGCCGATAATTAAAATCCACAATATATTCATCGTTTACAAGGAAGAGCTGTGTACAAGGAAAGGGCTGCACCGCATGACATATCGATAATTGTTCGACTAGAATCGATTATTTATAATATCGATTCGCAGGTGCATCCCTAGCTGTTTAGGTAACGGCATCCTGGGTGGTTTCTAAGGTATTTATTAGGGTTAATATAACTTGACGTTAGCTTAAGGGTAAATTTTCATAGATGCTGATCCAATCACATCCTGCCTTAAGAAGTAGACACAAAAACGATATTGTAAAAATAATTTGTTTCGCACGTCGTTTTGCAAATTGATGTAATTGATTATTTTATAACCCCAGCAATATTATTATACCAATATAAATGGTCAATTTTCCTAACATAATAACTACCTTAAACCCTTTCAATAGACCCGTTATATAAATCCTAAAGACGTCAGAATGGATACTGTGTGGAACTTTCTAAACAGCCTCCATCGATAAAATTAGCCAGCTATATAGGAACGAACAAACTAACAAACGTCATAACAAGCCCTGACATTTGCAGTACAAGGAACATTATTCATCGGCATTGTCTAAGGCCGCTTACAAGCGTGCGATTGTAGATACGACATTAACGGTAAGGCCCACGCGGCTAAGGGTGGCTGCATAAGGGCTTATCCATTGAACGGGTTTTTGCAATAGTAGTTTGTAATTGTCGAAATAAATAATTATGTAGTAGCGATTTCCACATGAAATATGGAACTGCAGGGTTGCAGGGTGGTTAATCCTATGTAAATGAAAGGGACCTGATATCAGTTTAAATCCATAAATATGTGAATATTATAGCTTGTGGGAATATCTATAAAATGCTCATACATACTACCTACACTGCAAACGCAACATTTTTCATTATAATTAGTTAATGATCTACATTCCACTGGTTTGAACCTTCATCTAACGAAACTAAATGTCCGCGGATCTCGAACCCGATCGTTAAGCGATTTGCTGTGCTCCTCCAAATGATTATAAATAATTCTTGTGTTGTTCATATACTATTATGATAGAAGTCGCGTGATAATCGCACAGCTGCGGGCAGCCTAAGCTAGATGTGCGGGCTTCGCGCTTGTCGCGGGCTGAGGAGCGGTCATTTGTGCTATATTATCACACTTTGAGCGGACTTGCCTACGCCGTAACAAGCCGATTCCTGGACGACCCGTGTACAGGATGTCGGGAATTCAACATTTTCAATAATATTTTAGAAACATTTAGGTGTATTTTTACTCATCAATCATTACAGTAGCCTAAACTAGTAATAATAGTAAAACTGTTCCACTAAACTGTTCCACTTGAAATACCGTAATAGTATAGGAATATGTCCATATACCGTAATTAAACAGATTAAGTCAAATTCGTATGAACCATCCTCTCTTTTTCGTTAAAATATACTCACGGCCAATACAAATAATAAAATTTAGTTTTCTTGGTCCATGGGTTCGCAAACATTTAATTTTATAATAATTAAATACCTAATTACCTACATATATGTACATGGATCACACTTTTATTTATCCATTCATTTAATCAATAAATAACTATCAATGTTACCGCACCCTGTACAAAATATGAGTTTATTCTGTAAGATCGTTCCTCGTTACATAAATACAATGTTTTACTAGAAATCACTGCGCAGAGGGTAATAGAAAACTGGCAATCACGATGACAACAAATCACAAGCATTTCGCTATGTGCAATCAAACACTTTTGCAATCGCTTTGAATTATACAAGTAGGAAGATTAATTTATGTACTACTATTTGTTACACAGCATGTAATGTTTATAAAGACGATTTTCCCAATTACTGACCGTCCAAGTTGGTATTTATATTTACACAAACATATATTCTAATATGTATTAAACATAAATAATTAAAAATCTGTTGTTTCTTTCGATTATTTCTGGTAAAATATAGGTTCTGGTCATAAAATTTAATATATCAAATCAACCTACAACACATTAATGCTCAAAATTATTCATAAGCAACTACTTGCAGTTATGATATAATAGTACATTACTACAGAGGCCGGGACAAAAGGGGTTGCCGGCCGAAGACATATAGACGGCCGAGCGAAGCGAGGCCGGATAGGTCTGAGCGCGGGTAACCCCATTTCCCGCCGAGGTATGTATAGTGCTTTTCTCAAACATGCAATGAAATAAATAAAATAAAAAATCCACGAAACCCAAGTTTTATTTATAGAAAAAACTAACAGTAAACTACACCTAAAATATAACCAACACGTACCTATATCATTATCACGCGTATGTTTTACACGAGTCGTGTATTTTTACTACCCGTATATTTTCATATATCTTTGATTTTTCGCCTTGTATCCGTCTGACTGTCGTTTTCGTCACATAAGTTTACATAGTCTTTCATGTTGATATCATGTTTCACATACGTCTTTGCTTTATGCATGGAGTAAATAAGTATAATTTCCACAGTGTTGACGAATTTGTAGTTACATTCATTTAAAATATGCCACAAAACTGTTTCTAATAAACTGTAAGCCATTTTTCTTAGTTTCTCAAATAATAAAATTGCCATAAGCAACCATATACATACTTCGTCTTTGGCTTGGCGGCAGAGGCAGCAAGTTATTTAAAATCAATTCTGCTTACGCTGCCAATTCCAACACCTACGATTACAATTAATATTAATTTCATTATTTCGTCGGAACTCATATTAAAGTAAAAAAATCAACAACGCACCATAAATCCAATAAAACAGAATTAAAATTTTTCATCTTTACCTCCATAACATTAAAAAAAAAATAACTACGCGTGTTTGAGTAGACCTTTTTACCGCTAACGTTTAGATGAAATATTTTAAATGTTTTTATTTGTGTAAGTAGTTAAATTAATAATTTCTAATTATAGAATTTGGTTCATAATGTATTATTTATTAAGTTCATGTTGATTTCATACAAATAAAACTGCAAATTATAGCAAACATTGTTTTTTTTTTTTTTATTGGCGTAGTGGCAGAGTGTCATTACGAACCATAAAGCAAATACTGCCTCTAGTTTTTTTTAATGGATGAATGCCACGATGCTGTGTCACAAATATCTATGAAATGAAAATTAAAAAAGAGGACTTTGCCGGCCTAGGCCTGCAAGACTTGTATGAAATTCCATTAACGACCTTTTGTCCTAGCCGCACCTGAAACGTCATACTTCGCAGCCTATTATAAGGAACATAACATCAATATTTCATTGCATGTTTGAGAAAAATACTAAGAATTCGCTCGATATATTAACTAACCATAAAAATAAATTTTCAGCTGTCGATTCTCGAAATGTCAATCTGTCGGACACAAACTAAGAAAACTATTAAAATAAAACTGTCACGCGGATTCAAACTTTATTCCATTAAATTACGATTGCTATTAAAGTCAAAGTAATATGGCAAAGCAAAAGTAATTTGCTTGATGCAAGATTGACGTCTTAAACCGTTATAATCCTAACCAGGATCCAACGCTCCAATCAGTCGAATATGAAACTTAAAACAAAGGCATTAAAGATGCTCACGACGGCACATTATAAAAGAACCATGGTCTTAGGGCAGCGCGCTCGAAAGCATTGTCGATATTACGTGCAACACTACGCGTCGTTGTTTTTAAAAACGGAATGTGGTTTTCAAATTGGAAAACGTGTTTCGTTTAAAAAACTTAAATTGTTTTTTTGCCAGCTCGAGGCGAATGTAGGCTTTACTATAACGTAGTAAAGTGAGTTTTTCAAGTTATCTTACTTGCATTTTACATTCGAAGGAACAAAATTTCTGCAAGCGAAATTCCGGATAAAATATTGGGTGAAAATTCTTGGAGCAAATCTATGAAATCTAGTTTACTGTTGTTCAAAAGAATCGATTCAATTCATAAAATAATTGCCTACCTTTAACCATGTGACTAACTAGACTTCGAGTTATTAGCACTTAGTCAAGACCACCATGTAGAAAAACTAATAGGTATATACCTTATATTTAATTAGGTAGGAAGTAACCCAGAAATTAGCAAATTATTGTATCCACAGTCTTATTTTCTGTTACCCAGTGGAAATATGATAAATGTTGACATGTCATAAAAGTAAAGTTATTACTTGAATAACTTTGCATCTAACAACACTACTCTACCATTGTATTAATAATGTGTTCGTTATTATGCATAGATATTGAGTTTTATTGAAAACCAATGTAGTTCTGCGCTCTACAAGACTCTTAGCACGTTGATATTAAGATTTATCTAAGTGTATAACAGCGGTTGAATGTGATATCAATCTGTGGTAAAGGAGTTATTGAATAGCTGAGAAATGCCGACTCATACACAATTTGTAGACTTGTGATCGACGCGGCGGGGTGGCCGCGTAGTGATGTACAACGATATCGATATTGCTCGGCCTTTTTTCCTATCATTACGCAAAGAAGATCATTTGAAAACTTTGTAATCATCTAGTATGATACTTCTTATGATATTGAACTTATGTTGCAAGACTTGCAAGTTAACCTTCTAGTATAATTAAACGTTGTTTATATTATTTCAATTGTTAGATAATAATTGAAGGGATGTTTATAAAAACAACATAACTGACTACACTGGTTGACACCTGAAACGATTACCAATGTTCTTAAAAAAATGTCAACCGCTCTAAGCAGTTATGTTCTTTTTGTAAACATCCCTTCAATTATTAACCTAAAACCAAGACAACAAAAAATATTCTACACACCCAACAATACCGCTGAGTTGAGCATAACTCGTAACCTGATTAAGTTATAACAATAACTATAAACACTTATGTACAAACTACAAGCATGCTAATACAAATATATTTGTTGATGAATAAGCCCACTATCTAATGAGAACAGATCTCAGAGAAGGTACATACGTATGCCTATATTAAGAGGATAGTGGATAAACAATATGGTCTATTGAAAACGGCGATGAATCGAACAATGAGAGGCGTATCGATGTTTCGTTACTTCATTCACATCTCTAGTTCCGTGGTAGGCAAAGGAAGGTACCGCTAACACATTTTCAAATTATGTTTAATTACAATGAATACATACTACCAATTTATTTATTAAGTTATTTTCACTTTCATTGATAAAAGCAATAATAGTGTGAATAAACATTGAACAGTTAACACGAAGGTCTTTGAAAGCAATTAAATATTCAAACCAGCTAGTACTGATAATATGAGAAACTGTAGAGTGGACAATACAAAATATTTTATTTCCGTAATTGCTGTGCATAATTTGTCTGAAAGTTGATACTTAACTATCCGGCTATTTTTTTTTTAAAGGATACCTAATAATAATTCAACTTTTGCATTTACACAATCTAATAATTATTATTAATAAACGTTTCAAAACTTTGATATTTAGCTGGTTAATTTGAATATTGTTCAATTTCAATTTTCAACTCCTTAAAGATTAGCAATTTTAATAACAAAACTTCCGGTCCGTCACCGTAAACGCAAGCTCCTGATGACACTCCGGTACGGAGTGAAACATGTCGAGCGTTTTTCGACTGAAAATACGTGAGTGACCCGTTTTTATGATATTTAATATTTCAACTGCTTCTTCGTACATCACATACATAAATAGGTGGTAACTTAATATTCTAAGGAACAGCTATGATGTGCCTTTTAGCGTACGAAATAACTTCATATTATCTTACTAACTATAATAGTACATTACTACAGAGGCCGGGACAAAAGGGGTTGCCGGCCGAAGACATATAGACGGCCGAGCGAAGCGAGGTCGGATATGTCTGAGCGCGGGCAACCCCATTTCCCGCCGAGGTATGTATAGTGCTTTTCTCAAACATGCAATGAAATAAATAAAATAAAAAATCCACGAAATCCAAGTTTTATTTCTAGAAAAAACTAAAAGTAAACTACACCCAAAATATAACCAACACGTACCTATATCATTATCACGCGTATGTTTTACACGAGTCGTGTATTTTTACTACCCGTATATTTTCATGTATCTTTGATTTTTTCGCCTTGTATCCGTCTGACTGTCGTTTTCGTCACATAAGTTTACATAGTCTTTCATATTGATATCATGTTTCACATACATCGTTGCTTTATGCATGGAGTAAATAAGTATAACTTCCACAGTGTTGACGAATTTGTACTTACATTCATTTAAAATATGCCACAAAACTGTTTCTAATAAACTGTAAGCCATTTTTCTTAGTTTATCAAATAATAAAATTGCCATAAGCAACCATATACATACTTCGTCTTTGACTTGGCGGCAGAGGCAGCAAGTTATTAAAATCAATTTTGTTTACGCTGCCAATTGAATTGGCCCAATTCCAACACCTACGATTACAATAAATTTCATTATTTCGTCGGAACTCATATTAAAGTAAAAAAATCAACAACGCACCATAAATCCAATAAAACAGAATGAAAATTTTTCAACTTTACCTCCATAACAATTTAAAAAAAAATAACTACGCGTGTTTGAGTAGACCTTTTTACCGCTAACGTTTAAACTTGGTCAAGCAGATCTTGACCAACTAGAAAAAGGCGGCAAATTTGAAAAATGTAGGCGCGAAGGGATTTCATTTCATAGAAAATTTGAATTTCGCGCCTTTTTCTACTGACAAGATTTGCTTGACCATCTATAGATGAAATATTTTAAACGTTTTTATTTGTGTAGTTAAATTTATAATTTAAAATTATAAAATTTGGTTAATAATGTATTATTTATTAAGTTCATGTTGATTTTATACAAATAAAACTGCTAATTATAGCAAACATTGTTTTTTGTTTTTTTTTTATAGGGGTAGTGGCAGTGTCATTAGTCATTACGAACCATAAAGCCAATACTGCCTCTAGTTTTTTTTTATGGATGAATGCCACGATGCTGTGTCACAAATATCTGTGAAATGAAAATTAAAAAAGAGGACTTTGCCGGCCTAGGCCTGCAAGATTTGTATGAAATTCCATTAAATACCTTTTGTCCTAGCCGCACCTGAAACGTCATACTTCGCAGCCTATTATAAGGAACATAACATCAATATTTCATTGCATGTTTGAGAAAACAATATTATTGTTATTATGTATAAGCAAAATTTCTGAGCACTTCTGTACCCGAATGTACAACAACCGTCTATTATCAAACGCTCGTACGTCTGAAGCAACTCCCTCTCAACAGAATGACCCCAATGGAGCCTTTCTTCAGCCCACCGATCCATATCTGTACACACTGACCTTTTACTTGTGAAAGCATTTACATTCACAAATAGAACATGATCATTTTGATTTTCGAAGCACGTCTTAAAATATGTTAGAGTTCAATACCGTCAAATGATGAGTTGACTGATTAAGGTCATTCGATATCTTAGATTCATTCATTGCAAATGAAAGTACTCGCAAGTAGAAACTACAATTAACATATTGTATGTTTGCAAATTAAAATAAATAGCAAATACGGTCCTGCTAGCTCCTTACACTTTATACATTAAAAAGCATAGTTTATGATGGTATAGAAACTACTTGACTGATACTCAATCCTGTCTTGAGAAAAAACTTATAACCAGGGCTCGAACAAATCATGCGGATGACGTCAAACCACTCATAGGATGATTTAAAATTGTGTTACTTCGTGCGACATGTCACATGAAAGTTTAAATACAAACGTCATCCTGTGTGCAAAATGACGTCATTTTACGTCATCCGCATGATTCGTTCGAGCCCTGCTTATAACACGAAATAAACGGATAGTAAAAGTAGTACTTATACTATGGATTTGAAATCAAGATTTAGATTTTAGATTTAGTTTTTTATTATGAAATTTAAATTTAAATTATTTTACACTTATCTATACGAATTTATACTATGCAATTATGCAAGCATTTGTTTAAACGACTCTAGTTGTATAACGGGGTGGTGTTTTTTAGAGTTTCAAGTGGGTTTCTTAGATTAAAGCAAAAACTACGTAAAGCGATTAGAATCGTATTTCTGAGGAAATGTTTAAAATAATTCAACACAACATGTTCACAACTTCACATACTGAGAAGAGTTTCTGAGAAAGAATTTTATCTTTGTACGTTACAGTTAGGTCGTGTACCGATTTTTATCAAACTTTTTGTGTATATGAGCAGCGGAGTGGCTCTAATGTAGTTTTGTCTTCGTGAAGGCAATAACAAATGTAACAATAGGCTGCGGCACAGTGACTTGGAAATACCTCAAAGACTTTCAATTATCTCGGCAGCGGATAAAAAGTGAAGTACTTTTTTACAGAATAGGGCTACTTATGCAATCGTCGTCATTTAATGCAATATCAGCTGATACTTTCCGTAGAGTTAAAACTTTCTTATTCTTTTTTTAATGGCCCCCTTTGTAGAATTTATTTTTTAAATGTATATCCTTACATGCCACAAAGTTAGCTATATTACGTAATTAAGAATGTAGAAAACATAGGTTACATATGTACATATCCATATATTTTTGCAATACAAGTAATAACGACTGTAACTAAAACACAATGACTGGTAATATATTAATAATAGTTCCATACAGTCTCAAAATTACCCGTAATCATACAGGATACAAAATTGTTTTCGAGCTAATGGTAAAAAATATAGCAGGCCACATTAGGTGCCTAAAGAACATATAAAAACATGGGCTATAATATGAGTACAATCTAGCCATGCGAATAATATTCAACTTACTATTCAGTAACATTAAATTACAGTTACTACACAAATAATCTCATTAATATGAATAAGTATGGTATGTATACCTACAATAGTTATTACCGACAACGGAACCCGCAATCTGCAACTTACCAAAAAAAATTTAGTTTTCTATGTTTACAAGAATTTATATTTAGAAATTTAAAACATTAATTGATTGAACACAAGTCCAACACGAATTATGTCTCAATATTGTGGTATTGAGAATTAGAATTTATGTCTTTATGCAATAACGTCTATTCTCCCGATATGTAGTCAAAATGTCGAACAATTTATGTTAGCAGTGTAAGCAAAGTGGAACAACGAGCATTCTAGTTCTCGATTAATAAAATAACACTTAATTGACAGCTATGCAAATTCTTGTATTTGCCCTGTAGATACACCGTCAGATCAATGACAGATTCGTGACATGAAACCTTAACAGTAAGGGTTAAAATTTATAATTCAAACTGCTTAAAGGTTTAGAGGTTTTGGTCTACTTTTACACAAGCATGATAGTTACATGGATAATAAACATTGGACAATTGCGAGTGGGACTCGCCCACCGACGGTTCTGTACTTTTTAGTATTTGTTGTCATAGCGGCAAAAGGAATACATCATCTGTAAAAATTTCAACTGTCTGAACAGGCTGACAGACGAACAGTGGAGTAACCTTTGGGTACGGAACCCTAAAAAAGTAACTAATTGGTCGTTCAATTGTTTTTTTATAATGAAAATATTTTTTCTTATTAAGCATGTAAGTCTACTTTTTTATGTGCTTTGTTTCCTTTAATCTTTATTTAATGGCAATGTTTTCGTTAAACGCCATCATTTTTAGTGTTCCGTACAAAACTTTGTTTACGGAACACTTATGGGATCACTTCGGTCTTGCAAATCAGTTAAATACGTTTTTCTCAGAGACCGTTTGACATAGATACCTAAAATTTGGAACAGTTATAGCAATTACCACCACTCATATTGTGAATAAGTCAAAACTGCTTATTTCTTATTAAAGGGGGAAATTTAGGGGGTTGAGAGGGGTAGGCTGAAACTTTTTTCATTTGTAAGAATCGTGTGGGGTACCATTAGAAAGCTTGCAAAAAATTGAGTCGATGGACTGATTTTGACTTCATTTTAGACTGCAATAGTTTCGTCAAAAAATGCATTTAAAGTTCCAAGTTTTCATACAAAAATTTTCACCTCTGTCCTGGCGATTTTCGCGAAAACTATAGCTAACAGGCAGCTGACCAGTCAATACCCAACTTAAAGAAGCATGGAGACGGCGGGAAAATTACCAGCTTAACTTTATCTTTATCAGTTTTTCAACTGCAGCTTGACCTTTGGTTGCTTAGGGCTAGCTTACTGATGCTTACACTGGTCAATTCATATTAGGCGAGAAACATCCTTAGTTAAAACTTTGGCATTGAAATTTATGACTTATGTCTTTGACACAAAGTTTAATTCTGCTTGCTTATTTTTGTGGGATATTTAATTTTATCTCAATAGCCTACTATAAGTATGAGAGAGATCTACAAAATACGACCTTATTATATTGCAAATAAGTTTCAATTTCGAACGGGCTTTCCAAGCAATGGACTAGGCATCTCAAAAATCTGAAAAATTCAAATTAAGAATTCCGTTCTTGACTGTCGTTGTGTTTTTTTTTTCCACAATAGGACACATAGAGTTAGTAAGGCGTATAGAAATAATAAAGTCATTTAATATTTATGAACAGCTTTGGCCTCATGTATAGATTTTATTGAGAGTATCTGATTCGTCGAAACAATATACACAATATTCCTTTTCATTAAGTACCATTACATTTCTGTATTAATTGTATAATTATAATATCTATTAATTATATTCAGTACTTATGTATATTTTTGAACGGATCGGTGAGCAACAAGATTCAGGGCTATAACCGCGAAAATAGAAGTTCGAGAGAGCATTTTTCTCTGTCACTCTAATTACGCCTTCATTGGAGTAAAAGAGAAAGATCCCCGTAAATTGCGAATTTCGGTTTACGCGGTAGCCCCTCAGTCCTGTTACGAGAAAATAATTTTGGAAGACATTAATAGTATATGACAGTTAAATATCACAGTTTTTAGAAACAAAGGTAAAATTGACGAAATATTTAAAGTAAGCCGATCTTGTTTTTTAGCAGCTCTAAATAATATTAAAGTCTATATATATGGCATAGAACTAGAAACAAAATCAAATAAAAAATAATAATGAGTTCTAAATTAAAATTGAAGGAGTATACATTTTAAGGTATTATAGGCCAATCGCGCACCACGATATTAATTTTTGCGACACGATTTTAGAATCGCGCTGTAATATATCGCAGAAAATGCACTGCGCGCACTGCGATGAAAATGAAAAAGTCGACCAGTCGCTTGTCATGAAACGTGTCTTTAATATGCGATTGCTGTATGACTTTGAGCATTTATAACACAAAGGTGATCCCCGTCTATTTCCATAATTAAATGGTCAACATCTAGCGTCTCATTTTGAGACTCCATTGGAGATGCAGGTGCCGAGATGTTGGGGTTTGGAGAGCGAAATGCCGACAGAAGTCCGGCCTGGGTGCGATTTTATTATCATAGTGCGCGCGGGGCCATACAACTCCGCATGCTGCAATTCACTTTGCGACAATCGCGTCGCGAACAATCGCGGAAAAATGTGACAAATCACAATTTAAAAATCGCTGCGATTTTTTTGTCGCATATGCGCGCACTAACATATAAACACATACGTTGCATTTCTGCGACAAAATTATCGCAGGACAAAAAATCGTGGTGCGCGCTTGGCCTTACTCTAAATTATTATAATACATCAAGCATTCGCGAGATGCTCGACTTCGGTATTCAAACACAAAGCAATAGTACAAGAATCTAACTAAATGCAAAGGCCGAAGGAGCGATTCGAAGATCCGAAGCGTCCGACAGACGCGCGCCTCCCGTAACTTTTCCAAGTATTTTTAAGTACAAAGTGTCTAAGTCGCAAGATCCAAAGGCTGAAGTCGCATTGGGCCTAAAGCCCGAAGCATCCAGGAGGTCAGTTCTAAACACAGGTAATTAATACAAGTGTCTAAATGCGAAGGCCGGAGGTCGAGCTCCGCGTAGGGCCGAAGGCCCGACGCCTGCAAGATGTCAGTGGTTAAACACAGAACTGACAGCTTGGACGCTTCGGGCCTTCGGCCCTACGCGGAGCTCGGCCTTCGGCCTTCGCATTTAGATACTTATACTATTGTTCTGTGTTTAAGTACTAACATCCTGGACGCTTCGGGCCTTCGGCCCCACGCGGAGCTCGGCCTTCGGCTTTCGCATTTAGACACTTGTACTATTGTTCTGTGTTAAAGCACTGACATCCTGGACGC
The DNA here is from genome assembly GCF_963556715.1 of Cydia fagiglandana. Classification (NCBI taxonomy): domain Eukaryota; kingdom Metazoa; phylum Arthropoda; class Insecta; order Lepidoptera; family Tortricidae; genus Cydia; species Cydia fagiglandana. Next base: position 16,005,502 of record NC_085932.1, on the reverse strand, counting down.
TTCGGGCCTTCGGGCTACGCGGAGGTCGGCCTTTGGCCTTCACATTTAGACACTTGTACTATTGCTCTGTGCTAAAGCGATGACATTTTGCTAAAGCTCGGCCTTCGGCCTTCGCACTTAGACACTTTGTACTATTGTTGTGTGTAGTTGAATACGGTATCCTAAAAACAGGCAAACAACCTCTGTAAAATGTAACGATGCGAGCGGTACGGCTACCATCAGTTTGGCATTGACATAAACGCTACCGTGGGCGTGAACGTAATTTACTTTCTATGCATCTCGCTCGTACTGACATATTAGTGCGAAAGAGATATACCTATAGGAAGTAAATTACGTTCACGATATCGTTTATGTCAATGCCAAACTGATGGTAGCCGTACGGAACACTAAATGCCTCGAGCTATCTCGGACTTGGCCAAATTATTTTATTATATTTTTATTATAACAAGACAGTATGTGCAAATTGATTAACTTGAGCATCCCTGTTAGGGGTCAGACTTGTAAATAAAAGATTAATTGTTTTGATCCCGGTCGGGATCTGAAGGATAACAGCTAGTGTAATGCCGTGTATCGATATCGATGTTTTCGTCATCGTCAATAACATTAGATTAACCCATTAAAATTTAATCATATTAATAACGAGATAGTTCTCTTAATTTTAGTAGATTATGTATTAATTCCCTTTTTTTTAATAAAATGATGAATGTCAGCTATAAAATAATAAAAAAAAAGAAGAAAGGGACTACTAATACAGTCACTTCTAAGTAGGCGCGCTAGGTCTTGACTAGACTCAGCTTCCACCACGTGGTGTAAACGGCCACAGAGCATTAAGGCGTTTGGTCAATAACACTAACATGTAAACATTACCTAAAACGTGCCAGGTTTGTGCCCAAAAATTACAAACACATACTCGTACGCAGTATACAACTTATCGATATCGATAAACCATCATCCTTAGCAGCCAACTTGATAAATGAGCGTCCGAAAATTGCATGTCAAGAGGTAACTGGCTGTCTGGCCACTTACGTTTTAATATGCCACGTCAACGGACGGCCGTTTAGACGGATTCTGAAAAGGGAATCTTTTATCTGATTAATTAAAACAATGAAAAAATAATATTTTAGAAAATGGCTTGCAACAAAGCGTAATGTTACGCGTGTGATCTATCATAGAGTTTAGAAAGTAAATCTGTCAGATGTCAGTCAGATAGAGATATGCAGTTTATCGCGGGTCAAAATGTTTCGATGTTAGCCCGCAACAAGTGACGTTTGTTCTTAGTAATCGTAATATAGCTAGAATCAATCTACCAAAACTGTCATTGGTCAGCGAATCATAAAAAATAATAACAGCATGACATGTTACGACTGTGCAACCAAATAAAATGGCCGCAACCTGGAGGCATATTCTGAACAATTGTTTATGGTTTTGATTTTTTGACACGACTCTGAATATTGCTCACATTGATTGCTGCGATCATCAAGTCAAGACGATCGTCAAGGTCGTATCAAAACAAAATTCCAATCAAAACTAATTGTTAAATTAGAAGCAGCTTCCTGTGAGCAAAGCGTCAGTGAACCACTGAATATGATCACGCTTGGCCAAAAATAAACGAGATTTTTTTCTTGTTACGTTGACCGAAATTAATTAAAATATCGTTTCCATTACAGATCAATTTCCCCAAAGTGTTATAAAAATGTTATCGATCAGGTATCTCGTCCAATCTAAAGTTAATATTTAAACGGTATATTTTAGACTTCCGAGAACAGTTCAAGGGAGCTTGCAATTTGCCTCGCCGGTTAAAAGTAAAATGTAGGCGAACATCGGCACAGGCAGCGGCGGCTGCCGCACAACGCTTACTTAAACTAGTTTTTACCATCGACTTCGTCCGTAGCGTTAATTACCAGACATATAAAGTACCCTTTGACATGTAAAGTTTATAATTTTATGAATAAAATAATATGAATATATGTATATCGCCGTGAAAGGCAAAAGAATAAAAAAAAACATTTAACCATGAGTTCACCAAATGAATAAAAGTATAATAAAATAAAAATATATGTATTATACATACATGGGAGTATCTAAGTACACCTTTAAATACAAAATAATTGTAATAAATATACCACGTTAATGCCAAAAAATTAAATAGATAATATAACCATAACTCGAATAGTCGAAAGCGATGAATAAATGGTAGAGTACTTCGGCGAATACTTACAAATAGGTACCTACCATATGACATATGACCTATATAAAATATACCTAATACCACGCATTTTTTGTGCCTTTGTAAGTATATAAATAATATTTAAAACATGGACCGCTATATTGTATGACACGCCGGCAGCTCGCAGTGATAACGCGCCCCGACGCGCGCAGCTCTGCGTTTAATTAAAAACGGTACTCGAAATTTGAAAACGGAATGGTTTTCGCACGGACACACACTTGTTTCTGATTTATACGAGGACGGTCTATTCATATGGCATTTTGTTAGCCATAATTCATTTTGAACCAATAAACAACTTTTTAAAGGAATGGCCAGAGACTGCACAGGATCGGGAAGACTGGAAAAAGTGGGGGGAGGCCTTTGCCCAGCAGTGGGACATTATAGGCTCCCAATAATAAAAAATAAATAAAAAAAACAACTTTCCGTCAAAGAAGACTTTTTCGTGAGTTCGCCTGGGTCATTATTTCGAATTAAGTTCTGTCAAATTTAAGCTGTACCTATGTTTTAAGGAGTGCATATAACATAATATTCTTAAAAGGGTTAAATGTGTTATTTTAGTGGAAAATTAGTATTATGACATTTTAATACTGTCATTGTAAATATTTCAACCGAAGCACTAAATCACGCTGATAACATTGACTCCACAAATTCAATGGATTCTATGATCTTCCAGTGTAATATTGCAAATAATATTTTAACCTCTGACTTTGTATTTGATATTTAAATCATAGGTTTCTACAGTGCATTTTATCTGGTTACAATGTTAAACAACTATTGGCTTTTGAAATATTCTTGTTTACACAATTCTGCCTATCTGCCACAAATATAGCAGTGGTTGTTATAAAAGATACTGCCAATTCTAAAAATTATTAATACAATTGAATTTGAGGAAATTCTCGGGTTGTTTGATGGAATTCTTGGCCAGAAAAAGGAGTAAACTTTTAAACAGGCGATAAGTATTAGACTGTCACCGTGAACTCTAATGGTCCCAAAGTTAAAATTTCTACCAATACCACATAATAAATAATAGTACTAGGTGCAGATGACTCACTCTCTAACAAAACGCGTCTGTTACGATCAGGCCGTGTAGCCAAGATGCCGATCGCTTACGCTCCGTAGCGATCGAAACGCAACTGTCACTGTCACACTAATGTGGAAGAGTGATAGAGAGACATAATGCTTTTCGTTGTCGAAGCGATAGCGATTGTAACCTTGGCTAGGCCGGCAGGACAGATATGGCCGCTACTATGAAGCGACAGCGCCACGCGCGGCTTATGGCTAAAATTGGTGTGGAACGGATGTACTCGTACCTGTTACAAAGCGACGAAATCGCGGAGTGAGCCACTTCTGCCAATACGGAGAAGTGAATGTGATGTAGAGAAAATGACAATTGAATCTTAATATAATAACCTTCTACTCTACCTACAGGTATAAGCCTTAAATACCTAAAACTGCTACAACTTTATTCAATGCATTATCATTGCTTAAGCGTGTTTCACCTCCAGGAGCTAACTCCTCAGACATTTGAGCAAGTATTAACAAATATCAATAAAATATCATCACGAGAGAACTAAAATCTTCCCAAGCCTTTAGCCCGATATGATCTTGCATATATTTGCCACCGAACGAGAGGTTTCTAACAAAGTGCCTTTTTTCCCTCTCTTTTTTCGTCACGACCGTAGACTTTGTATGCTAATAGTGTTAAACTTGATCAAGAAAATCGTATGTGCATGTGAATTTATAAGGTACATATGTCGTTCCGTTTCTGAATGAAGAAATAGTTGTTTTCGGGTGCAATGTTGTTTCCAACTAAATGTTATTTAAATGTAAGAAAATTTCCTTGTGCTATGGCAGTAAAGCGTAAAGTAGATGTAATATCATAACTACAACTAATAAGTTAAGACAATCAATAAGATTATGCATATGTAGATATTACTAAAGAAAATATTGTAAAAGCAGCTTCAAGATGACTTTCATCTCGAAAAATACACGGTTTACATATTCTCAAAAATTACTTGAACTCGATTATAGATCGTTTTGTGTCTGAGAGTTATTTTCCAGTATCCTTATAACCAGTGCACAGTGACATGTGTAAAAGCCCCATTAAGAAAATCAAATCGCAAATGGCGTATGCAAAATCGGGGTAGATCAGTATCTCCGGGATCCATTACCGGATAACGCAAGCAAAGTAAATTATCGTCGTATCCGCCCACCTGCCCGCCTTATACCATGTCGCCATATTTCACTGTTGGGTAAATCATTGTGAAGGCCGCATCACATTCTTCAGCCGCGGAAGTCATGGCTACCCCTATTGTCCCATATAACTCGAGTAACCCTGATAAGTTTAGTATTAGGTACTATTTAACCAATAAGAAGCCCATTTCATATTTATTATTATCATTATTTTATTTCCCACAATTGTGTTGAATAATGTAGTTGCTTGAGTTGTTTATATCTTCTATAGGTAGGCCCTCGCCTTTCACGCAGTTTTTGTTTGCAAGATTTGAATGAATAATCTAAAGTTGAATCAATGTTAATGATACAGAGCGTTATATTTAATGTGGCTTAAATAAAAAAACCTTTCGCGCATGTCATTTCCGCTTCAGCAATGATTAGAATAATGATGTAGTAACACCTACGTGGAACGAACATTAGGCTGTGCGTGTAGAGTCCGAGCAAATTATACCACAATATCACCATGCACCATGTTTAATATATCTAACAGGAAAATTTAAGAATATCTCACAACATGCACTTTTGCTGTGTTGTATTCTTAAAGTAGGTACTTCTTTAGTACAGGTATTAGTCGGTTACTCTTTGAAACTTTGTCATACAAGTTAAGTAATTATAAATAGGTATATTATTCGGAGTCGTAAATGCCAACAACCACATAAAATACACTAAACAAAATTTCAAACACCGTCATACACCGCTATAAATTAAACTTGTACATTAATCGATCCAGATCCCGCCTAATAAATCGAATTAGCGCTAAGCCCAGTGCTTAGCTTACAATAATTTTATTACTGGTCCAAAGCATATAAGGAAGGCCAATAACACTAATAAAGCTCCAGAGATATCAGAGTGCTGTCCAATATCTGGACCACTTACAGCTAAAAGGGGAAATTGCACAAGTTGTCGCAGATAATCAATAAGGATCTAGTCTGTTTGGTAAGTGTCAATTCAATGATAGTGGCGAAATTTAGTTCACACTAATTACCTATATTCTATAAAACCAGTTACATTATATAGTACATTGTAGGAGAGGACGGAAAATCGCTAAAAGATGGACGAGTGAGTTCGAGGGCCGACACGTTAGTGGAGGCCCTCGAATAATACGAGTCCATCTTTAGCGTTTCCGGCCGAGGCATTACATAGTGCTTTTCACGACTACTGCGAGGAAATAAGAAAACATTTGCATAACTATAAGTACTAGCCCGCGATTTCTCTGGTAGCAAATTACTAGCCACTGCCTGTACTGTCTCTTGAATTTCGGTAGGCGTCAGCGTAAGAATATCATTTCCTTCACTACAAGAACTCATTTTTATAGCGAGCGTAGATACGCGTTTCTTATATTTTTTAGTCAAACATAATTTACACTATCCAATTCAGTAGGTATTTTCAGATCCCGCCTTTTTTTACTTTTTTTACCACTTTTAAGAGGCGTTTTTCTGTTATTTGCTTTAAACCGACTCTAAAATTAGAAGCGTTTTTGCTAATAAAACCACAAACAGCTACAAAAGTAAAAAACGCCTTAAGCGTGAACTGAATGGATAATTGTTAAAAAAAATGAAGTGAATGGTTTTGATATTTCTTTTTTTTTAAAACAAGAAATTGGTGCTATAAATAACCTAATTTTATTTTTGAAGGAAAAAGTTGCGCAAAAAAAGACCTTTTATTGATTTTTATGTTTTAAATGATACTCATTGCTGTAGCGAACTGTCACCAATGACAGATGATGACAACAATGAAACATTGTAGTAGTGGTGCTTCAGGTGCTACAGCTATTGCCTACTTTCCAGCTTGGTTTTAGACCATCTATTGCCACATTTCCGAACAGTGGCGTGAAAAGTTCATTCTTTTAAATAATTATATCCCTTATTTCTCACATTTCTCAGTCAAGTAAAAGATAGTTTCTGTCGTGTCGTAAGAGGGAGTTAAAAGGCTAACCCAACAAAAAGAAGAGTGGCGATTACTCCACCAACAAGAGCACAGCTCTTGAATAGATGATGATCCCTTATTTAAGGGATAAGGGAGTAGGATCCATTTGGATCCTACTAAAAAGAAACAGAGGTGTGTGTGTGTGTGTGGTAATTTTTATAAATACATATATTGCTAATGTTTGCTGTGCTTTGTGTTGCTAGTGGTACTTTCAGTTCTGCTTTTTGAATCAGGAGGAGAGAAAATCATTCAGCTATTAGTTACGTAATATTATAATATCTTAAATAGTCCCAGAAGCCGTTATACGGGACGACACGGCGCGATTAATAACCGTAGCTGCGTGTAGGCAATAACAGCGATTTTGCGAATAAATCACTGGATAGGAAGTGATATCTCTTCGACACAAGCGCAATGGGCTCACGTGACCTGGGACCAATAACTACGAATATATGCCGCAGGGTTACCACATGTGAGTGTACTTACACGAAATATTAGCTCATAAATTCATAACACGAGCCATCGTATCATTTACTAAGTGGTCCAAAATAAAGAGAAATTTTCGGTACCTATTTAGGTACATAAATTACTTGCATGTCTACGTTTTGAGGAATTGCACACCCGCTGTTTTAAATAAAGTAAATCAAGTTTCTATAGCATTCATATCGGTAACGTTATGAATGTTACTCCTGTGCCAAGCCAACCAAAACTTATTTATGAGTGCATTTTAAATGAGTCACAAATATGAAAAATAAATTATTACAACATAAAAGTTAAGAAATATACCTCTGTACGAAATGGGTGACAGACATCATTAGAGAAGAAATTCCAGTGTCTCATAATTAGAACGCCGGTTTCCATTTTGATTTATTACGTTTTTATCGTTCGCATTTCGAGTTCGAATTGGAATGCTAGTATTTTCTCGGAACGGTAGCCCTGCGTACGGAGCGCTACTATAAATCTGCCGGGAATGTGGGTCAGTCGCGTCAGGTGCCCGACGAAGAATACCGGACTAATTGTGGGACACATTCGCTTTTTTTGCATTAATCGCTAGTTTTATTCAGTCAAGTTATTTTTTTTAGTTGCGAGACTTATCAACTGCTAGTAAATTCATAGAGGTATTGTTTCAAAGTAAATACTTTGGGACCTATAAGTAACATTCATATCTATCTTTAACAGTAACTCAACTACGACGAATAGGGGATGAATTTCCAAAAATGCTGAAAACTATTATTGTCTTGTGTTCTAATATCCAAACTTTAAACCCTTAGGGTCTAGGGAATGAATTTTCAAAAACGTAATGTTACTTTTTAATCCCATTAATTAAAACTTGTACCACATACAAATTTTCATCACCTGTTTAACCTTTTCTTAGGGGTTGAATTTTCCTAAATATTTTTAGCGGTTGCTTAAGTTATGCGTATGCTGGGCGGGCGTTGATTTAGTCAGTCAGTCAATCAGCCAGTCAGGACTTTTTAATTTTTGTGTGTATGGATTAATTATTTACACAGCGACTTAGAATACGATTAGAAAACATTTAATTGTTTTTGTGTAAGTATATTATTATTTACTGTATAAGCAAACTCGCATTGGCATTCAAAGGAAACAGTTTTGTGTCAGTTCCAATCAAATTGACAATAAGTATTCTGTGTTATGGATTTATGAGACAGTCTCGGTAAAAGCTTAGGATAAAATTCACTAGGCACAGGCATTTCTGCAATTCTAAATACATGCAACTAAATGTATAGGCCGAGTTGTCACATCGATGAAAGTGTGGCCGGCGGCAGTAAGTATCTGCAAACCAGTTAAGCTAAATGAATTAGAAGTTCAATTTAATATTAGTGTTATTAGTATATCCTATAATTTTTGAATAAATAATGTAACCAAACAATGAGGCTCACTTAAACCTGGCGATTTTCATTCCAACGTCGACAATGGCCGTTTTGATCCGGTCAATCTTTTCCACTTCAAGCAACTTAGTTTGACGCAAAACTTCAATAATAATAAAACATTACAGTTCTATCAATTTGAGACTTAATTAAGCCTCACTTGATTTGTTACATAAGCAGTTTGACTAAATAATTACCTCTATAAAATTTATTACTTTGTTAGTTGCATCTAAAATGTCGATAATTTCAATCGGTAATTCGACTTTCCCAACGTTATGCAAGTGCAAGTAAACGCAAATAATTGGAATAATTATAGAGAAGCTATCTGATCCAGGAAATTAATCTTATTGCAGTAGAACGTTTACCACCTAGTCACTCTCCCTCCCTAGTTTATTCCTCCAAGTTATTGTAAAATATAGGTATTTATACGTAAGTAGTAGGTATAATACACCTTATTTTGTGCAGCTTGTGATTTCCTTTAGAATGAAATAATCACGTAAGATTCGCGCTTGGGAAAGTAGTCGATAGCAGTGCTTATGACAGCAGAGTCTAATTTATTGTCCATTTGAGATTTTCTCTTTGGGATATGTTTAAGTGAATATGGCTCTTGCAATAAATACATTCATACGACAATCAGAATAAATGCCGGTGCCTAAACTTAGTATACCAATCGTCAAAAACTTGCAATGCATTTTATGTGGAAGTTATTAAAGAATAAAGCAGACGAATACTAATCTTCATATTTTATAAGCAAAAAATCGACGAATCGCTAACTGTTAAAAATAGTAAATGTTAATCCTACAACAATGTTGTAATGTTATAGCTACATTCACTTAAGATTCACCATCTTGAGTGCCTAAGACATTTTAGCAATCAGTATCAGACAGCATCAAATAGGTACAAAATAAAATGATAAGTAGAAATTCCTAGAAAGTAATTTCGCTTGCGTAGTTGGAATCTTTCCTAGTGTCATAGTCAGACAGAGCTGATGGATACGGTAGACCTCGTGTTTGATTTACAATGGGCCTTGGCGCGGTTAGAAACCGTTCTGACTTGACGGGAAGTTTATAGATTTCCCAGACCGTGACACACCTTCCTTTATATTCCTATATCCATATATTCATAACATCATATGTTTTTCTCTACTTTCTATTAAGGAACAACTAGTTCATATTAAATATATCAACGTCATACTTCATAAGAATTAAGAGCAGTAATAAATAAACTTCATAATATTTTTATTGCCACCGTATTTGTAATGAAATATAATGTTTTCTTATCAAGTATGTCGCACTGCATATAAAGTTCTAATATTATGATACTTAGGTAATAATTGAATTTTATTTCATTAGTGGCAGTGTTTTTTAGAACAAAATAGCTAGTTACTGTATTAAGACTGCTGTCAATTGTCGCAGCGTTAAAGTTCTGATCGATCAACTGGTCTACTTTTTGCAAGACTGTGTTTACTATTAAAGGTGTAATGATCTGCAACATTAATCAAATAGGTAGGAGACTGATTTATTGGGATTTTATCGATAAACACCGGTTAAATGTTGTCACCGTAAGTTTTGCTTTGGATTTACACTGGAGATAGTAGCGAAAGTTGAATTAATGATTGAATGATGAAAGCACTTAATCAAAGCCGGTGATTTAATGAATAGATTAAACTAGCGGAGGGGCCGTTTAGAACCGTGTCATCGATCAGTACTATTAATTCTCAAGTTCAAGCAGGGCGTACCATTTAAAGCGATTCTATTTAATTAAGAAGGTATTGTGAGGGATCCATTGTTTTGATCAGTTATACAACTAATCTTTTGCACACAACCCACGTTGTAATACAAATGTGTAAGATTCCAACTTTAAGTGGAGACTATGGAGTAAGTATTCAGTCATGAGGAGGCTTATATCCACTTACCTGACGTGTGGGAAGAATAGAGCCTGGATTATTCTATTATTACTGGGTTCTAGTTTGGCTACCTACAGTTGGTTAAGACAAATTTTGTTCGAAATAGCTTACAAGAATATTAACAATACTCTGGAATAACAGTAGGTAACAGGTAAATCTAACCTCTTACGACGAAGAAACTAAGTCACACTTCGAAATTATAACTTTCTAGTTCTACATAGTAAAATATTTTCTAAGGGATACATGACTGCTCAGTTTGAATGACATATTATTTAAATGAGCCTTTACCTCGCCACTTAATATCGAACATTCACTTAACATTCCAATTCCTATATAAGACTTAGTATGTAATTCATACTTATTCAAAGCAAAACGGATCGTATTATGCAGAGTAAAAGCATAAAATTGCAGATGTTTGAATAAATGGGCTTTCTCAAAGATGCCTCCGGCGATGTATAATTAGATGAAGCAAGGACCGATGAGATGTGGTCTGAAGAAGGACAGTAGGACGATGTACGGAACTGGAATGCTCTAATTTTACTATCTTGTTTCTCTCCGTATTACACATGTAAGTATTTATACCGTGAATACCTACTACATTAACTTTACATATTTTTTGGAATTATGAATATTTCAAAAACATCTAGCAATTATTCCTAAATGGCTTAACAATATCTACACCGCGATCGTAAATGTAATGAGAAACTACTGAAGGCGGATTCCATTTAAAATGTCACACATTTTGTATGCCCCAGCAATTCTAGTTTAATCTGAACTTAATTGAAAAGCGACAACAAGCGAGATAACTGGATATTTACTAGTATGCGCCTAAGCTATGGCCTGTATCTATTTTCTAAGATTAGTTTGGTTCAGTTTATGTAAACGTCAGTTAATTGGCAGATACGTTATTAGGGTTTAACTTATTAACGGCATCGGTTGTTTAAAATCTATGTCAGATACTCGTCTGACCGTCAAAGTTCACAACAACAAGAAACAATTTGAATTAAAATTTACGGATTTGTATTAAGTTTAAAAGAATGATAAATCTTAAAACGAAATTATAAAAATAATATTTTGAACTTCTGCCAGGTTAAACTGTATAAGTATGTACAAGGTTATACGTTTTTACCGACCTCATGGGACCTAGAAGCCTATAAGAGGGATAAAATCATCTTATTTACCACATACGAGTATGTTGGTTCGTTTTCCTCGCCTGATTATGAAGTGTCGACAGCTAACCTACAATTGTACAGATCTAGATAACCAATCCTGCTTTTATCTACCTTTTATGCATGGGAAAAGTTATAGATACGCCGATAAAGTGAGGATTTTTTAATTGTACCCATTGTGTTATTACATGGTTTTACCGTTTCATCTAAGCTTTAACTTCATTATCACGTTTAGAATAACTTTTACGATTTGCATATATGTAGGTAATATTGGTATATAGTATGTACGTAAAAGACGTGAGAGTATTTAATAAAGTAACGTGAGAAACAATTCACCTCACAAGCTTCTTCCGACTATTTGACAGTTTAACTCATTCACTTTAAGACGATAACATGAGTTTCCATGTACTTACCGAATGTTTTTCATAGTAGCAAAACGACTTGTGTCTTGAAGGCCTATTCAGATAGTAATTTCTTGTTATACATTATGTATTTATATTAAATCATCTGAGTGTTAACAGTGACATTTCTTCAACCAGAAATGTCACTTGTAAACACACTTACATATAGGTATTTCGTCAAATATTCGTATTACATATCTCTTTTTACCCTGCCTCACCCGCCCTGAATCCCTGGCCCTAAATATCACGCACTTTTGTACAGAATAAAAACATTACAGTTTTGCGCAAGTACGACCCAAAGAGTTGGCGGTTTAGAATTTAGAAATAAATTATAATACGAGTTGTTACAGTATAACCCCGGATACACAAGTACCTAACTACGGAACAGTTCAACCGGTATCACTAGCGAATGGACAAATAAACAATGAATTAATTTACAACGTACAATTGTCTGTGTTATTTCAAATCCAACTTGAATATAACTATAGTATCTTGATATATCTACTTCCTTCAATTAAATTCATCAACGCCGCTTCCTTTAAACCTTTAATAAATAACGTTAAATCTAACATTAATTTTCACCTAATTACGCTGTGTCGTAATGAACCTGCGGCATTTAACTTGCCAATTAGGCGGGTTCGCACCGACCCGTCCCATACGTATACTATTATAACGTTGTTAAGCACGTGCGTTTAAATATATACATGTACGAATAAGCTACTCGTATATTACTTGATTCGGTTAAAGACGTATAAAAATATCGAGGATTTCTAATGTAATTTTCATTTACAGTTACGTTTGTAATTGATGAAAAATTTATTAAAATAACTTAAATGTATTTTGATTTATGGTTTTTATCTATTATTATTTTATTTATTTATTTATTAACATAAAAGTATACAGCTTATACAGATACAATGTCCCACAAAACAGTTTACACGGTTTGACTGTGGGATCGTGCAGTCTCTACTCTCTTATATTACATTAAAGTTTACATCTGTCAATATTAATAATGCTCAACAATTACTAAATGTGATTTACAAGGTAACTTTTTACCAAATTTTACTTTATTGACTTCCTGTCTGATGTCAGAGGGCAGGCTGTTGAGTATGTAGGGAAGGCGTTTATGAAGACATCTGAAATTTAAATAGGTGATAATGAAATTGGCTACAAATCTTTCAAGTTATGCATTTTGTCCTAACATGGTATTGTTTGTCACTGAACAAAATAATACTTAAAAATCAAGCTTTTTATTTAAAATAATCTCTACGTAGAGACTGATATAACACGAAGGTAATCTCAGCAGCTGGTAGGTGTAGACCCTTTGTCAGCACAAAGTGAGGCAAGAATATTCGAGCAAAATCAATCAATAGTGCCGCTTGGAAATTATACTAAAATATTCCTAAGGGCGTGTACAGATTTATGGTCAATTAGAACTTCCAGTAATGTCTCGTCATTCATTCGCGCGTGATCTAATCAGCAGTGTTTACTCACCTGCTCGGTCAACTATAATTGAAATATCTAAATACATATGTATATTATAAAGATTAGTACCTAAGATTTGTTCTAATCACTGCGAAAAAACACAGTCTCCTGATGAGCCGCATTAGAGACTTAGGCGTATGAAATGTTAATATTAAAAAAAAAAATATTTTCCCATATCCCATAAGTTGACAGTGACACGAAGTTGATGTGTCAGTAGTAACTACATAGTAGGAATACACAATTTAACTTTTTCGACCAAAATAATACTTGAGTTTTATTCTAGTAAGTAAATAGGTACCTACTCATAAAGTTAAACCCCCGGATATTTATCTAGTCAGCTATGTTTCAGTATTTAGTAAACTTTAAATATCGTTGAAACAGTCTGCAAATGCCAATTACGTTAATTAAGAAACGTTTTTACCTACTGCGTCCATTCACAAATGCCTCCGATCCTATCGGCATAGCGTGCACAAAATCGTATGAAGGACATTAGAATGCTTCAATTATTACCTAAAAGGGTAATTATGTCGAATGATTGAAAACTCATGACTCGATGTAGAAAAATATTTTGATTAACGCCATAGTAGATATTATGGTGGGCAATAAATACAATCACTAATTCTGTAATTTGAAACAGAAATAAAAATAGAAATAAGTACGTAACAGTAAAAAGGGGATTTTTTTCTTACCGCAATAAAGTAATTATATATATTATAAAAGTGTAATCATCGGGAAAAAACTTATATTTTTATGCCATTAATGCAATAAAAATATTTTTTTACAGGATTACGCCAATCGTAGTCTTTTAATCTCTTTAACAGCATCATTGGTGTTACTTGTAGTAGTGGATATTGCATCAGTTGCAAGTAATTACCTGATGAAATGACTACTCATTTAACACCTATTCAGAATGTAAATAAAACCTATGGAACCTGTTAGAGCCTACGACTACACCATTTAGTTCTGGGGTTGAGCAAGCTCCGTCTAGGGTTACCAGAAAACTAAGTCTAAAGTCAAAGCAAAATTCCCAGGGGCCTATATACTGTATAACACTCACTACAGTGAATTATTAGTGTCATGTCGTAACACAGCTACGTGTAAAATCTTAGTTAAATTTAAAAAGGGATTCAGTAGGTAGCTGAGCAGAATAGGCACCTGTTGACGTTGGCGGTCTACCATCTACTTAAATTAGCATCTAAAATATTCCTGGTTACAGACATCCACTGGAAAGTGCAGCAATAATTAGTAAGTAAACACTTTTCAGGTTTTTATTTAAGCATTTTTTAATCCTGACTGTGCGTACCCCTAGTCACTAAACTAACAAAATTCCTAACGTCTGGCAACCCTTAAGCACCGCAACGCATAGCATTTCATTATGCCGAGATAACCCATTACGAAATATGCGGAACCGTTTCGAGCATCACTTTCACGCCTAGATCCAGTTAAAGGGTAGGAAGGAATCGATATGATATGATACTCATTTATAATAAGTGTTTTGTAGATTAAACATTAACGCCAATGCCCGTTACAATCATTTCGATGTTGACAGTATAAATAAAAGTTAGCAAAAGCTCTACTTATAAGAAGGTAGTAAATTTTATTACAAGTTGGCTATGGAAACATACTCTTGTTATACTCGTATACGTAATGTTGTAATGATGTCTATCATAACAGTCAACCCGCGACATATGAGACTACACTTGTGGTTAGGACTGTACTCTCTAGTGTAGTGTAGTGACAACGAGAGACATATCCTAATCTTGCTAGTATCCATAGATAGATCCAAAGTTAGAGTATAGGCTAGATCTTGTTCTAAAAGACGAAAGTATTTCTGACAGTATTAGCATTTTACAACATGTAACTGATTTGGTATGTAGTAGGACAGATGCCTCTAACTGGTATTGTAAAGAAAGATTTATTTTGTGGTGTGTTCTGCTGGAATGTCCATTTACCTGTCTACACTACTGATGAAGAATATGGCCAAGTTTCATAACACATAAGCTTGATAGTTCACACGCGCACGATTCAGCCTGTAGCAAATTGGCCGGACTATCTCCGATACTTCCCACTTGACCTGGGCTTTCTCCGTGTGAAAATGGCGCCACAATTCCAACTCGCTTTCTATTCCGTACGCACATCATAACGTCTGGGAAACGGGTGCTTTATTGAAACAGGAGCGGGATTTGATTTCGTTCTTTAATAGTTAGTAGTATAAGGCAAACATATGGAATGTTATACGAAATACGAACACCTTTTCTTAGTGACAAATGGTGAATAGGGGCGCAACTAAAATAAAAGGTTTAAACGACTACTTTTTTAGATGACACATATACCAGTGGTGGGAAGTTACGACGGCCTCCAGTGCCTAAGGCCTGATTCGAACCGGCGAGACGTCTACAGCATTTACTGTTGACCCTCCCTAAGGAAACCCGCACCAAAATGGTATCTTTCCAACTTATTAGTACCGCGAATGCTGAATGGATTTGTAGTTTTGAAGCTAGAGCAGAAATACTGCCACTGTACTCTTTTTGGCTATTTATCGTCTTAATATACTGTAAAATTAAATTTCTAAAGTAACATTCCAAACACGATTCGATACCGGAAAAATGTAGCTAATAATAATATATTAGGTTTCTACATATTTATTTAAATTTAATTTGGTCAAAATGGTAAGTACTTCTGCCCCAAAAAACTTATAATCTCTTGAGTATTTATTTATACACAAATCGTATAACCAAATAATTATTTTAATTAATTGAAAAAAGTATGACAGTTGGAACTAAATGATACGGCTGCATCGCGTTTGATAAAACAAAGCACTACTTCTCCCGCTTACCAGCCACTGACAGAGGCGAAGACCTTTGGCTTCCTCAGATGAACTCGCGGCAAAGGGAATAGAATCTATATATTTGCTGTCAGCTGTTTTAGTATTGCTGGCATTTTGAAATTAAACTCGTGAACAAACGTTGTGAAAATAGAATCAATAAATCGGTGTCCAGTAGCTCGAAATCCAAAATTAGTCTGTCAACTGTCAGCTGCCGTCGTTCACTTTCGCCGTCGCTGATTGGTCGGTCGAACATAAACACCTAAATTTTACTGCACACTATTATTGTAATTGAATTTTTATCGAGCAGCTTAGCATATTAATAAAGGCTACATCAATGTAAGTGTGTTTATGACTATTAAACGATGTTTTTATAACTATTAACTCGTATGAGCAGTTAGGATTTTTTCTCGATGTATATTAATGCTTGCTTCATCAGCATATCAGCGACTTATGAGGCATTGATCATAATGACCAAAATCGCCATGATTTATTTTAAATAGTTTGAGTGACAAATAACTTAAATTACACGTCAACACACCGATAATTTTAACACCTAAAACAATATTATGATTATGATAATCCATAAATTAACAATTTTATCTCAAAAGTTCAAACATGTACGAGTTGAAGGCGATAGAAAACCAACAATTATTAGGTAAGAAGTTAATTTAATGTTTTTAACCGACTTCCAAATCCCAAAGGAGGAGGTTATCAATTCGGTTGTATGTTTTTTTTTTTTTTTTTTATGTTTGTTACTCCATATCTCCGTCATTACTGGACCGATTTTGAAAATTCTTTTTTTGATTGAATGTATATGCATACAGATTGGTCCCGTTTTTATCAAAACCCAGTTCTGATAATGGGATCCATGAGGAATCGAGGGAACTCCTCAAATCTTAAAGGCATACATATAGTGATTTTTGGGTTTTTATCAACAAATCAAGCATATACATCCAAAAAAGTGACATTTGATGAAGTGGAACTGCTGATGATGATCAGAACGGAACTCTTCAACGACGCATAGTTCATGGTTGGCGATTTGTCCTCTTCGTTATGTTTGTTAAGCAAGTTAAGTTTCTAAGCCACATTTTTGTCAAGCTCGAGTTCTGATGATGGGATCCATGAGGAATCGAGAGAACTCCTCAAATCTTAAAGGCATGCGTATAGAGATTTTTGTATTTACATTAGAAAATCTAGCATTTTCATTATAAACTGTCGCATTTCATGAAGTGGAACTGCTGATGATGATCAGAACGGAACTCTTCAACGACGCATAGTTCATGGTTGGCGATTTGTCCTCTTCGTTATGTTTGTTAAGCAAGTTAAGTTTCTAACCCACATTTTTGTCAAGCTCGAGTTCTGATGATGGGATCCATGAGGAATCGAGAGAAATCCTCAAATCTTAAAGGCATGCGTATACAGATTTTTGTATTTACATTAGAAAATCTAGCATTTTCATTATAAACTGTCGCATTTGATGAAGTGGAACTGCTGATGATGATCAGAACAGAACTCTTCAACGACGCATAGTTCAGGTTTGGCGATTTTTCCTCTTTGTTATGTTTGTTAAGCAAGTTAAGTTTTTAAAGCACATTTTTGTCAAGCTCCAGTTCTGATGATGGGATCCATAAGGAGTCGAGGGAACTCCTCAAATATTAAAGGCATGCGTATAGAGATTTTTGTATTTACATCAGAAAATCAAGCATTTTCATTAAAAACTGTCGCATTTGATGAAGTGGAACTGCCGATGATGATCAGAACAGAACTCTTCAACGACGCATAGTTCACGTTTGGCGATTTTTCCTCTTCGTTATGTTTGTTAAGCAAGTTTAGTTTTTAAGGCACATTTTTGTCAAGCTCCAGTTCTCATGATGGGATCCATAGGGAATTGAGAGAACTCCTCAAATATTAAAGGCATGCGTATAGAGATTTTTGTATTATCATCATAAAATCAAGCATTTACATTAAAAACTGTCGCATTTGATGAAGTGAAACTGCTGATGATGACCAGAACAGAACTCTTCAACGACGCATAGAGTACACGTTTGGTGATTATGAATTTCGATTTTGACTTGGACTGGGACCCGGACTCGGACCGAGAACCGGACTCATACCCGGATCCGGTTCGGACCCTGACCCGGACCCGGATTCGGACCTGGACTCGGACCCGAACTCGGACTCGGTTTCGGACCCGGACCTTGACCCGGAAAACCACTATGATACCCTTAACTAAATAAACCACTATGATTACCTACCATAAAATGTAGGTATAAAGTATGATGATACCAATCTTACTAGCCCCTCCCGCTTAAACCCCCGCCGTTTAGTGGGTTAGGTTAGGTTTGAACTGCGATCCTCACAGAACCGAACAAGGGTTAGGTTAGGCTAGAACTACGACCCTTACAGAAGCGAAATGCTAGTAGAAAAGTGGGTGGTTTTACCTCCTTTTCTACATAGTGTACCATCTACAATAATCTTTCACCGGCCCCCACAGAAGTCGGTTTTTTTTTCTTAAAAATTATATACAATGTTAAAAGTAACTTGCAGGTTACAAAACGTAATGAAATGACAGGTGTAAGCATCGGCTTCCTGGCAGACAGTATCATAAGATACTGGTATTACGAGTTATAGTTCAAAGTCCAATTACCATAGGCAAAATTCAATTTAATTTTGTATAAAATATTACTACAAGTGTACACCTATTAAGCTTACGTACGACATAAAGCCGAACTTTACGGGCATGAGAAGTGAAAAACATATTTGCATTTACAGCATATAGTTCGATTTTTTTAGCATTAGAAAGAACTTGCACGAAGGTAGGCGATCTTGACATGTATTTTAATTGAAAAACGCTATTCAAAAATCAGTAACTATTACTTATGAAAGCAGAAAAATATAAATGACCGTATTAGATTCATAATTGTTACATATTTGCCGTAACATATTTTTAAATGTGTTTTTCAATTAAAAGACAAATCAAGATTGTTTACCTTATTTCTAATGCTAAAAAAACGAACTATAGTAAGAAAATTCAGTATAAGAAAATGGTGTATCTACATACAAATTCTGCCGGTCCCTTTTTATCGCCCGCTACTATGTAGACTTTACTACTCAAGACTAGGTACATAATTAAAACACACAATTTAAAAATAATATTACTTCTACATACACATAATAGCTTGCAGGCAAAGGCTTGTTCTAAATATGAAATATCACAGTTTCGCGGCTAGAAGCTCGTGTTACTGAGTAATTGTTAGAAACCACGACCATTCAATGAGTGGTTTCGTCAGTTTTCTTTGAACTTTTCGAAACGACTGCGCGGATTTACTGCGCTCACGAAACGAAACTTAAGACGTCCGTCCACTAACCACTAGACAACATCTGAATAATGCCACTTATAGGATATATTTATTAATACCAGACTTATTGTGTAGGTACCTGCAATAATGCCTTTCTTATGCAGTCATGAATGAAGCGGTACGGTACATGTATAAATGTAGTGATAGTTTTTTTAAAGCGAAATATACATGTATGTATACATAGAAAGAGAAGAGTCGTGAAATGTATGGGGTCCAATACATTCCACGACTGTTCTCTTTCCGAACAGACCGTATATATTGTATATTTCGCTTTAAAGAAAAATATCACTACATTTATACATTTACCGTTATATGGCCCGTAAACTTTATGATTCCAACATGCAAATAATCTCTAGTGTTCTAAGACTAAATGCCTAAGCAACTTCGGCGACGCCAGCGCTATTATTGCCAATAAAACGACACATTATGCAATACCACGCACCATTGAACATGTATAGAATATTTTATCTATTTATGTCCTTTCTGTGGGTACATTATAGTTCCTTATGATTCACCAAATATATTATAATAATTAACATTATAACATTGATATTTTTGCAAGATTTGTATTTGTTGAAATGAGAATTAGAAGTAGGTACTGCTTTGCAACGACTGTCAAAAATTAAATGAAAACCTTTAAAGCAATTTGGCATGAATTTTGATTTTAATTACTGTCCTAATTAAATACGAAATATATATATACAGGGTGATTCCGGGGTCGTGGAGCAAGCGATCAAGGCATGATACACAAGCCCATACTGAACAACTTTTACTATTGGACCAACTCCGAAATCGCGAAAAAAAAATTGGTAGTTTCATACATTTCGGCCGATCACTGTATTATGCCTTGATCGCTGGCTTTACTATGGGACCAAATCCGAAATCGCGAAAAAAAACTGGCCTTCCCATAGAACACGACAACATGTGATCGGCCGAAATGTATGAAACTACCAATTTTTATTTTTTTTTTTTTTCGCGATTTCGGAGTTGGTCCCATAGTAAAAGTTGTTCAGTATGGGCTTGTGTATCATGCCTTGATCGCTTGCTCCACGACCCCGGAATCACCCTGTATATATATATATATGACCTATGAACAAAAATACTTGTAAACATCTAATAGCTATAACAACAAAGTACCTTCAGCTTAGTGCCAAACCCGGCGACAAACGATGGACAGTAACAAAAAGTTATTGGCTCGTGGACGGACTACTTAATAGAAATAAGCTGCATGCACACATGCGAGTTTGTAGCCAAACTGCTAATGTCATAATTCGATCAAAAGGGTTATGTCCGAGCCTTTCAGCCATGTCATTTAAGCAGCTATCCTTCTCGGTCTTGTATGTTTGAGCGAGAAAGGTTTTTTCGTTTAAATATATTAATGATTCATCATAATAATTAAACAAATGTATAATAAAGTGTTTTACACTAGAGCCCTTTAATAATCAGTAGGTAACCTTCTACCTACACAAGTTGCCAAAGAGTGCGTGCCCTTTAGTTATGTTTTATTAGACGCTTTGACCATAGATATTATAATACATGCCCAGTTTCTCGACTTTAAACTCTATTTCTATGAAAAGAAGAACGTATTCGTTTTATGAGTGTCCGTCAATAGCTATACAAGTACTTCTATCAACGTCAAGACAAAAACAAAGGAAGGCTGTATGCATGAATAACTAATTGGATACCAGGTACATAAGCGCTGGTGGCCTAGCGGTAAGAGCGTGCGACTTGCAATCTGGAGGTCGCGGGTTCAAACCCCGGCTCGTACCAATGAGTTTTTCGGAACTTATGTACGAAATATCATTTGATATTTACCAGTCGCTTTTCGGTGAAGGAAAACATCGTGAGGAAACCGGACTAATCCCAATAAGGCCTAGTTTACCCTCTGGGTTGGAAGGTCAGATGGCAGTCGCTTTCGTAAAACTGGTGCCTACGTCAAATCATGGGATTAGTTGTCAAGCGGACCCCAGGCTCCCATGAGCCGTGGCAGAATGCCGGGATAACGCGAGGAAGAAGAAGAGAAGAGGTACATAAGTAGAAGTAGAAGTTTATACCAAAAAATGCAACAAAAAGTGAATTTGAACTTCAATTAAATCGAAGAATATAAGGCTTACAGTGATTTCATCAAACGAACTCATTAATATGAGCCTGAATTCATGATTTGTTCGCAAGAAATTCAGGAAGAATTCTAATATGCACGCAATTAGATAAGCAAGAGCAGACAAGCATGTTCCTATTGTTCCATATTATCTCGTATATACCCTTGTCTGAGAGACTTCTCAATGCTGCCGCTTAGTACGATACCGCTTAGATCAGAGCTTTAGTGCATTTATGAAACATTAATCCTATATTTTGCTACTTCATTATTATTAAGATGTTTGTAATCCACCTTAGAAGAAAAACATTCGATTTGTAAATACTCGTACTTACAATTTACATACCTAAAAAATTTTGGGGACATTTTAGTTTTCAGTAGAGCTGGATGTAGTTAGGCATTTATACATTATGCCTACACGAAAAATTGACGCCCAATATAATAGACAATTTTACCAAAAAGAATAGATAGTATAGAGGGGTCCTGTCAAAGTAAATTTTGTAGTCACGGTACATTTACTGCCATCTATCGACACACGATTAAAACTTAAAATAAAATTGAAAATGTATAAATGAATTAAAATATGTTTACGGATATATGATTATTAATTTTTATTGTTCCACACTGACCCATGTTCTTTCACTGATACGTGTTAAAATTGTTAAATATCAAACGGTGTCGCCAACGCCATCTAAACGACAATAGGCCAAAGGTATATGGCGCCATCTATTCGAGAGTGACTTTTGCTTGACATCCGAGGCACGTTTTTTTCTTAGACTTTATTTATCTTATACGGAGTTATATATATCTCTGATTTTACTAAAGAAGCCATGTCATATCAGTCATGTCATACATTATAAATTATAATGCCATATGAATTGGATATAAAACAAATCGATGTAGCCCTGACACATACGAGTATGTTTAATCGAACTTACCTACATCTTTAGAAGATCTCAAAAATAACTCTGCCAAATGCTTCGAATGCTGGAGAACTTCGTGTCATCATAAAACGTTCGGTTTGATTTTTTAGACTGACCGACGAAACTAAAGGGGTCCACCCAGACACCCATACACCCATCAGCACCCAGACAGGCTTGGACAAACAGATGGAGGCCAAGAAAGTTCCCAGACGGGAAAGGAAGTTCCCATTGCCACAGTTCGGTTATGGAACTCTAAGAAATCCAAGTTCATCAATTTGTCTACCTCCAGCGCATGTGTAAGGCGGCCGGCAAGCGCGCACAGTCGCACACGCATCAGTATTAGCATAACTAAATGCGCGCGCACACCGCGCCTTGTGTGCGGCAATAACGTGCAATTATTGCAAGACATTTGAGACACAATGAATGCGCTTAACCGTTTTTTATCTTTCTCAATACAATATTTTTTAAACCCTTGAAGTTCTACTCGACCTATACAAATATGTAGGGGAAAAGTGTGGAATAGAAACCTCGGGAAAAATATACAAAATCTTAGTTACCCAATTTACCCATGCACGTTATCATTATGTTATAATGACATCATGACATCTTTAGTCATTTTCTATCAAGGGGTTTTAAAAATTACATTTGCAACGGTGTCCATTATACGCTCGTATAGTCTGTGCGGAAAGAGATGAGTCGTTGAGTGTATGGGGCTCAATACATTCCACGACTCTTCTCTTTCCGAACAGACTATAGCCATAGATTAGTATATGCTCGTAGCTCGCGTTGATGACATTTAATAGTACGAAGCACATCTATCTAACTCTAAAGTCATTAGTCATGAAGCACTCACCGCCAGCACCATATCCCAATGAATCCATCTTTATTTAAATAAATTTACCTATTAGGAAAGTGCACAGAAATACTGACTCTTACCGTAACTTAAAATAGGTCGCAGTCCATTAAAATCTTATATTTAATACTTTTTTGTCTGCACGCAATTTGTACCTGAAACAAAAGGTTTAAGTACTTTTATTAGAACACCATTAACAAAATAAAACGATATTGTTATAAAAAACTTAAAACCCTTTAAGTTTTACGAGTAGCGTTATATTTATTATACATCCTAAATTTTATCCTGAAAATTTAGGCTCAATAGTATCCATCTAGTCTAGACCAAAACCATAAAAAACTTTGAAGGAAAGTTGGTACATAGTATTAGACTTGGTTGTGTTTCCCCAGAAAACGTTCACCAATAAGTTAATAAGCTATTTCGCATTATGTCCTCATAATGTACATTAGGTGCCTTCGGCCCGCTAACTCAAAGTTTCCAGCCGGCGTATTATGGATGGCTTTATCCATCTTTATCCACGTGATAAAATAACAGTCACTTTTTAACACCGTGGGATAGAAAGTGACGGACACCGTTTTATCACGCTGTCACGTAGATAAGAACGACCATCATATCCGTACAGGATAACTTAAGATGCAGAAATGAAGTCGGATGTTGAAATTACAAACGAGAGGCATCTGCAATTCATATCTGCGCTAATTAATCTTGTGGCGAACCCGCCTTTGTTCTGTGTCAGCTTTGATACGTTTGTTAAGAGAATGGAGCGATTTGCAGAAACATACCTTGCAAATGGTCCTTTACTATTTTAATTTACCGCCGACTGAAACTGGTGATGTATGTAGATTTATTTCAGTTTTATGTTAAAAAGACCTATGCCAGAATAGGTAATATAAACTGAAATATAATCCACAGTACAATGCCTCATGGGCCTATTTTAGATTTAAGCTAGTTATTAATTTCGTTTAGTTGTACCACTGTATATATATTGTATGTAAATAAATGATTTCCTTAGTGGAAAAAAAAAATCCACAGTTTGGTGTAAGAATCGAAACCCGTTATCGTCAAAAGGCTCGTTGTTGATAAAAATGACCTACGAGTAATATGCTTGGATTGTACAGTCGCCATCAGATATATCGGAGCGGCCGAGGTGCTCACAAATATCTGAACACGCCTCTATTGTCAGGGCGTTAAAGCGCGTGTTCAGATATTGTGAACACCTTGGCCGCTCCGATATATCTGATGGCGACTGTACATTGTAAGTACATTAGAATAGTACAGATATCTATAATGATACCAACTCGTGTAAAATATTGTTTGAACAAGAACAACTCTAAAAATCTGCAGCTTGTGGCACAAGCAAAGCCATCTGCAAATCAAATCAACGACCACGCACGGGGCGGCGCGCCGGATGTCAAACCCTAAGTGTTTTACCGTTTATTTTCATACAAACAATTATTTCTATTTCGAGCGACTTGCTCCTGTTTATTTATGAACGTTTTAATTACCTGGTACCTACTTACAGAGGTACCTACTTACAATAGGTACTTATTACTTTTATTTCGCAAATACAGGGTGAAATTATGCATGTAATAATCAGAAGTAACAAGACAATTTTTGGACTGTGGACCACACAGAAGATATGACAAAAGATGGAGTGGATGTGGATGCCGTCAAACTCATCATGATGCCGTTTTATGGGTGGTTTTACCCAGTTTTACCCACATCACTCTCATTTCTTTTCATAGAAAAAGCTAAAGGGAAAACTTTCAATACATACCTACGTCTTTAATTGTAACGTTCAAGCTGCATTTCATGACAAACTCAGAGAAATACAAACAGACTAGATTAAAAAAAATCTTGCGTCACTTAAATCTTTAAAAATCGTTTATTGGAATGGAGAGCTTTATGACAAATAGGTACACCGATCATTATTATTACTTATAAATATTTGGTTTTATACTAAATCATTGTCAGAAACAGACAATGGCTTTGAAACCTTAGGCATGTCACGTCTCAAAGGCTTTAATCCCATTTATTTTTAAACCATTAGTCAATAATCGCATACTTCACATACTAAGTTCTCGTCACATCTCATAAATATCACTATCATTGTTCTTACAATCCTACAAACCCAACATATCCAACCCAACAACCCAAATATTGGCTTGTTATTAAAAATAAAATTTCTTTCACTTCATTAATAAAAAGCCACCTGACATTGATGTCATCACCGGGTTCACTTCCCGACTTTAAACTCCCACGTCCAGTGACTACAGCGAGTCATGTAACAGTCGAACATCTACATACTTTTTAGGATCCTTTGCATTACGCAGCTTTACCAGGAAAATGTCTGCAATTATTCCCCTCTACGTGTGTCCATGGATGCCTCTATGGTTGCAAGTCGCAGCATTAGGATTAATGGCAGCCGTAGTGGAATCAACGCTCACGCGCACCTTGTTACGGGCCGACCAATAACGACGCGTCACGAAGCGTAATAACAATAATATCCATATTTCCTAGCAAATAAGGGAATAATGCGCGGTGAGAAGCGAATTAGGATAGGGCTACGAAACTCGAGGAAGGACGCGCTATCCATACATGGCGGATTTGGCGACATATAGGAAAACTCTTGGTTGTGATAGGTATATTAGGTTTATATAAAACTACATTAAATTCACCTTAAGTTAATTTTATTTATATTCTGGCAATAATATACTGCTACAATAAAGTTTAATTAAATAAGGATATAAATGTAATTGGCCGAAACAATTTGGTTTTGTGGAAACGTAATAAGATTATGATAAGCAAATTGAATTAGATGTTCCAACATTGTGATCACAGCAAGTATTTGCAAAAACAATAAATAATTTAATTTCGACTTAAAATCCCGTACAAATCCTCAACTAATCCGCCAGTTTCTTGGCCCCCCACCTAAACTTTGTCGGTGCGGTGCGATTATCATACAATGCCCACTTGCGATGCGGCCGCGTTGACAGATACGCGTTTCCTGTAACCGAAATGGGCGCCGCCATTTTGTTTAACGCTTGCGCGAAATGGCGGACGTGCACGCGCACCGTTATTGGTAACTAATTAAATTAAGCGGAATATTTTCAACTGCTTTTTTGGGACTTTTGAAGTGTGAGGTTGTTCACAGCGAGAAGTATTAACAACCGGGATATTAACAGCTAGTCACTCATTGGGACTAAAATGCCCTTATTTTAGACTATTCATATTATTGTACAAGGGAGAAAAAAAAATCACATCACTACATGGCCCACCGTTTACTGATTTACATTTTTTATTTCAAAAGTAAGTAAACAAGTACTTAATCAAACATTTTATGTCATTTTATTACTCGCTCACCCTGTATATTCATATTATTGCAAAAGTTAGGTTATAATACTGATCGTGTTATGCGAGTACGGCAGGTGTGAAGCGGCGCGCATCCTAGTGCATTTTCAAATTACCCTCACGCCGTATCGTACGAGATAATTTAGTACGTGATGCGACTCGCGTGACCACCGGTTACGTCATGTGATACCAATATAATAATGCAGAATTAATAGTGCGTATTCCATTCCAATAGAGTTCAAAGTATCTTCAGCCAGGTGGATTGTTTTTATGGGTTGTATAGTAAATTTGCGAAAATTTGGATTGGCTGAAGTTTATCATTGTCACGTTCTCATACAATTTTAATATTTATCAGATATTTTTCTTCTACGTGCAATATTTTTAAAAGTAGTCTAATTAAAACAAATCCGAATCGATACAGATCAGCATACCTAGTACCTAACCTAACAATCCCAGAGCGCCTACGTTTTGTCTTGATTCGGCCCTAGCATACTCGTATGAATATTACGCGATAATACGATAAACAATTGAATGAGTTTTCCAGTGGCTGTGTGTGCAGGGGCAGTATTGCATGCACTAAAAATAGAACCCTATTTATTTTTATTTGTTACTGATAGGTAGGATTGGACCGCCGTGTGGTGTATCTCACTTGCACTAATATTAAGATATTAAATGACATACAGGTAATAATGAAATTAATAGATGCGTTTTTTTTTACGTTATGTTCTAATTGGCCTCCTTGCTAAACAAGAGTCGATACTATTTAATGACTGTTAAAAAACAAAAACTGACGAATAAGCTGCACGCGTCTGTATTTATTAATATAAAAAACTTGCGTTTGCAAGTGGCGAGACGAAATAAAAGTTAGAAACTTTGCTTAGCAGCTGAAGAAAGCATACTTATTTACTTAAGCCCTTTAAAACCCCTTTCTAAAATTGATGTTCGCATTGTTGCGCTTACGTGCGCTTCGCTTTTATTATGAAAATTATGGTCTGTATAATATAAATATGGCCGATTGTAAACCCTAGTCAGCCGTAAACCTCATTCAATACAAATATATTTTATTGTCCAACATACTGAGGGAAACAATGCACAGAAGGTATATTAGAAATGTAATAACTTAGTATACTACATGCGGTCTAATCGCTGCTGATATTCAATACCCTGTAGGTATTTACAATGCGTTATTACCATGCGGGCTCTAAAGAAAACTAATATGTATGAATAAGTTATAGGTATTATGCCTTTCGCGTCGAAGAATGGTTCCTATGACAGCATACCTATTCATTTACTTGGAAACATTTAAGTACCTAAGCAATAAAAATACGGTAACAACATATAATATCAATATTTTTTCAAATTAAGTCTAACTAAAATAGACTTAAAGGAAGTGCCATAAGGACCATCATTCGACGCGAGATGTAACAATTAAACTCTAAGAAAACCTTAAAAAGACAGAATTTATAAGTAGTTTGAGATCAGAATCAGGAGCTATCCATCAGATATCATTCAGGATTACTACATCACTAAAACGTTGAGATAAAAATATACTTAATGATCATTCTGATGAATAGATGAAACACATATTTAAGCTCATTTTCCACTTATAATAGTGCTTGAACCACATCATTGAACCCTCGAGTCAAAAATCCCATAAACAGCACGGTTATAGCCAAATTAGCCCTAAACGTACTCGTAATCCCCAAAATTACAAGAACCTCGAATCATATCAGCAAGAAAAACCAAACCACACTACGTTTTAGTATCATTTCAAAACCATAGCGCTTTTTATAGCGCGAAACGGAGTGATGGGAAAAACTCACAGAGTTAATACCACTGAAATTACACCGGATGTAAAAAATAATACACAACCGCCAAAGACGACCGCTCACTCACTCAAATGAAAACGCATTGAGCAAAGGACTATAAATTCATTTAATTTTCAGATGTCTGTCAGATGCCTCCAGATTTGAAGCTTTATGGGAAAATAAATAGGGTGTTTAAACCTACTTAGCTACTCAACCTTTAAGGGCCGTAAGGTGCCTACGGTTCTAGAACATTTGATTTGTACAGCACATTAATAATATTTTATGGGCAGATTACTAAATTATGTATAAATTTATGTAGGTGCCTACTGAATGTCGCTGTGAAATGTAAAAAAATTAATGTGTGAAATGTAATGTGTGTGCGTGTCTATTGGGCTGAAGAATGCTCTCCCTGCCGAAGTTTTCTCGAAGGACTAAGGGCCCCCCACATCTAGCGTGTTTCGAGCGTCGGCGTCTACAACTCTATGGCCGCTGCTCGACGCAATGTCGACGCAACTGCGCAGGGCGTCATTTTCCATAGCGCTGACCAGACGCCGACGCTCGAAAGACGCTAGATGTGGGGGGGCCCTACTAAGTGTCAGCAATGCACATTCCTCTGTAGTTTCAGGCGCCCCTAGATTTCGGTAATCGCTAACCATCAGGCGCGCAGTAGGTATACTTGTTCGCCATCTACATTTTGTGAATAGAAAAAAATATTTAATAAAATGAATAAGAGACCCTAAACCGGCGAGCGTGTATGAGGAATGTTATGAAAGTGAAGGAAGCGAAAGAGGTATGTCATGATTGTAGCAAGTGGAAATCTGTGGTATCTGCCTACCCCTCCGGGAAATAGGCGTGATTATATGTATGTATGTATGTATGTATGAATAAGGGACAGCATTTATGTTCCCTCGTGTTACCTCCATCTAAACCGCTCGTTTCTTGTCGAGTGAACCGGCTTTCGCACGCACCTGAATCGTGGAATCGTATTCCGTTTGATGATACCAAAGCTTTATACACCACTTATAATATCGTTAAAATGCAATGTCTTGCTTTGAACACGGAACGGAACAAGCAAGCGAGCTCTTTGCGGTGAGCTTTTCGGTTTTTAATGCGATGTAGGAGGTATTTCTGGCCAACAGCGATTTTACGTAGGAGCTTCCATTGGTGCAAAGTACGAAGAATAAGTTACAATCGAGTAAATCGAGTTTCCGTAGGCGTCTCAATTATATGTAAAAAATTAAAGTTTATAATATAACCCAAAATGTACATTAGTGACTTCGGTTTTCAGTAACTTTAGATTTAGACTGTAGACATAACATCATCTAAATGCCCTCAAGAGTGAGACGTGATTCATCCAAAAGCATTGTCCTCAAACTGACTTTATATTCGTTACGTGCTTACATTACTAGATTCATAAATACAACGGGACCCTGGGAACAGGGATCGTGACAGTGGATGGACGGTACCGTGGATAACGTATGGATGTCCCGATGTATGAGAGCGGGAGAGTTCATGTATGATATTCTAAAATAATATTTAGTCGGCGCTATCTAACATATTGTGGGATTTGTGGTTTGTAACACAGTGGCCACAAACGGCAACCAATCACGGCTCGGCAAGACCATAAATAAATATTTATTCGCAAAACGATTATCTTTCTTCCAAGCGACAACTGGGAAGGAAAATGCGACTATAGTTAACTTTTACAATTCATTTGGTTAATCTGACCTCTAATAAGATTTCGGGAAGGTCATAATCATTATTATTGACTTTTCCAGTCTGACATGATTAAATATCAGATCGTTATCATTTATCATATGTGTTTTACGAGTAACGCAAGTAGGGTGATGAATTTATGCGTTTCCTACACCGTGCCGTTTTACTGTCCGTTGTTACTCCCATCCATCCACTTTCGCTAAGCATTGAAGGCATAAAGCAAGCACTAGAACCAGCAACTAACAGTTTCCCCCGTAAACTGGACAGGTATGAAAGTGCGTAAATAATTACCCACCACTGAACATGCTTGGGGCATTTAATATTTCAAAATAGGGCCATAGCACTCGCCGGCGTCGGCTCATAACCATTCGGTACACTAGCTGTAACATTTTACCAATAATATACTATCTGGAGGTTGTTGTAACGTGTCCCTAAAGGGGCTTATTCATAGTATTCAAGATGAATCGCATAGAAAACATTAAATTTAACAGTTTGAACGTTTCATAACCATCATACTATGCGAGATGTTCTGTCTTTAACATTTCTAAATTAACCGAAGTTAACATTGTTGTGAATTGAATAATTTTACGTTTTAGTCTTACTTGTTTTAAGCCACTCGAGCGACATGTTATTGTTGTCGCGTGACAAGTGAGTCTAAACCGTAAAATTATTCAAAATTAGTATGTTTAAATTCGACTGTTGTGAATTGTTTTGCCTGATCTGGTAGGTATCACTGGGAACCGTTCGATGAGAGACTCGCACGAATGGCTAATGTGGTGATCCTTTTGCGTCTTTATTATGGACGAGTTTCAGCTGATAAGTATCGTGATAATGATAATACAGTATCTACTGTCTGACCATGGGGCTTTAATTCCAGGGCTTGATTTTACTCGCTAAACTGAGCTACTTTTACTATGGGACCTACCCTAAAATCGGGGTACAAATTTTGGCTTTTCCATAGAAAACGTTGACATCTGATCAGCCAAAATGTATGATAAAGTAAAAATTTTTTCTGGGATTTCGGGGTTGATGCCATAATAAAAGTAGCTCAGTTTAGCGAGTAGAATCGAGCCCTGGATATAAACCCCCATGGTCAGTAACAACCTGTATAATTTAAGCCAATTTTATTGACTTACGCAAAGTCGTTCTGCGCCAGCCTGCAGTGTGCACGAGCAGTAATATGAAGTTTTCAATGTAGCATTTTCCGCGCAATATATCTCGGCGTGAAGACAGATCTCACCGTGCAATGGAATCACGACTCTTTGAACGCTTATGTTATATTTGTAACCATGTAATATGTTATATCTGATAACAATATTTTTATTATTAACGACTTATAGGACATGTCATTTACCTGTGAAACTTTTGGGAATCGTAGATAGTAAATTTTATAAAAAATAGCAACGCAGATCAAAATAAATTTATCAAGCAAAAAAGTTCTGCGTTTCACATTCTAATATATCTAAGATCTGTTGGTTGGTTTAGGTATAAAGTTTGCTGGCATTATCAACCCAGAAAACAGTCCATAATATTGAAAATTACCTTTGTATGGCCGGTGTTACCAATCTTTCATCAGCTAAACATCAAGCCTATAAGCATATAGCCTACGAGGATGACATATACAGTTATAGGAATACATACCAGCCCAAGAAAGTTTACTTATGTTCCAATATTTTCCCAGATACGTCAAAAAGGAGAAATATGGAATATTTAGCAAATTCTCACGATCGTGCTCCGCAGTGATGGATTAATAGCTCCGTGACACGGGCCCGCACCGGCTCATTGCGACCTGCATAATTATAATTACTGGCCGATCAAAAATATTACCAGCGTCTGACGGCCTCGGTAACAATAAACTACAGTGTTGCCTAAATGTCAAAAAGAAAAACCGGCCAAGTGCGAATAGGAATCGCATTTCTAGGGTTCCGTACATAAGTCCGACTCACGCTTGACTGCACATTTTTAATAGGTTTTCCTGTCATGTACAGGTAAAGAACTATTTTGTGTATTTTTTTCATGATTTTAGACCCAGTAGTTTCGGAGATAAAGGTGGGGGGGGGGGGAATGGTAATATTTTAACTTTTTTCTTAAATAACTTCGAACCTATGTATTTTAAAATTATAAAAATAACATGCCCATCTTTGGGTCACTAATTTACATATGTGTACCAAATTACAACTTAATTGTTTCAGTAGTTTCCGAGAAAATAGGCTGTGACAGACGGACC
This sequence comes from Cydia fagiglandana, assembly GCF_963556715.1. Taxonomy (NCBI): domain Eukaryota; kingdom Metazoa; phylum Arthropoda; class Insecta; order Lepidoptera; family Tortricidae; genus Cydia; species Cydia fagiglandana. Next base: position 15,973,108 of record NC_085932.1, on the reverse strand, counting down.
GACAGACGAACAGTGATCCTATAAATTAGGGTTCCGTTTTCTCCTTTTGAGGTACAGAACCCTAATGAGCATGTCAAAGTCAAGTTATGTACAAGACGTCTCTGGGGTAATAATATTTCGAATAAATTGGTTCTAAATAACTTTTTTTGCAAATAAAATATATTCAGCTATTGTCGCATGGAATGCTTTGCGTGATCTTGTTAAACACATGTACACCATTAGTGATTATAATCCGACACACGTTCGAAACTCCATCATTACCTCCAGCGCAGTAGGCCCTAAACAAAAACTAGTCGCCTCATTATTCTCGACTTATGCTGGCCTAATTCGATATTCCCTTTGCCGGAAACTTGAGCGGTGACATGCTTTCACCCATCAGCGCCCACGACGCTCGATCGGGTGAGTTGGGCCGGCCACGGGTTTTGCTCATTACATATCAACTAAAAAACTGTACCCCAATGACTACGTATTTAGTTAGTGTGTAGTACTACTACACACACAACAAGAGACTTGTGTAGGGACAAGTGGCGTACTAGAAGAGAGGCCTATGCTAAAGAGGGCGATAAAGGGCCGATATGATGATGATGATGACTACTAATAACAATAAGTGTTATTTTAAACGTCAAACTTCTATGAAATTATGAAGTATAAATAACACTTGCACTGCGTGTGTTATCAAAATCGTTGCAGACTTATCTTAGTCTAACTCAGGTGTATTTCTAGTAAAAGCGTCAAAGGATTAAGTAATACAACCATTTCGAAGTGCCAAATAACATTTCCGAATTGCAAAATCACGATAAACGCAAAACGGAGAACAATTTAACAATAACTAAAGTAATAAAGCTAGAACAAATACCTAAATCAGGTTAGCAAATAGTTAAGCAGATACAAACTAGCAACCCTATAAAGAAATATCTAAGCCATAACTTTAGCTTGAAAAATATCTTCCAGTCAGTTTGTGGAATGCTTCTACTATAAACTCAAAACGTCTTACTTTAACCTTTGCTATTGTTTCACTGACGTTTGAATCTTAATACTTCTAGATAAGGTCTGGTTTTAAGATCGTTTTTATTTCTAGGATAGCAAAAGCAATTTGGTAAATGCTGGCGGCAAAAATACTCAAGCGCAAATGAGTGATGCTTGCAATATGTTAGTTACACAAAGTGACAAGCTAAATAACAGTATTGTGCTACTGATGTTTTGTTTAATATTGAAACAATAAGTCAGAGATGTACGCATTTTGAGCGAAGATAGTACAATATTTTTGTGACCAAGGATGTGCTACTGCACATGGTTCTGTCTATACCTACAGCACCAAATACTATAATTTGAGAACGAGGAAAGAGACGCAATAACATTAAAGGTGATGACGAAAGAGACAGCATATGATTACACTTTTTTCTCCGCACAAAACCTCAAATACAGTATAGCGTGACTGAAGCCGGGAAACGTAATGATAGCTGTGGTTAGGTTATTATTAAAATGCATCTCGCTCGCACTTCAGACAGTTCCCTTGATTAGAGTGGGATGCGCGATCTACGTGATCCCCATTACGCGGTGCGTTTCGGATTCTTTTGTTTCTTCGTCGTTTTTTAGAATCATCACTAGTGGTTTTCAGTGACTCTGTCTGTTAGTAGGAAATTTATAATATTTTTACTTCATATCGTAGTTTGTTTTTGTAGTGTCACACAGAAACGGCATACATAATTATATATTTGGAAAAAAAAGTATATATATATATGTAAATATATGTAGAATTTGCTTTCGAATTTAAGGAACGTGACTTTATGGTTTCATGTGTAATAATTACGAGAACAATATATAAAATTGTCTTACAATACCTACCATCAAAACTTCAAAATACGACCAGAATATTAGGTAGCCACTTGACTGGGAATACCTACCGCATTCGTTAAAATTCCGTGGGTCACTGTCTGTGAATTCCATTGAACACTTGTTTAGAATACTAACTTGCGTTTTATGACATTTTTATATAACATTAAAGTTTTTAATTTAGTGAGGATCAACGTGAATAACATGTATACATAGTACCTAGTTTATGTATGTCTATATGTGGTTTTGGTAACATAACAACAAGTATCTTGATGTCAGTACATCGTACTCGCACCCACTTACATTTTCGCCAGTGTCGTGACACTTTCATAAATACAAATTTAATTGGACCATTATGATATTTCATAATCGTGAAAGAACACGAGTTTTATCTTCGAGTTTCTCCTACTTTTAATGTCATAGCAAAACTAATACAGTCTTTGTGGGGATTTAAAATAAAAACTCGAGTTGTAGTAAGGTATACGTCCCAGTGCTCGACATGGCAATGCCTTACCAATAAAAGCTGACACCCTGTTGTCACCTCGTTTATAAATGACTTGTGGTAGGACAGTGACGAGCATTCAGGGACGTCTGCCTTATTCATTATCGTATTGGTGACTAAGTGACTACCCTGCAGAGGGTACAGTCGTGAGCATATTACATTTCTCGCGACTCACTGATTCCAACAGATCATCCCGCGATACGATACGAGCCGGTGCCGGTACAGGTTTGCCCGCAGTGTAACCACACCCGGGCCAGGGCTGGATAAGGGCAGCTACCCACGAGACTGAGTACTAGTACGGAAATTGTAGTTATATTCGCCATTTTGTTCGAATGCAACTTTTACAGTTTTCTATGGGATAGCACACCTTTTACAATACATAAGTTTGCTGTTGTAATGCGCTATAAGGGCCGGCTGCATGGACTAAATTTAACCGTAGTCATTAAACATTTCTGTCATCCCAGAGTGAACTGTCAAACTATCCATTAAAAGAAGTAGGTACTTGCCTACCTGAGTTAATTCAACCAAGTATAGCCTGTCCGATTTATAAGATCTTGTTCACCATACATTTATTAAGTATGGCGTACTTGATCTTAGCAAAATGGACAGACTACGAGTAAGTATAACAATATTGTCTTAAAATTTGTCCTAAATATTAAATACCATTTTTAAAAATCTGTTCTGTTTACAAATTTCGGTAGACTGTATAATCGCTAGTGATAAACTACTGTTGCGTTTACCGACATCTGGTGTTCAGTTTATCTTCGCTAAAATTTGTTTGTTTGTTTTAAAACTATCGCACCACTTTCGTAAAAAATTAGCTGTCATCTCACTCGTATTTAGCCTTTCATTATTTAGTTAGTCACATAAACTGCTATTACAGTGTTTGAATAATATCTAATTTATTCCAAACGCTAACTATGGCGCGATATAGCCACACGACAGCGCAAAACGAAGGCCCAAAAGTAGGTAGGCACTGGCACAATATGCCAAATTTCACCAGCGATTATCGCGAACGTCAATGTGCAACTGTCTTTAATTAAAAAAGGGGTGGAGTTATTAAATAATTAAGCGCCGCCCCCTGGCCAATGGGGAGCGCGCGCGACCAATTAGCCAGCCGCCGGGTGCGTATGCGCAGGACGCTTTTTTCACACATCATGGCGGTCGGACAGTACAGCGCGGAAATTTGTAAACGTCGCCAGATTAATTCGGACTCTCCACGTAACTTAGGGTTACTATTTACTTATTTTAATGTAGTTAATGCGGCAAAGGGTAAAAAAACTGGAAATGAGCCAAGTGGTATCAAAGATCTATTAGTCTGGTTTGAAAGTAGTTCGTTCATAGGTACCTTTTACAACATGAAAACATAAATAAAATAGGTTCTCTGTATAAAGGCCCAGTGGGTCTAAATATTTCATTATATCGTAAAACGAGGAAACTATGATATATGTTTGGTAAGTATGTGCCGATTAAGAGTAACGATGTTATTTCCACTAGTCAAATAAAACATTACTATGACGATTTAATTAAAATTGATAATGTTTCTTTAAAACGTCCTAGGTATATAGAAATGTAGGTTTATTAATACTGTATATGTAACAATAAATGTAAAAGCAAAAAAGAGAAGAGCCTTCGCAGCAAGGATTATGCCGCCTTAACGGGAACCTGCGGGTGATGGGTCGGGAGTTCCATCACTCGCTTGAAGAGGTTTCGAGCTGGAAGGCCCTCAAGTGTTCCGAGGTGCCTTCAGCGGAGTAAGCTGCTAGAGCAGCCCCATATGATGGGCTCGCAAGAGCAACGCCGACGGGGTATCGGAGGCCTATAATCGAGTTCCCGAAACCCCGCCTACAAAGCGCGCGGCGGAACACCCCAGGGGGTTTAGTCCGTGGAAGTCGGACATACCCACTGAGCTTCTCCCGGGCCAGTAGGATCCATAAAGGATTCCCCCTGGGACATCAAAAAAAAAAAAAAAGGGATACTTAGTATCCCTATTGGCTCAGGATTTTTGGTCTTTGAAATCCCAAATAGCTCTAATGAACTAGACTCGCCTTGAGAAGACGAGCTATTCTGATATGGATTATTTATTATTTGATTGCATTTGTTATGGGATTATCTTATTAATGTTTTTTGTTCTTGAGTATGAGCTTGATGTCTGTCCGTCTTTTCATATATTGTTATTCTTTATGTACCGCTTCGACTGAAAATAATGTAATTTGTTATAATCGTATTTAAAAGGAAATTAAAACAAAAAAGAAAATAAAAGGCAAACAAAAAGAAGAAAAATGAAAAGGGAAGCAGATTCATCATTTATACAATTTGTGATGCAAAGTTGCAAACCAGCAAATGAGCTACTTACATATAATTTAAGAACACGAATTTTACATCAGTTGTTATAGCTCTGGTGATTGTATCGGCAGGATTTAACGACTATGAGATTGTCTTGCATTCTGAAAGCATCGCTCCTTTTTGTCCACTAGTAAAAACAATGGTACGTTTACTAATCAACGTCTGAAATAACGAGCCAAATCGCCTCAATCGATGCTGCATCGACTCGATCTGTTATCGAGCACAAAACGATCGGATCGCTCAATCGGTGGTCTTTGTCAACCGAGTATTCATGCAAACATATCGCATTAAAAACAACCGTATTTAAAACCTATAAAACCGTTTTTCGATTGACGAGAATACCTCGTCAATGGCGTACTGAGGACACGGCGTAAAAGCAACTGTCATTCAAAATTGACTCTTATCTTGATTGGATTACAGAGTAAATTGATGTATTTAGTGATACAAAGCCTCATCGAAACCCTTAATTAATGTCATGTAGGAATGTGTCATTTTGACGCCTGTTTATTATATCAAAGTGGTTTAAAAAAAGTGTCGAATGTAAGGGTCCGTGGGTATGATTGAACAATTAAAATGATACAAACGTGACCGCTTCATTCAAATATTTAATAACATGATTCGCTTAGTCAAACAGAAAACAATAATTTATTTTATCTCCTCTATGAAAAATTATATATAAAAAGTTTTCGGCTCAAAATCCAAGTACATATTATTTTGTTGATTCATCAAACTGAATTTTAATTACGGACATGAGATTTGTGTTCTATCCCTGTGATCACAAATACGTGATTCCTATAATTTCTTAAAGGCCCCTTAAAAGTTTAGTTTGTTCTACAAGTTCGCTTTGCGTAGCCGCGGATTTACCTACAGGTCGGAGAAGCTGATGAGAGACCAAGATGGCGGGCGAGGAAACAAGCCGTACCGTGGATGTTGTGATACGAGATCAAAGCGCCGATGGAAGCGTTTCCAGCTGTCCGCGGGACAGGGTTGTCGATGTAACTTACTAGCTTTCCTGATACTTTATTGACCCAAAAAAAACAACAGTACGCAAGATGCCATGTAAGCCTTGCAGCGGTGTAAGTGTTGCTAAAGTATGAAGTGTTTCTAGTTTAGTAAATATGTATTTGCCAGTTTCGAAATTACCCCGCCTTCGCATTTATCCCAATGCACCCTAATAATAACAGGGTAGGTACCACACCACCTCAGGTTTTGTGAAATTACGGATAGGTATTTAGGTACTGTGTAAGTAGTACCTAATTTATTACGAGTTTTAGGTATAGATACACATTAGGTTAGGTTATTTAATTATTTAAGGATGAAAGATAAAATATATTAATTCGTAACGATCACAAAACATGTACGAACATGTACAGACAACAACAGCAAGAAAACCATCAATATTTCATCCCTACCAACCCTAGACATCTCCGCCGCTAAACGAGTTTCAGATTAGTCCGACTACACTCATTAAGTGTAACTTACCTGAGCTTCCGATATTCCTCGTCGGTTCTTTCAAAAATAACTTAAAATACTGTTGATTCTATAGCGACTTAAGTTCTTCTTCAAATATTCTGGAGTTAAAATATCGATACAAGCTAGGTATACATACATATTCGGCAAGATATTTAGGTCTATCACTGAGATTAATCTAATAAGTATGATAACCACGAACGATCTCTCTTTGCTTTGCAACAAAACGATGGCATAACATAATTAAGACATTTGTTAGCAACGTAACTTGTCACATTCCATTGCAGGTTCACCATCTCCTGCTATATAAAATCAAATTGCCTTTGTTGCATGACACGATACACAAATAATAATTACCAGTTTTAAATTTGGTACGTAACTGAAACAACGCGCTTAGTATTATTATTTGTTAGTACCGCTTATTCTCTGGTAGACATTTATCATGTCATATAAGTATATAGGATAGGATGGTTCTCTCAATGGAGATCTATCTGTTTTCCAATCCATCAAAGGGATGCACTACCCATTATTATGACATATTACTAACGATTACAATCCCTGCGATCCCTCTGCCATCTCATAATTTATTCGCCATTCCGTGGAAGCCTTCCGTTTATGTAATCGATTAAACAGGTTAAAGCGAAAGTGACGTTCGAGTAACGTATCGGCAAGTGCCATAAATAAGTGTCGCGTCGAGCCTTAAATGAGAGTTGCAGGTCCTAGATATAGCGTCAGTAAGTATTGTCAACATAAGGTTTACGATTATAGGACGTTCAGTTGCTCTTTACCTAATAAATAAATGTGATCAATGCAAATAGATATCTCGGACCCCAGACTGATAAATGTTTTGGAAAATTAGATGCAGCAATGCAAGTCGAAACCCGAGTTGGTATCACTAAAGTAGGTACAAAATTCTAAAGCCAGAAGATCCAGCAAGCTCGACATTCTTCACGACGGTATGCCCAGCCGTGTTAGGAGCAATTAACTTGTTACACCGATATATTGTAGACGTACGTACCTGAATTGCTACTCTCATGACCTCAAGATCCGCAACAACTGTGTGTTATCAGGGACCTCACTTACACTGGTTCATCAAGGACGAGGCGCTCAGCAAGTCATGGTAACAATTAATAACCCTGTGCAATAAAGACGACTAAGGTTTCGTTGCAAACATGGCAGATTAATAACGTAACTCCTGCAATTTATTTTGACATCTTGAAGAGTATTACGCAAGTAAAAGTAAAACCGAACAAATTAGCAAACTAATTATGTGACAGCTGTAAGTCAGTTGTAGTTAATGAGTTATTGCAAAATAAGACGTAAAAGGATTAGCAAATTGCAGTAGTCTGTCTCGAAGGTAGTTTCTAAGCAGAAAGTACCTTTTGAAGCTCACTAAAACATTACAATCATGAGTATGCTTCTCACGTTTTGGTTGGAATCCGAAGACAGGACAGGAATTTGTGTTTAACAATCATTTGCATATATCGTATATAACACATATACTAGTAATATAAAAAGATTGAATCTGCGCTAACCTAACACATATACCTAGAAATTGCTGGACGACAGGTTAATAAGAAATATTGGAAAACAATGATATTATTTGTCACCGCTTTGCAATCGACTTTAATGGTTGCGTTTATCAGTTATCAGTCTTATCACCGTGGATATCTCAATACAATTGTGATTTTCTTAGAAATATTGTAAGTGCAAGAGCAACGCATGCTGTATTCGCATAAAAGTTAGACTACTGCAGAGCCACAAGATTAGTCCTTCTTAAACTTTTTTATTTGCCATTCCTCACGATTGTATCCTTTACCTGATGCTGGGAAAACTCAAGTTATATTTCGTACATAAGTGCTGACAAAATCGCTGGTACGAGCCGGTGTTTTATCCACTCGATTTAACAAACCCGAAGCCAACGACGCTCAGGTAAAAACAAAAATTGTAGATATTAGTGTCAACAACTTATATCTAAACCTGCATTATAATAACCACTGGCGAACTAAGTACAAAGACATGTATGACCGTAGTTAGTTTATCAAAACCGCAATGAAATATCTCCCCATCATTAGTCAAGCCAACAAACCGGCGCGATCACAAATTTATTAATGCAGTTGACAATAACTCGCAACCACAACAAATGATTTACAAGCCCCATAAGTAACGCTACGGAAGTGATACGTGTACGTTTGATGGCGAGTTAATGGTTGCACCGATCATTAATAATGTATATGTGTTTTATATGATGTTGTGTTGTAAACACTGGTGTAGTGCCAGCGGCAAGGTATTGTTAGAAAAAAATGTGACCGCGCACGATCAATGCGGACTGAAAGAACAATGTAAGTCAATAATGATTAACTTCAAATAAATCAATGTAATACTAACACAACTATAAAGAGCAACTTAATGTCTATTAAGAGATCTAATTTCTGTTTAGTGGTAGATTTAACCACCAAACTAGAAATTGGTTCTCTTTTATTCAATTCAAGTACGAGTAGAAAAAAGTTTTATGTCGATATTTGAAATAGCAGATTCCGCAATAATTTAGCTTGCCAATTTTTGATAAGTGAGGTGCCATTAGATTCGCTTTAATATGCAATATTCGGACGGTATCGTAATTTTCCCTAATTATTGCGCTTAAAACTATATTTTTTCTTCGCATATATTATGTGATAAAAACTATGTAGCACGATAGGTATGAAAATTGTAAACTCGAGTTATAAAAACAATCTGCACTACGCGCGTCGTGTTTCTATTGGCTCTCGTTAACAATTTAGTCCATAATATCTCCCTTACTATTTTCATTGATTATCTCTTTCTGTCCAAAATAACTATTTATTTCTGATGCGTGTGAGATCGCGCTATTAAAAATAAATGGACACATCCACGTTAGCCCAATCGTAATACAAAGGAAATGCTCACTCGTACATTTTTTCAGTCACAGCTTCAAATGTCATATTTTCCGCAGATTCCATACAGCACGGCCCACAGCCTGGGCAATAACATAAACATCACAGATGTATCTTGTCGCGTGTACGTCATAAACAGCACGCGGGGGGCTCGATAAGGATTTGCATTTTGCTAGTCTGTGGTCCTGATGGAGTGTAGGGCCGGGGACATGTTTGAGGGACACGGCTTAAATTAGTAAGTTTTAGCATCGCTGTTTGGGTAGGCGACAGGAATGTCCGACGTGAGGACACTAACAAGTCTAACAACGACATACATATGGCTTAGGTTTCTTGTGTGTCCTTTTTTTGTCTCTTTAACACACGCATTGAGAAACAATGGTTAAAGACAAAAGCGAATTTAGAAATAATATACATATAAGTAAGTAATTTAAAACAAAATAAAGATGTGTATTTATTTACACGAAACTGCTATCTTAGAAATGAGTTAAAAGTAGAGAAGCTTCATGTAAGCAATATCGTTAAAGTAAATCTGTCCAATTGACAGAGGACAATGTCAGGAGCACCCGATAGAGCACCGGGAAACGGTCGCCATTACTGTCGGGGGCTCCCGAGATAATCCTGCGCGGTTATTATTCACGTAGGTGGTTCAGCTTTAAGGCGAAATATGCTTAGGCACTGGTATTGACTGGAGAGATTGAGAGTAGAGAGATGCAATTGACTGGAGAGAGCCAAAAGTGGCACCAATTGTAATAATGTGTTTTTTAAGGTGCCCAACATAGGGGTATACACAATGAGGAATAAAAGAATAAGTACAAATAAGTAAGGGTGAATATTTATATTATAACCAATCGCTCTTAAAAGCCAACAGAGATTACAATCTTCCCCAAAATTTTAAATAAGTAATTAATATCGGTATCGAGCCTTATAGTATTCTTGTTAATTATCTCTTTAATAACATTACAAGAAAAAATAATTTACCACCAATGCTTAAAATTATTTATAAAGACGGAACTTAATCGCGTACCTACAATAAAGTTTTAAATTTACTTCTAAAGTTGACAACATTATATATTGCTTGCCTTTGGTTTTTGAATGCAGTCCTCTAAACGATGGAGGTAATTTCAAAACTTAATTATAAGCGATTAAGTCCCGTTTTCGTAAATAATAATGTGTAAAATCGTGAAATTGTAAATCAGTGTAAGTATGTTATACTCGTACACGAGGTAGTTCGCCTAAAGGCCTGTACACACCTATGTAACCGTATTCAGCAATTATCGCTGCACGAATTCGCTTCGCATAAACGATTTCACTTCAAGGCGTATTTACATAGTAGGCTCTTCATCATCCTCCTTAAAGGAAGTAGGTATTACCTATCTGAATGATAAAAGCAGAATGTTGTAGAATTTTTCTTTAGCATAAGGAAATAAAAATATTATTCCTCCAGCCGCTCAGATACCTATTTAAAGGTCATTTAATGCAATGTTTAGTGCTTGATGTGACGAATTTTCAACTTATTATGAGTTCGACGTCTCTACTTTTATATCATATTTACATAAAAGTGGTCAATGCCATATACTTAAATTACTTAACGAGCTGTCACTACTAAAAGTTGATTAATTACTGCTGCTAGAATTCGGTGCAGAACTGGACGACAAACTAAAGGTAGCATTCTATTTCTGACCGCAGCTGCGCTACTGCTCCGACACGTCGATATTATTGTCAATTTTCATAATAAAATTAATGACAGTAACGTCGCAACAGTAGTGCAGCTGTCGTTGGAAATGGACTGTCACCTTAAAACACATTGCCCTTTAGCCTCAATATTATACAAGATAAGCAGTTTAGTTTAGCTATGCATTTGAATGCCCACTATGCCCAGTCGTTCACGCTACGCGTTAGCTTAGCTCCCGAAGGAGTCGTCAGCACCGCAAGTTAATGCTAATCTTCCGTAACTGATGGCAGTTTTCGTCGGTAGCACTAGCGCTTATTCCTAATGGGATTTGGGTACGAGGAAGTTCTTGTTACCACTGATATATGGTCCAATAAGAGTTCAGTTCACCCATGAAAGCACGCTTCTAATCCTAGAAAAGATTACAGTTTGGGTGAATGCAGTCTGGCAGTCCCGTTTTGTTTTGAACTACTCACTTTACTACCGACTTAAGTGAAATCAGAGGAGTTTAGTTAAAACAAATTACACGTGTGTAACCACCAGCTCAACACATTTTTTATAGACCAATCCGATGTTTTATCGGAAAAGATAACTTCCAAGATTTTTCTATATGTTGGCAAAACTAGGTATTATTAGTTATTAGAAAATGCTTATTTTAATATAGATACAGTGTGTTCCGACCTAACAACCTCATCGATGCAAGCGTCATAAAGCTGGGTTCACATAACCCCATTACCGCACGACATAAGGTGTGATCACATGCATTATCCGTAATATTTCCTGGCATTTAACCTCTTTTCGTGCTCGTTTGGCTAAACTGAGCGATTCGACGTTGCATTTATTGTTTAATGAGACAGAAGGTGTTTAAAGTAATAGATTTACGAGAATTTTCGTATTTTCATCATGTACTCATAAGTTTACCATGTATAAATAATTAACTTACCAGGAAACCCGCATTACAAGTACATAAACTCCATGATCTTACCTGAAAATTAAAAATAAATTTAATTAAACAGAAAACCAATGTAAGGTACGTATTATACATATTTTCAAATTATGTAGAACACACTTAAGTTACGGTTGTAAATTGGCCACTCCTTATGTTTGCACACTGACACCGAGTCCAAGCAAGGCTTTCTTCCCCTCTGTGCCACGTTCCATTGTTTATGCCACGACATAAATTAATTTTCCAAACAAAATAAATATGCAGGCAAGTATTTAGGGGCAAGGCGACCGCGGTGCGCGCACGCACTCGCTGATGAAGTTTTCGTGTCGTCGATCCCGCTAAGCGACGCCCCGTGTAAGAATTTCAGCCGTACTTACCGTAAGCCATAATTATTTATTACTTTATGTTCATATCGTATTACCTACGTATCTGAGATCATTCATTTTCATTATAAAATCACTTTATGACGTCAAACATTAACATTCATTACTTATGATTTAATAGAATTATCTAATGTTACACAATACACATAAGGGGGTCTTTTGAATAATCGGACATTTTATAAGATCTCTTTTTACGCAACTTTTCTTTGATCACTGATTTAAATTTATGTAAAGGCAAAATTTGAATAACTAATAGGGCAAAGGAAAGGGGAAAAAGGCAAAGGCAATGAAAGGAAAAGGAGGATATATAAGTAATTTAAAAAAAGGACACATTGGTAAAATAAAGATTTACTTATTTTATAATGTCTACACTAGGTATGAACAAGTTTTTTATTTTACTTCTTGTTTTTATTTTGTGCATATAAAAATAAATTCGCATTGTTGGTACCAAAAGGGACCTTGAGGCAATTGGCGTTTGCTATTATTAGGTAACTAGTAACTACAACTAGTGCTGAAATATGTGACCGTTTACGTTACCTTTGTTTTCAGTTAATTATATGAGTACTTCGTATTATATGTAGGTATAGCGGTAAAGCTGATATCTAGACAAATCCAAATATATAGATTCAATTAAAACAACAATTTTAATTAACAACTATTAAGTAGTTATTTTAAGCTTAGCAATGAACTGTATACGGAAGTATGTCCTTATAAGAATGATACTCGGCACGCAGATGACTCAATTATGCGTAAGTAATTAAAGATCTCATCATTAATAACATAATTGTTGGTTGCGGGAAGACTTGACTTTCTGTCGACAACATGCTGTTGTTCAGATTATCTTGGAATATTTTTAGAAAACCTAATCTGTATACAACACAAGCCGTATTGAGCTTACTGTTAGGTGAAATTTGTGTAAGATTCTTGGTATAATATTTATTATTTATTTATCTCGTGTATATTTTTTATAGGTACATATCATGAGCTCTCAATATCAAAAGTGATGTTTCTGGTTGATAAAATAACACTTTTAACATTAACATATCCAGACAAAATTCATAACATGTTATTACAGTCAGAATAAGCCTCCTGATCCTTGTTTCAACAGTACTGTAGTCACTTAGGGTACTGTTATTTCAAATATACTGTGCATCTAGTTCTTAGATTATCTAAGTACGTAATAACAACAAGAGATCTTCCGCTCACACTTGGTACAGTGGGAAAGGTAAAAAAGAAGTCTACTTTTATGGTTACATTCCGTTTAGATTAACAATTAAGATAAGATGCTTTTGCACACAAAAATGCATAGGTATTTTGCGTGATCTTGACATCTTAGTGTAACAAATTTCGAGAGGTGGATAAAACCCCGGGGAAATCAAACAAGTCACTCTCTGCTCTAAATAAAGTAGATATTACACAAATAGCAATAAAATCATACCTTCGAGTAAACATACCTATAGACGTCTGCCCAATTCGGATTGAGAACACAATTTCATTAGCTTCTTCGCAGATGTATGCTTGTTGGCTTACAATGTCTTCCGTCACCGCAAGGCATTGGATATCAGTCATTTTAAAATAAACTTCCTTAAAAAGATAAACCGTGCAGAAACCTGCAACTTAACAATTATTCTCACAAAATTGTACTAAGGTAAATTTATTACATGAAATTATTCACGTACACTCGTGTACAGCGCACGCCGCGTATTGCGTATCTAATTAATTTCTGCGGGTAGACGTCTGTCCGTTACCGCTACACCCGGGCGATTATTAATGAACGCCCATTGTGGGGTCAGCTTCTAATACCCGGGTAAGGTTGGGCTGAGAATACGTTTTCAGGACCAGCCCTACTGGATATGCAGCTGTGAAACGATTAAAGAGACTCAAAGGCAGCAAGCATGTGATCCAAAGTTCGCCGTTTTATGGTAAAAAACCACTTTAATATCCATTCGCTTAGTCCTTTTTCTTCAACACATGATTAAACAGTCAAATAAAATTTGTAAAATTACAGAATCAATACTGTACGGCTACCACCAGTTTACACTGACATATTCGCTAGCGTGTGCGTAATTTTCTATGCATCTCGCTCGTACTAGCATCTCGAGCAAAATGTAAAGTTTACTCAGACGTTAGCGAATGTCAGTTTGGTGGTTTGAGCTAAGGCAGTCTTGGTAAGGCTACTGATATTGAAGAGTAGGTATACGAACTAAAATATTCATAAAGTCGAGTAATATTATAAAATATCATTATGTATTTTGAAATGAAGGAGAAACGATCATGAGGTTAAGGGTTTTTGTATAGAATATACTTTGGCTACGTAGTGGCACGCACAGCTAGAGCACGTCTTTTTGTCGGAGCTCCGTAATTCGTATAATCAGCGAGGGCGGGTCGCCTACTGGACGCGGCCGGTATCGTGCGTGATCCATAGATAAATTCACAGTTACTCATCTGTGCATACTCTATGTCTGAATGTTTTTATTCTCTCAGCTTATTAAGAAACTTATAAGGAATGCATGGAAGCGCCTTTTGAACGTAAGTAAATCTATCATTTTATTTTGAAGGACTAAAATGACATGTATTCGTCAATGTAACGAACTTTTGATCTCGTTACAGTTATGGATTTTATAGGTATTGATTTTTTTTAAGTTTTAAAGTTGGTCATTTTAACAGGAACTACGGACCACGGTATATCCTTTTCTTTATCAGGTACAAACATGAGCTTGTCCATAAAACTTTGACAAACTTAGAAAAATACTCATAGTTTTACAGGCATAAATTATTAACTTGTACATGATTAATAAATAAATAAGCAATAACTTGAATGTAATGGCTGATATAAACAATAAATCAATAGGCAAACATGGGTACAAGAGGTTTTACAGCCAGGTTGCTGTTCATTAATTATCAGATTATTAGCCATAAAATGCAGGTTACATTGTATGTTTCGCTCGCTATGCTACATTCTAAATCGCAAACGATGTTTGTACAATATTTGACAATGTAGGCGATTGATCCACAAGGTAATTGTATGTAAATGCTATTCTGTGAATGATTTTAAATGACCAATATTAGTTGGTAAAACTGACATTTTAAACACAAATAATTGAATTAGATTAATAGTGCAATTGCTAATATGTATAGGTACTTTATTGAAATGCCACGAAACGGCAAAACGCAACGTGTGCTACGAGTATGTTGGCTAAACGCAAAGCTGAATCTAAGTACTATAATTAACTTTAATTAATAAAAAAAAAAACTATGACCACTTGACCAGACACAAAATATCAGACGGAATGACAAGTACGGGAGGTAAATGACCATTGGGGAGTCAGGACGATTTACAAGGGGGTGCCCGAGCCTCCCGACTGCCCACTGTCAGACGACTCATCCATGCCCAGCGTGTTGCCGTGGTGGTACCTAACGGCTCGATTTGGAAAATGAATTAGATATCTATTAGACATCAAGAAGTTACGATATGGATAATTTAAAGATATTTGTAAGGTAGATATGTCAAATTCGACGTTTCCGCGATTCTGGACGTCCTCTTGAACGATTTCCACAAGTTATGAGTCACAAAAATCTCTAGTTCGTCTCTAATCTTGCAATTATCTCGTTTCCCGAATACGCCTGATAGTCTTTAATCCAGAACCGAAGACACGACTTCAACACAATAATGTGACATCATTACGTTTTGGTAATGTGTATGGTTCGCATCCAATATTGGCATGTTGCGTCCTCAATTTATACAACAGGCTATAAGAGTTGACAATTCAATAATTAACGTATATGTTTCTCTAAAACATGGCTAACAAACGTTCACAAAGCGATAATGCTTTAATAGTACATTACTACAGAGGCCGGGACGAAAGGGGTTGCCGGCCGAAGACATATAGACGGCTGAGCGAAGCGAGGCCGGATAGGTCTGAGCGCGGGCAACCCCATTTCCCGCCGAGGTATGTATAGTGCTTTTCTCAAACATGCAATGAAATAAATAAAATAAAAAATCCACGAAACCCAAGTTTTATTTATAGAAAAAACTAAAAGTAAACTACACCCAAAATATAACCAACACGTACCTATATCATTATCACGCGTATGTTTTACACGAGTCGTGTATTTTTACTACCCGTATATTTTCATGTATCTTTGATTTTTTCGCCTTGTATCCGTCTGACTGTCGTTTTCGTCACATAAGTTTACATAGTCTTTCATGTTGATATCATGTTTCACATACATCGTTGCTTTACGCATGGAGTAAATAAGTATAATTTCCACAGTGTTGACGAATTTGTAGTTACATTCATTTAAAATATGCCACAAAACTGTTTCTAATAAACTGTAAGCCGTTTTTCTTAGTTTCTCAAATAAGAAAATTGCTATAAGCAACCATATACATACTTCGTCTTTGACTTGGCGCGGTTATTTATTTAAAATCAATTCTGCTTACGCTGCCAATTCCAACACCTACGATTACAATTAATATTAATTTCATTATTTCGTCGGAACTCATATAAAAGTCAATAAATCAACAACGCACCATAAATCCAATAAAACAGAATGAATATTTTTCAACTTTACCTCCATTACAATTTAAAAAATATAACTACGCGTGTTTGAGCAGACCTTTTTACCGCTAACGTTTAGATTAAATATTTTAAATGTTTTTATTTGTGTAGTTAAATTTATAATTTAAAATTATAAAATTATAGAATGTATTATTTATTAAGTTCATGTTGATTTTATACAAATAAAACTGCAAATTATAGCAAACATTGTTTTTTGTTTTTTTTTTATACGCGTAGTGGCAGAGTGTCATTACGAACCATAAAGCAAATACTGCCTCTAGTTTTTTTTTATGGATGAATGCCACGATGCTGTGTCACAAATATCTGTGAAATGAAAATTAATAAAGAGGACTTTGCCGGCCTAGGCCTGCAAGATGTGTATGAAATTCCATTAACGACCTTTTGTCCTAGCCGCACCTGAAACGTCATACTTCGCAGCCTATTATAAGGAACATAACATCAATATTTCATTGCATGTTTGAGAAAAAAACCTTTTTGTTGTGCTTTTTGTAAGCTTTGATTGGTCGAATATAATATGCAAATGCATATATGATTGATGACAATGAGTTGTCGTACAAGCATAGTTAGTCTAAATCTAATCTAAATCTACAGGGTGATTCAGGAGACGTGAGCAGGACTAACACTGCGCATTTCGTAAATTATAACCAACTGTTTCGTATCAGTATTAGTGAGGTTAACGTTAATTTTCTAGTCGTGTTGAAAAAAAAAAGTTATTAATTTATTTACGACATGCATGGTCACCCTACAATCAGAATAGTAAACTATCGATATTCTGTGTCAAATTTAATGTCATCACGGTCTGGTTACTTTTGAAAACTCGTATCTCACTCAAGTTTGACAGTTTATTTTCTTCGTAATCATAATGCTGTCATTACGGTTAAAGAGGTTTTATGTTTATTAATTAGGTCTTGTAGGGTGACCATGATTGTAGAGAATTAAATTTGCCTTCGCCAAAAAGTAAAAAAAATAGGAAAAAGTGTGGTTGTTTCACCTAAATACGACGGTGATCGGTCAATTTTCAGTTACTGAGTATGCAGGATTAGTCCTGCTCACGTCTCATGAATCAACCTGTATAGAACGTAAGAAAACTGTGTCACAAATATGCCAACTTCTTTTTCTTCCATTGTCAGGCGTGTCTCACTCCGCGATTTCGTCACTTTGCTACGCTACAGGTAGCTAAAAGTCCATCCGTTCGGCGCCAATTTTGGGGTTTGCCATAAGCCGCGCGTGGCGCTGTCGCCACCTAGCGGACATATCTGTGCTGATCGTAACAGACGCGTTTTGTTAGAGAGTGAGTCTTCTGTACTTAGTACTATTATTTATTCTGTGCCATTGTTCCGATTTTTGCCATGCCATCATGTTTCGAATAATTACGAAGTACGCGTTGATGTCTAAAACACACGACTCATGCCCTACTCATGAAGTTAACTACAGGAGGAGGATCAGACTTCTTTTATTTTATATACAATTTCTGACCTAAAAAACATTAGTAATTTATTTTGAACAGTGTGGAAATGAAGTTTTAAATGTAATACTGTTACTGTACTGTTGGAAACGCTTCACTCAAGCATAAAACGTTAAAATAAACATACGGAGTTACGGAATGCAATTATTGTTTTTTTTTACATTTATTTTACCACTTTGTCTTCACGAGTAATATCTATAAGTACATACTGCCACTATCAGTTGCAGTTTTTTATAAAGTCTCTGAACTAAGCCGCTGTGCCACAGGGATTACTTGTTGACTACGGAACCTTAAACATAAGAATAGGCCCTCGTCTTAAGCCTCGGTTAGCCGGTAATTAAAACCATCGTACTGCGATTAAAGATTGCTATAATGCGAGTGTTCGCGAGCTTATTGGTTGGCTCTTGAGAAGTTCCACGTGGGTGCAAGGGATAAAATAAACGGCAACAATAGGTACATAAATCTGTTCATAAACTCGAACCTTATACAGTTTATAACTAAGTAATTTCAATATTAATCTTATTTCTAAAATATAAATATTGTAATAATTATTTCCCGTCATATATGATTTCAATTACAATTCTACCCTGCCAGGCCATCAGCCTAGGGTTTGCACGACGGATCCGAAATGTATGGGAAGATCCGCGGATCCGGATCCAGATCCGGATAATTTCATACATTTCGGATCCGGATTGCAATCCCTACATCAGCCATTAGAAAACGCATTCAATTGATTACGGTATTCTCGTGGAATAAATTGCAAAACAAACTGATTTCCCAATGACTTACGGCCGTTATGCGATGTAATGTAAGGCATAGCTGCCATTGGTACTGTAAAGGTTTGCGTTTTAAGCTTGAATAGGTACCTATTGTCAGACGACATTCTTCAAATCAGTGTCACAGATGTGAGATCAAAACGCAATTTTTATGATGCGAAATGCTGCATATACGTGCTGAGGAATTCTATTAGGTATGATTATTAAGTAATCGCTCTTTGAACGCGTTCCTTAAAATTCGTAGCATATTACTAATCAATGCCATCAGCAACTTACTTTTATACTATGAATGCTACACGTGATCAATTCTAAACGCTGCTCGCTTATCCCTCGTACCGTGAACCCTCAACCAAATGAACAGACTCCGGCGCAGCGCAGCCTCGAAAAGTGATAAACTGGCAATTCACCTTTATCTGATTTTAATTCTTTTAAATAATTACTCCCGGGCAGTCCCTTAATACGGGCCTGGACTGAGTTTATAAGAGGCGATTAAATGTTTGCCATTTTTGATTAGTTCTCGCGAGTGATATTAATGTTATCATTAATGATCGGGAACTGCAAGTTGTGGGAAGTAACGAAAGTTTGGATCGGACAGCGCGTCTGATTGCCGCGACGTAGTTTAGTGACAAGATCACAAATCAACCGTTGAAATTTAAACTTTATGTATAAAGTATGAAGTTCCAGTTTCAAACACTGGTAAAGGTATTTTTATATCCATATCGCTACGTCTGAATAGGTAGAAAGATAATCAGATGCTATTTCACAGAAAATAGCTAATAACTTTCATTATATGTAATACATCGTTAAAAAACATTTCAAACAAGTATTTTACACTTTTAGATATAAAAGCATTACCAAATACACATGTACCTAGTTCTGTAAACTTAAGTTACATGTGTATTGTTATTAAATTAACTCGAATGGCTCAAGACAGCAAGACAAAGACAATACACCTACAACATAACACATTTACATTTTTTTATTAAAACAATAAAATAAAATTTACATACACATGGTTAATAATAAAGGTCGTGATGACATTTTATTATCATCTGTGCGTTGAACCCGTGTCCGACACAACAAACATTTCGAAGGGCATAAAGGACCCTATTCCTCATTCACAACGGAGCCTCAAAAATTTGCATACTGACTTATTCGCATACAAATCAATAGTAACGTCAGCAAAAAAAGGTAATCGTAAAAAATGAATGAGTAAAAAATTAGTTAGGCAGTTTTGTATGATAATTTTATGCAAACGGTTCCGTATACAAATTTGAATTAATTGTTCGGCACATTTCAGTTTTAGGCGAGTGCGTTTCATCCGCCAGTACGCAGAATATGCAATTTACTTATGTATGTATTATGTGTTATACTACGTATGTACGTACGTACCTTTATCTATATGAAAGAGGGCGTGACAAAACGTACAAGAAAGTTGAAGGGCCAACGCATAGCAGATATTAAGTATTCAAACCCCAAAAGCTTGTCTTGAAGCGATCGCTCTTTAACGATAAGATCGTATATTACTTGCATTTTAGTAAATTGAAGCGTTTTGTTCATATCCTTTTGTGTCTATATGATAAAATGATATGATAAAAAATAAAAGGATTATTAAATGTACAAATCGTTCAATACTACTTTACAAATTTACACCCAACGTCACAGTAACTATTTTTCGCGAATAATGTGGTGAATTGGAGATAATCACTGAAGGACTTTGCACAGCAAGCACTTTACATGCACTACTGAACCCCAAAAAGAGATAAATATGACATATGACTTACCGCGTAACCTACGACAGGTGCAAATGTGCCCACATGATAAATAACACATGTCTAATTAAATATATTAAGTAGATTTTATGGTTACTGATTATTTCATACTGAGTGACAGAAATCTTACAAATAAGGACAGAAATCGTAGGTACATATCAACCATACGCTATTCAATCTTATTTCGTACTTCAAAGTCTCGAGTAATTTTTTTAAAATTCAAGTTAAAATTTTTCGAAATATGAATGAAATAAGCCATAAGTAACATTTTAATTGAAGTCTATTGATTGCTATGAAGCATAAATTTATAAATGACTATCACAGCTAAAGTACAAATCCATCTTATTAAAACTGACAATGATTTGTGATACAAAAAGATTTTTAATAGTGTCAATTCTTTTTTTGCTGGCATTCACGTTTGACAGCTGATAGCAGCCATTTTGCATATTAGAGATCGTCAACTGGAGATAATAATCTTCTATTTTAATTTAATAGGGTAATAATTACTTTTTAAATTCCTTACAAATCGCATCGGGCGCAAGTAGAAAATAAAAGTAGGTATATCAAGATGTTGCTCATTAGATAAGTGTTATCTACGTATAAAATGAAAGGGTGCGATGCTGCCCATTCCTATATAGTGTCTATAAATTTCTATTCAGGGGAATTAGACGTCTCTACCGCTGGCTGTACAATTGTACATAATCGATACAGAAATGTACCGTAAAATGTGCCTACATTGCTTCCCGCTATTAGGTAATTGTGCTCTAACCGTTTTTATATCTATGAAAACTATATCGCAACCTCATTCAAGTATTACAACATGATAGTGATGGTCTAATTTAAATCGGCACATATATCAACATACCTAACAAAATATAAAACAATTTAAAATATTGAATTTTGGGGCAAAGTATTATTAGGTGTGCCTAAAATGTGTTTTAGAGTAAGTACTGAAATGTACATTAAGGTCTTATAGAAAATAAGCCCTTACTAAATGTCGCAGTGAAAACAATCTAAAAAAACTGAAATTGGGTTTGAATGATCAATCACAATTGTTTTACTCTAGTAATGTAATAAAAATATGGAAAAAAAATACATCTTGGCTTTTAATGTATACAGGGTGTCCCAGAAATCGACGTCAAGCCGTAAACGGATGATAGACCAAGTCATAACAGTTATCATGAAAATACAAAAAAAAAATCCAAATCATGTTTTTTAAAAATTATGGTCACTTTAAAAATTCACTAAAATATCCACACCCTGTAATGGTTCTTTAACTCTTGTTACTACAAATTCCATAATTTATTCTTATTTTTTTTATTATTGTGTAATCTTGAATAATTACAGGCTGTGGATTTTTTAGTGAATTTTTAAAGTGACCATAATTTTTAAAGAACATGAGTTTGATTTTTTTTTGTATTTTTATGATAACTGTTATGACTTGGTCTATCATCCGTTTACGGCTTGACGTCGAATTCTGGGACACCCTGTATATAATATTCATTAATATTTAGACCTTTGCATATCATAAACATGATAGGAAGCTATAAACGTATCGACAGTAATAAAAACCTCATAAAACTCTCGAACAATTTTTATGGTCTGACCGCATGTGTGTCGACGGTTTATCTTTAATCGCTGGCTTTGGGAAATCTATTGTGAATCATGATTTTTACTGTTTTTAAAGTGAATCTTATTCTAATCGGTTAATTTGATCCGATGGATCTATTTAGTTCCAAAGCCGGTGATATTCTATTAGCTATGAATGATATCACCATATTACAGTATCTTTGGTCCGTAAAATTTGTTAGAGAACAATTTAAAAGAATGGTAGGTTCTTCTTTTTTTCTTCATTATATTTTAGAACCGTGCTCTTGTCGGTGGAGCAATCTCCCAACTCGCCCGGTCCTCTGCCAACTTCTTAACCTTCTAATATGACACGACCTAAACCTTTTCTTTAATGTGGTTGAAATAATTTATTCTCGGTCTCCTCTTCCTCTCCTTCCCTTTACTTTTCCTTCTATGATGTTCTTCAGGAAAAGGTCGTGTCACAGCAGATGTCCAATTAGTACTCCTCTTCTATTTCCTATTCATCATCATCATCATCATCATCTCAGCCATAAGACGTCCACTGCTGAACATAGGCCTCCCCCTTGGATCTCGATACGTGCCGGTGGTATTTTCTATTGTCTTTATTATATTTCTTTTGTCTTTAATCATATTTAGAACCCTAACACTTCATATATTTTTTTACTTTAATTTGATATTTTGACGTCCTAAATTATAAAGACTTAGGACAAACAATCGCTTACGGTTTTAATGACATATGGTGGTATAAACTGAAATAAATGTCATATACTAAGAAAAAATACAAATTAAAATATTTCCTGGAAAATAATTTAATTTGTTCAAATACTTCATTGTATATGGTGGTATGTTCTAACATGACTAGATGTGCTGTATTAAAACATCCTAGTTATTATCATTATCACTAACATGCTCCGGTCCTTGGCTCCCATCTCATTTAATTTCCTTCACATCGCTTATCAGCAGCAGCTACTTTAAAAGTGGCCAGTTTTAATATCCTTATCAAAACTCCGCGGCGGCCAGTCATAAAATGCGACAGGCCACTTAAAAACCGACCTTAAAACCTTTGGCGCCAACGTTCCGCTTTTCAACTATTCGTATTAAAATAACATCACAGATGATCACAGATGACAGTACCAGCTAAAGTTTATAAGACACGTTTTTAAATGGCAAGTCGCATCTTTAGTCGGAAATTGAACCGTTTAATAGAAACTGAGGTTCTATAAACGATTTGTAATCACGCTTTCATTATATGTACGCATTTAAAAGACATAAAAATATAGTATCTATTTTATAGGTAACAAATAACAATCACGCGTATTCGGGAAACGAGATAATCACAAGATCTAGAAACGATATAGAGATCAACTAGATTTACATTAGATATCGACTAAGTAGATGTGACTTAGATATCTAAGTCATAACTTGTCGAAATCGTTCAAGAGGGCCTCCAGAATCGCAGAAACGTCATATTTGACATATGTATCTTACAAATATCTTTAAATTATCCATATCGTAACTTGTTGAGGTCTAGTAGAGATCTAATACATTTTCAGAATCGAGCCGACAGTCACCTCCAGCGCAGGGGTCCTTTCCGGTAGTTATATCTTCATAGCTAACTAATCCACAGTCAATACCTATAAAATAGGTATCTTATTCATGATGCCAATTACTTTTTAAACAAATTATCCAATGAACACCACTTAGCGTATCAATGAAGTGGCAAAGCAGCAATTACACGAGTATTGTAACGTTGGCCGGTAACAGCCGCGGTTGATCCCACAATCGGCCGGTTGCTTGCCTTATTGGTCTGTCAGTCAAATTGACGCTCCGAGATTAATGAATTCAGCTTCCTATGTAGCAAGTTAGATTGGAAAATGAGGCCTTCTAAGGTAAAGGACTGTAATATGGCAGACCTCGGTGTATATTATGTACCTACGTTAAAATAAATAAACCGTACGTCATAATGTAAGTTAGGTATCAAATACTAGGTATGTCATGCAGTTGACTTTAACTAAAATTTTAAAGTTTTAAAGTTTGGCTTCACATCACATGTGATCACAAATATGTGGACAGAAGTAGTGGTAATATAATAAATTAGTTAATCGATAAAAGCAACAACGTTTATAATCTCTATGGACTCTTTATCTATCTCTCATCTGACTATGAATATGTCAAATGAGATGATATAACTAATCGCCACTGGCACCTTCCCACTAACACGGGGTTAACCGGTTGAACCATTAACCTAATGTCAAATTGTACCGGTAACCATGGTAACTCCAGGTTTAACGGGTTAACCCCGGGGTAGTGAATGTGCAACTGGCCCTAAGTATGTAAGCTTAAGTACATATGAACGCCTGCAACTCCAGGGGTGTTACATGCGCATTGCCGACCCTAATGTTATGTAATGTTCTATTACAACCAAATAACCATATGTTATTATGTGTAAATATGTACGTTAAGTTTAACCCTACCAGGCTAAGGGATATACAGGGTGATTCAGGAGACGTGAGCAGGACTAACACTGCGCATTTCGTAAATTATAAGCAACTGTTTCGTATCAGTATTAGTGAGGTTAACGTTAATTTTCTAGTCGTGTTAAAAAAAAAGTTATTAATTTATTTACAACATGCATGGTCACCCTACAGTTAGAATACTAAACTACCGATATTCTGTGTCAAATTGAATGTCATCACGGTCTGGTTACTTTTGAAAACTCGTATGTTACTCAAGTTTGACAGTTTTTTTTCTTCGTAATCAATATGCTGTCATTGCGGTTAAAGAGGTTTTATGTTTATTAATTAGATCTTGTAGGGTAACCATGATTGCAGAAAATTAAATTTGCCCTCGCCAAAAATTTATAAAATAGGAAAAAGTGTGCTTGTTTTACCTAAATACGACGGTGATCGATCAATTATCAGTTACTGAGTGTGCAGGATTAGTCCTGCTCACGTCTCATGAATCACCCTGTATATTTCCCACATACGGCACTTCAAACGTGTTCTATTTTCGATGAGTAAGGCTGACTTTCGATTGTCATTTTTGAAATGTCAGCCTGATAAAGGGTTAAGTACCCAAAGCTCAACTGAAACGAACAAAGTCTAGCCAGCGTAAGCGCCGTGGATGCGCGCTTGTGGCCGCGGGCGCATGCGCGCGTGCCCGACGCGGCGAGTAGTTTATGAAGTGTCGACTGCAAGGGCCCTGCTCCACCGGCGGAAACGTAATGCCTGTGTGTATTGTGTGTAACTTCATTTCTAGCCTGTTTTCTATAATTTAATCTAAACATACGTGGGTTTAATTGTTTTTGATTGTGGAATAGTAACTAGGAACTTGTAATTTGTGTTAGTCCAAGAAAAAAGATGATATGCATGTGGATTCACAAAACCCACAAATTAATTAAGTAAATTAATGCAATTGTTGAATTTTCCGAATTAAATATTATAAAAATGTAACTAGGTATGTATATTAATTCCATGCTGGCACTCGTATGCATAATGCAGGGTTTCGTGCGTTCTTCCCGTTTTATAAGCTTCCGGATGGATAGTATACTTACCTCCGAATCTCCGATTCTTCAATCTTGATCTCTATTCAAAAATAAAATATTTAGGCATCAGGTAATCACCTAACTCAACCGTATTAAGACGTAATGAACAATTTACAAGAAATCAAACGGACAAATTTTCTACGCAATTTATAATTTCAATACACATTGGGTGGTTAAGTGTCGTAACTTAAACATGGCTGATCTTAAGCAGCAAATTTAAAAGGTTGCCAAAAATAATTTATCAAAGCGGCGATTATTCAGGGCCCTGGGCCGTATTCCCCAATGAATTTTAACGTATCAAATTAAAATTAAAATGAATTGGTTTCGTGGTGAAATTAGCAGTTGCTTGTGTGTGAGCGGCGCGCTGATATTCATGCCAAAGTTATTTTTCGGTATCGAATTTTTGCCTCTGAATGAAGCCTTTGCGATGTGCCAAGTGGTCCTGAACATAACTCATGGATTTGTGATTTGCCATTCGGTAATGTATTGCGATCGGCTTTGTCCGTCTTGGTACGCGGTTTGTGACCGATATTATATTCCTTTATTTATGTTGACGCATAATGTAACGTTACAATAATTGTTCATTTTCATACACTTTAAGCTAAGCTGTTGAAAAAATATGATATTATCTTACTAGTAAATACTTATCATCACCGTTCTTTGAAATGTAAGCGTAGGTAGTCCTTCAAGAAATTTTGATGGACGTAGTACAGTGTCTATTCCATTATTATAAAATAAAAACGTAACTAATATCACGAAAATACATAAACTGGATAGGTAATGGTTAATACGCTTTGTCAATAAGTATGGTCGCCATCAAATTAATATGTAACACCGCTGAACATGTACTCTAACTCTAAAGCATTGACATCATGTATGTTTATTGCGTCCATTCCTATATTTATATATACGTATACGATGATCATTGTTCCGAACTGTTATACACAAACAGATAGATACATATACAATTATACATACATGTACACTATATACACTATAGGTACAAATCATCCATTGTCACCAAACTATCATTGTGGCTCTATATTAATTTTAATGTAATTAAGCCAGAAAAAAATAATCATTTTCATAAAAGCTTATTCAAGGCCATCACAAGCTAGGAAAATGGTGTCTAATATGTTGCAAAAAGTTAAGTATCGTTCTTACTTCAATCAAAATGTAGCTCGCTACAAAAACCTGCCTATCAAATTAACAGGAATTAATTAAAAGCGTTGTCAACATCTAATGGATGATTCCACTATGATTGAGCACTGGTCAATCTAGTCAAAGACAAGTCCAAGACCAATTCATTTTAAGTGTCCATTGCTTGGTTAACTAGCAAGCCCGGGTTGTGTGAAACTTGTACACGTTCAATGGCTGCTGTGTAAGGCGATGTAGCCGCGGTGAGAATGAGATGAGAACACTAATTATGTTTCTATGGTGAGCGCGCGGGGGGTGTGGCATTCCGATGGTGCGTTGACCTTTGTGTGTAGAAATATGAAGAGTTAGAAGTTTCCGCGAGGCAAAGGTTTTCTTAAAATGATTCAGGTATCAATAAACATACTCGTCGTAAAAGAAATCGCAGCTACTAATCGAAGTCGAAGCAGCTCTTAAAACTTTACAAAGAATTAATAAATATGCTCCATTGCGCCACTTTCAAACACAAAAAATGGAAAAAATATACCGAAGGGAAATGGGCATTAAATTAGTTTGCAAAACGTATATTGTTGAAACATTCACGTGGTAAGATGTTTAATCAAACCCGTTTTGTACTTTATATTCAATGTCACACTTTTTTACCGTAGAATATTAGTTTGCAAAATTTAAATGATTATTGCGTTGAGTTCTCTTGGCAGCATGACTTGATGACTTCTCATTTATTAAATTGCCACATTTTATCTACAGTTGTAATGACTTTGGTTTTTTGTGATTAGGTACCTCCATCTTCTAAGATACTATAGCTACCTATATTTGGTATTTATGTTGTAAGTAATTATAAATTCTACTCAGTTCCACTTTCAGGTTTCAACGTATGTAAGTAATGGAGCCAAAACCTGGTACTGTTTTTTTTTACTTGAGGAACCTAGTTGGAACTATTATTATGTACCTACTTTCATTGTTATCTTTCAATCTCTTTTATTTAGTAAATCTAAATTAAGGAAATCCCAAAACAGTAATACATACACATTTAACTGGATGAAATGAAATAGTATGTAGATCAATATTTGTTTTTTATTGCCTTTCATTGTAAATAAGACTTTAGAACACTTGAAAATAATGAAAATACCTAATCATAAGTGTAAGACGAGAATAAAGCAGTAAAAAGTTGATAGATGGCACCACTCGTCAAGAATTCTACGAATCTGGTATCTTACGAGTTTGATTCCATTCTACGATATTTGTAATGCTGCCGCGGGCAGATGATATACAGTATCACGGTGTGCGGCGCAAATGTGTTATCTCGGACCATTCTACTCCCAGACACAACCAAGAAGGACGTAAATCCGATCCCGACACGAATACACGTACGGCCGTTTTAAAATAACACGCCGGTACCGAGAGACAATCACAAACCGTTTTCAATGTAAATTCCTTTTTTAAACGCCAATGGAAGCCGATCACTTTTTTTGATGCGAGATTGAATAATTTTACCGTTTCTTTGCATGGTTATAGTATGATAATAGTATTTTTAGGATGAACCATATTACGAGTATCGAAGTATCGAAATCGAGTATCGAAATTGGATAAGTGTATTCTAAAGTGATTGCTGATGGATTTTGCTGCATAATAAAATACCTTTCTTCTTAAAAGGTTCTGTAGTCTGATTCCGTAGAAAGAGAGCCGCAAAGCTAGTATTATAAAGCAGGGATTTACGATCTTTTACGACAGCTATAAAAAGTCAGGGCCAGCAAATTAGTTGGTTGTGCTCAATTCGGCCCCCACTATTAATTAGGGTAGAAATGAGACTACTATAATAACCTTATCTCCGTCGAAAGCATACTACTAAAAATATGCTAAATGACAAACTGCTAAAAGGATAAATATGCTAAAAACATCAAGGATATTAAAGCGGATCTTAGATAAATATATTATACCTACATATAATAATAATTTCCTTACTGTGTGTTGGTCATTCTCCAAATGAATAAATAAATCATAAAATTTAGATTTGAAAGAAAGCACCTACAGAGACTCTCCTCTCTGACTCTCTCTCTCTCACACTCTGACTCTTACTCTGACTTTAGAAAATGTAGGTTATAATTCGATTGCTCGAATCAATTTGGGATAAGTATAATTCACCAAATAAAATACATGTACTTCATAAAAAAGTTCTATAAATCAATTACATCATAACACTGTACCTTTTACCTCAAAATTATGTTTTACTGTGACCACAATTATGACTATTCCCAATTATGATTTGACAAAGCAATCTGGCTCTTACTATTGTCAATTTAAAGCTTATCACAAATTGAGACCTATTAAAGGCAATTTGAAGCAATTAAATAATAGGATAAGTAAAATTCGGCACACAGTTACATTGGTTTCGATAAATATGTACTGTATGTGGTGAACGAATCGGTAATAGTCAGCCTTTGGATTGAATTGCCCGCACATATTAAGGGGATGCCGTGTGGTGCCGGCCTATAGAATAGCACCAACCCAATTCTTCCCGTGGGTGTCGTAAAAGGCGACTAAGGGAAACATAACCAGGGGGTGGGCAGCAGCGCCCCCTGCAGAACAATTACTGAACTGCGATCCCCAACCCGCATGCCCAGCGTGGGGATTATGGGCATTACCCCCCGAATGAAAACACACGCCAAACGAAAATGGCCCCTAGTTCCCGGCCGCCAAGCTATTCCTGGCCATGGCAGCGGCCACGGTAACGGCGAGGCAAGGGGTGCTAAGAATCCCCGGGCTACGTTAGGCTGCCATTCATTACAAAATTTGACCCTGGCTACGTTTAACGGACGCACTCTGAGGCTTGACCACCATCTAGCGCAGTTGGAAGTGGAGTTAGAGAACATTAAATGGCATGTTCTAGGGTTATGTGAAATCCGTAGAGAGGGGGAGGATACCGTAACCCTAGAGTCGGGCCATCTTCTCTACTATCGTGAGGGTGATAAAACATCCCAGGGTGGCGTAGGTTTCCTCGTCAATAAGGCCCTCTCTAACAACGTTGAAGAAATCTCCAGTGTGTCGACCAGGGTAGCGTACCTGATCCTTCGGCTGTCCAAGCGCTACAGCATGAAGGTAATTCAGGTTTACGCACCGACCTCGGCACACTCTGATGATGAAGTGGAGGATATGTACGAAGACATATCCAAAGCCCTGCACAACACCACTAAGGCCCACTTCAATGTTGTTATGGGGGACTTTAACGGCAAGGTGGGAACCCAGACGGGCAACGAATCCCGGATAGGCCCGCATGGTTACGGAGTTAGGAATCACAGGGGGCAAATGCTTGTCAACTTTCTTGAGAAAGAGGGACTGTTCTTAATGAACTCCTTCTTTAAGAAACAGCCTCAAAGGAAGTGGACATGGCAAAGCCCCGACACTGTGACTAAAAATGAGATCGACTTCATCATGACGGATAGCAGGCACATATTCAGAGATGTCTCAGTGATCAACAGGTTCAATACCGGATCTGATCACCGACTCCTCCGAGGCTCTCTGAATATCAACTTAAGGCTTGAAAGAAACCGTCTGATGAAGTCCACGCTCCGCCCTAACCCAATCCAAATTATGGCGGGTACCGAGAAGTTCCAGCAGCTTCTCAGGGATAGATTTGTTGCCTTGGAACCCACCAATGACGCTGACGAGACCCTACATAATCTGATCGAAACTCTGAGGGACGAGGGCGTCAAATTCTGCAGAACGCAGCAGACTGGCAAGAAATCCAAACTCTCGGCTGAGACCCTCGGATTGATGACAAAAAGACGGGAAACTACCCAAGCGACTTCGTCGGAGACGTCAGAGCTGAACAAGCGAATAGCGAAGATGGTACGGCGCGACCTTCGGAGCTCCAATACACGCCTCATTGAAGAGGCGATAGAGCAAAACCGAGGGTCCAAAGTATTCACTCAGCAGCTTGGCAGGAGCCACCTGACGAAGCTTAAAACTCGCGACGGGAGGACCGTATTGTCGAAGCCGGAGATCTCCGCCGAGATTGAGGATTTCTATGGCCGGTTATATGCTGCACATGCCCCTCATTCCCAACGAGACGATCATGATTCCAGAGCCACCCTGACACGCCATTACACCGACGAACTGCCAGACATCAGTCAAGACGAGATCGTGTTAGCTCTGAGGCAGCTTAAAAATGGAAAAGCCCCCGGTGAGGACGGAATAACATCAGAGCTTTTGAAAGCTGGAGGAACCCCTGTTATACAGGAATTACAGAACCTCTTCAACGCCGTCCTTCACAGTGGGAGAACTCCAAAGGCGTGGAGCGGGAGTTTGGTGGTGCTCTTTTTTAAGAAGGGGGACAAAACCCTCCTTAAAAATTACAGACCCATCTCGCTCCTGAGTCACGTCTATAAGCTGTTCTCACGAGTGGTCACGAACCGTCTCGCCAGGAGACTCGACGAGTTCCAGCCGCCAGAGCAGGCAGGGTTTCGCGGAGGATATGGCACCATAGACCACATTCACACAGTGAGGCAGATTATACAAAAGTGCGAAGAATATAATCAGCCCCTGTGTCTAGCCTTTGTGGACTATGAGAAGGCCTTTGACTCTGTCGAGACCTGGGCTGTTCTGGAATCCTTACAGCGATGCCAAATGGACTATCGTTATATCGAGGTGTTGAGATGTCTCTACGAAGCCGCCACCATGAGTGTCCAAGTACAGGGTCAGCAGTCTAAACCTATCCAATTGCGCAGAGGGGTGAGACAGGGGGATGTTATATCCCCGAAACTGTTCACAAGCGCGTTGGAAGATATGTTTAAGACGCTGGACTGGAAAGGTAAGGGCATTAACATAAACGGCGACTACATCTCACACCTACGATTCGCAGATGACATAGTCATAGTGGCGGAGTCGCTAGAGGAGCTGAACCGGATGCTGGACAGCCTAGCTGCGGCCTCGCGACGCATCGGTCTTGGCATGAATTTGGATAAAACTAAAGTCATGATCAATGGCCACATTGATCCAATACCGATAGTCGTAAATGGCCACCTTCTCGAAATCGTTTCGGAATATACTTACCTCGGGCAGATTCTACAGTTAGGTAAAAACAATTTCGAGAAGGAGGCCAAGAGGAGGATCCAGCTGGGCTGGGCAGCGTTTGGGAAACTACGCCGAGTCTTCTCGTCATCCATACCGCAATGCTTGAAAACAAAAGTTTTCAATCAGTGCGTCCTACCCGTCATGACCTACGGAGCCGAGACATGGACACTCACGGTAGGGTTGGTCCACCAGTTCAAAGTCGCTCAGCGAGCTATGGAGAGAGCTATGCTCGGAGTTTCTCTGAAGGATAAGATTCGTAACGAATACATTCGACAGAGAACCAAAGTTATCGACATAGCTCAAAGAATTAGCAAGCTGAAGTGGCAGTGGGCTGGCCATATCGCACGAAGAACCGACAACCGCTGGGGGAAACGTGTTCTTGAGTGGAGACCGCGACTCGGCAAACGTAGTGTAGGACGCCCTCCGGCCAGGTGGGATGACGATCTGCGAAAGACTGCAGGCAGATGCTGGATGCGGCAAGCTGAAGACAGGGCGCTATGGCGCTCTTTAGGGGAGGGCTATGTCCAGCAGTGGACTAATATAGCCTGATGATGATGATGATGATGATGATTAAGGGGAAGGTTACTCGGCAAGTCTTACTAAATGTCTTGTTAACTATGAGCTTTTAGACACTTTTGGTATGACTTTCTATGGATTATATAGAAGTTTAGACGCACCACGTGTTCAATTGGAAGCGTTAGGGGAGAGCGGGGTTAAACGTGCCGATTTTCATAAAATACAAATTTGATCTATGAAAACAGTGTGAATAAGGTATGTGGGTTGCGCTATATTAAATAATGATTATTTGCGTTTCTGAGTAGCGATATTATTTTGTGCATCGTTAAACAGTTTTTTACCAGATTTTTTTCTATGAGATAGGTCGGAATGGAACAACTAACCCCGCTATGGGGCGGGTTGTTCCGTTGCTAAAATTTATCCTTCAAATTTTAAATCTCGGTTCACACACGCTAAAAGAGTACCTATTTTGCAGTTCGTCGAAATATATGATAATTTGTTGTGTACTATCAACAGATAGTAAAAAAAATCCAAAGCAAAAATGTGATTATCCGTGGGGTTCGTTGTGCCCTCGTTTTTGATTTATTTTCCATAACTGAAAAAGAAAAAAAATGAAAAATGAAAAATGTTTATTGTGTTAAACAATACAATTTGAATACAATTACAATTGAGTCCTCCTTGTAAGTATATGTATACCTGTATAGTGAGGATGTTAAGTGCAAACACCTTTTTTTTCTTGATTAAAGCATGAAACTTGGCACAGTTGTTCCTTATATCAAATAAAGCCGATTTCGATCGGTAGCCCGAAGGAGCCCCCCCTCTGGGGCCCGAGAGGGGGGGTCTAAGTACCGCTCCGCCCGGCTTCATTCTTAAAATTCTAACAGGCCCCGTTAAGCTAATAGGTCATATTTGGTATCAATTTCGGATAAATCAATAACGTAGAATTCATTTCTGATATAAAAAAATTGCAATTTGTAGAAAAAAAATAAAAAAAAATTAAAAAATCTAATTTTTCAAGTGTAATATTTATTTTTTTATTTAGTATCAAAATTAAACTGCCTGGTTTTTCTACATATAAAAAATATGACAATAAAGCCTATTTAATGCAGATTTTAAAAACGTAACTTTTCCGTACCTTTATTAAAAGAAAATTGCATAAAAAAATCTTATATCGTCTCGCGCGGTGAATATCTTTTTACCGACATCAGCATCGTTATGGACAACATCCGAAGTACACACTCTGGAGACCGATTAAATGTATTGTTTGTTGTTGTAGATCCTTTATAGATCCTATTATAAAGATAGAAAAGTGTACAAATACTATTTTTTATGTGTCGTTCAGTAAAAAAAGGGACCTAGGAATAAATTATCATAGAGCCTCGCGTTTGTATAGAAGCATACTCGTATTTAATTAGTGTAAACCACTCCATGGACTCCATGGTCGCTATTCTCAATGAATAAGAAGTAAACTGTAAGTATTATTAAATATTTTTATTACATTATACCACACTTTAATTTTGCGACTTGTGTATTAAAAAATACAATTCCTTGCCCCGGCACATGAATGCGTACATTTCATCATTCACGTATATAATATATGTCAGTTTCAACCATATTCTGGCCACAGCAGGGTTGTCAGAACAGTTTGGAAACAGTCATCTGCTCCTTGCTTCCATTCCCAAGAAGACAGACTGAGCAAGTTTAAAGAGGAACTAACGTCTGACCCCCAAGCCCCAAACATATAATTCTATCCTGATAAGGTTGCTTCTGTTTCAATAGTCTATTCAAGTAAAGAATTATTTCAGGCATTTTTTTTATTATTTAGCAACGGCTTTATCAGTAAGGTATTCACTTTACAAGGCTATTTCACATATCATCATATGAAGTTATAATAAACTTTTGGCGAATGTTATTTATTAAATTTACTGATATTGCTCTATCCTGTAGGAGCTTGAATCCTTGTATCGGCCAAGCTAAAAAGGGCCTATGCTTAGATCTCACTTTTATACACCATATATTAAATGGGGAACCCGGTTCAAATCCTAGAAGGCATATATTTGTGTTTATCGTGAAAGCTTGTTCCTGAATTACCTATGGATGTTTTGAGTGTATTTATCAAATACATATTATCATATATATATCATCTAGTCTTATTATCACAAGTCTTATTGAGCTTACAGTATTACAAGGTCGATCGAGAGAATGCTTGGAATACGAGTAAGACTCCTGGTGTTTCAGAGCCCGATAGAAATAAGAGTTAAATTTACCATGATGATAAGCTTCACTTATAACCACTGATATTTTAGTGAAACTCATTTCTTTAGCACTAGGTAAATCAATTTGAGACACTGTGTTGACAAAACTTCGAAGAGTTATAAGTCCTTATTTATGCCATCGCGAAATTGTGTAGAGAAACATGTTATAAGTAATGTTCCTCGTGAGGTTCCGAATACTCCAAGAACCATGAAGAGTCCGATTCATTTCATATGATGGCCCTAGTTGCAGATGCTGTAAAACAGTCATTGCAAGGTATTGATAAGCACAGTAGACATAGACGATGTAGTTATAGCAGCTAGACTAGATTCATGCGTACGAATATTTCCCCAACTACAGGATTTGTGGGCTCACGTTGACACAGTGGAAAACTCAATTATATGACATGTCACTCCATTGCATCCACAATAGGCCAGGGAATTCAATTTTTAAGCCAATAAAATTATCTATTCTGTAAGCTACTTAACTAAACTCTTTTATTTACCCTAAAAGAGTTGAAGTCTTACCCCTGTTTCGAGCATTCAGCTGAAAGGGTAGAAAAAGTGAGTTCGAAACATGGAACCTGTTCAGAGTTCAGCCATGCTACTACAAGGATCCAAGCTCTTACAAGATGGAGCAATAGCGGTGGCTAAAAGCATTCCCCTAAAATACTAAAATGAGATATTATATGTTCGGTAATAAGTGCAATATTGAAGAAGACAAGTTACACCGGGATATTGAAATGAAGAGTTATATAATGTTATACCTGTTCAAAAGGGAGCCGTATAAATGCCTCATTACGCGCAGTGTACCGTGTGGTTGATGTTTGGGATCAGACATTAGTTCGTCGTCAAACTTGCTCAGTCCGTCTTCTTGGGAATGGAAGCAAGGAGCAGATGACTGTTTCCAAACTGTTCTGACAACCCTGCTGTGGCCAGAATATGGTTGAAACTGACATATATACGTGAATTATGAAATGTATCTGTCGCAGTAAGATAGATAAAGCCGTTATATAGTTATAACCCTAGGGATATGATTATATGACGTAACATAGTTATATGAAAGCGATTCATTACTATCTTACTAGGTATATAACTATAATACTGCTTTAGTTTAGTGATATAGTTATATTACTGGATTAAGTTTAGTTATATAGTTATATTACTGGATTAAGTTTAGTGAAATGATTGTAGGTAGGAGTGCAGCGGTGCGGCGGAGGTATAGTTATATCCCTAGGGATATAGTTATATGCCGTATAATACTTTTTAGCAATATTACGTAAAAGTACAGGTCGATTCACTAAAGCTGGCGCGAGATTTCTACTGAGTGACAGCTATTTTCATTGAAATTCTGTCAAATCTCGCGCCAGCTTTCGTGAATCGATCGCAATGCCTCATAAACCCTTAAAAATAGCAGCATGAAAATATATATAATAGTTATCTTACTAGGAATATGATTATAATACGGCATATAACTATATCCCTAGGGATATAACTAAACCTCCGCCGCACTGCCGCACTCCTAATACCTACAATTACTATCTTACTAGGAATATGATTATAATACGTAGTTACGTACTATACGGCATATAACTATATCCCTAGGGATATAACTATACCTCCGCCGCACCGCTGCACTCCTACTTACAATTATTTCACTAAACTTAATCCAGTAATATAACTATATCACTAAACTAAAGCCGTATTATAGTTATATACCTAGTAAGATAGTAATGTATCGCTTTCGTATAACTATGTTACGTCATATAATTATATCCCTAGGGTTATAACTATATAACGGCTATATCTATCTTACTGCGACATATCCATTCATGTGTCGGGGGAAGGAATTGCATTAATACACAAGACGCAACATTAAAGTGTGGTATAATGTAATAAGTAAGCAGATTAAATAATACTTATAGTTTACTTCTTATTAATAGGGAATATTACGCAAAACTCTGCGTAGGTAGCGCCACTACCACTATCTGTCAATCACTAACAATCTGGGGGTCTGAAACAAGAAAATCGAAGTTTCGTTGTCTAATCCCTCTATCACTCTTGCATATTCGATAAAGAGGCAGATAACTTAATTTCGATTTTCGCTTTTACCGATAGGCCCTGGTTAACAAACCGCCTTGATGCATCAATGTCATATTTTATTGTCTGTGAAAACTTGTCAAAAAACAGTTTAAGGTACAGTATGTATAAGTTAGTTTATGAATTTACTAGAGTCGGTAGTGCTGCACTTTGGCGGCAGAACAATGCAGTAATATCCCCTATTGAGAACAGCGACCATGGAGTCCATGGAGTGGTTGGCACTAACTAAATACCTCCGAGTATGCTTCTATACAAACGCGAGGCTCTGTGATAATTTTTTCCAAGGTCCCTTTTTTCACTGAACGACACATAAGAAAATATTTGTACGCTTTTCTATCTTTATCTATCTACAACAATAAACAATACTTTTAATCGGTCTCCAGAGTGTGTACTTCGGATGTTGTCTATATCGATTCCGATGTCGGTAAAAAGATATTCACCGGCGCGAGACGATATAAGTTTTTTTTTATGCAATTTCCTCTTAATGAAGATATGTAAAAGTTATGTTTTAAAAATCTGCATTAAATAGGCTTTATCATCATATTTTTTATATGTAGAAAAACCAGGCAGTTTAATTCTGACAATAAATAAGAAACAAAAATTAAACTTGAAAAATTAGATATTTTGAGTTTTTTTTTATTTTTTTCTACAAATTGCTAATTTTTTATACCAGAAATGAATTCTACGTTATTGATTTATCCGAAATTGATACCAAATATGACCTATTAGCTAAACGGGGCCTGTTAGAATTTTAAGAATGAAGCCGGGCGAGCGGTACTTTGACCCCCCCCCCCCCCCCTCTCCGGCCCCAGAGGGGGGGCTCCTTCGGGCTACCGATCGAAATCGGCTTGGTTTGATATAAGGAACAACTGTGCCAAGTTTCATGCTTTAATCAAGAAAAAAAAGGTTCGACCTTTTTTTGTCACTTAGAACCCTAGCTAGTATCAGGAGAACCCGCTCTGTATTAATGTATGTCGGTACATAATTTTAATTCAGCTTAATTATGCTACATTTTTATTAATAATTAAATATATTTATTGTTGTTTACTATCAACTATACGATAGTGTTTGTGTGTGTGTGTGTGTGTGTGTGTGTGTGTGTGTGTGTGTGTGTATGTGTGTGTGTGTGTGTGCTTCAGTTTATAAGTAATTCAGTTTCATTATAATTAAGGGATTCTAACCATCTTTTTACAGTCATTTTACATTTAGATAGCGGTAAGTGATAAATTGATAGTTTATTGTTTATAGTATTATATAAGTGAGCAGATTGTGCCGTGTTTTGTCTTTTAGCAAACGAAGATTTT
This sequence comes from Cydia fagiglandana, assembly GCF_963556715.1. NCBI lineage: Eukaryota > Metazoa > Arthropoda > Insecta > Lepidoptera > Tortricidae > Cydia > Cydia fagiglandana. Next base: position 15,934,920 of record NC_085932.1, on the reverse strand, counting down.
ACATATGGTGCGGGGACAGCATTATGCTTTCGCCGACGGAATGAAAGTTGCGGTTTGTATGTAAGTGTTTTATGTAGTTTTAAGATAGAATTTAGGATGTATAGTTTTCTAACAGTGAGTTTATTCGAGAGTTTATACAGTTTATAAGTTGGAAATCGGTACGGTTTGGAGTACATGACTTTAAGTAGGCACCTTTGTCCTCGTTCTGCCTGTAGAATTTTCGTTTTGTTGGCTCCTCCCCAGACCGTGATGCAGTACGTTATAATAGATTGAGCAATTGCGGTATAAATTTGGCTTAGTAAGGGTTTTGAGGCGATGTATTTTTTTTTAAATCCAGACAAGTTTTCTAACCCTGGAATTAATGTGTTCTATATATTTATGCCATGAGAGTCGCTGATCTAGTATTATTCCAAGGTATTTGGTAGAGGCGACTTTGTTGATTTTTAAGCAGTTACATTGTTGATAATTACTAATTGGGTTGCATGTGTGAATATTTATTTTTAGGTAATCCGGCGGCTGTGAGGTGGTATATTTGGAAAAGCACATGTAATTTGTTTTGGAGATATTTAACGTCAGAAGATTACTGTTAAGCCAAGAGGTAATATGATTAAGGCCTATTTCAGATTTTTTGTAGGTAGATTCCCATGTGCTACCATGGAAAACGATCACGGTGTCGTCCGCATATGAGAAAACACGGCTATCTTCAACGGTAAGATTTGTTAAATCATTGATGTACGCTAGGAATAAGGTAGGGCCAAGAACACTACCTTGAGGCACTCCAAAGGATATCGGAACTGCTTGACTAATGTGACTATCAATCTTCACCTTCTGAGAACGGTTATGTAAATAGTCTTTCATCAACTCATACTATTCTACTATAATGGAAGCAACGAAAACGGCTCCTGCAACCGCATAGTGGTCAGACTTTTCGCGACAAACATCATATGAATCGCTCCATGGTTTACTTGCGTTCCTATTCCCATCGAATCAACTTACCTCCGGCACGTTTAATCCCGCTCTCCCCTACATCATACTGCGAGCAACTGTCGTATCGTGACGTGTCGTAAATGTGTATCAGTCTCTCTCGAACATTGTTGTGAAGAACACAACGTATTTTAGTGCTGCTTGCGCTCGGCTTGGCATGTTTTGGTCGCCGAGAGACCAAGTTGCCGGCGACTAGTCGACAGTGCGTAAAGGCTCTAAATTGCCTCCGGGTTGAAGTAGTTTGACCATAAATTACATATGTCACGAGAAATAATCGGAAAATTAAAATAATATTATTACGATATAGCCTTTACACACTGTACTACTAATACTACGCATACTTACACTTACTATAACATAAATTATGATTTTCACTTTCAATTAAAGTTTACAATCAATTTATACCTAATACAGTGAAAAGAAAGTAACAAGTAAATAATTTCAAATTAAATCCAGATCATGTAAGTGGAGTATCATAAGTATCATAACAGCCTGAAGAACATTATTATATTATTAATAGTAATATAAAATTCCTTCTTTTTACTTATAACCACTCAACATCTTATCTTAACCACTTGAGGTCTACGGGCGCCCACAAGCTACATAACAAAAATTGTATCACTTCGCCTTAAATAAAAAGTCGTTGTAAAAGAAATCAATCCGGTCGATACCGCTACAAGTTTGATGGCAGCCAATTTAGTTCTGTTCCCATGAAACAATTAGTTAAATACAAAAATATTTACCAAACTGGCGGAACTGATTGTGTAATTCTATGTTTGTTGAAGTTTCATACAAAATCTAAACTTCATTGTTACATTGTTTACAACAACCGGTTTTATGCCTTGACGAAAATGCACAAGATGACGAATTTTATACTGCCTGAATTTTATATTATTATATATGCCTCCCAGTACTTACTACCTACCGGATAGAAACTTGTATACCTACTTGAGTACCCATGACAAATATAAATAGAAATATTTGTATCCGTACCTAGACACAAATATACAATGAAATGGCCTCATCTCACTATATTGCTGGCTACTTCCAGCGCTGATCTTTCGATGAGACCAAAACATTCTAATTTTAACTTATTACCTCAATCAATGCAAAAAATAATTTCGGCATTCATTTCACGGATGATACAGCGATACTTGAGAGCTCAGTTTTTACGAGACAGTAGGTATATAAATTAGGAAAAATAGAACGCGCGGTAGGGGTATCGTCTTGGGTCGTCCCATTCGTTTTTCGTCAAGTTCTTAAATTAGTCCTACTCTGCTTTCGTCACTCATTCTATATTCGTCACAATCGTCGGTGGCTTTCAATGTAGAATGAGTGACGAAAGCAGAAAAGGACAAATTTAAGAACTTGACGAAAAACGAATGGGACGACCCAAGACGATACCGCGGTAGGTAGTACGATTTACTTCAAATAAAAATCCTAACGGATGGGCAATGACTTATTAATATTTTATTGGCAATAAATACATGCCATGATGCCATAAAATATACCGGTTTTGGAAAGAAGCCTAATTAAATGTTTAATTACCTACATTCGTCTTCAGTTCGAGAATGTGACATTATTATTTCTTAATGAAGAACCACCGGGTTTAGCTTAAATTATTAATCAAACTAAAATGTTCAGCGGATTTTATCAATGTGAGTCCTAAGACAAAATCAACATCGTTTTTAGCCTTAATTTGATTACCCTTAATTGGACGTAGTTTAGCGTAAAAGATCCATCCTCTAAAATTTGTCATTGAAATGAATGACTTTTCCGTTTGACAGAAAGTTCAAATTTTAATAACTGATTTTTGTGGGTTGGATCTTTTACCCTAAACTACGTCCAATTAATGATATGAAAGTTTCGCATCAGTAGAATTTGATAGTACCTATAAATCAAGCGCAATCAAGAAAAGACACACGGTTAATAAAATTGAATTAGGTATCTGTTCTGTTCCTCACCAAAGAGAATTCAGGTAAAAGTTCATTTTCTTTAATTTACAGTATTATCTATATTTTGCCAAAGAAAACTACGCCAAAAAAATGATGTAGGTATTTTTTGCTATTCTAAATACTAGCCTGCACACCTACAAAGAAATAGTGGAAAAAACAAGTCTCTCAAACTTGATTTAGATACATTGGTACTGATTAATGGCTAGCTGAGCGAAATTTAAGTTAAGGTTTTTGTGTTTAATGACATAATAATGTCTGGTTTTGTTTCGATTGTATAATATATCACTCGAGTATTTAACACAGTAACAATTTTAATGTGAATTTGACGACTTGACAAAACGATTTTTTTACAGTTCGCGATGAAGTGAAGTAACTAAGTGTGAATAACAAATATTTTAATTCCAGACTTCCTATAGTGGACAATACATAAAGCTTCATAACAATTACGAACACAGTTGCTTCTACGAGTTATAAAATATAACTTAAAATAACTATAACCGTCCTATTTACTTGCTTATAATGTTTGCTGCTATAAGATAGACCTACAACCACACATAACACACACACACACACACACACACAGTTACAGTGTGTGATAACTCAGTTTACATTACCTGACATCTCATAGTTCCACGAGTACGTACCTGAAACAAGATCGGAGTAATTAAATGAGCGAACTTAACTTGATAATTCGGTACATCATACATGTACGACATAGGCATATCAAGGACAAGGAAGATTAAATAGTAATTGCTTTTTACTGATTTCATTTCTTATTAACTGAACGTGTTATGTATTTTGAAAGTTGCAGTATCAGAGATACAAATTGTTTTACGTAGATAGGTTACAAATTCCTGCTATGCTGATTTCATAGAGCGAAATTATCTCCAAGCATTGCCATTCACATCGAAGAGGATAAGATACTGAAGTAAACGCCGGTTTAATAATACTTGGCAACGTTGTATGAATATTAAACCAATTGATGCCACAGTGTTGCCATTATGCCAAGCTTAAAAAAACTCTTACGCCAACTGTGAACTATAACAAACTATGTGAAATCTAATAATCTATTAGGGGGCACCATAAGCCTACAGTCAGAAGTGCGTATACCTCGAAAAATTCGACCTATGCCGCTGTGGCCCGGTGGTCGAATGGCACAGGCACCTGCCGCGATAGTAGAAGGCGCTGGTTCGATTTCAGCCTGGGGCACCGGAGGCCTTATAGTCATTTTTTCTTATTATATGACATTTATTTCAGTTCATGTGAAATCTGTAGACATGAAATGCTGCAAACATAGCCTAAAAGTTGAGCAGCCGATATAAAGTACCTACCTATCGTGAAAGTAGGTACCTACTTGACTACGTGAAATTTAAATTCATAGTTTATAGGACATTTTTACACAAATTGACTAAGCCCCACGGTAAGCTCAAGAAGGCTTGTGTTGTGGGTACTCAGACAACGATATATATAATATATAAATACTTAAATACATAGAAAACAACCATGACTCAGGAACAAATATCTGTATCATCATACAAATAAATGCCCTTACCAGGATTCGAACCCGGGACCAAGTATTACAAGTAGTACTTATTACAAGTAGTAGTTGGTAGTTTGACAAGTATTTAACTGTATGTTATTTTTGTACACTGAATGTTATTTCATTTGCTGAAAATGTAACTTATGTTAACCGATTGATACTTTGTATGTATGTAAATATGGCAACACTGCTCGTCCCTGATATTACGAGTCGGCTACATTGAAGTCTACTGTATATTATTGCAGAAAAAACCGGTAAGGCAATAAGAGTGACATTTGACCATTTGTATGTTGATGAGATGGTGATCCCTTATCGGTATGCGCAATGAAGGTTTTGATCGGGTTTTGCATCATAATGTCAAATGAACTGTGTATAGTATTTATATGACCGAATGACTAGAATTAACATTTCTAACTTAGGGAACAAATCAAATTAAGTATGTTAAACGAACGAAGAGATTCACGAATATAGGGTAGCCGTAAGTGCCAAAAACTAAAAATATATAAGTACCTACCTATGCATAAACTTCCGGCGACGCCGCTTTGCTGAATCATAAACAAGAAAAAAAAACCGTATGAAAAAACTGAACTTAATAGACTAAAAGTATTACTTTTATACCAACACTTCCAATATCTAATTAAAAATCGCATCGAATACAAAATACAAATACAAATACAAATACAAATAATTTATTATCATAAAAGAGTAGTATACATGTGCAGAATATATCTATCAGACTCCAAACTAGGCTGAGCCTGTATCTTGGAAGTCTGCGAGAGCGATTGACAACTATATTCAGATTTTTTGTACAGTGCTTAATACTAAAAATAATTACTACAGTACAAGCTATATGATACAAAGTCACTAAACTAAATTAAAAGGACTAATCATGCTAAACTAAGAGGACTAATCATGCTATTCAATTTTGAGTGTGGGCGTGAGTTTGTGTGGGAAGTGTGTGTGTGTGTGTGCCAGAAGATGTGTTATGTGGTGGTTATTAAGCCTTCGTTGTCAGTTTTTCCGTCTCAGCATAAGATAAAGTGGTCAACCAATTTGTTACTTTACTTTTGACATTGTGAACGGACAATGATTTTATGTCAAGAGCCCGGCAAATATTGTTGTAGGTGTATGGATGTGCGAAGTCTGGAGACTTCCTAGCCAACGCAGACCTAACTGGGGGTAGTCGGGCTTTGAAGGTTCTCTTTAGTAGCATCTCCTTATATGACGAGGAATTAAGTAAGGAGCGGTGGGTACGCGTGACTGCTTTTAGGATGTAGAGCTGCCGTACTCTTAGTAACTTGGACTCAGAGTACAACCGATTCGTGGGGAAGCGATAGCGTTTTTTGTACATTACTTTAATCACGGCTCTTTGTGCGCGTTCAATAGTTATCATGTGGCTCTTTCCTGTGCTACCCCAGACAGCCACCCCGTATTGTATAATAGACTGGCACAGTGCAAGATACACGATGCGTAGCACTTCGCGAGAAGCGCTATCCCGGAGTCTTTTTACGACGTAAATTAGTTTCCTCACTCTTGCGGCCAGGGTGTTAATGTGCTGCTTGAAGGTGAGATGCTGATCAAATAGAAGCCCCAGATACTTGACATACGCGCGCCTCGTAATTGTTTGACATGAGCAAGGTTTTGCTGGTGAAAAAGAAGTGGCGACAGGGTTTGATACACATGTGTGGTATTTAATATCACGATCTGTCGAGGGAGTAGTAGTACGCGATTTTGAAAATGTCACGAAGTTAGTTTTGTCTATATTTAGCGTGAGCAAGTTATTACTTAGCCAAGAAGCCACTGTAGCTAGAGCATTCTCTGCTTGGCAGAAGGTTCTGTCCCATGTTTTGTCGTGTACCAGAATCACTGTGTCATCAGCGTAGCATAAGATTTCTGTATTTTTGAGTTTTAAGTCGAAAATGTCATTGATATATAAAATGAATAGAGTTGGACCCAGAATGCTTCCCTGTGGGACTCCAAAAAGAACTGGAAGTTCATCGCTACTGTGTTGGTCAATTTTTACCTTTTGATGGCGTCCGGTTAAGTAGCTAGCAAACCAGTCAAGAGCAGGGCCCCTCACCCCCATGTGTTCCATTTTTTTCAAGAGGATAATCGGTGAAACAGTATCAAAAGCCTTGGCGAGATCTAAAAATAAGCCTATGCACATATTACCGTCGTCGAGGTAACCAGATATCTGGTTTGCAAGGAGAATGGTTGCATCCTCTGTCGACTTCCCAGTTCTGAAACCGAATTGGCGATTGGAAATCAGGTGGTGTCTTTCTATGTATTTTATTAATCTTGAATTAACTAGCTTTTCGAGGACTTTTGAAAAAACACATAGCAACGAAATAGGTCTGTAGTTACTTGGTGTATCTTTAGTTCCATTTTTATAGATAGGGGTTACCGAAGCAACTTTCCAACTGTCAGGGAAACAGCCGGACTGAAGACTGAGATTGCAAATGAAGGTGAGAGGCTCAAGAATAACATCTTTAATTTCTTTTACTAGCCAAGGTTTTACGCCATCAGGACCTGGTGCACTATTTGGTTTTAGGTAAGAAATAATTCTATCTACTTCATACATGTCCGTAGGATGCATAAAAAAAGAATGTACAGCTATCTGGGTGGGTTTATACTTGTCCGCTAAGGACTCTTGTGTTTCCGAGAGTTCGGTTAATATTTTATCGGCAAGTCTCTTCCCGTTTTCAGCAAAATACTGGTTGCAGTTATTGAGACACTCCAATTTAGATTTCCCACTAACGTTAGTGAGATTTTCAGCATCGTTCATGCGCTTTGGGTTCTGACATATAGTTTTAATTGATTGCCACAATTTTTGGGGGTTGTTCTTATTGTTTGTCAGTTCTTTGTTTTGGTACTCGTTTTTTAATGTGTATAACAGATTATCGAAAAAGTTTCTGTATCTTGTGTATGTTAAGCGCAGAATCGGGTTTTGTGGATCCCCTCTAGCACGTAAGTGTAACCTATCTCTATGCTTCATACAGCGCAGTAATCCCGGCGTGATCCAAGGCTTAATGGTGAATTTTGTTCTGCTGAGTTTAACTGGGTGAGTATTGCTTTTGACGGCATTAGAAAACAGTTGTTCGAAATTTGCGGCAGCCTCGTTTACATCACTCGTACCAGTGACACTTGACCAGTCTGCTGACCGTAGTTCTTTAGCCACTTCTTCATAGTTCACTTTATGTATGGCACGATTACGCTTCACAGAATTAAGATTTTTTCCGGGGAGCTGAAGCCCAGCCATGGCTAAATCATGATCTGTGACAGAACAAGGACAGACAGCTCCTACTGATTCATGATTATATTTAATATAAATATGGTCAATACATGTCTTTTGCCTAGTGGGTTTCGTGATCGCGGGCAGGAGTCCGTGGGAAGACATAAGGCAAGAGTACTCAGAGTGATTATTATCAAAATTATTAAGCAGGTCAATATTCATGTCACCAGCCACTACGATGTGAAGATTTGGTTTAACTTTGTTGAGTAAACCATCGAGCGAATTTAAGAAACGATCAATGTTAGTAAAAGAAGGAGATCGATAAAAACCTAGTAACATTATTTCATCACAAATATTAACAGATAAACAGTTTGCGTCATCAAAAACCGGTTCCGTAGCCAGAGCATTGTAAGCGTCTTTCACATAAATAACAACTCCACCACTTTTGTTAATACTTTTGGTTGAGTGAAACGACTTATACCCGGGTAATTGATCTATAATAGATCCATCACTGAGCCAGCATTCAGTCAGGATTATGGCATCGAACTCTACGTCCATACATTTCAGGTTAACTGCGAAAGTCCCAAAGTTGCGTTGTAGGCTTCTTATATTTAAAGTAAGTAGTTTAAATTTATACTGAGCGGATAAGATATTCTTGCACTGATTCAGACCATTAAGCATATGACATTCAATAGCGATTGACTGTTCCACATCATCTAATGTTTCATGTAATGCCATCTTCGTAGCAATAACGTGTGGGTACTTTTTTATAATACGTAATGGTCATCGCTTTTGTAGGAATGGGTGCTGAAACATATGCAATACATTTTATGAGTTCAAATGAGAAACCAACGAAGAAGGACAGAAGACTTCTAACGTTATTTGTGTGTGTGTTGGTGTGTATGTGAGGTGGAAGTGTTACAGAGTTGGAAATATTAACTATCATGCAGCGCAAACTAATGTAGATAATTATTACAGTAAACTGGAGATAAGAACATTTACTAACTACTGGTGAGAAAATTGTCCTGCGGGTTGAGGGCCGTGGCACCGGCGTCCAGAAATTGCTCGGTGGGGAGATGCACATGAGCGGAAGTCGTTCCGAGGCAACGTTCAAGGTCTGCTCCGCTCCTAATTGGGATTTCAGGGCAGTCTTCCTTCTTGCGGATGAAAATGGTACCATTTCTGGTCCAACAGAACTTGTAGCCGGCCTTACTAGACTGAAGTCGGGAGTCGCGAAATAACTCCCGGTTTGGTTTGGTGAGCCTTTCATTGAAGAACAGTTTTCTTCTGGGGCCGTTGATTTCGATGGCATTTGTATCCATATTTCTTCTGCTTTTGGCGGCCTTTAAGAATTCGTTCCTCTTGGCCCGCCGTACAAATTTTACAACTAGTGGGCGTGGAAGCCTGGTTTCCGAGTCTGCTGGTAACTTGACTCCACGGGGACCCACGCGGGTCACAGAGTCTAGATCTCCTTCATTCAGGTTGATGCCCATTTTGATCGCAGCGGTAAGAACAATATGTGTTCTATTTTCATTCGGGAATTCGTTCACGCCAATAATCTCCATCTCATTGCTCAATCTGGCTTGTGCTTGTACGTTAAGCTGATCTTCCAGCTGATTGATTTTTTGCCTGAGTAGGTTATTCTCACTTTCACATTCTTCGAGAGCCCGTATGCGATTGTCCGACTGTGTTAAACGCTGCTCCATGTCCGCTAATCGTGCGTTGCACTTATCCAGCGTCGAATTGATATTTTGCAGACTAAGATTCATCTTGCCCATGTCCGCACGCATTAGCTGGATCTCAGTGGTTAGGGATGACAGCGGATCGGGTCGTGTCACTTCTTCTGCTAGGTTGCTTGTGGGTTCAGAAGCGGGCGCCGGTGCTGAGGTTTGCTTTTTCTGCCTGGTGTTTAAATCTACCTTTGAAGTGTCAGTGCCCTCGGCCACGGGGGCCAAGGCTACACCCGCCGCTGATAGGCGGACTGGTGTGTTTGTGTTGTCCGTTTTAGGTTGCTTGCAGCAGCATTCTTGGCACTTCCACATGCCTTTATGTTGGGTACTCATAGCTAAAAAGGTCTTGGAATCGATATTTGCACACACTAAGTCATATTTGTGCTTGCATGTGGCGCATGCCAGATATTCGTTTCTTTTCGGGAAGGCACTGCCGCATCCCGCACAGACACTGGTCGTTGGTGGCATTTTTTATTTTATTTTTATTTCGACAATAATCGATTAAGTACTCACAATCGATTTAAATCCGGTGGCACTTTTATGCTAGCAACATTAATTAAATGTTGTGAGTGTTACGGAACGCATCCGTCAAATTGTCACTGTCAGTAGTGTCAGTTGATTTTTTTTTGCATCCAATCAGCTGGAACTAGTCCCGTTACTTTTTGCCGAAAACAAACGAGTGCTCCAATATTTCACGATTTTTAAATGACTTTCTTGTTGTAACGGCTATGTAAAAAGTCTTACCGACGTTTCGTTTGCTGTTTAGTGCCACTGTGTGCTTCTTTCTTGTGCAAAGACCACTGTTTAGTGCCTACGTATACTGTAGGAAACCTAATCACTGATACTTTCAACTTGTAAGTAATTATAACTAATTAAATTTGAAAAGAGCCCCGCTGCCACTGTTTACATGGCCGGGGTTGCCATCGTCCTGCATAATATGAAATTAATCGCACCAATTACAAAAGCGAATATTTATTTTAACTCGCCCGCGGGCCATGCTTGCGTCGAGAGTAATTGAAAAAATAATTTGTAATCGCCATACATTTGTTTGTAATTTGTTTTTTTTATGTATATTGATATGGGGTCAAATGCCCGTGAGCATGGATGCAAGTTGGATGCCGTTGCAACAACTGCTTGATGGCGTATTATGTTATGTCGTCTTGTAATTTTTATAGCAAAGATATTAAGGCAGCATCACAAATCGCAAACAATACAACACCATAGCAAAACATAGAAAATAAATCGATAACACATCAAAGTTTTGATATTGTTCTGATACGACCTTGACACGACTTGCAGTGTACTAAAAAGCGCGAGCGATCTTAACACAACATATGAAAAGCAACAGATTTTAATATCTGAATACTACCCAATAATTTCCCAAAGTCTAACCAAAAGCGCTCGGAACTGATAGGTGCTGATGGTCCATCTACGTACATATAGTGTAGTGTAGTTACTATACAGGGTGTAATCGTTAAGTAATTTCATAAACGGTAGTTTTATTATTTTATTACAGTTTATCATCGCAAATAATGAATCTCAAGCAGTTTTATCTCTTACGACACCGACGTTCTTTGAAGGGTGAATCGTCGTACTAAATGTATGAGGGTTTGAAGTTAATGTCTGGGATTTTTCTGTTTTTATTTAAAAAAAATTGTTAATGTAATTTTACTCATTGGGTAACGCACTTTCGATATCAATTTGAAGTTTTCTGATATCCGCTATATTTACGGAATTATAGCCTGGCTACCCTTAACGATTACATCATGTATACCTACAGTATACAACGGCCGGTAAACTTTATCAGTTTCCTCCCTGTTTCTTCCATAAGTAAACAAGATGTCGGCATCGATGGTTAGAAGAACATTTGACAGCTGAATCCGAAGGAAGATTCCAAAATGGCAGCACCTTACTATGTTGCGCGCAGTTTTATATTATTACCTACCATCTATGTCACGCCAGTTAATTGCATCAGAAATAAACGACCGGGATCAACACACGTATAGGATCACGCGAACTGCGTATTACACTTCAATGTAATTTAATAATAATTACTAAATTAGTCACGACAGATGTCACCACATTTAGTAAGTTACCTGTAAATTGCTATAAATTGGATGTAATGTCTAAAGTAGTTAAGTCTACGCATGGAGGTGATTTTGTATGCAAAGAATAAGTATGTCTAACTGGTGCTGGCTCTAGTCTTTTGTAAGTTTTTTTTTTATTATAGGTGTTGTATATAAATTTATTAAAAAATGATCATTTTGGTTTCCGATTTTAAACCAAAATAGTAAATATGATGAATGAAGATTATATATACAATTATACACACATGTTTTAAAAACACAGCGTTTTTTGTAATACATATATTACCTGTACTGCGACAGAATAATCTTAGTCTTCCCAGACGTCTGTTCCTTGCCATACAATTAGAGAAGAATTAGTATATTATTATGTTGGTTCTACGTGTCCTCATAACGATCTCATCCTTTTTCGTGTAAAAAGTTTCGATCGGCCGTGGGTGCGGTGATTAGGAAGGGTTCTTCGTTATTACGCTTTTGTTTTGTTTATCTTAATTTACGCGGAAATAACAAGGTAGAGGACAAAGGACTTTGAAAATGACTGTCAAAGACACGAATGTTGTTCATGTTTGATATCATCGTAAAATTACTAGTCTGCAGTATTCTTACAATCTTGATATATTTTATAGGTACGCACAGAAAAAAACGGACCGAAACGGACATCGCAAATCATTAAAAATGTGTGTAATAGCTTAGGTGTAGTTTATAGAGGGGTAAATATTTTCGTTGATACGTAGAAACTGACAACTGACGATAGACAATTTATCATTTCAAATTCAAAATTCGAATTTCGACCAACAAATATTTTAAAATAGTTAGACCCAACGCTAGACAAGAACAGCGGCTTATTGTTTATCCATCATTATTGACCGTTTTTTGTAGACATTACTCCGCCGGGCCCAGCGTAATAACGCCAGGCCAAATTACAAGGCCCGGGCTTCGAGGCCTATTAGAGTGGCTAGTGGAGTATTTTGTGTATCATTTGAAATTTGGTGAAATAATGGACCTAAGTGTGGGTTTCGTATTAAGTCTTGGCGTTTTCATTTCTAACGTTCCGAAATGTTCAAAGTTCGCTTCGTAAGTATGATTAAAAGTAATGTGTGATATAATTCCCAGGAATACAAAATTTTCAGTCAAAACTCCGACGTATCTCTTTCTATAAGTAGGTTTATAAGATACGAATATTGTACAATTACCTACTATTCATTATTTACGAAAATAACAGCATTAATAACACAAACCACCGTAATCTTTTCATTTAATTAGATCCATGAGTAGCTATATAAGCTCATTATTATAACAAGGATTACAGTTGTAAATTGCTTGGATTATACACGAGCAACCTATCTATACCTACCGACTACACTGTTCACTTCGGCCAGGAAAATGGGTAGCTGCCACAAATATTTCTTTAATGACAAAACATTACCCGTACGTACAGTATTTCCAAAGAACGCCTAATACTAACTCTTTTTATTGCCATCAAGTGTGAGTAATGATGATTAATCCCCTAGTCTAGTATAAGATTGATAAATACGAAAGGTGAGAGCCGTGAGAGTATGGTGATAGATTAAAACATAAACCGTAATAGTAAAATATTCAAAATGTGTAGATATTAAGATGTATAACTCCAGAATTTTGTCTCATAATTGAACTTTAATTTTATGCTACCAAATATGAATACAAATTTGAGTGATCTACTTCAATATGTCTTCAGTATGTCTACCTATAGTTATATTATAAAGTTTCGGGGTGTTTACTTTCTTTGGACTTGTTTATCGAGACAAAAAACTCTTCGTCGAGTAATCCTTATATGCAGTGTAACTTTTCAATATAGAAGTTCACTAAGATTACACAAAATTTGTCCAAAAAAAACAGTTTAATGCAATTGGACTGTTTTCAAAGATGTACATGTCTGATTTGGGCAGTCTTATTCGTTTTATCCAACAAACCTAATATTCGTAATCCACTACGAGTATAAGCCGAAGCTTTTGAGATTCCATCAAAAATCGACATAATTTTTTATTCAATTTCGTTCAGAATTAGAATTGCCAGCGAGATACCGACAATGACACAGGCAGCCCTGTAATTACCCCGTCCCCCACCCAAATTACCACAGCAACCATCAACCACTAGCCGCTCGTAAAAACCGACTACAGAGAAAAAAGCCATATCTCGCTTTACAACCAATGGCGGAATTGTATCTACTTCAGTTCAAAGTGGACTCTGCTTCCCTATAGCATACAGTTGAAATTGAATTGTCTTTGTTACGAGGAACGGCCGAATCATCAAAGCGTAATGATGAAATAATTTTAGACCCAAAATGCCTGGGTTTATTGAGATGATCTTGAATCACACAAGGAAAAGAAAGAGTTTAAAACACTTTCAGTTAAAACTTGTTTTACCTACGTAAATATAGGACACACATACCGTGTTTGTTTACTAGCTGATGCCCGCGACCGACTTCGTAATTCGTTGACTGTTGTAATTTAATATACAATGGGTAATAAGTACAATGTTTTAACCCCCGTAGGGAATAAATAACAATAACGCTGAAATTGCTTTTCTTGGTTTCTAATATTGTATTTTTCTACGAAGTTTCAAGGACCTCACTCAAAAAATAATAATATTGTAATCTAACTGTGTTAACTAGAGAGGGCAGCATAGACTATATCAGGGATGTTGCGGATGCAGATTTTTTGACATCCGCGGTTGCGGATGCGGATGCGGATATTTAAAGCCTCACATCCGCAGATGCGGATGCCCAGATTTGGTACCTAAAAAAACGTCAAATATTACATTTTTAGCATTTTTTATTTAAATAATTTTTAAGAAAAAAAAACCGACTTCTATGGGGCCCGGTGAAAGATTATGGTAGATGGTGCACTATGTAGAAAAGGAGGTAAAAACAGTACTTTCTAGTAGCATTTCGTGTCCGTAATGGTCGTAGTTCTAGCCTAACCTAACCCACTTCTCTGATAGCAGTTCGGTTCTGTGAGGATCGCAGTTCGAGCCTAATCAAACCCATTTTTCTAGTAGCATTTCGTTTCTGTAAGGCTCGCAGTTCTAACTAAACCTAACCCACTTTTGTTCGGTTCTGTGAGGATCGCAGTTCAAACCTAACCTAACCCACTTAACGGCGCATGCGGTGCGGTGTACGGGGGTTTGAGCGGGAGGGGTTTGGCATCATCATACTTTATACCTACATTTTATGGTAGGTAAATCATAGCGGTTTATTTAGTTTAGGTATCATAGGGGTTTTCCGGGTCAAGGTCCGGGTCTCTGAGTCAGAGTCCGGGTCCGAGTCCCGGTCCAAGTCCGGGTCCGGGTCCGAGTCCGGGTCCGAGTCCGGGTCCGAGTCCGGGTCCGAGTCCGGGTCCGAGTCCGAGTCCGAGTCCGGGTCCGAACCGGATCCGGGTATGAGTCCGGGTCCGGTTCGGTTGGTCGAAATCACCAAACATGTACTATGCGTCGTTGAAGAGTTCTGTTCTGATCATCATCAGCAGTTCCACTTCATCAAATGCGACAGTTTTTAATGTAAATGCTTGATTTTATGATGAAAATACAAAAAATTATATACGTATGCCTTTAAGATTTGAGGAGTTCCCTCGATTCCTTATGGATCCCATCATCAGAACTCGAGCTTGACAGAAATGTGGCTTAAAAACTAAACTTGCTTAACAAACATAACGAAGAGGACAAATCGCCAAACGTGAACTATGCGTCGTTGAAGAGTTCCGTTCTGATCATCATCAGCAGTTCCACTTCATCAAATGCGACAGTTTTTAATGAAAATGCTTGATTTTCTGATGAAAATACAAAAATCTCTATACGCCGCATGCCTTTAAAATTTGAGGAGTTCCCTCGATTTCTCATGGATCCCATCATCAGAACTCAAGCTTGACAAAATTGTGGCTTAAAAACTTAACTTGCTTAACAAACATAACGAAGAGGACAAATCGCCAAAGGTGTTGTCGTTGAAGAGTTCCGTTCTGATCATCATCAGCAGTTCCACTTTATCAAATGTCACGTTTTTGAATGTATATGCTTGATTTGTTGATAAAAACACAAAAATCACCATATGTATGCCTTTAAGATTTGAGGAGTTCCGTCGATTCCTCATGGATCCCATCATCAGAACTGGATTTAGGCAAAAACGGGACCAATCTGTATGCATATACATACAATCAAAAAAATAATTTTCAAAATCGGTCCAGTAATGACGGAGATATGGAGTAACAAACATTAAAAAAAAAATAAAAAATAAAAAAAATAAAAATAAAAAACATACAACCGAATTGATAACCTCCTCCTTTGGGATTAGGAAGTCGGTTAAAAAACGAAACGTTTAGTATTTGAGCAAGAATATAGGTGCGTTTTATTTAATAAACAGTAACTTGGCCGACCTTTCGGGATCTAGACGATTTCGTTAGCTATATATAATGACGAAATTACCTAGCACTTCCGCCGCCGGCGCCGCCGCTAACGCTACGTCTTACGTAGGCGAACAACGCGCGAACGCGGCGCGGCGCGGCGCGGCGAAATCAATCCTTTGATGCCCATAGAAGTGTCCTACGTGAGCGATCTCGTTGCGAACGCGGTGCGGCGCGATTTGCACGCGAATGTCAGGCGGCGCGGCGCGGCGCGGCGCGGCGGCGGCCGCTTTCGCCGCGCCGCGCCGCGCCGCGTTCGCGCGTTGTTCGCCTACGTAAGACGTAGCGTTATACGTTCCACTGTTACCGACTTGGTCAACATCCGCATCATGCGGATGCTCCGAATCGATTTTATGCGAATGCGGATGCAGATGCGGATGTTGAAAATAATGCGTATGCTCCGCGGATGCGGATGCGAATATCCGCAATATCCTTGGTCTATATCGCGGACGAGATACTGTCGCGGCGCTACTGTGTGCCCATAACAGTGGTCTCCGACAATTTATTATTCTCATACACATTAAAATGGCAATTATATTTATTAAAGTAGTAAGTATCATGATAAAGAATACTAGGGTCCGAATAATAGAAATGCAAGAAAGCGGGCATTATAAAATTACGATGCAGTTTTATGTATTTTTTCTGTTAAAGAACCCGTGGTAGTTCCAGAAGAGGTATTACGTATACATTATTACGAGTTCAAAGTAAAGTGATACCAATAAGTTAATAATACAAGTAGAGACAGAGTACTAAAATATACAACGACTAATATTCAAGGGTCCATTTGTCAAACATTATTACAAGTTAGTATTTTATCTTAAATATTTTTACTTAGAATGCAAACTACGTAACTTGTCAACTTCTTTAATCAATTACATTATAATTCCGATTTTTCACCTACATATCTATTACCTGTTTGGTACCATCGCCTACACTGTTAACTGTAAGTACATCGGTAGAACTTATGCTTTTTATAATAAGGTTCACCGATGACACCGATGTACAGTTAGTTAGGAGTGTCGCTGTTTGTACCTGCTGACTTTATAACAAATATAACGGAAATTAAAACCATTTTATTAAATATTTATTAATATTAAGTTTATTGGACTAACAATCGTGAAATGGTGGAAATAATGCCTGATTAAAAAATGTACATTCCTTTTATTACATATTTGGCATGACGTTTCGAACGTGTCACGACGTTCGTTTAATGCCTACCTGTTTCCTGTTCGTTTAATGCCAACCAATAATCATAGAGACAAAGACTGGTTAATTATGGTGCAAATGAAAAGTAAGAATATATTATATTATTAATGTTAATTTATTTTACTTTCCAATCACCAAGTATACGTAATCTAACAGCTTTTCTTAACAGCTCCAACACAAAGTAAGGTCCTAAGAGGACACAAAAGGCAACAGAGTATTATAATTTCCCAACCAATAAAACCCCCAACACTTAATCTGCCGCAGATCGTGATACGTTTAATTGTCACCAGCTAAGGCACAGGGCCCAACTAGCACCGAGAGGACCTAATATGGCGCTCCGTATGGTGGCAGTCACGCCCTGACTCCCGAAGACCACTATAAGACTAAACCACTAAGCGTACAATGCACACGTAAGCCTTTTTAGTATAAACTCCAGGATTTGCCCCTGCGTTTATGTAGAACGACGTAGGAGTTTATAGGTTCGGGCACATTATAGGTCGTTATTAGAACCCCAGGAGTGCTGTATAGCTGCCGCTTTCCTACTCGTTTAAAATAATGATACCGGTATTCCTGTTCTTTCAATATAAGAATTATTTTGTTTATTAATTTTCTTATTTAGTTATTCGTTTATCAAGAATGTTACTCTGTTAGCCATGTTTGACCTCTTTAAAATATATTAAAATATTCAGTAGAATAGGGTCTGCTACATTTTGTTAATAATTATCATAACCTAAATACCTGTATCCCCAGAAACCTGCCCCACGGGCTGCCTCGAAAACATCGTTTATGGATACATTTAGGTTGTAATCGCATTAGTGATAAAAAATATAGGCACAGATTAGCATCCCGCAATATGTTCTCAAAGACTCTCAAGTCTTAGCACTAAAAAAATATACTCCAGCACGATCTGCGACATATTTCAAAACAGTCGATTTTCTATTCCATCTCACCTTAGTTCTAACGAAATTGGAAACCGTTCAGGATATCACGTTAAAGTTGCGGAATTGACGGATATACTTCACGTACTGTTTAAAACAAACACAGGCATAGTGAGAACCTAACTAGGAGGAAGGTATTAATGACATAAATCAAAAATTAACACATTAGCATAGCGACTGAACTGCATAGTAGCCTCCATAGAAATTTAACCTCCGCAGCAGCTTTTTTCAGCCATCCATGCAGCAGGGTACAATAGCCCTCTTCCCGATATGGCAGTAATTGGAATTTCCTGGGAATGCAAGCTATTACAGGGCAATGTGCGAGCGATACCACGCTAATGCGACAAGTACACCGAGCCCATTTAGGTGCTGCCCTTATAAAACGGGCCACAATACAATTAGGTGCGTAATTAATATCAATAACACATAATGTATAACGCAAAATATTGCTTGCCCTGTCAATATTAAATTTTATATCTGAGCTGTACTGTATATAATATTTGGATTCAATGCAGGTAAGTAAAAAGCCAGAAATGTCGTACGCAAGTAAAAAAAGCATAAGAGAAGAAGTTACCTACCATATTTTTCAAGATTTAGATACACATGATATCACATAGCATCGCATAATCATGTTTTAGCACGTAATACAATAATATGCTCTGCGTGTTTTGGGTAACTTAATTCGCAATCATTCTATCATGCGCGAGAGAGCTTGGGCTATTGTCCTCACGCCTTTGAATTTCTTCGCGGATTTTTGCAGGTTTCTTCACGATGATTTCCTTCACCAAAAATCTGGTGGTATCAAATGATATTCCACACATAAGTTTATAAAAATTGGTACGAGCCAGGATTAGAACCCGCGACCTCCGGATTGAAAGTCGGACGTCAGATCCACTCAGTCACAGCCGCTTTGGTAATTGATTTTTTAAGTTACTAGATAGTTAAATCTACATTGGTTACTTGGAAAGCAACTGATGGACCGACTGAAATACTGAATTATGAACTAGTGTTCTATATTTCACAAAACACAGGCACAGTTTACTCCACCTCTTGCACATTTAAACGTAGGTATATGAAACAAATTACTTTCAAGAAAATATTTTAAAATAGGAACATTACACCGCGCACACAGTAGGGTTTATAGCTTATGCGCCTTTTCCTTCCTTACACCAAAGGAAAAGTGAACGTTATGGCCCACAGGATAGGGTTCGCATTTGGCTCCTGTTATTCGGCCGCTGTGGCTGAGGTAAACGTGCCCTTAAAGGTTTTGTTGACATTTTTCAGTTTTATGTTTTTCTATTGTAAGAAATTGTGTTTATTATTTATTACCTTTGGCCGTGAGACCGACTGCTCGCTTTAGCATTTGACTCGGTAATTGTTTTCTGCGAGATTAACTCTAAACTAATACAGCGCAAGTGTTGTGACTTTAAATGTACATGAGACTTTTCGTATTGGAATATGTACGTTACTTGTTATGCAAATTTGTGCCTAATTACTTAGACGTTGAGTCCATAGTTTGCCTACGGCGCGTCGTTATTGGTCTTTGCATGTTTCTTGTAAATGTAACAAAGTATACTTGCCACAGTGTGGCGGTGGCCGTGCGTTCTATAATGTGTCCTTACAGGGTGACTAAATGCAAATTTTACTGTTTTAATGATATCCTTTGACACGGCGACCATATGGTAAAATCAGCAAATAAAAACCAACATCGTAGTAAGTACCTAGTGATGTTGATTGACTACAACTATGTTCCAATTCTATTTTTGTTTTGTGCATGTATATCATTTGTTCTCAGATGGCTCACAATCCACGGTATGCACCTGGCAGGTATCAAGATTTTTGTCCATGATCGTAATGGGTTGGATTTATTTTTTATGTTAACCCTTTTCAATCTTGGAAATGGCTATTGTACTCGGCTAAATAGTATTTAGTCGCTCTGTTAATTACAGGAAAAAACTGTCATAAAATGTTAATTAACATAAAAATACATACAAACAAAAGCAAACTCACGGAGAACCTTAAATGGTATTATTCTCAGAAGTAAATTTATGTCTTTGCAATTAAGCATGTAGGTAATAAAGATGGAGGATCGCGAGGCTACTGCGGTGAATTCAGCACACAGGAACCAAAATCTTTTATTAATTAAATGAAATGTAACTGTAAAATAATTACATATAATACATACATGCAAAAGATCTGCTGGCATCGTCGTTTACGATTATTTGACCCATAGGTATGTCTATTATCTAATGCCTAATAAAAACTTCCATCGACGTGAGTTTTAAATTGAGTTCATTATTTAGTTAAGGTGCAGTATATAAGTAAAGCTCAGAGAACGGCGTTTTTAAAATTGTAGCGCTTTATTGGATTACAATTTTATTATGGTTGCTAAAAATTTAATAAGCAATCTTGAGGCCTTTCTCTAGGGACTCAGCGATTCGAATCCTGAGTTTTTGACTTTCGCTCGATGGATACAAATCACGAACTAAGTCTAAAATGCACTTTAAAAATCTGATATCATTTCAATCTGATATCATATCATTTCTAAAAATTAGTAATATTATGCTTAAGGGAACTCAGCGATTACTTTTTTATTATTAAAATACAAAAAGTTAAAATTCAAAACCTGACATCCGCGGTCCTGAGCATGTTGCGCAATTGCGCATCCATCTCGCCCACGCTTACGCTCAGTGAGAGTGAGGGAAGAACACGAACCTACTGGGCCTTAAGCTAAGTAAAATGCTACTTTTCCACATAAGTACCTTTAAGCTACATTAGAGGTGGTAGTCGTAATAAGAGACATTAAAAGGATTGACTAATGCCATCCTTCTGTTGCCGCAATCTTGCGCAAAGAGTATTTAAACAGACTGTCTACTTCGCATAAAATATTCTGACACATAATAATATAAAACAAATCACTACGTCAATAACATCCTCTTAGATACGATGCTATTAGTGGTATCAATGTATTATTTTATTTTATTTTCTTTATTGGGGAAAAAAACAGACATAGGCAGATATATAATACAAAAGAGGACATAGATTTATACATTAGTAGGTGCAACCTACATCCTGAGACAATTCCCACTATGATTTGTAAACCTAGGATATTTAAGTGGCATTGTCATCGGATTGAGGTATAACAGGATAATAGATACTAAACTAACATTGATAGACAGACGGTAATAATAATCATTACAGTGCTGACAAGATTACACACATAACATTCTAGCAGCGAGATGAGGAACTACATATTTACACTTATATTATGATAAATATAGGACTAAGCATATATTGGGCCAACAGTAATTATCTAGTTAAGACGAATCAAATTTTATGGTAAGTTTAAGGAAGTACTTAAACGCTTCATAACAGTAGATTTACCTTACATTTGAAATTTGCACGACTATTGTTAAAATTATTACTACTATAAATAGGCATAGGCAATATAAGTAGTTTCAACAAGAATCAACAATATCCGATTTAATAATTACGTAATAATCCGTTGCTCATAGGCAGGTATTTTAAGTTTTGTTTTAAGTCATATTTAAATTACCTAATTTACCTATTATGTTTTTTATAAGGTCAGATGGGGTAAGAGAAAAATAGGCAAGAAAAACCTTACCTACGAGTACCTAGTATGTGGAAAGTCCTTCAAAAGTATTTTTAAGATAATTTTATTTATGCATTATTTTTATTTTTACTACATTTTATGATTTAATTTAAGTACTTTTTTTTATTTTCCCTACAAATGTTTCTCTATCCTCATACTTTCTCTTACTCACGTCACATGTCTTGTCTGTTTTAGTCTGCGTTAAGAGTTTTTACTGTCTTGTTAAAGGTAATTTCTCAATGTGGCCGGTTGAAAAACTATTCTGTTATTCACGAGAGCGGTAACACTTAGATAAATGTGAGGTGTTCTTTTTATAGTCGAGAAATTAGCTGTGGAAATATTTACTACAAAGGTATAAATTTATGCTTTCTTCAGTTAGACAGCGTATTACCAACATAAGAACCGAGGAAAAGGAGACAGACATTTTTATTATTGTATATATAATATGTTAGTTTGTAAGGTATGTATCTATGAGCCTTAGTAGCCTGAAAATAAATGCTTTGATTGATTGATTTCTCCCGACTACGGCGAGCAAAAGGTGGTTTGATTTCGACCGGTATTTATGTATCAACCACTTAATTAAATTGTAGGTAGAAAAAATTATGAGATTCGATATATAGGTAAATTTAGTGTACACGGATTCAAATTAACTCATGCGTGCTGCTTAAAACAAGCTAGAAGCAATGTGGTAAGCATCATTAACAATATCGAAGAAGTACCTGTATTACGGCTCGATTCGGGAAATGAATTAGAGACTCACTAGATTTGAAATAGTAAAGATATATGACGTGCCACTGCAAAAGGTACCTTATGGCGACTGGCGCCGCGATTCGGGAAATTAATTAGAAATTCACCAGAAATGAAATAGTGAAGATATGTGACGTTCCACGGAAAAAGGTACCTTATGGCGGCTGGCGCTTACGTCACAAAGCGCCGCAATAATATTGGAGCGACGTTAATAATATAGGTTTATAGTAGCGCCAACCGCCATAAGGTACCTTTACATATGGGACGTCACATATCATATCTTTACTATATCGTATCTAGTTAATCTCTAATTCATTTCCCGAATCGCACCGTTATACTTGTAGCCGCCATTGTATCGTCTGGTTCTCTATTACGGATGGCCGTATTCTAAGCTAATGCTGCTGGTGCTGAATAGGTTTATGACGGGGAGGGAACATAAATTCGCGTTATACGAGCTAGTGACTTCTGGGAAAAGGCCTGGTATACGTATTGCCGCTGCTTAGCTGACATTAGGTTTTAGCAAACCAGCGGAACTGTGATCTTGAGATCAGTAAAAACTTCGCGTGATGAAGTTCACGCTTATACTAGCTAGGCCGAGCCGAATGCTCGCTTGTGGTCGCAGTGACGAAATAATAGCACAGTAGGTATTCTAAAGAATGATCGGTAGGAAGTAACTGGCGAATAAATCGATGTATAATTCCGAGGAGTTGTAAATAGCTCGATACGAACAGTTAATGCGAGTTACACGTGGATGTGAGTGATTCAAATTGAATGAAGACAGAATAAGTGCGGGATCCTTTCTAAAGAATTCTGTAGCAATTATATTAGTGCAGGAAAATGTGAGAGAGACACCTCATGACAGTCAAAGTTGAAGGATTTCTCTTCAAATAAATAATTGTTCAACCTGTATTTTGCACAATGTAAAAATTTCTTGTAGCCAAATTGCTCTGCAGTGAGACACAGACATATTAAATCAAAATTAAAGCCAAATTCTTGTTCACAGTCGTGTAGCTTGCCTCTGACACATAACAAAAATACATAGTCACTTAGGTACAATAAAGTCAAATTAAATGTTCTTAGTTACTTTTCCCAAACTGTACCTCCTAAACACAATTTTAATGAAGCTCAAAAACTACCCGTTCACTAAAAGCCATTCTGTTTATCAAGAGCACACACTCAGCCACCCAACTCCACACACATACATACAAAAAACTAAATCTAAGCCAAAACAAACATTGACATTCAGCTATCTCCTAGCCCATCACTGCATACATTAGGGTTAATAAAGCCTACAAGGTGCTTTTCATTAGCGGCGCCATCTAGATACGGCGCCGCATCGACGGGAGCTGATCGACGTTTTCACGATCATTTCTTTTGAGCTAATTAGTCTAATGAGGTGTGGTGGGTAGGTTTTTTGATTTTGTGTCATTTGTATAAAATTGTAAACTATACTTTTTATATTAAGATGACCTTTATGCAAGTTTGATTGATAAAAAACAATATCAAGGTGAAACATGTTATTTTTTCACATTTCTCTCACTTGTTTACTAACAATCGTTTTTTTTTCTTGTGTTTATTATAAATATATACAATATACATGGTATGAATAAAGCGCAATAAAGTTTTTTAGTCTATTCCTCAGCGCCATCTATCGCACGTTTTCCAAGTTTTGCCGAAAGGACTAATGATGAGTTTGCCGAAATATCATAATCGTAAAAGTTAGTTAAAAGATTTACTATAAAAAAGATAATGCATACGAATACTTGCATCTAAGCGAAGGTATGGTATTTTCATTCAACTAGTATATAGGGCTACAGCTATACCTATAAATGTGTAGTTCTAAACTTATAACGAACGGTAGCAAATTATAATAAATCCGTTCTCTCTAACTAGCTAATAGAAACTTCCAACAAAATCAAATGCAAGTACTAACAGAGATAAACTATTAACCCTACGTACATTCGATGAGAAAAGGCTTCAATAGGTATAACGGTTCACAAAATAGGAAGCTCTCCGACGAACTTCGTCATAGAAATACCACAATGTTATGTTAAACATCATGGGGAAATTTTCATAATGGTTATTGAAAATTGGGAATAAAGATATAAACAGACGAGACAGTAAACATGACATGAATGATACAAAATTAAGAAAAAAATATTTCAATTGCCTCTTTAGACTACTTTCGAATAGATAAACCCTAATTGTCGCTAAATGAAAAATATTTAAATAAATACTGTGTTAGTAATCTTATTTTATAATTAATTATGCTCACGTTCGTATAAATAAAACATTATATGTCTAATTATACGGTTCGAAGTTGAATTTTACGGTTACAAAACGACAAAAAGAAATAAATAGACAATTTATAAAAAACGTTAAGTACACTAAGTATCGAAAGTAATCCACAAAATTCACTAACTACTAATTTACAAACTTCAGCTCCTTGAACCAATATATAAACATCGAAGTTGAAATAAAACTCCGTAATGTCATAATTAACGAGATGTTCTGGCGAATCGGACGTCAATGCCCAATTTGGGTAAGTACCTACGGTGGGTGCATTGAATGTTGAATGCAGGCGATATTGGAGCCAAATATTCGTTCATCAGATAACTTTACCGGGAAGGGCTACCAGTGGATATACAGTGTCGCGAGTAATGCTTAAAATTTATTTATTCAGTGTTACGTAGCGCCTTAATGATTATGCAAGTTACTTAAAAAAAGAAAAAATAATAATACATATTTGCACTAGCAAGTTTATCTCGAGTGTTCGCTTTTTTACACACTGTTTCGTCTATCAATATAATTACAATCAATAGTAGTACGATGTGTGATTACAATAGTAATTACATTGGACGAAACAATGTGTTAAAAAAAGCGAACACTGTTGTCCCATTAAATATTGGCTTTTTAAGTAATTTAAAAGAACTTAATACCTAACGCCGAACATAGAGTCCAGTTTTAGTAAGCTCCTAGGTATCTTAGAACTCAGTCATATATTTTCTACTTTATAATAGACCAAATAACCTTCGCAGACCCAATGAACCTAATTTTATAACTACTAAATATAATAACGAATATGGTAATAGAACCTGGTCCTCTTATGCTCCTAAAGCTCTAAACAGTTTTCCCAGTCATGTAATTGAAAATATAGATAAGAAACCTTATAATATTAAGGCTATTGTTAAAAAAGGCACTGATAGATATAAATGTAAAAAGACTCAGTAGCATGTAAAAACACTTAATGGTAATGTTCAATAATGTTGATAGGGATTACTCCCCACGTCTCCCTTAGTTCTGATAATCTTAAAAATGTAAGATTAGTTCTAAGTTAATTATATGTTAATTTTATATAAAAAATAAACAGTTTAATTTTTTTTTTCTTAGTAGTACTCGTAATTGAGATTTTGTACGAATGAAGTCATGTGTACCACCAGTGCACGCGACTGTACTTCGTGAATTCGCCTGCGCGCGCACGTAATCTCGGCCTCGGGAAATGAAGCCTTATTTAAACAACTTCTTTATTTTACATTTACGTGGTGACCCAATAAGTATTTTAGTTGTACTTTTATTTAAATCATGTGTTTTAATATGCTTTTTCCGTTTATAATGTATTACTTTAATTTCTTTTCTTAGGTACCGTCTTCGAATAGGTACGGAACAATTAGAGATACTTGTGTTAGAAATAACAATTTTCTTAGTTCAATGCATTTGAGTGGTTTCCTTATGTTGGCTGGTAGAGCTGAATTTTAAATGATGATTGAAATTTATTTGTACAGTATTGTCCTTGTGTTGGTGTAGTGAGAAATTTTGTGTTTCGGTGGCAAAAGTTTAACCCTCATGCGTTAAAACTATCACAACGCCTGGCATTGAGTGCGATTGCCAAGTTATTAAAGGTATAAAAAAATAAAGATATCTAATCTAATATTGATACGACTTTAACACCCCCTGGCACTAACTATAATAACCTACTTGGTTTCACATTACATCTGAATCCTTTTTGTAGTAGAAGAATTGCATCTTGTTTTGTGTTTTTTTACGGGATTAATATTAGCACGAGAGGTGAAACAACTTTGCCTTTTTGTAAAACAAATAACTATTGTTAATAGAGGTAAAACTCAAAAAATGGGTAATATTCGAAACTGTATTTATTACATAATAAACCAACCCAAGTATAAATCATATTGAGCTTTAAATAATACTGGCGAATCGTAAATTAAACAACGTGTCGTTGTAATATTTCAATAACCCGTTAAAACATAATATACAATGACAACCTCATAAACATATCAATGTTCTTATGACAAATTCATCTGAGTGCAAAGAATTTAAAACCCTATTTCATTGTTCATAAAGAAGGTTATTGTAATGACTAATGAGACAGTTAAGGGCGTAAACGTCAAGTTTAGAAGTATAGTTCGTTTTTTTAGCATTAGAAAGAATTTGAAAGAAGGTAAGCGATCTTCTAATGCTAAAAAAACGAACTATAGGTATTTTTTGTTACCATTATTTTGAATACTGTAACAATAACTATATGATCACATGTGAATTTATTTATAAAAGTTTTTTTCATTATTAATAAATAAATAAATTTATTAAGTATACGTGTCAAGCTCGCACATACTTTCCACAAAGATACCCAAAGTAGTCGAAGTAGCTGCTTTACTGAGTCAGACTTAAATCTAACTTATAGTTTATCCTACTCTACTGTATGCAATATTTTGTGATTTATTTAGGCCCACTTGCACCATCTCACTAACCCGGGGTTATGCGGTTAAACCGTTTACTCGGTGTCAAATTGTACTGGTAACCATGGTAACTCCAGGTTTAACTGGTTAACCCCGGGTTAGTGGAATAGTGCAAGTGGGCCTTATTGTAATAGCCAGTGACATGTATGTATGCCATACAATAATATAATTGTTGCATACCCATGCAACAATATAATACGGAAAATGTAATGAAACGATTTTGCATTACACTTTACTTATATTTATCTACATGACCTTTTTTTGTTTTGTTGTCATTTGTAATAATCCTTAAAGTAGTATTAACTTATAAAAAATATGTAATAATGTGAATTTTAATAATGGGATATAAAACAAAGATTCAGTACGAGTATTTAAATTTATGGATCAGTTAGAAAGTGCGACATACTGGGTGTGGCCTGTAATACGAGCAAAAAATTAAACTGTAGGCTGTACTCCTCATACTGACCAACATTTGTTCTTTCTTCTTCCTCGCGTTATCCCGGCATTTCGCCACAGCTCATGAGAGCCTGGGGTCCGCTTGACAACTAATCCCATGATTTGACGTAGGCACTAGTTTTTACGAAAGCGACTGCCATCTGACCTTCCAACCCAGAGGGTAAACTAGGCCTTATTGGGATTAGACCGGTTTCCTCACGATGTTTTCCTTCACCGAAAAGCGACTGGTAAATATCAAATGATATTTCGCACATAAGTTCCGAAAAACTCATTGGTATGAGCCGGGGTTTGAACCCGCGACCTCCAGATTGCAAGTCGCACGCTCTCACCGCTAGGCCACCAGCGCTTCTTGTTCGCCAACATTTGTTCAGCGACTTTTAAAAATAACTTGTGATTTTTAATACAAAAGTTTATTCTAAGACGCAATGTATTGCGAATTTTATTATGTTTAAGCCGTAACAAGCAACGTCAATCACAATAATATGGCGTGGCGGTGGCGTCTATTGAAGATAATATTTATTTTATATGAGTGTAAATACTTCATAATTTTTAAAAGTTTGTTGAACAAAAGTGTCACCGTTTGAGAACTATAAATTGTAGTTCTCAAACGGTTTTAATTATTTGCTCGTGTTACAGGTCACACCCGGTATATAATATGTATAGGCACAAAGGCGGTAAAAAACGTTATCTACGAGTATAGGCCCACATCAGTCAGTGTCAGGGGCCCATTACAATGCGATGCGGCCATTGTCGTGAAAATTCGACTCACAATTTCGCGAATTAAATCCCGAAAACCAGAGGCCGGCTGTCACCTCCGCTTGTCTCCAAAAACGATATGGCATTGTCTTTCGAGTCACTGTCGTGCGGCTTCAGAATAACAACCGTGAAGACTTCACACAATATAAGACCCTGAGTTTTAAAGCTTAAAGAAGGATTTTGGCTGTAAGTTTTTTGCACGTATGGTGTTGTTATTTTGTAAGTGTAGTATTTATGTCGTGTACGCCGGCTTTCGTCTGTCCCGCGCCTATTTATTGCCGGTCTCGAAAAGCCCGCTCGAATAAATTAATGATTTAAAATTCAGAATTTCGGTAAACGGGTTCTTTATGGGGTGAGGGATTAGTTTTGGCTGGGGGAATTAGTTGCAAGGAATTATTAAAAAAATACGAGTACGAAGAGAAGTATTAAAGTAAATCATAATTTTAATTATGATTCACTCAATACGATTCAGACATAAGTACAAATGTTTGTCTAAAAAACTCGTGGCATAGGCAAATAAAATTTCATAACATAATGAATGTTTATTTTCAAATCATGGAAGTTAACAAGTAACCAATCATGCCAATTGGAATCTTACGCCAAAGACCATATTGTCAAATAAAGTGCATAACCATCGTGTTGACTGGATGGTATCGGCACCGGAGGCTATCGTCGGTTCAAACGCTACCGTTCGTGAGTTATCGGGAGCCGAAGTGGGCTAATTGTGTAGGTTTATGTAGTCCTGGTGATGAAAGGTTAACTAGAAAAGATGCTTTAAGGGATAAGTATTGAACATGTCTTTGTGTAATACTTCTGTACTTTACTCGTGGTAAAGGTGGTACCTATGGGGATTGTGTAAATTAAATGTTAACATTATGTGTTTACTGTTTGTGTGTGCCTATCGCTAATGGCGTGGGTAGATTTCTCCATTTGATCCGCGCACAAGTTCATCTAGCCATAGTTATTCTTAAAGTATAATTTATACAGTTTCAGTCAGGTTATGTGCCGTATACGATACAGAAGTTAGCACTAGGTTGTGTATACCAAACTAGGTTTGACTGTACTGACCGTAGGTACATCCCCACCACATGTGACCACCACCAAATTATCAGTTTGTTTTCTTAAGACATCATCGCATATGATTTTGATTCAGTGTGCAAATTATCACAAAAGTTAAACCGTTACAATTACATACAATTACAACAAGTAAAATTATGCTAGTGACACAAAAATACTTACCACTTTGGCATAGTAGGTACCTCTGTATATAATACACGAAATATTATTATGTTTTTAATATTAAAAAATCTACTTATTGATTTACAACTATAGTCGAATAATATAGAGTTCCAATATACTACTCAGAGTAATAAAAAACTAGTTTAGGAAAAATATATTGCTGTACACCAATAAATTATTGCAATATCCGAGTCTAAATTCCGGTTTACTAACGAATGGGCCAAAAACGTTTCCCAAAGTATCACATCCCAAACTATGTTTCCCAAATTATCATTTCCCAAAAAAATGTTTGGCAAAACAACTTATCGCAAATGTTCAGTTAGCAATAGTCTTTTTTGGCAAGTTATTGTTTAGCAAATAATTACTTGGACAAGTTTCATTTTACCAAATATTATTTAGTCAAATGTATCATTAAGCATAACTTACATGTCCCAAAATATTGCATGGCATACAATTTACATACCAATAGAGAGCTTTTAAGAGGCTAAAAATGTAACTTCAAAAAAAAAAACATTCTTACTGCCAAAAATATGTAGTAAACGATCACTAAAATTAAAACTCCATTTTAATGTAAAATGATAACCAAATTTGTTACATCTTGCTATTATATTAAAGCAAATAACACCAAAGTAATCATTGTAACCCAAAAATAGTTAAACCCACTTCGATGACCCTTTTCTGGTACATAGTATTTCGTTTCTGTAAGGATCGCAGTTCTAACCTAACCTAATCCACTTTTCTAATAGCATTTCGATTCTGTGAGGGTCACAGTTCTAACCTAACCTAACCCACTTTTCTGATAGCGGTTCCGTTTTATGAGAATCGCAGTTCAAACCTAACCCAACCCATCCAAATTACGTAGAATTTAACGTACCTATATTAACATAACAAAAAGTACAAATTTAAATATGTAGAGATGCCTATTTGTCAAATTTGCGAAGTGTCAATTTTGACCAAACGTCTTTTTGGAATATAATATTAGACAATAAAAAACGTTTGCTAAATAAGTTTTTGTCCTAATAACATTTGACAAAGTAAAATCATGCCAAATGATAATTTGACCAAATAAATTATATGCGAAGTGTGACTTTGCTAAAGATTCCTTTGGGAAATGAAACTATTGCGATAAGTTTGTTGGGAAGTGAAATTTGGCGAAATGTATTTGGCCCAAACGAAAGTACACCCTAAATTCCTTATGTTGTTTCGAAAATAGCAAAGCATATCTACATATAAAAAAGTATAGGTAAGAACCTACTTATGTAACTTTATTTTATCACAAAGTTAATTTATGACTAAATAACTTTGAATGTAAATTAAGCTTAGTGTAACAAAGGCAGTTAATTTTAAGAGAAATTATGTCAATGAATTTAAGGTGAATCAATTTATGGTTCCTCATAGTGTATTGATCATTTTTAAAGCATTAATTAAGGCTAATGGGGAATAACATTGTTTATTGGTGAAGGAAATGCACATTAAAATCCTTCTGATCAATTCGTCATTCATTTAAAATGGAGATCGACTAAACATAAAGTGCAAATTCTTGTATGCAAAGCCATTGAAAGTTTTATGATTGTCATTATACCTTGAAAACTTAAGGTTGCAATGTTTCTTTTAACTGTGATATCAACGGCATGTACATATATGTAAACAGTACATATTTAACATATTTGATTGCTCAAATTATAGTTATGCACAATTGCATTCTTTGCAGTAATATTACTAGTTCCAAACTTCTGTTGTCTCTAATACACTGTAGCACAATAACTGTAATGCATGAATAATATATAATGTCATCTACAACAATGACAATTCTCACGGTTTTGTATGGTGGTTGTCAGTCTTCTTTATTTATTCTCTGTTTCCTAATAATAATTTAGCAGATAACAAATTAATAGTCATTTGTTTATCCTCATGAATTCGAATTATAATTTAAAGATAGAGCGAAGACAATAGAACAAAATAAAATCACCCTATTAACCGGCCTGTGTATAATTTTGGCTTTCTAAAACCGCATTCAAATGATTCACAAATCGCCCGAATTCGATATAATCATCATCAACCGCTTTTAGTTCTTCGAAAGTAGTAATTAAGAGCATGCAAAAGCGAGCTTTATTATACCTAGAGCCGGTCCGGGTCAACGGCTCACAGTGGGTGCCGACATGTTATATTATAACAGCGATATGTGCAGACAGTCCTGCAGGCAAACGAGGACACAGAGCACCTGATAGTAGGTCTCTGTCTCTATGTTAGTTTAACTATTTGGAAATTATTAGGTCGGTATAACCAAGACTTGGAAATATTTTAGGGTTGGCAACGCGCTTATATGTAGGGACACAAACTAAAAAGTGGAATCACGCATGTATCACACCTTGTTATTCACTTGGAAGACTACTTTATAGAGGAAAACATTTTGCGAATATTTATTTAGTCGATAAGTTACAAACTTGTAGGTCAGCAAGGCTAATATGGTCACCTTTGTCACGTCCCATGTCTGTCACGTTCTAACAAGTATGAAGGTGCGAAAGTGACGCATGACATAACAAGTGATAAAAATGCGACCATGATATCCGTGCAGGATATGTCGAGCTTCGAACTTGACATTGAACAATAACGACAGTTCATTGCCTTGACTCCATAACAGTAGCGAACGAATAAAACCTTATCTAAATCCAATTTTAGTTTTATGTGTACATTTAATATAAACATGAGTATTTTATAGGCTTAATTCTATCGCCATTCTTACATAAAATTAATAGCTTGTAAGTAATAGCGCCATATAGAATAATTTTCGCAAACTCGTTAAACGTAATGTACATTACCTTATAGTCCAGTAACTTTGTCGCCTGAAAGTACTGGGTTCCTTTGCGTCAAATCCGGCGTTTTAGATGTAGATACTCGTATTTTGGTGCTTCTCAACCACTGGTCAAAGATACTCCGTATTTTTGACAAACGGAACTCAAGCTGGAGAGTAGAGAAGCTTCTATTTCATCTCGAAAAATTTAGCACGAAATAATGTCGAAATTCAAATTATTAATGTATGTATTTACACCATGCCCAACGCACATGACATGATATTTAGCTTAGGCCACTGTATAAACTACTCTTAAGCCATTACGGCATTGTTTAGTATTCAGGTTCTTGACTTGACTCTCACAGTGTGTCAAGTGCTTATATATTTACTCAGTTTTAGGAATTGCCTATTGTATTTTGCACGGTGTATTCAATATTTAGCCATTTAAAATGCAACCTATCGCGATTGCAATATCAAAAACATATCGATACAATGCCATAATAACTATAAAATTATTCCAATATGAAACTAGGTACCAAGCGAAATGTAGACCGTATCACGTACACACTGAATCTTAATAAAACGGATTGCCATTCGAAAATCAACCTTAAAACAATACCACAAAACTTTTCTTTGTATGTCATCCAAAAATATGTCTTGATCGTGACGTGTTCCGCCAAATTGAAATGTAAACGGTCGAATTAAAGTTGGTTTTGGATTGCAGGTGTATATAGTCGGTATCAAGTTTCATTCTCACTTCGTCAGGTGTCGCCAGCGGCAACACTTTGTTTTGTTCGCTTTTGTTCTACGGGTGTGAATTCGATAAAAACCTGGGAGGAAGCGTGGGGCTGAATAAGGCTGCGAAGGCTTTAGATTCGACGCCCTTTTCAATCTATGAAAGAGCCCGAATGTTTGGGTTTCGGATTTTTTTAGTCTGGCGAAAGCTTTGTTTTTGGAACGACAAAATAAATGCACTCGTGTGTAAGTCGATATCAATCAAACCTTCACTTCACTACATATTACGTCCATAATTATGTAGGCACTTCAAATTTAATTTATTATTTACGAAGTAAGTACATAGGAATTTAATAATGCAGATATCAATAATCATATTGTCGCCCCTTTTTAAATAGATATGTCGCAGTCGGATCGTATAATCCGCCGTATTACATTACGGCTAGCCGTTTTCAAAAACAGGGGCGTTTTGAAATGCGGCGGTTTAACGATTAGCCGTATTGAATGCGGCTGAATGAGAATCCGCCGGAATGTATTCGGCGCCATACGTTCTTCAACACGGCTAGCCGTAATGTAATACAGCGAGTCATTAGCCGCCGCTTTGGCAGTTTTTAGTTCCCATTTTTAACACTCGTGGCGCTGCCTGACAAACGCTGGGGTGTCCATCAAATTGAGTTTGTCGGACTGTATCTTTTCAAAAAAAAAATTCCTTCGCAACTTAACTAGACGGAGCCCCGCTTCGCGGGGCTCCTATTTCTGAGCGGTTTGCCCTTCGGGCATCTGAAGCTACCTAACGAACCTAACCTACCTACCTATTGATTAAGTGAGACGTCCGTGAAAACATTACACTTTGGGGAAAAAAGCGTAGGTAGGTAATTAGGTTAGGTTCGTTAGGTAACTTCAGATGCCCGAAGGGCAAACCGCCCAGAAATAGGAGCCCCGCTTGCGGGGCTCCGTCTATTTAAGTTGTGAAGGAAATGTTTTGGAAAAGAAACACATGTAGTGCGGTGGGACCATGGTAGAAATAAATTAAATTGCAAACATTGTCAAACTCCGGTTACGTAGGCGACCGAAAGAACTGGTCACTCTACAATGTACGATGCGGCTAAACGTGGGCCGCCTTATTGAAGAACGTATCGCAGTGACAATCCGGCTAATCGTCGTACCGCCGCATTTCAAAACGCCCCTGTTTTTGAAAACGGCTAGCCGTAATGTAATACGGCGGATTATACGATCTGACTACGACAGATACACTGTTAAAAATTATGTAATTTTACATGCAAAAAAATTACATAATCCTGTAAAATTCCCGAAAAATCTGGGAAATTTACGGAAAAATATGACATTTTACGTAATTCTCGTAAATTTTTCATTTTTTCGGTAAAATCAATAATTTTTATGTAGTTTTACATAAAATTTATGTAATAATCACTAAGCCATGAATATTTACATAAAATCTGTAAAATTACATGGAATGTTCGGGATAAATACATTTTGGTATGTATTTTTTACGATTGAAGAGGGAATTTTACTTAGAAATCTCGCAATATTACCTATTTTCGTGAAAAATACATTTTTATGTAAATTGACTTACGTCTTATGTAATATTCCGTAAGATATCAGTAAAATTACAAAAAAACATTATGAAATTTCCCAACATTTCTTTAATTTTACATATATTCTGTTCAATTTACTGTTTAAATGGTCTTTTTACATAACATATATGTAATAATCACTAAGAGATGGAAGTTTACATAACATCTGTAAAATTACATGGAATGTTTGGGACAAATACTTTTTTTTATGTGTTTTTAACAATTAAAAAGAGAATTTTACATAAACATCTCGTAATTTTACAAATTTTTTTTCAAATTACATATTTGTGTAAATTTACTTACGTGTAATGTAATATTCGGAATAAGAGTCTCGTTTGGGATGCGGTGGTGGACGGTCGTGCCCGGGAGAAACAAAGGAGTCATAAACGCGTTAAAATCCTATCGAACAATAGTCACCCATCGCCAGATGCTAGTGCAATCGCGGCACAAACATCTAAGTACCGACGCGCGCTAACCAAAGCTCTCGCGACGCGTTCTTATTCAACTCCAACCTTTCGTGGCAGTGCTTATAAGTTTACATTACATATATCAGTGCAACCCGGTCATATAATATTTCCGCGTACCAGTGCGTCAAACTAAGTGAGTACGAGCCGTGTCCATGCCAACCGCGACGAGCGCATGATCGCGGCTATCATCACAGTCAAATTTGGTGAGACCGTTCCTACTCTGTTATTCTTAAGCACTAGACGTGCTCAAGCCCTAAGCCTAAGTTCCTACGCGACATATTATATAAGTAGGCAACCTAAGTATCTGAATAGGTTTACAGTATAACCTTAACGAACCTCATTACTTTTAAATGCATCTTGCAATTACATGTAGGAAGACTAGAATATTTAGAATAAGACAAATTAGCGACTAAGCAGCGGAATAAAGTGTGACCTCAATGTAACTCATAAGTTACTAACTCAATAAGTTACGGAGTCATATATTGAACGTAGATATCCACCCCGCAATCACACGCAGGTAAACAGTAGGACCTTAAATTAGGCCAAGTAACGACTAAGTACCTAGCTGAATATAACACGACCCCAACCTCATTAAACCACTAAGTTACTAAGACACTAATTTATAATCTGAGCATAAATATTATCTAATAGCAACTAGGTTTATTAGGCAGTCTAGGCATACATGGGAAAACCCTAGAAAAGCCAAATAGTAATCAAGTAGCTAAATAGTTACAGCATAGGTAACTACTGGTCCCCACCAGATTGAATAATTAAGATAGGATATATTTATACACCGGCTACAAGTCCTATCTATCCTTGAAACCTCCAGAAAAGGTACCTGTATTGAAAATAAGGCCAAAAAGCGAATATAAGTAGCTGAGTCTAGATTCACGCTTTTACTACCTATTTCATATATATAATAAACTGAACTTATCTGAAAATAACACATAGGAAAACACTAGAATATTTAGAATAAAGAAAATAGCGAATAAGTAGCCGAACACCTAGATACAGAGCGACCCTCAACTAGTCAAAATTAAGTTAATAATTCATATATTTATTTTACTCAATTATAATTATAAGGAAGACGATAGAATATTTACAATATTTAAGGCCAAAAAGCCAATAAGTAGCTGAAAACTAGATATATGTACATATCTACAGTCAGACCTTCATTTACCCCACTTATTTAGGTACTTACTTTGTAATGTAATGTAAGTACTAATGTAAGTAATCAATATACTTCACAAGTTAATTTTGCTGTTTCACTAGTCTTCTTGAATATACGAAATAAGGGCATTATTAAGGAGTACGAGCTATCAAAGTATAAGGTCCAGGTATTGCTTGGTGTCCGTATGGTCATTAGCGAGGAGAATTGGTCATAGTTTTTTTTTGCTCACTCGCATTATAGGCATAAATATTAGTCTATTACATACTTACTATAAATACCATGGGAAAGAAAGAAAAAAGAAAGAAAGAAACCGGTCTCAACCTAGCAAGATTTCGTTCAGTTGAGGTTATCTTAACGTTTCCGTTAACATAAAAGTATTGTTCATTTATTTCATTGAGCATTTCATTTCTTCCAAAAAAGAAAACGAACAAAGTCAGAGGTTACTTAGGAAAACATCCTGACGTAATCGTTTTAAAGGTTACATGCATCTGGCAAACACTCTGGCAAACATACGGAAACCATAAACCATTGTCCATTACGCACGGCTCTATGGATGCAAGGGTTCTTTTTTAATTTAATTTAAAATACATTATATTATATTATAACTGACACACAACAATAACGATCTTTGGTAGGTAACTACCTACTTTACCAACTCACAACCCGAAGGCATATCGCTCCCTGGAAATACCCGAAATATCCGCATCCGCCTCTCAATAAAAGGGGCTTTTGTCTTTGAAACTATCTCCCCAGTAACTTATCAAGATAAATTATTTTAAAGAATACCAACGCAATTTAGTTGTAAAAGAGTACACATCTGGCACCATTCATAGTATTTCTACAAAATACGGTCATTAACAGCGATACAGCGAGCAAGACCATAGGACGCAAGGGTTGTTTGCCTGCCATTGTCTTTATCTGTAGGACGCCAGCGTGAACATAATAAAACAGATGGTCACTAAATATCGGATACGGTTAGTAAATGTCAGGAACAACGCCGTGATCCGATAAGGTATGCAATATATTGAACGGCAAAATAATAACCAAAAGGATTAAATGCACTTGGAAAAACTCACTGACACAGGACATGGAGTATTACACCAGGCATCCCTCTAAGTGGATCAACATGGCAGACGACCATTACGACCAAGACGAACTCATCAAAGCAACAAGAGAAATATATCAATTGGACGAAACCGACAGCGAATCAGACGAAGAAGAACCAACACCTCGAATCGACGAGCAAACGGCACCTCAAGACGACATCGACCCTACTTGATACAAGATATCTCGAAGACCGAAGCGGAAACGACGAGCAGCTTGTCACCAACGCTCTCCTTCGACGACATAACCTACCCCTCCTAATTTCCAATATTGGCTTGAGGCTGCATAGCCGGCTGATTCTATCCCTCTCCCATCCCAGAGCGTGTCACTCCCCACAAATTTCGTCCCCTGGTATGCCGGTTTGACCGGAGCGGGCATGTCCCCGGCTGGGTGTGGCGCATCTTGTCTTGTTGTCTTGTGTAATGTAATATTCGGAATAATGTCAGGAAAATTACAAACAATAATATAAAATTTCCAAAAAATTCTTTAATTTTACATATTTTCTGTAAATTTACTGTTTAAATGTGTCGCTTTACATAATAAATATATAATAATCACTAAGAGATAGAAGTTTACATAAAATCTGTAAAATTACATGGAATGTTTGGGACAAATACATTTTTTTATGTGTTTATATCAATTAAAATGGGTATTTTACATAAAAATCTCATAATTTTACCTAATTTTGTGAAAATTACATTTTTGTGTAAAGTTACTCACGTCTTATGTAAAATTCCAAAAAATGTCATTAAAATCACAAAAAACATTATGAAGTTTCCCAACATTTCTTCATTTTACATATATATTCTGTAGAAATTACTGTTTAAATGGTATTTTTACAAAATAAATATGTAATAATTACTAAGAGATGAACGTTTACATAAAATCTGTAAAATTACATGGAACTTTTGGGACAAATACTTTTTTAATGTGTTTTTAACAATTAAATCGGGAATTTGACATAAAAATCTCGTAATTTTACCATTTTTTATTGAGAAACACATTTTTATTACAATTTACTTACTTCTTATGTAATATTCCGAAAAATATCAGAAAAATTACAAAAAACATAATGAAATTTCCCAACATTTTTTTAATTTTATAAATTTTCTGTAAACTTCCTGTTCAAATGGGTCTTTTTACACGATACATATGTAATAGTCACTAAGAAATGCCCGTTTACATAAATATCTGTAATACTACACTTGATTTTTAACAATTGGAACGGGTATTTTACATAAAAATCTCGCAAATTTATTATTTCTTTTGAAAAATACATTTTTATGTAAATTTACTTAAGTCTTATGTAATATTCCGAAACATGTCAGTAATATTACAAACAATATAATGAAATTTACCAATATCTTCTTAATGGTATACCTACATATTTTCTGTAAATTTACTGGTAAAATAAATAAATAATATATAGGACAATTTTACACAAATTAACCTAGTCCCACAGTAAGCTCAATAAGGATTGTGTTGTGGGCACTTTAGGTATAAATGTATAATCGATACATTCTTGAATACATAGGCAACATCCATAACTCCTGATGAACAAATATATTACGTGATAATAGACACACAAATAAATGCTCTGACCAGGATGCAAACCCGGGACGTCCTGCTTTATAGGCAGGGTCACTATCAACTAATAGGCTAAGGAGGCCGTGAATATGTTTTTTTTTACATATTCAATATGTATTGTATAGTAATCACTAAGACAATGGACTTTTACATAAAATCTGTAAAATTACATGGAATGTCAGGGACAAAAATAATTTTATTATCTACGTATTTTTCTATATTATATAAAGCTGCAATACGACTGACTGATGACACAATTGTTCTCCCAGAAGGAGGTTCGTGGTGTGTTAGACTTTGACAGTTTCATATAGAGGGCGGTCTCGTGATCTCCAGAAAATTCCGACTTTTGGTCTACCGCTTCCGGTCAGAAAAATGTTGGACGGGCCGGCCAAACGGTCAGACCTAGGTGGTGCTCGACCAAATGTCATAGAGGGACCCTGGCAGTTTTTAACGCGGCGCTGAGCTTCGAAACCCAGCGCTGCCGTGTCACGCGCATCTCATGTAACTTTAAAAGTCGAGTTTCGAGATAATTACGTTTAAAGTTTTAAAAATTCAAATGCTGTTATCGTTGACGGTTCGTCGTAATTTTTTTATTTTATCTAATCTACATGTAGGAAATATGGTCACAGACTGGGCCCTTTAATTTTTGTTTCGCATAATTGAATAGTTTTCATTTTATTCGAATTAAATGTTTCCGCATGATCAACTCTTCCATACTATAGTGGTCACACGAAGTCATGTAAGTCAAGTTACATGACATTCGCGTGATCAGACGTGACACGTATTACTATAGGAATATTGTTGTCGTATAAATCAAGCGCTCGGCCAGTCATGCCTAACTCCGGTAACTTAAGAAACGATGTTGATATTTTGGTTGTGTCAGTCATACAACTTAAGTTAACTGAGTTGTGCCTGACGCCATCGGCAAAAAAAATGAAGTTACATGAGTTAGCCATATGCTTTTCTCAGTAAATAATGAAGATTTTCAAAATTTTCTTATAGAAGATATATATTTAATGGTTTTTAAGACGATTTAGACTGGTTATTCGTAACTCATGTAACTCGAGTTAACGGAGTTAGGCGTGACACGGCAGAGCGAAGGTCGAAGGCCGAGCTCCGCGTAGGGCCGAAGGCCCGGAGCGTCCTTTTCGATTTCCCAAACACGCGAGGCCGAAGGCCGAGCTGCAGGAATGAAGTGCTCGCAAGCGGATCTTTTTGTCCTAGCAAAAGTACAACTTTATTTCTTTTTCCCTTTGGAAAACAAACTACTACACAATTACAACAGCAACAACAACATTACCAACAACAACACATCAACAACAGCACCAACAGCAAACAACACGCGTACCGCGGGGAACTTTACATAAAAGTGTCGTGATTTTACCTACTTTCGTGAATTTTTTTTTTATGTAAATTTACTTATCTATTATGTAATATTCAGAAAAATGCCAGTAAAATTAAAAACAATACAATGAAATTTTCCAATATTTCTTTAATTTTCTGCAAATTTACTATTTCAATGTGTGTCTTTACATTACATTTTTATTTATTTTATTTCAAACAAGTTAAACAGCATAAAAGTAAAAATACCAAA
Organism: Cydia fagiglandana; assembly: GCF_963556715.1. Classification (NCBI taxonomy): domain Eukaryota; kingdom Metazoa; phylum Arthropoda; class Insecta; order Lepidoptera; family Tortricidae; genus Cydia; species Cydia fagiglandana. Next base: position 15,894,215 of record NC_085932.1, on the reverse strand, counting down.
CTACTACTTAACTAACTTAGCGCCACTTGCACCGTCCCACTAATCCGAGGTTAACCGGTTAAACCGTTAATCCAGTGTCAAATTGTACTGGTAACCAAGGTAACTCCAGATTTAACCGGTTAACCCCGGGTTAGTGGAATGGTGCAAGGGGCCCTTAGGGTGGTATTCCACCTGTCAAATTTGCATTCAATTTCTTTGTCCAATGTCAGTGCATCTCACTCTCTCATTATTAAGTGTGAGTGATAACAATAAATAAGTACTGTGTGTTTATAACTTTTTTTTATTATTTTGTAAGTGTTTTTATATTTTACTTTTATATTCATATTATAATTAACCTAACTTAAGAAGAAAAATAAATAAAGAGAATAAGTACTAAAACGTACGGAACCCTCGGTGGGCGAGTCCCACTCGCACTTGTCCGGTTTTTTTCACATTTATGAATTCCTAGCTCTTGCCCGCGAGTTCGTCTGGTAACATACGAGTACCCATTAAGGGTGACTCACGTTAGACCGGGCCGTGCCCGGGCCGGAGCTTCCGGCGCATCGTTTTCTATGGAATGCATCCCGTGTTCGCCTGTCATGTCATAGAAACGTACCTAAGCGCCGGAAGCTCCGGCCCGGATGCGGCCCGGTCTAACGTGAGCGTGAGTTATCCTTTACCTACATACATAGAATAGAACACAAACTACTTAATGCCTAATGGTAACATTCCATTTCTAACCGCAGCTGCATTACTGTCAATTTTACTATGGAAATTGACAATGACAGCGACGCGTTCAGTACCGGTAGTGCAGCTGCGGTTAGAAATGGAATGTTACCATAAAGCTGCTAACAGTGCTAACACATTACCGCACCGCACCAAGGACATTGTCAAGGTTGTTGTCAAGGTCTTACTTATGGGTGCGTCGCAATGACCTTGGTGCGGTGCGGTAATGTGTCCAATGATATGTTTGTCCAATGTCATGGCATCTCACTCTCTCTCTCAAGCAAAATGTGAGACAAAACACACATTGGACAAAGAAACAGAAACTGGACAGGTGGAATACCCTAATACAATTCCGTGAACAAGTTTTAACCTGCTGAGAATGCCGCCCGTGCGGTCGAAATTAAGAAGGTACTTAGGTACTTACTTAGTAAGTAGGTACAGTCACCTGCAATAATATGTTACTCTTCAAAGGCCGCAAAAATATCTGACACGACCTTATCTGTAGAGCCATAAGAGCGTGTCACATATTATTGCGGCCTTCGAAGAGTAACATATTATTGCAGGTGACTGTACTTACCTAATTAATTTTAGGCAAAATCGGTTTGTGCTCACACCACATCGTTACTACTAATACCTACTTAAAGATAAATAGATTCATTCATATTATGTAAAGATAGAAATACTTAGTTACTTAATACGAAATCTACATACATATCTAGGTAGGTACCTATTTATTTGGGTTCGTCTTTGACGTCTCTAAAAATAAATATGTCAAATATTCATATCAGACATAGGCATTTTTGAGAAAATTTTACAAGAATAGAATAACTTACAAAAAATGTATGTGGTTTGACAGTTTTTATGTCAAAGCGAGGTAAAGTCGCTAATTCGCCACCCCCACCTGGCGGGATAAAAAGTTAGTTTTCCTCCCAATTAATTTTTAAGTAAATATGGGATAGGGTAAAATGCCCCAATTAGAAAAAAGGTAATCGATCATGACGTCTCTTTTTATTAAAAAATTAAGTCACAGCAAATATGTTACAAAAAATTATTAACTACATGTAATTAAAAACTACATAAAGCTACAACTAACTACAATATAAACTAAAATTATAAATAAAAACCTGGCTCCAGCTCTGTGCCTTTGGGCAGGGTGCCAAGAAGGCTGGCGGCATTGCCGCGCTGTCCAATTGTATTTTTCCACAGTTTTGTCTTTTCTGGTTCCACTAGGTACGGCCAGGGTTCAGCATCAGCTCAGCTCTATGTATACTAATACCTTCTCCCGAATGTAACAAACACTTTTCTGAAAACCACATCAAAATCGGTTCAGCTAAACGCGAGATAATCGCGGACAAATACACCGTGTAACATGAGGAAACCGAAATATTTTAAACCGAATAATTTTAACTGCGTATTCCTGATCATATTTAGAGACAAAAATGTCCTATAAACTTTTTTGAAATTCGCCTAGTTTCAGAGATAATATTAATTAAAAAAAAACAAGTTTTTATTGTTACACAGTGTAAAAGACCTTTTTGATGGTGATGTTGCTGCTATGGGACGTAGTCTAAAATATCCTTCTTGATAGATATCAAAAAGTGACAAGTAACGCTTTGCAAAAAGTAGGTTTTACGAAAAAAAAATGTAAAAATCAATTTTAAGTGAAAAGTTTACCAATCAACATCAAATAACATTTATTTTTATGTACATGTACATTCAAGAAATTGAAAAAACAAAACAACAACAAAAATTTTTTTTTGGTGAAGTATACCTAAACTCATCTTACATTTTTTCTTTCTTTTGACCTCAGAAATGCGTGGTTAAAGCTATTCGGTTTCCTCATATTACACCGTGTATACTTACAAACATTCCGTGTAGTTTTGGACATATTATAAAAGTTATTCAACGATTAATGCAGGTGGCTGGTAATAGGGCACTTTACCCTATGATAATAAATCTTCCTCGCGCTATCCCAGCTTTTTGCCACAGCTCATGGGAGCCTGGGAACTGCTTGGCAACTAATCCCGGGAATTGGCGTAGGCACTAGTTTTTACAGAAGCGACTGCCATCTGACCTTCTAACCCAGAGGGGAAACTAGGAAACTTGTTGGAATTAGTCCGGTTTCCTCACCATGTTTTCCTCTTCACCGAAAAGCGATTGGTAAATATCAAATGATACCTATTTCGTACATAAATTCTTTTCAACTTTACCGTATGATAAGCTCCAAAAAGAAATTAGAAAACTAAGGGATTCAGATAGGTCATTCATTGGCTCCAGGGAACCCCTTAATGTGAATTACAGCATCAAAGTTGGAAGCAACAAAACTTACGATGTTATTTATATGTACCAATGTCAGCAATTATTGGTAAAATTGTGTACCTAATTATTAATTTCGAAAAATAAACTATAAATCTTCAAATATGAATTCATATCCGTTAGCACTCGCGGATTGGACGAATTTTGTGCGGCACTAGCACACACCCAATCACGGATCAATATTATAACGCGCGCCAATGGCGCGCGAGCTACATGGATCACGCGATCGCTAGTCAGGCGCACCCCCCCCGTAGCTGCGCTGTGCGCTGCGCAGTTCATGAGTTCACATCAAAATGGCGCTCGCTCACTCGCTGTGCGTAGAACGTAGTACTTGTGTAAACGTGTAAATAAATTGGAGATAGCATACAAGAAAACAGGTAAATATAAGTATTAGATATACCTTTACTTTCTTGCATCGAATATCTAGTGAAATCTGCATTAGACCTCAAAACGTTATGTACTTCCAGAAAGGGTTCGCGGTTCACCTTTTTTGTAACGGTTTCCTCGGCGTCCTTTACAAAGTCCAGTTGATATCGTGTCCTGTCCACGTCCAGGGTGGATCAGACCTGATCTACAAAATCTTGGAGCAGCCGCTTTCGTCGTATGCCATTAAAAAAATGTAAGTATTTATTAGCTAAGTACATCTAAATTTAAAACGATATTAGTACATGCTTGATTGTGTAGGTTAATTAAATAGTCACCAACACTAATAAATTGTGTTATTCTCTTACAGTAAAACATGCCCGTTATTAAAATTTGGTCAGTAGACCAAACAATCAAGAAAGCTGTTCCAATAATGGACCCAACTTTAAAAAATATCATTGAAAAAGGTGAGTAAATCTAAATTAATTTGACTTTTCGTAATGAAATATTTTTTGTGTAATTGTAGAATGTAGTGTATTGTAGAATAGACTATAATTGGATACCTACTGTTAAGCATTAATGTGCTGACTCAAACCACATTTATTTTGCAGTATGATGTCAATTTAAAAATTTGACGCTTGAAGTTGACAAGATAGAGCTGATGCTGAACCCTGGCTGTACCTAGTGGAACTCAGGTTTGGTGCAACATAGGCCCACGCTATTTTGATCATCCGTCACATAGAGGGAGAGCAATACCCAAGATATAATTCATAATCCATTTTCTTCCAGATGAGGTACCATCCTAAATATAGTAGTTCCATTTACTAATCTTATTAACTTTTTCTTTTCCAGGAACCATTAACCAGGGTTCAAGTTGCAGAGCTATCCGAAATAGCTGCGCCTAACATTGTATTTTTAGGTGAGACTTAATTATTATTACAATGATAAAATGCCTTACCTGCGAAGCATAACACTGTATGTTTCATATAATTTATAATTAATCATAATATAATCTATATGAAACATACAGTGTTAAAACGTAAATGTATTGAATAAACCTGTGGCCCTAGTGAAAAAGGGTACAAGTGTCGCGCAGCTTAGTTGTAAAAGGGGCATGGAACTTACACCCTTTTAAAACTGCGCTGCCCGAGACTTGTACCCTTACTCACTAGTAGTGCCACTTAACGTAATACGATAAATTATCTTATTTGAGGAGGAAGTATTAAATTCGGGGGCCTATTATATTACCTGTTTTAACCATTATGTTTTTTGTCCACAGATAATGAAAATATAATTATATTACTTGCTGGTAGAAAAAACGATTGTTAGCGAAACAGATTCTGCCTACGTCGTTACAACTATTGATGGCGGCTTACTGCAACTTGAATATGGAATATCCAGTGGACTGTCAAAACACATTAGAATTTATACAAAGGTATATTTTTATTAAAATAAATCCTAAAGAAGGAAGTCATAAGTAATAGTTTTTGATTTTTAAAAAGCGTTTTTCAATTAAAAGACATGTCAAGATCGCTTAACTTCTTGCAAGTTCTTTCTAATGCTAAAAAAACTAACTATAATTAATGTCAGTAACAAACATTTTCAGACAATTCGTTACTTGAAATGGTATAGGTTTCACGCATTAGATTCACATAGGCCTTATTAACCGAAACTTTTATAAGACTAATTCGTAAGAAGTACTTATGTACATAAGATATAATTTATAGTGTCGTATATGTCTTCTACTTTTTGTACTCTGTCACAGAATAAATAATAATAATATGCACGTAGACGTGTATATACGCGTGTGCTCTATAATTTTAGTGTGTGAAATTCAATAAATTTATTTCTTTGTAATTTAGTTTTTTATTAAATAACCTCCAAACTGTAAATTGCTTGTTGTTTGTATATTATGACTGATAAAATTAGTTCGTTTTACATGTTATTAGGCGATATTTCCTAAAGAATTCAATACAAATTTTGTACATTTACATGCTATCGATAATTCTCAGGATTTTGCTATTAGCAAGTTGGTATTTGTTTTCTTATGTACTTTAATAAATGCAGTCTGCAGACAGGCTGCATTAATTAAAATACATAAGAAAAAAAACTAACGAATGGTTAATAACTAAATCCGGAGAATTACCGTAAATGTACAGAATTTGTATTGAATTTTACAGAAAAATATCCCCTAATAACATGAAATATTACCTAATTTTACAGGTAATAATACACAAACAACAAGTAATTTTACCTTGCCCATATTTAAAATCACAGTTTTCTTATGTAAAAATACATAAATTGTATCAGTAATATTACCGAATAAAATGGAAAAATACTTAAAAATCATTAAAAATACATAAAGTTTGTGGTAAAATCACATACGCAAACTGTAATAAAACACAATAATTTTGTAATATTACTGAATAAAAAGTAAATATACTTAAAAAAACATTAATAATAAATAAAGTTTGTGTAATTTTACAGACGAAATCTGTAACAAAATACATAATAATTCGGTAATATTCCCGAATAAAAAGGAAAAATACTTAAAAAAATCATTAATAATACATGTACTTTGTGTAAATTCACATACGAAATCTGTAATAAAACACATATTACTTCTGTGATATTACCAAATACAATGTAAATATACATAAAGTATCATTAATAATACAAAAACTTAATGTATTTTTACATACGAAATCTGTAACAAAACACATAATAATTGTGTAATGTTACCGAATAAAAAGTAAAAATACTCAAAAAACATTAATAATACATTAAGTTGGTGTAATTTTACACATGAAATCTGTAACAAAATACATAATAATTCGGTAATATTACTGAATAAAATGTAATCATACATAAAAATCATTACTAATACACAAACTTTATGTATTTATACATACGAAATTTGTAACAAAACATACAATTACCCTGTAATATTACCGAAAAAAATGTAAAAGTACGTAAGTGAAATTTTACGGATATGTAAAATTACATAAATGAGATTTTACAGATTATGTAAAATTACATAAGTGAGATTTTTACATATCTGACAGTATGATTATGTAAAATTACATAAATGTAATTTTACATAACCGTCAATTTGTTTGATTATGTAAAATTACATAAATGTAAAATTACATAATAATGAAATCAGGTCGATATGTAAAATTACATACGCCTTGTAAAATTACATAATTATGTAAAAATACAGAAAAGTTAGGGCAACGAAAGTTGCCCTAAAATTATGTAAAATTCCCTGAATATTTTTAACAGTGTACAAAAATAAATGACAAGCAAAATCTATCACTGCTTATTATTGTTTAATAACCTTTTTTATTATTATACTCCTAATCAGTATAGTTATCTGATCTGTTATGTAGCGGTGTTAAGTTGAATCCATTGTGACAGTTTTACCTCAAGATATTGTACCGTCTACAAAAAAATATACAGTTCATTTATACTTAAAAATATACTCCGTGGGCTGGTAAAACCGACAGATTTTAACCACGCATTCCTGAGATCATAAGGAGCAAAAAATGTTAAATTCGTTTTGGTCAAATTCGGCAAAAAAAATATCCTTTTTTGCGTTTTCTGCACACGACACGTTTTTTTTACATCTTGTCGAAAAAAAACGTTACAACGAAAAAGTAAAGTTTTCTTATTTATAGATAAAACTTGTGAGTTTCCTTTAAAACTTTAACGTCTGTAATAGGTATGTCTAAACCAAGTAACATAGTGGCAGCGTCGCAGCCAAAAGGCGTTTTTCTCAAAGTTATTACAGAAACAAATTTTAAATCTGTTGGGTTTTACCAGCCCACGATGAATATATAATTTCTATGGCCCTTATAATATATATAAATCTATCAGTCAAAAGGTCTTAGCTTTATATAAGTGTATAATATAATAACGTCAAATATGTGATATAAGAAAGAGTCCCTTAAAGTTTCTATGAGTATTTTATTAAGTATTTCGTGTTGTTTGAGATACTTCCTTATGTTTATCAATTAAAATTTACTTGTTTATTAAAAAAAAAATAAACACAAACTGATGAAACTAATGTATACTAATAAAAAAAATAACACGAAATGAGTACATTTTGTACATAAATATTTCGTGTCAAGAACATGTTGTTATGCTGACGCTGCATTCAAGTTTTAATTCAAGTCCCGTGTAAGAATTTCAACACGGGCTCGAGAGGCCCGTAACTGCACATTATCGGCCCTCTCTATTAGTTTGATACACGCGGCTTTAATCTCGGATGAAACCAGCTCTAGTTTATGCCTGCAGGTTTACTAGGAAAATATGAAATAACGTTTTGAGAAAAGCTTATTCTAGTTTTTGATATGGTATAATATGCTAACAAAGAAGAAAAACGAACATTTTATATCGTCTAGCTTATACAAAATTAGGAGATTCAAACGTTTTCACATGAACAACGATACTTATGGATATCAAAACGCAGGCGAGGAAACTAAAACATGTACCGTATTGTGCCTTTTGGAAATTAATTCAAAACACCAAAAATTAAGTTCATACCTAAGTATTTTATTACATCCATGCATAAAATTGTCAGTTTTAATAAAATGTTATCATTATCACTTTCAAGTCATCATATCTAATACAATTATAATTATAGTAGTTAAATACCTGAATCACGCAGCTAAAAGCTTTTGTTCTAGAATGTACCTGTAAAAAAAAACATCAAAATTAAGAAAAGTTACTGAGAAATAACTGTTCACTAGTAGGGTTATTGAAATAGGTGTTGGTTAATTATGATATAATGTATATCTAAGTACTCTTGATCTGAAAATGAAAAACATCAATTGTAAATATCATCATCATCATCATAACTTAAGAGCTTTGCTCTTGTCGGTGGAGCAATCGCCAATCATTTCTTTCTTGTGCCAGTCTTTTAATTTCCACATACGACACTTTTTTTTATTTGGCTGAGATAAGTGATTCTAGGCCTCCCTTCTTCTCTTGTCTTTTCAATCCTGCCTTCCAGGATGTTTAGGAAAAAGTTATCATGCCGTATAAGGTATCCTAACATCAAGCCTCTCCTATTTCTTATTGCATTTAACAAGCATCGCTTTTCTCCTATCATTCTCAGGACCTCTTCATTCGTCTTTCGTTCCGTCCAGCTAATCCTCTCCATCCTCCGCCAACACCACATTTCGAAAGCCTCCAACCTCTTTCTATCTTGTTGTCTCAGTGTCCATGCCTCACTTGCATACAACGCAATGCTCCAGATAAACACCTTTATCAATCGTTTTTTGGCTATTTTTGAAATGCGTGCCTTAAGCAGATCTCTTTTGTAAATTGTAAATATGTATTTATTTACTTAAATCAGCATTCCTGTGTTTAGTATTGTGAATAATCCTGCATACACATAATTCATTTATATATATGCTGGATTATTAGGCTACAAAGTCCATTTTTAGCCAACATAAAATAAAAAAATTGTTATCACTTACAAAGTAATAACAATTTGGTCCATCGTTAAGGTTATTTAGGTAAAATACATGAATCGTTTATTGATACATATTTTATCGACTTGGGCCCAACTGAGAAGACTTTTATTTTTTCCCTCCCACGTGTGCAACACAACTTTATCAGAATGTCAGTCAAGTAACGTTTAAAAAAATTAAGTAGTTTTGTTTTTTAATATTACATGCAAAATTTTACTAACCATCGGTTTATGTAAAGATGCATTGTGTTTGATAAAGTCAACATATGAGGTTTATTTTTGTTTATTTGTAATTTTTGGATACATTAATCAGTCAACTAATTCAAAGTATAAGCTACTTTGTACCACACAGTATCTAACAATATTCCATATGATTTTCGTATTCATTATAAACATAGTATGAAGAGGCCGATAATTTAAATGGATTGGAAGAGCAATGTGTAGTAATAAAAAACGTATTTAACTGAAATAAGTTAAATGCGTTTAAGTTGCAAATGCAAATCAAATCATGCGATTAGTTGTCAAGCGGACCCCAGGCTCCCATGAGCCGTCGCAAAATACCGGGATAACGCGAGGAAGAAGAAGTTGCAAATGCAAGACTGAAGTGATCCCATAAGTGTTCCGCGAACAAAGTTTTGTACGGAACACTAATAACTAACGTCATATCTGGTAAAAATTCATACGGAAGAGTTGTAATATCGGCCTAGCATAACACTATTATCTCTGTTATATCACCTAAGCTTAAATAACTCATTTAGCACTTGAAAATCCCTAGTGTGTGTTCATGCTAGCTAGACCTTAATTCGTTAACGCGTAATGAGACCTTCTTTCTACCCCATAATTGAAATATTAAAAGTTGTAACTCCAACATGCCCTTTTATCAAAATGAAGCTCTTCATCAAACGGCATAAGGTTTAAAATCCTTGTATACGAGAATGTATCATATAAACTACATGGGATCTAAACAGCACAAGGAATGCAGAAGCTCATCGGGCGTTTTTGCGAAGGTAACGAAGACTTTTAGTGCCAACTGTATAACTCGTGACGTAAACGTGTCGTGATATAAATTACACCAGCAATGATACAGATTTTTCGCTTCTGTTCTTAATTTTTTACCTCCCTTAAGTAGGCAAACATAAATATAGTTAAATAAATAATACCGCTTATAATATAAAAACTTTTTACAAAAAAAAGAAAACCGACTTCGAAAAGGATGAAATAAAATATTATCCTTTTTAAGTCTATGCGTTACCAACTGATATGTTTGAAGTCGGTGCCAAGCCAACTTTTGAAGCATACCATGATTTTGGTGCGATTCTATAATGATTTACATTGGATTGCCTTACACGACGACAATGAACGTACTTTCGGTACAGTCGTCGTTAAAAATATGTTTACACTTTTCGTCTTATATTACATATTACAAAGGAGTACGGTGCAAAAGTGTAAACATATCTTTGACGTCGACTGTACATAAGAACACACGATCAAACCTTCTTGGTACAGTCCGTACCATCTTTGTCGGCACGCAAGCGTGGTATTGAGACTGAGTTATTTCCCGTCCCTTATTCAGAGGACTACATTTCAAAATATAAAACAAATCAAGGAATTTACGTTCTTGCCAAATTTCACGTAAAGCGGTTCAGTTGTTTAGCCATGAAAAGGCGACAAAGAGGCAGACAGAATTACTTACACATTTATAATACTCATTAGTACAGTTCTAATGGGATTTAAAGCTGATTATTTTTGACGGGTATTGTTACTACTTGGCTTGGCACCGACTTCAAACATATCAGTTGGTAACGCATAGACTTAAAAAGGATAATATTTTATTTCATCCTTTTTGAAGTCGGTTTTCTTTTTTTTGTAAAAAGTTTTTATTTTTCCATTTTTAGTTTTTAACGCATTGTTAAGTGCGCGACGCATGAATGAAAAACAACATCATGATTAACACTAAATTCGTGTACCTACTTTAATAAATATGTACTTAATCAGGAATTTTTTCGAGTCCGTCTGGGAAATTATAATTCCTGTCACTACACTAAATCCATCCTCCGCCCCGCCACTGACCCAATCCCTCAACTCCCCGATCACTCTACCTCACAGCGCATCAACCCCTGATCCATGAATCCCTCGACCCTGAACCAGCAGCCCTTCAACCGCCATTCCCTTAACTTCGCTTCGCCTTAACTCCTAACCCTAACCCCCGATCAGTAGCCTTACCAGCTTACCAAGAGTTTGACATTGATTTATTCGCTAGCGTGTGTGTAACTTACTTTCTTTGCATCTCGCTCGTACTGGCATATTAGTGCGAGCGAGATGCATAAATAGTAAGTTACGAAGACATTAGCGTCGCTAACTTAGCGAATATGTCAATGTCAAACTCGTGGTAAGGCTACACTTGGCTACACTTGCACTACATCAAATTGGCGGTTTTCGGAAGCAAATGCTCGAGTTACTTTAGAAAACACCGAAATCACTTTACACGTGCCTTTAAAAACTGAGGAGTTCCCTCAATTCCTCATGGATTCCATCATCAGACCAGAACCAAAAATAATACGGAAACACCTTGGAGGCAGGGACCGTATAACCGGTTTTATTAAATACCTGTATATAAACTGTCAAACGAATACCGGTTAAAATGTTATACCTATATTCGAATTAGAGGTATTGCTGTCATTCCGTTTTTGTCTTTATCGCTAAACTACACTAATTGACATAATGAAATACCGGTATTCATTAATACCTCAATAATAACAGGTATTCAGTATACCGGTAATGGTTATCGTATTTAATACCGGTATTCATTGCACTTGATCAAAGAGTAACCAAAAACTTTGCGACAAGAGGTTAAAGTTGTTGTTAAGTCCTCATGCTAATATTGATCGCAGTACAAGCGAAATATTTCATAATTTAACCACGAGCGTAGCAAGTGGTTCGAAATTGCGACCGTTTCAAAGCACGAGGTTAATGAATGAATTAATGAAAAGAATTAACCCCAGAAAACATTTCCATATGAAATATGAGCGCCGCGCCGGCGCGCCGCCGCCGCCATCAAAATTTTCGCGCCGCCGCCGCCGCCAAGATTTTCGCGTCGCCGCTGCCGACACTGCGCTATCGCCGTGGCATCGGCGTGACCTTGTTAGATACTAGAGTCTGTCTAAGCTAACTTTGCACCGATTTGAACAGAACAAAGTGAGGGAGTGTTATTATAATATAAACGTCATATTTTCATAGAAATTTGACATTAACGATGATATTTACACACGTTGTCGTTGCAAATGCTATGCAGATTAGTTTGATCGGGAATTTATTGCTTTTATATAAGGTGCTAACAAATTACAGCTTGGCAAAAAAGAGTAGAAATTAAAAAGTGGCAACACTGTAGTGTCGTCCCGTTTTCTTATATAAATTGGTTTGAAAGGGACGACACTACAATGTTGCCACTTTTTAATTTCTACTCTTTTTTGCCAAGCTGTAGGTATCGATATTTTAAGAGATGGTACTTTATATAAAAACAGTTAACTTTAAATAGAAATCAAGAAAACTTTTCATATCATATTTTTGTTTTATTTACCGAACAAAAAAATAAATTAAAAATAATATTAATAAAATTAATTAAAAATAATCATTACGTGCATTTAACCACATAAAGAAAAAATACATAGAGTGCTCATGCTCACTCCATACATCAGTTTTGGTACCAAAAATACTATTCTTTTCGTAGTCAACATTAGTATCGAGTAACGGAATTATCAGTACTGCTACTTGACAATAGATGTTGCACCGACCGAAAAGTCTAATGCTCAACAACTTTCAGCTAATATTAAACAAGGATTAACTGGAACTTATTTTCAACTCCTTCTGCTTTAATATTAGTTGTAAATAGTTGTTCAATACAATTTTCGTGAGTCGCGACATTTGAGACATCTAGTATCAAGTAGCGGTACAGATAATTCTGCTACTCGATGCTAAATGTCAATTACGAAAATAATAGTCTTTTTGGTACCAAAACTGATGTATGGAGTGAGCACTCTATGCTTACTATATTTGTCTATGATTTAACTGACAAGATGTTTAACACTTTCTGTTTTGCCAACAATTGTTTGTGTTAAATGTCATTATCATCAACGTGTCATTTCATTTATCAACGTGAAGTGGCCAGTTAAAAAGAGGTCTCATTTAATTATCTCATTAACAGGGTGATTTTACGTAGCAAATTTGTTTTCCAATTTTCCCAAAGAACATCATAAAACCTAAATGTTTCATACTTAAATATACTCCAGGAGTCGAGTATTATCAGCTGTAAAAATATTGGTAGCTAATTTGTTAGCACCTTATATTAAGTTCGGATATATAACTTTTTTGGCTAATATATATTAGACTGCATGCTTTCTCTTGTCTATGCTTAAGCTAAACATGTGGCAGTAGTTAGCGATTCGGTGGCCAGGCAATGTCAATGAATAAGAAATAGGTGATATGGAGTCTTACCTAATACGTCTATTCCAGAACATATCCTCAACAATTGAATGTAAAGGTATGAGCACGATAGTTGAAGTCACGCACACAACAACAAAATCATGTAATGACAGTGAGATTTTGAAATTAATATTCTTTTTAGGCTTCCGTATTTCGTACCAATATCAAGTTGATATCAACTAAAAAAGTTTCTTGAAGGTTTTTTTATAGGCTTTTAATATCGTACGTTTAAGTCGCATTCACTCATTGATTCATTCATACTATTTTTGCGATTAGTAGGTACTCTGTGCGAGCAGTGTGTGTAATCATTCACCTCTCCTGGCGATACGTACATATAATAACTATTATATTTGACTATAGCTACCCGCACTGACTTCGCACGGATAACACAAAACCTTAACAAATTGTACACCTAAACTAAAGCTTCCTCAAAAATCTTTCTATTGATAGCTGAAATCCGCATGAAAATCAGTTGAGTAGGTTTTGAGTTCATCGTGAACATACATTCATATAGTTACAGACAGACGCGGTGGGAGACTTTGTTTTATAAGGTGTAGTGAATTAGTGATAAATTCAATTAACAGTAACCTCACAATATAAAGATGTTCATTGTGCTGCTTATCTACAGTTCATGGCATGAAAAACTTTTTTCCTACCATAATTCAATAAATAATCCTTGAAATTAAAAGGTTTGAATTCTCTTCGCATAAACCAAGTTTTCAAGGCTACGCCGCCGATTCGCCGCCACCGCCAACCAATTTTGACCGGCGAACCGTCGCCGGCTAAATGCCTATCGGGTGGCGCTAGACGTGCGCGCCGCTCGAAAATAATTGGGCAACGGCGCGCCACCAAAAAATCCACGACGGCGGCGGCGTGGAATTTTTCAACTTTTCAATATTAAGACGTATAATGAAAAGTCATGCTTAACCCTTAAATCGACAAGGGAAAAAAATCTTAAAAAACTGTGTTAGTATCATTTTTTCGGTGTTATTATCTTATTAGGTATGTGGTTGTTTATTGTAGAAAAATCATGAAAAAAATCTATTTATAATAGTTTCGAAAAAAACATAGGTATGACAAATATGTTGGATGTTCCAGGTTCGGTGTAAATAAAAAGATACGCTGCATAATGAAAAGACGTCTAGTATTTTGGACGTTGCCGAATATACAGTACTTTATATGCATAAGGTTTTTTTTTGTCAATATCATGTTTTTTTTTAAATTATTATAGAATAATTGCTTTTAATTACAAATACACTTACTGATAATGTCAACTTATGTTATGAACTAAAGTAAAACCTACTATTTTTATATTTTTCCAAAAAGTTTATAGCTCGTAGGTGGTAAAATTTTACCAGTCATTGGCGTCATTTTATTAACATTAAATCGAACTTAGCGGGGTATCGTAGGATGCAGCAACATCTGAACAATGGTATACAATAATGCATGTAATTTTATCAATATTTTCGTAAGAACTTTCTTAAATGAAATCGGGTCTGTCTCTTGATGTCTTGATGAACGCACAGGAAAAAAAATCCGTAATAATATTTTTTTATCTATTTGGTTCATTACGTTGTAATAAGACAAATAATGACTTAGTATGGTGTTGGTGCGACATAAAATAGTAGAAATTCAATTATATAACCAGAAAAATTCCGTAAGTACGTAATTATTGCCATTTTTAAGTAAGTATTTTACGTCAAAAATGTGAGAGTTACGTAGGAAGTGGCGCCCGCAATAATTTTCAACTATTTCTTATCGGACTATAACCTATTACATATTTTAACGCTGCATAATACTGTCTTATAAAAAAATATTCGGCGCGAATTTTAAACTACCGGCGGCGGCGGCGGCGCGCGTACTCCTTATGGCGGCGGCGCGCACGTCTAATCAGCGCTCATATCTTTGAGATTATAAACTACATACATAATAAAATACAATTAAATCAACAATTAAAAAACAATTAAAAGAATCAAATGAACGCTATTAAAAATGTATTCGTCAAAATCATCACCTAACAGCTAATTTCACCAGCAACATGAAAACGGGCATTCTAAGATCCGAATCTTAAGTATTTACAACTTTACAAGCGGGCCGGACAACGTCCTTGACGAGTAGCGAAGGAACGAATCGTGGTACTACTACAACCGGTATTGGCACTTACTTATTACCGGTAATAGCTTTAGGAGTAAACTATCAAATAGTGGTATTTGTTGTCAATTGGCTAAACCGATAACACTATTGAATACCGGTATTCGAATACCTCTATTCGGAGCTTAAGTGATATAAATACCCAAATTCAAATTACACCGGTTATACCTCAATAATAACCTGTAGTCAGAATACCGGTAACGGTCCCTGCTTGGAGGTAACTCCTTCCAAACAAAAAAAGAATTACTCAAATCGGATCACAGGTGCCGGAGTAATTGCTGAACATACTACATTTAAAAAATCATCATCATTATCATCAAAACAATCATCATCATCAGGTCTACTTCATCAAAGTGGTGGTTTTCGGGAGAAAATGCTCGAGTTGCTTAAGAAAACACCCAAATCACCATGCATGTGCCTTTAAAAATTGAGGAGTTCCCTCAATTCCTCATGGATCCCATCATCAGAACAGAACCAAATTAAAATGGGACCAACTCGGAGGTAGCTCCTTTCAAACAAAAAAAGAATTACTCAAATCGGACTACGGATGTCGGAGTAATCGGTGAACGTACATAGAAAAAAAAAATAGCCACAACCGAATACAGAACCTCCTCCTTCTATGAAATGGAAGTCGGTTAAAAAACACGACTACGATCTGTGAGCAACTGAGCACTTGAACAAATTAACGATTTTATTTTTATCAAGCAGGTATGTCTGCAAGCGATACTATACTTTTTTCCGTACGTAAGACAATAATGGTACAAACATTTTATTTTAATTTTTAACAAGCAGAAACGTCTGCTAACGATGCTACTAAGCTATGAATAAATTTAAAAGTGGAAAAATTACCACCCAAGACAGTAATTTTTCCACTTTTAAATGTATTCAAAACATTTAATTTTTTATAATTAAAATTTTCTCGTTTAGGTATTTAAGGTTAACAAAATTAATTTCATAAATTTTTATCACTTTTATAATAGTTACAATTAATACTTCTTGAAAAATTATATACGCGAAAGGCACTGAACTGAATAGTTCTTATAACATGCAGGTATTTTTATACATACCAACTTATCATATCTGATAAAATACATGTTGTTATTACACCTACATTAACTAATAGGTATAGTATTTAAAAAAAAATTAAAGCTGTATCTGCCCATCAGAAAACAAAGTCGTATGGAGATTCACTTATATCCATAATTAGAGTTTTGCAGTCAAAATAACACAGCTAAGACCCAATAAAACCTAAGTCGTGTAGGTGTATATAATAATCGTCCCGTCGACATAAAATGATCACATTCTCTGAACACCGATAGAAAAAACTGATTGCGAGCATCAATCCTTAGAGCCGAGCTAATTTCAGCTTTAGAACAATGAAGTACGACTTATTTTGCAGTGGTCATAGTGACCAAGATAATAGACCGCTGTAAGAATGCCGGACTCGTACGGAACTTAATTTTTTTTTCTTTGGGTAATTTTATGTCACTCAAGGTGGTAGATTATTTTTGTGTGAAAAATGTAAAAGGCGTTATGTTAAATTTTCTGCCAAATATTATTAAAAATGGCATGTTAAAAAATAATAGTATGACAACAATAAAGATTGCTTATAAACAAGGTAAATAACACCTTCTTGAGATTTGTAACGTTCGTAGTAAACCTATATTAAAAAAAAATATATGTACATTACGTATTTAGATAATCCTCATTTATGTTTGTATATACGCATGTACCTACCTAGCTACTTACCAAAAGTTTCAACAACAAAAACCGTCTCAAACCGTGAGGGTACACAAAGGCTTATCGATATAATACATTTTATGTTATCTACATAACAAAAAGCTGACGTATTACACAGCATGTGCGGTATAATGCCAGAAACACATATAACAATACTAAGTTGACATATTAGAAAATATGTTAACACCGTCCCGAATCCGGAATGCCGCTACTCATATTTATAAAAATACGGAGAACAATGCTCTGTTAGGTCCGGGGGACAAAATGGAAAGAGCTCCGACTTTTGTGTACACAGAGAACAATGCCGTGTCCAGAGGGCCTACCGCCAACATCAAAAAATCGAGAAACGTCATCTGCCTGAAGCCTCTTTGTCGTTTTAATGTTCAAGAGCGATAGAGAGGCAGATAACGATTTCCGAATTTTCGATGTTGGCGGTAGGCTGAGTAGGCTCTACGGAGACGACGTTGAAGTTTGACAAGTATCTAAATACCACCTTTATACTAATTTAAAAAGTATGTACAGAAGTACATACCAAGTACACGTAAGTAAGTAGGTACTAGGCTAATAACAACATTAAACTGAAAGGATACCTAAATAACATTTTGGTTTAATCTCAGGCTGATAAAAATCGTCAATTTACAATCGTCTTTACTTAGTCAACGTCAATATTGTTTTCTTGACGATTACGTTTGTACCTTATTGGACAGTAACAAAACACATGTATATTTACTATTAAGATTTTCACATCTCGAATGTATATATATCGTCACAATCTGTTCCTATATTCAATACCTAACCAATTTTAGAACCAACGCAAGGAAGCCTATATCAACAAACCACAAATAACCATCTTAACAAGAACCCCATCTCTTTAACGGGGCTCATAATAACACAAGAAACGCATACGGCCAGTTTCTAACACGGTTCAGAATATACTGGAACGCATTTGTATGAATTGACACTTGTAAGGTCATTGTGTAGGACCTTTGGCTGTGTGACCCTACCCTTATATGTGTACATGCTTTCACTTTAGTTCTGCGTTTTTGAATGGGTACCCATTAAAATTTATAATGGGTATATGTTGGAGACTTTGTTTAATGTTTTAGGTGTTTCGTTTGAAATGACGCGACAAATATTTTGACATGTTTTTGGATATTGACGAAACACGGTGAAGTAAACTTGAATGTGTTAACAATGTTCCAAAGTTTGAGAAACAATAATTCTTATTTCAAAATGGTGGATATGTAACACAACTTTTATGTTATGTTAAGTACCTACTCTCGGTAGACAGCACAGATGCTGTGATGACAATGCCTACAAAAAAGTCAGAAGCGTGTATTTGGGCATACAATTTATACAGTGTACCTAAAACCAAATGGGTACGTTTTAAACAACGCTGTAGCTGTGAGACAATTTAAATACACTATGCGACGGTCCAGTTAAATGAAAAATACCTGAACAAAACACACAGCGAGCCTTGCTTTGTTTAAGAGACACACGATGTTAGAGAACTAAATCACAGCATTTAATACAGCAACATGGCAACCTGGGTCGCGACACAGTACACAGAACTAATTGCATACTACTTCCATGGATAACTTTAGTATTAACTTATATGCCAAAAAATGAACGTAATTACTTGTGTGTTTTTGAGCTTAGAGCGGTACGCTTAAACTACTGATTACATGAAATTGGCCATGGAGATTTCTTTGGGTAGTACGTAACGAAGGATATATATAATAAAAAAATCGATTCAAGAAAAAAATACAAAAATCAGGAAGGGATGGAAATATTCACGCGGGTCTGGCAAGCTTCAGTAGCTCAGTTGGTTAGAGCAATCGGACAGGTGTTCCGAAAAGTCGCGTCTGGAGCGGTGAATTTTTCATTTTTATTTAAGTATTTTTAAATTGGTAACATAGCTTGCAGACAATATATACAGATATTTATTAGTATTTATTAATATAGTAATCGTACTGTTTATTAGATGTTCGCTGCAGTAGGTCTGAATTATGCGTACGCGGGCATCGGCTCGCTGATAAAGTGTGAAATAGTGCGCGAGCGCCGCGCGCCGTGCGAACAGCGCCGAGCGCCGGAGGATTAACAGGGGGTGCGTGTACTTATAAAATACCGAAAGGACAAATACATAATGTACATCGACGGGGATTCATTTCTAAATATTTAATTACAACCAATTCCGAAATTCGGTAGTCTTTAGTAACTAACGTTGAAAACTGAACGATTTTCGGAAAGATTTTTTGTACGTCTTGTACGTCTGTGCGTTTGCCTCCCATGTTATAAAAAAATAGCAATTGTTGTTTGATTATTTGGTTAGACAATAGAAAATACTTTATGTAGGTTTCTTAGCTTTAATTCATGCAAAACTATGATATAGATCCAATGAATTAACTTGTCAGCTTTTATTCTGTTAGATTTTGACTTCATATTTGAGTAACAGTTGGGGAACCTTGACAGAAACGAAATGTCGTCGAGTGGTCACTAGCACTAAATGATTATCACCAAAATCCAAGGAGGATATGATTCGTCGGCTGTCAAATGTGACATTTCTGGTTGATTACAAATTAATAACAAGATATTACCAACAGTCCTCATGCACTTCCTATACAAAAAAAAACTGGATCCAACGCTGGCTAGCTCAATATTTTACCTTGAATAAAATCGGATCTGAAAACTTCTAACTGCAGTAACATTTCCACACAATTCTCGGGCTCAATTGAATTTCATTTCCCTTTCAATTTGCTCTATTCCCAGTTTAAGAGTCCTGCGCAGCGTAAAATGTGACCGTGGGCGTCCCAATAACAAGGGTTTGTGTTTAGACGACAACTATTGTAAGAATCGCGCGATGGGATCGCACTTTCTGGATCTATAGGGATCTAAGGCCGTTATACACACGGTTAACAAGGAATTATAAGTATAAAGTAAAAGTTTCATTTCTTTGTGACAGTATTTCCGTGCTGTTTTGTTCACTTTCTGAACTTCCCAAAACTACCCGTTCTAATGGTATCAAATCGTTCATATGTTTGTAATATTTAATAATGTATTACTCGTAAGTATGTCTCACAGGCCAATTCGAACGTACACTGACATTAGAATGATATTTGAATCATATCATTTAGTTTTTGTACGTCTCGCTCGCGCCAATACATGTAGGTACGGACCGAAAGCGGACGAGCGAAATGCACGATATTTGAATGACTTCAGTTAGATGTCAGTCTGATATCAGTGTACGTTCGAATTACCTTGTCAGTTCTTATTTTTTTTATAATGGATTGATGAGTAACTTATTGAAAATTTCATTTTAATTTGAAATGAATCAAACCGCATGCAAGGTTATTTTTGCTTCCACAAACACTCGTACAAGATGATAACAAGACGAATGTATTATTTTGGCACTTCGACGTACGTGCCAAAAATCGTACAGGTGGTCCTTCCATTCCTTCCCGGCCGTGTGTCCCAACCACATTGGCATATAAACAGTACCAAATGTACAAACCGACAACCTTAGAACGTGTAGGTATCGCATTAACGACGCATTCTCTAGCACTTATGTTTATTGCGAACGGGACAAGTTACTTTCAACGTTTTAGTTATTTGTTGCTACATATTATTATACTTATCCAATAAAACAGCTACAACTGCAGATCGAAATCTGAAATGGTGGGGGTTTCAATAAATCTATATGTAGTTTTGAGGACTAATTTTTAGTAATGCTGTTTTGATGTCCACTTTGTTTTAATTTTAAACTAAATTATATGTAATGAAAGTTTTGATATTAGGATAGCAATTACAGAAATGAGAACTATAGAAAACCCAAAACCACTTCTTAGTTACATCTTAACCTGAATACAATATTGTTGAGTCTTTACAAAAAAAGCATTTACACAGAGTACAACACTCGTGTTGTAGTCTTCTTATTTGTCCTATTAAAAATTTAGTTTAGGTGAGTGATTTCGTGTCAATGAAACCCCGTCACTACTAACTATAAGTACCTAGGTGTCACTATATTGTGCGTGAACGTATTGTGCTCCAGTCGAGAGTATAATAAGTATAAGTACTGTATGTGCAGGTTCTTGAGACTAAAAATCTTAGAGCACCATAAAACACGATGAACGCAGTATTACGGACCAATAAAATAATCCTACAAATATGTGAAGTTGTTGCTAAATCTCGCATAAACGCTTATTTGATTCAAAGCTTTTATTGCACACCGACTCTAATCGAAATTATCAAACCGACCACCAACCTAAGATAACTAACATTGCTAGATCATGCAGAGGGTTCAATAATAATATTTCTGCTGATACAAAGTACATAGGTCAAATAGGTTTACGTTTAATTGTATAAAATCTTAAAATCACAACCAGAAATTAGGCTTCAGCATTGGTAGGTACTTCCTTAACTTTGGCCTCTCCTTCGCCCTTCTTCTTTCTTCGTTTCATTCGCCTTTTCTTTTTTTGCGTTTTCGCGTTCGCCTTTGTACTTCTTACTAATTTTATGTTATTTTTAATATGTCTTTTTGTACAATAAATATTACTACTACTACTACTTTCGGCAGCAGAAGACACAACTTTGGTATGACGAAGTCAATTTACCAGTTTACCAGTAGGAACGAAAGGTAGATTTACCTTTATAAAACATCCCGCCATTTGCCTGTATCAAAGACCTCCCGTAATAGGCAGCTTTACGATCACACTAATTGGCAATACCAAATACACGAGAAATATGAATAAAGCTACGGCTGCGTATGCGCGCTGTAAACGTCGAAGTTGCATTGTGTCGGATTGCAGTGCGAAGTTGGAATAACCTGAAAAAAAGGTTTGTGCTTACTGTACTCACCTACTATTATTACCTTCGTTTATTGGTACTTGCTAAGCCTCTACACTTAATTATGCTATAGAATTTTGGCTTTAAGTCGTACACAGCAATACCTTCAAATCTAAATTCTTTACTTTGAAAGAAAATACTTAATAATTTTGCTTCCACTGGGCTGAGTGGTGTTAAAGTAATTTGCACCTTAACTGCAATCGTAAGGATGCCTGCCTTAGTTCCCAGTAAAGTTTTCGTCGCTAAACTGAAACAACTTCCTCGGCAATAGGAATGGCTGCATAGAGTGCATAGTTAGGGAGGTTTATTGCTAACGGTACCTGTAACTAGCGCGTAACAGTCCATTGTGTGCTGCAGAAACGCGTCTGCTCAAAAATTACACGCCGCGCTGTGCTGTTAACTTTGTAATACTTTTTTTTAAACTAAGGGTCCTGAAGGGGATAAAACAAACAACCCGATAGTGGACAGGTACAATTTAATTGCCGGCCTGGTTAAGTTTACACTTTTGAGCTTAAACACTACTTAACGACTTATTGATAGTAAACTAAATTTATATTTATCTAACCGGGTTTTAATTATTGTTGGTGATACTTGGTCGATTGCGCTATTGGATAGTTAATACTAAAAGGTGAATAGTCCAAAATCGCAGTTTAGGAAAAAGTAGTGAAAGGCTTAGCTGCACTGTAGCGACAGTCGACGGCTCTCTCTCTCGACCAGATGGCCGGAGGTTCCAATAGCTCCGACTCTGGCGGGGCCAGCTGCACAGGTCGACTGGCACAGAATCTGGCCTACCAAAGGCCGCGCCCCTAGTAGACACCTCCTGGGGGAGGAAAATCGTCTTGCCGGGGTTTATGAGTGATCGAATATCAACTCCGAAGTGCCCAGGACGCTCCTGGTTCGCCCTTTCGGGAAACGGGTTAACCTCAAGGTACACCTGAGGGCAGGCAAAGATGAGAACGTTGTCCCAATTATTTAATATAAAGCCGAGCCCGGCTAGGTCGGGGAAGAAAATCCAAGTCCCAAAATGGCCGAATCATTCTCCCTCGGTGCCTCCTCTTCGATGTTGCCAGGGTTACAATCCCAAGGCATTTAACAAAACTGACGTGAAATTCTAAATACGGAAATTAGAACAGAGCGTGGTAAACGCTGCTGGACAAGCACGGTATGATATTTTTAAGAAAGGGAAAGGAAGACTCGACAATCTATACATTCCTACCCGTTCATGGAGAATGATAATAATTATTTTGGTAAGAACTAGTTGGCGATCGAACTGGTTTCGAAGGGATTCAGACCTATCTCCCTGGCAACACGGAATCGCTGCCAACTTGACAGTCCATCGACACTATTCGAGACACAGATTTAATCGCCCGTCCGGCTTCATAGAAGTATTTTGTTATCTAAATATTTTTCCATTACACGTAACTTCTGGAACAGGGCTGTTCCATGTTCGCAGAGTTATTTGACGGGTGGCGTAATGCTGGCTACCAAAATTTAAAAAAAAAATGTTTAAAAACTCCCAAAATGTATTTTGTTTGTAGTTTTTATATCTCCTTTAATAATATTCATTTTTGTAATTTACTACTTTCATATGGACAGAGTAGATTCCTTTGTAGGTATAATCGAAAAGCAGATTATGAGACCAATTTCATTGGAGATCCACACCGAACCCATACATTTATATTCACGCAAAAAGCACTGAGGTAACAAACATTACAACTAAATTGAGAAGATCTTTTTGGATTTCTGAAATAGAGTCGGTTACATACGTTTAAAGTATTAATTTTATTATAAAATGGCTGTTTATTGCTAAGTATTTCCCATAATTATTAATATTTAATATAAACATATGTAAGCCGAATTAATACAGTATGTAGGTAGTTTTAGCAATCTCACGTTTTCTTGTAAGCACTTATAAAGTTAATTATTTTATCTAGCACTCAATGCTATTAGTACCAATGGCAATTATGAAAACTCATAATGTATATGTGTTTCTCATAAGATACTAGGTACAAAATAGTAGCTATACCTAGTTATATCTTGATAGTATATTTCGAGTGTACTAAAAAGTCTGTCATGTCCGTACCAACCAGTATATTAATATAAAAATACAATCTTAGGAAATACAAATGGATAATAGGTATGTAATTGTTTACTTAAATTAACTTGTTAATTGTAGTGTTTTCATTAACCGCACGAACGCTGTTCACATGGCAGAAGTGTATTAATTGTCCCAACCCATTATCGTTATTAGCTGAACACGAAAAGGCGACACATTTCTCTGACATCGTTTCTGTCACTCGTCGTTGTCGGATTGTTTGTCGCTTCAGCTAGCACAATACCCCTATATGAAAAAGCAAACGCGATGTTTTTACGGCAACTGCTACAGAAACGTTTCAAGGTCACAGCACAGAATAAATAATAGTACTAAGTACAGAAGATTCACTCCCTAACAAAACGTGTCTGTTACGAAAGTTACCATTAGGACTTATATGACCGCTAGGTGGCGCAAGCGCCACGCGCGGCCTATGACTAGCCACCAAAATTGGTGTGGGACAGATGTACTTGTAGCTACTTGTTGCGATGCGACGAAATCACGGAGTGAGCCATGCCTTGTCACAGATAAAAGGGTGACAATGGCCATGGCGGTCAAGTGGTTGAAATAAAACTATAACTTAAAGGCTTAAAGGATTTCGTGGCTCGAGTTCAACAACCAGATCTTTTTTATGGAACCTACTCGAAATGCATATAGGTATTAAAGTTATTGCAATATTTCTGTCACTCTCATATCCACTAAGAACAAAAGAGACAGTGCAACGGAAGCATAGTATTGTAACTGTAGTTTTTATGTCCATCAATTTTTATGGATCGTATCTGTCAGAATTTATATGTATAATTCGTTCTTTTGTAAGGTTAATTTACGATCTTTGGTTAATTTATATTTTCTCAGACAATGTGTTTTCCGTGTTAAAAGTTAACTGCGCGGTTTAAATGAACTATGACACCAGATATTATTTGCTTTGAGAACCAAAGGCATGCGGGTGTAATAAAATAAAATATTTTACTTTCCACGGCTCCAATTTTCAGTGACATTCCATTTCAAATCGTAAAACTTGTTGTCCATTAAAACTGGAGCTTACTTAGGACGAAGTTTGAAACTTCAGTGTACAGTTTTATTGTTTCATTTGTTTGTAGACCGCAAATAAATAAAACAAAAACATAAAAACTAATTTAATTTTAAAACATGGTATGTTGTTGAAAGTAACGGGAAAAGAAATACCCAGTTGTAATTGTCTACCTATGTCTTTTATTCGTCCAAAGATAAACTTTACTAACTATTAAGGGAAGTGGATAGAGTAGTATAAAGTGGTTATATGCCTGCAGAATCTCAAAATCTTTAGCTTCTAGGATAAAAAAAACATACGCGTGTTCTCAAACTTCTTATAAATAAAGATAATTTATTAATAGGCCAATTGTTAATGTTAAAGTTTGCGTTTGGAAAAACTTCCAGCGATCTCGTCGGGAGATTCTCGAGCGGCAGGGGGCGTGAGGCCATTAGAAGCGCGGTTCGTGATAAACTTATTAACTGATATATATCGGTCCATTGTACGATAATAGTCATAGCTTTTATGAAATTTATGTGATGCTGCGAGGATGGATGTTCTTACTAACTTTATCTAATAGTTATGGCGTACTTACACACACCGAATTTCGTGAAATTTGACTTGTAATTTATTCAAGGGGAATGAAAATGGGCATCACATTGTAATTAGGATCTAAATTCTCCTTTTAAAGTGTATTATATTGGATTATATTATGCATTTATATTAAGGGTGGGTGCCGAAGGGTGGCATAGAAGCTTATTACTTAACCTTCGCTTTCCAACTGTATGATGTCCATCTGTCTGTCTGTGTGTATACCATGAGTTTTAAAACAACAAATAATAAAAATATATTTAATTAAAATTAAAGACGTGTGGGACGTTACCGTATAAGACCACGTGAAGGACTTGTAACATGATAATAAAGAAAATTACTGACAGATAGGCGGACGGACAGACGGACACACGGACAGCGGAGTCTTAATAATAATAGGGTCCCGTTTTTACCCTTTGGGTACGGAACCCTAAAAACCGGGCAAGCGTAAGACGAAATGATGAGAAAACATGTGAAGAGAACCCGCGCTGCTCCTGGGTACCTACATGAAGCCGCTATTGCGCGTTACCAACACATTCTGTGAGGAGACAAATAAAATATGGCAAACGTAAAGCACGTATCTATGCAAAATCTCTATCGCCTCAGTCGCTGTTTTCGTGGCCCTATACTAACGGTCCAATCAGATTTATGATGCTGTTTCTGCGCGACGAGTGCGCTAATTGGTGCGTGCCCGAGGATCGTCGGTCTGCCTAGCGGTAAGTCTTCGCCACACGCGGCATCGTGGGGATTTACCCACTCTACACATTCCCTGGCGAACTGTGACTGGACAACCTTCTCTTTAACTGAAATAGATGTCATACTCGAGATAAAGTGACAGAGCCCCCCGGTGGCCGAGGACGGAACCTTTCTCTCCCTTCGTTCCACAATCTTGTACAAATCGACCTATAGGTAGTTCCAAACTAAACCATGGGTGTGTATACCCATAGAAACTTAATCCATATTATATGAAACACATCGCCCCGAAATGAAATAAAATGTTACAAAAACATGATGTCATTAATTTACCGGTATGCCCAAGATCGCTAATACTTTGTAGCCAATTCTACGTATACATTTTCGTGCGTAATAATTGTACGTTTTACGCACGAAAATGTTTGAAAATAACATTCGTTCGCCCCACTTACCTACCCTTGGTTTTAACTTTTATATACCAGCGTCGAAATGCTAAACTGTGATTCAATTATTTTTTTATGAATTTTATGCCATAGGAGGTAGGTAATTATACCCTCTCTCATGGACACCTGCAACACCAGAGGGATTGCAAGTGCGTTGCCGGAATTTAAGATGGGGTCTCTTTTCTTAAATGTTTGAAGGTCGTACCGATCCAGAAACGTCCTCAGTTTTAGATTAACGGCTCGATTCGGAAAATGAATGAAGAAAATCTCTACTAGACCTCAACAAGTTACGATATGGATAATTTAAAGTTATTTGTAAGATAGATATGTCAAATTTGACGTTTCCGCAATTCTGGAGGTCCTCTTGAACGATTTCGACAAGTTATGACTTAGATATCCAAGTCACATCTAGTCGATATCTAATATAAATCTAGTTGATCTCTATATCGTCTCTAGATCTTGTGATTATCTCGTTTCCCGAATACGCGTGTAAAAGCCAACAAAATTTTCAAAACCATTATCCGTTCTATAACGAAGCTTACTACTGGGGGATTTGGTTCAGCTAGAAACATTTATGTTGCGTTGGTTTTCCATTCGAATGCGAATGATTTGTAAGTATTTGTACAGTTAGATAAGAGAAGTTAGTCTGGAACGGAATGCCTTAAAGTTACGCGGCTTTATTAGGAGACCCTTGTATAAGGACTGTCGTACTTAAGAGTCCCATGGACCCGCCGCCAAAAGGCCGCTCGCATACAATGAAGAGCTCTCATTAAAAAAAATGCTTTTTTTTAATTAAACGAATCTATTAGGCATGTACATTTACTGGCCTGGTACTACATAGTTCTTGTTGTTAAAAAAATAAATCACACCAAACAAAGAAAATAGAGCTTTGTATAGCAATGTTTAGCAAAGAAAACTTGGGTTGGATCCGGTGTAGCTTTATTTGATGTTCATAAGCGCATTGTAATATGCTTACTTGAATAATAAACTCTTTAAATTTGATCTTTATCTTTAAATTTGATTTTGTTTCCGAATCTAGTTTTGAAATGAGAGCATAAGAGTAACATTCCATTTCCAACGACAGCTGCAATACTGTCAATTTTACTATGGAAATTGACAATGACAGCGACGCGTTCAGTACCGGTAGTGCAGCTGCGGTTAGAAATGGAATATTACCATAAATAAATTCGAGTTTATGCCGGCGGCTAGGTTCGTGTGACTCTTAAGCGACAGATTAATTGCGAAGTTTCAACCGATAACATGCGTAGCAATGTTTATGCCGTTTGCCACTATTCGGCTTACAGTAAGTAGGTATGGCAATTATGTTTCTTACGATTTGTATAGTCCTTTCGTTTTAAGTGAATACAGAGACAAATAATTGCTGTAAGTGAATATTAAACTGCAGCTATACAATTGCATTAATTATTCATAAAAGCGTGCATACAGAGCTGTGGCTAATTCCGTCATAGGGCCTATTCCATCCACTAGTTTTTCTCGAACAACGAACAAAATTTATAATTCGACAAAGCAGCGATTGATTTTAGTTTCAACGAACAAAAACATTTTTTTTCCTACCATTAAAAATTTTTAAAAATACATATACGCTCGTGGACGTATTGACCTTGCATCGAAACTGAACACTACAAGTTTAGGTGATTTTAAGAAAGCTAATACGAAAGACGTTTTAGGTCTCCTAATTATACTCCTTTCCATTTTAACTCACAGCAAAAGTTCTTAGAATCGTTGAACGAAGGCAATTCAAGTTAGGAGTTAATTTTTGGTTTACTGCACATGGGCAACTTAATTATATGCCCCAGCTGGATTACTATTAAACGTCTGAACTTTACTGGAATTGGCCGACAATTAACGCAAAACAAGGTAATCTAACTTAATGAATACTTAAAGCAATATAGATTAAGTTGTTGTGTTGCTACAACGTTGATAAAAAAAAGTACTTACATGTATTTTGTAAAAAAAAATAAACTCACTTAACCTTTGGTATGCTTAGGAGCAGATCTGCTCCATATATATAAATTCAACTTAAACATGTATTTATTATGATTGCTATACCGGGTGTGGCCTGTAACACGAGCAAATAATTAAAACATAACTAGATTGTACTCCGCACCGTTTGAGGGTGACACTTTTGTTCAACAACTTTTAAAAATTATTAGGTAGTTATTTAGACTCCCTATTTTTTTCATACAAAATAAATATTATCTTCAATGGACGCCATCGCCACGCCATATCATTGTGATTGACGTTGCTTGTCAAGCCTCGTAATACTTTGCGTCTTTGAATAACTTTTAAACTGTATTAAAAATCAAAGTACAAGTTATTTTTAAAAGTCGCTGAACTCAGTATGAGGAATACAGCCTACAGTTAAATTTTTTGCTGATATTACAGGCCACACCCGGTATAAATGAAAAAAATTGACAGAGACATACGAAAGGTTAAATAGGCATATCTATGGAATACAATGATATCGATAGCGATGTTAATAATGCTGAATTAGAGCTATTGTTTTTCATATGTAATAAAATTATTTATTAAAAGTACAAACGAAATGGAGATGGCGAAAACCAAAGCGAATGTAATGGAATGAAGGTTTGAATAACATCGCTTCAAACATGACGGAGCAATCGACATCGGCTTTCCATTAAATAATACCACAAATGTGGCGCGTTGATACCTTACAGCTGGCCTAACGCATAAGCTTATATTGTTTTGTCATTGTTTGGTACGCTAATTGTGGCTGGTGCAAGTGCAACCACATTTGGAATATATGTGACGTTCCCCGGAAAAGGTACCTTATGGCTTGCGTTGCATAGCGCCGCAATAATATTGGAGCGATGTTAATAATAGCGTAAGCGCCAACCGCCATAACGTACCTTTACTCGTGGGACGTCACATATAAACTTAATTAATAATTAAGTGTTTATTGCAATTTTATACAATCTTGCTTCTCCCTATTTGCTTCTCGGTGAAATTAACATAACATTATATTACATAGAACAGTTGGAATAGGTTTTGGGGTAGGTCTAATTTTCACAGACACAGATTTTGATATTAGAACAGTTGGAATAGGTTTTGGGGTAGGTCTAATTTTCACAGACACAGATTTTGATATTTTATGTTCTACCTTAGGCGTCTCTTTGACATAAGTACTAAAAATCTAGGAAAATATCATGCAAACAATTTTTTAAATTGGTATTATAGGTACCTTGTTGTAGTATTATATGGACGCCGCTTTTAATTATTTTTTCTGGGATGAAACTAATTGGTCTAGCACCTAAGCTACGCGATTATCTCGGATATTAGCCCTACCTCTTCCATACATTTTTTCGTAGGTAGTTTTATCTACTGTACTATAAAGCGATACGAAGTGATATCTTTTGGATAATTTAGACCTATTATCAAAAGTATGTGGAAGGTATCATCTTGGGTCGTCCCATTCGTTTTTCGTCAAGTTCTTAAATTAGTCCTATTCTGCTTTCGTCACGCATTCTACATTGAAAGCCACCGACGATTGTGACGAATGTAGAATGAGTGACGAAAACAGAATAGGACTAATTTAAGAACTTGAGGAAAAACTAATGGGACGACCCAAGACGATACCAAATTATTACGTTGTTTCAAAAATCTTAACTGAGTCCAGAACCAGACAAAAACATTTTTGTAAAGAATATCCTTATAAGATAGACGAAAGATAGATTGCAATTCTAAAAGCTATGTAATTCGCGGGCATTTCTGTTGCAGCTGGGATGTTTACCCTCTATACGCGTTACCCGCCGTCGCTTGTACTTCGGGCTCGAGCAGTAACCGCAGACCGTACTCTACGCAGCACCACAGTGCCTTCGAAATAATAAAGCACGATTGCGTCCGCGCCGCAAACTCGCCCAAATTGTTTCCCGAGCAAGAAGCCTCAGAATGCCATTTGCTGAGCCCATGAAGGGCAAAACGCTAAGACTCGAGGGTTAATACACAACATACAGAAGATGAAACATTTTGTTGCTTATCGACATTGCTGAAACGAAACTTCAAGTATAAAACACTAAAGTGATACTGATGACGATAAATGATTGAATTGTTATAACATAAACACGATCGTGTATGCTTGATTTTTTCTTATTATTTTCCGGATATAGTACATTTCGATGCTAGTGCGGAAGGTATGTCATTACTTCACGAGTACCGAGATATCTTGCCACGAGCCGCAGGCGAGTGGCAAGACTCGGGACGAGTGAAGAATGACATTTCCGCACGTGTATCGAACGACGTTTTTTAATACAGTTGCGAAAAAATAAGAAAAACATTGTTAATCGTACACTAAACAAAAGTGGTAACAGTGACAGCTCGGTTAGACGTCGTCTTTAAGTATATTATATCTATGGGCGTTTGGCAGCTATTCCGTTCCATTCAGTCAACTTATTAAGGTGCAGTGAGTTCAGAAAACGGAGTTTTTTAAAAGCCGTAGCTCTTTTTTGGATCACAATACGGCTGCCATACATTCAATTAGCAAACTTGAGGGCTTTTTCTAGTGAGTGGAGTGATTAGAATCCTAAGTTTTTGACTTTTGCTCGATAGAAAACGATCACGAACATAGGTCTAAAACGGACTTTAAAGATTCGTAACAATTTGTGCACAAAAGATAGAAATATGAAAACTGCTTCTATGTACGCGCAATTGTATGCTTGAACGACTACCAGGATTACTTTTTTTTTTAATTTCACATTCACTAAATAAGTTCGAAAATATGATATCAGCGGTTCCGTGCACGCAACTTCTTTGATCAGATGCCCGCTGGGCTCGGATCAAAGCACACGTATCGCGAATTTAATTAAAATGACAGTTGATTTTGGCATTTATTTCGACATAATTTCGACATTAAGTCATATACATATACGAAAAAGTATACCAGTAGACAAATAGTATTTAAAAAAACAGGGTAAATAATTATCATCACATGGAGCTCGAGTCTCATCTTAGATTTGATTTGTTGGGGCATAATGGTTGAAAAACGCAGTAAACTATCTTAAAACAATACAATTCCAATATCATTTAAGTAATTTGCTCCTTGAAACCCGGCTTAGAATGAAAAAAGTTTGAAGACTCATACTTATTGATTGGAATTAATTTTCATTATGCTGGTATTAATATTGCATACCTATTTGACGTACTTTTGTACGTCAACGTCAATGAACTGTGATGACAATGTTGTGATCTTGTATTTATGTTAGAGAACTTTTGATCTTCAAATATTACCTATTAATACGGAACATTATGTAAATATTTCGTGTACTACTTGAAAATCGTGCAGTGGTACACCTATTTTGTTGCTGTGAGGTCCGTCTAAGATAGATGTATAATGCGGTTACGTGCTGTTCTGCAAACCTTCATGAAATCAAGAATAAATAAACGGCTATGGTCTAGCCTCAGCGAGTTTTTGCGGCTTGTGAGGCCGAGATATACATTATACATACTGGCCTACGAGGCTTACAGCCCAAAACCACTGCGGTGCCTGGTTTGTGATTGCCTATGTATCGAGTGTTATACTAATTTACTATAAAATAAAACAAAGTTTTTCGTTCAATGATATTCTGTGCATATTTAATTTTATACCTCGTCGATGACAAACAAGCATACGGCCCGTCTGATGATAAGCAATCTTCGTAGCCTTTGGATGCCTGCAACTCCATGCGCGTTGCCGAGTCTAACACTCCGCACCCCTCGTTGATAACTGGCAACCATACTCACCGGCAGGAAGGACACTATGAGTAGGGTCTAGTGCTAGTGTTATTTGGCTGCAGATTTCTGTAAGGTTGAGCTCTGCTCTAGATCTGGAATGACATCCGCTGTGCTGTGCCCTACCACACAAAGCGAGATGTCATTCTCAGTTCCCATTCCCATACCTCTCTTTGGACGTAGTTCAAGGACCATATATCTTAAATATGCCGATACCGATATGTCCATATATCTTAAATATTAACTATAGAGATTCAGAGTCTGAACATATAACCGTAAGTTTACCAAAAAAATGCCGTAATAGCTGTAGGTACAGTCAGATGCAGAGAGAAAGAATCCGCCAAAATGAAATTTCCACCCTGCCAGGACTTTATTTATTGATAAAGATAACGATATATTTATTTGCAAAAAATATAGTGATGAACATAGGTGGACAGTAATTTTGGATGCGTAGGGTAGAGCGGGGAGAAACGTAACACTATGTACTTTGACCTTAGTTTCTGGTTAACCATTATTATTTTGATGAGTTTAATGTAGTCATACTCGTATATAACGTCAGTGCATGTTCTGTACATTAACGTCTTGACTAACATTATAATTGTGTATTTTGTTTTAAAAAAATCGTCTTTTGTTACTAATGACCCCGTTGGCGTGCAGAAAGTAACACGTTGTGGGTCAAAAGTAACAAGACACAGTGGGCTGTAATTTAATATAATATGACATATCAAATCAAAATAAAAACCGGTCAAGTGTGAGTCGAACTCGCGTCCCAAGGGTTCAGTACTGCACACATTTTTGAACGAGCGAGCAAAGCGAAGTTCTTAAGTACATTCAACTGTTTATTCAATTTGTCCACACACAGCTGGCTATCTTAGGATAGTTAGTTACCCATTTTTTTTTGTTCAAGTATTATGTTAAGCATAGTGCCTACATTTTTTTTCATTGTTAGGCGTATCTCTGTTAATTCAAGATAACAGAGCTATAACCGCGGCAATCGAAGTTCGCAAATTGCTGGCATTTCTCTCTGTCACTCTAATTACCTACGGTTTCATTGGTGTAAAAGAAAAATCCCCGCAATTTGCGAAATTCGATGGTCGCGATATACGGCAGTTCAGCCTTCTCACTTAGCTACTCGTACTTAAACCAATTATTTGTTCTGTTTGAGCACTAACCTCCTAAAGCTCATGCTTCGACCTTGCGTGGAGGTGCACCTCTCTCGGATGCTTCAGGCCTTCGGCCCAACGCAGAGCTTGGCCATCGACCATCGCACTAGCTGTCCGCACCACGTTTCAGTTTCACGTAAACAATTGCGGCTGTGTCCCTAAAACAGCCCAACCGCGTTTTTTTTCTTAAGTCCGACTCACGCTGGACTCTAGATTTCTAATAGGTTTTCCTGTCATCTAGAGGTAGAAGGTTGTGTATTTTTTTTCAAAATTTTAGACCCAATTTTATCGGAGATAAGAGGGAGGGGGGGACGGTCATTTTTTGCCTATTTTCTTAAATAACTTTTAAACTGTTTCATATAAAATTATAAAAAAAATATATAGATCCTCAAAATAAGCCCTTTTATTATGTAACACGATATGGTTTGCAAAACTTGGTTTTCTAATTTACTCATATTCCCCTTAAAATAGCCGCCTATACTTAAAATTCATTTGTTTATATTACATGTCCGTCTTTGGGTAGCAGACTTCCATATGTATACCAAATTTCAACTTAATTGGTCCAGTAGTTTTGGAGCAAATTGACTGTGACAAACGGATAGACAGACGCACGAGTGATCCTATAAGGGTTCCGTTTTTTCTTTTTGAGTTACGGAACCCGACTCTCGAGCCGCGAACATTTAGAAACCAGAAATTTATTTGCTAAAAACATTGTCCTTACAAAGGTATACAAATGGAATACGCAGTGATAAAAAGTGAAATAAACTGTGTGAATCGTGTTAAATGTAATGTTTTGTCATAAAGGCTGCTTTTTCTACAATCAATTGTTTTATTTCCTAATTATACGTATTTTTATACATGAAAGAAAAAAAAATTGGTATTATTAGATTTGATCAAGTCCAGCATAATTCACATAAATATAATGAAATTCATTGGTATACAATCAAATAAGCCATTTTATGCTGAATTCAATGATACATAATTAATATCATTCATACATATTTTTAAAGAAATGGTCATATTTCTAACACACGCCAAATTCGCGTGTCCACCACCCACTGTGACCACCAATGGAGGCCACGCCATTAGACGTATATTTTTCTAAATTGGCCGCGCCACTCAACCTCAAGCCACCGTTAAATCTGAGGCGCCGCCATTCAACGGCTTGTTATGACTGTCCGTCTCCCGGCTCCCCGCCACCATAGAGACTGGGAGCCAGACAATGCCACTAGGGGATATGCAAATATTCAGAAAATGTATGAATTTTAATACAACATAAACATCAAATAACTAAAAGTCAAAAAACGTACTTTAGATTCGAAAAATCACGTTGCGTCCTCTCACACAACCTAATAGCACGTGGCGACCGTTTCGACTGAATGCGCTGACTGAGTGAAGGGGGCACCACTGTCTATCACTTAATAGCAGCGGAGTGGTATTTTGTCTATTAGATAAACCTACAGAGCAATAGTTACTTTCCACCCGCAGTTACTTTTGTCCCCGCTCTCCCCTACATTTCACTTGAAGAAGCATGCAATTTTTTCTTAGTAGCTAGGTAGTATAACTAAATATATATACAAACTGAAGCTAAGCTAAGGTAAGTTATATAATAATAACATCATCGGAATACACATATGATTTTAATGAAATTGTCATTGAATTGATTTGTGCCTTATCGAAAGCCCTATTGATTAGAGTAGTACCTAAATAACGTTTTTCATTTGACGACTTCTGTATTTATTCGTATTAAAAAATATTTTTTAATACAGTTGCTCAAAAAGTGCTACTTTACGTAGCTGTTTAGCGTGCGGAAAGTTGGTTATCTCGAACTAGTGCTTTTTACTTTTCCAATTTTTTTAAATTTACACTTGTTCCAATTCACGACTACTTATTGATGAGTGTTAATATTAGTTTCCTTTAAACGTCGTAATCAGCATAAAAACCTACCGTTAATGTAAGAATACGTAAAATATTACATATTTCATATTTAATTATTTACCTCTTCATCATTATAACACGTTTATCTTTTAATATTCAATATTGAAAATTCCGTTCTTAATAAGTTGACTGAATGGAACGGAATAGCTGCCAAACGCCCATAGATATAATATACTTAAAGACGACGTCTAACCGAGCTGTCACTGTTACCACTTTTGTTTAGTGTACGATTAACAATGTTTTTCTTATTTTTTCGCAACTGTATTAAAAAACGTCGTTCGATACACGTGCGGAAATGTCATTCTTCACTCGTCCCGAGTCTTGCCACTCGCCTGCAGCTCGTGGCAAGATATCTCGGTACTCGTGAAGTAATGACATACCTTCCGCACTAGCATCGAAATGTACTATTTATTTTAAGTGGTGGCTGAGGGGAGGCCTTTGCCCAGCAGTGGAACACCAAAGTAGGCTAATAAAAAAGTGACATAACATCCTATTATATTACTAATAAGGTATTAATGTCAACGACTTGTATCAAAAATATCAAAATATAAATTTATATTCATACTAAACTACTCTTATTGCAGCTAAGCATCTACACATACCTATACTTACTTTTTCCAAACAAATTCCAAATATAACGATGCACTCAACCCTTCATAGGAGAAGTCACCGATAGCATATCTATTACTTCTGCTCCGCAAAGCTGCAAAAAGTGGCAACAACGAACAATAAAGTCATTAAAAACGTTCCCACACCCTTGTCCGACAAGTCTAACGCCAATTAAAACTAGTGTCGCACTAGTGTCGGTAAAAACTGTCGATAAAAAAGTGTCGATAACTCCTCCCTCTTGATGTAAATACGATGCGACTACCGTGAAGGCATTACTGGATTTCCCTTTTAAGCGGCGGCCCTGTGGTGTCAGGTTACAAAAAAGTCTATATAGAGGCTGATTAAAGTTATTACTGTTAAATTGTTAATTAAACTTACGTCCAATATTTTGCAGTTTAATATTAATAATTACTAATAGAATATCAGTCAACCTGCTGTCATTGTTTTTTTTTTTTATGAATGGGCTCACTTGTTATGGTTGTACATTTCGATACGTCGTAGATATTTTGTTATAAAGCATTGCTAGATTGCACCCACAGCTTCCTTTTTGCCTTATGCTTATGACTAAAACTGAATACGCCTAAAATGTTAGATATTAAATTAAATGGAATTAGAAAACATCGTTAACCATACGAATAATTAAAAACTGATAAAAGTGATAAATAGGTACTGCAATTTGCTAATAGTTATACATTCAATGGATATCTACCATAAAAGCGCATTATCTATAATGTCGTGCCTTGAAAACTGGATTTTTCACATTAAAACAAGACTATTTTACCTTTTATTAAAAGGAACCATAAACGAAATACAATTATGAAAAACCATAAATAGGTAAAGGTATTATTATAAACCATTTTCATACTGCAATGAGTTCGTCATATTATTTACGATACAAAAACTCGTATCATTACAACGCATTCGAGCTTTTATAAAGAAATAGGTTTAATTTTTAAACCAGAATTGAAAAATATGATTAAACCTTGTAGATAATGTTTTGCGATATCTTGGTTCACAGGAAACAGTACTTTTTATGTTACATACTAATAAATAGTGGCAATAACCATTGAATCTGGAATACGGAGTAATAAAACATGGAATTGAATTTTGTTTAAACCTATACCACCATATTCATTGCATTAGGTACTTAATAGCTTCCCCAATGTAAAATTAACTCTTCGAACGATACGGTTGCTAACTGTGCGATGAACTAAATGAAATTTTAAATGATGTCAATATCAAATAACAATATTTAGCTAATTTGAATCGCGAGGCTCTGGGTGTGTACTGTGTATACTGAAGTAAAGTATGTATTCCTTAGTTACATTGTACTAGTACATATTCAAAATAAAATCATACAAGGTTCCAAATTGAAACACAAAACAATTGTTTCATGAGGTTAGTTATCAACAGATATTATTTTTAAATCTGTCCAATTAAAATTTAGCAAAAGTTAAATCTACTTGTTCTTTCACAGCAATGGCAAACAATCTTAGGGCCTACCTGATGAGACGCAGACACAGCAAACTGCAAAGAGCAACCCTTTATATGTATATGATGATTGTATCGAACGTAGCTAAGTGTAGAAAACTTCTTAGACCTTTAATTCTTATCGTAGGGTTAGAATATTTATCCAGCGATGTCTAGATTACAGGATTCCTGGGCAGCCCTGGCAGGCATCCCGATAAGTGGCCGCCCCTCCCGCGCGGTGACACCTTAATAATATACTAATGCGAGGATTATAGCCAATTTACACAATATTCTGGAGTGTTCTGTCAGATGCGATGTGTGTTTGAAAACATGCTGTCTTAATGTAAGTAAGGTATACAACGGTGGAGTAAAACATAATTAAATGTGAAAATTCTTTGTTAAAAGTAATAAAACAATAAAAATTTTAACCAAACAATCGGTTCTTAAAAGCTTTGTATTGTTACTTATTTTAATTTTACTTGACGATTTTTCAATTCAAGATCAGAAGGAGTAGGTAGATCCCTATTTCGTTCGTATGTATATGTAATATTAGGAATTGGAGACATTTAAAAATATTATTTTAGGACACAAAAATGCTGTTATAAAATAAATAAAAGTTAACGTTAAATAAAATAGATAAACAGATACATTTTATTTGCATTTGATACATATGCCACTAGTGTCACGTTGGTATGCAGTAATAGAAGGGGCGGCATACATTTAAAACAACGCATACGCAACCACTGTTCAATGTAGAGCAGTGTATGTGTCATGTCCGTCACTCAATTTTAAATATCGATGGCGAAATAGTCTCTTTAATATAACCCTGACAAGTAACAGGTCAAATAAAGGTGAGTGATAGTTCCGAATCATATTGTTCTTAGCGTATTTTTTTGTCACTTGGATTACTTACTAATTTGAAAAGTTTTAGATAATTCATGCCATTGCCAACTCGAATATTGTTACGTTGTACCTCTCTTTTGCTTCTTCGACGGTAATGTTTTAATATTCCATTAAAGTACATAAGACCGAAAACAAGCCATATTAAAATTATAGAAATTAACATACCACCGGCGCGACAAAGATACAAAGGGATTTGTCACGTCACTGTTTAGTAAGTACGTCTACTCAATAATTCATATACCAAACGTGCTAAGACGGACATTAACACTTCAACAGCTAAAAGCAAACAAACAAACACAAAATTATTATTCTTGTTACGCAACCTAGACCAATAGGTTTCGGTTGATTATAGAAAATAGTTAATGACCATTTTTAATAGAACTACAAAGCGGTAAATAACAATATGTAACAAGGGACCGTACTGCGATGGAGGTGTTAGGACACTTAAATAGCTAATAAAAACGTTGTTTACTCAAGTGGAACGTAATAGTACAGAAGGCGACAGCGACAACAATTCCTCATACTCGGGTCAACATAGCTGCATCGAACAAAGCACATGTGTGTCGAAGCGTTACGGATACATTAAAATTGGAATGTGTTGTGCGTTACACTTACAAGACTTTTCCTAGGTTTCATATTACACGTTTCAATTGTCATTTCGTAAAATATTTTTTATGGCTCCTCTACACGATGGGTCAACGCCGGCCACTCCAATGGACGCATTTATGCGTTAGAGGGAGCAAGTGATATTGCTATCTCATTCTACCGCATGGCTGCGTCCCTTGGAGTGGCCGGCGTTGGCCCATCGTGTAGAGGAGCCATTATAGTAATGAGATTATCATTGACGTGCTTAACTTATACACACTCTGGTAAAGTCCAGAAACGGTTAATACTCTAAAAAAAAATGTTTTAATTGGAAATATTTTGTTTGACAGTATGTACCCATTGTAAACACTTGTTTGCATACCATACACCAATACGTAAGCACGAGGGCGATGCATTCACTGTAAGTAATATCAAATCAATAAGTATCGACTGGAGATAATTTTTAGAAAGTTTAAATGGCCTTCCAAAGTATTAAAAAAACGCAACGGGTAATAATAGGATCATTATTATTTATTACCCACACCACAAGCCTTATTAAACTTACTGTGGGCCTAGGTCGATGTGTGTAAAATTGTCCTATAATATCTATATAATAGTGTAAAACAGTGACTGTAGAAAAGATATCATTAACAATGTAAAACGCGAGTTAACTGCGGATTCGCGGGCAAAGCTTAATTCATTACGAGTAGGTTTACCTGATTGCTGGTGATGATACAAATACAACCTTTAGCGGCGCCTGGTCACAAACTATACAAGATTATGGAGTCGGCATTGCACTGACGATCTTTATCGCATATATGTAGGTATGTGATACATATGACATCAACGTCTGGCTGGGCGATAAAAAATATGTTGATAACATGCAAAAGAAATATAGTCGGTTTTAAAAAGTAATTTGCATCAAAGGCTACGCCTTAATGCTACTTGATACCCGTAGAATTAAGATTATATACGAACATATTTAATTATACGTTACTTTTGATTGCCTTTCTCGTGCCAAATACTTAATGGTTACATTTATACGACTGATCCAAATAGGTACCTAAGTATGACTGAAATCGGAAAATTACATGCATTCGAGCTACGTTCTGCAATAGAAATAAGATGAATTACTAATTTTAAAATGCTTCCTTAATGAGGCAAAGTTGGAAGTAACAATAATAAACCGCATAAGTTTATATAAAACTGCCCATTGTAATATCCGAAAAAAAGAACTTTCAAAACCATCGAATCTTTTTTAAGTTCCATTCCTTGATATTACACACTATAAATATGACTTCT
Source organism: Cydia fagiglandana (assembly GCF_963556715.1). Taxonomy (NCBI): domain Eukaryota; kingdom Metazoa; phylum Arthropoda; class Insecta; order Lepidoptera; family Tortricidae; genus Cydia; species Cydia fagiglandana. The sequence goes on along the minus strand of NC_085932.1, from coordinate 15,853,597 downwards.
CTGATTCAATTTATGTTTAAGAACTGGTAAAGGTAGGTAAGCAATATAGTGCTTAATGTTAATGTCGAACTGGATCTTTCATTAACATTCTTTATTATCGGAATAAGCATTTATTCGTTTTCTTTGCAAATTAACGCTATAACGTCCGACTATTGTGCTTTTTTTGTCAACCTACTGCAGAGTCCAAAGCTATACAAGCTTTTAAGCTCATTTAAACTGGTTTCTTTCTCTAGAATGTTAGTACTTAAAGCTTATGGTCTCTCATTCCAATCGATACATACCGTATTTTATTTAGTAACGTTCTTTAATTTGCTTGGGAAGCTACTAAGTAAAACGCAAATAAGTATCGAGTGATAATTAGACTCAAGAACTTTAACACCTTTATGTCTGAAATAAATCATTCGCCCTACTCTCACGAATGTTTAACTTTAAAATTGTAAATATAATCGCAGTGTCTGTTCACTAACACCTGTTGTTTGTGAGTTTAATATACTTTACAAACCAAAAATCACTCAATTTATTTTATAAAATGTACCTATTTAACTGAAAAGACTCACCCCCTTATTCATAAACGCGCTACACACCCAATAATCGTTTGTTGTCTTATCTGTCATTTTGACTTATGTATTTTTAATAAAGGGATAAAACAGTACGCGATACACGGCCGTCGTGAACGCTGCTCGCACTGTTAGTGCTTGAGAAAGGAGACCTAGGCTCTCCGAAACATGTCGCGCGAGTGACTAAACACAAGTGAGTCTAAACCGTAAAATTATTCAAAGTTTAAATTCGGCGTTTAAAAAAAACATAATTGGCTTGTCTGTAATGCCGTGTTATAATATAATTATAATATTGTTAAATAAATAAATAAATAATTTAACTAAATCAGACCCTTAAAGTTTTATGAATAAGGGGGTCAGGATTGACATATCTTATCATCAAAGAAGAGGTAACGTCAGATATTAGTGGAGGTATTTTTAGAACTCTCTTGTATTATTACAGACAGTTATAAAGAAGAGGGTTTGCTTCTAGTGAAATGCAAATCATAAAGCTCTCCCATGGTTAAGCAACACGTGACGGGATTCACCAAACGTTGAATCCGCGGCAAAAAAACCCATAAAGTTTACCTCTTTTGAGATGGTATCACGGCTTACCTGTAAACAAACGAAGAGTTTATTAGTTTAAATAAATAATGTATACATACTCATCATAAACAACATTTCTATTTGTGGTGTAGATGGCACAATGGACTATGATTATATTCGTTGGTCATTACAATTGAAGGGATGTTTACAAAAACAACATAACTGACTACACTGGTTGACACCTGAAACGATTAACAATGTTCTTAAAAAAGTGTCAACCGCTCTAAGCAGATATGTTGTTTTTGTAAACATCCCTTCAATTAGATTAATTAGGTAGTGGATTCAAGAGTTTCAGGGCAATTGTGAAAAGGTCTTACATTCATGCTATTTGAATAAACAAACGCAGTAAAATTAGATTTTTGGCTTTAATTTATTCCGATTAGTGGGCATGTATATTAAATGATAGATAGAAGAGATTTTTTTGACATTTGTCAGTCACCATAATCAGTCAGTCATATAATAGCATTTTATATGCCAGTAGAATCTTTCTAACACCCGACAGGCAACTTTTGCTCTAAAACAACGACATTACATAACGGCACTTTTATCTATCTAGTTATTTGGTTATTAACCCTTTCCGGTGACATTATTGTCGTTTGTTTTATTTTTTTGCGTAGGCTTTATGGTAACGAGCATTACAATGTTTCACAAAAGTTAACGGAGTTTACATTTCAAACTTGTTGTCATCTAATTGACAACTACTCTAAGGTTTTAAATGTAGGTAAAATGTTCTCGCATTTTACATCTAAGACAAACGGCGTGTTAAGAGATCTTGAGTCATGCCAATCTTAAGTTAATTAGTCAATTATGTATTTAGCGTGTGTCAAACAGAAGAAAAACCTAGATGTCGAATTGAGGACAGCGTATCCGGCATTTAACACTTTTCACCTACTTACTAGATTTTTAAAGTGACAAGGATTGCGTTGATGTCTATTACTCTGATTGCGAGAGAAAAAATATTCTAATAAATTTATAAAATATTTTTGTGGATAGTAGTGCTGGAAATTTATAAAATGGAGGAAATCATCAATCAGATCTTAGATATAATCAATAATTTAAAGATTCTCTCAACAATTCAGTAGGTACTATGTACTCGTATTAGTAACACCGTATGCCTCTAAGTTCCCCGTCTTGCAGCCAAGTGGATGTGCATTAGGAGCCACAAAATCTTTAAACTTGGATGTACACGACGCCAGATGAACGTGGACGATAAACGAACTGATAGGGCTTACTGAGAACTGTTTCAACAGGGCGTGGACAAAGCAGAGGAGGCAGCGATTTGTAGCGTAAGTACTGTTACTATACTCTGGTCAGTCATTCATTATATATCTGTTATGAGTAGGTAAGTCACTCACGGATTTATGTAATTTTATGTAAATAAAGCAAATCAATTACAGACACTTAGTACTTGAATATAAAAACGAAAATTGTGTGGTCTACAGTGCCAAGATCATAGAAAACTACCAATACATCAAAGAATATAGCAGATGTATCCTATATTTTGCGTGATCTATTTTCTATAATAATGTTAGAAATTATTTAACTATTTATTTATCTATCTATTAAATTCCCGCCGGTATGGTGATAACTGGAAACGATATCTAACATGTCGATATTTCATGTTGTCAATCACTCGTTATTGCCAGAAGATTCTATATTTGCACATTAGGTACGGTACTATCTGTTGCACTTATTAGGAGCAGTAGTCCCGCTAACGCTTATAAATTACTTAACAAAAAAGTATTTTTAATAAAAACGTTTTAGTGGCACGACACGACGTCTGCCACATTTGTGGTGAATCGTAATTCCGAGCTACGTGTCTTTTCCGACCCCGACATCGGCGGACGTGGGACGATTTTTTGATTTCTAGAAATAATGTGTTTTAGTCACATTTCTTGGTAAAATAAGTTTTTTATATTTATAATTTGGTTTACCACTTAACCCTTTCCCAGTTGCATCCTTAAAACCAGGGTCAGTTTCGTTTTTTTAAGCAACTGCCATATAATCTAAGAGGGGAAACTATTTTTAGTACACATTTTTATGTTAAGCTAAATATAGTTTCCCCTTCGAATCGACTAACTCTGGTTTCAAAGGCACGTTTTGTTGCAAATCTTATAAAAAAATAAATGCTATTACGAATGTAGCGTGAAGCCTTAATTTATCGCTGGAAACGCTTAATGAGTTAATAAACTATCAAACACAACAGGTTTCATGTACGGGATGTCCGACTATATCCAAATAAGGCAGCTCGTATACAAGTTGCAGTCGGTATGAAGCCCGCCTGTGACGGTCCTAAGATTGAATTAACAAAAAATGTACAGTCCCAAAGTCCCGACACGAGAACACCTCTTCCTAGGCTGAACGTAAATGAAAACCGCTTAGTATACTGAGTTCAGTTGCACTGTGGACTAATATTACCAGGTCATCAGCAAATCGGTGATTTGATAAATATTTGTTGTTTATCTTGATGCCTTTTCGTCTTTCTTCCCAGTTTAGATTTTTGAATATTTCTTCTTACCGAAAACCGCTTATAATATAGGTACCTAAATTCCACCTTAGTTTGAAAACCGAACCATTAAAACGGTCCAGCTTTTAATTCAACCGCCTTAAGCTCCCTAAAATCAAAGCACACACTTTCTTAATGAGTCCAAAGCTTGGAAAATAAATTAAGTAAGACAATGCTTTCCAACGTGGGGACTAAAAAAGAAAAGGCCAAGCATTTAGTGCCTCCACTTGCTAATGGCTACGCAAACACGACTACTGTTTGGAAACGGTCGGATATGTGGTAGAATGTGTCGTGTTTTTTTTGGAATTTTATAGTTTTAATTGTTTGTCAGTTACGTCAACTATTTATTGATATGATTTTTGTAAGATTTTGTTTCTTAATCTATGAAGTTAATGTATATAATGTCAAAAATACGTTATGTCAAGCAAAAAAACTCATTATGCTCCTAAAACAGACCAAAACCTACAAAACCATGCTTTCTCAAGAAAGGAAATTAGGTCCAAAGGTTTGATTATTTATTTTTAATGACTATTTTTTTTATAGCTCGTTCATATTTATTTTGTCAGCATCTAGGTGCGATTAATTCTTTTAGTAATCTCTAGTATTGTACATTTGACTCTAAGATATATTAGCGCCATATAAAACATATATTAGCGGTTACGGTACTGAAGAACACAGAGAGATTTATTCATAAAAGTCAATAAAGGTGACGTTGGGGTATCAACTTCAGCTGCATTACTTAGTCCTTTCCTTATATATATATATATAAGTATATATGTACTAAGTCCTGAGAAAGCGGTCAAAGAATTACTATGACGTTGACAGACGGTTATATTTAAGTCCAACCGGCTCTTATCATGTTTATACAGTTTTTTATTTATTCCTTTTTTTATATTTAACATATATGTGCCATTCTCAACCAAAAGGGTTCTTATTGTCGGTTGTCAAGAAGGCGCTATTTCCATATATATACCTAGCTTCAATTTGAAATCAACCTTATCGACAATCGACAAAGTGGTAACTTTGGTTTGAAAACGTCTCGTATGAGAAAATTTTAATCGTTTTCGACAATTCTAACAAGTTTACCCCCTTTGGTACTATTTATAAGCGTGAAATGTACGCATACGCATTGTTTTAAGCCCAATCCTTCCAGGTCCAAAACTGAACCATTATCTTTCATCTCCTAAACACTCAAATTAGTACAGCAATCTCGCTCCCACTCCGTTTGGTCAAAACATTATGCGATATCAAACCTTAAAACTTCCAGTTAAAGTATATTTTTTGATAAATAGGTTGTAATGGAAGAGCGTACATGGTATGAACAAATTTAAACAAGTTTGAACCGTAGTAAAAGCACCTTAGGTTTGTTATTTCATAGCGACCGGTGACGCTGGAAGAGTGTATGCCGTATGCAGTAGGGAAACAATTAACACATGAAATTTAAAGCGAAGCTTTAGTTCAAATATGCAATACATATAAGGTTTTTTTTCTGTTGAAAATTGTCGTGAGGTAGTAAGTGCTTAAGTGAGGGAAAGTCTGCGGCTACACAGACGTATTTTTAAAATGTCAATTCATATAAAGTTTCATGTTAATGACCTGAATACAATGAAAGATGCATTTAGGAGGTAGCAGTTAGGAGGAGGTAAGTATTCTACAGGTTACTTATCTATAAATAAATAGATGATAATGTAATTAATAACGAGGCTGAGATTGAATTTGAAATTGGAAAGCGAAGATCAAGACGCTGATCCATATCCAGCATTGGCCAGTGACCACGGAAGGGCTTTGTCATATTTTCTTAATTATATGACATCAATTTCTATTTGGTTTTATTAGTACATATTTCTACTTCCTATTAACAAAAAAAAACATTACAATGAAGTATTTGAACAAATTAAATTTTTTTTCTTGGTATATGACATTTATTTCAGTTTATAAAAAAAAACATTGTTTAAAGTTATATTTGAGAATCTATTGGAAATTTTATTTTGCAACGTTCGCCTCAAAAGTTTTAAATACATTGATTACGCCCCTTCCCACAAGCCACTGTATCTTAGTGAAAGAACTTTCAATTTTCGTAAAACAAGCCGTATAGTATAGAGGTGTATATATCACTATAGATCCCCAAAATCCATGGGCGCGCGGGCGCATGCGTCACGAAGGCGGAGGCGCGAGGAATTCCGAACGAATTCGACTTGTCGGCTCGCGGCCTGTCGACGCCATCTGGTCGCTAGGGATGCTACACTGTCGACCATACGAGTACTTTAGTACTGTACTACTATAGTACAGTACACTATACTTAAAGCACATACGGGACAGCGAAATAATACTTCTATGATCGTATGCAACTTTCAACAGATAAAGATATTATCTTAGTCTCACACACTTTCCATATGTTAAATTTAAATACGCTTACACTGCCAAAAATAACCTAAAGCCTGACCAGGAATATATGATCACGAGCCATGTTTCGGAATTTCACTGGAACTATTTTTTTCATACTATACTGAACTGTCACCCTAATCAATGAGAATTATTTAAATCAATCATTAACGGAGCCTGTTGTTTACCTCTGTCTTCATGTATTATTTGTGTTTCCATATACATTTATTCTGAGGTTATGCAATAAAGACGACTTGTATTGTAACGCAGTTCGACATTTTTTTATTTATAGTAAATTAACCTCGAACGGCAATAGAATTCATCATAAGCATATATGTAACAAGAAAAACATTTGCGAAGGAGGTGACTCAATGAGTCAATATCCTAACCAAACAATATTTTATATTATCTAGGAATGTTTGAGCGAATGTAGCTTTCCCCTTGTATGTCCTATGGACTTTCCACCACTGGACAGTAATAATATGTAACATAAATTGCAACAATTACCTTAAAATAAAACAACGGCTCAATATCACTAATAGAGCAACAGCTAAATTTGGAAAAATAACTATGTACACAAAACAATCGATATATATCCCATCACTAGTTCAAAACGCGGCAACATCGCTTTGCCCATCCCTTTCTCGCCCGGCACTAAATCCACTCACCTCGCTCGCACGCCGACTACCTTATTTAAATAAGAGTGAGCGCTTGTGCCTGTAGAAAGTTGTCTTTGTATTTTGAACCCTCCATGTTTCCAGTTAGGGTTGTTTTTCGTACGAGGGTGGCTTAAAAAGCGAAAAAAGGCAGTGCGAGTGGAGGCAAGGAACGCTCGGCTCGGAGGAAGACACTTGACTTAGTTACGATTTAGCCGGAAATATTGTGCGTTTTGATTGATTCTTGTCGGCCTCGCCAATATTGGTCGGACTTGAAACACGAATCATGTACGTTTCCATATTGGTCTAAAAAACTGGTCTTAATATCTTAACAGAACTTCATCTTCATGGGACTAACGATGTGACCTTGCACGTTAAAATCAATTAGGGTTCGAAAGGCCCGATCAGGTAAAGATTAAACATGAAAGACTTCTGCCGAAGCGTAGGTTTCCGTTGCAATAATCTCAGTATATTTCGTCTAGTTGACGGACATTATAGTTAAAACAAATAATGAAATAACAGCAGCTATAAAATTGCATGAAGTAATATCTGTCGATGTTGATTTCTTAAAGTTCTCGTATCAATACGAGGTAGGTACAGTGACAGCCGGAGGTGTGATGTAGGTAAAGTGTCAACCGACACCAAACAGCGATATCGTCGAACCCGCGACCCCGCAACCCTGGACACCCGACACTGCGGTCAGTGAGGTAAACGAATCAGCGCCTCGAGCTTTAGCGCATTCCGGTTATATGGGTTATTATAATATAGGTACAAGAACACTGGGTCAGGAAATATATTATCATACTTAAAGTAGCAGTATCGAATAGAGAGCGACGGCCAAAGTCAACAAATACCTAATATTAACACATCTTTGTTACCATAGAAATAAGGATGTGTTCCGATATACTTGGCCTTACTACCTATCTGATAATGACTGCACTTAGAAAACAGCAGACAGTTCCATTAGATGAAAATAGCAATGACGTGGCAGACATAAAGTCAGTATTATGAAGTGTTCGTAAGTGTATCAAGTAAGAATGATATGGTTTGGGTTACCTAACATACGAAGTTAACTTCGCGATAGCATTTTAATATGTCATAATAAGCTTCCGATGTGAAGCGTTACTTTAAAGGACGATTACGATCAATTACTAGTCATTTTGTAATAAAAACCGGCCAAGTGCGAGTCGGACTCGCGTTTCTAGGGTTCCATACATAAGTCCGACTCACGCTTGAATGCACATTTCTAATAGGTTTTCCTGTCATATACAGGTAAAGAACTATTTTGTGTATTTTTTTCAAAATTTTAGACCCAGTAGTTTCGGAAATAAAGGGGGGGAATGGTAATTTTTTGGCTATTTATTTTCTAAATAACTTCGAACCTATGTATTGTAAAATTATAAAAAAACATGTCCATCTGTGGGTCACTAATTTACATATAAGTATGTAGTATATGTACCAAATTTCAACTTAATTAGTCCAGTAATTCCCGAGAAAATAGGTTGTGACAGACGGACAGACAGGCAGACGCACGAGTGATCCTATAAGGGCTCCGTTTTTTCCTTTTGGGGTACGGAACCTTAAAAATCCACTAGCTGGCATTAAAAAGATGGAAAAGACCCCCCAAGTTTATGCTAAGTTAAATTGTTATGGTCTTTTGGGGGGAATAAAAGTGCACAGAACATTTACATTTCCGGAGTAAAAGACATCAACGTGCTTTGTGGTAATTCCAAACCGATGTTACGCTCGAGGACTACTGTGGGCGTATGGCCAATATTTATTGCAGATCATGTTGTACTGAACACTTAGTGCCAAAATAATAATATAAACGCAATAAATACACATTAAGCTTAATACGAGACTCGCAGCTTAATATAAAAATGTTTAAATTTTAATATTTACGTTAGACTAGCGCGTATTGAATAGATAGACCCAAGATTCTAAACCAATCATTAATTTTTAAGTTCCACCTGTCAGCAGATTTTTCCATAACAAAAATGGTCAAAATCAGAGGTCATGTTAGACAAATAAAGAAAATGATATTTTTCCTGTTACGTCTCCGATGTCCTTAAGACAGCTTTTAGACACAAACTAACATATGAATATAATTTCTCACCGAAATAGCAAGCGCTCCATTAGGTCGGTATCGGCGTCGTGAACGGCCGTCTCGCAGAGAGCATCATCAATTGCCCGCTACCTCCATCCGTTACGAGCTGATGCTGCGGCCGCAGATAACCGGCTAATGGTAACAGTTTAGCTTACCGGAATATTGCATTCACATCAACGCCACATAATGCAAACATGTGTTCAATCCTGTTACATTCCAGAAATTTGAAAGTTTTCATGTAGATATCAGTAATCCAAAATTGTTTTCAGAATTGGTATTTGTGGGAAACATAATACAGATTGTTGAAATAGTAAAATTTAAGAAATAATGAAGAAGGAAATATGAACCAGAAACAAAATCAAAGAACACCCCTCCAAAGTATGCATGATTAAATCAGAGAATGGATCAAATGCGACGTGATTTGTCTGTCAGCTAAAAAGTGTAGAAAAATATGAAATTTACCGAGCCATGAGAGGGTAAAGGGGAAACAAAAGCTTGTGACGAAACCAAGAAATAGTATTTTATGCAACAGTTTTATAAGAGGGGTCAAAAAATGTGAGTGGCGTGGGTAACAATGTGAGCCGAAGGCGAACATTGTTAATAAATACGCCATGAGCATTTTTTGACTACTTATACAACGTTGCATACAATGCTTTTTCTATGACTAAGCAATATTAAATAAAATACAAAAAATTATAAACAAAATTTTATTTATGAAAATGTCAATGTAAATTTTGGATAGTAGGTATTACTATATGTATGTAGCTCTTGTCTGCGACAAGCACCCATAATACCAAATAATACTGCAACCTGTAACAAGAAAAAGGAGAATTAAATAATATTCAGTATAATATTCAGTTTCAATGCAAAAATATAAAATGTACATAAATATAGCTCGTTGTACTGTGTACCCTAAAAATGAGTGAGTATCAAAAAATTTTATAACATATACCAACCTTGCTTAAAAGATAGATCTGATCCGGTGCTTCCAATTAGTCTTTGAACATACACCAAAGACGTTTTCAGAGAATGACGAAGTTTTGTGCTCCAATCTCCACGCCATGCACTTCCCATAAGATTTGTCGTATAGGTGCTGAGATTTAATACTTAGGCAACAAATTTTCGGTCGCTGCTTGTGCTGCAGCGGATATTTCTTCAGGTGTAGAAACAATGTAGTCCTCTTTGTCCATTTTCAACACTTTTTATGAACGCAAAACAAATAGTAACGCAAAGTACTCAAAGAACAAGAAATTACCGGGAAACGAGAAACAAATGAATAATGTTTTTTTTAAAGCCGTTACACACTACCGCACCGCACCAGGGTCGTGGTGCTGTAGGGTATAAAAGTATTTTTTATTATGTTGGTAGCAATGAACTCAGTACAAATTTGTTACTTTTTTAATAAAAACCGTATTCATTCAATCGTTTGTCACGTTGGTAGCAATGTACCGGTATGTGGCACCTGCTACCCTGCACTAGCTTACCGTATCGTAATGTCTCTAAAACGACACAAGTGCTTTTTTGGGCAATAGACTATAGACTTTTAAGGAGTATTAATAATGTATGCCCTTATATGTTCGTTCGTGACTATGTAAATGACAGATAAAAGTACCCGAGTAGAAAAATATATAAATGTAATCAAACTTCATATAAACATGCATCGTGAAAACAGCTTGGGATAGACCCAGGAAAATTGATTAACACAATCAAACCGTAAGCAAAGCTGCACAACGCAGATTCCAATATAAATTTGTCTATTTGTTTACACGTTGGATATTTGCTGTTATCTCTGCGCCGGTGAGGGATTAGGGTCCATTTGTTCGCGCTGCAGCCACTCGGCTGACGCATGGTGCTGCCGTTACCGTACGACACGCATTTGTTCGGCTACCGAATGTGTGTAGATGGTGAAATTATAATTCATACTCAATGGCCTTTTATTGATATGATGACCCGGTGAACTTCGTATCACCTATCTATATCATGTCTCCTTTTGGCACGTCACGGATTAGCCTGGCCGCACACGCTCGGAATTTTCCGTACGGAATGACATGTGCAAGCGAGACAGCACCATGCATTTGTAGAGCGACGTCCCGTTTCCACCTGTCATTCCGTACGGAAACCGAATGAAAATTCCGAAAGTCTGCGGCCAGGCCTGAAAAAAATTGTTCTTACACCTCCCTTTACTTACATCCATGTTCATACTGTGGATATTACTGTGCTAACCCAAATTAAATAGTTTGGCTTACCGTTGCGACGTTCTGCTGCCTATGTGCAGAGGTCTCCACTAAATTTCTTGTTTTCTTTTACACAACGCATTATGAAATGTAATCCTAAAGGTTTAATTGGAAAATTGGAATTTGTTTTACTTAGTTTCTTCGTGAAGACGTAATAAAACTGCTATTATTTGACTGCCATGAAACTCACTCAACTCAAAAAGAAATAGCAGCCAAAAGAAATTATACTGACACATAACAATGTGTCAGTATAATTTCTTTTTGAGTTGAGTATCCGCGCGGCCAGTATCCGCGCTATTTATGAGTTAAAATAGGTTAAATACTAAACATGTGCAAATTACTTTTACTTTCGTGTATGATATCTATTTCAGTTTATAGGACAATATAATGGTCAAATATTAAAATCCAAAATGTGTAATTCTAAATTTGGTTTTGCTTTCAAAGTATACACTTTCGCTTTAAAAAAACGAAGGCAGATTCGCCCCCACAGCTCAGCTCGCCCAAAAATTCCTCGGAAACCTTACGGCTCCAGTCGAGTGCAAAGGGTCGGCTCTGTTACTGCCGTGTATTGTGTTACTGTAAGTGAGGACAATTTAAAGTATACACTAATAATACCAGACTAAATGTTGTAATATGTTTCATATAGGTAAATTGTTTTAGGGCCAATTTTTAAATGATTTTATGTTCATTGTTGTTCTATCTTCGCAACAATCCCAAAATAAAATACAAGTAAACTAGGTATGTTCACGATTTTATTTAAACTAGGTAATAAAAGACACCGCCGTTTCACATTCACAAATAAGATAAAACTACTTGTTTTTTGCGTGTTCTGAATTTACCTACATTTTCACTTTTCTGTACCTAACATAATAATTTTTATTTTATTGCTCATTTAACAAGAAGTAATAAAAACATTATTACCTACTTCTTATTAGACGAGAGAAACTATAATATTAACTTCAGTTTAAATAGTCGTAATAGAAATAAGTGCTACACCAACTCAGGAAGACGGTTAAGATATATCAACATCATAATAAAGACGGACGGACCGCCATAACTTCAAATAAACCGTATTTAGTACCTGAAATGTCCATAATTCTGGAAGTTAGTTTCCACCGTCATCGTTTACTGGTAGTTATGGGTCGCGAGCTTATTCCAGGATACGACATTTATTGTGATCGCGGATGCCAGCAATCCTAGGGTATTACGACTTTTGTGAGTTACAGCAGTTTATTGAGTTGATGACGACGGCAGTAAATAAATACATCCGCCTGCCCTGTGGCCAAACTTGTGAATTTATAAATATATCAGTTAGCAATAAAATAGACAAGTATTATGTTAATATATACCGGGTGTGGCCTGTAATATGAGCAAAAATTTTAACTATAGGCTGTACTCCTCATACTGACCAACATTTGTTCAGCGACTTTTAAAAGTAACTCGTGGTTTGATTTTTAATACACATTAAAGTTTATTCTAAGACGCAATGTATTGCGAATTTTGTTATGTTTAAGGCGTGACAAGCAACGTCAATCACAATGATATGGCGTGGCGATGGCGTCCATTGAAGATAATATTTATTATGTATGAAAAATAGCGAGTATAAATACTTCATAATTTTTTAAAGTTGTTGAACAAGTGTCACCGTTTGAGGAGTACAATCCATGTTTTAATTATTTGATCATGTTACAGGCCACACCCGGTATATGTGTATATATTTTAGCGTCCAATTTTTTTTAATGTCTGTATGTTTTCTTTTCTATATGTTATATATTGTGGCGTTAAATAAACGTATTTTATTTCTTTCTTTGCTAATGTTCAATCATTTTTAAAGTGATAATTAGGGTTTGCACGACGGATCCGAAATGTATGGGAAGATCCGCGGATCCGGATAATTTCATACATTTCGGATCCGGATTGCAAACCCTAGTGATAATGATAGTGATAAGTTTGATTTTTTGTATGACAGTTATTTTGTCCTCATCTGTAGCGCCAATAGTCTTCTAGTTGGTCAAATTTAAAACCCAAAAATCTACGCGTCAACTCGATAATTTGAAACGAGCATTAAAGTGCTGCGTCTGCCACCTAGAGTGTGAGATTAGGCCAAATGGATCCGATTACGGTTACACTAGGGTCAAAATCGTTATTGAAATTTGAAGGGAATTTACTATCAATTTCGTTACATTTTCGGTAAGTAAATATTTGTTAAAACCATTGTCATGCGATCCAATTGAAGTAATACCTCTTAAACAATACAATCTTATGTTAAATAATACGCAAGTATCAAAACGCGATACCTGTTTCACAGAACTTCTGCCTGTTCTACCACTACGAACGACATCTATATCTTCTAGCTAAGGTCATAAATAAGGAGCCAACGTCAAAAATGTTATACAGTTACGTAGCCGTCGGGCGACGTGTATAAGCACGCAAATGCGAATGGATAACATACTCGCCGCTATTGTGCGCCGGCCGATGCTGCGATAGGAGCGTTCCCGATTTACAGTTAAGCGGTTCTGCGCGTAGCTTCCTGGACCGGGAATTGGGTTAATTGTTGTGTGTGTCTTAGAGTATAATGTCAAATGGGAGGCTACGACATAGAAGAACGGAATAAAAGCACAGATTCAAATAAGATGTAAAATCCATGCACTTGATACCTGCTCCAAAATACATACAAATAGCTGTAATGGATATCCGCGCCTTGAGGAGTCACGCTACTTAAAAAGGAAGGGAGATTTTCAGACAGGCACATGGTCCAGGTTTCTTAAAACGGGGCGCCTAATAAGCCCAGTCAAACTACTGGCTAACACACAGTCAATACTGACTGATGTCAAAACTCACACGTTTGGGGTATAATGTGGTAAGGGGATTTCCAACAACTTTGTGAAAAAATAAAGGGGTGTCTTTCACTGATGACAAAATTAGGCGGGAATCCAGGGGTTCGTTCGGAGGCACCTACAGTGGCGTAACCTCAATAATTAGTCAAAAAGCAGTACTACGGATGTTCCGTTTGTGGGAAGCGTAAATTTCATGTCGTAGGTCCTAATACCACCATTCGTAAGTCACCAAAACTAGTTGGCTTAAAGGCCCGCACGGCACACGTACCTAACTGTGCGCGATCGCTATCGCGCAGTATGTGGGGTTACGGGAGACCCGCTCTCCGGGCTGGCTGCAGAATCCTCACTGGTCACGCCTTAGTCTTTTTTATAACCCGATGAACGGCCTTACTTAGCGAGACATGAACTTCCAACAGTGACACACACACTTGTCAAAGCCGAGGGACGAATTAAAAAAAATGTTTTTGAACATCTCTTTGGTGTAGACGTACGTATGGATTACGGCCATGATGAAATTTAAAGACATTGGAACTAGACTAGTTCGCAAAAATGAACTCTGTGAACGCTAAACAGCCACGTAAAACCACTTTTTGGGCAACTTTATTATAGAAGTAATATAAAACTTTATTATAAAACCACGCGTGGTAAACGAAATAAATAAGTACCTACCTAGTCCCTACCTAACATTATGAATAAAAAAAACAAACAAAAAAATATCTGATCACTTCGAGGGTAACTATTAAAAGTAATTAAAATGTACTTATTTACTTCCCATTTCATAAATATTGAACAGACATTAAGAGATTATCCACTATAAGTGTATGATATATAGTGATAGATGCGACACAGCTTTCTTATCTCGTTCACCTTGCGTAGAAATTAATCGTAAGCAGGAACATTATACTCGTAGCATACATAGTAAATATCGCTATCACGAAACAAGCTCTCAACCTGCCCTAATAACTTAATCTGGAGCTAAGAATGCTTCATAATTCTATCTCGGCCATTTATCTAAGTTATAAGGCCTAGCACAGAAGGTAAATAATTAAAAACCGTTGAATGGGGCACTAAATATCGAGCCACATTGTCTGCGTAAGCACTAAACTGTGCTTGTCAACGCTTACCTATTTACTCTGTATGAGCGGTCTTTACATGCAGTCCTCTCTCATCTTTATATCTATTTTTCTCAAAAATGGACGGTAAAGTCGACTTTGCCGTCTAAAAAATAGGTCGCGAAGCGCGTAGTTTATGGTCAGTCAAAAATTAAAAAGTTAAAAACATTGCAGTCTCGATTTTGGGACTGCAATGTTGCATACAAATTCCATTATTTGTCGAGTTCCAAACTTTTTAAAAGTTGTAATGACCATACCAAATGAAGGCACAGGTCCATTAAACAGCCAAACAGATGATTAGTACCGCGACTATTTAGATGCCTCAAATAGGTTGGCGTATTTTTGGCAGAAAAATACACTTCTATTTTTTATTAAAAAAAGTAAAAAGGCGGGAAGGGCTTTTTTTGTCAAAATATATATGTACGAACGTTGCTTTTGTAAAATATTTCTAAGATATTTATATTTCTTGCACCATTTTTGAGAAAAGCACTATATATGACTCGGCTGGAAGGCTACTTGCTGGCTTCGGATTCAATTAAACGGACTCCCAAGGTCGTCCGTTTAAAACGAATCCTCAGCCTGCAAGTAGCTACTTCCGAGCCTCGACAATAATGTACTATATCTGACGTGATTTATTATATATACTGAGGAAGTATTCTCTATACAGACGTAATCCATATTTACGCACGCAAAGTATTAAAATTCTTACTTCAATATAAACTATAT
This sequence comes from Cydia fagiglandana, assembly GCF_963556715.1. Classification (NCBI taxonomy): domain Eukaryota; kingdom Metazoa; phylum Arthropoda; class Insecta; order Lepidoptera; family Tortricidae; genus Cydia; species Cydia fagiglandana. The sequence goes on along the minus strand of NC_085932.1, from coordinate 15,837,895 downwards.
AAAAGGAAAACATTAGGATAACAGCATTATACAGGATTTGAAAATAGGGCACCGACGGAAACTACAAGATCCCGTGCTGCTACTTAAAAATGGTCTTAGGAGATGTTCCTTAACTTTTTAGAGCAAAAATATTGCAGTTTATTGATTTTGAAGAATCCTAAAGTGGGATTGGTAGTCGGTATCAGGGATATAAACGGAATTATCTACTCGGAGACTAGTAATAAAGAAATAAACAAATTCCATTCACAACCAATCTGAAATACGTTTCTATTAACTCCATTACAGAGTCCGTAAAAAACTATATTTTACTCGTGAAATCATCACTAAACAAGAAATGTTTATAGGATGACATAAAACGCAAAATTAAGCAAGTTCTGTACCGTCAATGCAAGGATATCCGATATAAACAATATAAGTAACGGGCTAGAAAGTAAATTCAATTGCAACTGTCTCCTTCCCTAACAACTTAATTCAGGGTAGCACAAATACTAGTTAGTTACCAATGATAAGCAATCATGAATGCGCATATAAAGAGGCTGATAAGGCTCACTGTCGCCTAAATTATACTGAACATAGAACAATAACATGGAGCACACGATTTTCTGTGTGGAACATTCAACAATCGGAGTCTCATTTATTTATTTACATTACTCGAATTTCGGTAGCGTACCTGGGGGCCAATGATGACTAGACAATCGTTGTGAGAAAACGCCAATCTAAACTTAAATAATATATGGAAATAGTCATGTGACTTTTCGTAGTGTCTGCCATCCCGATTTTCGTTTGGCGTTTGTCAATGCTTATTTTACAACGATATTTTAGCCGAGTAGCCAGATTTAAGTAATGTTACAGTTAAATCTGGCTACTCGGTCCCAGATCATTGCATAGTTTGAAAAACATAACCGACTCCCGAACATGAGCGACGTGGACTCGATATTCACCGTTTACCATAAATAAGCCGTAAAAACGGTCTGATAGTGGCGAGCTTTCTAACTGATAGCGTGGGTTTCTAGACCTCCAGGCAAATCACGTATGAGCTTTGACTGAGTGAGCGCGTTTGCTGCAATGACATGACACTTGACGATGTGACAAAATTGCGAAAGTGTAAAAGTTGTTTTTAAACGTTTCGATTAGTGAGCTCAGTAATCCATTTAACAGGTAAGCATTATACTTAATTTATAAGTTCCATTTACTATTCTAGGTGTTTTTATTTACACGATATAAAATTGTACAAATAGCATTAAGGCATTCTCTACCAATCAACCAAAAAAGTTTATAGGTATGCACTTACTTATAGCGAATGTTTTCCCCGGTTTTATGTATGTTATTCTCAGGTGCATATAAATAAGGGGTCCTTAAGTGTCAGGCGCTTTCGTCGCAATTTGTAGCATAGCACCGGTTATAAATAATCGCGTATCTGCCAACCGTATTAAGAATTTCCTTGAAATCGTCTCAGTTAACATCAGGTTTCACGCCATAATTAACCGTTTATAGTAATAAATCGCAAATGACACACTAGAAAAACCAATCACCACCTCCTATAAAACTTTTCAGGGCATTGACAACCAACTAATAATCAATATACCTGCATCCGTCCTAGAAACTAGGGCAATCGTCCTATGTGGTCCCATAAGTCTAAATTGCAGTGTATTAACTTCTTATAGGACCACTTTTTTCCTGTAACTACTTCCCAACGCCTTATTAAAGCTTGCTATGCCCTAGAAGTCGGTTAAGTAGCTACTATACAAGCAGTACAAATTATCCCGTTAATCTAAAATGCTAGATTTAAGTATCTAAACCTATTTTGCCTACAAAGATTTAATTCTTTGCGATATTCTTTAGATTTGCACCGGTCGGTCACCAGTTGCAACGTTAATATTATTTTACTTATATTCTGAATTAAATCTAATTTTATTTACACAGAGAATTAGTTTTGCTCTGTATCACTCGTTCTTTAACTATAGACTAGACGACTTTCACGTGATGTCATTCATTGGTCATTAACGTTATGGAAAACGCTTGCGCATTCAAAGAAATAAAAGTTGATTGAATATACCATTAGAATACCTATGAGAGGAAATAATGTCGTTTCTATGCGACGATAGTGGAATAGGTACGGTTATTTATTTACTTTATCTGTGTCTTATGACCGAACAGACAAAAGTAGCTCCATTACTATACACATAGAGATACCGTAATGACGGTTAGATTGAATATTACGAAATGGAATATTCTAAGTCAAACCTGTCACTTAATTCATTGTTGTTATGTTACATATTTACTAAACTTAAGACTGTGTGACAAATTAATCTAGGTAAGTATATTAATATGGCAGTGAAGCTGTATATGTTAGTAGTAACAATAATGATACGTTGCCATTATTTATTGGCTTCTTTTTTTTATAAGTACCTATGTACAGTCGACGTCAAATATATATTTACACTTTTGCACCTTACTCCTTTGTAATAAGGCGAAAAGTGTAAATATATCTTTGACGTCGACTGTACGTATTTTTAGGCATAGCATAAAGCGCCAAACAAGAACTCTAACTATTAAACACGTAAGAAATATATATATATATATATATATACAGTGTTGGCCGAACGTTAATGCAATTGACCATTAAAAATTAACCATTGAAAAGGTTAATTGCCATTAGCCATTAACCATTGAAGGAAAATGAATTATCAATTGCATTGAACATCAATTTGCATTAATGTTAATTTATTACGAACCACTAACAATTAAACAGAATTAATGGTTATTGCTTTACAAACCATTAAAAACTAAAACAATTTTTAATGAAAATTAAACATGTGATTGATAATTAACAATTAACAAGAATAAATATCGTAATTTTATAAAGACGTCCAAGGGATCAAAGGTCTAGTCCAGCGGTCGGCAAACTGCGGCCCGCGGGCCGCATGCGGCTCGTGAACCTATCACTTGCGGCCCGAGTGCCGCCTTGGCTATTTTGTATGTAATAGTGACAAACGACAATGTCTCATAAAGTCATAAATATTAACAAAGTACGGCCCGCGTCACCATTTATTTTGTTTATTTTATTTATTTTATTAATTTTGTTTATTTATTAATTTTATTAATTTTATTAAATTTATTAATTTTATTAATTTTATTAATTTTATTAATTTTATTAATTTTATTAATTTTATTAATTTTATTAATTTTATTAATTTTATTAATTTTATTAATTTTATTAATTTTATTAATTTTATTAATTTTATTAATTTTATTAATTTTATTAATTTTATTAATTTTATTAATTTTATTAATTTTATTAATTTTATTAATTTTATTAATTTTATTAATTTTATTAATTTTATTAATTTTATTAATTTTATTAATTTTATTAATTTTATTAATTTTATTAATTTTATTAATTTTATTAATTTTATTAATTTTATTAATTTTATTAATTTTATTAATTTTATTAATTTTATTAATGTTACTAATGTTACTAATTTTATTAATTTTATTAATTTTATTAATTTTATTAATTTTATTAATTTTATTAATTTTATTAATTTTATTAATTTTATTAATTTTATTAATTTTATTAATTTTATTAATTTTATTAATTTTATTAATTTTATTAATTTTATTAATTTTATTAATTGTATTAATTTTATTAATTTTATTTATTTTATTAATTTTATTAATTTTATTTATTTTATGAGCACCCATTATAACTAACAATAATGGGTGTATTCCCATTTGTCCCCACGGGGAACATATAGGAAATATATGTGCAGTTTGCATATAAATTATTCCCATTTTTCCCCACTTTATTGGTGTGGGGACAAATGGGAACACATCATTATCCGATATTTTCCCATTTGTTCCCGCCTGGAGCAGATGGAATAAGCGCTTCATACAAATGAATAAATCCCATTTGTCCCCGTTTCCCATTTGTCTCCAACTCACATATGACAGGGACAAATAAAAATACACCAATAATGGGTGTATTCCCATTTAATAGTTTCAAGCAAAATTAACATTAATTATTAGTTTATGAAAAAAATATTTAATTCCATTAAACGTTAATGCAATTGAGAGCAATTCTAATTATTTTTTTGAAACTTTAATGCCATTAAATAGGCAATTTGATTGACAATCAATGTAATTAAACGTCTCAAGATTCAATTCTAACTAACTTTAATTAAATTGATGCGTAATGCAATTGATTAATTGCGGAATCAATGGTTAATGCAATTGATTAATTGTTAATTAGAATTAACCATTACGGCCAACACTGTATATATATATGGTGGTTCTCATTAAAATCACGCATAATATGGGCCACTACTAGCACAATTTTAATTGAATGTTAAAATTACTGTCATTTATAATTAACGTTAGTTACAGGAACATATTAGCCAGAATTCCACTTGACGTTTAATGTAGTGCAGATTGCAATTTCTTTGTAATTCTTAATCGTCAAAAGACTATTTTAATTTTCCCATGGGTTCATATTAATCACCCATTCTTGAATATTATTTATTATAGCATTCTCCGTGAGAAGTGGATGTGAAAAATGGCAAAAACATGGCATTATATTGTCCGGACATGGTAAACAATGAAATGGAGAAAGGTCTACGTTTGGGAAACCGTAACAATGAGCTGATGCTAGGATTGCGTACAAACGGAATTGTACCTAGAATTAAATTTTTTGACGTTTTCGAGACACTTCCTCCCTATGACCGTAACGGGGACTTATACCGTCTTAAAAACTCTTCTGCAGGTGTTACGATAGAGTTGGCCAGACGCGTTGTACGGTAATCGGTAAATCTAGTTACAAGTTTGCTTTGTTCTAATTGTTTTAAACTGAAATGTTTCAAAATAAAAGTCACTCTACAAGTTAAAGTAACATAATCAAAACAGTATTATACTGAAAACAATAGCCTACAAGATGAAACGATACCGAACCTAGTACCTACCGTAGGCCAGTCTTTGTACAGTATTGGACCCCTAGCTCCGCTCTCGGCAAATTTAATTTTCCTCTCACTGGCATCTAAAAGGCGTATGCACCTGACGGATAGCCTGGCTTGTCAAAGTCTAAACACAACGTCCATGCCACCGCATTTGTGTTATTTGCTGATCGTTATCTGTGAGAGTCAGTCTTGGTCAGGCATAACCTTAGGTACTATAGATACTATAATATTGATATTGCCATGATATAAATCAACCTAACTGGTAAGCTTGTTGTTCTATGGGTTAGAAATAAATGAAAGCCTATTTATATTTTATTGAGAATTCTCACATCTGCATTAACATCAAATATCTTACAACTAATCCATGTACCTATGTAGTTATTTTTCGTACCAATAAAGTTGTAAGTGAGATTGCCAATTACTACAGTGTATTTATTCGTATAATGTAGTTAGCATCTGATTGCAAATCTGTACAGTTTCCACACCTCGGCTGACTAGTTGATCGATTGATCGAGCCCTAGGGCCTTCCTCTATGGGTAGAAACCTTAGTTTATAATATTACCAGAACACTTAACACTGCAATACCGTTAAATATCACAGCTACTTAACACAGTGGACATGTATTTAACAGCATTCTGGGGTCCCATCAATTATTATAACGTATTCATACTGATTCATAAGAATACCGATAATGGTAAGTCGGTTTGAGATTTTTACTTGTTAGAAGTTTTTAATTATCTAAGTTCCTGTTTCTTAAACTCTAAAGAACTGCATTCGTACAAAGAAACATATTATTTTCATTTAAACTAAGAGCATGCTAAAATAGCTATTGTTTCACGAAACCTTCATGCAAAATTTTAAGTGAAAACGCACAGGGATCATAATTTTCAGTACCGAAGTGGTAGTCCGGTGGGAAATTTATGAAGTTTCCGTAAATTGCATATTGTTGTCTTGCAAATTGCCTTAGCTAATGCGCCTGTTCACTGTATAGGCAGCCTCAAAAGAACATGATCAGTTTAGTACTTTGCCACAGTTAGTTAACGATTCTACGACGGAATATGTCAAAGTTGTAAAAGGGCCAAAGTTTTACAATTGTGCGCTACTAACAGATCCAACCATAACCACCCGGCCTTCAAAAGCTTTCCGCACATCCTCCAAATACATTAACATTATCTTTTGAACATTGCTGGCTTGTACGATGTTGTAGCCTTTGCTCAGCATACTTTGTTCGAGAAGTTTTGCTCCAATATAACTCGTGTTAAAAATACTTTATTTGTGATATAAGAATATTAAAAGATAAAAAAAAACTCATTACATTCGTAAAATATAACTAATCATCTTTGTTTTTAATCAGGTACTTGAACTTTTTTTATTGCAAATGAAAGTTTTACGACCATAAAGATGTGCGTTATGCTTATGTTACTATCATAATTTTCACATAATAATGACTAAACCTCAAATGGTTTTTAGTATTGCGGTCTTACATTTTCTCACCACCAAATAATGTACAATATGTTTTATGAAAAATAATGCAAATTAGTTATATGGTTCCTAATTTCCTATGTACACACTACGTACAGTATGTCTGAAACGTATAGGTAACTAACTAACTAACATGCACTGACTTCGCAGCGATGTCGTATGCCAAAAAGTGACAAAAGTTTGAGACACCATTTTGTGGCTTGCCAAGTTGCTGCATTTTAATGTAAGTTAGCGTTTTAACTAAGGTATAACTTGTATGGAGATGACAGCTGTCACCGTAAGTACCCAAATTATATGAAAAATATTGTAGCTTGATCTGACTCTAATTATGTGTAAGAAATATAAAATTAAATGTGTATTCAAATTATTGGTCATTTTTAATTCTAGTTTATTTATAATATAGATTTCTGTATTAGGTACTCAAATAGTGCTAAACAACTCCTTCGCTACCACCTTTCGTCTGCTGTCTGCAGTCAAAGTTCTATTTCGAGAGCCGTAATAAGTGGACTGGTCAAATCCCTAAAGATTTTAAAATTAGTAAAATTGTAGCATTACCAAAGAAACCTAACACCCTTCTCTGTGAAGAGCATAGGACACTTAGTTTAGTCTCACAAGCGAGCAAAATTCTTCTAAAGATAATACAAAATAGGATCAGACCCATATCAGAAGCTTATATAGGACCAGATCAATATGGATTCAGAGAAAATAAAGGTACCAGAGAAGCAATACTAGCTCTTCGATTAGTTGTAGATAGGCGCCTAGATATTGGCCTTGAAACGCATATTGCATTTATCGATCTAGAGAAGGCCTTTGATAAAGTCAACTGGAGGCAAATGTTGAGTATTTTGAAAGAAGCCGGACTGGATTTTAGAGATAGGAGAGTTATTTACCAACTGTATAAGGAGCAAGAAGCATGGGTGGAGATTGGAGAGGAAAACGGGAGTGCAAGAATCAGGCAAGGTGTCAGACAAGGGTGCCCACTTTCACCACTAATATTTAACATATATATAGAGTACGCAATTAAGAAAATTAAAGAAGCTGACAAGGGTGGGGTCAAAATTAATGGGGAAACAATTCACTTTATCCGGTTCGCAGACGATATCGCAGCATTTGCAGAAACAACAGATAAACTAATAGAACTAATATCAACAATGGATACAATATTTAATGAATTAGGTTTGAGTATCAACTGCAAAAAAACAAAAACGCTTACCACTACAAAATGCAATAGGCAGCATACACCATTAGTGATCAAAAATATACCCATACAAAATGTGGATTGTTTTAAATATTTAGGTAGTTTAATTACAAAGAACTCCAGATGTACGCCAGAAATTGTTACACGGATAGCCATGGCAAAAAAGGCGTTTAACCAGAAGAAGCAACTCTTAAGATCTAGTTTGTCATGTAAGAGCAAAAAGTTGATGATTAAGGTGTATATTTGGAGTATCGCACTTTATGGTAGTGAAACGTGGACTATGACTCAGAGAGACCGAAAAAGACTGGAAGCTTTCGAAATGTGGTGTTGGAGACGTATGGAAGGTATAAAATGGACGGAGAAGATAACGAACGAAGAGGTATTACGAAGAGTGAAAGAGAAGAGGATGATATTGAACACCATCAACAACAGACGGGGAAAAATGATTGGACATTTGTTACGGCACGACAACTTCTTTAAAACCATCATAGAAGGCAAGATAGAAGGAAAGAGAGGCAGGGGCAGACCAAGACGTAGCTATATAGACCAAATAAAAGAAATAGCTGGTGTCGTGTCGTATCAAGAGGTCAAAGCTATGGCTTATGAGAGGGAGAAATGGAAAATACTCCACCGACAAGAGGATACCTCTTAAATTGAAGAAGAAGAATAAGTGGACAGTTAACATTTCCACAGAGTTGGCTGCAGTAGGTAATCGTGTTTATAGAAACGGTGCACTTAACCTTCTAATACATAACAGTAGTTATACAAAATAAATTGTTAATGTTATTATCCTCACACATTATGACTTTGCACTGTCTGTTAACTACTTTATGAACATTATGGGCTTAAATTATCTTTATACGGGATTCATAGCAAACATTAAAAGAAAAGCACACAGATCAAAGCTTTCATTTCCTAGGCATGTGGCACGGGCTAATAGCGGTGAAACTTAAATAACGACCGCAAATGGTTGTCGGCACTTGACAGTGGAAACTCGATGACGCAGAGCCTAGGTTCATGGAGAAGGTATGGAATGTATACAAGTCATACAACGGAAAAGATTATGATTCCCATACAATAAATATGCGTTTATACATATCAACACGTACCTTATCACCTTATGTCAGCAATGTGAAGCTTGCTGTCTTTGACAGGAAAATTACGCAATTACTGCACGCAACGAAAAAGCTTTCTTATTGGCTACCCCAAAGTGACAGTGAACAGAAACTGTGATTTCAAATGAGCCTGTTCACCGTAAAAGGCAAATGTATTTTTGGAGATCAGTTTATATCGTACATATGGTTTGTATAAGTATTAAATATATCAAATATGGACGCAGGTGTGTAATTACGTGTACAATGTGTAAAGTAGCTTTCTATACATTTTTTTATATTCATTAACTTATTCATATCTTAACACATACTTAAGTATAGATTGGCACATCCACGATTCGCACCTGCGAGTTCATCACATATCTGCGCAAGAGTTTAATCGCCGACGAGAGATAGCGAGCGAACGAGTAAACGCTTCAATGAATGACGCTACACTGGCACACATATTGGCTATCATTGTTCTAGGTTCACATTGTTAGCAGGTATCCAATAATAGCATTGCATTTTACTAAAAATAAAAACTGTTAATTGATTTCAATTGACAATGACGTTAGTTTATACGTATATCATAAATAACACGCAGAGGCTAGAATATCGAATGAACGGTTATATTAGGCAAGTACACAGTGAAATGCAAAAGTGCATAATACTTAACTTAACTTTGTGGATTCATTTCATTCCATAGCACTACTAGCAACAACTTCGGCTACGAGTATCAAAACATTAGCCGCCAAAATCATTCGGCAAATTGCGTTAGCAGTTTTCTCTTAGCCAATGGTATATGTACCTAAATTGAATCTTACCGGGAAAACATAAACACATTAAGAATGATTCACGTTAGACCGGGGCGGGTTCGGGCCGGAGCTTCCGGGGCTTCGTTTTCTATGAGAAAAATTTACAGTGACAGGTGTATTCCAAATATTTCTAAATCGTCCCCGTCGCATTTAGAAAAATGAAGGATGAAACAAATCTGGAGATCAAATAACTGATGCATAAAGCGTCACTTGAAAACTTTTCTAAATTAACAAGTAATTTTAATAGCCCATTGTGTTAAACAGTACAACTCATCACACATCAATAATTTATAAGCGAGGAAGTGAGACGAACGCTTTTATTCAGTTGACTTAAAGCGTACGAGTAAGGATAAAAAACAGGACATCCGGTCGAGATTAGGGCATCAAAGCGCAGTGACGATAATGAGTCCTTGTGGTGGGTATAATCCGATGGGATGGGATGGTTGGGAGATACAGGCATGCCGTTATCGCCTGACTAAAGACATCTCTCAAACTGAGAGCCTAATGCGTTAGACATCTATACTGTACTTAAGCAATACCTGATCTCGAAGAACCAGGCACGGTTAAAAATTTATTTTAAACTTTTTTATAAGACGACGTGCCCTAAAACATTTGCTGAAGTTGGAGTCTGTTCAAGCTGTGTCAATCCTATCACGATATACATGTAAGACGGAGCGCATGATTAGTGATCACGTCAGCCCTAAGCCTGGTATAGCGCGCCTCGAACCGCCGTGGAACGACCTCATCATGTAGAGGCACCGGCATATACACTTGCGTCTACTCATTACGCGTTCGGAGAATGTACTTAAACATAACCTTACTAATTCGACTTGTCTGTCATCTCTGGCTATCCTACCGTCGGACATTAGTCGTAAGCATGTTAAGACTATCAACAACTCCATTTTTTGTGTCTCTAACATCAAAACGAGCCTGCGGCCCTAAACTCACACAGTCACACTTCATATACGGAACAAAAATAGGGTTTGGACTTGACGATTTTATAATAACACCGGAGGTTCTATGCTATGAGAGAAAAAAACAGGCCTAACGCCCAACACGGAACTTTTACTGCATGTTCAATATAACAAACATTCAAATTCCAACCTAGAGGCGAGTGTTTTAGAGTTGTTTTTTGTATGGTTGCTCCATGTTGAGAGCAAGGCAGTAATCTGTAACGTTCATCAATTATCTTCAGTCAGAGTTAATGACTTTTATAGAGCGGCTTGAGGGATTTTTAATAGCAAAGGCAAAGGTTTCTACTCACGTGCGTAGATTGTTTCTCGGGAACTCGTACCGAACGCGTCTAATTTGGGTTCACGGTCGCTTTTTAGTGTTATCTGTTTTGATTTTGGAGATTGCCTATCGATGAGAACTTGGTTACGAGATACAAATATGCTGACGCAGTTTATTTTGCGTCTAGTTTTTTTATTATAAGGTGCTCTGTACTGTAACGCCATTAAAAAAACTTCGTAAAATGGTCAATATCAGTTCAACTTATTTTTCAACTGAGCAACTACACAGATTAAGGGATCTGTGACCTCTAATATAAAAATACTTACAAATACAATTACCCCGTTAAATAGCAGTCCACAAATTATCGTCAGAGTAGGGTCTCGAAATTGGCAAAAGTTAAACAAAAACAGGCGACCCCATATAATATAAATAGCTCAGTACAAGAAAATCTCCACATAGTTAACAGAACAAGTTTTCCTGTCTCTGTCTGTAGACAATATAAGTACCGTTACAGTCAAAGTAGCGTTAAAAAAATCAATTTAGTAAAGTATAGACTCATCTCATCACAATTTCGCGGATCTTTCAGTATGGGGGGGTTTTTTTAATTCTTTGTTACCTATTCGTCACGGGCTTTGTACCTGCGCCGGCTCAGTTTTTTCGACCAAGTTTCCGATGAAGCTAGGACCTGACCCGGCGGGGCTACGTTTTGGAATGTACACTTGAATACAAAATTGTAGCTAAGCGTTTAAAAATGCATTAGGTTGGTGATTCTTTAAATTGTTTTTTAATTTGGTATGGTTAGGTTAGGTCTTATTAGGTACATGTTTTTATTTAAAATGTGCTTGTTAGTTTTAGTATTTTCTTTATGTAGTTAGATGTAGGCTGTAGGTGAACATATTATCATCACTAAACACTTTGCTTATCTGAATTAAAAATTCTTAAATTCTTAACAATACATATATGAACATATATTGAAACACTCAATTACGAATCTTACATAATCTGTTATATGGTATGATAAACAAAGATATGACAGAAATCTGAATGGTTAACCCCTTTCAAGCACGACTGTCCCAAAAAGTGTTAATGTTTTAACCCTTAGGACAATGGGGTTAAACATTTTTTAACCCATACACATTTTATTCCTTTACGACGTGGTAAAGCTGTATGGTATTATAGCGTTGTTTATCGAGTAAGACGGTAGGCGAGGTGATAATTTGTACGCTATTTACTATGGTTTAAAATTCGATCCCTTAAGTTTAGTAACATTCTGCTTTTAGCTCAAAAGGATTTAATTCTTTTAGTTATTTTTGTTGGACAAGTAGTATTTTTGTTACAAACATACAGATAGTGTTTGATAAGTATTATTGCCTGCATTTGTATAACGTATGGCTTTATACGGTACGAATAAAACAGTTTGTGAGTATAACCAGTGTAGCATAAACTGGTTACACAAAATATTACTAGGAAACTTCATAACTTATTATCTTTTTGTGGCTAACTACGGCATTCTTTTATACCATCAGCCCGCAATGAAGAGATTCTCCGCTACCATTTACGCGTCAGATTGACAGCTAAAGTGCTTTACATGTTTTTCTAGGTAACATTATGCTATTACATATTTCAATGCTAATTCTATTGACTTGGCCTGAGGAGTGTTTATGCTTTTTCTGGTAAAAACCCTTTGCAAAGATCCAAAGAGAAAAGCCGTATTGATCTAGCCTAGGCGGCACTATTATGTTTTTACGTCAATAACTCGATTGTTTCTCAGGTTCAGGTTCAGGTTGTTGAGGTTCAGATATGGATACAAAACCTTTGTCCAGTAGTAGGGTAGTGATGATGAGGATTATGGTATACTTTGGTCTTAAAAATGAAGAATACGAGTGCTTTCAAATTGTTTAGTAACGTTCCCCCACATACAAATGTTAGAAACCCGCATCTTGAACATGAACAAAAAGTACCAAAAAGTAGTAGAAGAGAATATATAGATATATAGATTATACCTAAATAGTTGAAAGGATATTTAATTTTATGAACGCATTGCTGAAATAGTTCAGCAATGCGTTCAGCAGTACATAGGTACTTACCTGTTTCTTCAAAAATTGCTGTAATCGGGACAGGATTTTAAAACTAGACTCCCACGAGGGTATCTTTTTATATGGCTCATAAAATAAAGTAAATTATTTACGTATCTAAATATAGGACACTTAAAGCGGGCAGTAAATGCAACACACTTGCAAACAAAATGGCGGACATGTAGAGCGGGAATTCGAGTAATCCCGCTAATACAGCAACAATCGATGCTTAAGGCTTTATAACACTTTTATAACAGCCTTAAAGCAGCTATACTTTATTTGTTTATAATGCTTAATGGGCGGTGCCTTTATACTATCGCTATAAAAAGAGGCCTAACAAAGTATGAAGTATTAAATTATTTGCCTTAGCAGAGTTTAATGACTAATTATATTGTTTATTTTTGCATGGTCATTAAAGTTATTTTCTACATTATACACACATAGTCGTATACCTTATTTAGGCAATTTCAGTTTAGTAACATTAGTTAAATGAAAATTAGTTTATCGTTTTTTAGCATCATAAATTGTTAGTTGTTGAGGAATACTAAGAGCTGAGCCTTTTGTGAAATACGATTGCATAGTTCAAGCTGAAATAATACAAACTGGGGTAAGTCATTTCATGATCTTTCTGTGTCACTTACAAATTAGAACTAAGTGAATGCAGTATACCGCCATGTTGCGTTGGTGTCTAAACATCGTTAGGTATGTTATTTATGACTTACATAGAGAATTTGATATGGTTTTCTTAATTTACTACTTCTGTCGCAGATCGTATTAACACTTAACGCAACAACTGTATTTGTTTTTTTTATAGTAGTATACTGTATAAGAGATATGACGATTATTTAGGTATTACTTATTAGTATGTATCACCGACCAAATTATATTAGCCATAGTAGTAACATTGAAGTGGCCGACTCAAATCTGGAGCTTAGTGATGTAGGCGTATCCCTTACATTATACCATTCATTGTTGGATTCCCACAAAGGGATTGTCAAATGATAGGGAAGGGAAAAAACCTGTGCCTGGCGCCGAGCCCGGCGATACCTACCTGCGAGCCTGCGGTTCTCAAATGTTGACATGATAATAGGGTGGGTCCCTATGAAAAATACCGAATTTCTATGAAAAATACCGGTATATTTTTCATAGAAATTCGGTGTTCAACCGTGTTATTTAAGTTTATTTATGCACTTAATTCAGCTAATGTGATAAATTATTATACTTACCTAAATACTATTTTATAATATTCAAAAAATATTGTGAAATTTTTAGTTATACCGGTAACGGTGACATGATAATGATTGGCCGTTGTCTATAAGTGAGGTGAGGTGACGTTCGGAAACAGCTGAATTACTGTAAGAACATTACTGCTTTATTTTTAATTTATGAAGTTACATTGTAGTTTTGTAAAGATTTGCCGTTTGATGATGCCGTTCTCCATATGTATAAAATATAATTTCCCGATTACTATAACAGTGTAGGTGTACTTTTTTTGTGAGGAGATCGTTCAGCGTTAAAAACGTATTGAAACATTAGGTAAACCAAAATTAAGTTAGTCTAAAATAAAATAACAAAATAGAATTTGATTTATTTGATCAAAACCCAGTCAACAACAGTTTGAGAGCCTCCGTCCTAATACAACTGCCCTACCTGGCGTCTCAAATTGTACCCGAAATAATTGCCATTATTACCGCAGGTACCAGTGGATGCTCGGACTATATACTTATACATATTACGTTTTGACAAATATAACTATGTCGTGTGAAGAATGCCGACGGAAATGTGGACTGACGATGATGACTGATGTTGTAGAAAATGAACCAATAGTGCAATCGCATACTTATCTACCTCACTTACTTCGCTTTGCGATGTGACCAATGACGTTTTAACTTTAACCGTACCTGGAACAAGAAAAATACTATTATTAAAATACCTATAAAAATAAGATGATGATGATGATTAATCTTATAATAACCAAAATCAGAACGAAATAAGTCGTGATAAAAATGACGTCATGACCGTAATATAATTATAAACATAGAAATATTTCTCACACCACCACGTCTAATCCCCTCGTACAAATACCTTCACAAACACGTACACAATTTCACACCATCTCTTCAGAATTATTCGTAAAAGCGTATTAAAATTCTCACATAACTAAAGGTTATGCTATGCGTGAACAACAAATCGATAACACTTATGTTGAACTCATTGAGACCATCTACCGCAATAGTACCGCAAGTATCAAACTGCATGTTCCCGGCCCTAAATTCCGCATCCAAAAAGGAGTCAAACAGGGTGACCCGCTGTCTCCAAAGTTGTTTACCTCTTGCCTACAAGAAATCTTCCAGAAGCTGGCGACCAAGTGGGAAGAAATGGGCATTGACGTCGGCGGAAAAAGGTTGTCAAACCTACGTTTCGCCGACGACATCGTGTTATTCTCCCACACCGCACCCCATCTACAGAAAATGCTACAAGACCTTAGCACGGCAAGTCTTGAAGTCGGACTCGAAATGAACAGGACGAAAACCCAGTTAATGACCAATGGCACGAAACGTAGGGTCACGGTAGATGGGCAGGATATACAATATGTTGACGAATACATCTATCTGGGCCAGATAGCATCCTTCGAGAACAGGCAGTCCAAGGAAATCGATCGACGCATCGAGAACGCCTGGAAGAGCTTCTGGTCCATGAAGGCGTTAATGAAGGGCAACCTTCCACTAGCACTAAAACGCAAACTCGTCGACATGTGTATTCTGCCTATCCTAACCTACGGTGCCCAAACTTGGTCATTAACAGAAGCCCAAAAGTCCCGACTCAAGATTTGCCAGCGAGCAATGGAGCGCAGTATACTCGGAGTCCGTAGAATCGATCGGATAAGGAACACAGAGCTGCGCTCCAAAACTGGAATCGCAGATGTGGGTGTGAAGGCCGCCAAGCTCAAGTGGGATTGGGCGGGACATATCTGTCGGATGCACCCGGACAGATGGGCCAAAATAGCGACCGAATGGGCACCTCAGATCACCCGAGGCAGAGGCAGACCAAAAATGAGATGGCGAAACGACCTGGACTCATTTTGTGGCGACTGGCGGGAGCATGCACAAAGCCGTGACGAGTGGCGAAAGACAGGGGAGGCCTTTGCCCAGCAGTGGGACACAATATAGACTATACAAAAAAAAAAAAAAAACTAAAGGTGGCTTCACACTAACGTTAAGCTTTGATTAATGATTCCATTTCAATACAATTCGGACCGAATGAAATGGTCGGTATTATTTCACGTTTAACCTCTGAAATAAGTTTTGTTTGGAGTCGAATTGCGCCAGTGAGCCTTAACTGGTTATTTTTTATTCGTTTATTAAATTTGGGAATAAACAAATAAGAAAGCATTTAGGTACGAGGATTTCTTGTATAGTTAGGTACTAAATAAGTGAGTTATCCTGAACTAAACGTTATTCTGAACTATGCGCACCATTACTATTGACATGTCTTTTAGTGAAGTTTTTTGGAAACCGATACATAGGTATATAGTGTACATACACATAGGTACATAGGTAGTTAAACATTATCTTTGAGATTTCGGAAACCGTACGTCAATTTAATCTCTTAAGAGCTTATTTGGGCGACGCGCGATCTCGCATACGATTTTAGTTACATTGCGGACCATTGAGGTTACAACAATTCAGCCGACGGTCAAATAACGCAATGTAATGATGCATGCGAGTTCTCGCACCGTCTAAATGAGCCTTAAAGTTTCAAAATCCACGCGACGGCTACATAATCGTTCTCTCATGGATAGATGCTAAATAATACTTTACCACTTTATTTTTAACGATTCGATATTCACATAATAGATAACAAATCATCCAAATTACGAAAGTATGACCTTACTTGTCTATCAGATTGACTGACAACTTTATTGGGGTCCGACCAGTGTAATTTGACCTCAACATTGTGCGGTTGATGGAGCGTTATATCCTGTTTGAGGTTCCAAGTTACGTCAGTGGATAATAGGCTGTGTAATGGGCCAATAGGAATTACATGCAAATTTTGAGTGTGGTCTGTATGATAAATTGTATTGTTGTAGTAAATGCGGATAAAGTTAGCGTGTTGAGATTAGACAATAGCTGACAGATTGTGCCTTTCTCCTTCTATGTTGATATTACAATAGGAAGGTAAGTAACATACCTAACGCTTTACGTAGGGTGCTAAAAGCAGACATGTGAAACATTATCTATGAAAAGGGACCTTATTGTCGATGGCGCTTACGCCATTATTAACGATGCTCCGATATAAATATGTACATAGCCGCGCGACGCTCTGCGGCGTAAGCGCCATCGACAATAAGGTACCTTTTCATAGATAATGCCCCATATATACTCATTTCAGTTTGAAAAATATTAACTCGTCTTCAGTTTTAGAAAACCACTTTCTTAAGTCACAGTTGGTTAAAAAACGTAGCCGGTTTATCACTCACGTTGTAATAGCAAATCAAATGACACCTAGTTTTAGTTATATTCTTAGACGAATTACTAAAATACTGACAGTAGAAAGGTTTCAAAGGATAAACTAACGACAGACAAGATTATTTAAATACCATAGCTATATACAGTACACAGAACATACCGCCTAACCTAACAAGTGAAATAACAGAACTTCAAAGTAACAGCTTAGATAAACTTAATTGTACTTAATCACGCCTTGTACAGATACAGTACACAGAACATACCGCCTAACCTAACAAGTGAAATAACAGAACTTCAAAGTAACAGCTTAGATAAACTTAATTGTACTTAATCACGCCTTGTACAGATAAGTTACTTATCTGGTGCCTGGAGCTTTACCTAAAATTACTTCATACATAAACATCATAATCTAAATTATCATAAATCGGACCAACAGCAGCTCAACTTTGAGCTCTATAGTGTGCGGTGTAGGTGTTAGTTTAGATAGAAGCGATTGTTCCAATTCGCAGAACTTTAGGTTCTAGTGTTTACAATAGTAGGGTAACCAAGTGTTACACATTCAGTTATATTTAAAGGGACTAATAAAATACGTAACCAGGCAACCTCAAATTAAATTAAATAGGTACATTAGCAATGGTATAAAAAATGTATATTGGTTACCCGCTGAATTATGACAACTATTTTATAACACTACGCGTAAGTACTAAAAACGCCATCAATCCTAAGCTATACCTAACCCATCTAAATGCAAGACAGCCGATTTCCTAATTAATTCAATTTTCCTACGACACATTTGCATCCCTGTACTTGTAAGGCAACATGTTTATTATTGCAGAATCAATAAGCGTCATTAAAACTTTCTAGCTATTTGTGAAGCGCCCGTTAAAACTAGAATTATGCTAATGACAGGTGCATTTCTCTCGGTGTTTTGTTTGCAAAGTTGAACGCAACTAACGGTACGGCCTAATAACATGTGTACAGAGTAAATAGTTTAAGGTTACATAGAAATTATTTATTAAGTACTTAATGATAAGATTTGATAAGACTGACAAATTGTCCAAAATCATGTACAGTCGACGTCAAAGATATGTTTACATTTTTTGCCTTATTACAAAGGAGTAAGGTGCAAAAGTGTAAACATATCTTTGACGTCGACTGTACGACACCTAGTACATTGAAATGTGTTCATGTTGCAATAATGTATATTTTGGTGGAAGCAAAATATAATGTTTAATGCTGGCTTACCCATTTTTATGGTTTCACTTTTTAACAGATACACGCCAGTTTTCATAGATCACATAACTTTTTCGAGAAAGCTAACCTTCAATCAGATTAGTTTATCTTTCAAATGATATTTCTAATGAACTATCCTCAAGTTGGCTGAAATGTAGTAACCCTCCACAGCTCTGTCAGTAGCGGTGGGCGTTCGACTTAACTACGGATTAAGATAACTCGGGTAAACAGGCACCGAGGTTTCACGCTCGCGTCGTAACTAGATTGGCCACTTCGGCTCCACTCGGCCGGAAAAATGGATTTAGACTGGTTCGCTATAGGTTTATGCTAAATGAAGTTCATTTCCTACCACCGGTTCTATATAATCACTACACCTTATAAAACTGTCTGTTTGTGTGTTTGTATGTTTCAAAACTCAAAAATTACTGAACCGATTTTCATGCAGTTCTCATTTTCACCTATCAATAGAGTGATTCTTAAGGAAGGTTTAGGTGTATAATTTGTTAACTCGTGCGAAGCCGGGGCGGGCCGCTAGTAGAAGAATAAAGATATCGCTTAGATAGCAGCTAGATCTAGCTTTCTCTGTTCATCTTTTCGCAGTTGCATTCATTCTAATGAAGCCGAGGTGGGCTAGATACACACAGCGAAGATAAAAGTAGAAAGTGAAATTATAATTAAGTTTTGCTAACATCTCATATTAATAAAATTCAGGTTGACATGAATCAAACTACGTGTGTACTCATCCCTTTAGACACATTACCTAACCTTGAGATTTTTTTTAAAGAAAATCAGCAAAGCACAGGCGTACCGTACATCAGCCATCAAAAACTAAAAACCGTTACTGCGAATCCCGGCATCAGCTTAAGCCTCGTTTCTAATCTCACATCGGCAGCGTCATCGATCGCAGTCGTAATTTATTTTAATTAACAACCGCCGGGCGACGTGGGCGCGTGATTGAGGAGCGACGGCAAAAAAGACGCGCCAGTGAAACCCGGGCTTAACGAAGCCAACCCAACCAAATGTAAAGCTGCGTTCAAATGCTTGACAAGCTACGGTTAACTACGTACATTTCATTCTACTGCCAAAATAAGTCCCGGCGGTTTAAACCGTCATTTAATAACAGCGTAGCCTAATATCGATAGTAATTTCAAAAACTACTGAACTGTTGTCAGTTTAAAACTCCCTTTAACTCTTTCTACTTCCTTCGTTACAGTTTTCAAATTTATTGTAACTTTGAATGTCGGATTATACGAAATGGTTTTAAGATAATACTCAACTATGAACTATGCACTACTTTGTCGACAGTACCTAAGGCAATACAGGAGTCTGGATTCTCTAACCTTTTAATTTAACCCATATAAATATAGGGTTGGATTAGTTTTATAATTGAGGGATTAATACTTATTAATTCGTGATAATAACGTCCAGATAATGTCTTTAATTAAAACAGTAAATTCCTGCAAAATACAAAGATAAATCGGAAAACTGGATCAATACATCTTCATGCTCTTAAACTGTAGCGTAAACGGGGCGGCATATAACCTGGACTCGCTCAGGTATTAGAAATGCGGCTTAAGATACAAATCAGCTGATCGCAGGCGTGAGCTTACAAAATGCATCTGAACACTAAACAAGTATCTTGTGAATAGTAATACAATGTATAGTTGTGGTTCTAATCTAAACTGTAATGTTGATGTGATTTGATTAGATTGAAACTTTGTATCAAATTTGTGTGTGACTGTGTGTGTGTGTGTGTGTGAGTGTGACCCAGAGGTCGTAATACTCGCACACTTACTTAATTCATAATATATTTGGATTATTTTAGTGCTACATGATGCAGGCGTTGCAGGCCCTGCCCTGTTCTAGGTTTATTCTGCATATGAAAGGCCTAAGGGAATTTGAAGTAATTGTTAGGTGTCATTCGACGCCATTACCTAGTCCGCGCCCGACGTTGTCTGTCGCGATAGCGCGATATCGTAAATAACTTTGACTTGTTACCGCGCATTGTCTTTATCTTTTTACGATTCGAAGGTATATTGATATAGTTAAAAAATGCACATAAAGATCGGATTATGTGACTCCTTAAAACTAAGAAAACATGTATCTGTGTGTATTTATGTTATCTGTTGTATTTATTTTTGACTTCCATCTCGCATACCTATGTACCTAATTATAAGATAACACTGACAATGAATGATTAATACAAATAAAATGAATATGAATATGAATATCATCAAACGTATACTTACACCTATACAGCCTGTCCGTTGTCTAAGATCATGTACGCCATAGTAAATGTAGGGTGAACTTGATCTTAGAAATCGGACAAGCTACACATACCTAAACTACCCTGTATTTTACTCATAACTACATAAAAATTCTTACAAACTGCAATTGCTTTGTACATATAAGAGGAAGTGCTTTTTAAAGGAATAACTGGGATTTTGAACTCGATCTTCAGATGCATGGACCAACACAATTTTACCCATATTATTACCACTAGATCATTTTTATAGAATTAAGTCTACGCCGGCGCAACGCAGCTCAGGTATAGGAACTAAATACCTAAAAAAAATACAAATTTCAGGTAACCTAGGTAAGATCCGGACACCACCGTCCCGAAAGCAAACAATGCAAAATTAATTTATAGTCTAGTCTGGTAACAATCTAAAAGCGCTCAAAACCCTTCCATTCCAAAGAATTATTTATGCAACGGAGCAACTTCTATGTGTACCTGCATACATTTACAATATATTAAAAATAATTAAAGAAAGAACAAAATTCAGTAACCATAATTTACAATAAATAATAATAACAATGAACATGCCTTCTCCATCTCGTTTTCGCGTCATGTTCCTCAATTCCATTAGCATACGCAGCGTAGGCATACACGGGCAATAAAAAGAGCAGGCTGGAGATGAGAGGGTGCGAGGTGCGAATTAATATGAACATGAGTTAGGGCGGATAACGAGTTGTGCACGTGGAAGGTAATCTGACGAAGAATTTAGAACTGAGGAAGGTTTACAATAAGAACTGAATTAAGAAAATAAAAACTCACCTCGACATCTTCACCAAAGCGCTCTTGAGAACAAAAAAATATCAAATCGGTCCAATAAGGTTCAATCGACATAATAGTTACTAACTTATTAAACATATATTATTGTAACATACAAACAAAAATTTGGAAACGTTCTCCTTTTTGGTAGTCGGTTGAAAAGATGTACCGTTATCGCACACGTGTAAATATATCAGACACCGATAACCAACATATTTCCCATCCAACTGCAATTCTGGACCCATTACACTGAAAGGGTTTAAACGTTTAAATAGATCACGACATCATTAAAGTATAGAATTCACGTCAAACGGAGCATCCGTAATGGGGTACGTTAGGCTGTGCACAATCGGCCTTAAATAACTGGGGACGCAATAAAGTTGGGTAATCAGTGTGACCTGCGCAGACCGAGCGGCGCGCGCGCCGCCAAATGAGCGGCTTTTTACCCTGCCAAGGAAAAGCTTAGGCTAGCCGACCACTAGAAGACTATCTGTAAGTGTAACTAATAAACAATTTGATTTGAATTATAAAACAAGTGTAATAACATACGGATATACGGATCGATGACTATTTTACCGCGTCAAAATCGTCTTATTTCCCAAAATATCTAGCAGACTTCAACTACCATTAACCACCAATATATAATAGTCTGTAATAAATAATATATAGTGGCCTTACCTACTACCATTTCATATTTATTTATCTCAGTTGCTTAAAGGTTAGCTGGAAGAGATCTCTTAAAGGGTTCGCCTTTTTACACATTTATTGTATTTTCTGTGTTATGTAGATATCTGCTTTGTGCAATAAAGCGTTTTAATACTGCTAATACTTTACGCAACTTCTAAGATATGCATTCATATACTTATTGGTAACCATAAAAATGAGAGTGTGCACGAGTTATTCAAAGTCATTGGGAATTTACGAGGTTACCACGATCTGTACATTAAACTGATAAGTAAATACATCTCATTAAGTTTCAAGTACTTTGCATCTAAGGTTGCTAAGTACTGCATCCCACGTGGGCTAGCCGGCCTTGCAAAATGCGCGCTGCATAACAACTAGCCACTCACAGTGTTCACTCTTTGTTTCTATATCTAATCTATCAAGTGTCATAATGTTACACGATTGTAAACTGGATGGTAATTTGACTCTTTCTAAAACTAATTGATTAATAGAGCCACGGCTGCTAACAACTTAGAACAGCATTCGTATTTGAAGATTTCCATAAATACCACCGCACCTCGGTTACAGTCACCATATTTCAAAGTTTATTAACCCCCTAATTGTTCGCGACAGTATACCAATACAATCAATCAATGCAATTTACCTATAAAAAAACAGTTTGAAATTATAATAATACTTTGCATTTAACTCGAAAATAAGCCTTAATGACGTCTTTATTGACTTCAAAATCGATTAACTGAATCACGAATTATCGACAGTTAGGTTTGTCAGTTCATAATAACTGTTTAGAACAAAATAACATTAATTAAACATGCAAACTGCAGCGATATCGGACTAAATTCGTTGGCATTTAGGTTGAAATTGCGGGCAACATAATTTTCAACTTGTTTCCATCGACCTAATAGCCTGGCCTTCGACTGTCAGAGCCCTATGCTCTGTTTACATATACAAATTCAATTTATTAATGCAATAGCAGTTTAATGGTTATTAATTGTCTGTCAATTATAGAATCTGTCATATAGATACGCGCTGGTGTTGATACTTATGCATAGGTATACTGAACTTACCCGGGACCCGGGTATGTCCTTAAACTACGTCCAAGACCACCGGTGGACGGGCAGCAGCGTCCCTCAAATTCGGTGTACTCGACTGCGATCGCCAACCCGCCTGCCAAGCGTGGCGATTATGGCATTCACCCCCCATAAGGGGGAGGCCCATGTTCAGCAGTGGACGTCTTATAGCTGAGATGATGATGATGATGATGATACTGAACTTTCCAAAAAGTGAGAACTCATTTTTAGAGTCTGTGCGGAAAGAGTCGTAGCATGTATTGGATCTCATACATTTCACGACTTTTCTCTCCTCATAGACTCTACGAGTAGGTATGTGAGCGCATGTTCAATAAGGGAGTGATCATAGATTCTGTTGTAAACTGTGCGCTTTTAATAAGCTGTAAAATATCCGTTATACTACACAAGACATTCGGGCCCATGTAAACATAAACACTCACAGCACGCACCCTGTAATAGTCAATTAACTACAAAAGACGATTACTTATTAATTATTATCGCAATTCATAAAGCCTCGTGATTGTCAAATAGCCCGTAAAAGCCTCCGCTTGAAAGCTCAAGTCTGAAATTTACAGTTAAATACTAACAAAAGTTTAACTGCAAAAGACTATTCATAAATTTAGTCGTAAATTATCACGATTTACTATCATATTCATACTATACCGTAAAGCCTGGTTCTACTTTAATATAAGTACCTAGTACCATAGTACCTACCTACCTACTGGAAATCGTCGTGGGCGCAGTATAAGTATATGCATTATTAACGGATTTCATATGCCGTTAACTAAAAACTAATAGTCCACGAAAACCGGTGGCGTTTTCGATGTTTGATCTGGCTAGTGGTAAAAAATTGGGGAAGCCTTGGTTAAAAAATAATAATTATTAATTACGAATCGTTTTTAAATGAGTGTTTTTGCACCTACCGAGAAAAAGATTATACTCGTACAATGCGCTAAGGATCTGGAGGTAACGAAATCTGGAGGTAAAAAATTATTTGATATCAACTAGATATCAAAATCCTATATCCTATTTTGGCCTAGTTTTTCGGAACTTATGTACGAAATATCATTTGATATTTACCAGTCGCTTTTCGGTGAAGGAAAACATCGTGAGGAAACCTGCATACATCTGCGAAGAAATTCTAAGGTGTATGTGAAGTCCCCAATCCGCATTGGGCTAGCGTGGGGACTATAGCCCAAGCCCTCTCTCGCTCGAGAGGAGGCCTGTGCCCAGCAGTGGGACGTATATGTATAGGCTGAGATGATGATGATGATGATGAACTAGATATCATTGTGATGTCATATTGTGAGTTTGAATTGACCTCCTAGAGAAGCCAGCGTCAGGTAGCGTTTTAAATAAGTCTAAACTTCTACAAAGCATGTGACTATGATCGATTAGTTGACGACAATATACAGCTTTTACTTTTTAATGAGTAGTTAACTTAATTAACTTTCGAATTTAATGAAATTAGAGATGTGTGTAACCGCCTCTTAGATACCAATCGGCCCTTTTATACAGGTGTGTAATCTAATTGGCATGGATTAATTCCGAGGTGATTAAATTAATATACACAGTAGCACTTTCACCGCTCAAGAGTTTGAGTGTCGCTGAATCAGTCACGGTATTTGCATTGCGAGATGTTTATCTGACAGCTCGTATTATTGACCCAGTTATGTAACCAGCGGCTATCAAACTTAAGTTTGGCAGGATGTTATGTACAATCGGTTAGTTAGAAGGTAAATGTCACGGAAACATTGTTCGCCTAATGATAATTGTCATTTTGAATGGGAGTAACTTATAAGTATGTCGTATCTGAATACCATTTCGGTGTATAAATTTCAAAATATTGATTATTGAACTTGAGACTAATGTTTACATGATAGTATTATTGTCAAATATTATCGAAGCTACATATTGTCAATCACGACACCAGCTACACCTTATAAAACAAAGTCCACCGCCGCGTCTTTCTGTGTGTCTTATGTCTGTATGTATGTTCGCGATAAACTCAAAAACTACAGAACGGAATTTCATGCGGTTTCTCACTCATGAATACTCGTATAGTTATTCTTGAGGAAGGTGTATAATGTGTTAAGATTATGTGTAAATTACCTAGTTGAACTACACTGAGAGAAAAATCATCACCAGGAATTAAAAAACAATTCTGTACTAGGGGAAAAAATGAAGTTTTAGTAATAATTATGGACGTTTCACTATTTCTGTAAAGTTTATTCATTTCTACAAACAGCTCAGTAATCCCAAATATAATTTCAACACACAGATAATAGAAATTGCAAGAACTAATAGAAATTGCAAAAATCAATTCCTATTAGTTAACTCTCCTTGTCCCCGGATTAAGTTTATTTTTGTAATTCTAAGTGTATTTTTGTTGTACTTTTCTCTCAGTGTACACGTGCGAAGCCGGGGCGGGTCACTAGTGTATAATAATAGTATGAAGTTTTAAGAGGCTCAGAGCAATGTTGCAATTGAAATCGCGCGGAGGTCGGAATTGTCGGATAGAGGCGATAAGATCTAACCACGGGTGGTTATCTCGCTAATAATTAATTCCTGAACTATGGCACCTGATGCGCAACTATTGGATAACAATGGTGAAATGGAAAGCCTGTTTGAATTGGCTACTACGTCATCGGTATAAAATCTCCTATTCGGATGCGCTATTTCGACCCTGCCTATTGTATAGGCACCAGATAAATTAATTAGTTAATATTTATTGATTATGAAATTAATTAATTATATATGATTACGTTAAAGAAAAGTTAAAGTTTATTTTATACAATTTATTTACGTATTATTTATCATTTTTATTATTTAGTTAATTTTCCGTGCCAAAAAAATAAAAAATACAGTATCCGAGAGCCACACGATCCCTTAAATTAGACGTTTATATTTATATTAAAAAGACCCAAAACTGTTTAATAAACCAAATAGGTGAGTGAGATGATTATATATCTTCTTAACACGTTCGCGGATGGTAAGTGACATCATGTGTCACTCTGCTCACTCATAGTACAAAGGAAACAAAAAACTATATGCTATAGGATTCGTATCCGCGAATGTGTTAAATAATATACATATGTATGTACATAATTAATGTCATTGATCATAGAATTTCAGTTCCTTTCATATCTTGTTATCTACCTTAAGTGCTTTAAGTGCTTGCTCACTTCAATTTCAAGCAGATATTTTAATGTAAAAGTTGGCAGAATGCTAATCTCTATTTATCGTAGCACTAAATAGTTATTACATAGCTTAGTACGAGATAGTTTCGCCACTCAACTCAGATAATATCTCGGATTTACAACACCTTCTATCATATCGTACATCACACTTAACATACTATAATATAGTATGTGAAATGTGATAATTAAACGTTTATTTCCTGGCTCAGATTTTAACAGTTGAGGTGTTGCGCATTAGCGTAACCGATTTCTATGACCAGCACGCACAGTAGTGTACAAGCCAAGTTTGTTAACAAACTGGCATTTCACAAATGTATTCACGCATAAATTTACAGATTAGTTGAATTACGAATTCACAGTACATAGTCAACAATGTGGTTGTAACTAAACTCTCGATAACACTAAGTTATGGAGTTGACAAGGACGTTTGCTAAAATACATTGTGTATTACGATGGTATTTTATATGCTTACAATGTTCGTATAATCAACCACTGATTCCTAATTTATATAAGCTTCATACAGTACAGAAATACAACATATAGTATTTCAGGATGTTCTACTTTGTTACCATTAGAAATTATATTTCTCATGAAATAACATCTAATGCGTGACGTTACTATACGCCATAACGAGATATAAATGCGTCTTACCTTTTGAACTTTTTCATTGCTTAAGGCGGTTACTTAACTTAATCCGTTACTTCACATTACTACTAAAAACTATTTATTGCTTTATTGTTCCAAACAATAACATTTAATTCATATCAAATACCGTGAGAAATTACCTTCCATTGCAGGAATTGTCCAACTAGGCAACTTTGTGGCATTCAATACGCCATTAGATCAACCGATGTATGGGTCTCTATTCACCCATAAAAAACAATATCATGTCGACGCATAGCCATCTCACCGGACCTTAATTACCAACTGAGAGAATTTGTTATCATTAAACATTGAACTTTACCACAAGGGTTTTAGGTTGTATTTAGCTTGCAGGCGATGAGGTGTAGGTATAATAAGCCGGCTTAATAAATGATCGCGGTGTTAGATGGAATGCTGTGAGGCAACAGAAACTTCAGGTAGATTGTTCTAGTACGGTTTATGAAGAAATTGTGGAGCATTTATGGATTGTAACTAAATAATTTTGGCAAAAGGTCGTTGCCTAAAGCTTTGTAGCTATAAAAAATATCGTATTCGTATCGTATTCTTAGTGACAGATAGTAATAGTAAGTAATAGAGATAACTTTCTGGTTAAAGGAAGGTATAGAAATTGTTGATATTTAAGATAAAATGTTCTATAAGAATCTGCATGTACAGCATACATAACGAGCACGTATTTTGAAATTCGCTTAATTTCCGATTAACCTCAAAATAAAGGAAGGAAGGAAGGAAGGAAGAAGGAAGAAGGAATATAATCCATCATCTACAGACAAATGACATAATTAAGTAGCTAGTTTTAATATTCTTGCTGGCGCCGCATAACTCTAGGAGATAAGTGTGGCGCTTCTAATATTATAAAATAATATGACAAGGTATTTTATATGCGTAACATCGCTAAAAGTCATATTCTAGTAATTAACCCAGAACCGTTAATAATGAATAAGTTTCTCCAAACATCCGTTTTTTAACGTCTCTATTAACGTAGTATGTTTAGTAACAATAAACACGTAGTGTGAAATTAATTCGTATTTTATAAAAATTTTAATGAATACCTTCCGCTTTTGATTAAGTTTAGTAATTGGTACGTATTTTCTGCTTTTCCTTGAGTATGTAATTATTCGCTGTCATAAAAAAAGGAAATTGAAATAGGAAAGTGGGCTAAAATCGAAAATGTGACTTCTTTTATGTGTTTCAAATATTGTACCTATGAATGCGTACCTATTACTCTAAGACTGACCTAGATACAGCTAATTGATCGCCAAAGATTTCGTATTAACTCTCAAGCGACTAGTTATGGCTTTACGATGCCAATAAACGCAAATTTATCGATATTCCTGTTAACATGGTCAGCAAAATGCGGTTCGCAAACATAAAGAAGTCGCATACCTAATCTAACTATGTTTAAAATATGTTAAATTACATTTTCCCAGCAAAACTGAACTTTACGCTGTAAACAATTAATTTATTTTTGCAATATTTGACCAAGCAATCATGGTGTTTGAGAACTCGACCGTAAATGCACTATGCCGTTCTTTCTTTGATACTCTGTGTTCTCATTTTCGTTCTCTTCGCTATGACGCCCAAAGACAACATTATCAGTACAAATTAAAGTTTTTAAAAATGTCTAAATTACCTACTGGTCGGTTAGATACACCGTTACATTAAACTTTCCAATGCGGATGTTCGAAAAGTTAAAGTAAAGAAATATAAATGTATTTCAATACAATTTATATACCATTAAAGCAATACGGTATTCCTTATCTTAATAGTAAGACCATGCTGGTGTAATTTCCGCAAATCATAAAAATCACACCAAATTTGAAGAACATCAAAGTGCTGTACGCCGTACGCCGGCGAAAGTAGAACGCAACCAACTAAATGATATATATTCGAAACAAATGCCACGCGAATGTGTTCCTTCTGTAAAGAGGGTACGGTAGCAGTAGAGATAAGAGGATGGGTCTGATTAATTTGGTATTTCAATGTTTTGCATATTAATGGCATTTCTCTAGGCGTTCGTTCGTATGAAACCTGTATTGAACTGCTTACTTCTTCAACCTCGTTTCGTGAA
The DNA here is from genome assembly GCF_963556715.1 of Cydia fagiglandana. NCBI lineage: Eukaryota > Metazoa > Arthropoda > Insecta > Lepidoptera > Tortricidae > Cydia > Cydia fagiglandana. The sequence goes on along the minus strand of NC_085932.1, from coordinate 15,808,607 downwards.
TATATTTATGTATAATAAAAAAGAAATCATGGTTCAGATCTACGGTCATAATTGGATGACACGGAAAACTGAAAGTATTTGAGTAGGTAATCAGTAGGTCTTATACAGTTTGGTTGTAAAAGTTAGTAAGTATGTGGTTTAGTGGTTTTGTTGGGGTCGAAGTAAACTTTTAGATAAATTACTTCTTATGAAAACTTTGGTTTCATGTCATTAGAAACTAAAATATTTTTTCTTTGCGTAATTTTTATCTGCATTTAATTTTATTGTTACTACAAGTATCTCGTGTGTATTCGTCTTCATAACAGATACCTAACCTCTTAAAATGTCACACTAGCGTGACATAAGGAAACAAATGAATTAAGTTTTATAAATAATTTTTCTCAAAAATGGACGGCAAAGTCGACTTTGCCGTCTAAAAAATAGGTCGCGAAGCTCGTAGTTTATGGTCAGTCAAAAATTAAAAAGTTAAAAACATTGCAGTCTCGATTTTGGGTCTGCAATGTTGCATACAAATTCCATTATTTGTCGAGTTCCAAACTTTTTAAAAATTGAAATGACCATATCAAATGAAGGCACAGGCCCATTAAACAGCCAAACAGATGATTAGTACCGCGACTATTTAGATGTCTCAAATATAGCTGGTCAAGCAGATCTTGTCAGTAAAAAAAGGCGCGAAATTCAAATTTTCTATGGGACGATATCCCTTCGCACCTACATTTTTCAAATTTGCCGCCTTTTTCTACTGACAAGATCTGCTTGACCAACTATAGGTTGGCGTATTTTTGGCAGAAAAATACACTTCTATTTTTTTATTTAAAAAAATAAAAAGGCGGCAAGGGCTTTTTTCTGTCAAAATATATATGTAAGAACGTTGCTTTTGTAAAAGCGCTGGTGGCCTAGCGGTAAGAGCGTGCGACTTTCAATCCGGAGGTCGCGGGTTCAAACCCCGGCTCGTGCCAATGAGTTTTTCGGAACTTATGTACGAAATATCATTTGATATTTGCCAGTCGCTTTTCGGTGAAGGAAAACATCGTGAGGAAACCAGACTAATCCCAATAAGGCCTAGTTTCCCCTCAGGGTTGGAAGGTCAGATGGCAGTCGCTTTCGTAAAAACTAGTGCCTACGTCAAATCATGGGTTTAGTTGTCAAGCGGACCCCAGGCTCCCATGAGCCGTGGCAAAATGCCGGGATAACGCCAGGAAAAAGAAGTTGCTTTTGTAAAATATTTCTATGATATTTATATTTCTTGCACCATTTTTGAGAAAAGCACTATATATGACTCGGCTGGAAGGCTACTTGCTGGCTTCGGATTCAATTAAACGGACTCCCAAGGTCGTCCGTTTAAAACGAATCCTCAGCCTGCAAGTAGCTACTTCCGAGCCTCGACAATAATGTACTATTATGCAAGGATTCCAATTAGGGTTGCCAGATCGAAAGGCGCTATTATCGGGAAACAACATAAATTTTTCGGGATTTAGGGACTTAAGTCGGGAAAAAAAATACATTGAAATTAAAGTAATTGTTTTAAAAACAACGATATTTTACATTATTGGCACTACGTCAGCTCGCTCGCTCGACGACAGTTCGGAATTTGAAATTGTTGTTTTATAACGTGAGTGAAGCTGTTTTTCGGGACAGTTTAGACTTTGTCGGGAATCGGGAACACATGCTAAAAATCGGGAGAATCCCGCCAAATCCCGACCATCTGGCAACCCTAATTCCAATAAGTGTAGGTGTATTTAAATTATGTATTATTTAGTATAGAAACAAACTTGTATTAAGTTTACATTTCCTATGTAGAGCCAATAGCTGGTAACGATACAATTCTACGGAAATAAAATTAAAAAGGACGAAGTACATACAAACATTTGAAATCAATACATCGTTAAGCCCAGTCGTAGTATAAGCGTAGCTAAAAACCAGTCTAGCCTAAACCCTTGCCTCCTGTGGAGGCTGCAGAGCCTTTTTATACCATAGAGTAAACATATACAGAGAAAGTTGGTTCTGTTGAAAACATCATTTATATTTATGAGTAGAAATATCGCAATATCTGATAGGTCTGTTCATCTGTTGTAACCACCAAGTATTCGGAATCGCTTCATCACCATCGACTTCTTCGCTTTGCCAGAACTCAGGGTAAGCTTGGCAACTAATCCTAAAAATTGGCGTAGGCACTAAGTTTTAGGCTGATAGGAACCGGGATTTGAAATCGCGACTCCCACCTGATTGTCAAGTCGCAAGCCCTTAAGGTAAAAGTTAACGTTTCCTTTATCATTTGCAATCGATTGAAACAAGAAAAGTTTAAGATAAAAACACCGCCGCCGCCAGTACCTTATCACGAAAATAATTGCAACTTTGCAACCTGTCTTACCTGTCTACATCTACAATCTACCAAATATTATTGAACAAGCCTATTCAATTTTCTTTTATAATGCATCTTATTTTACACGTTTTGTGCAACGAATTATTGAGTAGATTCTCTGTACTGTGTTGTCTGTGATCAGCGCCTGCGCACCCTTTTACGCAGCAGCGTCATGTTTATTTATTGTGGAAAAAGCATGTCTATTAGCAGCCAAGTCCGCGTTTGATATTGACGATATCGCCTCTGTGTCGTTTTTTAGCAGTATGTAGTATATTATTTTAACAAATTTGGTTCGCGATAAACTGTTGAAGTTTTGAATTGAGTTAATGCTTGAGATTTAAAGTTAGGTGCGTTGGGGCAATTCCAGATGAGGTTTGGATAAGTGAATAAGTTTGGATAAGTAAATGTCCGTAATTGGACTTCAAAGACTTTCATATATTATGTTTTTTCATTAAAACTGGTGCTATTATTATTTAATTAGACTCTTAATACTCAAGTTTGTGTTTTATTATAAACGTGAAAAAATGCGGAATCGATTGGCATAATTTTAAAAGTAAGTAATTTTATTTTACTAGCTTAACCTAGGATCAAAACTCTTAATCGTGATAGTATGAACGTATTTTAAGAAATCTAGGATCATCCAAAAGGTAGACAAGTATCGATACATAGCGTACAGATAAGGATTCCTATCGACAAACTGCCGATTTATAATTTGAACATTAAAGTTCGAAAAATAACTATTAGTATCGTCACAAGTTGATAACATCTTGGAATTTGTATCTTGAGCTATGTTTTAAATAAATATAAAATAAAACACAAAATTGTCACTCGATTATGCAGAAATGTCGCTTTATTATACGTGTGTATAGTTTTATTTATCTAATATCTTGATCGTTACAAGAATGTAAGAGGATGGTTTGAACTTGGAAAAAGTTATGAGCTGTGGTTTCATGTAAAGTCGTTATTGCATTTTTAATGAAAATTAATGATTTATATTCGGACATATAAATAAAAGAGCCCAGAAGACCTACTTGCAGAATGCGAACCGGTTATTTGAGAAATTTTTATACGTTTAATACGATATACGGTTACATAAGCATGTTTTTTATATAGATTTTAGTTTATATTTAATCAGTTGATCAGTTTTTGTTAAATAAAATCAAAATTTAAAAATAAGTATGTATAAACCGTTGTACGATAAGTAGTCTTTCTAAGATATGTTATATTAATCCGGAAACCACGAACGTCTTCTTCTCTCTTCTCTCTTCTTATGTATTAGTCTCTCCTAACCTAACCTACGTTAGATTATAAACTAACGGGTTCACAATCTTACGGTATCATATACATATGATTGATTGTTGTATCTACACAATCTAGGCGCAATTACGTTAATACCTTTAAAGGTGTAATAAGTGTGTTCCCGGTTCACCGTTTAAGGCATTTAATTACTTCAGACGAATGTATGAGAGGAATAAATAAACATGTTGCGTTCGTTATCGACGGGCTTTGGACATTATATAGCGTGATAAGTCGAAAAAGAGCTATGGATACAACTAGGAATGAAAACATTTTTATTATTTGTGTTTTTTAAGTGGTCACACTTCTATATATTAATTATTATTACCTATCTCATAAAGGTATCTTATACTAACGAATGTAATCGGGTGGTCTAGTGGTCAAGACCTCAAGATGTTAGGTGCGTAGGTAAGCTAAAGACGCCGGTTCGATTCCGGCCTCGGACTCCTCGGAGGGCCTGGCCACTTCTACTTTAGTGGGTATATGGAGGCGATATTAACATTAATATGTAAATCGATATAATACTCATTCAATAATTTCGCTTTTTGTTTATTTATATTTAACGTTGCTCCCAAAAATAATATAAATGGGGTCAAAGATAATGGTAACTATATACCTATAATTTTCAATTTATTATATGTATTTACATTACCTAGTACCTACTAGCCTTTTGACTCTAGACGCTTAGAGTGCTTAATTGGTACCAGATCTAACTAAAACAGATTGCATTCATATCCACTTTCATTTATGTTATATAACATTATTACGTTTTCTTTCACCGGAATCGTAAAAATTGGCTAACGTATACGCAAATGAGACGAAAATAGCAAAGGTTAATAACGAGTCTAGGCAGAACAACATTCCTAGTTTCCTACACCAATGGCTCTGAATAGGGAAGCAACTTATTAGTCAAATGCCTCGGCCAAAAGGGGCACAGCCTTAGGGTTTCTGGTTTCTCGACCTTTTTTATTTCTCGAGGCACGGGAATTCTCGACCAGGATTTCTCGAGTTTCTCGAGTACCTCGAGAAATTTTGAAAGTTTCAAAAAACACTGTTATTTTAAATTTAGTGCTTTATTTCGTTGCTTCAATATGTATAAATTCATGAAATGATACATTTTTTGTTACCATAAATTGCACTAAATATATAATCAAAAATTCGACAGAAAAACTATAGGTGCAGCATTCGCACGCGCCAACGGTGACATTCTATAGTGTATTTCTTTAAAAATTTAACAATATGTAAACAAACCACAATATGGTATTTTATTAGGCAAGAATATTAAAGTCAATTAATTTTAATCGATGTGACGAACTTACACTTTTACTACGTAATATTAATACTTAGTCAATGTAACAATGAAGCTGCTAAAATTGTGCTATTTTGCATAGGAATGTATATATTTGATTTATCAATAGTACCTAATTTAGATTTATAATTTTTTTTTAATTTCAACATATGAAAATCGGTTGAAGCCAGAACGATAGAGGAGGGATCGGGGCAGTTTTCTATTTGGTTGGTTCTCTAATAAATGATTTAAGTACCTGAAAATGTCAAAAACACCTTCTTTACTTTTATATTGACTACCTAAAGAAATACACTATAGACACATCACGTGTTATATGCCTATGTTTTTACTTAACTATAACAAGATATTTATTTCTCGAGTTCTCGAGGCATTGAGTTTTTATTTCCCGTCTCGACAAAGGACAAATTTCTCGAGATTTCTCGCCTCGAGAATTCTCGAGCAGAAACCCTACACAGCCTCCTAAGTACACCGCTAGGAAACTCCAAAATAGAAGGCATGGAATAATGCTCTTTGAAATAATGTCCTTATTACGAGTAAATTACTATAAAGTAAATAACATCTATCTATTATCGCCTTTCATTAAAGTCGAAAGCATTAGAAATTAAATGCTTAGTTACATTTCTGACTTTTATATTTAATGTCATCACTCTTAATCAGACCTAACTTTAACAACTTGATTTTAATAAAAGCTTTTACCGGGTTTAAAAAGACCACAACAAAATTAATCGCAACAGATTAAAGCTAGCAATATTATCGTTAATACTTATTGACAGGGGCAACCTCTGTCGCGGAAGAAAAAAACAAAACCAAACTTAAGACGCGGGGTATTATATGGGTCACTTAGGGGGGTATTGACCCTTCATTTGCATATCTTTCGATCTTCGGATGTCTTCAGGGCGATCCGCTGGAATTGTCGCTATTGCTTATGGAGTCGATCTGGGTATTTTTGGATTACGTAGATTCTAAAATTTCACTAGTTATTGTTTGGTGGGTCTACATTTATTTTATGGGTAAGACTAGTACCTACGTTTATTTATTGAAAACTCTATAAGGACTTAAATATAAATTAATTCCCGGAGAAACACTATAATAGACGAAGTAAGTCGTCCAGCCAGAATAAGAACTCCGATCAGATCTATCCAAATAACTTATTCAAATTTTATCTAAAAGCATTTCAAACATTTGGCTCTCAACCTTATAGATTCTTTATAAATTAAATATAAAATGGCGTCTCTTTATGAATATTCATGCTAATTAACGGAACATCAAACTTGGGTTGAGAACATTTAGATTCTTGTTGGTATAAATCAATTCTATGCATGCATAATTTTCATTTGTGTACATTAGCGCCGTTATAGCGATAACATAAGTTATGAGAAGGGTTTGCCATATTATATAGGTATATTTTTGATAGGAAACAGTTGAAAAATCAATTAGTTGTAAAACTCAAAACAATAGTGCCTTGAAAACCCCAGAAATGAAAAAGAGTCGATCTTCATATTGTTTTCTTTTACACGCATGTATTCGAAAACCTGCTTATGATAACAAAAGTAGAGGTGAACAAATCTCAACATAGTATAGTAACCCTACACCGTGGTCAGATCAATACAATGCAATTTGCGAGTCATTATGTAAGGTTTCGCTACACTTAAAAAGATAGTTTCTTCAGTGCATTGCTCCCTAAACCTGTTAAAACCAAAAAGACACAAAGCGAATTTGTTCACATGGAAATATTCTCTTACTTCACTCCGAAATAAGACGCCCTAATGTTTTCAAAAGAAACTGAAACTCTTTGAAATGTGTAAGGACATAGGCTCTTTCCGTAGTAAAATAAAGTACGCCCGTAACCTTGTAATTAAATCATAAATCGACTTTCGACACTGGCAACCAACAATCACATTGCTGATAATGGAACAGAATCGTATGAAATGAATCGAGTGAAAAATTAAAGACGAAAATTTTATCGAGAAATCGAAACGAGCCGGCAACAATTTCGCTCCGATCCGTCTTGCGGGAATATCGGGTGGTAAATTATTGGTTTGTTTGGCGAGAGTGGTTTCGTTTGTCCATTTTTATACGCTTTATTGCGACCAGTTGTACATCGGTCGTCAATTAATTCTGAACGGATAAGGCGTTAATTCGGAGACCTCTGTATTCCTAGGGGGGCGGTGGTTGAACACCATATCCTTAAAGGTCAGGAGAAGATGATATTTAAGATCGAGCTTGGTATCATTTTGGGAAGTAAAAAGTAAATCCACTTAGTTTGTTCCACTAATCTGAGAAATAGTACTTATATCCTACATTGCCGTTCTATCTTCATGCAAAAATGTCAAACAAACATGTTGGATAATTGGTTAGTGTATAAGTGTATTTAATAACCACATTATTAAAAAAACAGGATTATTGGGTATAGTAAATCGAACGTTGTTATTTTATCTGCGATATAAAGACACAGAGTACCAATAAGTAATTAGCGTGAGTTACACAATATTGCATATTTATATGTCATCGGGGTGTCAATTTAAGTCATTGATCTTGTAAACGCGATATCAGTCATAGATGACTAGTCGCGCGTGAATAGAAAATATCAAATACCTTCACTGCACTTGAAAAACGCACACAACATTTTAAGTATGGTAAATTTCTTGATTAATTTTCCCACGTCACAAAACCCCTCGTATCACACTCGTGCTACCCAAATCAACACAGCCACAAACCAAAATACATAGAGCAGACATATTCGTGAGCAAAAAGCAACCATGGCATTATCGAAACACGATATGAACATTACCCTCCCAAACTCCGATCTCATTCAATCATACAATTGTAATTTGAACCGTATTTTAATGTTTCTTAGGTTCACATTCTGGATAGATTCAGGCATGACAATACCTTTTGAAAGTTGGGCCCCGGATAGCCCCATGGCATAACTAACAGAGTTGATTCGATAAAACTGCAAACAATATCGACGCGATACGTCGGGTGAATTAGTACCAGTCCGGGCTGGTGATACATTTCGCAGATATAATTTCATTTTTAGTATTTCCATACCTGATTCTCGTATCTCGTACTATCCAGTTATAATCAGCCCCGTTCTAGTTTGGCCACTGTTTGGCATAAGATATTTTATTATATGGAGGTCTGAACTGTCGAACTAATACTCAAAACTATACACGTAGTTACCTATTACCAACTTCTTAAAACACAGAGTTCAAGTTAATAGAAACATGATTAAATTTAAAGGACCATAATCCTGTGAATGCCCATGGTCCATATTACAGCCGTTTGGTGGAATACCTGTACCTGGACTACTCATACAAGATTACTTAATATTTTAACCACATATTGTATCATATTATATGTATAAACGTAGCCACTGAGAAGCTAAACTGATAACCGTTACTTGTCCATCGAATAATCAAGTCCAGATTTACGACACTGCATATTTATGCAATAAAACGTTCCTGCATCTAATAATAGATGGCGTTTCACAGCCACCATAAATGTTTTATTGTCCTAGCGGAACAGTGACACTAATACGCTGTTTAAACTCGACAGTCTCGACACCAACACTTATATAGGGGCATTTCACCAAAATGACAACTTTCGCAGCTCCCTAAGAGAGTACGAGCATAAGTTATCGTCGTTATCGACCATTTATAATACCAAACACCTGCTTCTTGGCCTTACTTTACTTAAAAGGTTTTCAAACAGTAACGGTACGTTGGTAACCGATTGAATGCAAAGAATAAGCCTGAATCCGAGAACATTACGCTCTATTTACAGACCAAGATTCTGGGGAATAGAGAGCTGCCAGTTTAATCAACTTTAAAAACTGGGGTACATTTAACAACAGTTTTTTTTCTATAGGTACAAGCACGGAATGGGCCTATTCATAGAGCCACTTTTAACAGAATAGAACTAAGAGATTATGTGACCCATGCCTGTGAATACATATATAGCGAACGAATATATTCACATGAAAACTATGTAGAAGGCAACAACGCCAACAACTATGTTATTAATATTGTCTGTAATTAAAGACAATGCTCATTCAAATATGCAAGTACATATAAATGAAAACGTGGGAGATACAAAAAGTGCATAATTATGTGGGTGCCTAAGCGTTGCGGGTACATACTACCGTTTGATGTTAATATCTTGTTTACACTTTTGCGCGTTTTCCATTGTATTAACCTACCTAATATAATATGATGTCCGTATTACGAAAGTATTTTAAGTTAAATAAATAAGGAAGTACCTATTATTTAGGAGCTTATAATTACAGTGTAAGACTGTTAGTATTCTCTGAGAATGTAAAAAAAGTGTTTGCAGATCACCAGCTTATAAAATTGTTGTAAGTTGTAATAAAGTTTGAGTAACACTTTATAAACTTGATAGATAAGTGACTGGGACAAATCAGTCATTTCTTGGCTAATGTCTTACCCACAACTTTTGAAAGTAAATTTTTATCTGATTTCATGAAATCAGAAATGCTGGAACGAAACTTAACTAATGCATTTACTTTATCTCAATAATTTTGTCATTTCACGTAGATCATGTCACCTACTTAGGCTAGGTTAACATCACTACAGTGCCAGGCGAAAGAAGTCCTTACCACGCAGGCATAAGAATCTCCTAAATTAACATAGTACAGCCAACACACTGTCATTAGATAGAACAATTTCCTCCGACCGTTATAAAAAAAACATTCGAAAATAGAAGACGCAGGGTTGCCACCACAATTCTCATTAACGAAGCGGTCGCTCGGCGTCCGTCATTATCCGTCCGCGGACAGCCCTATAATTTCCCCGCCTGCGCCCCTACCCGGTCCCTCTCACACCTACCAACATGTACGTGTTAGAAGGAGAAGGAAATTTGAGTTTTATTAAAAGAAGACGCAACGAAATGAGTTTCGACGAAAAACCTTCTGTTTCGTTTTGTTATTAGTGTTGTAATGGACGGTTCGTTGTGCTGTATGACGATTAAATATTAATTCAGTATAAAAGATTTGAATGTCCTGTCTTGTGTTTATACCAACCATTGACCGAAAAATCATAGCTATGTATAAATTATCAAAAATACAATATAAAAATTATTCTGTATTTTGTTACTCTTTGGTTTCCGTAAAATAAATAAATACATTTGTAGAATATCTTAAGTTTCATCATCCATTAGTTAAAATTGTTATGACTTTTTTACATACTATTTGTAAACGGGTTCTCTATACAAACGTAGACCTTGATTTCCTCCCGGGATAGAGAGATTATAGAAAATATTTTTACACAATTCATTGTATATTAACGATAGCTATGCTCCTTTCCTTTCCTCAGAATGAACCCTAAACAATAGTTTTAATATTTTCAGCCTGAACGTTACCCAGGTTCAAAAGCATCATAATACTACGACACATCACAATTTTTATAAATATCAACTATCAACTACATATACCTACTAGTCTTATTTTAAAACACCCTTACAATTAAAACAAAACTAAATTACCCTTACGCTTCATGTAATCGAACTAATGGAGGCACCCCGCGGATCGGTGTCGCGCATTCTTTACCAATAATCGATTTCTCATTCTGCACATCACTACGCCCTGCAAACTTATAAATACACTCGAGAAAAATGGGTATTACTTTTCTACAAACAGACTTAGCCACTTCTATGGCACTGCAACCCGAACGCTAAAGTTGGTAAAGCCATTTACAAAATCAGACTAGAAACAATATTATGTGCGCAGCCGAGAAAAACAGAAACTACGATATATTATCTCTTCATGGTGTCTCTTCGTTCGACGTCAGTGATGCATCTATCCGCAAAGTTAACTTTGCTAAGTTGTAACATAAACGATGACAAGCGATCGTCAAAGTTTTTCTGTTAGAATTTGTATTTGTAATGTAGATTTTACTGTGGTGGTACTATTCCGACTTTTATTAAAAATTTCTCAGATGTATCGCAACCTATTAAGCTTTGTGAAATTTATCTACCATAAGGATTTGATGTACTTACTATTTATTTACTACTGAAGAACTGAAGAACTAATGATCACCTGATCCTTAAATAATAACATTTTTGATGACTATGTTCACGAGTAAGTTATGAACGGTATGTAGGGTTAAATATTTACTAAGCGATGCGAAGTAATTTTTAACAGTTAGTATTAAAATGTATTAGTCTAGCAGCAAAACAATTTCATTTATTTATTGCATTCCATGGTATTTACAGATTAACAATGAGTTAACATTAAGTATGCATGTTTGCCAAAAAACTAAATACAAACAAAACCACATCACTAACTTACCTATTCATGTCAGCGGTATTCAAAGAGCGCAACCATAGACTAGAGCTGACAGGACAACTTTTTCAAGATGGCCGCTCGGCAGCCACTAAGCTGTCAACGTCGGACACGGCTCGCCACGTGCGATTGAAGCTAGGGCCATTACTAACCTAGCCGATTATTTTATAGTCTTTAAGTTACATCACGTGGTTTGTGTTTGCGGGTAAATTTTACGTAACGGTATTTTATTAATTGTTATAACCTCAAATAAAGCAAATAATAAAATATGACACTGAGAATATCAAGCCCTTAAATAGTTAAAATAGTAAAGAAAAAGGTTAGATAGCAAGCATTCATCTTGAACAACGTCAATGATACAACTTATACAAGTCTTATTGATGATTTACGAGTATCAAGTTAATTTACAAAACAAAAGTCAATCAACAGCATATCTCACTAATTAGAGCACTAATCAACAATAAGAAATCTCTCATCCCTAGACTGTGCCCGCAAAAACTCTATATTTAGTACCTACACAACTGTGGGAATGCATCTCGTAATGAAATCTTTTTACTAATGTTAACCGACCATGTTAAAACTTATTACGGCCACAAGGGAAATGATACTCTATGATTCCTTTCTTAGTTGGTCGGCGTACAAAATGAAAAAAATGAAAAATGCAACCGTCGGTGGCATGTAGTTTTGAATTTTAAATTAAGAACATCGATTCATTAACAACGTTGGTTTACTCGATCAGCCTTACATTTGCCTTATTTTGTAGTCAATCGTCTTGAAGATATTATCTAGGTACCTAATACCTCAGTAGACTACGTTAACAATAGTCATATTTATTGTTAGGTAGATAATAATAACGTTGAATAAAGAAAACCGGAATAATCATTCGTTGTCAAAATTGTGAGTCTTGGGACTCTTGGGCTTACTTTCAAGGATATTGTGAATTACTAACACAGTAATTTGATACAACTGATGGTTATACAGCCAAGAGTGTGTGTACTGTAGTGACTGAGCATCACAGGAATATGCTCATTCAAGTACTCTACACTTGTTAAGATTGTCACAACAAGTCAATACTATATTTAACTATGTACCTATATACCCAACAATATACCTAATACTCACATATACCTATAAAACACTTTTGATACATATATAAACATTAAAATTAGTACCTATGAGTATATCACAATATCTTAATATTTTGACATCACTGTAAGATAGAATTCCGATCTACTATGGATTTTATTAGAATTCCTCTTAGTGCTAGTAGTAATATGTAGTTACATACACACACACAAACTGGTGTTAGCCATTTTCCATCTTGAGCTTTGCGAGAGGATAATAACCGACCATAATTAATTCCATAGGATGCGTCATGTATGGATTTTAATCGTAAACGCAAAGCCATACTATTAACGTAAATTATAAACTGAATTTAAGGGAGTAAGCCGTCACTCACCCGTCTAGGCACCTACAAATTACACGCATATCCTTTAGTATTTCAGTTAATGCGTATTAAAATAATAAATTAAAAAATAGCGAGCGTAATCGATTATCACGCGTTTAAAAATGGATATTTTATCCGATAAATCCTTTAATAGAGCAGCGAATATTCATAGCAACACCGAGTTTAATTATAAGACTATCTGTGGCTCGAAGACAACCTTCGCTTGCACACGCGGAATTAAAAAGTTAATTGTGTTGAACGATGGCGGATTTTTAAGTACAAAATAAAAAGTTACCTTACAAACTGGTTTACTTGGACAAAACAACTTACGCTTATTTAAAAATAATGAAAATTTGGGTTGATATTGTTTTTCTTTAGTTTGTTTTATTGTCAATATATTATCAATTATTGATAATATATCGATGATCTACGCGACATGGTAAAAGGTAAGCCATTAGGCATTTAGGTATTATAAATAAATCGCTAAAGCAAGACGGTAAGCGAATCCAATAAAAGAAATGGTAAAACTGTAAAGGCAACTAATTAAAGCTTCTGTCGATATATCTACTGCTATCTCTAAACCCTTAATCGACTCGGGTCTAATGTACAGAACTAACGTTTGATGGCATATTTACGAATTGCTAGCTTTAACGAGCGCTCGATAAATCGACGGAAATCGATACTATCGAGCCAATTCTTGGTCTATCGATAGTTAGAGTAGCTTCTCGAATAGTGCGGTTTTAGATAAACGTAAATGGGATATAATGCTGTTATAGCGAATGAAGTACTCAATTTGAACACTACATCTACGAGCCTAATAAATACTGTGGATATAATTAATAACTTTTTTTTTAAATAATAATTTTAAATGTAAATACTGTTTTATTGTATATTTGCAGGTATACTTATAGCAAATAAATTATTTGACTTTGACTTTGCACTCAAATTGGTTAATTGGGAGGTCCCAATCCAAGGACCTATTTCCCATTTATTCAGGTGGATAATGGGAAACCTCAATAATTGCAACCAATTATGGAACCTTTTAAAATGAAATTTAGATTGTCTTTCTTCATTTTAGCTCTGTAATTGCACAAATCGGACAATGTAATAATGTTAGGTACATTATAGATTACTATAATGGAAACAATGTGTGATTGTTCCGTTATCTTAGTCCTTTTTGTTACCTCTACTGAAGAAATGGGTCGTTCCTTCACTGGTCGTTCCTTATAAAATATCACCGCCTTTAGGTGAAAGTACAGCATACAATATTACACTTCAATAAAACTTTCATCAACAGTTACCGAGTTTTTTTTTAATACATACGTATAAGAAAATAAACTAGCATTTAATGTATCAAGTAGTAACTTTTAAGTGCAAGATAAAATTTTATTATTATAGACCAGAAAACCAGACTATAAGCTTATGAAATTACTTTTAATGGTTATTTGCACCTCCATAAAATAAATTCGTCAAAACGCAACCTTTGTTAACCCTTTGACCGCCGTTGTCCGGTATAGAAGACAACGATAGAACGATACGCTGGCGCCGTCGTCTTGTATACAAGACACAAATTCAACCACTGAGTTAATGTGAAAATAATAACAATTGCAATTTCATTTACACTCGTGTTCATATTTAAAGTCTTTGTTTTTTCATTTATTTGCTTTTTAAGCCGCTATATAAATCCCTTCTTTTATAATAAGGCATTTAAAAAAATTGCTCCAATTTTCAACATTTTTCATGTTCCTCGTCGCCGTTGTCTTGTATAAAAGACAGCTAGGGATGGGAATGTTAACTCGATATGGGAATTTTTAAAGTAAATATAAAGTCAGAAATATGTTTTTATCTAAGTATTTGAACACTTGTTAATCGCCAATTTTTGTCAACGAATAGTAGGTAACTACTTACTAGAATACGTAGAACGAGAGTCAGATAGGCATAACTATATTTAAAGTTCAGGTAGCTTCTTTAGCTCTATAAAGTAGAGTCAGACAAGTAAATTTGCCATTGTAGATTGTGGACTATTTAATTGCAGAAGAGATAAATAAAAAAAATAATTGATGTTATTTTATAGCTTAGTGGGAAGGGATACACCGCAGCGACCGCTTCGCACAAGTGTGGTACAGGGACATACCTGTTTATCAGACTTTACTTTTATTGTTATAACATTGAAGTTAATGTGTAATTTTTTTATAACAAGTCGTTGAACGTTTTTTTGATAAGAGTTTACCTATAGATTAATGTAAACCAAACTGAAATTATAATGATAGATTCTAATTCCGGAATAATATCTTCACTCATAAAAAATTCAACCCACGTGTAATTTTCACTAAAACAGTTCCGGTATATTGACTTTATCGACACATGATGCGCAGCTTTAACGTTACGCCAATAAAGTTTACGTACCGACAAGCGCTTACGCCGTTGACCTAGAGACTATTATTAATTGATCCGCGCGGAAACAGTCCTTGTCGGTCTGCACTGCGGGCAGTCCATGGGCGCCGTTGTCTTGTATAAAAGACTTCTCGTACAGCCTAGTGCGGCGATATCACGTCTTGAATCGACATTGTTTAGTGGTTGTTTTTTATGTTAAATCCCTATATTTTAAACATTTTCGGGTGTAAAACATATGTTTAATTTTGGCAATTTGGAATGAAATTAAAACAGGATAAGAACAAAGCTAAATTAAAAAGATTTTTATTAAATATTGTAAATATCGATATCACTATTTGCAATCCCTAAACTTTTTATTAGTTGTTTACTTAAAATTTGCTCTGGCGTGTGAGTGAGCGTCTTTGCGGACTAGGTCCGGCGGCCAAAAGGTTAACGAGAACCTCTATAATTTAGCACACAACATTTTTCGGTCGTGTTTTAATTTTTTCGTCAGTCGTTGCGAATGTCCTACTTTTCGCACTTGCATCGTAATGTGCAACTTAACTTTCTTTAACTTTGCTTTGTCTGTGGTATACATATATTCACGTAACTAGGTACATCTTACTTTCAAAGATGAAAAATCGTAATATGCTTTATAGGAATAGGTGTTTAGGTCCATTATAGGAATAGATTTTATTTTTTTGCCAGCCCACTATGATAATTAATATTGTGTGTACATAAGGTATTCCGTAACAATATCCTCTTCACGTAAGTACTTAATAATAGTTATCTAATCCTTCGTGAGAAACGAAACACTTTTCTTTTCAAACAAATTACCATAGACACGCGTATTTATGTAGACAACTGGAGTTGTTTTTACCGATATGAGGATTCCTTGAATTATTTGTCAGCTTCTGATATAAGTAAAGCGCCTTTTGTGTATTTGTTTTCAATCCATTTAATAGTTGAATCAATCCTAACAACGCAATTTGTACTTTTATCACAATTTACAAAGTTACGATAACATTGTGTTTAGTTTTTTATTTCTTATCTTCCTTTTTTCTGGATTCAAAGAAAACTTTCTTGCTGCTTACAGACAAACTTAGCTATTCGGGCATTTCTATTTAAAGTTGTACCAAAAATTGTGTTACAGTTGGTAATTTTTATATTATTTCTACTTAGAATCACGAGCTTTTTCCATTTTTACTCCGAAAAAAGTGGCCCCGTAATTTTTGGTCCATTTGATTACGGTTTTCAATACAACCTTCTATACGAATCCGTCAAAAGTAAAAAAAAATGTAACTAGAAACAAAATTAGTATCTCATTTTGGTCCTTAATGTGGTTCCCTGTTAATAACGTCGGATCCCTACGTTACGAGCATATTTACAAGTGCACAGTTACACAACATGTTACGTGCGGTGCAGATGCATTCTGCGTTCGCGTGCAATACTTTCATTGCATGCAATTTAACGGACGCCGATCTTGAAATAGAAAACTGAATTTCAATGTTGCAGAAAGTTTTTTACACAGCAAAACATCTGCGTAATCTGCGTATTAACGTTCCTGGAATCGGTTCCAGAAATCAGAGGAGAGGATGGGAGCAGCGGACGTAATCATGAGCAAAGGCTAATTTCTGAAGTGATAACGTTGCACATTTAACGATGAATGCAAAACTGTTGCTCAAGTAAAACACAACTGTGTTGTTTTTAGGGTACCGTAACCAAAGGGTAAAAATCTCCCTATTACTAAGACTCCACTGTCCGTCCGTCTGTCCGTCCGTGTGTCTGTCACCAGGCTGTATCTCATGAACCATGATAGCTAGACAGTTAAAATTTTCACTGATAATTTATTTCAGTTGCCGCTATAAAAAAAACTAAATAGTACGGAACCCTCGGTGGGCAAGTCCGACTCGCACTTGTCCGGTTTTTTCGTCTAAATTTATCTGACAGGCCGGCCTAGCCAAGGTCACAATCGCTATCGCTTCGACAACGAAAACCATTACGTCTCTCTATCACACTTCCATATTAGTGCGACAGTGACAGTTGCGTTTCGATCGCTACGGAGCGTAAGCGATCGGCATCTTGGCTACGCGGCAGGCTCCGGTATGGCCACGTTTGTCCTCATAAATTGTTCGTTACATCATTACCATCATTAGCAATCGCGTGACCAAGGCACATAAGAGAACTTGTCCCGAGGTGTTTAGCGGCTGTTTAGGTTTTTCCTGGTCCAATTTATTAAAGACCACTCAAATTATTATACAAACTTCCTTATGCCGAAACACTTATTTAGGAAAACGAGACCTAGAAAAATCTTTCATGTTAATTTATTTTATATTTTTAACCGACTTCCAAATCCCAAAGGAGGAGGTTATCAATTCGGTTGTATGTTTTTTATTTCTTTTATTTTTTTTATTTTTTATGTTTGTTACTCCATATCTCCGTCATTACTGGCCCGATTTTGAATATTATTTTTTTGATTGTATGTATATGCATACAGATTGGTCCCGTTTTTGTCAAAATCCAGTTCTGATGATGGGATCCATGAGGAATCGACGGAACTCCTCAAATCTTAAAGGCATACATATGGTGATTTTTGTGTTTTTATCAACAAATCAAGCATATACATTCAAAAACGTGACATTTGATGAAGTGGAACTGCTGATGATGATCAGAACGGAACTCTTCAACGACGCATAGTTCACCTTTGGCGATTTGTCCTCTTCGTTATGTTTGTTAAGCAAGTTAAGTTTTTAAGCCACAATTTTGTCAAGCTTGAGTTCTGATGATGGGATCCATGAGAAATCGAGGGAACTCCTCAAATTTTAAAGGCATGCGTATAGAGATTTTTGTATTTCCATCAGAAAATCAAGCATTTTCATTAAAAACTGTCGCATTTGATGAAGTGGAACTGCTGATGATGATCAGAACGGAACTCTTCAACGACGCATAGTTCACGTTTGGCGATTTATCCTCTTCGTTATGTTTGTTAAGCAAGTTTAGTTTTTAAGCCACATTTCTGTCAAGCTCGAGTTCTGATGATGGGATCCATAAGGAATCGAGGGAACTCCTCAAATCTTAAAGGCATACGTATAGAATTTTTTGTATTTTCATCATAAAATCAAGCATTTACATTAAAAACTGTCGCATTTGATGAAGTGGAACTGCTGATGATGATCAGAACAGAACTCTTCAACGACGCATAGTACATGTTTGGTGATTTCGAATTTCGATTTTGACTTGGACTGGGACCCGGACTCATACCCGGATCCGGTTCGGACCCGGACTCGGACTCGGACTCGGACTCGGACCCGGACTCGGACCCGGACTCGGACCCGGACTCGGACCCGGACTCGGACCCGGACTCGGACCCGGACCCGGACTTGGACCGGGACTCGGACCCGGACTCTGACTCAGAGACCCGGACCTTGACCCGGAAAACCACTATGATACCTAAACTAAATAAACCACTATGATTACCTACCATAAAATGTGGGTATGATGATGCCAAACCCCTCCCGCTCAAACTCCCGTACACCGCACCGCATACGCCGTTAAGTGGGTTAGGTTAGGTTTGAACTGCGATCCTCACAGAACCGAACAAAAGTGGGTTAGGTTTGGTTAGAACTGCGAGTCTTACAGAAACGAAATGCTACTAGAAAAGTGGGTTTGATTAGGTTCGAACTGCGATCCTCACAGAACCGAACTGCTATCAGAAAAGTGGGTTAGGTTAGGCTAGATAACTACGACCCTTACGGAAACGAAATGCTACTAGAACGTACTGGTTTTACCTCCTTTTCTACATAGTGCACCATCTACCATAATCTTTCACCGGGCCCCATAGAAGTCGGTTTTTTTTTCTTAAAAATTATCATACCTATTATTGTTATTTTTAGGGTTCCGTACCTCAAAAGGAAAAAACGGAACCCTTATAGGATCACTCGTGCGTCTGTCTGTCCGTCTGTCCGTCTGTCACAGCCAATTTGCTCCGAAACTACCGGACCAATTAAGTTGAAATTTGGTACACATATGTAAGTCTGTGACCCAAAGACGGATATGTAACGTCAACAAATAAATTTTAAACATAGGGGCTGCTTTTGGGGGGTAAACGATAAAATTAAAAAACTAAGTTTTGAAAACTATATCGTGTTACATATCAAACAAAAGAGCTCATTGTGAGAATCTCAAATATATTTTTTTTATAAATTTACGATAAAAAGTTTAGAAGTTATTCAAGAAAATAGACAAAAAATGACCATTCCCCCCCTCTATCTCCGAAACTACTGGGTCTAAAATTCTGAAAAAAATACACAAAATAGTCCTTTACCTAAAGATGATAGGAAAACCTATTAGAAATCTATAGTCAAGCGTGAGTCGGATTTAAGAACAAAAATGCGGTTAAGTTTTTTTAGGGACACAGCCGCAATGGTTTAAGTGAAACGTGATGTAGACAGCTATCGTCAAGGCCCTAGGCAGATATCCGCATAAGGCGAAAGGCCCGAAGCGTCCTGTAGCTTCTAGCGTGATTCGGACTGAAGACAAAAAATGCGACTAGGCCGTATCTGGCACATAGTCGCAATGGTACTTGTAGTACTGTTTAATTAGGTTACTTTTGTTACGTGTTTTAAAAAGCACTATATAGGATGGCCAAAAAATAAACTAAGTATTCCCGTTGCCAACGTGCAACCCCTAAATCACGAAGAAAAATTTGGCTGTTTCATACATTTTGGCGGGTCCGTTTTCTATAGGAGGATACATTTTTTTTCGCGATTTCGGGGTTGGTCCCATACTAAAAGTTGATCAGTATAATCCCAAAATCTCCCCGGCTACGGGAATGCACTTATTTTTTGGCCAGCCTGTAGGTATTATCTCTCTTCGGCCTTCGCTTTTAAAATACTTTCGGAAGTTGTAGGAAGCGCGACCTGTCGGACGCGCCGAGTTTTCAGCTCTACGCGGAGCTCGGTCTTCAGTCTTCGCATTTGGACACTTGTACTATTGTTCGGCATTTAATCTTCAGAGTTCTAGAGCTATAAGCCACCACGCCAGAAAACTTCATGTTACATCTGGTTTTTGATTGACCCATTCGGGTTTTTCAAGACGTTTCACTCACATCACGTTTCACGTACAAAAAAAAACTTGTTGAAAATTGTCTGATGTACGGAACCCTTGAATCGCGAGTCCGACTCGCACTTGACCAGTTTTTTTATTTATGATGATATTGGTTTAAAAGGCCATTCGTTTATCTCACACGTCTAATTATGACACCAAGTAAAATATTTTTTATTTAACTTTAAGGAATGGATGTATTGTAATTATAGATAGATTAATTAGGTCCAACCGTACCTATAGATAGATATTAGATAATACTATCTATAGGTACGGTTGGACCTAATTAACAATTTTACAAATTCACTTAAATACTAGTTATTTAAGTCTGATTTAAATTTTTAAGTTGAAATTAAATATTCTATTGCCCCAACAAAACTACAAGTATTATGTATGAATATATTATTCATACTTATTATATCTTATAGATAGAGTATCACGTGTCTTACCTAAAAAAAGTTTCCTACGAGGTCATGTAACTTATTTATTGGTCTCAAAGTCTCCCTCTGACAAAAAACCACTCATAAAAATGTCCATTTACAGCCAAAGTATTTTTCAAATATCAAGGATATGCTAGCCTTACACATACATAAAAGTGTATTAATAATAACTGTAAAAGTATTACTAACTGGTAACGTATCTTAAGGAAAACAGCGCTCTGTAACGATTAAACACAGCTCATAAATTAAATACTATCATTGCACAGCTTGAAAGGAAAAACCTCGCGGCGGCAGTCTGGCCAACCTTAGGGCATTCAAATAAACTGTTATATTTCTGGTCTAGTATTAGCCAGAGCATCCGCTTCATCGCAGTCGCGGGTGCGATATCAGATGAGAAGATGTGTTATTTATTACTTTCATATTTTTATATATATTAAATGTTTTCAAAAATCTTTAATTTATTAACGAGGGCAGGAATGAAAGTTGTTAGCTGCTTCGGCTGTACTCGTGCGATTATTATAATAATATTAGTTGTGTGAGAGATCTCAAGTACTTATTGAGGTGGTGTTAAGTCATACATTTTTTTTTTAACTAAAACGTGTTGAAGTTGAAGCCTTATCAACAGTCACGGTGACCAGTTCTCGAGACTCTATGTGTGGTATCGTTTATAAACGGTATTTGTTAAAAAAAAAGTGGGAACACTGTTTTAGGTGCTTCTTGCAAATCTGAACCGTTTTTTTACGTCTAAATTTATACGTTTTGATTAAGTAAATATTATTAAGACTTAATCATTCACCAAGTCATTTCACATGTAGGTAGTGTAGGTAAGTTACTACGTAGAAATTTAAAATATTGGAAATAAGTGTTTTACGTAATATGTATATAAAATCATGTGTTCTTTATGCATAGGAAAGCAGATGGAAATTTAAATACAAAATTCGTTTAATTATGACAACAAAATCCGTGCGTTTTAAGTAATTTCCAAGCTCCATACAAAACAGCTATTAATAAAAAAATATGTAATTTAAAAACTTCGTGTCATTGTAACCGTATCTTAAAACAGTAAGTATCTATTTGGAGTTAGCATGTCCCTTTTTATTTGTAAGTAGAGAGTAGAAAATGCCGAAGAAAAAGATTTTATTACCAGCAGTATCCTAACGCCTCAAATAATAACTGCCATTACCGTATTCGCGCGCCTACGCCGCCGTAACCATGGCGACATTGCCGGCGGAATTCCAAGATGGCGGCTTCTTCAAGCTACCGTACTGAAGGAATACAGTTTGACGACAGTAAACATGGAGGAAGTGAACTAGATTAACCATTATGTTTAACTCGATCAAGTGGAAAGTCAATTTGAGTTTGTAGTTTAATGTACATATTTTGTTCTAAGATTATGTTCACAATACGTTCAGTTAAAATATTGATATGATATGATAGTTGCTAAGATTAGTAGGTTTTATAAGTATTGTGCGCGTTGTAATATGTGCGACTGTGAATATGGTAATGTCAGTGTGTCATAACCATAACCACTCGTATTTTTGCATAGGTATCTACGCAATACGTGCCGGTTGGAAGCGACCCGCATGTACACAGCAGGCACGTATGGAGGTCCAAGGGGGAGGCCTATGTTCAGCAGTGGACGTCTTATGGCTGAGATGATGATGATGATGATGATGATCTACGCAATAAGTTTATAAGCTTGCATTATTCAAAATTGAATCACTATATTAGTATCTATCATTAGCTGAACTCTCACACTATACTTTCAATCGGCCTACTTAAACGTTTCTCCAGCACGTATGGCACCACAGCCTAGATAATCACTACACGTCTAAAAGTCGCAGAAAAATCTACGTATTCAATGCAGCAGAGATAAGACTTCATTTTGTTTTTTTTTAACGCAAATATCAACACACGCTCGCTCAAACGTGCACTTCATAGGTCAGAGAGGTTGTTAAGTATTTGTTTTGCTTTTATTTTCATATGGTGAAATCTAATTGCATACATATGTATATTGAATTTTAATTTAGAACACGGACAAACAATCGTTCGATAATAGCTTTACTACATTGTTCCTTATAAGTCCATCTAATATCTCACTATGTCATAAATAGTCATAATATGCGTACCTAATTTATTAACAGCCCACTAGCTAGGCTAATAATAAAGCTGTAAATGCAAATATGTCTAAACTTGTACAGCATATGAAAATTTCCTAGATTTGGTACCGCTTGTACATATTTTAATACCGATTTGACATTTTACTCCTTGTATTACCAAATTCTCTCGCCAAACTCACCTTGCGCGCGGACTTCGCGATGCGCCGCACAGTTGTCTACAACGAATACGATAAAGTATTACATTACAGCTCACAAAAGACTTTATATTGTGTAGCTATCACTAGCTATAGTTGGCCGCTCGTAATCGTGAGTTCGTGACATCGCAATGCGTCAGGTGTCGACACTACAATTCAATTGTACGCTTTTTTAAACGGCATTTTGCTTACGTATTGGTTTTAAACGTGCAAAGGAACTTAAGTTTTTTCTTATCTTTTCGGCTATAATCAGGTATGACACAAGTTAATAAAACGGCGTTTTGTATACATATAAATTAAACAAGTGAACAAATGTGAGTTAAGTAATACATAGTTCTTATAATGCAAATCAAGTTTCATAATGATTGATGATCATTATAATATAATAATCGTTTTGTTTGAGCTTGTTGAAACTTATTAGGTGTTATATTTGCATTATAAAATATGGAGATGAATATTATGTATCTTAATAGTAGAATGAAAAAAGCGACGTGACATCATAATGGCAATCTACATCACAAATAAGACTTTATATATTTGATATGTACCTACACGATAAGTCCAGTTGTCCGTAGATTATACACTACAGTTAATAATGCTCAGCTCACGGCATATTTGGTCTGCGCGTAAAACAAAAGGTTTGTAATTTGTTGCTATGTCTATTTTGTCCTACTTAACCTTATCCTGCCATCTAAGCACAAGTTTAGTTACAAAGTAAGACTAACAGCAACCAGATGCCTGAAAATACTATAGTTTGTGTGAGGTGCGCAAGATTGTCGCGCGGGACGGTACAACGCGCCGCGCAGGATAGAAACGGCGCGTACGCCGAAAGCGCGCCCGCGGCTCGCGGGCACTGTTTAATTTTCAATTTAGATCGCAATATGCGATGCGCCCAAACTGGCATCACTCCCGATAGATTTATGCTCCTTATTTATAACTACTTCAATATCGCGGGAATATATTAAAAGAAATTATCCCGCGAGTTATGGGGGAGATAAGAGTTAATGAAAGTTTTCGCCGGGGTAGGTAATTGTTGGGTTGGTAGATTGTTTCTGGAATTACGTTTGTGTGTATGTAAACAACTTGTTTATAAACATATAAGTTATTTCAATAAGGAGTAAGTTAAGGAATGATTCTTTCATATAATTTACTATTTAAATATAAATGGCTTTCGGAGTCAGACAAAAAATATAGATACATATAAGGGTATAATATAAATATATTTACCAAGATAAACGTTTCATCCTTAAGTTTTTCTATCCTATCACCGGTAAGCAGTAAAAAAACCAATTATCGGCTTCTAGGACACCGGAAAAATCATGGCAATAAAAATGCAATAATCTGTCAATCAATCAGTTAACCGTTTGGATGGTGTCTACTTTTACATGTAAGTACTAATTAGTATCAATCAAACTTAACAGAAATTAATTGCAAATCGACTTCCTCTCAAACCACGCAGTAAAATTTCTTGCACATACCTAATAATTTAGGTCATACCTACAAACTACAGTTTCAGATTATTGTTGTGTTGCTGTGTAGGTAGTTGTGTAGATAAATATTGGGTGCGCATTTAGAGTCAAGCAGCCAATGCATTTCGATTTTATAAAAACTCTTTAAACCATCAGATCAAACGCGAAGAGTTATGAGTAGATTAGTCAGTTCACAGTTCGGTACTCACCTTTAAAATGCAGCTGCCGACAGCTTCGCTTTCCTGGACAGTCACGTTGTAGAAGGATTGGTCGAATATTGGCTCGTTGTCGTTCACATCTAACACTGTCACTACCAATGTAGCTGTCGATGATAATGGGGGGTTACCCCGGTCTTTCGCCACCACTGTTAAGCGGGGCATCGGGTTTGTCTCGCAGTCAACCCTAGCCTTCGTAGTCACCAGCCCTGATCGCTCATCAATTGCAAACCAGTCAGATTGCGGCGTTGGAAGCAAAGAATAACGAATCTCAGAGTTCTCCGCTTCGTCCACATCAGTAGCAGAAACTTGGACAACCGGCGTTCCAGGCGTAGCGGCTTCCAGAACGTTCGCTTTATATTCTGATTCCAGAAATACCGGAGCATTGTCATTCACGTCGGTGACACGGAGGCTTATGATTCTCGACGCGTGCAGCGGCGGTGAGCCTTTATCAGTAGCTACAACGTTCAAGGTGTATGATGATTGGGATTCCCTGTCCAGTGGCAATGCTACCACTACCAAATAGATTATGTTGTCATGTGTCCGCAAATCAAAGTGACCGTCGCCTCCGCTGAGCGTAACGTTCACGTTTGAGTATTCCGTCTTGGAGTCTGGGTCATGAACGGATATCCTGGCTACGAATTCGTCTAAACGCGCCGACTCTGATATCTTCGGAGTAGCGTCGTCGCTCAGAAAAATAACGTCTATAGTAGGCTGATTGTCGTTGACATCTGTAATTCTGATAGAAACAAATGCAGTCGTTTCCAGAGGTTGCGCGCCCTTGTCCCTAGCTACCACTACCAGTTCGTGTAACTCTTTTGTTTCAAAGTCCAGAGCTTTGTTCACGATAATCTCACCCGTCTGGGGATCTATTTTAAACATATTCTCCTTGTCGCTTTGTCTTCTATTTATCGAATATTCTATCTGCCCGTTTTCGCCAGAATCAGCGTCAGTTGCAGATACTTTTAAAATGGGTGTGCCAACAGTAGCATTCTCCGGAATGCTTGCGGAATACGCGCTCTCAGTAAAAATAGGTGGGCTATCATTAACATCTAAAATAGTTATATTTACAGACATAGTTCCTCGCAACGGAGGTGTACCTCCATCTAGCGCCTCAATGACCAACTCATAATGGTCAGTAGTCTCCCTATCTAAAAATCCATTGATCTGCAAGTCTAAATATAAAACTCCATCTCGTTCTCTATGAGATGATAGTCTAAAAGCGTTGTCAGTATTCCCAGATACGATATTGTATCTTTGAGTGTTAAACACTCCTAAATCCTGGTCTTTAGCTGGATTCAGTTTCCTCTTAACATCCCGCGGAGTATTTTCGGAAAACTCGACATTCATGACGGGCGTAGGAAAAGTTGGCGCGTTATCGTTTTCATCGGAAACTCTAACGACGACTCTGACATTGTCCCCGCTTGCCGGAATAGCCACCAATGCATAGTGGTCTCTATTCTCTCGGTCCAACGGGACTCTAGTCCTGATTTCCCCCGTGTGGGGGTCAATTCTGAGGTCGTCGTTGACGGCGGAGCCCGGGACTGGCACGATGGTGTAGGGCGGCGCCGCATCGGGCAGCTCGTCCCCCAGGTGGCCGATGAAAGTGCCTGCTCGTGCGTTCTCGCGAACGACGAATTCGCGCACGTGCTCGCCCGCCGCGCTCGCGACGAGCAGCAGTGCATATGCGACCCACATCGCGCTGGCTTCACCGCGTGCACATCTTCATTTGCCCCTGTAATAAAGAAACATCACAATAAATACATCTAAGAGCTACATATATTTAAAAAAAATATTAAGCCAATATAATCCGATAAGAAAGTTTCCGGCAATATATCATCTTAATTTATTGATAGTTTGTGGTATGTAGGCGATGCTGTAAGTTTTTTTAATTGGAGCGTATGTTTGTTACTCGATTCTTGTACATTAATTACTGAGTGCGATAATTATAATACTGTTGAAACCATTACGTCACCTAAAAGGCCTGTAGCTATTCAAATTATACATGTAAAAAACTTAAACTTTCGCCGGTTAAACGAGTCTGATAGTTAATTGCCCAGATCTCTATCAGCAGAATGGTAGCGATTGGATTTAGCTACTCCATCGCAAAGTTAGTTCGGTCGTCGGCTAAAACAGGAATTATACGTAACTACGTACAAATTTAATGCCTTCCGAGCGATGACAGCGATACAGCTACCGGCAAAAATAACTTTGTAGTGACGCATCTGCATCTCAAGTGATTGAGAAAAAGCCTAAGTACGATCTTAGGTTAGAACAGTTTGGTTAGGAATATTTTGTATATTTTTTCCATTTGAAACAAATTGCTTTGTCAGTATTTATTTGAAGCTATTTCTATTTACTAAAACTGTGAACTTGATGTTAGGGTAGCAACTAACTGACTATTTTTTGTTTTTTTTTGCTAAATCTAGACCAAGCTGTTTAAGGTAAATACATTTGATATGAGTATGACAATTTTCGCCTATGATCTTAACTCTACAAAATTATAAAATATATATATTTGAGTTCTCACAATGAGCCTTACATTTGATATTAACATATCAAATATAGACATTATAGACAATTAGTGTCCGAAACTTTTTTTTTATTTCCTATATTTTCCTACTCAAGAAACGAACAAAAATATAACATACAATGATACTGTATTATTATGCATTGTATATATTATATTTATAAACCCATACAACTTATGAACCGCACGTACTTGTCTACGAATGCTTACAAATGTCCGCGACGTCAACGGAGGGGACCAACGACAAAAACTGAGGCATGCCACATCAACGTTTAAATGGAAACTAGTATTGAAAGATGGAATTGCATCAATTCGTATATTAATTTATTATACGCAAAAAGCGTGTAGGTTTGTCTGTGAAGTTGATGTTTCTGATTATGTTTTACTGGCGGATAAAGGAATTCATTTGTATTAATAGCATAATCGTAATATTATTAATAACATACATACCTATGTCTTAATAAGAGTTATTGTAATTAAAGGTTCTCAAATACGAGTATTCATGAAAGTATTAAATAGTAGAGATCCGACAACTTGTTTCGGACGAGGCGAGGCGAGGCGAGGCGAGGTACAGGTGATATTATTGTATACAATACAACAGAATCATATTTAGTAGTTTTAGTACTCGTACCATTAGCAAGCAAGAAAAAGCATATGGATACAATATTAAAACTAAAGTTAAAACTAAAAATAAAATAACATATGTTATTCGTACGTTATAAGTTATAAATTACAATTATTATTTTTTCACCACACCGACTTGTAAAGGTTCTCTTTATTCGCTAAAACCTGTTGAGAAAGTAGCATTCAATCTACAAGAGTGGCCAAGTAATTAGATGCATTTTTTTTGCTCGGGTACCAATATTGGCACGAAACAACAACTTTTCCCACGTATAAAACAAATATGTACATAGTTATTTATTTACCTGCTTCAAGTAAATAGGTATCATGTGCCTGTACATAATAACATTTTTATTCTCGTAGGATTATTCTCAAGATTTTTTGTTGGTAGTAAAGGTTTGGTGTTTTTGCGCACCAGATGCTATCAGTATATAATGACATTACAAGTAAGTAATACTAGATATTATTGATAATGAAATGAATGGAATTAAATGAAAAAAAAATATGTTAATTGGAATAGTAAATAATAATGTCATTCATATGAACGATGTACTTAGTCTAATAAATTATAATATTCATTTGCGTAAAAGAAATGTCATCCAGGATCTCCGCCTTATATTTTATCTCAGGATTTTACGCTGCACACATTATGACGTAGCTCATAAAGGTAATATATAATATTAGTATGCGATATGTAGGCGGATATATTAAGTAAAAGCTAACGGTTTCATTCTAATCACGTCGCCATTATCCGTTCGTTCTTGTCATCGGTAAAAAACCGGTCTTTATTCGAAACGGATTAACTTTTTATCTAAGATTTATTTTTGAAATAGATAAACCGAATATGTGATTTAATAGTGCCTAATTAGTATTTTTTTCCGTTTATACTCATTAATTATTCATAAATATGCTGAAAAGTTTCATTGATTTAAATAAATAAGATCATAACCTAGGTATTTAAAGAGCAGTGCAAACTTGGAGCATTTAATAACCGAAGTCGCCTTTAAGAGCTTACCCCTCTGCCGAAAACCTTGCACAGTTGTGCAAACTTTTGTATGGACTAATTGTACGTTACGTACAAATCATGTCGAAATAGCAATACGTTTGACGCTCCCTCGCAAAAATCGGCAGACTGTTTTGTACAGAAAATGACAGCCAAGGCGTCTCCAAGTGCAAAGTCAGTACGGTCGCCTCGGGAACGACGCGTTGATGTCTTTTTGTTTGCACTACCGTTACATCGGAAAATCTCTTGCGGTATCTACTTAATAATCCTTATGTCATTTGCCACTAAGATACATATTGTAAATCGAATGGAGAGGTATTGTAATCTTTTTTTCATATAGATTAACTGTAATAGTGTGTAAACAGTTTACCATTAACGCATCAATTTATAAGCCAAATGTGAATATTAAAATATTGACATTAATGGAATGTTCTGATTTGGCAAGTCCTCTTTCAGACAGGAATATATATGTATGTAGCTACTAAGAGCCTTCGCTATATTCAGAATCGATAATTCAGTACCAATTGTTGGCAATAATATTATAATAAAGTCAACATTAATGAATTGTATTGCGCCTGTGCATATATATGCTATGATTACGAACGAGAGAGCGCACGAAATCAACCAGTTTTAAATATCGTCATCAAATGCACATTTGAGAATAAGGCCTTCGCATTAAAAATACGCGACAGTTATTTGCATAGGAATCGTTCATTTGGCGACCGACCAGGTTGTTTCAACTGGTCTTACTTTTTATTATCACTGATAACCGAGACCTCAAGCTCGACTCAGCCTAACGGAATTTTAATACATATTCGACTGACATGTTATGTGAATGTTACAAATTTCGGAAGAATAGTGTTGAAGCCAGAGTTTTTTGACATTCACAATCTTGTTAACATACTAACGTTTACATTTCAGACAGTCTAGATAATCTTACTAGGGTATACCTGCTTAATTTGGTCCCTTACCTTTTTGAACGAATAGGCTATTATTTGCAGGCGTTTAAAATGACTGTTAATGCACGTGGGAGGTAACACAAACAGCTCAGGTATTAAAAAGCATTTAGGGTAGAGACAAGTGTTGTCTTTGTTAAAACTCCGCATTATCCGCGGCAGGTAGGTCGAGATTGAAAAAATAAACATCCCGCCAAACAAAAAAATGACAGCTCACTTTCGCTATAAGCTTTTATACTATAAAATTATCATGAATATCTTGTTTTCGGTATGTTTAATATAATATGTATATAGTTTAAACATATGCAACCATTTAAAGGCTAATTTTTAATTGATTCTGGCTGATCTAACGGAATCAAACGTTGACCAGATATGTATGTAGTTAAAACGACCATACCATAGGCAGAATTTAATTTAATTTTCCTTGTAGTTACAAACTTTACTTTACTTTACTTTCAATGATGTTGGTACTAGGCAAAAATTCCGTCGGGAGCGCTATATTCACTGTATTTTAGATATTTACCAGGTGCGTTATATCCAGTGTCCTTAACTATCATATTAATACATACTGAATTACTTATTGTATCAAAGCTTATGTAGGTATGAACAACATTAACCCATTGAATCTACATATGTTTGTATGACCATTGCTCCATTTTAGTAAGACCTGCGGGCGACCGAGCGGATATTAACTCCTCTAATTACTACGCAATATAAATAAGGAGAGGGAAGCTCAATTAGCCCTGGTCAAGACTTGGATGGTTTGTGCCAATAAAATCTGCTTTTTATGAGCAAAAATAATACGTTTGTGTACGTGATCTGCCCCGCAATGCCGCGATAGAACAGATAACCTTAAAGAACAACCGACCATAACATATTTTAGTAATTCTTACATGGAATAAAAGCTTGTAATCATTTCATGTTTCCGGAAACTAATTTTAACCATGTAATGTAGTAAGCACCTGCGACTAAATATAGCATTAATAGTAGAAATGAATCCACATTAATCTCACATCTCCACACATATCCCTTTCCAACAAGTACAACGAGTGTTAGTGTAGATTCATTTATAAAGAGGACTTAAATTTTAGGCCGTACTTTTTTAGCAACTCCGGTTCGGGGTATAAACTTCGAAAATAATGTGATGTATGTTACAATGTTTTAAGGGAATAAATAATTCCAGTAATTAGGACTTTCATTTACTAATAATGATTAAGGTACACAAAAACCACACTGCAAATGGGCAATTATGAAATTTTGATACCAAAAGTGTCGCCGAATAAAAGCAATTTCTAAGCAAATTATCGCCAAGAATCCAGCAGCGCGCGCGCCGCCGCGGCCGAGATCAAAAATGTCCGAAGTCGAACGTCAACGCGCTATGCGCGCGGGTCTGAGTTACTGCACGATCTTCACTGTAGAAATTCCTAATTTAAACTTTGGCGGGTTTTTTGTTTCGTCTGTGCGTTTTTGGTGGAAATTCGGCATTGTAAAAATGTTTTATGCTCACTTTTTAGCTAATTCTACGATCCGCATACTAGGTACCTACCTATGAACACTTTTTAATAGAAATTTAATATTTGACTAAATAATACTTATAGTCAACTAAACAAAAAATATAAAAAGTATAAAACAGTCCAATATAACCATTACAATCAGATCAGATCATTATTATTATAGTCAGAAAAAGTAATAGGTACCTTATTATAGCTAAAAACTTTACTCAACAGAATGTGAACAGAACAACCTACTTCATATGCCTGCAAATAACACCGATATTTAAAAACTAAGCAAATATTTATCATTAAGCATTTAATGAAGTCAATTTTCTAGCACATAGATAATTTTAATATGAATATGTAAACGAAATGCAAACTACCTGTATGAATCGGTGGAACCATCTTTACGAACTATCAGACGAAGCATTCTTCTAAATCTAAAACACCAATTCCATTAACATCTAGGAAGCATTTATTTCTTTTTAAATTGACATGCTCTTGTCAATATTCTATTTCACCGATGCGACTACAAACCGGCTTAGCTGAGAAAGTCAAACATCATTTTGAACCCTATTGTCGACTGGAGCCGTTTTTCTTGAAGGTTGTTCTGTGTGAAACAGATTTGGGCTGCACAATGGGCACTTTAGTAAATCCGTTACGGATGCATTTGGACCATTTGCATTCAATCGCCATCTTATCGATTTGAACCACGTGGAGAAATCTTAACTCATTATGGCATTGATCATTCCGGAGCAGCATGTCAAAAATTGAAAACGACTCCACAAATGTTCAAATATAAAATATCTTTGACATTTATCTATGTCATAGATTCTATGAGATTATTTATCATTAGGTACATTATCAACTTACTGTCCATTTACGCAGTTTGATCAGCATTCTGAATTTCTGACCATTTAATAAGTTTGATCGTCTGCGCATTGATTGTATGTATTTCATTTTATATAGGAACGTTCAATGTACTGTTAGTACCTTGTTGGTACATAATACGACTAATGCAATATGTATTCCCTGACAACCTTTGGCGCAGGTTTGGTCCCGGCGCAAACAAGTTCTGCGCGTCCTAAGGAACATTGTTAACAGTATTTTAAATTCACTTGGACACTGTGAAATGGTACTTATTTGATTTTGAGTTCCATTGATCAAAAAAACGGTTTGAATTATTTGTTTGTTGTGTATGTTCCTCACACTTTATTTTTATTTAATTTTATTGACAAACTAAAGCATCAAAAGTATTGTATGTAGGGATAGGTACTTTCAATATTTTTAACTGACTTCCAACTCGGGGTTTCCTATATTTTTATGCCGATCAAGCACTGTCAGTACAGTAGGAATGATATCAACGATATTGACATTTTTGTTTCAATCAATTTTCAAATTATTTCACGCTAATCGCTACACTGTCAATATTAATCTAATTTACCCGAATTATACCAATACTGTCTAGTCCGAATTAGCAAATATCAAAATAACCTAACAAAAAACGTAAAAATAGAGTTTAATCAACTTTTTATCAAATAGCAACAACATGCTGAATTAACATGCTGAATGGAAATAGTTTTGCTATTTAATCCCATCCCATGCTACGGTAGCATACTAATTAAACCTAAATGAAGCCTTGTGTAAAGCGGCCTTTACCTAAAGCCTTCAATTTTAAAAGCTAGCTCTAAATGTAGGCTGGGACCCAGTCACATAAGCGGAGGTTCCGTTGTATTTGAATGTCACCATCTACTCTTAAATACTGAACTGCATAAATTATCAAGATCCTATACACGTTCTACTTTCAAATTATATTGTGATTTAATATTATTAGATATTGTACACATTGTTACAAAATTTAAGTAGCCCGAATGTGAAGAACAACTCTTATGTAATATTCGGACAATTCTACGTAATTGCTATATATACAATATCAACTAATGTACGTAAAGTACGTACGTAACGTACGAATAGTAATATTTACTGCTTTGTTCAATAGCTCATAACTGGAACTGTTTAAAGCATTATAGGTTCCGTCAGACAGGCGCGTTTTCCGGGCGAAGCTTGAGCGGTTTATATGTAAAAGGTAAAAGCGGCGCGTCCCGCTCACACCCCGCCCGGAAAATGCGCCTGTGTGACGAAACCTTAAACGTTAATGCAATTTCAATTCTCTTTAATGGTTTTATTTCTCATTGTAACAATAAATTTTTGATATTCCGTAAACTCAGGTAACTTTAGTCCACAATTTACAACTATGGTCCAAATTCTAATTCCAGTATAATATATTATGTATAAATTAATTATTTCTACTTTTACGTTATAATGTTTATTTTATTTATATTAGATTAGGTACGTACTTTTATTGCATTAAAACATACCTATAAATATTTTCCAAATAATGTCGAGTATCTGATATACCATAATTTTTAAGAAAAAAAAACCGACTTCTATGGGGCCCGGTGAAAGATTATGGTAGATGGTGCACTATGTAGAAAAGGAGGTAAAACCAGTACCTACTT
The DNA here is from genome assembly GCF_963556715.1 of Cydia fagiglandana. Classification (NCBI taxonomy): domain Eukaryota; kingdom Metazoa; phylum Arthropoda; class Insecta; order Lepidoptera; family Tortricidae; genus Cydia; species Cydia fagiglandana. The sequence continues at coordinate 15,774,856 of NC_085932.1, read as the reverse complement.
TCTAGTAGCATTTCGTTTCCGTAAGGGTCGTAGTTATCTAGCCTAACCTAACCCACTTCTCTGATAGCAGTTCGGTTCTGTGAGGATCGCAGTTCGAACCTAATCAAACCCACTTTTCTAGTAGCATTTCATTTCTGTAAGACTCGCAGTTCTAACCAAACCTAACCCACTTTTGTTCGGTTCTGTGAGGATCGCAGTTCAAACCTAACCTAACCCACTTAACGGCGCATGCGGTGCGGTGTACGGGAGTTTGAGCGGGAGGGGTTTGGCATCATCATACCCACATTTTATGGTAGGTAATCATAGTGGTTTATTTAGTTTAGGTATCATAGTGGTTTTCCGGGTCAAGGTCCGGGTCTCTGAGTCAGAGTCCGGGTCCGAGTCCCGGTCCAAGTCCGGGTCCGGGTCCGAGTCCAGGTCCGAGTCCGGGTCCGAGTCCGGGTCCGAGTCCGGGTCCGAGTCCGGGTCCGAGTCCGGGTCCGAGTCCGAGTCCGAGTCCGGGTCCGAACCGGATCCGGGTATGAGTCCGGGTCCCAGTCCAAGTCAAAATCGAAATTCGAAAACACCAAACATGTACTATGCGTCGTTGAAGAGTTCTGTTCTGATCATCATCAGCAGTTCCACTTCATCAAATGCGACAGTTTTTAATGTAAATGCTTGATTTTATGATGAAAATACAAAAAATTCTATACGTATGCCTTTAAGATTTGAGGAGTTCCCTCGATTCCTTATGGATCCCATCATCAGAACTCGAGCTTGACAAAAATGTGGCTTAAAAACTAAACTTGCTTAACAAACATAACGAAGAGGACAAATCGCCAAACGTGAACTATGCGTCGTTGAAGAGTTCCGTTCTGATCATCATCAGCAGTTCCACTTCATCAAATGCGACAGTTTTTAATGAAAATGCTTGATTTTCTGATGAAAATACAAAAATCTCTATACGCATGCCTTTAAAATTTGAGGAGTTCCCTCGATTTCTCATGGATCCCATCATCAGAACTCAAGCTTGATAAAATTGTGGCTTAAAAACTTAACTTGCTTAACAAACATAACGAAGAGGACAAATCGCCAAAGGTGAACTATGCGTCGTTGAAGAGTTCCGTTCTGATCATCATCAGCAGTTCCACTTCATCAAATTTCATGTTCATCACGTTTTTGAATGTATATGCTTGGTTTGTTGATAAAAACACAAAAATCACCATATGTATGCCTTTAAGATTTGAGGAGTTCCGTCGATTCCTCATGGATCCCATCATCAGAACTAGATTTTGACAAAAACGGGACCAATCTGTATGCATATACATACAATCAAAAAAATAATTTTCAAAATCGGTCCAGTAATGACGGAGATATGGAGTAACAAACATAAAAAATAAAAAAAAAAATAAAAAAAATAAAAAAAAAAAAAAAATAAAAAAACATACAACCGAATTGATAACCTCCTCCTTTGGGATTTGGAAGTCGGTTAAAAAGTATAAGTAGATATATCTAAGCTCCAAAATAAATATATCGACTACAAAGAAAAAATCAGGTTTTTTTACCTGGAACTAGATCGCCTATATTACAACACACTTCACTTATATAGACTCAGTGAGGACAGAGAAGAGTCGTGAAATGTATGGGATCCAATACATTCTACGACTCTTCTCTTTCCGCACAGACTCTACCATAGGAATTAGGAATAAGAATAGGTTGCGATGTAAATATTTGGGCACTTTGGCTGTCAATATTTATTTTATGCTAACTGTACGCAAACTTGTCCCCGTCGTTCACGCTTCTTTTATTGTCTTCTAGAAATACTTATATTATGTTTTTTTTTAAGAATTTAACGACATATATTTATTATTAATTACCTATTGCATTTCGGAACCGCCTACAATTAGGTATCTATTCTGTAGTTCAACTAAAAATGTAGTCCAACAGCTCGCGTGAACTGAACGCGAACAAAAACAGGAACCCTTATAGCAGCGGTCGGCAATCTTTTATCAGCCAAGGGCCAAATAGTAGTTACCGAAGATGACGCGGGCCGCACTTTGATATTTATGACTTTATCAGACATTGTCGTTTGACAATATTACATAGCCAGGGAGGCTTGCGGGCCGCAAGTGAGATGTTCGCGGGCCGCTTGTTGCCTACCGCTGCCTTATAGGATCACTCTGTTGTCCGTTCGTCCGTCTGTCTGTCAAGAGCCTTTATCTCGGGAACGCGTGGAGGCATCGAGTTGAAATTAAAACCTTATACTTAGGTCTACAGCCCCTTGAAGCTGTGAAAAAATCAAACTTCTAAGTTAACGTTAAAATAATATACCGACCGCTTCTACCGGAAAAAAACGTATAAATATTTTGACACTCTCAAGCCAGGGAATCAAAATTGATCGGGTAATAGTTTTGACTGTTGACCTGCCTAGCTAAATAGGTAAATATAATTGCACAGAATATGTAGTAGATAGTATCCATTGATTGAGTAAGTGGTAAGTAAGTACCTAAGTAAATATTCTTTATTGCACCAATAGTTCTTATAAATTTTACATACTTAATTACATGTAAAACTACTCGTACCTATAAATACCTACCTATTTTATTTACGTGCTTTTCAGTTCAGACGACAAAAGCACAAGCAGGCTTTCCTTCGTTTAATTCTAAAATTACTTACCTACCCAAGGAATTACTGCAGAAAAAATATCGAGGAACCAGTTGATGGTTTCTATTTGAACTACTTACACATGAGTTTCTCATGATAAAGTATAAATCCCTTTTAGCTTGTCTTAAAATACTACAAACATTTGTGTAAGTATAAATGCAGACTAGGTAACCTCTACATAGTCTGCACATTTATATAAGGTACCGTAAAATGGGATGAGTTGGGTGAAATTTGACTTTCAAACCTCGATAAAATTTTATTTTTACATGTGAAAACTGAATGGTGTATATAATAAGTGGTTCGGTTTTTGGGTAGTTCCTTTTCATAACTTTGACGATAAAGAGGAAAACCCACCTCACCCCGTAGTGCTTCGTATTTGGGGTGAGAGGGTTTTTCATACAAAGGTGATTTTGGAAGATTGTTGGATCGATTTTTTTTTATTATGCGTATTACTATAGCCCCATTATAATTGGAATACATTATTTTTGTAGCAGTAGTCTTAAAATCCCTTCTCACCCCCCTCTCAAACCTTCTCTCCCCATTCATAATCCAACTCTCCCCGCGAAACCTACTCACCCCGTTTTACGGTACCTAAGGGTTTTTCAAAACTTGTCAGGATTTTAATGAACAGAGCGTAGCACAGAAAGGCGTAAAACAAATTAGGGGAAGCTAGGAGATTCAGTCGTAGGAAAATAAGCTATCCTCGTATGTTCATCCAGGAAGTATTAATTTTCATTATAATTACATATCCTACTAGTTTGTTTATCTTTAATATTTCTCGGTGTATGTTTGCCTCAGTAACAGGAATAATCATAGGTTTAGTAGGTAAATTAATATTTTGTACTTATAGGTAAATACTTATAAGTAACACTAACAACAGTAACTTAATAACATTTCGTTAATCAACAGAGATGTAAGTACACTAGGATTGACTATTGAAATGACCGATCCAATTCAACTGTAAAGGTTGCGGTTATGGGTTTGATTCCCGCGACTTTTACCATTTCTCAGCAATAAATATAATTAGACTGAATGCATTTATGTAATGAACACTCGCATTTCACTAGCAATTGTTATTATTTACGTAGGTACATAACATCACGCTAACAGAAAGCTCTGATAATAATTTTGTAAATGAAACTCAAACCAACCTCCAAAGTTTAACACAACATCAAAGGAATATCAATTCACAAAACACAGTATCAAATCAGAATCTGCACTAGAACCACTGCAATCCGAACACTTGGTTATCACTTAAAATCACTGAAAAAACTGTCAAAACACCGTCGCGCGTGCGCTGTGCTCCCACTTGCGCCCGAGTCTCGGAAGGCACTGCCACTGGACGCAGAGGGAAGGGGGAGCGCAGTGGGGAGGGAGGGACTCGCCCCCCTGAGAACAGGTTGCCTCGCATACCGTTTGAGCGCCAATTTTGTAGCTCTCGGATAAGGATGGAGCTTAGAATGTTTGGATGAGGTTGTGCTTTTAAGCTCAAGTTAATGGTTCGGCCTCTGCGATGGAAATTTTGCGTAATTTGGTCATGTTCAATGTATTATTATTATATAATGTATTCAATTAACCGCCCCTATTAAGCACTAAGCTTAATAGATAGCCCATCCGTCTATCTGTTTGTACGCAGGTTCCATCTCAAGAAAGAAGGCTATAGGTTAGTACGGGAAGCTGCCACGTGAAACGTAGAGCGCCAGGGCCCTTTTCATTATTTCGGTCCGGTACGTCCGGTACGTTAGTCCGAGAGACTCTTGAACGATGCGCCCTGGGGGCAACAACAAGCGATGTCTTGGGTCTTGGTAGACCCCAAGAATTTATTACCGGTGCTGCCAATTTCCTGTCAAGGCTTGAGGAACAAGGAAAACTGTCACAGAGGGAGCGAGCTGCGGAATGTTCGCTGGGGGGGCCTTTGGGCAGAGCAGCTTGCCTTAACTACACAGGAATGGCGCGGCGCTGTCCTGTATAAAACCGCGGCCCCGGACCCGTTTAATCTAGGCAGAGAGCCTAATAATGATGGACCGGTTAAGATGCCACGCCGGCATCAGCTAGCAGTGGCAACTCCCCCGGCCCGTCCGAGAGGACAAGGACAACCACCTCCATAAAAAACCGAGAAGACAACCTAATAGGGTGGAACCTGGGGGGGTTCTTCACCTAGCTCCCGGCGTGGAAGTTGTCATGAGGGCACAGCGTGCGGTGTCGCTCTGCAAGCTATACCTTCACGAGGAATAGCTTCAGCTTGTTTTAAATTATCGCCACTCGTTGCAAATATCCTACTTTTCGCACTTGTATCGTAATGTTATTAGCCAAACTTTTTTTATTAACCTAATTGTTAAAAAATATCGTTAAATTTGAAATTAATTTATTTAGATTTTTCGTCTGTTTTCGATCACCGACTTACATACCTATGTGTACATACCAAATTTCAATTCAATCAGTCTAGTACTTTCGGAGCAAATTGGCTGTGACAGACAGACAAACACATGTGTGATCCTGTAAGTTCAGTTTTTCCTTTTGGGACCCTATGACCCGTACAATACGCGTAGGTACCTATAGGTATATATTGGTGCCATTTTAGCTCCCGGTTAGGGAAAATTCTATTGCCACATCTTTCTCTTCCTTGCTCCGTGGTAGCATAGGTTTTATAGGATTGGAGTTGTCATCGACAAGAGCGGTAGCATGTTTGTTTACTCGCATTGTGCGAGCGACGGGAACGCCGGGATAGGTATCGATATAGAAGTAGACACGAACGATCGGTACTTGGAACCGGACACGTGGCTAGACGATTCCCACTTTGCCCCCTGTTTATCTCACGTAGTTACCGCTTCCCCGGTTGTGTCCTGGCGGATTGCCACAGCCACAGGTACCGGTTTTTATGAAAACGGTTGCCATTTCACCTTCTAACCCTGAGGAAAAATTATACCTTTTAGGGCAGCGTTTCTCAAACTATAGCTCGCGAGCCAAATTTGAGTGGGCCCTGATTCAGGGCCCCTGAAACATAAGACGACATGCCAACCGATCGGGTTGACAGCAGATGCTCATAATATTTTATGCTCCCTATTTAACCTCTAGCGGCCCACCATACAAGGAAAATTGGCAATCGAATTTGAATCAACGGTATTAGAAAATAGAGTTCAATTCGTTTTGTTTTAAAATCGAACGAAACATAATAAAAGCAACTCTATTCCATTCCATTAAGATTTAAATTTCATTGGAGCTAATTTGTACTAGTATTAGGACATTGAACCCCAAGAGGTTAAGATGGCCTAGAGATGGGTCTCTAATTTGGCAGTTTTTTTTAAGGTGGGTCGAAGCCCAATCAATTTGAGAACCACTGTTTTAGGGATTGGTCCGGTTTCCTCACCACGTTTTCCTTCACGGAAGAGCAACTGGTACCTATACCTATTAAATCTCAAACGGTGTATCTTACAACTCCTCAGTGGTCACAGTCAGAGCAGAAGCAATTAAGTGTTGTATTAACAATAAAAATTGTTTTCAGTAAATTTTGAAAACATGCTTACCAACTTCTACTGCCGATTTACCACCGAAATGAAAAATAACCAGTGTTCTAACAACGACTAGGTACAAGTCAATAGAGCTGGCAAAATGGCACAGGCTCCTGGACCAAGAGGGGCCCCAAATTGACCGAGAAGCCGCGAGCATGGGAGTTCATCAGATGCATTTTATATGCCACGGGCCCCAGTTGCTATACAGGTGGTCCAAACCTTGACGTCTGAAAATGTTTTGTAGATACCGCATGTATGTTAGCCGATTTTTCGTAGTTTTCGAAATATGATTTTTTTAACTTTTGGATCATCATGTCATGTATAGTCGCCCATAGCTATAGCCTTGCCTCCTCCTCCTTGCATCGGTTTTCTCATCACTGATGTCTATCGCCAAATGTAGGGCACCGTAGGGCTGAGCGAATTTGGCCTAGCCTATCATTCCCTCACTCAAATGACTTTTCACCACACCAGCTCGGAAAGAATTACTTTGCACTTCAAAAACGAATAGCAAAGTTGCATTTTATCCACATGTGAGGCAAAGTAATCAAATGCAAATTTTGATTTGTTTGCTGGTAGAATTGACTTTTAAATGATGATTTTGGATGATAAATATTTAATAACATTCACAAAAAAACGGTCACCCATCCAAGTACTGACCACTCCCGACGTTGCTTAACTTTGGTCAAAAATCACGTTTGTTGTATGGGAGCCCCATTTAAATCTTTATTTTATTCTGTTTTTAGTATTTGTTGTTATAGCGGCAACAGAAATACATCATCTGTGAAAATTTCAACTGACTAGCTATCACGGTTCGTGAGATACAGCCTGGTGACAGACGGACGGACGGACGGACGGACAGCGAAGTCTTAGGAATAGGGTCCCGTTTTACCCTTTGGGTACGGAATCCTAAAAAGGTCAACCACGGCGTTGCATGAACAAGAGATTTCCTTTAGCAGGATTGGTCCTTAGGACCCAAGGATGGATTTAAGAAGTGGAGCCACCCAGATTTTTGATGCAGGTGGGGGTGGGGGGGGGGGGGGGGGGGGTTAAGCGTCTGCGACGTTTGAGGTTAATAATTCTTTAAGTTTAGGTTCTAAGTCAAGTTTAGTATCATTTTCAACTAAATCAAAGATGTAGACATAGATTTCATAGAAATCGGTTCAGCGTTTATTGATTTCCCATACAATCCTACACCTTACCTTTCATTTTTAAGGTTTAATTGGAATAAAAACTATCCTATATTCTTCCCTGGGACTCAAACGATCTCTATACCAAATTTTATCTAAATCGGTTCAGCGGTTATTGAATCCCCATACAAATTTCCTCCTCCCTTTTCACACCCTTAAGGGATGATTATTGAGATTAAAAGTATGCTATGTTATTCCCTGGGACTCAAACTATCTGTGTACCAAATTTTAACTAAATTGGTTCAGCAGTTTAAGCGTGAAGAGGAATTTAAAAAAAAGTATTTTTTTCATATTTTAGTAGTAGTAGTAAAACACTTTATTGTACAAAAAACAAAACAAAACAGGACCCGGGTATGTCCTTAAACTACGTCCAGGACCCGGATATGTCCTGAAACTACGTCCAAGACCACCGGTGGACGGGCAGCAGCGTCCCTCAAATTCGGTGTACTCGACTGCGATTGCCAACCCGCCTGCCAAGCGTGGCGATTATGGCATTCACCCCCCATCATGCAGAGCACAATCAAACCACGGCCCCGAGGTTCCGGCGACCCCCGGTGCTCTGGCTATGGTAGCGGTCAGGGCATTAGCGGGGTCAGGGGTGCTAAGAATCTCCGGCAAAGATCCGGCTACCCACCCCGACGACGACTGGCCCTGGTAACACACAACATACGCACTATGAGGACTGACGAGAAGATCTGCGAGCTGGAAGAGGAACTGAGCAGGTTACACTGGGATAGTGTAGGGTTATGCGAAGTCCGTAGAGAGGGGGAGGACACGACAACCCTGAAGTCTGGTAACTTGCTCTACCACCGGGAGGGCGACCAACAGTCCCAAGGTGGTGTCGGGTTTCTCGTTCACAAGTCCCTCATAAACAACATAATAACCATCGACAGTGTGTCGAGCAGGGTCGTATACCTAATACTCAGAATATCCAAAAAATATTCGCTGAAGGTCATTCAGGTATACGCACCGACCTCGTCACACTCCGATGATGAAGTAGAGGCTATGTATGAGGACGTAAGTAGGGCCATACATACTTCTAAAACCTACTTTACTGTTGTTATGGGGGACTTCAACGCAAAGTTGGGCAAGAGAAGCGGTGATGAGTTGAGAGTGGGGCAATTTGGGTATGGGCAACGGAACCCTAGGGGTCAGAGGCTGGCCGACTTTTTGGAGAGAGAGGAACTCTTCGTGATGAACTCTTTCTTCCAGAAGCCGCCTCACAGGAAATGGACCTGGATGAGTCCTGACGGTTCCACGAGAAACGAGATAGACTTCATCATGACCGACAAGAAACGGATATTCAGCGATGTCTCTGTGATCAACAGGGTAAAGACCGGTAGTGATCACGGAATCGTAAGAGGCTCTCTGAATATCAATATTAAACTTGAAAGGTCCAGCCTGATGAAGTCTACGCTCCGACCTACTCGAGCCCATGTTCAAAACCCCGAAAGCTTTCAACTCGAGCTCTCTAACCGCTTTGCTTGCCTAGAGAACTTGGCTTCAGTGGACGAAATCAACGACGGGCTAGTGGAAACTGTCCACACAGTAGGGTCTAAGTTTTTTAGACCCCGCCGTAAAGATAGACCTCAGAAATTGACCGAGCAAACCTTAAACCTCATGGCTGAACGACGCTCGCTACAGTTGCAGTCTCCCGATGACGCGAAGTCATATAGGCAACTCAATAGACATATATATATATATCTAAGTCCTTGCGACATGATCTGCGTCTCTTTAATACTAACCGTATTAAAGAGACTATTGAGCGAAACCAAGGCTCCAAAGTGTTCGCAAAGGACAAGTCTATTGGGCAAAGCCAGCTGACGAAGCTGAAACGGGAAGATAGCAGCATAGCGTCGAGCAAAGCGGAGGTTTTAGGCGAGATCGAGAGGTTCTATGGACAGTTATACACTTCGATCGCAAAGCCCGTCGACAGCTTGGTAGGAGATCCAAGAGCCAAGCTGTCCCGATATTATACCGAAGATATCCCGGACATCAGTCTGTACGAGATTAGGATGGCCCTGAAGCAGCTTAAGAACAACAAGGCGCCGGGCAAAGACGGAATCACTTCAGAGCTTCTGAGAGCGGGTGGAACACCGGTACTTAAAGTCCTCCAGAAGCTCTTTAATTCCGTCTTGTACGAGGGCAAAACGCCTGAAACATGGAATAGAGGCGAGGTGGTGCTGTTTTTCAAAAAAGGTGATAACAGCCTATTGAAGAACTACAGACCCATCACGCTTCTGAGCCATGTCTATAAGCTGTTTTCAAGGGTCATCACGAACCGTCTCGAACACAGACTTGATGACTTCCAGCCTCCCGAACAAGCCGGGTTTCGAAAAGGCTATAGTACCATAGACCACATCCATACGCTGCGGCAAGTTATACAGAAGACCGAAGAGTATAACTTACCATTATGCTTAGCGTTTGTGGACTATGAGAAAGCCTTCGATTCGGTGGAAACATGGGCGGTGCTTGAGTCTCTTCAGCGATGCCATATTGACTATCGGTACTTCGAAGTGTTGAAGTATTTGTATAGTAACGCCACCATCATGTCGGTCCGAGTACAGGAGCAGAGCACGAAGGCGATTCCATTGCAAAGAGGCGTAAGGCAGGGAGACGTTATCTCTCCGAAACTGTTTACTGCCGTAATGGAAACACCTTCAAGCTCCTGGAATGGCAAGGACTTGGCATCAACATCAACGGCGAATACATCACTCACCTTCGGTTTGCCGACGATATCGTAGTCATGGCAAAGTCGATGGAGGAACTCAGCATGATGCTCGATGACCTCAACCGAGTTTCACAACGGGTGGGCTTGAAAATGAACATGGACAAGACGAAACTTATGTCAAATGCCAATGTTGTGCCCATCCCAGTCTCTGTTGGGAACTCGGTACTCGAAGTTGTTGACTCGTACATCTACCTAGGACAAGTAGTCCAATTAGGTAGGTCAACCGCCGAATCCAACTCGGTTGGGCAGCGTTCGGGAAACTACGTAATGTCTTTTCGTCCGACATACCTCAGTGCCTCAAGACGAAAGTCTTTAATCAATGTGTGTTACCAGCGATGACTTAAGGCTCCGAAACGTGGTCTTTCACTATCGGCCTCATCTCAAAATTCAAAGTCGCTCAACGAGCTATGGAGAGGGCTATGCTCGGAGTTTCTCTGCGTGATCGAATCAGAAATGAGGAGATCCGTAGACGAACTAAAGTCACCGATATAGCTCACTGGATTAGCAAGCTGAAGTGGCAATGGGCAGGCCACATTGCGCGCAGAGAAGATGGCCGCTGGGGTCGAAAAGTGCTCGAGTGGAGACCACGGACTAGCAAACGCAGCGTAGGACGTCCACCCACAAGATGGACGGACGACCTTGTTAAAGCCGCCGGAAGACGCTGGATGCGGGTGGCTTCCAACCGGTACGAATGGAGGTCCAAGGGGGAGGCCTATGTTCAGCAGTGGACGTCTTATGGCTGAGATGATGATGATGATGATGATGAAGTAACATTTCTTCACGTATCTGTGTCCAGCTATGGGGCCCTAAACGGTTAAAAAATTAAAAATTTAATGATTACATATAGTTAATTTCCATTTAATTAACAGTAAAGTAGGTACATTATTATGCAACTGAGCCAAGTGATCATAGTTCACATTATTGTTCTCTTAAACGAGTTTTTATTAGAATTACAAATAACTAGGTATCCATCCCCTATTTAATACAACCTTACGGAATGATCCTCAACTCTAACTAAATTTCACAGAATAATTCTCCATACAAACTTCCACCCCCTTATCGGATGATTTTTGGGGTAGAAAAATCATCCCTATCCTACGTCCATCCCCAGGACTCAACTCAAACTATCTCCAAACCATCTCAATATACATATTATGTAAGTAACGAACGAAAGAGTGGTAAAACTCCATACATCAGTTTTCTTACGCGATTATTTCGTAGTCGACATCTAGCGTCAAGTAGCGGAATTTATCAGTACTGCTAGTCGACAATAGATGTCGCGACGAACGAAAACTCTAATGTTCAACAATTTTTGTTATCTAATATTATTAGGTATAACCAGGGCCGTGTTGCATAATAAAGTACAACTAATATTACAAGCGGAACTCCTTTTCTAATAAGTGGAATTAGAAGTCGAAACTCCTGCTTCTAATATTAGTTGTAAATGGTTTTAGCAGTGGGTACTAGCGGAAGCAGTTATAAAGTTGACCCAAAAATTTTTTATTAAGCTATGAGCTTCATCACATATGTTCCTTGAGTAATTCTAAGCATTTCAAGCCTGGGAGGCAATAAGAAATGTGTGTCTACTCGGATTTGTAATGGATTCAAACTTTCAACCCCTTTTTAACCCTGTTAGGGGATGAATTTTACAAAACGCTGAAATTACTTTTCCTGTCTTTTAATAATATCCCCAAATACAAAGATTCAAGTCCCGCGTTCGAAATTTTTTTTGATATCCATACAAACTTTCTACTCCTTTTTCACCATCTTAGGGGATGAATTTTCAAAAACGCTGAAATTAGTTTTCTTGTATTTTAATAATATATCGTTTTACGAAGTTTCAAATTCCTAGCTTAAAATAAAACTTGAACCCCATACAAACTTTCATCCCCTTTTTAACCCCCTTAGGGGTTGAATTTCTCAAAATCGCTTCTTATCTCTTGTACACTTTATAAATGTAATCTAGTGTGCAAATTTCAACTTTCTATCTTTTGTAGTTTCGGCTCCGCGTAGCAAAAATCTCCAACCAAATTTTTTACCTTTTTACGTTTTTCTTGTAAAATTACTATGAAATTGAAAAAAACAAATATCAGCAATGAATTCTACGTCTTTGGTTTATACGAAAATGATACCAAACTTGCCCTAGTACCCACCAGGATCAGAGTAGATTTTTTTTAAAGATGACGGGTGGCGGCCGTCTTTATACCCCACCCTCCCCCAGAGATGGGCAAATTTTATTCGAATGACGAATAACGAATGAAAATAACAAAATTTATCGCGAATGACGAATAAAAATGTCGGATGATTATTCTTATTCAAATAAATTATTCGTCTAATAATTCATCCGCGAATAATTTATTCGTCGAATGAATTGCCACGAATAATTTGTTAATTAGAATACTTACCTTATAAAATTTTCACGATTTCGAAAGATTTGGCAACTGTTAGCACGAGTTGGGAAATGAAATAGAGATTCACAAGATATTAAATAGTAAAGATATGTGACGTTCCACGGCAAAAGGTACCTTATGGCGGCTGGCGCCGCGATTCGGGAAATGAATTAGAGATTCACTAGATATGAAATAGTTATGTGACGTTCCACGGTAAAACATACCTTATGGCGGCTGGCACATTCGTCACATAGCGCCCCAATAATATTGGAGCGGCGTTAATAATAGCGTAAGCGCCAACCGCGTACCTTTACCCGTGGAACGTCACATAACTTATTATAGCTATCTCTTTCTAGGTCTGGCTAGAAAGTTACTAATATAACTTTGCGTGTGAGTAATTCATTGTTCACGCTATTCCTTTGTTTATCATACTACCTGGGCTTATCCTTTAACCCTTAACAATATTTAACTTGTCAGAACAAATTTACAGTAAAAACTAGTCATATTAAACTTGTTATTATTCGTGTTGTTTATTTGAATGGAATAAGGCAAAAAACTTAAATATTTTTTGTGGATTTATTCGAATAAAATAACGAATAAATCATTCGTCATTTGAAAAGTGGTCGAATGAATCATCCGCGGATAGATTATTCGCGAATAAATCATCCGCGGATGAATCATTCGCGAATAAATTATCCGCGAATAAAAAAATCGTGAATTATTGTTTATTCGAATGATCATTCCGATAAAAGTTTATTCGAATGATGCCCATCTCTGCCCTCCCCCCCACTTCAGGCTAGAAATGCTTAGAATTACTCAAATATCAGATGTGATGAAGCTCATAGCTTAATAAAATTTTTTTGGGTCATGTATGGCAGCGTTACATAACTGACTCCAGTATACATTTTTCGTCAGTAGCAGGCGTGGCTCACTCCGCGATTTCGTCGCTTTGCTACAGGTAGCTAAAAGTACATCCGTTCCACACCAATTTTGGTGGCTAGCTATAGCAACTGATCTTAAAATTTATAGTGTATGATGGTTCATTATTTTGTAAGTGGTTAGTTTTTTCACAGTGCAGTTGGCGGGTGCGACAGGCCATGAATGCTGTAAACTGTAAAGGGTTCAAAACGTCGGGATGTAGTTTTATTTCATGAATTGAATTATTGTTTCGTGAGAACTGTAGTTGTTATACTTCTTATGACTATTATCAGTGCATAATTTTGCTGCAATATTAGATTGTTTTAATAAATACACAATTTCAATTAAAGAAATTCAATTGCAGTTTATTCTTTTTAAATACATTTCCATTAGAAATACCCATTATGTTAAGCCTAACAGACTGGCCACAAAAGATATTTCACCACACCAACTGGTAAAGGCTCTCTTGATACTCCAAAAATTGATGCGAAAGTTGCATTTTAAGTGTGGCTAACTAATTTGATGCAGACTTTGAGTTGTTTTCTCATTTAGGCTGATTGAATTGACTTTTAAGTGATGATTTTGAATGATTACTTTTTAAAAGCATTCATTTGGATTAGTATTTCTCCCGCATTAGTGTGACGAACAATTTAGTGCTTCAGTAGGTGGCAATATTTATTTAGCCCTTGTGCCCTGAAACCCTAGCAGTGCTGAAGATGCCATTTTCGAATTTGGATTTTTTTTTCAATTTGGAAACTTTTGCTAGCTTGGGTATCAATATTAGCATGAGGGGTTAAAGAACAACTTAGCCCCTTTGTAAAACAAATAGCTATTACAATTTCCTATTTATCTCTGATATATTTTGGCTCTACATCATTAACAGGAGCAATTTTAGCAAGGGGTTTTTAGATTATCTGGTCACTAGACTCTTTCTGCTGAGAAGGACAGAGAATGGAATATTTATGGGACGTTTTTACTCAGACGCTTTTAGTCAGCAAGATAATTAACAGAAAGCGTCTGGTATCTCAATATATTTAATAAATCCAACAAGTACTTAGCCACTAACTTAAAAGTTTTGATTAGAGTATGAATAATGTGAATTAAAATTAAATGGTATCACAGGCCAGAATGCAGGTGTATTTTTGTCAATATCTGCCATATAATCACATTTCATTGACATCTCTATTGCAGCAGTTTTCTGCCATCTTTCTCCATAAAGATCTTGGGCTGATAAGCCGTAGTGCCGTCGCGTTCTCAGCTGAGCCTCTCTTTCTTCTAACTCGGCTTGCTCTTGTGCTGCTTTTTGTTGTTCACGCTCTAACCTCAGTTCTTCCTTGTGTTTGGCATTTATCATCAAAAACTGCATGAATTCTTCACTTACTTCTAAATCTTGGTTATCATCTGAACTGTCTTCTTCCTCCTCACTTTCTGATTGCATGTCCACTAACATAGTTTGAGAGTTAGTACTTTCTGCATCTTGCCATTCTCCCAGTTTACCTTCTCTTATTGGACTATGCCTTTCATTCACGTTACACTCTTCTTCATCTTCATGATTTTCTCTGTCTACATCAGATCCTGAAATTTTACATGTAGTAGACGAGTTTTCACCACGAGTTACATACTGATTTTTACGAATTATGTCATGTAGAACACTATTTTCATACTCTAAAGACTTTGCTTTTGCTTTCCAGTAAGCCATCTGGTGTTTCAATTGCCAAGTAGCTGCAAAAGTGAAATGCTCTGCCCAAGACGACATGGTAAACATAAGTTTAGACAATTTAAATGCACTATTATTCACAGATTTGTACTTGAAAATTTTTTTCTTCGAGACAGACTGTTTGTTTTTATTCTTATTTTTGTTTCTACGTTTCCGTTTCTTGCTTTGTTTTGAGGGTATAGAGGAATTAATATTTTGAGATTTGCTATCGGGTACAGAAGACATTTTCTTAATTTTATTAACTAGATTATCTAGTCTGTAGCACATTTTAGACACACGTTTACATTCGCGTGAGCTTAAGCCCCCCATTCACACTCCTACCTTGTAGTCCGCCTCGTTGAGTAGGATTGTTGTGTATGGGGGTTGCGGAATACGAGCCGTCCTACAAACCCAAGTAGGATGCCACATGGGTCCTACACAAGGCCTGTTCACTTCCTAAGAAAGTTATGTCCCCAAATAATTGCGCATGTGTGCGCCTTAAGCTTCTATGTGTGCGTTGGCCTCCGGGAAAAAGTTGCGAGTAATAAAAATAAAAACATTTTTCTACAGCAACATTGCTCCCAACTCTGATTTAAATTATCACGAATTTTATACAATATTAATCATAAAACGGGACTTAAAACGCTTAAAACTTAATTACATGCGATTAAGTTTTATAATGAATATTTGCTTCCAACTGTCTTTATCAATGTTCATAAAATATATGGAGGGTAGATACGTCTACCCACCATAATAAAAAATATATTTGTCAATGACTCTGTCCAACTGCTGTGGTTAAAGTTCATAACGAAAATTTTATTTATTAACTCTTTAAATAATACATACAACGTTTACCGCTACGTACCACTTAAGACTGTAAGTCTGACGTCTGTACCTACATGGATTACAGCAATGCACATAGAAAATGTGCTAAATGCGGAGCAACGGCTGTTGAAGCAGCCAGAGTGAAATTTACAACTTTAGTGGGTTCAGAAGGAACCGAGTCATAACGCATCTGGAAAGCGTATTAATTAACCGTGAAGAAATGTATGAATACAAGTTGGAAATCTGTGTAAAATGCCGTGTAAAGTGTAATGTATTTGTGTGTAAAGTGTAATAGGTAGGCATGCCTAATGTTATTTGTATAAAAGGTACTGAAAACTTTGTGAATGCGCTTTATTAATGTCTATTTTTTTATTAAGTTGCCAGTTGCCAGTTTTCAGTGTATATTTTTATATGTAAAACATGTTTTAATAAATAATATATATAATGTTATAAACATAAACATGCGTTTTATTTAAATCAATTGATAATACCACAAACAAGGGGTAATATTTGCATCTTGCATATATTTCGTGATATGAAGATAACAAATATGTTTATCAACAGAATTACTACCTACCAATACCCGCCAGGCTAAACCGGTTGTCAACTTTAGTTCCATTGGTACACAAAGACGGCGCCACTAGTATAAACGTATAAACGGTTGGGGACATTTTTTTGTATGGAGTTACCGTTCTTCTCCTAGTGAGTATTATATTCTTTGGTAGACCGTCACTTGTGAGAAACGAAGCACTACTGATGATGGACGGCAAAACACCCTGTGTGAGGCTATTTCTTGCTCCGTAGAGTCCGTAGTCCTGCGAGGCGGACTACAACGTAGGATGGTGTGTGAGCTGTATCCTACGTCGTAGTCCTGCGAGGCAAGGTAGGAGTGTGAACACAACAATCATACAGTGACAAGGTTGACATCTGATTAAAATGACAGCATAGTATATCTTATCTATGGTAGTGTCTTGCTGTACCTAGATAATTATAAACTAGTTTTTAGGACTTTCGATATAATAATACAAATAAATATCTAAATTGAGCAATATTAGAAGATAATAAGCATCTATAGAAATGACTTATAAAGACAACTGTCGTACCTGTTTAGCCAGCGGCAAGGAAATGCGGTATATCCATACAACAATTGCTATTGGTGGTGAAGACGTAAGGATGTCTGATATTTTAGCGAATTTTTACAACTATAAGGTATGAAATAAACTTAGTTCATTTTAAAAACGTGATATTATTGTATTTGTGCAATGTAGTGGCGTTGTATCTCGAATATAATTTGTTCTTATGAAGTCTAATAATAATATAAACATAAATCTGTCTTCTCTTATAAAATTTATGTTTGCAGGTGTCTTCCGATGAGGAATATCCAGAAAATATCTGCATGAACTGTATTTATCATCTTACCATGACTTATTCCTTTAAAAACCTAATAGAATCGAGTGCTAAAACATTATCAGAAAATTCAAACACTGTTGAAATTGATGAAATTGACTACAGTTATGGGTCGGAAGAAGAAGGAAAAACATATCAAATGAGAAGATATGAAAGACGAAAACATCAAGCTATGGAAAATACAGCAAGTGAAATCAAACTAATGTTTTGTGTTGAATGTAAAGCAGAATTTCATTCTACAAAAGAATTAAGTGCACACTGTACTAATAATCATCCTCTTAAATCCTCCACAGGACGTGATTGTGATTATTGTCATGAGAAATTTGAAGATTTTCGTTCCCTTGTTTTACATCGAAAACTTCATTTAAAACCATATCTTTGTGAAAACTGCTGGGAAGGGTTTTACTCTGAAAATGAATTAAACGCTCATTCTTGTCAACCCAATGGACATCATAAAGAAAAAAACAGTTCCGACAGAATGCTACGGCAATGTGATCAGTGTGGAAAATCATATCCACCTGGATATATAAAAATTCATATGTTGACACACAGCAATGATCGTCCATATAGCTGTAAATTCTGTCCAAAGAAATTCAAAGTACCCGGAGGCCTTCATTCACATGTTTTATGGAATCATAAGAGAACTAGAAATCACAAATGTGAAGTGTGCAATGCCACTTTCATTTCGTCTAGTTCTCGTAGTTCTCATATACGTAAAAATCACTTAAAGGAAAAAAAATATGGATGTGAAAGTTGTGGAAAGAGATTTTTTTCTAAATCTGAGTTACAGAGGCATTCTCTAACTCATACAGGAGTCAAGAACTTTCATTGTCATCTGTGTGACAAGTCATACCAAACACGCTATGGGTTGAATGTACATTTGAAGTCCCATTCTCAAATGTCTATGAATGTGCTAAATTTGTAAATTGTGATTTGATGCTAAAAGGTTTACTAAGATAAAAGTACAAAGACAGTGTATAATGATGATCACTCATTTATTCAATCCTCTAGAGATTTAATAGGTACTTTATTAAATTTATAATCCTTTATTTATGTAGTATTTAGGTGGGTTTTGTTGTACAACCATAGACAAAAGAATAAGCTGCATAAAGTGGTGCAAAATATTATTATAGGTAGTTGCAAATATGACTACCTTAATATGAGGACAGCAATCCTTTTTTTACAAATGTTTTAAGTGATGTATGTGTACATAACATTTTCTACTGATACTCCTCCAAAGAATAAATAAAACATTGTAAGGTACCAAAGCTTATATTTTCCAATAAATTAACATTTAAAAAAGGAATTTTTTTTTATCTGTAAATGAATGTATTAAAAATTTACTACTGTTTAAAATAAACTTTTTGTACTGAAATTACAATAACTAAAAAACATTTTACAACAACAAATTTGATATGAGTACAGTCACCAGCAATAATACGTTACACAACGAAGGCCGCAAAAATATCTGACACGATCTTATTTGTAGAGCCATAAAAGCGTGTCACATATTTTTGCGGCCTTCGAATAGTATCATATTATTGCAGGTGACGGTACACAGAACGGTTAGACACTGACATTGACATTCATGGGACTACTTTATCTCTTAGCATTCAGCACATATTACTTATAATTCGATTGAGAATGTGCGTGAATAAATGTACACGGGGCATATTTTGGGGCCCTCTGTTTATAGGCGTGAAGTTGAATGTTAAGCTATCTCCCAAACCAGTAATTTTCCTGTTTCCGTAGTGAACGCGACACCCTGTATAGTCGTGTGACTACTTGGAATAGGTAACACAAATCAAAATATTTTATGATTAAATTTCATAGGTACAATAACTTTTAATTTAAAAGGTAGCATTTTGATGATTTCTGATGTCTTGGGAATTACAAACAAAGGAAAAGGAATTGAATGCTATTGATTGTTAATACAAAATTCTACATCAAATTTTTGGTGATTAAAAAAATGAAAGAACCTCTAATGTTACAATCTACAGAATGTGCCAAAATATTATGTACATAACAATAGTAGGTACTCGGAAAATATTCCCGTATTTTCTGTGCCAATGTCAGTTGAAAATAAGAGAACACTACAAGCATGGAAACCACCCAAGTGCACTGAATACCAACATTATTATTTTGCAAAAGGGCAAGATAAAATTTAATCACGTAAATTAACTGCTAACACTAAAAAGAATAAGTATTATAATATACGTTTATAACAAATGTATGAAACCTACTTTGCATAAATTGAATTGACATATTATTACCTTAAAAACACCATTGTTATTTTAAATAGGTAACTGTTATTTAATTTTACTGTTATTAAAAAAAAATCTAAATGTGTTTATGGAAAACAACTGAATTTAATTGTCAATGTACCTATGTAGTCTATGGCACAAAAATAATAATTTTAATCTGGAATATAGTGCACAATATCAGCACCTGGTGTTTAAATATGTATATCAAATTGCAGTCAAATTATTCAGTATCCTATAATTTAGGCGATCCTTCGTCGTTCATTGACCAATTTCACAAGACACCTATTATATTTAAAGGCACCATTTAAACCAATAACCCGTGCGAATAAGGCAAAACTCAAATTCATAGTGTATTACAACGTGTCAATAGGAAAGCCTATAAACTTGATGTTGCGCCATTAATATAAGCTTTAATTTAACCCTATATGACTTTTAAGCCTCACTAAACTGCAAAACGTAATTCAAGACCAAAACAAGTAAGAAATGTTGCCACTTTTTTACTATCGTGTCTTGTATTTATGTACATATAAATAAATAAAAGTACTTTTTTAAATAGTAGGAGTAAAATTACTAATGAACAAATTATCTTAGTGTGATTATTTATCAAAAGGAATTTATAATTTTGCAAACAAATTATTGCAGTGGCAACATTGCCTTACTTTTTTTGGTCTTGAATTACGTTTTGCAGTATAGCTAATTTTAGCGGGAAATAATTGGAGACCTAGGTACTGTGACACAATCATGGACAACTGTTTTTTTTTAGGGAGTACCACGAGTACTTTATAAAAATAGAAAAATTTACAGTCTCTCTGTAGTTTTATGATTTCGTGTTTTAGGCAAGTAAAGCCCAGACGCTGGTGGTTACGACAGATATTTTTAATCCGTTATATTCGAGTTCCTGTAAAAAAAAACTGATTTTAAATAAAGAAATAGAATTAAGTGAGGCAAAAATGAATTTTATACATATTTACAACAACACTAAAACAACAAGCGACTATCGAGGATAACTTCTGTAAATGTTAATGCCGAATAGACACTGAAAAGATATAGGTAGAGCAGCATATGGTGCCTGCAATACGGCCACTTGGGCATTTAAATTATTTAAAGGCTGCTACCCATTTTTTAACAGACTTCAAGATTTCAAAAGGAGGAGGATATTAGGTAGTATGTTTCTTTTATATAAGTTCTAAACTTGAAAATCATACATTTTGAGATGTGACCTGCCTGGCACCATACGAATATCCTTGTAAAACCCATTGTCCTAGTTTAAGGGCGAAGATAAGTAGTTATAACAGTCCGCGAAATAAAAATTTTCTAGCAAAATCAGACCCTATATCGGTGTCTGAAACTTTAAAACAGGTAAATGTCCTATTTTTAGGGCACTGGGTCGATATTTCACTACCTATAATCTTGTCCTAAAAACAGAATGGGCATTACGAGGATATTTATCTGATATCCAAGCCGAGGGATACAGTTTGGGTGAAAAGGAACTCGATATGAATGTGGGCATGTTACCTTTTGTGAATAATTCAATTTATGCATACATTATTTTTGATAAACCAAATATAATAAATCAATTAGATTTATTTTTGGTAATCATACGAGTTATCGAGTTTTCAGAAACTAGTCGTCGCTTATTATAAGTAAGTTAACTACAACATATAGATAGTAATTCAAAATACAACATATCTTGTTATCACACTGGAAGACATGCATTAATAATTATAACACTAATTTAAGAAAACTTTAAACGCGTACGGGAGCATAAACCGTATTTAAATTATATGTATTTAGAATATAATTGACTACATTTGGTGCACAGTATATTAATTACTTTAGCGAAAATATTCTGCTAAATCTACCATATTTAGGTAACCTGTACCTGTGGTATTACAGGAACGTTACGCCTAAACATAAAATCAACTCAAAAAGCATATTACTCTTATGGCTGCAAACATGATTCATCTACATTGTTACAAAAAAAAAACCAATGACATGCAACAAAATGTAACTCCCAACCACTGTTTTTTAATGGTTTGGCTCGGAGAGTTGATCTAAATTATTTGCACAACAGAATGTCTAATCTACAATTCTACATATGAATACATATTCACCGCGTGCTCAAAAATTCATGTCTAATCCTATTTGATACATAACTTCATCCATCCCTGGGTCCAAGAGAGGGTCCCGGGCATTTTCACTTTTCTCCATACCATTAGCTCCGCTCGTCGTTGGCTCGTCGTCCGAATTCGTTGACACGGAAACGTTCAGAGGAGTCATCCCGAGTATGATCCTGATTTGGTCTGTTAGGTGGTGCGCTGATATTATTTGGTGGTATATGCCCTCGGCTGTGCTTAATATTTTGTCCACGTCCAGGCACATCGATAGGTCGTTTACGTGCTGAAAATTACAGTATTATTATAACATGAAACCAATATTAATTTATAATATATGGAGTGTAAATTGAAACAGCTCTTAAATGCCTGACATAAAATATTTGTAAGTATTATATGATTATATGATAATATTGATAATTTTACATACAAAACATTTAGGTAAATAGTGTAAATACTTTAAATTTGTGTCGGACAAAAAGCACCAATATCCTGCTGTCCATAGGTACAAAAATAGCGTTTGTGTTATTTGGTGTGACATTCTTAAACTAGTTTTACGGTACTAGTACATTCATTAACTTCCTTGTTTATATACTTCTACACCGTTAGTAAACAAAAAATTAAAATGTATATATCTCCAAACTTACCTTCAATATTTCAGTGAAACCATAGTTGTTGTTGATTATCGTGTCCTTTTCGGCGTCGAGTATAGCGACACAAATGAGCAGATGGAAGTTCGCACACGGCAACCCCGTCCACAGGACTTCCCATAGCCTGCACACAAAAATAAGTCAAATTATACAGAGTTAGAGCAGTTAGAAACCCAAAGAATTTTTATGGTATATTACTAATTAATTACTAAATTTTTGCTAGTGCTTAAAAACAAAATAACACATAGCCTCTGAATCCTATCTATGAATTTTATTCGAATAAAATTCATAGATAGGATTCAGAGGTTATGTGGTGTTAGAAAAGATGACTTTTTTGTGAAAGGACATTTCATTCATGATCGCGATTTGGTGCAATAAACCCCATATTTCGACTAAAATATTCCAATGTTTCAAGTACAGGAAGCATGCTTGCTGATCCCTAGAGAATAAAATTTGTAACTAAATGTATACCCTCCCCTTGGGCATCGGCTATAGTATAAAGTTCCCGATATCGTTCTGCGCCAGTTCCGGGCTGCAGAACATCAGCAGATGCAGGAGCTCCTGCTTCATGCCCGCCATGCCGAAGTTACCTCATAATGTCCCTGAAGGAGAACTCTCGCTTGAACCAGACCAGCAGCCAACGGAAGCAGAAGTACATGTTGCCGGAGTCCTTCTGCGCCAGGTGCTGCGCCAGCTCCGGGCTGCAGAACGTCAGCAGCTGCTGCAGCTGCAGGAGCTGCTGCTTCATGCCTGCTTGGTCCATGTCGAAATTGTACGCCTGGAATGTAAATTGATGCCACTGACGAAAATTGGTCATTCGATCGTTACAGTTACTCTCGTGCGCCACGTAGGAATTTGCGACGGGTCAATGTGTTCATCTTCAACATTCCTATCTTTTCGTAATTTAATGTTTCAGCCTGGTGTGTATTAAAAATCTGGAAACCACTTTACATAACGATTTCACTCTATTTACAGTTAAATGGAATCTTCTGTGCTTGGAATCAAGGTAATATGTTTATAACTTACAATTCTTTCCATGAAGCCAACGAAACACCAAAAGCTGTCCACCTCATTCCCCAAAAGTAGCAGCAACGGTGCTAAAATATCGCTCATGCCTTGCACGTAGCCAAGGTCGAAGTTGTACATGACATATGTCATCAGAATATCTTGCAGCACCGCCAGATTCGGGTTATTGTCACCAGCGAAAAACGGATGAGTCCTGTCTGTCCTTGCAACATCTTTCTCCACTAGACTCTTTCTGTCTCTGTACTCCGAGAACCTGGACTCTTGGCCTTCGGTCATGGAGCGCCATTGGAGCTTCATGGAGAAGTATTCCTCTGTGCGTTTGCGTTGTAAGGATCGTATTTCTGTATGCGTCATGTGCCAGGGTGTGTAGTCCAGTAAATATTTCCAGACCGACTGACGTATCGAGTGGGCTACACCCTGGGAATAAAAATATTATGTTATTTAACATTTAGGACGACTGCAGCACATTGATTATTTATGGTCGGCTTTGTTTGATATAAAAATGACGAATCGATTTCAAATTCTCATTTGCCACCTATATGAATAAATGTTGCTAAGTTTGTAACTTAGGCCTCGTTTACGTGAGCAGAAGACCTAGGATTACGTGAGTACCCCTGCGTGCATATTTGTATGACATAGACGTCTTTCCATACTCAAATATTTGAAGTTAATAGAATTATAAATATAGACATGTTTGGTTCCTTACCCCTCTAAAGATGAGCTGTTTGACTCCGTCGACCTCCGTGACCCTGCCTTCCGTGTCCTGCAGACCTTCCCATTTCTCAGTGGATAGTGGAGTTCCTCTGCAAAACAATATTAATAGGTATATGTACTTCTTGTTCACATAAAAAAAAACTGTTCTTGAGTTTACATAATATTCTATTCGTAAATTTCATCGCAGGGTGTGTGTAGGGTTGGAGAGATTAGATTGGACGGAGTACCAATACCACCCGGTGCTCCACCCAATCTAATCTATCCAATTTATTTGTCCAATGTCATTGCGCCTAACATTTTGCTTAAAAAGAAATTGGACAGGTGGAATACCATCTAAGAAATGTGTCGAGTTTTCAAATATGATAAGAGGTTTCTTAACCTTTTGGCCGCCGGACCTAGTCCGCAAAGACGCTCACTCACACGCCAGAGTAAATTCTAAGTAAACAACTAATAAAAAGTTTAGGGATTGCAAAATGTGATATCGATATTTACAATTTATGGTAAAAATCTTCTCAATTTGGCTTTGTTCTTAACCAACTTTAATTTATTTCGAGAATGCCAAAAATTAACATATTTTTTACACACGACAATGTTAAAAATAAAGGTCTTTATCATTAAAAACAACCACTAAACAATATCGATTCATGACGTAATATCACCGCACTAGGCTCTACGAGAAGTCTTGTATACATGACAACGGCGCGCATGGACTGCCCGCAGTGCAGACCGACAAGGACCGTTTCCGCGCGGATTAAGTAATAATAGTCTCTAGGTCAACGGCGTAAGCGCTTGTCGGTACGTAAACTTTATTAGCGTATGGTTAGAGCCGCGCATCGTGTGTCGATAATATAAATGTACCGGAACTGCATTGGGGAAAATGACACGTGGGTTGAATTGTCAATGAGTGAAGAACAATAATATTGGAAAAGGGTGGGGATCAGAAATGTTCGGGAATGCATGTTTCACATTCGACATGTTCCTTAGAAGAGCTTGTCAGTACTCCCCACTACACTATCATCTCAAAATGAATCATTTGTTCTGCAAATAGACCACAAGGACAGATTTACTTGTCTGACTCTACTATGGACAGCTGAACAAGTTCCCTGAACTCCAGCTATAGTTATGCCTGTCTCTCTCTCGTTTAACGTATTCTGGTTACTAGTTATCACCAATTGGCATTTAACAGGTGTTCAAATGCTTAAATAAAACCAGATTGGCCACTTGATATTTATTTTGAATATTCTCTAGAGATGCACCGGATATTCGGTTACTATCCGGTATCCGCCCTATCCGGCCAGTATTTTAATATCCGGCCGGATACCGGATAGTGCCCTACTATCCGGCCGAATACCGGATAGTACCATTGTTTGATTTTGGAGTAAACAAATTGGATTTAAGAAACAGTCACGGTCATAATCGTACTTGTTTATTATTTTAAAACAATTTAGAGATTCAACTAACTTGCACGCGCACTCATTTCGAACCTAGAAATGTGTCCGCGCGAACGTTCACTTAGAAACAGGTCAAAACTGCAGAATGCGCACCTGAAAAACCGAAATGTAGGTGCAGCTCTGCTGGCCGATATTCGGCGGCCGAATACCGGATATTCGGCCGATGGTCAGGCCGAATATCCAGTATCCGGCCAAACAACTATCCGTTGCATCTCTAATATTCTCATATCGAATTAACATTCCCATCCCTAGCTGTCTTGTATACAAGACAACGGCGACGAGGAACATGAAAAACGTTGAAAACGAGCAATTTTTTTGATTGCCTTATTATAAAAGAATGGATTTATTTATCTGCTTTAAATGCAATTATTTAAAAAATCAAAGGCCTAAAACATTAACACGAGTGTAAAAATATACTACAATTGATGTTTTTTCACATTTACCGAGCGGTTGAATTTGTGTCTTGTATACAAGACAGCGGCGCCAGTGTATCGTTCTATCGTTGTCTTGTATACATGCCAACGGCGGTCAAAGGGTTAATCTCTTAGTTATTGTTCTAAATATAATAAAAAAGAGAATTTCGAGAATGGACCATTCGTATAAAGGCTGTATCCTCCTAAGGCCCAGTCATACAAATGAAAAATGCAAAATTTGCCACAGAAATTTTAACGTACAGGGTAGGAAATAGAGTTGATTTTGCGTTGTTCAAAAACTGAACGAAACAAAGCAAAAGCAACTGTTTCAATCGAATATCATTTAAATTTAATTAAACTGAGTAAGTACTATAGGTAGAACCTTGGGCTAGGGATGTTGCGGATGCAGATTTTTTGACATCCGCGGATGCGGATGCGGATATGTAAAGCCTCACATCCTGTCAAGATTTGGTACTTAAAAACGTCAAATATTACATTTTTAGCATTTTTTATTTAAATATAGGTGCGTTTTATTTAATAAACAGTAAGCCAAGGCCGACTTTTCGGGATCTAGACGATTTCGTTATATATGATGACGAAATTACCTAGCACTTACGTCGCCGGCGGCGCCGCCGCTAAAACGTTCCTCACGTTCCTGTTACCGACTTGGTCGACATCCGCATCATGCGGATGCTCCGCATCGATTTTATGCGGATGCGGATGTTGAAAATAATGCGGATGTTCCGCGGATGCGGATGCGAATATTCGCAACAGCCCTGCCTTGGGCCTTAGGAGGGTATGCGTCGTAAGAGTGGCATAGAATGACTAAGGGCCACTTGCACCATTCACTAACCCGGGGTTAACTGGTTAAACCTGGAGTTTCCATGGTTACCAGTACAATTTGACACTAAGTTAAAGGGTTAACCGGTTAACCCCGGGTTAGTGGAATGGTGCAAGTGGGCCTAAATGATAGTCGTAAATGAATAACTACCTAGGTATGATAGGTCTCGGCGGCAGCGTTGGTTTGACGCTGATGACTTCATACTCATCGGACTTAGTGACTGTGGTGGCGTCTTCCAGCGCACTCATGCTCTTTGTGAGCAGGTCTGCCACCTCTTCTGACACGTCGCGTTTGCCGTTAGCCTCGTTGCCATAATATACTAAAAACACAAATTTTCTTCAGAGAATATGTTGATAAGATATTGCCTTGCATTTGTACTAAATATTACATTAATTATGATTACATTAGATATTCATTTAAAAAAACCAAAACATTTTTTTTTAAAGGGAAGCTTAAAAAAAACCAGTTCGCTTTTGATAGGGCGTTAACACATCTCAAAAACTCGTACAAAAAAGAAATATTAATAATTGCTTAATTCATACGTTGCGACGGCTTATAAACATCATAGTAGGACATCTTTTTGATGCTTCATAATCATAAACGTATCCTGAATGTTTCACTATATTTTAATCTAATTCAGTAATAAATAAATCACTCCCTCCCTTTCTTGCCGTGTTTGGAAAAACATTCATCGTTGTCGTCTCGTTTCTAATACCTTCTACGTCGAAAAAAGGAACAGAGGGCCTACCGCGAACCACGTTCGACGTGTTACCTCCATGTCACACTTACGAACAAATTTACAAGTGCGACAGAGAGGTAACACGTCGAATGTGGTTCGCGGTAGACCCTCTGGAAGGCTGTGCTTCTATAAAGACAATGGCAGGCCTTACAATAAAATGTTCGATTCTAACTATGCACTATGTATTTTTATCATTATTAGCTAAGCAAGCAACATTGATACATACATTTCTCGAGGTCTATTGTAGAGCAACCTTGTTGTGGATTCGATCCTGATCAGCACCAGAAAATTCATAATATAAGGTACAGAACAACACATCAAGAAACCTACACCGATAAATGTATAAAGCAATAGAAGGATGCGTGCAGATTCATCTTGCGTGTTATGTTTTCTTTTGTGCAATTTTGACTTTTGTGAAATGTACAAATATAATACGTAAGTAACTAGATATTGTGACCTGTGACACTATTTTCTACATTATGTAAAAATTCTTATAGTGCAAATCACAAGATTTTTTGTGGTAGGCGTTTTTTAAATTTACCTACCTTTTCTTTTTAGGTAGACGACACTACAAGGAATCTCCTGTTTTATTTTGAAGTAAAGCATATACATACCAATATCCGTAAGCTTAGAAAACGCAGTCATAGTGGTCTCATAAGGCCTTTGCTTGAAATTTGACACCAGATTCCACACAACATCTGTAGTGTTCTCCGTGAAGATATCTAGTTCCGCAAAACTCTTATTCAGCACTTGCGTCTCCACATTTGGCTCGATTACCACATATGTGTTTCTGTCATGTCTTGTCTTTGCTGTTTTAATGTGGTTCTTCAAATTGGCGACGAATATTTCTGCGTTTCCATGTTGGAAGTAAAAAGTGGTCTGCCAAATGCCTGGTTTGGTGGAGAACTGCATCTGTTGGTTATTGCGAGTGACTCTGAAGGTTTTCAGGTCGTCGAGGGCTATTTTTATGATCCGGGAGCGAGCGTTTGCGTAGTCGGAAGTGATGTTACCGCTGAGAGTGCGTTGTCTTCGACCTGACGAGTAAACGACGGTTGTAAAGGGATTTGAGGGAGAAAATGGGCATCGTGTTCTACGTCGCTTCACCACTGATGTATAGCCATAAAACAACTTGTACTGTCACTCGGAATACAGAAATGAAAAGAGACAAACTAAAGGCGTAGGCGGTCATACTTAAGTAGTAAACTAAAGGTAACGTTTAGATTTGCGTCTTTTTCAATGGTCTGAATAAGTTGTGTATAATATCCTATATATCACCGGTCGGCCGATAAAATGCTCCTCACACCCTCCTAGAATGCGAAGACTAGCCAGCTTAGCTACACAACGGGCTCGAATCCTCGACGCACCCAGGTCATTACAGGAAGCTTACGGAGAAACCAGGAAAATCCTGCACTTCTGAACGGAGTTAGGCTTTAAGCTAGACTAAGGGCTGATTTAGACGACAAGGCTCGAACTCGTATGCGAATTTAATTACAATGCGGACTGTTGGTTAAGTTCAATTCAACTGACCGATCAAAACCCACAATGTAATTAAACTCGCATGCGAGTTCTCACATCGTCTAAATTAGCCATAAGTGAGGAAACCGGAGCCTATGACCACCTCCAAATAATAGCTGCCATCGGGGCGAGGTCTGTGAGTATAGCCCACCTATAGTGTTGACCACGGCCCACTCCTGATCCTGCGTGTCGGAGTCGATGGTGATGAGGTCGTTCGGCCGCCACTCGATGCACTTGCTGCCGTTGGGATTGAGCACCACGCACAGCATGCCGATCGAGTTGAGGTCTGTGATCGGGCGGCCCATGCACGCCTTGAGTAACACGCCATCTTGCGTAAAAAGATCCTGGAAGAGAGGCAATTCTAACATATTATGCTAGGCAATGATTGATAATATACTATGCAATATGCATGTCCAACAACCTAAAGGTTGTCCAGAAGAGACTGCTTTTAGGCTATAAGACCGCCTGTTGTTTACCTCTACTTGAGTTGATATATTGTCCGTAGTATTTTCTTTTATTGAGGTGAGCAATAGAGTATTTTTTATTGTATTACGTACCTATTTAAAATGGTCACTGAGGTTGTCAAAACAACCAATGAAATAAAAAAGAATTTGCTTCTGATACAAGCTTTTATCATTAACTATTATTTTCTTTATACTACTGAACTTGTCCGTTCTAAGTCACGCTTGCAGGTCCGAATTTCCGCCTAGCACAAGGCCCGGGCCTAGGGGCCCAGGCAACCTAGCAATGGATTTTAAATGGAGAAGGGGGCTCCCCTAAATTCTAAATGCCTAGGGGCCCTAGGTATATTAATAAGGACCTGTATGTTTGTCGTTCTTAGCATTGTGTAAAATACAGCTCACATAGATTTAATTACAATTAGAATCAAAAGGGACGAAACCTCGGGATGAAACAAATAAATGGTTGTAAACAAAAAATAATTAGATCTACAAAGTGTGACATGCTATGCCAACAATTGTTGGCAACAATTATTGAACAAGAATAACAATAGGTACGTATTTACCGATAATGGTTAAACTGATAGTGATAACCTTAACAAGTTTACAAGATAATGTTATTAATAAAATAATAAACGGTCATTGCTCTTTACTTTAGTATTATCTGAACTTATAAAGATAGGGAATAAGCTTGCCATGAAAAGGGACAGATTCAATTAGGTGCATCAAATCAGCAGTAGTAAGTCCAGGATTCCCTGATCATAATTTTTATTAGGTAGCAAACAAGCAGACAGGCCACCTGATCGGAAGTCTCTGTCGCCAAGGATGTATGAGTATAAATCTCCTTTTTATGTTCAAATGGCTAACTAACTGTAAGTGGTAATTACAACAGCATATCCCAAATAAGATATTTTGGCAGCAATGGCCAACTTTGACCGGACACTACTCTTCAGCTATACTTAACATGTCATGTAGTTCTAACAAGGACAATAGTTGTTTATGTCATGTAACATAAACAGTGTACAAGAGTAGAATAGACTAGAAATATTTTTATTCATAAATACAAAAAAGACAAATTTCATATTACAAAATCATAGAAAGAATAAAGTGCCACAAAATGGTAAATTTCAGCATGTTAGTGGCAACATGCAGTGCTGATCTTCCGATGAGGCCATCAAGTGAGAATAAACTTGGCAGGTAACAGACAAAAAGAATAGTAGGGCTTTATTTATATGTAAACCCAGAGCCCTGTTTTGGCGCCAATTCTCACATGCAAGCCTTTACTTTTATTCCATGGAAAGAAAGCATACAAGCCGTTTGGCATTAGCCATAAAATCTGGCCAGTGAACAGTAGGAAGCGGGACACCTGGAGCCCTTGCCCTACGGTAAATAAATTTAGAGACCCCAGGATGTCCCTGATCGAAACTCTGGCAACCAAAAGTCCCACCCAACTACTCACCCCAGAGGGGTTGTCTTGATATTGGTTGCACCAACCAAAACAAGATGTATTGATTATGTAAAATCAGCAAAGCACTATGAAACTTCCATTCATGAAAGGTTAGCTTAATGCTAAGAATATATCTAGTAAAGCATTATAATGGCAGGCGTGGCTCACTCTGCAATTTCGTCGCTTTGCTACAGGTAGCTAAAAGTACATTCATTCCACCCCAATGTTGGGGAAAGCCATAAGCCCCGCGTGGCGCTGTCGCCACCTAGCGTTCATATCTGTGCTGGTCGTAACAGACGCGTTTTGTTAGAGAGTGAGTCTTCTGTACCTAGTACTATTATTTATTCTGTGATAATGGGGAGGAAGGTCATTTACCAGCACATTCTTCTTCTTGGTTATGACCTCATGTCTGAGGGACGTGACTCCTGTGGAGTATTCTTCCTATCACTGCTCTCCGGAACATTACAAGTGGATTAAAAAATAAAGAATGTAATTTCTTTATAGCATCAGGAGCACTACATATATTGCTTTAAACTTTTATGGATTTCACAAATCGTTTTTACTGAATTCTGTATTTTAAATATTATAATTGCGAATACTTTATTGACATAGGGCCTGTAATTGTAAAACTTAAAACATCACAATTATAAAAAGTTCTTATAAAGAATAAGTGAACCATTAAAAGGAAAATGGCAAATACATAGTAATAAGGATTACAGAACTGACGTGGATAATTGACAAACTACGATTAATTTTCATACAATAGCTATGATTTCATCATAACTATTAGTACATAATAGTATCAAACTGTGCTGATAAGTTACTGTTAGGAGTGAGAATGAAAAATCAAAATGCCCAGGAATAGGCAATAAACAGTCAAATAAAAACTACGTTTGATTAGGCCTAGTTAATCCAAGGTCGTATTTATACACCAAAACAAAGAATAGGCAAGGCCTTAGATATTACGCTCACCTTACACTGCTCCGGAATGTCTTCTACAGAGCTTGAAGACATTTTTCTCTTAAACGAGATCAAGGCAGGTGGTAAAGCTATATACTTTCATGAATGCTGCGAGGAAATATAAATTAATCAGAGTAATTGCACCATAATCATATGGGAAATTTTGTCAACAAAAAGGTAAACATGACAGTTTACTTCGTCGTTTTTTTTTTTTTCCTTTATTAGGAGCATTGGCAACACAGCCATCAGCTCAAACAAAAATACATTACAAACTAGAACCTTAACTACTTAAAAATACGTAAACAACTTAAAAACTATTAAAAACTACACAAACAAAAAAAAAAAGAATCAGACACATATAACTATAACAGGCCGAAAGTATTTTTAAGGAAATCAAATATGACTTTATATAATGAAAAATGTCTTAAAAGCTCCTGTGGCCCATTTTATAAAGCTACAAGTTACAATTTACAAGCGGAAGTCTCTTTCTAACCCTATGTGTTAGAACGAGACTTCCGCTTGTAAATTGTAATTTGTAGCTTTATAAAATAGGCCACTGAACGGAAGTTGGAATTTTCTTGTCTTTTAATATATCGCTACAAGTACAAATAAACAACAATCTCTGTAAATTAAAGTAGGGGCAATTAAAAAATAAATGATCTAGATTACAATCTTCAGCGGGACAGAATTTACAAACAGAACTACTCGACAATTTTAACCTAAAAAGATGAGCTGGAAAATGGCAATGGCCGAGACGTAGCCTGCACAAACTTTTAATAAACTCTCTGCCTGAGTAAACGTTACCCTTTTCGAACCAGGCAGAAGTTGACGGGTCAGGCTGAATCTCAGCCAGCCATTTCCCTTTAATATTTCTGGAGCTGATTAAAGAAACATTCCACCGCTTTAGCATGATCTCTTTAAGAAATTTGAATAAATCCGAACGAGGAACTTTAAAACTACAAATTTCAGAATTCACTGTATGTTTAGCAAGAGAGTCAACAATTTCATTGCCCAGTACACCTGAATGACCAGGAACCCAACAAAATTCTACATTGATTTTACATTTAAATAGATCATCAAATAACTTTCGCAATTCATAAAGTAAGTAATTAGCATTTGCTAGAATTTGTTTTGATGAAAGAGCTTGAAGAGCACTCATACAATCAGATAAAATCAAAAAATTATGAGACGTAAAGTCATTACACTTAATATACATCAAAGCATAAATCATAGCTAGAATTTCGGCTGAATAAATTGAAAGAAAATTATTACAGGAAAATACTTTGCCTGATTGAGTAGAAGAATCATAGAAAGCAAAGCTAGTGCGAGTATTGGTTTTAGACCCATCAGTATAGATCTTAATATAATCTGACTTATCATTTAAAAATTCATAAAATGCAAACTTAGATTTAAAATTAATTATAGTAACCGGAATATCTCTCATTAAGCAATGGTAACTGTAAGTAAAACAGGGCAGGAGATGGTACCAAAATACAGTATCTTGAAACTCAAAATTTAAATATGTAATCGATTCGCTTAAGGTATTACTAAAAGGCATTGATATTAAATTATAATTGGGAACAGTAAAATCCTCTAAATACCGACTCACAAGAACATTATCGGAACTGACTAAGGAAAGGCAAAATTTGTCAATAAGGTAAGTTCTCCTTATAAATAGTGGCGGAACACCGGATTCAACTTCTAAGGAATTTATAGGGGAAGACATCATAGCACCAGTGATAATACGTAAGGCTCTATTCTGAATAACATCCAGCTTTTTAAGCAAACGACCAGATGCGTTAGCATAGAAGATGCACCCATAATCAAATTGACTACGAACCATAGAAATGTACAACGTTTTTAATATCTTAGGGTCAGAGCCCCAAGTGACTCCGACTAATGACTTCAAGACATTTAAGCGAAGCTCAGCTTTTTTGCAGATATACTCGATGTGTTGAGTCCAAGATAATTCAGAGTCTAACATTATACCTAAGTATCGTTCAGAAGTACTAAATGGTAACAGAGTGTTGTTATAATAAACTTTAGGACGAAATATACAAGCATGACTAAAAATCATAACTGAACTTTTTTCTACATTAACTTCCAGTTTAAGTTGATTATGTAGTAAATTATACACAGTTAATAAACACTGATTCATTATAGTTTCACCGGCTGAGATATCGTCACAATCTAAATATATAACTAAATCATCAGCGTAAAAGGAATACTTGACATACGAAGGAATACATTTCATAAAGTCAACGAGGCTCAAAATAAACAGTAAGGGAGAAATAACAGAACCTTGCGGAGTACCTTTGAACGTAGATTTGGGACCATATAAATTATTTTTTATTTTAAGCGAGACACTGCGGTCATTTAAAAAATTAAATATCCAATACAGAACAGATCCAGGAATAGGTACCAAGGTTGTGTAAGCTTTTAATTAAATATTCATGATTAATGTTATCAAAGGCTCCTTTTATATCTAGGAAAACTGTTAGAGTTAATTTATTATTCCTCATATTGTGTGTGATATCTCCTAATAAGCAACCCAAATTATACATAGTATTTTTACCTTTACGAAAACCAAACTGTAATTCTGGAATCAAAGAATTATGTTCAATAAACCATTCAATCCGATTCTTTAACATAGTTTCAAATAACTTAGCAAAACAAGAAGTAAGAGAAATGGGTCGATAAGCATCTAAACTATTAGAATCCTTATTTGGTTTTAAAATAGGAACTACAAATTGAACTTTCCAGATAGGCGGAATTTCTTTATGTAACCAAAGTTGATTGTAAATACTAAGTAGAATTTTCTTTACATTAACAGGTAAATTTTTAATAACTGAGTATGGAATGAAATCAGGGCCAGGAGACGTGTTCTTTTTGTTTTCCAAAGAAGCTACAAATTCATAATATTCGAAGGAGCTGACGATCGATCGAGATTTTTCGGAGCCTTCAGAGGCAAAAAATAAATCTAAAGTATTAGGATCAGGGTCAACGCAATTAGAAGAGGCAATTTTATCTAAAAAATCACGAGCATTAGATGGGTTGTCCAAAAATTTAGATCTTGTATTGTTATTGTTTAATTTCGCAAACTTAAACCTTTTAATATGGTCCCAAATGTATTGCAAAGGAGTCATTCGATTAAAGGAAGAACAGAGTTTAACCCAAGACAATTGTTTTTGTTCGGAGATAATTCTTTTCTTTCTAGCATCAAATTGTTTATAAAGCAAATAATTCTCCAACGTAGGATACTTCTTATAAGAATATAAGGCATATTTAGACTGATTAACGGCCCGAGAGCACAAGTCATTCCACCAAATAAGAGCTTTTCGTTTTTTAGTATGGCAAGCATACGATTTCTTTGGAAATGTCAACAAAATGTCACACAGAGATTGCATGAAGTTATTGTAACTATCCAACGGATTAGGTGCTAGTACAAAAGAGGCAAATTTTTCGGTGCAAAGTTTAGAAAAGGTTTCCCAGTTGATTTTATTGAAGTTTATATTTGATACTGAAGGAGGAGTAACGGTAGAAGAGTCGAAATCCAAATGCTGTGGAGAAGAGCGGTCTACATCATTAACAATAACTTTAATTAGAATTGGGAAATGGTTACTACTTAAAAGGTCATCGTGGACAGAAAATGAACAACTAGAACTAACCGCCGGCGAAGCAAATACTAAATCAAGAGTGTTACCTTGTTGACCAAACGGGGCAAAAGTGGTTTCAGAGAAATCATTTAAACAAACTAGGTTATATTTGTCTACAAAAGAACTAATAACATTGCCTCTACTGTTATTACGACGGCATCCCCAAGCTGAATTATGAGCATTAAAATCGCCTATGAGCAAGTAATTTCTACTGGTAATTTTAGAAAATGAATCAAGTAACATTTTTAAATTGAATTTACCATTAGGAGGGGGAGGTATATATAGACAGAGTATCTCAATAACAGTAGAGCCAATGATAACAGACAATAATAGGTTTTGAAAATGATAATTGGAAGGTGTGTTAATCAGAGTGAAAGAAAACTTATCTTTAACTGCCACTGCAATGCCACCATGAGGACGATCAGAATCTCGGCGCACAATTCTGTAACCTGGTAACTTAAAAGATTTGGAAGGTTCCAACCATGTTTCATTTAATAAAATTATATCAATGTTATTGCAAGAAATAAAGTGTTTTAATTGGTCTATTTTAGTGATGACGCAGCGTGAATTCCAATGAAAGATATTAAGGCTATCAATGTTAGTATCACTATACATTATTGAGTAGATAGATTACTAATTAGAGTTTCTTTTATTACCTTACTACATATAGGAGCATCAATATTCAGTTGTTTAGACTGAATTAATTCCAATAATGTTTTAGTAAAAACATTTAATACCTCATCAGAATTAATCAACTCTGTAAACAGAGCTCTCAAATGAGGCCGCTGGGGGGGCTTTTTGAGCTGTGGATGTGACTGTGGTCTGGTAGGAGCACCGGGAGTAGCCGGGGCCTTGGCTGATACTGTTGCGTATGTAGTCTTCCCGTTTATTCTATCCTTCACCTCTTGATTTTTAGCAGCTTTGACAGGACAGATATTACTTACAGCCATGTGAGGGCCGCTGCAGTTGACACATTTTAAGTTGGATTTGTCTGTACAGTCCTTGAATAGATGGCCAGCACCGCAAATGGAGCATACCTGGGGGCTCCTACAGGAACCACGTCCATGGCCAAACTTATAACATACGTAGCACTGGCGAATTGGCTTCACATATTCTTTAACGTCGAACCAGATGTAATCATATGTGACGTGATCAGGCCGTAGAGAGCCTAGAAATGTAATCAGAACTGTAGGCGTAGGCAAAGTTGAGCCATCAACAGCATTTTTCCTTGTGAATCGCTTGACTCCAATGATCTCAGCACTTGACTTCAGGTCCTTCAAAAGTTCTTCTTCCGTAATTTCAATAGGCACTTTAGCTATCCCTAAGCACTCTAGGTGATCATAAGGGATTTTAGCTTGCCAGTTATGTGATTCTTGCATCTGGGTATTTAAAAGAAAGTTGTTGGCATCTTTCTTGTTAGTGAAGAAGACTTTGATCATGAAATTTCCAATAGGTTTAACATGGCTTAGGCCAAGACACGTTTTCAGGATACCTGTGGTCTGCATCACATCAATTTTAGTATTAGGCGAAGACATTGACAATAAAATGGGATATTCTTTTTTATTGTCTTCGGTATATATGTGGGTATAGTCCTTAAATAGGCCTCTTTTGTTTGATATAAAATTTGCCGCCATTTTAGTTGGTGGAGACTGTACCCCTTCAACAGCTTCACCTGATTTGCGTTTGGCGGCATGCGCCTTGCCGCCGCTATCTTTACCCATCACCCAAATACTTCCACTCGGATTACTCGAAAAATGGATAGATAATCAAAAAAGGGCTATAGAAAGAATTTACAATAATAATTTCAAAAATTCCGCCTGATGTCGACGAAGTTCCCGCCCTTTTTTCTTACTTCGTCGTTCATTACATACAGATTAAACATCAATCAAACAGAAAAGCGCCCACTCGCTTACATTTGGTTCGGTTTAAACTCAGATTTAAGCAAGTTAGGCAACATAAGAATATAACTGGGCTATACAAGGGCCCAACGTTTTCTGTTCTCTTTCACGACGCAGCAACTAGTATCATTTCTCTCTCCTCGCTCTTTTAAAATGCCGTTTGTCAAAAAAGGACAACCATACTGTTGACAAGGTGGACTTCAAATCAAGTGTTGCCTTTCTTGATGCGCCCAGGCTGTGTATGTGTGCCTAAAAGCGTATATGTGTGCTCTTTTAGGGATGTGAAAAGTCGATTTTAATCATGTTATATATCGATAAACGCTACACAGCGGAACGAAATAGCGATTAATTGAAGCTTCAATATCTTCGTTAAACATAAACATAATTGAAATGCTAATGGATAATGAATATATTATAATATAATAATATTATTCAATTATTGCGGAACACCTATTTTAGGAGGTATTTATGTATTTTAATTATAGCTGGTCAAGCAAATCTTGTCAGTAAAAAAAGGCGCGAAATTCAAATTTTCTATGGGACGATATCCCTTCGCGCCTACATTTTTCAAATTTGCCGCCTTTTTCTACTGACAAGATCTGCTTGACCAGCTATAAATATCTGAACTTTCCCTTGGTTCCCTGCTGGGGCGTGACTATAAAATTGTGATCTGATAACCACAATAAAGAATAAAAGCGTTTTTGATCATTTTAGGTATCATTAAGCCTTTGAAGTAAAATTAAAATTGCAAGAAATGTCGATAGTTTATCGATATGACTTTATCGACATGGCTACAGCAACGTGGGCCTCATTGTTAATCGTACCATAGACTTACAATATATAGAGACGGGGTCTCAGCGAGCTGTCACTGTTGCCACTTTTGTTTAGTGTACGATTAACAATTTAACACCACCTTGCTGTAGCCATGTCGATAAAGTCATATCGATAAACTATCGACATTTCTTACAATTTTAATTTTACTTCAAAGGTTTGACGATATCTAAAATGAACAAAAACGCTTTTATTCTTTATTGTGGTTATCAGATCACAATTTTATCGTCACGCCCCAGCAGGGAACCAAGGGAAAGTTCAGATATTTAATTAAAATACATAAACACCTACTAAGATATGTGTTCCGCAATAATTGAAGTATTTTATTATATTCTAATATATTTATTATTCATTAGCATTTCAATTATGTATATGTTTAACAAAGATATTGAAGCTTCAATTAATTGCTATTTCGTTCCACTGTGTAGCATTTATCGATATATAACATGATTAAAATCGACTTTTCACATCCCTAAAAGAGCACACATACACGTTTTTACGCAGACATACACAGCCTGGATGCATCAAAAAGGCAACACTTGATTTGAAGTTCACCTTGTCAACAGTATGGTTGTCCTTTTTTGACAAATGGCATTTTAAAAGAGCGAGGAGAGAGAAATGATACTAGTTGCTGCGCCGTCAAAGAGAACAGAAAAGGTAGGGGCCTTGAATCGTACACTAAACAAAAGTGGCAACAGTGACAGCTCGCTGAGACACCGTCTTTATATACTTGGTCAAGCAGATCTTGTCAGTAGAAAAAGGCGGCAAATTTGAAAAATGTAGGCGCGAAGGGAGATCGTCTCATAGAAAATTTGAATTTCGCGCCTTTTTCTACTGACAAGATTTGCTTGACCGTCTATATATTATAAGTCTATGGGGCTATAACCGCGAAAATCGAACTTCGCAAATTGCGGGGATTTATCTCTGTCACTCTAATGACGCCTTCACTGGAGTAAAAGAGAAAGATCCCCGCAATTTGCGAATTTCATTTCGGTCTTCGCGGTAGCCGCTCTGCTACTCTAGCATAGACCTAGTATTACCATTACATAAATGAGCTATAAGCTGGAACAAATTATCGGACGCGGCTGACGGACGCGGCTCACAGCCGCGACTTATAGGTATCTAGATAATGAATATACACTGAACTGTGCAAACTATCGGAGGTAAGCCGTGGACGTAACCTTGTGCTGACCTTGAGCCTTCGGACGTCTGACAGATATCTGGCGCGCTGGATGTTCCTGTCAGCCGAAAACGTCCGCGGACGGTATGCAGTAGTATGCACGGGGTGCGGGACGCGTCACTGCGCCAGAAGGACGCGGATTACGCTAGTGATGGGCCAAATCGTAAAATTTTCAAACCGAATAAGTCGACTCCGATTTAAACCCAAATCGGTTTGCAAACCGATTTGGCCAAGTCGATTTAACTTTTACTTTTTAAGTATCAGTAGTTCAAACCGCTCCGTAGTCTTTGAGTTGAGGAAATTGAATTGTCAATTTTACGCTTTGTTCGATTCGATCGACAGCAAAAATTTTGACTTAAAAGTTTTGTAATATTTTTTTTAGTTTTGTTGCGCGGTAAATCACAATTTTATAATTTCTAAAGCTAAAACGGGAAAGCACTATACGAGCAAGCAGGAAAGAGCGTGCGGTCTCGTGCGATTTTGTGTCATTGCCGCGAATCGTTGAGTTAGCAAATCGACGCGGCGCAAAACTGCCAAACCGATCCAAGTATACCGCCAAATCAATCGCTTTAAGCCCATGCGAAATTGAACCTTACAACATAAACAATAAGTTTCATTTTACTTTACCTGTAGATACCAAGTTTCGACTCGACTCAATAATGGCGGCAATGTGCATGGCAACATTTCTCTTCGTGGTTTGAAATCGATTTGTGTACATTTTAATCCTCAATATGTCAAATGAAAGTGACGCATCAGCAAATATGAAAGGATGCGTTTAGAGCGGGTGAACGTATCTTAAGTCGATTTACGGAACACTCACGTCGATTTAGTCGACTTCAGACCTAAATCGGTTTGAACCGATTTGTGAAGTCGAATCGTAACATCGCTAGATTACGCGAGAGCTTGGACGTGCGTACGGTAAAAATGGAGGAAAGAATTATCGAGTGTGTTTGCAACATGGAATTACTGTATAATCTCAAATTAAAGGATTACAAAAATGCATGTTTCTTCGTCTACAGTTCTTTGTGGACTAAGCGTTGTTGCGCGTCCGCAAGCCACGTCCCGAAAGCCTCCTCCACACTAGTGCGCGAATCGCGGCGCGAAGCCGCGAACGCGAGTGTGGCGTCGATTTTCGCGGACAGCGAAATCGACTCCACACTCGCGTTCACGCGCATTTTGACGCGGGCCGAAATACCGACAAAAAACGGAGAACAAGGCGCGAAGGCGTGAACAATCTGCGAAATTGACGCCACACTCGTATTCGCGGCTTCGCCCGCGATTCACGCGCATAGTCTGGAGGAGGCTTAATACATATAATATATAGACTTTAAAGCCTGTCCAGATGGGAACAATTTTTTTGTCTGATCTGATTAAATTGTCAAATCAAATCAGGTGGTGCGGACGCAAATGCCAATTTGGCCACTTTCACCGAGCTCTTTCAAATAAATCCCACTTGACCTGATATTCTATAGCCCCCTCCAGACTATGCGCGTGAATCACGGGCGAAGCCGCGAACGCGAGTGTGGAGTCGATTTCGCAGGTCTGCGTTCAGGACTCCACACTCGCGTTCGCGGCTTCGCCCGCGATTCACGCGCTTAGTCTGGAGGGGGCTTAACTATAAGATGGTCAATGAAATCTTGTCAGCAGAAAAAAACGCGAAATTCAAATTTTCTATGAGACGATATCTCTTCGCGCCTATTTTTTCAAATTTGCCGCTTTTTTGTACTAACAAGATCTGCTTGACCAACAAATTTTTGGCCCCTCTTTATATTGGGCATTTTTAATCTATCTTATATATATAAATGCAAGTGTCCTGACTGACTGACTGACTGACTGACTGACTGACTGACTGACTGATTCATCAACGCAGAGCCGAAACTACAAAAGCCAGAAAGTTGAAATTTGCACACCAGATTGCATTTATAAAGTGTACAAGAGATAAGAAGCGATTTTGAGAAATTCAACCCCTAAGGGGGTTAAAAAGGGGATGAAAGTTAGTATGGGGTTAAAGTTTTCTTTTAAGCTAGGAATTTGAAACTTCGTAAAAAGATATATTATTAAAATACAAGAAAACTAATTTCAGCGTTTTTGAAAATTCATCCCCTGAGGTGGTGAAAAAGGGGTTGAAAGTTTGTATGGATATCAAAAAATTTTCCGAGTGGTGGACTTGAATCTTTGTATTTAGAGATATTATTAGAAGACAGAAAAAGTAATTTCAGCGTTTTGTAAAATTCATCCCCTAACAGGGTTAAAAAGGGGTTGAAAATTTTAATCCATTACAAATGCTTTGAAACTTCTTAGAAAGGCATAATAGCCGATAAGAAAAAAAAGTGATTGCAACGTTTTTGGAAATTCAATCCCTAAGGGGGTTAAAAAGGGGATGAAAGTTCGTCTTCGGGTGCAAATTTTATTTTAAGCTAGGAACTTGAAACTTTGTAAAAACGTATCAAATTCAAAAATAAGAAAACTAATTTCAGCGTTTTAGAAAATTCATCCCCCAAGGTGGTGAAAAAGGGGTTGAAAGTTTGTATGGATATCAAAAAATTTTTCGAGCGCGGGACTTGAATCTTTGTATTTGGGGATATTATTAGAAGACAATAAAAGTAATTTCAGCGTTTTGTAAAATTCATCCCCTAACAGGGTTAAAAAGGGGATGAAAATTTGTATGGGGTTAAAGTTTTCTTTTGAGCTAGGAATTTGAAACTTCGTTAAAGGATATATTATTAAAATACAAGAAAAGTAATTTCAGCGTTTTAGAAAATTCATCCCTCAAGGTGGTGAAAAAGGGGTTGAAAGTTTGTATGGATATAAAAAAAAATTTCGATCGCGGGACTTGAATCTTTGTATTTGGGGATATTATTAGAAGACAATAAAAGTAATTTCAGCGTTTTGTAAATTTCATCCCATAACAGGGTTAAAAAGGGGATGAAAGTTTGTATGGGGTTAAAGTTTTCTTTTGAGCAAGGAATTGGAAACTTTGTTAAAAGATATATTATTAAAATACAAGAAAACTAATTTCAGCGTTTTTGAAAATTCATCCCCTAAGTTGGTGAAAAAGGGGTTGAAAGTTTGTATGGATATCAAACATTTTTTCGAGTGTGGGACTTGAATCTTTGTATTTAGGGATATTATTAGAAGACAGGAAAAGTAATTTCAGCGTTTTGTAAATTTCATCCCCTAACATGGTTAAAAAGGGGTTGAAAGTTTGGATCCATTACAAATGGTTTTGAAACTTCTTAGAAAGGCATAATAGCCGATTACAAAAAAAAGTTATTGCAACGTTTTTGGAATTTCAACCCCTAAGGGGGTTAAAAAGGGGATGAAAGTTCGTCTGTGGGTGCAAATTTTATTTTAAGCAAGGAACTTGTAACTTTGTAAAAACGTTTTAAATTAAGATGCAAGAAAAATAATATCAGCGTTTTTGAAAATTCATCCCCTATGGTGGTGAAAACGGGGTTGAAAATTTGTATGGATATCATACATTTTTTCGAGCGCGGGATTTGAATCTTTGTATTTGGGGATATTATTAGATGACAATAAAAGTGATTTCAGCGATTTGTAATATTCATCCCCTAGCAGGGTTAAAATGAGGTTCAAAGTTTGAATCCATTACAAATGCTTTGAAACTTCTTAGAAAGACATATTAGCCGATTACAAAAAAAGTAATTGCAACGTTTTTGGAAATTCAAGCCCTAAGGGGGTTAAAAAGGGGATGAAAGTTCGTCTTGGGGTTTAATTTTATTTTAAGCTAGGAACTTGAACTTTTTGCAAAAAAAAGGTATTAAATTAAAAAACATGAAAACTAATTCAAGCATTTTTTAAAATTATCCCCCAAGGTGGTGAGAAAGGGGTTGAAAGTTTGTATGGAGATCAGATATTTTGTGAGTGCCGAACTTGAATCTTTGTATAAGGGCATAGGTACCTATTATGAGAATACAAAAAAAGTAATTTCAGCAACCAACATCAAACTTAAAACTTCATACAACTTGCATATGAAAATTATAGGTACTAAAGATGTAAAATTTTGAAGATAAGATTCCACGCGGACGAAGTCGCGGGCAACAGCTAGTAATGAATAAAAGTAAATCGACGAACCGACGACCGGTCTGAGGGGCTACCGCGAAAACCGATATTCGCCGATATTCGCAAATTGCGGGGATCTTTCTCTTTTACTCCAGTGAAGGCGTGACAGAGAAAAATGCCCGCAATTTGCGAACTTCGATTTTCGCGGTTATAGCCCTGGCCCAGAATAAGTAATAGTATTATCATACAGAACGGACACGCACCGCCCCGCCCCGACTCGGATTACCTCGCCCCGCGACTGAGTTCTGACGGACTCCTGACGTACGCTCAGTTCGGCTAGCGACGCCGCGACGCGATGACGCAACGTTCAAAATGCCGGTGTATTGTGCGATGTACGGGTAGTACGGATACCTACTTATTGTAGAAATGAATAATAATATAGTTTTCCAAAGAGACGAAATATGTATCAGTAAATAAGGCTATACTTTTGCGTAGAAATAATAATATCATATGAATTAAAACCCGTTCGTTGAATTTGTGAATGTTAAGCCAACATTTAATATTTAAAGTAAGTACCTAAGGTAACTAGACCTTCTACACAGATATTCCTCGTAAATGTTTTATTTTTAGTTTAACACTTTTCACAAAAAAGAACTTGTTGGTCGCGGGACATTCGCGTTTGATTTTTAATTTAATTTTAAGAATTTAAGAAATAATTATGTAAGTATGTTATATAAAATAATCAATAGGCATCAACAATAAGGTACATTTAATAATGGCGTGTTGAAAGTCCAAGTACGTGCAGGACTATAAACAATTCAACAATTGGAGCGAAATAAAACATAAACCTATATTTTGTTTTTTACGTATTTCGGTCGAATCATGGTCGAATTATGCAACGCAGCAGGCCGCTCGTCGTGTCCTTCGGCCGGCCTCGGCAAACCTCGGCTTCGCCTTCCCCGCCGCGCGCCGCACGAGTCAGCCCTAAGCCACTTACTCACACAATGACGCGTGTACAGACGTGCCGTGCACACATATAAACGCAAATGATTTTCGATGTATGGCGTGTCCGGGTGGATTTCATTACTAAAAATTTCAC
Organism: Cydia fagiglandana; assembly: GCF_963556715.1. Classification (NCBI taxonomy): domain Eukaryota; kingdom Metazoa; phylum Arthropoda; class Insecta; order Lepidoptera; family Tortricidae; genus Cydia; species Cydia fagiglandana. The sequence goes on along the minus strand of NC_085932.1, from coordinate 15,730,271 downwards.
CATATAAATATTTTATTTTTTTAAATGTTTAATTTAACACGATTCTAGCTGTGTAAAGTAATAGAGGGTTGTATATTGAGGATATTTATGGTATTTATACAATCATTTGTGGCTTATATTTGAAGTTATCGCTTTCGGAAAATAAAAACGCAAGATGGTGATGACAACCATGGTATGGTAATGACTCTTTTATGGACGGTGATGACACTGCATGTACGGTAATGACGATTTGGGAACTAAATTATATATGTCTTAAAAACGTATTAAAAAAATATAAACTTTTTTTAATTGTAAGGATTTAGAACTTTAATAAACATTACAAATAACATGTTTTTGAACATAAGACTAGCTTCATAAATTATTTTCAGAAAATTATAAAAAATACATTTTATTCATATAATAAATAAATATATAACAAGTATTTGTATTGTATAATTTTAAATCATTTATATTCAGAAATATGCAATTTATGTATTTTATTTTTTTGGGTTTTTTCAATGTTAAATCATAGTCTCAATATTGTACTCTTATTATCAGTTTAAACCCGCATCTTATTATATCTACTGCATAACTTGGTATTTATATCATATTAGAAAATTGCTGGCTTACCAATGAGCGTAATTGTTATGATATATTACGTTTTTATTTGATAATTTGATTCATTACCTAAGTTTGTAATGTGTGTATTTTTGTTGTTTTATAAACTAACTTTAAAAATAGTTGTAATGATTTAAATCCATATATAGTTTGTTTAATACCTAAACATTTTTGTATAATCAGTGTTTTATAAGTTGCAAGATCCCTACTTTTAATGCATGTCATAAGTTACAAAATTTTAGGTATTGGGCCGAATGGGTCGGGTGACTAACAAATGGTATAATTATTAATTGCTGTAATTATATACATCAATTAATGTAATATCATCAAAAAACATAAGGCCATCTGGATAGTGAGCCAGTACCGTAGCCTATGGTCGCTTAAAACTTAATAGATGTTGCTTGTACTATGTTTTAACACGACTAACATGCAATTACAGACTCTAGGTTGCACGATTTACATGTATTATATAATAAAAAACAAAAAAAAATGTTCTAAGTTCTAAGTGACCTAAATTTTGCCTACTTAGTCAACATATTATATAAAACCTAACCATCCCTCTAGTGTGAAAGAAATTGTTATATCTTTTTCTACATTTATTCTACATTTATAAGGTAGACATTATATAGTGTTAGAAGACATAGAAAACATTTTTCAAACATACAGCTTAATATCTTAGTGAATTATACCAAAATAACTAGAAAAGTTTCTGAGAACCGTCATCACTATACACATGAAATCATCACCGGTCGTCATTTTTTCCCGGTGATGATGGGTACGGTGTTGACGATTTGAGAGTTTCTTATTTTTATTTCTAGAATGGGAATAATAGTAGTTAATGTCTTTGCCACACAATAAATTTCATGTAGTTTTCCATTCATTTCGATAATTATTTCTAATATATCATTCGTAACTTCTTTAAACCAAAGCATAACGGCGATGATGCTCTGTTGTGACAAACTACGTTTTACAAATTTGTTCGTCATATTTCTTACGATTCAATGATGTGAATTTATAGTGAAATCATTTTTTGCATTTTATACTAAAGTGAAAAATAGGGCAAGGACCTTTAGCGGTATTTTGTTGTTTATACACGGAGATAAGCTCACATTGACATAACCATGACGGTGTTGACGAATATTCGTGACAAAATTTTAAATATTTTTAAATGTACTTTCTCGGTGAAGGAATTATTGCATATTTATTCATGTGTTAAACAACAACATGGAAAAGATATAACTAAAAGATCGCAATCGTACGATAGGTATGCTATAATTTTCACTGCAAACAAAAAGGTTTAGATTTTTCCGGGAGACGGTGATGATTTTAGACACATGAAACATTTTATGTAAAAAAAACTATTAAGTTATTGAAGATGGTAATTGAAGGAACACTAAGATAATAGTTCTTAAAAACATATAAAAAAGTTGCAACTCGCACAACCCACTAGTTTTTTTTATAAAGACCGAACCATAACTTTTCGCCGGATTTTGAAATCCACCCGTCCGCCCTGTGCTAGTGGGTAGTGACCCTGCCTATGGAGCCGATGGTCCCGGGTTCGAATCCTGGTAAGGGCATTTATTTGTATGATGATACAGATATTTGTTCCTGAGTCATGGTTGTTTTCTATGTATTTAAGTATTTATATATATCGTTGTCTGAGTACCCACAACACAAGCCTTCTTGAGCTTACCGTGCAGCCATGGGGCTTAGTCAACATGTGTAAAATAAAAATTTCCTGTAATATAATACATATATAAACAAAAAAAAATATACTTCCGGTGTGCTTGGGTTAGCGTTGTTCATAATTTTATTATTCCAAATCGGTAGCTTCAGTAGTTCTTGAGATATTTAACAATGTGACAGACAGAAGGACAGTGTAGCACGATAAGGGTTTCTTTATACCTTTATGGTACGGAACTAAAGCGTGACCGGAATATATGATGGGAATATAACCAATTTCTTACACTAGCAATAATTTTAATGATAGGTTGTCATTGTCACTGCTGTGCTGTCAGTGTCAATGTGGCGGTTTACTTGAATAATACTTAAGTGTTGAATATTAAATAGTAGATGACAAAAAATGGCCAAAACTATACATAATCAAGAACGAAACATTGTAAATAATGTGAATAATAAACAACTGTGGCCTATTTTATAAAGCTACAAGTTACAATTTACAAGCGGAAGTCTCTTTCTAACCCTATGTGTTAGAACAAGACTTCCGCTTGTAAATTGTAACTTGTACCTTTATAAAATAGGCCACTGGAAAAGAACCGTTGGGGTAATTAAACTATTTCGCTACGAAACATTTCCAAATTAACATCAGAGCTGACAGGTAAACAAATCAAAATGTCATTATAGTCTGGTTATTACGACTTGGTTATTGTAGTGTTATGCTATACCAGCGCGGAAATACCCTAAGTACAGTAATGTCGCACCAATAAAAGTCTGCAGCGGATTTGATAGCCCACGCAGTGTAAGTGTTATTTATACATCATAATTTCATAGAAGTTTGACGTTTAAAATGACACTTGCACTGCGTGGGCTATCAAAATGGCTGCAGACTTTATACGGTCTAACTCTAACAAAGATGTGTTTGAAAAATATTTTGTATGGGCAAAGATATACACAGTGATTATATTATCTTTGATATACACAACATACATTTTCATTTTTAGTTTTAATCTTTTGTTGATAGATGGCAATAAATTAACAGTGACTACTTAATTTACTATGACAATAACTCTCTACACGGTGTAACATGAGCAAACCGAATAATTTTAACAGCGTATTCCTGATCATATTTAGAGACAAAAATGTCCTATATACTTTTCTGAAATTCGCCTACTTGCAGAGATATTATTAATAAAAAAAAAAGTTTTTATTGTTACATAGTGTAAAAGGCATTTTTGATGGTGATGTTGTTGCTATGGGACGTAGTCTAAATATCTTTATTGATAGATGTCAAAAAGTGACAAGTAACACTTTGCAAAAACTAGGTTTTACAAAAAAAAATGTAAAAATCAATTTTAAGTGACATGTTTACCAATAACATTTATTATTTATGTACAAATACATTCAAAAAATTGAAATAACAACACAACAAATTTTTTTTTTGGCGAAATTGACCTAAACTCATATTACATTTTTTACTTCTTTTGACCTCAAAAATGCGTGGTTAAAATTATTCGGTTTCCTCACGTTACACCGTGTATACACTATTCTTTTTGCTATGGGCTTTGGAGACGATCAATTTTGTTCATTGACAATGTAGTGTGACGTGTAAGAAAATACATACATGAATTTTATACGGTAAAAACGGACAGTAAAAAAATGTGAACACCGAATAGGGGTCATCCATTAATTACGTCACACGAATTTCTAGGTTTTTTGACCCTTCCCCCCCTCCTTGTCACACTTGGTCACATTTGGCAAACCCCTCCCCCTAGTGTGACGTCACATTTTTTCTACGAAATCGCCAAATCGAATTAAGTAAGTACCTAAGTACTTATTATTAATATTTTATCAAAATATTTTTGACGATATAAATATTAGTAATTTTATTACTTAAAACTGCCTAGGAAAGAAAATTAAACGACTAAAAACGATTATCGTTTTAAAAACTTGTTATTTAAATGTACAGCGAATAAAATAATTTAAATAAATTTTTGGTTACTGATGAAGTTAAAGTGACGTCACAAAGTTTGTGTCTCCCCCTCCCCCATGTCACAATATGTCACATTTTCTTGACCCCCTCCCTCCCCCTAAACGTGTGATGGAATTAATGGATGACCCCATATTTGGATTCTGATTATGATTACAGTGAATAAGCCCCCATTCGCACGGTAGGTAGCTTTTTCAACGCGCGTTAAAAAAGCGTTTGAATGACACAATTGGATAACCATGTATTGTATTCACACGACAGCGGTGGCGCTTTTTATCAAGCGTTGTTGGATTTTCGACTTTAAGCCTTGGTCGTTAAAACGAATTTAGAGTGCGGACAGATTCAAGCGCTTTTTTAACCCGTGGAGCGCCCCAAATTTACCAGTAGTATGGAATCCTATAATAGTTACCAGCACACGTGTGACAGTAGGGCGCTCCACGGTTAACGCGCGTTGAAATAGCTGTCGTGCGAATGGGGGCTTAAAGTATGTAAGTCAAAATAACGAGTTGCCAATCCACATTGTTCAGACTATACTGAACTGTTGTCATATAAATGAGAATAATTATTATTCTGCGCTATTATAGCGCCCTCTTGAATTGCCAATCATAATGATCATAATTCCTGGTCAGGCTTTACCTGCTAATAAATACTTGGTCGGTACCATCCCTCATTTCCCGGAATTTATCAGTGATCACTTATTCCATATTCGCTTTTTATAATATCGCTAGCCTTTTCTGCAATCATGATTGTTGGTGCATTTGTATTCCCGCTGGTGATGGTGGGCATTACACTCGCATCTATTACTCTCAAGGCAACTAGCCCTCTCACTCTGAGTCGTTCGTCCAACACCCCGTCGGGACCCATGGCACACGTGCCAACAGGGTGCCACTGTGAAGAAGCTATATTCAAAACATAACATTTCCAGTATTCATGGCTACTAAAAACCAAGTTTCTACAATTTGTGATATTCAATTTTACAATCTCAGAGCCGACTGAATGAAAATATGTCGTGTTGATGACGCTCACATAATCTTCCATGTAGCGAGCGTGTTTATCTAAATCTCTTTCATTAGAGTAGTAGCCCAAGTTGATTTGAGGATATTCTTCGGGGTTGTTGCTCTTCAGTGTAATATTACCCCTGGATTCAGGATGCAGCATATTCACTATTGAAAACAAAGTCTCTTGTGTTTGACCCGCAAGCGCTATAGATGTACAAATGTCGTTGGTTAATCCAAAGACGACGGAGCATATTAGTGTTGACATTACAGTAGCAGCTGGAAATGGAAACACGGTCGTCTGATAATCTGGGAATAACTGAGATTTATTTAAAGCCACATGGCCAATTATTGCAGGCGTCGGAAATTTATTTAAGTTTGTTAAGACCTCTACATTTTGAACCACAGTTTTCAAGCCTTTTTTACCTGTCAGAACTACAAGTATTGAAGCATGATCCTGCAAATTTTGACCTACATTAGGAGAGTCTAATATAATATTTATGCCTTTCAGTGCTAAGTGATGTTTTGGTCCAACACCTGACACCATCAGCAACTGAGGAGAGTTAATGGCTCCAGCTGATAAAATTACTTCTTTCGACGCCTTAAGCTTAATTATCTTTTTATTCTGCAATTTAACTTCAACGCCTATAGCTCTTTTACTTTTATTAAAAAGTATTTTCCTGGCGAACGTGTTCCTCAGAACGTACAAGTTGGGTCTGTTTTTGATAGGCCTTAAAAAGGCTACTGCCGTGCTTTGTCGGATACCCTCGTCGATAGTATACTGTGCTGGCGAATATCCCAATTGCTGGAAACCATTAGTATCTATCCGAATATCATGTCCATTTTCCCTGAACGCTTCAAAGTATTTTCTGGATCTTTCCTCCCATATTGGACGAGTTATGCCCAGGTAACCATCGGTGCGATGTAGAGATGCGGTTTCACTAGTCATTATTTGGAGATCGTTAAGTCTTTCGCTTTTCATAAAATAGTACGTGACGTTATCCCAGTCCCAGCCCGGGTTGTGGAGAGCCCAAGAGTCGTAGTCCGCTTTATTTCCTCTGACGTAATACATGTAGTTGGCGCCACTTGATCCGCCGAGCATTTTTCCTCGTGTAAGATGGATGTTTTTAGTCCTGTGAGCCTGGCAGGAATAGCCATCATTCTGCGTGTAGTAGTTCCAATCTGACATGGAGTAGTCAACGAAGGGAAAGAAGCCGGGTATCTGAAAAAAAAAACAATTCATAAATGTAGTGTCAATTTTTTTGGGTTCCTTTGTAAACAAGGAACACGCACAGAAAAGTAACGAAGTAAGCGATATTGTGTTTAATTGAATAGTAAGAACTGACTGTAGCCTCAACCGGTGGGTCGTCTCCAGCCTCTATCAGCAGTACGGTCCAGTGCGCGACCTCAGTGAGCCGGTTCGCCACCACGCAACCCGCTGATCCCGCACCCACTATGATGAAGTCAAACATGTCACCATCTGAAACAATTATAATTATTAACTTTAGTCTAAAGTGGTATCCAGACGGGACTGATCAAATCGGTCGATTTGATCAGAAATGAAATTAACGTCAATCTCCAATTTAGATTTATGGTGATATTAGAGCCCTCTAAATTGAAAAAATGCCCCAGAACGAAAATACTGGCCTCACAAATTGGTATTCTTGCGTCCGCACCTCATTTTATCGGTAATATCGATCATTATCGGCGGTTGAATTCGGCGAGCCAAATTGGTATTCGCGTCCGCACCTCCTGATTCGATCGGGCAATTGAATCAGAAAAAATAATAATAATTTAGCCTATATACGTCCCACTGCTGGGCACAGGCCTCCTCTCAAGCACAAGTAAACCCTCTCAAGTAATTGAATCAGATTGGCGAAAAATTGACTAATCTGGATACGCCTTAAGAGACGATTTTTTAGTCCCCAGTGACGAATAGGATTTATTTTATCCCGTTGATTACACCACTCTCATGTGTCATTCCTTGATTTCTATACGTTAGCTCGCAATTCAGATCATGATTTCATGTTTGTGGTTTGTGGGAAGGACCACCTACTCTTTAACACTGCAGTTAATGTTACCTACAAAGAATTATACACTTACTTATAATCCAACAACGAAAGCTAATGAAAATGACCCCCGGGCCCCGTACTTACTTACTGTGAACTGTAGCTTGTGGCGGGTAGTCGTGAGAGCCCAGATGGAGGGCAGAAATAATGGCCAACGCCGCTTGAATCAGTGCGATAGCCGGACGGATGACTTCCACCTCTCTGATGGACAGCAATAAGGTGTTGAACACCATTCTGGAAAGTAGGTGATACAATCATTTTTAATGTTTTAAACCTTTCCTGTTTTTTCCTTAAGCATAAGATTTCAAGTTCAAAACAGTTCTAACACTTTGACGCGATATTACGCAACATAAGGGCCAACTGCCATAAGGTACAGTCAAGGAATTTAAATTCCGACCCATTTCGTACTTTGTCACAGTGACAACCGTATGAGGTCTCTAGCGGCTTTCATATTGATTGTCACTGTGACAAAGTACGAAATGGGTCGGAATTTAAATTCCTTGACTGTACCTTTACCCGTGGAACGTCACATTTTATGTTAAGTATAACTTTTAAAAACCGCCCAATATGTATTATAAGCGTTCCGCGTATATCACATAAGTATTTTATAAAGTATTATTTTTTGTAAGACAGACTCACGCTTAACTTCAAAAGTATAGCAAACATCGAAATCGTTAAAGCCGTTTCCGAGATCCCCGAAATATATACTCAAGTATATAAATAAATAAACAACATAGTAGATTAGATTTAGTTATTCTTTGTGACTCTACAGAACAATGGCTATTGGTTGCTAAATAGATTAACACATTCGGTGCCGGTGACATGATTGACCTGTCGTGTCATTGTCATGTCGCAAACTGACGGCGCGATTCGGGAAATGAATTAGAGATTCACTAGATACGAAATATAATAGTAAAGATATGTGACGTTCCACGGCAATAGGTACCTTATGGCGGCTGGTGCTTACGCTATTATTAAGCCGCTCCAATATTCTTCATATCTAGTGAATCTCTAATTCATTTCCCGAATCGCGCCGCAAGTAGCCTCGTGTGCGAGCATCTTATTGACCACGTTTGTTCAGCTTAGGTCAAAAACGTTCGGGAAAACCGCCGTCTTTTCTGTGGATATTTCAAAAGTTAACGAGTTCGCTACATTTTTCTAAAGTGGCGCTTATTAACAGTCCTCCGGACGGCATCGGCCTGTCAAAATTTTGACAGTTCCGAACAACTGACAAGCCGATACCGTCCGGCGGACTGTTAATCAGTGGGCCCCTTAAAGGGCCCTTCGCACTCGTGCGCGAATCACGGCGCGAAGTTGCGAACTTCGTAGATTGTTCACGCCAGGAGACGCGAAGCGCGAACTTGTAAGACTCGCTCATTCAGACATTCACAAATTCAAAATTGCACATGCACAAGAATGAATGTACAGTCAGTCACCTGTAATAACATTGCTCCACATTCCAGATCCGCACCGCTCTTGACGCCACAGTACACATGGCTCTCCAGACCGCCAAGGACAGAACCAGATGGAGAGAGATTGTGATCCAGAAGGGAGGTCATGACCCTCATTACTAAGGATTACGAGGCAAGGAGGAGGATATTATCTAGACACGCGGCAGCGTGTCAAGCCAAGTTCAAGCAAAGGAACTGGCTAGCCAGCGCCAAGTGTAATATTACACGAACCACTTGGTGCCACTTTTGACCCTTCTATAACTCAAAACATCTTTAACGTAAACACATAAAACTACGTGTGTTTAATTATATCCATAAGGACATCTAGAAGCCCAAATTTCATGAAGCTAGCTCAAACGGTTATAAAGATATGAAGGTCAAAAAGTCGTAAATTTTAAGACTGACTGACATACCTATAGTACCTAAACCTAACCTACTTCCAGATGACCTAGAAGGATGAAATTTGGAATCCAGCTCAGTTATTGTGTGAAAACGTAGGAAAAAATCTAAAAATTAAAAAAAGTTATAAAATAGGGGGGGTCCCCATACAAAAAAACCATTTTTTATTGTGACTGACATATAAGTACCTAAACCTAACCTACTTCCAGATGACCTAGAAGGATGAAATTTGGAATCCAGCTCAGTTATTGTGTGAAAGCGTAGGAAAAAATCTAAAAATTAAAAAAAGTTATAAAATAGGGGGGGTCCCCATACAAAAAAACCATTTTTTATTGTGACTGACATATAAGTACCTAAACCTAACCTACTTCCAGATGACCTAGAAGGATGAAATTTGGAATCCAGCTCGGTTATTGTGTGTAAGCGTAGGAAAAAATCTAAAAACAAAAAAAAGTTAATAAATAGGGGGGGTTCCCATACAAATTTCTTTTTTATTGTGACTGACATATAGTACCTAAACCTAACCTACTTCCAGATGACCTAGAAGGATGAAATTTGGAATCCAGCTCGGTAATTGTATGTAAGCGTAGGAAAAAATCTAAAAATAAAAAAAGTTAAAAAATAGGGGGGGTCCCCATACAAAAAACCTGTAATACGCGCTAAACAACCGGCCAACGGTGTGTCGTTGGCGGCGCGCGGCACCACATAATTAATACAAAGAACAGAAGTAAAAAACATGCAGCGGAAACACAAGAAAAAACATTAAATCTCAATACCTGCCTAGTTTTCTTTACAAAAAGTATTGATATCCCATCAAAAACATAAATGTAAAAAAGGAGAGCCAAGTTCAATACAAAAATTATGCTTGGCTGTGGGGTTCGCCGCAAAAAGAATGGAGATTTAAATGAGTGCCAAGTTCTATGCAAAATCCAAATATGTATTTATAGGAACAAAATAACATTATAAACAAGTATTAAACTCTATTTCTTTGCTTTATTGGATACCTATAACAATTGCTGTTATTTAAAAAAAATGTGAGATCTTAAAGTAGGTTAGATTTGGCTTGGCCAGTTTTTATCAGAATTACAAAATATATATGTTGAATAACTTTATAAAATGACTGATGTAATGAAAACTGGCCAAGTCAAATCTAACCTGCTTTAAGATCTCGCATTTTTTTTAAATAACAGCAATTGTTATAGGTATCCAATAAAGCAAAGAAATAGAGTTTAATACTTGTTTATAATGTTATTTTGTTCCTATAAATACATATTTGGATTTTGCATAGAACTTGGCACTCATTTAAATCTCCATTCTTTTTGCGGCGAACCCCACAGCCAAGCATAATTTTTGTATTGAACTTGGCTCTCCTTTTTTACATTTATGTTTTTGATGGGATATGGTTTTACAACAAAACAAAATGGAAAAACAGCTAAATTACGTATGATGCCATAGAGATAGCCCAACCGAATATTCGGTTAGGTATGAGCTGAACTGAATATTTGGCAAAGTCCATATTCGGCCCATCTCTAGATATCAGTAGATAGGTAGGTACTACTAAGGCAATTAAGTAACCTAATACGTGTAGGTATACATGTATACATGTTATGACTGAAATAAGAAACAATGAAACCTAAACAGGATAAAGTAGTATAGTGTTTATTCTAAAAACATTTTCTTTACAGCCGGTAAAGCCACAATGTGTTGAATATCAGTTTTCATGAAATTTACAAACAATTAACAGCAGCAAAATTCTACATTCTGATTTTGATGTTCGGGATATCGCAAATCTTGAGTCATTGTGGTCAAACGAAATTTTTCATTACTTATACCGGGTGTTTCCTGTAACATGAGCAAATAATTAAACCATATATTGTATTCCTCAAACGATATATAACTTTTGATTAACAACTTTAAAAAAAGTATGAAAGATTTTACCTTTTTCATACAAATTAAATATTATTTTCAATGTACGTTGACATCAGTGTGTTTGAAGTTGCTTGTCACTAAATCTGTAATACATTGCTTCTTAGAATAAATTTTAAAGTGTAATAAATATCAAAACATAAGTTATTTTTAAAAGTTGCTGAACAAATGTTGGTCTGTTTGAGGAGTACCTATAGCCTACTGTTTAATTTATTGCTCCTGTTACAGGAAACACCCGGTATACTGATTAGTTGATTGCTATCCAATGTAAGTTTCTAATTTCTATGACTAAATGCCGGGTTATGTCACCAACTGTCAGTAAAAACAGTACAATACGACTCAAGTGTGACTTTCGTGTTGGTGAATTATTTGTAGGTACCTACTAACTACTACCTATGTATATAATGTGGTTAGTGGTACAGCTTTTTCAATGTCGCGAGTGGTTGGGTTCAGTGCAATAATTGCAGTTGAACTAAGTTGAGAGTTAAGAGTATTAACACAAATACTTAAAAGTTAAGTGAAGGTAGAGCTAGACCAAGAAAAGTCTGCACAGATTTTGATAGCACGCGCAGTGCAGTGCAAGTGATGTGTTAATTATAATCATCGTCATATTCCTCGCGTTATCCCCGCACTTTGTCACGGCTCATGAGAGTCTGGGGTCCATTTAACAACTAATCTCGTCGTAGGTACCTACTACTTTCTATGAAAGCGACTGCCATCTGACCTTCCAACCCAGAGGGTAAACTAGATCTTATTGGGATTAATCCGGTTTCCTCACGATAGTCACGATGTTTTCCTTCACCGAAAAGCGACAGGTTCTTAAATATCAAATAAAATTACGTACATAACCCCGAAAAACTCATTGGTACAGTCACTTGCAATAATATTTTACATACTTACACAAGAAAGGCCGCAAAAATATCTAACATGATCTTATTTATTATTATTTATTTATTTATTAACATAAAAATATACATTATTATATTTTTTCATACAAATTAAATAGTAAGATGTATTTGTACAGCCCTAAGAGTGTGTTACATATTTTTGCGGCCTTCGAAGAGTAACATATCATTGCAGGTGACTGTACAGTCAGCCAAGAAAGTGGTTTACCACTTTCTTGGCTGACCGTACGAGACGGGGTTCGAACCCGTGACCTCCGGATTGGAATTCGCACGCTCTTATACCACTAGGCCTTATTACACTTAACGAAGTAAGAAATATGTGACGTTATCTAAGAAAAGGGACCTTATATATTGTCAATGGCGCTTAACGCCATTATTAGCGATGCTCCGATTTAATTTCAATGCCGCGCGACGCTGTGCGGCGTAAGCGCCATCGACAATAAGGTCCCTTTTCATAGATAATGCCCCATATAAGAGAGTTGATAAAAAAGGTTGATCAATTTTAAATAATGTAGGTGTATTCGGGTAATTTCGTATGTCGGACAATTCCGAAAATCTGATGAAAATGAACCAAAATTCCATCATAATAAGAGCCCGTTTTCGGAATTATCCAACGGTTTTCGACATTCGTAAATTTCGTAATTACCCGAATATTGGCTATGTGCGAAGTACATGGTGGGGTAAGGTAAAGCGATCGCAGCGCATGAGGCGGTGAAAATTGGAACTAACGTCGGATAGCGTCTTTAACATTTCATACAAGTTATATGGCTCGAAATGGAACTTTAATGTACGATTACTCCTGAGATATTCATTTAAATTGTATGGTGTAATCAAATCAAATCAAATTTAACCACTAGCCGCCCATACGTCAAACCTTGCCAAGCAAAATGAAATTTTGAGTTTGTCAACACAAAGTTCAAATTAGAATGGAACAGGAGATCTTTTTATAGGTCTCTGGGCGGCGAGAGGTTAATCAAATTTCACTTGCAAGATTTGATTACAGACAGACAGACATACAGACAACGGTCAGGTGAAACTAAATAAAAGCTTGTAAAAAGTGGCCACAGGCATCGTTTTCTTTTAAGCCAATTACCAATCTCCAAAAATACTATTTACAATACATTATTGAATAACTTATGGAAGATTTTAGACTCGGATCCAATTAATTAAACCTTTTGTATAATAAAATTTATGTACTCAGAAAAAAATATAGGCTTAGGTACTTACATTCCTATTTTGATTTCCTTGGTTAAACAATTATACACACTTTGTCATATAATAAACAGTTTTATTGGTACGTTAACAAATTTTGCAAAAAATTTAAGCTCGATGTAGTTTCACTATTATTATTTAAAAAAAAAATCACTTAAATTTTAATACATGTAAACTTAAATTCATTATAAATCGGAAGTAGAAATGTGAACTTTAAATATTTTTTTGTTCACGCAGACACATTACCCATTCAATGTATGGTAATAAGGTATAGTACAGGGTACGTCTTAACTAATCAAGTAGTTCGGCTGATTTAAATATGTATATCGTGGGAAGCCGTTCCCCAACACTAAAAGTTACTAAGTATCATTTGAAGTGTTATTTATATTATATGCTTTTTGCTGTACAATAGCGGTGGCATGTACCTACACATGTAATAGTTTAAAATATGGTTGGAAGCAGAGGTGACTTTACCCATTCGGAAATCCCGGAATTAAAACATAAGTAGGTACCTATATTTTACCTGTGTACGTATTTAGAAACTTGAACCCGCCCCTAAAATTAGTGCGATAGGGACAACTGCAGCTGAGGCTAAAAATCCAGCGTAAAAATGTCAAAAATCGAGGTTTCGTAGTCCTCTTTTTCCTCCTCCAAATCTTAACCAATCGTAACCAAATTTGGAAATCTGAATGATTATGAAATTATCTGTGTCGGACCGTTTTGCTTTTTTGGCTAATTGATATCAGTTTTGAATACCACGCCTCTCGTTGCGGCATAGTCAATTAGGCCATTTTGGCCATTTTTGAAGGGCTCTAGCGCCTTAAAAAACAAAAATATCAAAAAAAGCAAAACGGTCCGACACAGATATTGAAAATATTAATCTGTGTTGAAAAAATCATTGCTCTAGCTTCAAAAACCACGGAGGAAAACGAGGACTACGTTTGTATGGAGGAATGACCACTCCTGTTGGCTCTTAAGTCATACCAAACTAACTCGGCAGCGATTTTGATAGCACAGCCTGTACAAATGTTGTTTTAAACGACAAACTTCTATGAAATTATGACGTTTAAAATAACACTTGCATAGTTTGTGCAAAATCGCTGCCAAGTCAAATTTAAAAACTTAATTATATATACGCGCTTTAAGTCCCGTTTCATTATGATTGGGTCAAAATTACGAAATTCAAGATAGTGGCCATTTTTACAATTTTGACTACCTACGAATTCATATTCAGACTTCTACCTTCCGAAACCTCAGATATCAATTTCCATGATGATTAGACCAAAAATGGCTAAATTCAAGATGGTGGCCATTTTTAGGGTTCCGCAGCGGAACCCTAAAAATGGCCAGGTTCCGCACCCAAAGGGTAAAAACGGGACCCTCTATTACTAAGACTCCACTGTCCGCTCCGTGTGTCCGCCTGTGGTCCGCCTAGTTCAGCTTAAAAACATCGAAATGCCGGTACGTGCCCCTATATAGCAACGGTGTGTTTCAAATCGAAGAACTTAACTTCGCTTCGCTCCCTCGTTCGATAATTAATGAATCAAAACTTCCGAAATCTACAGGCATGCCACTTGCTGATAGGTGTGTTTCAGGTTGAATGTAAGAACTTCGTTTCGCTCGCTCAATCGACAAAGATGGCTTGGTGGAACATGCTGGATTCGTACGTGGCAATAGCGGAAGTTAAAGCCATGAGGCCCGTCATGTGGATCCTGCAGCTACTGTTCGCAGGCGTATCCTGGCTACATCTGAGAACCTACGTGCCTGTAGCTACCTATACCTACCCGCGGCACGCAGAAGTTTTCAGTAAGTTTACCATATCTAGAACTCTATTTGATGCTCAACTATTCAAGTAGCATATACAGGGCGAAATCGGGGTCGTGATTCAAACCTATTGTACTTAACTCGGTAAATTAACGTGATGTTAGGTATAAAGTTAATTTTTAAATAATTGCAGCCATCCATTAATTAATCAACAATTTAAGTATCCCAGTTAAAAACTCAAATTATGGTTACCTTACAATTAATGTTAAAACCTATTTAATAAACAACTGATTAGATGAGTAAGAAATGTCAACCGTCACTGTTATGACAAAGTCAAAACTTCAAAATAAAATCATTCAAAGATTGTACAGTCAGCAGCAGATATACCTGAGCGGGCAAGGTGTCCAAGAAAACATATACACTTCAATCGTCACAAAAATAAGGACATCTAAGATGTCATTTTCACGTAGGCTTTCAGTTCGTCACAAATACCTTAACTTCTGAGTTTTTCTTTAACACATACACCCTTATTTAATCACAATGACAATAACGGTTAAAAAGTCAGTGGTAACTAAGCAATCAAATTCAAGCTGCTGTCATTAATACCTACACGCACTGCCAATCACGTACGTCAGCAGCCAGGGTGCCACCAGTTGCTAAGCAGTTGTTATTTCAATGGTAACTAAGCATCAACATGTTATCTGTTTAACTTTAAAATAAAAACTGTAGCACTCCGAATTGACACCTCCTTTCTTAAAGAAGTATTTTATCGTTAAGTGTCAAACTTATACAATAAATAAGTAGGTTCTACTAGAATGATCGGTTTTTTTATTTTAACTGTCATATGCAGCTGTTCTTCCAAACCGTTGATCATATTATATACCTATGTTAATATATTTATTTAGCCCACTTATTGTAGTAAAATACAGGGTGGCCCATTTAGATCGGCCAGTATGGGAAAATCTGATACTATACGATATACACCGATCTCTTCTTAGGAATCATCGATTTTAGTAACACGAAACACGAAAAACTGCATTCATACATTAAAAAAAATGTGTACTCAGCTCGGGAATCGAACCCCGAACGTTTTGAAAAATAAAACTAAGACTATTTCTTCTATTTAGATATCGATTGTGTAGGTCTTAAGCAATAAATGTTACTATGAAACATGATGTCTGAAATTAATAAAATGCATTGTTTTCATATCCTTTAATTTAATTTAGTCAGTTTTCGAAAAGACCAGCATTTTTAGGGTTCCGTACCCAAAGGGTAAAACGGGACCCTATTACTAAGACTCTGCTGTCCGTCCGTCTGTCCATCGACATCCGTCCGTCTGTCACCAGGCTGTATCTCAGGAACCGTGATAGCTAGACAGTTCAAATTTTCACAAATGATGTATTTCTGTTGACGCTATTATAAGTAACAAGAAATACTAAAAACAGAATAAAATAAAGATTTAAGTGGGGCTCCCATCTACAACGTCCTGATAGAAAGTCGTACATACACTACATGTGACATTAAATATCTTCAAAAATTATATAAACTAATGCGAAATTAACATAAAACCAGAAGACACTAATTAATAATAGAAATGAAATCCAAAAAAAAAACAAAAAGCTGTAATCTCTAGGTGCGTACGACTGAGATTTGAACCCGCGGTCTCTGCTTTGAAAAGCAAACGCCTGTTACTGAGACCACGACGTGCCTTGACAATTGGCTCTAAATTCGGCTTCAGTTAGCTTTTGCTATGTGTCATTCGTCTTGACGATTCTGTTAAAAGAAATAGTTTGCAGTAAGTTGACCGAGAGGCTCCTGTCAAATGGTTGAAGGGCAAAACGTGAGATAGATGTATGTGATGACAAGACTGTACTGCTTTCGATGATTGTCAAAACGCTTTACCTGAAATTAGCATGGCTATCTTTTATTCAATATTCGACCATACTTGTATGCTTTAAAGTCTATTTTTCCATATTGTTCAGATATATTTGACACGTTGACCGCTTAGATACCATTGGTTTTTTGACAGCTAAGGTATCAATGACTTGTTGTAAGTGTAGAAATTAATGAATAGCGACTGTTAACATATTTGTGATACGTTGAGCGCTCACAAGTAAATACTACCATGACAGTCAACAACTTTTTGACAGTTTAAACGTTTACCTCTCTTTGAGCACCTGGAGTGTATAGCGACTTCTGCTGCTGACTGTACATTGAGTTCATTAATTCTGGCAATTCTGAAGATAATTAAGCAGAAAAATGCCCGCGGCATATCCGTTTTCAAATGTTGAGGGGTCTGACATGGTAATGTTTTATTACCAAGCGCGTCGTGCTACCACTGCTCGGGATTTAGTCCAGCAACGTTATCCATTGATATGTTGAGACAATTAAGTGATGCCTGAATTACTGCGAAAAGTGCCGGAACATTACTTGCATAACTTACACTATCAACATGATGGTGCTCCGGCTCATTTTAAACACTGAGTACGCAATCATCTCGATGAACAGTTCCCGGGACGTTGGATTGGCCGCGGCGGACTCGTGGCGTGGCCTCCTCGTAGTCCCGACCTGACGCTCAATTGCTTTTACACTGAATGTTAAATCGAAGATAAGCGTTATCAGTTACTTAACGTAAGTTACCAATACTTTCTTTACTAGATGTTTGTCTTGTCAAGTCTGTAGGGTGACCATGACTCTAAATAAGAAATTATTTTGTATTTTATTTTTGTATGTGCGAAAAAGATACAAATTAATGCAGTCTAATCTACAGTGTTGTATTCCTAATTAAGTGGCAAGTCTTATTTTTCTTTCTTGCTACACGACCCCGATTTCACCCTGTATAGATCAGGCATAGATAGGTTAGGCGGGATAAATATAATTAAGACACGGGTAAAAATAAGAATAAGTTTTTAACATTCAAAAACTTATTCTAATTCATTCCTATTCCAGTTAAAGAAGCCTTGTGTGTAGACTTATTTTTAAATGGAATATAGGAATGAAATAGGGGAGAGGAGGGACAAACGTAGCGGTGGGTGGAAAGTAACTTATGTAGGTTTATCTAATAGTCAAAACACCACTCCGCTGTGCTATTAGGTGATAGCCGATGGCGCCCCCTTCACTTGCATTCAGTCGAAACGGGCGCCACGTGCTATTACGTTGTGTGAGAGGACGCAATGTGAATTTCGAATCAAAAGTACATTTTTTGACTTTTAGTTATTTTAATGTTTACTTTGTATTAAATACATTTATCTGAATATTTACATATTGGTTTAGGCCCAGTTCTACATATTTCTATCTCTACAGATTTTAAATTTTACAAAATTCCCAATTCTACATACCAAATTTGAATTTTACTGAATCTTAATCCTACATATTCACAATTCTACATATTCCCAATTCTTTATAATTGGAATTCTACAAAATCTCAATTCTACATATTCGCAATTTGCTATAGAAGAGATAAGTCATTCTTTAGATATTGATTGAGACATATGGCTTCTCGAGCTCAAGTTTATTCGTGAGCTATATTAATTAACATGTATACGCACACTTGTTATGCTTAGATGGAGAAATGTTCGACTTCATCGTGGTGGGTGCGGGGTCGGCGGGGGCCGTGATTGCTGCACGGCTAGCCCAGGTTGTCGAGTTTCGGGTGCTGCTAATCGAGGCGGGGGGCGATCCGCCTGTTAACACTGAGGTATACCTACTCTAACCCCTTATAGCCACGTCAAATTAAGCCGAATTTGGGCAAGCTGCGGAAATAATTCGTGTAGTTTTGAAAATTGGTACAGGCATACCTTGTGGTGTCTAGATAAACATACTAAAAGTCCTCGAGGGTAGGGGGTGTGCTGGGGGTGTAAAGGGGGGTTGAAGGTACCTTTTTTCATATTTTTGCTCATATCTCGAAAATGTGTACGAATTGCATTATAATTACTTCGGACAAAAGTTTTAACATAAAATTTACTACAAATTTGGTTATGTTTATTTTTACTCTGCGATCAATACTTTAGGAGCTACAGGCTGTTAAAGTTAAATAAGAGATAAAAAATAGACGGTTTAAAAAAACGTCGTATTTTCATAATTGTTCATCATAAATAAAAATTTTAATTGAGAATAAGCAAGCTAAATGACCTGCTGATAAAATATAAAAAAACCGGCCAAGACCATGTCGGGTCATGCTCAGTGTAGGGTTCCGTAGTTACCCGTCCGTCAAAATAGACTATTTGCAAAAACTCAAAAACTGACCACCAAACCAATTCGCCGGACGATATCAGCCTGTCAGTTGTTCGGATATCTGTGGGCCTGTTAAGGGATAACTTGAACGTAGAAAGGGAGCGCAGGGCATTGGCGGTTTGAAGTAACATGATTACCCGACCCGCAGGTTTGCTCGTTGTTCACGTGATGTAAAAAATCACGTTCCTTAAATCTTACTTACAATCCTTGTACACGAGCTGCCTGTGGGTGGGTCCGGTACACGAAACGAGCCTACAACGCCTTGCGCGTGCAGCACGTACCTACAGCACAAAATCCTTTTAGAATGCTGATGGGACTGCCTAGCAGGTGCTCTGCATCGGGTATGTTTGTGGCTCACACGGATAGTTTCCCATACTATTAAGTAGGTAGGTACGTATGTTGTATGTTATTACGAAAAAACATACCTACTGTTGGGACTACATCTCGCACGATCTAGTAATGAGACTTCATTACTAACGGATCCCGCAGACCCCGCACTCACCACGATGAAGTGGAACTGCTCACGAACTTCTAGGCTAGAGTACGAGCTACAAGTATTACCTCAAGAGGCGGGTCGCTTCTACCTCGATGACCAGTACCAGCCATTCAAGCAACTCGGCTAGTCCGGCTGACCACAGCCGCCGACTCCGCACTCATCACGATTCGGAACTGTTCACCGACTGCTAATAGCCTAAGCAAATTAGAAAAATCTGCGGAAATAATTCGTGTAGTTTTGAAAATTGGTGCAGGTATACCTTGTGGTGTCCAGATAAACATACTAAAAGTCCTCGAGGGTAGGGGGTGTGCTGGGGGTGTAGAGGGGGGTTGAAGGTACTTTTTTTCATATTTTTGCTCATATCTCGAAAATGTGTACGAATTGCATTATAATTACTTCGGACAAAAGTTTTAACATAAAATTTACTACAAATTTGGTTATGTTTATTTTTACTCTGCGATCAATACTTTAGGAGCTACAGGCTGTTAAAGTTAAATAAGAGATAAAAAATAGACGGTTTAAAAAAACGTCGTATTTTCATAATTGTTCATCATAAATAAAAATTTTAATTGAGAATAAGCAAGCTAAATGACCTGCTGATAAAATATAAAAAAACCGGCCAAGACCATGTCGGGTCATGCTCAGTGTAGGGTTCCGTAGTTACCCGTCCGTCAAAATAGACTATTTGCAAAAACTCAAAAACTGCTTAATCGATTAGGTTCGCTATATTTTTTTCTGAAAGTCTTTACTAAGCTTTACTTTCACGATTTTTTTCATATTTTTTGGACCCATGGTTCAAATGTTAGGGGAACTAAAGTGGAAAACACAACTTTTTTTCTTTCAGATCGATTATTCCCGAAAATATTAAGCAGATCAAAAAATGGTTCTCAAAGACCCGTATTCGTTTTAAAAGACCTATCCAACGACACCCACACTATAGGGTGGAAGCGAAAAAAAATTTCATCCCTTTTTTAATGTACGGCAGCCACCCTAAAAAAATATTTTTTCTAATTTATATTTTACAACTTTGTCAGCGTAACTGATTTATATATTCGTGTCAAATTTAAACATGAAAACTAAAAAAAAATTTTTTATGGTGGTTGCCCTACATTAAAGTGGGGATGAAATTTTTTTTCGCTTCCACCCTATAGTGTGGGGTGTCGTTGGATAGGTCTTTTAAAACGAATAAGGGTCTTCAAGAACCATTTTTTGATCAACTTAATATTTTCGGAAATAATCGATCTGAAAGAAAAAAAGTTGTGATTTACCCCTTAGTTCCCCTAACTTTTGAACCATGGGTCCAAAAAATATGAAAAAAATCGTGAAAATATAACTTAGTAAATACTTTCAAGTAAAAATATAGCGAACCTAATCGGTACAGCTGTTTTTGAGTTATGGCAAATAGTCTATTTTGACAGACGGGTAACTACGGAACCCTACACTGAGCATGGCCCGACATGAATATGGCTTATTTTTTTATATTTTATCAGCAGGTTGCTTAGCTTGCTTACTCTAAGCTAATTTTTTTATTTGTGATGAACAATTACAAAAAAACGACGTTTTCTTAAACCGTCTATTTTTTATTACTTATTTAACTTTAACAGCCTGTAGCCCCTAAAGTATTGATCGCAGAGTAAAAATAAACATAACCAAATTTGTAAGTAGTAAATTTTATGTTAAAACTTTTGTCTTAAGTAATTATAATGCTATTCGTACAGATATTCGAGATATGAGCAAAAATATGAAAAAAAGTACCTTCAACCCCCCTCTACACCCCCAGCACACCCCCTACCCTCGAGGACTTTTAGTATGTTTATCTGGACACCACAAGGTATACCTGCACCAATTTTCAAAACTACACGAATTATTTCCGCAGATTTTTCTAATTTGCTTAGGCTATTAGCAGTCGGTGAACAGTTCCGAATCGTGATGAGTGCGGAGTCGGCGGCTGTGGTCAGCCGGACTAGCCGAGTTGCTTGAATGGCTGGTACTGGTCATCGAGGTAGAAGCGACCCGCCTCTTGAGGTAATACTTGTAGCTCGTACTCTAGCCTAGAAGTTCGTGAGCAGTTCCACTTCATCGTGGTGAGTGCGGGGTCTGCGGGATCCGTTAGTAATGAAGTCTCATTACTAGATCGTGCGAGATGTAGTCCCAACAGTAGGTATGTTTTTTCGTAATAACATACAACATACGTACCTACCTACTTAATAGTATGGGAAACTATCCGTGTGAGCCACAAACATACCCGATGCAGAGCACCTGCTAGGCAGTCCCATCAGCATTCTAAAAGGATTTTGTGCTGTAGGTACGTGCTGCACGCGCAAGGCGTTGTAGGCTCGTTTCGTGTACCGGACCCACCCACAGGCAGCTCGTGTACAAGGATTGTAAGTAAGATTTAAGGAACGTGATTTTTTACATCACGTGAACAACGAGCAAACCTGCGGGTCGGGTAATCATGTTACTTCAAACCGCCAATGCCCTGCGCTCCCTTTCTACGTTCAAGTTATCCCTTAACAGGCCCACAGATATCCGAACAACTGACAGGCTGATATCGTCCGGCGAATTGGTAATCTGTGGGCTCCTTAGGTAGCTCGTGAGGACGTGCCCCAGATATTATACCTTATCCACAACTTTTAATGGGCTAGGGTTCATAAATCGACTAATACATATATTATATATACATACATATATACATATATATATATATATATATACGTACAGGGTGTTTGGTTCATCGTTTGCCAAATTAAAATGGCGGATAAGTGGGGTAGTTTTCTATCTTTTCACGCCCTTTAAAATTTTTTTGGCTCACGTGTATTTTTTTTATCACGAATAAATGAGATGATTTGATTTGATTTTGTTGTTTTTTAGAAATCTTTAGGGCCGACTCGTTTAAATTAAACTTAAATTAAAAAAAAAGTAAGTGGTAGGGAGATGCAACGTTTATTGCGTCGTGATGTCTAAAGCCCCCTCCAGACTATGCGCGTGAATCGCGGGCGAAGCCGCGAACGCGAGTGTGGAGTCTAGTTCGCTGATATGCGAAATCGACTCCAGACTCGCGTTCGCGGCTTCGTGCCGCGATTCGCGCACGAGTGTGGAGCGGGCTTAACGTTAAACGGTTTTATCAAAGTCAAATTTACTGATATTTGACCTCAAGTTTTTTTTATTAACCCTCAAATGTTTTACAACATGTAAAAATGTACAACAAGGTCAATTTTGATTTTAAATTTAAATAAAAACAGAAAGAGACCACGTTCTTGAAATTACTTTACACAATTCTGTGTTTTATCTTCTTTCTAATGATGTACAATAATCCAAAAAAAATACCTTTCATGAACTTCATTTTTAGGGTTCCGTACCCGAAGGGTAAAACGCACGCTGTCCGCGAAAATCGACGCCACACTCGCGTTCGCGGCTTCGCGCCGCGATTCGCGCACGAGTGTGGAGGAGGCTATAGACAAAACCAAAAGCCCGCTCCAGACTATGCGCGTGAATCGCGGGCGAAGCCGCGAACGCGGGTGTGGAGTCGATTTCGCTGTCTGCGAACATCGACGCCACACTTGCGTTCGCGGCTTCGCGGCGCGATTCGCGCACGAGTGTGGAGGGGGCTAAACACAAATTCTATGGACGCGACGCGACGTCGGAACCTAAAGCCTCCTCCAGACTATGTGCGTGAATCGCGGGCGAAGCCGCGAATGCGAGTGTGGCGTCGGTTTCGCAGATTGTTCACGCCTTCAGGCCTTGTTCTCCGGTTTTTGTAGGTATTTCGGCCCGCGTCAAAAGCCCGCTCCAGACTATGCGCGTGAATCGCGGGCGAAGCCGCGAATGCGAGTGTGGAGTCGATGTCGCTGTCTGCGAACATCGACGCCACACTTGCGTTCGCGGCTTCGCGCCGCGATTCGCGCACGAGTGTGGAGGGGGCTAAAGAAGACGCGAAGCGCGAACTTGCAAGACTCCACATTACACAATATTTTGGCTCCTCTGTGGCAAGATAAATGAATGATATTAAGCCCCCTCCACACTCGTGCGCGAATCGCGCCGCGAAGCCGCGAACGCAAGTGTGGCGTCGATGTTCGCAGACAGCGAAATCGACTCCACACCCGCGTTCGCGGCTTCGCCCGCGATTCACGCGCATAGTCTGGAGCGGGCTTTATGATTATATTATATTAAGTAGCTATATTTTACGGTTTTACAATAAAACAAAATGGAAAAACAGCTAAATTACGTATGATGCCATAGATAACTAACAGTTAAACTCGATTAGCTGATGCTTTTCCGCCATATTGCCGCAAACCAAACTGCGAAATCGCCGTGAAGTGTGCGAGTGTGGAGTCATTCGTCAACTTCGCGATATGTTCGCTCCGCGACGTCGCGCCGCGATTCACGCACATAGTCTGGAGGGGGCTTAACAGCTTTTGTGCTATGTAAGAGGGAGATAGCGCCTTCAACTTACGAGAGATAAGTTCCTTTAGGCTAAGCGCGCACCACGACTTTTTGTCGCGCGATAATTTAGTCGTAGAAATGTAACGTATGAGTTTATATGGCAGTGCGCGCATATGCGACAAAAAAATCGCAGCGATTTTAAAATTGTGATTTGTCACATCTTTCCGCGCCTGCTCGCGACGCGATTGTCGCAAAGTGAATTGCAGCATACGGAGTTGTATGGCCCCGCGCGCACTGCGATAAAAAAATCGCACCCGGACATGAATCTAGGATATACCTGGATCTGGCATGAGTGGTGGGGGTAACTGACAGAACGAGGTAGTCTTATGTATCTTTCAGTAGGAGTAGCAGAGAAAGCGGTATTATTGCTTATCCTTGTTACAGTCTCACTTTTTGTTTGTTCCCCACCTTTTTATTAGTATGGAGAATGGTGGGCAACAAATGAATTCGACCAATCACAGTGTCGCGTTTGCGTATGTTTTGTCCCTCACGGAGGCACGCGTATACCACTTCTATGCGATCCTACCTTCTATGCACCCGGACCTCAGTCGGCATTTCGCTCTCCAAGCATCAACAGGTCGGAACCTGCTGCTGAAGATGCTATATGTTGACCATTTAATTATGGAAATAGGAGATCACCTTTGTGGTATAAATACTCAAAGTCACACAGCGATCGCATATTAAAGACAACGTTTCATGACAAACGACTGGTACGAAATCCATGTTGAGAACGAACAAATCGTCGACTTTTTCGTCGCAGTGCGCGCAGTGAATTTTCTGCGATATATTAAGCCCCCTCCAGACTATGTGCGTGAATCGCGGCGCGACGTCGCGGAGCGAACATATCGCGAAGTTGACGTAAGACTCCACACTCGCACACTTCACGGCGATTTCGCAGTTTGGTTTGCGGCAATATGGCGGAAAAGCATCAGCTGATCGAGTTTAACTGTTAGTTATCTATGGTATCATACGTGATTTAGCTGTTTCTCCATTTTGTTTTATTGTAAAACCGTAAAATATAGCTGCTTAATATAATATAATCATAATATAATTCATATTTATCTTGCCACAAAGGAGCCAAAATATTGTGTAATGTGGAGTCTTGCAAGTTCGCGCTTCGCGTCTCCTTTGACGCGGGCCGAAATACCGACAGAAAACGGAGAACAAGGCGCGAAGGCGTGAACAATCTGCGAAATCGACGCCACACTTGCGTTCGCGGCTTCGCCCGCGATTCACGTGCATAGTCTGGAGGGGGCTTTACAGCGCGATTCTAAAATCGTGTCGCAAAAACTAAAATCGTGGTGTGGGCTTAGGCTTAGTTCCAAACCTTCACAACCAACACACCTCATCGCTGAAAAAAAGTAAAAAAACCCGCGTGTGGATAGGCAAAGGGGATTACAGCGTCAATGTTTAGGAATCGATATTTTTTGCCTGTTGCGTCCGTTTACAAAACATCGGGAATAAAACCGGGTAAGTGTGAGTCGGACTCGCGCACGAAGGGTTCCGTACCATAATACAAAAAAAAAACGGTCACCCATCCAAGTATACTGACCACTCCCGACGTTGCTTAACTTTGGTCAAAAATCAGGTTTGTTGTATGGGAGCCCCATTTAAATCTTTATTTTATTCTGTTTTTAGGGTTCCGTACCCAAAGGGTAAAACGGGACCCTATTACTAAGACTTCGCTGTCCGTCCGTCCGTCCGTCCGTCTGTCACCAGGCTGTATCTCACGAACCGTGATAGCTAGACAGTTGAAATTTTCACAGATGATGTATTTCTGTTGCCGCTATAACAACAAATAGTAAAAACAGAATAAAATAAAGATTTAAATGGGGCTCCCATACAACAAACGTGATTTTTGACCAAAGTTAAGCAACGTCGGGCGTGGTCAGTACTTGGATGGGTGACCGTTTTTGTTTTTGCTTTTTTTTTGTTTTTTTTTTTTGCATTATGGTACGGAACCCTTCGTGCGCGAGTCCGACTCGCACTTGCCCGGTTTTTAGTATTTGTTGTTATAGGGGCAACAGAAATACATCATCTGTGAACATTTCAACTGTCTAGCTATCACGGTTCGTAAGATACAGCCTGGTGACAAGCCCCCTCCAGACTATGTGCGTGAATCGCGCCGCGACGTCGCGGAGCGAACATATCACGAAGTTGACGTATGACTCCACACTCGCACACTTCACGGCGATTTCGCAGTTTGGTTTGCGGCAAGATGGCGGAAAAGCATCAGCTGATCGAGTTTAACTGTTAGTTATCTATGGCATCATACGTGATTTAGCTGTTTTTCCATTTTGTTTTCTTGTGAAACCGTAAAATATAGCTGCTTAATATAATATAATCATAATTTAATTCATATTTATCTTGCCACAGAGGAGCTAAAATATTGTGTAATGTGGAGTCTTACAAGTTCGCGCTTCGCGTCTCCTTTGACGCGGGCCGAAATACCGACAAAAAACGGAGAACAAGGCGCGAAGGCGTGAACAATCTGCGAAATCGACGCCACACTTGCGTTCGCGGCTTCGCCCGCGATTCACGCGCATAGTCTGGAGGGCGCTACAGACCGACGGACGGACGGACGGACAGCGAAGTCTTAGTAATAGGGTCCCGTTTTACCCTTTGGGTACGGAACCCTAAAAATGAAGTTCATGAAAGGTTTTTTGGGATTATTGTACATCATTAAGCCCGCTCCAGACTATGCGCGTGAATCGCGGGCGAAGCCGCGAATGCGAGTGTGGAGTCGATGTCGCTGTCTGCGAACATCGACGCCACACTTGCGTTCGCGGCTTCGCGCCGCGATTCGCGCACGAGTGTGGAGGGGGCTTTAGAAAGAGGACAGAACACAGAATTTTGTAAAGTAATTTCAAGAACGTGGTCTGTTTTTAAATTGTTTATACGACAACGGTTTCACTCACTTGAATTTTTAGTCGCTATTGGCGACATGTTTCGGGGGTTCGGGGTGGCAGAGCACGCGTACGATACAGGCGCGTCCCATTTCATTCGATTCGATAGAGCGAGATTACAAGTACGGGAGAAATGTTTTGTGCCGCGTAAGATTCGCGAGGCGATTGAAATTGGACGCCGACCTAATTTCAATCGAGACGGAGGCTGGATGTTGCCACCTGCATGGAAGCCTATAATTCCTGGTATTAGGCGGGATGTGCGTTGTGACGATCGCGTGGACATAGTGAGTGCAGTGTGCTTGATGCCAGAGTCGATGCAGCCGCCCTACCAGACCTTGACCTGACAACTCCGGCTGCGGAGTGCACCGCGCCCCCCGCCCCCGCTCTGTCAGCGCGCGCGCAACGAGCGACGAGGCGAGCGGCGCGATCAGTGCACGAGTTGCAGCCGCCGCGAGCACTCGAGCCTGAGGAAGGACCCCCGACGGGCCCGAAACATGTCGCCAATAGCGACTAAAAATTCAAGTGAGTGAAACCGTTGTCGTATAAACAATTTAAAATATGTCTCACGAAAGTTTAATATCGATGGTCTGTTTTTATTTATTTTTTTATTGAAAATCTAACTTGGCCTTGGGTTAAATTTTTACATGTAAAACATTTGAGGGTAAATAAAAAAAAAACTAGAGGTTAAATGTCAGTAATTTTGACTTTGATAAAACCGTTTAACGTTAGACATTACGACGAAATAAACGTTGCATCTCTCTACCACTTACTTTTTTTTTTATTTAAGTTTAAACGAGTAGGCCCTGAAGATTTAAAAAAACAACAAATAAAGCAATAAAAAAAAGCCCATGAAATGATTTTTTTTTAAAGATAGAAAACTACCCCACTTATCCGCTATTTTAATTTGGCAAACGATGGACCGAACACCCTGTAAGTATATTAACTATGTTTTTCGAGATTTTGACGTAGAGACTTGTCCACTGACGGTAAATGTGCAGCAACATGAATAATAAAAACCTTTTGCCTTATTACAGCTTCCCAGCCTCACTCCGTTCGTGGCTAACACAGAATTTGACTGGAACTACTACACTGAAGACGACGGATACTCCAGCCAGGCTCATAGGACGAAAAACATCCGCTTCACCCAAGGAAAAATGCTCGGGGGTTCCAGTAGCGCTAACTACATGTATTACGTGCGAGGGAATCCGCTGGATTATGAATGGTGGAGTCAATTGGGTGCTGAAGGGTGGGACTATCGTAATGTTACAGACTATTTTAAAAAGAGCGAAGCATTTAAAAATCCAAAAATCGCGGCCCCAAAGCTGCATAACACAGAAGGCCCTATGGGAGTCACATGGATTCCCTGGGACCAGTATACTAAGAAATTTCTCTCAGCATTTAAGAGTTATGACTTTCACCTTGATACGAATCAAGAAAATCAGCTGGGGTATTCTTTCCCTCAATACACAATGTGGGACAAAATTCGACAAAGTACTGCTAACGTTTTTCTCCGACGTGCCAAACACTTGGAAAATTTATTCGTTCTCAAGAACTCCTTATGCACTAAGGTACTTTTCAGTGAAAATAAAACAGCAAGTGGTGTGGAGATTAAATTACCCAGTAAAGAAATCATCTACACCTATGCTAGAAAGGAAATCATTTTATCTGCCGGTGCTATTAACACCCCCAAATTGTTGATGTTATCAGGAATTGGTCCCAGACAACATTTGCGTGAAAAGGGTATTCGCATGTTGGTTGATTTGCCATTAGTAGGCAGGAACTTGCAAGACCATGCTGCAACAATAGTAATACTGACAGGTGAAAAAGGCATGGAATCTGCATATCATAACTTTAAACTGTTTGCGAATCTACACCGATTTCCTACTCCTACTATAATGGGCTTCGAAACGCTATCCGAGAACACTAGTATCCCGAGTATCCCAGATTATCAAACGTTTGTATTTCCACTCCCAGCTGCAACTTTAATTTCGACTATGATTTGTTCCTACGTGATAGACCTCGATGACAGAATTTGCACAGCTGTGGCAGAGATTGGTCAAAAACAAGAAACTCTTTTTACGTTGATAACATTGCTGCATCCACAATCCAGGGGACGCGTAGAGTTAAGGAGCAACAATCCTGAAGCGGCTCCAAAAATATTTACAGGCTACTATTCCAACGACATAGATCTAGAAAAACATGCAAAAAGTGTAATGGATTATATCAAAATCACTGAAAGCCATTATTTAAAGAGTCTCAATTCTACGGTTGTTAACCTGAGAGTTCCTCAATGTCAGAATATAAAATTCAACACTTTAGAGTACTGGAAATGTCACATTCTGAACACAGCTACAACCGTATGGCATCCAGTCGGAACTTGTGCGATGGGTATTGAGGGCCATAGCGTAGTAGATGCTGAGTTGAGGGTGCGAGGTGTTCATAGGCTAAGAATAGGTGACGCTAGTGTTATGCCGGCCATCACTAGTGGTAACACTAATGCGCCTTGTATTATGATTGGAGAGAAATTGGCAGATATGATCAAAATGACCCACACACCAGATTTATTATAGGACCCTATACTTTGTCAAAGGACTGTCTCATTTCAATCATAGACAGAGAGAATCATACTATCTTTGACTTACACTAGTACTTGCACCCAAAAGAAAAGGATGAGTACAGTTTTCCTGGTTCTTACTGACTGACAAATTGGTTTGACTAAAGCAAAGAGTAGTAGAGTCTGGCTACTGAAATTTTACCTAAATGTTTGGCGGGAAATTCAAGTAATCTAGGAATTATAGTTTTGATATAAAGCCCCCTCCACACTCGTGCGCGAATCGCGGCGCGAAGCCGCGAACGCAAGTGTGGCGTCGATGTTCGCAGACAGCGACATCGACTCCACACTCGCATTCGCGGCTTCGCCCGCGATTCACGCGCATAGTCTGGAGCGGGCTTTAGACAATATTTTTATATTCTGTGCACAAGTAAGGTATCTAAAGGCCCCAGTACACAATGGGCCATCGCCGGCCATTCCAAGGGACGCATTTATGCGTTAGAGGGAGCAAGTGATATTGCTATCTCATTCTACCGCATGGCTGCGTCCCTTGGAGTGGCCGGCAATGGCCCATTGTGTACTGGGGCCTTAAGGAAATAAATAAACGTTTAAGGTGACAGTCCATTTCCAACGACAGCTGCACTACTGTTCATTCTACTGTGGAAATTGACAATGACAGCGACGCGTTCAGTACTGCGGTTCGAAATGGAATGTTACCATTACGTGCACTCAAAGTCAGCTCACATAATAATTATCTACCACTATTTAAAGTACAGTCAAAGACAAACATGTTTACGTTCCAACATGATTTTATAGATATTTTTCAGAAGTTTTAGGCCAAGCGCGCACTGCGATTTTAATTTTTGCGACACGATTTTAGAATCGCGCTGTAATATATCGCACAAAAATTCACTGCGCGCACTGCGATGAAAAAGTCGACGATTTGTTCATTCTCGACATGGATTTCGTACCAGTCGCTTGTCCTGACATGAAACGTCTTCAATATGCAATCGCTGTATGACTTGGAGCATTTCCATAATTAAACGGTCAACATCTAGCGTCTCATCTTGTGACTCCATTGGAGATGCAGAGCGGCTACCGCGAAAACCGAAATTCGCAAATTGCGGGGATCTTTCTCTTTTACTCTAATGAAGGCGTAATTAGAGTGACAGAGAAAAATCCCCGCAATTTGCGAACTCCGATTTTCGCGGTTATAGCCCTGGTTCCAACATGTTGACGCTTGGAGAGCGAAATGCGGACTGAGGTCAGGGTGCGATATTATTATCGCAGTGCGCGCCGGGCCATACAACTCCGCATGCTGCAATTCACTATGCGACAATCGCGTCGCGAGCAATCGCAGAAAAATGTGACAAATCACAATTTTAAAATCGCTGCGATTTTTTTGTCGCATATGCGCGCACTGACATATAAACACATACGTTGCATTTCTGCGACAAAATTATCGCGCGACAAAAAATCGTAGTGCGTGCTTGGCCTTAGTTTATCCGTTTCTTTATACACTTGTCCTGATTATGAGATTCAGGCATTCATAAATTCACGTACTTAATCAAAGTAATAGGCAAATGTTAGAACTAATACTTAATAATATCAAAATATTTATACAGCACCAACCTCCTAATTTGTTTAGATTTGGTTAGGAGTTGTAAACATTGCAGTTTTTCGTTATATAACGCTACACGTCGACTTCGCACATTGTCCTAATCATTTACGAGCTCAAATAATAGTTTGCAAACCTCACTCAGTATAGAAATTATTAATATTATTTAAATTAAACCCCTTATAAACCGCAAACAATTTGAATGAAACTGACTTTTAGCTTTTTTTAAATCATAGACAATTGGTGATGAGCCTCCTCCACACTCGTGCGCGAATCGCGGCGCGAAGCCGCGAACGCGAGTGTGGCGTCGATTTTCGCAGACAGCGAAATCGACTCCACACTCGCGTTCGCGGCTTCGCCCGCGATTCACGCGCATAGTCTGGAGGGGGCTATGCAACTGCAACAACGAAATATCCGTCAACAATTTTTGGCTAGCCAGACTCTATAATCTATATAGATGGTCAAACAAATCATATCAGTAGAAAAAGGCGGCAAATGTAAAAAATGTATAAACATGTAGGCGCGAAGGGTTATCGTCTCATAGAAAATTTGAATTTCGCACCTTTTTCTACTGACAAGATTTGCTTGACCAGCAAAGAATATAATACTCACTATTGACCAGCCATATACCCTTAGCCATATAAAGCAAGTAGCTTAAAAGACTCGCATCCAGGCCATAATTGTAAAAAAAAGTAATTTGACAGTGACACTGACATCGACAGCTTGGTGTGCTACGTACAATTGGTACAATTATTGTTACATTTCATGCCTTTCTTGTTATAGTATTTTTAGGAATACTGCTGGCGATATAGGCGTCTGTTTTTATGAATTTAGTTTCGCAATGGCTATTTAAAAGTATGCTTATTGAAAGACAGTGTTAAGCCATTCACGGCTCATTTTCTCACTGTGTCTAGTGTTAGACGACTTATTAATTCTAAAAACATGACAAATCTTGATGTGAGTAGAGCAGTTTTGTTACCTATTTATTGTTTTGTCGAATGTATAGTAAAATGTTTGATTTATCTTGAAATATATTACTACAGTCCATAATATCTTATGCCCTGAGCTTTAGCTCTTCCTAATGCAATAAACGTGCTACAGTTAAAGACTAAGACTGAATCAACTCAATGCAAATACAAATAATGCAGGCACTTTTATACATTAACTATGTCACTGTGTATATACATTCATGCATGATCAGTACCTATATAGTTTTATTTCCCTCTTCCTGCTCCCTGTTTTCTTATTTACAGTAAATTTAGTATTATCCATTAGTAAATTTCAGTGTCGTTAACATAATAAGATTGCTGGTGCAAAAATATACCATATTTTTTGCATTATTCTTTACCATATAAAACATAAAATATACCATATTTTTTGCCCCAGGTATGGGATACCACAATTTTTTGTACGGGAACGAGAACGCTGTTATTTTGTTCTTTGTTAATATTTCATTTCTAATTGGGCTATCTAATAATTCCAAGTTGTTACCTACCTAAAACACAACAGAGTTCTACATTTTGAGTACAAAATAATTCGAAATATGTGGTTAATTTTGGTTATAATTTACTATTTTTGGGTTAGCAATGATTAGTTAAATGTTATAATTTGCTTTATTAGGATAGCAAAATTAGATAAAATTTGGTTATCAATTTTTCATTTAAATAAAGTTTTAATTTTGGTGACCATTTGCTATTTTTGCCAATAAAAAGGTTTTGTTTTTGATATTACATTTTACTGTAATATAATCTGGTTATCTGTTAAATACCAGCCATTTACTCTATAACCATATTTATGCATTTCAACTATTCTAAATTATTTACAACAAGAATAATTTTAAGGTGAGCAACAGTAGCACAGACAGTAGTTCTGGGTCCTCCTCAGACTCAAGCAGCAGCGGGAGCTCTTCCACCAGCTCTGGGTCTGGGTCAAGCAGCTCCGACTCTGAATCTTCTACCTCTGACACACCTGCAGTAGCACAACCTGCCCCTAAATCACCTGCTAAGCCTGATGAAGAACCACCGAAAAAGAAAGATGACTCAAAACCTAGACAAACAACAAATAAAAAAGTATCATCGTCTAGTGATGATGATGTGCCCAAGCCAGAGCCACCGAAACCTGCACCACCCCGCAGACGTTCTTCTACCAAACCTAAATCAGCAGCTAGTGTCCTGGCTAAGGGGAAACCGCCTCGAGCGGCAGCAGGAGCTAAAACACCTAAACCAATACCTAAGACCATGACTAAACAGCAAACAAAAAATGACCAAAAAAAGAAGAGTATATTCTCTCCTGACAACAGCTCGGAATCTGAATCAGAGAGCAAATCATCAAAGAGTCCTAAAGGTTCACCAAAAAATAAAAGAGGTACTAGGAAATCTAGTGAGGACAAGGACACATCTCCTCCATCACCATTGACTGCTGCAGAAAATGATGATTCAAATTCCAAAGACAATATAAAACGTAGAAGTGGAAGTAGACCCAGTGGGCCCCCCTCGAAAAAAGTTGTGGATAATAAAAGCGCCTCCTCATGTTCCTCAAGTCAATCTTCAGCAGAAACTGTTTCTTCTGAAAGTGACAGTGAACCAACTCCGAAAAAGGAGCCAATTAAAACTGGAAAGACAAAACCGCCTTCTTCAGCTAATAAAGTAAGTTATTATATGAGCTCTCTCTTAATTTGAAATATTTTTTTTGTTTTGTTATATGACTACCGAATGCCTATGCATTATGTATTGTGTATTTGTGTTAGGCATTGCCATTGCTTGATGATTGATCCATATAATAATGTATGATTAAATTCAAATGGTGTGTTGGACATGCTGTCATGGCAATGATTATCCTGTTTTAGGTAGAGAAAGGTAAAAGCGACTCGGGTGAGTCTCAGGCGACCAACATGCCTCGGAAGCTGACACGCTCCCTGTCAGCTCGCGTGTCGCGCATGGCCACGGCCACGAGGCCCAGAACCACGGACACCGACTCTGATGTTGATGAAAAAGCAAACGATAAAAGGTAACAATGGATTTGACTTTCGGTAAACTGACATACCTACCTTCGTAAGCTACTTCCTAAATGAAACGCGCCACGAAGATCAAATATAGCTTTTTCTTAGAGATGGGCTGAACGCCGAACTATGTTTATCTTGTGATAATATTCAATTTTGCATAAAATTTATCAATTCCAAGATGAGATATGTTTTGAGTATTGTAAATTTGTTCGCTAGTTCTTTTGATCCATTTATTAACAAATTCACTGTCAGGGGCGTGGTCTAGGAACAAACTATGACGGTGAACGCATAATTTTGTATTTTCCAGTAAGGAGATAAAGAAGAAAGGCCGTCCTCCCATTTCTCGGTCTCCCATCGCCGAGCTCGCGCCGCCGCAGCCGAGCGAGCGGCGCTGCCCCGTGCGCGGCTGCGACTCTACCGGACACCTCGGTAAGTAAACACGGATCAGCTTGAACGTTAGTTACCTATATAACTAACACAACCCAGCGAGAAGTACGCGAGTAGGTACTTGACATCAAAACTACAATACACATTTTTTAATTTTTCTTGTTTTGAAAGTGGCTCCTTGTGATTATACCTACTTTCTTGTGTTTTGTAACCTACACTAAGTTAAGTCTTTCATGAACCCTAATGAAAAAATTGGTAACGATTTACCCCAGGCGGCAAAGCGAGCAGGCACTTCACTTGGGACGCGTGCCCGCTGTACCACAACGTGACTGGCGCGTGGTGCGTGGCCGCGGCCGAGGAGCGCGCCGCCGCCGCCGCCGCGCGCCGCCGCGCGCTCGCCAACATGCAGCAGCGCCCGCGCGCCATGCCCACTATAGAGCAGCGGGCGTACCAGCTCAAGGTCAAGGTGAGTCCCCGCGAGTGAGGGGAAGATCATGTTCAATCTTGCTGCATACATCATTTACTCGGGTTCTAGTTTGTTCCTCTCGAGGGTGGATGACATGCAGGTTTGGTTTTGAAGTGGCACGTAGTACTTTTTAGTACAAACGATAGTACTTGGCGCTTTTTGTGCCAGCCTATTGAAGGCTATCTTCTGCCTTGGTTTTATAATAGGGGTCATCCATTAATTACATCACACGTTTAGGGGGAGGGAGGGAGTCAAGAAAATGTGACATGGGGGAGGGGGGAGACACAAACTTTGTGACGTCACTTTTAACTTCATCAGCAACCGAAAATTTATTTAAATTATTTTATTGTTGTACTTTTAAATAACAAGTTTTTAAAACGATAATCGTTTTTATTCGTTTAATTTTCTTTCCTAAGCAGTTTTGGGATACAAAATTACTAATATTTATATCGTCAAAAATATTTTGATAAAATATTAATAATACTTAGGTCCCTACTTACTTAATCCGATTTGGCGATTTCGTAGAAAAATTGTGACGTCACACTAGGGGGGAGGGGTTTGCCAAATGTGACCAAGTGTGACAAGGAGGGGGGGAGGGGTCAAAAAACCTAGAATTTCGTGTGACGTAATAAATGGATGACCCCTTAAGCTTTCATACCTATGCTTTATAAGTACCTACATATTTACGCTGAAAGGTACCTAAGTATAATTTGTGTGTTTTGGATTCTAACAACTTCCCTCATTTCGATGTTCCATTGGGACTAAAATTGTATTTAATTTTATTCTATGGATAGGTGACAAACGACCTACCTCGAACGCGAAATCGTATCTACTCCGAAATGACAATCAAAATAAAATTCTAAATTCCCAAGTTTCGAAGTCGTTTTACGGCTGACAATTACAGACCCTTGGGACTTAGCGTGCGTGGTGTGTGATTTTGAAAACGAAAGCAATACCTATCCATAAAAATCCTTACTAAAAGGCTATTTTTGCAGGATATGCGCTCCAAATGGAAGGGCAGCCAAGAGCTACGCGAGAAGCTTGCGGCTTCCGGCGGGGATGACATGAACGAAGAACGAGAGCCAATATTGGAGG
The DNA here is from genome assembly GCF_963556715.1 of Cydia fagiglandana. NCBI lineage: Eukaryota > Metazoa > Arthropoda > Insecta > Lepidoptera > Tortricidae > Cydia > Cydia fagiglandana. The sequence goes on along the minus strand of NC_085932.1, from coordinate 15,694,090 downwards.
GGTTTGCGCCGGATTACGACTTGCGGCTGTTCCGGGAGGCTCAAGCGCTTGCTGCTATTAAAATAGAGGAGGAGCTAGGAGACATCCCCACTGATAAGGGAACTAGGTAATTATCATTACTACAGAGGACAACTCTACTATTTATTATTGTTATCAGCCAACAGAGGCTTAAAGATGTTGAAACCGTAACTGATGACGAGACGCTTAGAAATGGCATAGGTACATATTACGAAATATAACTTAAAATTAGAAGACATTGTGGCAGCGATGCTTTATACAACCATAAGGTGAAACTTTTAAACTTGTCACCCTTTAGCCGCAACTTTTCTTTAGTGAATGTTGGTAGATTTCAAGAAGTGACCATAAAAGAAGAATTGTGTAGAACCAATACAGATTGGAGATTGGCGTTGACACACAGACCAAACATCCTCCAGACTTAGCATAGTCGCGCTACCCCCTCTGCCACGCATACGGTAATTTTACTCCATGTTCGAGTCGAAAGTGTCTGTGTGACGTCCGTGAACTCGTTCGTCGTTTGAACGGACCAATCACGGCACGGGACTTCGCTCACCTCGTCCCGCGCACCCCCGCATTTTTGGCATCATCGGTTGCATAAAATAATTGCTCGAAATTCCGTCTAGAGGATTCCTAGTCTATGCGTTGACACTAACGACAAGAGTAAGTCAAAGCCGAGAACAATATGCAACAGCAGAGTTTAGATTTGGGCATTTCATTCACTACTTCCGATCGCATAAAGTTATACATAATATAATCAGACTCCCTATCGATAAATTGTACATGCAGTTGTCAGTCACAATGAAAACAAGATCGAAGTGATCCCATAAGTGTTCCGTGAGCAAAGTTTTGTTCGGAACACTAATAACGATGATCAACTCTGGCTAACGTGGGACGCGAACCCACATCTTTGGATTGCTGGTCCAACGCATTGTACGCAACGCATTGGAGTGTAATGTGGTGTCAGCAGCAGAAGTTGCTAAGCGAGCGAGGTGTTCAAAATTACCTTGACACGCTCTTATTCTCTTAACAATATAGTCGCAACAACTTCAGCCGCCGCCGCCGTTCAGCAACTTCTTCTGCTTACTGTAAGTCCCACAATAAAAAGGAAATTAAAATATTAACATGTAACTCTCTATCTACATATCTTGTATCATTAGGTTCGTTGTGATGGGCAAGTACATGATGGAGGTGTGGTACCAGTCGCCGTACCCGAACGACGCGGCGCGCGTGCCCCGCCTGTTCGTGTGCGAGTTCTGCCTCAACCACCACAAGAGCGCCACCGGCGCCGAGCGGCACCGCGCCAAGTGCGTGTGGCGCCACCCGCCTGGAGACGAGGTAACAACTACATGATGGAGGTGTGGTACCAGTCGCCGTACCCGAACGACGCGGCCCGCGTGCCCCGCCTGTTCGTGTGCGAGTTCTGCCTGAACCACCACAAGAGCGCCACCGGCGCCGAGCGGCACCGCGCCAAGTGCGTGTGGCGCCACCCGCATGGAGACGAGGTAACAACTACATGATGGAGGTGTGGTACCAGTCGCCGTACCCGAACGACGCGGCCCGCGTGCCCCGCCTGTTCGTGTGCGAGTTCTGCCTGAACCACCACAAGAGCGCCACCGGCGCCGAGCGGCACCGCGCCAAGTGCGTGTGGCGCCACCCGCCTGGAGACGAGGTAACAACTACATGATGGAGGTGTGGTACCAGTCGCCGTACCCGAACGACGCGGCCCGCGTGCCCCGCCTGTTCGTGTGCGAGTTCTGCCTGAACCACCACAAGAGCGCCACCGGCGCCGAGCGGCACCGCGCCAAGTGCGTGTGGCGCCACCCGCCTGGAGACGAGGTAACAACTACATGATGGAGGTGTGGTACCAGTCGCCGTACCCGAACGACGCGGCCCGCGTGCCCCGCCTGTTCGTGTGCGAGTTCTGCCTGAACCACCACAAGAGCGCCACCGGCGCCGAGCGGCACCGCGCCAAGTGCGTGTGGCGCCACCCGCCTGGAGACGAGGTAACAACTACATGATGGAGGTGTGGTACCAGTCGCCGTACCCGAACGACGCGGCCCGCGTGCCCCGCCTGTTCGTGTGCGAGTTCTGCCTGAACCACCACAAGAGCGCCACCGGCGCCGAGCGGCACCGCGCCAAGTGCGTGTGGCGCCACCCGCCTGGAGACGAGGTAACAACTCTGCTTTAATGCTACTTAAACTTTGCCGCTGCCAGTATGTGGTCCGGTGCCTATACGCGGCTATTCGTATGCGTCATCGCTTGGGTTTGTTGGCAGCTGTCATCTCCATACAATTTATAAACTTAGGCACAGCGCGAAATGTAATGAGATGATACGGCCCGATACGAGCTTTAAGACTGCATCGAGCAAAATCAGCGAAAAAGGCAGTCACCGTTTAGTCGCTAGCGTTCACATCTCTTGATAAAAAAAATTATAATAAATGTCATTATTATCCCAAAGAGTGTGTTTACAACGAATCACCCTTGAAAATCTGAAATCTTTTACAATATAATAAATACACTTATGCAAAGTTGTACCTAAAACGTGATGAACGAGTGTCAGCGTTTAGTAAAATTTGTATAAAAAAATCGATGCTCATGCTATAAAATCGAGTGATTTCGAAAGCCAGATAACTGGACTACAACGAATCAGGCTTTTCCTATTTTTCCTCTTAAAGGCTACAGAGAAATTCAATCGTAAACGTAAACTTTCGTATAATTTCCATACATCCGCCATATCTGTCAAATTCTCCTTCTCCTCAGATGCCCGCTGTGGGCCGTTGGAAGCGGACGCGTACTTCTTTCTCCCAAGTTGACAGTTCGATTTGGCATATACAGGGTGTAATTTTTTACGTGATACAAAATATGTTTTTCTAACTCCATAAACAACTAGCAATTGAATGCTCCTACTCTCGTTGAAATCAGACAATTTTATTTTTTATTTTTATATTTTTTTTCGTGATATTTTTTGTACTTTTAAAGGATATTATGATATTAAAACAGCTTTATAAGATATTTAGAATGTAAAGTGAACTAAATTACTTTTCAAAGTAGCATAAATCACAAAAAATGTTTAATGACTTGTGATTTACGCTACTTTGAAAAGAAATTTAGTTCACTTTACATTTTAAAGCTGTTTTAATATCATAATATCCTTTAAAAGTACAAAAAATATCACGAAAAAAAATATAAAAATAAAAAATAAAATTGTCTGATTTCAACGAGAGTAGGAGCATTCAATTGCTAGTTGTTTATGGAGTTAGAAAAACATATTTTGTATCACGTAAAAAATTACACCCTGTATATTGACAGAAATTCATGTCCGTATACGAATGATGATACCAGTGAAAAACTGTGTTTAAAATAAATAGGGTAAATAAATAACGTCACACGGAGATCTAGAGTCATTAAAATTTAGATTTATTTTTATTCACAAGTCTTAATACTTAAAAATATGACAAATTATTTAATAAAATATATTAATACAACCAAATCAGTGTAATTAGCTTCTTCCTAATTCACTTAAAATGAAAAAAGTTTGAAGAATTGTTATTTCTTATTGGAATAAATTTTCATTGTGCTGGTATTCATATTACGTCATTTTAAAAACATATATGACATAATGTCAATATACTAGATAAACAATTTATCAACAAAATTCTTTACATTTTAGCCTAAACAATATAAACTATTAAAATTTTATTTATGAATACGAAGCAATGTTGTTCACATAATTTCAGCAATAAAATTCTTAGTTTCAACCAGTTTTGTTGCTATTCTAAGAGCTATCATGTGCTTTGAAAGTTAATGCAATGATATATCATCAAGAAATTGAAATCAAGACTCGACCTGCAGTTTCAGCGGGTTTTTGTGGCTATATCATCAGTTGAAAGAACGATATTTAAAGCCAGTAGCATCGCAGTGGTCTGGTTTACGAGTGCCTATATTGGTTTCATGTGACGATGTTTATATAAATGTATCTATCAAACAACAACGTGCTTTTATTTCATTGATATTCGGTGCAAAACGATAACTCAGTAACGAAATAAAATTATCAGAAATGAATTTGGGTTTTTTCAGTGAACGTTTATATTTATGAAGTCGTTTATGAGGTCTTATGTCTTATCGGCGTGGCTTTGGCCTTTGGACATTTTTGTAATGCTTTGTAATAAGGTAGGTGAGGTATCTAAATCCCTAATTGTAATAACTTTTTTTGAATGAATTACAATTTAATTATTTAAATAAAAAAGTGGTCCACAAACATACACATCCGCTTGGTCCGCTAAAATAATTTAAGTGCCCTACATAATAGGTATATTTAAGATTAACAATCAGTAAACATCATTAATTACGCTCAAATGCTTATGTTTCAGTACAAATTGGGTGAAATATTTCCGACATAAAACCTAAAGGTAAAAGTACAATTTGCTAAGTAAACTGTCAATCTAGATTAATTATAATAGATAGACTCTTATAAGTTAGCTTACTGAAGATTTTGAACAACATATAGGTACTAAATAAAATACAATTTTTTTCCATGACTCATGTAGGCCGTATTTTACTATAGACCATTTTAAATTTAAGATGAAATGAATTCATGATAAAAGCTAATAAGGCCCGGTAGTATTTTCTGTTATTCTTGAACTTGTACTATGACTAATTGTAAGAAGGCCCACTGTCAGTGCCAGTAACAAGGCCCGGTTCCGAACCAACATGGTATGTTTTTTTTATAAAATGGATTTTTCAAAAGCGCCGGAATATTTTTATAACTATTTTGGTATATTAAGAAACATGAACTAACTATTTTGGCTCAGCGATCCAAAGAGAGTCTTGGCCTCCGAAACGAGAGCGTGCCACCTGTCCCGATCCTGCGCAACTTCCTGCCAGTTACTGACGCGAAGCTGAAGTAGATCCGCCGCCACACTGTCTTCACAGCGATACCTGGGCCGACCCACCGGACGGCTACCAGTCGGTCGTCCCAAGAACGCCTTCTTGACAGCCCGATCCTCTCCCATTCAGAGTAGGTGACCGAACCAGCGAAGTCTGTGCGCTTTCGTTTCGCCGATAATATTGGGTTCGGCCACTAACTCCTCGATCTCGACATTTTTCCAGTTCCTCCAGGTGCCGACATCTCTCTGAATAGGTCCCAGGATCTTGCGATAAACTTTTCTCTCTGCTACCAGGAGCTGACCTTCTTCTTTTAGTGTTAGGGACCAGGCCTCACAGCCATACATTAGGATAGGCCGTATAACGGTTTTATATATCCGTAACTTTGTATGTTTGCTGAGAAGCCCGGACACCAACACTTTGTGGAGGGCTGCACTGCACCGCAGGGCGTTTTGGATGCGTATTTTGATCTCCTCCTCTCTGGTGTTTGTGTCGGTAACAGTAACAGTGTAAGAAACATGAACAAATGAGAAATATATATTGAATTGGTTTGGTCATAATAGCCTGATTATTAATAAAACTATTTCAGTTAATATAAAGGTGGGCCTTATATGCCTCACCTGACCTTATTCGTTCACATTTAGATCCTATAACTATATTTGGTCACTTTGGCCGTCACTATCTATTTGATGCCGATTGTACTAACAATTAAAAGTACAGCTCATATGTACTTTTACCTGTACTGAAACTTAAGCATTTGAGCGTAATTAATAATGTTCACTGATTATTAACATTACGTGTTAAAGAACTGTGTCCCGATTTGGGCCATGGTGCGTCCATTAATGAATCGCATACTAACGGATAGAGGTTTACGAGTACATTCACAGAAAAATGATTATAGGCAACCCAATACTAGTGGCTTAATTGCCGTTTAATGATTCTGAATCTGAAGATTCTTCTTGGATACTGTCAAATCTTATAAAATATGTCACCCATTTCTGTTCATGGAGGTTTTATTAGTTGTGTTAGATGCCTTGCATACCGTTATTACCAAATAATGGGCTGATAAGGCCCGGTAGCAACGAGATCGTACCGTATACCAAAAATAAGGGAAGAGGGGAAATGGTCGGCTCCCCGGTCCAATCTATGCTATATTTCTTCATGCTCTTAGCAACTAGGGCAAGTTATATATAATTTTTGTATAATCTAGGGACGAGGAATTCAGTTTTTAAATAATCGTTATAGGTATGTATAACGATTCATGAAAATAAACTGATTTTTGCACAATAAATGAATATTATATGTATTTTTTTACAATCACAGTGTGGTGATTTGTACTAAATAAAAAAATTGTTAAATTTTGCTCATTTATTCTCCATTCTAAAAAGTATCACTTTAAAATAGGCACTCATATATTTTTTCTGAATAATAATTGTGGCACCGCACGTGGCAAGTCAAACATTAAATATTGAAATAAAATTAAATAAAATAATCATCTGGCATTTGAAAAGTGTGAATACAATGTTTTTATATTTTACAGATAAATTACAGGTGATAATTTTACAAATGAAATGAGTTTCTGCCACCAGTGGCACCCTATTATAAAGCAGTAGACTTTTTTACTAATAAGGTATCCACCAAATACGCTCATAAGAACGATATATTCTATCGATATAGGCTATGAACTATCTAATGATATACAGGGTGTAATCGTTAAGTGTAGTCAGGCTATAATTCCGTAAATATAACAGATATCAGAAAATTTCGAATTGATATAGAGAGCGCGTAATCCAATGAGTAAAATACATTAATATATTTTTTTCATAAAAGCAGAAATATCCCAAACATTAATTTTAAACCCTCCCATACATTTAGTACGACGACTCACCCCTCAAAGAACGTTGGTGTCGTAAGAGATAAAACTGCTTAAGATTCATTATTTGCGATAATAAACTGTAATAAAATAATAAAACTACCGTTTATGAAATAATAAATCCAACATTGATTTTTTAACTATACCGCAAAGTTCATTTAGAAATATTTAAGGGGGGTCAATGTATCGCACAAGAAGGGCGTCATTTCGAGAAACTACTGTAAACAAAAAATGTACTTCCTTTAAAAAGAAATGTTGGATGTATTATTTAATAAACGGTAGTTTTATTATTTTATTACAGTTTACTATCGCAAATAATGAATCTCAAGCAGTTTTGTCTCTTACGACACCGACGTTCTTTGAGGGGTGAGTCGTCGTACTAAATGTATGGGAGGGTTTGAAGTTAATGTTTGAGATATTTCTACTTTTATTTAAAAAAAGTTATAAATGTAATTTTACTCATTGGGTAATGCACTTTTGATATCAATTTGAAGTTTTCTGATATCTGTTATATTTACGGAATTATAGCCTGGCTACACTTAACGATTACACACTGTATTAAGTTACTTCAGGACGCGTCATGGACCAGAACCCATACTAAACGGGACACAGTTCTTTAATATTATGTAGGGCTAAAAAGGCCCTCTGTCAGTGCGGGTGACAAGGCCCGGTCCTGGGCCTTATTGAACGTATGAGATGAAATCATCATCATCAATTCGGCCTATATACGTCCCACTGCTGAGCACAGGCCTCGTCTCATGCGCGAGAGGGCTTGGGCTATAGTCCCCACGCTAGCCCAATGCGGATTGGGATGAAATGAGATGAAATAGTAAATTTATATATTTTAATATAGGTAATTATGAGTTATTTGATTTCCCAATAAGTTTTAAGTAAGCATCACTTACTGACTTACAAAAGTATAAGTGTAGTACTTACCTGAATTTTATTAGATGTTTTTAAAGCTTTATTATTAACAGAGCTTTAAATATTAAGTTATAAGTGAAATATAATAAGCGTCTTTAGTTGTAAAAAAATATGTTACAAGACCTATAAGTAATAAAGGGATAATTTTAGATATAGTCCACTTTTTTCGAGTAGGTAAAATAGATGATTTCTTATATCTTTAATAATAAAAAACCTAGGTTTAATTCGGTCTGTCTACAAACCGCATACCTACCATTGCCACACTGTTAACTGACAGTCCGTAAACCTTATTACAAAAGGCATAAGGTCCACCGATGGACAGTTAAGAGCGTCGCCGTTTTGAACCTATCTTAATACAAAAGTCAACAACGAAAATAATTAATTACCTAATACGTCACATACCTATGACATGACATGAACAAACAAGGAAAGCTATATATAAAAAAGTGTTTTTTCTCTGTCTTCTCACAAAGGAAAGCTGTGACAGTTTGAATTCCTCAAAGAAGGTTAGTAGTTAACACTAAACTCGAAACAGCAACTTTAAAAAACATTAGGGGTCACTGACCTGTCCCAGTAAATTGAGGTAGTGTGCGTGAGCTGCGTTTGTGTGTGAAATGGGGTAATTTGACAGAATCTGAAAATGTACCCTCCTCTACGCCCTCTTAAGATACGTCAAATATTACTAGATACGATATGGATTAGATATGTCAGTGTCAAAAGTGACGTTTCTTCAAACAAAACGTCATTTTTGATACTGACATAGATATGTATGTATGGTAGGTACAGTCAGCCAATAAAGTAGTCTACCACTTTTCGACTTTATCATCTGATTGATAGAGTCGAAAAGTGGTAGCCCACTTTCTTGACTGACCGTACATACCTAATCCATATCATATCTAGACGTAATATTTGACGTATCTTAAAGTTCGAATAGGGCTGTTACTTTATAGCTGTTTGATTTACCCGACAGGTGTACAGAAAGGACAAACTGAGCGTGTGGCAGGTGGACGGTCGGAAGCACAAGCAGTACTGCCAGCAGCTGTGTCTGCTGGCCAAGTTCTTCCTCGACCACAAGACGCTATACTACGACGTGGAACCGTTCCTGTTCTACGTCATGACGTGCGCCGACGAGGAGGGCTGCCATGTCGTCGGGTACTTCAGTAAGGTCAGTACAATCATATAACCAGGGGTGCCTAACTCGGCTCCGCTCGGCTCAGCATTGCTCCAAGTAATTATTAGGGTTGACACAAATTGACGTCCCTTTGCGTGCACGACCACAGATAAGATAATGGCTTGAATTTTGACAACCCTAAATAGCCGAAAGGGATAGTGTCATATATTAGAAAGGGACAGCAAGATTCGCCCCTGAACCGCTGTCAAAATTCGGATTTGTAGGAAGTTTCCTTTCTGTACGGCAGTACTATTATTTATTCTGTGATATAACACCCAAATATATGGAAGACGGAGCGTTGCTCGGAATATATATAAAAACTTAAAAATCCGCGTTTTCCCAGAGATAAGACCTAGCTAAATCGATTTTTCTCCCCCGGAAGCCCCCATATAGTAAACAACGAAATCGTTAGAGCCGTTTCCGAGCCCCGAAATATATATTATGAATAAATAAATATTTATACAAGAATTGCTCGTTTAAAGGTATAAGATTAACTACTCGTGTACCATGTTTAATACAATGAGGAATTTGACAGCAATAGTATATGGCGCTGTAAGGAGTGTAAGGGTCCGTACATAATGTGGTCTATCTGGTTGTCATAAGTTCACGTTTGAAAATAGAGTTACCATTACCACAAACCATATAGCCCAGTCAAACTAGGATCACCATTATCACTTTAAATTCTCGCGTTTTGTACACATAATTAATGTGGCACATCTAGTGCAACCTGGCTGAAACGTCGGAAAAAAGGTAAAATATGTACATACATACATACATATAATCACGCCTATTTCCCGGAGGGGTAGGCAGAGACCACGGATTTCCACTTGCTACGATCCTGACATACCTCTTTCGCTTCCTTCACATTCATAACATTCCTCATACACGCTCGCCGGTTTAGGGTGCTCTTCACCTGGCCTTTCTTCAGGATTTCCCCGATCTGATCAGAGAAAGTCCGCCGAGGTCTACCCCTTCCAACTCCCACTTCCACTTTTCCTTCATACACTCTTTTTGTCAGCCTCAAAAAAAAAAAATTAATGAAATTTAATCGCGTTAGACCCGTTAACGATCATTTAGGGTAGATTAATTAGGGTCACCATTTTTGTTAGACTTTACACATCTGATACAATTAATGAATCGTTTGAATGGGCGGTATACAAAAAGCGCCATCTGTACCTGGATTTGCAGTGTGAACTGTGGAGTCTGTACAGTGTTGTATGTTCCTTCTTTTCACACGAGATGTCGCTAGTAGTGATACCCATACACTATACAGATAAACGCAGTGTAATCCAGTGGGTCAGCGTTAGGAAAATGTAGGAAATTTGAAACTATAAGATATGTATACGGAAAATGTCTTTGAAACCAATATCTACCTCTCTCATCTATGAGAATAATTTTTGTGTGGTTAATATTTTAGTTAAGTGTGCGTTGTTTCTAAAAAAACAAATCATAATTCATTATTTCATGTTGTCATAAAAAAATTGAGCCAAAAGAGTTTAACTGACTATTGCTCTGCTGCTAGGACTTTTTCTTTCTATACAATTACATTAAATTATTCTTTTCCAAGCAATTTCAATACCTTGTTTAGCCAAAGCCCTCTCGCGAGTGAGAGGAGGCCTGTGCCCAGCAGTGGGATGTATAAAGGCTGAATATACATCAGATAAATACGGTGCCCTATTGATTTCATTTCGTAGAGGATTCGCAGACGGATCCTGTGGCAGAATTTCATTACGTCGGTAGGCAGAGCATCGATATGTAGATATTATACTTTTCGTAGAATGATCGTTTGGTAATCGTCACAATTACCTAATTGATGAATGATTTCTAGAGTACCTACTCTAATTAATAAAGGTCTCTCCTCTAATTAATAAAAATTAGTCAATTCAGACCTATTCTAGAAATCATTGGTCGCAAGACGGTAGGTAGAGTGATCATCATCAGCTGATCACACAGTCTAAATTATCATTGACGCCAGCTATTGTTTGAGTTTATAGCTTATGGAGTCTTAGAAATCTTAAACTTTTAAACATTTTAGTACAATTTCTAAAAAAACAATGCCAGCTTTTTGTTACCGGCTTTTAAGAGTTTTGTTTTTTGAGCGTTGGTACCTATCTATTTATTTAAACTTTATTGCTCATAAGTCTCATAACACAAAAATACGTATGGGGACGTGTACGAATGGGAGACTTATTGCCTAATGGTATTCTCTACCAGTCAACCTGTGTGTATGAAAATGGCTCCATAGACCTTGCATGATGATTTTCGATCAATTTGCTGTTTAAGTAGGCCTAAGTGCAACAAAGTTTAATCAATCTAATGCCGCAATTGCTATCATCATCTTCCTCGCGTTGTCCCGGCATTTTGCCACGGCTCGGGAGCCTGGGGTCCGCTTGGCAACTAATCCCAAGAATTGGCGTAGGCACTAGTTTTTACGAAAGCTACTGCCATCTGACCTTCCAACACAGAGGGAAAACTAGGCCTTATTGGGATTAGTCCGGTTTCCTCACGATGTTTTCCTTCACCGAAAAGCAATTGGTAAATAAATAACAAATATTATTTCGTACATAAGTTCCGAAAAAGTCATTCGTCGCGAGCCGGGGATCGAACCCGTGACCTTCAGATTGAATGTCGCATGCTCTTACCGTTAGGCCACCAGCTCTAGTGCCGCAAATGTACAAAAAATATACACTTTTTTTAATGTAACTTAACAAAGCTTAAAAAAGTATAAAATGAGAAATTTGAATAAGTTTACTTAAATGAAATTCTTCCAATCATTAGATATTCTGCTAATTTAGCGAACAGAATGGTACCTATATGAAATTGTGCGTTAATTGACCAAAAAATACATCCACGATTAAATCACTCGGCGAAACAATAATCTGCTAAAGATTGCACGCTTTCTAAGTATAAAAGGCATTCTAATATTAGGTCCCGTAGACGAGACGTACGTACATTACCTCCTGTATCTATAGACACAGACGTAAATTATCTATCTATGTTCCTAGTTCCTCCGCCATGGCGATGAGAAGTGTCTTGCAGCTTTAGAATTCATAAAAAATAGATATCGCACATAGTTTGTTATTGAGAATATCAAATTATCCCAATGAAAATGCTTATTTTGACGTAGTGAATTCCATAAAAACTATGAGCATTTTTTTGTATGGGGACCCCTTAATTGGCTTTAAAGGGAAATTTTATTTTAAGTACAAAGTTTGTAGGAAAAGGTTCTAAGCGAGTAATATTGCTGGCTGTACATTGAATCCGATTTTTTGTTGTAAATTAATTGATGATATTGTGTAATACTCCCTTTCACATGAAATAAAATGTAAGCCCTTGTGTTGTATGCCGGTTATTATATTTGTACATGACTCAGACTTTCGCTACCCTCAAAAATCAAATCCCAGTATATATAATATACGACGCAGCCGCAAAAATTCAAATTAACGCAAAATCCACGAAGCGTTATTTACAAAAATCTCGACGTACGGCGTACGGTTAAAGGGGGGTTGGGGTGCAGGGAGTGCAGCCCCCCAGGTCGTTGCCCCCACAGCTGACGCGACGCTGAATGGGGTAGTAAGCGGTAGTAGGCGGCTATGTGTATGGGCGTGAATTAACGTGCCCGCCGAGGGTTTTGGTGTTAAAGTTTGTTTCAGCCTTAAATGGTAATGCACCTTGCCGAGGTCATTTACATGCAAGTCATCGTACAATCTAAACTCTGTTTGAAATGCAATTATGTTTTGATCGTCTTTTTATATTTTTTGTTCAGCAATGCAATAACTCAGTGAGAGTAGGATAGGTATTTAGGTATCCGTACTAATATTATAAATGCGAAACTAACTCTGTCTGTCTGTTACCTCTTAACACTTAAACTTTTGAACCCGATTTAAAAGAAATTTGGTATGAAGATAGTTTACGGCCCGGGAAAAGACATAAAGGGTAGTTTTTAATCATCGCCATTCCACGCAGACGAATTTGCGGGCAGAAGTTAATAGTTTTCTTTGACTTTGGAGTCGGAATAATCGTCTTAATGAGTAGAGAGAGATGAGACGTCTAACATGATTGTCAAAAAAATACAAGTACCGTCCGGCAATAAAATCTTGTATCAGATTATTGTCATAAATTTAGTAGTATCAACAAATTTCATTGATTTAATAATATACTTACGTAAAGTTTAAGAAACAATTGCGCTCCCCAAATTGCGGTACGGCGCCATGTTTTGTGGTGACTGAATTGTCATCCTTAACTTTGACAACCAGACTTACCGCATAATCTACGGAGCCGTACGGCCTAAGCTGCATTAGCTCTCAAATTCGATGCACTTTGTCTTAGACTGTACGCATCTAATACGTACAACAATCAATGAAATAAAGTGGCCGGGTATAAAGGTTGTGTGTGTAAGCTGTGTCTGGTTGTACCTGGATTCAATTACACGGCTGGTCGGGGATTTAATCCCGTTTTGGCAGAGCGTCTGATTGTCGGGCCGATTTATCGCATGGCGGGCGTACATGTTGAGACGCGAATAGCTTCCCTTTTTTACGGGTTCTTAGGCTGAAAACATCAATTTTACGGGCCGATCAAAAATACTGAAAACTGGATATTTGTTAAAATCTTCAGTATGTCACGTAGCTTGAATGTTTTATTTTCATGAAAACAGTAGACGTTATTTCACCTTAAACTTAGTTTATATTATTACAGTAATCTTACGAAGTCACTTAAGTCTGACGGTTTGTCAGGTAGAGTCTGTCCGGAAATAGAATAGTCGTGGAATGTATTGGGCCCCATACATTTCGCGACTCTTCCCTTTCCGTACAGACTCTACTGCTGCAGTGAATACTAGTAGGGTAGCTTAGATTGAGGCTAAAGCTAGTTTAATATTTGATTTTGACTGACAGAGCACAATACAAACAAGTCTCAACTTCATCCTTACCGAAATCAACCACAACTTGCCACGAACCGTCTCAGTTGCGGGTTTATAACTACACGGTGTAACATGAGTAAACCGAATAATTTTAACCACGCATTTCTGAGGTCAAAAGAAGTAAAAAATGTAATATGAGTTTAGGTCAATGTCGCCAAAAAAAATTTTTTTTTCATTTTGGTTTTTCATTTTTTTGAGTATATTTGTACATAAAAAATAAATGTTATTGGCAAACTTGTCACTTAAAATTGATTTTTACATTTTTTTTTCGTAGAACCTACTTTTTGCAAAGTTTTACTTGTCACTTTTTGACATCTATCAATAAGGATATTTAGACTACGTCCCATAGCAGCAACATCACCATCAAAAAGGCCTTTTACACTATGTAACAATAAAAACTTGTTTTTTTTTTTATTAATAATATCTGTGAAACTAGGCGAATATCAAAAAAGTTTATAGGACATTTTTGTCTCCAAATATGATCAGGAATACGCTGTTAAAATTATTCGGTTTGCTCATGTTACGCCGTGTAGTTTAGTTAAGAGCCCCCTTAGTTCAGTTGGTAGACTATGTCTTAACCGATAACTTGGGGCAGCGAGTTCAAATCTCGCGATAGCTCTAGGCGGTGAACTTTTCTTTTATTTCATTAAAATAATCTTAGTTGACACAAAATTAATACGCTACAACTTGTTAGATATTATTTTAAATTTTTATAAACTTGAGTATCTGGTATTCTTTAAACTGTTTAACATTATTTTTAACGAAGCTTTGTCTATGAGCTATTTAAATAAAATATGTTTTATATCGCACGCACCTCGTCGCTAGTATGCAATAAAAGCTGACTATTGTCTTGAAGTAGCCAAATTAATCCTTTATTGCGTTTGGGTGCGCACTAATAAAATTTTACCTTTTCGGCGTCAATGACCTGGCTACCCCTTCAAGCCATGTGGTACAGTCAGCAGAGAACAAGTACCACCGCTACATACTCGTAGAAGGTTGTATGCAGGGGTGGTACCTTTTCTCTACAGCTGACTGGTACATACATATGTTAGTTATTTTTGTAACCATATCTCATTTTATTTGTTTTGCCACGACTGCCCAAAAAAAAGATGTATTGTTTTCAGCGTTCATGTTTGTATGTAAGTATATATTTCATGCTGCGTTTAGGATTTGTATGACACTTATGTTTCCTAAAACTTATTACGGAAACATAAATACCTTTACTTATAATTAAACAATGAAATATTCATTACCATAGTTCTACATCACAGTATAAATTGAATATAGCTGTCAACCTTATTTATTTATAATTTGTTTCAGAGTTAAGTTGTGTTGCAGTTTTGTATGCTGTAGCATTTGTATTTTCACTTCAATGTTGCAGTACCATATAATATTAGGTATTACAAACCATGTCGCGTATGAAATAAGGCTCAGATTTGATTGTTTCCACTTGAAAATACGTTCACACTTCTATCGAATAACCCACCACTACAAAACGTTACAGAAATTTTAATTCTATTCTCTGTTAACAAAGCACATTTTCTTCTGCAACCATTTCACGATACGGCAGTTACTATGGCCTACGGCGTAGCAGCGTAGCACCGTAGCACTCTCAACGTAAACTACGTGACGTAGCGTCTACGGCGTAGTAAGTCGAGGGCCTTGCGTTTCAGTTTTGAAGCAAAATGATGTTCTTAGCACTCTCATAGACCTTTACCGATATACTTGGAGGAGCTACAGCGTTTTAAGTGGTTCGGAGATGCGGCAAAGGCACGTGACTGTCACCGGTGATTTACTCGTATTTTTAACCCTATGGTAAAGCTATAGGAATTTTACACAATCCACTTTGATGCTTTATCTATTGACTTACCTAGAATACCTAGTACAGTCAACAACAGAGCTATGAATACAGGCAAAGTATCAAAAATATGTATACAGTACTTTATTGCCTGTACATTAAGGTCGTGTTTACATATTTTTGGCACTTTGCCTGTATTCATAGCTCTGTTGTTGACTGTACCTAGTTTTGCTTAGGGAAAAAATGCAAAAATACGTTCAATTATTTTTTTATGTCTTGTAAACGAAAAGGTAGTCTTAGTCGGGCATTTAAGGACGGAAAGTTAAAATGCCCTCTCGTTTTATAAGGTATTTCTGGCTTTCCGGCCCACACGACACATAGATGTCAAAACAAACGTGGTGTCGGTAGACTCTTTTTTGTATATGTAATAAACTATAAGAATCACTTCACCTTATAAAACAAAGTCCCCCGCCGCGTCTGTCTGTATGTGTGGGTCGCTAGTTAAATATAATAGCTAAGTATATATTTTTCTTCGTCTCATGCTCACCATTTCGGCGGTGTTTTATATTCAGCAGGCGAAAGACGGCGTCTGGTCAATAACCTCGGTCCAGCTAGAGCCTCCCCCGGCCCAGCGTTGCATCCGGGTTGCGACTCCTACCCTTACATGCACTTGTAACAAAAATAAACCGCTTGCAATAGATTGTCCTAATAGGTTCCTTGTCATTGTTAAAATTGGACTTGGGTTAGATGGACATTAAATTCACCATCTTACCTTAAGTATATATGTGTAGTAATATCTAAAACTGGTTAAATTTGACAGGACGCAATTCACTATATGTATTTGGTTTGCATATGACAATTTTTTGTAAAACGGCTGCCCAGTGCCTAAATCCATAAAAGTTTGACTAATTATTCGTTTGTAGAGAATGTACAGAATATGACTAATCATTCTTTATTCTTTATAAATATGAACACTTCCTAATGTTAATACGGTTAGCAAAATGTTTTAGATAACATCAATAAACTATAGGGCATACATGTCATTACCACTTATCTCACCACCACACCATGTTTCCTCAAGTTCTGTGAACATGATACAATATAACTCATGCACCACACAAGTGTCGCGACCAAAGGTATCTCGAGTTTACAAGTTAAGTATACCTAAATCCAGACAAAGGATGAGACCACAGACTGTCTGTACCAGGTCATCGAACTAGGGGCGTCCCCCCCACTTCCCGAATCGTTAAAAATAAAATCCACTAAGAAAGTATAAGCTTCTTGATAAATAAGCTCCTTAGAGAAAGGCTTTTATGTCTGAAGCGAGACATTAGGTCCCAAGTTATTATAAAGTACGTGTAAATGAGACAAAAAGTGTAAATCCGTCCCTTTTGGTTTAAGAGTTATTTTAAACAAATCAAATTAAGTGGTAGGTATCTATAATTAATAATTTCGCCATTAATATATAATCGTAAACCAGAAATGCATTTAAGGGTTAGTTTAATTTTCTTTAAATACCTATCTACCGGTCTGTCACATTATTGCTCCCGAAAGAATAATACAATGATTTTATTATTTTAACAAAAACCTGCAACGTAAATACAGTAGAGCCCGCTTAAGACGATTCTGAGGGGACCTAGCAAAATAAGCGTCTTAAACGGGAAATCGTATTAAACGTGAAATAAAAACTAGTATTATTTCATGTACAAACAATGTCATGTACCTACAAACAGTGATAATGAGCGAATGTTATCTAAGTGTAGGTAGGTATAAGTTCACACGCGGCTAAATAATCTAGGAACACTAACAATAGTAACGATAGGCTCAACTATAGGTGTAAAGTCGTGGAGTAACTAACTGAAAATAAAAATCTGGGAGCGATAGCTTGCACTCCGTGGTCCATAACCGTCAAGCAGATGGCATAGCATTCTTACGCCGATAAGGACCCGACAAAAGATATTAAAGACAAAACAAAAAACCTATGGTAGGTAATAAACACATTAAAAAAATGTTGGGTAACGGCGTATTGCATAACAATACGACCGTACGATGGTTATGGCAATAACACAAACGTGAAGATGGTTCGTAACGGGAATTTTAGATGGCGTATTAAGCGGTACGCAAGTCGTATTAACCGTGAAAAAATGTATAAAAACAGGCCTAAAGTTGCAGGGACCAGCGTATTATGCGGGAAATCGTTTTAAACGTGATCGTATTAAGCGGGTTCTACTGTAGTGTTATTGGTTTTGTATTTTTGTCAGGTTTACCTTTTGTCCAATACGGTTGAATGAAGGTTTTACAGTGCTGCTTTTAAGCCTCCATTCAATTTGTACTATTTTAAACCGATATTCTAGGGTGTAACAAAATGCAATCAACCATCTGAAAAGTTTGTCACTTGTCGGGTTTTAGTTTGAGATAGTACAAGCTGTACATAGTAGTAGGTACCTACATAAAATTCATAAAGTGAGTTTAGCTAGACGTGAACACTGGCTGGAGCAGATTTATTTCGTTAGGTGTGTGCGTCGTCTAGACTCCCCGCGTGTTTGCATTGGCAAATTGTCACTTGGGGCGCGCGCAGAATAGATCAGGCTGCCCACTTTGCTTGTGCATATTTAATAGCTTTGTCAAGTCATGCAATCTATTATTGACGTCGTGGCACCGTATGTAGCTATTGTGTTAGAGAATGTGTGTTTTCCAATCTGATGTAGTAAAGTAAGGTCATTCCTCTATGTAAGTCAGGTAGCAAAGATTATACAACCCCTGGGAACACTCGCTAGATGCATATTTATCTTCTGCGATCTCTCTAAAGCATTTGATTGCGTGGAGCATGATACA
This sequence comes from Cydia fagiglandana, assembly GCF_963556715.1. Taxonomy (NCBI): domain Eukaryota; kingdom Metazoa; phylum Arthropoda; class Insecta; order Lepidoptera; family Tortricidae; genus Cydia; species Cydia fagiglandana. The sequence continues at coordinate 15,675,669 of NC_085932.1, read as the reverse complement.
TTACTACACCAGCTGAAGCACCACGGTCTGTCAACTTAAACTCTAAGCCTTGTTAAATCTTACTTAAACCACAAAACCCAGAAAATGGTTGTAAATAATGTAAATGGAACCGAGTAGCGGTATGACTGTAAAGACTGGAGTGCCCAGGGTTTAATTTTGGGACCATTTCTCTTCCTTGTATATTCATAATTATTGCGTTTGGAATGGAAGGCAATTGAAATACACAGATTCATCTGCCACGTGTAACGCAAGTCAAATCAAACCGCTAAGCATGACTCGCGTTGACCAAGGGCTAAGATCAGGTGTGATTTTAAACTACCACATCATCAACCTCTATATATACGTTTGGGAGTAATCGTGTCAAACCTAAAACATGCAAATGATGGAAATTATACATGAACTCGCTGTTCGTTTTACATCTGGATTTAGGGTGCCGTGTACGGAGGTGCCGAGTACAATGAAAACTAATAATGAACTTATTACAATGCCTATTGAAACCCAACACTATTTGTCAATCACCGAAACTATTCTTCAATTTGCACGGAAATTTTGGTCATCGAATTTGGCACATATAGTGCTGAACTAGCTTTGGTTGTATTGTACCTACTGGTCGGTCAAATTAATATATTAAAATAAATATTTATAAGCAACCTTGAACAGCTATATCTTGGGAAACATGAGGAGTATGTAGATCACTAGATCACGTTCGGCCCATTTTGTTCCTTAATAAAATACATAGTGATTTTTATCATACAATACGTCCTAGATGGCAAATAATTGATATACCTAACTCCCTCTTTCTTTACGTTTGTATGTTGAGATTTCAAGACATACATAAGTAACTACTTGCCCCACACGATTGTAACATTATGCCTTTAAGGGGCCCACTGATTAACAGTCCGCCGGACGGTATCGGCCTTTCAGTTAGAACAAAAATTTGAAAGTTCCGAACAACTGACAGGCCGATACCGTGCGGCGGACTGTTAATCAGTGGGCCCCTTTAGGGTCAGGTAGTTCGTCCGATCAGATCCTCAAAGTAAATAAGGCCATGGCTAACTATCGTATATACTTTTTATTAAAGCTTTACATTTTCTTTGTGTGCAGGAAAAGAATTCGTTCCTGAACTATAACGTGTCGTGCATCCTGACGCTTCCTCCGTACCAAAGGCAAGGCTACGGGAGACTACTCATCGACTTCAGTAAGTACAATGCTTTATATATTTTATGCGGGGTCCCTTTGTTTCCCATAAAGTTTTAAGTCATAATGTATTGTTTGTCATATTATCGTTAGTTATAAAACTGAAACCGTTAACTTTTCAGGATCTTCGTAAGGTTATTCTATAGATAGGTTAGGTTAGGTTTGTTTTATGGCAATCCTGAAAAATTACACGTTTCTGATAAAAACCAATTATGACTAACGAAAATTCGGAGAAACAATATATTATGACTTAAAACTATTTGGGAAACAATAGAGACTCATTTTATGCACTAGGGGGGTTTAGGTCATAGAAATGCTATTTTGTAGCGCCATCGATGATCCTGGATTACTCTTATAAATATAGGCTCCAGTCTTGACTTAAATAAGCTTTATAAATAATGTACCTATTGAGTCTGACGGCATCCCAATATTTTTTCTATGAAGTGAAGTATCATTCTTTTAATAGTTATTTTTCTTTTTTCTGTTCTCTGCCCAGCAAACATTTTTGGTCAATATTCCGAGGCACCTATTTGCGACCGAAAATAGGTGCCTTTATTGGTATATTGACCAAAAATATTTGCTGGGTGGAGAATTATACATGTAGATTAGAAATACTTAGTTTACTATACTCTATTCCAGATAGAATTAGACAGATGGAGGGGTTCGTTTTAGGTAAATTTTCATGTCAATCAGTAAGAAATATCTTTCAATAAGTAACCTTTCTAATTATACGCTCCAATCTTGGTTGTAAATAAAACATCTCAAATGAAAATACTTTCGCCCATTTTATCCACGGTTTTAGAACCCTGGGGATGTTTTTTTAACTTCAAACCGAGGTATGGTGTGTCAATGCCCAGGCCTTTAAAAATACATATGTATTCGGTTGCATATAACAATTTTGGATTAAGTGAATATTTTCGGAAGTAATCGCTAATTTAATACACAGAAAAGAATTAGAAAACCTGATCTTGTCATCTTCTAGAGCCTATATGGAGTATGCAAACACATATGCTTATATTACCTAATCATTGTTTACAATACTTAGTTTTCTTCCTGATTCTTAGAATAAATCAAACGCTTCATGGCTATTGCAATATGAGAGCACAGCAGCAGAAACATATCTAAACCCAGAAACGTAAAAATACTTGGGCTTTCAGCTCTCGATTACAAGTTTCCTTATTGTAACCCGTGACCTACCTCAAGAATTAAAAAAACTATCGGCGCCGAATTCCCTGGGCAGCGGCTACGTAAGTTTGTTTTGGGCCGGCAGGTCGTCGACCCGGATCGATGGCTGCAGTATAGATCGGTCTGGCGTCTAGACAACCCCCCGTGGGCGTGGGGGGCGTGAGACGCGACCGACGAATTGTAGATGCGCGTTCTGACGGCTACGGTTAATTATCGTTCTGCGTACTGAACCGGGGGTAGTCGAACGTTACTTAGTCATTGCACGAATACAACTGGACTCAGTGGTCATTACAAACAACAACAATACCTTAATAATTAAGGCATGCCATTTAGACGCATTAACTTAAACGTGAGTAGAAGACAATATTGTATTTGCCGCTTATTGATCAAATGAATTTTGAAGCACCCGATTACAACATAATTTTGACTATGTTTCACACATTTAATCTTTTTGACGCCAATGACGGATATATCCGCACTACAGGTCCTACGCCGCAGACGGAATAATCCGTCACGGACCACAGAGCAATATAGACCTACGTGCATATACATAAAGTTCAACTTTAGTTTTGACACTTCGGTAGCGTGGCGTCTGAGTGACAACTTTTGTGTTTGACACGGCGTCGAAAATGTTAAAACACACCAGTCAAGTTTGAAAAAAAAAGACATAAGAAATGCAATTCTGTTCCAATAGAAAATGGTTTAAATTGCAGTGAAGTATTAGGATTAGTGGTAGGGCCTTAGGAGGATGTCTACATAAGGCTTAGACCATTTAATAACTGGAGTCGTCTTCAGAGCTTACCCCTCTGCCGAAAATCTTGCACGATTGTGCAAACATTTGTATCGACTGACGTTTATCTGACATGGCTACGATACGATACGTACCATACATTTACCATACATTTGACTTTCCCCTCCCCCACAAACTTCGGCAGGCTGTTTTGTATAGAAAATGACAGACAAGGCGTCTCCAGTTATTTAAATGCTCTAAGACATAAGGTCATACACTACTCAGCCACAAGTATAACGTTAGTGAATGATTCATACCTGGATAGGCGTAAGAATCGCGTGCGTTTACACCTGTATTAGGCGAGGTTAGTTATACTTGCGTGCAGCCCCACAAAACATTATGGTAATTTAAAATTCAGTTACAATAAATATACCCAACCTAAAGACCATACCAACCTGAGCACACGTTAAGACATGGAAAGTCTTGTACGTAATACTCGGACTTGATGAAGAAAGATTCAGTCGACTTAGTCCGCGTTTCGTCTGGATGTTCAGTAAGATCTTAACATCGTGAATGAAATTACTAAAGCACAAGAAAAGTAAACATAGAATATGCCTCTAAACGCTGTGGTATTTTATCCCGATACAAAATAAATTGTAGTAAAGTTTCCAAATTCTCCTTGAATAAATCTAAAGCCCTTATATTTTGCTTTGTTCGTATTTAAGAAGCCAACGATAATACATTAGCCATGTTTATGCGCTTTCGTTGAATATAATTTTGCCTCGAGATGCCCACACGTTCTTGCATCTTTTTGTTTTAAAACTCAACCATTGTAGAGAATTTAGTCATAACTATCGTTCTTCTTATTAGCATTAGATATAAGGTAAACAATCTAGATGTGTCTTTTAATTGAAAAAGACATTTTAAAAATAAGTTACGGCTAATATGTAACAATTATGAATCTAATACGATCATTTATATTCTTCTGCTTTCATAAATGCAGCACTCATTTTTAAAAAGAGTTTTTCAATTAAAAGACATGCCAAGATCGCTTACCTTCTTCCACGTTCTTTTTAATGTTAAAAAAAAACGATCTATAAAGGTAGAGCTAAAAAACAAATCAAGATTGTGTTATTTTTACGAAAACAAATATATTTGGTGAAATTGCGTATTACAGCACAATTATTCCCACAGGTTACCTTCTAACCAAAGTTGAAGGCAAAGTCGGTTCTCCAGAGACTCCGCTCTCAGATTTGGGTCTCATCTCGTACCGCTCCTATTGGAAGGAAGCGCTCTTGAAAAGACTATGCTCCGCGCCCGGACCTACTCTGTGTATCAGGGATTTGAGCAAGGACCTCGCCATTGCATCCTCGGATATAGTGTCGACATTGCAGGAGCGAGGTCTCATGAAGTATTGGAAGGGGAAGCACATTGTACTAAAGAAACAGGTGAGTGGACGAAACGAGACCTTTATCTTCGAATTTAAACTATTGTGAGACATAATAATAACATTCTAAATATCTAAAGACGAGCTAATGGGGCACTAAAAATGGTACTAGTTCAGCGGTGTTATTCACGAATTCCAGTCAATCGTGCAATCTAACGCAATAGCGCGCGTAATGCGAACTCGTCAACGAATCGCGCGCGTGATGCGAACTCATCAACCAATCGCGTTGTAGCGGTTTAACACCGCTGTACTGGCCCCTATCATGCCTCATTATTATTGCCCGTAAAGCTGGTCCCTAGATATCTGTCAATGCTTACGTGATTCTAGTTGCCTTGACGTCTTTCGAGAGTATAAAAAATGTTTATTTACGGTTTTTTGTTGTATAATATAGGTAAACAAGTGCACAATTGCTTTATCATCATCTGCCTCACGTTATCCCGGCATTTTACCACGGTTCATTGGAGCCTGGGGTCCGCTTGACAACTAATCCCAAGAATTGGCATAGGCACTAGTTTTTACGAAAGCGACTGCCATCTGACCTTCCAACCCAGAGGGTTTAACTAGGCCTCATTGGGATTAGTCCAGTTTCCTCACGATGTTTTCCTTCACCGAAAAGCGACTGGTAAATATCAAATGATATTTCTAGTAGCAAACATTTTTGGTCAATATTCCGAAAAAGGCACCTATTTTAGGTCGCACAATTTAGGGGATCAAAATGAGGCACGTCGAATCGACGTCGTGGGCACGTCGAGTCGACATAAATGGGGAAAAAACGCACGTGCCGGCGACGTATTTATTGACGGTAAATTAGTGATTACAACCATTAGGTCAACACTAGGTCATGTTTCCGACGTGGATTCGACGTCGCCACGACGTGCTGCGTAGTAGAAATGTACTAATTTGGTAATCTTTACCACCTTTAGACGTGATGGTGACATATTTTTATCCATATAATTACTATGTGAGGCAATATTTAGATGAGACGCGATGAAGAGAAAAAGAGACACAAACATTACGCTTATATATTCTTTTCACTCAGAAACAAAATGTCTAACAAGAAAACAACTCAAAGTTGTGCAATGATAATGGCGGCCACTAAGTCATGTAAAATAATTTAGGCCGATTACGCAGATGAAGAACGGTGAAATCTAGTGCGCAGAAAATTTTTTCGTGCAGTATGTTAGGTTTACATACTAAACTATCGATGGGCTTTTGAAATATTAAAGTTTTCAACATTTTATAAAATCAAAATGCATATATTTGCTTGTAATTGAGTGTTGTAATTGAATATTTGTGTGTGTGAATGTATTGACTCGATCAAAAATATTGTTTTATTTTGAATATTAGCACAATGAAGTACCGTGTGATGGCACCATTCAAGATATAAAGCAACTTAAATTATGCAATTTATATTTAGCATCTCGTTATAATGAAAGAAAATGGCGGCACAACCTTATGGTATCGATAGTACTTTACAAGTGTTTTTAACTATATGGTCGCAATTTGGTATCTATTTTAAGTAACATTTACCTAAAATTAGTAGCTAAATCGACATAAAATCGACGACCTAAAGGTCTCCGTATAAGAAATAATTACGTTGCAAATACAACTAAAATGTCTTATTAGTACATTTGACCTATTGGTCAAACTTTGACGTTAATTTTACCTAATGTTTCGACTTATTTTCAACCATTAAGTCCCTGACTTCATGGTCCCCGTATAAGAAATAATTACGTCGCATATACACCTAAAATGCCTTATTAGTACATTTGACCTATTGGTCAGGGTTCGAAGTTAATTATACCTAATATTTCGACCGATTTTCAACCAATAAGTCCCTGACTTCATGTGGCCCATTTTATAAAGCTACAAGTTACAATTTACAAGCGGAAGTCTCTTTCTAACACTATGTTTTAGAACGAGACTTCCGCTTGTAAATTGTAACTTGTAGCTTTATAAAATAGGCCAATGGTCTCCGTATAAGAAATAATTACGTCGCATATACACCTAAAATGCCTTATTAGTACATTTGACCTATTGGTCAGGATTCGAAGTTAATTTTACCTAATAAATCGACCGATTTTCAACCAATAAGTCCCTGACTTCATGGTCTCCGTATAAGAAATAATTACGTCGCAAATACACCTAAAATGCCTTATTAGTACATTTGACCTATTGGTCAAGGTTTCCAAGTTAATTTTACCTAATAATTCGACTTATTTTCAACCATTAAGTCCGTGACTTCATGGTGTATTTATGAAGTGAAATTTACGTTTTATTGTCCCTATATTTTGACTTGAAAGTAAAAGTGTACAATACGTAACATTATTGGTGAAATAGGACGTAATTTTTACTTAAATTGGTAAAACCTTCTTCGAGCCTAGGAAAAAATACTTAAAATGTTTGCTGGGGTAGTAGTAGTAGTAGTAGTAAAATACTTTATTGTACAAAAAGAAACATAAAACATGAAAGAACACACATCATTAGTACAAAGGCGAACTTATCCCTTTCAGGGATCTCTTCCAGTTAACCCTTGAGCAGTTGAGGGAAAATTGGAGAACGGTAGACATAAAAGCTGTACTAAACGGCATAAAGATAAAATATTTAATATCCTACAAGATAGGTAAACCTATATCCTACTATAATTATGTACCTATATACAAAGTATGGGATATGAAATATAACAAATATGTAAACAACTATATATATTTAAAATATATAATACATATAATACATTGTATATGATATAATACATATATACTAAAACTACCTAACCGCATACATCTTTTAGATTTCAAGTTCCGTCAGAAAGCCATAACTTTTTTAAATTCGCCTTTAGCGATGCGACCGATTGACACTTACGAAGAGAAGACGGTAAGGTATTCCATAATTTGACAGAGTACACAGTAATAGTACATTATTGTCGAGGCTCGGAAGTAGCTACTTGCAGGCTGAGGATTCGTTTTAAACGGACGACCTTGGGAGTCCGTTTAATTGAATCCGAAGCCAGCAAGTAGCCTTCCAGCCGAGTCATATATAGTGCTTTTCTCAAAAATGGTGCAAGAAAGATAAATATCATAGAAACATTTTACAAAAGCAACGTTCTTACGTATATATTGTCACAGAGAAAAGCCCTTGCCGCCTTTTTATTTTTTTAATAAAAAAATAGAAGTGTATTTTTCTGCCGAAAATACGCCAACCTATTTGAGACAACTAAATAGTCGCGGTACTAATCATCTGTTTGGCTGTTTAATGGGCCTGTGCCTTCATTTGATATGGCCATTTGAACTTTTAAAAAGTTTGGAACTCGACAAATAATGGAATTTGTATGCAACATTGCAGTCCCAAAATCGAGACTGCAATGTTTTTAACTTTTTAAATTTTGACTGACCATAAACTCCGCGCTTCGCGACCTATTTTTTAGACGGCATAGTCGACTTTGCCGTCCATTTTTGAGAAAAAGACTTGTCATAGGATCGGTGTTTGTGTGGCGGGATAGCCAGAGAGAGATCTGCACTGGAACGGAGCCGGTGCCCGCTGCCGTCTGCTAAAAATTTAAACCTCTCCGAGAGATAAGGGGGAGAAGAAGGAGAGAAAAGGACATTTCGTACATAAGTTCCGAAAAACTCATTGGTAGTTAAGAGCCGGGGTTTGAACCCGCGACCTCCAGATTGCAAGTCACACGCTCTTACCGCTAGGCCACCAGCGCTTCAACACAATTGCTTTATATTAAAGTAAAAAATTATTTCTTTATATTTATATCAAGATGTCACGATTTTCGTGTATGGTCTTAAAATTACTTTGATATGTATATAGCATTTGAACTAGTTCATCAAATTAGTTGAGGGCCATTAATGAGGGTATGAATAATGCACTATTACCAAACCGCAAATGCCAGCACATGCGGACGCCATTGTTGGAGATGTGAGGTTTTTGAGCTTCCCTGTATAATACATTTATTAGCTGTGTTTGTTGTTCAGTCCAGTTGTTTATTACAAAGTTTCCAGGCCTATATTATTAATCTAAATCGAGGTATATTTGATATCGTCTGTGTGTACCGTGGTCCCGCAGGACGTCCTGGAGGAGTTGTCCCGGCGGGCAGACCGCGCGCGCTGCGTGGAGCCGAGCTGCCTGCGCTGGACGCCGCCGGGCGCGCCGCCGCCGCGCTGACGCCGCGCCCCGCGCGCGCGACTCGCGCCCAGAGCCCGCGCGCGCCACATGCCGCGCAGCCGCAGCAGCCAGGCCCGCAGCCTGCTGTAAGTCTGCCCCTGCGCCTTATATTCACTGTGAGATCTTTGCGTTTTTCTATGTTCACTGTGGATTTAGGGCTGATATAGACGGCGCGCGAACTCGCATGCGATTTTGGTTACATTGCGGACTATTGGTTACGTCCAATTCAATTGACCGATCAAAACCCGCAATGTAATGAAACTCACATCGCATGCGAGTTCTCGCATCATCTAAATGAACCGTTAGCAATGCCTTGGACGCAGCTTGTTCTGCCTTATTAGATCTCTGATTGTACCTTTGTTGCATATAATATTGATTGAATGTTGTTTAGATCTCACAATTATTCTTGTTAGACTTCGAATGCGCGTGCCGCGTAGCCGCAAGAGCTAAGTACGTGGCCATTCATAAAATTGCCTCTTATTGTTCAAACAGTATATTAAACCGGGAAATGTATATTAAGTATTATTTTTTATTTAAAGGCATCCGATTCGCATAAGTAGGTATATTTAAATTTTATCGAATGCATCGTAACTATCGTAAGTGACCTAGATGTTATTTTTGCTGAGTATTCAGGCGTCACGTCATCTAAAGTTTTTTGAGTTGTATTGGTATGGTGTGGATCATCCACAGCGAATATAATAAAATCTATATATTAAAGGACTTATGAGAAATGGATCGACATTAAAAACGTTCATTTTATCTAAGTATAATGATTTGTCTTATAAATAAATAGTAATAATACTAATAATCGATTGTATTATACAGTATATTATTTATTTAATCTATTGAACATTTGATTTTTCCACAAACAGGAAACTGAATCAAATAAATGACGACCAAAATGATAAAATAAACTAACAACTATGAGATATTATGTATGGTACAAGGAGGGAGTCCGGACATCCGTCACATCTGTACTATTGACAATTTGTTACTACGAGTATTATGCCCGCGGCTCCGCGCGTTTGAGATTCAGTTACATTTATTTTCCCTCCCTATAGAGTGGTTTATAAAAAATAACGCAGAGTAGTGTAGCCATGAAAGGGTAAGTAACAGACTTACTATAATATAATTATTTATTTACTATGATTAAGGCAGACTTAATTTCCCATTTAAGTATCTATAACTTTGGTATTAATGTACTGAAATAAAATGTATCAGAATGAACTTTATGTGTAGATACTTATGTGCCGCAAATTATAAAATTAGTTTAAAACAAAATGTGTTCAAATGTGAGCATTTCTAAATACATATATATGTTAATTCACGAAAGCTGACGCAGATCTTATAAGACAATTTTGACAGTTAAGTACAAATCTCTCGTCAGCTCTTCTGAATACTCTACTCTACTTATACCATTGACGTGTAATATCTAAGGACGGGTGTTACGGGTATTAAAAACCGGGCAAGTGCGAGTCGGACTCGCGCACGAAGGGTTCTGTACCATAAAGCAAAAAAAAACGGAAAAAAATGCAAAAAGAAAACGGTCGCCCATCCAAGTACTGACCACGCCCGACGTTGCTTAACTTTGGTCACAAATCACGTTTGCTGTGTGCCTACATCATCTGTGAAAATTTCAACTGTCTAGCTATCACGGTTCGTGAGATACAGCCTGGTGACAGACAGACGGATAGACGGACGGACAGCGAAGTCTTAGTAATAGGGTCCCGTTTTACCCTTTGGGCACGGAACCCTAAAAATGGTACTAGTTCAGCGGTGTTACTCACGAATTCCAGCCAATCGTGCAGACTAAAGCAACTAGTTGCGACCTACAGCGCGCGTAATGCGAAATAATCAACCAATCGCGTGCGTGATGCGAACTCATCAACCAATAGCGTTGTAGCAGTGTCACACCGCTGTACTGGCCCCTGTCATGCCTAATTATTATTGCCCGTATAGCCAGTCCCTAGATATCTATGTCAATGACTTATACCTAATAGTAACATTTCAGAATAAAGAACTGAAATGTTGGAACCTTATGATTAGATAAGTAAGAAATTCTCTTCTTCTATGTTTATGTTGTGTCTTATCGCAATAAGTGTGGTTGTGTAGCGTACTTCTTATATCTTTGAAATTATGTATATAATAAGTTATCTATAACCCACTAGTGTCACTTTCTTTAAAAATACCTACGGTGTATGTGTTGTTCGATATGTACGTATTGCGTAGAGATAACTCTTGTAGGTATAACATTAGACTTTTAGCGCATAGTGGTCGTTCTCAGTAGTTAGACGACAAAAGTATGTAGTGGCTCACAGGAACATATATTCCAATAAAATATAAATGCGCTTTAAATACGGACGGACAGCTGAAAAGATAGACAGAAGGACATAACATCTTGGCTAAGGAAGCTTAAAGACCGTTTGTAGATTACTTTATTTTCACCTACCATGTTTTAATACTAGCATCGACATAACTGCTACTCCGGCCATTGGGTCCTGTTAGTTGTTAACGTTAATTTTCTTTATTAAATAAGATCTGTCTTGTTGTATTGTTCAACTAGCTCAAGGCTGCCTTGATATTTTGCAAATTTCAAACTCGACCTTCGACCTCAAAGTTCCATCGTCGGACCTGTTCAATGTGTAATACCAGGGGTGCGAAACTCCTGAGATCGGCCAAACTCGGCTCCGCTCGGCTCAGCATTGCTCCGAGCAATTATTTTGGGTTTGGCACCATTTGACTTCCTTTTGCGTGCACGACCACAGATAAGTCAATCACTTGAATTTTGACAACCCTAAATAGCCGAAAGGGATAGTGCGATATACTAGAAAGGGACAGCATGATTCGACCCGGAACCGCTGTCAAACTTCGTTTTTATAGGAAGTTTCCTTTCTGTACGGTAGTAGTGGTAGTAATATTACTTATTCTGTGGTAAAACTGCATAATCTTATTGGGCTTATATAACTAGACCGAACTTAATGAAACAGATATATGAAGTTTAATAAAAATAAATGAAATTATTTGTAGGTCATGTGTGGATGACCAATCCAATAATCTTCCATTATACATATGTTTATTGATGTCTTCGCCTTCCCCTCAGGCGCTCTACTTTTTACATTATAAGTTTATACTTGTATGTTTATACATTGGAAAACAATCTCACGAATAATATGACTATGTTTTAGTTCTAATAGTAAATAAGCTGCATAAGCGAATTGCACATCTTATCAGCGTTGTAAATACTTAGTGAAATGTGTACGTTAGATAGTTCAATTTAGACTAAGTACAAACTGTACAAAGTTGCGTTTTATTTATGGAAAATATTATTTTTTGTACTGTACCTACTTATTTTAAATATATATTCATTGTTAATCTTAATCTGGTGTAAATATTACAATTACTTATTTAATATGTTTAATACAGTTTTAATTTTTAACTGTGTTTTTATTTTACTACATAATCTAATGTCATATTATCGGCACTACATTGAAAAAAAAAATCGTATCGTGTTCGGTCCATCCAAAGAAAAATCTATGCATGGGATGCATACAGAGTTACTTTACTGCGTTTCAATTATGAGTAGCAATGTGAGATGAGAGATTTTTTCAAAGTAGTGACGATATCCAACTATGCCTCATAAACTCGCTCGTAAATAATGTTGTAGGTAGGTCTAAATGCCATTAAGAATAGATTAGATCTGATATGGCGAAGCTAACAAGGTGAATGGGTTCCTATTGTCAAGGATGTTCAATATTTTTAGTGTGTATTCACCAATACATAGGTACAGTCAGCCAAAAAAGTGGTCTACCACTTTTCGACTCTATCATCTGATTAATAGAGTCGAAAAGTGGCAAACCACTTTTTTGGCTGACCGTACAACAGATAATTTTAGAAAGCGACCAAGATTCTTGTTTTAAATTTCTAGTGGAGCGTCAATCTAAAAGTGCCCAAGTGATAATTAAGATATCAAAGTTTATTACAGTGAAATATTACACCAGCGTCGCTGTGTAAGAGCTAGGCCCGGAAAACTTTGCGATTTTATAAAGTTACATACTGATAACTAATATTATAAATAATAAAACAACGCTTTAAGCCAACAAAATCCAATTTATGCCAAAAATGTCTTACATCATTTTGGAAAGGAGCTGATACTCTTACAACTGCTGGATCGATTTCTATGCAACATTGCTAAAACCCTCGCAGAGAAATTCTTTCACGTAAAAAAACCGCCGAAACTGTTACGATCGGTAGGTAATCGAGCTACGATGCTACAGACAGACAGACAAACAAACATTGGCGTCAAACATAATATTATAAAACCCCCCCTTTATACGTTGAGGAGTTAAAAATAATCTAATGGAAAATTAATGCCAAAAACTACGACTGGCCGCGGAACCACGGGAACTAAACGGAACGTTAGAGGTCATTTAACTAGATTCTGTTTTAAAATGCAATGTTTCAATATTCCTTTTAAGTAGGTATCTACAATATTAATAGTACGCTAAACCTGTATTTCCATAAATGGCACACCTTCAATAGATTTTACAATTATTTTGCTGTCCTGGTAATGTTTGCAACATGAACAGCAGCCAGGCGCTTGATCACGTAATGAAAGCTATAATTCCGTACACGGCGGGAAAATCTGGCAGGAAAAAATTTAAAAAATTTGAACCTTATGTAATTTTATTTTAAGTTTAAATTTCTTCAACAAAATATCTCGAGTTATCAACTTCTTCCCGCCGTGTACGGAATTGTCAACGTTTTCCCGGGACTAGTTCTCCGTCTATAGGCATCTTCAGTATTCTTCAGTAACTTTCAGGCCACGTCTGCCGAGCAATCACTTTCCAGTCCAGCTCGCTGTGGCCTAGATTGCTGGAATACTTAAGTACGATCTAGCTACAGCTATTTAATTGCAGTTTCGTGGAAAATTTTGTAAGTACCGTAACGTGTTAGATTCGTATTGCACCTAAAGTATTTTAATAGTCAATTAGTAAGTAGGTATCTTTGCCTTCTTTGGATACGACAAAGCATTACTCCTCTATATATTGAGAAATATTCTTCAAATGCTCTGTGATGGTGATAAATTATATTATCATTAAAAACTTCAGTGGTTTTTCGTCGACAGTGTAAATATTTAAAACATTAGGTACAACATTTCTGCTTTACTCTGCTTCGACAACTGTCTCGTGTACTTACGTTATGTAGGTACGGTCAGCCAAAAAATTGGTCTACCACATTTCGACTCTATCAATCAGATGATAGAGTCGAAAAGTGGTAGACCATTTTCTTGGCTGACTGTACCTATACATTAATGTTCTACAAAGTCTATGTGGGTATGTGGTCAGTTCGTACCTCCAAAATCGGTCCGTGAATGTCAAAAACTTACAATGTTTAATATTAGGATGCCGTCCGTTTGGATGAATCCATTGTAACGGCATCCATTTGGAAGGCTCGTCAGTGGCCTGCTTAACTGACAAACTGTCTGAAAAGACTTATTATTGTGGCCTATAAGGTTAAATTATGTATCGTAGAGCTAATCTAGGCGTCTAATTAGACAATATGATATTTAAAACTTCCGCGTTTTGAACACATATTAACTCGTATTTATAGACGGTGTGAGTGACGTCTACCCCAAGATGGTGTGGACGGGGTGCTTTTAAAATGTGATGTCTACCCCAAACTTTTCCATACACTTTTCGTCGGGTAGGTAAGGTAAATGCACCAGTAGTCAGCCTTATAACAAAACTTCTATGTTCAAAATCGTATAATTCGCACCCTTATGGACCAATAGGTATCAATGTTAATAAAGTTAATTTTTGTTCAGGATAGAACTTAGTTGAATTTAACTTTTGGAAATATTTAATTAAATATAATTATAGGGCCTTTTTGCCATGCCAATAACAACAACAGCCTTTAGGTACCCAGTGCCCATCAGCCATCCCATTCTAATGGCTGATTAGTGGGTTCGAGTAGAGTGAGCTTATTGTCCAGTGGTCAGCCACAGGCTGACTACTGGGTATTTAATGTATTTCAATCAAATAAAGTCATAATAACTTAATTTTTTAAAGGGACCTGATTTAGCGACTTACACTTCATTTGAAAATAATTACAAATCGTAAATCCTATGGTCACCATCCCCCGGCTGACTTCTGGGTTACGGCTTTTTTTATATTACTGCTTCAAATCCAGTAGTCAGCCAGGGGAGGCTGACTATTGGATTTTGAACAAAAAAGTAAAATGTTACTTCCATATGGATTAATATTATTTTTTTACGTGTTTCAGATAGCTTAGGTATTAATTATTAGGTGAAGCAGTCCATATTCTTTTAAAAATAAATCACAATTCGGCTGCTAACGTAACCTTTCATGTGAGAAGACACCACTACTTTGAAATTTTTTGTGGATCATTGTAGAGTATTCGTTTAAAAATTAAGATATTTTTCAATTAATAGTTTATCAATCTATAATATTAAGTACCTAGTTTTGACATGAAGAAAAACTTTATTATTTACAGCCAAAAATAGGCAAGAAAGGCTGACTACTGGTGCATGGCTGAGCACTGGCGCCTTTACCCTAGTTGTACATTACTGTTTTGACATTTTGCTGGGACATGTTAGCCGCAACCACGACCAGTGAAACCTGTGTCGAAACGTCGGTAAATAAAGGTAATTGAATAAATTTCGCGTTAGACCCGTCTATAAATGTGAGTTAATATATCTAATTAGACGCTAAAAGTTTACAAGTTCAATAAACGGGTGTTAAAGCGATCGGTTAACGAGAACTGATAATTGCTCCACGCCCGCCGCCTACCGAATATTCATGCGGCACAGGCAAAGAAAACATAGACACAGTACGACACTGTATTTTTTAGGGTTCCGTACCCAAAGGGTAAAACGGGACCCTATTATTTAGGGTTCCGTACCCAAAGGGTAAAACGGGACCCTATTACTAAGACTTCGCTGTCCGTCCGTCCGTCCGTCCGTCCGTCTGTCACCAGGCTGTATCTCGCGAACCGTGATAGCTAGACAGTTGAAATTTTCACAGATGATGTATTTCTGTTGCCGCTATAACAACAAATACTAAAAACAGAATAAAATAAAGATTTAAATGGGGCTCCCATACAACAAACGTGATTTTTGACCAAAGTTAAGCAACGTCGGGAGTGGTCAGTACTTGGATGGGTGATCGTTTTTTTTTCCTTTTTTTGTTTTTGTTTTTTTGCATTATGGTACGGAACCCTTCGTGCGCGAGTCCGACTCGCACTTGCCCGGTTTTTTATACAGATATACTTAAACGAAATAAAATATTTTCATTGAAAGTAATGTAAGTTCTTCTTACAGATCACGGAAGAAAGGATGAGCGCGCTGTTACTTATTTGTTTTGTGTTACAGATCAACTTAATTTCGTTTCGTTTTTTAGGCACAAATCATTACTATGATCAAATTTTTAGACATAAATAAATAAATATTATAGGAAATCCTTACACAAATTGACTAAGCCCCACTATAAGCTCAAGAAGGCTTGTGTTGTGGGTACTCGGACAAAGATGTATATACTTTATATATACTAATACTTGAATACATAGAAAACACCTTTGACTCAGGGATAAATATCTGTGCTCATCACACAAATAAATGCCCTTACCGGATTCCTGGATTTCCCCCACTGTCTTCGTTAAAAAAAAGTAAAAAAACACTCTTGTTACCTACTTGCAAGCACTGCAATGCAATATCAGTGCCATTGCCCTCATCTACTCGAAGATTATCTGGAAGAGATCCCGTATAAGGATAAGTTAGCCTTTGTTCCTCAATTTGAGTAAATTGTGTTTTTACTTCTTTATTCCTTTGTTTTCAAAAAAAAAACGGGCAAGCAACAAGCTACTGTTTCTTCATACACTTTGTCCGCTTTGAGATTTACAGCCATAGCCGACCGTTAATAAAATGCACACTCCATGTTTACTGCCTCTCGGCTGCTACCGGCCACCATACCGTGGCGTGACGTTAAACCCCGCTTCTGCCAACTGCTTTCAGCAGAAAAAAACTTTGCTTGCATTTTAATCACTCTTGTAATAAGACTTCGTTAAGACACACTCCCAATGAGTGGAAAAATTAAAAAGAGGAACAGTGGTAGTCGCGGACTCGCCCACCGAGGGTTCCGTGCTTTTTAGTAGGTACTTATTTGTTGTTATAGCGGCAACAGAAATACATCATCTGTGAAAATTTCAACTGTCTAGCAAACGGTTCATGGCTTTCATGAGATACAGCCTACTTAGTGACATACAGACGGACAGTGGAGTCTTAGTAATAGGGTCCCGTTTTTACCCTTTGGGTACGGAACCCTAAAAACTCAACAAGTATCGAATACCTCGTAGGTACACTAAAAAAATCTTAAGTAAGTATATGATTTAGGGTCAATATTTCAAGATAAGTCTTGATTGAGCAATTCATGCGAGAAGTATCTTATATCTTTCGGAAATTGTATGTCGGCAATAGGTATTCTGATGAATAATAATTATAATAAAGCAATATTTTTAGTACACGGAGCAGCGCTGTAACATATAGTAGTGTAATTTGGTAAAAATAAAATCTACAAGAGTGTAGGTACTGTGAGGCTATTCCAACAACAATCTTGATAGGTAGCGAGATACAAAACTGGTAGGTTAGATCAAATTGACCACAGGTACTTATTCTCACCCCAGTAAACCCAGTTACGGTATATCAAGATACATAAGCTCGGCTCCTAGTGAACATGCAATTCTGTCCAACTGACTGTACTACGACTACGACGTATTATAGATTATAGATACCTCTTCACTAAATAACTCATCGGATCGTATAAGTAAAAGCTAACCACCATTGAAATATTCGATGTTTGAAATGAATAAGCGTCTTCATCGGCTCATTTTGTCGTCTGAACTGTCAGAACTTACGGCGCGATTCGGGAAATGAATAAGAGATTCACTAGATATGAAATAGTAAAGATATGTGACGTTCCACGACAAAAGCCGCGTCTCCACCAAGCGCACGCGCCCGCGAGGCAGCCTCGCGAGCCAAATGCTCGGTCTGTGTGGACGTGCCTCGGGGCCGCTCGGGCGCACGTTGGCTCGGCCGAGCGTGCCTCGGGGTCGAGCCATCCGCTGTCGGTAAATGCGACATGCTCAAAGGTGCCTCGGTGTGCGCTGCGCGTTCGGTGTGGACTGGTGGTGGTTTTGGCTCGCGAGCGCGAACATAGTTTAAATAATTATGAACTCTTGGGAAGACTGTTGGAGGGAAATGTCTAAATTAATGCATTTTTGAAATACTCTGTTTCGATACTTGAAATAAGAAATGCCAACTGGTATATGAGTCTCCGTTTACTAAAAATCTTATAAGTAGTTATTAAAAATCGTTTCTCTCACAGTTATTGATTCTCTATAACTTGCGTCGCATTTTTTTAACTTACTCAGTCAAAATTTAAAACAAATTTTTAAATTCTTCAATGCATGTAAAGTTATGTACGGTTTTATCAAGTTACAATTGTTGAAATAATGTACATATTTCCGTGTTAATTGCGACGCTCATAAAGTTTTTTTATCCACCAGCGTTTTGTTGGTATTTTTTTAAAACGCGAGTTTTTCCTCTTTTTTAAACAATAAGCCACCAGAAAAATTGCAGCAGCAGAAAATACACAACTATGCATCGTGATTTGCCTCGGACTTCTAATGGCTCGGTCTGCCTCGCGAGGCTCGCCTCAGTGTCTCCGAGCTAACCTCGAGGCTGGCTCGCGAGGCCAGGCTCGCGAGCCACGCATCCGAGGCTGCCTCGCGAGCGCGTGCGCTTGGTGGAGACCCGGCTAAAAAGGTACCATTGCCCCGGCCGAATATTGGAGCGGCGATAATAATAGCGTAAGCGCCAGCCGGCATAAGGTAGGTACTTACCTTTTGCCGTGGAACGTCACATTACTATTTCTTATCTAGTGAATCTCTAATTCATTTCCCGAATCGCGCCGTTATTCTGGTTAGAACAGTTTATGAATTTAATGTGGATTTTGTATTTGTCCTATGTGCTGAGCTCTCTGTGATAATTTCTGGTGGATCAAATTCATAATCTGCTATTACAATCAGAATAAGCCTCCAGGTCAGTTGCATTGTTGACCTTGTAGCCTTTGAGCTGAACTCGCCCGTAGACCCTTGGCTTAGAGGTCGCGCCGCCCGTGTCACCACGGCGCGTCGACCTGCCGACGTCACGTATACCTACATAACTAGGGGATAAAGGTTGTGAATGTCAGCTAGGTAGGTACTTTTTTGTAGGTGTGCATCATATCATATAACCATCCAGTAGGGCTAAGACGGTCGGCTCTTTATCATTTGTCACCATGTCTGTCACGTTCTAACCATTATGTAAGTGCGAATGTGAGGCATGGCATGACAGGTGATAAAAATCCGACCATGATACCGCTTCAGGACTAAGATATGATATGATAAAATGACAGTTCGATTGCATCATTTTGACCAACCGATCAGCCATTTTAGTATCACTTCACTTAAATGCTCTACTATATACATCATGGAAATTATTATAAATCGTTTTCCTTATCACCTCTTGATTGAATCTGTCAACTGTGATGCGTGGTTTTCGGTGTTATAATGACAACTATCTATCGATTTAACTACTATATGTCTAATATTTTTTTTAAGTACCTATCACATTAAGATAATTATAATTAATGTTTGTCGGGGTGAACAGCCGGTCGAGTTCACTTTGGCGGCGCGAACTTCGAACCCCGAACCCTGCTGAAGGGTACGGGTGCGACCTTTTTCGGGACGACTGCAACAGTGATCTTTTCGCAGGCGTGACGAGGTACAGTCGACGTCATAGATATGTTTATACTTTTCGCCTTACTAGGAGTAAGATGCAAAAGTGTAAACATATCTTTGAAGTCGACTGTACCTAACTAAAGTTTAAAGAGTTCCAAGGGTTCCGTACATTACCCGATTTTTAACAATGTATTTTTTATATTTGAAACGCGAGTGAATTGCCTTTAAAAACCCGTAGGGGTCGGATCAAAAACTAAGTAATTAGTCCGACTCACGCTTGATTGCATATTTCTAATAGGTTTTCCTATCATCTATAGGTAAAGAACAATTTTGTGTAATTTTTTTCAAAATTCTAGACCAAGTAGTTTCGGAGATAAAGGGGGAGGAGGAATGGTCATTTTTTGGCTATTTTGTTAAATAACTTCTGAACAGAAAGATTTTGAAAGGGATCATCCATTAATTACGTCACACGAATTTCTAGGTTTTTTGACCCCTCCCCCCTCCTTGTCACACTTGGTCACATTTTGCAAATCCCTCCCCACCTGGTGTGACGTCACATTTTAGGCAATTTTTTGTTTTCTACAAAATCGGCAATACTAACTCGGCATTATTTTTTTAATTAAAAATATTTTTGGTAAAAGAAATATTAGTAATACACAAAATCAATTAGGAACGAAAATTACCTATGTACTTCCAAGACTTCATTATTTAAATGTACAGCGAATTAAAAAAAATCGGTTACTGATAAATAGTGATGTAGTTAAAGTGACGTCACAATGTTTGTGACTCCCCCCTCCCCCATGTCACATTTTCTTGACCCCCTCCCACCCCCTAAACGTGTGACGTAATTAATGGATGGCCCCAAAGTATAAAAATCATTATTTTTTAATTTTCTCATTTACGCCTCAAAAGTGACCTCTATCTTTAAAATTCATTTGTTTACGTAAGATTTCCGTTTTGGTTTACGAATTTACATATGTGTAACAAATTTCAACTTCATTGGTTCATTACTTTTGGAGAAAATGGGCTGTGACAAACAGACAGACGCACGAGTGATCCATAAGCGTTCCGTTTTTATTCCTTTTTAGGTACGGTACCCTAAAATACACGTAATTCTTTGATTCAAATATTTATTAAGTATTTTATATTTTGCAATTTCACCTTGATTTTTAAATGTTTGTTAATTTTCACTATTATTCTAAAATTTATTTTATGTAACTTTTATGACGTGATCTTATGAAACGGGATCCACGTGGTGAAACATTATTACGCAAATTATTAAAAAAATATTTTATGTAAAATATATAGACGAAATGTGTTAATTTAATAATTGCTTAGCTTGTTAAAAATAAATTTAATATAATTTTTTAGCTGTAGTTTATTTTTCAATATACAATTTTTACCAATTTTAAAATACATACTTAACACCTTTAAATTAATATTTAATATTACGTACCTAACTACCCGTTTATTTCGTCGCGCGAACATCTCGAAAATGAGGAGTGGAGGGCTATGTTCTTTGCGTTGAATAAAAAGTATAAATATCGAGCCTTTTTTATTAAAAATATCCTCCTCTTCAATATTATTAATTTATACTTAGTCATGTTTTTTTTTTGAATAGTTATACCTGTATTTTACTTTCTTCGTATTCAAAATGAAAAAGTAGAGTAATCAATCTACTATAGTTGTGGGTTGTGGCAACATTATAAATTTTTCTTCTTTCCAAATTAAAACGTAAATATGTATTAATTACATCTCTTTTTTCCAATGCTAAAAAAATTACTATAAGCCATGCCAATTTTACGAGTAAGTACTAAGTACCCAATCTAAGAAGTACAGCGAGCTACAAAATTGCATGGGCACATTATAAATGCAATTCACTGAAAAAGTCACCATGCACTTTTGCATCTGGATGTTTTATAGCTCCTCTACACGATGGGCCAGCGCCGGCCACTCCAAGGGACGCAGCTATGCGGTAGAATGAGATAGCAATATCACTTGCTCCCTCTAACTCATAAATGCGTCCCTAGGAGTGGCCGGCGCTGGGCCATCGTGTAGAGGAGCCATTATATTGAAGATTAGGCCGAGCCACACCGGCTGCGTGTGCAGCACGTTGCGTGGCGTGCGCTGCGTGACGTGCGCAGCACCCCTGTCACACCGGGTGACGCGCACGTCACGCAGCGCACGCCACGCAACGTGCTGCACACGCCACGCAGGCGCACGCTGCAGCTCAGTCATGCGTGCAGTAAAATAAAATACTCCTGCGACAGTACCCACATCATGTTATTATAACTCCCGTTGCAAATGGATGCTGCTCACCTATGCCGCCATTGCAATTAGAAGAAAAAAATGTCTCATATTTGAATCGAGATAGTTGAGAGTACATAATATTGTTCACCGACGCAAAATAGTTCACAATACTTACAACAACCTTGTTTTCCAATAGTATCATTAATACCTAAAATCGATTCTTTCCCACAGGCCAAATTAATTTTTTTTAAGACGTATTTGTGGTAATCTTTGTGCTATGTTGTAAATATACATTCATATTAACGAAAGATTTTAATTAGTTTTTCTTTTATCACTGAATCCGTATTAAAAACCAGCACGCGCACCGGCCGAGTTGTAAATAAATACAAGTGGCTGCGCGTGTACACGCACAGCACCTATGCAGCACCGAGCTGTGCGCGTCCGAACCTGCTCGGTTCGCCCTCTCATAGGGAACGCAGTTAAACACAACGTCATCACTGCACGCAACGAAGCGACGTTGCCGCTCCGCTGCGTGGACGCGTGCACGCAGCACGCAGCCGGTTTGTCTCGTCGGAGCTGCGTTGCGTGCAAGTCACGCGTACGCGCACGTCACGCACACGTCACGCAAGCGGTGTGTCCTCTCTTATGAGTTTTCATATTATACAACGCAGCGGGACGCGTACGTGCACGCGCACGTCACGCACACGCATCCGGTGTGGCCTGGCCTTACAGTCACGACGAGGCGTATTAAGAAACGTTGAATAAGATTTCGATATCAGTTCGTCGCTACTTATATCGCCCGGTAACAAATTTTTAAGATTCATTTTAGAACTCATAGAGTTCATTCGATAGCGTGACGAGTTTTCGTGTTGGTTCTGACTATTATTGTATGGGATTTTGAACAGCCCGCCAAGCGGGACCTTTTGGAAAAATGACATTTAATGCTTGCTTAACGCAAACGCGCAGGTACGTCACGTCACGCTATTGAATGAAATTTACACTTGACCTACTATGTCAAATTCTGAAATGTATTAAAGTTTCCATCGACTTGAAACTCTTGGCAATGACAATGTGTCTGTGGGCGGAATCAATTGATTATTCAAGTTTGGATCCGTCAAAAACTCTGTAGGTATTTTTTTCCGTCTTAAAATTACCAAAGCATAAATAGTCCTTCATTGGCCGTAATATTAAAACAAGCACGATGTTGGATATAACTACTATCTTCTTGAGATAACTGTGGATATGTTATCTTTTAGTTTGCGTCATTTTTGGGCTCTTTTTGATTAATTTTTATCTCAAGCTCCATTGTTAAAATCGTGACATAATTATTTATACAATGTTTCAACGTTTTTGGCCAATTTACACGTTTATATCCAAATCAGTGGGACCAAACTAAACTGAAAAAATACCCGGCAGATTACGGCAGGTTACCTACCCATTTTTATTATTATGTCTAGCCAAAGCTATTTTTAGGCATAATAATATTGAATACTTTCGCGTTTGAACACATGTTAACTCACATTTATAGACGGGTCTATCGTGAATTTATTTTATTACCTTCATTTGAATAAAGATTATAAAATAAATTTGCAATTTCTTTAAATAAAAGTAATAAAATAAACTCGCGATAGACCCGTCTATAAATGTGAGTTAATATTTTTAGGTTTCGTTAAAATTACTTTATCAAAAGTAATATTTATTTCCTCAATTGTTCTCTTTAAAATATATGATTAATTAGTGGTTGTCAGCTGTAGTCCTCGCGAATCCGCGTAGGTCCACAATTGTGAAATAGGTACTTAAAAATACGAGAACAGCATTGTAAAAAAAGCCACATAATTATCGCGAGAATCGGTTCAAAAGTGCGACGTGTAAAAGAGAACAGCTAGACATTAGAGTTATTAAAGCATTTTTGCCTAAGGTTATATTAGAACGCTATCACTACCGGAAAATAAATAGGTGTACCTTTTTATCTACTTCATCTCTAAATTTAGATTATGAGTCTTACGACAATTTTGAATTGCATGATTTCAGCAACAATTTCAGTGAAATGATAAGATAAGGCGTTTTACATTTTGCATGATTCAGGTCAAAGGCATGATCGGAGTCAGCGTGGGACATATGCAGACACCCACATTTCGATACTAATATATGTATAACACGGTACACAATGCCGCTCGTACTCGCGTACCTTAGTCTACTGTAACTGCGGCGATTTGGTAAAGAATATTAATATTATTTTTCGTTTCCGAATGCGTCCCTAAGCGCAAGGAGGCACGCGCGTTTGTTTCTGATATCATTTTGACGCATCAAGTGGATAATTTTGGAATAGGTTCATCTCTCGTATCTCAGTCGGTCCCATAAGTAGGCCACAAAGAGTTTTAGGCGCTAATTTGTTTTTTATATTCTCAAAACTCTTCTGCCCATAACTCCTACAGCCTCCTGTAGAGGCGCTGGTGGCCTAGCGGTAAGAGCGTGCGACTTTCAATCCGGAGGTCGCGGGTTCAAACCCCGGCTCGTACCAATGAGTTTTTCGGAACTTATGTACGAATTATCATTTGATATTTGCCAGTCGCTTTTCGGTGAAGGAAAACATCGTCATTCGGGGTTGGAAGGTCAGATGGCAGTCGCTTTCGTAAAAACTAGTGCCTACGTCAAATCATGGGATTAGTTGTCAAGCGGACCCCAGGCTCCCATGAGCCGTGGCAAAATGCCGGGATAACGCCAGGAAGAAGAGTAGAGGTAATACTTGTATTGCTTGAGCACAAATCGGGCGGAAGCCCCCGGTGTAGACGTAGACCCACTGATCTCTGATCCCACTGTGTTGAGTTTTTTTTTAATTCAATACAATTTCACGGTAGGGGCCGATTTAATTATATATTTGGTCAAGCAGATCTTGTCAGTAGAAAAAGGCGGCAAATTTGAAAAATGTAGGCGCGAAGGATTATCGTCCCATAACTAGAAAATTTTAATTTCGCGCCTTTTTTTACTGACAAGTTATTAACCTAACCTACCTTACTTCCTTTTTGCCAACACAAATATATACATATGTTGCGCTGAAAATAACTACGTCTTTAAATCTCTTACCTATCAGAAACTACTATTTTTAGCTAGAGCTTTGTTAATTTCGTATCTGAATACCGTTGAAGCATGGGAGACTTGGGTTTAGATTCTAATCTCTACAGATTTTGCGAATAAGCCTGGCCGTCTGACTATCGTGATGTTTGAATGTAGACCTAAAAAACCCATTAAAATCATTCAGCGTCCCAAAAGTTGAATGTCAGTTCGCTGACAGACGTTGCGAGGGCGGGGGGATTTGCGGCGCGGGGGAGATTCGCGAAGAGGCTTCCGCGGGCGGGGTCAGCGACCTCGTCCCCTCCCGCCCCGGCGCGGGCGCGCCAATGTCAGGGCCGGTGCAACCGCGGTCAGCTGACGTCTGGCGACGCGCGGGGGGCGAGTCGGCGGGCTGAAGCTGCAGTCGAGCCTCGGCCTCCGCCCCGAGCGCACGCACCGCGCGTTCCCGACACATGTAGCCCCATACTGTAGGAGCGTCCCCGCGTGCTACCCAGGCGCCAGGGCTGTCCTCACGAGTCAGGTACCTGAAGTAGCGCGCGGAGCCTCTCTGACAAATCACATGGAATATTTCCAAGATTCGGAAGCCACCGCCGCACGCCCATTGTACTTCATCAGGTGCTCTGGTGATGACCGTTCCAGGCGCTTGTTGGAGTACACTTACCGTGTCGGCGGTTCTCGGCAAGTGCAGAACACGTGTTAGTGCACCACGTGGACCAGGTGAGTGAACAAAGGAATGAATCACCGGTTGATGACTGCACCACCCCCTCTCTGCCACACCCTCCTAAATTCGCACACATGCAAGTCATCGAACTGCCGAATCTGCACCAAAGCAGCTCAAACTGGTTATTGTGTATTTTTCGACAAGCCGCCGGCGTTTTCCTGTGCCATTCTTGCGGTCATTTATAGCCTGTGAACTCATTATTCTAGTGAGAGTCTTGTTAGGAGCGGGTATTGAATCCATTAAAAAGACATTACTCGAAGTTCAGCTGTCATAAAAACGTCTAGACAAAGAATTAAGAACAAAGCGCGAAACCCGAGTGTCGCTGTCCCCAATAAGGAGACATTTGCTTCGTATTACGCGCTCTATTAGATTTTCCGTTTGGTAGGCAAATTTCACGTGACGTCAGGCATTGCCATTTTTCAAGCGCTACCGAGGTGATTTCAAAACGCTGTCGAGAGCGATGCCGTCCTCGGGTGGGTACAAATTTAATTGTAGACTTTATACCGAGTAGATAAGGTTCCATTTACCTCTGCTTATCTGTGAAATATATCTTTGTCGAGACAGGCACCTAAGTAATAATGCAAACAGCCAATAAAAATACAAGTCTCGGGTGGATGATTCAGTGAAATGCGTCTTAATTGTTACTGTGAAGGTAACGAAGCGTCAGTTTGATTTCAAGTTTCTAAATTAATCAAAAATTATAATACATACATCACATTAGTTGGTCACGGAAGCTGTTTGCAGTATTTAAAATAATGGCTCGCACTGAGTGGGACGTGAATCATCCGGTCCGGACAAAGGAAATTTTCAGGACGAGCAGGATTTGACTATGTTAAACACTCTGTACGGAGCGGCGTGGAACTCGTCCACCTATTGAACATGTAGCTTCTTCAACAGTGTACATCTGTTCCGATCTATCTGGGGGTCCAGCCGAAATGACTATCGTGGATCGCCAAACGCCAAACGAAAAGAAAAAATGTATCGGGATGACAGATGCTA
Source organism: Cydia fagiglandana (assembly GCF_963556715.1). Classification (NCBI taxonomy): domain Eukaryota; kingdom Metazoa; phylum Arthropoda; class Insecta; order Lepidoptera; family Tortricidae; genus Cydia; species Cydia fagiglandana. The sequence goes on along the minus strand of NC_085932.1, from coordinate 15,649,104 downwards.
CGAAAAGCCACGTGACTATTTCCATACAATATTTACCTACGTTTCGATTTTCGATTAGAGTTTTCTATAAATGAATCGTCATCTTGGCTAGTTCCCTGTTCGGATATGATGGTCGATCTTGTCTACGTGACAGCGTGATAAAACGGCATCCGTCACTTTCAACCGCGCTCTGTTAAAAAGTGACGGATATTTTGTCACGTGGACAAAGCCAGTCTAATATCTTTTATATCCACAAATGTTATTGTTAACAAAATAACCTTCGTTAGTCTGGCAAATCAATTTATGGGTGACCCTTAAGGTGAAACCAAATCGGGCGCCGACTGCCTCATCTCAATAGGTACCATTTTTAACTCACAAATGAGACGATTCGCTTCAACCAAAACATTGATATAAATATGAAACAGCCGCTCTTACTTGGCTGTTACAACGAGTAAGAAAATATTGCCTTTGTTTATTTAAGTCTTCGTTTAGAAAATGAAGGCTTTGATTTTTTAGGGAAAATAGAATAAGGTAAATGTACGCTTCACCGAATGCTTAAGCCCTAGACTTACGTTTAATTTTTTTATTCGTTCTGATATTTTCTTACGAATATGTTCAATACTAAAATAGAAACATAGATAAATTTGTCCTCATTTAAACATACCTATAAATTACTGAAATGATTGGACGTGTATTAAAAACATTTTTAAAGTCATTTCTTCCAATTTCCTTGTTTGTACCGTTTACCGAACTAAGAAACGTGATTTGCACATTATACCGAATAGGGAGCCCGCATTACCGAACTAGGAAATAATTGTATGAAAATATGGTGTTGAGTGGTGCTCAAACTTCAGTAGTTCACTATTAAATCCCTACTATGCTTCGTTTTTTAGCATTATAAAGATGGTAAGCGATCTTGACGTGTCTTTTTTATTGAAATAATTCTTTTGAAAAATAAGTCAGTAAGTAAGGTACGCAACAATTATAAAACATGTACGCATATGTATAAAATAATTTGGCTGTTTCATAAATTTTGGCTGGTCCATTTTCTATGGAAGGGTAAAATTTTTTTCACGATTTCGGAGTTGGTCCCATAGTAAAAGTTGCTCAGTATAATCCCAAAACCTCCCTGGGAATGGGAATGTAGTTAATTTTTAGCCACCCTGTATGTGAACCCCGGAATTTCATAACAAAAGATAAAAGTTTAAAAAATCACAATCGCCCACGACGAGAGGAATCTAAAAAAAATTTTTGAACATCATGCTTCATTATTTTTATTATCCTATTCAGTTTTTTTGTCCACATTCCAAGACTATTATCAGGCGTCCAATAAGTATGTCTAAAGTTTGAAAAGCGCTGGCATTGAAATAATGGTCACAAAAAATAAACATATAAATATCGACCTAGCCGTTATCGTAATAAGGATGATATTCTCATGAACGTCGAATAGAAACATGGCCAACGCAAACATGAGTTCGGTAGCAGAGACCATGGGTACCATTCACCGAACGGCCGTTCGGTGAACGAAACATGGAAAATATGTGGAACCTATTTCGCGAACGGATTTTGAAAATAGTATTTTAATCGTAATCAATGTGGTATAACTACAAATCTCTGATTTAAACTTTCACGATTATTAAACATTATCAAACATTAAACATTAAGTCCCGTTGTGCAGTTTGATAACTACAAATCTATCATTAAATTTAATACTTGAATCCATTACAAAACCGTACATGTATAAAGTTCTTGTTAATACTGACGTAAAATATCTAAAATTATTGTTTGATAATAGTCTTGCCAAAAACCTTATTTTGATGCCAAAAAGTCGTAAAACATGAACATTTCAAACGCAGTTTTATAATAATCTATATAGGTTATTGTTGTTCGGCAATTGCTCATAAAATTACAAATACATTAAGTTATTTGTGAAATTAGGTAGTTAATCTAAATAGTTCGTAATCAACCATTAAAAAAATAATTTCAAAAACATACGCTTTCCCTGATTTCGGACGCTGTTCGATAATACCTTCCAATCAAATTGTCGGTGTACTCATCACCGAACTCACATTAAGCTTAATTTCTGATAATATGACTGCACTAAATTAATAAAATTTACTAAAATACACAAACTAATTAAGTAGTCACACTGAAAAACCATACTTTGAAACACAGAAATAAATTTAAAAGGTTTTATGACCTTAAGAAATATACGCAACTTCTTACCGATTTCTTTAAGGTTGCCCATACAAAGTGGCAATCGGGAGCAACGATCCGTTTCGATCAGTTGCCACGTCCCAACTGCGGGACAAATTGGCCGACTCTGAGGCATAGTTGAAGGGATAGGTATTTAACTCGTGGAAAAAAAATACGCAAGTAAATATCAGCTGTAAATAATCGACTTATAGCCTAAAATAGAAGAAATTCGGTGATACGGACGGATATTGAGCGTTCGGTGGAGCGTACTTTTACCTTACCACTCCTACATCGCCCTTGAAGATGTTCACGTGTACATTAAGAAAATACCTTATATGTATAATTAATTTATAAATAGGTATAGGTAGGCTCCATTGGGATTTGATTGAGGTACACGTGTGCTTATTGTAGGTATATATAATAGATAACTACAATTTATTAAAATCTTAATAGAAAAATCTAATATGTACAGTGTAAAATCTAATTTAAACTGCTGTAAGTCAAACTAACATTAAGGTAATTTTGTGGTTTAACTCAAGTATATTTACTTGTTTAATAGTCACTTGCGCGACATACACTAGTGCTTGAAAGTGGAGACCTAAACACCCCGACTAAACTACGTGTAGGTACTACTTAACTTACGTAAAACCGTAAAATTAGCTTAACAGTGTAAAATATTCCAACCATTTCATACACTAAAATTCGATAAACACACACATACACACTCTTACACGTACATTACAAATTTGTGACAGATATTTAGTTTTACTTAGCCAGACTATTAATAGTACATTGTGCAACGAGGGGGGTAAGCGAGATATTGTACACGAGGTTTATAATTCACGACAGCCGCAGGCTGGAGTGAATTAAAGACTCGAGTTAACAATATTCTTACCTCCGGAGTTACTCACAACGTTTTTTATCACACATGAGAAGAAAAAATAGCTTTTAAGCGAAATAATTATTAAATACGGTGACATTTCAAACATTCGTCAGCCATACTGTTATTTCTTGGCAAGTTAGGCATCGAAGGCAGAAACCTTCGGCATTCAGTCACGATTGAAAATTATGTAAAAATATTTTAACAGCTATTAAATTATTCCACTTAAATATGTTTAAACATAAACAAAAACATTAAATAATTAACGTCAGTATTTTAAAAGTAAAACTACCTTATAAACAAAGTATTTATTTATAACCAGACAAAGTAAATTTTATAGCATTTTTGGTGCAGCGGAGTGGTATTAACGAAATTGGTAATATAGATTATTCCAAGTGAAATGGTAAATTAAGGTTAATATAAACGTAATTAACTCTAATTAATCATTAGGGTTGAAATTGTTTATACCAATTCCGTTAACACCACTCCGCTGCACCGAAAATGCAATAAAATGTACGATGTCTGCTTATAACCTACTTGGGTCGTATGAATTAGTGACATAATCAAAAACCAGTGCGAGTCGACTCGCGTTCCGAGGGTTCCGTACATTACACAATTTTTAACAATGTATTTTTTTATGTGAAACGTGTCTTTAAAAAATCCGTAGTGGCGGATCAACAACTAAGTAATTAAGTCCGATTCACGCTTGACTGCATATTTTTAATAGGTTTTCCTGTTATCTATAGGTAAAGAACTATTTTGTATATTTTTTTCAAAGTTTTAGACCCAGTAGTTTCGGAGATAAATGGTGAATGGCAAGAGGGAGGGGGGTAAATGGTAATTTTTGGCTATTTATACTTACTATTAATACTTTGTTATCTCGTACAAAATCAGTCGAAACTCTGAAAGGGACTCGGAAACAGTGGTAGCACCCCTAGAGACTTTTGTCCAGGACTCTGAAATCTATAACATATCAAAATATTAAACTGAAAGCACATTTCCATACTTTAGGTCCGGGGTCCTTTACATATGTGTCAGGAATAAAGGCTAATTCGATTCATGTTCATAAGTAAGTATTGGGTACTTAGTTTATTTCTTGAAGGAGTTAATCTGGTTCTAGATAAACAGGTTGACGAATCTTGAGCTTCACGTGGTCATGTAAAACATGCGAGTCAAGGACCCCTCTCAATCAAAACTAGCAAATCAATCATTCAACTACAGTTTTTTGTATTTACCTCATTGTCTATCCTAACCTTTTAGCAGCCAAGGGCCACATAGTAGTTAACGAAGTTGACGCGGGCCACACTTTGTTCTTTGCGGGCCACAAGTGAGAGGTTCGCGGGCAGCCTGTTGCCGACCGCTGGTCTATATAGTAGTATATATAGAAGTACATATAGTATAAGACTTTTAACAAAGTGACCGTGAAAGAATCAACATATATATACTTAATTAAAACAGTTTTAAATGTTTCATGATCTTAATCAGCAATTGCACTTCACTAATTTCCAAGAGCATAAATTTTCCAGCATTTAGTTACTGTGTGTGTGTGTCTATAATTTTTGAATCCCAAGAGCTTAGAGCTCTTTTTATCCGGAATCCCATTAGATCTTGAATTGATAACGTTTCGTGTCCAAATTAAAGGTATTTTTCTCCAATATGCTCGGAAATGTTCACCTTACTGTAGCAAAAATAGTACGGGAAGTTCTTCGTTAATGTCAAACTCTAACTAAAAAACATCAAACTATCGCTGTCCTGTTCTAGCGGACGGGAAGTAAAAAAACACTACAGTAATAACTTATTACTGTAGTGTTTTTTACTTTTTAATAATAAAAAACGCAAACAGCCAATTATTATTGCCGCGAGCCGCTTCTACACGACCCGATCAGCTATCATTTCACGTGTATGCTCGTGCGAATACTGCTTAATAAAATCAAAGATTATTTTTATATTTTTTTTAAATCTCATCCGTGTTCATAAAGCTTACATAGTTTGTCAAAGGACTTTCTCATTTCAAACATAGACAAAGAGAATCATACTATCTTTGTCTTACACTAGTACTAGCACCCAAAAGAAAAGGATGGGTGTAGTTTTCCTGGTTCTTACTGACTGAAAAGTTGGTTTGACAAACTATATTGCGCAATTATATTGAATGAACGAATATTGAATGGTACTGAATGGCAGAATAAGTTTGTGCCTTTAACTTTTAAAAATTAATTAAAGAGGGAAATTGTTTTTGACATTTTGGATGTGAAGGTTTGATTTGAGTGATGCTTGATGCTTAAATAATAATTATTTTAGCTTATTTCCTCGCATGTTTGGAGAAAAGCACTATATATGCCTCGGCAGGAATAGCAATTCGTGGATTCGTCTTCTTTGTCGGACTCCGCTTCGCGTCGTCCGACAAAATCGAAACTCATCCACGAATTGCCCTTTCCCGGCCTCTGCAATAATGTACTATTTCTCAAAAATGGACGGCAAAGTCGACTTTGCCGTCTAAAAAATAGGTCGCGAAGCGCGGAGTTTATGGTCAGTCAAAAATTAAAAAGTTAAAAACATTGCAGTCTCGATTTTGGGACTACAATGTTGCATACAAATTCCATTATTTGTCGAGTTCCAAACTTTTTAAAAGTTGAAATGGCCATATCAAATGAAGGCACAGGCCCATTAAACAGCCAAACAGATGATTAGTACCGCGACTATTTAGCTGTCTCAAATAGGTTGGCGTATTTTCGGCAGAAAAATACACTTCTATTTTTTTATAAAAAAAAATAAAAAGGCGGCAAGGGCTTTTCTCTGTGAAAATATATACGTAAGAACGTTGCTTTTGTAAAATATTACTATGATATAGACGTGTGCGCCGATTAAGAAATGATCGGCGGCGGCGTTTGCCAAAAAATCGGCGGCGGCGGCGTGTTTTCGGCGTGAAATCGGCGTGACCTTGACTTTCAAGTTTCTTAAGAAAAATCATTAAATTTGTTGTTTTTCTTGAAAATTTGATCAATGCAGGTTGCTGGTCAGTGAACTACGTATAGTTTGAATATGCTGTGAGTAAAATAGGGTTTGTAAATGAATATAGGATATGTATAATAACTTGATTTCCCTAATACTGGCTTGCATTAAGAGGTTACCTGGTCCCAATGACCTTCGATCCGATCTGTAACTCTCCGTTTTCTCAAGCTTTCCATGGCTTAAACAATTAAAAATGACGTACTTTAACAAAACAGAACTCCACATAACGTTGAAATTTGCTAAACATAGTGGACTGCTTCTTCTCTTCTTCTTCTTTTTAGCCCTTTTCAATCTTTGAGATGTAGGCCTCCTTCAATTTTTGCCATTCTGATCTATTTTGTGCCCTTTGTGTTCCAGCTGTTCTTTTGATGTCGTCATACCAACGCATCGTTGGTTTTCCTACTGGGCGTGACTCTCCCCAAGGTCTCCACTCTACTAGTGGACTACTATGGCTTCTTTTTAATAGTTTTGTTATCGTACAAGCACCAGGCTCACTGAAACGTATCTTCTTCCTAGTTTTCTCGTTGCTGAGGATCGTGACATATATGTAATTTGTCTCCATTTCGTGCGGTCATAAGCCATGTGGACTGCACGGTGCAGACTTCCGCAAGCCGACCTCTTCATAATCTATCTCACACATGTTCCAACTCGAGCACGTTTACCTTTCGTTCGGCTTTAAATTCATGTTTCTCCACATCATGCGGTGGATAATATGTCCGAAGAATCTAAGGGCTCACCCATGGCATCTTGGGACGAGCTGACTGGCGATATAGAGCTCTCTGAGAAAGGAGGGGTTTGTTCTTCTAGCTGTCCAAGATATAAGCAGCAGTTTTTGTTCGTTCGTTAACAGTAGACTGTGAATACTTAGGATTATTCAGTTACTTTAATTGGTGTGTCAAATAGCTTCTGCAACTGGCTATTCAGTTTCATTTCCTTAATAATTAATGTATATTTGACAACTGTATTAAATAATACAAAAAAATCCATATTGTAATCGAAAAAGCAAATTGGAATAGCTAATTAACAACACTCAAGGTCACGCCGATTTCACGCCGATCATTTATCGGCGGCGGCGGCGTGGTCAAAAAGACCGGCGGCGGCGGCGCGCCGGCGCGGCGCACACGTCTACTATGATATTTATATTTCTTGCACCATTTTTGAGAAAAGCACTATATATGACTCGGCTGGAAGGCTACTTGCTGGCTTCGGATTCAATTAAACGGACTCCCAAGGTCGTCCGTTTAAAACGAATCCTGAGCCTGCAAGTAGCTACTTCCGAGCCTCGACAATAATGTACTATTTTTTTAAATAAAAAGGAATTTTCCAAATAAGTCCAGCTGTCTTCAAATAATCGTGCAATATACAATGGATAAGTTTTTAGCAAAATTTTCATTAATTGGTACAACACTTAACTTCCAAGATTTGACCCACACTAACAAAATAGCATACATGGCAAGTAGGGAATGCAAATCGGTTATTTTCGGTTATTTTTTGTATGGAAATAATCGGTTACTAACCGAAACCGCGGTTATTTCCATACAAAAAATAACCGATTTGCATTCCCTAATGGCAAGGCAAGTTAAATAAATGCTTGGAAAAAAGACAAACTGAAAACCTTCTCCGTTTTAGTCAGATTTATAATTTTTGTCATGTACGTTTGTATATTCCGTTTTCATCACATTAACACCCTTTTAAAGTAAAAACATATAAAAAATTAAGCATTATTTTTATTCCTCCTCACGCTTAGAACTGAAAACAGTTTTACGATCCGTTACACTTACACAATTGTGGGGCCAAGACAACCTTTTTTACCTCCACTTATGTATTTTTAAGCTATGAGTATCCATTGTACAGTCTCTGTTTAGTATAATAAATTGTGTGTAATATCGTCTCTTCTACCAGGCATAAGAATACTTCATTTAATATTTGTGTTTACTTACCTTAAATTATTCTGCTCTTTGCCATTAGTTCATCATCATCATCATCATCTCAGCCATAAGACGTCCACTGCTGAACATAGGCCTCCCCCTTTTTTGGGGGGTGAATGCCATAATCGCCACGCTTGGCAGGCGGGTTGGCGATCGCAGTCGAGTACACCGAATTTGAGGGACACTGCTGCCCGTCCACCGGTGGTCTTGGACGTGGTTTAAGGACATACCCAGGTCCTGGACGTAGTTTAAGGACATACCCGGGACCGGGGCCGGGACATGCCATTAGTTAATATACAGTGAAACCTGGTTAAGTGGGACCTGGATAAGTGCGAAACCTCTATAGCTGGGATTCATGGTGCGGTCCCGACACTTAGCACTGAATTACCTCTGTTGCTGAGATAAAACGAACCTCTATAAAGCTGTGCTTTGTAGTAGTAGCATAAATAAATACAATAAATGCCACGAAAATATAAAAGCTTTATAATCTTTTTACAATATGTTACAACGTACTAGAATCTGTGCGGAAATAGAAGAGTCGTCGAATGTGTGGGGCCTGGGGCCCAATACATTCTCTCTCCGCACAGAATCTACATTATTTAGCACAATCGACTGTAAAACTTGTTTAATGTGATATTTCTGAAATAGGCACACATATGTAACTGCGGTACAGATGTAGTGCATATTTGTTTTCCATCGTATTTTCTCGGAAACGTTCGTATTGGTCATGCTACTTCAATCAACCTCAGTAGTTTTTGTACCGAGACTGACTGAAATAGCATGACACGTTCAATACGTTTCCGTCAAAATACGGTAGAAAATAATTATGCACTACATCTGTAAATAAATAATTATGTTTAATAATACTTATTAACACCGTGCAGCACAAGTTTAAGACTTATAGCTAACAACGCACATTGTGGAAAATTATTAGGAACTTACAATGCAATATGGTAGGAAGATAGTCGTATGACGTTGCTCATGTCGCCTTTGCTAGTCTGTCTTATCTACAACTTCAAGAGACTATTCTACTGTTTTAACTTTGTACCGCTTACTTGTACTATATTATGTGATTGTCTGACCAAGTATTTAATGTTAACAGAAACATAAAGAACTCGAGTAAAATTCGATATATCTCGGCTTGTTTTTGTTTCGTTGGGTGTCACTTATTGCTTTCATTGGAAATGTTTATCTTTACGACTAAAGTGGGAGGATTCCTAAAAGGGTTTATTGATTTATTGACAGCTTATGCCTCACTGCTTAACGAAAATTTGCAGTTAATAAGTAAATTGACTTTTACACGTTTTAGACAAGAGTAAATGCCATGACAAAAATAACACGGAATAAGATATTTGCAAGGGCACACTCTGATCAAAACTTTACTACATTAATATTGGCTCAAAGGAAATAAAAAAACAACATGTCTTACACGCCTAATTTTATATTTTCAGTTGTATATCGTTACGCGGAATACGTATAATTATATGTAGTATAAAATAGCCAGTGATATAACCGAGGGACGTGACGACCAACATTATAAACAGAAATAAACTTTCGTATATATCAGTAATTGAGGTGAAACGTTAAAACCAGCTCGATGACCTTATCTTCCGTCGTTTTTTTTTTTCAATTTCCCTATATTTGGCGAGGCGTGCCATTTCTTTTGTTCCTTTTCTAATTTCCTGGCTTTATGTCTACTCTTTAAGTATTACTTACCTAAGTAGTACTGGTTACTGTTACTTTGCGCCCATACCAAAACAGAGAGAGATTATAGAGAGTGTAGATTCCAAATTCATTATATTTTTTATTTTCTAGAGTCAACTTTATGTCGACAATAGGAGTTAAATGCAGATTAACTGCAGCGAATGAGCGTCGCTTTACTTGTTTGTTTTAAAAACTTTCATTGATAAAAATAAATATTATATCTCATGTTGTCCCATGTTGTTGTGAAGAAATGTTGAAGTAGTAATCTAAATAACTCGGCCAAAATAGCTAGAAAATAGTAGAAATTACACATATCAAGTTATGAAATGTAAGTTTAAGTAAAACCTACGGAACTAAGAACTATGACACAAACTAAAGCGGCATTATGACGGTTTAGCACGCGCCAATTTGTACTCTTGCCCTATTCAAGGGTTCCCTATCTTGGCCACCTTATCACTATATTTTACAATATTTTAGATAAGTACCTATTGCTCATTGCGCGATGTTCAACTTTTATGTACGTATATTTAAATTATATCTATTATATGCATGGGTTTCGTTAGTCTAGCTCTAGCGAATTTTGACAAGCATGTATTCATGCTACTAGAATGATATATTTATCATATGCGATCATATACATTTATGATGATATTGATTATGCATAATTAAGTACATTAATTTAGATTTAGTTTAAGTTTTCTAGGTTACTTGGTTATTTAATAATGTTTTTTTTTAAGTATGTATATTAAGTTCGTATGCACTAATAAATCAGTACATTAATATAACCTGGAAAATGTATGATAACGTCATTAAATATAATGCAGGATTTATGATACTGGAATCCGGATTAAGAAATGGACTCTTTTGACGCCTACGACTTTTAATAAAGAAAAGTGGTAAATAGATGTCTACTTTTTAAACTTTTTGCTTTATGTAAATTACCTACAGTACCCGTACAACGAGTCACTGACAGTGTATACACTGACATATACGCTAACATCTACGTATTTTATTTCTATACATCTTGCTCGCACTAATATGCCACTACGAGCGAGATACATAGAAACTATAGAAAGTAAGCTACGTTCACAAAAGCGTCCAGTGACAAACTGGTAGTCGCTGTACGCTGTACAGTAGAAAGCTAAGTTATGTATTTCCTGAAACACTCATAAAGGCAGACATTTTCAGTGTGATGAAAAAATATTGTATCTTTTTATGATCAACAAACTAACTGGTCGGGTGAGGCGGCTACAATTACTATTTCTTTTACATACATACATAATTTGGCTCAGTGACCCAAAGAGGATCTTGGCCTCTGACACAAGAGACCGCCATTCTGCCTTATTCTGCGCCACTTCACGCCAGTTGGGTATTCCGAGGGCGGACAGGTCTTTTTGGGCTTCGTCACTCAACGTCCGTCTGGGACGCCCAGACGGACGTTTTCCGCCCGGATGCCCCACATACGCTCTTTTCACAGCACGATCCTCCCCCATCCTCTCCAGGTGACCAAGCCAGCGGAGTCGTGTGGCTTTGATCTCGCCAATTATATTAGGCATCGCAACCAGCTCCTCTAGCTCCCTATTTTTTCTTCGCCTCCAAGTTCCATCCTCCTCTCTGATAGGCCCCAGAATCTTCCACTAGATTTTCCTCTCCGCCACTAAGAGCTTGCTCTCTTCTTTCTGAGTCAGCGTCCAAGCTTCACATCCATACATCAAAATTGGTCTACTTACAGTCTTGTAGACTCGAATCTTGGTTGGTCTACTGATCAGCTTGGACACTAAGATTCGATGGAGCGCTGCCGAGCATCTTAGGGCCTTTTGGACTCGAATATCTATCTCTTCCTCCCTTCGGTTGGTATCAGTTGCTGTGCAACCAAGGTACCTAAAATGATCTACACCTTTGTAGGTGGTTGCTCCGACTACTAGGTCTTCTCTTTTCACTCTGGTGTTCTTGTACCTTTTCATTTGGAGATATTCGGTTTTCTGGTGGTTGATTCTGAGACCTATCTTCTTCCCTTCCTGCTCCACAATTCTAGCCACGGCCTACAGGTCCCTTTTATTTTGAGCCAATAGCCCCAGGTCATCAGCATAGCCAATGATCTTATGTCTGCCGTTCAACCCCGTGCCGTGTTAATAAAAATAAAAATGAATGGTCACAAAAATTCATATACATATTTCATTATTTGTAGGTATTTAATTTGTTGTAAAAAAGCTGTTTTAAGTACAGTAAAATGGGGTGAGGTGGGTGAAATTTGACTTTCAAACCTCGATAAAATTTTATTTTTACATGTGAAAACTGAATGGTGTATATAATAAGTGGTTCGGACGTTTGTATTTTAGTTTGTATTTTATTTTGGGTAGTTCCTTTTCATAACTTTGACGATAAAGAGGAAAACCCACCTCACCCCGTAGTGCCTCGTATTTGGTGTGAGAGGGTTTTTCATACAAAGGTGATTTTGGAAGATTGTTGGATCGATTTTTTTTATTATGCGTATTACTATAGCTCCATTTTAAATTGGAATACATTATTTTTGTAGCAGTAGCCTTAAAAACCCTTCTCACCCCCCTCTCAAACCTACTCTCCCCATTCATAACCCACCTCTCCCCGCGAAACCTACTCACCCCGTTTTACGGTACCTACTCAAACTGAAAAAGGGGAGTTGTTTGTCGAAGACATTTATGTAGGTATAAGTAGCATTAAGCCCTTATTAGGCCCTGTATCTTGACTTAGGTAGGTATATAAAATAATAATAAAGTTTATACTGTCTGTAAAAGAGTGATCTCGCAAATTTGCACAGGCAAAGCCAGTATGCGGCGAGTTGAATGGAAGCGCGATGACCGTGCCAAGTCAAAATGTCGTGTTTTCATACAAGATTTACCGTGACATACGGCTATTCGATTCGGGCAGCAGCGCGGGTCGGCGCGCGCGCAAGGACGAGGTCACGCCGGTGCTTGGGCCTCCCGTCCATTAGCAGACACGTCACGTCCGTCGTTGCCAAAATGTGCTAGGCTCAAATTCAATACAATTTGCCTAGCGCGATGTAGGCCAATATGTGACGTCCTACGGGTAAAGGTAGCTATTATTAACGCCGCTCCAATATTATTGCGGCGCTATGCGACGTAAGCGCCAGCCGCCATAAGGTACCTTTTGCCGTAGAACGTCACATATTAGTGTACCTAACAGAGCTAATATCAGGTTAAGTTTTCGGCTGGTGGAACAGGGATGAAAAAAAAAATCACATGATATTTGAGTATTTTTTACGTTTTTTTTTGTCATAGATTTTATGATATTCAGTTGAATGAAATGAAAAAATTAAAATGAAAAATGATTTATTTACTAAGGTAATGATTATATAATCTATTTAGCTGATTATTTAGTGGTTTCTAGGCGAGTGTTGACTATGCCATTTCAATGGAATAAAATCCACTCGTTTTGTGAAATTTGACAAAACGGTAGAGTTGAACCAAGATAAGTCTGCAACGATTTTGATAGCATACCCAGTGCAAGTGTTATTTTAAACATCAAAATTCTATGATATTATGTCGTATAAATGACACTTGCTATCAAAATCGTTGCAGACTTCTCTTGGTCTAACTCTACCGTTTTGTAAAATTTTGATAATGACAAACAGATTAATCACTTCTTGGTCAATGTTCTGTTATCTATTCTCCAATAATCATAAATGATACAAGCGCTACGTATCAGCTTACCTACGCATATTTGCAATACCTAGTAAAGAGTAAATTCTCTAAAAAACAGTAATGAATTCTATATCTAATTATTTATCTTATTTTTATCTATTATCTGCTGGCACAGTCACAATTACACATTCTCGTATTGTCTCAAAAACGTAAGACTAACGTACTGTCTCAAAAATGTAGGAAATGGTTTTAAGAACCTTAAATTTTCTTCAGTAGGTAGATTTTATACACGAGAATTATACAAACAAATTTAGGTTTAAAGTCTGTAGTTTTATACCTATTGTATATATCGATAGGTACTATTATAGGTAATATACTGTATCGTCTGTATCGGTGTAGTATGTGTGCACTGTATTGTCAAATGAAGTATGTAGACAGCAAGCTATGGCTAGCTAGCGCTCAGGAATTAGAAAGCTATTAGGTTTAGAAAAAAGTAAAAAACGCCCGCATATGATTGGTCTATTTTATTAGATCTATGCGCACGCTATCTTCGCGTTCCGATGCGCGTGTACGTGAAAATAAATTTAGATTGCATGACGTTACCAAGGAATGCTAAATATTGAGTTTAGTTAGCGGATGTTACTGAGAGAAAAGTGTATGAAGCTCGAAAAATAGTACCTACTCACGCAAATCGGCCATGGACTTAGAGTTATCGGCATACCCACTGAACACTGACGGCTGAGCACAAAGGATTTCGTCATATAAGTACCTACTCAAAAATAATTAGAATAATTACATGATTTCTGTTTATGAGATTTTTTTATATATATTTTTATTGCGTAATACTGCAGTCTCTACTACGAGTAAGAGGGAATTTGTTGAAAGAAAACAAATCGTATGACAAAATTTACAGAGATATTTCTTTAAAAAAACAGTCAGATATTTCGCCATGTCAGGAAATGTTTAATCTATTTATTGCCACTAAAATATATACTAACAGATTTTGATATGTTTCAAAGGAAAAGCAAAACTTCCCGATGTTCACTCGCTATGTGTTATCCACGCAACATGACACGGGAAGGAACTCGGGCTCCGGCTGAAACTGCAGGATTAAGGTATGTAATGAGACATTTGTATGTTTAGTGTTTACAACGATTTCCAAACCCAGGCGACCGTCGATCAATCAGCAATTTATCATATTTAATTTTCTTATTTAAGTTTCATCGAATAAATACAGTTGTTTAGGGACTTTATTAGTTTAAGTCAAATCGATGACATGTTAAACTTTAAATATGACATCCCTCATCATATAAAAATATAATATGTAATATAATATAATAAAAAAAATATATATAATATAATATGTCATCGAGACGGCGGGGCCTTGGTGTGCCGAGGCCAAAGCCTTTATTAAGGATATAGGGCGACGTTTAAGGGATAGGGGCTGCGACCCTCGCTCTGGTTCTTTCCTTGTCCAACAAATATCACTGGCCATTCAGCGGGGTAATGCCGCCAGTATTTTTGGCACATTTGATCCGGGAAACAATCAGAGTGGGGGGCAATATATTATTTGTTAAGTTAGTTTTACTCATTCTTAGATTTATTTTACTTTATAATTTGTATGTTTAATATATTGTAATCTAAATGTTTATAATAAATTTGAGTATGTAGCAAAATTATATCTATGTATGGATTTTTATGTTACGAATACATTTGACGTCCCCTCCCCCGCAAAAATCAGCAGACTGTTTTGTACTAAAAATTACAAACAGGTCTCCGTTTGGTTATATCATCCAAGCGTGCAAACCTACTAAGGTTGCACTGGTTGTCTGCGTTGAAACCTGCATTTTATTATTGCTTATAACTATTTAAATTAAAGTTAGTTTGCTTCTATACAAAATAATTACTTACAACAGATAGACAGACGGACATCGTCACCGAACACCGAATCGTCTTGGCCATCTGGACGCCCCTGGAGAGACCAAATGCAAAAAAAATCTTAGCGAACTCGGCGCCGTCGATGGACAGAGAAGAGAAGCATCGGATCGCTGCGCCACAGCAGTAAAGTAAGTAGATAGTAAGTATTAAAATGGACTGTTGTCTGAGAAAAACTGTAAAATTGTCTAGTTTTAACAGTGCCTGCACGTCAATTGCCAAACCTTCTTTCGGTTAGTTTCGATTTCTAGAGTCTGAATGTTCTTAACATTGAGTAATAATTGTAATAAATAATAATCTGTATAAATAATGGAGATACAGTTCTGCAAGTATGAAATGTTTTATTGGAAATATCCTCCTATTTAACAATGTGAATTTTCGTTTCTTAAATATGAATACTTTTTGAGACTTAGAGAATATAACCAAACGGAGTGGTGTTGACGTTACGCATACACATGCGTAACGTCAACATAGCCATGTCAGATAAACGTCAGTCCATACATGTGTTTGACATGTGGTTGACCATTGGCCGCCTTTTTTCGACAGAGGGGAACGCCTGGTAGTGACCACTCCGTTTGGTTATATTCTCTAAGTCTCAAAAAGTATTCATATTTAAGAAACGAAAATTCACATTGTCAAAGAGGAGGATATTTCCAATAAAACATTTCATACTTGCAGAACTGTATCTCCATTATTTATACATTTTATTCAACGCTGAACACAGCCCTCCGCGCCTCATTTTCGGGAAACGAGCGCAGCATGAAAAAGCGGTTACGTAACATTAAATACAATTTTAAAGGTATTAAATATTCATTGAAAAAAAAAATTGTGTATTTATAACATGTCAACAAATGTACTACTTGTAGAAATTCATCTTAAAATTATTTTTTCTACAAGTTAGGCAACTGTTAATTAGCAAAATTTTCTCAAACTTCCTTCTTTAGTGAAAACGACAAAAAATGTACAAATAACCATCGTAAAATTGTGTTGCCTTCCAGAGCTGTTTTCAGATACATTATACAAGTTATTACGTTATAAAAGTTATAAAAGTTAAAAAAAACGAATAGTTTGGTTATAATGTTTTTTAAGTTTTACAATTTTACCTTGGTTTTTTCGATTTTTGTCAAATTTCTATGTTATTCTAAAACTTATTTTTAGCAAAGTATTAACTTTATTAAAACTTTTGTAATGTGATCTTATTAAACATTTATATGAGAAGGGCTCTACAAAGCGACAAAATTTTTCGATAGTTATTTATAAATTTTTTTTCGTTTTCATAAAGCAGGAAGTTTGAGAAAATTTTGTTAATTAATTAATTTGCTAACTTGTTGAAATAATAGTTTTAAGATAAATTTCTACAAGAAGTACATTTGTTGCTGTGTTTTTAATACATCGTATTTTTTTTTTATTTTTCAATGAATATTGAATACCTTTAAAATTGTGACGTTCCACGGGAAAAGGTACCTTATGAGGGTTTCTAGTTTCGGAGTTATGAAATGTTTTGTAAAGAGGTGAAAAAACGCTCAATTTTTTTTTATTGTGTGATCTCAAACCTTAATGCGTAACGTTTGTTTACCTGTTTTTATTTTTGTTATAAGTTAGTTATAAGCCTAGTAACGTCGTCTCAGAGTTTAGTAAAAAGGTACCTTATGGAAAAAAGGTTGAAAATTTCCAAAAAAACTAGTCAATACGGGAAAAGAAGTTTGGTAGAGAACTGTATTAGCATTCTGCAAAACTAATTTGATAATTTCAGTTCTGGTTGGGGCCCCTAGCAAATATTATAACCGTACATCGACCGACATTATAAATCCAAGTAGCCTGCTATTATACTAAAGTTACTCTCGTCAAGTCTTTCTTAACTAGAATAATCTTCATTTGGTTTGGTCGCATGCAATAAATCAGCCATTGGTTTGCTGAAAAATGCCAATACCCGACGCATTACCTTATGGAATATCTAAGGTCATTGAACCTCAATGCCGCTTGTCTTCAATGGCAACCAAAATATATTATTGATAAGAAATAGACGATTTATAACATCTTTACCCCAAAATATTATTAGTTTATCCTAACTGTTCCATCATCATCATGCCTCATCATGTAACTTAACCACAAGGTACCTTTTCGTTACATACAAATTATTGGTCTTTTTTAAGATTATTATGACGAAGAACCAATTAAATTTGTGGCAGTTTAATGTAAATTAATATTTTCTATTCATAAAAGATAAAAGCTTCAATGTGATTGATGTTTTGTAGTGATGTATTATTAGATTTATTTCCATAAGGTACCTTTTCGTAAATGTATGGAGCAAATACTGTTATTGTTATGTAAGTGTAAAGTGGCATAAGGGGTTAAATATAGTATTTAGTTGGGGTTTTAGGATTTATTTCATTTGAATGACAGAATTTCTTTCATATGTGCTCAGAAAAATTGATTGTGTGTTACATTAAAAGTAAAAATATTCAATTTTCTGATTTTATATGAAAAAGTCAGAAAATACATTTTCACCTCTAAATCGGTATTGTTTTTTGCTTAAACTGTCTCTCAGTGTCGTTTTCTAATAGATAAAATTTAAATCTTGAGAGCTCATTGCAATCAATCGTCAAAATGAAATAAAACTTTATTTTCAAGAGACTGGTTAGTATACACATAAATCAGTCGATATCAAAGGTTTCTATTTGCATTACAGAACAAGTCGCAACATTTTTTTAATCTCAGATATATAAGGTATTATTATTTGTAGTCAACTATGTAACTTACTTCAGGAACATAGTTTTTTAGGCGGCTAAACTTAAAACTTCTCTATCGTAAAGTTGCTCATTTCACAACATTATTTTCAAAAAATCATATCTCTGTAACTACGCAACTTAGGAGGTTGATCTTTTGTGTTATCGATAGCTTATTTATTGTAGATTACTGGGGTATGCATAACTCCATACCCGCCATAAGGTACCTTTGACCGTGGGACGTCACAATTATATTTAATGTTACGTAACCGCTTTTTCACGTCGCGCAATACATTTTTCTAGACATCATGACGAATGTAATGAGGTATTACACGTATTTTTAGTAGCTTTATCTTTATTTTTCACCGTTTTCAGGATCTCGAACAGACTATTAAAAAAAAACATGATATCTAATACAACCTATGTTTTGTCGGCTAATATTTTATATTTTTCGGTTTAAAAATATTACTTGGATCAATTTATAGACAATTTTAGTATCCAAAAATTGTAAGTGTGAACTAAATTTGTAAAAACGCGTTCCTAAAATCCCACATTTGAGGATCAAACTTTCAACTTGCGTTTTCTCGAAACTATGTAACCATGTATATAATTTAATCTAACACAAGTTATAAGTACGTGCCTACATTAAAACCTACATCTTGAAGCTTAAATAATATGTATACCTCACTATCACGATTCGCGAGGCATCTTAGTCTTAGGTTGGCAACAGCGCGTCGTCACCCTGTCGCGGGAGGGGGTCGAAAGGGCCCGGTAAGGGGCCGCGGGTGGCTAGGGGGCTGGTTTACCCGACCTTACACAACCTTGTTGGCAAGGTCAGTTACAGCCTCAGAGGTGCCTTCGGCTTTTTTCGCAAAAATGTCTTATACGGTTGATCCTGTTATTCGGAAGATATTATTGTTTTTGTGATATATTTTCGTTCTGGAAAATATTAAATAAATATTGCCTTCAATGTACGCTGACATCAATGTGTTTGACATTGCTTGTCATTGTCACGCTTTAAACATAACAAAATTTGCTATACATTGCGTCTTAGAATAAAATTTAAAGTGTAATAAAAATCAAAACATAAGTTTATTTTAAATTGCTGAACAAATATTGGTCAATTTTAGGAGTACATCCTACTGTTTAATTTATTGCTCCTGTTACAGGAAACACCCGGTATACCATAATTAATTAATTATAAAGTAGGTACTTACTCAACTCGTGGTACTATTATTTGATTTTATGAGGATGCCACATTTTCGGGCCCCTAGTCTCAAATAGTTCTATGGATTCCCAAAAATGGTTTTGGACAAAAAGAAAAAAAAATTGCTTCCATTTTATCTAAGCCAACAAGATCTCCAGTACATATGTCGTGATGCGCTCGTCATATTTTTACAGCGCCTTTTTTTTTTGCATTTGAAGATTAGGAACTAATTACTATTAGAAGTACTTATTAGAAGAAATTAAACTATTTTTAGAAAATATTCGTCCTCTGCTATCGCAGCAGGTGCATTGACATAGATATCTAGGGACTGGCTTTACAGGCAATAATAATGAGGCATGACAGGGGCCAGTACAGCGGTGTGAAACCGCTGCAACGCGATTGGTTGATGAGTTCGCATCACGCGCGCGATTGGTTGACTAGTTGGCATTACGAGCGCTATTGGTCGCAACTAGTTGCGTTAGACTGCGTGATTAGCTGGAATTCGTGAGTAACACCGCTAACTAGTACTATTTTTAGCGCCCCATTAGCCCGTCCTTAGATATTATACGTCAATGGGCAGGTACCTGTATCATTCGGCCACCGGAGTACTATTAGTTATTCTGTGCCTCTGTGTCAAAAGCCATATAAACACTTATGTATACCTATATTTATTCACCAATCATTTTAGCGACTATCACATTATAATTTATAAATAATACAATATTTTATTTGTATCTAGTTTACAACAAATGCAGTCTTAAATGTTAGTGTTACCTCCGAGTTTAAACGGGTAACTCTGAGGTAGTTGGCTAACCCTGGGACATGCAAGTGGCTCTAGGATGCAGAGATCAACAGCGCTCGACGTAAGGTGTCGTTAAATCGTTAATCAATTGTCACTGTCTAAAATGCTTTTGTATTCGTTCACGTACCTACACGGAAAAAGAGCGGTGCACGTAGTATTGAAATAGAAGTTGTTTGCTGTATAACTGCATGGAAAAAGTTAAGAATCTCTGATTCTGTGATCTTCTCGTCGAGTCTAATGTTATCTCGAATTAAGTCTACGTACCCATATTTTTCTGAGAGAAATTAATTGATATTGATTAATGTGTTGTCACTCCAATATGCTAAAATGTGTATGTAAATACTTATATTTGTATATCAATAATTATCATTTACGGCTGTGCAAAAGATGGTACGTAGTACGGTACCTATCACTTGTATCCTGTATATGGAATCCTTATCATCATGGAATCCTCGCCCCGAGCAAAATAAACTAGTCTTAACCCACCTTACCTTACCTAATGTTTTTTTAATTATTTATTCTTTACAGTTACCAAGGCTTTAAGTCGGCTAGAAAACAAATTCATCCATGAATGAACAAATGAATGAATGAACAAGAAGAGGGTTACAGAACGGGAGGAATGGCGACGGATTTTGAAGCTAGCCACCGGCCCTGATATAACGTCTACGACCACTCTAACAAGAGTATGACGACAAAGAAGTAGAAAACAAATTTAACTAAAAGAGTGGCCTATCTAGGCCAGCTAGAAAAACAAATTCATCTAGTAGAGTGGCATATCTATTAAGTACCTATACAATTTATTTTGGAGATGTAAGCTGAATTACGCTGTCTCAAAATAACACCCACACTTATTGCAGAGTTGACCGACTCAGGTCAAATTTACAAATCACATTATTCGTTTATTACGTCTCGAGATTGGGAAGGTGACCTAGCGGGTCGATACCGCGACTAGCATTTGCAGACCTGGAGGCCGATTCTGTCTCAACAATTACATATGGTTTTCTTCTTATTTTAACACGACCAGCGTGCGGTGCTGCACCAATCAGCGGGAACTTGCGCTGATAAGTCCTCGCGAGATGCAATCAAAAGGCATGCTCGCATTTATTGATGCTCATTTCATGGGACGCCTGATGACATGACTGAGTCGTGTCAAAATAAAACCAAATTTCATCAAATTGGTAAAACAGAATTGTTTCTCTGTCGCTTCTAACTTCTAACGAATCACGTACATGGGACAGCTATTTGGTCTTTAGATGATTCCCTAGGGCACACCGCCCACGTCTTCATCAATTTTATTAAGTATAAGTAAGTAGCTTGTTTCGCATGACGAATCCGTTTGCGTAGGTAGGTACAGTAGCGGCAAAAAATCTATCATACTGCTAAAAGCCACAGGGGCACTTTTACATGTAAATTTTTTTAAAGGAATAAAAATAACCAAAACTCGGTCAAGTGCGAGTAGGACTCGCGCATGAAAGGTTTTATTTAAATATAATACATAAAGTATTTGTTGTTATAATGACAACAGAATAGGTATACACATGATCTGTGAAAAGGTTTTAGTGATAACATACTGGCATACTTTTCTTCAAAGTTCAAAATAGTAGGTATCTTATGGGAAGCGCCGTAGCCGAATGGACAATGGATTTAGGTTTTGTCTTAAAGAGGTTTATGGAATAATACAGGGCAAAGAACACGCCCTGCAAATGGAGTCGAAAGTCACACTAACTCTACCTAATAACGTAATAACCTGATATCCGGGACAGAGCAACGCCGTAGACGGTCGTAACTTGCGGTTCCTGAACACATAGTGAGCTTATAATAGGTTTGTGTGTGGATAAAACAGTGTATGTAACAGTACATAATTAAAAGCATTAAAACACTTGCGCGATATTAAATATTGTGTAACTCACTTCATTCGTTTCATAAAATCGTATCGTATTTAATGCCTTTCATTATGTAGCAGTCACATAAGTCACATAACCTACTAATCTCTACAAAACTTTGACACTTGGATCATGATTAGTCATAATGCCTGACGGAATATGATAGGAGAGATAGTTCTGTCCCGTAGCCAACATGCCAATCGCTAACTCTTCGTAGCGAACGAAACGCAACTGTCACTGTCACACTAATATGGTAGAGTGATAAAGAGACACAAAGTGATTCGAATGCGAAGCGCAAGCGCAATGTCACCTTGGCTAGGCCGCCAGAGCCGGTAACCGCTACCAATTTTTATACGCATTTATTTACAGATGGATATAAACATATAAATGTACACTGGCGTTCAAAAGTGCATGGAGATGTTTCATTACAGTCGACATCTATCCATGCACTTGTGAACGCCACTGTACGAAATTAGTTATTGCTGAAAAATAGGC
The DNA here is from genome assembly GCF_963556715.1 of Cydia fagiglandana. Classification (NCBI taxonomy): domain Eukaryota; kingdom Metazoa; phylum Arthropoda; class Insecta; order Lepidoptera; family Tortricidae; genus Cydia; species Cydia fagiglandana. Next base: position 15,626,719 of record NC_085932.1, on the reverse strand, counting down.
CCTGTATTCAGGTTACAATAGGTATAAGCCTATTATTTATGTCGTGTTGTGTGATATTTACCTGGAGCGGAGTGCGTTCACCCGCGACCTTGCTTGTCCGCGATACCCGCTTTGCTGATTATACTGGCCAGCGCTAAACTAAACATGGCCTGGCCGTGACACGCTACGATATGGAAACGAAAACTAGGGACCGCAGCTTAAAATTTTTGTACTTACAATTATAAATTACTGGTTTCTGCCAACTTTTGCCCTCGAATCCGTTAGTGTGGGTGATATTATGATGATCATGATTGATATAAAGTAACCTCCTATCCTACACCTGTCTTTTCCCGGACTTCAAACTATCTCCACACCAAAATGTCGTTTAATCCGTTCAACAGTTTTTTAAACGTGAAGAGGTATAACAAACAGACAGACAATGTTACTTTCGCATTTATAACGTAGGGATTGTATGTATATATATTAGCATTTCAATCCGGTAATTTTAGATTTGAACGTTTCCTATCCAGTTGGATTCTTCAATACCGTAAAAATAATATCTTACATTTGCAACTGATCAACGATTTTGCAAGTGATGGTTTCGCCCGTCTGTCACACATCTTAGGGCACATAATGTTTATGTATACCATTTTTGCATGTCTGCGTGTATTTATAACAGTGGGCGTCGGGCGGCGCGACCTTGCGTCGGAGACGGTTCACGTACCACGAGTCAACGTTTGGCCTAACACAATGATTATCACTGTTCATGTGCGCGATTTTCATCGCGCGCTGGACACTAAAGCCGTTCACGATACTAATTTCAAGTACGCAATGGATGCAGTATATTTTAAAACTGAGGCGTGTAAGGTGTTAAGGTGACGGGGAGACGGCCAGTGTGCGCCACTGGTTTGCTCGCCAATTTCGCGCAGGGCAAGTTCATCGACACTTCGCATGGAGCTGCGTTGAAACGGATGAGGTATTTTGACATATAGGTAATTATTGTTAATTATATCGAAATACACATCATCGCTGAATCGCTTTGAGTAATGGAGCGAGAAGTTTTATTTTATTATCGGACGTCTATTAAAAACATACCTACTTACGTAAGCAGTATCAAAAAGCGTCTTGTATGGTACACACCTATCATATTTTAGCATTGTGAAACGTCCTAAGAATTTATTATTTACAAATAATTAATTTTGTTGATCACCGTAAAATGTCGCTTATCAAAAACTTCGCCGATCTATGCACGTATTGTCACACAGACATGCAAAGTCAATTGTGTATTATATTCCTATTTAATGTGACGCACGACGCACACGAACGTTTGCATATTTAGGACACTTCAGAGAGTTTCAGACTTCAGAGTGAGCATTAGTATTAAGTATTTAACTACCTACCATTAATAAGTAAGTTTACCTAATAAAAGATCAGAAATAGGTATAGAGTCCGTACTAAGCCAACGTTGTATCGCCTTGAATAGAACAAAGTGAGGAAGTGTCATTATAAACGTAATATTTCCATAGAAAATACATTATACATATTAACGACAAATAGTTGTTGCAAGTGGCATGCAGACGAGTTAGCTTGGTTGACTCTAAGTACCTAAGTAGGTGTGTTTTAATGCATTCTCGCTGCGAGAATCACATGAAAACTCTGTAACCTTGGCGTAGGTAGGTTTTTTTTTGTTAATAAAGTCCATGCGTAATTAACAACAACCAGTATTGGATTTAGATTCGATAGCTAGGTGCAATTGGAAAAAAAGCTGGTCCGAATACCTACAGTAAACACACTGGATCATTTTGTGAATTGCTATATACTTAGAATGAGCGAATGGTGAACATATATGAAAGAATAGGTACGTGTAAGTAGGTATAGATTTGGTAAATTGTTGAGCGAGATACACATCTATTCTGCATATAAGTAAAAAAATACATATTAATAATTCAGTTTATACATATACGTCCCAGCACAGGCCAGCTTTCATGCATGATTTTATAATGTAAAACATATGAAAAAAAAAAAGTTCTTGCAGTTCAAAAGTGGAATCTTAAGCATTCCGTGGGTTTGGATTGGAATTGAAGCACGAGAGGTGAACTAAAATTTTGTTAACGAATCTAAAGACACAATTTTTTCACTTACTTAACTAAGTAAAATACTACCTAAATAACTATATTTAATATAAATTAACTATATATTTTTTGTCATAAAAAAGTACATAGTAGGTTGGATCACACCATAGCTTAAATATTCATCCCACCAGCTGACGTGAAGAAACAACATTTTTTTTGACTGTCCATCAAATAGCGAAAAGATCAATTGGTGGCACTGGCAACCATCCAGTTTTTGTCGATTTCAATCGGAATTGTAAACGGATAATTCCGATTGTCGACCTCACGTAATTTAACTGAAGTAGACTTCGAGGAGCAAAGTAGAGTTGACCTTGACGCTAAACGCGACGAGCTGAAAACGTGCCAGCCTGTTGCCATCCATTACTACGTGGCTGCTGTCGTCCCGTGCCCTCAATGTGCGCGGAGGTTCACCTCGGAGATCGGCTACGTCAGCCATCTTCGGGCGCACGAGCGCCGAACTAACTAGGAGTCGAAGTGGTCGCCATGGCCGAAATCGACCGGAAAGATCATCGTAGTGATTGATCGATGATCGTCTAGGCTAGGGGCAGGCATCTTAACATTTTATACAAGGGGGGGGGGGGTCTGCCGCAAAATCTAACTGTCAAAATTCGTCTATCTATCACAAGTAAACTTTTGTGATAAATAAATGGGAATAGACAGAATGAAATTGCAGGTGACTTGACTAATGTAACTATTAAAATGTATGGATCTTGTTATCCGAAATAAATATATTAAATAAATATTTATTTTCAATAATAATATGTACATATTGAATATAAAATAACTTATTAAAATAAACTAAAACTACAAACAAAATAAAATTAATACTAAAATAAAAGAAACTTACCTATAAAATAAAAAACCTAATTATAAAAAGAATACCCCCTCTAGTATAAATAAATAATTTTTGAAGTTCGCCCGTTATCCTGGTACACCGTATAGCACGCACGTGGGTAACCAAACCCCGCATTTCCCGCAACAAACAATATCGAAAGTGTAACCATGCGCAAAACACAAACGTAAATATTTTGCATCAAAAATGAATGCACTAAGTAAAACATAATTTACTACGACACTCACGCAAACTTATTTCTGAACTACAGTTCAAATGATAAAGAATTCAGCGACAAGGATGCCTTGCAGTAGGAATAAGATCGAGACTATTTTTGTCTTTTGCGAGGAAACATGAGTTATTTAGTTTGTGGTAAGCAAATGTAAGTTTGCAGAAGTAAAGCTAAACAGTTGTCAGGCTTACTCATCGCGTATCTTACTGCCTATTCTTAGTATTCAGTCGGTCGTCGAACTATCAATAAACTTGCAGTTTTCCTCGTAGGTCACTAGTTGTGTGAAATGTGAACTTTAGACAAAGCCAAATTACAAATAACACCTGTGTATGAAGGTCTACATAAAAGTGAGCGCGTTGAAGTAAAGTTTATTAGATTGTTTGGTCACCCAAAGAGGCTTTTAAATAATTTAATCTGTTGGTGCTGCGACTATGATTTTGTAACGCGGCATCAGCACTGAGAGTGTCAATAAGTAACTATTAATTATTATCCACCTACTTATATAGTTACAACCCGATGGAATTAAGTGATTGGTACATAAATGCAATAAATTACGTTAAGCTTCACAGAAAACAGCATTTTTTGTAATCTTTCAGGTTCAGATAAGACATAGACCTAATATATTAAAATTAGATGGTCTCGTAAATAATTAAAATTAACAGAGTGTAACTCTTCCTTATAATGTATTTAAAATTGTAGGTACGTACATTATATAAATACCTCTAAATTACAAATGGCTGATTTGATACCTAAAGCGGTGATATTACCAGTCAACCAAAAACATATCATGTAACTTACAATAATCTAAACTAGCAACAGCGATAGCTTACCTAGAATATGTTAAAATTGTATACGCTATTTCCAATGGAGATGAACTTTCTTTATTAATTCATTAAATCTACTGATCCTTAAAATCACAAGTACCAAGTGCATTAGACCCCTGACTCTCCCAAGGTGTTTCAAAAGCAAACCCCGGCTTGCTAAATATAGCGCGAACATCGGACGCGGTACGGAGAAAGGTCGGTGTTACTGTCTCGGTAGATTAAAGGTATAGTCTGTAGATTGGTAACTGGCCCCCAACTGCTAATCCTTTGTCTATTGTTAAGTTTAAGTATAACCGCACTATACTAACTATTCTTACAATTGGAGGCAAAGCGACCGCTGGACGTTGATTTTTTGACGGAACATTTTAACAAGACAGTTATTTTAATTGTAATGGAGTAATTTTGATGTCATCTTAAAATAATTATTTAATAAGCATTAAGCACTTTGAACTGATATTGGCGTACATTAGTAGGTACGGTATTAAGATACTTCTAATACTTGGTGACTATAATAAAAAAAAGGAGCGAGGGGCATCCTTTTTTTTGCATAGCTCACGTTTCTTTTGCTGTCTGTAGTTACTTAATTTTTTTATGTATTACCTATGGCGAATTTCACGAATGCAAACGCTTTTCCTAGGTACCTTTTATGAATGTGACTTACGACAAGTTATTATTTATCTGATCCCTAGTTTCACTGGCCCGTAATGTTGCATACCACGTAAGCAGCGCAAAGAGAGGCAGAGTGGATAAATTTGGGAAATGTCCATATTAATTGTTAACTGACATCGTTTAAATTATCAATTGCTGCCACTTGTAGTGCAAAAACTGAGAGTGGAACAAAGTTCAACGCTCCAAATTGCTAAAATTAAACTCGGAGATCAGGGCTGCTATGTTTCCTCCTTACGAGATACTTGGCTCATCAGAACCAGTGTAAGTGTTATCTCTGATGACGCAGAGTCGTCACAGATCTCGAGGTCAGACTTCACTGGTTAGTCGCTATTGTGTTCGGTAAACGTTGGCGAATACCGCTTAGACTGGAGCGGTATTTGAACTTCAAAAATGTTATCTTGATTTGATCTCACTCTCAGTACATCTTGCCTGCACGTGTATCATTGCACGAGTAAGATGTTCACTTGTGTAACGCTACGTCTTACGTAGGCGAACAACGCGCGAACGCGGCGCGGCGCGGCGCGGCGAAATCAATCCTTTGATGCCCATAGAAGTGTCCTACGTAAGCGATCTCGTTGCGAACGCGGTGCGGCGCGATTTGCACGCGAATGTCAGGCGGCGCGGCGCGGCGGCGGCCGCTTTCGCCGCGCCGCGCCGCGCCGCGTTCGCGCGTTGTTCGCCTACGTAAGACGTAGCGTTACATTAAATAAATATCATGTCAAGATAGATTTTTTAAAACAACGCCATCAAGGTGATTTTGTGGAAAGTGGTATATAAGCTGGCTATACTCGTAAGTGCTACACAGATGTTTTCCTAAGAAGTAAAATAAAATAAATAAATATACGTACATATATGAATCTCGAAGACGAAGACAAGTATGTAATAAGGGGTTTTATAGTCCAACACATGTAGGTAACACATATTATATGGCATCAAATTCAAGTCAAAAATCCTATGATTTATACCTATGTTATAAGAACTAACCTGCCAATATTTTATATCTTTTAAACGAGCAATTCGGCTCTAACGATTTCGATGAGTTTTGCTATCTTATGGGGGTTTTCGGGGGCGATAAATCGATCTAGGTTTTATCTCTGGGAAAACGCGCATTTTTGAGTTTTTATATGTTCATACGCAGTGCAACTGTTATTTATACGTCATAATTTGGTAGATGTTTGACGTTTAAAACAACACTTGCACTGCGTGTGCTATCAAAATCGTTGCAGACTTATCTCGGTCTAACTCTACAACTTCAACAGAAGGTTTCAATTGTGAATTTAATTCTGTAGGATTAGTGAAACGAAGAACAAGTCTTTCACTGGATTACTAAGAAGTGATCGTTGAAGGCGGTAGCCTAATTTATCCGCTCTGATTAGCAAATTTAGGTTATTCTGTGGCGTGGGAGAGATCGCGACGTTCGAATCATTTCAATATAAATACACTGTTGATAGGGCAAACTTAGTCTTTATCAAGAAACAAAATGCTTATTAATTACATATTAACAGTTTTTATTCTCTAAATACTTATGTTTAACTGAAGATTTGTTAGATTAAGGGCCAGTTGCGTCATCCAGGGTTAGCCACTCTCGGGATTAACCGGTTCAACACGGAGTAACAATTTAACTCCAACGTTAACGGTTAACTCCGAGTTAGTTGCTAACCCTGTATGGCGCAAGTGGCCCTAAGGTACATTTATAAATAATATTTTGAATTATACAGACAAAAAACATATGCATATTAGGTATGTCAATGAATTTTAAGTGAATTAATTCAGGCAATATGTCACTGAAACAATATTATGTATTCTTTAACCGAAACGTATGTCGCTCTATGATAGAGAACTAACATCCGGCCTGGTCATTAGGTCAGACAGAGACTTTTAACCCTTAAGAGCCACTTGCACCATTCTACTAACCCGGGATTAAGCGGTTAAACCATTAACCTAGTGTCATATTGTATGGCTAACCATGGCAACTTCTGGTTTAACCGGTTAACCCCGGGTTAGTGGAATGGTGCAAGTGGGCGTAATTTGGCAAAGTCCAAAATTACTAATTATAAACCTCCCGTGAGACTCCACTATATTTTAAATAAAAAGTCCTCTCACTTTGCTATACATGCTTTACACCACTGGCATGGTGTTGTAGTTTAATAGCGCTACCACACTGAGAGAAAAATCATCACCAGGAATTAAAAAACAGTTCTGTACTGGGCGAAAAAATGAAGTTTTAGTAATAATTATGGACGTTTCACTATTTCTGTAAAGTTTATTTATTTCTACAAACAGCTCAGTAATCCCAAATATAATTTCAACAAACAGATAATAGAAATTGCAAGAACTAATAGAAATTGCAAAAGTCAATTTGTTCCTATTAGTTAACTCTCCTTGTCCCCGGACTTGTACTTTTCTCTCAGTGCAATCTAGAATTCAACATTTTTATTAAATCTGAAGGCATACTTCATTATCTCTCTCAAACTTTGCTGCTAAGCAGAAAATTTAGCGATAAAAGTGATAGCGATAATAGGCCAGAGTCCAGACACACCTTTTTAGACAAGACCGCTTAAACAAACATTTACTCTAGGTATACCTATACTGTAAGTACCTACGTCACATTCAACACAATTACGTTTTATCAACAATGAACAAGTTAACTGTTGTATTGTGCTCGTCCATATTACATGTATAAAGATACTTTATACTGAAAGGCACTTAGGAACTGTCGAAGCTACTAAAAATATAATATTAATTGTGCTTAAGTACTTCTATTGAACGCAATGTTACCTAGATATTTTTTGCGAATCATTCTGAGCCAGTCACGCTTGACAAGTCGTTATTTAAAAAGTGTACAGGCCACCGCGGAAGTAGGTTACACGGGTAACACCTGACGTCACCCTCCACGCTGTAGCTGTAGAGTGCCTCTCTGTCGCACTTGTAGATTCATACGTAAGTATAACAGAGAGGCAACACGTCGAACGTGGTTCGCGGTAGGCCCTCTGTAGAGTCTGTTCGGAAAGAGAGAAGTCGTGGAATGTATGGGTCACCATACATCCTTCTCTTTCTCAGCATAGACTCTACATTTCAAGCACTACATCCCTACATCCCGGAGACCAATTCGAACGTACATTTTGACATCAAAACGATATTTAAATGATGTTATGTAGTCGTTATTAATGTGCATTTCGCTCTTACTAATCCGTACGTGTATTAGCGAGAGCGAGACGCACGGGCGAATGATAAGAAAATGACATCATTTAGATATCATTGTAATGTCAAAATGTAAGTTTGAATTTGTCTCCTGCTTATATTCGAATTTACTGATGGATGTGCGGGCTCAGGACCGCGGATATTAAGGTAACGGCGGCTATTAACGCGGGTATCAAAATCGACGTCTAACACCGCGGTGTTTACAAATACGCATTTTGCAAGCAAACAGATTTATTCCCTAAGAAATAAAGTATACACAAAACAAGCTCATTCATTGGTATATCGTGCCCATTAGTGTGCATTTGTGTGAGGGTAACAAAAAACTCGCGATTCGTCAGTTTGTGCGACGGCGGCGCAAGAGCCGGTTATTCCATACAGACGCGTGACGCCACAGTTAAGTGCACTCCAATCTTACTTAGTGTTTTACGTAATAGTTATGGCAAATAAACTAGTGCAATGTCTTTTATGAGGTTGTGTATTGTTTTCTACACGATTTTGAATTAGTTTTAACTTAGTTTTTGACCGGGAAATACGTTTAAAATGGAAAATAAAATACAGCGGTGATAGGCGCCAATTACTTCTGTGGTAAGTAATTCCGTGGTATGCCACGGTAATAGAAAAAGTGGTAGTTTTGTTATTTACTCTTTAGTTTTGGTACAAATTATTAGTTTTATAATTTCTTTTATTTATTCCAATCTTGATCTATTCACGCTATTAAAGAGCTATTTCCGTGGTATGGAAAGTATTCAACTAACCCTTAATTTTTAACAAAAACTTCAGCACCGATTTCCTTGTTTCTATGGGAACCCTTAATCTGTCAACTTTTTTTTATTATGAGATAAAACCTAAAATTTACTTGCCGGCTATGTGATTTTCTCTTTAAAAGAAGCTTGTAATATACGTGTTTGATTTTATTTGAAGAACCATCTGTGTTTTATTCTTTTTATGGGTCGGAATTAGGTTTAATCAAACTCCAAATTAAGCCTATTACCGATGGTATGATCGGATTACCCTCGGTGATAGAATATATAGAAATCTATTACCGACCCAGACAAATATCGAATGGGTCGGTAATAGGCTCTTAAAGAGTTATCTATTACCGAGTGACTATTTGGTATTGTATTTTTGGTATTTTTAAACATACTCCTATAGTTTTATTTTTTATTTTTGTGTCATTATTAAACTTAATGGCAAAAACATAATATACAGAACCCACGTCATTATTATTGTTTTAACCCTCGGTATTAGGTTTCGAATTTTGAGTTTGGTTTCTATTAACGAGTGCAGAAAAATCATGCCAATTGTACCCTCGGTAATGGAAGCTCAATTCGCGATAATAGAATCACAGCCTGTCCCTTGCCACGGTAATAGAAGATTGGGTCATTTTGGCTTCAAAAAATATTTTAATACATATAACAAGCCAAAATGAATCGAAAAACGTGTGAAACGGAAAGTTCATTAAATGCTCTGATGTAAAAAAAATATTCCTGGCTGTTAGACAGCATTGATACCCTTAATTTTTGGATCTCTTTTGAAAAGTTCCTTAACTACCACGGTAATAGGTGCCTTTACCTTATCATGTTTTTGAAATTTAATTGTTTGTGTGTTTTAATAATAAAAAAGTAATCGCTGAGTATCAGGCATAATATGTATTTCTCATTCTTACAAATATTTTGTGAAAATTTGAAATGTGAACTCCGTTCTCTGTAGCAGGCCACTGACGAGCCTTCCAAATGGATGCCGTTGCAGTAGATTCATCCAAATGGACGGCATCCTAATATTAAACATTGTACGTTTTTGACATTCACGGACCGATCTTGGATTGCAGCCACGCTATTTGGACTGTTGGAAGGCTCGTCAGTGGCCACCTTGAGCCTACAGCCTTACCTAGTTCCGGGAGAATATTACATGCCAGTAGCTTGCACGATTGCATGCCAATATACGCACAACTTGCGTGGGTTTTCGTTACCTACATGTCGTGGAAATAGCTGTCACATAAAAAGGGGTTACGCGGGTAACATCTGACGTCACCGTCCGCGGTCGTTGTAGCAGTAAAATAATTCAATCAGTCATGATATCTACTCATATTTGGGTACCGTATTTTTTGAACTTGACTCTATTATCTATATATACATCTATATGTACATAATATATAAATGCGTTTGTTCTGACGGACTGATTCATCAACAAAGCCGAAACTACATAAGCTAGAACATAGCTAGAAAGTTGAAATATGCACATCAAGTTACATTTATAATATTTATATGTAGAGTTCGCAATCTTGTCGCGCTGTCTACTCGATAATTTCACATTTATTCAATTGTAATTTGGTGTAATTTAATTTAATTTTATATAACTGTGTTATTCAATTTATTTATTAGGTAAGTTGACATTGTTTATATGGTAATTTTACCAAATTCGGGCTCAAATTAAAATAGCTGCCAATAAACTGATAGAGGTCAGTGGGGCACAGTGGATCACTTTTTTGTAAGAGCTATTGTTGCGCCATTTAACTTCAAATTGTATTGCGGGAAACAGCTAGTATATTATGCTATACTATCTAAGTAAGTAAGTAAGTAAAAATTACTAAATGACAATGTTACCCTTCGCTCAAAGTAACGCTTCGAGGTAAGTACTACTAAGTACCATAAAAATACCGAGTAACGAGAAACAATGCATAATCCTTAAGAAACGTTTACAACAATCTCTCAGCAACCCTGGGACCTAAAATTGTCATAAAGATGGCAAGTGATGGCCCATTGTCCTTTGCTCATTGACTACTATTAAGTTGAGCTCCGAATAAACGCGATATAATAATATATAGGTACTCTTCACGAGACCGATTCTGTTTCAACAGTTTGATATAATGTTCATTTCGTTTTGATACGACTTTGAGCTCCGTAGTCAGGCATCTCACGCGCACCAATAAGTTCGAGCGAAATGCCTTATGAGACGACTGACTCCCGATTCCATAACGTCAGCACCAATCGGCGTGAGCCGCTAACGTGGTGCTTAAGGCCGTATCTAAAATAAGATGAAAATCGTATTAAATTTTTATAACAGAATCGGCCCCCAAGTAAATGGTTGTCGGCCTTTGGAGAGCGCAACATAAGAGACCGAAACGTCAAATAGAAGCATAGGTACATTGTAAGTGGGCTGTTTTTCACGACTGTTGAATGCATGGCAATAGCACAGACCACCTCAACGGCACAACGACGGACACAAGACGGAGCACATAATTTAAGGCAATCGAGGTCACCACACATTAAGCGCTCCCGTATTCATTTAGTATGGTAGCCATGGTATAATAATAATACTCCGCCTGGTACTCTCTTCCGACCACGTGACTGACACAAGCCTACGTCATCATGCGACAGCGCTATATAATATGTAATATGCAATAGCGCTATACAAAGTGGCAATGTTATTGTAACGTAGGCTTGTGTCACTCTGGGAAGAGAAGACCATGTTTTATTAGACTATGATGGTAGCGAAACCGCTTATTTCAGTTGCGCCCACACAACCCTTAATCATGGCCGCACTCGTGTAAATTTAAAATAGGTTCTTACCTTATATTACTGTCGGTTGTGCTGTTCAAATCGTAGCATTTTACGTGAGATGATGTCGTATGTGGAATTTTATATCAAATTATAGTTACTTAGATATATAGAAACTGTATTCGATCATAATAAATTGGATCCCAAAAATATGGGAATTATAATATTTCGATGTGTACTGTCATACTGGGATGGGAGCGAAATCGTTGCGTGCTCGCGGCGGTATTGTTGCGCGCTCGTGACGAGATCGTTGCGCGATTGCGGCGAACTCGCTGCGCACTCGCCTCGCTTTCAACTCGCTCGCAAATCGCCAGAATGCCAGCGCCCTAAGTAGAGCTCCTCGACTGCTATCAGACTGCAGCCATTACAGGAAATATAATCACAATTTTGAAGATACCTACTTGACCAAGAGAAGAAGAAAAAGACAATATAACACTGGGCCACACCGCGGCGCTCTGTATAAACTATAATAGTTATTTGTTTTACAAGGGGGCAAAGTTGTTGTTTAACCGCTCGTGCTAATATTGATACCCGAGCAAGCGAAAGATTCCAAAATTGAACCACGAGCGTAGCGAGTGGTTCGAAAAATGGAATCTTGAGCGTTGCGAGGGTTTCAAAGCACGAGGGTTAAACAAAATTTGCCCCCGAGTGAAACACTACATTTTTCACCACACCAACCCGAAGCAAATATTAAATGTAAAATATCAAACAAAATCAAACCAAATCAAATTCAAATGAATGTTATTAAATATTTATTATCCAAAATCATCATTTAAAAGTCAATTCTAGAGTCTGTGCGGAAAGAGAATGTCTGGAAGTCTGTGTGGAATGTATTGGGCCCCATACATTCCATGACTCTTCTCTTTCCGCACAGACTCTACCAGCAAACATAAGAAAACAACTCAAAATTTGCATTTGATTACTTTGCCTCACATGTGAATAAAATGCAACTTTGCTATCAGTTTTTGAAGTGCAAAGTAAGCCTTTCCGAGCTGGTGTGGTGAAAAGTATATAGTCCGCCTCTAGTTCACATTCGAGACTTAAAAAAAGCGCGCCAAGAAAGGTTGCGCGCGCGTTGTCGTGAGTCACTTCCGAAGCGGATTCCGGGCCGTGACGTCACGGGGTGGCATAGCGCGCTGACACATCGCTATTTTAAACTACATTCCTGTCTAGGCAGATACTGGTTCTTCTATAAGCTAAATTGCCGTCGTACTGGTAGGTACTTGTGTTTATCGCACGTTTATTGAAATTCCAATAAGTAATGATAATGATTAGTATTTTATTAACAATAATAACACAAATATTTTGATAGATGTAATTTTTTTTATTACACCTTGAGCGTAGGTATGTAACAGTTTTGAAAAAGGGGTAGTAACTAACCAGATAAGTTGTGTTTTTATACGCAATTAAGAAACAGTGCAAATCTAAAAATAAAAGGGGGCCATATGACTATTCCCGACGGGACAAAATTGCGTTATCTAAGAAATAAACAAATTTCTATTCGGATTCATTTTATTTGTAGTTTTCAACAAAACGAAAGCTCGATGTTTAGTTCTAACACCTAAAAAATAATTGTAATTACGAAAGGATTTTACTAGGCGCTGTGACGTGCCATAATATTTACATGTGCAAATATTATGTCACGTCACAGCAAAGCAAGCAAGTCGTCTGGTGTCTATTTTTCTGCGGAACCCTAACCAACCCCTAGGCCTACATCGGTCACATCGGTCGTTGCTCTTCTCTGGAATTAATGCGCGCGCAAAAACGCGCGTTTCCGGACGCGTGGCCGCGCGGCAAAAACGCGCGCAAACGCTGCGTGACGCGTTTTTCTGATTAATTAGACACTGCGCACGCGACTGCGATTGTTTATACTGTTCGTGAGCATCGGAAGTGGTTTTTTCGAAGCTTTTGTTAAAAGGTGCAGCTTATATGTATGTGTTGCTCCTATTTAACTGCAACTAAGTGATTCTTGGCTGTGCAGGAATTTTCAGGTCATTAAATCTTCCACCTTTACATTAGTGATAACATATACCTACTTACTTTACTCTTTGGAAATAACTATTGTACTTGATCGACCATATACATATTATATAAATTTGGCCACAAATATTTTGCCAACAATTATTAAGAAATTTAACCTACAGTTTTTAACTACATTATAATTAGGTACCTTTAAAAATGAAAACAAAAAGTACATTTTGGAGCTCCTGCAAGGATATTTTGCCCACTCTGTAGTATAAAGTCCGTACAGTAAATATAGCTTTCAGAGAATCTACACATTATAGTGTTTACTGTCACAGCTCCGTGCCTCTATCGCTCGCTCATAATAATTATACATACGCAATGCGTATTACGTATGGTCAAAATTCGTGCTTACAGCAAACGAAAGTGGTGCAGTCCAAAAGAAAGTGTAAAATATAAAAATTGAGAAGCTGTTGCACACTACGAGACGTGTGAGATGGAGTACTTGTTGGAATATAAGTACAATAAACATGATAATTATATTAAACGTTACTTTGCGGAATTACCTAAAATAAGTACCTAACTGGATGACGATGGATCTATGTATTAGAAATTGTACAAGTATAAAGTGTTCCTGTCGCGGATAATCGCTGGTTTCTAATAATGAATAACGGACTTAACTAACCGTATCGATAGAAGATGGAAGTTCCTCGTTTATAATAATATAATGTAATAATCATCGCGTTTATTAAAATATCAGTAGGTAGATGTAAATTTCATTCGATAGCGTGACGTGACGTACGCGATTGCGTGACTGCGTGTGTCATTTTAGGTAGTTATTTAGGTAGGATTTCGAGTTTCTTACATCAGTGAAATTTTTCATAGAGCCATATAAATATCAATACATGATCGATTAAAATCTGCTCGTGATCAGGGTTAAAACCTTCGAATGCCCCTGAAGCTTGCTGCTCGGTACTGACTTCGGGAGCTTAACCCATTAACGGAAGCATATTTCATGTTAATCTTAGCTGTTGTGCAAAAATAGTGTAATAATTTTAATAATTTGTTTTAGACCTATGTTCGTGATTTTTATGAATTTTATGATGGTCTATCGAGAACCTCGATCTCGATCTTCGAATCGATGAAGTTACTAGAGAAAGGCCTCGATATTGCTATGTATTAATTTTTTTTTTGGCACTTGTATTAATATATAATAAAGCGCTACGATTTTTAGGGTTCCGTACCCAAAGGGTAAAACGGGACCCTATTACTAAGACTTCGCTGTCCGTCCGTCCGTCCGACCGTCCGTCCGTCCGTCCGTCTGTCTGTCACCAGGCTGTATCTCACGAACCGTGATAGCTAGACAGTTGAAATTTTCACAGATGATGTATTTCTGTTGCCGCTATAACAACAAATACTAAACAGAATAAAATAAAGATTTAAATGGGGCTCCCATACAACAAACGTGATTTTTGACCAAAGTTAAGCAACGTCGGGAGTGGTCAGTACTTGGATGGGTGACCGTTTTTTTTTGCTTTTTTTTGTTTGTTTTTTTTGCATTATGGTACGGAACCCTTCGTGCGCGTGTCCGACTCGCACTTGCCCGGTCTTTCAAAAACTGCTGGCTGAACGCACTGAACCTTAAGGTAGGTTATTCGTTTTTAATCTACAAGGTATAGTTAACTTGCGAGACAGAGCATTTCGAAGGGTCACGCAGGGCCAGGTACCGAACCCGTGACATTGCCAAGGTGCCCTTCCCATTCCCACTCAACACGTAGCGACGCCCAGCTTTTACGATTTGCAAGAAAACGCGTGGGATTATTCAACTTTGACTCGACTTTAATTTTCTATGAATTCTAAGGATGTAAGTAGGTATACCCATCCGAGGTCGCTAGAGTTAGCCCCCATTCGCACGACAGCTTTTTCAACGCGCGTTAAAAAAGCGTTCGAATGTCACACGATAGCGGTGGCGCTTTTTATTAAGCGTTGTTGGATTTTCGACTTTAAGCCTTGGTCGTAAAATTGAATAGGGATGTTTCCTCTACTTAAAATAAATTATTTCACACCGTGCACGGAATAAAGCACCAGATAATAATTAGAAAAACATAGACAGCAGTTATTTTTAAGCACTATTTCTATTTAATAAATCGGATTGAAATATAAAAAGTAGGTGAGTTGACTGTGACGTCCCTACATTCGTTTTCATATAAATTCCATATTAGCAAATTGTTTTGACAGTTCTAAAAAAGAAGCTGATTTGACTAGTAAGAATGTAGCCTATTTAGAGTGCGGACAGATTCAAGCGCTTTTTTAACGCGCGTTGAAAAAGCTGTCGTGCGAATGGGGGCTTAATAAGAGAAAATATCTGCCAAGTTGACTCTAAAAGACAATAATTTACAATATCTATAACTGAGTCAATCCAGGTACCTAAGTATTTGTAGGCTGATATTTGCCTACAAATATTTAATGATTTGAAGAAGAAGAAAATAAATTTATTCAGGACGCTTTTAAAACATAAACGTCACTGAAAAGGTCTCCCCTCAGCTTGACGTCAAGCTAAATAAAATCCCATTCAATTTAACATTTTGATTATTAGTAGGTAGTTAATCAAAATAAAAACAAACGCCTACACCAACTCACAATGTTGCATTCTTTGCCGACGACCAACTAAATAACTTCGAAACCAGTCAATCGCTCTAGCAGATATGTTTAGAGAGCGTATGAAAACGAGCAAAATATCTAAATCAACCGTATTAAAGGCGTTGCTAAACTCCAAGAGCCAAGCAAGTAAGAACGTTAAGCTTCTTTCTTATCATTCACAGTATTCACATCCAATGCCCAATCCGATGACACCGGTGATTTTAACAAGAGCCCTTAGTGCTGTGGCCAGGATGGCAACCAGATTTCCCTACTTACTATCCGTTCCAGCACTTTGGAAAGGAAAGGAAGCATTTTTTGTGACGCCGTCATTTTTCACGCAGGAAACAGAGCTAACAAGTAACATACATATAATAGTTATATACCATGCATAGTATATAACTATTAGGAATATATATAGTATAGACGAATACATTTTAACTCACATTATAGACGGGTCTAACGCGAATTATATTCAATTACCTTGATTTACCGACGTTTCGACACAGGTTTCACTGGTCGTGGTTGCGGCTGACTGATGTCTCAGCAAAATGTCAAAACAGAGATTTGTGCATCTACCCGACGAAAAGTGTATGTATTCAAGTGTGTTTAGTGTGTGTATTCAAGGTAATTGAATATAATTCGCGTTAGACCCGTCTATAATGTGAGTTAATATGTATTCAAAACGCGAAAGTTTAAAATATTAGACGAATACATTGTTCTCATCGACCTACCATATTGTTTACAAGCGTGATGAGTATGCCTGAGCAAATCTTAGGCTATCAAGAAATGGCGGCTTTTTAGAATAGGTATGCCGTATGCCTAGGAATTTTATTGTCTGGCGGATTTTACGATTGGCCGCCGACATCAACATATCAATTAGTAGATTCGATAGGTACCAATCACACAAGTCGCTATTCTTGATGATCCATGCTTACTATTTATGTTTACAATTTACATCATGTCCATCCATGGAGTACGGAACCTTCCCGCCATACTTTTTCTCCTATGATCCGTTGATTGCACCGGCCCATAATGCACTAGTAATTGACGGATACCTGCGCAGCGGCTCGAGACGGCACACGCTAAGACTTTTTCAGACGCGCACTGGACCAAGTGACGTAAAAACTACGGTAAAGCTTGCACTATTTATTAGATACTGCTAGCTATAAAATAGAATGAGTACCTACTTAATCGCATGAACTCAAACATTCGTGGAAATATCGTACCTACCCATATCGTACCGTTATTTTAATAGACCGTATAATAACCGGCATAATGTATTTCAGGCTCTGCAAATCAATACAAAAGTGGTTTTGATGCCAAAACATCAATGACCTTCTTTGAGAGATACTAGCTCAAGACCGGGACAAAAGGCTTTTATGATGATGATGATGATTCCTTATATAGGTATAATAATTATCGAAATTACAAGGTGTAACAAAAATAGTGGGGATCTCTAAAGAGACATATATATTCGGTATATCGTGGTCTGATTAGGAAAAGTACTTAGAAAAACAAAATCCGAAGTCGTCCAAATTCGGTCATCCTCCATACAAAGCTCAAAACTTTTTCTCGTCAAATAATTGTTCTTTACTTTATAGTGTTCCGTATAAAACTTTGTTCACGGAACACTTAATTTTTTCGAAAATCAACAAAAGGATGCGTTTTTGTAATACCTATCTACTGCGTTTTTTAAAGCATGAATTATTTTAATTTGTAACGGAAGTATAAGGGAGTCGATCCGAGTTAATGGTCAACTTAAGATAGGATTTTACCTACTTTTATGCACTAGTTAGAGATAAGATCTACCTACTTATTTTATACAGCCTAATACTCATCCGTAACGACGAACTTAACGAGCTTGAGAAGTGAAAGCGGTTATTGCTGGATATTCGAAAAAAAAGTACCTACTTACTGGAACCATGGCTAGTTTAAATTTGCAATTTTTTAACCACTTGGCCTAGTAAGTAGTAGCTAGCATCTAGACTAGTAGAAACTTATATCTAAAATCCATGAGCTACACAACGATAAATCTACCTTCACTGGGTGGTGCTGTACCTACTTTAAGTTCCATGCCTACAACGCCTTTACAATAGGCCTATTATTTTTTCATTGTAATGGCCTCTCTGCAAACTACCTACTATTTGCGATTACATTGCGGCATTTGTTTGATCGATTGAATTCGTTGCTCCTACTTAGCTAGCAATGTCACAGAATAAATAATAGTACTATAGTTCGTTTTTTTAGCATTACAAAGAATTTGCAAGAAGGTAATTATAAGCGATCTTGACATGACTTTTAATTGAAAAACGCTTTTAAAAATCAAAAACTATTACTTATGAAAGCAGAAGAATATAAATGATCGTATTAGATTCATAATTATTGTTACATATTTGCCGTAACTTATTTTTAAAATGTGTTTTCAATTAAAAGACACATCAAGATTGTTTACCTTATTTCTAATGCTAAAAAAACGAACTATATATAGGTACAGAATCAATACAGAATCTGCTTTCTAACAAAACGCGTCTGTTACGATCAGGACAGATATGGCCGCTAGGTGGCGACAGCGCCACGCGCGGCTTATGGCTAGCCACCAAAATTGGGGTGGAACGCGGTTATACTTGTGTTAACGGTGTTACCTGTAGCAAAGCGGAGAAATCGCGGAGTGAACCACGCCTGGCAATGTATCCTAAATCGCTTGCCATTTGTGTGAAATCAGTCAGCTAAGTCCAATTTACGCTTTGTAAAAAATACCTATAATCTGGCAAACCAGAGGGCTTACCGCGAATCACGTTCGACATGTTGCCTCTCTGTCAGACTTGCAAATTCGTTCGTAAGTGTGCCAGGGACGCAACAAGTCGAACGTGGTTCGCGGGAGGCCCTCAGCTTTGTCAGTAAAAAGAGGCGGCATTTTTTTAAATACTAGGCGCGAAAGGATCGATCGTATACAAAATAGACATGGACGGCACGACAAAGTATAAAAGCATAAATATTTAAGTATATTTTCACCACACCAGCTCGGAAAGGCTTACTTTGCACTTCAAAAACTGATAGCAAAGTTGCGTTTTATTCACATGTGAGGCAAAGTAATCAAATGCCAATTTTGAGTTGTTTTTATATATTTGCTAGTTGAATTGACTTTTAAATGATGATTTTGAATGATAAATATTTAATGACATTCATTTGGATTTGATTTGGTTTGTTTTTGTTTGACATCTTACAGTTAATATTTTCTTCGGATTGGTGTGGTGAAAAATTTTGTGTTTCACTCGAGGGCAAATTTTGTTTAACCCTCGTGCTTTTGAAACCCTCGCAACGCTCAAGATTCCATTTTCGAACCACTCGCTACGCTCGTGGTTCAATTTTTGAATCTTTCGCTTGCTCGGGTATCAATATTAGCACGAGCGGTTAAACAACAACTTTGCCCCCTTGTAAAACAAATAACTATTAATGACCATAAAATTATGAAAAAAATAAACTTGTGAGTGATATGATGTGCAGTTTGCAGTTTAGTGATGTGCCGAAGACGTTACGTGAAATCAAGTTCACACTAACGACATCTAGCGACATGTGTTGGAAACACGTTAGTCGCGTTCAGAATTAATTACTAAGTAAACTTCTTTTTATTTTAATTTTCTACTTTTTACTATAATAACTTATTGGGAATATATTTAATTTGAGTCAAATATTTTTTTTGTAGCTTTTCAATTAGATTATAAAATGTAGTAAATTTTATGTTATCCAAATGAATTTTTAATAGTCTTCTTAAACTACAGAATTAATGACGTTTCGTACGTAATCGTAAAATTCGTAAATAGTTTTGAACGTCTAGCTAGCGGACGTAACGTAGACAAATAAAATATAGAAAATTATTGTAAATGTTTATTTATTCCATCGTCGTAATCAAATAGCTATCGAAATGTTTTCCAGTGGATGTGTGTTAACAATATTGGTGCTTTATTCATGGTAAGAATTTAAAGTTTTAGAAGCTCTTTTGTATTTTGTATGGTACTTACCTTTTAGGTGTTCGTGAAAGTAACCCAATCTTTACAATTTTAGCTTTGATTTTGCACATCTAAGAAAATCGGGCTTGGAGAACAACACAGATCATCATTGGGACGTGCTAATTTTCACTCAACGGTGGCCAACAACTGCGTGTGACGAATGGAAAGAAAAGAGTCCTTCACATAAATGTACATTGCCAAGCGTTCCGAATTCATTTTCTATCCATGGGGTTTGGCCGACAAAATACAATACTTTGGGACCCTTTTTCTGCAATCGCTCTGCACATTTCGATCCTGAGGCAGTTAAACCCATTGAAACTGAACTAACAGATGTGTGGACCAATATTGAATATGGTAAATACTATTACTATTACAAATAGTTTATTTTGTTGATTCACTTGCTTTTGCTTCGCCTTGCTGGAAAGTCATGACAAATGCATTGTTTCGGATTATAGAAAAATGTGTCATATTAGTTAAAAGCTTTTTCTAAATGATTAATACATTACAATGTATATATCATTTAACTAATTATTTTAGGCACATCTACATACTCCCTATGGGCTCATGAATGGACCAAGCATGGTACCTGTGCTGCCGAGGTCCTCGAGAACTTCAATACGGAACTTAAATACTTCACCAGGGGCCTGGAATTCTACAAAACCTACAATTTAACGAACATACTCAGTGAGGCAGACATTGTACCATCGGTGAACAAGGGTTATGATGTAGTTGATATAGTTAATGCAATTAGGGTTCACCTTGGTGTGAATCCAGTAGTTGAATGTAGAAAAGAGAAAGGTATAAGCAGCTTATTTGAAATACGTATTTGTTTCAATAAGGAATTGAAGATTGTTGACTGTGATGGTGTGGTACATGGAACGAGTGACAATGTACTCACAAACTGCGACCGAACCCAGAAAGTCTTATTTTTGCCATACAGTACCACCTCTGGTCTTGTACAGTGGTATAAACTGATAACTTGGTTGCAATGGTTCACTCTATAATTTGGTTTTTAATTTGGAGATGTTCAGTTTGCACAGTAAACAGTAGTTTGGAGTTTGCCTCACACAGCTAAATTGTGGAATGAACTGTCACTTGCAGTATTTATGGACCAATACAACCTTCAAGAAAAGAGCATACTCCCATCTTAAAGGTTGAAAATGCACTTACAACCTCTGGTGTTGCGGGTGTCCATGGGCAAAGGTAATCACTTACCATCAGGCAATGTCTGCTTGGTTGCCTCATATATCATAAAAAAGTTGTAGATTCAGGGACTCTGAAACTGGAAGGCTGTGCAGTGCCAGGCACCTGGCATGGGAGTCAAGCAGGGCTTACAGTTCCTTCCTCATAGTTTTGTGTGCGAACTGTACATTTGTTTCATTATAAATACAAATATTTATCACTTTCTAAATCCAAGGCATCATATAAACTGAATCATTATATTTTTTCATGCAAAGTATGATAATATGTGACGTTCCAGTCGTTCCACGTAAAAAAGTACCTTATGGCGGCCAGCGCTTACATCGCATAGCACCGCAATAATATTGGAGCGGCGTTTATAATAGGCATAATAGCGTAAGCGTTAACCGCCATAAGGTATCTTTACCCGTGGGACGTCACATATTTCAGTTTATGTTAAGTTTGATGTTAATTAAATGTCAAAAGATTAAATGTCGGAAGGTTAACAACAATATGATAAATGCTGTTATTTATTTATTATTTATGTAAATTTGATGTAAGTAGGTAACATCAATTTGTTGTTTTTTGACAAACATCTTGAACTATAATTAATAGCATAGAGCTATTTTTAGCTACAAAGATAGATAATTGCACCTATAATTGCCAACTAACACATCTTAACTAGGTATGTAATCAATTCAAACAAAATGTTTTCAGTCATTGTAAATTAGACGACATATTTAATTTATTGCTGCACAAGGCACATTTTTGCAGAAAAATTTACATATAATTAATAGCAAACATTTTATGTTCTTACTGAAGCTGATAAACTGACTATTCTTTAGTTTTTTTATATGAATTGCTACATTATAAGTATTTTAACTAAGTAGTATGTAAGAATACTAGTCTGTTAATAGATTGTATGGTTTTTCTGCTTCTTGCCTCTCTTACCTGCAGGTAACATACTCCGGTGTTTATCAATTTAAACAACTTTCTGTAACAGATATATGCAATATCTACATACGTATTCATATTAAACCTTGTATTAAACATAAAGTGTATTCGGATAAATTCGAATACTTCAGATTGTGAGGTTATTCCGAAAATAGGCTCTAATGTGATGAAATTATGGGTGATTTTAGGAATTACCCGATATTTTGAAGTATTCGGCTTTACCCAAATACACCTTAATACATTCACGTTAACTTTTGCTTTTAAAATTATGTATTTGTTTTATCTGGGTCTCTCCAAATGGGCCAATACGTATATTTTTTAATTTTCTTCAGTTGTAAAATCAATTAACATAAATTATTTATTTCTAGTCTAAAAAGTTTGCATTTTTAGAACACACGACACTAGAGCTCCTAGTGAGTATTATATTATTTGCTAGAGCGGTTCTTAACTTTTTCAATATTGTAACTGATTTTACCCTAAATTCCACACCACTTTATCAACCCCCGCGGGGGTAATTACACGCACAGCAGCAGATTTTTGGTTATCAAGGTCAAATCACTTTGCTAGTCTCATTGAAATGAACACTGAAATTATTGTAATAATTCAATGACTCTTGTCTATTTTTATTAATAAATATGATGTAATAATGAATTTTAAAATGTGTTGTTTTATTTATGAGCAGCGGCTAGTAAATATAGAACCTACATTCAATTGCATAAATATCTATTTAACGATTTCTTCCACTTCCTTCAATTGTTTAGGATGTTAGGCGCGAAAAATTGTAACATATGTAAGTCGATATCAGATCTATTGGAGTGGCTAAGGCGCTCTCAAATATCTGAACTCGACTCTATCGTCAGGGTGTTAGAGTGCTTCTTCAGATATTGTGAACACCTTGGCCGCTCCGATGTATCTAATGGCGACTTTACCTACCTTCACGCGCTGCAATTGTTGAGCCATTTAGAGTCCCAGCTAAATTGGCTGTTCAATACTTAATAATGTCCAATTTAGCTAGAACCTTATAGTTCGTTTTTTTAGCATTAGAAATAAGGTAAACAATCTTGATGTGTCTTTTAATTGAAAAACACATTTTAAAAATAAGTTACGGCAAATGTGTAACAATTATGAATCTAATACGATCATTTATACTCTTCTGCTTTCATAGTTATTAACAGTTTTTGATTGTTAAAAAGCGTTTTCAATTAAAAATACATGTCAAGATCGCTTACCTTCTTGCAAGTTCTTTCTAATGCTAAAAAAAAACGAACTATAATGGCATAAGAATCACGGAGCGTGACTGTACCTACGAGTATACGTATCCCCGAAGCTCTGTTATCGCAATCCTGCAGTCATAAAAGGCACGAGGACCTAACATTCCTAAGTTATAGCCTACATACATAAATACTCAAGTTTATGTGTTTAGCAGACAATATTTATTATTAACAAACCATTCAACTGCAAACAATCTGTTATTTTAATGCTTAAGGTTAACACAACTTTGTTGTCGGCATTTAAATTATTTTGTTACAATAAAATACATTGATTAAGATGAGAAACAAGACACTTTATTTACTAGTAATAGTAAACCACCATTATCTTAGTTCATACAATCCCGAATCAATACAAATGCTTTTATAAATTAAATATAAAATGGAGAAAGACTGTTTAGTAATTTTATGGACCTCGAGAGACTATTATCACTGCAGATGGTACCAGTCCTGGAAGCAAAGGAAATTGGATCATTATTTTTTACTAAACTCTGTAGCATTGGGAATATTAACAAGTTTTTGGCAGAGGCCGCAGAGGGGCATATATTGTACAGTCAGCAGCAGAAGTTGCTAAGCGGGTGAGGTGTTCAAAATCACCTTGACACGCTCTTATTCTCTTAACAATAAAGTCGCGTCAAGATAATTTTGAACACCTCGCCGGCTTAGCAACTTCTGCTGCTGACTGTATGTAAAATTTGAGCTCAAGGGGAGAGGGGGGGGGGCGCAGCTGATCTGGACACAGCTGAACAGGAGAGGGGGGGGGCGCAGCTGATCTGGACACAGCTGAACAAACGTAAAGCCGGTAATGATACGTCATATTCCGCCACCATTATCGACAGGTCTCGGTAATTTGGTATAGTCAAGCACATGCTTCAATAAATTGATTTCTTTGTTAAATAGCATGTTTACATTATATATGTGACGTTCCACGGCAAAAGGTAATTGATGGCGGCTGGCGCTTTCATCGCATACCGCCGCAATAATATTGGAGCGGCGTTAATAATAGCGTAAGCGCCAATCGCCATAAGGTACCTTTACCCATGGGACGGCACATATTGCAAGTTACTAAGAAACTTGTAATAAAAATACCATAATTACATCTTACCTAGTGACTCAAGCGGTTTCTCATAGTCTTCAGGCGTAAATATCTTCTTGGGGAAAGTGGTCATGAGTTTGAAACTGTCGTCTGCAGCGTACCCTTGTGAGTTCATCTGTAGGTACAGCCTGCAACATGTAACAAACTAAATGTCAGGTAATTTAAATAATTTAGTGGTAATCCGTTTATAAAATTTTTGTTTGTGATGTATAAAGGCAAAAACTGTATCTTGATAAAATGTCATCAGAAGATCAAAACATACATATTTAGGTGGGTGGGTATACAAAACATACAAAGTAAGCGTCAAGAAAATTATTAAATTAAATCTAATAGCCGGGGGTCCACACAGAGCGAGCATACGCACTTATCTCGAACATGATAAGGGCCATATACAATACACGAGCGAAAAGGTAATTGTTTAAATTTTTCGCCACTCGTAGCGAATTTCCTATTTTTCGCATTTGTATGGTAATGTACAATTGCAGCGGTTCTGTCGTCTAGATACAGCAAGCAGCAAAATACACGCATTTTGGACACAATGAATGAATTCATTAATAAAGTGACCATGGAATTTAGTCATCTTTCTCCTCCATCATCTACAAGTGTACAATGGGAATAAACTTACTTGACAGCGGCGAGCTGCTCCTTGGCGCCGAAGGTGTGCGCGAGCGCCGTGCCGTCGGGCAGGCGCAGCTGTATGCGCGCCTGCTCGTAGCTCGGCCGCGGCACGGGCGCGGCCGCCGGGGCCGGCGCCGGCGCCGGCGCCGCCGCCGCCTCCGGGACCGGCTGCCCTGCTGCTGCCAGTCTGAAATAAGAACAAACACTGTGGATATCTACTATATCCAGATATATTAGAAAAAAAAATGCCAGAAAAATATATTTTTTTACAAAAAAAATTGACCTAAATTAAAATAGCTTAAGGTCATTTTAAGGGGATTTAGCCAGCAGATGTTTTTTTATATTTTATTATTTAACCCTTTATAAGGCTTAAAGGGTGTCAGAACTTATGCAAAATTGAGCCATATATTATGTTGAAACATAGTTCAAAATCATGTGGGAAATATATTCCCTCTATCTTATAAAGGCTTAATAAGCAGGCAGGCAGTTATGACAACTGATATTTCCTGTATCCGGTAATCATTGACAGTTATTATTAACAAGTAGATGTATGTTTCCTATCCGCAAATCAAAATTATTCACCGAACATTCTTATCGTGCGTGGTACGTCTAAAAACGTCGTCATTGGCAAAATCCCTCCTGCCAATACAAGAGGGGAAAGCCATTAAAAAAAAAGTAGATGTATAGGTGTGCTGGTCTAATTTATTTTTAAACTGGTTCACATCTGCCGAAACCACGTCTTCTGGGAGTTTGTTCCAAGTCCTCACTACTTGAATGCTCAGAAAGTGTTTGTATGACTTATAGTGGGATCTATGCCTTTATAGCTAAGTTGTGACCTCTATGCCATTATTTATTGCCCAATAAAATAGTTCCAATGGAGGTTAGTCTACTTACACTAAGTAGTAGATGAAACTTTAACAATGCATTGGAATCTTGCAGAAACAGAAAAACTACTTATTCAATGTAAACACATTGTGGTCGCGAAACCACTGAAACCTGACGCCCTTTGGCCAAAACTCCTCCTTGGTGAAGGTTGCTATATTAATACTGGTTAGCTGCATAACGGAGTTATGACTCCTAGTCAGAAGCTAGTGATGCTTTGGATTTTGCGGAAAAAATAAATCCCAGCTAAATTCTAAGGAAATTATTGTGAGTTTACTTCCGAGCCTGCTTGTCAGCTTCTATCTGTGCTCGCACGCGTTCACGTGCTTTTTGGTCCTCTATCTTCTCGCGCCGACGCTGCTCTACAAGTTTCTGCATTTCCTGCTCCTGCAGTCGCAACCTCGCATCCTGCATGTCTTTGCCAGATTTGATGCGCAGCCGCTCTCGCTCCAGGGCCTCCCCCTAGAATGAAGACAAGTGAAATATAATAACCAGATTCTGGAATTGCACAAGTGTGTTACTAGACTAAGTACCATGAAATTAGTTATTATTATGTATAACACAGGTTACAATCTCAAATATTTAGGTTTTCTGTACACTTCATAATATAAATTTACAAAACCTATGTCAGACCCATACTGGAATATGCTTTTCAAGCCTGGAGTCCTTACTTTGCCAAGGACATAGATATGCTGGAGAAGGTTCAACGGAGTTTCACAAAACTACCAAGGCAACTTAAGAACAAGCTGTATGAGGAGAGACTGAAGGAACTGAAGCTCACTACTCTTAAGCACCGCAGAGAACGTGGAGACCTAATAGAAACATACAAAATACTGTCTGGGCACTATGACCTCAAGGATTTTCATGAGATGTTCAAGCGCAACAACAACACCCGTCTGAGAGGTCATCACTTAAAGTTAGAAAGGCATAGGTCCCACAGTAACCCATACAAACACTTTCTGAGCAACCGAGTAGTGAGGGCTTGGAACAAACTCCCCGAAGATGTGGTTTCAGCACAAAATGTGAACCAATTTAAAAATAAATTAGACAGACACATCAATACATCTACTTGTCAACGATAACTATTAATGATTACTGGATGCAGGCAATATCAGTTGTCACAACTGCCTGCCTGCTTACACAATGATAATGATAATGATAAATAATACCTTATC
Organism: Cydia fagiglandana; assembly: GCF_963556715.1. Lineage (NCBI taxonomy): Eukaryota > Metazoa > Arthropoda > Insecta > Lepidoptera > Tortricidae > Cydia > Cydia fagiglandana. The sequence goes on along the minus strand of NC_085932.1, from coordinate 15,599,512 downwards.
CCTTTCCTCTCTTTCCTTTCTCTTCTGTTTCATTCGCTCCTCGAGTAGTGCCAGTTGTGCCTTCTTCTCTTCTTCCGTGAGAGGCTTCTTTTCCTCTGTGGACTCTGAGAAACTGCTATGATTGGTCTTCGCCGCATGGAACTCCATTTCGTCCTGATTCTTAAAAAGTTTCCCGCATTCATCACATTTGAAAGACTTCGCCTCAGCCGCCGGGGCTTCAGACGCCGGCGGGGCCTCTGTGGCCGTCGCCGGTTCGGCGGCAGTCGCTTCTGGCTGTGAACTCGAGCCAATCGTATGTCCAACACTTTCCACAGGGTCATCAGCATGTGCTAACAGCCACTCCATAGCCGGCTCAACACCCTTGAAGTTAGTAACCGCTAAAGCCTTCTCCCTAGAACACAACAAGCTCCTTGTATTAGTCTGCAAATAATAACCTAGGTACTTGAATGAAATAGATCGTGTCGTATGCCCTAACTTACGCTCTTTCTTTTGGGAAGCCCATCTCCATAAGAGTTTGTATTTCTGCCATATTTGTGCCCGAAGATTAACAATACATAAAATAAACTAATAAATCCCTTTTTATCAGCTGTTTTCAATATTCGTTTGTAACAAATCCGACTGTCATTATGCAACAGATAATAAAAAATATTCGTTGATACAAATGAAGATTGTCAAGTTAGTTTAAGATCCAAATAAAAACACTTATAAATCGTTCAAGTAATGTCAAAAACTCCAATACGTAATTACTGGCAAGTTAACCATTGTTGACAGATTTTCATGGCGGTAAAATAAAATAAAGTCGTGTAAATATATTTATAATATTATTTTATTAGAATTTAACATGAGTGCCAAAAAGACTAGCTGTATTCAAAGAAGCGACCCCGGGAAAGTTGTAGACTTAATTATAAGTTTGAAAGACGACGCTTGTTCTGAACTGCAAACTAAAATAAATACTTACGTATGTATACACCTAGATTTTATTTAATCGAGTCCAAATAACCCACTGCTGCGTAAGGTCACCCTGCAGGTGTAGGTGTGTGGTCCTAGGTGTGGTACTCTTCTCTTTCCACACAGGCTCTACATACTTATTTGGCTCCGCATCGCATTGTCCTTGCCTTGTCAGAGGCGCAGAAAAGTGTAGGTATCAGTATGTAGAGCCTGTATGCCTGAGCGTTAATTTTAGCAGGTCTCGGATTGCTTTCGTTTAAAAGATTTTTCGTGTAGAGATGACGTAAAAGGTAATATATATGGGTTGATATGTATAGCTGGTCAAGCAGATCTTGTCAGTAGAAAAAGGCGGCAAATTTGAAAAATGTAGGCGCGAAGGGATATCGTCCCATAGAAAATTTGAATTTCGCGCCTTTTTTTACTGACAAGATCTGCTTGACCAGCTATATTTGAGCTATGATGTATTTAGAATAGAATAGAATCCTTTATTGCGAACCATGGTACATAATAAAGTTGTTACAATAAAAAATTTTAGAACACATGGCACCCTGGTAGGGCATTGCAAATTAATCTTATGTCTAGTTATTTATGGAACATTTTTTAAAACTAAATACTGTTACGTAACTGTAACAATAAATAATACTGTTAAATAAGATAAATAAAAATCCTAAATAATAACAACTTTATCCTAGCTTATTTCTTGTATTAAGTAATTCCTATGTTAACTTATATTTACAAAAAGGGTTAATAATATTGTTAAGAATTAATAATTATTAGTGGTACTTATACTTATGAAAATTTATCCTCCATAAACTCTTGGACCGAATAGTATGCCTTCGATATTAAAAGTAGTTTTAGTTTTGACACGAATGGGTTAAGGTTTTTTATATTTCTTATATCGTTTGGCAGCTTATTATAAATCTGGATTGCTCTGAAATAAGGGCCTTTTTTGTAAATATCCAAAATTGGTTCCGGGGGGATGAGGTTATTGTTACGACGTGCACTTTTCCAAAACTCAAATAACTGTGTGTTCTTCATGACAAAAGTAGAAATTTCTAAGATGTAGAGAGAGGGGAGAGTTAAAATTTGGAGATTAGTGAAACGTTTCTTACAACTGTCTGTATGTCGTATATGTCGTATTTACCTAATATTAAGAGGAAAATAAATAACAATTTTGAACTTTTTGTATGCTATAGGTATTTAATAGCTATTAAAGTTTAAACTGGCCACCTACACTACCTTGAAAGGTAGGTAAGTGTAGCTGGAAATGGTATTAGGATCATACTTGAAAATAGGACTACTACTGGAAGTCGATGGAGGAACTCAGCATGATGCTCGATGACCTCAACCGAGTTTCACAACGGGTGGGCTTGAAAATGAACATGGACAAGACGAAACTTATGTCAAATGCCAATGTTGTGCCCATCCCAGTCTCTGTTGGGAACTCGGTACTCGAAGTTGTTGACTCGTACATCTACCTAGGACAAGTAGTCCAATTAGGTAGGTCCAACTTCGAGAAAGAGGTCAACCGCCGAATCCAACTCGGTTGGGCAGCGTTCGGGAAACTACGTAATGTCTTTTCGTCCGACATACCTCAGTGCCTCAAGACGAAAGTCTTTAATCAATGTGTGTTACCAGTGATGACTTACGGCTCCGAAACGTGGTCTTTAACTATCGGCCTCATCTCAAAACTCAAAGTCGCTCAACGAGCTATGGAGAGGGCTATGGTCGGAGTTTCTCTACGTGATCGAATCAGAAATGAGGAGATCCGTAGACGAACTAAAGTCACCGACATAGCCCACCGGATTAGCAAGCTGAAGTGGCAATGGGCAGGCCACATTGCACGCAGAGAAGATGGCCGATGGGGTCGAAAAGTGCTCGAGTGGAGACCACGGACTAGCAAGCGCAGCGTAGGACGTCCACCCACAAGATGGACAGACGATCTTGTTAAGGTCGCCGGAAGACGCTGGATGCGGGTCGCTTCCAACCGGCACGTATGGAGGTCCAAGGGGGAGGCCTATGTTCAGCAGTGGACGTCTTATGGCTGAGATGATGATGATGATGACTGGAAGTCCCTTTCCAACATAAGCTGTCAAAAAGGGACTTCCACTTGTATTACAAGTTACAAGCTTTTGATAAACAGGGCACTAGCTGGACTGCCATACTTAATCCCTTCTATTTGATACAAAGCTCAGCGATGAATGCGACGCGGAGCTGGTGTTCTCAGTGGTAGTAAACGGCGAGCGCGCGGAAGCCTACATTGAAGCAGTTGGCAAAAAAGCTCTAGAGAAGAAATATAAACTTTTGGTTAGTAAGTATTTTCACCTACATTTACTAAACAATCAATACATTATATAGGTAGGTAAATGCTATTTTAACTGTGAGCTCGTTCAAGCCAAATCGAATGCGTAGGTACTAGGTACCTTACCTATGCAGGATGTCGTCTCCGTATACAGCTAATACAGGAGGATATGCGCTTGGAGAGACAGGAGACGTGATGTATGCATTATATTATATTATTCGAGCTACAGGGTCTCCATGTGATGTGGGGGAAGTCAAACGGCTGTTTATTGTTATGGTGTGGCCCACACCATAGCCGTGTGGGAAATAATCTGTTCAAAATAACTATGATTATGTATGTACACATGTGTGGGTGAGGCATATTAGAGCACACAGTTCACGCACTCCACTGCACTCCCAGATTTACAATACTTACGGTGCCCGTACATCACGCAACAAAATAATAGCCAGTAGATATGAATGAACAAAATATTTTAACCGATAATTTTTACAAATAATTATTTGGGCATTCTTTTCAGGATTGTCATAAATTCATAAAAAATATTAAAAAATCGTATCAACAGTCGATGTTATTCAGTGATTTCTATGACGACGTTCAAAAAATTGTTTCTCCTGTAAGTATATATTGATAGATGCGAAAATTTCGATATTTAAAGGCCCCAGTACACAATGGGCCATCGCCGGCCATTCCAAGGGACGCATTTATGCGTTAGAGGGAGCAAGTGATATTGCTATCTCATTCTACCGCATGGCTCGTACTCGTCGAACGTTATAGATGTAGCCACGTCAAATTAAGCCGAATTTGGCCAAGCTGCGGAAATAATTCGTGTAGTTTTGAAAATTGGTACCGGTATACCTTGTGGTGTCTAGATAAACATACTAAAAGTCCTCGAGGGTAGGGGGTGTGCTGGGGGTGTAGAGGGGGGTTGAAGGTACCTTTTTTCATATTTTTGCTCATATCTCGAAAATGTGTACGAATTGCATTATAATTACTTCGGACAAAAGTTTTAACATAAAATTTACTACAAATTTGGTTATGTTTATTTTTACTCTACGATCAATACTTTAGGAGCTACAGGCCGTTAAAGTTAAATAAGAGATAAAAAATAGACGGTTTAAAAAAACGTCGTATTTTCATAATTGTTCATCATAAATAAACATTTTAATTGAGAATAAGCAAGCTAAATGACTTGCTGATAAAATATAAAAAAAAACCGGCCAAGAGCATGTCGGGTCATGCTCAGTGTAGGGTTCCGTAGTTACCCGTCCGTCAAAATAGACTATTCGCAAAAACTCAAAAACTGCTTAAACGATTAGGTTCGCTATATTTTTCTCTGAAAGTCTTTACTAAGCTTTACTTTCACGATTTTTTTCATATTTTTTGGACCCATGGTTCAAATGTTAGGGGAACTAAACTGGAAAACACAACTTTTTTTCTTTCAGATAGATTATTTCCGAAAATATTAAGCAGATCAAAAAATAGTTCTCGAAAACCCGTATTCGTTTTAAAAGACCTATCCAACGACACCCCACAATATAGGGTGGAAGCGAAAAAAAATTTCATCCCCTTTTTAATGTACGATCTGAAAGAAAAAAAGTTGTGATTTACCCCTTAGTTCCCCTAACTTTTGAACCATGGGTCCAAAAAGTATGAAAAAAATCGTGAAAACATAACTTAATAGTAAATACTTTCAAGGAAAAATATAGCGAACCTAATCGGTACAGCTGTTTTTGAGTTATGGCAAATAGTCTATTTTGACAGACGGGTAACTACGGAACCCTACACTGAGCATGGCCCGACATGCATATGGCCTATTTTTTTATATTTTATCAGCAGGTTGCTTAGCTTGCTTACTCTAAGCTAATTTTTTTATTTGTGATGAACAATTACAAAAAAACGACGTTTTCTTAAACCGTCTATTTTTTATTACTTATTTAACTTTAACAGCCCGTAGCCCCGAAAGTATTGATCGCAGAGTAAAAATAAACATAACCAAATTTGTAGTAAGTTTTATGTTAAAACTTTTGTCTTAAGTAATTATAATGCTATTCGTACAGATATTCGAGATATGAGCAAAAATATGAAAAAAAGTACCTTCAACCCCCCTCTACACCCCCAGCACACTCCCTACCCTCGAGGACTTTTAGTATGTTTATCTGGACACCACAAGGTATACCTGTACCAATTTTCAAATTTACACGAATTATTTCCGCAGATTTTTCTAATTTTCTTAGGCTAATGGGCGCTTTTATAGTTTATGGTGGCCGTCCACCATCATGATGATAAAGCAGCGGACACAAGGCCATAACATTGTTATGCAGTCACAGATTAGTACCATTCATTCCCCCAAGTGCTACGGATTACGCTCGTAGCGCGTAGCCACAGTTTAGCCGTATTGAGCGCGTAGTCGCTACGTACATTCGTACATTGTAGGTACCCGGGTTCTTGGCCCTGAATGTATTAGGTAGATACCTACCGTGGACGAGAACACAATATCGTGGATGTCAAGGTTCACGGTAAATTGTAAAAGCGCACACGGTCTAATTTTCTTTGGTAAAACGTACTTACTTAAAATATATAATAACCAGCTAATATAGATGAAAATTATACTTCTAAGCCTTATTTTCACTGCGTCAGTACCTGAAAGACAGCGGCAAGAAGCACGTCACAATGGTCCCGGTGGCAGGCAAACCGTTCGCCCTTGTTGTGTGCCTGGTCTCGCCGAAGGTACAAGAAGAACATGTTGTCAACTACGTCTACGAGTGCTTTCTGTAAGTTGTCTTTCTCTCTCTCTCTCTCTCTCTCTCTCTTTAGCCTTTTTCTACCCTTCGGGTGTAGGCCTCCTTCATTTTACGCCATTAATCACGGTTCTATGCAACTTGGAGCTACTTCTTTCCCACAGTCCTTTTGATGTCGTCGTCCCGACGCATCTTGGGTCTACTTTGAGGACGCTCTTCCCCCTATGGTCGCCACTAGAGTAGTCGTCTGTAAGTTGTACTCGTGTATAAATAAATATGAAACCGGTAATAATATTACTTATAAAAATAGGAAAGTGCTTAACTCTGTTTATGGACCGAGCGAAAGCGAAGTGTGCGTTTCAGCATGGACGAAAATTCTTTCGTATATCCGGATGTTCTCGTATACGGATCACGTTTTTCAATCAATTCTCGTGAAATCTGCTGAGCTCGTGAAATTAGATTACATTTAGATTTTGGTAGTGAAGAGTTATTACCAACTTCATTGCTTGATTATTCCCCAGGCTATGCTGGCCAACTGTAAAGAAGACTATTATTCTAGAACATGAAAAGTCCGTGAAACATAAGTGCCAGCAGCTGCTACGGGTCGCGAAACGTTTATTCACTCAAGTAAATACAATTCTAAAATTTTAATCATAATTGTACCAGGCGTGGCTCACTTCGAGATTTCGTCGCTTTGCTACAGGTAGCTAAAAGTCCATCCGTTCGACCCCAATTAAGTTTGGGGTTTGCCATAAGTCGCGCGTGGCGCTGTCTCTACCTAGCGGCCACATCTGTGCTGATCGTGTCGTGACAGACGCTTTTTGTTAGAGAGTGAGTCTTCTGTACCTAGTACTATTATTTATTCTGTGATTGTACTGACACTTACCTATCTATAATAACCAATCATTTATGACACGCAAAAGGTAGACGGTTTTTTTAAAATATCGGTGCGGAAACTTGATTACTTATAAACGGTTTGATTTTGGCGGCTATAGGTAATTAAGTGAACCGTAATAGAAGGCTAGAAAAAAATGTAAAAGGGTTATTACATTTTTAATTTAATTTACAAATGTTCGAAAAGGTGGCGTCACTGGACTCGCTGGTGAGACTGGCCACCGACCAGGGTAAGCGCGTGGTGGACGCGGAGTTCTGCGCGCTGATGATCGTCGACCTGGACCGTATGGAGCTCGTTGAGACCTGCTACACCAAGGTATCAGTATATTTTCACAACATTTATGAATAAATACCCAAATCAAATTAGGCTTGAGGAGTGCTATATGTTACCAAGTAGTTCCAGTGAACTACTGTCTGCTGGGTAAGTAGGTATATACCCATGACAGAACTGGATTAGGTAATATCATAATCGTAAAATCAGAAGACGGCTGCAACGCAAATATAAACTTCTAATTCTTTATTACTATGTATATACCATCGTTCTTTGTTTGATATCTTTCCCATTTTGGAAAATCGCTGAATCGAAACTTTTGAACTAAACCAGGGACCGACGTAACTTTAGGTAGAAGTAAGGTTATATCACTAAATACCTAACTAACGATAAGAAAATATAAGATCATCATTAAAAAAAGGCTACAAATATAATGACCACCAAAAAATACTTTGGTACCTACCCTAAATAAAAAAATCATGCTTACCAAAAAAAATTACTGAACACCAAAAAAATAAGGCCTAAAAATACAAAAGTACCACCGTTTTAATTACGACTGCCCTTCAAATTGTATTCAAATACCAAATATATTGAATGACCACCAAAAATCATTAATGATCACCAAATCCTGAAGACCAAATTAATGCGATATTTTCACCTAAATAAACCGCTATGATTACCAAAAAATGTATACATATTACCAAATAAAGTAAACTGATGCCAACATTACTAGCCCCTCCCGCTCAACCCCCCGTACCCCGCACCGCATACCTACCTAACTTAACCTACTTTTCTAGTAGCATTTCGTTATGCTACTAGAAAAGTAACTTAAACTGCTATCAGTTAAGTGGGTTAGGTTAGGTTAGCACTGCGACCCTTACAGAAACGAAATGGTACTATAAAAGTAGGTTAGGTTAGGTTTGAACTGCGACCTTTACAGAAACGAAATGCTACTATAAAAGTGGGTTAGGTTAGGTTAGAACTGCGATCCTCACAGAACCGAAATGCTACTAGAAAAGTGGGTTAGGTTAGGTTTCAACTGCGACCCATACAGAAACGAAATGCTACTAGAAAAGTGGGTTAGGTTAGGTTTGAACTGCGACCCATACAGAAACGAAATGCTACTAGAAAAGTGGGTTAGGTTAGGTTTGAACTGCGACCCTTACAGAACCAAACTGCTATCAGAAAAGTGGGTTAGGTTAGATTTGAATTGCGACCCTTACAGAAAGCAAATGCTACTATAAAAATGGGTTAGGTTAGGTTTGAACTGCGACCCTTACAGAAAAGTAATGCTACTGGAAAAGTGGGTTAGGTTAGGTTTGAACTGCGACCCTTACAGAAAAGAAATGCTACTGGAAAAGTGGGTTAGGTTAGGTTTAAAAAACTGCGACCCTTACAGAAAAGAAATGCTACCTACTGGAAAAGTGGGTTAGGTTAGGTTTGAACTGCGACCCATACAGAAACGAAATGCTACTAGAAAAGTGGGTTAGGTTAGGTTTGAACTGCGACCCTTACAGAACCAAACTGCTATCAGAAAAGTGGGTTAGGTTAGGTTTGAATTGCGACCCTTACAGAAAGCAAATGCTACTATAAAAATGGGTTAGGTTAGGTTTGAACTGCGACCCTTACAGAAATAAAACGCTACTAGAAAAAGGTGACGAAGTGGATTAGTTAATTTTATAGTATTATATTAAATATTTGCACATTTTTAATAAAAATGTGGTCACAATTTTGGTGGTCATTTACTATTTTTGGGTTTACAATGATGGAGTAAATTGCTTTAATAGGATAGCAAGATTTAAAAATTTGGTTATAATTTTACATTAAAATGGAGTTCTAATTTTGGTGGTCATTTACTATTTTTGGGTTTACAATGATTATTATTGTGACATTTTCTTTAATAGGATAGCAAGATGTAAAAATTTGGTTATCATTTCACATTAAAATGGGGTTTGAAAATTGGTAATCATTTACTATTTTTGGGTTAATAATGATTAGTTTGGTGTCATTTCCTTTAAAAGGATAGTAAAATGTAATAAAATTGGTAATCATTTCACATTAAAATGGTGTTATAATTTTGGTGATCATTCATTATTTTAGGGTGGTAAAATATATTTTTTTGGTATTAAATTTTATTAAATCTGGTGATCAGTTAAATAGCAGCCTTAAAAAAATATAATTTTCGTAATGTGTTAATATTTTAACTTCGAAAAATGTATTATTTATTAGTGGCTTTCGCATACAGAATGTATCTCTGTACTTCTTATTTTTATAGGGTACAGACGAAACGTCCGAAAGACGCTTTCCAATGGACAGCGGGATCGCAGGGCAAGTGATCCAAACCGGCATCATCGTGAACACGAGAAATGCTGCACAACACCCAGCTTATGACCCCAATGTCGACAGTCGCCCGGGCATCGACATAAAGTGCGCTCTCCTTTGTTTTTTATGCCAATGACACACAGACAGCCTCAAAACTTGCTAATTTTATCATCACCATCCGTGTAACTTTGCTCCTTTTAATGATGGGGTACTTATATTAAATCATCTAATCCCACGTTTTCAGGCTTTCAGTACTCGGGATCTCTTGCCATAAAAGTCCATTAACTCAGAGGAGAAATACAATTTCGTAATTCTTAAGTCACCCATATACTTTTCTTAGGTACCCATAGAATCCATAGAACTTGACTTGAGATCAACAACTTTACGTGTTTTATATATATTGTCACCAAACAGAAAGGTATATAGGCATCTAATTCAAATCAGTCATCCACTTTTGATAGAACTGTAACTTAAAAATCGGCTAACAGCTACTTGCTCGATAAGTAAATAGCCTCTAGCGGCCCACCATACAAGGAAAATTGGCAATCGAATTTGAATCAACGGTATTAGAAAATAGAGTTCAATTCGTTTTGTTTTAAAATCGAACGAAACAAAATAAAAGCAACTCTATTCCATTCCATTAAGATTTAAATTTCATTGGAGCTAATTTGTACTAGTATTAGGACATTGAACCCCAAGAGGATAGACTACTTAATTGTAAGTACCTAGATAATTTTATTGATGTTCAAAAAAGTCATAGACTCTAATTGCCTGTAGAGGTTTTATCATCTTTATAATTGCCTTACCTACTTCTAGAAACAGTCTGACCTTCCCGATTCGTGAGCAGCAAGGGATCATAGGTGTCGGTCTGCTGATCAACAAGATAGGCGACCCGTACTTCGACGCCATGGACGAGGAGATGGCACTTTCGTTCAGCGTGTACTGCGGCGTCTGCATCATTCACTCACTGGTGTACAAGAAGATACATGAGGCGAGCATCAGGAACATCCGGGGTCATGAACTGAACATGTACCATATTGAGGTAAAAGGCAAACGAATATGTTTTATGTATAGGTTATATGTACCTAGTAGCTTAACGGTCAGAACTTCAGACATTCTCTCGAGGTTATAATAACTACTCGTAATAAGTATACCCCTGCTTTCAACTGCTTCAAGAGCGGTACGGACCTAACGAAACTGTCGGTTAAGGAACTTCTTTAGTCTTACCGTACTAAACTGAATACCATGGTGAATGTTTCCGATGTTGACTGCGGTTGGTTGCACTTCCGTTTGTGGAGAGCCTTTTTCACTAAAATTTAGATAACTATTCGATTCAACAGGTGAACGACGCAGAAATGTCAAAAGTGCTGGAATGCAAGGGATTCCACAACATTCCTGGGTTGTCGACGCTGCACTTCAACACGCGAGGTCTGCCTCAGAGAGAGCTTCCCTGTTTGGTCGTGAAGATGTTCAGTGATTTGGGATTTATACGAAAGTAATCATTAGTGCAATATATTTAGGGGTTATCCTTGACTTGAACTATTTTGTGTTGGTTTTGTTTTGACACGATATCGCGTTCAACACGGATTATAAAGAATTACTTACCGATGAAACTTCCGATTTGGCCCTCATACATACATGTTCAGCGAAAATTAACGAGATGTTACTGAACGCGACACACTGTATAGGTAAGTACGTATATCGTTGATATCTAAACATACATTATTTTAGGTTCAACTTGAAGCAATCAAAGCTAGTCCGGTTCGTGCTTCAAGTAAGAAAGAGTTACCGAGATGTGCCGTACCACAACTGGTACCATGCCGTCAGTGTGGCTCAGTGGGGTTACGCCGCGCTGATGAACTTTCAGTTGGTGAAGCGTGGATACTTCAAGTAAGTTGAAACTATAATATATATATTACCTACGATTAATTTAAGAAGAGTGTCGCGATAGAGTCAGACTAAGCTAAATCGGCAGCGATCTAACTCCCTTCAGCTGTTTTGTTCTCTTTCGATAATGACGATTTCTATTATTAGATTCCTCCTTCTCACACTCCTATATACAGCTCCCACTCAACTATGTACATAGTTTTATTAAAATAGTATCAAACTAATAAAATATGTGTTTTATCAGCGATCTTCAAGCATTGATGTACCTGATTGCGTGCCTAGTCCATGATCTGGACCACCGCGGAACTGCTAGTAGTTTTCAAATTAACGGAGGTAAACAAAAACTATAATGAAATAAACCTAAGTCATATGAATATCATACTTGTAAAGTTGTTCTTCTTTGTCTGCGTTCTGGACAGAAACTGCCCTAGCTGCCCTGTATTCGAGCGAGGGTAGTGTGATGGAGAGACACCACCTCGGGCAGGCTGTGAGCATCCTCAACACGGAGGGCAGCGACATCCTCGAGCCTCTGCCGAGGCGCGATTACGACCACGCGCTGCTGCTACTGCGCGATTTCGTGCTGGCCACCGACCTGAACAACTATTACAAGTCAGTTACTTGACGCCTCCTGACATAACTTAGTCTGCTCTGTACACACAGCCGCAAAATTGCATGGCCACTTTATTAATGAATTTATTTAATACGGAGAGACATCATTTGGGTGCCTAGTAGGAACTTCTTACCCAACCAACATCCTACTCAACATTGTGAGCATCCTCAACACAGAGGGCTTCACTGAAGTGCGAGTACCTACAATATTAATTGGCCACAAGCTATTAGTTATTCTGTGCCGCAAGTACCTACTTATTTGTAGATTATTCATAATGCAGTTTGTGGAAGGCACAGGTATAAACCAGGGACCGTATAACCGGTTTTATTAAATACCTGTATATAAACTGTCAAACGAATACCGGTTAAAATGTTATACCTATATTCGAATTAGAGGTATTGCTGTCATTCCGTTTTTGTCTTTATCGCTAAACTACACTAATTGACATAATGAAATACCGGTATTCATTAATACCTCAATAATAACAGGTATTCAGTATACCGGTAATGGTTATCGTATTTAATACCGGTATTCATTGCACTTGATCAAAGAGTAACCAAAAACTTTGCGACAAGAGGTTAAAGTTGTTGTTAAGTCCTCATGCTAATATTGATCGCAGTATAAGCGAAATATTTCATAATTTAACCACGAGCGTAGCATGTGGTTCGAAATTGCGACCGTTTCAAAGCACGAGGTTAATGAATGAATTAATGAAAAGAATTAACCCCAGAAAACATTTCCATATGAAATATGAGCGCCGCGCCGGCGCGCCGCCGCCGCCATCAAAATTTTCGCGCCGCCGCCGCCGCCAAAATTTTCGCGTCGCCGCTGCCGACACTGCGCTATGGCCGTGGCATCGGCGTGACCTTGTTAGATACTAGAGTCTGTCTAAGCTAACTTTGCACCGATTTGAACAGAACAAAGTGAGGGAGTGTTATTATAATATAAACGTCATATTTTCATAGAAATTTTACATTAACGATGATATTTACACACGTTGTCGTTGCAAATGCTATGCAGATTAGTTTGATCGGGAATTTATTGCTTTTATATAAGGTGCTAACAAATTACAGCTTGGCAAAAAAGAGTAGAAATTAAAAAGTGGCAACACTGTAGTGTCGTCCCATTTTCTTATATAAATTGGTTTGAAAGGGACGACACTACAATGTTGCCACTTTTTAATTTCTACTCTTTTTTGCCAAGCTGTAGGTATCGATATTTTAAGAGATGGTACTTTATATAAAAACAGTTAACTTTAAATAGAAATCAAGAAAACTTTTCATATCATATTTTTGTTTTATTTACCGAACAAAAAAATAAATTAAAATTATATTAATAAAATTAATTAAAAATAATCATTACGTGCATTTAACCACATAAAGAAAAAATACATAGAGTGCTCATGCTCACTCCATACATCAGTTTTGGTACCAAAAATACTATTCTTTTCGTAGTCAACATTAGTATCGAGTAACGGAATTATCAGTACTGCTACTTGACAATAGATGTTGCACCGACCGAAAAGTCTAATGCTCAACAACTTTCAGCGAATATTAAACAAGGATTAACTGGAACTTATTTTCAACTCCTTCTGCTTTAATAATAGTTGTAAATAGTTGTTCAATACAATTTTCGTGAGTCGCGACATTTGAGACATTTAGTATCAAGTAGCGGTACTGATAATTCCGCTACTCGATGCTAAATGTCAATTACGAAAATAATAGTCTTTTTGGTACCAAAACTGATGTATGGAGTGAGCACTCTATGCTTACTATATTTGTCTATGATTTAACTGACAAGATGTTTAACACTTTCTGTTTTGCCAACAATTGTTTGTGTTAAATGTCATTATCATCAACGTGTCATTTCATTTATCAACGTGAAGTGGCCAGTTAAAAAGAGGTCTCATTTAATTATCTCATTAACAGGGTGTTTTTACGTAGCAAATTTGTTTTCCAATTTTCTCAAAGAACATCATAAAACCTAAATGTTTCATACTTAAATATACTCCAGGAGTCGAGTATTATCAGCTGTAAAAATATTGGTAGCTAATTTGTTAGCACCTTATATTAAGTTCGGATATATAACTTTTTTGGCTAATATATATTAGACTGCATGCTTTCTCTTGTCTATGCTTAAGCTAAACATGTGGCAGTAGTTAGCGATTCGGTGGCCAGGCAATGTCAATGAATAAGAAATAGGTGATATGGAGTCTAACCTAATACGTCTATTCCAGAACATATCCTCAACAATTGAATGTAAAGGTATGAGCACGATAGTTGAAGTCACGCACACAACAACAAAATCATGTAATGACAGTGAGATTTTGAAATTAATATTCTTTTTAGGCTTCCGTATTTCGTACCAATATCAAGTTGATATCAACTGTAAAAAAGTTTCTTGAAGGTTTTTTTTATAGGCTTTTAATATCGTACGTTTAAGTCGCATTCACTCATTGATTCATTCATACTATTTTTGCGATTAGTAGGTACTCTGTGCGAGCAGTGTGTGTAATCATTCACCTCTCCTGGCGATACGTACATATAATAACTATTATATTTGACTATAGCTACCCGCACTGACTTCGCACGGATAACACAAAACCTTAACAAATTGTACACCTAAACTAAAGCTTCCTCAAAAATCTTTCTATTGATAGCTGAAATCCGCATGAAAATCAGTTGAGTAGGTTTTGAGTTCATCGTGAACATACATTCATATAGTTACAGACAGACGCGGCGGGAGACTTTGTTTTATAAGGTGTAGTGAATTAGTGATAAATTCAATTAACAGTAACCTCACAATATAAAGATGTTCATTGTGCTGCTTATCTACAGTTCATGGCATGAAAAACTTTTTTCCTACCATAATTCAATAAATAATCCTTGAAATTAAAAGGTTTGAATTCTCTTCGCATAAACCAAGTTTTCAAGGCTACGCCGCCGATTCGCCGCCACCGCCAACCAATTTTGACCGGCGAACCGTCGCCGGCTAAATGCCTATCGGGCGGCGCTAGACGTGCGCGCCGGTCGAAAATAATTGGGCAACGGCGCGCCACCAAAAAATCCACGGCGGCGGCGTGGAATTTTTCAACTTTTCAATATTAAGACGTATAATGAAAAGTCATGCTTAACCCTTAAATCGACAAGGGAAAAAAATCTTAAAAAACTGTGTTAGTATCATTTTTTCGGTGTTATTATCTTATTAGGTATGTGGTTGTTTATTGTAGAAAAATCATGAAAAAAATCTATTTATAATAGTTTCGAAAAAAACATAGGTATGACAAATATGTTGGATGTTGCCAGGTTCGGTGTAAATAAAAAGATACGCTGCATAATGAAAAGACGTCTAGTATTTTGGACGTTGCCGAATATACAGTACTGTTTACCGAATATACAATAATGTTTTTTTTTTAATTAATATAGAATAATTGCTTTTAATTACAAATACACTTACTGATAATGTCAACTTATGTTATTAACTAAAGTAAAACCTACTATTTTATATTTTTCCAAAAAGTTTATAGCTCGTAGGTGGTAAAATTTTACTAGTCATTGGCGTCATTTTATTAACATTAAATCAAACTTAGCGGGGTATCGTAGGATGCAGCAACATCTGAACAATGGTATACAATAATGCATGTAATTTTATCAATATTTTCGTAAGAACTTTCTTAAATGAAATCGGGTCTGTCTCTTGATGTCTTGATGAACGCACAGGAAAAAAAATCCGTAATAATATTTTTTTATCTATTTGGTTCATTACGTTGTAATAAGACAAATAATGACTTAGTATGGTGTTGGTGCGACATAAAATAGTAGAAATTCAATTATATAACCAGAAAAATTCCGTAAGTACGTAATTATTGCCATTTTTAAGTAAGTATTTTACGTCAAAAATGTGAGAGTTACGTAGGAAGTGGCGCCCGCAATAATTTTCAACTATTTCTTATCGGACTATAACCTATTACATATTTTAACGCTGCATAATACTGTCTTATAAAAAAATATTCGGCGCGAATTTTAAACTACCGGCGGCGGCGGCGGCGCGCGTACTCCTTATGGCGGCGGCGCGCACGTCTAATCGGCGCTCATATCTTTGAGATTATAAACTACATACATAATAAAATACAATTAAATCAACAATTAAAAAACAATTAAAAGAATCAAATGAACGCTATTAAAAATGTATTCGTCAAAATCATCACCTAACAGCTAATTTCACCAGCAACATGAAAACGGGCATTCTAAGATCCGAATCTTAAGTATTTACAACTTTACAAGCGGGCCGGACAACGTCCTTGACGAGTAGCGAAGGAACGAATCGTGGTACTACTACAACCGGTATTGGCACTTACTTATTACCGGTAATAGCTTTAGGAGTAAACTATCAAATAGTGGTATTTGTTGTCAATTGGCTAAACCGATAACACTATTGAATACCGGTATTCGAATACCTCTATTCGGAGCTTAAGTGATATAAATACCCAAATTCAAATTACACCGGTTATACCTCAATAATAACCTGTAGTCAGAATACCGGTAACGGTCCCTGGTATAAACAGGATTTTAGAAAAATGTCCTTATTCCTTTCGCGTCTGTCGGCGCTCATTTAATTGCGAGCGAGTCGATTATGTTTTTAGAACTTACGAGGATTAAAGAGGAACTTAAGTTGACAACACACGATGTGTCTCTATTTTTTTATCAATCTCCATGTTCTGCTCACAGAAAACTAAACGAATACAAGATGATAGCTAGTGACTACCTCATCGGCAATCAAATTCACATCGCCGCTCTGCAGGCGTTGCTGATGAACGCGGCGGATTTCAGCGACCAGATAAAAGACTGGAGCTCCGTTAAGAAGACTGCTGTGAGTCTTTTTGTCAGCTTTGCGTTTAAGGATTTTACATATAACCCCCGCTTCATTCATTGTCTTAATCATTTGTACTCGAAGTTTAGTGTTGCTTCAGTGTCTTACCATTTAGGCGTTTATCAGATTCAGATGTGCTCAAAATGTATAGGTACTACGCGACTCAAATTTCATTTTAAGTACTTGTTTACCTATTTATTACATTTTGAGGAAAAACTTGAACCTCTTCTACCTTCGCTAAAGACAATCAACATAACATTGAATTTCAGTCGGAGGTGTTAACAGAGTTCTTTAATCAAGACGAATCTGAAAACGACCGTGAAGATGCGCCAATTTTCGTGGACCCAAAAAACAAGACCGTCATTCCTGAACTAGAGATAAAGTTTATCACTGACACTGTTATTCCGATTTATGAGTAAGACATATTTTAAAATGCTTTGAGTGTTTGAAACGCCTTACGCGCTGGCTACGGCTAAGGCGACAACCATAGGTTGGAGCGAGACACAGGCGACACAGCGATCGGACCTTTCGTTCCCATTTATGGTTGTCGCCTTAGCCGAAGCCAGTCACGCAATGTCGTGGCTAGGCTGTTACGGTGATGAAACTTCATAATGCATGTCACATTTTAATAATATGTATGTATACCTATCTATTTTTTAGAATGCTTGGACAAATATTTCCCGTCATAGCGAGCGCTACACAAATTCTCGAAAGCCACTTGGTGCTCTGGGATGGATCGAAAGATGTCTTCATTGAGGTAAGGCATTTCACTGTTAGGTGCCTGGAACCCGCAGAATTGCTCTGTCCATAAATAACATTTATGTATGCTTACAGTACCTAATAGCTACCTAATTGGTTCAGTCCTAGGGTAGAGTTAGAGTTCCTAGTTACGTATCGTATTTACTACGACCCAGACTGTATTATTGTGCCCAGTTACAGGTAGTTGGAATGTATTTGCTCCCATTGCGGATAAATGGGAAAGGTCAATTTAAATGTGTAAAAGAAAATATTACCTAATCATAAAAATTTATATTTTAGGTGTCGCCAATTGTTGCGGGTATATCAGTTCTGTTAAGTCCGGAACTCGACGGCCTGATCGAAGCAGCGTTGAACGAGCGCGAGCGATTGCGGCTCGAAGCGGAAGCGTTGGCGGCCGAGGAGGCGGCGGCGGCGGCGGCCGCGGCGGCAGCCGCCGCGGCTGAGGAGGACTAGTGGTCATGACGGAAACATGTGCTATCCATACTTTGTTATGGCTCCTCTACACGATGGGCCAACGCCGGCCACTCCACGGGACGCCTTTATGCGTTAGAGGGAGCAAGTGGTATTGCTATCTCATTCTACCGCATGGCTGCGTCCCTTGGAGTGGCCGGCGCTGACCCATCGTGTAGAGGAGCCATTAGGTGAATGCGTAGCCTGGCAAGCCTGCAATCGATTGTGCAATTGTGCATCTTTATATTTTGTGTTAGTAAATTGCGAAATTGTTACTTACCCCTTATGTAGGTATATCGTTAAATAAAAATGTGGTATGAATGAAACACTTTTCATTTTGTATAATTAAATATTAGTTTTATTTTAAGTACATGTAATAAATATTAAATAACTACATATTTATGTGTAAGTCGAGGAGTTAAAATCATAATAATGAAGTTTTAGCAACGTTAGGCACTTATTTACCTTTGGTAGATTTTGTAATTATTACCAACCTACTAAAATATAAATGTTAAAATAAATTCGTTATCATCATACCTGTGCTAACTCGGGGCACGAATTAACACAAAAGTGATGGTAAGTATTAAAGTTTTTTTTACTTTAAAAGGCTCGATATTAGACATGATATTGAACCTGTTTTCAGTAGTAGTAATACAGGATTTACAATACGCAAATGCTGAAATATACGTCGATAAACTTTAATAGTAAACATCAATTAGTATTCGTGCCCCGAGTTAGCAGGTATGGTTATCATATCACTATCAAATGCGAAGGTTGTGTGACCGACGAAATTAAAGAATGTTTCGTTTTTTAACACAGTATCACAGTACCTTTTCACTAATTTTTCGAATCACTTGGTTGAAATATATTCAGTAAGTAGTTCTTCAACACTATAAACTTAAACTCTTTGTATTTCTATGAATGTATGCAAAATTAAACATAATAAGCGTTCATATTAACTTTCCTCCAATGTCTCTTAACTTCCATAATATAACTATATGGGAATGTTAGTACGCTTACTACTTATGATAATAATACAGGCATTTAATAATATAGACTAATTATTTTGTATAAATTATCTAGTCTATGGAGCATTTCAAAGCCGGAATAGGTATATTATAGGTAACGTAGGTTGGGAGCCATTCGTTTATATTTACGACTCAGTTCTTTCTCTTAGCTCGTTTCTTCGCTAGAGTCTGTGCGGAAAGAGAAGAGTCGTGGGATTTGAGGGCGCGCCAGTGCTATTTTATGGTTTTTGCTATGCTGACAACACTGGTCACGTGATTATAGTACGACACTAAAGGTCATGATACTTGAATCCCTTTTGTTCCGGTTTTTTTTACCACGGCTTACTAAACGGAGCCTGGTGGTGGTGTCGGCTCGTCAACTCAATCCTCTGATTTAGCGCAAGCACTAGTTTTCATTTTAAAACACACTTGTTTTTATGTCTCAGATACTTAAAAATGAGACAGTGCGATTGACAAAACTGCTAAAACTAGTTAAGAATCTGCCTAATACAACTGTAATTTTAGTACCAAACAAGATAGTCTCATTTATGTACTGCCTAATCTGTGCAGTCCAACAGTTATTAAAACCGGGTAGATCGGGTAGAAATTGGGCTATAGGACTGTAATTTTATCTGGGATATATTTCACCCATTGTAAACTTGACTTGTAATGTATGTGTACATTATTAATGTAAATGATAAAGGCGCACTGGTTCAAGATAGTACTTTATTTCATGAATCCTAAGAGAAGACTGAACAAAAATATGGTGTCAAAAAGAACATAAAATTATAAGAACAAAGGAATTCAAAAATACAATAAAATTATAAAAAGTAAACATATAAAAAGGTGCGTCGTCCACAATTAATAATAAATATGAATATGAATAAAAATAGTGCATAAGTAGGTAGGCCTTATTGGGATATGTCCGGTTCTCTCATCTCACGATATTTTACTTCGCCGAAAAGTCACTGCTAAATATGAAATATAATTTCGTAACTAACAGAACCTACAAATAAAGAAATATTTTATTAGAAAAAGTTTTATTCAGAACCTAGTAAACGAACTTACAAATAAAGAAATATTTTATTAGAAAAAGTTTTATTCTTTCTAATCGAAGTCTGAATTAAAATATTCAACGTCACTTATGTTTGAGCTAGCTTCAAAACAACCAGGGACACTCATGGAACTATCTTCATCTGAACTGGATGTGCTTGAATCCAGCACGTAATTACGAATTCTGGCATATCACCTACTTAGCGGCCTTTTATTCGAGATACCGTAGGTACTTTTACACAATCCTGAAAAAGAAATTACATATATGCATAAAATGGCAAGTATCAAGACTATTTGTCAGTTATTTTAAAGATCATGAATGACCTTCATATTTATGAAAATGAATATATTTTGAATGAATATACTTACCGATTATGTACCGGAGACAAGTTACTTAGGGGGCTTATTAAATAGGTAATTATTTAATATTAAATACAACATCAATACCCGCGAATAGCGGAAACACGTTCCGCGACTTTTTGTAAGTCGATAGTCGGCTTTTAGCCGTTTTCTTCCCGCTGACAAAACCGACCAATATTAAATATAATTTTCCTTGTGGTTTTATGTACGGTTTTATCGTGTTTTGAAAATATTATATACATAAAACTTGCGGTTTTTGTTAATAAAAATATACATTGACAGAAGTTTGTTTACTTTTTACAAGACAGGTGTCAAAGGTTTGATTGCCATATAAAATTTAAAATGTTAGTTCCCGTTTCTGCCACGACTCTTCTCTTTCCGCACAGACTCTATAAATGTGTAATTTGTTCAATTTTCGTAATGTAAGCTGGTACAAATTATTTAAGGTGGTTCGCCTAGGTTACTCAAAACTTAACTCTCGCTAGATGGCACCACTTCTGCAAAATTTCAGATTTTATTTTTTTGTGAAATGGTCTTGGTATTTGTATACTTACTTAAAAGTATGTTTCGCGCACTCTTTAAGTAAATATTGAACTATTAAATAAAACATTGAATACTTCATTGTGCAAAAACCACCTTTTTAATTTGACGGAGTGTTGCTGTCACGCTTTTTCCTACTATTACTCACACATGCAAACAGTGTTTCCGTGATCCTTGTAGTAGACAATTTCACACAACGTAAGTATGTTGCAATAGCGTAACGGTATGTTCGTGGAAATACGTGCAAGAGGATTGGGGTTCAAGACTGGTGCGAGTAGGTAATTTCTTTTTGTTTCTCCTTTGTGTTATCTTACCTTTAAACGAGCAATTATTAGATATATAATTATTTATTTATATATTTGGATGGTATCAGAAACGGCTCTAACGATTTCGATGAAATTTGCTATAAGGGGTTTGATCTCTTAGCTAGGTCTATGAGAAAACGCGCATTTTTGAGTTTTTATGTTTTGTAAGCTTTGGTCGGTCTCCCAGATATTCAATCTCCGCTTGGCAACTAATCCCAGAATTGGCATGCGCACTAGTTTTTACGAAAGCGACTGCCCTGACCTTCCAACCCAGAGAGTAAACTTATTTGGATTAGTCCGGTTTCCTCACATTGTTTTCTTTCACCGAAAAATAGGTATCGGTGTATAAATAGGTAGGTATCAAATGCTATTTCGTACAAAAATTCGAAAAATCATTGGTACGAGCCGGGCTTAGAACCCGCGACCTCCGAATTGCTTTCCGCTAGGCCAGCAGCGCTTCCCCCACATACTCAGTGTTATCAGGTTTTTCAAAATCAAAAACGATTACTTATGAAAGCAGAAGAATATAAATGATCGTATTAGATTTATAATTGTTACATATTTGCCGTAACTTATTTTTAAAATGTGTTTTTCAATTAAAAGACACGTCAAGATTGTTTACCTTATTTCTAATGCTAAAAAAAACAAACTATAGTAATAATTGTGTTTTTCATTTATAGACAAAATCCATTATTTTTAACCACAGGAAATTTTATACACTTCTTTTTAGGGTTTCGTACCCAAAGGGTAAAACGGGACCCTATTACTAAGACTTCGCTGTCCGGCCGTCCGTCCGTCCGTCTGTCTGTCACCAGGCTGTATCTCACGAACCGTAATAGCTAGACAGTTGAAATTTTCACAGATGATGTATTTCTGTTGCCGCTATAACAACAAATACTAAAAACAGAATAAAATAAAGATTTGAATGGGGCTCCCGTGATACAACAAACGTGATTTTTGACCAAAGTTAAGCAACGTCGGGAGTGGTCAGTACTTGGATGGGTGACCGTTTTTTTTTTTGCTTTTTTTGTTTTTTTTTGCATTATGGCACGGAACCCTTCGTGCGCGAGTCCGACTCGCACTTGCCCGGTTTTTATTGCAGTGAGGATGTCCTGATTGTAAAAATCAGAGAGATTAGGAAGAGTATAATTTCTAATTATCTTTGTAAAAATTAAAGAATACGTGTAGCCTATACTTAATAATCGATTTATGATAATAAGAAAAATTAAATAAAAATAAAAAACAATACGAAATGTAGGTGTAACAAAAATACAAAAAGTTATGTTCCAGCATACAATGACTGGGGATCGAACCGGGAATCTTCCGTTTGCAAGCAAAAAAGCGACTGTTTGCATAACACGCCATGATAGTTCTTAGCTAAGCTGACGAACTTCTCGCTTAGGTCAATTAACTACCTGTCAAATATCAGTGTCAACAAAATTGCACTAAACATGACGGCACTCCAAATTCGAGCCGTGGTCAGCCCGGCAACGTCGGAAATGGTATGGCAACGTCGCAAATGTATCTGTACTAGACATGTGCGCCGCGCCGCCGCGCCGCCGCCGCCGACGATTTTTCCACGCCGCCGCCGCCGATAAATTTGACCGGCGTATAATCGGCGTGGGAAATTTTGATACCTATCGTGTCTTATTCCATGTTGCGTAGTGAGTAATAGATAGTGTCAGAGGTATAATTTAAAGATCCTTATGCTTTTTCGCTTATTATTTGCCAGTGAAGCAAATTAGCATCATTTTTGTCGTTGTGGTGTTAGCTGTGATAACGATTTAGCGTTAATTTAGACAAGATCTAGTTTCTGGATCTCAGGTTACGTAGGTCACTCGATAAGTTTTGAGATGCTCGAAATTCGAAAATGGAACGCACCTGAAATATATGTTTTAAAAAAGCAAATTTATTTAAAAATAGAACACAAGTTGCCGATTCGCTCCAATTAAAAAAATGAATATGTTACAGTCATTTTTCCAAAACGGTTCCCGCGTTTTTTCTTTGAAACGATGGAGCTTAACCGCGAACATTTGCGTGCTATGATATTTTATGATTTTAAATTTGGTTTATCTGAACAATCGTGTTTGCAACGATTGCAGTCAGCGTTAGGAGATTCTGCTCCTTCACGGGCAACAGCAGTTTTTAGATGGTTCAACGAATTTAAAAGTGGTAGCCCGCAAACAGCAGTAACTGCAGAAAACGTGTGGACTACTGAAATGTTGGTGCGAGAAGATCCACGAATAACATACAAGGACATAGAGAAGATCCTAGCGGTCACTTCGGGGGGCGTTAATATAATCCTACATCAATATCTTGGAGTGAGGAAGCTCTGTTGTCGTTAGATCCCGCGTTTGCTCTAACAAACTGATGAAGTTGCGATTTCTGCCCTATCGGATCAAGACTGGCAAAAATGTTTTTACCTTTGAATATAGAATGATAGAGAGTATTTTGAAAAAATGTAATATAAATAGTGCTAATATCTTGAATAGTTTTTCTGTATCTCAAAACTTATCGAGTGACCTACGTATTATATTCTATTGCGCAGCTTTTTTGTAGAACGCATTTTGTCCTACATCAATAGTCTCTTTATTGTCAATTTAATCAGTAAACTTATGTCAAGATAATATCAGGTTCATACCCTAGGACATAAACATGCTATTTTCTTCTTAGAATCTCCAGCAAGCTGTCACCACGATTTTAATTGCGTATTTTATGATTTCTCGTATGATGCTGGTGACACGCACGAGGGTCATCAATGTCATTATATGATAGATATGATTTGATTTATTTATCACATAATATACAATTTCATTTAAAAATACACACGATCAATTCTTAGTCATTTTATGGTGATTATCAGCTTTTTTAAATTAACAATATATATTTCAATCAAAATTATAAAAGTCAGGTTAAAGCTTCGTAATAAGCTATACCTAAACAATTATACCTACTTATAGGAACTAAAATCACTAAGCTAGCAGTAAAGAAAACAAAGTAGACCTTAATATTCCATAAAACGGGACACTTCAAAGACATTCTGTTGAGCGAATCAACCTGCCAGAGACGTTTACTTTCGAAAACGATGACATCTTTATTCTAACATACGTTTGAGTTAAACTTCAGTTCAGACAAATGTAAAGTATTCATCATTATTTCGTTCGTAACAAATCCTACGTGAGGCGACAGCGGTTGGGAAAAGTCAATATAGATTTAAGGCAATTTAAAGATTCTTTTTGGGTTTTATTTGTATTTCACTTACAAAGTAAGTAAAAATACTGCCTAAAATGTAGCGTTTTAAAGTATCCTTTTTATTTTAATATTTAAACATACCGTTGGTAACCGTTAGGTTGGTATTGGTAATAAATGGTTGCCAAGTCACATAATAAATAATAAATAAAAAAGCCTTTATTTCTAGTCATTTGGAGAGAAATGTAAGAAGGTTCATCGATTACATAATCTTATCTAGTTTTTTAGTATTAAATTGCATTGTTTCTTATGTCAAAGTTATAATTAAGTACAAGGTGTATGTCAAGAAAAGCTTACATTTTATTTAGGTATTTACACTGATATAGTTAGTCGGACCAGAACCCCTCATCGGGTGAAGGCCTCCTCCAAGGACTTCCAGGTTTCCCTATTTAATGCAGTATGTTTCCAATTTATACCGGCTATTTTCTTAATGTCATCCGCCCAGCGGCTATTTGGTTTGCCTTTACGGCGTTTTCCTGTTAGCTAGGGTTCTAAGTGACAAAAAAAGGTCGAACCTTTTTTTTCTTGATTAAAGCATGAAACTTGGCACAGTTGTTCCTTATATCAAACCAAGCCGATTTCGATCGGTAGCCCGAAGGAGCCCCCCCTCTGGGGCCGGAGAGGGGGGGGGTCAAAGTACCGCTCGCCCGGCTTCATTCTTAAAATTCTAACAGGCCCCGTTTAGCTAATAGGTCATATTTGGTATCAATTTCGGATAAACCAATAACGTAGAATTCATTTCTGGTATAAAAAATTAGCAATTTGTAGAAAAAAATAAAAAAAAACTCAAAATATCTAATTTTTCAAGTTTAATTTTTGTTTCTTATTTATTGTCAGAATTAAACTGCCTGGTTTTTCTACATTGAAAAAATATGATGATAAAGCCTATTTAATGCAGATTTTAAAAACATAACTTTTACATATCTTCATTAAGAGGAAATTGCATAAAAAAAAACTTATATCGTCTCGCGCCGGTGAATATCTTTTTACCGACATCGGAATCGATATAGACAACATCCGAAGTACACACTCTGGAGACCGATTAAAAGTATTGTTTATTGTTGTAGATAGATAAAGATAGAAAAGCGTACAAATATTTTCTTATGTGTCGTTCAGTGAAAAAAGGGACCTTGGAAAAAATTATCACAGAGCCTCGCGTTTGTATAGAAGCATACTCGTAGGTATTTAGTTAGTGCCAACCACTCCATGGACTCCATGGTCGCTGTTCTCAATAGGGGATATTACTGCAATGTTCTGCCGCCAAAGTGCAGCACTACCGACTCTAGTAAATTCATAAACTAACTTATACATACTGTACCTTAAACTGTACAGGTACCTTAAACTGTTTTTTGACAAGTTTTCACAGACAATAAAATATGACATTGATGCATCAAGGCGGTTTGTTAACCAGGGCCTATCGGTAAAAGCGAAAATCGAAATTAAGTTATCTGCCTCTTTATCGAATATGCAAGAGTGATAGAGGGATTAGACAACGAAACTTCGATTTTCTTGTTTCGCGGCAGACCCCCAGATTGTTAGTGATTGACAGATAGTGGTAGTGGCGCTAATACCTACGCAGAGTTTTGCGTAATATTCCCTATTAATAAGAAGTAAACTATAAGTATTATTTAATCTGCTTACTTATTACATTATACCACACTTTAATGTTGCGTCTTGTGTATTAATGCAATTCCTTCCCCCGACACATGAATGGATACATTTCATAATTCACGTATATATGTCAGTTTCAACCATATTCTGGCCACAGCAGGGTTGTCAGAACAGTTTGGAAACAGTCATCTGCTCCTTGCTTCCATTCCCAAGAAGACGGACTGAGCAAGTTTGACGACGAACTTAATGTCTGATCCCAAACATCAACCACACGGTACACTGCGCGTAATGAGGCATTTATACGGCTCCCTTTTGAACAGGTATAACATTATACAACGTTGTAACTTGTCTTCTTCAATATTGCACTTATTACCGAACATATAATATCTCATTTTAGTATTTTAGGGGAATGCTTTTAGCCACCGCTATTGCTCCATCTTGTAAGAGCTTGGATCCTTGTAGTAGCATGGCTGAACTCTGAACAGGTTCCATGTTTCGAACTCACTTTTTCTACCCTTTCAGCTGAATGCTCGAAACAGGGGTAAGACTTCAACTCTTTTAGGGTAAATAAAAGAGTTTATTTAAGTAGCTTACAGAATAGATAATTTTATTGGCTTAAAAATAGAATTCCCTGGCCTATTGTCGATGCAATGGAGTGACATGTGATATAATTGAGTTTTCCACTGTGTCAACGTGAGCCCACAAATCCTGTAGTTGGGGAAATATTCGTACGCATGAATCTAGTCTAGCTGCTATAACTACATCGTCTATGTCTACTGTGCTTATCAATACCTTGCAATGACTGTTTTACAGCATCTGCAACTAGGGCCATCATATGAAATGAATCGGACTCTTCATGGTTCTTGGAGTATTCGGAATCTCACGAGGAACATTACTTATAACATGTTTCTCTACACAATTTCGCGATGGCATAAATAAGGACTTATAACTCTTCGAAGTTTTGTCAACACAGTGTCTCAAAATGATTTACCTAGTGCTAAAGAAATGAGTTTCACTAAAATATCAGTGGTTATAAGTGAAGCTTATCATCATGGTAAATTTAACTCTTATATCTATCGGGCTCTGAAACACCAGGAGTCTTACTCGTATTCCAAGCATTCTCTCGATCGACCTTGTAATACTGTAAGCTCAATAAGACTTGTGATAATAAGACTAGATGATATATATATATGATAATATGTATTTGATAAATACACTCAAAACATCCATAGGTAATTCAGGAACAAGCTTTCACGATAAACACAAATATATGCCTTCTAGGATTTGAACCGGGTTCCCCATTTAATATATGGTGTATAAAAGTGAGATCTAAGCATAGACCCTTTTTAGCTTGGCCGATACAAGGATTCAAGCTCCTACAGGATAGAGCAATATCAGTAAATCTAATAAATAACATTCGCCAAAAGTTTATTATAACTTCATATGATGATATGTGAAATAGCCTTGTAAAGTGAATACCTTACTGATAAAGCCGTTGCTAAATAATAAAAAAAATGCCTGAAATAATTCTTTACTTGAATAGACTATTGAAACAGAAGCAGCCTTATGAGGATAGAATTATATGTTTGGGGCTTGGGGGCAGACGTTAGTTCCTCTTTAAACTTGCTCAGTCTGTCTTCTTGGGAATGGAAGCAAGGAGCAGATGACTGTTTCCAAACTGTTCTGACAACCCTGCTGTGGCCAGAATATGGTTGAAACTGACATATATTATATACGTGAATGATGAAATGTACGCATTCATGTGCCGGGGGAAGGAATTGTTTTTTTAATACACAAGTCGCAAAATTAAAGTGTGGTATAGTGTAATAAAAATATTTAATAATACTTACAGTTCTTATTCATTGAGAATAGCGACCATGGAGTCCATGGAGTGGTTTACACTAATTAAATATGAGTATGCTTCTATACAAACGCGAGGCTCTATGATAATTTATTCCTAGGTCCCTTTTTTTACTGAACGACACATAAAAAATAGTATTTGTACACTTTTCTATCTTTATAATAGGATCTATAAATCTATATAGGATCTACAACAACAAACAATACATTTAATCGGTCTCCAGAGTGTGTACTTCGGATGTTGTCCATAACGATGCCGATGTCGGTAAAAAGATATTCACCGCGCGAGACGATATAAGATTTTTTTATGCAATTTTCTTTTAATAAAGGTAAGGACAAGTTACGTTTTTAAAATCTGCATTAAATAGGCTTTATTGTCATATTTTTTATATGTAGAAAAACCAGGCAGTTTAATTTAGATACTAAATAAAAAATAAATATTACACTTGAAAAATTAGATTTTTTAATTTTTTTTTTTAAATTTTCTACAAATTGCAATTTTTTTATATCAGAAATGAATTCTACGTTATTGATTTATCCGAAATTGATACCAAATATGACCTATTAGCTTAACGGGGCCTGTTAGAATTTTAAGAATGAAGCCGGGCGGAGCGGTACTTTGACCCCCCCTCTCGGGCCCCAGAGGGGGGGCTCCTTCGGGCTACCGATCGAAATCGGCTTTATTTGATATAAGGAACAACTGTGCCAAGTTTCATGCTTTAATCAAGAAAAAAAAGGTGTTTGCACTTAACATCCTCACTATGTGGGCCCCTTCCAGGTAGTAGCTGTTAAGGTCCATCGAAAGTCTGAAAGCCTGGCAACGTGTCCAGCCCATCTCCATTTTTGAGTTTTGGCATGCTTTAAAGCGTCTATTAATTTTGTTATTGCTCTTATATTTATGTGCGGTATTTTTTGCACTCTTCTAATGTTTGTTAGGCTTCTTTCCATTGCTCTTTGACATGTAATTATTTTTGATTTTATTTTTGTAGTAAGCACCCAGGTTGGACTAGCATACGTCAATGAAGGCAAAATGCACATATCCATAACTTGTTTTTTTACTTTCATGTCCATATTACTTTTTAAAATTTCTTTTAGGCTCCAGAACTTATTCCAAGCAATTTTTATTCTACGGTCAACTTCCTGTTCATGCCGTTCACTGTTGAAAGATATCTGTTTGCCTAGGTAAGTAAAACTGTCGACGTACTCCAGAGGTGTGTTGTCGACTGTTATAGCCTTTTGTATGCTGTTGGTCATAAGCTTGGTTTTTAGGAAGTTCATTTTTAAACCTACTTTGGCACTAGCTTCGTGTAAAGTCTGTATCATGTGTTCCAGTTGGACTCCTTTTTCTGAAAATAATATTAAATCGTCGGCGAATCTCAGGTGGTTTAGATAATTACCATTTATATTTATCCCTAACTTTTTCCAATTAATGCTGCTTAATACGGTCTCAAGTACGGCTAGAAATAACTTTGGAGACAGCGGGTCGCCTTGCCTAACACCTCTCTTTATTGGTATGTATTGCCCAAGTTTGTCTAATTGAACTTTACTAGTGCTATTTTCATAAATATGTTTTATTATTTTTATATATGCTGGTTCTATATTGCACTGACTCAGAGCTTTCCATATAGATGTATGTGATATTGTGTCGAATGCTTTTGCATAGTCTATAAATGCTGTATATAAAGGTTGACGGTGTTCCTGATATTTTTCAATAAGCTGTTCCAGAGTGTGGATGTGATCCATAGTTGAGTAACCGCTCCTGAATCCGGCTTGTTCGCAAGGTTGATGTTTGTCAATTTTTTCACTTATTCGGGATAATATGATTGATGAGAATAGTTTATATATGCAAGACATCAGACTGATGGGCCTATAGTTTCCTATGTCCTTTGGGTCTCCTTTTTTGTATAGCAGAATTATATTTGACCAAGCCAAGTCACATGCCGGGATATAATTTTCGGTAATAATTTAGAAAACACACATAATATTCTTTTAATAGCTTAGCAAATACTCAGAAGGCTTTAATGTAGAGTTTCTACAACCACGTTCTCATGCAGTATCAAAAATTATGCCACGCCGATTTCACGCCGATCACGCCGCCGCCGCCGGTCAAAAAATCATCGGACGCCGCCGCCGATGATTTTGCCATCGGCGCACATCTCTAATCTGTACACGAAATTTGTGACACACACATACGTAAAATTGATGAAAAGTTAACTATGATTTTTGCATGATTTCTGTATGAAACATTGTTTTCCTGTTAATTTCGCGCAAACGAATATTCGAAAGAAGATAAATGCGGAAATATTTGTGTACTAATACTGTGTAGTTACTTAATGAGATTTGATTGAATTTTGTATGAAAAGCGAACCACCTTAACGAAGGCTTTTAGTTTTCAACCAGTTTTGGAAACGATACATCCGCTCAAGACAGCCTTTATATTTGGTTCAGTTTGTAATAAATTATCATAATATACAATAAATGCTGTTAACAATTAATTTGCTGAAAAGCAGCGAATGCGGAACCAGGAAATTCACAACTAAGAAATATTAGGACAACAATAAAAAGTAATGGATTGCATTGCAACCGTAAAGTACAAGTGCACATTTGTTATATTAAGTATATCGATTCTATAGACGGTTATAGACTGCCAATAATTTATTTCGTACACATGATTCAAACCAAGGCGGATCCACACTAACAGGGTATTAAACAAAAAATAATTGATCTACTTTACGAATTTGATGAGACATTTTAATGGAATGCTTAAAAATCGACAAAAATTTAAGATTATTCGAGGTTAACAAGATCCAGTAGTTTTTGGTTCAATTGTATCACAAGATAATTGATATATAATACAAGCCCTACTTGGTTAGTTTGGTTACTTTTACGCGATTTCTCCGATCAAACCGTGTTGGTGTGGCTGCAGCAGCTCTTCCATGAACTCCTTCACCATCACTTTCAGTTTGGCGTTCATCTGTTCTTGTTCCCTGGTAATACAATGGTTTATGAGACTTAAGATTAGACAGAAGGAAAAATTGTATTTTATAGTGCAAGTTCCAGGATGCCATGCAATAAATAACATTTCTCAATTATACGCTCGAAACATGTTCTGAATAAAATAAAGAAGAATATATTTCGTACCAATTTATTCACCAATCATTTTAGCGAGCTTCACATCATAATTTATTAGGGTTCCTTACCCAAAGGGTATAAACACGGGACCCTATAACTAAGACCCCGCTGTCCGTCTGTCTGTCTGTAACTCTGGTGAGATACAGATCTCATGAACCGTACCACCACCGTATCACCATCTCGCCGCTCGTGTAGTCCTGGTCCAGGCCCGTGCCTACCACGTCTGCTGAACGAACTCTTATATAATATCCTGTCTAGCTATAAGTACTGACTGCAGTGTGTCGGCCTTGCAGACCAGCTCGGTGTAGTACTTGAGCTTGGGCTCGGTGCCGCTGGTGCGCACGATGACCCCGAGCCCGTTGCTGCACTGCAGGATCACCATCTCGCCGCTCGTGTAGTCCTGGTCCAGGCCCGTGCCTACCACGTCTGCTGAACGACCTCTTATATAATATCCCGTCTAGCTATAAGTACTCACTGCAGTGTGTCGGCCTCGCAGACCAGCTCGGTGTAGTACTTGAGCTTGGGCTCGGTGCCGCTGGTGCGCACGATGACCCCGAGCCCGTTGCTGCACTGCAGGATCACCATCTCGCCGCTCGTGTAGTCCTGGTCCAGGCCCGTGCCTACCACGTCTGCTGAACGACCTCTTATATAATATCCCGTCTAGCTATAAGTACTCACTGCAGTGTGTCGGCCTCGCAGACCAGCTCGGTGTAGTACTTGAGCTTGGGCTCGGTGCCGCTGGTGCGCACGATGACCCCGAGCCCGTTGCTGCACTGCAGGATCACCATCTCGCCGCTCGTGTAGTCCTGGTCCAGGCCCGTGCCTACCACGTCTGCTGAACGACCTCTTATATAATATCCCGTCTAGCTATAAGTACTCACTGCAGTGTGTCGGCCTCGCAGACCAGCTCGGTGTAGTACTTGAGCTTGGGCTCGGTGCCGCTGGTGCGCACGATGACCCCGAGCCCGTTGCTGCACTGCAGGATCACCATCTCGCCGCTCGTGTAGTCCTGGTCCAGGCCCGTGCCTACCACGTCTGCTGAACGACCTCTTATATAATATCCCGTCTAGCTATAAGTACTCACTGCAGTGTGTCGGCCTCGCAGACCAGCTCGGTGTAGTACTTGAGCTTGGGCTCGGTGCCGCTGGTGCGCACGATGACCCCGAGCCCGTTGCTGCACTGCAGGATCACCATCTCGCCGCTCGTGTAGTCCTGGTCCAGGCCCGTGCCTACCACGTCTGCTGAACGACCTCTTATATAATATCCTGTCTAGCTATCCGTGACATAACAGCAGAAAACATTGGTCAATGGCACAATTGAGTCGCTTAACTTCAAACTGGGGTAAATCCATAGTCTGTCAGATTATGCGATTTTGGTATTAAGAAAAGGTCATAGGGTAGATATTTGCTGAGAGGGTCGAATGGATTTACCCGAGTTTGAAGTTGAGCGACACATATAACGTCTTTGCGTAGGTAACACTATTGTATGAAAGATATAGTTTCAGCTATTCACTAGTGACATTTGTACGGTCGCCATCAGATATACCGAAGCGGTCAAGGTGCTCAAAAATATATGACTCGTGTTTATAATATAAGACTCGGATATTTATGAACACATCAGCCGTTCCGATATATCTGATGGCGACTGTACTTAGAAATAAAAATAAAAAATTGAATAAAATTCTAAGCAATATTGAGAGAAAAATATTTAAGAAACGTTTAATATGAATATGCGAAACTAAAACAATAGCCACAACCGAATACAGAACCTGCTCCTTCTATGAAATTGAAGTCGGTTAAAAAGGGCTTACTTAGATGCCGGTTGTCTGTGCTCTCTTCGGGGACTTTGACGCCGGCAGCGAAGTCGTTGACTGAGACGATCTCACACGATCCCACTTTTTGCGGGTACTGAAATGATGCAAAAGATAAATCACGAGAGTTAGCTAGACGCGTAATACTCAAGCATAATACTTTGCATAACAAACAACTGTGATCAAGCATCTGATGCCGGGTGGTATAAAGATTTACTCCCTGATTCATAAACGCGCTACAAACCTCAATTAGCTAATAATCGTTTGTTCTTATCTGTCATTTTGATTAATGTATTTGTAAGAAAGGGAAAAAACATAATTTAACTAAATTAGGCCCGTAAGGTTTTATGAATACGAGTAAGGGGGTAATAAGGCATCATCAGCCACGAAGGTAAAGCAGAGCCTTTCTAATTTCTTTACTAAGTTTATGGCATCTAAGATTCAATTTATATTATGAATCTACATTATACAGTAGTGTTTTAGTTTAAATTACATATATAATTTTTTCATAAATATTACAACTTGTCTCTAGCCTCTGGACATAGATAATGTGATGATCGACGTGTCGATTGTGTAGAATATTTCTAATCTATGTACTAAGTCTCATTTCAAACGCCACCGTACTAACGGAGAAATTACTGAAATATTTTTTTTATGTTGATCTAATCTTAATCAAATAATTAACCATATTAGAACATTCTTGAGAAGGAACTCTACTCGGGACCTCGGTCAATGTCCAGAGAGTAGACACGTTGTATAAATTTAACTAAAATGTACCTTGGCCGGTCCATGGTAGTTCCTGATCCTGGCGAATATGTCGTGTATGGCGGCCTGGTCGTGGCAGATGTAGTACCCGTTGAGGCACACGTGGTAGCCATACTCGCGGTACAGCGCCTGCAGCTGGTCGCCGAGAGACGAGCCGGACGAGTACAGGTGCGATGCGAGGGAAGCCACCTGAAAACCAGTCACTTTAATTGCAACCATGGGAATAGTACCGGATTCACATTAGAAACGATGTTCAAGCACAGAATAAGTACCTGTACTAGGTACAGAAGATTCACTCTCTAACAAAACGCGTCTGTTACGATTAGGACAGATATGACCGCTAGGTGGCGACAGCGCCACGCGCAACTTAGCGGTCGTATCTGTCGGATGTACTTGTAGCTACCTGTTGCAAAGCGACGAAATCACGGAGTGAGCCACGCCTGGTATGAGTTAATAGATTTTTCCCAGAAAGAGAAACGATGTCAATTTATTTTAGTAGACCTACATATAATATATGATGCATAGTTAAACATTTACATGTACGGCGGCGGAGACTCCGTCCTTGTCTGGCACGCGCGGAGAGCACATGTAGCCGATGGCTTCCTCGAACGCGAACAGCGGGTTCTTGCCCTGCTGCATTAACAGCAACGCTGTGTTGCCTGCGGGAAAAAAAATGAACTTATAATTTATAGTTTGGCCCGGGACTGTCTCATTTCGAACATAGAGAGTCTGTCTTACGCTAGTTTGTTGTTACTGACTGACAAGTTGTGTTTACGCTTATATGTTTTTTTGCTCCGTGCATGACTGTAGCGCCGCCCTAGAGGCCGCGGCCCTTGACGATGACGCGCAGCATCTTGGAGCTGACGATGCTGGTGATGACGTAGCGGTCATCGTCATCTCCCGTGGCGTGCTTGAGCAACCACCAGCTGAGCAGAGCACTCATTTGTAATAATTGTGTTGATACTGACCCATCCACTTGAACCCCGTGAGCGTCTCGACGAAGTGGCCGCGGCCCTTGACGATGGCGCGCAGCATCTTGGAGCTGACGATGCTGGTGATGACGTAGCGGTCGTCGTCGTCGCCCGTGGCGTGCTTGAGCAGCCACCAGCTGAGCAGAGCACCCATTTCGTTGCCGGAGAACACCTTCCATTTCTTTAAACTGAAACAAGGTACCTTTCTAATAACAGCGTTTTAATGACCTCGTTGATTACGACTAGCGCTTGCCGTTTGAACTAAATCCATTAACCTAAGACTGCCATTTTAGAGACATACCTCTGATCAAACCTAGCCCCAGCCTATCAGCGTCAGAATTAGCGAGTAAGTCTTTTGTTTAGCTCTAGACACCAGGCTTTCTTGTACAAGCTAAATAGAACCTTATTACAACATCATAAAGTTGAATTTGAGTAGAAACAGACCTCTGGTCAAACTCGGCCACAGCCGACTGGCAGACAGACAGACTTGTCAGCGTCAGGGTCGTTCACCAGGACCAGCCTGGCCCGCGTCTGCTCCGCAAGCCGCTTGCTGAGCTCCAGAGAATTTGAGTAGAACCACATCTCTGGTCGAACTTAGTCCCAGTCAGCCTATCAGCGTGCAGCGTTAAAATCAGCGAGCGAGTATCTTGTTTAGCTCTAGACACCAGGCTTTCTTGTACAAGGTAAATAGAACTTTATTACAACACCACAAACTGAATTTGAGTAGAAACACACCTCTGGTCAAACTCGGCCACAGCCAGCCTGTCAGCGTCAGGGTCGTTGACCAGGACCAGCCTGGCCCGTGTCTGCTCCGCGAGCCGCTTGCTGAGCTCCTGGGCACCAGGCCTCCGTGTACAAGCTAAATATAACTTTATTACAACACCACAAAGCTGAATTTGAGTAGAAACACACCTCCGGTCAAACTCGGCCACAGCCAGCCTGTCAGCGTCAGGGTCGTTGACCAGGACCAGCCTGGCCCGCGTCTGCTCCGCCAGCCGCTTGCTGAGCTCCAGACACTCGGGCTCCTCGGGGTTGGGGAACGCCACGGTCGGGAAGTCCGGGTTGGGCTCTTGCTGCTCGGGCACACTGATGGGCGGCTGAAACAAGTCATTCAATAATTAAACCGGTCAAGTGCGGATCAGGCCACGCATAAGAGAGTTTCGTACCTTCATACAATATGAAAAAGCGATACAAGCAAAAGGGTGTACTTTTTTGGCACGTCTTTTTAATAAAAAGTTTTGGAAAATTAATTAATGGCTCAACTGGTCAATCTAAAATTTTATTGAGTCAAAAAACATTTTTAGAAACCTTAAAATGGTTTTTAAATACGTCACAAAATACGTACCTATTATGTTTCTAAAAATTCACTATAATATAGCTTACAGTTTTAGACAAAAATGGCTGTGACATTCGGACGGACATACAGACATGATGAAACTGTAAGAGTTGTGTTTGCCCTTTTGACTAAAAAGTGTAAATCACCGGTCTAATAGGCGACCTTAAAAATACGAAAATCACATTCTCAGCCTGCTATAGTACGCTGAGCTTACAAATCGGAGATTTCCGACATAAGATCTAAATTAACCCACCTTCAGACTGGCCGACTCGAAAGCCTTCACCACATAATCGTATCCAACGCCGTGCATGGCGCTATACACGGTGTCCACTGCGGCGCGCGCGTTGGTGGCGCGCTGCTCCGGGCCCACGCTGTCCGCAATGTACTGCATGTAGCGCGAAGTCACCTCCGATAGGCAGTCCGACACGAGCTCGTGGCTACGCACGCCGTCTGTCACCCAGTGAGAATCCGGTATACTGAAAAACAAACGAAGAAAAATAATAGGATGACAGATTATCAGGAAACTCTCTCTCTGTGGGCAGGACTAACAAAAACAAATTGTCCACTCCAATTTATTCATATAGAGTTCACAAAAAAAACGTCTAGGAGTTATTAATAGATAGAAGAGAAATAGTCTAAGAAAAATTCGTCCCTCGAAATTGGCAGCTGAAGTACCTATCTACTCGCCCCCATACATTATTCGTTATTCGGCAACTCTGTATTTCAAAAGTTTACGTTTGACAATTCAGTTTCCACTCTAGTTTGGCAGTCCAACCTGGCGTCACGATATATTTTTAGCCTTTACTCTTCTTATGATAACTGGTTGCTTTAGTTAGATCGTCCTTATTGTAGAAAAAACGTGATGCAAAACGAGTGCAAAAAAACTTACTCAAGGTGAATGCTATGCTAACGTTTAGCCTTGTTTTCCGCTACCTACAAGACGCGCTGTTAGATTTGTGCCCTGTTTATCAAAAGCTTGTAACTTGTAATACAAGCGGAAGTCCCTTTTTGAAAACTTTTGTTAGAAAGGGAGTTCCTCTTGTTTTACAAGTTACAAGCTTTTGATAAACAGGGCACTGGTTGACTCCGTGAACGGGTGAGGAAGGCTTCGAAGTAACTCTCGGGCAGGGCTACGAGGTCTTAATAAAGCTCACAAAAAGATATTAAAATAAGTCTTACTGCAAGTATTGCAATATTTCATCCAATATATGTTGGTCATGGGGAGCTGTGATTTGTGATCCATTGCCCCAGTATACCTGAAAAATAAAGTAATTTTGTCAATCAGTTCAAGTAGATAAGGTTGGTTATTGCATTATTGAACATTACAAGCGATCAACCAGGCTTTAATCAAACCGAAACGTAATCACGTTAGCTTAACGAAACGACGAACGGCGAGCTTGAATTTAGTAGGTTCATTATGGCACATCAGAGCCTACCGGGAACCACGTTCGACGTGTTGCCTCTCTGTCGCACTTGTAAATTCGTACGTAAGTGTGACAGGAGACAACACGTAAATCGTCGTGGTTCACGGTTGGCCCTCTGATCACCTTGTACCCGTTGTCCTCCTTGGGGTTGTGCGAGGCGGTGACCGTGACGCCGCCGGCCACGCCGTACAGGATGGTGGCGAACGACACCAGCGGCGTGGGGCACACGGCCGAGAACAGGTGCACGGGGGTGGATACATGTCACATGGCGGATCAGATCACCTTGTACCCGTTGTCCTCCTTGGGGTTGTGCGAGGCGGTGACCATGACGCCGCCGGCCACCCCGTACAGGATGGTGGCGAACGACACCAGCGGCGTGGGACACACGGCCGAGAACAGGTGCACGGGGGTGGATACATGTCACTTGGCGGATCAGGTCACCTTGTACCCGTTGTCCTCCTTGGGGTTGTGCGAGGCGGTGACCATGACGCCGCCGGCCACCCCGTACAGGATGGTGGCGAACGACACCAGCGGCGTGGGACACACGGCCGAGAACAGGTGCACGGGGGTGGATACATGTCACTTGGCGGATCAGGTCACCTTGTACCCGTTGTCCTCCTTGGGGTTGTGCGAGGCGGTGACCATGACGCCGCCGGCCACGCCGTACAGGATGGTGGCGAACGACACCAGCGGCGTGGGACACACGGCCGAGAACAGATGCACGGGGGTGGACACATGTCACATGGCGGATCAGGTCACCTTGTACCCGTTGTCCTCCTTGGGATTGTGCGAGGCGGTGACCATGACGCCGCCGGCCACGCCGTACAGGATGGTGGCGAACGACACCAGCGGCGTGGGGCACACGGCCGAGAACAGGTGCACGGGTATGGATACATGTCACATGGCAGATCAGGTCACCTTGTACCCGTTGTCCTCCTTGGGGTTGTGCGAGGCGGTGACCGTGACGCCGCCGGCCACGCCGTACAGGATGGTGGCGAACGACACCAGCGGCGTGGGGCACACGGCCGAGAACAGGTGCACGGGGGTGGATACATGTCACATGGCAGATCAGGTCACCTTGTACCCGTTGTCCTCCTTGGGGTTGTGCGAGGCGGTGACCGTGACGCCGCCGGCCACGCCGTACAGGATGGTGGCGAACGACACCAGCGGCGTGGGGCACACGGCCGAGAACAGGTGCACCGGGGTGGATACATGTCACATGGCGGATCAGATCACCTTGTACCCGTTGTCCTCCTTGGGGATGTGCGAGGCGGTGACCGTGACGCCGCCGGCCACGCCGTACAGGATGGTGGCGAACGACACCAGCGGCGTGGGGCACACGGCCGAGAATAGGTGCACGGGGGTGGATACATGTCACATGGCGGATCAGATCACCTTGTACCCGTTGTCCTCCTTGGGGTTGTGCGAGGCGGTGACCATGACGCCGCCGGCCACCCCGTACAGGATGGTGGCGAACGACACCAGCGGCGTGGGACACACGGCCGAGAACAGGTGCACGGGGGTGGATACATGTCACTTGGCGGATCAGGTCACCTTGTACCCGTTGTCCTCCTTGGGGTTGTGCGAGGCGGTGACCATGACGCCGCCGGCCACGCCGTACAGGATGGTGGCGAACGACACCAGCGGCGTGGGACACACGGCCGAGAACAGGTGCACGGGGGTGGACACATGTCACATGGCGGATCAGGTCACCTTGTACCCGTTGTCCTCCTTGGGATTGTGCGAGGCGGTGACCATGACGCCGCCGGCCACGCCGTACAGGATGGTGGCGAACGACACCAGCGGCGTGGGGCACACGGCCGAGAACAGGTGCACGGGTATGGATACATGTCACATGGCAGATCAGGTCACCTTGTACCCGTTGTCCTCCTTGGGGTTGTGCGAGGCGGTGACCGTGACGCCGCCGGCCACGCCGTACAGGATGGTGGCGAACGACACCAGCGGCGTGGGGCACACGGCCGAGAACAGGTGCACGGGGGTGGATACATGTCACATGGCGGATCAGATCACCTTGTACCCGTTGTCCTCTTTGGGGATGTGCGAGGCGGTGACCGTGACGCCGCCGGCCACGCCGTACAGGATGGTGGCGAACGACACCAGCGGCGTGGGGCACACGGCCGAGAACAGGTGCACGGGGATGGATACATGTCACATGGCAGATCAGGTCACCTTGTACCCGTTGTCCTCCTTGGGATTGTGCGAGGCGGTGACCATGACGCCGCCGGCCACGCCGTACAGGATGGTGGCGAACGACACCAGCGGCGTGGGGCACACGGCCGAGAACAGGTGCACGGGGGTGGATACATGTCACATGGCGGATCAGATCACCTTGTACCCGTTGTCCTCCTTGGGGTTGTGCGAGGCGGTGACCATGACGCCGCCGGCCACCCCGTACAGGATGGTGGCGAACGACACCAGCGGCGTGGGACACACGGCCGAGAACAGGTGCACGGGGGTGGATACATGTCACTTGGCGGATCAGGTCACCTTGTACCCGTTGTCCTCCTTGGGGTTGTGCGAGGCGGTGACCATGACGCCGCCGGCCACGCCGTACAGGATGGTGGCGAACGACACCAGCGGGGTGGGACACACGGCCGAGAACAGGTGCACGGGGGTGGACACATGTCACATGGCGGATCAGGTCACCTTGTACCCGTTGTCCTCCTTGGGATTGTGCGAGGCGGTGACCATGACGCCACCGGCCACGCCGTACAGGATGGTGGCGAACGACACCAGCGGCGTGGGGCACACGGCCGAGAACAGGTGCACGGGTATGGATACATGTCACATGGCAGATCAGGTCACCTTGTACCCGTTGTCCTCCTTGGGGTTGTGCGAGGCGGTGACCGTGACGCCGCCGGCCACGCCGTACAGGATGGTGGCGAACGACACCAGCGGCGTGGGGCACACGGCCGAGAACAGGTGCACGGGGGTGGATACATGTCACATGGCGGATCAGATCACCTTGTACCCGTTGTCCTCTTTGGGGATGTGCGAGGCGGTGACCGTGACGCCGCCGGCCACGCCGTACAGGATGGTGGCGAACGACACCAGCGGCGTGGGGCACACGGCCGAGAACAGGTGCACGGGGATGGATACATGTCACATGGCAGATCAGGTCACCTTGTACCCGTTGTCCACCTTGGGATTGTGCGAGGCGGTGACCATGACGCCGCCGGCCACGCCGTACAGGATGGTGGCGAACGACACCAGCGGCGTGGGGCACACGGCCGAGAACAGGTGCACGGGTATGGATACATGTCACATGGCAGATCAGGTCACCTTGTACCCGTTGTCCTCCTTGGGGTTGTGCGAGGCGGTGACCGTGACGCCGCCGGCCACGCCGTACAGGATGGTGGCGAACGACACCAGCGGCGTGGGGCACACGGCCGAGAACAGGTGCACGGGGGTGGATACATGTCACATGGCGGATCAGATCACCTTGTACCCGTTGTCCTCCTTGGGGTTGTGCGAGGCGGTGACCGTGACGCCGCCGGCCACGCCGTACAGGATGGTGGCGAACGACACCAGCGGCGTGGGGCACACGGCCGAGAACAGGTGCACGGGGATGGATACATGTCACATGGCAGATCAGGTCACCTTGTACCCGTTGTCCTCCTTGGGGTTGTGCGAGGCGGTGACCATGACGCCGCCGGCCACGCCGTACAGGATGGTGGCGAACGACACCAGCGGCGTGGGGCACACGGCCGAGAACAGGAGCACGGGGATGGATACATGTCACATGGCAGATCAGGTCACCTTGTACCCGTTGTCCTCCTTGGGGTTGTGCGAGGCGGTGATCATGACGCCGCCGGCCACGCCGTACAGGATGGTGGCGAACGACACCAGCGGCGTGGGACACACGGCCGAGAAGAGGTGCACGGGTATTGACGCGGACACGAACACGCGGGCAGTTAATTCGGCGAACCTGGAAGAAATGTATAATCGTGAATAATCTCTTAATGCATAAAAAGTTGCAAACCTTAATAAGTTAATTTTATGTTTATCCCTTACTTACAAACATAAGTACATAGGTAATAAAATAAATTCGCAATAGGGTCGTCTATAAATGTGAGTTAATATATATATACAGCATACCTACGCAGTGCGAGTGTCATTTTATTTATACGTCATAATTACATACAAGTTTAACGTTTAAAATAACACTGCGTGTGCTATCAAAATCGTTGCAGACTTTTCTTGGTTGGTCTACTCTACTCTAGATCATTGTATGCCGCCGCCCAATAAGGGAATATTACGCAAAACTCGTAACGTAAAAAAGCGTAGAGGGCGTTACTGACACTCGGTAAACATTACCTTTTTACAATAAGCTTTACAAAATAGTCATCAGTCACAGATGTTCGCTAAAATTAAGGAAGTAGGTACTTAATAGTGTAGCAAAAAACCCAAGTAGCTGGTCTTGAGTTTTTTGCTACACTGTCTCGTCAATGTCACCGACGAGTCATAGCTAAGCTATTTTAATGTATCTGTTCCTAGTTCGTTATGCAACTGTGACCATAATAAACGTCGTTTTCAGATTATTAGCAAGCGCACGAGCATCTACGTCACGTACCTACTGCTAACATAAGTGTAAATTATTTGTTACACACTGCTTCATCTGATGAAATCTGTATTGTTTTTATAACAGCCGATAGCTTATCTCTAAATGGAGCCAACGGAGGCAATTTACTAAACAATACATAATTATTATCTAATCACAACAAAACGTATATTCCATGTAGAGTCTATCTGTCCGTTTGTCTGGACATAAACACAAAAACTCTTAGGATTCAGGTCCAACTTGCTCTTTTTACTTAGTGTTCCGTACCCGAAGGGTAAACTAAAAACGGGGCCGTATTACTAAGACTGTGGAGTTTTCTCACACTGTACGTCTATCAGTCTGTCCGTTTGCCTGTCTGTCCGTCAGTCTTTCACCAGGCTGTATCTCATTAACCTGATAGCTAGACAGTTGAATTTTTCACAGATGATGTATTTCTGTTGCCGCTATGACAACCGACTCGCACTTGTCCGGTTTTTTTCTTGTACTTATATCTAAGGTCGATGTGGATAAGACCGTCGATATGGAGCGACCAGAAGATCTTCCTTCACTTTTAACTCTTGCGTTTTTACAATTACTTAACTTACTTAAGGTCGGTAGAGGAGAACGAATGAAGCTCTTCCTGTCTGTGTCTGAGCGACGTGTATACAAATACAAGAGTTCTTGCCCAATGACGGTCTTCCCAGCAATATATTGTACGAGTATATGCCTGCCACCTTACTTCACTTCAATACCTTAGTTATTCCTGGTTGTTATAATGTTCAACACGGCGCCTGCCATTGATAGTGAGTGAAACAACTCACCGTTTGCTATTGTATCGGCCGTCGTATCCGATGACGATGCCATTGTGCAGCTGACTCTGGTGGCATTCCTTCTGGATGTAAGAGCACAGGCCCTGAAAAGAATTTTCGGTGTTAACACATACTCGACGCATCATCTATCTGGCTAATGAATAGACTCAGGCGTTACTTTGCGGAAATCCATATTAATTAAAACCAAAATATTACTTTGTTAATCCGCGAAAAGATAACGTGCTAGTCAAACAGTGTTAACCCATGCACTCTCTCACTTTCACTAACTTCGCTTTTTAATCTATCTGTCTCCAAAATGTTTTTACCGACTCCCAAAAAAGGAGGTTTTCAGTTTGACCCGTATATTTATTTGTATGTATGTTTCAAAGAGAATATAATCAACAGATGGGACCCACGAGAAATCGAGGGCACTCCTCAAATCGTAAAGGCCGAGCCACACCGGCTTGCGTCTGCATGACGTGCGCGTGTGCGTGCGCTAAAATGTTGGAGCCGCATGGCGGGTGTGCCGTCTCTCATAAGGATCTGTATACTACAACGGCGCACGCGCACGTGCACGTCACGCACACGCAGCCGGTGTGCACAGGCCATAAAGGCATACGTAAAGTAATATTTGTATTTTCATTTGCAAATCAAGTATTTACTTTCGAAATCGTGACATTTCATGAAGTGGAACTGCTGATGATGATCAAAAGGGAACTCTTTTACGGCACTTAGTTCACGTTTGGCAATTTGTCCTCTTCGATAATATGTTTGTTTTTAAGCAATTTAGGTTTTTAAGCCACATTCTTGCCAAGCTCGTGTTCTGATGATGGAATCCATGAGGAATCGAGGGAGCTCCTCAAATCTTAAAGGCATAATTATATATAGTGATTTTTATA
Organism: Cydia fagiglandana; assembly: GCF_963556715.1. Lineage (NCBI taxonomy): Eukaryota > Metazoa > Arthropoda > Insecta > Lepidoptera > Tortricidae > Cydia > Cydia fagiglandana. The sequence goes on along the minus strand of NC_085932.1, from coordinate 15,555,770 downwards.
TTTTCATCAGGAAATCAAGCATTTATTTTAAAAATAGTGGCATTTGATGAAGTGGAGGCTGATAATGATGGCATAATCCACGTTTGGCGATTTGTTCTCTTCGTTATGTTTGTTAAGCAAGCTACCTAACTTCGATATGAATTCGGTAGGGGTCCCACCCCACTGACATAAGATAACGCAAGCACTGATAACGTTCTCAACTGATAAAGCTCCCTTTACAAGATCAAGGCCCGGTTGCATCAACCACTATCGACGGACTGATCAACCTAACTTAGCAGAAAACTATGAATCTGAAACTATGAAAAAAAACTATGTGGGGCATCATTAAACAACTTACAAAGCGGCCATCAAATAGAAAACATAATAACATAACGCTTAAAACAAATAATGAATCAATATCATTAGCACCCAAAGTCGCAGAGGCTTTCAATGAGTACTTTTCAACAGTCGGTATATCGCCCACTAGCGCCACTGTCACCCCACTACCAGGGCCAAAAAATCATTCCCCCACAGATCCCGTCGTGCGGTCAATAAACTCAATGTTTTTAAGCCCTGTTTCAGAAAAAGAAATATTTAAGACAATACGAAACATGCCAAATAAATTAAGTTGTGACATAGATGACTTTCCCTCTTTTCTAGTAAAAAAATGTGCTACTGAATTAACACCACCGATAACACAACTTATAAACCAATCTTTTCTGGAAAAAACCTTCCCGGACAAACTTAAAATAGCAAAAGTTATACCAATTTTAAAAAAAGGTGGAAACTCTGAGGACCCCAGCAAATATCGCCCAATTGCGCTCCTACCTGCCGTTTCCAAAGTGTTCGAGAAGGTAATGACAATCCGTATTTACGATTTTCTGGAAAAGTACAAGCTTCTAGATGAAAATCAACATGGTTTTCGCAAAAACAGCTCAACCACCTTAGCAGTATTCAAGTTTGTACAACGCGCTCTAGATTTCATACGACACAAACATTACGCTGTAGGACTCCTACTTGATATGACGAAGGCATATGATAGGGTCTCTCACAACATTTTGCTAAAGAAACTGGAGGAAATAGGCATACGAGGTAACGCTTACGGCTGGCTAAAATCGTATCTTAGCGACAGAAAACAATACGTACAGATACGGCACTTTGACGAACAAAGTAACCAACTAACTTTAGTGCAATCTTACATGAAAGTAACAAACTGCTCTATCCCCCAGGGCAGCGTGATCGGATGTTTAAGTACTTTTTATCATTTATATTAATAATCTTCCAAAATCGACAAATAATTTCAATATATTGTATGCTGACGATGTGTCCTTCCTTTTTGATTGTCAACATTTAAGCGACGCTAATAAAATTATAGAATCTTATCAAAATACTACTTCATGGCTCTCAAATCATAATTTGGAAATTAATAACCTTAAAACAAAAATTATACAATTTCATCCATACCAAAAGGAACCCCTAGACCTGTCTACAGTAACTAGCACTTTAAATATAGAGGAAGTAAAGCATTTCAATCTTCTGGGTATCACTATCGATACTTCGTTTAACTGGCAAGAACATATTTCAATGATAAAATCAAAACTATCCCAATTCATTTTTGCCTTGAATTTATTGAAATCTAATACACACTCTGAATGCGCTAAATCTGCATATTATGCTTATGCCTACTCGTGGCTGAAATATGGCATTATTTTATGGGGACACAGCTCAGAAGCGCACAGTCTATTCGTAAGCCAAAAGAAGTGCTTTCGAATAATTGTAAACGTTCGCAAACGAGCTGCATGTAAAGAACTCTTTATTAAAGAAAATATGCTTACCCTCCCCTGTCTCTACATTCTTGAAACTGCTGCTTTTGTTAGGAAACACATTACATTGTACGACCATGTAAAAAGTGCCCGAAGACAGGATAAACTGTTGTTGCCAGCAAAACCAAATTTACAAATGTTTAAAAATAGCCCTCATTATAGATCTGTGATAATTTACAACCAATTACCAAAAAGCGTTACTAGTGAGCAAAAACCGCAATCTTTTATTAATAAACTTAAATCAATTTTAATACGAAAGGCATATTATAGAATCGAGGAATTTTTATCAGATAATGAATTAGAGTATTAGTTGATTATTTTAATTTAATTTTATTATTTATTATTGTTGGGCTTTTATGATGAACTAAATATATAAAATAAGTAGTAATGCAATATGGATGATATTTAATTAAAATTTAATATTTTGTTTCTCCTTGGATATCACGGGCCTATGATCCCGGTTTTTTGATAGGCTTGCGTGGGGACACAGATCCAACACGTAGAGGCCCCTTGGAGAGCTTTTGTTTATTATTGTAATGTATCATTTGTAAATAGTTACTATTAAGTAGTATTAAGATAATTGCAATGCCCTAACGGGGTATCATGTACCTACTTTTCACAATGTTTTATACCATCCTCTGTAATGAACATGATCGCAATAAATATATGAATATGAATATCTTCCCATACCTGCAAGCCCAAGCCTAGCGGTAAGCCCTATAACCCTTTCTTCCTGCAGTAATAGGTTGAAGATTTAGTAATCTTGGCTTGGGCTTAGGGCTTTAGCCCAGATAATTATATTGTTGGTAACAAATAAAAATAAAAAGTAGATAGTGAACTTTGCTATTATTTCATGTATAATTTAATCATCTTTCATAAAGTAACATAAAAAGTTTAGACACTTTTACTTAATAATAACAACTAAAAAACGTGATAAATGCGTACTCTTACAAGGCCTATTGAGTAAGAGTACGCGTAACTTCGCTAAGAATACGCAAGTCGGCTATTACATTACTTTCACTATATAAGTACTTGTATCTATGTTAATTCCATATATTTCACCTCTATCGCGGTTATCATTATAACTTGATTATCATACCGATGTGAATTCTCATGTCGCTACCTTCGCGTACCGTACCTGCGTACGCGAAGGTAGTGTAATTTATGTAAGGGCTTGGGCACAAATCACGTGAGGTTCGATAGGGGTGGGGACCACCGAAAAAATCACGACAGATCACTTTGGGGGAGAAAGGGTATAAGGAGACCTCACGTGTATTTTTCTACAGTGAACGAAACTAAGAAAAACCGGGCAAGTGCGAGTCGGACTCGCGCACGAAGGGTTCCGTACCATAATGCAAAAAAAAAAACAAAAAAAAGGCAAAAAAAACGGTCACCCATCCAAGTACTGACCACTCCCGACGTTGCTTAACTTTGGTCAAAAATCACGTTTGTTGTATGGGAGCCCCATTTAAATCTTTATTTTATTCTGTTTTTAGTATTTGTTGTTATAGCGGCAACAGAAATACATCATCTGTGAAAATTTCAACTGTCTAGCTATCACGGTTCGTGAGATACAGCCTGGTGACAGACGGACGGACGGACGGACAGCGAAGTCTTAGTAATAGGGTCCCGTTTTACCCTTTGGGTACGGAACCCTAAAAAGTACCTACCACATGAGTAAGTAGATATTTTTTAGACAAAAATCTCACCAAGGGGGGGAGGGGTCAAAAAGTAGCCGAAAACACCTCGCGTGAATTGTGCACAACCTCTAAGGGCCAGTTGCACCAACTACATTTGATTGAATGATCATCGTCAGCCGGCGCTCCCGGCGCTTTCCTATGAAACTTTCCATACATAAAAATTTAGCGAACTCTTTAAAGATGCGAACAGTTTGGTGCAACCAACCCTAAGCCTGTACGGGCACTGACCTGCGCGGTCTGCAGCACGACGACGTCGTTCATGCCGATGTACCCGGCGGCCATGGGGCCGCGCAGCCCCGCCGTGCCGAACTTCTGCCGCTTTAGCATGCTCCCGCGCAGCTTCTCCCATCGCGAGTTGGCTATGTCGTCGAGGACCTCCTTCCGCGTTTCTGGGTTCTAGGTACATAATAGGAACATTACTGTTTATCAGGGACTGTTACTGGAATAGGTAACTAAAAATCAAATTATCTCATAGATATTTCATTATTTATCATTATTTCATTGATATTATAGAATAGTATTCATAAACAATATATAATATCTGATCAATAGTATCCTTTTATGGAAAGGATACTGATTGATCAGATTAGCTAAATTAAGTGCATAAATATACTTATACCGAAATTGAATACCGGTTAATTTGTATGAAAAATATACCAGAATGCAGTCCCTGCTGTTTATTGAATCTTTGCTAGCTGAACCAGTGGCGGATTTACAGTCTGCCGCCCTAAGCCCCAGACCCTGTAGTAAGTACTAATTACCACTTTCCCAGGTAGATCACTAGCACACTAGTCGGCAGTCTACCTATATGATCACCCATCATGTAGGTAGACTGCCGACTGCCGGCCCTAATATCTCACCACTCTAGGCCGGGGCCTACTTGGCCTTAGAGTAAATCTGCCACTGGGCTGAACAGTATATAGTATGGTCAGTAAGTATTATTGCGCTTTCTTGAATTGCTGCACTTTTTTACCAAAGTGGGAATGAGAGTAGCTAGCTACAACGTTTACTCCATTTCAATATAATTAGAATTTTCCATAGACCAAATGAAATGACGTAACATTTATTTGATTTATCATTGATTTCTCAAACAAACAAAATCCATTCATCCCAATTTATTATAAAACAAGGTTTCAATTAAAAATACAAAAATGTTGTGTGGTGGGCCTTGCAAGGTTTAGAAGATTCTGCAAGCATGACACCAAAAGCTTTTTAACATGAAAAAATATTACAATATGAAAACAAGTTGCAGATATTAATCTCAAAATGGTTTGTTACCTATAAACGAAATAAATGTCAGCTACAAAGGAAAAATTATGACAAAGGCCTCCTGTGCCCAGGACTGGAATCAAACCAGCATTGTGCGTTTACGTGACAAATGCCTGAACTGCTCGGCCACCTGGGCTCGGTGGCATGGGACGAAATTTCCAGCGACTACTTGTAAACAATACAAATTAAAATATTTTTGTAGAAAGTAATTTAATTAGTTCTTATAGAAAATGGTGAATTAAATGGGATCCTATTGAATGGGTTCAGCTGTATTTAAATAATGATACATTATCATCATTATCCAGTTACTTAACTCAATTTCATTATCCAGTACGTAACTCAGTTTCATAGCTTATTAATTTATAAAATAAATAAGGGACAGTGTCAGTGATCTCACCAAACTTAATTGAGAGTGCTTAAATCTTCAGAACAAACCAGACTCAATTTGTAATTACCTCACACCACCCAATCAAACCAATATTCTACCAGTGGTGCATTCATTAAAATGACCTTGCTGAACTTAGTACTTATGAGAAAAACGAGTAAGTAATTAGTTTATGCCGTCAAACAAATAAAGTAAAAATTCACGTGTAGAAAAAAATTACCTTATCTATTTTTAGCCATCCTTCCACTGCAGCATCTAATTTTAGGTCTCCGCTGTTACAAACTTGCATTTTGTGCAGGATTTATGTATTTTTGTGTGAAAATTACAATTCTTGGACAAACTTCACTTTTGTTTTTATATCAAAATTTGAGAAGCTATAATAGCTATATTTAACACATCCAAAGCAAATAGAGGAAACGGTGTTGAATTTTATTGTATTAAATAATTGCTCCGAATGCCGGTACCGTCGTGTCCGGTCTCCGAATTTACACTTATTTTATCGACAAGAATCGAATTCAACAATGATCACTAATTCTCAAGCTATTGCAAAATAGCCTTTAAGACGATGTATTAAGGAGCAACATAACTATTACACAAATTTGTGATAACGTTTGACACATGAGACTTGACACTTCAGCTGCGTTTAGTTTGCGGGTATAACACATGATGTCAAAATTAAATGCATTCTTTTCCACAAAAACATCACAAAATACTTGCAAAATACACAGTGTCCTCCATAATAAAGTCAACTCAATGACGTGATACTGAAAGAAAAATTAATGCGCTCCGAGCTATTACATATACAGGGTGTTTGGTCCATCGTTTGCCAAATTAAAATGGCGGATAAGTGCAGTAGCTTTCTATCTTTTCACGCTCTTTAAAAATTTTTTGGACCCATGAGTTTTTTTTTTGTTTTTTTTTAGTTGTTTTTGAAAAATCTTCAGGGCCGACTTGTTTAAACTTAAATTAAAAAAAAAAGTGGTAGAGAGATGCAACGTTTATTGCGTCGTGATGTCTAAACGTTAAGAGCCCTTCAACGTGCACACTAGCGCCACTGCTAAATAATCGTGATTATTTAAATTTCGCGAATGATATTTAAAAAAGGAGGCCGCTACGGACTGTATTGTGTATTTAAGTACCTTTTGAATAAGTACATCAAACTAGTTTTTATGTTACTGGATTTGTCAATCTATGCGGCCTACACGGTAGGAGTGTGAATGTGGGGCTTTAGGTTCCAACGTCGTGTCGCGTCCATAGTTAATTTGTGTTTGGTTTTGTCCAAACCTCATCGCTGAAAAAAAACCGCGTATGGATAGGCAAAGAGGATTTCAAAGGAGATTACAGCGTCAATGTTTAATAATAATAATAATAATGAGTTGGCGAGTCACCACCTGTCTTTAACAATATTGAGACTGATTGTCACGACAGGTGTCCGCTAGTCTCATCCCATAGCCCGATATCCAGTCCATCCAACATTCAAATCAATAGCCTATGACCTTAGTTCCCATCGCAGCACAAAAGTGCTGCACTGAAATAGTCTTTGCACCTGGCGGGGACCATCTCCGGATGTATCATATTGTGCGCTCGGGGATGGTATCCGCCACGTGTATCCCTTGCTTTTAGATTAAACTGTCTTAAAGGGCCTCTGCGCTGTTGGCTTCGGCCCCACGCACGCCTCCCAAAAGTCCGGGACCCCATGGTCCCGAGATCTGGAAAGGACAAACAAATAATAATAATAATATAAGCCTTTTATTCAGACAAATTACAGTTTAAGAGTTTACATATTATTGTACATAACTTATCAAAATATATAATTTAACTTATTACTATTTCAGACAACATCGGTTTGGTCTGTATGCCGTTTGGCAAAGGCCTCTTCCATCCCTTTCCATTTTTCCCTGTCTCTCGCTAGTCTAGTCCACTGTCTCCCTGCGAATTTTACAATTTCGTCTTCCCATCTCATTTTTGGTGGTGCTTGTTTTCTTTTTCTATCTTTCAGGAACCACCATATAATTCTCTTGCTCCATTTCTCTTTGCCTCTGATCATATGTCCTGTCCACCTCCATTTGAGTGATTTAACTTTAATGGTTACATCCTCTACACGTGTTTTAGATCTAATCAACTTATTTCTAATTCTATCTCTCAATTTAACTCCAATCATACTTCTTTCCATGGACCTTTGACATACTTGTAGTTTGTTTAGGTTGCTCTTAGTTAAAGTCCAAGTTTGGCTGCCATAGGTTAAGACTGGTAAAATGCATGTATTAAATAGCTTCCTCTTCGTGGCTATATTAATTTCCTTATTCTTCATTACTTCTCGCGTCAATGTTTAGGCATCGATAATTTTTGCCTGTTGCGTCCGTTGCAAAACATCGGGAAAAAATGAAGTTTATGAAAGTTTTTTTGGGATTAGGGGTCATCCATTAATTACATCACACGTGTAGGGGGAGGGAGGGGGTCAAGAAAATGTGTCACAATATGGACATGGGGGAGGGGGGAGACCCAAACTTTGTGACGTCACTTTAACTTCATCACTAACCGAAAATTTATTTAAATTATTTTATTCGCTGTACATTTAAATAACAAGTTTTTGAAACGATAATCGTTTTTATTCGTTTAATTTTCTTTCCTAAGCAGTTTTGGGTTATTTTATAAAATTACTAATATTTATATCGTCAAAAATATTTTGATAAAATATTAATAATACTTAGGTACTTACTTAATTCGATTTGGCGATTTCGTAGAAAAAATGTGACGTCACACTAGGGGGGAGGGGTTTGCCAAATTTGACCAAGTGTGACAAGGAGGGGGGGAGGGGTAAAAAAACCTAGAAATTCGTGTGACGTAATTAATGGATGACCCCTTATTGTACATCATTAGAAAGAGGACAGAACACAGAATTTTGTAAAGTAATTTCAAGAACGTGGTCTCTTATTGTTTTTTTTTTTTAATTGAAAATCAAAGTTGACTTTGGTGTATATTTTTACATGTTGTATAACATTTGAGGGTTAATAAAAAAAAACTAGAGATTAAATGTCAGTAATTTTGACTTTGATAAAACCGTTTAACGTTAGACATCACGACGCAATAAACGTTGCATCTCTCTACCAAGTCGGCCCTGAAGATTTTTCAAAAACAACAAAAAATAACAAAAATGAAAACTCGTGGGCCCAGAAAAATTTTAAAGGGCGTGAAAAGATAGAAAACTACCCCACTTATCCGCCATTTTAATTTGGCAAACGATGGACCAAACACCCTGTATATTACAGTTGACACAACTTGACGTCCCTTTGAGTGCAAGACCACAGGTAAGACTTCGGTTTTATTAGGAAGTTTCCTTTCTGGACGGTAGTACTATTAGAGTCTGGCTACTGAAATTTTACCTACATTTTTGGCGGGAAATTTTAAAAATCTTGGGCTGGTCACACTTTGTGTAGTAGGAATTATAGTTTTGATACTAGACAATATTTTTGATATTCTTCGCACAAGTTAGGTACCTAAGGAAATAAGTTAAATAAACGTTTACGTGCACTCAAAGTCAGCTTACATAATTTCTACCACTATTTAAAGTACAGTCAAGGACAAACACATATGTATACGTTCCAATATTTAGAATTTATAGATATTTTTCAGAACTTTTAGTTTATCCGTTCCTTTCTACACTTGTCCTATTTATGAGATTCAGGCATTAATAAATTCACGTACTTAATCAAATTAATAGGCAAATGTTAGAACTAGTACTTAAAGTATCAAAATATTTATAGAGCACCAACCTTCTAATTTGTTTACATTTGGTTAGGAGTTGTAAACATTGCAGTTTTTCGTTATACGACGCTACACGTCGACTTCGCACTTTATCGTAATTATTTACGAGCTTAAATAATAGTTAGCGAACCTCACTCAGTATATAAATTATTAATATTATTTAAAATAAACCCCTTATAAACCGCAAACAATTTTAATTAATGACATAAATTGACAACTGACTTTTAGCTTTTTTTAAATCATAGACAATTGGTGATACAACAACGAAATATCTGTCAACAATTTTTGGCTAGCCAGACTCTATTAAAATTTTATCGCGGCATACTCGATAAAATTAGTATGTCACTAAATTTCTCTAAGTTTTCTATAAAAACTTCATACAACTGATAATTTTTGGTTTTATTATACTTCAAAGTATACATATTTACGTGCTAAAAATATTACTTAAAATAGCTAGAATATAGCTGGTCAAGCAAATCTTGTCAGTAAAAAAAGGCGCGAAATTCAAATTTTATATGGGACGATATCCTTTCGCGCCTACATTTAAAAAAAAATCTACTGACAAGATCTGCTTGACCAGCTATAGTTAATAAACTTACCAGGATCATTTCCCGCCTAAACTTCTTTTTTGTTTTATGACCTTTGAAAGGTTTTATTTTTAATTCGCTACCTGCGAAATATGATTTTTATGTAGATATATCTATTGTTTAGACATTAAGAATTACAATAAGTCCAAAATTGTGCGGTAAGGTAGGTTTATATTCTAATTATACGCAATTCTTTGTAGCAACTCCGCCAAGTGGACGGAAACAGGCACTGGACGACAAACTGACACAATTAGTAATTACCCTATTATATATATTGACGGAAGCCACACGAAATCTTGTGCTCGAAATACAAAAATCGTCCTCCAGAAGGTACGCCAGCGGGCGCAGCACGGTTCCATTTTTATCGACTATCGCTATGCGCGTCCCTTTCGCACCTACGTACTTGTGAGACCGTGACAGGCATGGTGACAAGCGATAAAAAGGCTGCCGTGCTAAGCCGCCAGGACAACGCGCTTATACGGGAACAGAAAAGACATTTGAACCTAAATGATGACCCTGATATCAGGAGTATCAGAACACAGGCATTATGTACACTTGTACAGGTGCGTAGTTGTATAAAAATAAAATCCTTCACCCATTTCGACGTCACATCGTTGATGAGGAAGCTGGGCCAATCTGTGGTCAATCATTTAATTGTAATTGTTCGGCGGAACAGGGTACTCGAGGGGGGCGTCCGGCCAACCCATATCCACCTAATAGTCATACCATTAGGTATTTATATGAGAGCAAAGGTATTAGGTATTCATACATAGGTATAAGTCTGTGGTATAAGTACATACCTACCTACTTATTTTATGTGCGATTGTGATTGTTCACGCAACGGTTTTAAACATTAGAGAAGGTACCTATGATTTTTGTCCCTAAGAAAGCCAGGGCCGTACAATCCGTACATATCCCAAGGCAGGGCTATAACCGCGAAAAACGAAGTTCGCAAATTGCGGGCATTTTTCTCTGTCACTCTAATTACGCCTTCATTGGAGAAAAAGAGAAAGATCCCCGCAATTTGCGAATTTCTGTTTTCGCGGTAGCCCCTCAGACCAGTTTAACCTACCTACTTGAGAAACTGTCTTGTTGGCAGGTTAAATATATATTGCCGCATACGCATTTGTAGATAGTAAAATTTTACCACTTTGGTTGGTTTAATAATTTTTTAATGGCAAAATTACACAAACTTATCACCTATAATGGAATAAAATAAATAGGCGCTAAGTATGCGAATCGAAAAAACAGGTAGGTACGCTGAACTGTGATCTATCCAGGCATTTCTTGAAATGTTACACATACAAACAACTTATAAACAACTCATATCATCCAAATGAGATGTACCTATGGTATGGGTGTCGGCGGCCGATCGTAAGATCAGGCATATCGTGAAATTCCTAGGCATATCGTGAAACGTGAAAATCTTTGACTCGTTCCCTGAGTCGACGGGCTCCTATTTCTGGGCAGTTTGCCCTTCGGGCATCTGAAGCAACCTAACGAACCTATCTTACCTATATGTGACGTTCCACGGCAAAAGGTACCTTATGGCGGCTGGCGCTTACGTCGCATAGCGCCGCAATAATATTGGAGTGGCTTTAATAGTAGCGTAAGCGCCAACCGCCATAAAGTATTACCTTTACCCGTGGGACGTCACATATATTGGTTTAATGTGACTATCCTCAAAACAATACACAGGAACATTACGATCTGCCTGATCTTACGATCGGCCGCCGACATGGGCACTGTGAATGCCACACAAAAGGTAGGGCACAGCGCAGCGGATGTCATTCCAGATCTAAAGCAGGCCCCAACTGGGGAAGTACCTCCACCTTACAGAAAACCGCAGCCAAATAACACTAGACCATAACTAGATAATAACCATAGTGTTGTGTTCCTGCCGGTGAGTAAGGTTGCCAGAGCCCAATCAGGATGCGGAGTGTTAGGGTCGGCAACGCGCATGTGACACCTCTGGAGTTGCTGGCGTCCATAGGCTACGGTGACCGCTTACCATCAAGCGGGCCGTAGGTATAATTGTTTTATCTACTATAGGCGTAATACCCAAACAGCTACATCAATCTCTAAGAACCTTAAAATTACCGCCCAAAACATTCCATCTCCTTCAGAAAGCCGTTATCCTCATTAGGTACATGCCGCATTGTAAGAAAATTCTTACAAGCTGACCAAGAAACGCTTGCTGCTGCAATTAGACCAACCTCACTATCAACTACCCAAGATGCAACCTTAAACTTATCCATAGCGCCAACTACTGAACCACCTACCGCAAACTTGCAGACTCACACGACGGGCAGGAACGCTCATCCTGCTGTAGATTGAGAAGAAATAATAGATATTACACTTACCTGAGATGCACTTGGCCTAGGCCCATGCATAGCAGTACTCCGGTGAAAGACGAGAAAATAATAAATAATAAAAACAATTTTCTTCCGTTGTCCCGGCTGTTAGGCCACGGCTCACCTCACGCACGGGAGTCTGGTGTTCTGGGGGGGAGAAAATTAATTTAAAAAAATGCGCAATTTTATTTTTGATCGAACTTATCGATTACCTAACTCTTTTTTTGTTAAAATTTATTAAAATAACACTTCTAAAACCGGCGTTTACTTTTCTATGATAGATGACAAGTGATCAACTGATCACGTGATGCTTTCCATAGAAAACGAAGCTCCGGAAGCTCCGGCTCTGACCCGGACACGGCCCGGTCTAACGTGAAGTCATCCTTTACTCCCAGTGAGAGTGTGAGAAGAACCTGAACCCTTGGGGTCTTAAATTTGAAAACATAAATCACAGTAACCTATTTAGGTATTTTGGTAATAGACATTTACCGTGAACTTTTGAGTGATAGATATTCGTCTTACTTATCTAAGTAGGTAGTCTGTCAGAACTTTGTTATATTTTGAAAGCTAAATGGCGTACCTACCTAAGGGAAAGTTTTTACGAGCACATCATGCATAATGCATTTCAATCTTATAAATAGTTCTAGTAGATAAGCCAGAGCAGCGACGTAACATTGGCACTTGGGCGCGTTGGGCGGCTTGGGCGGCGTACACTCCCGGCTTGGGCGTGCAGGGAACGTGAAATTTTATTTAATATTGGATATTCGGTGTCTGTTTACTTGGCTGTTATTTCACCTGCTTAAAGTTTAAAGTGTGTGTTCCACAATGGGCACTGAGGACCCCAATCAGTTGTACTCTACGGAGTTTGAAGTATTTGGGCAGGTCCAAGGTGAGTGTGTAGCTCAAATACTTATACTTACATTACCTATGTTGTACGACACTATACCTCTTCCGAAAAATGTCTACAAACATTTTACGTGACAGCTAAGTACTCCATAAAAAATGAAAAGGAAAAAATCATATCAGAATTATAAGGACCATTATTCGACGCAAGAGGTAGGTATAGTAATGATCTGTATTTAAGTAGTCAATAAACCTCTTCCATAGGTAGTGAAATTAATGTGATCATTTGTTGTTAGTAAGGATTAAACTTATCTGTCCTGTACCTACCTACTTACCGACTACCAACCACATTTTTTAAGTTGCCATTTGCAGTCTAAATGCCTTTTCTAAAGTTAAATGGTTTTAAACAAAGATCAATTAAAGGATAAAGTTTATTAACGTAGCATACATTTGGTAAAAGTTGGCGAAAGTTTAAAATGTGCTCGTCAATTGAAATTATGTACCTTTTAAATGATCTGAAGATTGAAATTACCTTGGACTCTTTTTTTAATTACTTTTGAATTTATGAATAAAACATTTCAACTAGGTATTATTTATATTAAGTGCAAATAATATATTGGCTATAGGTACCTATTTTTATGATATTAGCAAATTACCCTCACGTAACAAAGGTTGATAGTCTTATCGTTATAAAAAACGCTTGTAGGTGCCTATGTAAAGAGTTAATGAGGAAATGACTATGTACCTAAAATATTATTCATCTCACGTTTGCTTCAGTTCTTATACTTCAAAATAGTTAGGTACCTACATCTATTTAACAGATTATAACTATTATAAGTAAGTGGTGGTTAATCTAGTTTTTGTATTGTTTAATATTACGTTAAATTAAATTTTGAATGTGTTAAATTAATAAGCATCTATATATTTCTTATGCGCACCACAAATTTTATTGTTGTGAAGCGATTTCCTTCAACTTTTGGGGAAGCAGAGCTGAAGGCCACTAGGCGGTTGGTTAACTTGCCTTTCGACTGATACCCGTGGCAGTACTGAGGGCTTTACATATAATGGCTCCTCTACACGATGGGCCAGCGCCGGCCCCTCCAAGGGACGCAGCCATGCGGTAGAATGAGATAGCAATATCACTTGCTCCCTTTAACGCATAAATGCGTCCCTTGGAGTGGCCAGCGCTAGCCCATCGTGTAGAGGAGTCATAAACCTCCCAACAAATCGTATGCAATTTATTGCGTCATTTGATCGATCAATCGAATTCGTTAAATCTACTCACCTATCGAAGATCGCCTGCGATTTATTGCAAGGTCTTTAAAATAGAGCCCTTTAGGGAGGCCTACATATATCGAGCATTAGACCTCTTTCAGCGATTGTGTTATATGTAGGTAAGTGTGGCCAGTGTGGGACCCGACATTTTCGGCTAGTTACATTCATATAACTAGATAATATACTCGTAGTAAGTACCTAATTATTAAGCGATCGTTGATCGGTTAATCAGAGTAGTATTATTAGCCTCGGCGCGTACGCATGTAGGTCGGTGTCAGCGATTGGGATTGGGACATTCTAATTGGTTCATTCAAACACGTGTTTCCTCTTCAAACTCCTTTAAACATAAGCACGAAATTAAGTATACGAATAGTTGACGGAATATCCCAGAGTCAGCCTTTTTGTTTAACTTCGCAGAGACGCTTTCCAAATAGAATTTCGTGCATTGACCTGCATGTTGCTATCTCTATTGTACGCGCATAATTCTATTGCTGTCCCGCCCATGATGCCGGTTGTCAATATCACTGTGCGAGTTTGACAGCAATATAATTATGCGCGTGCAATAGAGATAGCAACACGCGGGTCAACGTACAAAAGTCTATCTGAAAAGCGTCTCTTCTTTACCTAATTACATAGCTTATTCAACGAAGCTTAATTTTTTGTTAGTCTGTGCGGAAAGAGAAGAGCCGTGGAATTTTGAGAGGTCCAATACATTCCACGACTCTTCTCTTTCCGAACAGACTCTAAGAACCTAGTACATTATGTCGTATATTATATACTTTGCTATTAACAGGAGTTAGGGTTTAAATATTTACCTACATTGTACTTAATTGTAACACTTGCACCTGCATTTGTAACACCTGCGAGCAACTTACTGTGAATTTCATCGTCTCTAGTTTTCACCGGTCGTCGACAAAATCTACATCTACAGTTGTGATAATAATAGCATAGATTAAATACTTAACAATACAATGTTAAATGGAGTTTGTCTAGGTTTAAGATAACGGAGTTTACATTTCGCTATACCTATGAAACCTCCAGAATCTTCCGGCATACCTACAAGAAAATTGCTTAGGTACCGTAAAACGGGGTGAGTAGGTTTCGCGGGGAGAGTTGGGTTATGAATGGGGAGAGAAGGTTTGAGAGGGGGGTGAGAAGGGATTTTAAGGCTACTGCCACAAAAATAATGTATTTCAATTTAAAATGGGTCTATAGTAATACGCATAATAAAAAAATCGATCCAACAATCTTCCAAAATCACTTTTGTATGAAAAACTCTCTCACCCCAAATACGAGGCACTACGGGGTGAGGTGGGATTTCCTCTTTATCGTCAAAGTTATGAAATGGAACTACCCGAAATAAAATACAAACGTCCGAACCACTTATTATATACACCATTCAGTTTTCACATGTAAAAATAAAATTTTATCGAGGTTTGAAAGTCAAATTTCACCCAACTCACCCCATTTTACGGTACCTATATATTTTATTATTTATGGGTACTATTCTACGTATTACATTTGGCTCAATTTATAACTTTTTTTGTAAAGACGTTAGAGCTTAATATGTTACATTATTATTAATGGGTTTTTTAAGAGCTCCACAGATATTGCTAGAAATCGCATGCGATTTTCGATACATTGCAGACTACGTAGTCTTAGGTACGTACCTAAGAGCAATAAATTCAATCGATCGATCGATTGCAATATGTACTTATATCATATCATAGGCAGAGGGGGTAGCGCGACTATGCTAAGTCTGGAGGATGTTTTGTCTGTGTATCATATCAAACATCGCTTGGGATCTGTTGCAAGGTGAGTGGAGCTCTTTATTTAAATTTGTATCATAATTTCAGGTTGTTATTTCACCAAATACTGCAAAGAGATAGCGGAGACCATCGGCATCGTAGGATGGGTGAAGAACTCGAAACAAGGCACCATCGTGGGCAAAATACAGGGGGTTAAGCCCCTAATGGATCAAATGTCAGTATCTCCACAGGTTTTTCTGTTTGTTGTATTTATTTGTTGCACTGTACAAAATAAACATCATACTCTCTTAGATGGAGTAGAGCTCTTACATTCAACGAGAGCATTGCCTCTTCTCGCGACTACTTATAGGTATTAATATAATGTTTTTGCCTCCGTACTACATTATTTAAATTAATATTTAGTCACACCTCGAATATTCTATAAATTTAGTTTTGAGATTTTGAAATATAGTCGGATGGTTTTACGGTACGTTCATAGTAGGTACCTAACCGTAAAATCAGGTAACTATAGCGTTTAAGTACAATTATTATGGTCCAGTTTTTAGCCTCACCACTTTTTACCCTCAGTGCGCGAGTCCGATTTTCTTTTGGCCGGTTTTTTGGATTCGTTCCAATGCGTTGTAGTTCAAAATTAACATTTTTAACACGTTACAGTCATGTTCCTTAACACGCATAATTAGACGCAGCTCGTGCCAAATATAATTTATTATAAGCGGCTTATTTTAAAAAATTTGTCGTTAATTATTATTAATTAAAGTATTTTTAAAATGATACCACAATCAAACCAAATTAATTTCCTAAGCAATCGAAGTTGAAAAATTCATACTGAACATTATAAACTAAATTTATTATTATCGCTGGTTGCAAGGAAATGCGAACTTAGTAGACTGCTTTAAATAATTACTGGAAATAATCGCAATTACGATGATGTGACAGTAGATCTCTAGTTTATATTTGACAGAAATCGAATATTATTACCTCAATAGGTAACAACCATAACAAATTAACCACCTATTAGGCAATAGCTTATTGTGGCATTCAAAAAGTTTTCAAAATGATAAAGTCGGCAGTGCGCGAGCGGTTCGCGGATTGCACGCAAGCGATTCGGAAGTACCTATTTATGATTATGAGGACATTTATTTTGTTCCAGGATCGAATGGCTGAGCACCGTGGGCTCGCCCGGCTGCAAAATACAGAAGTGCGACCTCACAAACAGTCAGCAGCTGGCCCGCCTCGACTACCACGACTTCACCATTAGGTTTTGAGAGGTGCTAACGAGGCTAAATTATTACAGCAGTAAATTTAAATGTGTGGATAATGAATTTTAATAAATAAGAGCAGTTTATATTATTTAAGTTGTCCAACTACACCTGTAAAAGCTGACAGGCAGGATATGGCATTTGATTTTTAAAGTTCGAATCTGGCTAATCATAGCATATACATATGTACCTATTACCGAACTAGTACTTATAGGTATAAATTGCCTACAGCAATTCCGTATATATTTTTCTATTTATGAGTCATTTATGATTTTATGAATGAGTTTTTTCTTGTACGAAATGTATCAAATAAAATATATTTTTCCTACTCGTCGACTATAATTCTTGAATTAAGATTTCTTGTACCAAACTTCAATTGGGTATTTTTAATGTGTGGGCTCCCAACTCAACTATAACATTCATTACGATACAGTTTAGTCAACTATAATGAAATTGACCAATCACAGCTCTCCGCGATCACCAGGACGAAACAAAACCATAGCTCAAATTAATTATTTATTTTAGGTTGTATAGTAGAAACAATTGGTTCATAAGTCAGAAACGCGCATGTGACACCCTTAAAATAGCAACATCCATAGACTACGAAAACCACTTAGTGTTGCTTGTTAGTCTCCATAGGCTACGGTGGCCAAAATCGAGAAAACAACTGTCTAAAAATTTAATTTAGCGCGGAGCAAGTACCAGGGCCTCATGAGTTACGAGAAGATGTCGTTGACTAACGCGTCGGGGCGGCGGTGGGGGCGCGTACCAGTACGAAGGTATCGCGGCTGCTTGCGTATCTTAGCGGTGTATACTTTTGGTTTAGTTTGTTTGTATGATTCTACTAGTTTAAAGTATTATTTTTGTTGGCTCGTAGAAAAATTATTGTATACAATAGTGATATAATCAAGCTTTTCAATCTCGTACCTGACTTAGGCAACTCAGCAAGCTTCGTTGCCTAAACACGGTACTCGACTGAAAAGCTCTCTATTATATCACGATTGTATAAAATACTATTATAAATCGTAAAGTCTAGTATTATTTTTTGTTGTTACTTAATGACAATATTGTGACTCTCACTATTCTCACGCTCAACTTAGGTCTCTTTCAATGGAATACATACATCATTCAACATCATACAGACTATATTATGCACTTTATGCACCGTTCACGAAGTCGATGGATCCACATACTTATGGGTTTTTTTCCTTGCAAAATACTATGCTGTGAGTCACACGTTTTTAAAGTAACACCTATTCCTTCATGCACGGCAAACGCAGATGCATCCATCTGAAGAAGGTGTCTAGTTTGCCTTTGCATTTCTCATATTCGTCTTTATGAGTCGCAATCCTTCATTCATGTAGCTTTTTTATTGACATGATTTTTTTTATTCCATCGAGTTATTTTATGTAGTCTACTTTTAGTAAGTAGGTAAGTTTTCAAGGGCCAAGTATTCTGCTCTCATTATGAATCAACTTACAAACTTTCTTGGCTACATTTATACCTATTTGTTTAGCTAGAAATTAGATTGGCTTCTACCGGCTTCTAGCGCTAATTGGCCACTGTATCACCTGCGCTAAGTGCGCTAAGCCGCGGACGGACACTACGGACAGACGGACCGGCAAAAAAATTTATAAAGAAATCTAAATATAACCTTTACTTTGTAATTTAAAAACTTAGTATTTAAATATCGTTAAGACCACCCAGTTGCGATATTTATTAATGTACAATTGCACATAGCGCGTAAATCACATGTGATAGCCCTTATCACTTCGACGTTTCAATGAATATGCAAACATGTTGGCGCCATACTAGATACCACTCTAATTTAAACCCTACGTTTTTAAATATAAGGAAAAGCTAGTTGAATTGAACATATTGTAAGGGCAAAGACCTTTGGGTTTCTTCCAGGATATACCTAAGTATTAAGATTTGTTTTGCCTTTTGTTACTTAAAGGCTTTGCGTTTGCGCTTGTACAGCTAGGCGTATTTACGATTTCCGATGACAGAGAAGGGAGGAAAATTATATCAATTTTTAACTTAACAAAATTAAATAATAAATAGCCGAAAAGACGAATATGTAAGTATGAATAAATTACAAAAGAATACTAAATTAATTTTGTCGTCGTCATTATGTAGGCATTAAAATAATCTGTATTTTATAACTACCGTTTTATTTATGAATGGAAGACAGAAATATCTTCAATGGCTTACGCCGCCTTGATTGTAGGTATTATTGTTAATTGAAAATAATGAATAAAACTTCAGATAACGTAATCATTTGTTTATTTATTATGTACTTTTGTCACGAGGACAGCTTAACAATTACAATAAAAATCTATGTACACGAGAGACTTAGCATTAGTCTGTCATAAATGTATTTGTTTACATAAATATATATAAATGTATCAACTTGTATTAAATTCCTTTAAAATCCATGCAAATAGAAAACGGAATTTTCACCACACCCGGCCGGAAAGAAATTTTGAAGTGGTTCTTTGGCATCATCGTTAGTTTACATAGATTAGATTTGTAATGTATTGCAGCTAGGTATACCTACTGTTAAATATTTTCCTAGCGGAGGTAAAGTAAAAAATATGTTTCACTTGGCAGACAAGTTTGTAGGTTCGCGTCTTTTTTCAATTTAGTGTTATGTTTTTTTAATATTATAACTGTTGGTATAGTACCAACGGCCCTCGCTTCGGATACGGGCGACCGTTGGACATTGGAAGTGTTTCTGGTTTGAAATTCTTGTAACCTCTCTTTTGCTTCCATTTTATGATCTTTCACTTTCTCGGGCCTTCAATTTGAACAAGGGATAAACTAATTCGCGCCCTTGACAATTGATCGTCATGCGTCGACGCAAATATACCGAATTGCTGTGACAACCAAAAGTATATAAATATTATATTTTACGTTTATATCAGAGCTTAGCTTTTGCACTAGATACTTATATATTGATCTTGAAGAGGTAGGTATGTTTAATCTATAACCAAAAAGGAAAACCGCATTTATTTTATTATATTTGAGTAAGTTTAATAGGTATGGTGTGATAAAATCGCCGATGAGCATATATCTATATAATTAAAATATGCTAAAATATATAACAATGCCAGCGGTTACTTATAAGTATAAAAATGTGTATCTGTAAGAAGCAGGTAGGTACCTATTGTTTAGTTACATATAATATGAGTGAACGTATGGATACTGATACGTATGGTGTAGTTATTATCAGATAAATAAAAAATATAAATTATCCTATGAAAAAATGCATGGTGACAATAAAGTAGGCACTTAAAAGATGACTAGTCACTAAATTACATTAATAAATTATAAATATTTTAATGTACTAAGTCTGACAGGTCTTAAAACATGAATGTTAAGAAATTAAGCAATTTACAAGTAAATTCAGCTCAGCTGCCAATACATAATGTAGGAAGGCATGTGGTATAAGTTCTAATTTCAATTGAATCCATGCTTAGAAAAATAACATACGATTAACAACCAGCATAATAATTAGCATACTGATGTAGGTACTGTGGCATGTAGACGAAACTTCGATTTTTGTTGTTCAACGTTAGATCCCGCTGGCATCAAAAATGTTTATCTTAAGGACGTTATGTTATTTTTATAAACATGATACAAAATTATATTCGAACTTTAAGAACACAGAATAAACGGCAGATTAGTGTGTAGGTAAAATATTTTAAGGATTTAGGAAATTTGGTATGCTTTAAATGACACAAATTAACTACAGATTTTTTTAAACAAATGTCACTATACAGAGTAGGCCTAAATAACTTTAATAACTCTGCTACAAAACTGACCATAACCATAAAATGTTGCATTCTATACTTGAAAATGTTCATGTTAGGTACCTATATCTAGATGAAAACCGCTTAATTAGTTTATTCGTTTAATGCATTCCTTATTTTCCAAAATAAACAAGTGAAATTATTTCTACTCAGACTGATTTAGACCCAAGCTGCACAAAACCAAGGTATTGTTTAGAAAAAATTACTGAAATAAATTTAATTATTTTGTCCCAGAAAGTATAATAGCATTTTTTTTGTGTTGATTAAATATTTTTTTATCGTACCTAATACCGTCAGGAATACACACATGCTCGAAGTCTTTCAGATTATTGTTGCCTACTCAGTAAAGTCACAAAAATTGTCATTGAAAATACAATAATACTCTTAAAAATACTGTTTTGCTACAGTTTGAATATTTTACAGAATTAGAATTTCTTATCTACTCTACCGAGCTCTTTTGAGAAACAATAACACTTTGTACCCTACATCTACATTTCATAGATAATATTTACAAATACCTACTTATAGCATAATATCTCACAAATGTTTTCTTCAAAACCTGGATACATAAAACCAATTTAGTCAATAAAAACTATAACTGGTAAATTAAAAATAAGACTTCAACCGATCTAGTTAGATCTGGTAACACTTTTTATAGCCTAGATTCAATACATTCAATAAAAAAATATTTCTTTAAAACGGTTTTGAGACGACTAACTGAATTGCTATAAAAACCCCAAAGTATTTGAGTATCTTCTTCTACGACGCAAACATAACGAAAACTAATTATGTACAATATTTTGATAGCAGACAATATTGAAATGTAAAATATAAAATTATATATATAGGTTTTCTATTGTTTCACTGGGTACAAATTCGTAACAACTAAACAACAATTACTTAATATTAATAAGACCGACCTTTCGTGGATTACCGAAATCTCTAAAAGACGTCTACCTAAGATTTGGCTGTCTTTTCTATACTTTTTCCTCCGGCATTTGTAAGGGTACGCTGGCTTCTTCTATTTTCCTGTTGGCCGCAAGAGCAGCGGCGGCTAGTGCTTGTCTGTGTCTCTTTTTGGTTCTCTCTTTGTGGAAGAAGAGCCTTAGATAGTGGCATGGGAAGACCACGCATTCGCCGGCTGGCTCCTCGCCGTCGATATACACACCCCGCACTATAATGGAGTTGGAGCAGTTCAGAAGTATGAGGAGTGTCAGGCTCACGATGTGTGTACACCAATTACTGAGTTTTGGTGAATCTATAGAAAAAAAGGCAATGTTAATTTTATTTGCAGATTTTCCTTTTTGTCCTAACCTGTCAGCAGCAAAAACTTAAACACGTTGAGTGTTCAAAATAATCTACAGGTGCACGGATGTTAAGAGAAAGTGCACTCCTACAAGGGAACGCATCATAGGCGTACGCACGGTGGGGCAAGTGGGGCAACTTGCCCCACCCTGGTCTGTGGTCTGACGAGAAGCTAAAAATTTTTAGGAACAATTAAGGCACGTAACAATACTTCTGCCCCACCCTTTAAAAAATGCTGGGTACGCCTATGGAACGCATCCTTCCTTTATAAACTTAAAAGTCATATTAACTTTGCATAAAATGCTGTTTGTATAAGTTCAGTCTTACCAGGGAATAGATATATATCTAACAAGCCCCACACGCCGCGCCACACGTTGACCGTGGCGAGGAAGGACACGAGATGGTAGACGTCGGCCAGCAGCAGCCGCGCCGCGCCGCGCAGCCGCGCCGCCGCCCAGCGCACCGGCGCCTGCAGGGCGAACGTCGCCACCACTAGCGCGTACCCCACCAACTGTTGGAAAGTAATAAAATATATAATTTTTAACAAAAAAGGAACCGACTTCACTAAACAGGTTGCCATTTTATAATCTTTATTCATCACGACCCTTCATGACGATCTTGCTTAGTTAGGTAAGTACGCGATTAGAAGATTTTGATAGCACACGCAATGCAAGAGTTATTTATACGTCATAACTTCATAGAAGTATCGTTGCAGACTTATCATGGTCTAACTCTTAAGTTTGACGAATAAATTAGGGTAAATGACATCTTAAGTATTATGTGATATTTAATTTAACCTTTTGGTAAACATACCTACTTAATAATAAATTAAATGATGTCTTATATTAAGTAAGTATGGAAAGTCGTAAGACTTGTGGGCTTAATGATAAGTAGGTAAATAAGATTGCCTAATCCTTGTTTGCACTTCTATAATAAAAAGTGCTCCTACAATAAAGAGTAACTTTACGAGTGTCTACTCAGAATTGATTAACATTTAAGCATATTTTTTGACTAGGTACCTAACTTGTTTATTTACCAGATGATATTCCATATTTAACTTAGGATAACAAATACCAAGGGATTGAGGAGTGACACAATTAAATAATTCTTGTTTTCGTCTTTATTAAGGGGAAACCAGCTCCCGGAACACAGGAGCGGAACACGGAGGAAACAGGCTCCCCTTCTCAGATTTAAGAATTTTAGGTAAATAATATCTCCGTCGCGCTGACGGGGGCGGCTTCTAAAATGAGTGCGATTAAGGACAAATGCAGCTTAGGCGAAAAATTCTGCGTAGAAACTACAGAAATCGGGGTTTCAATTTAGACATTTTCTTCCTCCAAAACGAATCGTAACGTGGGAACGGAATGAGTAAGAAATTAGGTATCTGTGTCTGCCCGTTTTGATTTTTGCGTTTATTGTTACCGACTTTTTATTGCTAAAGTCGTGCGTTTACGGCGCATTTTTCTGGCCGTTATAGCGCTGTTTGAAGTAACCTAGTTCTTATTAAATCCAGAATATAAAAACCGGCCAAGTGCGAGTCACACTCGCGTTCCAAGGGTTCCGTATATTACCCAATTTTAAACAATGTAATTTTTATATGTGAAACGCGAGTGAATTCCCTTTAAAAACCCGTAGGGGTCGAATCATAAACTAAGTAATTAGTTCGACTCACGCTTGACTTCATATTTCTAATAAGTTTTCCTGACATATATAGGTGAAGAACTATTTTGTATATTTTTTTTTAACTTTTAGACCCAGTAGTTACTGAGATAAAGGGGGGGGGGGGGGGGGGAAGATAAATGGAATTTATTTGGCTATTTTATGAAATAACTTCTAAGCTATTTATGTGAGATTTTAAAAATTAGATCTTTCATTTGATATGTAACATAATATGTATAGTTTTTTATTTTAAGTATCTTTTACCCACCACAAGTGGCCTCCATGTTTATAATTCGTTTGTTTACGTAAGATGTCCGTCTTTGACACAACACAACACACATACACATAGTTTTTGGTGAGTCTGTTCAGTGTTTTTGAAATAACTCAGTACACATAACTCAAAAAAAAAGACGAGAAATACAACTAAATCAAAATACTTATATGGTACTCAACATTGGTAGGTACCAATGTTGATATCATTTTTGGCAGGTCATTAAACTAAAAGCCGTTTGTACAAAACTTGAAACAAAGTGGATCTATTTAAGGGAATCGTGTAATAAATGTTCTTATCTGTAAACAAACTCGTCACGTAATTAGCATAATTTTCCGTCAACGTAG
This sequence comes from Cydia fagiglandana, assembly GCF_963556715.1. Classification (NCBI taxonomy): domain Eukaryota; kingdom Metazoa; phylum Arthropoda; class Insecta; order Lepidoptera; family Tortricidae; genus Cydia; species Cydia fagiglandana. The sequence goes on along the minus strand of NC_085932.1, from coordinate 15,531,365 downwards.
TTCGTATGCTCTTTACAACCAAGCTTAGGCGGTAAACAGCTGATTCTATTAAATATATAAGTAAGTTGTTTGCTAAAGAACGGAAACTCGCCGTTTATAGTCATAATAAACTTTAATGTTTTATTGTCACGGTTTTAAACGAAAACACTGTTGTGAAATGTATTTACAAAATGATTAAGAGCTGGAAATTGTAATTTCATCAAAGTTAGCGCGTATTCTGAAATGATTTAAATAAAAACAAAAGACAAGTGGTTTTATAGTCATTTTATGCAACCCGCTCGAATTACATAAATACCTACTTATACCTACATATTTAGGTCACTTGTAATAAAAGTGAGGAGTGAATATGAATAAGGACCGATTTGAAATGATAATTAATTCTGCCACCTTGAAACTTAATTAGTTCCTATTAAAAACAACAAATCCATTAACACAAGTCAGCTTTTATGATGTTGGTATCTTATCCGTTATGATATAAAATCTTCCACGTACTTATCGAATATTGTTGTAAAAACAAACTTCCTAGAGTTCCAAAGACCCCGGCTGGTGCATCCAACCAAATAATGTTATCAAATAGGCAAATGAACTGCGAGGAATATTCTGTGACATACTTTGTGTATTGATAAATGCATCGCATGATACATTCGAATTCCTTAGGGCTGTGTTAATTAATCGATAAAATACGCGAGCAGATAGATCTGTAATTAGTTAATTACGTATGCCTAAATATTACTTAATGCTGCATATGATTAACCTTTATTCTATTAATTAACCAACCTACGTAAATGTAGACAGTTAAGGTGAAATTCAAAAAGACAGTGAACTAGAATATTTTTTCTAGCGGATGTCACTTTTCTTATTATCTAACTAAGAAAAGTCGTGCGACGCTTTAGTTGTCTTTCAACCGTTTAAGTATTTGTATTCTAATAAATAAGAATACACTCTTATTAATGAAACGGAACTTAAATAATAAAAACTTGAAAATTACTTCCGAATGCCGCTTTTCACTTGTAGAGCCTGAGAAAGATTACCCCTTATGAAGTTTATTTATACGTGAATTATAGTCATTTTCAATGAATAATAAGTGCTAAAATCGTGGAAGTTTAACGGCGCACTAGTTCCAGTCTCATAGGCGTGATTGTGCCACCTGCGTATTAATAGGTATTTAACTATCACTCTCATGACAATGTTACAAAATGAATTGACAACCCTATCGCAGTGCGTCTAGTGCATAATCAAAACAATGCATCTAATTATAACATTTATAACTATAAGCGATAAGTCCAACCTTGAAGACTATAGTTGCTTCCTCTTCTGTTGTCACAGCAAAGCGTTTGTTAGATACAGCCTTACAGACGCGACGCGCAACGATACACACAGGCGTATTTGAATATTAGTTTTTGGATCTGTATCCGATATGCTACTGATCTGTCAGTGTCAAAAGTTACGTTTTTGGTTGAAAAATGTCACTTATGATACAGTATCATATCGAAAACAGATGGAATAACTTATATTTGAATAAGCCTGAGCGGCTACCGCGAAAACCGTAATTCGCAAATTGCGGGGATCTTTCTCTTTTACTCCAACGAAGCCGTAATTAGAGTGACAGAGAAAATCCCCGAAATCTGCGAACATCGATTTTCGCGGTTATAGCACTGGTATACCTACTACTATAGTTCGTTTTTTTTAGCATTTGAAAGAACTCCACAGAAGCAAGCGTGCAGTTTTTATTAGGCTCTTTAATTATTAATAATTACTGAATTATCTAATGTAGCATGGTCAATACATATAATTTAGTTCAAATTATTACCGCTAAAAGTGCCGGGTTTGGAACCACAAGCTTACTTCTGCGAAGTTCTTTCTAATGCTAAAAAAAACGAACTATAAGTTGATGGTTCCGCAAAAATACAATCCTATACGATGTTTAAATTAATAAGCGAATGAACCACTTACACTACCTGTTACCTACATGAATCCATTTGTGATTATGATTTATGGTTATTATTATGATATGTAAACATTTCATATTAATAATTAATCGGAATATATGTAATTGGTTGAACCATATAAATTCACCTTTGGTAAAGTTGTGTGTTTTTTTACGTTTCTCTTTTTTTTGGGTAGGTACAATAGGAAATATACTAAAAATATACCAACCTATCGAGACCTCTAAGAAGCCAGTTAACCAGGATGCTTCTCGGTTTCACGTTCATTACCACGGTGACATTGAGGAGATTGCCACGTGGGCAGACGGGCTGACTCGTTTATTAGTAAACATGAGGACCGTTTACCCCATTATACTCTTGCTGGCGAATTGGATAATTGATCAGTGGAAAGCTATTTTTAGAAATGATACCTGACAGAAGCTGTTGCGAGAATTTGAAGAAAAGAAATTGATGGTAATAACCTAATTGAGTTTGTTAATTTTGTTTGAGTGTGCAATGCATACTTATCTAATAGGTACTTCTAACTATCGTGTGGTTTTTGAATGGTATCAAAAATATCATTGAAATAACGATAATTTCAACATGAATACATTTATAGGTATCTGTAGAGTTAGATTTAACTGAATCACATCACACAGTCATTTTAGTCTTACAAAATATCCTGGTCAGGTACATACGCTTCGATTATAGGTATTAAGAATTAGTATAGTATGTAAACTTTATTGCGTTTGTGGATAGCTCACGATGTTGTTCATATGAGCTACATGTAGTTATGTCCCACTCATTTACATAATATCGATTACGATTGTTTTAATACTCTACCTGTTTAATTATTTATTTTTACAATCCACGAACGGTTATATGTTATTATGATTTTAAACAACAGTTCGTACTAGATATTTGTTTCTGTTGGGGGACCAAGACGGCCGAAAGGAAGAGCCAATTGTGCCGCTAGTAAGTGGTCACTGACTCAATGGCACGCTGTAGTAGATATGACCCACATGCGGAAAGGAGTATATGTAAAAATGTTGTGCGACTCCTGATTTTGCAATATAAATGAACTGCATTTTTTAAAAGATATAATAAATACCTATAGTTAAATAGGTACCTCTGACATTGATTATCAGATATCGTAAATGTTATAACATTTTTGGTGCAACGGAGTTGTGTTAACGGAATTGGTATAGATAAGTCCAACTGAAATGGTAAATTAAGGTAAACGCTAGTTAATCGTTAGGGTTGAAATTGTTTATACCAATCAAAAAAAAAATGTTAATTAAGTACTTTCACAGGGTCACGGTATGTTTGTTCGTAATATGTATGAATTAATGAATTTAAATTTATATATGATTAAATTTTCAGAAAAACGTGAATCACAGAAGAAAATCTGTTGTTAAGTAATAGGTACTTATTACAAGTTAGTCTAGAACTAGATATATCTAGTTTAGTAAAATATTTATTTTAGGCGTAACTGAACCCCCACTGTGAATTTAATTTCATAGCGTGGCATGTGTTCGCATTTGCGTTATGTCTATTTTTGTATGGGATTTTGAACAGCGTGCCAAGCGGAACGCTTTGGAAACTCAAAATCCTATACCAAATGATACTTAACGCAAACGCGTACGTCACGTCACGCTATCGAGTGAAATTTACAGTAGGGGTACTGAATATAAACATTTTTTTTTACTACCTACTTAAGCAGTTGGAGAATTTGAGTACCTAAGTAATGGATTTAAATAATTGAGGTGTGAGCGACCCATTACCGACAACATCCTGTATGTACAGATGTAGATGGCTCACCAGCGAGGTCCAGCAGGAGCGGAGCTGGTCGTCGGGGAACAGGAACATGTCCAGCAGCGCCCAGGAGCCGCGCCACACGAACACCACCAGCGAGCCCACCACTGCGACGGAGAACACGCAGTCCAGCACGTATAGCGCAGTCTCTCGTGTACTCTGTGAAACAAAACATGTGTTCATTCTCTTTCGTGTTTAGGTTAGTACCTATTAGTACCAAAATTTCAAGTACAACTCGCGAAGGACAAAGACTGATGACTGTTGACTGAAGGCACTGGTAAAACCAGTGGGCGATGGGGTCGTCACATCCCTCTCCACTCCTCATTGTTACTTAATGTCTAAACAATAATATAGTTAGACCAAGAAAAGTCTGCATCGAATTTGACAGCATACGCATTGTGTTCTTTATCTTCTACATATATAAATGCAAGTGTCCTGACTGACTGACTGATTCATCAACGCAGAGCCGAAACTACAAAAGCCAGAAAGTTGAAATTTGCACACCAGATTGCATTTATAAAGTGTATAAGAGATAAGAAGCGATTTTGAGAAATTCAACCCCTAAGGGGGTTAAAAAGGGGATGAACGTTTGTATGGGGTTAAAGTTTTCTTTTAAGCTAGGAATTTGAAACTTCGTAAAAAGATATATTATTAAAATACAAGAAAACTGATTTCAGCGTTTTTGAAAATTCATCCCCTAAGGTGGTGAAAAAGGGGTTGAAAGTTTATATGGATATCAAAAAAAATTTTAAGTGGTGGACTTGAGTCTTTGTATTTAGGGATATTATTAGAAGACAGGAAAAGTGATTTCAGCGTTTTGTAAAATTCATCCCCTAACAGGGTTAAAAAGGGGTTGAAAATTTTAATCCATTACAAATGCTTCGGGTACAAATTTTATTTTAAGCTAGGAACTTGAAACTTTTGTAAAAAAGTATCAAATTCAAATACAAGAAAACTAATTTCAGCGTTTTAGAAAATTCATCCCCCAGTGTGGTGAAAAAGGGGTTGAAAGTTTGTATGGATATCAAAAATATTTTTTAAGCGCGGGACTTGAATCTTTGTATTTGGGGATATTATTAGAAGACAATAAAAGTAATTTCAGCGTTTTGTAAAATTCATCCCCTAACAGGGTTAAAAAGGGGATGAAAGTTTGAATCCATGACAAATGGTTTTGAAACTTCTTAGAAAGACATAATAGCCGATTACAAAAAAGTAATTGCAACGTTTTTGGAAATTCAATCCCTAAGGGGGCTAAAAAGGGGATGAAAATTCGTCTTGGGGTGTAAATTTAATTTTAAGCTAGGAACTTTAATTTTTTGGAAAACAAAGGTAATAGGTAAATTAAAAAACATGAAAACATTCAAGCATTCAAGCATTTTTGAAAATCATCCCCCAAGGTGGTGAGAAAGGGGTTGAAAGTTTGTATGGAGATCAGATATTTTGAGAGTGCGGAATGCGGAACTTGAATCTTTGTATAAGGGCATAGGTACCTATTATGAGAATACAAGAAAAGTAATTTCAGCAACCATCATCAAAATCCACTTGACTTAAAACTTCATACAACTTGCTAAAAAAGAAAAGTACTTAATTTCAACATTGCTTGGATATGAAAATTATAGGTACCTACTAAAGATGTAAAATGTTGAAGATAAGATTCCACGCGGACGAAGTCGCGGGCAACAGCTAGTACGTCATAATTTCATAGAATTGTGACATTCAAAATAACACTTGCACTGCGTATGCTATCAAAATCGTTGCAGACTTTTCTTGGTCTAACTATATTATGTTTTAGATATTAAGTAACAATGGGGAGTGGGGAGGAATGTGACGACCCCATCGCCCACTGGTTACCAGTGCCATCAGTCAACACAGGGCAGCTTGTGGCAAGCTGTTAAGGTGGGATCAGACGGTTCATTTTTTGTTCATTTTCTAGTTTCATTATTCATCTTTCACTCAAAGTGACACGTCTGAACACAAAATGAACCAAAAATGCAAAATGAATTCATTAGTGAAAGAATCCAACAATGTTGGATATTTTCATTCGGCATCTTTCAGTCCGAATGAACAAAAAATGAACAGTGTGAACACAGAAATGAACATTCATTCGGATTTTGCATATTTTTCTCGAATCCTGAGGGTATACTACCTACTATCTAACTAGACAAAGATAGTGTAAAAGCAATAAAATGGTGTTCAAGTGGAACGAACAAAGTAGAATATATGGTATTTCTAGATACTCTATATAAATATCCCAGAGTTCCAAAACAATCGCAAGTAGCAAGGTATCGCTGTTCAATTTGGAGTTTTATTCGGCTAGGTATACTGTCTCTCATTAAAGTGTATTCTTTCGCTATTAACTGACCTATTACTAATAATAGAAGTTCTACAAAATTACTTTAAGTCATCCGCAAATAATTGCAAATTTGCAATAGGTACGATTTCGGATCTTCATCGGCTAGTTCTCTCAGCAATGTATTCGAGGCTCCAAATAAATTTCTTCTTGCGATTCAAGGTTGCAGCCACTACCGACGACGCTTTCTTTGCATCTTGTTTGTTAAAATCTTATTTAAATGATCACAAATTAAACTTATACCAAGACGCACAACTTCATTCGACGCCATAGTGAAAGAAAAGAAAAAATGAATAATCTTTCCAGCAGCCGTGTGAACGTGAAATGAAAGGAGAATGAAACATTCACTCGAGTGCACATTCATCCGAGTGAACCGTCTGATCCCACCTTTAGGGAGTATAGCGACCCCATGTACCCGAGTGTCCGAGCGCTTTCAGAGAATTCTGTCACCAGAAAGGTGGGTGTTACAGGATTCTCTGCCTCTGGCTTGCCTTAACCGGCCGTTCAGAGTGGAGCTGCGATGTCGCAAGAGCTGCATGCTGGAGGATACATGTGGAACCTAACTGGACTTTAAACGTGGCGAGTTAGCTACATGTTTAAAGTCCAGTTATATACACCTCTGTACCCTCAGCCCTCACACCAGTGTTGCCCTGGATACCATTTTATTAGGCAGGCGACGGTTCTCTATCCAATAGCCAAGTATTTTGTCCATCACTTTCACCCAATAGCCTTGATCATTTTATTTTAGATTCCATCAACTCTTCCTTACACCCTGGTGGGTGCTGCCTCTATACGTGCTTCCTATGACACGGGCAAGCATCCGCTCGGTGTACCCCTTGTATTAGTTGCAAATTACCTTTTCGCACGTCTTTTTGTACAACGTTTTAAAGTACATATTTATGGCCTTTTATATTTTTGACATAGACACGTATAGTCCTTAATCCCGCCCTAGGACGGTAAAGTAGCACCATATGTACTGCAAACTGTATTAATCAACTACATTATATCAAGTAAATATTTTTTAATACAGTTGCTCAAAAAGTGCTACTTTACGTAGCTGTTTAGCGTGCGGAAAGTTGGTTATCTCGAACTAGTGCTTTTTACTTTTCCAATTTTTTTAAATTTATACTTGTTCCAATTCACGACTACTTATTGATGAGTGTTAATATTAGTTTCCTTTAAACGTCGTAATCAGCATAAAAACCTACCGTTAATGTAAGAATACGAAAAATATTACATATTTCATATTTAATTACTTACCTCTTCATTATTATAACACGTTTATTTTTTAATATTCAATATTGATAATTCCGTTCTTAATAAGTTGACTGAATGGAACGGAATAGCTGCCAAACGCCCATAGATATAATATACTTAAAGACGACGTCTAACCGAGCTGTCACTGTTACCACTTTTGTTTAGTGTACGATTAACAATGTTTTTCTTATTTTTTCGCAACTGTATTAAAAAACGTCGTTCGATGCACGTGCGGAAATGTCATTCTTCACTCGTCCCGAGTCTTGCCACTCGCCTGCGGCTCGTGGCAAGATAGCTCGGTACTCGTGAAGTAATGACATACCTTCCGCACTAGCATCGAAATGTACTATTTTATAAGCGTCATCCATTAATTACGTCACACGAATTTCTAGGTTTTTTGACCCCTCCCCCCCTCCTTGTCACACTTGGTCACATTTGGCAAACCCCTCCCCCCTAGTGTGACGTCACATTTTTTCTACGAAATCGCCAAATCGAATTAAGTAAGTACTTAAGTATTATTAATATTTTATCAAAATATTATTGACGATATAAATATTAGTAATTTTATAACCCAAAACTGCTTAGGAAAGAAAATTAAACAAATAAAAACGATTATCGTTTTAAAACCTTGTTATTTAAATGTACAGCGAATAAAATAATTTAAATAAATTTTCGGTTACTGATGAAGTTAAAGTGACGTCACAAAGTTTGTGTCTCCCCCCTCCCCCATGTCACATATGTCACATTTTCTTGACCCCCTCCCTCCCCCTTAACGTGTTATGTAATTAATGGATGACCCGTAATGAGTATTGGCAGAACGTTGCTTGTTAAAGTAAATGATATGCAAAATATGCGAAACATGCAAAAGGTTTCTTGGCAAGTGAAATTTAGTCAATAAAACGTTGACGGAAGGCTTCCACGAAAGTGAACACCTATGCAAATATGCACTTAAATATTGACTAGAGTGAACACAGTTCAATCTCATAAATCATATGCACACAGAATAGTTATAATTACATAATATAATTTAAGTGTACGACTTGGCGTTACACTAAGCCAATATAGCGAGGTGAACGGACACCCTTCGAAGGCCGAGTGCGCGTAGCGCTACGAACTACGGCGTAACCGCGTAGCGCGTAGGCGCCACCATGGTGAGTAAGCGGTTTCAGGAGGCCTCTCCTAACTAGAGTGGGATTCATTTTTGGAGTTCCAATAGATGTCATAGTTTATTTTCGATTATTAAATAAAAGCGAAAAAGCTTGCATGCAGAAATTATTATTTAGAGTAATTATCGTAATATTAAGTATAGGTACCTATTCAATTCAGTATAAAGATAATCATAATTGAAGAATTCATTTGCAACAATAAATAACTAACGGCCCGATTCCAACTTTAAGATACCTCAGTTAATAGATCTAGAAAAGATATGGATTAGATATGTCAGTGTCAAACAAGTGTCAAAATTGACGTTTCTTCAAACAAATACGTCACTTTTGACACTTGTTTGACACTGACATATCTAATCCATATCGTTTCAATATCTAGTATTTGACGTATCTCACTGTTCGAATACGGCTGAATATTTATTATGACAAATAATAGCGATCATGACACATGTTGAATCTTAAAACAAAATCTAGTTAAACTAGCAGTTCGCCCCGAACTGAGAACTCGCGGTTCGCCAAACTAGCACTTCTCATCCTCTGAGCATTGCCAAATTTTATCACAATCGGTTTAGTATACGTATCGTTGTTGTAGGTAGTAGGTATCGTCGGTAGGGTTGCGGGATGAGTATTGGAAGACTAAATTCATAATATGTATAAAAAAACCGGTCAAGTGCGAGTCGGACTCGCGTTCCAAGGGTTCCGTACATAAGTCTGACTCACGCTTCACTGCACATTTCTAATAGGTTTTCCTGTCATCTATAGGTAAAGTACTATTTTCTGTATTTTTTCAAAATTTCAGGCCCAGTAGTTTCAAAGATAAAGAGAAAGAGGGGGTGGGGGTGGTCGGACAGACAGACAGACGCACGAGTGATCCTATAAGGGTTCTGTTTTTTCCTTTTGAAGTACAGAACCCTAAAAAGAAATAAACCTCCTATTTATTAATTATTATTTATTCTCTTTTCGCACATAACTAACAGACTCTAATATTTTTCACATAGGTAGCTTAGGTACCGTACCTACAGCTGTCACCTACTCAAACTATGTGAAATAGTTATTTGTTTTACAAGGGGGCAAAGTTGTTGTTTAACCGCTCGTGCTAATATTGATACCCGAGCAAGCGAAAGATTCCAAAATTGAACCACGAGCGTAGCGAGTGGTTCGAAATGGAATCTTGAGCGTTGCGAGGGTTTCAAAGCACGAGGGTTAAACAAAATTTGCCCCCGAGTGAAACACAAAATTTTTCACCACGCCAACCCGAAGCAAATATTAAATGTAAAATATCAAACAAAATCAAACCAAATCAAATCCAAATTAATGTTATTAAATATTTATCATCCAAAATCATCATTTAAAAGTCAATCCTACCAGCAAACATAAGAAAACAACTCAAAATTTGCATTTGATTACTTTGCCTCACATGTGGATAAAATGCAACTTTGCTATTCGTTTTTGAAGTGCAAAGTAACTCTTTCCGAGCTGGTGTGGTGAAAAATATAATAACTCTCATTACGTGATTACGTGAAGACATTATTTTCCAATTAAAACCTATTTTATGCGTTATCATTAAATTAACTGGTCCAGTGTGTTTTAATTTATTATCCGCTTCATGGTAAGATACCCGCATAGTTTATTTTATGTTTATACTAATCAATTTTTTTAGCCTATCTATTATCTATCTGATCTAATAACCATTAGCTGCAAAAAATCTACTGATGACACCTATTCTGTACACACAGCTCGAAATGTGAATACCAACACTATGCATGGAATTAATTTATATAGTGGGTATAAAAATAAAATGTGTAATTTATTTGCCTGACACTTCTTCTAACTTCTTCCTAGGATTTTGGCGGGCTTATTGCATGGCTAATGGGGCCTCTAGGCCTGGGGTCCGCTTGGCAACTGATCCATAATAAATTGGCATAGACATGTATTCGTTTTTCCGAAAGCGACTGCCATTTGATCTCTCAACCCAGTGGGAAAACCTAAACTTAATCAACTGGTTTCTAAACCATGATTGTACATTTATAAAATTTAAGTAACTATTGTAACTATGTATTATGATTGTTATAATTCTTGAAAAATACAATGAAATAATTTTGTTATTATCTTATCTTAGTTATTAACCTCAGACGTCGCCGAAGCTAAAAACAAAGTTTGTTGAACCTTCGTGGTTCTCGTAATATTAGCACGAGGCAGTGGCGGATTTGCAGTCTTTGCCGCCCTAGGCCCAAGGCCCTGTAGCCGACCCTTTCAAGGCACCCATAATATTGACTACATTTTGAGTTATTTCTTGTTACCATCAGCGAATTTTTTATCACAATTTGCCGCCCCTAAATATCTTGCCGCCCTAGACCAGGGCCTACTGTGCCTTAGGGCAAATCCGCCACTGGCACGAGGGGTGAAACAACAACTGTCCCCTTGTAAAACAAATAAACAAGAACAAAAATATAAATATTAGAATTACTGCTTATCGTTATGCCGCCTATCGTCATACTACCCAAACATATTTTTTTAATATATAAATGTTTAATTTTAATTTGGCAATTTCGGGTCAACTGTGAAGGTAAGGAGGGAAAACTTAGGATGTGTTACGTGTGAGTAAGGCCAATACTTGTAACATAATAACCTGACATCATAGTGATATAGCACCACTATAAAGTGCAATATTTTCTTTTTCACGTTTAAAATGTAGTCGTTCCCAGACTTTGTCGTTTGCGATGTTACAGATCATATTGGCTGCATTGCAGACACGAAATTCTACCTATCACAATGAATATAAATGTATATGAATATATTTGTCCAACTATCATCACAGACCAATCTGCTTAATATTACAATGCAGTAATTTATGAATTGAATAGAGATAGAGTTATGGACCTTATCAGAGGAGATATGCTGTATTTACGATACCAACCGTTCTAAACATGGTGGGGACATCAAAGTAATCCTGTGGCGTGTCCACGGCCACCGCGAACGGCGCCGCGCAAATGTTGCGCAGCGAGCGCAGCGCCGCCAGCGACAGCGTCGCCGCTGCCGTCGTCGACAGCAGCGTCTTCGCGCTGTCGCCCGTGCACTCGTTCAGCAGGTTCCACGCCCCCCGCCACGCCCCGACACACGCCACCCCGGCCAGGCAGGTGTACAGTCTCGACAACACATAATACGTCAACCGTCCCCGGTCCGGACACAGGTACCTGCTCAACTGGTTCTGCGTCAAGCAAAACAACAAGTCACAGCAAAATCCGAAGGCGGTGCACACCGCCGCGGAGCCGACACTGTTCTCCGGTAAAACGTACAAGTCCATGAGCGTCCATGTCGCCTTCCAGTAGGCCACCACGGCGGGAGCGACGACGATGCTTGCGAAGAGCGCATCGGCGAGCTCTAGTAGGACGGCATGTGCGCGGGACCCACTGGCGAGAGTGTCCGCGAGGCCGGCGGTGCTGCCCCGCATGTCTGCGGCTCTCTAGGTTCTGAACGCGACTGTATTTCAACTAGTAATTCTATTATCACCGCGTCCCGCCGTGACGCACTACAACTAACTTGTTTGCTGCGACGCGCCGCGCGGTTCGACGCGATAACGACTCGATCCTAGTGAGCTGTCGGTACACCTCGGAGATAAAGGTTCGACGGCTGGTTGCAACTGCAGAAGACGGGATATCGGCAATTAAATTGTTTTCTTCGAGTTTATTTCAATTGAATGGCCTTTATCTCAGTCTTATGAATTACTTAATAAGATGAACGTCATGAACGGATTAGGGCGCGTTTTGTGCGGTCGTCTTATAAATCAGACGATGCAATGGGTAGGTACTTTTTATTCCCATCTTTTTGTTCAATACTTTCGAGCTGCTTGCAGTTCTGGCGTTTCATATCCGGTAGTCATTCGGTTTTCGTTAAAATATTTAAGTACTTCCCTCAGAAATTTAATAAATACCGCAGCAAAGGAATTAATCGAATATAATTCTATGTATACTTATCCGGCATAACAATATAGTCGTTAGCGGAACGTTGATAGAGACCGAGAGGTAGGTAAAGCTAGTGACCCTCAGACTAATCGAGGTAATAGCAAATCGGGACTAGGGAACGACAACTAACTGCTTCCTAACCGCTGGCTTCAAGTGGACATCATTAGGACCTTGACCTTACTGTCATGCCTAATATACAGCCAATTATATAGTTATCGTGATTAAGTGCACGTAAAGTGGATAATGCTGGATGACGTAGAGATATTAGTAGTAGTAGTAAAACACTTTATTGTACAAAAATCAAACAAATATATATACAAGAATATATATATAGATATTGCAAGGAAACGCACTGTACCTGTATAACAGTCATACGGCGCGATTCGGGAAATGAATTAGAGATTAACTAGAAACGATATAGTAAAGATATGTGACGTCCCACGGGTAAAGGTACCTTATGGCGGTTGGCGCTTACGCTATCATTAACGCCGCTCCAATATTATTGCGGCGCTATGCGACGTAAGCGCCGGCCGCCATAAGGTACCTTTTTTCTGTGGAACGTCACATATCTTCACTATTCCATATCTGGTGAATATCTAATTCATTTCCCGAATCGCGGCGCCAGCCGCCATAAGGACCCTTTTGCAGTGGAACGTCACATATCTTTACTATTTCATATCTAGTGAGTCTCTAATTCATTTCCCGAATCGAGCCGATACATTGCTCGGCTCTGAACTCGTTAGGGCAATAATTTAACCCCTGGATTGGATTTGTTACTACTATTCCTCTACGGAATTCAGCGTCGTAATCATTAGGTACTTTGCCATGTCAAAGTGGACGCACTTAAACGTTCAATCAATACATACCTATTGATATGTCTCGGCCTCCTAGCACATTCAGCGTCAAGAACCCGAATGTCGGGTGCACTGTTCGTAGCACAGACTTAAATATACCCTAGATGACGCAAATGCATCTACTTCGCGTGTCCGAACCCAGACCAAGCGTCGAGGTTGGCCGTCGCTATTGACATTCCACGCGCGCCAGTTGTTGCAGCCGGTAGTCCGTAAAAATTAAAAAATTGCTCTTTGCGTGATAATTAACTGCAACAGCCCAAAAATTGCAAGCACCCAAGGGCAAGGACATATTTCCTATCAAATGTAAGTAATTTTAAAATTATATTATGCTTAAATTAATTTTAAAACATTTTATTAAGATTCCAAATTGTGAGTCCAATAATATACCTAAGTAACTATAGATGAACGTTACAAAACTATATTTACATTACATTGCGCGTTTACTTTGAGCGTTTGATCTGACGTTGTGAGTTAAGAAACGATGAATATCGCAACTAGCGATACTGTCGCTCATCGCTTCGACTTCGTGGTACAGGCCGTTCATCATTCGTCTGTCAAATTTAGCGACTAGTGTTGTTCGTTCTACCGATCGCGTCTAATAATCGATTTTAATCGATATCGGACATATGAATGATATTAACTATTAAAAAAAACTATTAGTAGGGTCAATTTTCAAATAGGCATTTTTTGCTGTCCCACGGCTAAAACTCGAAGTCCATAGGACTAAAAGTCTGGGTATGTATATATTTTCATTCAGTGTATTATAAGCTTTAAAAATCATGCAGAACTGTACCTAAAATATTATTTGTTCCTGACAAAATCGCATTTGAAGTTCCAAAAACGGCGAAATTTGCCGATTTTCGCGTGTCCCAGTGGCGGCATCGCGCAATAAAAAAAATCATAACTTTGGATGTAGGAAACGTACTATAAACAACTTTGTATTTCTATAAAGAGCATTTTCTAGAGAATTGATTTAATCATGTTGATAAATTAATGCGATATTTAATAAAACAAGGGAAGCCTTTTTATCGCTGTCCCGCGCGGCACCTATTTTGTTATGACTTAAATATACCCCCTATAATCTTCATTGTCTATTGAATAACGGTTAGATTAAATTTACAACGCAATAGTGCGGTTAGTTGGGCATCGATTGACATCAAATATAGACCCGGAAACAGTTCAATTTATTTAAAAACAGATAAAAATCTCTTTCGATATATTTTGGTACGACTACAATGACATTTGTATGGACGCTTAATACGTTGGTACATAGTTGGAATAAAAATGTTTATTTTATAATAATACTTGCAAATATAGTGTTAAAATATATAATAAAATAAATAAGTGAATCGGTTGTATTGTGTAGGAAATATCGCTAAAAAATATTATTGGCGACATGTCGCGACATTTGTATGGCGACATTTATACGGCTATTTTGACCGTATAAATGTCGATTGTGGCATACAAATGTCGACATAGTGCCATACAGATGTCGAGAAGGTTTTATACAAATGTCGTCAGGGTCTTATAAATGCAACAAAAATAATAAATAGTGGCATATACATGTTGATACTGCCATATAATGTCGAAAAAATACCTTAAACATGTCAAAAGCGCTTTACAAATGGCTAAATAGTGTCATACAAATGTCGATTTTTAAACGTCCATATCTAGCTAACTATAAAAAGTACGGAGGTGCCTCCTACAGTATATTTTTTGTTGTTAAAAACCCTTCCTAAAACGATGATTATAAATCAGATTTTTCATAAATAAAAAATTGCCATACAAATGTCGAAAAACCACCCTCTTCAAAAATTGACCCAGTAGTTGTTGTTGATAAAAAAAATCATGTGCTAATTTTACATGACACCTTAAAAAAGAAGGGTAATTTAACCACATACTATTATATATGTGCCTATACGTTTAGTAGGGTTATACATTTCTATTGTATTAAAAAAACTTTCATTATTTTTGTTTTCCATATGATCCAGTCAAAGATTTTGAAAATACCAGTTTCATTGAAGGAAAAAGTTAAGAAGAAGGTCATTCGTCTGTTTTTATCATTCATCTGTCTTTATCATTCGTCTGTCAGAAAATCGATGTCATTCATGACAATCGATTTGTGATTTTTGGCGTGGTTCGCGGGGGAGCGGGGAGTGAACGAGCGAGACCGCAGATATAAAATCTACGAGTATGAGCAAGACAGTTGAATCGTAGAGGGCAGAGGGGTATTGGTGTCTTTGAATCGGTTAGGATTTCCCATCACTAAATTGCAGCTGTGACGTCACAGTAGGTGGTAAAAAGACGGCACGCTTGGTTTCAATACAAATCGTGACATTTGCTTCATCATCTAGGGTATATTTAAGTTAATTCGTAGCGACTACGCGCACCATACGGTAAAGACGTGGCTACGCGCTACGAGCGTAACCCGTAGCACTAAGTGGCACTAGTTGGTAGTTGGTTGTGACCCTGCTTTCGACGCAGTTCAAATCCTGGTAAGGGTAAGGGTTAATTCAACCCGCATTTCATATAAACAATGACCTACTTTCAGAGCATGAGATATGAAAAACTTTAATTTTATTAGCTTTGGCCTGTAACTCTGTTTCGCAGAGGAGTTAGTTACCTAGCAAGTGTATTTTCAATTTTTCGCCTATAGTCCGTTTTTTTAGCATTAGAAAGAACTTCGCAGAAGTAGCTTGTGGTTCCAAATCCGGCACTTTTAGCGGTAATAATTTGAAGTAAATTATATGTATTGACCATGCTACATTAGATAATTCAATAATTATCAACAATTAAAGAGCCTGATAAAAACTGCACGCTTGCTTCTGTGGAGTTCTTTCTAATGCTAAAAAAACGAACTATAGAGTGGCGCCTACCGTTATCAACTTACTGTGGTCTTGAAGCGCGTGGTAAAGATGTATGTGGGTTCCTTGCCGTCCGTGACTAGAAAGTATGGGGACGCCAGAATATTCTTTGAGGCCCGCAATGCCAACGCGCATATGTAGAATAACAGCGTTAAAGCGGCAATCACGAAGGGCCTGAAACAATTTGTACATTGAAAAACGTTTTGTTAGTTCCCCATTACATTTTTCGTTTTATTTTATTCTCATAATAAGGTGCTCGACGCGGTCTCAGTACATGTCATCTTGAAACTTAAGTCATTGTCAATAGAGGTGACAGAAAGGTGTCATCTATTGGGCATTAGCATGTCGAGCACTAAAGTACGTATATTATTTTACAGTAGGTACATATGGGACTAATTTACCGCCTTAGTGCGGTAACTAGCACTATATGCGTGCGTTTGTCAAAAATTTAAAGGCCATATATATGTACTGTAAAACTTTGAATAATACACGTGCGAAAAGGTAATTTGCAACTCCCTTTAGTCGTGTTTTATTTAATTGGGTTTTATAGTCCCGTAATGTTAGTACTGGAATCAGTTATGTAACGCTGCCATACATGACCCAAAAAATTTTTATTAAGGTATGAGCTTCATCAAATCTGATATTTGAGTAATTCTAAGCATTTCTAGCCTGGGCTGGGGGGGAGGGTGGGGTACAAAGACGGCCGCCACCCGTCATCTTTAAAAAAAATCTATTCTGATCCTGGTGGGTACTAGGGCAAGTTTGGTATCATTTTCGTATAAACCAAAGACGTAGAATTCATTGCTGATATTTGTTTTTTTCAGTTTCATAGTAATTTTACAAGAAAAACGTAAAAAGGTGAAAAACTTGGTTGGAGATTTTTGCTACGCGGAGCCGAAACTACAAAAGATAGAAAGTTGAAATTTGCAGACTAGATTACATTTATAAAGTGTACAAGAGATAAGAAGCGATTTTGAGAAATTCAACCCCTAAGGGGGTTAAAAAGGGGATGAAAGTTTGTATGGGGTTCAAGTTTTATTTTAAGCTAGGAACTTGAAACTTCGTAAAACGATATATTATTAAAATAGAAGAAAACTCATTTCAGCGTTTTTGAAAATTCATCCCCTAAGGTGGTGAAAAAGGGGTTGAAAGTTTGTATGGATATCAAAAAAATTTTTCGAACGCGGGACTTGAATCTTTGTATTTGGAGATATTATTAAAAGACAGGAAAAGTAATTTCCGCGTTTTATAAAATTCATCCCCTAACAGGGTTAAAAAGGGGTTGAAAGTTTGAATCCATTACAAATCCGAGTAGACACATTTCTTATTGCCTCCCAGGCTTGAAATGCTTAGAATTACTCAAGGAACATATGTGATGAAGCTCATAGCTTAATAAAAAAATTTTGGGTCAACATAACTGCTTCCGCTATAGTCAAGCTACAAGCTGTAAAAACAGTGACGTATACTTACATATACATTACGTACAGTAGCGATCAAAAGTATTTTGACAAACGAACTTCTTTCAATATGTTTATGAATAGGGTATATATTTAATCATTACGTTACGATTATATTTTATTCACCCTTCATTTGTTACGTTTCCACTTAGATTACTAAAACTAAACAACAGACTTAGAATTAAAACTGATAATTTGCGCTACAGGTAGATCAAAAGTATTTTGACACTTTAATGAAATGCTTTTGCTGAACTGGCAAGACGGTTAAAAAAAAAACATTTCATTAATATTTAATGGCATATCCTCTGGCTTTCCTCACAGCAGTAAATCGAGACGGCATAGAGTCCCCTAACTTCTGTATATGATCATATAGTATGTTCGCCCATTCTGACTGAAGACCTTGGAAAAAACCCCATTGTTTGAATTATTTCTGCACCTCACACTGGACGATCCAACGCTTTCTATAAAAGCTCTATAGCATTAAGATCAGTACCTTGACTAGGCCACTCAAAAACCTAGATTTTTTTGCATTAAAGAAGCCTTTACATGATCGGATTTGTGTTTGAGGTCGTTATCATGCTGAAAAACCCAGCGAAGTGGCATATTTTCTTATGTATATGGTATCATTTGTGTGTAGAGTAAATTTTCATATACATATCGATCCATTATCCCATCAATTCGTACGGGAGGCCCGACTCCATGGCGAGAAAAATATCGCAAAGCCATTACGTTAGGGCCACCAATGCCACCAGGCCAGACTGGGTGGGTACCTGGTATCGCACAACGTGTCTTTTGTTATTTGGACGACGTACATACTTGATACCATCCGACGACATTAAATTAAACTTGCTTTCGTCACTCCATAAAATTTTAGAGCAATCGGAACTTGTTCACAACTTGTCACGAATCGCGAATGCTAATTGGGATACCTTATTCTTTGCTGAAATATGTATATTTTTTTAATGGGCGTCGACCATGTAATCCATGCTCTATTAAGAGTAGTTTAATAGTAAAAACAACAACCTTTACATTATAGTTATTTTTTAGTTAATTTTTAATTGTTACTGTACGCTTCAATGGGTGTTCTACTGAAATCTTTTTT
Source organism: Cydia fagiglandana (assembly GCF_963556715.1). Lineage (NCBI taxonomy): Eukaryota > Metazoa > Arthropoda > Insecta > Lepidoptera > Tortricidae > Cydia > Cydia fagiglandana. The sequence continues at coordinate 15,512,613 of NC_085932.1, read as the reverse complement.
ATTACACGATCAGTTGTAGAAGTCGTTTTTCGAGGACAACCGCTTCTATGCTTATTTGTGATGCAGTTTCGAGCCTTGAACTGCTTATTCCAAACAGAAATCAGATGCAGTGATACACCAAAAGTCCGCGAAACCTCAGCTTGCTACTTATCTTTCTAAAGTGCAGCCGCACCAGCTTGCTTGAAATCGTTCGAATATGCTTTATGTTTGGCATATTAAGAGAAGTATTCAGATGTAATTACTTCCAAAATATTTAAATTCTGCGGCTCTGTTCTCAAAAAAATTGTAAAAAAGAACCGTGTCAAAATACTTTTGAACCCGTAAATTGTCATTTTTTGTTGCCAAGTTTATATTTTCGTTCGATGAAACTAAGCTTTTTACGTGTTTCAAGAAGCTTTTAAGCCATTGATTAAATTATCAAAAATTCATTTGAAAAAACTAATATATTTCATACAATACCAAAGTTATTATCATTGTCAAAATACTTTTGGTCGCTACTGTATACCTTCTATTGCCGAATCTACTATCAATGAAGTTTCAATGAAGAATATCAATGAAGTAGGTAACTACCTGGTTTTATCGTCTTCTGAAGGTACCATGAGCGCCACAGCGCCATCAAACAGTCCCCAGCCGCCGCGCCAGTGCATCACGTTGGCCAGTATGAACACGTAAGAGTACACCCGAGACAGAGCGCGCTCTCTCAGCCACCGCCCAGCGCGTTTCTCTTCGCCCCAGGCTCCTACTGATCGGTCTAGCAGGTACGATCTAGTGACAGAACAGAATGTTTGTTAATTTCCATACATTCACTTCGTGCAGGTCTGATTCTTTTCTGCCTGCTGCGTCTGAAGCAAAATCTCAGCAGCGAATGTAGAAACAGTGGAGTCGTGATTTGACAACGAGAACTTTAAAGAGATAGGTACTAACGCTACCAGCCGGGCTAGCACATGATTGGCGCGACAGTATCTCGCGGCGAGATAGACTACCCGTCTTTTTCTAACTATGTTAATTAAAGAGGTACGGAGTCTTCCTCGCCGCGAGATACTGTCGCGTCAATCACGTGCTAGCCAGTCTGAACAGAATCCTGACCTGAGTAACGCGAAGCACACGTCCACCCTGATGGCTACTACGTAGGGTAGGCCCAAAGAGCATATAATCACTACGTGGGGTAGGCCTATATGGGGCAAAGCAGCTGACATACAGACTATATTTGTCTTACAAAAGAGAGCCATTCGTTCTATATATAATTTAAGGGTGCGTGAATCATTAAGAGAACTTTTTAAAGAAATTAATATTTTAACAGATGAAATTAATAAACAAGAATCAAACACGGATGACGGGCTACGACAAACGTCTTTATTCTTTATAAACTAGACAACATTCAATATAGATACATGGACACATAGAGGTCTAATCTAATATCTAATATACCCTTTTTGTTATCATTCCAACACTCCCACTTAACAAAAACAAACTAACTTATATTAAACTTCTATTTCTCAAACATGGGAATGTTAATTAATACATACTTCACTACTTAACACGTAGACAAGCCCAACAGCTGTATAAATTTATAATGTTTATTGGCCACTAAGCCTTTTGTTAGAATATCTGCGGGCATATCTTGTGTTTGCAGATATTGTAACTTAATATTACTTTTGACAATATTTTCTCTTAGGAAATGGTACCGCACATCTATGTGTTTGGACCTTTTGTGAAATATGGGATTGGCTGCAAGCTTCTGAGCAGACTGGTTATCATTGAAGACAACTATAGTATAATCATCATGAGTTACCTCATACTGCAAACGTTTAAGATAAAGAGCTTCTTTGCAGCAATCAGCTAAACCCATATATTCAGCTTCGGTGCTGGATAAGGCAACTGTACTTTGCTTTCGAGTTTCCCATGAAATAGCACATCCTGAAAGCTCAAAATAATATCCAGTATATGACTTACGATCTAAGGTATTGCTGGCCCAATCAGCATCTACGTAGGCTTGTAGATGTACAAATTTCGGCCGCGACGAGCATTGCAAGTGGACGTGTCGCAAATTTTAAAATTAAATATTAAATTACGAGCCATTCGAATTTGTCTCTAATTGTAACGAGCATAAACTTAGTGTTACATTCAAAACATATTGTCCGCTTATCTCGTTTTTAAGTCAAGTGCGTGAAATAAGAAACGGCTACAAATATAATGACCACCAAAAAATACTTTGGTACCCTAAATAAAAAAATCATGCTTACCAAAAAAAATTATTGAACACCAAAAAAATAAGGCCTAAAAATACAAAAGTACCACCATTTTAATTACGACTGCACTTCAAATTGTATTCAACTACCAAATATATTGAATGATCACCAAAAATCATTAATGATCACCAAATCTTGAAGACCAAATTAATGCGATATTCTCACCTAAATAAACCACTATGATTACTAAAAAATGTAAACATATTACCAAATAAAGTAAACTGATGCCAAAATTACTAGCCCCTCCCGCTCAACCCCCCGTAGCCCGCCCGCATACCTACCTAACCTAATCTACTTTTCTAGTAGCATTTCGTTATGCTACTAGAAAAGTAAGTTCAACTGCTATCAGTTAAGTGGGTTGGGTTAGGTTAGCACTGCGACCCTTACAGATACGAAATGGTACTAGAAAAGTGGGTTAGGTTAGGTTTGAACTGCGACCCATACAGAAACGAAATGCTACTAGAAAAGCGGGTTAGGTTAGGTATGAACTGCGACCCTTGCAGAAACGAAATGCTACTAGAAAAGTGGGTTAGGTAAGATTTGAACTGCGACCCTTGCAGAAAAGAAATGCTACTAGAAAAGTGGGTTAGGTTAGGTTTGAACTGCGACCCTTACAGAAAAGAAATGCTACTAGAAAAGTGGGTTAGGTTAGGTTTGAACTGCGACCCATACAGAAACGAAATGCTACTAGAAAAGTGGGTTAGGTTAGGTTAGAACTGCGACTGTTGCAGAAACGAAATGCTACTAGAAAAGTGGGTTAGGTTAGGTTTGAACTGCGACCCTTGCAGAAAAGAAATGCTGCTAGAAAAGTGGGTTAGGTTAGGTTTGAACTGCGACCCTTACAGAAACGAAATGCTACTAGAAAAGTGGGTTAGGTTAGGTTAGAACTGCGACTGTTGCAGAAATAAAATGCTAGTAGAAAAAGGTGACGAAGTGGATTAATTCATTTAATAGGATAACGATATACAATTTTTGTGAAAATAGTAAATACAATTTTTGGGTTTACAATAATTATTTTAGAGTCATTCGCTTTAATACGATAGCAAGATTAAAAGATTTGGTTATCATTTTACATTAAAATGGAGTTCTAATGGTGGTCATTTACTATTTTTGGGTTTACAATGATTATTTTGGTGCCATTTTCTTTAATAGGATAGCAAGATGTAAAAATTTGGTTATCATTTCACATTAAAATGGGGTTTGAAATTTGGTAATTATTTATTATTTTTGGGTTAATAATGATTAGTTTGGTGTCATTTCCTTTAAAAGGATAGTAAAATGTAATAAAATTGGTAATCATTTCACATTAAAATGGTGTTATAATTTTGGTGATCATTCATTATTTTAGGGTGTTAAAACAGATTTTTTTGGTATTAAATTTTACTAAATCTGGTAATCAGTTAAATAGCAGCCATAAGAAACACCGCTAATTACCTCGGGGAAACGAGACAGTTGCTATTTTTCAACTCTGTCGCACTGCAACTACGGCCAGAAGCGTGAACCTTATCGACGAAAAAAACCTACAATTGAAGATAAATTATCGCAAATCATGGGCGACAAAACTACAACTGGTGCCGTGCGTAGCAGCGAATCTCAACCGGACCTGTCCAGCTTAGCAAAACTAGATGAAAAAATGGCGCTGCGTAAGCGTAAGTTACCAGAGACGGATTGTGAGTGCGGAAGAGAAATAGCAAATCTCTCAAAACAAATAGAAGATATGTTCGATAAATTCACTAAGTCACAAAATGATTATTTCTCTTCGGCACGTGAGGATATGGATCAAATAAAATCAAAGATCGATAGCATACAAACCACAACTAATTACCTTGCTAGCGAGCAGGCCAAGATGTTAACTGAAATATCCGATCTGAAAAATAAATGTGACCAAACGGATAACAAGGTAAAATATCTTGAAAACAAAGTAGACGCTCTTCAAAAACAGACTACCAATAGCGATCATCAGGTGTCAGCGGAGAAACTCATAAGCGAGATAGCAGATCGGTCAGTAAGGCAAAGTAATATAATAGTAGTAGGCGTAGCTGAGGCCGAGGCTAACACCCATGAAGAGAGACAAGTAAAAGATCGAAGTGAAGTTGAAAACATTTTAAAGCTAGTACTCAAGAGCCAAGAAGTGCCACGGCCTTGGAAAGTCATAAGAATTGGGAAGTATAAAATGGGGACTAACCGCCCCCTCAAAGTATGTTTCGACTCAAACCGAATTGCAAAAGATGTTCTTCGGAACCGAACAAACTATAGACATGATAAAATAAAAATTTTCTCCGATCAAACACAGAGTCAGCAAATATACATGAAAAATCTGCGTGAAGAACTTTCAAATAGGACAGAAAACGGGGAAACTGATTTAACAATCAAATATATCAGAGGACAACCCAAAATAGTATCTCTGCCAAAAAACGACAACAACAACAGCAAAGAATAAGCACCAATAACTCGCCTGACCCAAATCCAACATCGCATCTAATTTTAAAAAGCTACAATGACTTAAAACCTATAAAGGGTTCTATAAACTTCTTCTACACTAACATCAGGAGCCTGGTAAAACATGGAAAGCTGGACGAGCTAAGATGTATAATCGGTCAAATAACGAGACAGTTCCATGTGATACTCATAACTGAAACCTGGATTAAGTCTGAAGAAGAAGCAAATTATCTCACAATGCCTGGTTATATGCACTACCATAACTATAGAACGAATAAGAGGGGAGGAGGAGTATCCATATCCCACCAAAAACATTTCATGTAAAGTGTTGCCAAGACTAGGCACATAAAGCTTTTACACTAAAAAGTTATCAGATCCCGTAGTAGGTACCAAGACTTTTACTCTGTCATTCCTAACTTTATAAGCTCTAACAGTATAAAGCCAACATCTTGGTCAAACAGTACGGCTTGGCCGTTTCGTTGCTGCCATATTTATGAACACTTTCAGAATTTGTAAGACCTGTGTTACTACTTTGTGCAAAAAATCCACCCAGGGAGTGTTTATGTGATTACAACGAAACGGCCAAGCCGTACTGTTTGACCAAGATGTTGGCTTTATACTGTTAGAGCTTATAAAGTTAGGAATGACAGAGTAAAAGTCTTGGTACCTACTACGGGATCTGATAACTTTTTAGTGTAAAAGCTTTATGTGCCTAGTCTTGGCAACACTTTACATGAAATGTTTTTGGTGGGATTTCATTCATTTTTGTAAGAGGTGATTATATCAGTTAGAAATAACATATTCGTTTACAGAACCTACGGACAGGGTCATATAAACGGGAATAATTTTAAAACATTTTAACATTCAGGTTTTTATTAAAAGTTACGTATTGCTAGCGCCCTCTATGTAGGGCCTATATAAATTATACAGTTGACTAAAAACATTTCATCAACAACTCTCGAACATCGTAACCCATTTTAAAGAAAATCTAATACCAGTTTTGCAAATTTTTTGGTTTGCTTTTACAACCCGACGTGTTGATGACTTTTAAAATTGTCATGTCACAGTTTACAAAAAACTCTTTAATTACTGTATTAGAACCTCCGTATATGAACGCAATGATAAGGACGACAATAATTTTGTGATAGTTGTCTCAGTTTTCTAGCCCCGTCCCCGTACCACGGCATGCCTCGTACCACGCGCTTTAGCGATATGAGAAACATCAAAAGGGAATATTACGGAAAACTCTGCGTAGAGGGCGTCACTACTCAATCACATGGCCTACCGTGAAACACAACAGTCGAAAGTTCGGTTACTGCCTCTCTATCACTCTTGCTTATTCGATCGATAGAGAGGCATATATAACGAAATTTCTATTTTCGCCACCTGTAAACAAACCGCCTTGATGCATCAATGTCATATACTCTTTCTTTTTTGACACAGGTCACTCACAACAGCAATACAATGTAAAATGTCTTGCACATCGAAATCACAAAGGAAGACAATTGCACTACGAACGTTTACGTTCTACGTCTTTTTTTTTAAATTTTAGGGTTGGCCGGACACCACCGTTATGAATCGGTAGTCGTCTAAGTAAATCGATATGAATTTTTCATTTTACTTTTAATAAAAATAAGGAAAAGGTGGATAATTAACTGTAAATATGGATATATTTATAGCTACCTAACAGACAACAAATTTGATACAGAAATAACATAATTAAACTTTAAAACAGATCCCCAGTTAGATTCGATTTTGACGATGGGTGTGACCTACTCGGACGGTGTATTAAATGCATTTACCTTGCGGGAAAACCATATAATTCTAGCTCTATTTAAATCTTAAATAAAAATCCATTATATGTCACAATTCGATACCTCAGTCTATAGGTAGGTGCCATCCAATCGTAATCGCTTGCTGTGACAATCGATTTGGGTTAACATCTCTATAAACGTCAGTCATAAAGTGTCAAATAACGCATTTTAAAATTCACGGAGTATAGTGAAAACTTGTAAAAAACTGTTTAAGGCCTAATATGTATAAGTTACTCTATGGTTTACTAGGTGCACCAGTGCTGCACTCTGGTGGCAGAACATTGCAGTAATACTCCCTATTGTATGTATTACAAATTGTATGTTTATAGAAATAAAATAAAAAAATTCACATAATTGGGATTGTTTTTAATGACCCAAGCGTTAACGAAGGTCTCCGATTCAGCTTACTTAACCGATTATTGTGAATTTTGTGTTCTCGTGTAATTTTTTACCATTTTCTGGTAGGAACACTTCGAGCGCGGCGAGTCCGATTCGCACTTGGCCGGTTATTTTTTAAATTAAAATTTGTACTATTTTGTATTAACCAAGCGAGTGCGAAGTGCGAGCTAAGCGTATCCGTTTCAGTTCGGCAAAAATATTTTCTTGTCTCCAGCTGTTCTCCTGTACAAGGTATAGCTCCATCTTTTCGAGCGATCATCATCTTGGTGACACTTTTTGATATTTAACAAATTTAATACATAACAGTGAAAGAATAAGGATCAAAGTTAAATGGCGTTCTAAAAGTTTTAAACATCTGTCGAAAGATGGCAGTAAATTCACTTCGACAATCTCCTTATATTTCAAATTCGCTTTGTAGGAAGTAAGGTTTTGAAAAGTTTACGAAAAGAAACAGTGCCAATATAGAGGGCGCTACTTGGCTGGTTTACGTGAAGCTGGTTCAAATCTGGATTTCGAAAACTTTTTCCTTTTTTTTATTGTTGTTTCTTTATTAGCACTCCGATCACTGCTACCACACAAAATTTCAGGATTCTAGTACTTCAGGAACCCATGTTTTCAGGTTTACGGCAAATTTTAGGTACCCCCATTTCAAGGGGTTGCAGGGCGAAAGTTACAGATTTCTCATCACCATATGTGTTAGCATACAGACCTATCCTTACATGCCAAATTTCAGCCTTCTAGGTTTTCAGGAAGTAGTCTGTATTTTCTATGACACGAATTTCATGTGGTTCGGACAGTGAAAATTAAAGAATCTACAAAATTTTAAGTATAATAGGTAGCCTAATAAAACTTGGTGGTTTTGATAAGTTCACTAACTACATAGTATACAAAAAATTTCAGCTCTCTAGCATTATCCAAGCCGAAATTACGAGGGTTCGAAAATACGACGAAACGTGCCGAGAAAAGATATGCACTGCCTTTTGCCCTTTGTCTCGTCTTGGCGGGGGCACGGCCGTGCCCCCAGATACATACGGAATAACATTAAACACAACATTACCCGAGGACAATACATAAATGGTAATAACTACCTATGGCTGCACTCAGAAAAATTTAACCTAAATATTGGGTTGGTATATAAACCCGGCGACACACATATGGAAACGTTTTTGGAAGATTTTGAGGGTCAACTGCCTCAGAACAAACCAACGATTATCTTTGGCGACTTTAATATAAATTTGCTTGTGAAAGACAGAGTTTCAGACACTTACATAGATATGCTTAATGAAAACGGATACAAGATTATTAATAAAATTGATGAACAATATTCAACTCGCGAAACAACTACAACAAAAAGTATCTTGGACCATATTATAACGAACGTGAAGCACAAGTTTATCGAAATAGCCTTGATTGACTCTTCTCTATCAGACCATAAGCAAATTATTCTAGGTATGAAGAACTGTGTATCAAAGAAGCCAAAATCGCACAAAAAAGTACAGTATGAAGCAGTTGACTACAAAATTCTTAATGAATTAGCGGAAGAAGAGCTAGGGGACCATACTGGAAATCAAAGCATTGAAGATTTGCACATTGCAATAAGGGATTTAGCTAAACGCAGCACTACCTTAAAAACTAAGATATCTAACCCGCCAAAGCAAGACTGGATCAACAAAGATATAATTGAAAATATAAATAAACGAAATGAACTGTGGCTAAAGTTGAAACAGTACCCGCAGTGCGCAGAGATATCGTCAGGTTTTAGAGCTCAACGAAATAAAACTACTATCCTTATAAACAAGACTAAAAACAAATATTACAACGATTCTTTTGAGAAATGTAAAAATGAACCTAAGAAAATGTGGGAACTGATCAATTCTTTATCGATCAATAAACATAAATCAAACTGTGCTCCTTCGAAATTAATTACGACATCTGGAGTCATAACTAATGACAAAGAAATTTGCGAACATTTTAATCACTTTTTCGCAACGATTGGTCCACATCTAGCTAACCAAATACCTGCTCATTATCACAGGTATAGGTACCCGATAACAAACCTTAATAATCAGACAGTAAATTATACAGGCCTACCTGATTTCCCACTGTGTACCGAAGAAGAGGTTGAAAAAATTATAAATAATCTGGATACAAACAGCAGCTCAGGCATAGATAAAATAACAACTAAAACGGTCAAATGTATAAAACAGTACTTAATACCAAAACTTACAACAAGCATAAACAACTGCCTAAAAAATGGTACTTTTCCAGATTGCCTAAAAATAGCTAAAGTCACACCTATTTATAAATCAGGTTGTAAATCGGATCCCGGGAACTATCGACCAGTGTCAGTTCTGTCAATACTCTCTAAGGTCATAGAAAAAGTAATACACACCCGTTTAAATAACTATCTAAAAGAAATAAATTTCCTTTCTAATAGTCAATATGGTTTTCGGTCCGAATCTAGTACCTTGTTCGCAGCGATTGATTTAACTACTAAAATAAAAACAAATATAGATGCCAAAAACTTTTGTCTCGGAATTTTTATTGATCTTAAAAAAGCATTTGACACGGTCAGTCATCCACTACTTTTAGAAAAACTTAAACATATAGGCATCACCGGCAATGCTCACAAAATTATGGAATCGTACCTAAGCAACCGGTGCCAAATAGTGAGAATAGGTAATGTGCAAATTGCAAATTATTACCTGTGGCGTCCCGCAGGGATCGATAGTTGGTCCTCTCCTGTTCTTAATTTACATAAATAGCATCTGTCAAGTACCTCTGCACGGAGAGATAAGCCTATACGCAGATGATACCTGTATTTTTTATTTCGGACAGTCTATAAAGGATATCACAACATTAGCACAAGAAGACCTCAATAACCTTAATGAATGGTTTCAGTTCAATTTACTCACTATTAACGTAGACAAGACCAGTTATATAATATTCAAATCAAAAAATAAAAAAAATACTGAAGATATAGAACTAAAAATTAATCAAACACAATTAAAACAATCTAGTGAAGAAAAATATCTGGGCCTAATATTGGACTGTGACCTATCATGGAAACAACACATAAATAAAATCCGATCAAAACTGACATCTTTAAGAGCCTGCCTCTACAATACGGCATACTGTCTTCCCCGCCGGGTACGATACACAATTTATAATTCACTAGTAAAATCTCATTTAAACTATCTAGTTGAAATATGGGGCAGTGCCACTAAAACTACTCTTAAAAATCTTCAAATCGCTCAAAATAAAATAATTAAAACACTTTTCAGATATGATTACTTAACTTCTAGTCGCAAAATTTATTTAGAAACAAAAATCTTAAATCTTAACCAACTGTACTTTAATAATACCTGTCTACTGATTAGAAAAATAATAGATAACAAAATCCACTCACAACTAAGTTTTATAAATAACTAAATTACAAAAAGGCTTACGACCTCTACGTAATTCTAACGATCTTTGTCTTCAACCAGCTAGAACTAAATGTGGCAAAAAAAATATTGGTAATGAAGGGGCACAGTTTTACAACAGCCTACCTAAAGATATTAAACAGTGCAAAAATTACAATATTTACAAACGAAAACTATTGGACTACGTAATTCATAATATCTAAATCCGGCCCTGGCAAACATTCCGCATGGGAACAAAAGATAATGCAGTATTTAAGAAAAATATAGTCGCTCAACTTAACTTGCATGTGTTTAGAGTTTAAAGTGCAATGCGGCTAAAGTGTAAATGATAAAATGACTTAGCAACAGTTTTGTAGTTCGTGAGAAATAATAAGCGTACTTGTATTTAATTTGGTCATACCCACATGTTTATAAGAACATACTTATTACTTATACAACTTCACTATAAGCATGTTTGTATAATACCTATTTCTATATGTAATGTCTCGTAAATGACATGTTCTAGTTTTAATTAGTTATTTTAATTTTGTTAATAACATGCATGCTCACTCATATTTTATGAATTATCCTGTATTTTCTCTATTTAAGTGAAATGTTAAATTTCTTTATGAGAAAATAAATTCTTTAACCACATTGCCATCCTTCGAATATCTTAAACGCAAGTCTTTGGTTAGTTTTAAATACTTAAGAACTCGTTTTGCATAAGCCCAATGTTCTTCTGTGTAACATGTATTGAACTGGCTTAAATAATTTATTGAAAATACAATGTCCGGCCTTGTAAGAACAGCTAAATACATCATACTACCTATCAGTTGCTGATAAGGCAACGTCTTGTCGCAAACTTCACCTTTACTTGCATTTAGTTTGGGCTCAATAGGAGTCGCTGCTGACTTACACTCGGCTACATTAAATTTATCGAGAATCTGCTCTATATAACTCTCTTGATCAACGGTAATAACTCCATTGTCCTGATCATGGTTAACTCGCATGCCTAAACACTGCTTAATACATCCTAAATCCTTAATTTTGAAATTTGTTGCCAACTCGTGTTTCAAACTGTTCATTTCATTGTGACTATCTGAAAAAATGAAAAAATCGTCTACGTACAACAATATCACGGTTTTAGAATGTTCATTAATTTTGGTAAACATGCACGGTTCCAACAAAGACTTTTTGTAACCAATTGACTGTAGTGAATTATCAACCCTTTCATACCAAGCTCTGGATGACTGTTTTAATCCATAAATAGCTTTGGTTAATTTTAAAACCTTACTATCATCGTCACACTCTAAACCTACAGGTTTTTGCATATATATTTTCTCAGACAAATAGCCATTAAGAAATGCAGTTGTCACATCTAAGTGACATGTACTTAGATCTAATTTGACAGCTAACGCAAACATTAGTCTTAAGGTCGAATGGCGCAAAACAGCCGGCCTAGCCAAGGTGACAATCGCTATCGCTTCGACAACGAAACGCTTTGTGTCTCTCTATCTCTCTTCCATATAAGTGTGACAGTGACAGTTGCGTTTCGATCGCTACGGAGCGTAAGCGATTGGCATGTTGGCTACGCGGCCAGGAGAGAAGGTTTCCTCGAAGTCAATGCCTGGCCTTTGGGTGAAGCCCTTAGCCACTAGTCTGGCTCTATACCGAATGCTGTTATCTGCCGGCCTAGCCAAGGTTACAATCGCTATCGCTTCGACAACGTAAAGCATCATGTCTCTCTATCACTCTTCCATATTAGCGCGACAGTGACAATTGCGTTTCGATCGCTACGGAGCGTAAGCGATTGGCATCTTGGCTACGCGGCCAGGGTTCAGTTTCTTTTTGAATACCCACTTACATTTTACTATAGCACCATCATTTGGAGCATTCACTAACTCCCAAGCATTGTTATCGTCGAAAGCCTTCAGTTCCTCTGCCATAGCTCGCTTCCACTGCAAACTCTCAGGTCCATAAAGTGCATCATTCAAGCTTACCTCACTACTCGGATCATTGTCGCTTACACTTTCACCAGTAGTGCACCAGCCGTATCTGGTAGGCGCCCTCCGCACGCGCGTAGATGACGTAGCTTCACTGACCGTTGGCTGCGCTGCTTTAACAACCTTCTCGTCTTCGACTGCTGCACCAGCCCTTTCTGGCGCTGTCGTAGACACAATCTGAATTTCAGCTTCTTTGTAATTTTCAGATTCTGGCTCTGTGCTTTTTGTGGCTTCTGGCATCGCTCCCACTGCTTTTGGATTCTCTTCGAACTCTCCATCTTTTCTGAAAACAGAGTCTAACGAGTTATCATCAATGTTAATCTGAACCTCGCCTCTCAGTCCTTCTTCAATCACAACAATGTCTCTACTCGTTGTTATCTGATTGGTCTGTGGATCGTAGACTCGATATCCTTTTACATTGTCTGGGTAGCCCACCAATATGCACTGGGTAGCCTTTTTGTCGAACTTAAGCCTCTTCTCCTTTGGCACGTGTACCATGACTTTGCTCCCAAATATTCGCAGATGGCTCACATCAGGTTTCTTGCCAGTCCATAGCTCATAAGGGGTCTTGTCATCTGTACCCGACACAACTGACCTGTTCCGCAGATAAACAGCTGTGTTCACAGCTTCTGCCCAATATGCTTTGGGTAGATCCGCGTCATACAGCATACACTTGGCTTTTTCGACAATTGTACGATTCATGCGCTCGCAAAGTACATTCTGATTTGGACTGTATGGATTCGTTTTGTGGTGGATGATTCCTGCGTTTTTCAGATACTGTTCAAACTCCTTCCCACAAAATTCCATCCCGTTATCTGTCCTAAAAATGCGAATCTTTCTGCCAGTCTGGTTCTCTACCATGGCTTTAAACTCTTTAAATGACTTAAATGCTTCATCCTTAGTCTTCAGGAAGTAGACATGGACCATCCTGCTAAAGTCATCAACTAATAACATGAAGTACTTCGAACCTCCAATGGATTTTACTTCAATTGGGCCGCATAGGTCTCCGTGAATCATGTCAAGCAAGCCGCTACATCTGTTCCCAACATGGTTGAACGGCAGCCTCATCTGCTTTCCTTCACAGCAAACTATGCAATTCTCTTTACATATCTGGGACTTGTCTGTGTATGACATACCTGTGACAGCTCCATCACGCATCTTGTTGAGGTCACTGCTGTTCAGGTGTCCAAAACGCCTATGCCACACAGCCCCTGTTGTCGACAACAAACAGTGAGAATACTTCACATTCAATTTGTATACTCCGTCGACAAGGTCGGCAACTGCCACTATTTCATCCACTTGATTGTGAATGTAGCATTTTTTATTTTTAGCAAAACATACTGTGTTTCCCTTGCTTACCAATTCGCTTACTGGAATCAAGTTCGTAACAAGACCTGGTACGCACAAAACACCCTTGACTGGAATAGTATACTCTGTATTTTCAACCAATGTTGTAATCTGGATGTCTCCACAACATTTCACGGGCATCTTTGTTTCATTTGCGACCACAATTTCTTTAACCTCATGCTGATCCGAACTGTCAATCAACCAACGTGCTGGGCCCATAACCAGATGAAATTAATAAACAAGAATCAAACACGGATGACGGGCTACGACAAACGTCTTTATTCTTTATAAACTAGACAACATTCAATATAGATACATGGACACATAGAGGTCTAATCTAATATCTAATATACCCTTTTTGTTATCATTCCAACATTAACTGTAGCTTCCCAATACATATATGATAGTATTATTTATGTTGTTAAGAATCTAGACTCCTTCACTAAGAATTCTGATGTCCATAACTATAACACTAGAAATAAAAATAAGCTTGCTATCAGAAAGTTTCGTGTTCGTAAAGTACAGAAGTCATTCGTTGGGCAATGCATTCATTTTTATAACAAGTTACCTGAGGATGCTTTAAGATTACCCTTTCCAGCTCTTAAGAATTACTTAAAAAAGTCATTGATGTTGAAGGCTTATTACAGAGTCGAGGACTACTTGACAGACAAACATGCATGGTCCAAACCAGAAACTGTAATAACGACAAGTAGCAATTAAAAATATTGTATTATGTGTACAGTTAAAGGTGACTCAGCTCAGGTAAGAAAGCACATCAAATTGTATGAAAGCATCTCATAACAATCAGTCAGATTCATATAATATGTATTCTCATTTCTTTTATTGATTTTAATTTCTTTTCCTTTTGTAAGATTTGATATGTTTTCTGAAAGAGCTACGTATTTGTGATTTCATGTACATATATGTTTATTTTTTATATCAAATTCTATAAAGTTATGTACTCACTGAGTATAATTGCATGAATTCTATAGTAATTTAAATTGTATTTTTCTTAATTACTCGTAATGCATGTTAATTATAAGATGTAATAATGTTTTGAAAAGATGTGTCCCGCCGAGTTTGTTGCCGGTCCCATATTGGGATACCCTCCTCCAATTGAGGGGGGATTTAAATCTTCTCGGGGCAGAGGTGTACGGTTGAGCCGGTAAAGGTTTATTTGACGTTCATAAGCGCATTGTAATATGCCTACTTGAATAAACTATTTTTTATCTTTTATCTTTTATCTTTATCTATATGTAGCGCATAGGGGACGGGTCCATCAAGCCCCACGTCCCATGCGACACGCCCATGACCAGCGGAACTACTGCAAGAACACTGTTTCCTAACCTCAGTAACGCGAAGCATACGTGCACCATGATGGAGAGCAGGTAGGTCTGCGCGTAGGGGAAGTAGTCCGGCGCCAGCTCCATCAGGCCCCACGTGCCGCGCCACACGCTCACAACCAGCGCACCACCACTAGAACACTGTTTCCTAACCTCAGTAACGCGAAGCACACGTGCACCATGATGGAGAGCACGTAGATCTGCGCGTAGGGGAAGTAGTCCGGCGCCGGCTCCATCAAGCCCCACATCCCGTGCCACACACCCATGACCAGCGGAACTACTACAAGAACACTGTTTCCTAACCTCAGTAACGCGAAGCACACGTGCACCATGATGGAGAGCAGGTAGGTCTGCGCGTAGGGGAAGTAGTCCGGCGCCAGCTCCATCAGGCCCCACGTCCCGCGCCACACGCTCACAACCAGCGGCCCTACCACGAAACACGTAAACACCGCGTCTCCTGAAACACAAGTTATACAGAGAATAATAATTTAGACACGCTCAGCGGCTCATTCGGGGGTTTAGACACGCTGCGTTAAACCACGGAATAAATAGGTGATAGTAGGAGCGATTCAGGGACGAATAATGCTTTCCCTTCCTAATGTATGGCACTTTCCCTTTCGGCTGTTTAGGGTCGTGCGCGCAAAGCGACGTCAAGTGGTGACAACCTGCCAACACTAATAATTTTGCTCGGAGCAATGCTGAGCCGAACGGAGCCGAGTTTGCCCGAAAGGAGGAGTGTCTCTCCACTGGTTAAACGATCTTATAGGTACCTACATAGTGCTAGTAGGGCCTTCGATACTCATACTCATATATTTACCACCCCTATACCGGCAACCCTAGAGCCAGTAGGTCTGTCCACGGCGGATGGTAGGTAAAATGCCTGAGGCCCTAGCCATGAAGCCGGTCGTTTGCGCCGTAGCGAACGAAACGGTAATCACTCTCTATCACTCTATCTATTTAGTTTTAAATGTTCCGCTGTATATGAATAAATCACTCGTACATATAGTCAGACCGTAAAAAGTCTGCAGCCATTTTGATAGCCCACGCAGTGCAGGTGTCATTTTAAACATCAAGCTTCTATGAAATTATGACGTATAAAATAACACTTACCTACGCTGCGTGGGCTATCAAATCCGCTGCAGCCTTTTATTGGTGCGACTATATTACATTTTTTACATTACAGAGAGACATTAGCGTATTGTTCGCTACGGAGCGAACACTGAGAAAATGCAATGGCTAGAAATAAATAAGTTTTTGCTGTCTACGAGTGACTTGGCTCTGAGGGAGCCTGCAAAGTTCGTTGTTAAAATCAAAGAAGTCGACTAGGTTAACGTAAGTTGGTAAAATTTGTGCAATTTTTATTAAAAGTAAATAACACGCGTTTATATTGACTACGACACTTATTTGAAAACAAATTAGTATATACTTGGTTAAAACAACCAAGAACGTTTAGCAATAATTGCTTGTTTGTCAATTACAAAGCTTACAAAGCTCCGCAGTCTTGCTCGTATTCAACTACTTAAATAAATTTTAACGAAGCCAAATTGGTACTTTGTTAGAGCTTATTTTTTTCCTTGAATATTTACAGTACAGGTGATGAATGGATGTTTACCTACTCCCAATTCCATCTCTCTGCAGGTGCATTCTGTGACCCCAGTGTCCTTGCAAGACTCTGTAGAGGCAGCCTTTTCTAAATCCGCGGCTGGCGGAGGACTCCTCGCCTGTTGCACTTGAGGAGGTTTCTGCTGTGGCAGCAGCGTGTCCGTAGCATTCGGAGACATCTGACAAGTAAATAAATTGTACTCCAAATTGCATCAACAATCAATGTACTTATGTATAGTCATGTATTATAGGTGAATTAAAAAAATTAAAAAAAAATACTAAATGTAAAATACTTTCAAAATTCTTCCTTAGAGTTAGATATGAGGATATTAGGTATAATATTTGAGGTATATTTTCCAAAAAATGGTATCAAGTCCATCACGGTTTGTTTTGAGCGTCAAATTTTTGTATGGGACCCATTGTTTTAGTAACAAAAAGTCACAAATAATAATCAAACTCTGGCAATCGCATTTTACTGACGAAACGCTCCTAACAAAATGGCAATACATCGTGACGTCATGATGTAATGTAGAGTCTGACCAGCGAGTTGTGAAACAAAAAAACTGGTCAAGAGCGAGTTCGGACTCGCGTTTCAAGGGTTCCGTACATCACACAATTTTCAAATTTTTTTTTTGTAAGTACATTAAACGTGACGTGAGTGAAACGTCTTGAAAAACCCGAATGGGTCAGTCACAAACCAGATGTAACATGAAGTTTTCTGGCGTGATGGCTTATATCTCTGCAACTATGCAAAGTAGCTTCTTAGGTAGATAGGAAGATTAAATACCGAACAGTAGTATAAGTGTCCAAATGCGAAGACTGAAGACCGAGCTCCGCGTAGGGCTGATAGCTCGGAGCGTCCGACGGGTTCGCGCTTCCTACAACTTCCGCAAGTGTTTTAAAAGCGAAGGCCGAAGAGAGATAATACCTACAGGCGGGTGGCCAAAAAATAAGTGCATTCCCGTAGCCGGGGAGGTTTTCGGATTATACTGAACTGTACAACTTTTATTATGGGACCAACCCCGAAATCGCGAAAAAAAAAATGTATCCTCCCATAGAAAATGGACCAGCCAAAATGTATGAAACAGCCAAATTTTTCCTCGCAATTTCGGGGTTGCACGTTGGCAACGGGAATACACATAGTTAATTTTTTGGCCACCCTGTATAGTGCTTTTTAAAACACGTAACAATAGTAACCTAATCAATCAGTACTACAAGTACCAATGCGTCGGCTGTGTGCCAGATAGAGCCTAATCGCATTTTTTGTCGTCATTCCGACTCACGCTTGAAGCTAAAGGCACGCCTCTTCGGGACGCTTCGGGCCTTCGGCCTTATGCGGATATCGGCCTAGGGCCTTCGCAATAGCTGTCTACATCCCGTTTCACTTAAACCATTGCGGCTGTGTCCCTAAAAAACCATAAAAGCATTTTGGTTCTTAAATCCGACTCACGCTTGACTGTAGATTTCTCATAGGTTTTCCTGTCATCTTTAGGTAAAGGACTATTTTGTGTATTTTTTTCAGAATTTTAGACCCTGTAGTTTCGGAAATAGAGGGGGGGGGGAATGGTCATTTTTTGTCTATTTTCTTGAATAACTTCTAAACTTTATATCGTAAATTTATAAAAAATATATATTTGAAATTCCCACAATGAGCTCTTTCATTTGATATGTAACACGATATAGTTTGCAAAACTTTGTTTTTAAATTTTATCTTTTACCCCCCAAAAGTAGCCCTTATGTTTAAAATTCATTTGTTGACGTTACATATCCGTCTTTGGGTCACAGACTTACATATCTGTACCAAATTTCAGCTTAATTGGCCCAGTAGTTTCGGAGCAAATTAGCTGTGACAGACGGACGGACAGACAGACGCACGAGTGATCCTATAAGGGTTCCGTTTTTTCCTTTTGAGGTACGGAACCCTAAAAACGCGGGAATTTTAATAAAAACCGCACCTGGCAATAAATTGAAACTGACAGCTTATTTGATAGGAAAAAAGTTGCCATATAAAGAATTTTTAAAAAAAGCTTGTGATACGACTCGCCGGTCCGACTCTAACGTCGCTATTGCTTCGGAATCGTTTCGATGCATGGGAAAACAAGAAAACTGTGATTTTATCGGTTGCGTTTAATATATAATACAAAAAATTGCCAACAATATTTTGTTTATTATGTAGGGAATCGAATGATACTACTTTTTTCCATTTTGGAAGTTTACAAAAAACTTAAATTCTTAAAATTTGAGGTCTTGTATTTTTTCAATAGCCCCATAATAATAATTTACTCATGTTCTATCCATTCAACTAGATTTAGGTATAAAGTTCAACATGTGTCAACAACCCTATTAAAAAAAAACTTATTGTAGATGCAGCCCCAACCTAAGCGTTTTACTAACTAAGCTATCTACCTACCCAATAATCCTAGATAAAAATGAAATTGTTCCAATCTATCCTATGGACACACTTAAAGTTAAGGTCTATAAAACCTAATTTTCTGAGTGAAGCCTTATTCGGTAAAAAGTTTTGTATTCCCCATCGTCCCCACGTGTGAGTGTTTACTGTTTTTTTGCATATGGTCTAATATTTTAAAATTACACTATCCTCGTCTAGTTTTAGATTTACGCTATTCTAAGTTTTCTGTATTTACGCCACCGTTACCACACTTACCACTAACCTTTAGATTGTCCTCTGTTAGCGTCGCCCAACGGCTCCAACCCCACTGGTGAATCGAATTCAAATGAAAATCAATATGTCTACCTACCTACCTACCTTTATACCTCACGTTAAGCGAGTTATACGTAGATATGTACATTTGTTGTTCAATGTGAAGGCATTAATAACACTTTCACAAATTGATGGATGAAAGGTAATAAAAATATAAGTATTATTAAGGTATTTCATGATTAGGTTAGTGGAGTTGAGTAGACGATTAGTAGAGCCGTAATGCAATATATTTTCAGAATGTAACAAGGAAATAATGTTATTCTCAAGGCCCCAACTTTGTCTGTTCTCAGTATAAAATTAAATACTCAAGTCGTAGCTATTTTGGTGGTGGGCAAGCTGTGTATAAGTGCGTGTAAATGCATATGCGTGGGTTTTCAGCATGGTTTTAGGGATGTAGCTTGTAACTTGTCGATTTTAATCACTACACCTTATAAAACAAGTCCCCCGCCACGTCTGTTTGGGTGTTTGTATGTTCGCGATAAACTCAAAACTACTGAACGGATTTTCATGCGGTTTTCACTTATCAATAGAGTGATTCTTGAGGAAGGTTTAGGTGTATTATTTGTTTGTTTGTACTGTATTGTATCCGTGCGAAGCCGAGGCGGGTCGCTAGTCATTTAAGTATGGATAGTCTACGTTATATAGGCTACATAATACTCGTACAAAATAATCATGACTTAAAAATACGTACCTACATTTTTGAGAAAAACTTAAAAGAAGTTTGAAAGACATTTTAACTGCTATGTTATCATGGGAAGCTACATAGACGATGAAGTTTAACTCCTTTCAAGTGAAATTGAGTCGCTTACCTTCAAATTCGGGTAAATCCTTTCGACCCTCTCAGCAAATATCTACCCTGTTACCTTTTCTTAATCTGTCAGATTATGCGATTTTGGTATTAAGGTAATAGGGTAGATATTTGCTGAGAGGGTCGAAAGGATTTACCCGAGTTTGAAGTTAAGCGACACAATAAATATTGTAAAACATGTTTATGGTCTATCGATATGACTTTATCGACATGGTCACAGCATCCGTTCTTCATGATCATTCACGATTGTTAATCGTACATAAAAATGTGACTGTGTGTGTAAGACTACGCTGACAGCTGGCTTTGACTTCATTTTTAAAATCTTAATATGTATTATTCTGTTTGCCTATTCTTTTGTAGATAATGATGAACGTATGTCACGGTGTTAATGAGGAACATAACTAGATAAATGCTTTCGAAGCCTAGTTCTTCTAATTTTAACCGTACCTAATCCGGAGTCATACTTTAAAACTCAACAACATTTTTTATTTGCGGTTTTCGCTTCATACGATAAATAAGTATAAATAAACAAATGAACGGCCCGATATTAAGCATTTAAAACTGCAGATATGTATTATGACTTGCTTGTTGCCAATTAAATAATAACAGTCGCTTAGAGTAGACAGTGACCGCCATGAAATGGCCAAATATATCGTAACGTAACCTCATCTTTGTTACTATAGAAATAAGGATGTCTCCCGTATTTTTCGGGCATAATCGTAACCGAAACCGGTTATGAACTATGGTCGGGATTGCATTCCCTAGTCGCTAACTACTAGCTAACGCTAACTAGTTTTACTTTTAAAATACTGGCGTTAATAATTTAATATTTTTGTTTAAAAAGTACCTACATACCTATGTTTAAAATATATTTAATTTCGTAGCCGTTTAAATTATTGTTACACAATTTTCAATTTCGGCTGATTGAAAATGGGAATGTCACCGCATTTAAAAATTAGTTCGCTTTCAATTTAGTTATGATGATTATGTGTAAATCCAGGAGTAAGAAGCAAATTCGAGCCTTTAATTCACTCCAGCCTGCGGCTGTCGTGAAGTAAAACCCTCGTCTCCAATATTTCAGATACAATCGTTGCACAATGTTTTTAAACAAAAAAAAAAACGCAAAGTACGTGTCTGACCATAATAATGCTAGAGTTCCATACTATTGTAAGATAACTGGAGACAAAGTAAGTATAAGTATTTCACTTTATGGACTTCCGCAGCGATCATTGGTAAAATTTTAAGTAACCTATCCATCGCTGGTTTATCTTTTTCCCAAATTCTTTACAGAAAACCGCAATGAATGTGGCTCAATTTTAAAACGCTATAAAGTTCGACTATGAAACACTAAAAACTTACAAACAGTAGTGTACTCACCTCGTTTAAATATAACCTGTTTTTTCGTTGTGTTTTCGCACCAAAATATTCGCTGTAGATAAGTAACTTGTTAATCACCCACACATGCCACACTTGTCCAAATATAAGAATGCCACACTAATTTCGCGTTAATTATATCCGCATTGCCATGTAAAGTTACGAATTATTTAAGATTTTATAATAATGAGTTAATACCGCAAAACAATGATGTATGGAATAAAATTGAACGACACATTAACGTTAACTAGCGACTGCACGCCTGAGAACTGGAAAGGCTGCAAGCTCGCACATAGGCTTAAATACCTTACCTGCGGCAATTCAAATTCAATCTCAATTTATCGCTTCAACGACCACCATTACGGATCTAAAATAAACAACCTACCATATTTCTATGAATATCAAGAGCATACGTCATGGGATGGTGGATGGTTTTTTAAACAAGGTCAAAGTTCAGTTCAACTATACACAATGCTGCAATAGTTATTTGTTTTACAAGGGGGCAAAGTTGTTGTTTAACCGCTCGTGCTAATATTGATACCCGAGCGAGCGAAAGATTCGAAAAATTGAATTTGTTCGATGAATGGAATCTTGAGCGTTGCGGAGGGTTTCAAAGCACAAGGGTTTAAAATAAAATTTGCCCCCGAGTGAAACAAAATTTTTCACCACACCAACCCGAAGCCAATATTTAAGACGAAACAGGAGCTGAGTTTTAAATATTTTAGGTAAATATACCCGTCTCGCTAACGGAAACAGCTCCTTAAACTAGTGCGATAAGGATAAGGCGAAAAATCCTGCGTATAAAAATCTCAAAAATCGAGGTTTCGTACTCGACTGTTTCCTCCTCCAAAACTTAACCAATCGTAACCTAATCTGGAAATCTAAATGATTATGAAATTATCTGTGACCGTTTTGCTTTTTTGGCTAATTGATATCAGTTTTGTATACTACGCCTCTCATTGCGGCATAGTCAATGAGGCAATGTTGGCCATTTTTGAAGGGCTCTAGCGCCTTAAAAAACAAAAATATTAAAAAAAGCAAAACGGTGCGACACAGATATTGACAATATTAATCTGTGTTGAAAAAATCATGGCTCTAGCATCAAAACCCACGGAGGAAACAGTCGACTACGTTTGTATGGAGAAATGACCACTCCTGTTGGCTCTGTAAAATGTCAAACAAAATCAAACCAAACCAAATCCAAATGAATATTATTAATTATTTATCCTCCAAAATCATCATTTAAAAGTCAATTCTACCAGCAAACATAAGAAAACAACTAAAAATTTACATTTGATTACTTTTTCTCACATGTGAATTACTGATAGGATAGCAAAGTGCAACTAACGTAGCTCCCTTTATTTCGACCGGTACCTACTTAGCTACTCTTCACTATTTACTAATTATTTCTTAAAGAATAAACCCGTTTAAATTGCTCCTTTGTCTACTAGGCTACCTACATGTACTTACTACATATTTTAAGACTAAAAACATGTATTACCGTGACTTGACCGCGACTAATTATATTGTTCTAAGAAGCTACATCTATTTATAAAAATATTTTGAATTCTTTAGATTCAAGAGACACACGAACTCAGGAACAAATATTTGTGATCAACAAATGAATACCCTTACAAGCATTCGAACTCGGAACCTCCTAGAATAAAACTAATAACTCCTAGAACAGGGATTAAATGAAATTCACAAATCTCAATATAACAGCATATAATATATTTACAATACAAATTTAGCATTACAACTAGTGTCAACAAAGCCTGTAAATAAACCTTAACCAGGTCAAGTGTTGTCACACCTAATTTCTTCAACAAACAGAGCATATAG
The DNA here is from genome assembly GCF_963556715.1 of Cydia fagiglandana. NCBI lineage: Eukaryota > Metazoa > Arthropoda > Insecta > Lepidoptera > Tortricidae > Cydia > Cydia fagiglandana. The sequence continues at coordinate 15,489,267 of NC_085932.1, read as the reverse complement.
ATATAAGCATTTATGATTATGTTGATAATTGTTGCACATAAGTAACATGATTTACCTCTTTATTAATAAGGCATGGAAGAAATTTTACAATATTAGAGTACCTACTATATCACAAAGACGACACAAAGGTGGTTTACAAAAAACAGTTGCAATGTTTCCACTGGCGTTGTCTCATTCGCCCATAACCACTATAATTAAAGTTGGAATCATAATACATATATTCTGGTACCGTCACCTGCAATAATATGTTACACAACAAAGGCCGCAAAAATATCTGACACGATCTTTTTTATTGTTTATTTGTATTTGTAGACTCATAAGAGCTCATCACATATTTTTGCTGCCTTTAAAGAGTAACTTATTATTCCTGGTGACGTACCTTAAGTACATGGCAACCTTCTATACTAAAAATTCATTCCGACGAATTGAAATTCCCCCCCTTTTTTGAAGTCGGTTACAAATAAATTCAGCCAAGTATATTAAGCAAACAGCAGTCCGTTTCGTCTTGTGAATTAAACTGTTGGCACATACATATTCTATAAATTATAAGATGATATTATATGATCGGGCTCGAAAAATCAATAGAAAATATCACACAAATAAGTTATGTAATCTAAATACAGTTATTTACGAATAAACCGAAATAGTAGTGTGTCTACTTAAAATAACACAAATTAAAATATTTTCGTATATAGTAATTTACTCGTAATTTGTCCTTCGAGTAGGTACTTAAGTATTTTTAAAAACGGTCCGCTCAGGTAGAAATTATATTATCATTTTTTCAAATGCTGAATAAGTTTCTAATAGTATGGTTTTCATAAATTCTTTGACGTTATACAAAAATCAACAGCAAAAAAAATTTTCTAGAGCGCTGGACGCGTATTCAGCTTTTAAAAATATGTTCATCTCGCTGGCACCAAATTTAATATCATATCAATATCATATTTAAAGAAATCTAAATACGCCTCCAGTAGGTATTTCTTATCAGTGCATATAATACACAACGCGTGATATTTTACATCCCTCCAGAATACTACTGAAAATTGAGCCTTTACAATAATAGAACTTAGGTGCATGACGCATTTAGTACTTTTCTGTGGGTATGCGAAGTATGATATTATGTATGTACTCGTATAAACCTAATTTAAAGTAATATAAAACTATTTAAAATAGGATATAACATAAATAGGTACCTACATCAAAACGTGTACTAGTTGTCAATAAGGCTAACACTAATTGTAATTAACAAAGAATAGAGTTTGTCTTTTCAGGATTAACTATTCCACTTTCTTCTCTCAGGTTACGCTTTTATTCTTCAAACTGGTTAGTTTGCTCAAACTAGTTATTAGGAAAATAGAAACAAAAATATAAACACCGTGGGCTATTTAAGCCCGACAGATTTTAACTACACCTTCAAGAAGTAATAAAAGAAGCTAAAAATGTTATATGAGATTTAGTCAAAACTTTTTTTTTGTTTTTACAAGACACGTTATTTTTTAACATCTTGGCGAAAAAAAATCATTAGGAATAAGTTTTTTTTTTATTCAGAGATACAATTTTAAACTTTAATGTCTGTCAATAGGTAGGTATGTCTAACTAAACCATCAAGTCACATAGTGGCAGCGTCACAGCCAAAAAGGCGTTTTTCAGTAAGTTATTGCACTTTTAAAATCTGTCGGGTTTAATAGGCCCACGGTGTATAGTCGGTTAGTCAGAGTAGACAAACTTTAATTTTCAATGTTGATTACGTAGAAAAAATCGATTAGGTTCATTCTGATCGATTTTCTCAATGAGTTCGTAGTGTAACGAAATGTTAACTCAAGAAGAAAGAAATGTGATTTCTTTAAAATTTTCTGTTGGACCAACTTTTATCGGTATACTTAATTCAATAAAAGCGAATTATATTATATCTTGATAATTACTATAGTAATGTAAAGATAGGTGTATGATAAAAGTGAATACTACAACGTCGAACAAGCTATTAGATACTTAAACGTTAAGACAGTAAATAGAGAAAGGCACACATTTGATAAAATACAGACCTATAACAAAACGGAAAATGGAACTTTAATTCTGTACCACTGATTTTAAGGCTGTCAATAAATCACGCAACATTTTAACAAACAGCACTCTTTCAGATTTGTTAAAATATAGGTATTTATTCAGAAGGGCTTTGCGTGTTTTTACCCGACTGCGTGACACAAAGATGGATAGGATAATAATGACGATTTTTTAATAACCTCTCAACGTCTTATCAATATTTGTTTATAAAAAATTAAAATCCCACATTTCGTACGGAATAACTTTACTGATTAGCAATAAAATTGTTAATAGTATGTATTTTAAAAACAATATAAAAGTGCGAATAGCCTAAGTTATTATTAACGCTAAATTTTCTCCGGCCAAAGAAAATAATGATCTTGCGAACGATTCAAATAGTCTGTCACGTCTCAATGGCATAGTTGGAATAATGATCGACCTTGAACTTGAATTTATAACGACAAACCACAATACTATCACAGATAAAAACGGTTATTGCTATCATTACAGCGTGAGCCTCTGGAAAGCAGAGCCGCTCTATTACATTGTGACTGATGATTACAACATGAACACTTCGTCATTTCCGATATATTAATAATAATAAATGGAAATAACGCAGTTTACTTAATAAATGAATAAATAATACTTAATGATTACCTCTGCCAGGGCTAACATTCTTAGCTTATGTATTTTGGCCGCTTTGCTCTCCAGTGAACCGTCTGTTTTGTGTAGGTAAGTTTCACAGAATTCTCTCGACGACATAGGAAAAAAATCTATTGTTAACACACAAACCTACTTAAACCTTTTTACATGAGCACGATTAATTTTTTGTACTTACCAGTTTATCCAGCAAATAAACCTTTTTGTACGATACATATTGTACACGTTTTTTTGTTTAAAAAATTTGGTAATTTCACCAAATAAATGTTGTTTATACGGCATAGAAGACTTAAAGGGACCCATCTATAATATAGTATATTAACTTACTTAATTTTTTAAGTTATTTTTATATATTATTTTATTAACATTTTTATAACATAATAAAACACTAGAAACTTATAAATAAAATTTTGTCCTAAGTCGTAGTCGCTCGTAGTCGCTCGATAGGGCCCAGAAGGCTGGGCACTTAATTTTTTGAATTCCAATACTCATCAATAGAAATTAGTGATCGTAATTTTTTAAGAAATGTTATTACAATGATAAATTAGTAATAATGTAGATTGGAGACTTCTACTACTAAAATGTAAAATCATCGAATTAAACTGTTGTGAGACATACATACTAACATTGAATAATTTTACGGTTTAGACCCAGTTGTTTAGTCACTCGCGCAACAAGTGAGCCTTGTAATAACTATCATTTTATTTACAATGATAGTACAAGGCGGCTTTTTAGAACGCTTCTCAATCCCGGGATCACTACAATAATCCTAAATCAATAAATCCAATATCAGCAGATTTTCTTTACAAATGGGTCCCTTTTATATATGTACCGTAAAATGGGGTGACTTGGGTGAAATTTGACTTTCAAACCTCGATAAAATTTTATTTTTACGTGTGAAAACTGAATGGTGTATATAATAAGTGGTTCGGACGTTTGTATTTGAGTTTGTATTTTATTTTGGGTAGTTCCATTTCATAACTTTGACGATAAAGAGGAAAACCCACCTCACCCCGTAGGGCCTCGTATTTGGGGTGAGAGGGTTTTTCATACAAAGGTGATTTTGGAAGATTGTTGGATCGATTTTTTTTATTATGCGTATTACTGTAGCCCCATTTTAAATCGGAATACATTATTTTTGTAGCAGCAGCCTTTAAATCCCTTCTCAGCCCCCTCTCAAACCTTCTCTCCCCATTCATAACCCAACTCTCCCCGCGAAACCTACTCACCCCGTTTTACGGTATGCCTAAACAACATTCTTAATCTTTTTAATGTTAATAGTACCTACGTTGAAATCTAAGATATCTAACATTCTACAAGGAAGACCGTCCAAGTTATTTTTTTATCTGCGTAAAATGAATGGATTAAACGTAAAAATGTAAACATCAATCCTGTGTGTAAATCATTGTTTAATAATTTACATTTGCCTAACCTAAGTGTCCTATTTTCTGTAAATATTCTCTTTAGACTATTGATATTTTTATTTGACTAATTTTAACGCCCTACAAAAATGATATTTAATCATGGCGATATGGCTCTTGCCCTCAATTTTAGGTTTAAAAAAGTTATTGTTTTTAATAATTATTAGTTTTAAAAAGTTTATGTTTTTGTTAGTTTTCTTTTTGTTAGTTATTGTTTGATTACTTTAATTTAAGCGAAGACAATTGTAAAACATGGAATGTGGAAAACAACAGATATAACTATTTATCCCATAAATATAGTTGATTCCGGAATATTATAAAATTTACCTAATCGAGGACTTACTTACTTAGAAAGTAGTAAAATTATCTATTTATTTAGAACATCGCTAGCTATCTCAACATTTTAACCAACAAAGTCGCTTTAACATCGACAGACATAAACTGTCATCTTATCAAAATTACTGAATAAGCTCTGAATCTTAAATTTTTGCATTGTGTTACATGTCCAAAACGTAGGTACATTTCCGACATAACATTGATGATATCGTACACACGTGAAATTAAACTAAAAACAATACAAACGGATTTTAATTATTTTATGATAAGCAACATTATTAACTTATTACAGTTTACATTTCATGGAATATGTCATGTATTCCGTTAATCATAAATAATTTATCTACAATAGTATTGTTAATCATAAAATAAATTAGCAACAAAACAGAAAAAAATATTTGTCGCGATATTACTATTTCATACAATTTTATTTTAAATGCATATGAAATTTCTTATTTAGCTGAATGTTGGTATTTATTAATCACTATAATCTGGCTTGAGCCTTGAGGAGAACAGTTCCATCAACCCGCTGCTAAAATGCCGCTCACTAATACAATCGAAGTTTTACGCTCTCATTTCAAGGACAAGCTCAAATTTCTTGAAACTTGGCTTGAACATAGAGATATAGAGCTAGTAGAAGTTTTGCATGTAAAACTCGTCACGTAATTTTTACTAAATGTAGGTAGGTATACCTATGAAATACTTAAAGTGCAAAATTATTTGAGCATTGGAGATCACCAAATGAAGTTATATATCTGATCAGGTCAAACTGAATTGTTTCTTTTATGACGTTTACATTGTATGCTAGAAATAGGTGAGTAGGTAACTAATCAAACGACTTGCTTACAATTATTATAAGTCAATACAAAAAAATTGAAGGTCATGCTCATGAAACCCGTGAGTAAAACGTTGATTATGTTATTTATTTATTAATATCGGTTTAGCGATAGGTAATTATTTAAAGTACCATATTCATTTCCAGTAACGTTGGCGACACAGTACTTGTACTTACCTATCTAATTATACATACGTATAATCGTATTTAACCGTATTTTTATTTTCAGCTACATCTAGCCTTTTGACTGAAATTTAAAACGTTGTTCTGTTTAAAATCTAGTCGTACCTACACTGCCGTTCTGTAACCAGAATTCACAACTCGAATAAGCTCAATCCTCCCGTCCTCTGCTAATACTAAACCTACGATGGAACTTGAACCCTTTTTTCTTTTCCTTTTCTTCGGGTTTACCTTCCATAATATTATCGGCACTTTTAGCGACTTGGACACTCTTTCTTCTATTCTTCATAGACTTTACGAGTTTGTAAAACTTCCCCTTCTTTTTAGTCGGGTCTTGGTTCAAGTCTGCTGGCTCTTCTTCCACCTCGACGCTGAATTCTGATGATATGTCTCCCAAGTCTTCGATACTCTGACTTTCTATCTGTTTCTGTGGCACCTCTAGTTTGGCTTTTGAAGTCTCTGGTTTAGGCTCCTGAGCAGGTGGCACCGGTGCGTCAGGATCGACACACTGAAATAAACAATAATACTTACTTTATGTATGGATCTTCGCAATTGCAGATATGGAAGGTGAGAAAATAATATGTACAAATAAACCTCATTGGGTAGCAATGGTAACATTGAGAATGTTTTTTTATCGCCTCCTTCCAGCTATGGTACCTACCGGATGCATTTACTGAATCTACCGAGGCGCCAACTCTGTATGATGGTAGGTATGTAGTCTATTGTGGACACTCACGTCTTCCAGCTTAATTCTGTAGGCAGGGACCTGCTCCGGGTGGCGCCAGGGCTTGTGGTGGGGGTAGTCGGTGAGCGCCTTCCAGCCGGGGTAGCGCCGTGCCGCCGCGTGCAGCTGCTGTACCAACCGAGGTGCGAGCTGAGCCGTCACCCTGTACGACCACAATTTACCATAAAATAGGCGGTTCCGTAGGCGATACAACAACAGTCCGTATGCACATATCAATTAGTGTTACCGAAGTATACGTACCCTGTATGAATTTAAGTACCTACTAGTAAGTGCAATTTGAACATCACCAATGTTTACAAAAATATATTATGTCATCACACCTGCGAGGAAGTAGGTAGGTCTGTATAGTTAGTATAAAAAAATTTACCCTCCCATAGAACATGGACCAGCCAAAATGTAAGAAACAGCAACATTTTTTTTCGCGGGTTCGAGTTTTGTCCTATAAAATAAGTTGCTCAGTATAATCCCAAAAGCTCCCTGGCAACGGGAACGCATTTATTTACATTTACACTTTAACTCACTCAGAAAATTTAATTCAAAGCGGGTTTTTTTAGGATTTAGAGTTATTACTGTAACAACTATAATAGCGGAGTCAGTTATGAAGTTGACCCAAAAATTTTTTATTAAGCTATGAGCTTCATCACATATGATCTTTGAGTAATTCTAAGCATTTCAATCCTGGGAGGCAATAAGGGGAGGGGGGGTACAAAAATGGCCGCCACCCGTCATCATTCAAAAAAATCTGTTCTGCTCCTGGTGGCTACTAGGGCAAGTTTAGTATCGTTTTCGTATAAACCGGAGACGTAGAATTCATTGCTGATATTTGTTTTTTTCAGCTTCATAGTAATTTTACAAGAAAAACGTAAAAAGGTGAAAATTTAGGATGGAGGTTTTTGCTTTGAGAGCTAATAACTTTTGTATAGTGGCCAAAAATATCATATAAAAAATACTATAATAAAGCGTAATTCATGCAGATTCTAAACATATACACGTTGAGTAATATCCTACTGCAAAAAGATGGTGAAAAAATTATTAAATGACCGCAGCGCGGGTAGTTGGACTTTCGTTTATCTTGCGGACCGTCGTTTATCTTACAAAATGATCGAGTACGAGTATCTACGTAGGAATGCTTACTTTGCTAGATTTTATGATGACGAATAAAATACTTCCATCCAGACATAATTCATCATACAGACATAATTTTATGCACTTTAATTTTAATGCACTTGCAACGATTTGAGTGGGGCCTAGCGTTATTTGACCGGTGTTTTCTGTAAGTAGGAGGTAAGTATGTACTTCCCCGGTTGGGCTCTGCTCGGATAGATCTGGAATGACATCCGTTGTGCTGTGCCCTACCACACAAAGCGAGATGACATTCACAGTGCCCATACCTCTCTTTTGAACGTAGTTTAAGGATATACCCGGGTCCAAAATTGGGTCCGAGAAATAACTATTATAAATGAAATTATTCTAATAAAATAGCGCTCTTATTTTTGCTGATAATATTAAAACACTATTTATGAGAGAAATTGTACTACTTAGGAAGAGGCAAAATATTTATTTTCACGATAATTTTCATGCTATAACTCACTAATTAATAATTTTAACTCACTAATTAGTAATTTTATAGGTACTTACTTGTTGTTTTTAATAAATAACTTCAACCTGCACATAACATTCATTTGGATTTGATTTGGTTTGATTTTGTTTGATATTTTACATTTAATATTTGCTTCAGGTTGGTGTGGTGAAAAATTCTGTGTTTCACTCGGCGGCAAATTTTGTTTAACCCTCGTTCTTTGAAACCCTTACAACGCTCAAGATTCCATTTTTCGAACCACTCACTACGGTCGTGGTTCAATTTTGAAATCTTTCGCTTGATCGGATATCAATATTAGCACGAGCGGTTAAACAACAACTTTGCCCCCTTGTAAAACAAATAACTATTATGCGGAGAGCTTACATTTAGAAATCATAACAGCTATGTATATTTGTCATACTAATATAGGTTATGCAATTATGACTTGGTGACAAATCAACGAAACCCCGCCTCGCGGGGCTTCTATTTTCTGCTCTGAGGGATAAAAGGTAACTAACGAACCTCCTGAAATTGCGGTTGTACATGATCTTATTTGTTAAGCGAGCCGCCCTCCTCTTTAGACATGGGGATACCTGTGTGTATTTTTTTAACCTATACCAGAATTATGTCTGTGTACTGGAAACTGCGGACATTAAATATACAGAAAGCATTTTATTCGTCATCATAAAATCTAGCAAAGTAAGCATAGTTACCTACGTAGATACTCGTACTCGACCATTTTGTAAGATAAAAACGCCGCCTAGCGAGAGTCCAACTACCCGCGCTGCGGTCATTTAATAATTTTTTCACCATCTTTTTGCAGTAGGATATTACTAAACATGTATATGTTTAGAAGCTGCATGAATTGCGCTTTATTATAGTATTTTTTGTATGATACTTTTGGCCACTATACAGAAGTTATTAGCTCTCAAAGCAAAAACCTCCATCCCAAATTTTTATCTTTTTACGTTTTTCTTGCAAAATTACTATGAAACTGAAAAAAACAAATATCAGCAATGAATTCCACGTCTTCGGTTTATACGAAAATGATACCAAACTTGCCCTAGTAGCCACCAAGACCAGAACAGATTTTTTTGAATGATGACGGGTGGCGGCCATCTTTGTACTCCGCCCTCCTCGACTAGACGCACGCTTCTTATCGCCTCCGAGGCTAGAAATGCTTAGAATTACTCAGAGATCATATGTGATGAAGCTCATAGCTTAATAAAACATTTTTGGGTCATATATGGCAGCGATCCGTAACTGACTCCAGTATAACTTTACAATACGACATGCGGACATAGCACGGCACCTAGCTATAAACTTTGAGCAACGAGTTTTTGTTGTAACAAGTGGTGGCTGTGGGTGTAGAACAAACTTCAGGCGCCAAATATTTACGTTCGAGGTTCTGGTTTTGCTTGCGCAAACACAATATCTCTTTGTCGCACGGTTTATATTCTCTCAGTTCCATTCTGAATAAATCGGGAAAACGGTTTAGCTGTCTTCAATCTCTGTTAGTCCTATGTACATAACTATAGGTACTACCTACCTACCAATTAGATTTTTTTGTGCCGCGCTGTATTTACATTATTATTGCTAGGATAATAATTAATGTAATATCTTAATACGAAAATTTTTGACGCTTAATTAGGCCGAAACGAACCATCAATTTAACACCAAAGGATCACGCGCGAGTGATAACTTAATGACATGACGTTATTAACACATTCAACACCAAGAACCCGACTGTCGGGTACACTGTTCGTAGCGACTACGCGCTACATACGACGAAACCGTGGCTACGCGCTACGAGCGTAACCCGTAGCACTTAGTGGTATTGAATGTGTGATATCAAAATGTACGTCCAAATTGGCCTTCTTGGTAATAATTTACTGAACCATCAATAGCCAACTAGCCATATTTGGCCAAACTTTACTTGCCTGTTGACAAGCCAGGCGGGCAGCGCTCCGCGTGGGTCGGAGCGCGACACGTAGCCCAGCCAGCTGCCGCCGGTGCCGGGCCGGCTTCGCACCACGAACCCGGTGAGGAGAGACAGGGCCCTGGAAACAAAAACAATCTAGTATTGGCCTACTATTGCTAAAGCGAGATAGACGAACATCCAAATTTTCATATATGTTTCATAGCGCGATAAATAAGCGCAAGGAAATGCAAGGGGAGTTCGCGCGGGTAGATCATAGCTCATAGCTATATCAAATTAGATAGGTACCTACATCTAAAGCCTATTTTTTTGTTCCGTAGACTAAAATGACATTTCCTAGTAATGAACATAAAATGTCATTTCATAGTATGAAATGTCATTTTAGTCTAGTCGAATAAAAAAATAGGCTTTAGTATGACATAATCCGAATTTGTGTAGGTAACCGATGCAAAAAAGACATAGTTACCTACCTACATATCTTTCTAATATACGACTAAATGTAATACGTTAATAGTATTGTACCTAAGTATGAAGATAAGACAATATTAAGTATACGTACACACCAACGGGACCCGGGTATGTCCTTAAACTACGTTCAAGACCACCGGTGGACGGGCAGCAGCGTCCCTCAAATTCGGTGTACTCGACTGCGATCGCCAACCCGCCTGCCAAGCGTGGCGATTATGGCATTCACCCCTCATAACAAGGGGGAGGCCTATGTTCAGCAGTGGACATCTTATGGCTGAGATGATAATGATAATGACACACCATTTTGTTACGGTCAAAGTTTAAGTGAAGTAGGTACAGTCAGCAGCAGAAGTTGCTAAGCGGGCCAGGTGTTCAAAATGATCTTGACGCGACTTTATTGCTAAGAAAATAAGAGCGTGTCAAGGTAATTTTGAACACCTGTCCCGCTTAGCTACTTCTGCGGCTGAATGTACATAGGTTAATACTGAATGTACATTAACGTACGCTCATGAGCCATGAAAACCAATATTGAGTTTGTATAGAGATCTCTATATGTAACCCATTTTCATTGCTCTTAAGTATAAATTACTTAAAGATTTTTCTCGTCAAAACCTACGCAGTCTCAGAGGCCTTTGAGATTTAGCAGCCTCAATTCAATCAAGTCGGTAGCAACAGTACCTATACCTAATAGGAAGACTTAACGTAGATGAAATCCATCAAAGGCACACCCGTGGGACTGGCATGTTTCGCATAATACTTTCTCTAGGCACACCTTTTTTTTTTCACCACACCAGCTCGGTGATTCTTAAAAACAGCGGGAAAACTCATTTTTTATCCTCATGAGTGCAAATTATGTTTAAAATTCTGACATGACTGACATTTATTTATTTATTTAAAACTTTATTGCACAAAAGAATAACTTAATGTACAAAAGGCGAACTTAATGCCATGAGGCATTCTCTACCAGTCAACCTTAAGGCCAAGCAGAAAATATTGTAGGCGGTGCATTAGAAAACCAATAGAGAACTTATCTAGAAACAAAATATATACAATGTACATACATACATATATCACACGATTCTTTAATAAATACAGACATTGATTTACAGAGATCGGATTCTTGGCATCAACTGGCAGTACTTATAGGTAATTTGTACAGAGGGTGCGCCAACTTAAGTACCCTCGTCGCCATACTAATTGTACAGAAAAGTAGTACGCGTACTTAAATAAATAAACACAGATTGATGTTACCTACCTGGGCTAAAAGCATAATAATATATAGTCATATTTTCAGATAGAAATATAGAAACAAGTTTTTTAAAGTCAGAACAGAAATTTGAATCTAAAGTAACTTATGTCTGAAATTGTGCTATATTTCATCTCGAGCTTTCCATCAGATGCGGAATTATCGCACGAGGTAGGTAGGCGCGTCCAATCAACGCGTACGTCTAAATTGCAAGTTAGATTTTGTTCAAGAAGGGCATGTTCTACGTAGGTATCCTTACATCGTATCTATGAACACTGAGATTGAACGTTATAAAGTCCTAAAAAATACTTCAAACTACCTAAACACTATTTAATACCTTTGTGGATATCGAAGGAATATCTAAAACTACTCTCCCATATAAACCGGCTAATAGAATAAAAAGATTGTCTAAAATGTGAACGAGTTCTTTTTATATTTAATTAATTATAAACGCAACGAGCTAGCAACAACAAGGATATCTGATTGTTTTCAATATGTACCTGCAAATCTAATTAAATCTTATTTGAAAACGAAAATTCACTCGTTTTCAATTTACATACCCGTGATAAATCTCAAGCTCATTCAGAGTGATTAGAGACATTACGCCAGCTATTTTGACTTGGCGTTCTAAATGAGACACTTGGCGCTCCACTTTTGTTTTTCATTTGAGTCGTTTCTAAATTCTACTCTCGAACTCTCGGTACGCGGTATTAGCAGAAATCGTTTAGAAACCATTGAAGGATAAGAAACAGAATAGGGGGCGATAAGATCGTTGGATTTTTTCAGTGAGGAATCAGCTCTTCATAGATGTCAAATAGGTACTTATACTAAAGAAAAATTGACCAAACTCTCCAGTGACAGAGACCAGGATGTTTAAATTACTCATTAAACATAAATATTTAAAAATTAATATTTCATTGGCCGAGATGTGTCGATCGTTTGTTTTGTGCCAGTTTGTGAAAAATCGATTATACGATTTTTTCTTAGAAATAGAACATCGCTAGATCGATTTTTTAAATCATCACGAGTCGTCATATGGGGCATTATCTATGAAAAGGGACCTTATTGTTTACGGCGCTTACACCGCACAGCGTCGCGCAGCATTGTATTTAAAACGGAGCATCGTTAATAATGGCCCCTTTTCAAAGATACCGTCACACATTATAAATTCCATCAAATTTGTTAAAACCTCGTTTAAGAGTTTACTATATGTACTTACTTACTTAATTGTTTATATGTTTAGTTAAACAATTAACTATATGTTTACTTAAGCACATATACTTACACCGATAGGTATAACGAGGTACTTAATCAACTTTAAAACATGTTTCGCCAATTTTCCTCGTAGATACAAGCCATTATTTATATATTCAAACAAACATCGATGAAATAAGAGTACCTAGCCAACCTACTACTAAAATACGAAATTAAACTAGCAATATAGGTATCATTTTAGTGTTTGCGAGGTCGCTGCGGATTGACGCACACGATATCTTATCAGCGGACAAATATACTAATGACCGGGCAGGCGTCGAGTGGAATAAATCAGAGATTACCCCGGACCGGACCCGTTTACTGCAGGAGGTGCTGTTATATAGCCATTGAAACGAGTCGCGTTCGGACATTTAAGTAAGAATTCATCTGTAATATACTTAATTCACCTAAACTCTTCTCATCCTTGCCGTATCCGGCAATGGCGACTCCATCAACAGTTCTTATCCGGATTATGAAATGCCTTAATGTGGCTCGCAAAACCAAACTTTGTCTTGAAGATGCGGACACACGATGCCCAATGGAGTTGTCTAGTTGAGTTGCGGGTTTACGTGTGGTAGGGCTTAGGTCGCGTCTTGCGGGTATGACGCTTAGCATCTTCCAGACGCTGCTGCTCAACCTAAACTCTTATACAGATACAGAACTCTTTATTAAAAATTGTAATTAATTACCTTAGCATGTTTAGATATCACGTACGCATCATGCACGTAAAAACAGGTGTAACATCAGCATCACGACACAGTCCGTACCACTTAGCGTAGCGAGTCCGGAACGGAACGGAAATTGGTGCAAGTTCCGGAGCCCGGACGCTCGTTGCGATGCATCTGATGCATGTAACGTGTCGTTGCAAGCTGTTGAATATGTTCATTCTAGCGTAGCATAGATACGGGGGCATAGTGACACTGTCACGGGCTGATTCGCACTTTAAGATACGTCAAAATTTTGCTAAAGATACGACATAGATCATAGTTCTTCAAACAAAAACGTCTTTTGTAAAGACGCCTGTTACTGTTGTATTTAGAAAGTTTTCGAGTGAGTCCATAAAATTCGTTTGTGTAAAATATATTTTAGAGAAAATCAATCGGTTTGCTTATAAAATGGTTATTTTAAATTACGACGGTGATGGGCGCCAAATTTGACAACCCCGTTTGACAATCCAATCTTAAGTATTATGGAATAATATTAACATCAATAAATTGCTCTGATAAATAGATTAATAATTATGTATAACTATTCATAAGTGCTTGTTCCTAGGCCTGCATGAATAAAGTATATTTTGACTTTGAATAGGCGCCTTTACCTTATTTAAATACATGAAGTCGTACTGTCATCCGTCAATACATCAATTAAGAACGCTTTTGTTTTGCTTGATATTCATCACACACTTCTCCCATCTGGTCTCACAAAATATATGTAAAAAAAATCGAAGTTTCATTTCGATAGGATACAATCTCTTTTATCCATTTTTAGGGTTCCGTAGCCAAATGGCAAAAAAACGGAACCCTTATAGATTCGTCATGTCTGTCTGTCTGTCTGTCTGTCCGTCCGTATGTCACAGCCACTTTTTTCCGAAAGTATAAGCACTATACTGTTGAAACTTGGTGAGTAGATGTATTCTGTGAACCGCATTAAGATTTTCATACAAAAATAGAAAAAAAACAATAAATTTTTAGGGTTCCCCATACATAGAACTGAAACCCAAAAATTTTTTTTTCATCAAACCCATACGTGTGGGTTATCTATGGATAGGTCTTTAAAAATGATATTGAGGTTTCTATTATCATTTTCTTCTAAACTGAATAGTTTGCGCGAGAGACACTTCCAAAGTGGTAAAATGTGTGTCCCCCCCCCCCCTGTAACTTCTAAAATAAGAGAATGATAAACCTAAAAAAAATATATGATGTACATTACCATGCAAACTTCCACCGAAAATTGGTTTGAACAAGATTTGGTAAGTAGTTTTTTTTAATACGTCATAAACCGTAAACCCCAATTTTATTTTGTTACTTGCTGTTACGGAACCCTTCATGGGCGAGTCCGACTCGCACTTGGCCGCTTTTACTAACTTAATTAATGAAAACAAACCTCTTTTATAACAAAAACAAATATTATTTCAGTCCCATAAACAATTCAAATCATCTCAATGCTCGCAAAACCGGGTTATCAACTCGTAATTCGATTTAATTCATGACTTCCCACTCCTCAATTGCCTAATAACTCATCCGAAAGTCCTCCGAAAGAACCTCCCTTCATAAGTAATAACAGATTTATCCAAACAGGGCTCGTCTCGTCATATAGGTAGGTATATTTAAGAACTTAACACACAAAGAAATGTTAAAATACTTAGCGTACTTTCAACCTAAACAGACCAAAAATTAAAACGAAATTAATAAACTTTATATGATGCTAACTAATATAGTAAGTATAGTGGTAAAGTTATTTTTATTATTTATCAATTCAGCTTAGTTATAGAATCGAAGTCACGTAAGTATGCTAGCTTTCAGAAATAGGTAGGTCAAGCTTAGTTTGCTGGACTGTATTATAACTTTATGAGACAGATACCAACCAAAATAGGTGAAACTAAAAAGCTTATAATAAGATAACAGAAAGAGGAAAAATTAGTGCATTTGTAAATAGGTACCGACTGTGAAAGTGTGTGCGTATTTAGTTAACAGATAGTCACCAGGGAAATAATATAAAAAGTTACACCATAAACCATAACTACTACGCTTATGTTGGCCACGCCATTCTGCGAAGGGCAAAAGGCATTTTTTAATCCGCGCAGTCATTCTTCTAACTTCTAACCAATATGGATTACAGATTACAATTTAGATTTCCCGACTCTAGGCCTCGTTTCCCTCATACCTACCAACAAGCGGCGTGGCCGATATATGTATAAATATAATGTTACCTATATAGGTATATCTGAACCTTGACCAGCGGATGGTAGCATACATTGGGGGCATAGCGAAGATGACAATCGTCGATAGGAAAAGCCAGTTGGGTACTTTCCTCTACCTACTTAAAATAAATTATTTCACACTGCACGAAAACACCAGATAATTATTAGAAAAACATAGATAGCAATAAGTATTAGCAATTATTTTTAACCCCAATTTATATTTAATAAATCGGATTTTAATAAAAAAAGTAGGTGAGTTGACCGTTTTGAAATGACGTAATTTATGAACAACCCCTTAGTTCTAGTTCTTCCCTCAGAAACAGTGTTGTAAATAACGCTTATTTTTAGGCTTAAAGACTCGAGCCTTCAAGACTCGTAAGTCTGGAAGACTCTACTATATCTGTGAATTGTATTTATTTATTTTACGCGTATGGATGTAAGGAATCGTCTTTGCCGTCTTTGAGGCGTTAAGACTCGAGAGTCTTATTAAGGGTTCGAGTTTTTAAGCCTCGAAATGAGCGTTATTCACAACACTACTCAGCAAGCATCGTGCTTAAAAAATCAAGAGACTGTGTATAGAATAGAAGTAGCATGTAATCTTCCAATAGCTCACCTGACATATCCTTTCCTGGGTGGGTAGTCCTTGTGGAAGACCGAGTGATTGAGAATCAGCTTCTCCTCGCCCGTGTCCAGCCAAGAGCGCTGCAGCACGAAGTCGCGGTTCTTGAGCGGCGCCGGGCATGACACTATAACAATTAAGGATAACTCACGTTAGACCGGCTGCCGTATTCGAACTTCAAGATATTCACAAGAGACGACACGTTCTAGATCCATTCTAGATACGTTATAGTTTAGATATCAACTAGTTCTCTTTTGCAGCGCAATTCGGTCAACTAATGTCACTTTTACGTTAGATAGAGTAAGATATCTATAAGATGTGAATTAGATCTCTAAGTCATATCCTGTGGAAATTGTTCAAGAGTATCTCCAGAATCGCGCAAATGTCAAATTTGACAGGTTAGATCTTAAACATATCGTTATCGTATCTTGGTGATGTCTTAAAGATGTCTAATAGATGTCTATTTCATAATCCGAATCGGGCCCCGGGCCGTGTAGTTCTCTATGGAAATTATCACGTGATCGCTTGTCGTGTCATAGAAAAGTAAGCGCCGGAAGCTCCGGCCCGGACACTGCCCGGTCTAACGTGAATCATCCTTTAAGTACTATTTATTAGTATTGAATTTAAAGATATGATAACATTTATTGAGTTAGACCAAGATTAGTCTGCAACACAAAAATACTATCCGCTATACTGCTCCACTAGGTACCTATAACAGCCGTAAGTTTAGTGTCATTTGAAAAAAGTCTTGTTTGAGCGTTTTTTTTTGTTTTTTGCCTTTTTATAATATACTGTGACCTTTTTTGTCACTTTTGTGTTATTTCTACTCAGAATCACGAGCTCTTTCGTTCCTAATGGGATAAAAAAATATCCCAGAGCTTTTTTCCTATTGTGTTTTACCATTTCCTCAGAATATAATTTGTATGGCCACATAGTTTGAAACTGTGTATGGATATTTTAGGACACTCCTATAAGTATGAAAAGGGCTCGCGATCCTGACTAGAAATAACACAAAAGTGTCAAAAACGGTCACAATATAAATGGCAAATACAAAAGAAACGCTCGTTTACCATATACTGGCTCAATAAATTGCATGTTAATCCAGATTTTCTAATCAACTTCCGGTTGTCGTGAGCGGCAAGGCTGTATGTACTTATACGTGTCAGGGGATCACTCCGGTACTAATCCTACCCGCCAATAAATGTTTTCATTTTATTAATTTTGAACATTTGGTAACCACTTATTTATACTGCCTATACCTATAAACAGAGTTTACTCGTAGAAACTAGAGGCGGACTTGAAGTCCCCCAATTAAATAAGTCAGTCGATAAACGTACAACCCAAATAACTGACGTAAGAAGATAACTAACTGCCGTATTCGAACTTCAAGATATTCACAAGAGACGACACGTACTAGATCCATTCTAGATACGTTATAGTTTAGATATCAACTATACTGGGTCAAGCAAATCTTGTCAGTAGCAAACGGCGGCAAATTTGAAAAATCGCGGGTTAGCAACACTGTGTTCGAATAATTCGAAAATCGCGTGTCATCTGTGCTTTATCTGTGGAATGTGGATCGCGAATGACAGCCATCATCTTTGTTTACATTCTGAATCGATTCTATTTCAAGAGATATTTCTGCTGTGTCACCATTAAATACCAATATATTAAATAAGATTGTGCTTAATCAAAGCTAAGATGCCTACAATGCCTACGGTGGCAACTGAGAAATCTAATAAAATATTAAAATCCAGTAGTAGGACATCTACCTGCTGAAGCAATGATTTTATTCATACATTCTTGTTTAACGGCATAGTCCACATCTAATTTTATTTTGAGATCTTCAAATTAGTTAATCATTATTATCAACATCACACACCGCTTTTAAATTGTTCGTCCATACCTATTAATAACAATTTCAAACATTTTCAATAGAGAATCCGCGAGTGACAATTTGAATTGACGTGCGCGCTCAGCGGAAAAAAAGTTTAGGTTCGATGTACATTGTACATTGCTGCTTTTCTTAGCGCAATACTACTCTTTGAGTGTTGCCCTACTTTAGTTTGCTTTACATTGCTACTGACAAGATTTGCTTGACGCACTTATAGTTCTCTTTTACAGCGCAATTCGGCCAACCAATGTCACTTTTACGTTAGATAGGATAAGATATCTATTAGATGTGAATTGGATCTCTAAGTCATATCCTGTGGAAATCGTTCAAGAGTATCTCCAGAATCGCGCAAATGTCAAATTTGACAGGTTAGATCTTAAACATATCGTTATCGTATCTTGGTGATGTCTAAAAGATGTCTAATAGATGTCTATTTCAAAATCCGAATCGGGCCCTATGTAAG
This sequence comes from Cydia fagiglandana, assembly GCF_963556715.1. Taxonomy (NCBI): domain Eukaryota; kingdom Metazoa; phylum Arthropoda; class Insecta; order Lepidoptera; family Tortricidae; genus Cydia; species Cydia fagiglandana. The sequence continues at coordinate 15,470,668 of NC_085932.1, read as the reverse complement.
GTAAGGTGGGGTAAGTCTATCACCAGGATAAGAATATCACTTGTATGGAATCCTCATACTGTGACTTGTACTTCTCCCGAGCAAAATAAACTATGAGTCTTACTTGCCCCACTTTACCAGTACTTTAATTATAATGGAATTTGAGTTCTGTTTTACCGTAACAAATAAAACGTACTCACTTAATAAAACAGACAGCGCGTTTGTGTGAAGGGTTTGATTAATTAAAGGCCGATGAACACAGCCGAACAATTTGATTCAGTCTCCGAGATATTTCGCCAGCCAGTTGCGATAGAGATCTACTTTCTTTTGTAAGTATAAATCACAGACAAAACATCCTCCAGACTGAGCATAGTCGCGCTACCCCCTCTGCCACGCATACGGTTATTTTACTCCATCTTCGAGTCGAAAGTGACTTTGTGTGACGTCCGTGTCTTTGAATGGACCAATCAGGCACGGGATTTCACTCACCTCGTCCCGCGCACCCCCGCATTTTTGGCATTATCGGTTGCATGAAATAATTGCTCAAAACTCGGTCTAGAGGATTCCTAGTCTATAGTATAAATAGATAAACCTAACCGACAACGGAACCAAATGTACTTAGCTATTAGATTGATTAGATTATCAGACATTTCTCGTCGTTTTTCTTCATTTATCTAATCTGATGCGATTTAGAATAAGAGTAAAATACTCAAAATTATTTATTAAAAACTTATGATGATAATAATATTAATAATCATTGTATCCCGCGTATTACACTGCAAAACTAATTTCGTAGCGCTTCATCGTAGCCGTAGCGTAGCCAATAGATGACAGTTTGAGTTGAAACCTCGTACGAGTAGTAACGATATATTATCGGAATATAACTTCATGACACGGTTAAATAGCTAAAAATGAAAACAAAAAAAGTCGATCAGCGTAGATATAAAACATATCTCAAAGTTTCCGTAATCTGTGTATCTACGTATTTATTAGATACACTGTCGTATTCGAACTTCAAGATATTCACAAGAAACGACACGTACTAGATCCATTCTAGATACGTTATAGTTTAGATATCAACTAGTTCTCTTTTGCAGAGCAATTCGGGCAACCAATGTCACTTTTACGTTAGATAGGGTAAGATATCTATTAGATGTGAATTAGATCTCTAAGTCATATCCTGTGGAAATCGTTCAAGAGTATCTCCAGAATCGCGCAAATGTCAAATTTGACAGGTTAGATCTTTAACATATCGTTATCGTATCTTGGTGATGTCTAAAAGATGTCTAATAGAAGTCTATTTCATAATCCGAATCGGGCCGACAGTATGGCGACCCATGCGGTCAGTGCGGAGCGATAATTAATCAACATCGCCGGTAAGGGCCTCGCCACAAGCTTGTGGTTGCCCTAATCTACGCTGAACCGAATAAACACTATCGACAACCGGGTATTTTATCTAACGCTCAAATTGAATGAGGATTGAGCGGGTAACGTTTCTCACTCCGGCTAACGCGTGACCAATTTAGTAGAATGTGGTGGAGGATATTGCGAATCCAGTACGTGTTTAATTTTGGTGCAAGTAGAGTATTTCGCTCTTTCACTATTATTTAACACATTCACTGCCGGCGACCCGCTAGGTGGGGTTCTTTGTTCGTAGCCGCTTCTCGTGTTATCGGCTACGCTCGTAGCGCGTAGCTCGCGCTGGCGCTGAATGTGTTAAGTTTTCATTCTAAATTCTAATAGCAGTTTGATTAAGATCTATGATTATTAATTAACACTAGAGCTACGTATATTAAGAGGGGGATAATCTAAAATTGAACTTTAACGCAGAATTTTATATTGAATTTAAACCCGTTTAAGGATTTTAAATGCCATTAAAAATTTACATGGAAACTAGGGCAGACTCCAACCAAAACCTTAAAAGGTTAATGTTGGCTCGATCTCGATGTCTAATGGCTCCTCTACACGATAGGCCAACGCCGGCCACTCCAAAGGACGGATTTATGCGTTAGAGGGAGCAAGTGATATTGCTATCTCATTCTACCGCATGGCTGCGTCCCTTGGAGCGGCCGGCGTTGGCCCATCGTGTATCCTCTGCATCGCCATAATATTCATTTATATATTAACGACTTCATTTATTATTATCATTACCGTGTATTTCATAGCAGTTTGAAATTGTAGCATACGACTAAAATAGCTAGTGATAAACAGTAATTTATTTTGAAAGTTATTGAAATAAAAGGTAAAAACCCTCTCGGTGGCCATATCTTTCGTCGCATGTTCCGCGCACCTTTTGTTTCCTTCTAATTTTCTGGCTTTACGTCCCCTCTTAAGCTTGTGGTTTTACTATCAAGAGCTTCTCTCTCTCTCTTCAATCGGTCCCTCATTGACTCCGATCATGACTCCGTTTGATTCCGTCAACTAGTTGTCTCCATTGGTCCCGTTCTGCAGCTTGGTGGAGTGCGTCGCTGACAGGTATTTTTAGTTCCTCCGCTATTTGGTCCGACCATCGTTTGGGACTTCTACCCCTAGGCCTTTTTCCCTCTATGAAGAGCTTAAGAGCCCTCTAATCGACCACGCCACGCGATGAATTAGTACGTGAGGTCATCCTATCTCGGAAAATTATGATTGAAATATCTGGCCGGGACTGCCGGGAGCGTTTCTCGGATACAACAATCGATTTTCCGTAAGTATGATGAAAGATCGGCTTCTTAACGCTAATACCAATATCAATGCCAAGTGTTATAGGTACTAGACGTAATAATACCTAAATAAATAAAATAATGAAGAAGTTATGTTAGTTAGTTATTAATATGAAAAATAGAAGAATTTCATTACACTGTTTTTAATTCTCAGTGGCCAAGGGTCTCACAACCTTCTGGATACACCTCGTATCAAACCCTTGATATGTTTAAGCACCGATCAGTGCAAACGAATTAAACCTATTGTATTAAACAATGGATTTAATTTAGTGCGCACTGATCAGTGCTATTACGGTACCGGCCTACATATGCCACATATTTCCCTTTGGCCGGATTGAAGCAAACATTGGTCTGATACGAGTATTCATCAAAATAGCGAACGCAAATGCTGGCTGAGAATCTTGCTGAATCAAATATTTGATGAAATCAACGTTCAGTAACGCGGCATAGTTTCACGGGCTCTTGTTATTCATGGCGCGATCCGGCGTTATCCGACGGTTTCATGACGCATATAGGGGAGAACGGGGTAACTAGTTCACTTTTTTCAGTCCCACTGCTTCGAAAGAAATTACCCATGTATGATTAGAGATTTTGCTTATCGCCAGACTAACAAAATATAACCCTGGTAATAAAAGCTTGTCCATCTACCATAATAGGTCCCTGTTATATGTATAAGTAGTTATATTTATTTATTTGGATATTTAAATCAGGCAACAAGGCCCATATTTACAAAAACCTTACAGACTAACATACATATGTATTTTACTACACATGTATAAACTTACAACTGAACGCTATTTAGTCGACAAAATGGCGACGAAAATGCTGCCATATCCACTATTTTCGCTACATACCAATGACTACAACACCACCAGACCAGAACCGGCTATCTAGTTATTGTTGTGTTCCAAACTTGTACCTGGTAACACAAACCCCGCTTTCCCCTGCCATTATGATTCTTCACACGTTGCGAAGTGTCTGGTTTGCTTTATGCTCACGGAATTCTATTATCACCCTGTATTGTGGTATGTGGTTATGAAGATGAATAATATAATCGTTTTGCTTTGGGATATTATGGTAGATATTTACTAAATTGGTGATGATTAAGCAGCAATCCAGTACGTTATTTTATATTTTAACGTAAAATAATCAGGTTTATATGTCAGTAGGTGAATGGATACATAAATAAGAGTCTCAACTCTAGAGTCTGAAACGAGAGCGTTAATCGATCTTATTGTTTAGGAAATGTTTGTATATGTTTCAATTTAGATAAATTAGATAAAGTAAGTATGTATAATATTAATATCGTTATCTTGTTGCTACTCGTTGGAAAAAGGCATAAACCACATTCAGTCTGAAAAAAACCGCTTAGCAAAGCTTACTTACAAAATAACAACATTTAAAACAAATACTAATAATACCGCGATCTAATACCATTAACAAAAACAATCAACCTTCAAAGGACTTCCAAAGAAACTTGTTAATTCACCTCACAAGGCATAAATAAGAAATATTTCTCTGTCTCGATTTACTGACCCTTTGCCCTTTCACGGTCATCTGCCGAGTGTATTTGAATTGAACTAACTTTTAGAAAGCCACGGTAATGTGCAGAGGTCTCCGTGGACAATAAATTACATTATAAAGGGATGGGGCTCTCTAGGGGGGGGGGGGGTGCCTCTCGCTGGCTCGGCTCGCTTTGTTTTGTGAAGCCTAATTTATAAAACGTAAAAGCCGCCTACGCCTGTGTGCGTATTTCGCCAGTCAGTTCCACCATTCAGCACCATCAAGCATTTATAAATTTAAGTAACCTTTGCCTGGGCCTTCGTCCGCGTATCGTAATCGTTAAACTTAATTATCGATTAATTCCATGATTTTTTTTTTATTTTTTTTTAAACCTTTTCCAAGTTATAAACTGCCCATGTATCCATCTAACAACTAACAATCTAATCTACTTATCAAATATAACATCTAATAAATAACATCTAATCTAACATATAAAACCTAAAGTTCAAGAGTTTTTGTATGTAGGTTTAGGTAGGTAGGGTAGACTAGATACGATTGTAATGTAACAGGGTACGGTTGAAACAGCTCGAATATTTACGAAACCATCTACTGGAAAATGTTGTAGAAAATAATATAAATGATTAACAAATGATTCCATCCGTCTAAAACCATTCGATCTGTTTTTTAACTGAGAAACTCAGATCTTATCATCATAAAACCCTCCTAGACTACAAAACAAGAGGTCGTATAAATAATAATTTTTAAGAAAAAAAAACCGACTTCTTTGGGGGCCGGTGAAAGATTATATTAGATAGTACACTATGTAGAAAAGGAGGTAAAACCACCCATTTTTCTACTAGCATTTCGCTTCTGTAATGGCTCCTCTACAGGATGGGCCAACGCCGGCCACTCCAAGGGACGCAGCCATGCGGTAGAAAGAGATAGCAATATTACTTGCTCCCTCTAACGCATAAATGCGTCCCTTGGAGTGGCCGGCGTTGGCCCATCGTGTAGAGGAGCCATAAGGGTCGTAGTTCTAGCCTAACCTAACCCACTTCTCAGATAGCAGTTCGGTTCTGTGAGGATCGCAGTTCAAACCTAACCTAACCCACTGTTACCGAATTTATTTTAGGGGGGGGGTTATTCTAAAAATTTTAAGGAGAGAAAAGAAATACAACCACTGTAATTACAACGTTTATTCGATTAAAGAACCAAGGAAAGTATTACCCGGGCCTTAAGGGCCTTGCAAACACTGCAGTTATCTTAGACTAGCTCTTAATTTTATCTAAGTTGAGACTACACTAGGGACGAGAGAGCGAATGTGGGTTAGCGGCTAAAATATTATGGTTGAACACTTTTAGTCGAAAATTTACAATTTAACTAGAATATTGTTGGGCGCCGTAGAGGTAAATTAAAGATTGGAAGGAGCTGACCTGATCCGCAGGGTTTAGGGTACCAACAACACCGCCACGTCGTCACCCTCTCGGTACAGGCCAAGGCAGCACCCGCCGATCACCGGTCAACGCGGTTCACCGAGCACACACGTAGGTAGAACCCGCGCCAGGCGGATTTACAGGTAAAATTGTAGACCCTGGAAAGGTTTTCAAATAATAAGACAAGAGTACACAACGCTTAGTAACGCTGGAACCTAAATAACTTTGCAACAAAATGGAGTCCAGACATACATAATTTCGAATTTGGAACGGCACGCGTCAGGTCAAGGTTAACATTTGACCAGCGCGGCGGAAGGTTACTCTTAAAAAAAACAAATAATAACTTACTCGCTGTGGAAAAATGGCCCGCAAAGGGTGCTCTGCAACATATGTCGACACAAGCGAGGTCTATAAAACACGGCCACAAAGGCCCTTAAATTTGGGGCTGCATGTGCCCCACTTTTTCGCCTGGGCTGAAAATAAAAATCACCACACTATTAAACTGAATCTTACACACAAAACCCGTCGCAAAAATCACTAAAATACTCACTCAAAAGGGAGATTTCTCCCGATTGTTTTAGAAATCGCCTGTAAAGGCTTCTTTTTAGCGGAACGACACCAACGAAAATGTCCGACCTTCATTTTGGCAGGAAATGACAGACCAAATGACAGAGTTGCCACAGCCCGAACTGGATTCGTGCGATACTAGCTGATTTTGAAAAGAAAACATTACCTTTCTTCTTTACTTTATTTGGACTAATATTAAATAGAAAGAAAAACAATATTTGAAGACAATTTTAATTTACAAACCCCTTTCGATTAAAAAAAAACCAAAGATGTAGGAAGACACCGAAATTATTTTTAATCTAGCAACCCGGACCATGTTGTTATCGACTGAGCTCGCTAGATCGCGGTAAGGGTATCAAACGAAGACGGCTCACATACTAAACAGTATTGAAAAAATGAAGAGTTAAAAATTTTATTGTTACAGTGCTCCCCTACCCGAAGAAAATTTTGACTACGGCAAAATTTTGAGCTGGCCCCCAGCTCGCAAAACCACCCTCTTATTTTCTAGACGAAGTCCCATAAAAAAAATCGACGCCAAAGGCATAAAGGAAAGCAACGACCACCCAATTCGAACCCACGCATTAAACCATAATAAAAAATAAGCACTGCCGAGCTGTGCGCAAATTACCACCTACAAACTATAATATTACTGTACTGTAATATACACTATGATACCCTAAGCGTATATTAACCTAACGAAACTAACGCTAATAAGCGAAGCTGCAAAGCTCCCTACCTACGCACTGCATCGCTGTATATCTTGGCGGCGCAGCGAGCGACCTGGGTCGCGGGCTGCACGTCCAAGTTATATGGCGGAATGTGCGTAAGGTAACAGATTATTCAATAATCTGTGGTAATGACTGAGTACAGTCAATTACCCAAGTGAGTCAAGGACAGTGTCCGATAGCTCGGCTAAAGAGCCACTGAGCTACCAGTCGACACTCTTCACAGGAACACTGGCCCTGCAGTGCGAAATCAGGGATTTCGCCCTGCACTGCCAACGCTCACTGTGGATAGACGGCTTATAGCCAATGAAATTGATCGCGGATCAAACCTTTTAAGATTCCGGGCATGCCAGGACCCTAAATTCTTACCCGTATAAAAATCTTCCAACTCATATACTAAATTCGAGAGTTTACGAACTATGCGGCACTTCACGTATTTAGGAGCAAGCTTAGCCATAAAGAATTTACTGGCGTCACTCAAAGGAAAAGTCTTTTTCATAACAACCTCGCCCTCACTAAACTCAACCGACTGTCGGCCCTTATTATAATAACGCGCCCCTCTATCATGAGCTTTTATTAATGATAACTTAACCCTATCGAAAACTTCCTTTAAGCCGCCTAAAGATTCCGCGTACCGATCTGGAGAGTCAATTGATAGGTCTAGTTTCGAAGTCTGGCAATCTCCGTAGACTTTACCGCAAGCAACAGCCTCCCTACCATGAACCAGAAAGAATGGAGAATAACGAACCGTTTCGCTGGTGGTGGAATTCATGGCGAACTGTACCTTCGGCAAAGCTACGTCCCAAGCTCGATGATCGTTCTGGACCATGATAGAGACGGACGTCATCAGGGTCTTATGATAGCGTTCTACGGTGTTAACCTGAGGGCAATAACGCGGGGTGTAATGAATTTGAGGAATGAAGTAAGGTAAGTACCCCTATTAACGACCCCATTAAAATTGGCATTCATTACCGCGGTATGTACAAAATAGCGTTTAATAAGAAAGCTTATTAACTTTCTTTGAATCTAAGAACACAGAAATAAAGCCTTATCTTTTGACTGTCGAATAAGTATAACACTACTACGAAAATATCACACAAACAAGTCGAAAAACGTAAACTAGCGTATCAAGAGCGCAAGATTTGGTTGCTCCATACTAACACGCAACACCTCAAGTAAGTAAACGCGTATTCTATTTAGTGATTAGCGTCATAATGGTAAATATTATGGAAAGACTAAGACTTGATACTGATTCTTAGTTATTATCTTTATGATTCCCAAATACTTTATTTGCGATATTTGTTCGCCAATAGGGAAAAAAATAGGAAATTAAAAACCTCGGTGTTAGGTTCCATTTTCTTTGTGTAACACCTAACTTCGAGGTATACCTCGGTAATAACGGAAACGGTATTTTAGATTCGAGCGATCTTATATTCATATATAAATGCACATTTCCTTGACTTTTGATGTTATTGAATTATTTAACCACCTATAAAACTAAAGAGGTATTAACGTTGTATGAAATCTATGCAAGAAATCTTAATTTTGATTACAATTTTAGACACCTTCTCAGACGTTTTCTTAGAAACCCTTATATGAGAAACTCGTTCAAGTATTGATATAAAAACAGAAGTATGGTTATAAAGTTTATTTTAACCATTGTTTTGTAATATTTAGAATCATTCATATTGATCGTATTAAAAAAATACAAGATAACTATTTATTTTGATTAGTCGTCAATGAGTTTTAAAATTATTTGAATTGAACCGTTTAACGATGGTTAGAAAAGACGTCACTCGGTAATAAGCTGTATGAGAACCTAATACAGACCCACCCAAAACTTTAATGGCTTCGAAATTAATAGGTTCTTAAAATACTTTTGATACTCGTTGGTATACCAGGTACATAATAAAAGGGTTCTTAAAATTCAAGGGCCGAAGACAGGCCCGAGAATTTTCAGACCTAATGTTGTACCGTAAGAATATTTTTTATAAGGCAGCAAACATAAAATGATATATAAAGTTAAAGTAAATATTGGTTTTTAGATCTTTGCCTAGAAAATAGATTTTTTTTAAATACTTACAACTCTTGACTATTACTATTGTAATATTTGTGATCATATAGACAAAGGACAGGGACCCCTACGCACCGCGCTTCAAATGTAGCTGGTTTAGATATCGCTGGCAGTCATTTAATCGACAAATAGAAGTGCTGGAGTAGAAAAATATATTTTATGTTATATATAAAATAGATACACAACACAAACATACAACATTAACATTAACTTACACAGATCTTGTATCTGCATTGTGGAGAATATAATTGTGATAGCTTGAACGTTTTGGCTCAATTTGCCCTCCACGTCCGGTTGAAATAATTAAGTAATGAAATAAATAGGTAATAAATAAATTAAACAAGAATTTCGACAGCATCACACTTGCTCGTAAAGGGTACCCCACGATGTTTTTAGCGTTAAAGGAACCAATTATTTCTATTCTAAATTCAATAATTAAGTAAGTCTTATAATATGAAGAGCGTAGGTATTGAATATACCATATTTTATCCTTTATTGTCAAATAAATAATATTTATCGTAATTATGGAACTAAAAATGCAACGAGTTATCTACCCTCGTAAAAAGGAACCCACATCCGCGGTATTTGGGTAACAGTGGTCCATTACCACGGTAATAGGCGATTTCGACATTTTGGTTTTGATAATAATTTTTTCCTTTATAATTTTCTAAAACAAGGCCAGAAACTAAAATAGTATAAACTTTAATCAACAAACTAACATAAAAAAATATGTCTTGGTCCATACACCGTCGGTTTATGCTTAATTTTTGGCTCTTTTTGGGAAACTTGCTTAACCCCCTCGTTAATAGGGGTACTTACCTTATTTCTGAAACAAACCTCTAAGCTCGCTACCAGTGAATTGCGTAGCATTATCCGCAATCACTGTGCGCGGCACGCCGTGCTTAAGAAACACCTCATCCTCCAGACGCTGAGCGATAGTCTTCCCTACGGCTCGCCTAAGTGGGAAAAACAACACGTACTTAGAAAAGCAACATAATACTGACAGAATATAAGTATAACCTGCCCTGGAACGTGGTAGTGGGCCCACTAAATCGATACTGAGCGTGTCGAAAGGACGCGAACAGTTCTTAGGGTGTCCCATGATACCTATAGGGGGTTGCTGTGAATTTTTATACGCAGCGCAAACCTCACATTCACGAATAAAATTAGCTACATCCTGGTACATTGAAGGCCAGAAATAATGTAACGATAATCTTTTATAAGTTTTAAAAACTCCTAAATGGGAAAGCTCCTCGTTATGACAAGTTTTAATTAATTCCTGTCGTTGACTCGATGGTATCACGACCTTCCAATCAAATTCCCCTGAAAGCTTGAATTTACTTTTACAGTAACGCATAAGTTTATTATTTTGAATCGCGTAATTCGGACACGAGCCTGGGGATACCCGGCAACGTTCAAAAAGCTTATCATACCACTCACAAGTATGAATTTCCAACACGGGTACACTACGAGATAAAGCGTCCGGAACTACATGTTCTTTACCTTTACGATGTACGATTTCGAAGTCATAAGGGGATAACCTACAACCCCAACGTGCTAACCGGCCCGTCGGATTGGTTAAATTAAAAAACCACTTTAAACTGGAGTGATCGGTAATTACCTTAAATCGAGGGCCACTCTCTAAGTATGGCCGAAAATGCTCGATACTGAAAACAACGGCAAGTGCCTCGCGCTCGGTCGCGGAATAATTGCGTTCGGCGCGGTTTAACGAGCGGCTCGCGTACGCTATCGGATGCTCCAGCCCGTCCTGCATTACTTGGGTCAAAGTTCCGGCCACGCCATACCCGGACGCATCACAATGTAGAAGGAACGGCTTTGAGAAATCTGGGCACGATAATATCGGTGCCGAAACTAAAGCCGACTTAAGTTTTTGAAAGGACTCCTGAGCTTCCCTCGACCACGCGAAAGGAGGAGCATTCTTCCGAGTACTAGTCAAAGCATTTAAGGGGGCTGCGAGGTCACTGAAATTTTTAATAAATCTACGGTAATAAGATGCAGTACTTACAAACATTTTAACTTCCTTACGGTTGGTAGGAACGGGGTAATCTACAATAGCTTGAATTTTGGAAGGATCGGTATGCAGTCCACGCTCGTCTACTACATAACCAAGGTATTTAAGTTCCTTTCGAAAGAACTGTGACTTCGCAAAATTAATAGTTAAGTTAGCGGCCGACAAACGGTCTAATACCCTATTTAATAACGCAATATGTTCTTCAAACGTCTGACTAACTATTATTATATCATCTAAGTACACAAAAAGCCTGTCATTAAATTCGGGTCCAAACAACTTATCCATTAGACGCTGCTGGGTACCAGGTGCTCCGGTCAACCCGAAACACATGACCTTAAATTGAAACAAGCCACGTTTAGGCACCGTAAAGGCCGTTCGTTCGCGCGACGCCTCATCTAACGGAATCTGCCAAAACGCGCTTTTTAAGTCAATTGAGGACAGGAATTTCGCGTCCCTCAACTGGTCCAGAATACGTGATATATACGGTAACGGATATGCATCGCGTTTACTAACCGAATTCAATTTGCGACTATCCAAGCAAAAACGTAACTCCCCATTAGACTTAGCTGTAAAAAGGGTAGGATTATTCCAGGCACTAGTACTAGGTTCAACTACGTCCTGCTCTAGCATCTCATCTAATTGACGGTTAAGCTCTACCAGACGGTGTGGCGAGATCGGATAATAACGTTGTTTAATCGGAGGACTATCACCGGTATCTATGGTATGGGTGAGCAAGTGCGTACGCCCCAAACCTTTCTTCTCAAACGAAATGTCCTTGAAATTACAAATAATCCCGTCCGCTATGGCACGTTGATCAGGTGTCAACTCTTGTAAGGAGCACAGGTGTTTTTCGGGCACGACCTCATTCACGGTAGTGTCCGGTTCCTGGTTCCCATACTGACTAAACAATTCCGGTGCGATATTGAACGCCTTAAAAAAATTAACACCGAAGATCATACGTGTACCCACGTCCGGTATTACATAAAATTTAATTTCGCGTGTTAAATTTTTAGCTTTAACAACCAAGTACATACACCCGATTATTCTCGAACGAGTTTTATTAGCCGCTATAATATGAGTATTATCCGTGGCAGAAACCAACTGAGCTCCTAATGACAAAAATTCCCTATGCGAGTTCGAACCTATAATACTGATCCCTGCCCCAGTATCCAAAAGACCACGAAAAGAACGACCTAAAATTCCCACCGACATGTGAGGTCGCTCGTCTTTATTCAAAATGAACCGACTCCGAACCACCGAAACGGGAAGAGACATTAAAGTGCTAACTATAAGTGGGTAATCAGGACAGTCTGGATTAACCCCAATGTCCCCCATAATATCTTCACCAAAATCGACCAAATTACATGAGTTCCCACGCTCCAAATCGTAGGGACTCGACATTCGGCGGTCCGGAATAATTAGTTTTTTGAAACACCAGGCACAGCGCCTGCATCTGGCGAAGTAGAAGTAGAAGCTCTAGTAAAACAATTGGGACAATCTGGGTAAGACACTCCCGCCCTACCACATTTGAAACAAACTACCCGTTTAGACTTACACTCCCTCAGACTGTGCGTATCTACACGACAACGAACACAGAACGGCTTCTCCAGCGGATTGGCTGCCTCAACTTTAGGACGCGAAGAGGTTTTACAACTCAAGTCTGCGGCCAAGGTAGACGATGAAGGTCTGGGAGGCTCCACAAAAGCATTAGCCCGCTGCCAGCTGTCCTCAAGCACGCGACACACCCTCTTCAAATCCTTTAAGGTAGTAACCGACTGAATGGCCAAAGGTACCGTATACTCCGGGCGAACATTAATTGAAACTATGTCAAATTTCTCCTGATCCGACAATTCCGTATTCAAACGACTGAAATAATTCTGCATAATGCTAATGTATGTAGAAATGTTCTCATTAGAACCCTGAGTACGATTTCTAATTTCCTTCAATAAGCGCCTGTCATAATCGAATGGCAAAAATTCATCTATTAAGACAGCCTTCAATTGGTCCCAAGTGGACACCTCAGTGCGTATACCGCGATACCACATTAGTGCGTCCCCATCAAATAATTCTACGGCTGAAGCTAAAAGCCTGGCTTCCGTAATACGACGCGAAGCTGCCAACTCCTCAACCCGCTGTAAAAAGGCCTTAACACACGTCCGACCATTAAATTTAAGATTTAAAGAACTAACTGTTTGATATTTATTAAAGCACGAGGTAGCAGGAGCTGTCGATGAAGTTTCAGGTTGGGCAGGGCTCCCCGAACCTTCCATCGCATCATCGAACCCAGCATTGGAACGAGTCGACACAAACACCGATAGCATATTATCTAACTTTGAAAGGATTCGCATGAGTCGATCCGTTAACCCCGAGTGCAAGGTGACATCAGCGGACTCCTCCGGGTTAATCCGTGTTAAACGATGATACAAGTGATGCCCTAAAGCCTGTACCCGGTTAAGAGACTTTAAAGTTATTGGAGTCTTGGCGGCCGTGGTCAAGTTTTCCAATTCAGTCAATTTATTTTGAATTATAGCAAGCTCCGGCGAAATGTGCCCAACATACTCTTCGATATCATCTGATGGTAAATCCCTCGCTAACTTCCTAATTTGCTCCCTCAATCCCTTTACATCGTCTGCCGGAGTGGCATCTCGTACCTTCACTTCATACTCTAGTTCATCTTTATGCAATAAATTAAAGTTAATGGGGCGGTCCTCCATTTTAAAAAATTTAAACTTATTGTACAATTACAATTAAGTTAACACAAAAGATTTTTTTTTATGTTGACGCTAATAACCCTATGACAATACCCCTATTCGGGACACAGTAATGCATGCAAAAACAATGTAAATAAAGATTTGAAACAATAAAATTGACCTTGTGTGCTCGGCCCGATACAACAATACACTTCTACTAAATAAAATTATCAACCTACTATTGTTCACAATAGTACCCAAAAAATAAACCTAAGAGGTAAGTTATTTATTTTAATATATCTGGAATTTAAATACCAGCAAGAATGTATATTTAAAGTTTAGACTATTAATATTAACTCTTATCACTAACACTATTCAATTTGTATAATAAGTATTCAATTGACACATGTGCTGTTATCACTAAAGGTCATGACAGTAAGTAGAATTAATGCTACAACAAGTAGGTACACTAAGAAAAAAAAATGTTCAACCATAAATTCCTTTAGCTAACTTCTATGTGACTAAAGGTAGCTCGCTATGAAGGCCCCGCGATGGGTGACACTGTTACCGAATTTATTTTAGGGGGGGTTATTCTAAAAATTTTAAGGAGAGAAAAGAAATACAACCACTGTAATTACAACGTTTATTCGATTAAAGAACCAATAGCAGAAGTTCTAAGGTCCTGTTTTCTAAGGGGACCTTGCATTTTGGAGACAAAGCAAACCGCTTGGAACAGGTGTTTCTGGGGGTGATCTGAGCCGATTAAGCCCGGTTGCCAAGAGGTTCCACCCAGCAGGTGGGCAGGGGAGGGGGGGCAAAAGTGGCTCCGGCGCGCCTCACTCTAAGCTATATATCTGCATACATCTAGCAACTATATCAAGTTTGGTGTCTTTTTCGTGTAATTCGAGGATGAAGAATTCATTTCTGTGACTAAATTTTCACTCTTCCATACAAAAAAATCGAGAAATTAAAAATTCCAAAAAAATCTTTTCACTTCTTTTTTCGAAAATCTTCTACAAAATTAAAACTATGAGGATTTGCTCTAGAAAAAAAATACCTGTGAATAGCCCAGTTATCCTACTATATAGAATAGTAAACTTGTTAAACAATTTTTTTTTCATAATTCTGATAAAAAAAATGTTTTGTGTCGCGCGGCGTACCTGCATTGTAAGAGCGGTATGCAGCGTTTAGGATTTTTAAGTATGTTTCGATGGTTTCTGATAAGTTGTTATTCTTCTGGTTGTAGAAAATTACTTCTGGACGTGATATATATACAAATATAAATTAAACGTATAAATATAGATGTTGGGAAAACTTTCGCCAATAGAGTTATTATAAATGTGATAAAATTAACAAAGCAGATGTTTGATTAAAATGCGGGTTAAAATACGAGTAAGATATATATTGTTCGCAATTGCCACTACATGCCCATGGGTCCGTGCATTGTAGTTTTTTCTTAACGCAGTTGCACCTCCCTGCCCATTTTGTTTTGCAGCGGCAACGAATAAGCTCTAAACAAGCAGCAGCCGCCGCAGGTAGGCTTGTACATATGGGCTCCCAATAACCATTTTGTTTGGACCAGCTCCAGTCAGCAGGACATGGAAGCTGTTGCTGAGGGGCTATAATCTGTCCCCAAACATAGCCTCCTTGGTAAACTGCACGGAGAAATATGTTTACGTGGGTAGGGCATCTTCCATTGGAGGCAGATTCTCTAACTGAAGATTATTTTTTGTAAAAAGTACTTTTCGGCACTCTTTTGCACTCGTACTTGTACCTGATGTACTCGTAAAATCAGTAACAAAATACTATGCATTTTGTTAAAATAACGTCTAGGGGCCAATTTACACCTCGTAATTCAAATCTGTCCATACTTACTATTGTAAGACTCTTACTTGCCATACAAGACAATAACAATTTTTATCAATATTGGCAATGCCTGCTCAATATTGCCTTGTTTGCCGTATTTAAACCCCTCCGTTACGGCAGGATATGCGCTCCAAGCTTGAAATACGCTTTTTTCCCTGTCCATACAAAAAAGAAACAGTGTCGCAACCTGAAAAGGTGTGGAAGAATGACAAGACTTCTGACCTTTCTGGTCCTGTAAAATAAATTATATATCTATGCGTTACAAATAAAATCATATATTTAAAGAAAGTTTGCAGCACTTGACCAATTGCCCTGGTGAGCTGTCTCGTATACTGCGGTGACATATTTATTTTATTTACAATTATATTTAAAGAAAGCGTATTTCAAGCGTATTTCATACGAAAAAAAGCGTATTTCAAGCTTAAAGCGCATATCCTGCTGTAACGGAGGGCCTTCTTCTTCGTTACACTCTTGATAGAGTGGTCGTGGCCATTATGAAAACTTTTGAGCGACTCATTTAACGACACGTCGCCATTCCTCCCGTAGAGCTGCTTTCCGTAAGCATTCGCTTACTGTGACCGACACACTGATTTGGTTTGGTCAGTACATCTCATTAGAGATCTTCCCCTAGCCCTGTCACCTCCTACTCTTTCTTGCACAACTAGACGTTCTGTAGATGTTCCGTCTCGACGAGACACGTGTCGAAAGAAGTTGAGTACCGAGTTTTGCCCGTAGAAAGCAACCGCTCTTTAATGCCAAGCTCCTCAATAATTGATGCTCAGTCCATGATATGCCCAGCATTCGTCTCCAGCACCACATCTCTAGTGCATTCACTTTCTGTTTTTCGGATGCCCTTAGTGTCCATGTGAGACATACAGCATACAGAAAAGTGGGAAATATGAGGGATCTGACAATCCTGGTTTTAGTGGTCCTTGTAATGTTCCGGAGGGATTTAAATACGGTAAAAAAAACAACATTGAGCAGCCAATTTTGGAAAAAAATGTTATTGTCTTGTATGACAAGTAAGAGTCTTACAATATTAAATCTGAACAGATTTGAATTACGAGATGTGAATTGGTCCTTAGACATTATTTTGATACTATGCATTGTGTTACAGTGTTCGGATCAGGTACAAGTACAAGTGTAAAAGAGTGCCGAAAAGTACTTTTTACAAAAAATAATCTTCAGTTAGAGAATCTGCCTCCAATGGAAGATGCGCTACCTACGTAAACATATTCTCCGTGCAGTTTACCAAGGAGGCTATGTTTGGGGACAGATTATAGCCCCTCAGCAACAGCTTCCATGTCCTGCTGACTGGAGCTGATCCAAACAAAATGGTTATTGGGAGCCCATATGTACAAGCCTACCTGCGGCGGCTGCTGCTTGTTTAGAGCTTATTCGTTGCCGCTGCAAAACAAAATGCGCAGGGAGGTGCAACTGCGTTAAGAAAAAACTAAAATGCACGGACCCATGGGCATATAGTGGCAATTGCGAACAATATATATCTTACTCGTATTTTAACCCGCATTTTAATCAAACATCTGCTTTGTTAATTTTATCACATTTATAATAACTCTATTGGCGAAAGTTTTCCCAACATCTATATTTATACATTTAATTTATATTTGTATATATATCACGTCCAGAAGTAATTTTCTACAACCAGAAGAATAACAACTTATCAGAAACCATCGAAACATACTTAAAAATCCTAAACGCTGCATACCGCTCTTACAATGCAGGTACGCCGCGCGACACAAAACATTTTTTTTATCAGAGTTATGAAAAAAAATGTTTAACAAGTTTACTATTCTATATAGTAGGATAACTGGGCTATTCACAGGTATTTTTTTTCTAGAGCAAATCCTCATAGTTTTAATTTTGTAGAGGATTTTCGAAAAAAAAAGTGAAAAGATTTTTTTGGAATTTTTAATTTCTCGATTTTTTTGTATGGAAGAGTGAAAATTTAGTCACAGAAATGAATTCTTCATCCTCGAATTACACGAAAAAGACACCAAACTTGATATACTTGCTAGATGTATGCAGATATATAGCTTAGAGTGAGGCGCGCCAGAGCCACTTTTGCCCCCCCTCCCCTGCCCACCTGCTGGGTGGAACCTCTTGGCAACCGGGCTTAATCGGCTCAGATCATCCCCAGGAACACCTGTTCCAAGCGGTTTGCTTTGTCTCCAAAATGCAAGGTGGTGGACCTTAGAACCCCAGCTACAAGGAAAGTATTACCCGGGCCTTAAGGGCCTTGCAAACACTGCAGTTATCTTAGACTAGCTCTTAATTTTATCTAAGTTGAGACTACACTAGGGACGAGAGAGCGAATGTGGGTTAGCGGCTAAAATATTATGGTTGAACACTTTTAGTCGAAAATTTACAATTTAACTAGAATATTGTTGGGCGCCGTAGAGGTAAATTAAAGATTGGAAGGAGCTGACCTGATCCGCAGGGTTTAGGGTACCAACAACACCGCCACGTCGTCACCCTCTCGGTACAGGCCAAGGCAGCACCCGCCGATCACCGGTCAACGCGGTTCACCGAGCACACACGTAGGTAGAACCCGCGCCAGGCGGATTTACAGGTAAAATTGTAGACCCTGGAAAGGTTTTCAAATAATAAGACAAGAGTACACAACGCTTAGTAACGCTGGAACCTAAATAACTTTGCAACAAAATGGAGTCCAGACATACATAATTTCGAATTTGGAACGGCACGCGTCAGGTCAAGGTTAACATTTGACCAGCGCGGCGGAAGGTTACTCTTAAAAAAAACAAATAATAACTTACTCGCTGTGGAAAAATGGCCCGCAAAGGGTGCTCTGCAACATATGTCGACACAAGCGAGGTCTATAAAACACGGCCACAAAGGCCCTTAAATTTGGGGCTGCATGTGCCCCACTTTTTCGCCTGGGCTGAAAATAAAAATCACCACACTATTAAACTGAATCTTACACACAAAACCCGTCGCAAAAATCACTAAAATACTCACTCAAAAGGGAGATTTCTCCCGATTGTTTTAGAAATCGCCTGTAAAGGCTTCTTTTTAGCGGAACGACACCAACGAAAATGTCCGACCTTCATTTTGGCAGGAAATGACAGACCAAATGACAGAGTTGCCACAGCCCGAACTGGATTCGTGCGATCCTAGCTGATTTTGAAAAGAAAACATTACCTTTCTTCTTTACTTTATTTGGACTAATATTAAATAGAAAGAAAAACAATATTTGAAGACAATTTTAATTTACAAACCCCTTTCGATTAAAAAAAAACCAAAGATGTAGGAAGACACCGAAATTATTTTTAATCTAGCAACCCGGACCATGTTGTTATCGACTGAGCTCGCTAGATCGCGGTAAGGGTATCAAACGAAGACGGCTCACATACTAAACAGTATTGAAAAAATGAAGAGTTAAAAATTTTATTGTTACACCACTTAATGGCACATGCGGTGCGGTGTACGGGGGTTTAAGCGGGAGGGGTTAGTAAGATTGGCATCATCATACTTTATACCTACATTTTATGGTAGGTAATCATAGTGGTTTATTTAGTTAAGGTATCATAGTGGTTTTCCGGGCCAAGGTCCGGGTCCGAGTCCGGGTCCGAGTCCGAGTCCGAGTCCGAGTCCGGGTCCGAGTCCGGGTCCGAGTCAGGATCCGAGTCCGGGTCCGAGTCCGGATCCAAATCTGAATCCGAGTCCAGGTCCGGGTCCGGGTATGAGTCCGAGTCCGGGTCCCAGTCCAAGTCAAAATCGAAATTCGTAATCACCAGACGTGTACCATGCGTCGTTGAAGAGTTCTGTTTTGGTCATCATCAGCAGTTCCACTTCATCAAATGCGACAGTTTTTAATGTAAATGCTTGATTTTATGATGAAAATACAGAAAATTCTATACGTATGCCTTTAAGATTTGAGGAGTTCCCTCGATTCCTTATGGATCCCATCATCAGAACTCGAGCTTGACAAAAGTGTGGCTTAAAAACTTAACTTGCTTAACG
The DNA here is from genome assembly GCF_963556715.1 of Cydia fagiglandana. Lineage (NCBI taxonomy): Eukaryota > Metazoa > Arthropoda > Insecta > Lepidoptera > Tortricidae > Cydia > Cydia fagiglandana. The sequence continues at coordinate 15,451,095 of NC_085932.1, read as the reverse complement.
AACATAACGAAGAGGAAAAATCGCCAAACGTGAACTATGCGTCGTTGAAGAGTTCTGTTCTGATCATCATCAGCAGTTCCACTTCATCAAATGCGACAGTTTTTAATGAAAATGCTTGATTTTCTGATGTAAATACAAAAATCTCTATACGCATGCCTTTAAGATTTGAGGAGTTCCCTTGATTCCTCATGGATCCCATCATCAGAACTCGAGCTTGACAAAAATGTGGCTTAAAAACTTAACTTGCTTAACAAACATAACGAAGAGGACAAATCGCCAACCGTGAACTATGCGTCGTTGAAGAGTTCCGTTCTGATCATCATCAGCAGTTCCACTTCATCAAATGTCACTTTTTTGGATGTATATGCTTGATTCGTTGATAAAAAACCAAAAATCACTATGTGTGTGCCTTTAAGATTTGAGGAGTTCCCTCGATTCCTCATGGATCCCATCATCAGAACTGGGTTTTGACAAAAACGGGACCAATCTGTATGCATATACATTCAATCAAAAAAAGAATTTTCAAAATCGGTCCAGTAATGACGGAGTTATGGAGTAACAAACATAAAAAAAAATAAAAAAAATAAAAAAAAACATACAACCGAATTGATAACCTCCTTCTTTGAGATTTGGAAGTCGGTTAAAAAGTAAAAAAATATAGATTTTAATTTAAACGGTACCTACACAAAAGAGTATTCTTTATTATATAATGTTATTTTTTAAAGGTTTTATTGCAATAATATGAACGAACAAAGTCAGATTGTTACAACCGTACTCAGTCTACCCTATACTTAACATATTCACTCCCGGCGCGAGCTACGCGCTACGAGCGTAGCCGATAACAGGGCAAAACCGTATGTAGCGAAATGCGTGAGCGGAAATGTGTTAAATCTGGGTCTTGTGGCGCATGGCCGGCTTCCCTCAGACAGTGTACTCACTGGCGTAGTAGCCGACGTCGTTGTTGTCGTTGATGTGGCCCGCGTCCTCGGCGGCCAGCATGTGCGTGTCCCACACGGAGCAGTACTCCGGGTCGTGCACGTGTCTGGTATCCATCGGACAGTGTACTCACTGGCGTAGTAGCCGACGTCGTTGTTGACGTTGATGTGGCCCGCGTCCTCGGGCGGCCAGCATGTGCGTGTCCCACACGGAGCGGTACTCCGGGTCGTGCACGTGTCTGGTATCCATCAGACAGTGTACTCACTGGCGTAGTAGCCGACGTCGTTGTTGACGTTGATGTGGCCCGCGTCCTCGGCGGCCAGCATGTGCGTGTCCCACACGGAGCGGTACTCCGGGTCGTGCACGTGTCTGGTATCCATCGGACAGTGTACTCACTGGCGTAGTAGCCGACGTCGTTGTTGACGTTGATGTGGCCCGCGTCCTCGGGCGGCCAGCATGTGCGTGTCCCACACGGAGCGGTACTCCGGGTCGTGCACGTGTCTGGTATCCATCAGACAGTGTACTCAGTGGCGTAGTAGCCGACGTCGTTGTTGACGTTGATGTGGCCCGCGTCCTCGGCGGCCAGCATGTGCGTGTCCCACACGGAGCGGTACTCCGGGTCGTGCACGTGTCTGGTATCCATCAGACAGTGTACTCACTGGCGTAGTAGCCGACGTCGTTGTTGACGTTGATGTGGCCCGCGTCCTCGGCGGCCAGCATGTGCGTGTCCCACACGGAGCGGTACTCCGGGTCGTGCACGTGTCTGGTATCCATCGAACAGTGTACTCACTGGCGTAGTAGCCGACGTCGTTGTTGACGTTGATGTGGCCCGCGTCCTCGGCGGCCAGCATGTGCGTGTCCAACACGGAGCGGTACTCCGGGTCGTGCACGTGTCTGGTATCCATCGGACAGTGTACTCACTGGCGTAGTAGCCGACGTCGTTGTTGACGTTGATGTGGCCCGCGTCCTCGGGCGGCCAGCATGTGCGTGTCCCACACGGAGTGGTACTCCGGGTCGTGCACGTGTCTAGTATCCATCGGACAGTGTATATACTCACTGGCGTAGTAGCCGACGTCGTTGTTGACATTGATGTGGCCCGCGTCCTCGGCGGCCAGCATATGCGTGTCCCACACGGACCGGTATTCCGGGTCGTGCACTTGTCTGGTATGCATCGGACAGAGTACTCACTGGCGTAGTAGCCGACGTCGTTGTTGACGTTGATGTGGCCCGCGTCCTCGGCGGCCAGCATGTGCGTGTCCCACACGGAGCGGTACTCCGGATCGTGCAGCACGTCGTACAGGGCGTCCGGCTCCACATCGTCGAATTCAGCTACCACCTGCCACAATCGAAATGGTCCATTACAATTTAAGTAAGAAGTAAGAATTAAGATCAAAGTACCTACAATTTGCAGCGAGTATCATCTGGCATGAATAATGTAGTTTGTAAAAGTACTTAATTGTGTTGGACTTCAAACTAGGATGCTTAGGAATCTTTATTCCTATTCTATTCTTTATTTGCATGAGAAAAGGTCACATTTGAGACCAAGATAAATATACCTATATGAGTAAAATTATTTCTAATCGGCTTAGTCCTAACAAAACATGAATTTTCATTCCTTCCCGTGGAAGTTTCATTTCAACTTTGTACCGTCCGATAGCCGACCTTCACAAAAGGAATTCTGTCCGGGCACTGGGACTGAGGACGTCATTTTCCGGTATTTCGGTCGACGCTTAGGTATTTGATAACACTAATTTACATAACACATACCGCACTAAGGTTTATAAAGTAACTTTTGTTTATAAGTACATTCCTAGAATTTTTTTAGCCCTGAATATCAAGAATTTAGAATATCAAAAGTACCATAATACGTAGGCAAGGTACCTACGTATTCGCTTACTATGAACTGCTATGAAGAAAGAAAAAAGCCCGCGACCACTGCTTCCAACGTCAAACGTACCTACCTACCTATGGCCCACTTGCACCATCCCACTAACCCGGGGTTATGCGGTTAAACCGTTTACTCAGTGTCAACTTGTATTGGTAACCATGGAAACTCCAGGTTTAACTGGTTAACCCCGGGTTAGTGGAATCGTGCAAGTGGGCCTTATGCATATAGAAGCTTATTAAACATCTCATCTCTAGGCGCAATTTCACGGTGGCGAAATGAGATGTCACTTAGTCTAGTCTGGTTTTATGCATGCAAGACTTAAGAGCGAAGTGGCGACACGACTATTCACTCCGATATTCTAAATCTGTGGCGCAGCGTAGACCTTTTAACCCGTCTTCCGTTTGCCGGAACGAAGCAATTTCTGTTACCTTATCGTGCCTCAAATACCCTCTTAAATATTTTAAGGTCGGCAAAAAAACCTTGAATTATTACATAATTCATTTATATGTATTAAATATGGGTTCAAATAAATAATAGCCTCTCTTTATAACAACCCTACTTCATACAGCAAGGAATATAGGTCACAGATTAGGTCAATTCTTCATAAACCGGTAACCGGTATTACCTACCGACTTCAAAGCTTTAAAAACTTGGTTAATATTCTTTTTTAATATTAAGTAGGTACTACAAAGAGCTTCAGATAACTCATTTACTTGAATCATGGCTGAAAATTATTTCAATATTGCCCGCAAACCCTCGATACATAAACTCTATTAAAGTCGAGAACAAACTGCCAGAGTGCGCCCGATGCTCCATTTAAAAAGTTAGGCCACGCGTCAAGATTGAACCTTGTTTAGCTACTTGAGCTCGGTAAGAGAATGAGACTTCTTAACTGCCGATGCCCTCAAAAATATAATTGCGCATTTTTAGAAGCAATTTTCATACATTAAGGTTCTGTGCATAAATTATTAAAATTTTTTAAGTGCGTTCTAGACCTTAATGCGTGATATTTTTTTCTCGTGAGTGCAAGTCAATTAAAAGATTGTAATCAATGAAGCCACTAGAAAAAGTCCTCAAAATTGCTAATTAAATTTTTGGCAACCATATTAAATAGCGGTCTTAAAAACGGTACGATATTCACGATTTTTCTCTGAACCTACGGCACACCGTTGTATGGGGCCCTTGCACTTTGAGACTATGCGCTTAAACTTGGCAGAGTTGATTGTTAGCTGGTCTTGAGCAGATACAGACCGGGAGCCGTCGAGAGCCACCTCTCATTTAGTGAGGTCATTTAGTGGGATATATTACATGCCCTAATAGGTATACTAGGTATAGTTTTAGAGAAATGTTGCTCCAAGTGAAGCGCCGCAGCGTCGAACTTCCCCCCTCCCCCCACTAAATGAGAGGTAGCTCTCGACGGCTCCCGGTCTGTATCTGCTCAAGACCAGCTAACAATCACACTGTGCAAAGTTTCAGCGCATAGTCTCAAAGTGCAAGGTGTCGTGCACTAACAAACCAGCTACCAGAGGGTTTAACTTTTCTCTGTACTCGAATTGAGATATCATTGAGCTGCTCCACTTAAAACTTGTCCCGGGTTCCAGTAGGTATTTTTCAATGTTACGGTTGCTGTCGGGTACGGCCACTTCCTGCAAATTGTTTCAAACTTTTGACAGCGGGATAGATACGTCGCCGTTTTTATGCGACTTTGTGAATTTACAGAAATATAATGCCTCAGCCATGGCCTGACCTAAACTGTTATACTCGGAACAGTTTGCAATATCAAAATATAATATGAAGTGCTGCTCGAAGCAAAATAATTTCGACATTCATGAGATATATATAACTATAAATTTAAGTAGTGTGTGCTTATTAAGAGAGGATATTATTATCAAATAACCAAGAAGATAATTTTAATTTTTTTTAGTAGTGTACAATAAATAATATTACTATTATTGAAGCACCTAGAGAGGTTTCATTTCGTTATATGTATTTATAATCTAAAAATAGCTCCTACGTTTTCTTATATGGAATTTACTTCAGCTATCATTAAGTAAATTCGAACACCTGTCGTAAAAAAGCAATAAATCACAAAAGGCAAGAGAGAAAGCGTAAAAAGCTGCTTAACATAACAAATAAAATTACGGCACGTTCCGATGCCAATATTTCGATATCCGTCCAATGACTTTTGCTTCCGACAATTTCCGAGAAATTCCAAATATCTCATCTTTATGTAAAAGAATCACGAGAGCGCCGCTATTGAAATAAATTGAGCTTTTAAATACAACTTGAAAGACCTGAAATGTTCGAGGGCGTACTTGATAATTTTAATACTTATTTCATATTTGCGTAAATATGTAAATGTACTTATTATGTATCTACTAGTACCCACAGTTCTTAAGTCAAATCACTTAAAATACGTAAATGGTAAAAAATATATTATTTGAGTTTCCAATTTATTCTGATAAATTACTCATTTTCTATCTATTTAACTAAATTTAGTTATACATTTCAACATGTGTCAACAACCCTATTGATAAATATTATCCTATTTAATGGCTCCTCTACACGATGGGCCAGCCCCGGCCACGCCAAGGAACGCATTTATGCGTTAGATGGAGCAAGTGATATTGCTATCTCATTCTACTGCATGACTGCGTCCCTTGGAGTGGCCGGAGCTGGCCCATCGTGTAGAGGAGCCATAAATATGTCCTCTTCCTCGGGCTCAAACTATCTCCTAAACTTTATCTAAATTTTTGCAGCGGTTTATGTGTGAAGAGGTAACAGATAAACAGACATAGTTCCTTTCTGCATTTATAATATTAGCATTAGCAGGGATAGTAGAGGCATACGAGTACAATACAATACAAATTGCACAACCTCAATAAAAACATTTACAGAGAGACATACATACTTATTGCCAAAAGGATACCTTATATAGTAACAGCACCAGTCATGGGACATTTAAGAGGGAATTTGGAGTATTTGTGATATTTCCCTAATACATGTGAATGGTCTACCGCTTAGCGTATTGAAAGATGAAAGTCCTACCCGTCTTTCATGTTTCAGGCGTGTTGTATCAAAGATACTGCAATGAGTTTCCACATACTTAACAAATTAAAACTATGCTATTTTTCTCCAGTCATGGACACCAAAGCTCCAGTAATGGGCCCCCCAGTAATGGACACTGCTCTATCAGTATAAAATATTGAAATAGGTCATCAGATCTGGTCCATGTTATCATAATATTGCATTACCATCCGATTTGCATATTTAATTACGAATACAAAATTTCAACTCAATCGGAAAACGGGAAAGTGGCTCAAACTCGGCTACCAAAATTTGACCCACACTAAAAAACGATATTAATTTATCCGAAGTCCGAGCATACCTCCAGGTTGACATATTTCGTAACTACATTTTACTTCTGTATTGTTTAAACATGAAATGATGGCATGGCAAGCATGATTATGTAAATTTCCCATTATAGGAGGTATGCAGTTTTACAGCTCCTATAATGGGATTGGGCCAAATACCACTATTTTTTTACATCTGTGGACTCACAACATAGTATGTTGTATACCTTATCTCATGGTAAATGCAATTAACAAAACACATTTTAGTTTTCATCAAGTATTAATTAATTAAAATTTAATAAATTAACTCACCTCTCTTAGCGAAGTTGTTAAGAATTCGTAGTGGTATTTTTTTTCAGTGACACGACAACTTTTGGGTTGACGCCAATTTCTTAAAAAACAACCAAATTTAATAAAAATTCAAACTGAAACAGCTCTAGGACTCTTATTTATGATAATATACAGGCAGTGTTTATAAACTACTTTTAGACACTTATTTTACATGATTTGTGGTTTTTTGTCCCATTACTGGTTCCACGCCCATCATAGGGTACACTACTATATATAGGAAGGGATATATGTCATATATAAATAATATTCGTCAAGCCTAAATGATAATATTTTATAATTTGTATAACCATATGTTATAAGCTATAAATTAGCTCCGAGAGACACATTGGTATATATGTGTACGAGGCGCTTACGATCTTTTTAGGGTTCCGTACCTCAAAAGCAAAAAACGGAACCCTTATAGGATCACTCGTGCGTCTGTCTGTCCGTCCGTCTGTCACAGCCAATTTGCTCCGAAACTACTGGACCAATTTAGTTGAAATTTGGTACACATATGTAAGTCCGTGACCCAAAGACGGATATGTAACGTCAACAAATGAATTTTAAACATAGGGGCTACTTTTGGGGGGTAAACCATAAAATTAAAAATCAAAGTTTTGCAAACTATGTCGTGTTATATATCAAACAAAAGAGCTCATTGTGAGAATCTCAAATATATTTTTTTTATAAATTTACGATAAAAATTCTAGAAGTTATTCAAGAAAATAGACAAAAAATGACCATTCCCCCCCCCTCTATCTCCGAAACTACTAAGTCTAAAACTCTGAAAAAAATACACAAAATAGTCCTTTTCCTAAAGATGTCAGGAAAACCTATTAGAAATCTAGAGTCAAGCGTGAGTCGGATTTAAGAACAAAAATGCGGTTTAGGTTTTTTAGGGACACAGCCGCAATGGTTTAAGTGAAACGTGATGTATTAGAGTTCTAGACAGCTATTGCGAAGGCCCTAGGCCGAAATCCGCATAAGGCCGAAGACCCGAAGCGTCCCGAAGAGACGTGCCTTTAGCTTCAAGCGTGAGTCGGACTTAAGATAAAAAATGCGACTAAGCTGTATCTGGCACACAGCCGCAATGTTACTTGTAGTACTGATTGATTAGGTTACTAGGTATTGTCACGTGTTTTAAAAAGCACTATACATGGTGGCCAAAAAATAAACTAAGTGTATTTCCGTTGCCGACGTGCAACCCCGAATTCGCAAAGAAATATTTGGCTGTTTCATACGTTTTGACTGGTCCGTTTTCTATGGGAGGATACATTTCTTTTCGCGATTTCGGGTCCCATAGTAAATGTTGCTCAGTAGGTAGGTATAATCCCAATACCTCCCTGGTTACGGGAATGTACTTATTTTTTGGCCACCCTGTAGGTATTATCTCTCTTCGGCCTTCGCTTTTAAAACACTTGCGGAAGTTGTAGGAAGCGCGACCCATTGGACGCTCCGAGTTTCAGCCCTACGCGGAGCTCGGTCTTCAGTCTTCGCATTTAGACACTTGTACTATTGTTCGGCATTTAATTTCCTATCTAGAAGCTACTTTGCATATTTGCAGAGATATAAGCCACCACGCCAGAAAACTTCATGTTACATGTGTTGAAAACTTGATTGACTTATTCGGGTTTTTCAAGGCGTTTCACTCACGTCACGTTACACGTACAAAAATTTTTTTTGAAAATTCTGTGATGTACGGAACCCTTGAAACGCGAGTCCGACTCGCACTTGACCAGTTATTTGATATGATGGTCGTACGCAAAACCACGCAGCCACAACTTCAACGACGAAGTTCAGTACGTACTTTGTGAGACAACATTATTCTGAATAGTCCTCCGGTTGTTCCTGACGTCACCAACTGTTGTATAAATTACGAGTGTACCCTCTCACGCATCCCCGCTTCTCTTTGCTTGGAGATAAATCACCACCCAATTGCTGCGGCCCCGCAGAACAACTTGCACAATATTCATTAAATCGTTAAAATGAGCTTTTGAACGTTTTAAGTACAAAATAACCAGTCACGTAAACTTTTGTTGTTGCTTGCTATTTCTTTAGGCATCATTAAGGCAGAAGAAGCGTTCTAAATCGCTCGGGATAATCGTTTTTAGGGTTCCGTACACTAAGGGTAAAAACGGGTCCCGTATTGCTAAGACTCCACTTTCCGTCTGTCTGTCTGTCTGTCACTAGGCTATATTTCATGAACCGTGATATCTAGACAATTTAAATTTTCACAGATGATGTATATATTTCTGTTGCCGCTATAAGAACAAATACTAAAAAGTACGGAGCCCTCGGTGGGCGAGTCCGTCTCGCACTTGTCCGGTTTTTATTACCTCGGATTTGAATTCGGATCATAAAACATCCGCCGCCGGCTATAATCCTTTCCTCGCTTCTCACATTAACCATTCCAAATATCTCTTTACAAATTTCAGCTTTTATTCAAAAAACTAATGACCGCTTTCAGTGCGTATTAAGCCTAAACAAACCTCCGCATAACAAACTCTGAAGGTCCCAAAACAAATGTTTACTGCCCTTGTTTATAATAATCAATACAGCCCAGTGTTGTAAGCAAACAAGTGGTTGTGGTGAATATTCGAATAAGGGTATGAGCGACAATTTCAAAAATGAATGTTTTTACTTTTAACCTACCTTGACGGTCCTTAGCGCGCCGTGAGCGGCGTCCTCGGCCCAGACCTTGACGCCGTCCTTTTCGTACTCCAAGGTCCAGCCTTTTTCGGAAGCGAGAAGGCCTTTGAGGGTTTCAAAGTCAGAGTCGTCCGCTACGCGCGCCTCGCCGCGCGCCCATCCGGCTGAGCCCATCCGACCGCGGACATCACAGCTCGACTGCCCGACTGGCCTGTCTCTGCAGCATGGCCTGATGGCTCGATACCGCGCATGCGCGCCCTCGTCTCTACTTTTTGCACACGTGTTGGTGAAAGCTGGCGCGACTGTGTGGGTGACGTGAAACGTGAATCGTAAAGTATCTATTCCCGTGTATTGCAGCAAAATGGGTATGTAAATAATACCGAAATACTCCTAATATACCTACCTATACAAACTCTCGCTCTCCCCTAAAATTAACGGAAATATAAAAAAAACACGGTGTATAATATGGACGTCTCACCAGAACAATAAAGTAGTTATAAGTTTGGTATGAACATACAGTAGGTAGTAAAGGTAGCTTCAAAATAGTTTCTGTTCGCTAAGAAGTACAATCGCTAACCCGTACAATTTCCGGAACTACTTGAAACTTGTAGACTTGCCTAATAGGGCCAAGTTTAAGTAAAGCAGATATGTAGCATTTTAAGATACTACTTAGTCACTCGTCAAAAAGTTTAGTGCCAAAAAATAGTAAGTATACATAGATAAGTACCTAATTGGACAAGTATATTGTACTTAATCAGACCTAATATTTCATTACCATTAGTACCATTACAGTTAATTAACAAAGCCATATTTAACAGCTACCTACCGACTTACATATATATATTATATCAACCCATCTACCTACCTAACCCCCACCCCCACCCTAACCCTACCTACCGTTACCTAATTTAGTTAGTATAGTACATAGGTATACCTACAACTCTTCCATTTTGAAGACATGAAAAGGAGAGGATTTTAATCAACAACATTCTATTGTTCTTTTGCGTGTTGTTTTAGTTGATATCATCACAAAAAAAACAATTTAATATTTTCTACTAAAACTCGAGATAGAGTATTCGTAGTCCAATATACTATATATGTACTTATATATAAACAGAGATAGATGGGCAACATCTATTCGACCGCCTCCCTCTCATTAACTTCTCCCCGGGTTCGATGTGGCCAATTAAAACCATAACTCGATCCCAGCTTTATTGGGTTTCTACGTCATATTGCAACAATCCCGCGAGGTTTGACACCATTTAAGAAATCAATCTAGATACCATACCATACGTGCACATCATAGGTACTAATGTAGGCACTATAGCTCAAAAACTCTTTAAGCAATATTTCAACTACCTGCAGGTTGTTTTTTTTAACCCTGACTACCCTGAGACATAATTATTTTGTGAGGTGATTTTTATAGGTAATTGAGCTAATTCTAATTCTAAGCAACTTTTACTATGGAAATAGAACCAACCCCGAAATCAAAAAAAATTGGTTGTTCCATGCACTTAAATAGGTCAGGAACTCAGGATGCCAATGGAGCCAAACATTTTTTTAATGATTTTGGGGTTGGTCCCATAGTAAAAGCTGCCATGGTTGGTCTCATAGAGTCTGGCTACTGAAATTTTACCCAAATGTTTGGCGGGAAATTCAAAAAATCTTGGGCTGGTCACACTTTGTGTAGTAGGAATTATAGTTTTGATACTAGAAAATATTTTTGATTTTCTGTGCACACGTAAGGTACCTAAGGATATAAGTAAGTTGAATATACGTAGACGTGCACTCAAAGACAGCTCACATCATTTCTACAACTATGTAAAGTACAGTCAACGATAAACACATATGCTTACACTTTCTCACCATATACCATTGTCACAAGGCGAAAAATGAAATGTAGTGTAAATAAGACCTAGTTCGATAATACCATAATATTAATCCATCACCAAAAAATTTAAATAAGTACGAGTACATACTATGCCAAATTTCAACTCAAGGTCAAGTTCAACTTACTTGTCTTACTACATTTGCATTTTTCTTGCTTGCTTGGTTTGCTTACAGAAAAGACAGACGGCGAATAGGTATTTAAAACTACTAAGTTACAATTAATAATTTTGACTAAGATGAATATTTACACATTTAACTAACCATGACTAAGGGTCGGTTGCACCAAACCGTCTGTCACCGTTAAAGCGTTCACTAAATGTATTTGTATGGGAAATTTCATACTTCACTGCTGTTTGACGTTAATCAGTCTGTTAAATGTGGTTGGTGCAATTGGGCCTTATTCGCTGTAGTTAAAATCGGAGTCTAAATATTCTGCTTCTAAGTAGTTATCAAAGTCGGACAGCAAATACTCCGGCTCCGAGTCCCCTCCTGTATATTGATCAGAACTGCTAGAAGACTCGTCATCACCGACGCTTATGACAAATCTTTTCATGTGAGCAGTTATGTTATCCTTTTGCATGTACTGATTTTCTATGTGGACAACATGATCAGTCATTTTTTTCCAATCGTTAGGGGTCACGCTTTCGAAGCAATCTCTAATAGTTCTTTCAAACTCTTGCGCAGATTGGGCTACATTTTTGCTGGCCACTTTTCGCTTAGCGATACTCCAAATCAGCTCTATGGGGTTCAAGAAACAGTGATATGGTGGCAGTCTTAGAACCTCGTGCCCATGAGTCCTGAGTATCTCATCTGCTTCGTAGATAGGCTCTTCTTTATGCTGTCCAATCAAACACAAGAGTTGTTCTTTGGTACAACGTTCACCAAACGGTATCGATTTCTCTATAAGCCAGTTTTGCAAATCTGCTTTTCGGGATTGTCGATTTGGCAGCTTATTAATTTGCACAGTGTGGTAACTTGCATTGTCTAAAACGACTACACTCGGTTCGTGCAAATTCGGCACCAATTTTTCCCGTAACCATTTGTTGAAGTTTGCCGCATTCATGTCATGATGATAGTCAGCTGCGATCGATTTAGTGCTGAATACTAGCAATGCATTGGGCACAAAGCCACTTTCAGAACCAGCATGCACAATGATATATCTTTTTCCTTGAGAAATTTTTTCAATCAAACCTGTTGTGGACGGGCCCTGCCAAGACTTTTTTGGTTTGTAATGTTGGTGAACATAAGTTTCGTCCAGATATATTATCGGTTTGCCTTCAGCACGTTTCAAAGCAATGGTTCTCAAGAAATGATGCCGCCAAGCTGCAATATCGTGCCGCTCAATTAGCTCTGAACGTTCATTCTTGTTCTGTTTAAATTCAAAACCGTTTGCCAACAATATTTGACGTAAAGTTTCTTTGCATCCAGTAAAATTTATCGATTCTTTTAAATCAGCCAAAAGGGTTCTGAGAGTAGGTACTTGTTTTCTGACCACATAATATTCATTAATTTTATTTTTGATGGCTTGAACATCGAAGCTATCCAAGTTTGATTTGGTAGCTTGATGAGGCCGCTTTTGCCCCGGAGTACTAAAGTCACCATTGTTTTGTTTGCCTTCATTTAGTATATTTTTCAAAGTTGAAACACAAAAACCTGTACGAAAAAAACTTTAATCAATAATATAATTTAATAATAATGGTAGACTCGCAAAATTGCAATCAATATGGTGGTAATTTCCATTTTGCGAGTTTCATACGTCTGTCTATGTGACCATTAAGTTACGTTACTTTAGGTTAGGTCAATGGTTAAGTTAAGTAGGTATACCTAAAGATTCCATCGACACGTTGGCCGCTCATATACACGTACACGGTGGCTAAAAAATAACTGCAGTCCCGGTGCCAGGGAGGTTTTAGGATTAATACTGAGCAACTTACCCTCTCATAGAAAATGGACCAGCCAAAATGTATACGAGTATTATGAAACAGCCAAATTTTTTTTCGCAATGCCGGGGTTGGTCCCATAGTAAAAAATGCTCAGTATAACCCCAAAACTTCCCTGTCAACGAGAATGCTAACTGCATTCTCGTTAACAGCCACACTGTATGGACATTGGACATGTTTCGAAACGTTAACGTTTATTTTATATTTTTATATCAACTTTAACTACTGACCAGTCACTCCACAGATTTCTTCTAAATATTGGTTTTCAGTAAATAACTCCTTATGTTCCAATGTTTTGATTTTGTTGATATTTTCCAGAATTTCTAATTTAACCGTTTCTTTACACACTTGTCCTGTTTATGAGATTCAGGCATTAATAAATTTACGTACTTAATCAAACTTATAGGCAAATTTTAGAACTAGTACCTACTTAAAGTATCAAAATATTAGAGCACCAACCTACTAAATTGCTTACGACTTGTAAACATTGCAGTTTTTCTTTATATAACGCTTCTTGGCGACTGCGTACATTACCGTAATTGTTTGCGAGTTTAAATAATAGGTTCCGGACCTCACTCGGTATAGTCATTATTAATATTCTTTCAAATAAACCGCTTATATACCGCGAACAATTTGAATGGATGACATAAATTGACAACAGACTTTTAGCTTTTTTAAAAATCATAGACAATTGGTGATACCACAAGGAAATATCAGTCAACAAAATTTGGCTAGCCAGACTCTAGTAATGTTAACGAAAAACAGTTGAATTTAAATATTCGGACTAACAATATAAACACACATTTTCACAAGCTTTTATTTAACTCGCTCTGTTAGTACGTAAGTATCTTCATTTGTTAACTAGTGTAGGTCAAATTAGATTTGCGATTGAGCTGAAATTTTGCATATACATATATTTAAATCGGATGGCAATGCATTACACACAATAATGACAATGTATTATGATGACATGGAGCTGATCTGATGATGGAGACAGGTGGTGGCCATAGGAACTCTGTGATAAAACAACGCAAACTAATTGTGTTTGGGGTGGTTAGTATTGTTTCGATGAGTATTCGTTGCCTGTGAAAAGAAAAGCATCAGCGATAAAGCCTGTACCAAAAATAAATTATTTTCCAAAAACTTATTATTAAATTATATTATTTAGTACGTGCTTTTATTAGTATGTATAATAAAGACAATTCGTTAAGTTAAAGTTTTTATGCGATACGTTACGTTTTAGTCGTACATATACCTAGCCGATTGGTGTAGGTCTAGGTAGGTACCTACCTAACTTAAACGTGGACAAAAATGTAGGTAGGTATTTTGCAAACTATTTACTTTTAGTGCCACTGTGTTATTTCATAATCGGGTAAAAGTCATTAAAAGTACGTTCACTGATTATCATGATAAGTATCATCATGACATATGTAAAATAAATAGGTATATAAATAAATATTTTCACTGAACTACCTGTTTATAATTTATAACTAAAATAAGATTTCTCGGGGTTCCACTGGATTGGGTGTGGGGGATAGGAAAATAAAAATAAGTACTATTGTTAAGTGTAGGTAGTATTTAGTAAATACATCATAAATACTATTTACAAATACCTATGTGTGTTTAATTATATTAATTAAACGACCAGATTTATAAGACATCTTTTTAATTTGTTTTTAAATACCTACATATACGAGTACATGCAATGCGTTCTATAACACTTAGCACTAGCAGGAGCTGATATCAGGAAGAGGCTTGCCGTCGCAATGGTTTCGCCAGCCGTACCAGGCTCGGAATCCGTGGCGTTTGAAAATCTTCTTCGCGCACGTTGAGGCTTTCGTGATGTCGTCCGTCATAACGTCTGCAATAAGGTGTCCATTTTTGTATTAATCTAAATTAAATACTATTTTATGCTAGTCTGCTGCTTTCGCGGGGCAAAACCTTGTGACATTTGCTACTAAACTTCTAGTGTAGAGGAGATTATTAAAAACACAGAATCATATACAATAGGCATATACAATATTGTGTTCTGGATTCAGTATTAGGAAAACGTAGAAAAAAAATCTTTTAAGGTAATTTTTTTTTTTATTGAGTAGGTCGTTCATGTCGGCCAACCCTCTACAAAGTCCAAATTTTGTTCACGTCTAAATTTTTTTCCACTTTTTCATAATCAGAACACGATAGTGTTAGACCAAGAATAGTCTGCAGCGATTTTGATAGCCCACGCAGTGCAAGTGTTATTTTAAACATCAAATGTCTATGAAATTATGACGTATAAAATAACACTTGCACTGCGTGGGCTATCAAAATCGCTGCAGACTTTTTTTGGTCTAACTCTAAACGGATACCCACTCTTTTTGTTACACCTGTAAGTATATTCGTCTCAACTATCCTCATAAGCACTTACCAGCACACGTGACGTGGCAGTCCTTGCCAGGAGTGGAGGTGTTGCTGCACCAGTACTTGTCGTTGATCTGGAACAGCCCGTAGTCGCGGGAACCGTTCTTGTTCACCGTGCCTTTGGCGTCGGTGCGCCCGTGGCTTTCGTTCTCCACCAGGCACACCCCTGGAACACGACAAAACTAATATAACATACCTACTACTAACCCTGCCTACGAAGCAGGAGGTCCCGGGTTCGAATCCTGGTAAGGGCATTTGTTTGTGTGTTCATCACAAATATTTGTTCCTGAGTTATGGATGTTTTCTATGTAAGTATATAAGTATTATATATGTGTATATTATAATATATCGTCGTCTAGTACCCACAACACAAGCCTTATTGAGCTTACTGTACTAGGTTGATCTGTGTAAAATTGTCCTATAATATTTATTTATTTACTTCTGCATAGATGGGTACTAATGACGGACAGCGCGATTCGGGAAATGAATTAGAGATTAACTAGATACGATATAGTAAAGAGATGTAACGTCGCACGGATAAAGGTACCTGTGGCGGTTGGCGCTTACACTATTATTTACGCCGCTCCTATATTATTGCGGCGCTATGCGACGTAAGCGCCAGCCGCTACAAGGTACCTTTTGCCGTGGAACGTCACATATCTTTACTATTTCATATCTAGTGAATCTCTAATTCATTTCCCGAATCGAGCCGAAAGTCAGTTTTACAACAATCTAAAAGTCGTGTCGTATTTAGGTAGGAAATTGTGGATATTTATTTGTAATTATTAAATAAATGTGTTACTTGTCAAAATAATAAAGGAACTTTTAAAAACTTACAATCTCTCAATTTGTTCTCAGGGAAACCCTGGGCCCGTAGCTCTCTAACCAGCGGGCATCTCTTCAGCTCCCTAGCCTGACACTCCTGGCAGGCCACGGCCATCAGAGCGAACACAACAATTTTATACATTGTGTATGAAAATAGTACAACGCAAACTGCTAGTAGTTACCGCGGTTGATCACAGTATGCTTCGGGAGCGAAGCTAGCGAGTTTATATATACGCGCTGAAAAGACGGTTATGGAATAGGGGAATCCTGTCGGTAGAGTCCCTTATCAAGCAACACACAATATGCCGGTGTGCTCCAAACATACATATAATTCGTTTTTTTTGCATTAGAAATAACTTGCAAGAAGGTAAGCGATCTTGTTATATCTTTTAATTGAAAAACTCTTTTTAAAAATCAAAAACTATTACTTATGATAGCAGAAGAATATAAATGATCGTATTAGATTCATAATTGTTACATATTTGCCGTAACTTATTTTTAAAATGTGTTTTTCAATTAAAAGACACATCAAGATTGTTTACCTTATTTCTAATGCTAAAAAAAACGAACTATAGAAACCCGCATACAAAATAATAAAATATATGTTTGCGTGAAAAATGTTTTGTTTGGTTTAATTACAGATAAAGACGATGTTAGCTACCTTTAGATGTTTTCATAGTATAGTTTGGGTGTACGTAATAACATTTCCCTGAGGGCTGGATAAAATGTGAAAATCGTAATGATGATGGCCTTAATTCAGTTGTGATTTCAGCTTATGTGCTAAGCTAACTTCAGCATTTATTGATTTAATCGTACCTTAAATACAACAAAAACAAAAAATATGCTCAATCAAATTTTCAGTGCCACTATTGTAACTTATAAAGTTATATATAAATTATCAAATTATCACATGCGTTTTAAAACTTGACAGAGCAATTTCCCGAGCAACATAACAATAATTAAATATAAGTTAATTTTGAAAAAGCATTTCTTTATTTAAAATATACCAAGGAATATTTCAGCTATAATAATAGAGTTTTGAGTACCTACCTACCTAGACGTACATACACTACATAATAGGTACCTAAAGTCATAGAGAATTGAGTTGCCATATACCGAGATAGGACGAGTACTAACGTACTCGTACCTACTAAGACCCAATCTAAGATTGGGATTTTTTTACTATAAAATATATAATATTGATAATTTGGGATAATTTGATGACGCTATCAGTAAGAATCGAGACCTGAAAAAACATGAACAATAACGCAATAAATATGCAATATTATTGTAGCTATTGTTTGCATATGTGTCAAAAAATAATATTTGTTTTTAGTGAAATAATTTACAGTGAATATAATAACCACATAATAATGCAGAGTTCGAACCTACTGATAAGGATTGAACTTGCGAACTTTGTTTCGTGATGTCGGGGATTTTACCGAAATACCAATCCGATCAACTATGCTAATTTTGTTAACAGTGTAATATGGCAATTAGCCACTTTTAGTATTTAACAGTAACACTCTGGTTTACTGCGACATAAACGCATATTGCTTGTGTAAGCGCAATCTAAAGTGTACATATAGGCAGGCATTTAGAGAATATACCTAGGTACGTTCTTATACTATCACACATAAGGTGTTTGACTTCTACTCCCATCACCTGCTCGAAACAACATACCAAGAGTACATCTTGTTATTTGATGGCGATCCAGACCAGCGAACCAAGGAACTGAACCAAGAAACTACCAACCAAGCAACCACCAAGAAACCAAGAAAGAAGAAAAATTACTTTTACAAAACAACAATCCACGCAGTCAGAATCAACCAGCATCCAGAACCAAGAAAAAAGAAGAACCATCCAACATCAAAAATCGGAAACCACGTTAAGAAGACAAATCAAGAAGAGCGAAGATCGAAGAGCGTTGTCCAGGGTTTTCCGGCTCGCAAATCAAGAGGTCTCCAGTTTTATCCCGGCCCATTTCAAGAGGAGTCCAGGGTTATCCCGGCCCATTTATCATCATCATCGAAAGCAGAGCCAGCCAGCCATATGCAGCGTCAAGCGAGTGCCACACGGAGGTGCCAGCTCGCCAGGCCGCGCCAACAGCAGCCAGGAATGCAGGTCGCGAATGTACACCGGACCGAACGAGGACGTACATGTAATTATTTTAATATTTTTTCTCTAAAAGTCAGCATTTTTCCAAATCAGTAATAACTTATAAATCATTCATAATTATTAAAGGTTGTCGCTTAACTCAATTTCGTTTCGAGCATAAATAATGTTCAGAATAAATTTTCATAAGAAGTCATAATATAATATAAAAAATAAAAGTAAAAGTGTTGAATAGTGTCCTCAATCATGTATGTTGCAATATCACACAATTCACACATAAGGTGTTTGACTTCTACTCCCATCGCCTGCTCGAAACAACATAACAAGAGTAGGTACATCTTGTTATTTGAACAGATACACATATCTACGCCCCTTGTAAGCTTACCGTTGATGCCAGGTATGGCTTGTTTGGCCTGTCTGCATCCTGTCTGGTTTAGCCGTGATCTGTGTGTAGTTTCCCTGTGCGTGCTAGCAGCATTGAGCGTACCTTGCTAAACGGTATCGGGAGAATCGGTTCCGGGCCAATCGCCCCCGCACCTGATCCTTGTCTGGCAAGCTCCGGATCCACTGTGTGGATCGTTACCTCGGGATCCACTGTGTCCCTTGATCCATTGTAAGGTGATCTTGTTGTCCTGACATACTCCATTAGTCGTTCGTGTATAAGTTTGGATGTAACTATATGACTTTTTAGGGCCATTAAGACGAAACAGGAGTGGCGCTAGCACCTTAAAAAACAAAAATATCCAAAAAATCAAAACGGTCCGACACAGATATTGACAATATTAATCTGTGTTGAAAAAATCATTGCTCAAGCTTCAAAAACCACGGAGGAAACAGTCGAGTACGTTTGTATGAAGAAATGACCACACCTGTTGACTCTTAAGACTGCTCTACTGTCCGAGAGTATGCGGATGGAGGATCCTACTACCTTTGGAATACCGAGTTATGGGCTCCTAGCGGAGTGGTGACCGACATGTTCAGGTCTTATGAAAAGGTTCCAGAGCCCGATCTGCTGTAATGTACCTATTTAAAATATCAAATTATTGAGTGTTACCTGGTAATATAGATTTTCCAAAAGTGACCAAACTATAGTTATATGTAAAAAAGTCAAATATCAGTCCAGGACTTCCCCGTGCCTCATAGTAGGTAAGTAACCGGCGAGACGGCGCTGCGGTCAGCGCTCTTAAACTTATCTCGCAGGTCACGTCTATTCTTTGTTCGCTCAGTATAAAGAGGGGTTACTACGAATATCGACATTCAAATGTCGATATTTTCTACCACCATTTCTATTATTCGGCTTGTATTATTGGAGATTGGTTAATATGTAGCAGGCGTGGCTCACACCGCGATTTCGTCGCTTTGCTACAGGTAGCTAAAAGTCCATCCGTTCGACCCCAATTTTGGGGTTTGCCATAAGCCGCGCGAGGCGCTGTCGCCACCTAGCGGCCATATCTGTGCTGATCGTGACAGACGCGTTTTGTTAGAGAGTGAGTCTTCTGTACCTAGTACTATTATTTATACTGTGTGTGTATATATGTAGTAAATTCTGATCTCCCCACCATTATATTATAAGAGCATATAAATCAATCAAACCATTCATTTTCGCTAAACGTAGGTGGGCTCAAATCGGCAGTTCTTATTTAGTTCCTCTATCATTGGTCTTCATTTAATCCGTAGGTACTGCATGCGGCACTGTGCGTACTTATATGAATATTTACCTCTATGTTGATTGATTGATTTCTTGAGTAGAGTATATTTTTTGTACACGATTTTGCCTATTCCTAATTAAGATGTGTAAAGGTAGGTAGGTATAAATCAAAATACTTCGACGAGGCATCCACATTGACAACCCTGTTGTGTTTACTAACTTTTGTTCTAGTCCTACTCGAGTTTGTATTACTTAGGTCGGCCGGTGTTGTTTCAAGATTGAGTCTTTTGTTAGAGTTGCGCGCATGACCTGTCGCCGACAAAGCCCGCTCTCATCTTCCTTTGAAAATATCAACATTGACTCATTCGATATGCACGTCATCAATTTAATAAAGGGGATATGCTGCCGTATTCGCACTTCAAGACATTCACAAGAGACGACACGTAGTAGATCCATTCTAGATACGTTATAGTTTAGATATCAACTATAGTTCTCTTTTGCAGCGCAATTCGGGCAACCAATGTCACTTTTATGTTAGATAGAGTAAGATATCTATTAGATGTGAATTGGATCTCTAAGTCATATCCTGTGAAAATCGTTCAAGAGTATCTCCAGAATCGCGCAAATGTCAAATTTGACAGGTTAAAACTTAAACATTTCGTTATCGTATCTTGGTGATGTCTAAAAGATGTCTATTTCAAAATCCGAATCGGGCCCATGGTCGTCAGTTCAGTTGTGTTTTCTCAACTAGCGACATTACGTTGTTCCACGTAATAACGCCTCACAAATATTTGCAGGGTATGCTCGTAGTTCATCATATGTTAATAAAAGTAGCGATTGCGACAGTAGGCGTTTCGAACTACATATTGGGACTCAGTTTAACAAACAACACCAAATCTAAAAGTTCCACTCGGGTACCTACCTCGCCAATGTCTACTTAAGTTATGAAGACACAGTGCCTACACTTTGCGATATTCTTCTTAATGTACCTACTTAATGAAGTACGTATATAGGCCTGCCCTCTCGGCTCTGCTAAAAGGCCCAAAATCTTGGCATCATAATTACTAATTTTACTCCACGATTGATACGACATCGAATATCATGTCAACAAAATATTTAGTGCGAAGCGTTATTGACTGCGATTTGACATGGGTTAGTGGACTCCACCATACTAGATAATATTATGTCGGCTCGGAAGTCACTCTAATAATTAATAGTTATTAGATAAAAAGTGTTTTTCATTTCCTAGATACTAAAATGACAATTCGATTTCACTAACTAAAATCAAAATTGCTAGTCACTTTTTAGTAGGCGCATTCGTTCTATCAAAACCGCAAGGAATAATATTCCTGGAATATGATGTACAAAATACGATATACCTACGTTTATTCACGATACGGTTTTAATGTTTTTAGTTTGTCCATTTGAGAATCCTTAAAGATCATTACTTTTAGATTAAGTAGGTATATTTCTACCAATAGCAGAAAGATCAAGGCGGGAACAGTGACTCAGCACGAATAGTGGGGCTCAGTCGCATACATAATCGTTCTGTTCTATACTACAGCACCCTCGTGTGTTACAATAATCATCGCTCGCCCATTTGATTTTATTCAATTATTGAATATTTCTGCCGTATTAACAGGGAAGCAAATATCCTCTCGTGTTGAAATTAGGTTGAGTGAGCCACCGTTCGAGCTGAGCCACTGTTCCCGCCTTGACCCTATCAATTATTTTTATGTAATTAATGTATGACACTGCAATGTAGGCTGTCTACGTATAGAAAAATAAACTGACTGTCAATCGGAAGTCGTCAATATATTCACATGTGCTATTTTACATTCGTGCTTATTTCAGTAGTTAAATCCCTATTTTACACTGGCGACGAAAGGAAATAAGGAAAAGCGTGTTTGCGGTAATTTATTCTCACCATACATATATAAAATAGGGCAAGAAAATGCCGATTGGTAAAATAAAAGAGTTTGACGTTAAAAACGGAACATGGTCGGCTTACATTGAAAGAATGGAAATGTATTTTAAGGTAAATGATATCAAACCGGAGAATCAACTGCCTACATTGATAGCTACAGTCGGGGACGAGGTGTATGAGCTGATAACGAACCTCGCGAGTCCGAAGAAACCATCGGAGCTAACATACGATGCAGTTGTCAAATTAGTCAGAGATCATTTACAACCGACTCCGTCAGTTTTAGCGGAACGTTACAGATTTAGGCAAAAGAGACAGGGCACGGAATGTATTAGCGATTATGTGGCGGAGTTGAAGAAGGCAGCCCGTTTTTGTAAATTTGCGACTAATCTAAACACTGATCTGCGGGACCAGTTCGTGTGTGGTATCAGAAGCGATCAGATTAGAGAACGTTTGTTTGCCGAAGATGAAGGTTTGACCTTCTCGGACGCGGTTAAGAAAGCGACGACTTTAGAGGCCGCAATCAAAGATTCGGCTGCGGTTGACGGTTCGGCGGGAGCGGTTAACGGCGAGGGTGCTGGGGCGGGAGCGGACCCAGTACACGCTATAACCACGGCGTACGGCCGGCGTATCAACGCTGGCGGCCACGGAGGACGTGGCGGAACGCGCGGATCGCGCGGATCGCGCGGACATGGTGGTTCACCAGGGCGGAGTTCGGGCGGAGGCACCCACCACTGCGGCGGGTGCGGTGCGAACAGCCATACTTACCAGACTTGCAGGTTCCGGAGTTACGAGTGCAGCCGGTGCCGGCGCATTGGACATTTGCGTCGCGTCTGTCCAGAACTGACAGCAGAAGGATCGCGCGATAGACGGACTAATTTACATCAACTATGCGGGAAAACGGAAGATGACGGAGTAGAGCATCGCACGTTGGAGGCCCTGCAGGAGGAAGATTTTCATCACTTATGCTTAAGTGACTATCCACCGGTGAGATTACCTGTTTCCATTAATAATCATTCACTGACTATGGAAGTCGACACGGGGTCGGCTGCGTCCTGCATAAGTAGTGAGACTTACCACACCTATTTCAAGGATATTCCTTTACAACCACCAGGTGCTTCCTTTACGTCTTACAACGGAACACCACTGACTCCTTCCGGAATGATAAAGCCCAAGGTTCGTTATGGTGCTACAGAGAAAGAGTTAGAGTTGTTTGTGATTAAGGGTGGTAAAACCCCATTAATAGGTCGACATTGGTTAGTGGAATTAAAAACAGGCATTCCGATTTTTGATAACTGTCATCATGTAGGTGGAAATAATGAAAATTCGAAATTAAATGATAACATTAAAACTTTATGTGACAGGTATAAGGAGTTGTTTCAAGGCGGTTTGGGGCGGTACACGGGCGGTAAAGCGACGTTGCAGTTGCGGCCCGGCGCGGTCCCGGTATTCCACCGTGCGCGTCCGCTGCCGTACGCGCTACGCGCTCGCGTCGACGCCGAGCTGGACGCCATGCTACGCGACGGCATCATCGAGCCCGTCGACTGTTCCGACTGGGCCTCTCCATTGGTACCGGTAAACAAACCAGACGGCTCCTTAAGGATTTGTGCGGATTACAAGGCGACTGTTAATCCGGCATTATTAGTAGACCGCTATCCACTGCCAAAGATTGACGATTTAATTGTTCGATTGGGCGAATCACGTTTCTTTTCAAAGATCGATTTATCACAAGCGTATAATCAAATAGAGTTGGATTCGTCTAACAACTGCACGGTTATAAATACTCATCGTGGTTTATTCAAATACAACAGGCTTGTTTTCGGTCTTGCTTCTAGCCCAGGTATTTTCCAACGAATTATGTGTACTGTGTTAGGCGGAATTCCCAACGTCGAAGTGTTTTTGGACGACGTAGTAATTGGGGGCAAGAATGTGTCGGAGCATATACAGGCGTTAGAGACAGTTTTCAATCGGTTACGTCAAAACGGGTTAAGATTGAAGGCTGCGAAATGTGTATTCCTAGTTAGCGAGATTAAATATTTGGGGTATGTTCTAAGTAAGGACGGGGTCAAGACGGACCCGGATAAGATAGAAGCAATCACCAAGATACCCCGACCGGGTAATGTCACAGAGTTGCGGTCATTTCTTGGGTTGATTAACTTTTATGCAAAGTTTGTTAGGCACTTAAGGTGGTTCTCCTTGCTCGATTTTCATACAACTTTCTTGGCACCCTAGCTCCTATTATATAGGGTTTCTTCACTTGTATATGTAATGTTTGGGTAGTATATATATTTCTGTCTTCGCAGACGTAAAAATATACTAGATTATGATTAAATTTATTAAGAAAAAAGCCTTTGAATACTGGTAAAATTTTGCCTCATTGCTTGTTTGTGTGAGTGATGCTTATAGTATCGGTGTAATTCTAACATGGCGACTTCATTTGACAAGCAATCATTTTTAATTTGTCAAAGGTGTAACAGATGGCACTTTAAAACCGCAACACAGATTACCTGTGTATTTTGTTTTATTTTCACTCAATAGAGGGAGGTATATTTAATGCACAAAGCATGTTACGAGTATACCTACTCATTTAAGAATCTCCTTTCTGATATAATTTCATTCCCAGATTTAATATAACTTAATAATTATTATGATTATTACACAATAAAATACATTTATATATTTATAGAAAGGTCAGTCCAAACAATCATTCGCGTTACGGTCGTCCACCGAAAACCCTTGTGAATTCTGCTTTCGTTTCGGTAAATGTTCTCTGGAAAAGCCTATATTTATTGTAACAATGATTTTGAAACTAAAATACCTAGCTATATTTTTCTCAAAAATATATAGGTATGTGGAGAAAAATGTCATCTTCTTGTAAATAAACAAGATTCTATAATATCTTCTGCTTGTGCATAACAATAACATTAGTAGATGATATTTTTAGGGTTCCGTACCCAAAGGGTAAAACGGGACCCTATTACTAAGACTTCGCTGTCCGTCCGTCTGTCCGTCTGTCTGTCACCAGGCTGTATCTCACGAACCGTGATAGCTAGACAGTTGAAATTTTCACAGATGATGTATTTCTGTTGCCGCTATAACAACAAATACTAAAAACAGAATAAAATAAAGATTTAAATGGGGCTCCCATACAACAAACGTGATTTTTGACCAAAGTTAAGCAACGTCGGGAGTGGTCAGTACTTGGATGGGTGACCGTTTTTTTTTTGCTTTTTTTTTTTTGCATTATGGTACGGAACCCTTCGTGCGCGAGTCCGACTCGCACTTGTCTGGTTTTTTTCAAAAATGCTGCCTTTCACCCGAGTTAAAACACTCTACTTTTCATTTCGCATACGAGGAAAGTAAAATGCATGTGTTTTTTTAAATACATTTTTATAGTAGGTATTTTTGAGAGTAGGTATTTTCAATTAACAATTTGGCCAAAAGTAATTTATGGAATGGGGAGTCAAATATCAGAATGGAAATTGTATAACAAATCCATTTATACCCAAATTTCAATTGCTTATTGTAAAAAGAATAATAAAATCGTACTTGGAATTGGAACCTAAACTGCTCTAGTGCAGAAACGTATCATTTCCTGCACACCTTTTACAACAACAATGACCCTCTTTCATATATTCGGTCAAATTGTGCTTTTTGAAAAACTAATTATATCCAGCCTTTTATGAATGTAGTATGATACCTTAGGGTATGGTGCTTTACGCACACTAGCGTCCCTTCCCCTCCCCCTGACGCAACCAGGGTGGGTTGCGTCAGGGGGAGGGGAAGGGACAGGAAAACAAGAAATATCCGTTTCATTTCTCATGCTATTGATTCGGTTAAATTGTGTTCTAATGTATGGGGAAGACAAACTAATTATAGCCAGCCTTTTATGAATGTAGTATGATACCATAGGGTATGGTGCTTTACGCACACTAGCGTCCCTTCCCCTCCCCCTGACGCAACCCCCCCTTTTTGCATGAAATATGTCCCGGTTCACAGTTTTTTACATTTTTTGAGGAAAGTATACATTTTAGGAAAAAAGTGTCAATGAAAGAAATAATCCTTAATAAATTCTTAATAAAAAACTGTCATATTCATTTTTTTTATATGATGCACCTAATTCATGTATTAGCTTGTCAAAATTCGAAATAACATAGTTTTTACTTAGGGTTCGAAACTCATTTATTATACACGGTGTAACATGAGGAAACCGAATAATTTTAACAGCGTATTCCTGATCACAATTAGAGACAAAAATGTCCTATAAACTTTTTTGAAATTCGCCTAGTTTCAGAGTTCATACCAATAAAAAAAAACAAGTTTCTATTGTTACATAGTTCAAAACGCCTTTTTGATGGCGATGTTGCTACTATGGGATTTAGTCTAAATATCCTTATTGATATGTCAAAAAGTGACAAGTAACACTTTGCAAAAACTAAGTTTTACGAAAAAAAAAAACATTTTAAGTGACAAGTTTACCAATAGCATTTAATTTTTATATACAAATTCATTCATAAAATTAAAAAAAAAACCAAACAAAATTTTTTTTTTGGCGAAATTGACCTAAACACATATTACATCTTTTCCTTTTTTTTTGACCTCATGTATACATTTTAGGATAAAAGTGTCAATGAAAGAAATAGTTCCTAATTAAATTCTTAGTAAAAAAGGTTATATTCATTTTATAATACTTATTATACAAGGTGTCCTCAAGAAATGCGAAAGATTTTATTTCTGAGGTCAAATTAAAAGAAGGAAAAAATGTTTGTATGAGTTTAGGTCAATTTCGCCGAAAACAATTTTTTTTTATTGTTTTTAGGGTTCCGTACCTCAAAAGGAAAAAACGGAACCCTTATAGGATCACTCGTGCGTCTGTCTGTCTGTCCGTCTGTCACAGCCGATTTTCTCCGGAACTACTGGACCAATCAAGTTGAAATCTGGTACACATATGTAAGTTTGTAAACAAATGAATTTTAAACATGGAGGCCATTTTTGGGAGGTTAATGAAAAAATTAAAAAATATTTTTTTTTAACTATATCATGTTACATATCAAATGAAAGAGCTTATTGTAAGGATCTCAAATATATATTTTTTTATAATTTTCGAATAAACAGTTTAGAAGTTATTCAAGAAAATAGGCAAAAAATGACTATTCCCCCCTCCCCCTTTATCTCCGAAACTACTAGGTTTAAAATTTTGAAAAAATACATAAAATAGGTCTATACCTATAGATGACAGGAAAACCTATTAGAAATGTACAGTCAAGCGTGAGTCGGACTTAATTACAGTTTTTGATCCGACTCCTACGGATTTTTTAAAGATTTCACTCACGTTTCGCATAAATAATGTTTAGTTTTAAGTTTATAAAATACATATGTATGCTAGTCTGTAAGGTATTTGTAATATGGGCCTTGTTCCCTGAATTAAATATCTAAATAAATAAAATAAAAAATACATTGTTAAAAATTGTGTAATATACGGAATCCTTGGAACGCGAGTCCGACTCGCACTTGGCCGCCATTTTTTAATTTTTTGAATATATATTAGGGATGTACCGACTAGTCGCCGACTAGTAGGGAAAGCCTACTATCCGGCCACATTTGTAGTCGGCGATTAGTCGGCGACTAGTCGGCAAAAATGGCCGATTAGTCGGCACTTTATTAGTGAAAGAATACCATATGTTTTATGTTTATTTTACTAAAATACCTTATCAGGATGCATACGAAAACTTTTGTTCATATAAATAATTGACCGTTTAATCGTTATCGTATGTCGGTAGGCTGGTGTTTTCCTCTACAGGTCGATCTCAACTGATTCTCGTGTAATTTCATGTGCAAGTTCGACAGTTAATTATTTTTATTGTTATTTAGTTTTTTTTTTAAATGCTAGAACCATGAGGAACTGTTATTGCAAAATTTAGAGACAGACAGGGCTCGTGAGGGCTAGACGTTGCTCGTGAAGACGCTGACCACAGGGAAAAGGTTCTTAACTGGCGACTTCATACGGAAATAGAGCCTTGCAAATACCTCCTACAAGCTGTACTGACGGTCTGCTCAGGATCGTAGAATAAAAAAACGAAAGACTGAAATTGAACGAGGATTCTTGTGATAGGTCTTTGAACCTGTAGAGAATACCTTTTAACTAAGCTAATATGATGAATAGCGCAACAAAAGGAGCAAAACTATTGTTTTTCACCTGAACTTATACGAAACTAATGATCTGGCCGACTAGCCGACTAGTCGGCCGACTAATCGGCCATTCGAGCGCCGATTAGTCGGCTAGTCGGCCAAATCAATAGTCGGTACATCACTAATATATATGTATGTACATAAAAAGTAAATGTTATTGGTAAACTTGTCAGTTAACATGGATTTTTACTTTTTTTTCGTAAAACATAGTTTTTGCAACGTGTTACTTAATTGTCACTTTTTGACATATCAATAAGGATATTTAGACTAAATCCCATAGTAACAACATCGCCATCAAAAAGGCGTTTTGAACTATGTAACAATAAAAACTTGTTTTATTTTTTTTTATTGGTATTAACTCTGAAACTAGCCGCATTTCAAAAAAGTTTATAGGACATTTTTGTCTCTAAATATGATCAGGAATACGCCGTCAAAATTATTCGGTTTCCTCGTGTTACACCGTGTATAATAAATGAGTTTCGAATCCTAAGTAAAAACTATGTTATTTCGAATTTTAACAAGCTAATACATGAATGTGCATCATGTAAAAAAATCAATATGACCTTTTTTATTAAGAATTTATTAAGGATTATTTCTTTCATTGACACTTTTTTCCTAAAATATATTCTTTCCTCAAAAAATGTAAAAAACTGTGAACCGGGACATATTTCATGCAAAAAGGGGGGGTTGCGTCAGGGGGAGGGGAAGGGACGCTAGTGTGCGTAAAGCACCATACCCTATGGTATCATACTACATTCATAAAAGGCTGGCTATAATTAGTTTGTCTTCCCCATACATTAGAACACAATTTAACCGAATCAATAGCATGAGAAATGAAACGGATATTTCTTGTTTTCTTTGCATTAGCATTTTTCTCTCGATAATTTAATCAATTTGCAACATAAGTAGAAGAATCCTCATATATCCATAAATATCAAAATATAAAAGGACATACATTTTCAGAAGAATTCCCCGTGCGACGTTGCCAAGTGGTTTAAAGTACAACATGCTCGCAACGTTTGGATGTCGTTATATAAGATAAGTCGACAATGAAAAATTATATTTCAAATCAATTAACTTGATATTTTTGACAGTAATGGGTTACTTAAATAAGAAGGCATTTTTCGCCCGGGTCAACTATGTTCAAATGGTCTAGTGGCTTTTAGCTACTGAGTATAAGTCTAACAAGTTGAACAGCATGACAGGGTTCAAACCACGAACAAAGACTCATTTCTTTTTGTATTTATTTATTTATTTTGTTTCATCTTTTTGGTAATTTTATATGCCTTATTTTAAAAGTTATTTTAAGTAAATGTGTTGTATTTGATTATTTCATGTAGGTATATCATTTCAATAAAATTTTGGAAACTTTTATTTTATACCTGGTTAAGCAAATCTTGTCAGTAAAAAAACCGGGCAAGTGCGAGTCGGACTCACGCACGAAGGGTTCCGTACCATAATGCAAAAAAAAAAACGGTCACCCATCCAAGTACTGACCACTCCCGACGTTGCTTAACTTTGGTCAAAAATCACGTTTGTTGTATGGGAGCCCCATTTAAATCTTTATTTTATTCTGTTTTTAGTATTTGTTGTTATAGCGGCAACAGAAATACATCATCTGTGAAAATTTCAACTGTCTAGCTATCACGGTTCGTGAGATACAGCCTGGTGACAGACGGACGGACGGACAGCGAAGTCTTAGTAATAGGGTCCCGTTTTACCCTTTGGGTACGGAACCCTAAAAAGGCGCGAAATCCAAATGTTCTATGAACGATATCCCTTCGCGCCTACATTTTTCAAATTTGCCGCCTTTTTCTACTGACAAGATCTGCTTGACCAGCTATACTTCGTCGATAGTTGACTTCTTATGTACCTATTCTGCGATCCTAATTAGCCTCATGCATGACTTTTTTTTAATTATTTTATTCTTTATTTATATCCTTTGAAAACCGGAAAATAAAAATACTTTTATAAATCTTCCCATAATATTATTAAAAAATAATTAAAATACTGAAAATATTTTACTCACGTAAGTTTAGTTTCGAAGAATAACATACGCTTAAAATAATTCAAAAGAGAATGCTAAAATTATAAAATAAAAAAAAACTGGCATTGTCGGGGTTAGAACCATGTATCTTAGCTACAATCTGATTTTTTTCAAAATAGAGGCTACGGGTGCCACGAGCACATGACAGTTAATCGTCGAAAACATCAGTTGCTTCTGAATGCCTTGTAATTCTTAATCGTTGCTCAAACAAGAATTTATTATTTAATTTCCAATCTTTTTTCAACAATAAACATTTCATCCGCTGCGCCCTCTAGGTTACTTTACTGTAACATTACGAATCTGCTGACATTTGACACTGACTTTAAGGTGACTTTTAGTACGTAAGTGTGCGTGAATGCAAGAAATTGCAATATTTTGCAGTTGGATTCCGGTAATAACGAAATGAGACAATGTTGAGTTGAACATGTCTCGATTTGGATGTAGTATTTTTTATAGTTTTCGCACATATCAACACATCTTATGAAACTTTGTATTTTGGGAGAAATAGTGAAAATCCACAATTCGTGCACAGTGACGCCATCTTTTGGCTGATAATCGGCATCCCATCCCTAGACATCCACCTTAAGTGGACGGCTCGTACCACTGTATGATTTATTAAAGAAGAACGTTGAATGGCACTGGTCGAAAGATTGTGAGCAGGCGTTCGTAGAAATTAAAACAGTGTTATCCACTGCGCCGGTTTTAGCTTACTATGACCCAGATCGTCCTCTGAGTTTGACTTGTGATGCATCAGCACGGGGAATTGGTGGAGTTTTGTCGCAACCAAACCAGAGTGGAGGGGGTGAACGTCCAGTCGCTTACATTTCTAGGACGCTAACGGACGCAGAGAAAAATTACTCTCAAATACACCGTGAAGCGTTGGCAATAATTTTTTGTGTCAATAAGTTTCATCAGTACCTATATGGTAGGCATTTCACACTTAGGACTGATCACAAACCGTTGGTATCCATTTTCGGGCCGCACACAGGAATACCAGCTATGGCCGCTAGTCGCATGGAACGCTGGGCTCTGATTTTATCAGCATATACGTACACTATCGAGTATGTTCGTACAAACGAAAATGGAGCAGACGGGTTGTCTCGGTTACCGGTAGTCCAGTGCGGAGAAACGAGCCCGACGGCGCCCGAGCAGACATACTTACATTTTATTCAGCAGGCATTGTTGCTCAACTATGGTGAGGTTTGTTCACAGACTGCTCGGGATCCCATATTGGCACGGGTTTTAAGGTACATTAGAGAGGGTTGGCCCGCCGATTGTGACATAATTGGTTTACAACCATTTTTTAATAGGAAAGTCGAATTATACGAAGAGCTGGGTTGCGTTATGTGGGGTTACAGGTTAGTGATTCCGGAGTCATGCAGGGATCGGGTATTACGGATGCTCCACGAGCCTCACATGGGTATAGTGAAGTCTAAAGCTTTAGCTAGGAGTTATGTCTGGTGGCCCGGGGTCGACGAGGCAGTCGAGCGCATGTGCCGCGAGTGCGACGCGTGTGCAGTACAAGCGGATGCTCCCCCAAAGCAAGCGCCTTGCATGTGGCCTTGGCCGGATCGGCAATGGTCTAGAATTCATCTCGACTTTATGGGTCCAATTACTGGAAAGACTTATCTTGTAGTAATTGACGCGATGTCCAAATGGGTGGAAATATTCCACATGACTAGTACCACAGCTACCGCTGTAATTGCCATCTTGTGCGAATTATTTAGCAGGTGGGGGATACCCAAACAAATAGTTTCAGATAATGGGCCACCTTTCTCTAGTACCGAAATGCATAATTTCAGCCAGGGACTCGGTATCGAACATATTTTTTCTGCACCTTATCATCCAGCTTCAAACGGTCTGGCTGAAGTTACGGTAAAAACTCTAAAGAGAGTAATCAAAAAAGCTATTTATGAAAAAAATGATGTAAATAAGGCTCTATGGACTTATTTGTTGTATTATAGAAATACGGTTCACCCCACTACCGGCCAGAGTCCAGCAATATTACTTCAGGGTAGGAGTCTTCGTACCAAGCTCGACACTTTGAAGCCCGACACTAGGGCCGTGGTGCGTCAGGCGCAGCAACGGCAGAAGTTAGCTGCGGGAGGAGCACATAGGGAATTAGGGTTACAAGAAGAGGTTTGGTACAGGCAATACCTTAAGGGGGAAAAATGGGCCCCAGGTCAAATAGTGCATAGAACCGGGTCGGGTGATTATAGCGTCAAGGGGGCTGATGGGTCAGTGGTACATAGACATGTCGATCAATTAAAGCGGCGATCGGGTAGACAGTCTCATGTATATCCCGTTCCAGAAACTTTGGAACCTGATATCCGTACAAATCCTAATAATGAAAGAGTTCGTAAACTTAATGTAACAAATGACCCTGACGGTCTTGAAATGGAGACCCGGACGGACTCAGTCGGGCGGTCGGTGGGATCGACGTCAGACATGGTGGTGTTTCCGGAGCATGCGTCTCAACCGAGCGTTTCTCCCTCTAAGTCACCACCTGGGTCGCCTATTTTTCAAGATGCTTTACCTAGCGCGCCACCATCGCCAAATGTTTCTTCACCGAACACACCGTCACCGCCCCAGGCTCGTCCTTTTAGGCAATGCCGCCTTAAGGGAATTACTAGGTTAGATCTATAGTTTTGTTGTTGTACTCATTAAGGGAGTCCTTTAGTTTGATGTGTTATTAATAATTTATTGTGGAGGAGTGCAATGTAGGCTGTCTACGTATAGAAAAATAAACTGACTGTCAATCGGAAGTCGTCAATATATTCACATGTGCTATTTTACATTCGTGCTTATTTCAGTAGTTAAATCCCTATTTTACAGACACCAAACACAAGAAATGTCATGAAAAGTCAAATCAAAATCACAATTAACATTCCTTTGTTTTTCGTGGCTGCACCCGTTGTCTAATAAAATTATACCTATTCTCCAACAGACGATTAGATCAAAGTAGCTTTCATTTAGAAAATTAAGTAATTTAAAATACGATAGTAAATTAAACACGTAATTTATTTGTTATACATTATAGTTACATAAATGGAAATAAATAATGCGAATACTTGATAGAATGAATAGTGCTTATTAGAAACGTAAGGTACAAGCATCAAAGAACGCACGTAATCCTTTACGCAGTCTTATTTAACGTATGCCATCTAAGGCATCTAGCATTTGGAGATGTCGGGCTTGGCACCCTGGCAGTGCGCCTTCCAGGCCGTCCAGCCGCCGAAGCCGTGGCGCGCGAAGATCTTCTTGACACAGGTCGCCGCCGCGGTGATATCGTCCGTGCGCAGCGCTGCAACACACACACCGTCAACACCGAGCTCATCAACTACATATCCAAGCATGTTTACAGTATATCCGCTAGCTCACCTGCGCAGGAGACGTTGCACTCGAGGCCGGGCGGGCCGTCGCGCGTGCACCAGTAGCGGTCGTTGACCTGGAACAGCCCGTGGTCCCAGGAGCTGTCTCCGTTCAGCTTGCCGATCGCGTCCGTGCGGAAACCGCTCTCCTTCTCCACCAGGCACACCCCTGTAATGACATCGTGGTATCAGAAGCGTTGTCAAATAAAATAAACTACATAGTATACCACTGTGTATAATGTACTTACAGTCTCTCATCTGAGGTTCGGGGAAGCCTTGCTTCCTCAGCTCCCGCACCAGCTCACACTTCTCGAACTGTTTCGCCGCCGCCAGCGCCACCAACGCCGCTAAGACTACTAGAACGCGTTTACCCATCTTTCGCTTTACCACACAGAGTTCAACGGAAAGTAACTACAGCTCTTCGCAGGGTTTGTTGAGAATGTGCTTGAAACTACGATGGTATACACTTTATATAGGGTATTAGTTTCCCTGTAGTTATTATCTCGAGGTGAAACATAGTTCGGTAAGCCCTGAGGATGTAGCAGCGTCTAAAAGGCCATGACGTAGTGTGATTCAATCAATAAACAAAAGAGAGACGTGTTAATGATGCAAGTGTTCTGTTTTCAGAAGTAATCAGGTCAATAAAGGTTTTTGTATGTAGATACATAATACGTGTTGCTAGAAAGTTCGACATATCTTATTTATCCAGTCTGAAAATTGGTTAATAACAAATAAACAAACAAATACCTACAAGTTGTAAGTATTCTTATACATATACAGAGTGGAAAGATAAGTCGGGCCCTGGAGGGAAACTACCTTAAATCCTTAAGCTGGCTCATTTTACTTAAAGGAGACATTCCTTTATTTAAAAAAAACAAAACTGCATTCAAAGTATTTTTTTTCTTCAATTTGGCTTGTCTAAAAAAATCATAAGTATTAAATATTAGATTTTATGCATATTTTGTACGACAGACGAGTGTAAGACCTAATGTTTCTTGGAGAAATGTTATCATTAACATTAACTGTATCGACTAGTAGAATAAAATTGCGAGTTTTTATTTTTTGGAATTTTTAGTCGGTTCGAGCCCGGGCGAGGCAAGCGAGTTTCAGAAAATCTTTGAATGCAGTTTTGTTTCTTTTTAAAAATAAAGGAATGTCTCCTTTAAGTAAAATGATCCAGCTTAAGGATTTAAGGTAGTTTCCCTCCAGGCCCATACAACCATTTCTAGTCGCCGTTACGACGCGGTGTTGACACATCTTGTGTCGACACCGTCTGTTTCGGTCACAATTCCAGTCGCAGAGTCGTCGCCGTGTCGACACAGTTACCAGAAATGGGGAAGGGTCGACACATGACACAAAGTGACATAAAGTGTGGTCGCCGTGTGCACACATTGTTTCGGGTTTGCGACTACTTTATGCCAAAATCATTCGTTCATTCGTTCATTTTGTTCCTGTCAAATGGAAACTGTCAGATGGAAAAATGCTTAAATAAAAATAAGTGACATTAATACGCCATCTCTAAAACGGATTACAAGACGTAATTATATATTGTTTGCATTTATATTACAATAGGACTTAAATTATAATGAGGAATTAAGTTGACTGTACCTTGTTCCAAGCCTTCAAATTGGAGATGGCGACATTCGTTTCATACTGGCAACACCACAGTTCCGATGACGTCAGGCGCAATACCGGCTTTTATAACGGGTTTTTTCCATGCTTTTTCGAATCCAGCTGGCAGGCTGCGCGCCAATGCTCAGGTCATTGGCGATTTGTTTCTGGCAGAGGAAACACCTATTAGTTTAGAAAATTTTCTAAGTAATTTTCTAAATAATTTCAGTTCCATTATGGCGAGTTCTAATACTAATAATGTTCAACATGATCCGGGTGCAACGGCTTTAACTGAGCATGAGCGGATGACCAGGTTAGAGGATGTAGTGTCCAAATTGGCCAATGAGGTAAGGTCTTTACGTGACAATTTCTCTACTCGCCCGCGGGAATACTCCAGTGATTCGGACGTGCTATCAATTGTCTCGCCTGAAGATCTGGAGACTCCAGAGGCTCCTCCGGTGCCTGTCCAGGGGCCTGCAAAGGATATTAGTTTCAAACTTGAGACTACCCTCAAGTCAGCGGGCGCGATAACCTCAAAGGAGCATGCTGATATTTTGGACAAGTTGCAGCATTTCAATTCAAACGACTGGTCGCAGGTACGGTACATAGATGCTCAGAATACGTACGTGTCATCGCCTGGCTTTACTGATTTGGAAAGTAATGACATGATAAAGTCTTTTGATCGTAACCGTGCCCTCGCCGTTACGGAAAAGACTCTAGCTGCTGTGTCTCATGCTCTCATCATACAAAATGAGAAATTGAAAGCTGGCTTTGAGACCTTCGTGTCTTGGATAAGCTCGCAAGGCGATTGCACGGTGGAGGCGGTAGCAGACAAAATCAACGAGGTGTTCTCGGAGGGTGACTATTCTCGCATTCACTTGGACCTCTTGCAGATGGTCTGTGGCCGTCGCGCAGACATTATCCAGCAACGGAGAGATGGAGTACTGCACTTCGTCAAGGACCGCTACATGAAGGAATCTCTTCGAAAGATCCCTCCAACACAAGAGCACCTCTTCGATGACAAGCGGTTTTCTGACTGTATAACGAAGAATGGCGGAATCGACAAGGTATTTTTCTGTCCACGCACTCCTGCGCAAGGAGTTGCTAGCAAACGAGCTCCTGCGCAAGGAGTCTCACAGCCGGAGCAGAGCAAGAAGGCTGCGGACTATTCTGGTTTCCGCGTGTATCCTGGGCCCTCTGCTGCTCCCGCTCAGGCTCCTCAGGACAGAAAGCGAAAGGCTGGGCCATTTCGATCCAATCAGCGAAGCGACAAATATTACAGGAACAGGCAAGGTAAGCGATCTCGCAGGCGCTACGACTGACTATCTCGACTTTCAAGCGGGTCAACTGGAGCTTTATATAAACCAATGGAAAGCCATGGGGGCTCCAGACTACATAGTCAAAATTCTGTCTGGGTACCGGATACCCTTTGTCAAAAAACCGCCTCTAGTTCACCCCTCCAGACTTTCATCAAAATTATTCACGAAGGAAAGTCCAGAAATGATCGCTCAAATGAAAGGCATGATAGAACAGGGTGTGCTAGAGCCGGCTTCATTGACCCCAAGTTTTGTTTCGAACATGTTTCTGGTTCCAAAAAAAGGTGGGAGCGTACGCCCAGTCTTCAACCTAAGACAGCTAAACCAGTACATATATGTGGCCAAATTTCACCTCATCAATATGTACAAGGTCCCAGACTTTCTTCAACCACGAGATTGGCTCGTAAAGCTCGATCTCCACAACGCATACTTTCATATTCCAGTCAAGGCCTCACACCGGAGATTCCTGAGGGTAATGTTTCAGCACCGGCTTTGGCAGGTGACCTCCTTGCCGTTCGGTCTCGCATCATCTCCGAGGACATTTGCTCTAGTCACCAACTGGATTGCGGAAGTGCTGAGATCTCGTGGTATCAGGGTCATCGTATATTTGGACGACTTTCTTCTTGCATGCCAGAGCCGATCATTGCTTCAGAATCAAGTAAGACTCACCCTACAGATTCTCGAGGGCCTAGGCTGGACTATAAATTACGGAAAGTCCGTCTTAATGCCCCAGCAGTCCATGGAGTTCCTGGGTATTCGATGGGACCCTTGGAGCAACCTGAAGTCACTCCCAGAAGCAAAGATTCAAAATGTTGTGCAAAAGTGCCAACAGATGGTAAATCACAGGTGCGCTTCATTAAAACAGGTCCAATCTTTGCTGGGTCTAGTGAACTTCGCCAGCTTCGTTGTTCCAAGGGGTCGGCTCAACAGCAGGCTGTTGATGACGTTTTGCAACCAGCTGCTGCACATGACCCCAAGAACGAAGGTAAAGCTTCCAGTAACCCTATACAACGAGCTGGATTGGTGGATCCACAACGTAACTGCCACATCTCCTCTTCACCCTCCAGCGCCCCAGTTCTTTTTGACTACGGATGCGTCGGGCCAGGGCTGGGGCGCTCTGCTCAACAACAAGCAGTTAGCTGGCCAATGGTCGCAGTGGGAGGCTCGTCAACATTCAAATCTCCTAGAGATGATGGCAGTACAGAAGGTAATAACATCGCAGAGCCACTTACTGACGCAATCGTCTCTAATGATTATGTCGGACAATCGAACGGTTGTGTCATATCTGCGCAACGAAGGCGGTACGAGGTCACAGCAGATGATGGAGATGACTTATCGGGTACTGGATGCGCTGGACCGCTATCATGTTCACATGACAATCCAGTTCATTCCCGGCAGATACAACACGGAAGCAGACAGACTCTCAAGGTTTCGCGGTCAGTCGGAGTGGCACCTGCTGTCGCCAGCGACACACCAGATATTCAAGGTTTGGGGTACACCGCAAATAGACCTTTTCGCGTCGAGAAGAGCCCATGTGGTGCCGGCATATGCGACTCTAGACCAGACGGATCCGGATGCGTCCTTCGTCGATGCGTTCAGTCGGAGATGGGTGTATCAACTGGCGTGGATATTTCCTCCGCCGTGTCTAATCCCGAGAGTTCTCGGTCACCTGAACGACGCGGAGGGTATGTACCTATTGATCGTGCCGAATTGGGAGAAGGTGTTTTGGCGCAGCGACCTGAAGAGCCGATCCCTGGCCCCTCCAATAGAAATTCGGGACCTGGAGAACCGGTTAGTAGACACGCAAACTCTGAGACCTCCAATCGATGTCAAGCGGATAGCTTTAGAAGTCTGGCTGATACAGGGTGGGCCGCATTGCTAGGAACGTGGAACGATAAGCAAAAGGATTTACTTGCAAGCGGTTGGCGAAAATCCTCGTTAGCTTCTTATAAGCCAGCGTGGCTAAGGTGGTGCAGGTGGTGTGCTGCCCATAATGTCGCCAGAGACAATCCAGAACCGCAAGATTTGGCCAGATTTCTTACAGACTTACACTTAATAGAAAAGTTATCGCATAGTACGATTTGCCTACACAAATCTGTTGTTTCAACTTTTTGTCCCGTACGTTCAGGCCCACCGCTGAGCTCGCATATAGTTGTTCGCCAGGCTTTGAAAGCTATAGCTTTGAGTAGACCAATGTCTCGTAAGGAGAGTATATGGGATGTGAGAGATTTGTGTACTTATTTGGAGAATAACGAACCTTTACAAACCAGTTTATTTGAGGTGTCTAAGAGATGTGCGATTTTGTTATTGCTTTGTTCAGGGCGACGCGTACACGACCTGACGTTGTTGAGTATAAATGATTCCAGTTGTAAGATTGATTCTGACTGTATTATATTTTGGCCCGAATTCGGTTCCAAGACGGACAGTTCATCGCGCAGGCAATCTGGTTGGAAATTGTTAACGTGTGATTACAATAAAAATATAGATCCCGTTTATTGGATAAAATTATTAATTTCCTTGTCTCAGAACCGAAGAGGGAATATAAATAACCTATTTATTTCTATATGTGGTCCTGTAAAGCCAGCTTCACGAACCATCATTGGTGGATGGGTAAAGGCAGTCCTCAAAGACGCTAATATAAACAGTAGTGCGGGCAGTGTCCGTTCCGCAGTTGCTTCGTCAGGCTGGCTTGATAATCATAATATTAATGATATCTTAGAAAGAGGCAATTGGCAAAGTGCGACTACATTTCATAAGTTTTATAGAAAAACTGTTAGTACTCTTAATTCACATTCTAATCCTTTAGATAGATGTTTTGATACGATATAATACACGTATTCTAATCAATATTAATATAAGGTCATACCAATCAGGTGTTAGTGATTTTTATAGTAATACAATACAGGTTTATTTATAAATCTATCTAGTCTTTTATTCACATTGGCGATCTTTTGAATACTAACAATCCTTTCTCATCCAGCAGTCGATAACAAACACTTCTCAATTTGAAGGCTTGGAACAAGGTACAGTCAACTTAATAGACAAATTTTACCTAAAAATAAAATTTATATTAAGTTACTTACCTTGTTCCAAGCCTGATTTCATTGCTGCCTGCTGGCATTTTGTAAAATTTTAGATTTTATTTTATACTACACGATTAGTTTCATTCACATACGCATTTTATCATAATTATAATACTTATATTTCAGCAAGAGTAAGTATTATTTATTAAAGCTTTTATTTCAGCAGTAGGGTTTAGTCTTAAGCTTGTTTGTTCAGCTACGGGTATGTCAATGAAATACCGTGCTACCTATGTAAACAAAACAAGTACCTTCAGCAACTCTGAATACTGTGTTTGTTTACATAACAAAACTTCGCCACCTGTCTACCTACAGTGGCTATTTTGCCACCTGTCTATCTACAGTGGCTACCTACCGTCCACCGTCATACTATTGGACGGTAGGTCAAGATAATCAAATTGAGAGTCCAATGACCTGAGCATTGGCGCGCAGCCTGCCAGCTGGATTCGAAAAAGCATGGAAAAAACCCGTTATAAAAGCCGGTATTGCGCCTGACGTCATCGGAACTGTGGTGTTGCCAGTATGAAACGAATGTCGCCATCTCCAATTTGAAGGCTTGGAACAAGGTAAGTAACTTAATATAAATTTTATTTTTAGGTAAAATTTGTCTATTAAACTGCTCGAGTGATTTGATAAACTAAGTGTAATATAATCAACGCGCCACCACATTGTTTTAGTTTAACCGGAAATGAAATTGTTTACTTCTCAGTGCCTGTGTTCATAACTATATTATTTGATGCATTTTTAATACTTCGATGCGTATACTATACTTAAATAACAGAAATAACGCTTTACATACTACGAAACATGTTAATTATGATGTATAAATATGGTTTAAGGCTGAGAAATATTGCAGTCACAAAGTAGTCGCAAATGTTTCGACTTTGTGTCGACTCTGTGTAGACACATGACACGCGCTGTCAAAAGTAATAACAAAGTTACTGGATTCACAAAATGGCTCCTTGTGTTAATTTGTTTTCAGATATTCTCAAAGTGTAAAAATGCTGTGGTCAGAGATGGGACTTAATAGATTAACTGTTTATTCGACTAATTAATGGAATAAAAAAAGTTAATCCTCAAATTTTAATCGCGATTAGTTTAGTCGACTTAACATAGGTTGAAATTGAATTAATCTGAATATTAATCGAATAATTTATCGATTAAATCTCGGTTGGAAGTTGACAGGGGGCCATTTTTGTACGTAAAAATAATAGAAATGCAGATGGTAGCCAAACACTATGTCATAAAAGTCGTCATGGGTGTCATTTTATAGGTTTTAGGGGGCGCAGATTTCGAAAATGATGACCATTTTGGAATCCAGAATGGCGGCCATGCACTATGTCATAAAAATCGTCATGGGTGTCGTTTTATAGGTTTTGGGGGGCGCAGATTTAGAAAATGATGACCATTTTGGATTCCAAAATGGTGGCCATGCACTATGTCATAAAAGTCGTCATGGATGTCGTTTTATAGGTTTTAGGGAGCCCCGATTTAGAAAATGATGACCATTTTGAAATCCAAATGGCGGCCATGCACTATGTCATAAAAGTCGTCATGGGTGTCGTTTTATAGGTTTTGGGGAGAGCAGATTTAGAAAATGATGACCATTTTGGATTCCAAAATGGCGGCCATGCACTATGTCATAAAAGTCGTCATGGGTGTCGTTTTATAGATTTTAGGGGGCGCAGATTTCGAAAACGATGACCATGTTGGATTCCAAGATGGCGGCCATGCACTATGTCATAAAAGTCGTCATGGATGTCGTTTCATAGGTTTTAGGGGGCCCCGCTTTCGAAAATGATGACCATTTTGGAATCCAGAATGGCGGCCATGCACTATGTCATAAAAGTCGTCATGGGTGTCGTTTTATAGGTTTTGGGGGGCGCAGATTTAGAAAATGATGACCATTTTGGATTCCAAAATGGTGGCCATGCACTATGTCATAAAAGTCGTCATGGATGTCGTTTTATAGGTTTTAGGGGGCCCCGATTTAGAAAATGATGTCCATTTAGAAATCCAAATGGCGGCCATGCACTATGTCATAAAAGTCGTCATAGGTGTCGTTTTATAGGTTTTGGGGAGCGCAGATTTAGAAAATGATGACCATTTTGGATTCCAAAATGGTGGCCATGCACTATGTCATAAAAGTCGTCATGGGTGTCGTTTTATAGGTTTTAGGGGGCGCAGATTTCAAAAACGATGACCATGTTGGATTCCAAGATGGCGGCCATGCACTATGTCATAAAAGTCGTCATGGATGTCGTTTTATAGGTTTTAGGGGGCCCCACTTTCGAAAATAATGACCATTTTTGAATCCAGAATGGCAGCCATGCACTATGTCATAAAAGTCGTCATGGGTGTCGTTTTATAGGTTTTGGGGGGCGCAGATTTCGAAAATGATAACCATTTTCGATTCCAAAATGGCGGCCATGCACTATGTCATAAAAGTCGTCATGGATGTCGTTTTATAGGTTTTAGGGGGCCCCGATTTAGAAAATGATGACCATTTTGAAATCCAAAATGGCGGCCATGCACTATGTCATAAAAGTTGTCATGGGTTTCGTTTTATAGGTTTTGGGGGCGCAGATTTAGAAAATGATGACCATTTTGGATTCCAAAATGGCGGCCATGCACTATGTCATAAAAGTCGTCATGGATGTCGTTTTAGAGGTTTTAGGGGACGCAGATTTTGAAAATGATGGCCATTTTGGAATCCAAAATGGCGGCCATGCACTATGTCATAAGAGTCGTCATGGATGTCGTTTTATAGGTTGTGGGCCCAGATTTAGAAAATGATGACCATTTTGGATTCCAAAATGGTGGCCATGCACTATGTCATAAAAGTCGTCATGGGTGTCGTTTTATAGGTTTTAGGGGGCGCAGATTTCGAAAACGATGACCACTTTGGATTCCAAGATGGCGGCCATGCCCTATGTCATAAAAGTCGTCATGGGTGTCGTTTTATAGGTTTTAGGGGGCACCGCTTTCGAAAATGATGACCATTTTGGAATCCAGAATGGCGGCCATGCACTATGTCATAAAAGTCGTCATGGATGTCGTTTTATAGGTTTTAGGGGGCCCCGATTTAGAAAATGATGACCATTTTGAAATCCAAAATGGCGGCCATGCACTATGTCATAAAAGTCGTCATGGGTGTCGTTTTATAGGTTTTGGGGGGCGCAGATTTAGAAAATGATGACCATTTTGGATTCCAAAATGGCGGCCATGCACTATGTCATAAAAGTCGTCATGGATGTCGTTTTAGAGGTTTTAGGGGACGCAGATTTTGAAAATTATGGCCATTTTGGAATCCAAAATGGCGGCCATGCACTATGTCATAAAAGTTGTCATGGATGTCGTTTTATAGGTTTTAGGGGGCCCTGATTTCGAAAATGATGACCACTTTGGAATCCAAAATGGCGGCCATGCAATATGTCATAAAAGTCGTCATGGCTGTCGTTTTATAGGTTTTAGGGAGCGCAGATTTCGAAAATAATAACTATTTTGGAATCCAAGATGGCGGCCATGCACTATGTTAAAAGTCGAAATGGATGTCGTTGTATTGGTCATAGTCATCATTTTCGAAATCTGCTCTTCCTAACACCTATAAATCAACATCTATGACGGCTTATATGACAAAGTGCACGGCAGACATCTTGGAATCCAAAATGGTCATCATTTTCGAATTCTGCACTCCCTAAAACCTATAAAACGATATCCATGACGACTTTTATGACAAAGTGCACGGCACACATCTTGGATTCCAAACTAGTCCTCATTTTCGAAATCGGCACTTCCTAAAACCTATAAAACGATATTCATGACGACTTTTATGACAAAATACGTAGCCGCCATCTTGGATTATAAAATGATCATCGTTTTCGAATTCTGCACTCCCTAAAACCTATAAATCGACATCCGTGACGACGCAAGTTATCTTTATTTCCAGATCTAACAAATTGCTACAGAATACAAAGGACAAAAAAAGAAGCGAGGAGGTAATGAAACAAGCAAAAATACAGATGATTCCTCGACGCAATTGGATGCTTCTTAAATTGTGTCCAGATTTTTTTGTCATAAAAGTTTTTATTTTTCACATATTGCCCTCACAAGTTCCGTGACATTTCGACCTTGTAATTTTTTAAGTAAATGTTTTTGTTTATCTATGAGAATCTCACTAGAATAATATAATCAAGGTATGTTTATATTTGATGATTGAAATAGTAACGCAAAAAAAAATAATTATATTTGTGTCTTATATTCCTGCCGAAGACTTTTATTTTTCCTTTTCCTTCTACACAAGTTTGGCCAAGTAATAAGAATTTAGGGCTCTCAATTTTATTTTGACTTCTACAACAGTAAAGCTACGAGGCCATGTTTGGTATCGTTTTCGTATAAATTCGCAGTACCAAATTTAGTTATGGTATCACATTGACACCATTCCAAAGTAAAAACATATAAACTTATTAAAATACTTTCTTTTAAACTCCTCTTCACGCCTGAACTGCTGAACAGTTTT
This sequence comes from Cydia fagiglandana, assembly GCF_963556715.1. Classification (NCBI taxonomy): domain Eukaryota; kingdom Metazoa; phylum Arthropoda; class Insecta; order Lepidoptera; family Tortricidae; genus Cydia; species Cydia fagiglandana. The sequence goes on along the minus strand of NC_085932.1, from coordinate 15,407,064 downwards.
AATTTAAATTTAGTACACATATATTTTGACTCCCGAGACAGGACATAATAAGTTATCTCAAAAATCATCCTTTAAAGGTGTGAAATGAGGTGTAGGGGGGGGGGGGATTCAGAATTGACTTGTTGAAGTTAATACTGTTTAAGTTTAGGTTTGAAGTCATGTTTTTTTATCATTTTTAACTAAATCAAAGATGTAGACCATCCCAAATTTCATATAAATCGGTTCAACGGTTATTGATTTCCCGTCCAAATTTCCACGCCACTTTTCACACCTTCAAAAGATGATTTTGGTTATAAGATCTATCCTATGTCCTGTTCCGGGACGCAAACTATTTCTATACCAAATTTCAACGAAATCGGTTCAGCGGTTAAGCGTCAAGAGGAGTTTAAAAAAAACCGGCCAAGTGCGAGTCGGACCCGCGTATTAAGGGTTCCGTACATTAAGTCCGACTCGCGCTTGACTGCACATTTCTAATAGGTTTTCCTGTCATCTATAGGTAAAGAACTATTTTGTGTATTCAGACGGACAGACATACAGACGCACGAGTGATCCTATAAGGATTCCGTTTTTTGCTTTTGAGGTACGGAACCCTAAAAAGATTTTTTTTAATTTTGTGGAATGGTGTCAATGTGATACCTTAAATGGATTCAGCAACCCAGATTTATACGAAAACGATACACGGCCTAGCACCTTCACTGATGTAGACATATCAAGATAAAATTGAGAGCCCTAAATAAACTTTCAAGAGCGGATATCTCAAAAACTATTCAACATATCGAAAAAATTACGGAATAAACTTGTAACAAATTAAATTAACTTTCATTTTGTATAAATGGCCATGTCGCTAAGATGCATAGTTTCCGAGATATAATCGAAAAACCGGAAAATGGGACCTTCAAACAAAGCCCCCTCTCTTCCCCCCGCTCAAGGGCTACGGCCGGGGACTTTTGATATGTCCACCTCCTAACTTGCCCAAACCAAGTTACAGAGTCAAAAATTGTGTTCCGAGCATTTCCCTCTACCACTTTTTGGAGCATTCGTTGGCTGACCTAAGTAGCTTATTGCATTTCTTTAAAAACTTTTCTGTAAAAGGTTGACGGGTGTTGGGTGTTTATAAATATGGCTTTGGTCGATTATTATCATTTGCATCGCCCATGATGACTTACTAGAATTACTTACGAGCACACGAGACACTAATAGTAGTTTGACAAACCTTGGTTTTCAAGAGGTATTTTATATTGACATTTGCTGTCACAAATTTGCTGTCAGATTTAGTCGCAAACCGCACGCAAAGTGCACACAAATGTGTCGACACCTTGTTACGGAAAAGTGTAGACACGGCGACGACACTTTGTTTCGAAACAATTCTAGACACATTGTGTGGACTCTGTTACGACACATCTGACATTTAGTTACCACTTTGATGATTCTGCGACTGGAATGGTTATATGGGGGGCCCGACTTATCTTTCCACCCTGTATATATATGTAAATATTCCAGTGGGTAAACCGTAATAAAAATTCATCGTTGTTACGGAATTTAGTTCATTCGCCTGGTTTACAAATTATAATAGGCAGCTATAGTAATGTAGGTATTGCCCTAGTTTGACCTAGAAAGATATAGATATATTTTACTTATATCTTCTTATAACAACCTTGGCCTGCACGTTTGATTTTACTTTTCAAGATAACGCTGATGATGATGAAGGTACCATAAACCGTCGAGTGACAAGCAAAACCCACTAATTAGGGGAGACCGAGATGAGTTGAAACAGAGGTAAGTTGAAACAACGTGAATTTTGCGGTATTTATAATAGTCTTGAGGCAAGGACGCATAGGTATTGAGGAACCAGCGGGTTACTAGGTCGCGGCTAAACATCGTTTTTTCCACCACGATATCAGTTATGTATGTCTCAAAAATTACGTTGTATCAACTTACCTCTGTTTCAACTAACCTCGGTCTCCCCTACTATCAAAAAATTAAAGTAACAGTCTCCCCTACTATCAAAAAATTAAAGTAACAATGTACTTTATTACACTTGTAACACGGTTTATTGTCCAATAATTTCAATGGTGTTAGTTAGTGACTTTTGCTTGTCACCCGACAAAACTGTCTTATGATTGCCTGCCATACCAATAATTGTGTGACTCGAAAAGACAGTGATTCTTTACTTTGGGAAACGCTGTATGTGTACTTACTTCTACTAACTACCTACTAAAACTTTCTTTTTTTTAATACCACTACATCGGTGGCAAACAAGAATACGGCCCGCCTGATGGTAAGCAGTCACCGTAGCCTATGAACGCCTGCAACTCCAGAGGTGTTACATGCGCGTTGGCTACCTTTTAAAAACCTGTACACTCCTTTTTTTTTAAATGTACCTATGTGTTTAATATTTTGTAGGTAAATTACGATTCAAGTGCGAAAAGTAGGAAATTCGCAACGAGTGGCGATGAATTGAAACACGGCCGAAGGGAGTGTGTTAAATCGACACGAGTTTTGTGAATTAGCTTTTCGCACACGTGTATTGTACGTTTTACAGTAGGGTAAGTGGCGTAGCTAGAGGATATGGCGCCCGGGGCAGGCACCAAATTTGCCGGAGGGCCAGATTACCATCCGCATTTCACACTTCACAGTGTAGTGGTGGTAAATACGACTGACGAAAGTATCCCTGCTGTGCCTTTGGCAAGGCGGAGAGGTAGTCTTTTGCCCATTTTGGCGCCCCCCCTTGGACGGCGCCCGGGGCACGTGCCCCCTCCAACCCCCCCCCCTAGTTACGCCACTGGGTAGGTACATATATGGCCCTTTAAATTTTTGACACAGGCACGTACTGTCCTCTAGCCCGCCCTAGGGTGGTAAAGTAGCACCATATACCTACCTAATGATTTCTATTATGGGGTTCAGAATTTCCAAAAACGAATTAATCAAATAGGTAGGTAACCTACGCCACATTTTCTTATACATATTATAAATCGGTATTCCATACCGTACCTACGGACATATCGTTTAAATGCAGTATGAGGAAGGTAAAAATAATTGTTATATTTTCTTAAAATTTCCCTAAGACAATGCGTTCACAAGAGTAGGTACCTATTTAAGGTGCAGTGTGGAATGGTGCAATTTCAACAATTTTTTTTATTTTATTTAACTACCGAATCGAAATATCTTCCATGTTTTACATTATTTAACTAGAGTCACACACAACACAACTTTTTCGCTATCTGGACATATGTATATGGCACTCTAGTTAATATTGTAAAACGTGGAAAATATTTCGATCAAGTAGTTGAAATTTCCCCGCAGTCGAAATGCCCCCCTGCACGTTACTTACTATCTACAGTCATGGGTAAATAAAACAGAATGGAGAAATGAATCACAAGTAGGTAAACAAGTAACATTGTGGATGTTTCACACTTTTAAGGAAAATCCGAAGTTAGGGAAGTGTCCACGCATTGCGCTTACGTGTGCCTTATGGTGGCAATAGTTACAGAGTAGTAGTAGGTAAGTACAGTGGCAGGCAAATCTGCTTGTGTGGTATTCTACACAAGCAGATTCGTCTGCCACTGTACCATCAATAATGTATATACCTATGCTACTCCATAGATGTCGTAGGTAGGTACAGTAACAATATCCAGCTAGGAAAGGAACAAATGCAATTATTTGACAAAGAATACTCGTAGGTATCTCAAGGAATGCCTAAGAAACCTTCCTGCATGGAGCTATCAATTAATAAACATAAAATATAAATAAATTGAAAGGGCTACGCCTCTTCAGGTAAAATACACTATTTACGCAATTTATTTGCAAATCACACAATCTAGGTATGTCAAACTCTTGATAGGGCGTTGACATCTTTAGAAGCGGTGTTGAAATAAGGGAGACAGAGGAAAGTTAAAACAGAGGTACCTACATAGGTTGAAACCCATCATCAAAACTTGGTTTTAACAGAAATAAGACCAATCTGTATGTAGGTATATATATACTCTCAATCGAACAAATTTCAAAATCGGTCAGAACTGACGTTGTGAAGTACTTAACAATTAGTAAAAAAAATCATACTCGTATTTTACATTCGCAATTCGTTCAAACCGCAGCCGTTAATACCTACACGATGCAAGTTCTTTGTTGTCAAACGACTCTTCACGGCTTACGACAAAGCAACGTCAGTAGACGTATAAACCTACTGATGTATCATAACTTCGAGATAAGCCTACAGGAAACTATAGAAGGCATATATAAAGTGTTAGCTGCTGCCACTTTAAGCATACCGCCAGCAAACCCTGCGAAGAGCTGTAGTTACTTTCCGTTGAATTCTGTGTGGTAAAGCGAAAGATGGGTAAACGCGTCCTAGTGGTCTTAGCGGCGTTGGTGGCGCTGGCGGCGGCGAAGCAGTTCGAGAAGTGCGAGCTGGTGCGGGAGCTGAGGAAGCAAGGCTTCCCCGAACCCCAGATGAGAGACTGTAAGTACATTGTATACATAACAGTGGTACTAAGGTGGTACTTATACTATGTAGTTTTTATTTTATTTGACAACTTTACTGATGAACCACGATGTTGACAGGGGTGTGCCTGGTGGAGAAGGAGAGCGGTTTCCGCACGGACGCGATCGGCAAGCTGAACGGAGACAGCTCCTGGGACCACGGGCTGTTCCAGGTCAACGACCGCTACTGGTGCACGCGCGACGGCCCGCCCGGCCTCGAATGCAACGTCTCCTGCGCAGGTGAGCTAGCGTATATACAGTAAACATGCTTGGATATGTAGTTGATGAGCTCGGTTGTTGACGGTGTGTGTGTTGCAGCGCTGCGCACGGACGATATCACCGCGGCGGCGACCTGTGTCAAGAAGATCTTCGCGCGCCACGGCTTCGCCGGCTGGACGGCCTGGAAGGCGCACTGCCAGGGCGCCAAGCCCGACATCTCCAACTGCTAGATGCTCATACATAATTATATATAGACCCACATCCTCAACTTAACAGAACTGATATTTTTTTTATGTTCCACAAAAATACTGCCAAATACTTTTCTCCGCAGAATGATTTTTATTTCTGTTCGAGCATATATTACCAGGGATCGCCATTAGAATAGAACTAGACTAGAAAAATTTTCGCCTCGTAATAATGTACCTACTACCTAGGTACTATTAAAGCCTACATCTCAGTTCACTGCCTCAAACTGTTACCTAGTTATAGTACCTAAGTACCTAGTAGCAATTTCACAGCAAACCGACCGGGTAATGAGATACCGGTGATGCGCAGAAGGTTGCCATTATACCCGACACTTTCTACAAAGCCACTCACTTTAAAAGCCATAAACATCATGGACGCTACAAGACTCTTAAGAATTTATAGAATATCGTGTGTTCGTATCTATATTCCATACTATGTCGTTAATACGCTCTACTAAAAATAGGTACTTATTATTCTTTAATTAAAACATATCAGTCGCTAGCGCATGTAAAAGGAATAATATTATATTTTATCCTTGATGTTAAGTTTTTTTTAAAGATTAATTTTCGATTTGACAAAGGCGGTGAAAAGATTCAAAGCAGTGGGGGTAAATCAGTAATGTACCTACCGATATGTAGCAAATTGACATGACTTAAAAACATGATTGGTGCATTCATATCAACTAGAATTGTATTCGCTGTGAGTGATGCTAGTTGGTAAATATGCTCGCAGTAAGTCTCCTATATTATATGCGGCACGAACAAACAGTCCTATGCTAATAGACAAAATAAAGTTTACAGGTTTTGTTTTAGAGTAAAGAATGAGTATTTCTAACTTATAAAATATAAGCAACATCTCATTATTTCATTTTCTTTATTTAAAAATACAATTATAAAATATATCGAACAACGGTCAATGTACATATGACACTTACTTTAATACAATTATAAAATATATCGAACAACGGTCAATGTACATATGACATGATACATTAAACATTAAAATTATTTTTTAATACAGTTGCTCAAAAAGTGCTACTTTACGTAGCTGTTTAGCGTGCGGAAAGTTGGTTATCTCGAACTAGTGCTTTTTACTTTTCCAATTTTTTTAAATTTATACTTGTTCCAATTCACGACTACTTATTGATGAGTGTTAATATTAGTTTCCTTTAAACGTCGTAATCAGCATAAAAACCTACCGTTAATGTAAGAATACGAAAAATATTACATATTTCATATTTAATTACTTACCTCTTCATCATTATAACACGTTTATTTTTTAATATTCAATATTGAAAATTCCGTTCTTAATAAGTTGACTGAATGGAACGGAATAGCTGCCAAACGCCCATAGATATAATATACTTAAAGACGACGTCTAACCGAGCTGTCACTGTTACCACTTTTGTTTAGTGTACGATTAACAATGTTTTTCTTATTTTTTCGCAACTGTATTAAAAAACGTCGTTCGATACACGTGCGGAAATGTCATTCTTCACTCGTCCCGAGTCTTGCCACTCGCCTGCGGCTCGTGGCAAGATATCTCGGTACTCGTGAAGTAATGACATACCTTCCGCACTAGCATCGAAATGTACTATATTAGCTTAAGTTTTTGCGCACCTTGTCATCATCATCATCCTAAATACTATTACTATGTACGAACAACATTCACCTTGTAATTACTGCGTAAGATAGTAATAAAAACTTTCAAAACTTTTGCTGTCTCTGGTGTTGTTCCTCGACCCTCTTGTAGACTTCCTTCATTTTGGTGAGAAGATTGTTTTGCATTGTCGTCAACTAAAACAAAGACAAAATAATTATGATACAGTTCAAAGCCGTAAAGCAAAAACTATAGTGAGTTTAAAAAAATTAAATATGACACTTACATGTCAGTATTGCCAGCGTAATCATAATCAAATAGTGCAGAGACATAAGCGTCGAATTTAGTAAAGCTACAAGTTACAACTGTGCTGTTTAAAGATAAAATATAAATATAGTTAGTTTATTATTCAGTAGGCTTAATATAATGCGCTAATGAACGTCAAATAAAGCTATTTGTAAATAGAGTAAGGTGTTTCGAAATGACGTAACGGTTCATTCCTATCGACTGGAATTGGTTTCATAATGGTATCGGGTTAATTTAGGGACCAGGTCACCTTTGAGAGTGTCTGCCAAGAACTTCCGGCAAAAATGACACTGACAGATTTCGTTTTATTGTCACCAGTTGTATTATTACCAGTAAATTTCTATCTAACTGCTGCCATAACTATTATTTCGGTATCAGATGGGTTAAATCAGCCCCCCTTTTTCACATAGGAAGCCTTCCTTTTTGTACTTTCGGTAAGTTCCGCCGTGGCAGACTATCAAATTCGGACTTAGCATCACTTTTATGAGAAACCATAGTGCATTTCATCGCGGTATTAAGTCGGTTCGTAATTTTGCAGCCGGCTCTTCTAGCATAATGTACTCACGCTGCCGGCTGCGTGTTCCCTGATGCGAGCGAGTTCGGCGGCGCCGGCCGCCTTGTCTTGCTCGTACTGGGCGGTGGCGTCCCGGATGCTCTGCGTGAGCCGCGCCGCGCGCTCCGCTTCCTCGCTGGCGCGCCGGTGCTTCTCCGAGGACTCCAATAGGGCGCTGGAATAGTACATTATTGTCGAGGCTCGGAAGTAGCTACTTGCAGGCTGAGGATTCGTTTTAAACGGACGACCTTGGGAGTCCGTTTAATTGAATCCGAAGCCAGCAAGTAGCCTTCCAGCCGAGTCATATATAGTGCTTTTCTCAAAAATGGCGCAAGAAATATAAATATCATAGAAATATTTTACAAAACCAATGTTCTTACGTATATATTTTCACAGAAAAAACCCCTTGCCGCCTTTTTATTTTTTTAATAAAATAATAGAAGTGTATTTTTCTGCCGAAAATACTCCAACCTATTTGAGACAACTAAATAGTCGCGGTACTAATCATCTGTTTGGCTGTTTAATGGGCCTGTGCCTTCATTTAATATGGCCATTTCAAATTTTAAAAAGTTTGGAACTCGACAAATAATGGAATTTGTATGCAACATTGCAGTCCCAAAAGCGAGACTGCAATGTTTTTAACTTTTTAATTTTTGAGAGACCATAAACTACGCGCTTCGCGACCTATTTTTTAGACGGCAAAGTCGACTTTGCCGTCCATTTTTGAGAAAATGTTTATTTGTTACGCAAGAGTGCATAGTTAAAAAAGGGGAAAGAACGAACTTCAGAAAAATAACTCTAACATGGAATTCGGAACGTAGCGATGTTCTCAAGGTTTCAAAATTCAAGGTGAAACGTTTACTCGTACTACCTTCTACAGTAAACTGGCTACATAATATGGCCTCATATGTCGCGATAAAATTATATCGGCGACAAAATCCGTCCGATGCGCGGTAGAAAACCGATAGGAGTCCAAACACCGCTCGAGTTCACCCGAATATTCACGTCTCAGCTACACGGCGCAGAGATAGATAGTGAATAGAATCAGAGATAGATGGTAAGCGACCTGTCGTGCTCGGCCTGCTTCTGCTTGCGGGCGTGCTGGCGCTGCTGGCGGCGCTCGGCGGCGCGAGCAGCAGCGTCCCGGGCGTCGGCCAGCGCGGCGCGCAGCTCGCCCAGCTCCGTGCCCAGCACGTCCAGCTCGCCCTCCAAGCTGTCCGTGTCCAGGTCGCCGGTCTCAAACTCCCTGGGGAATTAAAATAAAGTTTTATTTGCCAAAATGTTTACAAGTTCTTCTTAACATATGTAGGCTACGCCTGTCTTGTGGAGTCAGATTGAAAACAATACTAACTTGAGTTACATCCTACGCTGAAGTTTTAGTTTTCTAAAAAGTATCTAGTACTAAATAATTACGTTCACTATTTACATCTAGGCCAGAGTTATCTTACACAACTTATAATTTAATTTCACCTGCGATTGGCTCTACCGATTCCTTCCGACTCAACTGTGCTACCCAAAATGCTGCCACTATGTGCAATTACGCTAGGAGCTAGTCTCCCTTAAGCCCAATTTGCAAAGTGAAATTTAATTTTATCGACTAGCAACACCGAGTTTCTTGAAGCCTAGCAAAGGGACACCACTATAAGGGTTGCATATTTATTAGATCGCAGTTTGACTTCAGATCCTTATAGTGGTGTCCCTTTACTAGGCTTCAATATCCTACTCTAATGAGAGTGAATCAACTTCTTCTTTTCACTCATTTCCATGGTTTCGTTACGGTCACCCCGGTATTATGGCATTATTAACCAAACATAATTTTTTGTGGTACAGTCAGCCAAGAAAGTGGTCTACCACTTTTGAACTCTATCATCTGATTAATAGAGTCGAAAAGTAGTAGCAGTGGCGTAGCTAGCATGGGTGGCACCCGGTGCGGACCCCGCCCCCCCCTAGCTACGCCACTGAGTGGTAGACCACTTTCTTGGCTGACTGTACCACAAAAAATACCTAGTTATAAGCCTTTCTACAATGGACCATCTACTAAGGAAAATGTACATATTTTAATTTTACTAATCTCATCACAAAGTAAATAAGCGAACAGTAAGTTCTCTCTTTCTCAGAGTTGTAGATTAAGAAAGACTTTGAAACTTACTTAATGCTGTCAGCCATTTTCATAATGTCATGCAGGAGCGTGTTGGTCTGGTCGAGCGTGGGCTTCAAGGACTGCAGGTTGTGCAGACTGCTCTCCTTCTGCGTGAGAGTTGCTGACAGGGTGCTGACCTTCTCCTCCGCCTCTCTGAAGTTCTGGGCCGCTTGCTCCACCTGACCTCTGATGTCTTCGGCGTCATATACCTTGAAAATGAAAATTGTTATTGTTAACAATTTATTATTAAGTTATAGAACTGATAGTTGTAAGTTAGTAAATTATAAGTTAAGTACCTATAGCAATATGTCTGTGACTGGAAAGCCAGAGGTTGTAGGTTTAAGAAGCCCTGTACCATTGAGTTTTTGGAAAGAAATATAATTCAATATATAGCTAATATTTAGCTGCAGATCTTGATCAGAATAGGTGAGTATTGTGTATAATGGACACTTAGGGCCACTTGCACCAATCACTAACCCGGGGTTGACCGATTAAGCCTGGAGTTACCATGGTTACCAGTACAATTTGACACTGAGTTAACGGTTTAACCAGTTAACCTCAGGTTAGTGGACAGGTGCAAGTGGCACTAAGTTACAGTAGGTACCTTCAAAGCCTTTTTCCTTGCATTTTCTGCCAAAATACCATCCCTGTGAGCTTTCTTCTGTTCCAGCAGAATATCCGTCTGTTTGTTCTCTTCAGTGATGGCCTCCAACTCCTTTATTACTTCAGCCTCTATCTCTTTTTCCTGCTTGAGTTCCTCTTCTAATAATGGTATGTCATGCTCAAGCTGTAATAGAAATTGTTTAGCAGGATAAAATAAAACCAAGTTTTTGCAACAGATTGCTGCTATGCTCTTGTCAATACCCGAGAGAGAAACACAAAATTATTTACCACACCAACCAAAGAAAACATGAACTGTAAAATAACAAACAAAACCAAATTTATCATTCAAAATCTTAATTTAAAGTCAATTCTACCAGCTAACATGAAGAAACAACTCAAATGCAATTTGCATATGATTACTTTGCCCCATATGTGGACAAAATGCAGCATTTTCATCAGTTTTTGAACAATGAGAGCTGGTGGTGAAAATAATTTTATTGAATTAAGTATTATTTTATCAGAATACAGCCTCCTTTCTATTTCAAAGGGTTTTTTATGGGTTTTTGTATAAGGCTTATACATAAATTAGGTAAGCTTTTTTATAAGGTCATAATATTTTGGATTGGATCAAGGGACTTGGTTGGGTCAAACATTTAGAAGTTAGGTATTCCTTCCTATAATTATTAACAAGTATATTAAATTTACCTGCTCTAGGCGTTCTGCTCTGTTACCCTTCTCTGCAGCCTCCATGTTCCTCATTTGAATTAGATTGTCCTTCTTTTCTGTTAATGCTTTTACCTGAAATTGTAACATAGGTGATGTAAAATATAATTTGACTATTATTTTTTAATAGTATAATTATTCTTAAAAAACAGTCACAAGGGCTTTTCCTATTTAGATAAACGGTTAATTATTCAACACTAAGTTAACTACATAGTTCTAATTCCAATTTTTACAGAGACAGTGTACTAAAAACAGGTTGAATGAATATTGTAAAATTGACAATAATGTATACCTCATCCTTATGTGCAAATAGTTCCTCCTCACTGGGTGCAATATCCCCCAGCCTGGCGTCGTTGAACACCATCTGGTTGAACAGCACGTACAGGATGGTGTAGGAGGTCATAGTGGTGGGCTGCAGCAGGTGCCTGATGAGGAAACACAGGTTGGCTTCTGGCATGATGGACACCACGTGGTTGATGATGCGTGTAATGTTGATCACGGGCAGTAGGTCACGGTAGTATGTTGTGTGCTCGTCGGGTTCTTCTGGAGACTGGAATGTAATGTAAAGAGTTAGTATTGAAACTGCAACCCAGTTCGGATCATATTCATTATTAAGATGTTAAATTAAAAGTTGGCAGAAATAAATACACAATACCAGTCTCCAAGGATGATTTGTATACAATTAAAGTTGGTAAGATATATTATGTATATTTTATTATGTTGGTAGAGACTGGCAGATTTGCCCTAAGGCCCAGTAGATGTGTGCCTAGGGCGGCTAGATATATGGAGCGGCAGTCTATATGATGGGTGCTGAGAAAGGGGCGGCTAGGACTTACTACAGGGCATCAGGTCTAGATTGGCCAAGACTGCAAAGTCTGCAAATGCACTGGAGAGAGAATACCATGACATATTAAGTTCGCCTTTTGTACTTTGTATTAAATTTTAATTCGTGTAAATAAAAAGAAATAAAAAATTATAGATTTCACTTATGCCATCAACATTCAGTATCAGTATTTTCCACACCCAGGCTTCTCTAACAGTGACTATGTTTAGCATTATACCATTAACACAGCCTCCTTGCTAACACCAAGACGATCCAATATGTGGAACAGAGCCACCATAACAGCCTGAGGTCGCTTCAGGTCCGCCGCCGCTAGCTGCATGTCCGGGAACAGGCCATTCCAGTTCGCCAGGAAGTTGTCCACAGCTATTGTCGACACTGGATCAAACAACATTTCACTTTTATACGGTACCTAATTCATTGCGATTTATTCACCCATAAGGCTAATGATATTTCCAAATAAACTTTTGCATAGTTTCTTAAAAACGTATCGTATTTTTTCGTACACAAGACTTGAATTTACCTTTTTCCATTTTGTTGATTTCTCTAACGAAAATAAGCGCCACGAATTTTAGAGTCACGAATACACTGTCAATTCAATATATAGATTATTTCAAAGAAACAATTACTAATTGTATGGGATATTATTAGAAAAAAAATATTTCTAAGTTTCAAATCAAATTCAACCCAACCCAACGTCTAACGTCTCGTCTTTGGTCTAAACTTTTTTTTAAATTGTATTAAAGCGCATCATGGGTTCTAGATTTTTTGCCACCAACCGCCAAATAATGCGCCTCCTACACGGTTGACAACAAAGGTTGGTAGATTCCGACTTTGAACGCGCCCTAAAACGGTACTGGCAGTGGCAGTTGACGTTGTCAACAAACGTCAGTCGACGTCACGTCATTCGATTCGATTGCATTTCGTTGAATCGTGTTGCTGTTATCCGGCTTAAAGTAATATAATTTCTTTAAATTAACACAAATTTGTAATGAACTTATTTTAAATACTTACAAAATGCGGATAACAAACTTAAGACGCGGAAGGATCGCGCGAATGGGTGGTATATGTGCAATTTTACTGATGCTCATTTACGCTCTACACAAGTGGTCAAATGAAAACGTCGGCAAACAACAGGTCCGAGAGGATGTAATAGTTTCGGATTCCCTTAGTAATTCTTTCAAGTCGCACCATGATGTTTATCCGACCCTGAAAACCGGTAAGTGTATTTTTATGTTTTCGCTGAAGTTGAACTGGATAAGTGGTTACAGTTATGTGGCCCAATGGGGTGAGACGCGACGTAAAGGCCGGTTCTCGCTCGCATTGTTTTTGTTGCCTGCACGACACCCGGCGTGCGAATATGACGATTTGCATTGAAGTGATACTAATGGAACTGTTTGCATATAAATTGATTTTAATTTGATAATGGTGAACTCAATTCATTATAGGTATATGGCAGGAGTATGTAGTAATTATTACAATATACATGTTTCAACTGCAAGAAAATATATGAAATAATTACTAAGTAGTAGAATTATTATTGTAATGCTACCAGAAAAATGTTTTCATTCACTCTAGGTAGAATCAAGATGGTATATCAATGAATGTGTATAAAAACTAAACTAAATATTCACAGGAAGAAAGCGATACAAACAAAAATCCAAACCCAAACCTACCCACTCATATTCTTAACTTGAACTATTTACCATATAGGTACATAAGGGTGCGGTAAGACCATACCTACCATACCTACCATAGTAGGTATGGTAGGTATGGTCTTACCGCACACTATTTTAAATACTTTGGCATGTTGGCATGAGATTAGCACTGAATGTATTCTAATTACTATAAAACTGCATTTCATGTTGTATTCAATACTTTAGTTATTGTCATCAATTTGTTGATGGGACTGTCCATACTAAAATTTAGCACACTTTAGTTAAACATACCTTCTCCTTATTAGAGTGAGCTTTCAGATCGTTACAACATGTTTGCCCAGGATAATCCTAACTTATCAGATGGATCCATTAGACATTCCCCAGGTAATAATACCTTCCAATAGTTCCCTGTGTGAGTCCTTGTATATCTTGTGCTTCATTTCATTATATGTAGCAATCATATCATTATTATATTTATAAAATCCTTCCTATAACCTAATCTTACATTTTCCTTCCATTTTCGATATGAAAAGAAATGAAATACAGACATTCTTTGAGGAAACTATTTCTTGTGGGTTTTATTTAAGTATCCTTTAGTTAGAGCTTGTGTGTTTGATCTTTTTTTTTTTGATCTAGGTTAGTATAAGTATAGAGGGATTTTTAGCTTAACCCTGCATTAATTATAAGGTTTGCTAACTTGCATAACTTTGTATTAACATACTGAATGTTGGATTTTTACAGTGGTTACTGGTAATAGTGGCAAAAACATCATGTGAAGCCCTAATATAATAAACAACCTGAATTTACAAACTTTTGCATAAATTCTTATCAATTTTTAATATTGAGCTAATCAATCTAAGGAGATTTGATTAGCTTACACCATAAATTTCAAAATACTTCTATAAGCATTTTAAAATTTATGGTGCTTCTACAAGCATTTTAAAATTTATGGTGCAAGAGACAAGATTAATTTAGTTATATTCTGTAAAAAAAACCTAGGAAATAGCAAAAGAAAATTGTACAGGTGAGACACTGCAAGTTGTAATTTTACTGGTATATGTATGGACACATACAATCTACAATCATTGATTACAATCATGGGATTGTATCCCGATCATGATTTTTCTTTGTTTCTTACCTTAGAGGTGTTTTCGACTACTTTTTGACCCCCCTCCCCTTGGTGATATTTGATGAGGTTTTCGGCGACGCCCCCTCCCCCACACAACCTAAAGAGTATTTTTTTGAAATTTTTCCATTCAACCTAATTTTAAGATAAATAGTATTGTATATAGAAAATCTTGATTAGTTTTCTATTTTCGTTAAATAGACTCGCAATCTTGAACTGCAGAGTGAAGCTTTATGTTTAACGAAACAGAAAAAGTATCTACTCACGTGGTAGGTTTTTTTTTCTTAGTTTCGTTTACTGTAGAAAAATACACGTGAGGTTTGCTTATTGCCCCCCTCCGCCAACGTGATCTATCGTGATTTTTTCGTGACCCCTCCTACCCCTATCGAACCTCGCGTGATTTGTGCACAAGCCCTTAGTCAGGATAATTGATACTTGTGTAGTATATTCTCATCAACTATATTAATTTGTTCCAGATGTGTTGGGTAACTTCGAGCCCAAAGCGCGGCGGCCAGTGATTGGGCCCGGCGAGGAAGGCAAGCCCTACCACATGTCACAGGACCGTGCCAACGACGTAGCCGAATCGGAGAGCGAATATGGCATGAACATAGCCGCCTCCGACATGATCGCCATGAACAGGTAAGTGCTTTGGTATGTGTAATAGTGTAGCAAGGCAGTGGCCGAGCCGGGCGTGGACGGCAAGCCCTTCCACGACATTTAGCACGACCGCGCCAACGACGTGGCCGAGTCGGAGAGCGAGTATGACATGTACATAGCCGTCCTCGCCATGAACTGCTGTTCTGTATATGATGGGAAAAGCGGGCCGGGTGCGGACGATAAGCACAAACCAAGCACATTTCGCAAAACCGCGCTGTATTCCCTGTGAGACATGGACACTAATGAAAAGGTAACTGAACTGGGGAGGTTCTTCAGAAACAGGTATCGGTTCGCGCGATAATTATCATTCTAACTTCCATTAAAGTACTATTATCTGTTTCATATAAATTTTGACAATGAAAAATGGTTTTGACAAAGTAATTAGGCATACAGATATTTTTTTTTTGACATAGTAGTTGACTGGTAAAAAGCTCAATAAGGCATTAAGGAAACCGAAAGGAGTTCTATTTCAACAGCAATGGAGTAAGTACACAAAGTTATTTATAGAAGTTACCAACAGGTTTTATTTAGGTATGCTATTGACCAAGACTGGTTTGCCAATGTTGTTCGAAATTTGCCTAAGCGTCTATAAATTTTCATATCTTTTCTATTCTGTTGCAATCGTAATATTTCGTATACCTAATTATATGTCCAAGGTCCTTTAATTATTCTATAAACTATTTATAATTATATATAAACAACACATTTTTATAAACAGTATTTTAAGCTATTTTATTTTGCAGAAAATATAATCAGTTAGGTAATTGTTTTGTAATAAGTATGTACCAAGTATAATCCGGTATCGCTATGGTTTGAATACCGTTTATGATTGTAAAATTTCACGGTTCCTTATCTGAAACAATGTTCAACGATAGCGTAGCGTAAGATTTTTTGTGAAACTCTTAAATCTCTCTATTATATGAACTAATATTAAACTACTTTGTCCGTGGGTACCTATATAGAATGCCCTAAATTAAAATACCTACGCTAAAAAGTATAGGTACATAATTATTTATTTTTCCAAAAGAAATTATGATATCTGATCTGAATCTGACACCTTTTGGTTTGTCAATTAGAGTGTTTTTCACTTATAGGTACCTACTTGATGTGGCGCCAGGTAGTCGCTATTAGTTTACAGTTATCTACACGATAGGAGTTAGGTTTTGTTAATAAATAAATACTCGTCAGCCAGTTCACATGGGACCACATTCAGGATAGTGACGTCGCAAGTGTAGGTAATTATTCACGTAGCCACAATTGAGCTAAAATTCCAATAAAAATTTGCCAACTTTACCATAGGTGAGAGCCAAAACTCAACGTGTTTGCATTGTATTAAAGAATACAAAACGATTGTTTACTAAATACATTGGACGTGCCTCAAATGTTGAAATAACAATTAAGTAGATTGAAACATAATTACTACAACCTAATATCATTATCATAGGCCTATGAAGGTCCAGTTTTGGTCACTTTCCCTTAAGACTACGCGATTTACTGGTAGAAACCAGTAAATCTAGAATTAAAGCAAGTATCTCCTCACAGGTCGGTCCCCGACACGCGCTTGGAAGAGTGCAAATACTGGCACTATCCAACAGAGCTGCCCTCTACGTCGGTGATCATCGTGTTCCACAACGAGGGCTTCTCCGTGCTGATGCGCACCGTGCACACCGTCATTGACCGCTCGCCGCCGAACATACTGCACGAGGTGGTGCTGGTGAGTACTGCATACTAAGGGCTCATTTAGACGATGCGAGAACTTGCATACGAGTTTTATTGCATTGCGGTTTTTGATCGGTCGGTTGAATTGGACGCAACCAACAATCCGCAATGTAACTAAAATCGCATGCGAGTTCGCGCGCCGTCTAAATCAGCCCTAATACAAGTACTGGCTCTGCCCGACGGAGCTTCCCTCTATGTCGATGACTATCATGTTCCACAATGAAGGCTTCTCCTGCCCTTGTCGACTGCTCGCCGTCGCACATAGGTAGGTACTGCACGAGGTGGTGGTGGTGCTGGGAAGTACTACAAGTCACTACTGGCACTGTCAGAAAAAGAGCCTTTGAAATTTTGCACTGGATTGAGTTTGTTCGAACTGATAACGCTCAGACCGTGTGCACGCACGAATGACGCAACAGAATGCACGGCCCAATAATCGGCGTCAATCTTGTAGACTCGCTTATGGAGCAGCGCATTATCGCCACGTACCGTACCAACTTTACCCAGGCCAATAACGCGGAGGCAACACCCCTTACTTTTCTCTAACTTAAGTCAACCATATGCAAGACGATTCTGCTTCAGAAAGTCTTGCTTGATCGCTGTCAATAACATATTTAGTATGTTGCTCACTTTTTTCGTATCGTAATAGTAATGTTATACGTATAATCGCCATCAAATATATTGGAATGGCCAAGGTGTTCACAATAATCTGAACGACTTTATTATCAGTACGTTAAAGTGCATGTTTAGATATTTTGTGCACCTTGGCCGTTCCGATGTATCTGATGGCACATGATAAATACAAAGGTTTTCGAGAAAATAAAATCGGAGAGGATTATTCACTACACTACGTCTGTATAGCTAAATCTATTTCGAAATACTTTATAAAAAAAATATTGTACGCAAAAGTAGTTTTAATCCCATTTACCTAGCTTAATTTAAAAGTAAAATTTAAATTGGTTAAAGCCTGACAACAGTTTATTTAACCCTGAGATAGTGTCGCTGCAAACAGCTTACGTATGGCAATAATGTACGTACGTCGTGTATAGTCGGGGTAATGGGCATTGGCTTCATGTTGATACTCGGATAATGTCAAAACATTGCTTACAGAGAATTCGGTTCTTTCAATTTACCTATTCGTCAAAATCTGATTCTAAATATTCAATATTTATATATTCTTCGTTTTCTGACTCTGACGAAGTCTCATTTCCATCATATGTTGTGTCGCTTTCAGGACCACCAACCTCGATTATAAAACGTTGAGTCTCCAATTCGATAATAGGATTTTTATCGTCGATCTACATAAACCTTAAATGAAATATTAAAGTTTAAACCAAACAACTAACCAGTTCAATAAAACCGCACTATATAATGTCAATACCAGTCATGTCAACAACATTGTTTATTGGAATGCTATGTAATCCTTCGTCTTTTTTAAGCTGTAAGTATTTGATTGCATTCACTACAATTTTTTCACATCTTTGGTAATTTTTTTTGGCATTTTTGTAATAAAACCGTTTTTTTTTTTTCACCAGTGTATACTTTATTCAAACAAAAAATACATGTAATATAAACAAAATAAAAACAATTATAAACTAAAATTAAAACTACATTTGAATATATTCGTAGATATTTTCCGTTTGTTTACATCGGTGACATTCGATGACATCCAACGTTCGTTGTTAAAGAGTACTTGTTGCCAGTAAAAGAAATTAGTACCATTGAAAATCCGCAAAATGGCGAGGGTCAAATAAACTGTTGTCAGGCTTTAAAAGACTTGAAAACTACTTATTCAAAATTTCTACGAAACATATGTACATGCAATATAAATATACGCAAAAAATAATATTAATATTGTACGCAAAAGTTAAAATAGTTTTAATCCCATTTACCTACCTTAATTTAAAAGTAAAATTTAAATTGGTTAAAAGACTTAAAACTACTTATTCACAATTTCTACGAAACACATATATACTTAGATATAAGTATTCACGTGTTTATTTGTTTCTAGGTGGACGACTATTCCGATAAGGACAACCTGAAGTCAAATCTCGATAACTACATAAAGCGATGGAAAGGCAAAGTGCGTTTAATTCGCAATGCGCAGAGGGAGGGGCTTATCAGAACCCGCTCCAGGGGCGCCCAGGAGGCGACAGGGGAAGTTATAGTGTTCCTTGATGCTCATTGCGAGGTCAACGTGAACTGGCTGCCGCCGCTGCTCGCGCCCATTTACCGAGACTACAAAACCATGACCGTTCCAGTTATAGACGGAATCGACCACAAGACCTTCGAGTACAGGCCCGTGTACGCCCACGACACCAACTTCAGAGGCATATTCGAGTGGGGAATGCTCTACAAAGAAAACGAAGTTCCAGACAGAGAAGCCAACAAACACCCGCACAAATCAGAGCCCTACAAGAGCCCAACACACGCGGGCGGTCTTTTTGCTATAAACAGGAAATATTTCCTGGAAATCGGAGCGTACGACCCCGGTTTATTAGTTTGGGGTGGCGAGAATTTCGAGCTCAGCTTTAAAATTTGGCAGTGCGGCGGCAGCATCGAGTGGGTGCCGTGTTCCAGAGTGGGCCACGTTTACAGAGCATTCATGCCGTACTCGTTTGGCAACTTGGCGAAGAATCGCAAGGGTTCACTGATAACTATAAACTACAAGAGAGTAATCGAAACGTGGTTCGACGAGGAGCACAAGGAATACTTCTACACTAGAGAGCCGATGGCGAGGTTCTTGGATATGGGGGATATAAGCGAGCAAGTGGCCTTGAAGGAGAAGCTCAAGTGCAAGGACTTCAAGTGGTTTATGGAGAACGTGGCGTACGACGTGTACGACAAGTTCCCGAAGCTGCCGAAGAACGTGCGCTGGGGCATGGTGCGCAACAAGGCCGGCAACGTGTGCCTAGACACCATGGGCAAGGCGGCGCCCGCATATATTGGTAAGCTACGCTTAGAGTGCTCACTCCATGCACAGATTTCCTTACTTAATAATAATAAGTTGTATGGGAGGTATGGTTAAACATATATTATTTATTAATCAGTTTAAAACTTGCTTATAACTTAAATGGGCTATGCCTTTACACGTTTAAGCAAAAAAAGAAAAAGTAAAGGCGATTCGCGCAGCGCCCGAGTTGAGGCAAAAAATAACTTTTATAAATAAATAAAAAATTAAGTGGTGTTCATCAAAGTGTGCCAGAGTTACTTTTCGTTACTACCACTTGAAAAACGATGACGAAAAATTTTTTTTAACAGGGACGTCAACATGTCACGGCGCCGGCAACAACCAGCTGTTCCGGCTGAACGCGGCCGGCCAGCTCGGCGTCGGCGAGCGCTGCGTCGAGGCCGACGCCGACAGCGTCAAGCAGGCCATCTGCCGGCTCGGCACCGTCGACGGGCCCTGGAGGTGAGCTCCTAGCGGGTTTCATTGCTGCATGATCAGAATAGCCACACGACAAAACTGTAGATTAAGGGGCTACCCCACGCCAATAACCTTCGATCTGAATCCCTTCGTTTTCTAATGTTTTTTGTAGCTTATTGTATTAACAGCAACGGTTTTAAGCAATATAGTGTCCCAATGTCCCATATTTACTTCAAAGTTGATATAAGATATTTGGCATCAAAGTTGAACAATTTTATGCTAAAACAACTGGTTTTCTGGCCATAACTTTTGTGTTAATTAGTTTAAAATTAAAACCGTGGTCAAGTTTTTCGAGACGTCAAAGACGATTTCAAATATACATATTTGGGTTCGTCTTTGACGTCTCGAAATCTACAGATTTCGTACATGTAAGATCCTTCACAGTAAACTAGATACGAGAAAAGTGTTTTTTTAGACAATGTCTAAAAAAATCATAAAAAATAAGTATTCATTTCTTTCAAAATCCGGTGGATCAAGACGAAGATAAAAGATTGAAGAATCGATAACCATTTGTCTTATAATTCTATCTGTAGTGCAAAAAAGGAGATACGATTCAAAACTTGTCAAAAATCGATGAAAATCTCGGGTAGCCCCTTAAAGTAGAAGTGCCTTAAAACGGATCTTCTCATATATGTATTTATATATTTTCAGGTACGACGAAGAGAACCACCAAATAATCCACCGGCTGCACGACTACTGCCTGACGCTGCAGCCGCACGCGCGCAACCTGGCGCTGGCGCCCTGCGACCCGCGCAACACCTACCAGCAGTGGACCATCACGCACAAGCAGCCCGGCTGGTGATACCCCACACTCTAGCTCTAATACCCACAGACTACGCGGACACCGCATTACGAAGCGTTTACAAAGAGCATGAGTTCACCACACATATGTACAATTTTACTTTTAAAATGCTACGACCAGCAGCACAATAGAGTTGTATTCTATGCTATTTTATACTATAATAACCTAAGAACACCCCTACAGCTTAACCTTTTGAACGCCACAGACGGCAATTGACGTCAACGCAAAATCGTGACAACGGCGCCAAAGACGGCATTTAACGCCGATCGTTAATTGATGAAAATCTACTGAAAAACACCCCACTTTTAGGTTGGCATTATTTATTCACAAAACTAAATTTTACCCCCGTGGCGTCAGTGGCACGGCAAATGGATGCGCCGTCTGGCGTTCAAAAGGTTAATAATTATAAATATATTTAAAATACCCGATTAGTGGCCCTAATTGTGGGCGCAGCTGAAATAAGCGGTCGCTCTGTCATACAAAATTTGTACGGGAGAGCATATGTGTGGTGACTCCATCTGACTTATGTGCTCCATCTAGTAGTTGAGGTGGTCTGTGACTATACCTAAGTGTTCGAGGCTATGCTGACGCGTGCGACGGTGTGGAGCAGAAAAACGAAAAGTGGCCTAAAATGTGCGGCTAAATGGACCTTACTCATGAATTCTGTCAGTTAATCTGGGTGTGTCGAATTTTTCATGTTGGGAATACACCAGCGGTCGCTATGACTTGGGACGTCTTCATTCCTTTCACCACCGAACCCTACAGTTGCATTTGGGTAATTTCGCTTATATCTCCTAGGACCTCGTGGTAGTGTGCCACAGCCGGCAACAGCCTTAAAACATATAATGTCTCAATATTAAGCGCAGAAAGCATATCTTGGTCTCGTTTAGCTCCCAAAAACGACCTATTAAAACTGGAGGCAGTAGTAATCACAAACTTTCTATACAGCCTCCTTTTTAGGGTTCCGTACCCAAAGGATAAAAACGGGACCCTATTACTAAGACTACGCTGACCTTCTGTCTGTTTGTCACCAGACTGTATGACCCGTGATAGCAAGGCAGTTTAAATGTTCACAGGTGATGTATTTCTGTTGCCGCTATAACAACAAATACTAAAAACAGAATATAATAAATATTTAAGTTGGGCTCCCATACAACAAACGTGATTTTTTCGCCGTTTTTTGCGTAATGGTACGGAACCCTTCGTGCGCGAGTCCGACTCACACTTTGCTGGTTTTTTAATTATGATCGAGATGATAGGATAGATCTTTAATGTCTTTGTTGCCTTTCGTAGAACTAAACGATTCTCCCTTTTGACAATGGGCATGGCGTTTTGATTCGACGTGGCACTGTGAATGGGAACTGTATGGCCATGAATAAATGCCACGTCAGTTATTTTAAAACTCCATCGACTGCAGTAATATAATAATTTTGCCTATATACGTCCCACTGCTGGGCACAGGCCTCTCATGCACGAGGGGTTTTGGGATATAGTGACGACTGCAGTAACCGAATAAATTAGGTTACAGTGTTCTTAGAATATTTGTATGTCTTTTTTGTTCTATACGGTCAGTATTGTCAGAATAAGACAAAAGTTATGAAATGTATGCATTTATTTATTTTTAAATTTAATTAGTCGTGTCACCTTTGTCAGAGTACTTTTTTTCACGGAGATATTGATGATATGTCTCTCGCTATTCTTATTTCTCTTCTCCTAGCCTAGTTTTAACTCTACGGTGGAACACACGTCACAAACTTACGTACATACATTCCCGTAGTTGAGTAAAGAAATATTTACCACCTTGTCCCGCGGTAAATGAAGAATAGACATATATTATCTTAATTATCTATTATCATATTAAGCAAATTCTAGCCGATGTATATTTTGTATAATGATTTCTCCAAGGTACACAATTATATTATAATGATATAATTGTGTACCTTGGAGAACACAGATAACTAATAACTAGTCGTAAGACTTATTGCAACGGGGTAACGTGTAATACTGATTACCCAACAACAATGTATGTTCATTGCTCAATTACTCAGCTCTATAGTTCGTTTTTTTAGCATTAGAAATAAGGTAAATAATCTTGATGTGTCTTTTAATTAAAAAACACATTTTAAAAATAAGTTGCGGGAAATATGTAATAATTATGAATCTAATACGATCATTTATATTCTTTTGCGTTCATAAGTACTTAATAGTTTTTGATTTTTAAAAAGCGTTTTTCAATTAAAAGACAAAGACATGTCAAGATCGCTTACCTTCTTGCAAGTTCTTTCTAATGCTAAAAAACGAACTATAGGACTGTGTTGCCGGTCTCTGCGATCGTATTGTAGGTATCTCGTGTACCTACGAGTATGTAGCTCAGCCCAGAACTATAAGTTACGCTACCGACTATGCAACTTTTCAAAGGGACAGGTTTATTTATCCGTTCGACTTAGTTTTTATTTTATTTGAAGATGTAAATTATTTAAGTTAATATTTGTGAAACTAACTTGTCATAGTTTGACGTGACGTACCATTTAAAAAGTAAATTATTAAAATTGGAGAATTGTACCAATAAAAACAAGGAAAGAAATGAACACAGTTCGGCGATGACAGTATTGTTAGTATTGTGTAATCACGATTTACTAGACGTTTTGACAACGTTACTCAATCTTTATATTTGTCTTTAAAACAACTAATACATTTGAATTATTTTAGGTATGAAAGTCCCTTTCATGAAAGCATCGGTTATAATATAAAATGCTCATACCTAACTCTCATAAGGTACTTAATAAATTTAAGAAGTTCTATGGGTAATACACACATTATTTATACAGCCAGGGATCATTAGTGATAAAACAAACAAGCTCATACGAGCTTGTTTGTTGAATGCTCTGTGTCTGTAGAATGCTCGTAGCAATCGATTTATAGGCAACTTTAGCCTGCCTAGGTCTAGTTGATAATTTAACTAGATTGTACCTATATTTAACGATTAATGTTTAGTTGTATCATTATAATAAAATTTGCCTTTATTTGACAATTGTCATGTAGTAAATAGTGTATAAGTTATGAATGACTACCTACTTGCCAGCATTGCTTCAATAATAAATGCCGACAATTTAAAATATTTCACTCCAATCAGGCGTACAGAGTAATTTGCGTCTTATTTCTTTATTTTGTGTTATCAAGTATTTAGTTAAAATTCAACATGCAATCTAGATTTGAACGTTTCTTGCTCATAGTTATATTGTTTTACTTTTTTATTATGTTGCATATAAATTTAAGTAAGAAATCAATTGCAATCACAATATAGCTTTTTTAAAACGAACAATGCGTATAAAATCACGGCTCCTTTATCGATTTTTTTTTGTAATTTCTGATTAAAGCTTTATTTCTTATTACATTTAGTGCAGATTACATCAAATTTGCTGTTGAAGTCTTCGTAATTCCCGAAAGAGATAAGCTATGCTGAAGAAAATAAGTGCGATAAAAACTATATATTTTATAGATCAAACTCGGATGAGTCTGGTTCTATAAAATATTCATCTTAATCTCCGCTTCCACACTTGCACTTATTTAACTTAGTTCAGTTCGTTGATTGTGCGTGTTGCAGTGCACCCACCCTTAGGTACTGCTGCGCCGAACACTTCCTACCGAACTCACTGCTTCGGTGCAAACGTAGTACAGACATTAGTTTGGGTGTTACATAAATCAAATCGATGTAGAACTTAAAGAAAATTACGTACTTATTATATTATTCTGACACTAAAATGTTTTTCTAGACTGATTATTTATAATACCGTAATCTATTGTCTTCCTTACAAAAGTATGTATGTATTGTCGTCTTAAATGTGTAAATTGTCGAGATGTTAAACCCAGAACGAACCCGTTTTTTGTCAGTGGGATATACATAAATATTACTTACGTTATTTTGTAAACTGAAGTATTTAATACCTTGACCATACATATAAGAAAACATTACTAAGTTTTTATCTGTAACCATTTTTAATTTTAATAATAAGAAGCAAGCATGTTGGTATGTCGCACAACCTTGAAAGTCGAAGCCATTATGAACTGGTCCGCCGGAAATATTTAAAGCGTTGGCAACTACTCTAAGCTGAATTGGCTGGTATCAATGTGTATACTTTTGTACAAATTCTTAAAAAGTTGTAGCACTGAACTATGTATAAATCTGTTCATTGATGATAATGATTAAACACAGATGATTGGAGATAATCTCACTAAAGGTATTGCTGTGATTCCGACATTTTTTATATATTTTCAAGGTCGATGTAAATAAATTAATATTTATTGTTTTAATGTCTTTAATCAATTAAGTACCCTTAATTTATAATATGACACGTACAGAATAGAAACATGTGTTAGGGACTTGTGGGATATTTCTAGTAGGTACATAACTGCTTGAATAAGAAACTTGCATAGCTAATCATAATATTTTTTTATTTGTCGCAATCCATGATATTACAGATGTTCTTGGGAAGATGTACTTTTGCATTTTATTTAAAACGCTAACAATATCTCACAATTTTAAATTATTAAATACACTACTATTAAAATATTACCGAGTTTTATCACAATAATATTATAAAAATAATTATTACATATGTAAATCCTATACTTATCCACCTAAAAGTGGCAGTACTTATTAATTTCGAATACCTTTTAGTACAAATCATTCATTCAAAATGTCGAAAATTATTATTCTAACTACTTATACATATACTTAATTATAACCTAAAATTACACGTATAATGTTAAGAACCTAATAACTCTAAGCTACAATACAATCAAAAATACACGACTACCTCATATCAGCTTCCTCACTATCAAAAATATACTTTTGACATAGTAACGTTACTATGACAGGTAATTCAAAATCACAGGTCGAATGTACCTACTATCATGGTAAACTCCGCCTGGTACTCTCTTCCCGTCTTTTCTAGGTGACCTGACTGACCAAAGCCTACGTCATCATGCGACAGCGCTATATGATAATATATAGCGGCCATGTTATTGTGACGTAGGCTTGTGTCACTCTGGGAAGAGAAGACCATGTTTTATTAGACTATGCCTACTATATTACTCGAAAGAGAGCACATTTATAAATAAAAACATATAGGTATATGACTTAGCACCACATCACTTTAAGAACCCATTTTATACACACTAAACAGCGCTTCCTCCTAGGAACCTACGTTCACATTATAAAGACGTAATAATGCACAAAAAAAATAGTAAATTTTTCCATGTATTTAAGAAGTTCGAACCTGTAGCGTAGAAAGTATGATGATATTTAAGGCCTGTGCACACCGGCTTGCGTGTGCGTGACGTGCGCGTGTGCGTGCGCTAAAATGTTGGAGCCGCACACGTCACGCAAGCGGTGTGCCGTCTCTCATAAGAATCTGTATACTACAACGCCGCACGCGCACGTACACGTCACGCACACGCATCCGGTGTGCACAGGCCTTTATTCGTTCGAAAATGTTAATAAACAAAAGAAATGCAACTCTGGTCCAATTGAACATGATTTAAATTTCATCAAACCTAATAAGGAAGGTAATATGTATGCGGAAGGGCTTACAGTTTAGAAATAGTTTACCTAACCTACATTTTTCCCTGACTACGAATTTCGACTAGTTATTTTCTGTAGTCAAGTTTCGATACATCATTAAATTACACGAAATATTAAATATGAATAATATCAAAGACAAGAGGACGATCACAGTAGTTTAGCTTACAAGTCTTTCCATCCTTTTATGATAACCATTGAAAAAAATGGGTACTTCCTCAATAATATAACTAATTGTTTTAAATCTTATATATGATTATCAAATAAAAGTGAAGGGATGTTTACAAAAACAACATAACTGACTACACTGGTTGGCACCTGAAACGATTAACAATGTTCTTAAAAAAGTGTCAACCGCTCTAAGCAGTTCTGTTGTTTTTGTAAACATCCCTTCAATTACAAGACTCCTTAACTCTGCCGATAGTTTACCGTAACATTAATTACGGAAACGACCTAGAGATAACTTATTTTGACTATTTAGGACTAGTAAAATTATGATCGCAATTAGAGTTCTTTTCCTAATTAACTAAAATAATTGCAATTTATTATTAAGGTATGTAATTAGTATTACTACCCGTTCGTTTCAAGTTGGCCGTTACCTCCCGGCCCGCTTCCCCGCATTTTATTACTTTAATTTAATACAATCACAAAAATATTAAATAAAGTGAGCGTTAAAAAATAAAGTACAAGTTACGTTATTATTTTTTGTCGACATTACTAGTACTATAGGCTAGTCCGTGCTAGTACCAAAAAGAATAGATAGTATAGAGGGGTCCTGTCATAGTAAATGTTGTAGTCACTGTAAATTTACTGCCATCTATCGACACACGACTATAACTCAAAATAAACACGTACTTATAAAATTATTTAAAAAAATGAATATATATGGATAAATGATTTTATTAATTTTATATCATTTTGACCCATGTTCATTCCCTGATATCTACGTGTTAAAATTGTTAAATATGAAACGGTGTCGTCACGCCATCTAGCCGAGAATAGGCTAAAGGTGTGTGCACCATCTATCCGAGAATGACTTTTTCTTGATTTCCGAGGCACGTTTTTTTCTTAGACTTTATTCATGTTATACGAAGTTACATGTCTTTGCTAGTACCTAATTGGTACCTTGGGACGGGACGTTATCATGTAACGGTCGCCGACGGCTATCTTGAAGCGAACGGGTATTATTAATAACTCGAGATATTCTACTGAAGATATTTGAACTTAAAATTAAATTATATAAGGTTCAAATTTCTTAATTTTTTTCCCGCCATATATCAACTTCTTCCCGCCTTGTACGGATATGTGACTAATAGTTTTAGACTAGTAATAAGAAGAGTTTACCTACTCTTCTATGTAGTTGACCTGAAAAAAAAACAGGGAAATTATTTGGAACTGTCAGTCTTTAAAGTAAACACATAATTTTACAGAAAATTACTTACCTCATTACAAAGTCAACAATCATCGGGTGTGCGTATTTTGCCCATACCCAAAATGGCTCTCATATGTTCGACTCTTTCTTTTAGTTCCTGAAAATACATACATATAAAAATATCAATGCTACGCTCATAGAAGTATAAACTGTAAATTCGCGGTTCGCCAAAAACTATATAAATCGTTTTTTTTAAGCTGACCGTTTAGGACTATGAGCTCTCACTCCCATACCGCTAATTTTATATACTTAGAGCAAAAATGAAAAAAATGGAGGCCGTTTTTCCAAAGACTACAGACGCATATTTAGCGGCCTTGAAGGCCCAAAAGCTTTTCAATTTTAAATATATTTCGTTGTCACAGTATATCTCTATCAATTTTATTTTATTTTATTTACAAACAAAAACACACATTAAAAGTAACATACAATTAGGAAAATGTACATAAAATAATAACTTAAATTTATCTACTATGCTAAATAAAATATCATATTCTACAACAGCGGTCGGCAACCCGCGGCCCTCAGGCCGCATGCGGCCCGCGAACCTCTCACTTGCGGCCCGCGAGCCTCCCTGGCAATTTTTTATGTAATGTTAACAAACGACAATATCTGATAAAGTCATAAATATTAACAAAGTGCGGCCCGCGTCAACATCGGTAACTACTATCTATGTGGCCCTTGGCTGCTAAAAGGTTGCCGACCGCTGTTCTAAAAGAACTCTGCGAGCTGTAGGTACCTACCGGGTGCAAAGGTGCCCATCACACTTGCCGCAAACCGTCCCTACCTAGTACCTACTTAACTCATTGGTTGTAAGCATTATTTTTATATACAATATAAGTGAAATATTATAGTTACCTGCTGCTTTTTTAGACACATTTCAGCGCTCGGCGGTCTCCACATCTTTTCAGTTTCGATTTCTTTCAGCAGAGCAACGCGCTTCCTCATGGCGTCCTCAAGTGAAGTCTGGAAAAACATTGGAATGAAAAATTATTACCGTGTCAGTCACTTTATTAGTAGAATACTTATCCTAAGAAGTGTGAAGAGTGTAACAAGTAACGAAGGATGTAATTTCTTTCAGGTTGTATTTTTATTCTAGAATTATGTTCTTATTCTTGTGAGCTAAGTTATCAAAATTATTCAGATTTCTTGGTTTTGAATCCCTCCCTTAAGGTACACTCAAGGTTTTTGCTCGGACCTTTTTGGCCCAAGCTAGAACGGGGACGCAATATCGTTATCGCTCATTGGCTGGTTCGCTCAATAAACATAACATTGTTTGCAGACTTATTGGCGCGATGCGGGAAACGAATTAGAGATTCACTAGATATGAAATAGTAAATATATTATCTTCTAATCTCTAATTTCGTTTCCCGAATCGCACCGTACCGCTAAGGTAGTACCTACTCACTTTGACGTCCGCGAGGCTTCGAGTAGCATTTTTACTCAACTGCATCACCTGCAGATAATCCGCCGTGACGCTCGCCCGTCGTTTTCGGGCTTCCTCTAGTTGTGTACGGACGCGGTCTCTATCTCGAATACTGGCCGCCACTAAAATTTACAAAAAAAAATGTTACTACTCACATAGGCTAATAAAAAAGGCATTTGAAGACAGATAGTAGTGACCACCACGCACACAACCACCCACGACAGGCGTGGCTCACTCCACGATTTTGTCGCTTTGATACAGGTAGCTAAAAGTACTCCGTTCCACACCAATTTTGGTGGCTAGCCATAAGCCGCGCGTGACGCTGTCACCACCTAACGGCCATAATTGTCCTGATCGTCACAGGCGCGTTTTGTTAGAGAGTTAGTCTTCTAACCTAATACTTACACAACAAAGGCCGTAAAAATATCTGACACGATCTTATTTGTAGACTCATAAGAACGTGTCACAATATTCTTGCTGCCTTCGAAGAGTAACATATTATTGCAGTTGACTGTACTCGAATCCGAAAGCAGCGGTCTAAGCACCGAACACAATGCATGGAACACAGACCTGCTGCGCTAGTGACGCCATCTGTAATGGCTCGAATAGCTAAACGGCTAAACTAGTCTCTATGCGAGGTCGATTTGCACTTGTCCAGTTTTTCTAATGAAATGGACATGTACTGTATGGACCCTCTACCTACCGTGGTAGGTATTTACGCGTGCAGACACATCACATAATTATTTAGGGTCAGTTGGACCAAATTGTCTATAAACGTTAAAGTGCACTAAATATTTTTGTATGGGAAGTTTCGTAGTTCACCGCTGACTAAGTTTATCAGTCAGTTTAATTAATGATGTTTACGTAATTATCATATTTTGCAATTTTTTTCTTGAATACAAACAATATATTTTATTTTATACATTGTTTACTAATATTGATGTGTTTATTATTTTCGTAACTATGGCAACGTCAAATCTTAAAAACATTTAGAATGAAGGTTGAGTAAGTAACAAAGTGACAAAATTGGTCTTAGAGCATTTAATAACTGGAGTGGTCATTGAGTGCTTACTGTTAGGATTAGGGTTCCAAGCAGGAAAAAAAAGCTTGTTTTAACACCAAATAATGTTTCTTAATCTCAAGCAAGACTATATAGTAATGGCGTCTCATACAAGAAGAAAGAACAACTACATTTGTTTTATATTGACAACCGAATAAATCAAATATCATAGGGCCCGATTCGGATTTTGAAATAGATATCTATTAGATATCTTTTAGACATCACCATCAAGATACTCGTAGGATAACGATATGTTTAAGATCTAACCTGTCAAATTTGACATTGGCGTGATTCTGGAGATACTCTTGAACGACTTCCTCGGGATTTGACTTAGAGATCCAATTCACATCTAATAGATATCTTACGCTATCTAACGTAAAAGTGACATTGGTTGCCCGAATTACGCTGCAAAAGAGAACTAGTTGATTTCTAAACTATAACGTATCTAGAATGGATCTAGTACGTGTCGTCTCTTGTGAATATCTTGAAGTTCGAATACGGCAGATACCTAGTCTATATTCTTTATTTTTTTTGTTGACAATATTACTCACCCCTGTGCCGAAAAACTTGCACAATTGTGCAAACTTTTGTATGGACTGACATGGCTATTTGTACGTTACGTACAAATCATGTAGAAATAGCAATACATTTGACGTCCCCGCGTTTTGTGAAGAAAATGACAGCGATGACATCTCCTTTCTAAATGCTCTAAGTGGCGGGTAGAGGTAAAGGAATACAATCTCCATGTAATTAATTAATGAAAAAGTCTCCGTCAAAAACCTTAAGAGGGAAGTATACTATAGTAGTATCAATAAAAGTCTGCAGCGGATTTGATAGCCCATGCAGCTTAAGTGTTATTTATACGTCATAATTTCATAGAAGTTTGACGTTTAAAATGACACTTGCACTGCGTGGGCTATCAAAATCGCTGCAGACTTTTTACAGTCTGACTATACGTCGTAATCGTCCATACAAAAAGAGAAAACGTTTTTCCACTTCTAAATACGAGAAACTTCCATTCTCCATGATTTTTAGTATGGTATTGATACAATGAAAAACTATGTTTATGGGTTTTCTTTTTTCGCTACTCTGGAGAGATTTAGAAAAATTATAATAGCTGACAGCGTGCCCAGTTTTTGCAAATATTCTCCCATAAAGGAGTTTTCTCATAAAGTCATAAAGGATTCTCCTTACCTCTACCCTCCATATTCACGGCTACCATCAGTATATGTAACATTACTTTCTGTGCATCTCACTTGCACTAATATGCGAGAGCGAGATGCATAGATAGTAAATTACGTAGACGTGAGAAAATGTGTCAATTTTCTTATTTAGTTCTTTAAGTGAGTCCTAGAGGCGCTGTATAAAACTCCGATATAACTCTTGCTCTGTTTTTTAGTATACTTAGAAAGGGACAGCATCGTTTGGAGTGGAGTGAAGTTAGGTACATAAGACCGTAAAGAAACGTAAAACGTGACACACGGCACGTTTATTCACCGAGTGTAAGTGAAAAATACTCTGCCAACTGATGGTAGAGCTACTGGCCCATGGGTCTTATGAAGATGACGTCTACGTACTAACACAACTTTTGACACGTGTGATTTTTAAACTCCACAGTCCAGTTTGGATTTTCTACCTGAATTCTAATAATAAAATGTTAATACATAATCATAACATACCTTATACAGTGAAACCTGGTTAAGTGGGACCTGGATAAGTGAGAAACCTCTATAGCTGGGACTCATGGTGCGGTCCCGGCACTTTAGCACTGAATTACCTGTTACTGAGAAAAAACGAACCTCTATAACTGGGATTCGTTGTTGTGATTTTATAGTCACATTTACCTCTGTAATTGAGACAGAGAGTGTATTTTACCTCTTTTACTGAGACTATATTTATAAAATTACATTTTCCTAATTGTTTTTTTAGAATTGTACTTACAGGGAATTGACTTCTGTATTTGAGATAACGTCAATCTATGACCTCTCTAACTTGGACTTCATTGAACAATTTCCGTATTCTTACTAACTCTTAGTCTATCCACAAATTCCGCATTTGCCTAATTGTGTCTAAACATCTTCAAGTTTGATTTAGTTAACCCTTTGACCGCCGTTGTCCGGTATAGAAGACAACGATAAAACGATACGCTGGCGCCGTCGTCTTGTATACAAGACATAAATTCAACCACTGAGTTAATGTGAAAATAATAACAATTGCAATTTCATTTACACTCGTGTTCATATTTAAGGTCTTTGTTTTTTCATTTATTCGCTTTTTAAGCCGCTATATAAATCCCTTCTTTTATAATAAGGCATTTAAAAAAATTGCTCCAATTTTCAACATTTTTCATGTTCCTCGTCGCCGTTGTCTTGTATAAAAGACAGCTAGGGATGGGAATGTTAACTCGATATGGGAATTTTTAAAGTAAATATAAAGTCAGAAATATGTTTTTATCTAAGTATTTGAACACTTGTTAATCGCCAATTTTTTTCAACGAATAGTAGGTAACTACTTACTAGAATACGTAGAACGAGAGTCAGATAGGCATAACTATATTTAAAGTTCAGGCCGCTTCTTTAGCTCTATAGAGTAGAGTCAGACAAGTAAATTTGCCCTTGTAGATTGTGGACTATTTAATTGCAGAAGAGATAAATAAAAATAATAATTGATGTTATTTTATAGCTTAGTGGGAAGGGATACACCGCAGCGACCGCTTCGCACAAGAGTGGTACAGGGACATACCTGTTTATCAGACTTTAGTTTTTTGTTATAACATTGAAGTTAATGTGTAATTTTTTTATAACAAGTCGTTGAACGTTTTTTGATAAGAGTTTACCTATAGATTAACGTAAACCAAACTGAAATTATAATGATAGATTCTAATTCCGTAATAATATCTTCACTCATTAAAAATTCAACCCACGTGTAATTTTCACTAAAACAGTTCCGGTATATTGACTTTATCGACACATGATGCGCAGCTTTAACGTTACGCCAATAAAGTTTACGTACCGACAAGCGCTTACGCCGTTGACCTAGAGACTATTATTACTTGATCCGCGCGGAAACAGTCCTTGTCGGTCTGCACTGCCGGCAGTCCATGCGCGCCGTTGTCTTGTATGAAAGACTTCTCGTACAGCCTAGTGCGGCGATATCACGTCTTGAATCGACATTATTTAGTGGTTGTTTTTTATGTTAAATCCCTATATTTTAAACATTTTCGGGTGTAAAACATATGTTTAATTTTGGCTATTTGGAATGAAATTAAACCTGGACAAGAACAAAGCTAAATTAAAAAGATTTTTTACCATAAATTGTAAATATCGATATCACTATTTGCAATCCCTAAACTTTTTATTAGTTGTTTACTTAAAATTTGCTCTGGCGTGTGAGTGAGCGTCTTTGCGGACTAGGTCCGGCGGCCAAAAGGTTTTATGTAAGTAGTTAAAACTATCGAAACGAAAGCTGACATTTAGATAAGTTTCACGTAAAAATAAATTTTCATTTATTAAATTTCTAATATGCAATGAAGTCCGTATCAAATTTAATTTAATTTTGAAATATCTATCCTTTTACAGACTTATAAAATATTTAGGGACAAGGATTATTTTACCTTATTTATTTTTAAAGATAATTACTAAATACCTTATTAACCACCTCTATAACTGAAATATACTCTATTATCACCTCTATTAATGGAGCCCTCTGTAAATGAGACAGAAATTTATTTGTACCTGGCTAACTGGGAGCCTGGGTAAGTGGAAAATCTCTTTAAGTGAGACAAATTTGCTCGTCCCTTGAGATCTCACTTATCCAGGTTTCACTGTACTATCGTAACCACTAATATGCTTACCCATAGCCGCACACATATTCTGCCTTTCCACAAGCTCATAACTCAAAACCTGCAACGGAGTTCGCTCTTCAGTCACTGGCTCTTCTTCCACATCCTTAAACATTAAACAAAATATTCTATAAACAACAACATACCCACATGTTATTTTACTATTTGAGATTAACATTAAAGATCTGACTATTTAAATATATAATAATTAAGTACACCTACTCCCAATAATAATAACTATCGTCAATATTGCAGAAAATGTAGTTATTAAAATAACATGCACATTATTCCGTTCAAAAAGAAACTTACGATGATTTCCACCGTGCTATCTGGTTCACACGTATCCATTTCCACGTCAATAATATTTGCCATCACTAAAACTATTATCACACTGTTTCACTAATTCTAAGGGAACGGACAAGCGCACTGTGTAAGACACAACTTGGTAATGAGCAGTGCAAAAACTGCAAAACGCCGGCCGGCTAGAAATTAACCATTGTTAGCGGAGAGGGGTAGTTTTGTAACTGTGTTTATGTCTTGTCAGTAATTCATTATGGTACTAAGCGGTCTTGTAATAAAGTGCTAAACTGCATGGCATTTAAGGCAGGTAAAATCATAAACAACCTCTTTTTACAAGCTTTTTCTACAAGTTACATGGTGTTTTAAGAAAGTAATGTTGCATGAACACTTACCTAATAAACAAAAGTATAAAACAGACAGGTTGGCGTCTGGGACATTTAACTAGATCTTTAAGTAGGTACTTAAAGTTAAGCCTAACTACGTAATTATACCTAGTTACCTAATACATGCATATGTATCATCAGTTTATATCATCTTTATAAAGGGACTTAGATCTTACTAATCTATACCTATAGCTATTTTTGCTTTTTATCCTTAGGGCGAACTATAAATTAAACCTAATTATAGAATAGTTGTTGGAATTCTCATAAATAATTAAAATAAGTAAGCAAATGAACTATCCATGAATATTTTTAGATGATCATTTATTTTTGAATTCAAACGAGCGCATACCTACCTACACTTCCTTAACGACAATCGTTATTGGTCGTTAGTTAATTACAAAAAAAAATATTAACAGGTTAGTTTAAACCGTAAATGAATCTAATTTATTTAAATCGTGTTATTTTTTCTATTGACTTCTTTTTTCTGTTGACTTCTTTTTCAATTATTCCTACCTATCCCTAGCGAGATATTTAGGGAAACATACATATATGAAATAAAAAGTTACTTTGTGTGAGAGAAGTTGACCTAGTCTAGAATTTGCAAGTAAAGGATAAGGGTCGTGAGCTGGGAGGAAGTAAATGTGATATAAACAAAAAAAAATGCCCATGGGAAATGCCATTTAACCCTTACCTACCTGTATACTTTTAATTATTTTGCACTTGCATCGCATTTTAATTGGCGAAACCTAAGTAGTTTAGGCACATAACCTACTTACATTTAAATAAAAAAAATGTTACCTTAGGAAGGTATATAATGATGAGTGAGATTCGCATTCAGTATGAAAGATACAACGAAACATTGAAGAGAAGAACACAAGAACGTACCTAATTTTATAAAATAACTGAGCAATCATCCAAGCTTGATTTTTAGCTGGCGCCTGCTGCTTTGCCAAATCCGGACCGGATTATACGTTTTATGGTCCCTTTGTTTCACTTGCTTTGTAACCGCTTCGAATAGCAGCCTAAAAAGTGAGTAGGTAGATGTCCATTGTTAAATAAAACACTCGGGGAAACAATGTAATCACTGTACTCAGCAAAATATACTTTAGGTACCTCCAAATAAAACATATATACATATATATATATATGAAACATGACTGGTCTCAATGGTTTTTAGGGTTCCGTACCGAAGGGTAAAAACGGGACCCTATTACTAAGACTCCTCTGTCCGTCTCCGTCTGTCTGTCACCAGGCTGTATATCTCATTCAAACAAACGTGATTTTTTTGCCGTTTTGCGTTATGGTACGGAACCCTTAATGCGCGAGTCCGCCCTGCACTAGGCCGGTTTTTAAATTTTTACTCCTATCTACAATCCTTCCTCGCTCTCTCTTTTGCTTGTAATATCCAGATTATCCATAATAGTACTTATGTAGGTATATATAGTTATATACAAAAGCCCCTTTAAATGGGTTAAGATGGGTTTCTTGATATTGATTTAGAGTTAAGTATCGCTTATAATGTTTAAAAAATAAAATAAAACATATTTCGAAAGATATCACCAAACCGTTTATTATTATTTTAGTAAAAGTGTGCGTTTCAGTTTGCCTTACCTAAAATACAATTATTATAGCCAGGGTGTAAAACCCTAATATTTATAAATAAAAGAATGTATAATTATCAAATATGGATACAGTAATTATCTAATTATTCATCTTCAATTTTATTATCCCCTTAACCATTTGTAAAGAAAATAAATACCTAACTACGTTATTAGTATTGTGCTTTAATAATCCACTTATTTAACCTAATGAATCAACATAATTATAATTGAATAAACTCAACAGTTATTGTTTCTTAAATCATATGCACGCAATGCATAATACATCTACTACAATCAAATACAAGCAACATCATATAGAAATATAAGTAAAGAAAGTGTGGTATGGTAGTCGACAACGACATCTAACGTCAAGTAGTGGAATTATCAGTACCTACCGCTACTTGACTGCAGATGTCACAAGTGTTCTGCTGATAAAAATGTACCTGCTGCTAAAACAATTTACAACTAATATTATAAGCAGGAATTGAAAATAGAGTTCCGGTTATAATATTAGCTAAAACTTATTGAGCATTAGAGTTTTCGTTCGTCGCGACATCTATTGTCAACTAGCAGTACTGATAAATTCCGCTACTTGATGCTAGATGACAACTACGCAATAACTCGCGTTTTGGTAAGAAAACAGATGTATGGAGTTTCCACTCTTTCTTCACTTATATTTTTCTATGGTAACATAAATGTATTCTCACTGTACTCAGTGTTATCACAAAAAATATACTCAAAGAAGAGATTCAACTTATATTCGAAATATTAGCAGGTTCCTATTTAGTAAATTATGCAGCATTTATTAATAAATATATCGATTTTCAATACCTACCTATGTAAGATTCAGTCATTAGTAAATACAAATATTAAAATATTTAATAGATTTTATGTACTTAGCTATTAATAAATATTCAAGGTTATAAATTTTTCAAAATTTTCACTATCAACTTATTACCTAATACCATCTAATACATAAATAAATAGCTTCCAAAAACTAAAACAATTGATATGTATAAACAATTGATGTAAATATAAGTAATCAACTAATTAGTTTATCAGGTGCATTGGGGTAGTTTTTAAAGATCTTCTTTCTTATGATTTAACAAGATGAGGTTTTAAAAATTATGTTTTGCATTTAACAGGGTTTTTGACATATACATAAGTATTTAATGTAGGAATAAGATATTAGATACCCTCAAAGAAGACAACTTATTATAAGACCAAGTTTAAAATAGCTACAACTGTGTAATCAAATGCTAAATATTGACATTGTTGAATCTGTTTATGACACTGTTAACTTATGTTTAATTATTGTTTATGGTAAAAGAAATAGTAAAAATTAATTGTACAAATCTCAGCCTTTAACTTAAACATGAAAATATCTAATCACCATGAGTTGTCTACTAATGAAATATTGCGAATTAAATATTCAATACAAAATGACATTACCTTGAAATAACTAAAGTCAGTAATTAATTAATTTACCGAAATGCATTGCAAAAAAAACTGTTGTAACAACATTATAAATCTTATGATATTCAAAGTCCAAGTAGCTGGGACGGATACAGAACAAGGCATGCAAAAGGTCAAGTTATAATTTGTGTTTAGCATATCCAAGTTATCCTTTAAATATTACACTTTAAGGTCAAAATTAGGCCACAATCCAATTGATTTACAAAACGCAAGCCTATATATTGCTTTGTATAAGCTGACACACATGTTTAAGAAAATATTGACAGATTAGTATAATACATACTTAATCTATGTCAGCTGTTATGAAACTTTTGAATCAACCCTTATACTGCCTTATTTACACACAACCACTGAATCAATGCTTAGTATGGCAGAATGTGGATCCATGCATAATTTAAATTAGATTTCACTACCCAAGATGCAGATCGACATATATTAACATTTAAGCAACTATTTGAACAGAGGGCCTACCACGAACCACATTCAACATGTTGCCTCCCCTTCACACCTACAAACAAATTTACAAGTGCGACAGATAGGCAACACATCCATCGTAGTTCCCGGTAGGCCCTCAGGTTTTATCAAAATCATTTGAGATAGAGATAAGTTAAGCCACCACAAATTGCTATAATAATAGCAATCAAAACTAAACTAATGATCTTAGTACAGAAACAAAAGATGATGACTCCCAGTACAGCAGCGCAAACCAAAGCAGCCGCCCAAGGAACAGTTGTCAATTTAAACGCAGGTTTTTCATCTTGTTTTTTCTCCGCAGTTGTTGTGACAATAACTGCTAGAAGGAAAACTCCCACAGTCCAAGTTATTACGCGCGACATCTAAAAAGGATATAATAGGGGCTTTGTACTATACAATTAGAGTAGTGTGACGCTCTAGTTCCGTATAAAAAATGAGTCACGTGCAAATTAAACATTTAGGACAATACATTTTAAAAACACTTTTATTTTCTAATAAGGAAGTTAATTTACTAGTGACACTCAACGAGTTTAAATGAGAAGATAAATTTTTAATGTACAAAACAAACTTGGTAACAGTAAAGTGTACTTACTTTTACGTTATGAAGGTTACAAGAAAATATGAAATAATCCGATGTTCTATTGCATTAAACCGTTAGCATATCCCACGTATTCTTTCAGTATTTTCTTAAGATTATGACTATACTTGAGCAGCCTTTGATCGTGTCTTCCGTATAAATTCCTTGTTCTTTTGTGCTTGCCTATTTACTTTGTTGATGTTATTTTTATACTGGTGATATGATTGATGTCAATGTCATATTTGTCACTGTCAGTGTAAAAGGGCTTTACAGATGTGACGATTCGACGGTTCAGACCAAAGCACAGAATAAATAATAGTACTACCGTACAGAAAGGAAGCTTCCTACAAAACCGAAGTTTGACAGCGGTTCAGGGTCGAATCATGCTATCCCTTTCTAATACATGGCACTATCCCTTTCGGCCAATTAGGGTTGTCAAAATTCAAGTGATTATCTTATCTGTGGTCGTGCACGCAAAAGGAAGTCAAGTGGTGCCAACCCTAATAATTGCTCGGAGCAATGCTGAGCCGAGCGGAGCCGAGTTTGGCCGAAGTCAGGAGCTTCGCACCCCTGCCAAAGCACAGAATAAATACCAAAGACCAAGGTGTCAGCATATCTCTTTCTCGCTCTTACTTAAAGCTACGTTCTTCACGGTCGAATAGGCCTCAGGACTATAACCGCGAAAATCGAAGTTCGCAAATTGCGGGGATTTTTCTCTGTCACTCTAATTACGTCTTCGTTGGAGTAAAAGAGAAAGATCCCCGCAATTTGCGAATTTCGGTTTTCGCGGTAGCCGCTCAGACCGGACCAAGGTTGCGGTTCGTCGGTACGTCCGTTTGTTAACAGCTTTATTAGCCTAAGGGCCTACCGCGAACCACGTTCGACGTGTTGCCTCTCTGTCGCACTTCTAAATTCGTACGTAAGTGTGACAGGGAGGCAACACGTCGAACGTGGTTCGCGGTAGGCCCTCAAGAGGTATAACCGCGAAAATTGAAATTCGCAAATTGCGGGTATTTTTCTCTGTCACTCTTATTACGCCTTCATAGGAGTAAAAGAGAAAGATCCCCGCAATTAGCGAATTTCGGTTTTCGCGGCAGCCCCTCTGACCGCAGACGAATGACATGTGCAAGCGAGCCAGGGCTATAACCGCGAAAATCGAAGTTCGCAAATTGCGGGGATTTTTCTCTATCACTCTAATTACGCCTTTGTTGGAGTAAAAGAGAAAGATCCCCGCAATTTGCGAATTTCGGTTTTCGCGGTAGCCGCTCAGCGCTATGCATTTTTTGAGCGATAATCGGAAATCGGGACGTGGGTCTGTAGCTTAGATTTGACCCACACCAACAGAAGTTAAATAAATAAAAGCTTGTAAAAATATGTGATAAAATGCTTTATTATATTATATAAATTGTTTTTCAATCTAACAAATGCTATCTTTATTAATGTAGATTAACTAAGCAGTTAAACAAGGATTTTAAATTTTAAGTAT
Source organism: Cydia fagiglandana (assembly GCF_963556715.1). Classification (NCBI taxonomy): domain Eukaryota; kingdom Metazoa; phylum Arthropoda; class Insecta; order Lepidoptera; family Tortricidae; genus Cydia; species Cydia fagiglandana. The sequence goes on along the minus strand of NC_085932.1, from coordinate 15,366,335 downwards.
TAATCTTATGAAGTATTCCATATCAAACTACAGGTTTAACAAGTATTTTAGGGATAAATTAATTCAATAAAATTGAGAATGAGGTGAGACACCGAATTACTTCCCTAAATAAAATTATTGATTATTAGAATTTTATTTAGAGTAGAAGCTTGAATACAACACCCATTCGGAATGTTTGATGGAGTCCTGATTAGTACAAATATTAAATGTAATGCCAGTTTTTGTCTTTAATTGTCTTCAAGGAGTTTTTGACCAGTATTCACTCCAATCATTGACTCGATCAGAAACATCTAAAATAGACCAATTAGGGGATGGAATATCAGGAGCGAGCCAGTTGAAGTCATCAAGACAGTCCCAATTATTGCTCTTCTTGTCTAACAATGACATATTAAAATGCTTCTCTAAATCATCATACTTCAAGTTATATGGTGCTGTCCTAATCTCTGTGCAGTCTTCTACAATACCTTTACTTGTCACATGCAAATAGATATCACATTTTGTTGAGGTATGCATTCTCAGCTGCTGGCATGCCACAACTATCTTGCAGTTTGTACATTTTTCTAAAAAAACGGAGGAAGTTACGGGACCCGAAAGAATAACGCAGTTATCCAGGTTATTCATGTGCAGTGTGCCCATGACACCTTTTAAACTAACTGTGCAATTTTTCAGATTGCGCAATGTCACATCCCTTTGAAATAGTTCATCGTTTTGCAATGCCAATATTTCATTTTCCTTTAGATCAAATCCAAAAAGTTTTTCGTCCCATTTATTGCTGTCTGTCTTTCCTGCGCCATCCTGTTCATCCGCCAAGTTCTGCTTCTGATTATCCGATCTAGGCAACTTCTTTTTAGTGAAACCAAATTTTTTTCTTGGTACATATCTGTCTTCTAACTCATAGCATTTAGTTTGTAGATTTTGAACTATTCCTAAATATTTGCGCATGTTAAACTCCTTCAAGAACAAAGCTGATGTGATTACATATTTTTGTAGCTCATTTATTTCTTTTTTAATATTGTCAAAGTGAGATGGGAGAGTTTTAATGTCTAATGTGGGTATTTGGGAGAGCAAGTCTTCGATGTACTCTGATTTTATTTTGAATGCTCCAGAGAAATAATCTTCGTTTTCGTTACAGGCGTCAACTTCTTCTCTGGCCTTGTGTGCCTTGTGAAGCTTTTCCAGTCTTTGTGCATCTCTTCTGCTTAGTCTCTCTAACACTGTGTTCTTGTCATTCATTTTTATTTCTTTATTAGGTCCTCAATTTTCTTATTAAGCTCGGAATCTTGGTTTGTCGCGTCTTTCAATACAGCTAAGGTTTGATTAGCTAATTTTCTTGTATCAGTGTGCTTCGATTCTTGATCATACTGTTAACAAAAAAACAGGTATAGAATTTGCTACAAGTATAGATGGACTTTTTTAATACAAACCTATCGGAATCTAACATGTCAACAACATTAAAACTCACGTTATTTAAATAGGAAATTTAAAAAATTAAAGACTAAGTATGGGGTTTTATTAATCACCTGCAAAAATTTACGTTACGGGACTTAGAGGGGTGAATATATCAGTCATACTGAGCAATTTTTATTATGGCACCAATACCAAAATCGCGAGAAAAAATTACTCTCCCATACAAAATATCAACATCAGACCAGCCAAAGTGTATGAAACAGCCAATTATTTTTTCATGTATTCATGGTTGGTCCCATAGTAAAAATTGCTCAGTATGACTTATATATTCACCCCGTAAATTATTGCAGGTGACTATAAAACCACCCTGTATTATGACTACAATTTACATACACAATTATTATTTAGGATGATCCAAGATCAAGTCCAATTGTAATAATGAGTTAATTGAGGTTATTTTCACTAGTTACCACCAAGTTGTTCTCATACCAGTGGTAACATTTGAGACGAAATAAGTAAATAACTGCGAAAAAATGTCCCAGTTGTTACCACTAACACTGTTTGGTACGTAGATGTATTAGTATTGAACACTAACAAAATTTTGGTTGTAAATATGTACTAAAAAAATACCACTGTTTACATTGTTCATAAAATCATCATCTCATCTTCCTCATGATTTTTGGACGATTTTAGGGGGGGAGGGGGGTCAAAAATGGTCAAAAAACGATGACGTAATTTATGGACAGCCCCTTATTGGGATTATAGACCGACCGTTTAAATGAGTCCTCGCCTGCGCGGTACGGGGGCGACGGGGTGGGACAACTAAGGGTGGCGGGGAAGGTGTACGGCGTACGGGGCGCACACACCTTCCCCACCTCCCTTAGTCACCCTACCCCGTCGCCCCCGTACCGCGCAGGCGAGGACTCATTTAAGCGGTCGGTGTATAGTCCGGTTTTCTCACAATGTGTTCCTTCATCGAAAAGCAAAACTGGTAAACATCAAATGATATTCGCAAAAAATAATATTAAGTTGTTCCTAAAATCCAAACAATTTTCAAGCAGATCAACTCAGTTTTGTTCAAAGATAATTTCATTGTTATAAAAAAAAACTAGTAGGAGTCCATTTTGAATATGTACTTAATCATATTTTTTTTTCTTTACATGAATCCATGCAAAATTAATTTTGACAAACACAATGTATGCAGTGATAATTAGATTCAATTAACAGTATTAATGTAAATTATATGATGAATGTGTGTCTACAAATTTTGAAAGCTACATGAACAAAACATCACAATCAGACCATAATAATAATATAATGACCTTCTTCAGCAGTTCTTCATTAGGTTTGGCCACTTTGTACAAGGCATAGCCAAGCCCTCCGAACGTAACCACCCAGAAGGAGGCCCTAATAGCAATGTCCATCTCACCGCTAGATCTTGCCCTCGTTAGTCCACACCTTGTAGTCAAGCTCTCGGGTCTTGTGGTCGGCAATCCGTTCACCGAGTTGGTAATAACCTTCCAGAACCCAGTTGCAGTTCTTGTGCATGTACAAACGAAAATCTGTGTAAAGGAATACTTTTGCTGGTTAAGCAGAAAGACACAAGCATACTGATTTCTGTTATTGTATGTTTAAAGACATTGAATTACGGAACCATAAACCTAGTAAGCTAGGCTTTCATCATTGGTAAAGGACAATTGTATACAATATACCTACTTAACAGTGCAGTTATGCAGTGCGTGACCCATATGGCTTATGATCGCACACTGTGGAGACGTAGCATACATGGTCGCGATCCTCAGCAATGAGGGACCGAGGAAGAAGAAGAAGATACCTACTTAACACCTTCACTGTGATAAGGAGTCAATAGACCCCATGCAAAGTATGGTTATTATGGTGTTGCTTATTTCGTCGAAATTGAAATTTTCTATGTCTCACCCCCTTAAATTGTTCTGTTTGACTAATTTCAATTTCGACGAAATAAGCAACACCCTAATGGTTATTTACTATTTACGAGTTATACTAATTTCTGCAGCAAGGTGTTAAATGACATACAAAAATAATAAATGAATAGTTATTTGTTTTACAAGGGGGCAAAGTTGTTGTTTAACCGCTTGTGCTAATATTGATACCCGAGCAAGCGAAAGATTCCAAAATTGAATCTTAGTTTCCAAAGTTCGAAAAATGGAATCTTAAGCGTTGCGAGGGTTTCAAAGCACGAGGGTTAAACAAAATTTGCCCCCCGAGTGAAACACTAAATTTTTCACCACACCAATCCAAAGCAAATATTAAATGTAAAATATCAAATAAAATCCAAATGAATTTTATTAAATATTTATCATCCAAAATCGTCATTTAAAAGTCAATTCTACAAGCAAACATAAGAAATCGACTCAAAATTTGCATTAGATTACTTTGCCTCACATGTGAATAAAATGCAACTTTGCTATCAGTTTTTGAAGTGCAAAGTGAGCCTTTCCGAGTTGGTGTGGTGAAAAATCTATTAATTACCCCAGTTAAGTGACACCAAAATGGTAATGTTCGGTTCTGACTCATCCATGATCAAATAATCAAGATAAACATGCAAAGCTTAATCCAAATAAACATAACACTACTGACCAAGACAGTTGATATAGTAATAAAGAATATAAATATGATAACGAAGATACTAAATGAATGACCCACATAAAAAGGTAGTGATCACATGTCGACAATTAACTCCCGAATATACATTTCTCCTCCAATAAACAAACTTAAATAATCTCATAATAGTAGAACAAAGCATAAAGTTCCAGATTTGTAACATTCAAATAAAAGCTTACAAGTACAAATTAAATAAAAAAGAACAGAACTTGCCTCTTTCCGTATTCAGCTTAAAATACACTCCGTACGACACAGCGATTCCAAGTGCTTCCAGAATAAATACAGCTTTCAAAGTTTTACCGATCCACTTAGAGTAAGATGCAGGTTGCGGCTTTTTTACTAGCATAATATAAAAATACAGAAATCGTAAATGATTTTCTTTTTATTATCGCAAAATTATTTGGATGGAATAAAAGCGAAACGAAGAGGCCGAGATGAGATGACGTAAAGATTTTTTTTTTTAGTGTGTTTGTGTTGCCACTGCCTTGCCTTGCTAGATAGTTTTTTAGGGGCTCTACAGACCTCACGATAATTGTATTCAATTTGCGTTACATCGCGGCACTTGATCGACAACAACATAGCATGATCAATCATTGATTGTTTTTATATATTTCACGAAGTTTCCAACCGGAAGCTTGAAGCTTTTTCACTAAAGCGCTAACCGGACTTCCTCAAAGAGCACAATCGACATTTCTAGGACGTAGTGGTTATATTCTCTTTGATTTCTAGTTGAATTTAGGTGTAAATAGTTATTTGTACAACAAGAGATCAAAGTTTGATATTTCTTCGAGTGCTTATTTTGAGTCCCGTGCAAGCGAAAGATTCTATAATAGATTCACGAGCGTAGCGAGTGAATCTAATTTAGAATCTTGAGCGTAGTAAGGGATTCAAAAGCGCACGAGATGTAAATAACTTTGATCTCGTGTAGTACACAAAATTTTTCACCCTAAGCAGTGAGAACATACCTAGAGGGACAGAGATAATAGAACCCAAGTATATCGAACTTGTATTAGACCCCGCATGTTGAAATGACATTTGACTATAAAGGTCACTTGAATGACATTTTGTCTCACTCAGTGAGCAAAATCGCATTTTGCTCACTAATTTTCGTGTTTTAACCGTGGTACCACGGCTTTTGTACCACAGGGGACCACGGGTAATTTTTTTTCCCCGTAGACCCACTGCTCCAGTTTTAAGTTATCTTTTTGAATACGAAACTTTCCGTGGGCCCACGGGTCATTCCTCAGATAATTTATTTCCCCATAGACCCACTTCAATTTAAGCGTAGGTTGGAAGGTACGAGTAGGTATTAGGTTAGGTTCGTTAGGTAGCTTCAGATGCCCAAAAAGACCGCGAAGCGGGGCTCCGTCTAGTTACGTTGTGAAGACAATGTTTTTGGAGAAGAAACACTAAATTTGCAATTTGCTTACGGCAATTTACATAACGTTTCACGTTTGTAAAATGACGACGCCGTTTGTAATAATTAAATGTAAGATAATGTAATAATTAAACCTACCTATATAACCTTCCAAATATGACAAGGTGGTCCACGGGTAAGATACAGTTCTTTTCAATTACCCGTAGTCCCATTTTGGTGCAGTGGGTCTACGGGGAAAAAAAATTACCCGTGGTCCCCTGTGGTACAAAAGCCGTGGTACCACGGTTAAAACACGCTAATTTTGTCTCACTCAGTGAGCAAAATGCGATTCACCTTAAGAAGCAAAGTACCCTTGTTCTAGCTGCTGAGGTGAAAAATATATTTTGGCAAGCCATTTTCGTCAGTAGAAAAGGCAGCAAATTAAAAAATAGCAGCCGCGAAGTGTTGTCCTCCCAAATACATTTTGAATTTCACGCCTTTTTTACTCACTAAGTGGGTTTGCCAGAGGCCCAGAGGGCATAAAACATTAAATATTCTTGGCAATTTGAGATAATAAAGTACTTTTACAGTACATAAATATGGTCCTATTTTCCCGCACTAGTGCGTGAAATAGCACTTTTGGTGCGTATGTCAAAAGTTTTAAGGACCATATGCACTGTAAAACGTTGTACGATACACGTACGAATAGGTAATTCGCAACTCGTGTCGATTTAATACATTCCCCTCGGTCATGTTTTAATTCATCGCCACTCGTTTCTAATTTCCTCTTTCCGCACTTGTATCGTAAATAACCATTTTACATTACGTTTGTGAATCGGAAAACTCAGCCCAGCTATCAGGATCAGAAATTGCCCCCTTTCGAGAGGAAATAAAGAATAGGTGAAATTACAACTCATTCATTGTGACACACACTTGTTTAATTAATCTCTGTCGGTAGACATGAAATTGTTTTAATTTGGCTCAAATTAAGGTCAATTAGTTGAACCACCAACTTTTTCCTGGAGCGAGTCGTTGCTGCGTTTCGGGCTCCGCTGAAACATAGAATTAAGTTAGTAGGTATTATAAGTACAAGGCGATAAATATAATATCTGCCAGTGCCAGTGAAGGGATTCACTGCCCTTTTCAGCTGAATTTGACTTGGCAGACTATGCATAGTAGGTATATGTACCTTGATTTACTTAGAATCAGATCATGCTAACTTTGCACCGATTTTCATAGCCCCTATTGTGCAAGTGTTATTTAAAACGTCGTCACGTAGATATATATATATATATATATTTATACTTAATGATTAAAAAGCAAATTTATTCACCTGTCGAAGTTTCTTCACAGTCTTCTTCGCACAGTTCAAAGTTGTATTCTTCTATTCCTCTACAGATTTCCGGTACCTTCTCGTATTCCTGAACAAATAACATAAACAATGTAATAAAATAATACTAGTAAGATGTGGGACTTTAAATGCGGAGGTCACGAGTTCGAAACCTACGGCTACTACGAAAAACGAAAATGAAAGTTTCGTTATCTCCCTCCCTATCACTATTGCATATTCGACCGATGTATGGTCAACTGTATGGGGTTCTTCTAAAGCTTACACTCCGTACAGGTTTTTAAAAGATCGGCAACGTGTATGTAACACCTCTGGAGTTGCAGGCGTCCATAGGCTACGGTGACGGCTTACCATCAGGCGGGCCGTATGCTTGTTTGCCACCGAAGTGGTTTAAAAAAAGTTTGTTACCTCTTCGTCCCCATACTCGACGGGGTGGTTGTTGACCAAGTGGTACCGCTCCCGCTTGTGCTGCCCTCTGCGCTTGCCGCCCTCGCAGCTGGCAACGCATTCGTCCCAGTCGCTCCAAGCCGACATGGGACACTCCGGTGATGATTCTGGATCCGTTACTAACGATGTTTCACTAAAAATTCAATTTTTAATTTCATTGTAAAATGGCGCATTTACACTGCGTCGATTCTGGATCGTTCGCCGCAGCGTCGGTAGATAGGTATAATCAGTACTTATATATAATCTTCTATATATATAAATGCAAGTGTCCTGACTGACTGACTGACTGACTGACTGACTGATTCATCAACGCAGAGCCGAAACTACAAAAGCCAGAAAGTTGAAATTTGCACACCAGATTGCATTTATAAAGTGTACAAGAGATAAGAAGCGATTTTGAGAAATTCAACCCCTAAGGGGGTTAAAAAGGGGATGAAAGTTTGTATGGGGTTAAAGTTTTCTTTTAAGCTAGGAATTTGAAACTCCGTAAAGAGATATATTATTAAAATAGAAGAAAACTAATTTCAGCGTTTTTGAAAATTCATCCCCTAAGGTGGCGAAAAAGGGGTTGAAAGTTTGTATGGATATCAAAAAATTTTTCGAGTGGTGGACTTGAGTTTTTGTATTTAGGGATATTATTAGAAGACAGGAAAAGCAATTTCAGCGTTTTGTAAAATTCATCCCCTAACAGGGTTAAAAAGGGGTTGATTTTTATTCCATTACAAATGCTTTGAAACTTCTTACAAAGGCATAATAGCCGATTACAAAAAAAAGTGATTGCAACGTTTTTGGAAATTCAACCCCTAAGGGGGTTAAAAAGGGGATGAAAGTTCGTCTGCGGGTGCAAATTTTATTTTAACCTAGGCACTTGAAACTTTCTAAAAAAGTATGAAATTCAAAAACAAGAAAACGAATTTTAGCGTTTTAGAAAATTCATCGCCCAAGGTGGTGAAAAAGGGGTTGAAAGTATGTATGGATATCAAAATTTTTTTCGAGTGCGGGACTTGAATCTTTGTATTGAGGGATATTATTAGAAGACAATAAAAGTAATTTCAGCGTTTTGTTAAATTCATCCCCTTATAGGGTTAAAAAGGGGATGAAAGTTTGTATGGGGTTAAAGTTTTCTTTTGAGCTAGGAATTTGAAACTTCGTTAAAAGATATATTATTAAAATACAAGAAAACTAATTTCAGCGTTTTTGAAAATTCATCCCCTAAGGTGGCGAAAAAGGGGTTGAGAGTTTGTATGGATATCAACATTTTTTTCGAGTGGTGGACTTGAGTCTTTGTATTTAGGGATATTAGTAGAAGACAGGAAAAGTAATTTCAGCGTTTTGTAAAATTCATCCCCTAACAGGGTTAAAAAGGGGTTGAAATTTTTAATCCATTAAAAATGCTTTGAAACTTCTTACAAAGGCATAATAGCCGATTACAAAAAAAGTGATTGCAACGTTTTTGGAAATTCAACCCCTAAGGGGGTTAAAAAGAGAAAGAAAATTCATCTGCGGGTGCAAATTTTATTTTAAGCTAGGAACTTGAAACTTTGGAAAAAAGTATCAAATTCAAATACAAGAAAACGGATTTCAGCGTTTTAGAAAATTCATCCCCCAAGGTGGTGAAAAAGGGGTTGAAAGTTTGCAGTGGCGTGCAGTGGAGATAAGACTTAAATCGGGCTCTAGAAGAGTCATTCTTGAAGGAATGTAACGCAAACTATAAAAATCGGCAACTTTTTTTTTGGTCATTTTGTATGGACTGCCTACCCTAGTGCCTACCTTTTTTTGTATGCACTGCACGCCACTGAAAGTTTGTATGGATATCAAAAATTTTCCGAGCGCGGGACTTGAATCTTTGTATTTAGGGATATTATTAGAAGAGAATAACAATGATTTCAGCGTTTTGTAAAATTCATCCTCTAACAGGGTTAAAAAGGGGATGAAAATTTGTATGGGGTTAAAGTTTTCTGTTGAGCTAGGAATTTGAAACTTCGTTAAAAGATATATTATTAAAATACAAGAAAACTAATTTCAGCGTTTTTGAAAATTCATCCCCTAAGGTGGCGAAAAAGGGGTTGAAAGTTTGTATGGATATCAAACATTTTTTCGAGTGTGGGACTTGAATCTTTGTATTTAGGGATATTATTAGAAGACAGGAAAAGTAATTTCAGCGTTTTGTAAATTCATCCCCTAATAGGGTTAAAAAGGGGTTGAAAGTTTGAATCCATTACAAATGGTTTTGAAACTTCTTACAAAGGCATAATAGCCGATTACAATAAAAAGTAATTGCAACGTTTTTGGAATTTCTACCCCTAAGGGGGTTAAAAAGGGGATGAAAGTTCGTCTGCGGGTGCAAATTTTATTTTAAGCTAGGAACTTGAACTTTTTGCAAAAAAAAAGGTATTAAATTAAAAAACATGAAAACGAATTCAAGCATTTTTGAAAATCATACCCCAAGGTGGTGAGAAAGGGGTTGAAAGTTTGTGAGTGCGGAACTTGAATCTTTGTATAAGGACATAGGTACCTAGAGAATACAAGACAAGTAATTTCAGCAACCAACATCAAAATCCACTTGACTTAAAACTTCATACAACTTGCTAAAAAAGAAAATTACTTAATTTCAACATTGCTTGGATATGAAAAATATAGGTACTAAAGATGTAAAATGTTGAAGATAAGATTCCACGCGGACGAAGTCGCGGGCAACAGCTAGTACATGTATATACAAAGTCGAATTAAGCCTCTGCATGGCATTTGCGATGACAAAGTGTGGCAATGTTATCATATTAGTGGTTTGGAAAATTCATTCCTTAAGGGAGTTATAATGGGCTTGAAATAGTACATTTCGATGCTAGTGCGGAAGGTATGTGACATTTCCGCACGTGTATCGAACGACGTTTTTTAATACAGTTGCGAAAAAATAAGAAAAACATTGTTAATCGTACACTAAACAAAAGTGGTAACAGTGACAGCTCGGTTAAACGTCGCCTTTAAGTATATTATATCTATGGGCGTTTGGCAGCTATTCCGTTCCATTCAGTCAACTTATTAAGAACGGAATTTTCAATATTGAATATTAAAAACTAAACGTGTTATAATGATGAAGAGCTAAATAATTAAATATGAAATATGTAATATTTTTCGTATTCTTACATTAACGGTAGGTTTTTATGCTGATTACGACGTTTAAAGGAAACTAATATTAACACTCATCAATAAGTAGTCGTGAATTGGAACAAGTATAAATTTAAAAAAATTGGAAAAGTAAAAAGCACTAGTTCGAGATAACCAACTTTCCGCACGCTAAACAGCTACGTAAAGTAGCACTTTTTGAGCAACTGTATTAAAAATATTTTTTCAATGAGACACTTTAAATAGGCAGTAAGGCAGTATTATATACTCGTATTTTTTGTACAAAGTTCATGAAGAATTACATGAACACCGATGATGATGATAATGATTTGGTCTCACCTGGTACTGGAGACAGTTGTTTTTACACTCGATTCTTTATCTTCTTCTGGAACAAAGTTGTTAAAGCTTATGGTTTTTTAAAGTAGGTAAGTCATTTTAAGAACGTAATAATGTCAGCAAACGTAATAATAAAAGACTGTAGGGTCACGTAGGGTGATCTTAGCTGAGACAGGGTCATTTCGACTGAATTGACCGCGCAGATTCTTACGAATAGAGCCATAGTCTTGAATTTTTAACATTTAAAAGTAATATTTTCTGTTGATCAGCAATGGACTACGCATCTTACCTTCTTCCTTATCTTCTTTTTCTTCTTGTTCTTCAGTGTTGTCGTTATTGCCTCCGACTTCATCCTCACCGGATGTCTCAGTCTTGTTTTTCAAGCAGTCCGGAGTAAGTTTAAATGTTCTTATCAGCTCGAAGCGGAGCTTCGCGAATGGCTTAGTTTCTTTAGGAGCGTTTTGGAATTTTACATTGCCTATCGCCTGAGGAGGCATGAGGTTGTCGTTCGCTGACTGTAAATTTACATAGAATACCATTTAATAGGTAATTAGGTAGGTACTATAGTACCTACCTAATTACCTATATAGCTGAATGTCTTCGTCTAGCCATTTGCGGCTAGAATACTTTCTCAGAAGTAAAGGCAAGGAAACGTAATATAATTAAAACAATAATTGACTGCATCAGAAAACTGAAAATCCTGAACCATTTTTCTAATAAGGTAAGACGTCTGAATGTTCGTCAATGTTCGAGTCAAAAGCTCACAACTCTCACAAGTCGTCTTTGAATTTATAGCAAAAGAGGTGTCTTGTTATATATCGGGCATTCATATGTGTAGGTATTAGCATATCGAGGACTGAGACTTACCTTACGCACCCGGCGCCCAAGAGTACCTAGCGTAGTTCACACTTTGCTGTACTAAGTTATCCTCCCAAAATTTCATGGAACTCGAATATGTTGTACCTAAATACCTAATTGTAATTCTACCTATACTTGATAGGTACCCTAGCATTAGGGATGTTTAGCGTTATAAAGTAAGACTTACATTAAAGTCCGATCCCTTGTCGGTTCCCGCATCTAATGGATAGAGATTATATGTTATGTTTGGTGTCCACGTATTTGGATTTCTCGCGTTACATAGTTCTAGGTTGGATGCCCCTAGGAACCAGTCTGGCGAAGGCAGGATCGCAGTCACTACCGACACAAGATGGTATTTCTGGTTCACACGGAATATCGCGGAGGTGGCTGCATTTGTAGTGCGGGGCCTAGTTGCCTTGATTATGCTTCGAACACTGTTGCCAATCTGAAAAGATAATTTAATTTTTAAACTATGACTAAATAAAATAATACAAAAAGTGTTAAGGCTCCTCTACACGTTGGCCCAACCTATTGGTCCAATATGTTGGGACAACGTGTAGAGGGGGTATTGGTGTCGGTTGGCTTTTGGCGCGCGGGTTGGCGATGAGTTGGCCGCGGTGTCGGTTTTTCGGCCGCATATCAAAGGGATTGGCCAAGCGATTGCGGTACGCATCTACACGTGGCACGTGGCCCAATCGGCAGTGCGTGCTCGGACGCGGTCGAGGGTGGACGTTCATGCTTTTTGTGTTTTTTTTTAATTAAAAATGACGAATACGTGGCCGCCCCACGAAACTATAAAATTTTTAGAGCTATATAGGCGAGAAAGCGTAATATGGAACCCCAAACATAAACACCACAAGGATAAAAATAAGGTAAGAATATCGTTTTACTTATATGTTTGTACAGTCAGCAGCAATAGTTGCTAAGCTGGCTAGGTGTTCAAAATGAAGTTCTATTGCGATGGATAGATAACATCCACCATCTTCTTCTACGCCATTTCTTTTTAATTACTTTATTATTGTGCACATTAAAAAAAATGTTGGTACGTGGCGTATAAATAAATTGCTGCCGCGGCTAATGCTTCCACGTCCATATTGGAAACCGGTCAGATCACAACTGAAATTCGCCATCGTGTAGTAGTAGTCAAGTTAACCTTCAGTACCTTTTCCTGCATATCCAACTCCAGCACTGTAGTATTCCCCTGTTCAGCAAGTGTTTTAACTCCCTCGGAAGCCTCTTTGTTGATGATAAATATTTTAAAATTTTTGTTATGTGATGCTCCCACTATATCACTGAATGAGGGTGTACTCGTATTAGACATGGGGTATAAGGGACGGTGGGTGTTATAAGACCATAGGCCTTCGAATGTTATCTGGGAAAGAAAAGAAAAATTCTGTTAGGAACAAAGGTTATCTCCTATAATCATAAAATTTTGTGTAGGCAAAGGCATGCATTTTAACCTTCGAGCAACACCGGCTTCCGACACGTCGGAAGGGAGGGGCCCAAGCGATATCTCACCGTACAAATCTTTCTGCCATTTTTCGCGGGGGGAAAGGTGCACACAGTCGCACTTCTCACACACTTACATACAAAATCCAATCTGTAATGACGACACAAATACATAGAAAATGACACACGTCAAAGACAAATCTTGCAAACCTCGATCTCTTTTTGTGTACGGATGAGTGACTAGTGTCACAACACGCACACTAAGTATGTCATTGTATTCTGAGAGATGAGAAGTCGGATTTGTCGCTCGACCGATCCGCAATTTGTTCTGAGCGAGCAAAATCGATAAATCCAACAATTACTTGAGACTAAAATATAATAATTGTTTTTAAATGTAATTAAACGTATGATATGTAAAAAAAAAAAATTACATGTGAAATGTAACACTTTCTTTTTGTAAATTTGATGTCCCTGACCTCTTTTTATAACAAATAACCGAGCAAACAGGCATTTTTTGTGCAGCAGTGTTCACGCGCGCGTCTGGACTCGGTCTAGTGAAAAATCCAAGTGCAACTAGTTTTATTACCCGCGCTAGATTAGATTGACGCGCTAATCTTGTACCTCGGCAGAGGGGAAATAGTGCGAATGCCGCCTCCCTTCCGTGTTGCTCGAAGATTTTAACAAATCAAGCAAGCTTTTCGACAATTCGTTTCTAGGGGAATCCTTTAATTTTATAGGTTTAGGGACAGATATGAATATACACTATATCTGTGGGTTTAGGCATCAAAAGTTTCAACTGCAAATATAGATAGAAAGCACACCTTATACCTGGCCTCTTCACACACGGAACAATTAGGGCTTTCGTCCGGTGGCATGTCTTCAAGTTTGCGTACGTCCTCGCACACGCGTCGCGTCAGGCCGCTGTAGTACATGTCGTTTCTGATCGCCACCATTGCGTGGATGGTCACGCAGTCTTGGCCCTTGGGCGGAGCTTTCCATTTGGCCTCGATAAGATGATATTTGAATTAAACATTACGAAGTGAATAAAATAGAGACACTAGCGAAAAAGTAGTCAAAGGTAGGCAACCGATATACACCTACATTAAAAATCTCTAAGGCAAGCCAGGGTAAAAATATTTTTCCAAAGTTGTAGGAATGCTTTATTATTCCAAAGTTTATATTTTAAGTTTATAAAATACATATGTATGTTAGTCTGTAAGGTATTTGTAATATGGGCCTTGTTGCCTGAATTAAATATCTAAATAAAAAAATAAAAAATAAAAAATTTACACTACGAAGTTGGAGATCCTGGGTTCGATTTGTGTCTCGGTAAGGGTATTTGCTTGTGCATATTCTATAGCGTCTTCCTTCAACGCTAGAGAGAGGTATAAATTCATACATACATACATACATACATCACTGGCTCAGTGACCCAAAGAGGATCTTGGCCTATGACACAAGAGAGCGCCATTCTGCCCTATTCTGCGCCACTTCACGCCAATTGGGTATTCTGAGGGCGGACAGGTCTTTTTGGGCTTCGTCACTCCAGCGGTATCTGGGGCGCCCAGACCGACGTTTTCCCCCCGGGTGCCCCACATACGCTCTTCTCACAGCACGATCCTCCACCATCCTCTCCAGGTGACCAAGCCAGCATAAATTCATACTTGACATCAAATTACCTGCACGATATCCTTAGGTACCAAATTAGTCTGAATTACAGTGTTATTGGGACATTCTCGGTCTCCAAATTTGGTCAGCGGATCATCCGGTAATAACTGACCAGCCAAATAAATCTTCGGTTTCCTTTTGTTGTCAGGATTTTCTGCACTGTGCCCCGTCAACCAAATAGTGAAACCTATGAACTTGGCTTTCCCGTCATTAGATTTAAGGATAACTAAAACATAAATTAAAGTTTAGCTTAATGAACCTACAGTAGAATCCTTGTAATGACATCGAAGGGAGGTGACAAACACGTCATACTAAGCGAATGTCATATAAAACATAGTTGTACCACTTATTAGTTTTGTTATGTTTTCCAAATTAATGTCAAATTCCTTTGTGAGAAATAAGTTTTATTAAACTCTCGGAGTAATTAACAATGGAGCCGCCATTAACAGGCGTTCCCCTCTGTCGAAAATAGGCGGCCAATGGTCAACCTCATGTCAACCATATGTATGGACTGACGTTTATCTGACATGACGTACCTATACATTTGATGTGCCCCTCCCCCGCAAAAAACGGTAGACTATTTTGTACCGAAAATTTTAGACATGGCGTCTCCGTTGGTTATATCCTCCAAGATTAAACTTGTAACAAATATCAACTTGTCACTGAAGATCAAAACTAAAATACCTTACACGCCACGAACGCACCAAACATCCTCGCAGGGAAAGACGTGGTGACGGCCACGAAAACCAGCATAAGTGTCAGTATAACCGGACATAATTTCATGAAAATGGGATTTTTCGGTCATAGTAAGCGATTTGTCACTATAAGCGAAGTCATCTTATCCGAATTTGTCACTAAGAATTTTATATGAAAACCAAACTTCGCACAGTAGGTAATTACGTCATAGTAAGCGGTTGGTCAGTATAAACGGCGGAGTCATAATAAACGGATTCTACTGTGTCTACAATATTTAGTATATTTAAAACAAATTAAGCAATTAGTAGGTACATTATAAGTACAGCCTACAGGGTGTTATTGGTGTTAGTAAGTACATATAGTATAAAACTTTACCGGTGTAGGTCCCTTCTGGTACGTAATTTTCAACAGGAGGATTAATATCGATTATATAGCGGTCATCAGGAGGCAAAGCGGGCGTCTTAATACCTAAAGGTATTCGACAACTTTCGTCGCATAAGACACTTTGTAAAAGTAAAGTCATGAAGAAAGGAAAATCTGAAAGCCGAAATAAAAAAAATCATGTCGATATAAAGAAATCCATGGTTAAGTCGTGTTTTTTTCCTGTTTTGCTTTCTTTTTTGTACAATAAAGTGTTTTACTACTAATATAGGTACTACTTTTGAATTTGGCATTTATTTATATATTAGATTAATGTATCAATTGCATATAGTCCATTTTCTAAATAACTCGACAATCTGAAACTTAATAAAAAATAACTGCATTCCCGTTGCCAGGGAGATTTTGGGATTATACTGAGCAACTTTTATAATGGGACCAATCCCGAAATCGCGAAAGAAAATGGACCAGCCAAAATGTATGAAATAGCCAAATTTAGTTAGATAATAAGTAAAAGTATTTGAATTAATTCAATTCGATATCATAAAAATTTTAAAACATCTACAATATCTACATCTTAATTAATTTTGAGTTAGGTCATTGTAAGAATGAAGAAACAACCTAATTAAATAATAAATTTAGGATTACATAAATATCAATATATGTAAAAAGGGTAACAAATTACTTACCGATACTGAACGAATTATGCATTTCGGAAACCTTTTCGTATGCACTTTTGATCACTCGTTGTAACCATTTGAAAGGACACCACACAAATGCCGCATGACACTAAATATAAACTCCTTCATTAGCAGCATTACATTGTTAAACTGTAATGTATACTTTATCGTCCGCATCCTCATATACCTAATGAAGATCCCTTCTGTTCTGGTTACTTGCCGATGTTACTCATACAGTATGAATCATACTTCGAGTCAAAAGAATGGAGATGGGATTTTGGATGTTCTTCGATTATTTTTTTAAATAGTTAAATATGCATTTTTTTACTTATAGGTATTGACTGGTCTTGAAATTCATATAGGAAAATTATTGATAGTAAAATACTATTACACTACTTAAAACAGTTTAATATTTCTCATACAAA
The DNA here is from genome assembly GCF_963556715.1 of Cydia fagiglandana. Classification (NCBI taxonomy): domain Eukaryota; kingdom Metazoa; phylum Arthropoda; class Insecta; order Lepidoptera; family Tortricidae; genus Cydia; species Cydia fagiglandana. The sequence continues at coordinate 15,349,520 of NC_085932.1, read as the reverse complement.
ACTAATATATTAATACTTAAGCGTAAAATATTATTTTACTGACGATGTTTATATATTATATAAGTATATGGAAAGCAGTAGGCAGGTAGGTACTTATAGTGAACATACATACTTATAGTTCTTTCTTAAGATTTCTGATTATTACTTAAGAGCTCTTCCAAGAATTCGGACTTTGTTATATGTATTCTAGATTCTAGCTATAATTTTTAATATGTTATCTTACCTAAATCTAGTTAGAACATAGTTTACAACAAAGATCTGATGTTCTTATTGTTGAAAAGTTCTCGTTTTCTTGAGCCCCACGGGTGTCCCGGGATTACCATGTTCCGTCTACGTTCAGCTGAAATTATAACAAATAGGTATACCTACGTTTTAACTACATATCAGACGATCTACCACGAAAAACAAAAATCGAAATTTCTTTATCTGCTTCTCTATCGAGTCTATCTATTGGAGTTATTGAGATGCAGATAAATACATTTCGTTTTTCTCGGTAGATCCTCAGGTTTCTTTCTTTTTTATCAACACAATACATCTCCTCGTCCTTTTTCTTTTGTATTTTTAGAATTAAGTGATTTGTTTCAACCTTTTTCATATTTTAGTAAAATTTACAGCGTGAAAAAGTCTTCGAATTCAGCTAGACTTTAAATAAATTATTTCGGCTTTTTTGTTTTACCCTGTACAAAGTTAAAAGTATGTATATAAAAACGGCATGATACCTAAAGCTGTAAACTTTTGTCGTCCCAAATTCATAATGGTTGATAATTATGTCAACTCTCTCTCGAATATCTAAATAAATAAATAAATAAATATTATAGGACATTTTTACACAAATTGACTAAGCCCCACGGTAAGCTCAAGAAGGCTTGTGTTGTGGGTACTCAGACAACGATATATATAATATATAAATACTTAAATACATAGAAAACAACCATGACTCAGAAACAAATATCTGTATCATCATACAAATAAATGCCCTTACCAGGATTCGAACCCGGGACCATCGGCTTCATAGGCAGGGTCACTACCCACTAGGCCAGACCGGTCGTCAAATAATACTGTATAAAGCCCACAGCCGCCAGGCGGGGCGCGGTACATACCAGTTACTTCAGTCCTTTCCCCTTCTTCCGTACACGGTTCCTCACATTCCATCCGCTCGAAATCCTCGAAATGGGTCTTGCAGTATGTTGGAACTTCTTTCTTGCTTGGATGTTTTTCCTAGGAGGAAATAAATTCCTGGATATATCAATGAAATGGGTACGTCACACTCGCTAATATTGGCTCCATAATCTATAAGAGTTATGCTAACACTAATATTTTTGGCAGATAGCAGGTCAAATTGTCACACTTTTATGTAGCACATAGGTACCTATTTTAATGCAAGTAAATTAATTTTATGTTAAGCAGAATTATCACTCAACGATAGGTAAGTAAAGTAACACAATGCAATTATAAGTAAAGAAAAAGTTGAAAAATTGCCTGATTCGGGCGAGACTCGAATTCTACCGCTCTATCAACTAGTCTAGCTAATATATATGTGACGTTTCACGGCAAAAGGTACCTTATGGCGACTGGCGTTTGTCGTGGGACGTCACATATGTACAAGAGACAACGATTTTTTTTAAATTCAACCCCTAAAGGGTTAGAACGAAACTTCTATAACGTATTATATTATAATTTTTAAGAAAAAAAAACCGACTTCCATGGGGGCCGATGAAAGATTATTGTAGATGGTACACTATGTAGAAAAGGAGGTAAAACCACCCACTTTTCTACTAGCATTTCGCTTCTGTATAATGGCTCCTCTACAGGATGGGCCAACGCCGGCCACTGCAAGGGACGCAGCCATGCGGTAGAATGAGATAGCAATATCACTTGCTCCCTCTAACGCATAAATGCGTCCCTTGGAGTGGCCGGCGTTGGCCCATCGTGAAGAGGAGGCATGAGGGTCGTAGTTCTAGCCTAACCTAACCCACTCCTCAGATAGCAGTTCGGTTCTGTGCGGATCGCAGTTCGAACCTAATCAAACCCACTTTTCAAGCAGCATTTCGTTTCTGTAAGGCTCGCAGTTCTAACCTAACCTAATCCTTGTTCGGTTCTGTGAGGATCGCAGTTCAAACCTAACCTAACCCACTTAATGGCGCATGCCGTGCGGTGTACGGGGGTTTAAGCGGGAGGGGCTAGTAAGATTGGCATCATCGTACTTTATACCTACATTAATTTTATGATAGGTAATCATAGTTGTTTATTTAGTTAAGGTATCATAGTGGTTTTCTGGGTCAAGGTCCGGGTCCGAGTCCGGGTCCGAGTCCGGGTCCGAGTCCGGGTCCGAGTCCGGGCCCGAGTCCGGGTCCGTGTCCGGGTCCGAGACCGGGTCCGAGTCCGGATCCGAGTCCGGGTCCGAGTCCGGTTCCGAGTCCGGGTCCGAATCCGGATCCGAGTCCGGGTCCGAACCGGATCCGGGTATGAGTCCGAGTCCGGGTCCCAGTCCAAGTCAAAATCAAAATTCGTAATCACCAAACGTGTACCATGCGTCATTGAAGAGTTCTGTTCTGGTCATCATCAGCAGTTCCACTTCATCAAATGCGACAGTTTTTAATGTAAATGCTTGATTTTATGATGAAAATACAAAAAAATCTATACGTATGCCTTTAATATTTGTGGAGTTCCCTCGATTCTTTATGGATCCCATCATCAGAACTCGAGCTTGACAAAAATGTGGCTTAAAAACTTAACTTGCTTAACGAACATAACGAAAAGGAAAAATCGCCAAACGTGAACTATGCGTCGTTTAAGAGTTCTGTTCTGATCATCATCAGCAGTTCCACTTCATCAAATGCAACAGTTTTTAATGAAAATGCTTGATTTTTTTATGTAAATACAAAAATCTCTATACGCATGCCTTTAAGATTTGAGGAGTTCCCTTGATTCCTCATGGATCCCATCATCAGAACTCGAGCTTGACAAAAATGTGGCTTAAAAACTTAACTTGCTTAACAAACATAACGACGAGGACAAATCGCCAACCGTGATTTATGCGTCGCTGAAGAGTTCTGTTCTGATCATCATCAGCAGTTCCACTTCATCAAATGCAACAGTTTTTAATGAAAATGCTTGATTTTCTGATGTAAATACAAAAATCTCTATACGCATGCCTTTAAGATTTGAGGAGTTCCCTTGATTCCTCATGGATCCCATCATCAGAACTCGAGCTTGACAAAAATGTGGCTTAAAAACTTAACTTGCTTAACAAACATAACGAAGAGGACAAATCGCCAACCGTGAACTATGCGTCGTTAAAGAGTTCCGTTCTGATCATCATCAGCAGTTCCACTTCATCAAATGTCACTTTTTTGGGTGTATATGCTTGATTTGTTGATAAAAACCCAAAAATCACTATATGTATGCCTTTAAGATTTGAGGAGTTTCCTCGATTCCTCATGGATCCCATCATCAGAACTGGGTTTTGACAAAAACGGGACCAATCTGTATGCATATACATTCAATCAAAAAAAGAATTTTCAAAATCGATCTAGTAATAACGGAGATATGGAGTAACAAACATAAAAAAAAATAAAAAAAAACATACAACCGAATTGATAACCTCCTTCTTTGAGATTTGGAAGTCGGTTAAAAACAGAAAAAAAAGTTACTTCAGCGTTTTTGAAAATTCATCCCCTAATAGGGTTAAAGGGGGGATGAAAGTGGGTTTAGTAAAATAAATACACGCGGACGGAGTTGTTGGCAACAGCTAGTATTAATAAATATGAAAAAAAGTGGGCAATAAATTGTTAAACTCGTTAATTTTATCCGCTGGTACTACTTAACTAGTGATTATATCAATTTACCTAATCATATGCAAAGATTTTTTTACTTACATTAGGGTCATACATCTCGATTGGCAACCCATCCACCAGATGGTAGCGTTCCCGCCATTTATAGCCCGTGAGCGTACCGTCTTCGCAGAGACCTTCGCAGGGGCTCCACTCCAGCCATTGCGTCATAGGACATTCCTCTGTTGATTCAGGATCTTGATCTAGAGGTATCTCACTTGAACTGGAATGAGACATCATTAAAAGGAAACTTTAATAACTCTGGTCAACAATATATTACCTAATATTCAAGCAGTTATGTAATTTAGTACCAGATGCAGAGCAAAAAGAGAAATTTATATGCAAGGGTGCATACCACACTCTCTTGATAAGCGTACCGTAAAAAGTTGCTGTTCTAGAGAGCAATAAGGACGAACAAAATGTAGGTACCTACCTAACCTAAATATTTTCGTAGGTAGTTTTGGGTTTTTATTATCTATTCTCTTAAAAACATAAATACATACCTAATTTACAATTTGCACAGCGTTGACTTAAAAAAGTGACATATATAAGTATTCAAATAAAAATGGAAATGACCGTGTGTTAAACTACTTGAGTAAATAAAGTTTAGGAATACAGAACCATGGCTCACCGGCCGTGTTCGTCGCTAGCTATGTCAGGGTTTTGATACCTGGAGGGCTCGTCGGGTTCTTGACTTTCGGAATCGGTTTTCTCTTCCCCACTTTCGGGTTCCTTAGGCTTTTCTACTTCTTCTTCATTTTCTTCTATATAATAAAAATAGGATAAAGCTTTCAAATTATCCATTGGGCAACACAAATATTACGCAAAATACTACTTATCGAAGTAATAAAGTATCTAAACCATTGCCTCAGAACCAAGATTATTATACATAATTATGTCCTTTCGTTACCATAAATGCTTCATTGGGTATTAATTAATGGGACTGCGATATGGTCGCTGAAATTATATCGGTACCGGTTTGACTTCCCACTCTAAATTACCTATTTCAAATAAAGCGAACGAGCCCTAATACTGACCTGTGGATTCTTCACATTCTCGTTGGTACGTTCTTATTAATTGGATACGGATCCTTCCAAATGGGTGGACATCCTTCATATCGATTCCATAGAATGGTGAGTTTTTGTCGTATGAACTCATTTGGACTCTACCAATGGCGTCTTGAGGATATGTCTCTATGTTTGGGGACTAGAAAAAGAAGTCCAAACAGATACATTTTAAGGACCTTTTGATTCTTACGATTTTATTACGTATCAATCACAACCACGGAATAGTCAATGGGTAACATTATGGTACTTATACTATTATCCAAATGAGTTTTTATTTTCCACTGTAACATGCAAAATTTGTGGAGTCCACTAGTCGAACACAATTAAAAAGCAGAAGGTCAATACGGGTAACTGTGGCATAGAGCTAAGTGTGGCTGATCTTCACATTGGAAGTGTTTATACATTGATTATTGTTTATACATTTGCTAACAATAAACACTAATCGATTTACATGCCACATTTACACGTATTGATCTCACTTAAAACATAATTTTGACTTAACTCTTGACTCGAATGACTTGAGGTCATTAAATATATTTTATTAGAATTTTGGCTGTTGAAGTATAGCTTACCTCATAAGATACTCCGCTATCAGTCCCAGCATCCCACGGATACAAATTTAGTTCTTTTTCTTGAAGCCAGGTGTTGTCTTCCTGACACAACTCAAACCTGGTCACTCCTAGGAACCAATCGGGAGACGGGTACATCGCTACGGCGGTGGTGATCAAGTGGTTGACTTTGTCGGCTCGAAAGAATGCGTGAGATGGATTGTCCATCTTTTTGTAACCGTGACCTTTTGCTTTGATAATTGTCCGGACGCCATCACCAATCTGAAGAAATATTATCGTTATCGTATACTCGTAAGGCTTGTTTTAACAAAAACTTCAGCATACAATTGTGACGATCAATGAGCACTCCTAATGATAATAACAAGACGACTTCATTGTAAGGAACCCACATAGTTAGTTACGACTGTTAAGAGTAATAATTATGAAGGCACATTGATTTGATAATTAATCTGCAAACCTTTTCTCGTATCTCAGCTTCTAACTTGCTACTGTTGGCATGCTCGGCGAGTTGTCTCAGACCATCGGAAGCCAGCTCCCCAGGCGCCCAAAGCACGAAATCAGTCGCATGAGACGCCCCAATTAAGTCACTATAGCGCGGCAACCAGTCGCTTTCTGGGTATAGTCGCGGATGAATATTACGTGACCAGATACCCGTAAATGTAACCTAAGAAAAAGAGAATACAAAGTTGCCGATCAGTTGAACATGCCAGGTTTCATTTCACATAAACCCACTTTAAATATTAATCCAGCGTCAAAGCTAGTGAAGTGAGAGAAACCCCGTAGCAATACGACACGGCGGGCTTATGCGAGCCTTCATGGTTAAAACTGGTGGAAAGAATTCCAAAATCTGATAATCAAACTATGTAACTACTTGAATGCCTTACCGCTATATAATCCATTCGTTACACCTTACCTGATATTTCGCCTCATCACAAATGTTACATTCGTAGTTAAGGTTTGGAGACACATCATCAGGTTGGCGCATGTCCTCGCACAATTTACGAGTCAGCGGAGCCCCGTCTTCAAACCAAACCTCCTGGCTTTCTGCCACCATAGCTCGGATGGTCATGCACCCGCTGCCTGCTGGAGGAGCTTCCCAATAAACCTGTATGTTTCAAGTGAGTCTCAATTTAAGTAAACCTGAATTTAAAATTCTCATAATAAAGAAGAGAATATAATTCCAAATAAGCATGTACTTACTTCTACAGAAGATTTCGTATTATAGCTGGCTTGCTCCACAGAATACAAACAGCGATCACTATATTTTCCTGATGCTTGGCTTTGGGGTCTCAGTTCACCTGGATTTTGAGCCAACATCCTCCTTGGATTCCTCGGGTCCTGCTTTAAATCGCCTTCAGCCGACAGCATGAACGCCGTGAATTCAGATTCATCGTCCGTTCTTGTAATTTGAATAGTATACACTTCTTCCGGTAGGTACGTATTGTCAGTGCCGATAATATTTAACTGAAATCGGCCATCCGAGGGAGACGCCAAAGACGTAGAACCGTAAGGTCGACGATCACAACGAAAACTTGTAGTAGGCTTCAAAAACAGTATTAGCAAGAGCAGAAAACGTGCAAGTCTCGTTTGTGACATTCTGCTATACCTATATCTGAAAAAAAAACCTCTTAATTTTACTCAACCGATATATTGAATAAAATTATAGCAATTTTAACTAACATAATACACTCAGAACTCTAATATGATGTGTTTTTCAAGACTGCGTAACGATTCAAATGAAGACAGTGGGACAGGACTATGTGGGACGCGTCGACGGATATCGCATATCCTACCCAATTACTTAAGAACTCGTCTTAATCTAAAGGGATATATTACATACACTCTGTAGCTATACTTCATATGTAGAATACATGTTGATTATAATTACTTATAATATAAGTTATATACAGTTCTAAAGAAAATATGTAGGTACTTATTCAATAGGTACATAATCATTTTAGACCTAGCAGTAAATCGTGTCTGAGCCGAAACTACAAAAGCTAGACAGTTGAAATTTGCACATAAGGTTCCATACCTATAGTGTACAAGAAGTAAGAAGCTATTTTGGGAAACTTAATCAATATTAAAGGGGATTAAAAAGGGGATGAAAGTTTGTATAGAGTTCAAGTTTTCAAGCTAGGAACCTGAAACTATTAAAATAAAAAAAATAATAATTTCGGCTTTTTTGAAAATTCATCCCCATCGGGGTTAAAAAGGAGTTGAAAGTTTGTACCAGGACCAAACTTGTTAGTAAAGAAATAAATATGAAGCTCGTAGAATTTGACCTACGTGTATTATAAATTATAATGTTTATCCAGTTATATTTTTTTGTTTTTCAAAATGGTTGCAATCACGAATATTTTGTACAAAACACATAGTTAAGAGTAAAGTCAGCGTCACAAGTAAAATAGATGATCATTTGTAGGTAGATACTATTACTTACCTAATACATTCATCTGGATACCTACAAAGACTTACGACATATGAATGAAATATATATCTACTAAGAGTATAAAAATTACAATAAAAGTGAAGTAAAACTATGTAAAACCGGTCAAGAATTTGTCGTCTATGTTTGATATTTAAAATACGACGAAAAAATATTGGCTTTATCAAGAAATGGTTTTGATGTGCCCTATAACTCCAACGATAGGTACCCTACAATGTGTATGTATGTAATGTAGGCCCTACATTACATACATGCAGTCCCTACATATCATAGAGTTAAAGCGAAAATAAATTCATCCCCACTTTATAGTCCGTTTTTTTTAGCATTAGAAAGAACTTCGCAGAAGTAAGCTTGTGGTTCCAAATCCGGCACTTTTAGCGGTAATAATTTGAAGTTAATTATATGTATTGACCATGCTACATTAGACAATTCAATAATTATTAACAATTAAAGAGCCTGATAAATACTGCACGCTTGCTTCTGTGGAGTTCTTTCTAATGCTAAAAAAAACGAACTATACGTGTAGATTATTCTTTTTTATAGTTTATATTTTATCACTTTGTTTGCGTGATTAATTTACATAATCATGCCAAATTGCACATTTCTAGCAGTAACGTTAACGTCAAGCCGAGTAGCCTTAAAGCCTAAACGTTAAAAACCTTAAATTGTTAAATAGTTATTTTTTTCTAAACTTGTTGACTGTACATGATTAATATATTCAAGTGACGTGACAAAGTGCAGTTTAATTGCTTGTCCGGAATGCATAGCTTTGCACGTAACAGTATATTATATGGTTGTAACAGTATAAATGGTTATGACCCATTGCATATTAAAGTCTAAAACCAAAAGTATTGACTATTAAATAGGTATCTTACCATTACCATTACCTAACTACTTACATGATATTGGTATAAAAACTTAATACTTACAACAGTTACAACTTCAGCATTTTTTTTCAGAATGGAAAAGAACCAACATTCATTTTTCCACGAAGAACTCGCGCCATCTCACATGCCGAAACAGATAAAGAAACTGCTAAGCAATAGAGTTCGTTTTCAGGAAGTCAAGACACGAGTTAAGCTTAGCCCAGAACAGATTGTACGAAAAAGTTTACAGCAAGTATTCTTTGAATACATGATTAATTCTTCTTTATGTGGTGTCCGATTTCTTGTTGATACAACTAAGAGCAAAGCGGAGAAGACGATGTGGTTTGCCATGATTGGATGTGCAATTTTTGGCTTTTTCTACTTTGTGAACAACGCGCTTCGAGCCCAGAGTGATCAACCTGCATATATGACATTAGAAGATCCATCCCTTCCAACCAACGAAATTATTTTTCCAGCCATTGCAATTTGCAACCATAATCGAATAAAAAAATCAGTTGTTGCACATCTCGTCGATGTTTTGTACTCTCACGATAACACAACATTCTCCAGCAAAGAAGAACTTTTTGAAGTAGTTACGTTATACGGCTATCTCTACGATTTTTCTTATTCCAGAAGAGCGGATATCATGAAGTATAATGTTTTCCTTGAAAAAATTGAAAATATAGTGGACAAAGCTGAAAATATTAAGAAAAGTAACATATCGGAATTGATGCTTTCGCTAACTCCGACCTGTGACGAGAGTTTAATTAAATGTAGTTGGAAAGGAGTGGTTCAAGATTGCAATCGTTTGTTTAGAACGCAAATTACCCAATTCGGCTTCTGTTGCACATTTAACTACTACAATACTGAAGCAGGCAGAAAGGCAGAAGACCCTGATGATCCTCTAGATGAGCCTTACATATTGAAGGATCATGAAGCAGGGCCCTACTACGGCCTCACCCTAGCGGTTAACGCAAACACACACGAATATCTTTACACAACACGTCAAAGCTACGGTTTCGACGTACTATTCTTTGATCGATACGATTATGCTGATCAAACTGCAGGCGGGCTAGTCCACAGAGTAGCATCATTAGGCTCCCAGTATGATATGGAACTCCATCCCTACGCTTACTACTCGACATCAAACATAAAACGATTTCCTATTGAGAAAAGACAATGCAAATTTGCTGATGAAATGCAAAATGAGTACCACAACCATTATAGCTTGAGTAATTGTCTAGTGCGGTGTAGAATGAGAACTATAGAGAGACTCTGCAACTGTGTGCCTTTTTTTCTGCCAAGAAGGAGTAACGTTTCAGCATGCACATTGGAAGAGCTGTATTGTCAGAATAAATACAGTCAAAAACTTTTATTCGTATATCCTCCTGAGGATTTACCAGGTTTAGAGTTAGAACGGGAAAATTCTCTAAACTGCCCTACATGCCTCGCTGATTGCTCCGTTACAAAATATAATGTCATTAGCAATAGATTATTGCGAGATAGCACAAGTGAGTTCGCCAAAGATCTTGATTTAAATGATCACAATATATCTATAATCCGTATATTTTATCTTCATCCTACATTGCCACTATTCAGAGAGGACGTGACGTATCATTGGTATGAATTAATCAGTTACTTAGGTGGGCTATGTGGATTTTTTACTGGATTTTCTATGATAAGTCTGGCTGAATTCTTTTACTTCATCTTCATACGTCTTTGTTACATTTTAGTTGAAAATTTTAGACGATATGGTTAATTTTCGTGTGCCTATATGCTAGAGTTAGACCAAGAAAAGTCGGCAACGATTTTGATATCATACGCAGGGCAAGTGTTATTTATACATCATAATTTTATAGAAGTTTGACGTTTAAAATAACACTTGCACTGCGTGTGCTATCAAAATCGTTGCAGACTTGTCTTGTTCTAAAGCCCCCTCCAGACTATGCGCGTGAATCGCGGGCGAAGCCGCGAACGCGAGTGTGGAGTCGATTTCGCCGTCTGCGAAAATCGACGCCACACTCGCGTTCGCGGCTTCGCGCCGCGATTCGCGCACGAGTGTGGAGGAGGCTTAACTTCATTATAGACGTAACAGACTACCTACCGCACCGCACCGCGACCTTGGTGCGCCGCACTCATAAGTGAGAGCGATAAAGAGATATATATATCTCTCTCTAACGAAGGTCGCGGTGCGGTGCGGTAGTCTGTCACGGCTATTACATTACTCTTTCTTGTGCTTATAATATGCTTATGAGAGCTATTGAGCCACGGTTCGGGGGACTGTCTAATTTCAAACGTAGACAGAGAGAATCATACTGTTTTTGTCTTACGCTAGTATAGTCATATTTCTTCTTATTTACTGGCAAATTGGGTTTGCCAAACTACAACTCAATCGATCGATCAAATGCCGCAATGTAAAGCAAAACGCATGCGATTATCGTGAGGTGAGTAGAGACCCTTTAAAAACTGTCATCAAATGTCAGTCGCTGTCCTGTCATTTCCTGCTTGCTTTTATTTCGTATTGCCTTGTCCTATGCACAATTTAATGGGAGGGACAACGGGGCGTGAGCATTTGAGCATCTGAAATACTCATTTCGTGCATTGTGTACGTGACAAATGATAAATAAATGTCTACTAAGCCATTGAAGATGCCTTCAGCGACGAGGGATTCGACTATACTTAAGATTGCGGTGGAAATGCTAAATGCTCCCGATAAGGTTCCTCAGTTGATAGAATTCGACCAAAGTCAACCCTTATCAAGCATTATTCAGCTCCTCTGCAAGCCGTGGGGTCTTCCAGATCCCGATAACTATGCGTTGCAGTTCTCGGAAAGCAACAACCAGAACTACATCACCGAGAAGAATCGCAATGAGATCAAAAACGGGTCCGTCCTACGCTTGGAGCAGTCGCCAGCGAAAACTGTGCAGGAGATACTTTATAAAATTAACCATGGAAATGAAATCGAGCAAGGTAATGCTCTCACTAAACTCTCTAGCCTAAGCAGTGACCTCACTTTCGCGCTTGAATTCATCAACAAAAAGGGTTTGACCTTAATAATTTGTAATATTGAATCCGGAAAATTCAAAGGTACTTGTCTGAAGCATGCTCTAGTTACTTTTGTTGAGCTTATGGACCATGGTATTATTTCCTGGGATATACTGGAGAATCAGTTCATTAATAAAGTTGCAAGTTTTGTCAGTAACCAAAGCACAGCCCAAGATCCTAAAGTCATTCAGTCCTGCTTGTCTATTCTCGAAAATATTGTTCTCAACAGCTCAGGAAAGAATTCTCATGTTGAAAAAGAAATAACCATTCCAAGTTTGATCTCCCAATTGCAAAATCCTAATCAAGATGAGGTTAAAGTGATTCAACAAAATACTATTGCTCTCATCAACGCCATATTGGCCAAAGCGGATTTAACTAAAAGAAAAACTATTGCTGCAACTTTGTCATCAAAACAGGTCCGTAATGTTATTTATGACAATTTGGTTGGTGTATTGGCTGTTCAAGCACAAGATACAGAGCTGGCACACCAACTGTATGTGCTACAGACACTTTTACTTGGCCTGCTTGAGCCCAAAATGAGACAGAGAGCCGATACACAAGAACAGGAATCACAGGAAAAGATAAAAGAGCTGAGGAAAATTGCATTTGAAAATGATAACAATTTCAACATAGAAGTTACAACAAGACGTCAGCTTGGTAGCTTCTCAAAGGATTTTAAGAAACTTGGGTTTAAATGTGAGATTGATCCAATAAAAGATTTTAATGAAACTCCCCCTGGTATGTTGGCCTTGGACTGTATGCTGTACTTTGCAAGAAACTATCCCGAAGACTACACAAAGATTGTTTTAGAAAACAGCTGCAGAGCTGATGAACATGAATGTCCATTTGGTAAAACCAGTGTAGAGCTTGTGAAGCAGCTGTGTGATATATTGCACATCGGAGACCCACCAAGTGAGCAGGGCCAAACATACCACCCTATGTTCTTCACCCATGACCATCCTTTTGAGGAACTATTCTGTATTTGCATAGTCCTTCTTAACAAAACATGGAAGGAGATGAGAGCGACCTCAGAGGACTTTGTAAAAGTGTCCAGTGTTGTGAGAGAGCAGATCAGCAGGGCACTGTCCATCTCACCTAAAGGTTTTGACAAGTTTCGTCAGAAGGTCAACCAACTGACCTATGCAGAGATCACACAGATTTGGCAGACTGAAAGAACTAATAGAGAAGTTTGGGAATCACATGCTAGACCTATTGTTGAGTTGAAAGAAAAAATAACCCCAGAAATTATTGATCTGATCCAACAGCAAAGATTAGGGGTACTAGTAGGTGGAACCAGATTCAAAAAGTATTCATCAAGAGGGCAGAGGGTTAAGGATAAGTTTTGGTATGTCCGACTATCCCCCAACCACAAAGTTCTCCATCATGGAGATTGTGATGAAAAAAGCACACCAAGTTTAGAAGAGCTTGGTAACAAACTGTCAGTAGCAGACATAAAGAGTGTTGTCACAGGAAAAGATTGCCCACACATGAAAGATTTACGAGGCAGAAAAATAAATCCAAGCTTGGCTTTCTCCCTGATACTCAAATCTGCTGAAGTGACTTCTTTAGACTTTGTTGCCCCAGATGAGCAGATATTTGACTATTGGACAGATGGTATTAATGCTCTACTAAAGGAAAAGATGACAAGTAAATCATATGAAAATGATCTTGAAACTTTGTTGTCAATGGATATAAAAGTACGTCTACTCGATGCAGAGGGCATTGACATCCCACAGGACCCTCCACAGATACCTGATGAACCTGAAGATTACGACTTTTACTATGATAATAATTAAACATTTCCATTTTATTCATAAGATGATTTTCCAGATTATATTACTTCCATGTGTATCGAAAATTCCTAGTATTAGTAGTTGAATAAGTTTTAAGCAAGATATTTATTAATTTTTAACTTATTTAAGAAAATGTAATCCTTTCCATTTATTCTGAGTAAATTTTATCAGCACTTCCACTTAATAATAATAACAGTGGCCATATTCCATATTATATTTTATATACCAAAGATCATGTCTAAAGAACGAGAGAATATATTTTAAAATGTGCGTGTACAAATAAATGTTTTCTTAGACATTGTTGTAGTTTATTTTTCTATACAGACAGACATGGCGAATCAAAGGTTTCCTCATTAACTATGGCGAAAAACTGTACAGGACCTTAAAGGTAAAATGCGGCTTGTTAAAACTAAATATCCCTTTAAAGCTAGATTAGGTGAATTGTGATTTCTTATAGCACCTTTGTGTCAGCTGCTGATTAGCCGGGTTCACACAGACCGAGCATACGCGCGAGGCAATTTCCTCCATCCCAAAACGGCCAGTTTAGACGTGCCTCGCGCGCGCCGCCTCGGCCGAGCTGGCCGGCTATTGACGATCCACAAAGCGGTGTCTTATTTCGTCACAATCAAGTCAGGTAAAAAGAAACAAAATGATTATAATACTTTACACGTTTATTTAAGTAACTTTGTTTACTGCATCTTGGACACCTCGAACTTGGTGTTGATGATCTCCTCATCAGAGTCGAGGAGCGGCAGCGTGCTGGTGGGGATGTTCTCCTCCACCCAGCGCAGATCAGAGTCCAGCGAGTTGGCGGCCGGCTCGGGGGCCTCGCGCTCCTCGCCGCCGGTCGAGCCGCGCATCTTCACGCCGTACGCGTCGTTCACGAATTGCTCTTCTTCTTCTGAAAAACAAATGGGGTGCATTTAATTCTAATATATGACACTTAATCGGGAGGATTGGAAGTCTAGGGGGGAGGCCTTTGCCCACCAGTGGGACACCTTATAGGCTCGTTTAAAAAAAAATGACACGTAAGATTTGGTCTGTTTAAGTATCCGCAAAAAGCCACAAACTTAGACTATTGTTGGAAAATGTAATGGATCTCAAGACTGTTAAAAGTAATACCAAGAAAAGTCTGCATCAATTTTGATAGCACAGCACACGCCGTGCAAAATCGCTGCAGACATTTTGGTCTAACTCAACAACTTTAATCAACTTGGCCAGTAAACTGTAGAAAAAATAATTTTTAAGAAAAAAAAACCGACTTCTATGGGGCCCGGTGAAAGATTATGGTAGATGGTGCACTATGTAGAAAAGGAGGTAAAACGAGTACTTTCTAGTAGCATTTCGTTTCCGTAAGGGTCGTAGTTCTAGCCTAACCTAACCCACTTCTCTGATAGCAGTTCGGTTCTGTGAGGATCGCAGTTCGAACCTAATCAAACCCACTTTTCTAGTAGCATTTCGTTTCTGTAAGACTCGCAGTTCTAACCAAACCTAACCCACTTTTGTTCGGTTCTGTGAGGATCGCAGTTCAAACGTAACCTAACCCACTTAACGGCGCATGCGGTGCGGTGTACGGGAGTTTGAGCGGGAGGGGTTTGGCATCATCATACCCACATTTTATGGTAGGTAATCATAGTGGTTTATTTAGTTTAGGTATCATAGTGGTTTTCCGGGTCAAGGTCTGGGTCTCTGAGTCAGAGTCCGGGTCCGAGTCCCGGTCCGAGTCCGGGTCCGAGTCCGGGTCCGAGTCCGGGTCCGAGTCCGGATCCGAGTCCGGGTCCGAGTCCGGGTCCGAGTCCGAGTCCGAGTCCGGGTCCGAACCGGATCCGGGTATGAGTCCGGGTCCCAGTCCAAGTCAAAACCGAAATTCGAAATCACCAAACATGTACTATGCGTCGTTGAAGAGTTTTGTTCTGATCATCATCAGCAGTTCCACTTCATCAAATGCGACAGTTTTTAATGTAAATGCTTGATTTTATGATGAAAATACAAAAAATTCTATACGTATGCCTTTAAGATTTGAGGAGTTCCCTCGATTCCTTATGGATCCCAACATCAGAACTCGAGCTTGACAGAAATGTGGCTTAAAAACTAAACTTGCTTAACAAACATAACGAAGAGGACAAATCGCCAAACGTGAACTATGCGTCGTTGAAGAGTTCCGTTCTGATCATCATCAGCAGTTCCACTTCATCAAATGCGACAGTTTTTAATGAAAATGCTTGATTTTCTGATTAAAATACAAAAATCTCTATACGCATGCCTTTAAAATTTGAGGAGTTCCCTCGATTTCTCATGGATCCCATCATCAGAACTCGAGCTTGACAGAAATGTGGCTTAAAAACTAAACTTGCTTAACAAACATAACGAAAAGGACAAATCGCCAAACGTGAACTATGCGTCGTTGAAGAGTTCTGTTCTGATCATCATCAGCAGTTCCACTTCATCAAATGCGACAGTTTTTAATGTAAATGCTTGATTTTATGATGAAAATACAAAAAATTCTATACGTATGCCTTTAAGATTTGAGGAGTTCCCTCGATTCCTTATGGATCCCATCACCAGAACTCGAGCTTGACAGAAATGTGGCTTAAAAACTAAACTTGCTTAACAAACATAACGAAGAGGACAAATCGCCAAACGTGAACTATGCGTCGTTGAAGAGTTCCGTTCTGATCATCATCAGCAGTTCCACTTCATCAAATGCGAGAGTTTTTAATGAAAATGCTTGATTTTCTGATGTAAATACAAAAATCTCTATACGCATGCCTTTAAGATTTGAAGAGTTCCCTCGATTCCTCATGGATCCCATCATCAGAACTCGAGCTTGACAAAAATGTGGCTTAAAAACTTAACTTGCTTAACAAACATAACGAAGAGGACAAATCGCCAAACGTGAACTATGCGTCGTTGAAGAGTTCCGTTCTGATCATCATCAGCAGTTCCACTTCATCATATGTCACTTTTTTGGATGTATATGCTTGATTTGTTGATAAAAACCCAAAAATCACTATATGTATGCCTTTAAGATTTGAGGAGTTCCCTCGATTCCTCATGGATCCCATCATCAGAACTGGGTTTTGACAAAAACGGGACCAATCTGTATGCATATACATTCAATCAAAAAAAGAATTTTTAAAATCGGTCCAGTAATGACGGAGATATGGAGTAACAAACATAAAAAATAAAAAAAATAAAAATAAAAAAAAACATACAACCGAATTGATAACCTCCTCCTTTGGGATTTGGAAGTCGGTTAAAAAATTCGAATAATAAGACATGCTTTGATGTACCTAATGTATGTAATGAATTACCATCATCCTCGTCGTCGGCGTTGTCAAGTAGCGGCGTGAACGCGTAGCGCTGGTTGTTGTTGGTGGGCCGCCACAGCACCATGATCACGGTCAGCACGCTCGCGAACAGAATGTGCCAGTATGCCTCGTCCATCCACACCTCCTTCCAATCCTGGGGAACGGCTGACATTTTACACAACTTACTATACTATGTTTCTCTCAGATTAGAATTTTTATAACCTCAAAAGTAGTGGTGCAAAGTTTAATCTGAATAGGTAGGTAAAATTATGCATTGAATTATAGTGTTGTTTTACATATCATAGGAACTACCACTACTTTAGAGATTAGAATTTTTTTAATTTGCCGCGTGCAATTTGCATGCAGCTGTCTTTAGGGAGGTATTTAAAAAATGTAAACAAACAATTTGTACAATTTCGGGTAGTTATATAACAGCTGTTTCCCACTGACGTCCCGTTTTTTGCGGGTACGGTTTTTTGCAGGATCCAGTTTTCTGTAGTATGCTTGGATCCCGCAAACAGAATCCTCTTGTGTAAGTTACTATATTAGCACCTATACTACTAAAACGGGATCCTGCAAAAAACTGGATGTCAGTGGGAAACAGCTTTAATATTTATTGGTTAACCAAACAAATACAAAATCCGACTGGCCCTGTCACTAAACGACCTGACTTTAACCTACATTATTTGATCATGTAATGTTTTCATCTACCCTCAGCTGGCTTAAGGAGCCATTTGAGACCTAAAGCAGGCCTATGGAACTCTCCGCGCGAGCTCGGATTAATACCTACGAATCTGCTCCCGTTCACGGTAGAAAAGCAAGCCAGTTGGTTGCCATACGCGCTCACGTACGCACGTCTCCGAACGCCGCACTGTCAATTTTTACGATAGTTACAAGCTACGTAGTAGGTACCTGTACCTACCTACTATTGAATTTCTTTAATTAAACATGTAATATTTATTATGTATGACAAATGTATAGTTTTAGATATCTATCTATTTGAAATAGGTAGCACATTTTTAATTTATTTTGGTAAATGTTTATTTTAACGACAGTAAGTTAACTTTACACCGGAAAGTGCCTACTCATTTTTGCTCTGGTTAACTTATAATTAATTACCTGTATTCATGGGGTTTCTATTATTTTTCTTTATTGTGTAACATTAATCTCTATCTGGTTTTAAATTACACGAAGTTTTAAAACTAATTCTTGCTGGAATTATTGCGCGGTTTATAAAACGGCGTAAACACTGCGGTTACTGCAGGGACATATGACCTTTTAAAATGACTATTTCGCAAACACTAAAGCATAATCGGAATATTAGGTATAATTTAAGATTTAGCTTTCCTTTTATTTTACTCTGCTGTTTAAGTAGGTATTTATTTATCATTTTTAAGCATCAGCAACCCTAGCGTTGTGCCGGTGCGCGCGGTGCGGGGAGCGGCGCGTTGAAGGTCACTCCATTGTATTTTAGTGTAGGTATCAAAACGATAGGTATTTGCGTTTTGTTTGAGAGATAAGTATCTGTTCATAAGAACTATTATATAATCTGTGCCTAAAGATACAGAGTATAGTTGCGACCATCGGCGCTGTCATTTCAATGTTGAATGTAGGTACTGTATAGAAGGTTCAAAATCCTGTGATGATTTGATGTTAATCCTATGTAATACAAAATAAAACTCACGGTGATGCAGGGGAGCACTCGGAACGCCTTGATGGAATACAGCATGAAAACCACAGAGGAGATGACGGCAAATATCAGCGTGTTCGTGAAATGCCGGTACAACGAGAGCTTGATTGTGTTCCTAAAAACAAACATATATACAGAGCATGACCACGACTGTGTCACCAATTTGACAATTGTCTGAAAATGACAATTAGGGAACCCAGCGACCATCGTTACATGCTGGCCCAGAAAAGTAATGAGCGAATTATCAGTAACATTCATGAGAGATAATTGTCAATTTGGTGGCCTATGGAACATGACAGTAGAAACTAGCCGAAGGAAAAAGGATACATAATATACCCAGTTTTTTTTTATGCTTTGCCCTTAGATGCCAAATAAATAGGTGCCTGTACATGATCAATTATTAATCAGCTACTCTCTGCTGCCATGAATTGATTACTTAACTGTTATTATTAATAAAATAAAATAACTCTTACATGCACAAATGAAAAACTCATGCCGAAATTCAGGTGAAACCTTTAATTTAATTTGTATTGGTTTTCTTTTTTTTGTTTAACAAAAGCGTATTTGCCACTTAAAAGCGCGATTGTAAGTTGTCGGAAAAGGCCAATATTAATAAAACCTGGAATTATTAATTTTCAGTATTTTGTACCAAAAAAATTTTATGTTGCCCTCTTAAAATATTAGTGGTGGCTTATTAAAAGAATACCAGCCGTTTTAACCCATTTAAACGAATCTAGGAAAAAACCACCAGTGGACGGGCAACAGCGTCCCTCAAATTCGGTGTACTCGACTGCGATCGCCAACCCGCCTGCCAAGCGTGGCGATTATGGCATTCGCCCCCCCCCCCCCTCCCATAAAAGGGGTAGGCCTATGTTCAGCAGTGGACGTCTTATGGCTGAGATGATGATGATGATGATGAGGAAAAAAACAACGATCGTAAACTTATACGGATTTGGCTATCGGTTGTAACTTTTGCTTGTTAATGGATTAAAAAAAACTACGCCATAGAACTCGTTAATCAGCTTACAACACTCCTATACCCCTTTAATCTTGCACTAAATTTCAACCCGTTCCCGTTTCACTAACTTAGGGGATGCATTCTAAAATAACAAAGACGCCGTGTTTTTTCCAGACAGGCCGAATCTAAATCCATTTTTACGTGATAGAGCGACAAATTGAACCGTAATAAAACTAGCTTAGTATATAGTACTGACCTCCTCAGTTGCAGCGTGCGCATGGTGTGTGCGAGCGAGACGAACACCCACCAACAGATGGCACTGTCCAGGAGCGACATGGGGGCTTCAGATAGGAGCAAGTCGCGGTTCGAGTCATCGGCCTGCGAGCAACAACTTGTATTATAATGTAATACATCACATTATGTAGATAATAAGTCGTCTACAAAATAGACCATTTTTCGATCACTTGCTCGTTGTCATTTGGCATTCTTATAAAAAAAGCGGCCAAGTGCGAGTCCGACTCGCCCATGAAGGGTTCCGTAGCAGCTACTAACATAATAAAATTGCGGTTTACGATTTATGACGATTAAAAAAAACTACTTACTACATCTCGTTCAAACCAATTTTCGGTGGAAGTTTGCATGGTAATGTACATCATATATTTTTTTTTAGTTTTATCATTATCTTATTTTAGAAGTTACAGGGGGACACACACATTTTACCACTTTGGAAGTGTCTCTCGCGCAAACTATTCAGTACTTAAAAGTAAGTAAGTAAGTAAGTAACTTAAAAATGATATTAGAAACCTCGAAAACTATCCATAGATACCCCACACGTATGGGTTTGATGACAAAAAAAAAACATTTTTAAGTTTCAGTTCTAAGTATGGGGGACCCCCAAAATTTATTGTGTGAAAATCTTAATGCGGTTCACAGAATACATCTACTTACCAAGTTTCAACAGTATAGTTCTTATAGTTTCGGAAAAAAGTGGCTGTGACATACGGACGGACAGACAGACAGACATGACGAATCTATAAGGGTTCCGTTTTTTGCCATTTGGCTATGGAACCCTAAAAAACAGGTGACAATGCAATATTATGATGAAATCACAAACTGGTCTGATGAGGGAGACCAAAGGTAGCAAGAATTCTGTGTGCAATGTAACTGTGGAGTGTAGACTGTAACTTTTAGTGAAGGGGTTCGTTGGGTGAAGCGTAGAAACTCGCCGCTGGAACGCGCTGGCCGCCGTGCTGTCTCGAAGTCCGCTATACCTCCATTTACCGGAATATGTGTTGTGTGAAATAAAAACACATATGTCTGATTTTAATTACTGGAGAGTGTTCAGGCAAGTGATAGAGTTAAGTAAGCTCTCTGAGTTCTCTGAATTTGCTACAAATGGCTCGGGTTTATATAGGAATGGCCGGGCGATATGTATCTCTGAACTAGTGGATATTATATGCAGAGTGAGTTTTATTTATTTCTGCCAATCTCGTTAATTATAAGCACGTATGAAAGGAGCACGAATCCTAGACTTATAAATAGATACAATATTAAGCACGTATGAAAGGAGCATGAATCCTAGACTTATAACTAGATATAAAACATTCCACGCAATTCATTGAACATAATATATGAGCACAAAGTAAAACATAATATACAAAAGTAAAAATAGTAACCTAAACGTAAAGACTAATTTAACACATGCATGAACCCTAATAGCTATTTACGACAGTCTCCCCCACGTGTGTTAACACCGTCTTCATGCGCGGAGTAAATGGGGATGAGTCTAGAAACTGGGCGGCGGACGTCACCTGCGCGTGTGCGAACAATGGCCACTCTCACATGACCATCTGGGCCAGGAAATAGCTGGGCGATTACGCCTCTGGGCCACGTTCCTCGTGGCATGGAGCTGTCCGCAATGATGACTACGTCACCTTCATGCAGTCTCTTCACGTTTTCTTAGCGAGCAATACGGCTTTGAAAACCTCGGCGGCAACCAGACTACCAGCGGTGGCGCGAACTAACCGTACATTATTAATGAACGATCGCCACGCGGGTGCGAGTGAGACGGATATAGGCCTGTCCCAATCGATCCCTGTCCGCCAAACGAAACGCAACATATCGCGATCTTGCTCTATTATTTCGATCTGTAAAAACATCTGTTTGACGTCGGCTAACACCGCGATTTTACTTTCGCGGAAGCGCATTAATACGCCAAAAAGTGACTTTAACAGGTCGGGGCCAGCCAACAGCGCGCTGTTAAGCGAACGTTCGCAAGCTGTGGCGGCCGTGTCCCAAACTAATCGCATTTTGCCGCGTTGCGGGTGAAAAGTTGGGAAATGCGCCAGAGGCCACGTCCGGGGTGCCTCGGGGGGCGGTGGCGAGTCTATTTTCTCCGCGTAACCTTTGTCAAGCAACATACACTTTGCATATTCGGCTTTAAGTTTCGCATCGTGGTCTAGCTTTCGTTCTAGACTGTACGGCCGTTGCAATGCTTGCGCTTGGTTATTGGGGAGTTTCTCGTCATTTGACCGCCAAAGTAAGCCCGAGCGATACCTTTGCTCCCCCGGTATCTTTTCGCAGGTGGCTTCTAGTAAATCTAGCGCACGTTGGTGGGGGTCGGCCCTAGGTAACTTCTGCGAAACGCCTAATGATTCTACCTCAGAATGCCGTTTCACAAGTTGTAAGGCCTCGTCGTCCGCGGTATTAGGCTTTGCGTGCCCAACCAATTGTACCGCGGGCGCGATTCTGTCCGCAGTTTCGTGTAGCGTCAAAGTCATTGTCGCGCCTTCGTCAAGTGGCGCGAGGGTTTGGACGGTACCTAACTGTTCCGACACCTCTATAGGCATGACTTTGTGACACGTCTGCGGCAGTCTAACATTGAGTACTGCAGGTGCTGCCGGGACTCTATTACCGCTCGCGGACGCGGCCGCGTTTCGACCGTGTAATAGTTTATTATGTCCGGCTTCGCACTGATTCATGCCACACGCGACATATTGGCACCCATAAGGCTTAGGGTGACTCGCGCCTAAACATCTACAGCACAATTTAGCACCCTTTGCCAAGTCCCATCGCTTAGATATAGTTGCGGCTAGAAATTTCAAACACTCACTAACTTTGTGTTCTTTGCCGTTCTTACATATGGCGCACGCATCGCGCGAGACAGAGACAGATGATGTCTGCTGCCTAGGCTGAGCTCTGGTTGACGCTGGCTTTTTCTTTAAATTACCATCGCGGTGCTTTACTTGAGCTATAGTCGATTTATTAGAACGCGATCTATTTCTCGTATCACGTGTGTATGATTCGCGGGAATCTGACTCCGAATCCGAACTATAGTCGCGAAAGGACGCGGGGGCGCGGGACCCAGTGAGAGCGCTGCTCGATCGACTGGGCCCGCGCACAGAGGAAACCGCGCTTCGTTCACTTCGCGATCCACTAGACGTATCACGGTAGAATGCGGGGGCGCGAGACCCAGAGAGAGCTTGGCTCGATCTTCTAGGTTCGCGCACAGAGGAAACCGCACTCCCTGAACTCCGCGATTCATCAGACGTGTCACGGTAGAACGCGGGGGCGCGAGACCCAGAGAGAGCTTGGCTCGATCTGCTCGGTTCGCGCACAGAGGAAACCGCGTTCACTGCATTCCGTGACCTGTTAGACGGCTTATGTCGGTTTACGTGCTTGGCCGCAGTGCTAATTTCGTTAAGAAACTCGGAAATCGCAACTAACCCGGGTGATTCTACGTTAGACTGCCTATATTTGGCCCATTCATAGCGCACTATCAGATTCAATTTATCCACGATTTTATTCACGAGCTCAGGCGCGTGCAAGTATTTCTCTTGACGCAAGGATCTAATGGTGGCGACGGCATTCGCTACGTGCGCGGCGAATGAGGTTATATTAGAATTGTCTTCGGATAAACGCGGCATGCGTTTAACGTTATGAATTTCCGTAAGAACAATCTCCTCAGGGTCGCCGAACTGCCGTTCCAGCGCTTCCATTATCTCGTACGGATCCTGAACCGTGTACATTATTGATTTTACGGCCGTCCGAGCTTCGCCCTTAAGTGCGCGCCTAATCCGACTGACGTTATTGACGGCACTAAACATGGGCGACGTATCTTCGAACTCTGCCCTAAATGATATCCACTCGGTGATATCTCCGCCGAATGTAGGCAATTCCGGCGGTTTATGGTACATTGGCGCGTAGGTACCGTGCGGTACCTCTACAATGCGCGGGGGTGGTCTGCTAGCCCGATCGACGGCTGCACGCGGCGGCGGTTGCGTTTGCGCGGTTTCTTTCGGCGGCGGGATTTTAACGTTTTCCTTTGCGATCTCGTGCTGTAACCTAGCTTGTCGTTCTACCCAACTTCTAGTCCGTTCTTCGACGGTCGCGTCACTGCTGCCGACAGACTGCGCCTTCAGTTGCGCAACCTGCAGCCGTAAATTTGCAGTGTCGGACTTTGTCTCAGTAGCTTCGACGGTCGCGTCACTGCTGCCGACAGACTGCGCCTTCAATTGCGCAATCTGCAGCCGTACATTTGCAGTGTCGGACTCTGTCTTAGCAACGGCTAGACGGGCTTTACGAACCTCGAGCTCGGCCATTAGCACGGCCAATTTATTATCGCGTTCCCTAACCGATTTGCGACTCCTATGTGAATCGCGATTAGACGGCGCCCGCGACGGCGATGGCGGCGCATCGATGTCTTTATTCACTAGCGTACCTAATCTACTACGATTTACTACCGTGGCATCTAACGTTTGCGAGTGTACCGACTCGTTTCCACCGGTAGTATTCGGGTTGCCACTGGTGCCCTTGCTCCACGTATTAGTCTCGCCGGACGTAGTCTTACCGGACGAGGGGGTAGGGGTGTCCATGTTCGGTGCGGGCGCAGGCGGGCCCTTGGTGCGTGGTCGTAGGCTCCTTGCTTCCTTTTCGGACATCTTTCTGGCTGGAACCACTTCACATAACACACGCGGGGGTCCCTAACTTGACCTGCCTATATCTATGACTGACCGTTACTGAGCGCAACGTCAGTGCCCTAAGCGTAGCGTGGATCCCTCGTGGCACTGAATCTCCCGCAATGGCAAAGTGCTATGCCTAGAACGTTCGAAAGCAGTGTGTGGGTATCAACCATGTGACACATGCAACGAAAGTTGCCAGGACACGTGAGCGGAGGACGACCTACGACGCTGCACGGTCCGACCGGCAAGCCGGTAAATGGGTTACGGAAAGGTATTGGGGTTGGGTCTGAACCGAAGCGAACCTCTAGGCCCAGCGCGTCCTTTATTCTGTCTTGCCGTCTGAGTCAAGCAACGTTCGCTTAAAACTCAGCGCGTACTTGTTTCTTTCTTGCCGTCTGAGTTAAGCAATGTCGCTTCAAACTCAGCGCGTACGTGTTTCTTTCTTGATTCTGAGTTAAGCTATGTCGCTTGAAACTCAGCGCGTACGTTTTTCTATCTTCATTCGGCTTCAGAAGGACCAAACTGTGGAGTGTAGACTGTAACTTTTAGTGAAGGGGTTCGTTGGGTGAAGCGTAGAAACTCGCCGCTGGAACGCGCTGGCCGCCGTGCTGTCTCGAAGTCCGCTATACCTCCATTTACCGGAATATGTGTTGTGTGAAATAAAAACACATATGTCTGATTTTAATTACTGGAGAGTGTTCAGGCAAGTGATAGAGTTAAGCTCTCTGAGTTCTCTGAATTTGCTACAAATGGCTCGGGTTTATATAGGAATGGCCGGGCGATATGTATCTCTGAACTAGTGGATATTATATGCAGAGTGAGTTTTATTTATTTCTGCCAATCTCGTTAATTATAAGCACGTATGAAAGGAGCACGAATCCTAGACTTATAAATAGATACAATATTAAGCACGTATGAAAGGAGCATGAATCCTAGACTTATAACTAGATATAAAACATTCCACGCAATTCATTGAACATAATATATGAGCACAAAGTAAAACATAATATACAAAAGTAAAAATAGTAACCTAAACGTAGACTAATTTAACACATGCATGAACCCTAATAGCTATTTACGACAGTAACTTTATTGAGTTCGGGGTTTGTTAGAATCTTCTGATAAGTATTAAATGATTGTTGAAATCAACAGTAAATTAAGCTATAAATGCTTAAATATCAAAAATGAAACTGAGAATTTTTTCATAGCTGTCATCATCATCATCATAAACTTCGCAAGAGAAATACCTATTTATTGCCGATTCGTTAGTTTTTTTATATAATACAATGATGGTGACAAACAGGAATACGCCCCGCCCCGCTTACGAATGGTAAGCGGTAACCGGAGCCCATGGATGCCTGTGACGTCAGCAACAGTGACATTTGTCGAATTGTCGCAACTGTCACCGTGGTGAAATAGGGGCCTGGCAAACCTTTTTGTTTAGTATATGACTATATGTCTTATATATGTGATAAATATTAGAGTAAGTAAATACCTTGTGGTGCAGCCTCAGCCAGGCCTCGATGGCGGCCAGCACGCCCCACAGCACGCCTGTGCCCACCACGCGCTGCAGCGCCGGGCCCAGTCGCGGCCTGCCACACAACGCACAATTAATTTCAAGCATCCTGCAGACTGAGCATAGTAGCGCTACCCCCTCTGCTACAAATATAAGGTAGTTTTACTCCGTTTTCAAGTCAAAGTGTCTTTGTGTGACGCGCGTATCTTTGAACGGACCAATCACGGCACGGGACTCGCTCAGCTCGTTCCCCGCACCCCAGTATTTTTGGCAGCATCGGTTTCATGAAATAATTGCTCTAAACTCCGTCTAGAGGATTTCAAGTCACGCATACAAAAACATGTCATATGTGATATGACATTTGTCATGACATCAGGATTTTAAAAATAGTGTTCATCTTTTTATACAACTCCAAGATTTCCAAGGCGTTATTCATAAGATGTTTGCTAAGAAATTCTGTCATGATCCTATAAAGTACTGTAAACAGTATAAACAAATAGACTTCAGCACACCACTCAAATGAAGTTGATTTAGATATCACTGTCATTCATTCAATGAAGCGCTGGAGTAGAAAAAATCGGCCAAATGAGAGATGGACTCGCGCACGTTCCGTACCATTACGCAAAAAATGATAATAAAAATCACATTGTATTTGAGTCCCACTAAAATATTTATTTTATTTTGCTTTTAGTATTTGTTGTTATAGCGGCAACAGAAACACATCATCTGTGAAAATTTCAACTGTCTATCTATCACGGTTCATGAGTTCAGCCTGGTTACAGACAGACGGACGGACGGACAGCGGAGTCTTAGTAATAGGGTCAATTTTTACCTTTTGGGTACGGAACACTAAAAACGTGCGTTGAATAGAGTTGACTCACTTGACGATGCCGAAGCCGAGCGACACGATGATGACCAGCATGCGGGCCAGCGCGCGCTTCGCCACCGACATCCACTCCGCGAACATATACGCCTCCGCGTTGAAGTATCTGCACCAACAAACATTCAGGCACATATATGAGGGGGCATCTTACACAAATCAACCTAGCCGCAAACAAAGTAAAACTTGTACTATGGGTGCTAGGAGGCGATGTGCGTACCTACTTATATAGATAAATACATACTAAAATGGATAGGCTACACCCATAACACAGGAACAAATATTTGTGTTCATCACACAAATAAATGCCCTTACCAGGATTCGAACCCAAGACCATCGGCTTCACAGGCAGGGTCACTGCCCACTAGGCGAGACCGGTCGTCACGACGGTATTGATACGAATATTGGTTATATGCGAAATGCGTAGCGGAGAAAGAAAAAGCGATGTACTGGATGCTGTAGGTCGGGTACCCGTGTACTCACCCGGTGCGGTCTATGGAGGAGTAGACCGCGTAGTACGTGGCGCTCTCCACCATCCCGAGCAGGGCCACGCCGCCGATCCAGTACTGGATGCTGCAGGTCGGGTACCCGTGTACTCACCCGGTGCGGTCTATGGAGGAGTAGACCGCGTAGTACGTGGCGCTCTCCACCATGCCGAGCAGGGCCACGCCGCCGATCCAGTACTGAATGCTGCAGGTCGGGTACCCGTGTACTCACCCGGTGCGGTCTATGGAGGAGTAGACCGCGTAGTACGTGGCGCTCTCCACCATCCCGAGCAGGGCCACGCCGCCGATCCAGTACTGCATGCTGTAGGTCGGGTACCCGTGTACTCACCCGGTGCGGTCTATGGAGGAGTAGACCGCGTAGTACGTGGCGCTCTCCAGCATCCCGAGCAGGGCCACGCCGCCGATCCAGTACTGGATGCTGCAGGTCGGGTACCCGTGTACTCACCCGGTGCGGTCTATGGAGGAGTAGACCGCGTAGTACGTGGCGCTCTCCACCATCCCGAGCAGGGCCACGCCGCCGATCCAGTACTGGATGCTGCAGGTCGGGTACCCGTGTACTTACCCGGTGCGGTCTATGGAGGAGTAGACCGCGTAGTACGTGGCGCTCTCCACCATGCCGAGCAGGGCCACGCCGCCGATCCAGTACTGGATGCGCAGCAGGTCGCGCCACTGCAGCGCGCACACGGTGAGCCAGCCCGCGCACAGCACCGTGTACACGGCGCACATCACGCCGAAGAACTGTCAATTTGATAAACTGTTAATACCTATGGACGAATAACTCACGAGCGCGATGGTCTTTAAATTATACAAGGTATTAACTCACATTATAGACGGGTCTAAAGCGAATTTCCCGCTAGACCCGTCTGTAATGTGAGTTAATATGTGTTCAAAACGCGCAAGTTTAAAATATTATTATACAAGGTATTTTTTCAGCCCTTAGTTATATTTTGCGAGGCGTATATTAAATAGATCATACTGCGCTTTATTTACTACGCGAACAACCTTGTATTCGAAAGAAAAATATTGCTAAATTAATGTCGTATTAAGCAGACACGTCTGTAAAAGATACCACAGAACTTAGAAATTATTAAGTTTTATAACTTCAATGGCCGTACCGGTACGTACCGGTAATAATGGGTAGATGGCAGCAGATAGATAACTTGTGCCGGACACCATCTCGACATGCACCGTGCCGTTAAACTTAGTCGTACTTAGCACCGCCATGCTTAAAATGTAGATACCCTCCTTATCCACTGTGATAAGTGGGGGAAATTTCTGTAAAAGACAATTGTAATATGAAAAATGTGTGTCTGTAATATGAAATACCTTACTGTTTTAAGCATATTAATATCTATTGTGATAGATATTAATATGCTTAAAACAGTAAGGTATTTGACTACTACTCAAATCAGTTTTTTCGAATTGTCTTAACAATTTGCCTTTATCGAATTTATATGAAACACTAGCACATGACGTCACGGTCCAGTTGGCTCCTCTTTATATTTCTATATGATTTATAAAATTGAAATTGTGTCTTAAAATAACTGCAGTCTATGTTTTTCTATTAATGTTCTGGTGCTTCATTTCATGCAGGGTACAATATAATTTATTTAAAACACAGTCAAAATCCCTATTATAAAAAGGAATTCATTATTTGGTAACAACATGCCTAAGACAATAAGGATAACGATTTTAATGAATTTCCTTGTTTCGCCTTTACACTAGGTCCGTTATGGGTATTAATAACAAATTATAATTTTAGGTGCTTATAATTATTGGAATAAAATAATGCAATACACTGCACAACTAAAAACTATTGAAAGTAAAAACAAAAAACATGTCACTGATATCCAGTGTAGCAGAATACCCAGCCAATATGTTTACTCACAGATTGTGCGGTGATCCCAGCCTCTTTCTTGCCATCGGCTTTAACAATAGCGTCGTCATCTTGAAAAGGTATGGAGTGCTTGCTTGGACACGCCATCTTGCGCTCGCCATTGGCATGGGGAAGCATTGTTCTGTTGCCCACATCGCTGGGGGGCTTTGTGCATACTACAATACGCTGGAATGTACAATATTGTCAAAATAGTTTAAAAATACCTGTAAGTAATTAAGTTTTTTACGGGTCCTCTACACGATGGGCCTGCGCCAGCCACTCCAAGGGACGCAGCCAAGTGGTAGAATGAGATAGCAATATCACTTGCTCGCTCTAACGCATAAATGCATCCCTTGGAGTGCCCGGCGGTGGCCCATCATGTAGAGGAGCCATTAAATGTCGAACTTCAATACAACACCACTTCAATTCAGCAAAAGATAATGTTATTTTAAAGCTTGATCAAGCAACAAAGTCTGATAGTTACTGAGGTTGTAATATAGGTAACAAAATTCATAACCATCAGTTAAAATTATTTGTTAAACTGTTGTTCAAATTTGTTTCTTATGTGTGTTTTTGTATAAAGAAAGAAAACCTATTTAACCTAAAAGAAATGAAAAAAGGGAAATTATTTTAGTTCTTGCAATATGGGGCCTTAGGGTGTGACAACAATAAAATTACACTAATAATGACACAATTGTCTCTAAGGTCCCTTTTGAAATGAATTTTAAAGAGTGTTTATACCTTTTCAAAATAATGGAAGTAGTCGGGAGAGCAAGAGCTCTGCTCCCAACGGTATGACACGGTCAGGTTAGAGTCCACATTGTCACAGGCAACTGGAATACGAGAAATAAATCAGATATAACATTTAATATACAGTACCGGTCAAAAGTTTAAGTTCACTCTGTAAATTCGGTTAAATGAAGCTATAACACAATGTACTAATAAAAGTATTTAATAATCTTTTATTACATAATAAATTAAAGGTAATTCTCTAATTTAAAACCACAATTAAATAAAAAAGATCAGTTTTTGCCAACTTTAGACTCTTCAAAATATCCGCCTTTTGCTTTCAATGCTGCCATACACACTTTCGGCATTCGCGTAATTAGTTTTTGCAGTGTTGATGTCGAAATTTTATTCCAACAAATGTATAGGTATTCCCAAAGCTGTTCTTTATTAGTTGGCCGCATTTTTCTCACACTCCTGTCCAATTCATCCCATAACAACTCAATCGGATTGAGGTCGGGCGATTGAGGAGGCCAATCCATATATTTTAATTCTTTTTGGTTCTCTTTGGATGAAATGTAGTTTTTGCACAACTTCGACGTATGCTTGGGATCGTTGTCTTGTTGGAAAACAAAACCTCTGCCTACAATCCGTTTTCCAGATGGAAAAGCGTGACGTTGCAAAATGTTATGATACATTTTCTTATCCATTATGCCATTGACTCTCACGAGATCACCAACTTTATCACCCGCAAAGCATCCCCAGACCATAACTGATCCTCCACCGTGCTTCACTGTTGGCATCACGCATTGCTTTATCATTCGTTCGCCTACTTGTCGTCGAACATATTGACGACGTCTCCCTCCAAAAATTTCAAACTTCGATTCGTCAGAAAATAAAACTTTAGACCACTGTTCAGACGTCCAGTTTTTGTGTTTCTGGGCCCATTTCAACCTCTTAACTTTATTCTGACTACGTAACAAGGGTTTTTTGGCAGCAATACGACCTTTTAGACCATAGTTTCGCAGACGCCGTTGCACTGTCGAAACCGATACTCGCTGTTCTCGGGTGGCGTTGAGTTCTTCGCAAATTTCTGGAGCAGTTAGAGTACGTTGGCGTTTGCTCTGCACGCAAATAAATTGGTCTTCGCTTTTAGACGTGACTTTTGGCCTACCTGATCGAGATCGACTGCAATTAAGACCGGTTTTTTGTTTTCGTTTCAAAGTACTCACGACAGCGGTTTGAGAAACCTTCATTTTTTCAGCGATTTTCCGCGTCGTGTAGCCCTCATTTGACAGAGTTACAATAACAGCACGAGTTTCGACACTAAAATCGGCTTTGCGACCCATTTTAAATGATTTCTAACTTCACGAAATCTCATAGGAAATACGGAACAAAAATAAGAATAAGAATAAGAATAAGAATAAGAATGGTTTATTGCCACATACATGAAAATAACATAGAGTTAGAATTACTTACATAATAAAATACAACCGTTAAATTATCAAATTATACAGAGCAAAAGGTGAGAAGATTTTTGTATTAGGCAAAGGGTTCCAGTCTCAGCGTGTGCCAGGCCTAGATGCCCGGCGCTGGTTTTCAGACCGGTCCCAGACTAAGGACGGTCGGAGAATGTTACATAATTTATGACAAATTCAGTACTTTGGTGCTCGTTTAAAATTTTACTACTAATTAACATTTAAAATTTTACTACTAACATTTCGAATGTATTTAACATTACCTATTGATTTTAGCAGATAAGTTACAAGTTAACAGTAATACATAAAAAAATATTAAATGGATCAAATTTTCCGAATAACATAAAACGATTCCTCCGAGAGGTATTTTTATTGTTATTTGGTAGTCGTGGAAACAATTAAACGTTTGAAATTCAAAACATATTCTATATTTGAGCATAATTACATATGATAACCTTATTTCGCAGAGTGAACTTAAACTTTTGACCGGTACTGTATATAATTGCATTCCATTCACTGTCTAGCTAGTTGTGCAGTGTAACCCTGATCTGTGGGGTACTGGCACTCAGGATGCTGCAGGAGACTGCAAGGCTTCCTTGCTCCAATTATGAATCTAACAATTCATACTGCAGGGCTCATTAGATCTATTTTGTTTCAATTTAGCTTAGATTTTTATTGTAACCCTCACATATATTTTGTTTGTAATAAAACACTATTTTTTTAATATTTCTTATATATTTCTTTATAAATATTAAATCTTAATTTTATAAATGTAACTGTTTGATGTAAATTCAATATATTGATTAAAATAAAGTAGAAACATACAATGATTTTTATATCAATGTTTATGGATCAATTTTAATCCTTTAATATAAAATTTGGTATGTTTATGAAGTTTCTTGGTCACAACTCCTAGAAAATTTGTTAGGTACATGATTTTAAATGACTAATCATTGTACTGTGTAAAAGAATTCAGGCAGTAGCTGGAAACTTCGTACTTAGAGGAACAGAGAGAGGAATGTTGTTTGCATGCCTCTCAACAGCGGGATGGTAGAAATATGCCACATTAAAAATAACATAACATTAACATTGTTATAACTTACTTGTTACTATGACTCTGGAATCTTTAAATAATGATTTTGCCAGCGTAAACTGGCATAATTCCTGCAACAGATAACATGGCTCCTGTACTCAACACTATGAAGCATTTAGATTTACCTGCATTTAATTTGATGAAAATTATTGCTTGTAGCAGTACAGTTTGTTAAAACATTAGTTTTGGGCTAAAACTTCCTTGTATTGATAACCGATAGTAGACATTAAAACGTTTATGAGTTATGATATGAGTCAGGCAGACACTTGAAACACGACACAATTGTATATGTTGTACGCCCAAAAATCGATGCTTTAGAACATTCTTATACACAGCTCCATCATCTTGAAAATGTAACTAACTGTTTAATAGCATAAATACGATAAATTAATCAATGCTTACCCCACTCAGCGGCAAGTCCCATTTCCCAACATCGGAAAAGCAGAGTGAAACTTTGACGGTCGCTAATAAAAATATACAGAGTAGTCGTAACATTATAAATAAAGCTTAAATATAAGGAACAGGAACTGCAATTTATTTTACTTTCTCCCGACCGCCTCTAAACCACATTTTCTTTTATTTCAACCAAAATTCAGACTTTCATTAAAACTCATTTACGCCGCATTTGACAATTCTTTCTGCACCTAAACAATAGACAAAAATTTAGTCAAGGGGAAGGGCTCTACAGCATGGACTTATAAGATGGACTGCACTGTCACTTTTTTTGCCATACTAAATTGAACTTTATCACCGAGCTAGAAAGACGTTCGTACCAGACTAGAAAAAACGGTCCACTTGAGATAGCAAAGGTGGGTCGCGGTGTCTCACTCGCACGTGCTGCCAATGTTAAAAATATACCATTGTGGTAGTATTTATATCAATATACTACTCAAATTAAATAACTTCTTATATTATTTAAATGCTATATTCAGAGTAAGGTTCTGATATCTTTTAAGAAATTTGTAAATAAGTATGATGTCAATATTATTAACTGATTTAACCAAGCATGTGGACAACAAAAAAATACATTAATTTTGGTGTGGTAGACATTGTAGAAACTTTGAATGTTAATTGGTATCCCTATCGTCATGACATGTTATCAAAACACGTGAATGCAAAATTTCCTAAAAATGGTGAAAATATGTTGCGTTAAAGGTTGTGGGAGTGAAAGAATTTCTAATTGTGGAATATTGTTTCACCAGGAAGCCACAATTATTATATTTTGCGATAAAAATACAAGACAACATTGTCAAACTCATTAGGGTGACTATGATGTCGGCACGATGAGAATCAGTGTTACACAATTTTTATTAGGTACTTAAGTAAGTTAATATAAATAGGTATGTATTTATTTCGGCATGTTTAAATTGGTGAAATGAGAGCCAATACAGAATAAATAATTACCAAAATTGAAATCCAAAGTCCTTAAACATTACAGACACATTTATGCATTGTTATA
Source organism: Cydia fagiglandana (assembly GCF_963556715.1). Taxonomy (NCBI): domain Eukaryota; kingdom Metazoa; phylum Arthropoda; class Insecta; order Lepidoptera; family Tortricidae; genus Cydia; species Cydia fagiglandana. The sequence goes on along the minus strand of NC_085932.1, from coordinate 15,315,444 downwards.
ATAATAATAAACACATTGATAATAAAAGAAAAATAGAACTTTATCGTAATTTACTGACTTTTGGGACGATACCAGAAACGTTACTGGGAATTTACCCTCTTTGGAAAATTTACTAAGAACGGCACATCACTAATTTCTTTACATTTCACGACTCTTCTCTTTTCGCACAGGTGGCCTAGCACCGTGAACACCGAAGTTCGCAAATTACGGGCATCTTTCTCTTTTACTTCTATAAAGGAGTAATTACAGTAACAGAGAAAGATGCTCGCAATTTTCAAACTTCGATGTCTATGGTCTAGTGACAAGCGTCCTAGTTAAAAACGATAGCAAGCGGGCGTAGCGGACCCACGCGACCCTCAGGCAGTTACGAATTTGTCCTAAGACCGAGTAGGCCCGGGCCTAGGGCGGCCAGATATTTTGGGCGGCAGTCTATATGATGGGTGCTGAGAAAGGGGGGGCGGCTAGAGCTTGCTATGTAGGGCTTGGGGCCTAAGGCGGCAAAGACTGTATGTAATTCCTCCACTGTCCTGAGAGCCTACCCCGTTGCGTCTTTGTCGCACTTGTAAATTCGTATGTAAGTGTGACAGAGAGGCAACACGTCGAACATGGTTCACAGTAGACCCTCTGGGCCCAGTTTTATAAAGTTACAAGTTACAGGTTACAAGAGTACAGGCTACAGGCACCTGTAATGCACTGTGTACGGCTACAGGTGTTTTATAAATACACATAGATAATTACAGTTGTAAAGCACCACGGTCAATCTCGATTACATGTGAAATTTACAGGTGCGAAGGACATCACTATTTAAAAAAAAATGTCTGTCATAGAATTCATAGATACTCTGTGCTCTACTAAATGCTGTGTTATTGTTTGCTGTTAAGTATTGGAAAAATGGCCAGAAATGAAGGAGAAATCGAGTGGTTGAGAGCGGTGTTTGATGCCAAGGATATACTTTTCGGGCCGTTCTCAGATTCAGATTAAGTTAGATTTAATGAAATATTTACCTAATAAGTAAATAAGTACTGTTTCACATTACAATGTATCTTTCGGTAGTGGCTCAAAGATAAGTACGCTGTGTATCGAAAATTATGAATATATAGTACACTTTACCATAATGTGAATGCACTATACTTAAATAAAGAGACGAATGCTAATAAATCAACGACAAATATCGGCACCAATCCCTTTCCGTTTCCTAGTAGATAAAATAAAACGAATCATCAATAAAATCAATATCAAACATATTGGCACTTCATTTCCTATTTACTATATATTTCAGATACATTAACAAAAACTGATAAGGTCAGTGCATGGAAAAGTAAGCATGCCCTGGCGCAATCTTTGGCGTTAGTGCCTAACAATAAAGAGTACAGTTTAAAATATCTCAGAAAACGAATAACTTTAATTAAACTTAAGAATTACGAGCAAAAGAGCGAATCAGACACACTACAAGTAGCTGCTGTTGTGCTGTTACAGGACTCAAGACGTATGTCATTTTTTGTTACAAGTTTACCAATGTACACTTGTAATTTACAATATTTTTATAAAACGCTTGTTCGATTATGAGTTTAAAACTATTAATCTCCCATATTTTAGTCTATGGTTGAGCGACAGGCACTTGTACCTGTAACCTGTAAAATTGTAACACGGTACTTTTATAAAACGCAAATTGTAAAAAACGGAGGAAGTGTTGCCAGTAAACGCCTGTAAACTTGTAACTTGTAACTTTATAAAACTGGGCCCTGGTTCTGTCAGCATATTTGTCTCTCTATCTCTCTCACTCATACCTGTGTTCTTAACAGACGTTACGGCGGACCACCTTCCTGACGATCGACCATGTTCGTGATCCAGTACCTACGCCTACTAGTAACAGCTTTTCTTCTTCACTTGGTCCCTCAATACTGAGGATCGTGACATCATATCCTTCTGTTGAAGACCAGGTTCCTCCATAGGGTTCTCTTCCTCGCCAAGCGCATGGCCTCGTGCAGTTTTAATTGCATAGGTGCCGTAATGTGAACACACCATTTAGAACAACTAAATTAAGTACCTAAGGTTGTGTGAAGCGTTTTACAGAAGAGAAAAACTATATCCATCCCTTTTTAGGCGAAAAGACAGTATGATTTCTATTACTAATATAACTATGCACGATTAAGGAAAGATCCTGGTCAAATTATATATTTAAATGTTATCCTAATATCCCACATACATAAGACGTATGGTCACCCTAATTAGAAAGAGATACAACGGCCCACCTTGACTATCTCATGTGGACACACTTTTTGGCCAATGTCCGCCATCCAGTTAATCTCTACGTCCGTGCTCTACAGACGGTACCAATTTTTCAACACAATTCCCACCTGTCATACCGTACGGAAACCATTGACGATACATTGTCGTATAATATTTAAGGACGGGCTAATGGGGCACTAAAAATGGTCCTGGTCTGGTGATATCTAGATATCTATGTCAATGACGGAAACCGTATGAAAATTGCGTATAATACGTGTGCGGCCGGGCTAACTTTAGCTTTTTTTTTTCAACCATGAATGGTAGAAAACGTAGTGTAACACCTGGCAACATTTAGTGTCAGCCATGTACGATTTCGTGTCAAAATATTTTTGTTTGGTTTATAGTATTTCGCATTAAAATTAGCATTAAATGTTATTCTCTTGGTATATTTTATACGCTATAGTAGTCTAATTTATGAGACAGCTGTAAAATTCAAAGTTAGCGAGAATGTTATTGTGATGTGATCTTCGGTGGCACTCTGGTCTGTGGTGGCTGTAGTCATGACTGATTGCGCGCTGGTGACCAGTGTAAGCGAACACGATGCCAGTATGGACGTGGGGAGCGACAAGTCTCTCTTCGAGCCTACTGTTGATATGATGGTGAATGACTTCGACGACGAGCGCACGTTGGAGGAAGAGGAAGCGTTGGCGGCAGGGGAGCAACAGGATCCTAAGGCGGAGTTGAACAGCCTGCAACGTGAAGGGGACATGCCTTTGGATGAGTTGCTAGCCTTGTACGGCTTAGACAAGAATATGGACAAGCCAGCACCCGAAACTATACCTGACGAGCCCATTCCCGAAGAAGTAGAGAAGCCTGAATCTGAACTGCAGCAGTTGTACACAGAGACAACAAGCCCTGAGGCGACAAGATGCCTTCGCTCCGGCTCCCGGCCCCCCTCAGAAGAAGAAGAAGACTATGACTACAGCCCCGATGAAGACGATTGGAAGAAAACTATAATGGTTGGTAGTGATTTCCAAGCAGGCATTCCAGAGGGCTTGTGTAGCTATGATGATGCACTGCCATATGAAAATGAGGATAAGTTGCTCTGGAACCCTACTGTCCTAGAGGAAAATGTTATTGAAGATTACATGAAGAAAATTAATGCATTAAATTGTGGCAATGGAGTTGAAGCAGTGCCTAAAGGAAAGCAGCTGCGGGATGACGAAGAGGCCCTGTTCCTGTTGCAGCAGTGCGGTCACAATGTGGAGGAGGCTCTCCGGCGACGGCGCATCTCTGCCCAAACCCCAGCACATGCCAGCTTGTGGTCTGAAGAAGAATGCCGCAATTTCGAAAATGGCCTTAAAGCTCACGGTAAAGATTTTCACCTCATAAGGCAAAACAAAGTAAGGACTCGGTCTGTTGGTGAACTGGTACAGTTCTATTACATATGGAAGAAGACAGAACGACATGATATATTTGCTAACAAAGCTAGGTTAGAAAAGAAAAAGTATACTCTTCATCCAGGACATACTGATTATATGGACAGGTTCTTAGAGGAGCAAGAGGCTACAGGTGGAACAGGTACTGTGCGTCCAGCATCCCCATCCCCCATGATGGTTTATGCTCCATCTTCTGATGCCCAGCCGGACCCGCTGGCTTTAGGAGAAAAAGAAGTGTTCTCTCAGTTAAACCACTCTGCTCCTCCGAGGACCATGTCCACAGAAGAACAGGAACCAGACCATGGCTCCTAATATTTGTATGTAAAGGCAAGGCCACACTGTTTTTCTTTGCATGTACAAAGCATGCTGAATGCTAGCTTGATTTATCCAGTCAAATTAGCATAGTAAGTTGCAATTTTAGAGAAACTTAGTACTAAATGTGACTTATTGGGTTAGACAGTGGTTAGTTCCCAAGGCATTGACTGAACTAACTTTACTCAAAACATTAAATGTATAGTTTATCTTTTTACAAGAAGTGATTATGTGGGTCTTAAAGGTGCATTTTCAGTGTTTTCTAAATGTTTTATGTTTTGTCCATCACTATAACTTTGTGGACAAAAAAATATTTTCGCGGAGCAGGTTTCAGGCTCAATGTGTTAAAGTAGTGTTAGGCCTAGCAACAAATACTTTTGAATAATTTTATTGTAAATTTTCTTGTTTTATCAAAAGATTCATTATCTTTAAAGGAAAGTTCAGATGTCAAATTACAGACTTTTATCTGAACTGAGATATCCAGTTAAAACCAGTATTAAAATCGGCCAATACAATACACAAATTATGTAGTTAATTATAAAATAAAATATTGTGTGTATAGGTATCATATGATCAACTTTTTTAAGAATACTAAAATTAAAATGCAAGAAATTTAAAATTAGGGTTTTAAGCTACCATATATGGAAAAAATTTAGCTATAAATGTTTCTCCAATTTTATTCTAAAATTTCTAAATATAGTGTTCATCATTTTACAAGTACCTATGTGAAAAAATATCTGGCTTCCACTTAGTTGAACTGAAATAGCTACCTGTTATACAGTATAGCGACTTAAGAGTTGTCTGCAGCAGGCTTTTGAACATACAGAGAAGCACTAAATCGATCGATTCTCCTGCGAAATTAGTTGTTTTGTATCTATAGTAGTATATATTTAGGAAAAATTTATTTGTTTCAAGTTAAATTTAAAAGTATTGATTTCCCATGCTTTCTAAAGTACGTCTACTTTGCCCTATTCTTAAGTGGTCTTTAAATGTGAGGTATGCTTGGCAAGGCAATTCACTCCTTAAATGCCAGGGGGGACTTGTATGGAGTACGTAGTTAGTATAAGGCACTTTTGAGGTACCTGCTCGATTTTTTTATAGGTACTTATATCTTCGATTATTATTTTATGAAATGAGTTAACTAAAAATCTACTTCTAAAAATTTGTTAAGGCCTAATGATTTAGTACCTTGTCGTTTTTCAATATTGTTCCTTCAAGAAGGCATAACGGGTGTATCGGGTTTCAAAAGCCTTCATGTCTGTTTTACCCAAGCAAATAGCAAGGTGAATATACATCACTTTTGGTTCATTTGTTATATGTATTTAAGAGCGCTTTTGGCGGCAGTTAGGTACTCATGTGAAATGAAATCCGTTTTCAAACCTTACAAACTTCCAAATGGTACAAAAACTAATCTGCAAGAACTTATATGGGGCATTATCTTTGAAAAAGAACCTTATTGTCCATGGCGCTTACGCCGCACAGCGTCGCGCGGTATTGTATTTATATCGGAGCATCGTTAATAATGGCGTGAGCGCTATCGACAATAAGGTCCGTTTTCGTAGATAACGTCACATATGTGATAATAGAGCTCCCTGTACAGTCAGCCAAGAAAGTGGTTTACGACTTTTCGACTATCAATCAGATAATAGAGTCGAAAAGTGGTAAACCACTTTCTTGGCTGACTGTACATCAGTTCCGTGAATTGTTGTTACAATTTTCGATAGACATTCACTTGGAGGATGCTTACTCATAATGTTTTTTCATTACACCTGCGAGGAAATAAATACAATCAAATAATCGCATGATGCACTGCCAGTCGTTTCAATGTCGTTTAATACACAACTGTGAATACTCTTTTTCTCAGTGTAAATGGGACTTTACCGAGGCCTATCGTATATAGATTGTATAAAATAAATGGTGTATGAAATTCAGAATCACAACCGCAACAGGGAAAGTAGGTATCTAACTGTCAATACGATAAAATTGCGATTTATGATATTTTCGAATTCCCTTATAAAAAAGTACCATCGTTGAGAGCACCATCTATTGAGCAATTAAGGTTTACCATCCTTCCCGATTGCTAGTTTTCCTTTCCTAGGAACAGTGTTAAGTTTAGTTAAGTATTTATTAAGTGTAGTTGCGTGTTCCGTTTGTTTGAGTATTTAAGAGAATATACTTGTATATGAATTTATTTAAGCTTGAAGCAGATCTAAAGCGTTAAATGCAAAAAAGCAGGTTTAAGTTTAAATAGTTATTTACGATACAAGTGCGGAAAAGAGGATATTCGAAACGAGTGGCGATAAATGAAAACACGACCGAAGGGAGTTTATCGCCACTCGTTTCGAATTTCCTCTTTTCCGCACTTGTATCGTAAATAACTATTGAGGGAGATTTAGCCCCCATTCGCATGAGAGCTTTTTCAACGCGCGTTAAAAGTGCGGTAGAATCTGTCCGCACTCTAAATTCGATTTATCGACCAAGGCTTAAAGTCGAAAATCCAACAGCGCTTGATAAAAAGCGCAAACGCTTTTTTATTTTAACGCGCGTTGCAAAAGCGTTCGTAGGATGGGGGCTTATGAGTATAGTAGGGACGTAGATATGTTAGCGCTCTCTGTCGTGCTCATGCGTTTCAATTTGTTATTTTTCGCTGCAGGTAGGGATTGCAATCCGGACTGGTTTTGAATCCGGCCGGATCCGGTCGGATTTTGGCCTCAATCCGGCGGATCCGGCCGGATTGGTATTGCGGATAAAAGATTCATCAAGTCACGTATTTTATCATGTTTTTAGCGTTATATGCGAAGTTAAGGATATTTTTTAATGGATTAATAAAACGGGTGTCTTAACAGGAGACCTAGGCTCTCCGAAACATGTCGCGCGAGTGACTAAAAACAAGCGAGTCTAAACCGTAAATTATTCAATGTTAGTATGTCTCACAACAGTTTAATTCGATGACGGCTGTTTTAAGTTTCAAAAATCAACGTTTTCATTACTTAACCACAAATAAAATCTTCTTTTTCTCTTAAAATATCTTTAGCCCAACCCACATTTCCAACAAAAAGGTGCTCTCAATTCAACCATTTTAGTTTTAGCAAACAAAATCAATAAACGTGTATACCTATACAAGTACATTTAGTAACATAATAATAACAAAATAACATATAAATAATAATAATAAATAAATATTATAGGACATTTTTACACAAATTGACTAAGCCCCACGGTAAGCTCAAGAAAGCTTGTGTTGTTGGTACTCAGACAACGATATATAATATACAAATATTTAAAATTAAATACATAGAAAGCAACCATGACTCAGGAACAAATATCTGTGCTCATCACACAAATAATTGTCCTTACCGGGATTCGAAAACCCAGGATCGCGGCTCCACAGGCAGGATCACTACCCACTGGCTAGATCAGACCGGTCGTCAAAAGTCAACATATATTTCTCTATTTAATTTTATAAATATTTATTCATTATATTTTAAATGCAGGTAACACTTATTATAAGTACAAAATAAAACGAAAGAACATGTACATTAAATTACAATGTAACAACACAATAAATTGAATATAAACCAATCCAGTACTTACGGTGCACGGAAATCTCACGACACATATTTCGTCGGCTAGAAGACTGGCGTCAATTAACAAACAAGTTGTTGTGTTGCTGTTTGCGAGCGAGAAAATTCGAATACTGGCGAGAACTTTTAAATTTTAGCAGTGTTTTAAGCTGTTATTTTATATTTCAGCGCTTTATTTCACTTTACCGGATCCGGGACCGGATCCGGTATCATGAAAAATGTGCCGGATCCGGCCGGATTACCGGATCCGCCGGACCGGATTGCAATCCCTAGCTGCAGGCTATCTGCTTTGGGCTGCTGTGCGTTTTTAACGTAATAGGGAGTATTACCAGTGGGGAGACACTCCTGACTTCGGTCGAAATCAGCTGCGTTCGGCTTAGCATTGCTCCGAGCAATTATTAGGGTGGGCACCACTTGACTTCCTCTTGCGTGCACGACCACAGATTTGATAATGGCAATGGCACAGAATAATTAATAGTTCTATCGTACAGAAAGGAAACTTCCTACAAAAACGAAGTTTGACCGCGGTTCAGGGTTTCCCCATTGCCAGGGGTGCGAAACTCCTGACTTCGGTCAAACTCGGCTCCGCTCGGCTCAGCATTGCTCCGAGCAATTATTAGGGTTGGCACCACTTGACTTCCTTTTGCGTGCACGACCACAGATAAGATAATCACTTGATTTTTGACAACCCTAAATAGCCGAAAGGGATAGTGCTATATATTTGAAAGGGATAGCATGATTCGACCCTGAACCGTTGTCAAACTTCGGGTTTGTAGGAAGTGTCCTTTTTGTACGGTAGTACTATTATTTATTCTGTGGTATTACTGCAATGTTCTGCCGATGCCGCCAAAGTGCAAAGTGCAGCACTAGTGCACAAGCACATACTATTATAACTATGGTTTGGAGAAGCGGTCACTTAGCGTCGTTCACTTTTGTCTTAAGACGCGATTTTCCCAGTGATCATTAGTAGGTTCATAATAAGTCAGCCATCCATAATCGACATTAAAATTGTACCTCTTGTTTTTATTTTGTCATGGTTAGTGTCTCACATCATATTTATTTGATTACTAAATTTATACTGTGTGTGTATTGTGAAATGTATAAGGATATCAGAAATTTGCTTGGTGTAAACTTATAATAGGCAGACCTGCCTAGTTAAAGTTACCTGTAACTTATATATTGGATGTACAATCGTACCTATGTGTGTGTGTGTTTATCTAACTCTCAGAAAACTGGACAAAATTATGTTAGAGTAATGCCGAGGATAGGCAGACAGGCATGACTATATATAGATGAAAATACCTATCTGCTGCGGTATCATGGACCATGGTCGCATTTTTATCACTTGTAATGCGTCACTTTCGCACTTACATACTTGTTGGAACGTGACAGGCATGATGACAAATGATACAAAACCGACCATCTAAACCAGCGGTCGGCAACCCGCGGCCCGCGGGCCGCATGCGGCCCGGGAAACTCACATGCGGCCCGCGAGCCTCCCTGGCTATTTTGTATGTAATAAAGACAAATGACAATGTCTGATAAAGTCGTAAATATCAACAAAGTGCGGCCCGCGTCCACTTCGTTAACTGCTATGTGGCCCTTGGCTGCTAAAAGGTTGCCGACCGCTGATCTAAACCCTACTGGTATATATATATTATAGGTAAGTCCGCGTATTGTAACGAACATTCAACAGCGGAACTCTACACACTTTTTAATACATATTGTATTGTACTAAGTTAGGCCTTTTGTGACTTTCGCCTACTTTACAATTTTAATAAGTTTAACATGTGCCGTTTTATAGCTGGTCAAGCAAATCTTGTCAGTAAAAAAAGGCGCGTAATCCAAATTTTCTATAGGACGATATCCCTTCGCGCCAAAATTTTGAAATTTACCGCTTTTTTCTACTGACAAGATCTGTTTGACCAAGTATAGATTGGGCTTGAGAACACTCTGACTCTAATTTTAAAACTGACAAATATTATTGTTTGTATGTGGATGATCGCATTTTATACCGAATATTTTTATTATTTTTGACGAGAACGATTTTTAGGAATAATGAATAACAGTATAACATAGATTATAAGATATCAGTACAATGTATATAAATAAATTACAATAATTTTAATGATTTACTATAGGTACGCATCTAGCATAATTGAATAAGGAACACCATGTTGGTTTCTACAAAAAGACGTGTTGTCATAAGAACATGTACATGTCGGATGCCGGTGTTGCTCGAAGCATGTACACAATCAATGGGTAGTGTAAAGGTTACTAAAATAGATAAACATTAAACAGTGCAAGTTTTAGATGGTTTTTATTTCGTAAAATATACCCTAAAGTTTTACCGTTATTTTAATGTAATAAATAAGCTTTCACATTTTTTCCCTATGGAGTGAGCACAGCGTTCATTTATACAGGGTGTCCCAAGACTATGGGACATCAAGGGAAAGTACCTTAAATATCGTAGATAGGATATTTTACTGAAAGAAGACATCATTTTAATTTGAAAAACAATTTAAACTGCATTTATAGATTTTTAAATAACTACACGATTGAACCGGGAATCGAACCCGCTACACGAGAAAAAATTACCTGTAGCTTTACCATACCGATCGAAAGTCTTCATCATAAGGATTATTTTTTGCTAAATAACATAGTGTTAGAAATAAAAGGAACCCTTATAGGATAACTCGTGCGTCTGTCTGTCTGTCCGTCTGTCAAGCCTATTTTCTCGGAAACCACTGGACCAATAAAGTTGAAATTTGGTACACAGATATTATGTAAATTTATAAATTAGTGACCCAAAGATAGACATGTTTTTTTTAAAATAGATAGGTTCGAAGTTATTTAAGAAAATGGCCAAAAAATGACCATTCCCTCCAATTATATTCTTTGATTCCCTCCCTCCCATTACCTCCGAAACTACTGAGCACTACTGAGTCTAAAATTTTGAAAAAAATACAAAATAGTTCTTTACCTATAGATGACAGGAAAGAGAATGAGAAGGAAGAGATGAGAGTAAAGAGCCCAGTACACAACGGGCCATCGCCGGCCAGTCCAAGGGATGCAGCCATGCGATAGAATGAGCAATATCAATTGCTCCCTCTAACGCATAAATGCATCCCCCAGAATGGCCGGCGATGGCCTATTGTGTTCAGCGGCCTTTAGAAATGTGCAGTCAAGCGTGAGTCGGACTTTGTACGGAACCCTAGAAACGCGAGTGCGACTCGCACTTGGCCGGTTTTTTTATTAAATTTCGGGCGCTCGAATGTCAATCGAGTGGACGCTAGATGAGATTGACGCCAATTTTTTCCTGATCAAATTGATGATTTGATACTACCGTCTGAACCTGAACGTGATGTGAACGGGCCTTTTAGCCGACAAACAAATCACCCGATTTGTTGCAAAGTCTGCAGAGGCTTATAATCTCATCGAAGTGCGCAAGTCGCTAATGCACTAAATAAAAAAAAAACACATGTCAAATTTGAAGAAAATGTAATTGAATACTATTGATAATTTGATATTGAAAATAACCAAACCACAAAATTTTAAAAAGAGCTAACTAATTGATATATATAGATTTAATTCGTTTTTAAATGACTTAATTTGTGAATAAAGTGAAAGTTGGTGTATCTTATGGAATAATCAAATGAAAAAGTGATATGCAAATAATGGGGGAAACGGCAGACAATATGACTGAGAAAGAAGTGCTTAACGATTTCAAAGAGAGCTATTATAAAGTAAGGAAGTTACTCGACGAGGAGAGCAAAAATGACCCGGAAACTGAGCCGTATCTCTCCAAATACAAAGCCAAAGAGCTATTGTTGACCATGCGAGAATCTCTTACCAAAATAATAAGGTCCCAGACCGATTTGGACAGGGTAAAGCTGGATGCGATGCTGGGAACAGTTCTCTTAAACATCGGCATCATTAACATGGACACGGAGGAATTGACGGCCAGCGAGAAGGTTCTTACAGAAGCAGTGGATCTACTCTCCGAAAACTCTTTAAAACCAGAGGTCATTACGACTGTGCTTAATATTTACAATAATTTAGGCATTCTATGGTCAAGTAGAGATAATCCGGAAACAGCTAAAGTATTTTTACTTAAAGCCAAAGAACTCTATGAATCTTTCAAATGTACTTTACAAATGCCTTTGCCTATTGAACAAATCATTGCGAACTTGGAGACTCCTGTATCGGATTTTATGCTACTGGAGAAAGCATATACATTGACCCTGTATTACTTGGCACAGGTGTATGGCACATTGAAAGAGAATTTGAAGTCTGGTGTGTACTGTCATTCAACTCTGCGAAGGCAGTTGCAGTACTCGGACTATGAGCCCATAGATTGGGCTTTAAATTCAGCCACGCTGTCTCAGTTCTTTGCTGAGCAGAATGGTTTTTACCAGTCAAGACATCACTTAGCAGCGGCTTCTACGATCCTTGAGAAGTACGAGGAGAAAATGATGGAGTCGGCCAGTAATGATGATGCATTTTTAGCTAAAGTGGAAACATTTAAACATAGATCAGCAGATGTGGCTCGGTGCTGGGCGAAGTATTGCCTGCTGCTTATGACTGCCTCAAAGGCTAGGTTGATGACGGACAGTGAAATGAGCGCTGATGCAGTAACTGGTTAGTTTTGATATTTTGGATTTTATATTCATACATATATTTTATTATTGCAAGTACTATGGGTCAATTCATAAATTACGTCATTTCAAATTGGGAGGGGGGAGGGGGTCTGGACATTGGATGATGGTAGCATGACCTAGGAGGAAACGGGGTCATTCAAAGCATGATTTATGGATGATTTTAGGGTCAAAAATCGTCAAAAATAGATGACATAATTTAGAACAGATTGAAGTTGTGATCTTTTTACCTTTGGAAACCATTATCACCAAAATAATGCAGTTAATATTAAACCAGAACACTCTTATTTTGAAATCAATATTGTGTATGTATTTATTTTTGTATTGCATTCTATTACATTCCATGTATCCACACATATCTGACAAAAGGATGCCAGCTTATTGATACCTCTTATTGTTATTGTTGCTATTTATCTTAATTTATCAACTAATTTTAATCTTGTATTAAATATCTTCCTATTTCAGACATGTCCAATTTGAAACTTGAAGATGAAGGAAATATCTGTGATGGAGACATTAAAAACCTAATATTCCCTGATCTGGATGTGTCTGCATATGAAAAGAAAATTACAGATAAGTTCCTACTCACTTACCAAGATGCCAGAGAAGTGTTTCTAAGTTGCCAGAGCTGGTTAAATAAAGCTAAAGAATACTACAAATTGGATACTTTAGCATCAGATTACATAGAGCTTGTTCAGGACAGTTCTCAAGCTTATTCATATCTGGCATTTTTTGAAGAGGATGATGAAAGACGCGCCAAAATGCACAAGCGGCGTATAGACATGCTGGAAGAACTAATCAAAGAAATCAATCCTACATACTACCTGCAGTACTGTCGGCAACTGTGGTACGAACTCGGCGAAGTCTACACTGACATACTCAACATAAAATTGGAAAAGCTAAATCATTCCAATGAGAGACCTACCCCACATGCATTGAAGAAAATTAATGCACTATGTGAAAAGAGTATTGAAATGTATGATCACTTCATCAATTCAGTAAAGGATAAAAATGGTAGAATGCCACTTAAACTAGATAGTGATCATGTAAGGCCTGTAATAAGTGCGTATGCATTTATAGGTAGAAATAGTATGAAGAGAATTGCTCTAGATAAGAACACTCAACTAGAGAATGCTAAGAAGAGTTTTGACTCATATCAGGCTGTTGTGGACATCTGTACTAATGACCCTGATGCAGCTTCAATGATGCAAGAAGAATACAGTTTGTGTAAGGAGATGGTGCAGATTCTGCCCATAAAAATTAAAAAGTTACAAATGGAGCAACTTGAGTAACTTGCATTATGTTGTTTGTATGTTATTCAATTTCCAGAGCTTTGCTTGTTTAGTAGCCAGATACATAATATGTAATTGGTTTCTCAAATGGCAAAATTGTTGTTTACTCCTAATTCTGATAATAAGGCGTAGCATGAGCATGGAAATCTTGAGCATTGCTGAGTTTCCAGGCACATAAGGTGAACTCTGCTGTCAAGTGAAGCATAAAAATGTTCATCACAGCATTGCAAGGAAAATACTAGCTGAAGAACAATAGATTACAAAATCAAATCCTAATTGTTATTTAGTGCTTAAAAATCATCTTTTCTAAGCTTTTCTGAGCGGGTGCTGTGAAGTAGTGTATTGTGCAATATCACGATTCCAGGGTTGATCCCATTTACTCAGTATGTACAGTCTATATATTCAACTTGCGAAATATACTATATGGAGTATATACTGTACTGGTACCAAGTGGTATCTCAACATGGGTTAACTTTAGAGAGAAATTTATTCGACATTTTATGCTTATTTACATGTAATTGGTATTTCGGGTATTCCTTATGTTTGTAATAAAGGAAACTTTTAAATTGTTTTGACAATTTTAATGATGGGAGGATTTCACTATAAGTATACGCTTAATTGAGTTTATGGATGTTGTATTGATGCTTTTCATTCGCCAGTGCTTACTGAACTGAAGTGCTTACTGAAGTGTTACTTTATCAAAAATAAATTGATATTGAAAGACAAGACAATAAATGGTATCCCTTTTTTATTTTTGGCATAATGTTACTAACTAATAACAAAACAACATTATAAATAATTTGGCTCAGGTGTAAACTATCTAAGTGTTTATTTTTATTTATAGAAGCAGAACGAACTGGAAATCGTCGGGTGACAAGCAAAAGACACTAAGTACCAGCACAAGTTCATAGCCATAGTGAACCATATAGTACTAAAAGAAGGTCGATTTTTGTTTAATTTTTTTTTTAGTAATTAGTGACTTTTGCTTGTCACCTGATGAATGTTGGTCAGGTATTTGCTTAAATATGTATTGTTAGAAATTATGAATGATTGAAAATTGTGCTTATATTATACCTACTAGGGACCGAAGACCCCTTTGATACATATGGTTAGGTAGTACCCGACTGTAAGAATATGATGAAAATGCAACAACAGTATACCTAATGTAAGGGAAATTGAGGAGACTAGGTCCTAGAAGAAAGAGATTTGGTTGAATATTTAAAATATCATTAAGAGTTCATCAACGTGCACACTAGCGCCACTGCTAAATAATCGTGAAATTTAACGACAGGTATTTAAAAAAGGGGGCCGCAATGTAGGTACTGTATTGTGTATTGAAGTACCTTTTGAATACATCAAACTAATAGTTTTTATGTTGCTGGATTCGTCAATCTATGCGTCCAAAGTTCAAACGGCCGTTTTTGTTTTGTGTTCATAGTTCATAGATCGACGAATCCAGCAACACAAAAACTAGTTTGATGTATTCAAAAAGTACCAACTTAAATACAAAATATAGTACGTAGCTGCCACCTTTTTTAAATCTTTCGTTAAATTTAAATAATCACGATTATTTAGCAGTGGCGCTAGTGTGCACGTTGATGGGCTCTTAATACCTAGGTATATCAATACATACTAATTTAATTATCTGTGTTGACATCAGAACGCAGTATCAGCTGAATGAAAGCCCTTTAGTATATTATTTTAGTTATTTTACATTAACCGGCAATTAGGTAATCATCGCTTTTCTAATTGAGAAAACCAAGTCAACTAGATATTGATAAGGCAACAGTCGTCTACAGTCAATATTCAAACAAATCAACAGCTTTAAAAAAGATGTCTACAGTAGATATAAATTTGCTAGTTTTGCTACTGACCTAGAAAAAAACCGTTGCAAAGTAACTGGCATTCGAATAATCTATTCATATATATTATAATCGAAGACAAATCTCTGTAAAAATATTTTATCACAATACACTTATATTAATATTATCTACCCTTCTTGCGCGTAAATTTCAAATACGTACAGTATAAGATAATATTAGGAACTGGATTTTTTTAAATATACATATCTAACCGAGACCGCAAGTTAACGATTATCCACCGACACACTACACAATTCTGCTAATAACATTAAATATAAGTAGGTAACTATTATTTACTGGGACAGTTTTGTTAATTCTTATAAAAATTTAGTACCTTTAGTGGTAAAATAGGCATTGGCACATTCATCTATCTATTGATGCAATAAATACGATTAAGATTTTTTATACATTTGGGACGGTAGATCTATATATTTATATCATTTTCGCCTACATTCATTGAAGCGTCTTATATAATGCAGACTACTGAATTTGACTGTGTCGCGTGATCGCGTGAACATAGACAACTCAAAGGTAAATTTTATAATTCATCCCACATTTTACATACCTACCTAAATAACAATAACAATGTGTTACTAGACTAAAATAGGTAGGTATTACTAAAATTACCTATTACATCACCCGGACCCTGGACCACAGCCAAACATCAATGAATCTTCTTTTTTTCTTTACCGAAACTGGCACTTATTGTTTTAGGAATAAGGGTGAAGATTGTGTAATGTAGTAGAAGGATAGAGAGCACGATGGTCCCCAGCAAGGCGGCAGCGACGTCGAATAGCGCGTATTCGTGGAAGGCGAGGTTCCTGGCGCCCGAGTGGAGGGGCGCCTGGGTCCCCCAGCGGAGCACCCTCTCCGTCCAGTAGACCGCTGTATCTAGCGGGTCGTTTTGTCTGTCTCGCCAAATTTCGGAAGCCCGACGAGCGCTCACACGCATTCTGAAATCACAAGATAAACAGGAGATTAACTTTGGCACGATCCATTAGTTTTATGAAATAAACCTTACCTACCTTGTATAATAGGTAGGTACCTACTTACAATATAATATTTGAGTAAATTCTACCAAATCTGCAGTAAACACCATGCATGTTCATAAGAGTTTCATAATGACACGTATTTATTACTCGTAGGTGTATGGGTTAGAAGTGTTAGAACGGCAGAGTTATTATCTGTAATATCTCCAGCAGGGTAAAAATAGAATATAGCACCTAATTACACATAACAATTAGCAAGGAAACGTGAGGGTTATAATGGTTAGATACATTTGCTACGTTAATAGGTATTTGTCATAATGAAAGTCATGCTGCTGCAGAAACCAACGCGTGAGGAAGTTATGTAATGTCATGCAATTATGTCTCCGTACATAATACGATGTATATATGTAGTTGGGATTTTCTTACGTGGTGGCAGCTAAGGTTTTGCCCAGTAACTATCGAACACATTTCCATACTGTTTACTTATATTTTACCTACACTGAGAGAAAAATCATCACCAGGAATTAAAAAACAGTTCTGTACTGGGGGAATAAATGAAGTTTTAGTAATAATTATGGTCGACGTTACACTAATTCTGTAAAGTTTATTTATTTCTACAAACAGCTCGGTAATCCCAAATATAATTTCAACAAACAGATAATAGAAATTGCAAGAACTAATAGAAATTGCAAAAGTCAATTTGTTCCTATTAGTTAACTCTCCTTGTCCCCGGATTAAGTTTATTTTTGTAATTCTAAGTGTATTTTTGTTGTACTTTTCTCTGTGTATAATTCTTAAACTATGCGCTCAATGGTCAGCGTAATGCATGCCCAATTGTCCATCAATCAAGATACTTACTCTGCGCTGAGCACGCTCTGCAGCCCCTTAAGCATGGATTCCTCCGACAAATCCGCGTACGACAAGACCTTGGCCAGTCCCGCGGCCTCGGCCACCGCTGCGTTCTGTGGTTGGTCTCCAAAGAACGGCACTACCAGCATTGGCTTGCCAGCAAATATCGCCTCGGTCATGCCCAGCAGACCTCCGTGCGCTATGAACGCCAACACTTTCTTGTGCCCTGAAAATATTGATAAAACACACTATTAGTTAACTTCACTTCTAGTGATCACAATAGTTAGGTACCTTCTATTACAAAAGGGCAAAGTTGTTTAACTCATCGTGTTAATCCTATATTGATACCCAAGCAATCAAGTTTCTAAAATAGAACCACGGACGCTCGTGGTTCAATTTTGGAAAAGTGGAATCTTGAGCGTTGCGAGGGATAGATATAGATGGTCAAGCAAATCTTAAAAGTAGAAAAAGGCGCGAAATTCAAATTTTCTATGAAACAATATCCTTTGGCGCCTACATTTTTCAAATTTGTCGCCTTTTTCTACATCGGCATAACAGAACTGGTCAGAACTTTAAAGCCAGATTTCTCTAACAGGGTTTCGCCTAAAGAATAGAATAACTTAGTAGAGTTTCGACGCAAAAGTGAAACATTCGAATGAGAACCTCTTCCTTTTTAAATAACTACAAGACCACAGAATAAATAAAAATTTTAGACCCAGTAGTTTAGGAGATAAAGAAAGGGAATGGTAATTTTTTGGCTATTTTCTTAAATAACTTCGAACCTATGTATATTAAAATTATAAAATACTAGGTACAGGGGCCAAATTCGACACGTACAACTGTCAGATTTCGCATCCACGTCAAATCAACAGTTGATTTTATCGCATTCTGAGTTATGATTCCATCAACGGTGGATAATATCATTTGGTACAACCAAAACTCCACTCTAAACTAAGGGTGGTTCGGTTTGGTTTGCTTGTCACCCTAACTGTGGATTGTTAATGTCAAATTTTGACATTGTACGTATTCGAGAACTTATGATTTTTCCCACATCAACGGGAGATCAACACGATACGTCAAACGTCGCTTGGCGAATAGGGGTCCAGAAGACTCACTCTCTAAAACGCGTCTGTTGCGATCAGCACAGATATGGCCGCTAGGTGGCGACAGCGCCACGCGCGGCTTATGGCTTTCCTCAAAATTGGGGTGGAACGGATGTACTTTTAGCTACCTGTAGCAAAGCGACGAAATCGCGGCCACGCCTGACAAGACTTAGCTTAAATTTCAAATACATATTTAGGTACAGTCAAAAGTTTTAATTTGTGACCCATTTCGCACCTTGTCACAGTGACAGTCAATATGAAAGTCGCTAGAGACCTTATACTATTGACACTGTGACAAGGTACAAAATGGGTCATAAATTAAAACTTTCGACTGTACCTATTAACATATATCATTTCCATTCTTCCGATCGAGGTCGGATACGTTTAGTTGGTAACATAAATACATGGTTCACGTGTCAGTGGTGTCGTCGATAATTTACAAACAATGCTATATAAATGTATGTGTAATGGTCGATAGAAGCCGTACAGGCGTTTGCCTCCAACCACACATTAATGTATGATCACAAAGTAGTCTCATGAAGTAGATAAAAACCGGGCAAGTGCGAGTCGGACTCGCGCACGAAGGGTTCCGTACCATAAAGCAAAAGAAAAACGGAAAAAAATGCAAAAAGAAAACGGTCACCCATCCAAGTACTGACCACGCCCGACGTTGCTTAACTTTGGTCAAAAATCACGTTTGCTGTAGGGGAGCCCCACTTAAATCTTTATTTTATTCTGTTTTTAGTATTTGTTGTTATAGCGGCAACAGAAATACATCATCTGTGAAAATTCCAACTGTCTAGCTATCACGGTTCGTGAGATATAGCCTGGTGACAGACAGACGGACAGACGGACGGACGGACGGACGGACAGCGAAGTCTTAGTAATAGGGTCCCGTTTTACCCTTTGGGTACGGAACCCTAAAAAATGTACCTAGAGTTAGACCAAGATAAGTCTGCAGCGATTTTGATAGCACACGCAGTGCAAGGGTTATTTTAAACATTAAATTTCTATGAAATATATATGACGTGTAAACAAATTGAAGCGTAGCGAGTGGTTGTAAAAGTGAAATCTTGAGAGTTGCGAGGGTTTTAAGGGACGAGGGTTAAACAAATTTTGCCACCGAGTGGAACCTACAATTTTTTACCACACCAACGCAAGGACTGACTGTAGAATATCAAACCAAATCAATTCAAAATTAATGATACCCACCTATTAAATATTTATCATTCAAAATAATTCTACCAGCCAACGTAAAGGCCCCAGTACACAATGGGCCATCGCCGGCCACTCCAAGGGACGCAGCCATGCGGTAGAATGAGATAGCAATATCACTTGCTCCCTCTAACGCATACATGCGTCCCTTGGAGTGGCCGGCCATGGCCCATTGTGTACTGGGGCCTTAAGGAAACAACTAAACATTTGCTCTTGATTACTTTGCCACACATGTGGAAAAAAAATGTGGCTAAATCGCCGCAGACTTTTCTTGGTTTACCTCTAGGTATAACTTGGTTTGCTGATCTTATCTCCAGAAACCGTTCAATACCTACACAGCAAAAGAACTTTATTCTTAGAATATCATGTCGTAGTTGTTGTGTCAATTCCCCATAATCGAATATCTTTAATCACGCTCACACCACAGAACGCGTGATGTGGTGAATAGGTTATCAATAAGGTCAAGTATTATGAGATCGTAATATCTTCTGCTTAATCATTATATAAGACTGATATGATTACAAGTTAAGCGGTAAGGAAGTATTGTTTGAGGCATAAAACATCACTTCAGTATTAACCTACTTTTTTACTGGAACGGGAGCTCATTTTTAACAAGAATGAAGTCTGACAACTGTATATCGATTCTGTTATGCTCCGCGTGGTAGGAGTAGATAGGAGTAGGTACCAGTTTTGAAACCGCGGCCCAATATTTTGGCACATTATCAAACATGGTTATTATTGGTAACTCACTCAGCAACTCTGACTGCGGTATCCATTTGACCCTCATGATGTTCCCAGTGATGGTGCCCTCCTCGTCGCTTTCCTCGTACTTCCACACCACCCGCTGCTTCAGTTTGGACAGGGCGTTGATGATGATCTCCTCTTTGTACTTCGGTATTGACGCGGTTTTGATCAGAGAGCCGAAGCTGAACAGGACCACGCCTTCCGAAGATTCGTTCAGAAATTTCTCGATATACTGAAACGAACAGAACAGCTCTTAACTACATGGTGAAATTTTAACCACCAGCTCATACTTTACGTAAGTGCCCATACTGAACAACTTTTACTATGGGACTATACTTGGGAGTACTACCTAATCACTTTATTATACACAACACAGGTTGACAATAATAAATTAGAGTAATGGAAGTACAAAGGCGAACTTATCCCTATAAGGGATCTCTTCCAGCTAACCGTCGAGTATAATGCCGAAATCGCAAAATTTTTTTTGCAAGTGTGTTTCATACATTCTGGCTGATGTGATGCCGCTGATTTCTATGGGACAGCCAAATTTATTTTCGCGATTTCGGCATTGGTCCCATAATGAAAGTTGTTCAGTATGACCTATAATGGCTCCTCTACACGATGGGCCAACGCCGGCCACTCCCAGGGACGCATTTATGCGTTTGAGGGAGCAAGTGATATTGCTATCTCATTCTAACGCATGGCTGCGTCCCTTGAAGTGGCCGGCGTTGGCCCATCGTGTAGAGGAGCCATAAAATCACTACGGAGAGTATGGCTGGTGGTTAAAATTCCACCCTGTATTTATGGTCCACAGTATGTGACCAGAAAATATATCGTCCAGTGATAAGATAACACGTAAATACAATAGTATCTAATATTGTAGTGGCTATTGATGATATTTTGAGCTCTCAGTATTACTGGGTATTCTAAAATAGAATGCTCGACATTGGCATGCTCCATGCTCTGCTAGGTCTACACAGCCTAAATATACCAGTTAAAATTAGCCGTTAATCATTATTGGCGCGACGCAACATTTCGCCAACAAATCACGCTATGTTCTGTTGCTTAGGTAGGTACTACAGTTACTACTATTACCATTATGTTGAAATAATAAGAAATTTCTAGGATCGAATTACGGATCTGTGTAATCAGAGATTATTGATTCAATGCAATTCAATATATAGTAGGTACAATTACCAGGCGGGGCAACAGACACTTAAAAGGCGTATCCAGATTATAGTAAATTTTTCGCCAATCTGATTAAATTGCCCGATCGAATTAGGAGGTGCGGACGCAAATACGAGTACCAATTTGGCTCGCCGAATTCAACCGCCGCGCCGATAATGACCGATATTACCGATAAAATGAGGTGCGGACGCAAGAATACCAATTTGTGAGGCCAGTATTTTAGTTTTGGGGCATTTTTTCAATTTAGAGGGCTCTAATATCACCCATAAATCTAGAATTAGAGATTGACGCCAATTTCATTTCTGATGAAATCGACTGATTTGATCAGTCCCGTCTGGATACCACTTTATTTCTGTTCTAAAACATTTTAATTTAACAGTTCTTGCTAACAATGCCAATTTTGATTAACGAATCTTCTCTTTCCGCACAGAATTTAATAAAATCACTTCACGAGATTAGCGAGTGATTCTAATTATCTCGAGCGAAATAGCGAGAGGATCTAAGGCATGAATTGCAAAAAAATGTTTTGTGTGGCACATACAACTTTTCTCCTCAGCAATAAGAACATAAGAAGGAAAAATACAATATAGGTTTATTCTAGGAAAACAAAGCCATTAAGCAATACGTCAGATGTCATACTTCACACTCATACTTAAAGCACCCATATAATCCATAGATATCCTATACCTAGATACCTACCCATTTCCAAAGATGGAGTTGGAGTCCCAGTAATGAATGTGTCTATCCAACAGGTCAATTCCAGCCGGATAAAAATGTTTGGGCAATTGATTGTCATATTTTTACGCGCCACTACACTACTTCGCACATAAAAGTCATCTGTACAAGGTGTAACATGAGGAAACCGAATAATTTTAACCACGCATTTTTGAGGTCAAAAGAAGGAAAAAATGTAATATGAGTTTAGGTCAAATTCGCCAAATAAATTTTTTTTGTTTTGTTTTTTCAATTTTTTTAGTGTATTTGTACATAAAAAATAAATGTTATTGGTAAACTTGTGACTAAAATTGATTTTAACATTTTTTTTTTCGTAAAACTTAGTTTTTGCAATTGTATAGTACCTAATTCTTTAATTCGCCTAAAATGCAGTGTTCCATGACATTCCTTAGTAACAGATTTGATTGAAAATGACACGCATCAGACCCGTCGAAAGCGTAACCATTTTCGGATGAATACAATAAGCGTTTTAAATTGGTAAGTATCTAACGACGCGCGCTTTAGACGCGCTCACGCTCGCACCAAAATCTAATTTTGCTTACTGTAAGTTGTGTTGAGTTTTTAACCGACTTCCATTTCATAGAAGGAGGAGGTTCTGTATTCGGTTGTGGCTATTTTTTTTTTCTATATACGTTCACCGATTACTCCGACATCCGTAGTCCGATTTGAGTAATTCTTTTTTTGTTTGAAAGGAGCTACCTCCGAGTTGGTCCCATTTTAATTTGGTTCTGTTCTGATGATGGGATCCATGAGGAATTGAGGGAACTCCTCAATTTTTAAAGGCACGTGTATGGTGATTTGGGTGTTTTCTTAAGCAACTCGAGCATTTTCTCCCGAAAATCACCACTTTGATGAAGTGGACCTGATGATGATGATTGTTTTGATGATAATGATGATGATTTTTTAAATGTAGTGTTCAGCGATTACTCCGGCACCTGTGATCCGAATTGAGTAATTATTTTTTTGTTTGGAAGGAGTTATCTCCAAGGTGTTTCCGTATTATTTTTGGTTCTGGTCTGATGATGGAATCCATGAGGAATTGAGGGAACTCCTCAGTTTTTAAAGGCACGTGTAAAGTGATTTCGGTGTTTTCTAAAGTAACTTCCGAAAACCGCCAATTTGATGTAGTGCAAGTGTAGCCTTACCACGAGTTTGACATTGACATATTCGCTAAGTTAGCGACGCTAACGTCTTCCTAACTTACTTTCTATGCATCTCGCTCGCACTAATATGCCAGTACGAGCGAGATGCAAAGAAAGTAAGTTACACACGCTAGCGAATAAATCAATGTCAAACTCTTGGTAAGCTGGTAAGGCTACTGATCGGGGTTTAGGGTTAGGAGTTAAGGGGTCGGGGAATGGTGGTTGAAGGGCTGCTGGTTCGATGGGTTCATGGATCAGGAGTTGATGCGTTGTGAGGTAGAGTGAGCGGGGGGTTGAGGGATTGGGCCAGTGGTGGGGCGGAGGATGGATTTAGTGTAGTGACAGGAATTATATATAATTTCCCAGACGGACTCGAGAAAATTCCTGATTACATATTTATTAAAGTAGGTACACGAATTTAGTGTTAATCATGATGTTGTTTTTCATTCATGCGTCGCGCTCTTAACAATGCGTTAAAACTAAAAATGGAAAAATAAAAACTTTTTGCAAAAAAAAGAAAACCGACTTCAAAAAGGATGAAATAAAATATTATCCTTTTTAAGTCTATGCGTTACCAACTGATATGTTTGAAGTCGGTGCCAAGCCAAGTAGTAAGGAATACCCGTCAAAAATAATCAGCTTTATGACTATAATCCCATTATAACTGTACTAATAACTATTATAAATGTGTAAGTAATTCTGTCTGGCTCTTTGTCGCCTTTTCATAGCTAAACAACTGAACCGTTTTAGGTAAAATTTGGCAAGAACGTAAATTCCTTGAATTGTTTTATATTTTGAAATGTAGTCCTCTGAATAAGGGACGGGAAATAACTCAGTCCCAACCCCACGCTTGCGTGCCGACAAACATGGTACTGTACCAAGAAGGTTTGATCGTGTGTTCTGAGGTGTGTTCTTAGGTACAGTCGACGTCAAATATATGTTTATACTTTTGCACCTTACTCCTTTGTAATAAGACGAAAAGTGTAAAGATATTTTTAACGTCGACTGTATCTACAGAAAGTATGTTCATTGTCGTCGTGTAAGGCAATCCAACGTACATCCTTATCGAATCGCACCAAAATCATGGTATGCTTCAAAAGTTGGCTTGGCACCGACTTCAAACATATCAGTTGGTAACGCATAGACTTAAAAAGGATAATATTTTATTTCATCCTTTTTGAAGTCGGTTTTCTTTTTTTTGCAAAAAGTTTTTATTAATTTTAAGCACCCTTGTGTGAGCTGCTGAAGTGAAAAAATTAAACGTTTAGTATTTGCACCAGTATTGTAATTCGTCATAATACCTACATGTAGGTATTGTAGGTATATGATGGTTCATAACATTACACATTAAAATAATCGATTAGAAATAATAATAAACTGTGGCCACATACAAACATTTTTAATCTAAATAACCTTGTTAAATGTAATAAAATACTGTACATTACAAGCGTTCCTAATTTCCTATGCGCATTTAACTACTTAATCGAATAGTATTGTATACAATCGTGATATAATAGAGAGCTTTTCGTTCGAGTACCGTATTTAGGCAACGAAGCTTGCTGAGTTGCCTAAGTGAGGTACATGCGAGATTGAAAATCGTTGCAGACTTATCTTGGTCTAACTCATTAGTGGTTTATATTGTAGGTAGGTAGGTACTTTAGTAGATGATTCACCACATCATATAAGTCGTACCTCTACCTTTACTTGTAGGATGTACGTATCGGTCTAGCCTAGTGGGTAGTGTAGTGACACAGTGACCCTGCCTATGAAGCCGATGGTCCCCGGTTCGAATCCCGGTAAGGGTATTTATTTGTGTGATGGCACAGATATTTGTTCCTGACTCATGTTTGTTTTCTATGAATTTATATATTATATATGTCGGCAGCCGATCGTAAGATCAGGCATATCGTGAATTTCCTAGGCATATCGTGAAACGTAAAAATCTTTGACTCGTTAGTCGTTCCCTGAGTCGACGTGCCCCGGGCGCCGTCCAAGGGGGGGCGCCAAAATGGGCAAAATACTACCTCTCCGCCTTGCCAAAGGCATAGCAGGGATACTTTCGTCAGTCGTATTTACCACCACTGTGAAGTGTGAAATGCGGATGGTAATCTGGCCCTCAGGCAAATTTGGTGCCTGCCCCGGGCGCCATATCCTCTAGCTACGCCACTGTAGTCAGTTTGTGTAAAAATGTCGTATAATATTTTTTTTGTTATTTATACATATTATAATATACCATATTATAATGTGATGAACATTGTACATGCGTAAGTGGATTTGAGCTTTACTTTCTTCTGATTTAATGAGCAAATATGTACTTACCTTTCCTGTATTATTTAGGAAAACTGATTAAGTACGTAAGTACATCAATTTCACGACTAGGCCACCATACTACCACGTAGGTACCAACAAGCACGAGTATTAATAGGTAACCCAATTGAACCCAGCATCCCGAAGTCAATTGTGCTAAGTGCATAAGAAGGAAAGGAGCGCACTTGTCAATTGTATAGTATTGAGGA
Organism: Cydia fagiglandana; assembly: GCF_963556715.1. NCBI lineage: Eukaryota > Metazoa > Arthropoda > Insecta > Lepidoptera > Tortricidae > Cydia > Cydia fagiglandana. The sequence goes on along the minus strand of NC_085932.1, from coordinate 15,289,587 downwards.
TACGATCTATCGGAGAGTAGGGGGCCTAGCTAGTGGGGCCTAGGCAAGATGACAATCGTTCGCATAGATTATCTCATTCCTAAAAGATTGTAGAGACTAGATAGCTATCTATCAGTCTTCCATATTAGCACGATATCATACCGTATTAAATTTAACCTTTTGTTATTATTTTATAATTATTTCGCTTAAAGTTTAGTTTCTTTCTTCGCAAGTGTGATGAAAAACATTGTGTGTAACTAGGTAAGAATATTGTAAGCTCGAGTCTTTAATTCCTAATCACAGACCTCGAAACAAGATCTCATCTTACCTCCCACGTTGCAAAATGTACTAACCTATATATATACCTACTTACCAAGAGATTGATGGACTAATCTAGTATAGGTACCTACCTACCTAGTATTATTAAAAAAGTTATTTTAGAACGTTAAAGGACCACTACGTACCTAGTATAAAAGTAGCTATAGTTTATCTACTCATTTAAATACCTAACTTGTATCGAAAGCAATAAGTAATTGTAAGGAAACTGGAGCGTCAAATCCGCAAGTACCGTTGGCTAACTATAGCGAAACTGAAAGTAAGCATTACCTTATAAAAAGTAAATTGGTTTTTAACGGTTATGGGTTTATACTACTTTATTTTAGCCACCAGTTTATTGCTCTTCGATCTGACCATTCACGGGTTGAACGATACTTGAAGGGATAGCATTGATCGAAATAAGTAAGAACAACCACAACACAACCACCGTAGTTTATAAACCAACTGCTGGTATCGTCAAGGCCAGTTTAACTCATAAATTTAGCAAGAAAACAATTGATGTATGGTCCGTTCCGTTATCGTTCTACGCGCGAGTAAAAGTAAACAGTGCTGGCGGTGGTACAGTTGCCATCAGATATATCGGAGCGGCCAAGATGTTCACAAATTTCACAATATCTGAACACGCACTCTAACGCCTTGACAATAGAGGCGCGTTCAGATATTTGTGAGCGCCTTAGCAGCTCCGATATATCTGATGGCGACTGTAGGGTAGCTGAGGTTATTTGAACTTGGTTTGGTTCAAGTTCAATATCGATTCACTGCACAGTTGATGCGCCGCTACGCCGTATTATGAAAACGGCATCCAATAACCAAGCTGTTTGCTTATGTAACAGGGTAACAGTTAGGTATACCTATGTATAATTGGACGTAGTTTAGCGTAAAAGATCCATCCTCTAAAATTTGTCATTTAAATGAATGACTTTTCCCTTTGACAGAAAGTTCAAATTTTACTAACAGATTTTTGTGGATTGGATCTTTTAAGTACCCTAAACTACGTCCAATTATACTTAAGTATATTATTATTGATACTTCTTAAGTGAGTGTTCCAATTGAGCCGTTTAACAATGAGTAATTAAGGTCGAAGGGTGTCAAATTCCGGCGGTTCGGTGGCCGGCTCCCATACAGTACGCAGCAGTAACTGCGGGGTTGCGTAATGCACCTATAATGAGTTTGTTTAGTTTTTATTTACAACCTACATTTTACAGTAGGTATAGGTATATGCTAGTTTTAAGGTCTACCTTTGGGGCATTAGTTGCCAGATCATAATAAATATATTTATTTTCCATTATTATTTTTATACTTATTTTTCGGACTTAAGTCCGATATGACGGTAAAACGGTGATTGGTGCGAACTTGCGAAGTAGGTAGTTACGCTTAATTACAGAAATGCACTCTTATTATATCAATCATAACATTCATATGTAACTACACCAACGATATGGCTAAAGTACCTACCCAGTCTGTATCTTTAGGTATTTAAATAAAAGTAAACAAATGGCACCTTTAGCCAGTTGAGGGTAGATAACAATAACAACATTACACGATCAAATAATGTAGGTTAAAGACAGGTCGTTCACGTTCAGTCACTGATCCGGGCGGTTTTGTAATTGGTCGGTTAATCAATAAATGTTTTAATACCAGGGACAGGAACCGGTTACCTTAACCGGGGTTTTTCATAGGGTTATTTTAGAAGCGGTTGTAAAAACCCCTACCATAACGGTAACCGTATGATAAGGTAACACTTTGATTCGGTAACCGTATCAGATACGGTTAACCTCTGTTACCGGTAACCGAAATAAAAACCCAGTCTATTCAGTTACCTCATTATAAGGTTTTTGACTAGTTCAAACGATTGCAATCTTTACGCCCACTTAAATTCAACTTGTTATTGAATAACCGAGGTTGGCATGGGCGATCTATGAAGCCTCCAGCACAAACAAGTTTTTTTGCCGTTCCTTTGCTTATCTTTATACCTACCCGTGTGGTGTGTTCTTATTTTAAATCTTATTATATTATAAATAAAATAATTAAAATAAATAATGTTAATAAATAAATAATTTAAATAAAATATATAAAGTAATTTAAAAAAAAAAACAAAAAAAAAAAATAAAAAAAATAAAAAAAAAATAAAAAAAATAAAAAATAAATAAAATGAATAAAATGAATAAAATGAATAAAATGAATAAAATGAATAAAATGAATAAAATGAATAAAATGAATAAAATGAATAAAATGAATAAAATGAATAAAATGAATAAAATGAATAAAATGAATAAAATGAATAAAATGAATAAAATGAATAAAATGAATAAAATGAATAAAATGAATAAAATGAATAAAATGAATAAAATGAATAAAATGAATAAAATGAATAAAATGAATAAAATGAATAAAATGAATAAAATGAATAAAATGAATAAAATGAATAAAATGAATAAAATGAATAAAATGAATAAAATGAATAAAATGAATAAAATGAATAAAATGAATAAAATGAATAAAATGAATAAAATGAATAAAATGAATAAAATGAATAAAATAAATAAAATAAATAAAACAAATAAAATAAATAAAATAAATGAAATAAATAACATATATAATATATAAAATAAATAAAATAAATACTTCCGGTCCTGTAATAATAAAATTATAGGTCGTCCGTTTAAAACGAATCCTCAGCCCGCAAGTAGCTTCCGAGCCTCGACAATAATGTACTAAAAATGTAGCAAACCAATAAGCAACGGATAATAAAGGTTACCATAACTGAATGAAAACCTGTTGAAAACCCTTAACAATGTTAGGGTTACCGTTTCAATAAGCTTACCATTACAATCAGGTAACCGTATGATAGGGTTACCGAATGATAAGGTAACCGAAACGATTGGGTTACCGAATTGATAGGATTAAGCGTAAAGAGGGGTTTTCCGGTCCTTGCTTTAGATACCTAAGAAAACGTTGATCCCGCAATTATCATCTTAAAATTTAAATCGGGTAGAAATGAATAACTTGGGTAAGTAAATAAATAAAGCCACCATAAAGTGACAACAAGCAGGATCCAGGACCGGAAAACCCCTCTTTACGCTTAATCCTATCAATTCGGTAACCCAATCGTTTCGGTTACCTTATCATTCGGTAACCCTATCATACGGTTACCTGATTGTAATGGTAAGCTTATTGAAACGGTAACCCTAACATTGTTAAGGGTTTTCAACAGGTTTTCATTCAGTTATGGTAACCTTTATTATCCGTTGCTTATTGGTTTGCTACATTTTTAGTACATTATTGTCGAGGCTCGGAAGCTACTTGCGGGCTGAGGATTCGTTTTAAACGGACGACCTATAATTTTATTATTACAGGACCGGAAGTATTTATTTTATTTATTTTATATATTATATGTTATTTATTTCATTTATTTCATTTATTTTATTTATTTTATTTATTTTATTTATTTTATTTATTTTATTTATTTTATTTATTTTATTTATTTTATTTATTTTATTTATTTTATTTATTTTATTTATTTTATTTATTTTATATATTTTATTTATTTTGTTTATTTTTTTTATTTTTTTTTTTTGTTTTTTTTTTTAAATTACTTTATATATTTTATTTAAATTATTTATTTATTAACATTATTTATTTTAATTATTTTATTTATAATATAATAAGATTTAAAATAAGAACACACCACACGGGTAGGTATAAAGATAAGCAAAGGAACGGCAAAAAAACTTGTTTGTGCTGGAGGCTTCATAGATCGCCCATGCCAACCTCGGTTATTCAATAACAAGTTGAATTTAAGTGGGCGTAAAGATTGCAATCGTTTGAACTAGTCAAAAACCTTATAATGAGGTAACTGAATAGACTGGGTTTTTATTTCGGTTACCGGTAACAGAGGTTAACCGTATCTGATACGGTTACCGAATCAAAGTGTTACCTTATCATACGGTTACCGTTATGGTAGGGGTTTTTACAACCGCTTCTAAAATAACCCTATGAAAAACCCCGGTTAAGGTAACCGGTTCCTGTCCCTGATCTAAAGGTAAAAGTGGTAAAGTACCTATTTAAAATATTACTTACCGGTGGTATTGTTTTCTTATTTTGATCCAAATGCATACCGCCGACTTCCACCACCCCGGGTAAGAGTGGCCTTGCTCCGTTCAAACCGTGGAAAGTATTCAATAACATCAAAGATATATTTTTCCCCAAATCCGACAAATCCGTTATCTTCCTGCCGAAATGCTTTTCAATAATCTCCTGTTCTTTCACCTGGATTTCATATCTATACCACCACTTAAAGTAAAATTGTAACAATGTATTCTCCAGACGTTCAATGAAAGTCATTCTATCGAGAAATGCAGTGCTGACAACAGGGACATACGAGGGGTTATCAGCCAGGCCAATCCGTTCTGGCGACCACGGCATCACTCCACTTGATAAAAGTGCTACAATAGGGGCTTTTAAACCGTAAACGTGGGTTAGACCCAGCATACAATCACTGTTAAAGTTCTCAACTAACACTAAGTCATAATCCTTTTTTAAGGCACTTGTCAACGCCGGCCAGTCCACCAGTTTCCGGCAAACATTTAAAGCCATATCAGCTAGCGGCGCAAACTCCATTGCTTGTTTCACCATCCGCTCTACATCCACACCCAAATACCTTAAAATGCTGGGCGGGTTTTCATATATTTGTAAGTCCATCGTTTCCACTCCAAGTTGAGCGATGCCTTCGAGGCTGACGTCGGTGTAATTAGCTGGAGGGTTTTTCAGCGGGAAAAAAGACACCGTGGTTACATGGTGTCCGCGCTCGGCGAGAGTTTTTAGCAAAGGCTCAAAGACCATTTGGTGGCTCTTGCCCGTGTGAGGGAACAACCCAAGTATTCGTGCTGAGTAGACATAGTTAGAAAGCGACAGCGCGGCAGCAATGTAAACGAGGGAACGCATCGCGGACGTTACAGCTGTGCGTCTGAGCGGAGAGCGGACTGCGCCGAGCGAGCGTTCACCGACCGGCCACCGACGCGTAGAGTGCACGACTGGGGAGATATTTTCAGCTGTCGTCTGATAGGGTAACGTCCATTAACTGAATTATACTTGAAAGAGGGCAAGGCTTCCGCACTGGACAGTAATCCTAATCGTGGTTGTTTCACGATTACCTACCTATGATACATTGAATTCTATTAATAACAAGTAAGTTTTGTTTACCGTTAAATGATAAAAAGTGGTAGTACAATGTATACTTATGTTCGTATGATAACAAGTGCCTACTATGACAAGTCGGTAAAACAAAGACGGACGTGTAACTACGTGTAAAACAAGTCAATTTTAAAATATGGAGGGCATTTTAATCGGCTTAATTAGAAATTAAAATATAAAAAGTGTTTCAAACTAGGTACCGATATATATTTCAGGTTTCAAATTGGATTTTTTTAAATTTTAACTTATTTACAATAACTAATAAAAAGTTTTAAGAAAATAGAAAATCTTCAAAACTAACGGGTAGGTTAAAAACAAAAAAAATACTTACCTATATGTTACAGGTTAATCTATGAGAATAATTTACGTACTACCTACCTATAAATAAGGTCAAAAGTGGCGTGGGTCAATGTTACAAAAAGAATCTTTGTAATATTGTGTGATCCTACATCACACAATTTTACAAAGATTTTTTTGTTTGATTTACTTATACCTACGGAACCCTCGGGGCGCGGGTCCTTCCGTACTGGCCTTTTTTTATTTATGGTTAGCCCAGAGTTAGGTAAGTAGGTACTATACCTTAATTATTTCAAATGACACATCATATAAAAATATGTAGGTAGGTAAGTATTCTTTGTAGGTAAGTATCCATTATACTGCATGTGGAGAGTCAGATACGAGTAATAAATATACATGCGATATTCGTTTATCTGTATGTCCGTTTTTAACTCCCGACGCAAAAAGAGTGGTGTTTATGTATATTATGTTGTATACGCCAATGTCTGTCTGTGGCATCGTAGCTCTCAAACAGATGGACCGATTTCGATACGGTTTTTTTACATGAAAGCGAGTTTACTTGCGATGGTTCTTAGTTATGTTTGATAAAAATCGATTCGGCAGTCAGAAGAGTGCTTAACTCTTTTCCTAAATAATTTTAGTCATTAAATGGTTTTAAATCTTATGATTAAGATTAGACTTAGAGTTTAAATTTAACGGTTTATTAGACCTTTACGTCACTCTGAAAATTATGTTGTAGATGCATAAGTAGGTAATCAAATTTTGTAACACGATTGTAATTCTTGATGAAAACGATGAATAGGGCTAATATTATAACGACTCTGCTATAATATGAGTTATGATATGACATGACTAATAAGAATTACAGAACATGCAATCAAGCCAAAGATTGCAACAGTATGTTAAACAGAGTTTGTACTACTTAGGGCCAATATGATTATGCCTAGAACTAGAACTTGTATTCTTTAGACAAGTAATCTTGTTGTAATTGAAAACATGCTGTTGAAAACATGTAATTGAAACGTCATAGATTGTATTATACTGGTTGATCCCTCAATATGAACATTCCGATGGCTGTTAGGTTTCAACCGGCGTGTGTAGTTATGTTGTTTTTAGTAAACATGTCTTGAATTAAGACAATGTAAATAAAGCTATTGTAATTAATTTATTTTTAGCACGTGTAAATATTAAATCCCTGCATTTTAATCTAAGCCGCATATGAAAAACAGTAATTGTTGTTTATGTGTCCATAGAGTACAGAGTAAGTACCAACGTGGTACCTAGGTATTTTACAATTTATACATGTTTAAATATGACAGAACTGCTATATGTCATTACTACAAAGTGTTTGCAACTAAAAGAAATACGTAGGTATGTATATTAGGGCTCCGCATAGTCTCCGTACCGAAATGTTGAAAAACAATCTCTATGGCGCCACTCTGTCCGTCTAGATCGATCCTTCGCTCCTACATTTCTTGACAAACAAGCATTTTCTGACTCGGATCTCTTGCTACAATAAATAGGTAGTTATTTTTGAACTAAGTTTGTACTTAATTTAACTCCCTTATACTGATTTACCAAAGCTAAAAAAATTTGACCGGTTTTTGAAATACATAAGTGACACAAGTAAACACAACAATACATTTTCAGAATTCGTGAGTGACAACGCTGAACTACAATATAGTACCATTTTTAGTGCCCGTAAGGCCAGTCTTATTGCAAGAGAGCAAAATTCAATATTTGGTCGAAGGAGGCATGTTGAATCCAGATCGAAGTGAAATATTTCAGAATAGAATTTTGAGCGTAGCAAGGGTGGAACAGTGGCTGACAAGTATATATATGGGGCATAAAATCCAGTTTCAAATATATTAAAATCACATAGTTGCAATATAATTAATATGATAGTAGCAATAAAAATCAGTTACTAAATACAATATCAGATTAAATGACTCTACAGACGTAACAAATAGCATGCCATTTCAGATAATAAGTAGTACCTAAATACAAGGCTAGGAGGTGCAACGAATTCAATCGATCGATAAAATGTATCGCAAGTGAGGTATGTAGAAAACCAGATTTAAATGAGAGACCTACCTAACTATATACAGTGGAAACTGGATAAGTGGAATCGCAAGGGACCGGCTGTTTAGTTCCGCTTATCCAGGTTTTCCATTTATCCAGTTTTCCACTTAACCAGGTTCGGATAAAACGTTTTCTCACTTACAGAGGCTCTCGCTAACAGAGGTTCTGGATGCTAGTAATGTCGCTTATAGAGGTCACGTATAGTATGGTCAAATAAAAGATCAAGACTTAAATAATCATCATTTATGAAATATGTATGTAGATATGAATGTATTAACAAAAAATTGGTATGTAATCCTGACTTTTAAAAAAGCAATACTATAAATAATCCACAGTACTCGTATACAATTTTCAAAATTTCAAAAACAAAATCACTCCTAATATTTATTTATGCAAGAGCAATACTCATACAAAATACGTAGTTAAAACACGAACCATAATGTTAACGAAACAAACTACCCTCCTTGTGACGGTTTATTCAAAATACAAATTTTATAATTCCGAGCTGTTCCACTCATAGAGGTTTTGAAGACGGCTGCTTCCAGTTACAGAGGTAAAAAAAAGAAATTTTTGAAAAAATGGATTCCGCTTATAGAGGTCCCAAAATTCCACTTATAGAGGTAATTCGTTGCCAAGGGACTGGAACCGAGAACTTCGGTTCACTTAAAGAGGTTTTCCACTAACCCAGGTTCCACTTATCCAGTTTCCACTGTAATTTAAAGTCAAGCCGATGAAAATGTAGATATATTTTTTTTAAGAAACAAGCATCACGTAATACATCGTACATGACCATAAATAACAATTTAAATCAGCTGTAAAGTGCCTGCGTAAAAATATTATTTACATAACAATGGATTTTAAACGACAATGCTCATTCATGTCAACCTGTGGTTTATTCTAATCTGTCCGTAATCGCAAGTATTAGCTACAGTCAAGTGTATTGACACTATCGTCTGTTGAATGTGCCTTGTATGACCTCTAAATATTTAATATTTTTGGTACCAATATGTTATGATTGATAACATAGGCACAGAATAAGTAATAGTATTACATGTGTTGGTAAAATGTTACTATGTAGGTACGAGTAGTATATATAAGTTATGAAGGCAGTATTGGTTCTACGACTGTAAAACTTTTGCATAAATGACTCGTACAGAGTGTTTTTTAGCCACCCGCAATAATTTACGGGGTGAACTTGTAAGTAGGTCATACTTACCTACTGAGCAACTTTTCCCTCAAACGACCAAAATAGACACTCAGAGGGACTACTGCGAACCATGTTCGACGTGTTGCCTCTCTGTCGCACTTGTAAACTCGTACATAAGCGTGACAGGGAGGCAACACGCCGAACGTGGTTCGCAGTACGCCCTCAGGTCCGCGTCGAGCGATTTCGCTCGAAGCATTTTTTTGGTGCCTTCGCTTCGGGTAACTGTACAGTGCATCATCTTAGTTAGCCGGCAGGCCGCTCTAATTTTGTTGTATAACCGAACCAAATGAACTGTACTTTGCTAAGAACGTATAAAAAGCAAATTACAAATAATTCGAGTTATCTAACTAAAAGGTATGAAAAATATTTAAAATTGTTTGTTACTGACGAACGTTCGGCTAACAAAGGAAGAGTCCGACAAGATCGCTATACAGCACGCGTCCTTGTAATAAATAGCTAAGTATAGCTTCTGCCCACGTCTTCGTCTGCATGGAATGATGATGATGATTGATAAAAACTATCCTATAATCTTTCCTCGGGCTTCAAACTATTTACCTACGAGTATAGCACAACATTTTTTATCTCACAGAGGACAATAGGTACGTTGTCAAAAATTATAAATCTAAACTAAAAATCATCGCTTATAAATAAATGTAGATAACCAACTTTCTAAACAATATCTACCTATAGACCAATAGTTTAAATATTCAATTTGCACCCTTTCTTAATAGTGCTCAAAATTAAATGGTGATACAAAAAACGTGTTTTGGAGCTCTTGCGGTATAACAAGACTACACACATTTTCCGGCAGGGAAAGTGGCAGGGTAGGCGCTTATGTGCCCCGCTGTGCATCGAATGAACGCATCCCTTGCATTTTCCTCACCCGTTCAGACTGAATGCAGCTGTGATTGTAAGTAGAGATGCAACGGATAGTTGTTTGGCTATTATGATATTCGGCTTGACCATCGGCCGAATATTTGGTATCCGGCCGGCGGAACTATACCCACATTTCGGTTTTTCAGGTGCGCATTGTGCAGGTTTTGACCTGTTTCGTAGTGTACGTTAGCGCGGACTTATAGGGTTAGGGGTAGGGTTAGGGTTGCCAGATCGAAAGGCGCTATTATCGGGAAACGATATTAATTTTTCGGGATTTTGGGACTTCAGTCGGGAAAAAAAAACATTCGAATTAAAGTAATTGTATTAAAAACAACGATATTTTACATTATTGGCACTACGTCAGCTCGCTTGCTCGACGACAGTTCGGAACTTGAAATTATTGTTTTCTAACGTGAAGCTGTTTTTCGGGACAGTTTACACTTTGTCGGGAATCGGGAACACATGCTAAAAATCGGGAGAATCCCGCCAAATCCCGACCATCTGGCAACCCTAGGTAGGGTGTGGTTAGGTTCGAAATGAATGCGCGTGCAAGTGGAATGTTTAAATCGTTTTAAAATAATAAACGAGTACGATTATGACCTTGACTGTTTCTTATTCCAATTTCGTTTACTTACTCCGAAATCAAGCAATGTTACTATCCGGTTTTCGGCCGGATATTAAGTTTCTATCCGGTATCCGACCGGACGTTAAAATAATGGCCGGATACCGGATAGCAACCGAATATCCGGTACATCTCTAATTGCAAGGTATATTTGTTACGCATTAAATAAACACTGACAGACTGATAAAATTGTATGACTTATATTGTTCAATGAAGAGCTTATTATGATAAGATTATCAGAGCCAGCGAACTATCTGTATCTTTCGAAATTCAGGAGTATGACTGTCTGTCGGCTGTCGGTAGGTATGTTTGCACATTTTTTAATCAGCGACATACATACTTATCAATAGGAAGTTAGCAATCAATCAATACCTACTCAATTACTCAGGTCAGATTAGGTATTTCGGCAAGAGATACCGTCATAGACAGTAGGGTGGAGCGAAATCCAAAATTCTTGAATATCGCAATGGAACCCCTCTAAAAGGATGTCTAATTTTTTATTGTTTAAGGGAATAATAATTAAAAAAATATTGGTATATACTTTTAGCCCTCTACTATTCGATTATATATATCAATATATGTATATTTTTAATAAATTTAATTTAGGCTTTTTTTTTTAAAAACAAGTTTTATTCATTAAATAATATGTTTTTCTTATAGATATACTCGATTTCTATACTTATTTTTGTTTATAACATATATTTTTATGACACGGTAAAACCACGTAAATAGGGATTTTATGGAAAATTCCCTTTAACCCGGATATTGTGCACAAATTGGAGTTTACAACCCATAACAGAATCGTGAAAACTATTTTGAACATGATAAAATAATAAAAAGAATACTAATATAAGTACCGTAACATCGGGGTACTTTAGCCCATGGGGGTTACTTTGTCCCAAAACGAAAAAAAGATTGAACTTCCCGTCACGCTGCACGTCAGGACCTATCGATGTATTTCGCGCTATTCATCGATAGATGACCGTATGGGGCGGTGGGTAGAAACAATTTCACGTTAACAACGCTGATTGGTCAGTCCATAATTTCGGTCACAAGTTGTTACCTATAAACTACGCGATTCTATAATGTGCAAACTTTTTCTCGAAACAAAGAAAGCAAATAAGTTTAAGTGTTTGATTGTTATTAATCGTAACAGATATGTATCTAGGATCCTTATGTGATATAAATCATAGAATTTAAGACATTATTGTGAGAAGTATATGTTATTGAAAATCAAAGTATTCTTTGGCTATCGTTTTCGGGTTTCTTTGACCCATGGGAAAACATTTCCTTCAGAGAGAACAGCGACGCAGATATAGTCTCGCTTCATCTACTGAAGCTCTCATAACGCCACGAGATCAATGTGCTAACTAAGAAGACAATTTACTATTGAGGCAGGTTATAAATCGCGATCCCAGGAACAGCAGCCACAGGCTCAGGTTTCAAAGACAGATTCTCTAGATTGTAATGGAATTAATGAAAACAAAGATAAAGAACATCTGCCACATAAGTTTAATATCTTATAAAATGATTATCAATTTTTAAGACTGATTAGTTACAGTCGACTGTTAACTAGGTGCCTACCTAGTAAAATAATTCTATAGGAAAACTAATTTTTCATATGATAATTATAGTATACGTTAACTATTTCTAATGATTATGATCGATAAGTTTAGAAGGTTTTTCTGATTGTTTTGGCAAAGTTTTTATTAAAAAAACCATGTTTAATAGATTTATTACTTTGTGTTGATTAGTTTGCTTTTTTAGTGTAATAAAAACAAATGAATCTTACTACTATGTCCTTATTTGATATACATGTGTATTGTGTAATAAATTTAAACAGCTTTCTTTGCGCTTTTATTGCAAACCGTTACGTTGTACTCAATGAAAAATCGATGGCCAAAGAAACCCGCTTGAAAGCGCAACTTTGGCTCAAACTTTGCGAAAAATTAAAAAATATTTAGAGGTTGATTTATTAAGTTTTACGTATGTGCATGAATTGATTATACCCACAATTAAATACCTATGACTATAAAAGTGTCATAATGCGATTAAAATTGAAGTGCTCAAACGAAAAGTAAAAAGTATCTTGATTTTGGGACAAAGTACCCCGATGTTACGGTATATATATGCCAAACATACGTGTGAACATGACCCAAAAAGGGCATAAGCGACGCCGAAGGGCGATATTTGACGCTTATTTCAACATATACGTAACCCTTTTTTTGCAGTCAAATGATACTTTTCGTAATCAATAAAATCGTTACTTTGATACAAGAATGTCTAAAAAAAATAACTCATGTAATTTTTTTACACTGCAGCTTTTTCCTTGTTTTGCATGAAATTGCTGTTTAATATGAAATTTTGAAATTATATTATTGCATAAATATTCAAAAATGCAGTAAAATTTTGGTAATAACTTATTACACGCTTATTATTATTATATAATTTTCGCGTATTATATAATTTCAATAAAATGTACACATATTAGTGAAATAGTATAATTTAATAATTGATCAAAATTTGCCTTTATTAATTTCTTTAGCGGCTGAGTAGAGGGCTAAAAGTAGTGTTGATTTTGAAACTTGATATAATCACTATAATCTACATGACAAACTGCAAATTTTGGTACCGGTTCCACATCGATAATCAAATTTTTATTTTTTTCCATACAACGACGCTCCACCCCTAATAGACAGGTGGCACAAATTATAATAAGTACAGTCAGCGTCATATAGTAGGTAGCATCCAAAGTATTCAAATAGTTCGGTACACAATTTAACATGTATGACGTACCGAATTATTTGAATACTTTGAATGCTATACTTACTATACGACGCTGATTGTACCTAGGCATATATGAACGGGTGATACAGATGTAGTGAATAATCCTTTTCATTTCTCATGCTCTGGTAGTTGTTGTTCTAAAAAGTGTGCAGATAATGATATGTTTCTACTCTAGAGCACTGTACATTCTAAGTATATAAGTATGTTTTTTCTTTTTCTTACGATATATAAGCAATTAAAATTTTGCTTTTAAATGCATTTTTTGTACAATTTTCATTCCCAACCATAGGTAAATACGATATTTTTACCAAAATTTTATTTTTCGATATAGGAACACCTTAAGTACTTGCCATTAAATTTTGCCCCCTAAGTTCCCAGGTCTGCCGTTCACCAATTTTTTATAGTACACTCAGCGCCGGTCAATAAAAGCCTGTTATAGGGTCCAACTAGGGAGTCTGCCAGTCGAGTGGACATAAAATCAAAAAGTTAGTATTAAATACATAAATTATTAGCAGTAATTTTTATTAATAAAATACTTTCATTCACAAACAGTTGCTAGAATCGCAACAGTATAGGGCAACTACCCCGACAGACATTGATATAAATAAACAGCAACAGGATAAAGTAACAGATAATAGATATGCTGTTATCATTATATTCATCACACTTACCCGAGTGGAACTAGGCATGATAATTAATACATTGTTAGTATTGATAGGTTCATTTATGATCAGATTTTATTAAGTACTTATCAACAATACGATTTTGTAATTATCTTTGATCCACAAAATATTGTTAACATAGAAAATACATATTACAATAATTTCATGACCTGTAATAATTTACAATAAATTTGCTATTAGGCAGGGATGACATATTTAAATGCTACTAATCTACATTTTGGTTTATTTTACACAACAATAATTAATTATTTTACCTGATACATTTGAGTTTGAATTTTTCAAGTGTTCATTACAATGGAAGTAAACTGAACTGTAAGAAAAAAAAAGTATGTATTGTCACAGATTTGCCGATACATACAGATAAGTAAAATGATGAGTCTCTCTGTCAGGGTGTTTACACTGTTTACACAAATTTGTTCCTCATACTATTTGACTTAAGGAGTGCTAAATATAAACAACAGTAAACCACTTAACATTAGGGTCTGCCATCCAAATTATGCTGCAATCAGCACCACAATCATTCTGAAAAATAAGAGAACAATATGGTTAATATTTTCTTCGGTTACTGCGATAGTTACTCACGAAATAAAACTATTGAAACCACCACCCGATGACCACGAACTCTGTAAAGGGTTCGAAACGGTTGTTGGGATGTAGTATGAAATCAATATATGCGATATAATCCGTTTCAACAGTTTTATTTCGTTTTAACAATATGGTTATTACCATATTTGACAAGGGATTCCTAACCATTTTGAGTTCATCTAGGGCTATGTTTGATGCCTACTACTACTTTGCTTCACTATTTACTGAATCAATTTAGTAGGTAAAGTGTTATATACAAGGTGACTAAAAAGACCGTTTCACACGGACTGAGGTTATGGGAAGCTAAGTAAAGTACTGAAATAAATAGATTCAGCATCATATTTGGTATGACAAATAAATTGCCATTGGTTATATTTAGCAATGCATTATTCTTCAAATGCAAAATGAGTATTCTAGTGATATATTCTTATTTAGATTATAAGCCTCTTTAAATAGTACAGTATAAGTATAATTTGATAGTGTCTGTTCGGAAAGACACAATTTTTTTTTGTTCTTATTGGGCCCCATACATTCCATGACTCTTCTCTTTCCGCACAGACTCTATTTGAATGCTTCCATAGTATGTAAGAAATGAAGAGAGAGCAACAGTACATTGTGGCTGCCATCCAACTCATAATTGTTCAATGTGCAGTTAATTGGGCTATTAATCACACATGCCAAACTTACCCGTATAAATATAAAAAGAATGACAAGAGGTAGAACGCCAATTTGATCCAGCCTTCTCTTTGACAAACTGTCAGAACATCTGCATTCATTATGCTTGTGGGGTCATACAGGCCAGGCCCTGACATAACTGGCCGCGTGCGGTATCTGCATTGTAAAATAACAAACACATTACTCATGCCATCGAAGGTAAATCTTTAATTAGCATTCTCGTCACATAAACATAACCTCTACTAACCTGTGTATGTGATACAGAATCAAAGGTACGTTTATCAACAGCGAAAACCATTCTCCCGATAACAGGAATAACACGTTTATAAACAGGTGGAGCAGATATTCCGGCAGGACTAGCTGGAAACAGATAAAATAGGTTACAACAAAGTCATCGCCCAGGTTTTCTCATAAGAATGAAATACGTACCGGGTTGAGGCTGTTACATTGATCTATTGGATTTTTATAATCAGTTTTAAGTTCATCAAAAGCTATCACATGGAAAATCGAGAAAAATATAAGGAATGCGTCTATTATAAGGGCTATAATATAGGAAAAGGCAGGAAAGCTAAACGCCATTTTGACAAAACTAAATGACAAAAAAGAAATGTCAATTTGTCATGCGCATGCTATGCCCACAGACAATGCTAGAAAAATAAATATTGCTCAGAAGTCATTCAGAAGTCATATTATAGATTTTATTCTAATTATTATGTATCATTTTACAAAAAAAAAACTACAACTAGAATTTTTTATTAGAACCCTGGCTGCACATGTATGGAATTTTCCATGAATTTTCCGTACGGTATGACAGGTGGGAACGGGACGTCGCTTTACAAATGCATAGTGGCTTCCTGTTCCCACCTGCGGCGTTTAATCTCAGCGACAAGGCAGTATGGCCTTTGGTCTTAGCCTGTCCAGTAGGACGAATAAAAAAAAAGTATCATTTTGCTAAAATGATCAGGCGAAAAAATGCTTTAACTCTAACATGATATGGTCGAATTTTCTTAAAACAATATATCTGTCAGTTTCTTATCATCAGTCGTGGCTGTCTTGCATAGCTCCAGCTCATTGGATTATTATTCGAATAAATTGAATAGTAACCGTGAATCGGAAAACAATGTTGCTTTTTTGATATTGGCACTTTACTTCTAATTTAGCTACGTTACAATACTAAGCTGTTATTCTTCGTGAACATTTTGCTGAATTTATGGATTAATTTTATAGTGAATGATGATTGTGTGATATTATATTGAAAATGAGGATTCTTGGTTTATTAGTGTTAACTGCTGTTGGATTCGTATTGTCTATCGAACATGATTACAAGGGATTCGATGATAGTATATTGTTTGGTATTAACTGGCCCGGTGCTGAAGAAGCCTTAGAAAATCTAGTCGATGGGGAAACAAAACCACAGGTGTTTATAAAACTCATAAAAATTCTACTAGTATCGACACCTAGTAAATAACTAATAATAGAACCTAACATCATACATCATAATAAGAACCTAACAAATATTAGTGTTTTTAACTGCATAATTAGTAATAATTTATCTTAATTTACACATTTAATGTTACAGAACAAAGAAATACACTTAGTAACAACTTCAAACAAAGAGAAATATGAGTGTCATTTGCCAGAGCTACGAACCAAAGAGACCACAAGGATAGAAGAGTATGACGGACCTTCTCCAATTGAGTTGCTGAAGCCACTGTTTGCACAGAAGATATGCTCATATCGTCTGGAAAGCTATTGGAGCTATGAGGTTTGCCATGGGCGTTATATAAAGCAGTATCATGAGGAAAGAGAGGGTAAGTCTAAAGAAAAAAAACTCAAAATTAAGTTTTTTCATTGCTATGCTATATTTCCTTGCTACTAGGGGTAAAAAATGATGTTTTTTTTATCTTATGAAAGATTTTTAGTAGGTAATTGTATTTCAACACTATTTAGATATAGCATTTTTGTGAAAAATTCAATCCATATTGCGGGCTTACTTCCGTCTCCATACAAAAAATTCTACCAGATCCCATGGCTTGGCAATCAACAAATCCCCGATCACTGATAGTTACTACAATTTATACATTGTAATTGTATTAAACACATTCATTCCATTTCCTGAATTCCAGGCAAAGTTGTGAAGTCTCAAGAGTACTTTCTGGGCCACTGGAGTATGGACAAACAAACCAAGCTGGAGGAGCAGGCTAAAGTGCCACAGGAATCCATGGCACCTCCTCGGACCACTAAGGTTGAAGGCATGGTGCTGCCCTATGTGGAGATGGTTATGGATGAGGGTGAGCCAGCAAAATATGTAATAATATATAGGTATATGTCTATTATTGGGGTGTCATTCTTATGTCTGAAGATGAATTGGATCCCTTTCTATTCTAATGCTTTTAAGATGATTAGTACTACTAGTATCCTAAATAGCTCTTCCATTGCTGCATATACATATACGCCATAATTCATAAGTATGCTGTATAAAGTATGCATGAATCCATTCATACAGAAACAATGCTTAAACCGCTGTAGAATTTGAGATGTCCTGCTACATGAAATTTGAATTGATATCTTTAATTTCAAACTGTGCCAGATTATAAAGGACTGCTTATCTATCAGGCACGCTCTGCGATCTCAGCAATAAACCGCGCGTGACCCGCGTCCAGTACGTTTGCTACGCGCACGGCAAGCACGAGGTGTACTCCTTCAAGGAGACGTCCACCTGCGAGTATGAAATCATCATACTGTCGCCTTTGCTCTGCGAACATCCTCAGTTTAAATCCAAGGAAGTTGGCGAGAACATAATTAATTGCATTCCCGTTGGAGACTCGCCAAAGAAACCTAGAAGTTTACTGAAAGCGGAGGTGGATAGTTTGAGGTTCCATCATCAGACTATTAGATTGAGCAATGTAAGTATGATATGTACCTATCCTATATGTTAATTTTTTTAATGTTTTTGCTATTGTTTTATTGCTTTTGCTCATATTGTTTTTCTGTACTTTCTGTAGATTATTGTTATTAATGAGTGAAGGTTTGAACTTTTTGCGTTTGTTAGTATTTTTAGTAGACTTTGAAATAACTAATAATAGTTTATTCATTAAAATTATTTAATTACTTTAAGTAGTACCAAACTTTAAGTAGGTACCTAGTTGTTTTGAAGTCTTTTATTAATTCTGTACTCCCTTGCTTTAATATTAAAACCTTTCCTATTGTTTTTTTTCATTACCACTTTTGAAGGAGACCTGCTGATGTTTTATTTAGTAGTGTAGTTATTTAGTTATAGATGCTTGTATGTAACTTTTTGTTGGCATGTTAAGGACGGTGACGCTAAGGACATACTAGCGGTGTTGAAAGTTGAGAAAATTGAAAAGGTAATTCGGTTTTTTTATTCGTAGATACTGAAGCACCACATATTATTATTAAATAAGGTACTTATATTTAAAAAATATATAAAAATTTTACATACTTTCCCATTCCACAACCGTATTCTACACACCTATTTCGAAGAGTTGAATGTAACAGAGATATCAAGAGTAAGAAAATATCGTTGCCTTACAATTAGTTTGACAACAGAATTAGGTGGCGATGTATGGCACCGTATTTATGTTTTGTGGCACCAAAGAGAATTTGGAATAGAGGAATATTGTCAAAGTAAATTATGTGGCCAGTACATTTACTGCCATCTTTTGACACAAATGATTAACACTTTTAGAACGCCATTTGACTTTGATCCTTATTTTTCCACTGATATGTGTTAAATTTGTTACATGTCAAAAAGTATCGCCATCTACTCGAGAGTAGGCCAAAGGTATGGCGCTATTGCTCGAAAAGATGGGACCATACCTTTGGCCTATCGTCTTTGGCGTATCAGATCAGCTCGACGGTACCATAATATGACATTGTCAACCAACTTATGCAAACGTGTCTGAAGTTTCAGCTCTATCGAATAATTAGAAGTGGTTCTCATTTAGTTTGCAAGATTTGTCTCGAACAAACATATTTGCAAACGTTGCCAGCTAAATAAAATCTTGGAAAAATGTTTTTTGTTTATCAGGACGGTGAAACGCACTTGAAGTTCGAATTGCACCCTCTAGGCGAGGGCGATGACCTCGCGCAGGAGAGCGCCAAGGCCACGCAGGTCGCTGAGAAACCCCTGCCCATGATATCCGACGACTCGCCCGTCAGAGCCTTCCTCAACGGAGAGAACTGTCTTAATGGGGTAATCTTACAAAATATCTCCTAAAAACGCAAAGCGTGATGAGTGAAGCTTGAGCTCGTGTTCATTTAATGGTCCCTTTAATGTACTTTCAACATTACACAGCTACTTATTATACTTATTACACAGTTTAAAAACACGGCAAGAACTGAAAAAATACGAAATTTTTGCAGTTTTTCGCATACTAAAAAGGGATCATAAAATAGTTTCACATTCCTTGAAGGAATCCAAATAACATACCAAACAGCTTTACATCGCGCTATGCGTTTGTATTGTAAAACGAAATTGACTGCTCTATAGTATAAGTCACAAAAATATACTCGTACCTATTTAAGAAGTGGACTCTTATCGATCGAGCAGTTTCCATGTATGTCTGACTACATACATTCCTTCCTTGACAGCGTGATACGACACCACGTTGATTTTTCCTTTACTTGATCCATGTACGCTCTTCTTGATATCCCTTAAAAAATCCTGTTTTCTTAAATTTTCCCTTTTTTTTTTCTTTTAAAGTTTAAATAAGTTTTTGGCAAAAGTTTCATTTTTGGCAAGTATAAGCTTTTATCGCTGACTGTACTTTTCTTACAACAGACAACTAATACTCATCGAGGCAATTCTAAAAACCCCTAACACAATTAGGTTGCGTTGTTTCATCACAGAGTTCCTATGGCCACCTCCTGTCTCCATCATCACATCAGCTCGATGGTACCATAATATTGCATTGTCATCCGATTTATACATGTATGCAAAATTTCAGCTCAATCGGAAACCGGGAAGTGGATCAAATTTAACTTGCAAGATTTGATTACAGACAGACAGACAACGGACAGGTGAAGCTAAATAAAAGCTTGTAAAATACTAAAGGTTGAAAAATACCTTACGTTTGTTCAGTATTATCCTAGTATCAGACGTGTGATACTAGCTCCATACTGTTCTGGGTTCTGGGCCCTCTACAGGTTAAAAATTGTATGACAAAATCCCGCAGGGCACCGGATGGTGGAAGTACGAGTTCTGCTACGGGCGTCACGTGGTGCAGTACCATGTGAACCGCAACGGCGAGAAGACCACGCTGATGCTGGGCCGGTTCGACGAGCAGGCGCATCTCGAGTGGATCAAGGAGAACAAGGCCAAGGCGCCCAAGCCTATAGGTAGGTTTAGTGCGGGTTGCATAATCTTCGCAGTACTGTGAATTTCCCACAAATATATTTTAGCGTTTTGACGATGACATACGGTTTGGTGCAACTGGCTCCTTAGTGTTGATAGGATGTGGTAGCGTGGTAGTAGTTGTAGACCTAGGTACAATCGCTATCAGTTATAATATAATAACATCTGAACTAAGCGGATGTTATCAAGACGTTAAAGTGCATGTTTAGTGCGCCTATTTACTGAACGCCTTGTCTTGTAGTTCGTCACGTGCAAACTAGCCATGGTAGCATCTTGTATCCAGGATACCAGAATAGTAAAATACTCTTTATTGGCACACCTCTGTAAAAATATACCGCTCAAAGAGCGATCTCTTCCAGACAACTTTTAGGTAGCGAAAACAAATCATTTTAATATTTTTAATTAAATAGTAATTTTGGCGCTAATGCTTGTAATGAATGTATGAATTTGTTATATAAAATATTGACCATGCCCCACTAAGGAACATTTTGTAGGCAAAGAAAACCGTAAAATTAGGTTAAGTATCTATTTTAATTACAGGTCAGCGCACTTCTATAACCCACTTCTATTCCGGCGGGGACATCTGCGATAAAACCGGAAAGCCTCGTCAGACCGAAGTAAAGCTAAAGTGCCTGGAGAACTCCTCGAGCTCTGCTCAAGTCTCCTTATATCTCCTAGAACCAAGAACCTGCCACTATATCCTCGGAGTGGAGTCCTCACTTATATGTGACATATTGCCGTATGCCGACGACAACGGAGTGATCAAGTCCAACCCGTTGTCAGTGAAGAGAGAAGAAGTAACTGAACCAAAGGAAGAAGGAGAAGTAAAACCGGAGGAGGTGCCGAAACTAGGAAATGATTAGAATAAAGTACCTATACTCAGGACTAATTTGAAGATTTTTATTGAAGTTCACTTTACATGCCAGTAAGTGTTTGTTTTATCCTAGTTAACCCTTTGAACGCTTTACGTTATAAACAAAAACGTCACTGACACGCCAAGGTCCCGGGCGTAAGCGAGCTAATGTAAACCTTACTTGAAAGTGTGAACTTTACTTTGACTGCGTACGTCATAACATCTATAGTTGTCCATAACGCGGTGAAGACGACAAGTAACGACGACATGAGGTGTTCTTAGCGTTCAAAAGGTTAAGAAATATTATCGTCGAGATGGAGAATATAACATCTATCTTTTGCTAAAGAAAGAACACTAAGCACGAATAATGTCGTACATTGACCCGCCTGTTCCTATCTGTATCGCAATTATATTACTGACCCGCCCGCTGTTCCACCCATGATGCCGACGCCACTCCCCAATTTTAAATTTTCCAATGCCACTGATTGGAAAATTTAAAATTGGGGAGTGGCGTCGGCATCATGGGTGGATCAGCTATATAATTACGCGCGTGCCAAAAGAGATAGGAACAGGTTGAGTAATGTACGAAATTCTTCCTGCTTAGTGTCCTTGCTTTATCTAGCGATGTTAGAAAGTAGGTAGTAGATATGAGTCCTATATCTTGATCCTACTCATCTGAGCGCTTTCACGGTGGCGCTCTAAATTAGATCAAAGCTCGCTGTATTTGACAATGTTTATGGTTACAATCTTTAACCTTTTCGACGCCGTGTCAAACACAAAAGCTGTCACGCGGACGTCACGTCACCGAAGTGTCTAAACTGAAATTGAACTTTATGCATATGCACATAGGTGTATGTTGCTCTATGGTCTGTGACCGATTAATCAGTCTTTGGCGTTGAACCTGCGGTACGGATATATCGGTCATTGGTGTCCAAAAGGTAAAAAAAAAGGAAAAGTTACTTCCTCAAGCAAGACTCGAACTCGCGACTCCGTGATAGGGAAAAAATCCTGCTGCTGTAATTCAGCTGGCGTATGATGAACACATTGAACACTCATTCATTATTACGTCGTCAGGTTGTTCGTTGACCATCATACATATCCGTGCTTTCCACCACTGTTGGTAGGTTTGGTGGGTAGGTGGTTCAATCGTGTTCAACTGTCGCGGCAGGCAACATGGGTCTGTCAGCGTCATTTTAAATAGTTTTTTTTCTCTCCAGACTACCTGAGTCTGTTCGTTTGTGTTTGCGAGAGCGAGATTCTGTTCATTCGTCGCATTAAAAAACTTATAGGGACAAGATCAGTAACAAAACATTTTGTTTTTTAAACTTGACATTTATTTACATTCATATCAACAAAACAGGTGTTGTATAAAACAGTTCTTTTATATTATTTTTTTACCATTGTATACTAAATAAGGTGCCTCGAAATTGTGTAAAAATAAATTTACGTCCGTATTTTAGGATATGCTGACATGGTACAATATGGACTTAATTATTCTGTCCTATTTATGGGTCAATTTAGAAATGTTATTTCTTAGACTCGTTACAAAGATTAACTAAATTGAATGGGTACTTCATAAATTGCGGTATACAATAAAGCTGACAAGTAACAAAATACCTGAAGTTAGCAGTTACTTTGTATTGCGTAGTCGTTTGGATTTGGCCAGTTCTTATAATTAATGAGCTCTATCAATAATCCAGGATAAGGAAAATAAATTTTAACTCCTAGCATCGGCAGGTTAAGCTACTTGTGTGGTTGGCAACTACTTACACTTCATCAGTTTTGCATAACGGTAAATTAGTTACATAGAACTATAAGACTAATTTTTAAACTGACAATAGTAAACCTTGTTTCTGCAATATGGTTTATGAATTATTAGTTATCAGTGTGGACGACGGGGTGGCATGTTTAATAAATCTCACTAAAATCATGAGTGCTTGTAGAATGGAATTCTAAACAAATAATAGAGGGGCATTTCTATTTAAAGTTGTACCAATTTTTTTTTGTTTTAGAATTGGGATTTTTTATATTATTTCTACTCAGAATCACGAGCGTTTTTCATTTTTACTGAGAAAAAACCTGTCCCAAAAATTTTGGGTCATTTGGTTATGGTTTTTAATACAACCTTCTATGACCGTAACAAAATGGACAGCATAAGGATTCATTTAAGCGGGCCACAGACCATCAGTTTTAACTGCACAGTTTTAACTGTTCAGTCAAACTATTCAGTTAAAACGTACGTGTGTAGGCAAATCTTTGAACTGTGCAGTTGAACTGACGATCTAATCGAAATTTCATTAGATAAAACTGTACAGTTGAAACTGTTCAGTTAAAACTGATGGTCTGTGGCAAAAAACTGTTTTGTTGTCAGTTTCGACGAATCTTCATTGCAGTGAGCACGTTTTCTATTGCGAAGAATTTATCGATTTATATCATTCTGAACCTTTCCTTGTGGAAAGTAAGGTAAAGTACCACGATCGTGACAAAAAAGTGGCAGTCTACAGGAGGTTATTGGTTAAACTTCGAGAGGTTGAACCTACTAGTGACAAAGCAGCGGTTGTTTAAAAAGTCAATAATTTACGTTGTGCTTATAATAAAGAACACAAAAAGGGTTAAATAATTCTTATCTCCTTTAGTAAATTATTATGCGTAAGTATATTGTTTTCTCTGTAACTAATGTGTACACCACATTATTTTCCTGCTTTGTCTTCTTTTTTCTAAAATACACAATAATCCAATAACTGCCAAAGCGTCATCCATGATTCCGTTAAACGTCTTACTTCAAGCGAAAAGGATAACTAACTAAAAAAACTAAAGTGTGTAGTCACAAGGGATGTCAGTTTTAACTGAACAGTTTGACTGAACAGTTAAAACTGTGCAGTTAAAACTGATGGTCTGTGGCCCGCTTTAGACGGTGCGAGATTCATTACATTGCGGTTTTTGATCGGTCGGACGTCACCAGCAGTCCGCAATGTAACTAAAATCGCATGAGAGTTCGCGCGCCGTCTAAATCGGCCCTAAATTTGTATGAAGTTTCGGGGACACTTTTTTTCTTGTATTAGGATCGAAAGGGCTGTGGAAATAATATAAAAATTTCGAAATCTAAAATGCAAGTACAACTTTAAATAGAAATGCCCAGAGCCGTGTTGGCTGCTGAGAGTCCGCTGCAAACTTGCAAAGTAACGCGGTATCAGACATTGTCTCGTTCTGTTGCTTTGATATTTCTTGCATATGGAACATATTTAGCCATTTCATTATCATGTTCTCTCTCATTTCTTTAGCATATTCCTTAATCGAGGAAGCGAAATATAATCTGTCACGGCAACACACACAAAATGCTATCTTGTACCTTTTTAAAATAGTATATTATTATTTATCAACGCAATTTCCATATCTAAATAAAAAAAAATAGTCCCCATGGCTGATCTTTTTACATAAAACGAATTTTATATAAGGACTATGAACTAAGAACATGTTATCTTGGAGGGAAATTGTAATGACGTCTATTATTTCGCTTCGTGCAACTACCTCTCTCAAATTTTCCCACATGCCTTGGTAAACTTCAATGTCGGACGAACACAATATTTTTTTAAATGTCAAATACGGATTTATACAACTTTATAATGACTACAAAATAAATTTTGGCTGTCAGTGTTTTGGCAGGAAACTCGGATGTAACAGCATTAATCTACGAGAACTGAAATCTTTATTTCACATGCAAACTTGCAAAGTCCAAAAGGCATTTTTCATGCACAACAACAATGAGGTCTCCCTTATACATACCTAAGAAATATTAAGTAGGTAAAAAACCCTCCACACTAGCATTTTTGACAAGTATTTTTAAAATCATACCTATAAGTTAACAGACTGATCTCGTGGTCGTGTCCCATTTTTTAATTAACCTACCAAAACGTTAAAATAAAATTTAAAGAAATACATTCCCCTTCTAATAATAATTTATCTTACAACAAGAAAAAAGAACGACGAAAAGCTATAATCATATAGGTTCTACGGAACCCTAAATAAAGGAATCACTAGACAATGACTGAATCACTAACTGCAACACCTACAACGGAACTTATTCAGTCTAAATATTGTCTTTTTTCAGACATCAAAACATGACTAAATTAGAGTAAATAACTTATAAACCATCTTATAATCCTCTCTTTAATATATAATACTCAACTAAATTTAATTAAGCTATTACAATGATGATCTACATCAGTTCTTTAAACGACAAAAATAAACACGTAGAATATTAACTATAAGTCTATAACTTAAAGTGACAGGTTAGGTACTTTACATTTTTTAATTGGTCGTTTGTGGGTAGTTGGAACATAACGGGCCGGCACAACTCGAATTTCTAAAACATCATTTACACAAGTAAATAAAATACGATCGATAGGTACCTCTAGGTCTAGTCAACGCCTGATTATGATTCTGACAAGTTAAAATACCTACTCTCATGAGTTAGTATCCGCTTGTAGGCTTTAACATACATATTGGAGTTATTATAATTAAAGAAAAAGCATCTAAAATTACAAAAAGTGTAAGAAGTAAAGTTTAATTATATTATTATAATAACGTACAATATAAAGAGCAAACTGTGCCAGTGATATAAGAAGTGAAATGTATTGGCAAACAGTTTTAAGTACCTGAACCCATGTTATGAGCAATTAACATAATAATGTCGCCGAGCCATATTCTTCAGAATGTTTTAGTGCTCATAAAGGGCGATGTTCGAATACCAAACTTACGTACGAAAATATTCTAAATATTAAATACTTAAACCTAATAAAATTTTGACTAAAGGTCCAGTGTTCGATGTGTTAAATAAAAGACTCATGGGATCATGGTAAAACGAATCCCCGTAATGGGTTGTCAGTAGTACGCCGAATATAGTCTAGACGGTCGACCAGTAAACGGTTCAATTGAATATACTTTACAGATATATAATTATGTATAAGTTACACACAAACAAGTACGACAAGAAGGAAATATTTACTATTTGCACCTAGGTACTAGATATCTCAAATATCCATACGCTACACCGAAAATAACCTTTTTCTTTTGAGAGCCATTTCACTCGTGGTCTAAAGTCAGTATTATAATTTATGTTTAAGGTACAGTCAACTGTAAAAATATGGGTGCACAAATCATCTCAAAAATATGGCCCATAGCTCAGCGAATTAAGAACTATAGGACATATTTTTGAATAAGTTGGCTAAGTACACCCATATTTTTACAGTTGACTGTACTCAAATTAGACAGATATTAAGAGTATCATGGAGAAAAATACAATGTATATATACATTTCGTGATTTGAATAAAACATTTGAGATATCTACTACGTAATATGAATAATTCACATATTTCGGGTCAATAGAGCGATAGAAACGTTCACGGTAGGCAGTCTTACAAACAAAATTACAAGTTTAAGTACACTATTGACAACAAGTCAGGTAAAATAAATACACTGATCACTTTGAGATCGATTCGTTACTCTAATATTATTTGAACAAAAACTGCAATGGCCACGTGGATTACTTTAACACAACAAATTATATCGGTAACACAGAAAATTAATATAACGAAGAAATATCTACTTAAGTATCTAAATATAAAGTTGTTCTATAATATGACGAACAAAACAATGAAAATAGGTAGCAATACTCATTTGGTAGTTCCGGCGTTTGTTCACCGGTAATAAGCTTTGGATGGCAAAATATATAGGTATTTTTAACACGTACGTAATTTGAGTTATTCCATGAGCGTATGAATCGACACTGTTAGCTCGGTTGGTACCATTTCTTTGGTGCATAAAGTATCGCTTGCTAAACGCGTTGAACTTACGCTTAAAGTGACTAAAACTTATAAGTTAAAAAATATGAATAAGTAATAAACAATTTGGGGAATACTTTGGAAACGATAAATCCTTTGACACAAACCTTAACCTTATACTTATTAGTTAACAACTGTGCACATGGACTCGCGTTTTCGTACGAACCTTATCTATCTGTCAGTTCAAAGTGCACCGGTTTACATCACAACAAACGTTCAAATACTTACAACCTTTGCATAGTTTCTAGTTTTTTTTTGAAAAATCAATCACTAGGAACAAGTTGTCTATGTCTAGTACGGTCTCGAGAGTTCCTTGGAACGTTTCAATTGAACTTTGAGTCTTTTTGTACCTATTTGGAAGCCATTCATGGCTTGTATCGCGGCCTGTGCGGAGGCGGCGTTGTCATAGGACACGAAGCCGAAGCACTTGGAGAGGTTGGTCTGTTTGTCTATGAACACTTTGGCCGAAATCACGTGCCCGAAGGGTAAAAAGGTCGAAGCGAGATCCGTATCGGTGAACTCCTGCGGCAGGTGGTATATGAACAGGTTACCGCCTTCTGGACCTGCAAAAAATGCAATACTAATTATTGATACATTCTGCTCTGACCCTAATCATAGAGGTAAAATTAAGCGTACCTACATTTTAATATTTTACTAGATAATATTAATATTTTACACAAAACCTTAATTAAATTATAAGTACACCTAAACCTTCCTCAAGAGTCACTCTATTACTTAATATGTAAAAAACCGCATTTAAAGCCGTTCAGTATTAGAGTTTATTGCGAACATACGGACATAAAGAGTTACAGCCGCGGCGGGGGACTTTGTTTTATAAGGTGTAGTAATATGCATTGCCTGATAATGTGTGCATTTGTATAAGTAGGTAGGTAATGAACTTACTAAATGAAAATTAACTTTGGTTATGCATTAGGATACCACTAAAAACATTGAAAGGGAACGTAGAAACACTGAGAAAAAAATAGCCATAGGTACATATGTATCTGACTGCTCACGTGACGGAATGTGAGTAGGTATCGTATCGTACCTTCGACCTGCTTGCCCGCAGCGGCCGCGGCGGCCGAGCCGAGCACGGAACCGAGCGGCGCGGCCGCGAATGCGCTGCCAAACTGCGCCGCGTACGCAGAGCTCAGTGGCTCCGCTGTAGACCCTGTGGACATTAGACTCTTTATTAATACACGTTGTTCACAATATAATGTAAAATTGATGATATATTAACTTCGGACTAATTTAAGTAAGATCTAAATATGACGTCAATTTAAGAAAAGGTAAAGGGAATCATATTAGTACCAAGCCCCTCAAACGCGATTCTTTCGGAGTTTTTTAATATCCTATCTTATGTAGATACCCCACTACCCCTACCCTTCCCCTTCCCCCTTTGCCCTTCTCTTGACCAGTGCTTATCAGGAGCCCATATTACTTCGATGTCTGTCGCAGGCGTTTTTCTTAGAAACCGTTTGTCATAGAAAGTTCAAGATTAGAATAGGTGACGAACAGGCTCATATTACAATCTCTTTCACTCTTGCTATGAGCATGCACGTAGGTATTAACCCCGGTCATCCGTGTAGGTAGTTACTGTAGTGTGCGGATACCTAGTAATAAATCATTACTAAAGAATTGGGGTTCAAATTACAATTAACCAATATATCATCATGTACGTAAATCCGTGGCAACAAATGTATAACGCAAGACAAATAACACGACTCTAAGGTTATTAGTAACAACAACAACACACAAAACACCGCTTTATACGTAACGCTGGCGGCAAAAGGATAATTTCATGCATTAATTACTTCTGTAGATCAAAGATCTTCTGCCTACTCCACATTTATAAAGCAAGACTAATAACGTTTTATCAGTATCACACCTCTACCTAAGTCAAAGTTATTAAGTTTTATACAATTCTCAGTTACCTATATCTTAATGAACTCTATTATGTGGACATAAAAACTGACTTACACATTACGGAAAATATTTACAGGTATGTACGTATGCTCTTGGTTATGCTACTAGATAAGGAAATAATGTAAGCGAAGTTTTTAGCTTAATATGCTTTTTTAACTTTTAAGTACCACGGTACCTTTGATACAGTAACTCAATACTTATGTAGGTTTAAAAACTGCTCGTCCTTTCTCCTTTCCGAATGAAACAACAACCCTCTTGTAATATATTAGTAAGCTGATTAGTTAATAAATAGGTAGGTAGGTACAGCTAGCATAAAAAAGACGCTATGTGATGCTGATTGTACACTGAACCTACCTAAATACTAAATAGGTATTTAGCCTAATTCATTTGTTGAACGTGTAATCATATTGTTTTAATTTTTTCGTAAGAAATTGTTGCGACACATGCGACGTCACAGCTACACAAATATTTCTTGTATTTTTGTTATGAGAAGGCATGTCGCAAAGCAATAATTGAGTCTCTAAAACAGTGACATAAGTACACGTAGTAAGTACTTGGCATTTCATTATAAATGTAAATGTTGACTCGCTTGACACCATCCCACGACGGCACTGCGCTTAACCCAACATTGTACAAAAAATTAGTTAGCACTCTCATGCAAAACAATGAATGGTTAATCGACAAGAAACACGTTTCAACAACGCAATACTCATATTATTCAAAAATAACAATCTAAACACTAAAGCAACACTCTAGAAATAAAGATTTCAGGCATAAGCAAAATTATAAAACAGGCCAAGAGATTCTTCTTGTAAGAATAGATATGTAGTGTGTAGCCGTCTTTTTTGCGGTTTGCGAGAAATTCCAAGTAGACAACAGCATGTTATTATTAATTTATTATTGTTGGACACAGTACAATGAAATCAAGGCTACTGAGAGACAATCTGTCCAGTAAAGCAACGAAATCGCCAGAATGGCAAATGGCTGCCGAATCGTTACTACTCATAAAAGTTTAACTAAGTCCTGTATGCATCGCATGTACAGTCAAGAGTAAAAATATGGGTGCACACATCATACTCAAAAATATATCCCATAGCTCTTATGTCAGGGAATTAAGAACTATTATAGGACATATTTTTCAGTAAGTTATATGCACCCATATTTTTACACTTGACTGTACCTAATGGAAATGCAAATACATAGAGTTACTGTTAGTGCAACTTTCAAATTAGTAGCACCAAATAACGCAACATACGAACTAAAAATTTGCGCTGGTAACATGATCATAGGTAATCATTTCTGAAACATGTTTTATAAGTACCTAATAAGTAATTAGGAAAGTACGTATTCGATTATTAAGAGGAAATTGCACTAGCGCTTCTCCATACGAATATAACCCACATTTTCCTGTCTGAATATTAACATTATATACATTATTTTTACACAATTTTATGTTAATTAAACACGGACCCTTTGTTAGATTTTTTTTTCGTTTCATTAGGAGGAAAATGCGGACGTTTGTATAAAGAAGCCATCGTTCACTTTCCTCTTAATCAATTTCTATTAAATAATAAGGGTACTAATACCGTGTTACTCAGTTTCTACCAACGTTACAAAGTTACGTTCTTTTGCGATTTATACGTTGTCGAGATAAACAAGAAACAATCTCGTTTTTAAAATAAGTTTTTTTTTTCAAGTAGTGTAGCGTCAGGTCAGTATAGGTACAGTCAGCGTCAAAAATTATACTTAAAACTTTTCGCCTTATTATTACAAAGGAGTAAGGTGCAAAACTGCAAAATTTTAAACATGTCTTTAACGTCGACTGTACATTGAAGCAATGTCGTTTGATAGCGACCGTATTACGAGTGATTATAAAAACTACCTCTAATATAAAAATAAACATTTTTAAACAGAACCAGCTACCTCATTCCCTATGTACTTGTACGATGTAAATCAAACACTTGTCACACCAAACCTCATCAAACGAAACAAAGGTTAAAAAAACAGAATTGGCTATCGCCTGTTTTAAAGGTTTTAAAGCGTTTTTTTGAAGTGTTAAAACAGCCTGTTAAGCTAGACATATTTTGTATAGATATAAGTAGATTCTGCTGGTAAAAATACTGGTGGCTGAAATATCTTTGCAACTTTTGTAGTCATTTGGTATATGCTTAACGAAGGAGGAATAGCAGAATAGGCATAGATATTGATTTACTTTGTGCATGACTGCTATGCTATGATGATATACTTTTAGTATATAAATATCATCATCAAATATAATACATATCTATATAGGTACAGGTTGAAATTGTTATATCTGACCATACTGTCAGGGGTGGATATATTATTTAGGTAATACTGAGCAACTTTTACTATGGGGCCAACTGCGAAATCCATCAAATCATTTGATTTGATGGATTTCGATGGACATTTGTCCATGAGTATATCGAGTAAGTTTACCACAATAGGTATTTAGTCATATCTCGAACGTAACGGAATTCAATAAAAACACCGTGTATATCGGAACACATTCATATCTGTATAGTAACAAAGGTGTGTTACGATATATATTATTTGCCCACTTTCGCTATCACTATTTACATATATGATGCTGACTGAACCCTACGGTTTTAAACTGATGTATGTAAGTACCTACTAAAGACTTAGGACTCAGTATCTAATGCTACAAAAGTTGCAAGAATTGGATTCTTTCAATTTATAACCATTGAAATTTTTCGTCTATGATATTAGTGGGTAGTAGGACGATGAAACTTTCCTACATATCAGAAGTCACAGTCACTTCCGACACAGATTTCTACCTCTACACAAACATACGATTGATCCTGGTAACACAGCTGTACATTGATATTAAACCAAGCCATCCTCGGATCGGCGATTTAAATGAGACCTAATAAAAAATTTAACAGTAAATGTGCGCGTAAGGGATTTTTCCCGGCAATTTGCTCAAATGTAAAGGATTAAGTTAAAGCAGCCACTGTTCGTACTTGTAATTGCTTTCTGCTCAATTTTACCTTAAAATCCGTAGGAGTCAGATTAAATTCGTTCTTATAATGCTCCCTGCCCATCTAACTTTGAAATCAACCAAGAGAAGCAATTTATTTAATGTTAATTCAACATAAATGGAGGTCTCGATTCGAAGCGTGGCTATTTATTCTATTTATTCTAAGAGAGTTTATTAAACATATATATTTTTATAAAAATAACTTATTCGTCTCATTTAAAACGCCGAACCAAGAAATCAAAAACAGAGAGGCATTCCATATAAACAAGGCACACTTTCGAATTCATAAAAATTCGTTTTTACCTGTTATGTTAGTCTTCCCGAGAAGACCTGAAGTGTGAAAAATGTTCATCGTTAGTAACGTTTTTAATTTTTTCTCAATTTATAAAGTCCAACCTGAAATAGGAAAGTTTGCAGGACAAAAAGTACGCTTTTATGGTTTTTTTATGGTTGCCAACTTATGTAGGCTACGTCCCAATTAGGGATCTCACAGGGTTGGCAATTAGTGTGGAATTTATTACAGCTTAATAGCGCTGGTGGACGAGTTTCGGTGAATGGATGGTGAGGGTCCGCGTGAGGGTTGGCAGCCCTATTTATTACCCGGTTTCTACGTATCCTCGCTTTACCAATCCGATCCAATATACCTTTATTACCAACCATAAAGAGTTGAAACAGGATCAAAAGTAAGGACGTGTCTTGCTAACGATCATCAAAATCAGAAACCGTACCGCAATGCCTTTTTTGAAGTCCCTGACTTCTATGAAATATATTATATTTGTAAATCAATTTTCCTGATCGGGATTTGCTAAAGGTAATTTTAGACACTGACAAATTGAGAGTCAACTATACCTAAATTTTTAAAATACATATAAGTGATATGTGGTTTGACAGAAGACAAACTCAACTACAGCTTACTCAAATTAGACAGTCAGGAAAATACGTAAATACAAATTCTTTTATTATACTGCTTTGCCACTCAGCATCGGCAATCAAACCTGCCGATCGGCGAGGACCCTACGTCTGTACTTCTCATTCCTCAGTATGACATAACGTGTCTACGTATTTTACTAATGCGAGTCTACAGGCTGTTGTAAGTATAAAATAGAGTAACGGATCATGACGGTAATTAAATAAGGTAAAATAGCGGACTCACATAATTGTGGCGCCGCCGGCTGAGGCGCGGCAGCGGGGGCTATGGGCGCCGCCTGCGTCACCACGGGCTGCGTCATAGCTGCCAGAGCCGCCAGGTTCTGCACCGACACCGGCGCGAGCAGCCCGCCCAGCTGGTCGGCGGCCCCGCCACCCATGGACGTCACTCCGCCCACCCCGCTCACTGTCCCGCCGCTCAAGCCTGCGCCATTGAAAGCGATATCCTGATAGTTAACACCTAAACGGAGAAATAAGAACAAATTAAAAGGGATAGGGTTAAAATAAAACTTGGGAGCGGGAAAGGTGTAGAGTCAACGTAAATTAATAAACAAGAAAAACTTAGTTTACCTCTCTATATTTTCATTTAATTGAAGTCTCATTGAACGTAGCAATTTTACTGTACCTGTGCCTGTGTAAACAAGTACGAGTACCTGTCAATAATATATCAGTAAGTATATCACCTTTGAGTTTTGTATGAGCATTTATAGAGTAAACAATATGGGTACGAAAAAGGACACAAAATTTTAAAATTACGCCAGTCAATATGTAATGACATGACATGTCGTTGTTTGCGTGATCTCAACTCTGGTATACCTACAGTTACGCTTTCTTTGTATAAGTAGTCATATATTTATTGTCATAGTCAATCAACCGAAAATATATTCAGTTCAGGGACGTGAAATGAAACTCACTTAAATAAATAATAAACATAAATGATTAAGGCTCATTTGAGCGTCCTGCCCCAAATTGAGTCATCTGCGGAAACTGAAGTCACTGATATAATCAACTTTGTTTGTCATGTGGGATTAACCGTAATGCATGAACATGGCTAGGTTTCATTACGGCTTGGAAACAAACTAGGTACATAATTATGAATACCAAAAATATTGATTTATTCGTAGTTTTGACTAATCGTTTTTAGGGTTCCGTACCCAAAGGGTAAAACGGGACCCTATTACTAAGACTTCGCTGTCCGTCCGTCCGTCCGTCCGTCCGTCCGTCCGTCCGTCTGTCACCAGGCTGTATCTCACGAACCGTGATAGCTAGACAGTTGAAATTTTCACAGATTATGTATTTCTGTTGCCGCTATAACAACAAATACTAAAAACAGAATAAAATAAAGATTTAAATGGGGCTCCCATACAACAAACGTGATTTTTGACCAAAGTTATTTTTTTTTAATTAAAGTTACAAGACTATATGGTTGGATTTGGGGTTGAACAAAAGATATTAAAATTTTACAGAAACGGTTTTTTTTTCATCTCTCTAGCTCTAACCGTTTTCGAGATATATCGTTCTGAAGGTACGAATTTACGAAAAAACTTTGCTATTAACTCCATCAGGCGCTGATGACTTTTTGTATGGATATATTGAAATCCGACTCGCACTTGACCGTTTTACATAGATTAATTTTTTTTTTGTAATTTCGGGTTAGTAAGTTCGGGTCATGATTTATATGGTAATCATCATCATCATCATCATCATCATCATCATCATCATTTTCGCTTTCAGTCGCCCACTGCTGAGTATAGGCCTCTCTTCGTGTACGCCACTTATTATACATGCATTTATGTGTATGGTAATATTTAGTAAGTGACATGGCATAATGTATATTGACATAATCTGTCAAACTGTCAAATTTGTTTTTTTTTGTCAAATTTAGTGTAAAGTATTATATTTTGTCATAGTTTAGTACTAAATGTCAATGTTGGGTAATTTTTTGTAGACTGCATTTCTCATCTTAAGGGCCGGCAACGCACTTGCAGCCCCAGTGATCGCTGTGCTTATGTATTTTTGGGCGAGTTTTTGGGTTTCGTATGGGAATATTTGGTACAAAGGGACATGTTACAGTGTCCCAGTGTATATTGACATGATCTGTCAAACTGTCAAATTTGACAGTTTTTGTCAAATTTAGTGTAAGATCATATTTTGTCATGGTTAAGTTAAGTACAAAATAAAATTAATTAAATATTATTATTGAATAGAATAGAATAGAATAGGTAATTATATGGTAATCATCATCATCATCATTTTCGCTTTCAGTCGCCCACTGCTGACCTATAGGCCTCTCTTCGTGTACGCTACTTATATACATGCATTTATGTGTATGGTAATATTTAGTACAAAGTGACATGGCATAATGTATATTGACATCAATCAATCTTTGGGTAATATGGCTCCATCGATACTGTCGATGATTTCGCCAACGTCAAAGTGGATCCCACGTGGGATCGAATTAATATTATTTGTAATAAATAAACTTTAGCCAGTGTACGGTATAAAACTATCAAATTATGGCCTCTAGGGCTCTAGCCAGCCACGGTTAGAGGTAGAAATACCAAATGCTCGTAGAGCACGACGTTGTTCGGTATTAGGGTTATGAGCTCTTGTAAGGTGATAGCTGGACTTTACAAGGACCCTCGTGGGCTACCCGGCGTTGACGCCAGAATGGTGGTTAAACGCGTTTCATGATTAATTTTTCATTATCTGCACACTTCCACATTAATTTACTGCATAATACGCTATCAATATTACACTTTAAACAACATTAATGAGCAAAAACAAAGAAATGAATCACGAGGCGATGTTACCAATATGGCGGTCGACGAATAACCCACGTATATTGACATAATCTGTCAAACTGTTAAATTTGTTCGTTTTTGTCAAATTTAGTGTAAAGTATTATATTTTGTCATAGTTTAGTACTAAATGTCAATGTTGGGTAATTTTTTGTAGACTGCATTTCTCATCTTAAGGGCCGGCAACGCACTTGCAGCCCCAGTGATCGCTGTGCTTATATATTTTTGGGCGACTTTTTGGGTTTCGTATGGGAATATTTGGTACAAAGTGACATGTTATAGTGTCCCAGTGTATATTGACATGATCTGTCAAACTGTCAAATTTGACAGCTTTTTTGTCAAATTTAGTGTAAGATCATATTTTGTCATGGTTAAGTACAAAATAAAATTACTTAAGTATTATTGTTGACAGATACTGTCAAATGGGATGTTGTTTGACAGAATCTGTAAGAATCTTGAAAGTTGAAAGTTTTTTAATAAATATGGATCTTGCTTACGCAGCGTCTTATGTAGGCGAACATCGCGCGATCCCGAAGCGAAACGGCGGGACGCGGCGCGAGGCGGCTCAATCAATCCTTTGATGCCCATAGAAGTGTCCTATGTAAGCGATCTCGTTGTGACCGCGGTGCGGCGCGATTTGATGAATGCTGATGGTCCTCGTTATTATGCTCAAGGCATTAGTCTTAAATAGTAGGTACTTAAGATAAGGTGTTGTATAGTAATCAAAGTGAATGAGGTTCAGTCGGCACGCGTTGATGTCTTTTTAAATTTTGTTTGTTTCATAGGAGTTTCTTTAGGAAATTTTGTTTTTAGGGTTCCGTACCCAAAGGGTAAAACGGGATCCTATTACTAAGACTCCGCTGTCCGTCCGTCCGTCCGTCCGTCCGTCACCAGGCTGTATCTCACGAACCGTGATAGCTAGACAGCTGATATTTTCACAGTTGACGTATTTCTGTTGCCGCTATAACAACAAATACTAA
This sequence comes from Cydia fagiglandana, assembly GCF_963556715.1. NCBI lineage: Eukaryota > Metazoa > Arthropoda > Insecta > Lepidoptera > Tortricidae > Cydia > Cydia fagiglandana. Next base: position 15,252,541 of record NC_085932.1, on the reverse strand, counting down.
AAACATAATAAAATAAAGATTTAAGTGGGGCTCCCATACAACAAACGTCATTTTTGACCGAAGTTAAGCAACGTCGGGTGGGGTCAGTACTTGGATGGGTGACCGTTTTTTTAGATAATGGTACGGAACCCTTCGTGTGCGAGTCCGACTCGCACTTGGCCGGTTTTTTAAGAAGGTTAGGGTAAAGTAAAACACTGAGCTTTTTTTTTAAATTAAGAATGGGCTTACTCATGGCCACAGACTAGCCGACCACTAGACTTCCGGGCCAATGGGATCCATAAGGGATTCCCCTTGGGTCATCAAAAAAAAATGGATCCCATTGGCCCGGGAGAAGCTCAGTGGGTATGTCCGACTTCCACGGACTAAATCCCCTGGGGTGTCCCGCCGCGCGCTTTGTTGGCGGGGTTTCAGGAACTCGATTGTAGTAGACCTCCGATACCTCGTCGGCGTTGCTCTTGCGAGCCCATCATTTGGGGCTGCTCTGTTCTAGCAGCTTACACGTTTAGCCCTAACCTAACCTTCAGGGTCCCAAACTTCAGTTACCATGTTAAACCATAACATTATGTTTAATAATTAATATTAAAGACGTTGCTGTATCAGCAATAATTTTTGTTTATCGCCAGCAACTAACCTTGAAGCAGCGTGGATCCTTGGCCCTGCAGCAACTGCTGCTGCAGCCCCACCGCCTGCAACTGCTGCAGCAGCTGCAGCTGGGTGGCGGGCGAGAGCGCCGCCTCCGACGCGAGGTACGCCGTCGGCGTCACCGGCGTCGTCAGCCCCCACAGGCTCGCCTGCATCGCCTGCAGCTTCTTCTGCTCTTTCTCTTTTTGCGTGTCGGCGAATTTCACAACCAGCGGGGCTGAACAACCCTCCATAGTCTGGCTGTGGTGCAGTGTCTGGAAATTGGGAAATATATTATCGTTACTTAGGATAAGTTAGCTGGTAGGTAGCTTTTAACTTCCAACATTTAAAAAATATAATCAATTCTGTAATTAAATAATGGTTGAAAAAACATATTTTTTTAGAAACTGGGCAAAAATCATTTGCTATACCTACGCGCCCGTTAATTATGGGACTTTAGATAACAATTTATTTTTTACATATACATATTTACAATCGCTTGTAAATGAAACTAGCAGAAATAATAATGTAAATCGCAAGAGAGGTTCAGAGATTGATATAGTGTCCTCATTTTCCTTGTTCCTAATCACCAGAAGTAGGTACTCAATCAAAATGTTAATCAAAATGGCCGTTACTCCCTAATAGATACCTATTACCCTACGCACATATTTGACGCGTTCAATAGACATGTGCGAGACATTATAGTAGGCACAGGAACGTTCTTAACTATACATTCCTAACTTTCCAGTAAAGTTTTAATTCCTTATGCCTTAATTCTTCATTTATATACCTTCAATACTTTATAGCCATCCGACAGATTTGACGCATTTAAACCTTACCTATGTGTCTATATGTATTTATACATATTTAGACATACTATACCTACATATTGCCACTTAGATATCAACATATATAGCGGCATTATTCGAAAACGTCAATCATAGGTGGGTAATACAGTCTAATTCCCAAGACGCCAGGAAGCATTTCTAATTGGGACCATTAATGGACCGAGTTATTAGAACGATCCAATCCGCTTAAAACTTCACCGGTGCTAACCAATCAAGAATTCGTAACAATTTAAAAACCTCAAGCATTTAACAGAACTTCGAGCTTTCAAAGTTTCTTATTCAATTGAAAGTGATCCAACTTAAAGAAGTCTTTGTGTGAAATCTCTATTGATTTTAACACGAACGATTAGATTTTATTAGTTCAAATTCTATTGGAAGTTTTTTTGGACAAGCTCGAAAGAAAGCTTAAGAAAGTGTTCATCATTCAATAAGTATCGATTTCCAAATGAAGGTAAAAGAGGTAGGTAGTTATTATACCTACGAGTTTGTTGAACAGATTGATTAGTGCTCGGACATGTTTGATCATGATCATAGGTGTGCTTACAATAAAATGACTACACTGAGAGAAAAATCATCACCAGGAATTAAAAAACAGTTCTGTACTGGGGGAAAAAATGAAGTTTTAGTAATAATTATGGACGTTTCACTATTTCTGTAAAGTTTATTTATTTCTACAAACAGCTAAGTAATCCCAAATATAATTTCAATAAACAGATAATAGAAATTGCAAGAACTAATAGAAATTACAAAAGTCAATTTGTTCCTATTAGTTAACTCTCCTTGTCCCCGGATTAAGTTTATTTTTGTAATTCTAAGTGTATTTTTGTTGTACTTTTCTCTCAGTGTAGTCGAACTCGAACCTACTCGAATGAAATAAGTGGATGTTTAGTGCATGTATCTATCGAGTTTTTGTTCGAACAACGTACTTAACTATTACACTCAGTATAGCTACCGCGTAAGCTAATACTAGAGGGTAAATGTAAGTACACTGGTGTTCAAAAGTGCATGGACATGATTCAACCGTAATATTAAGGCATTACGGTCGGTCGACATCTATCCATGTACTTTTGAACGCCACTGTACATCTAGGTATTTTTATCAGCTGTCACTTGGCACTCCCTATATTCGGCCGGCGCTTTGAAAGCCTTTTCCCACCGCTATAAATGTTCAGCAAGACGGCCGGCATGTTTATTTATTTAACACCCACAAATATTTTGCTACCCGATTTTACTGTAGTTAAATCCGACTTTCAAACATTTCCAGTTCTGCATATCGTTGCCAAAGAGGAATTTAAAATACAATACACATGTAAGCGTGGATGAGACGATCAGCAGCAGCAGCAGTTAGCAGTCTCAGTGCAATTTATTTAGTAGTAGTAGGCTAGCGTGGTATGGGCATGTAATGAGGAGAGATGAATGCCATATAGGCAAAATAATGTTAGGGATGAATGTTGATGAACGGAGAGCGGATGGATTGTGTAAAAGAGGATAAGAGAAAGAAAGGAGTGAGTGCTGAGGTGACGAAAGATAATGGAAGAGAAAAACATGTGCCGACCTCTCATAACGCGGGATAGGGCAGGGAGAAGAAGAAGTGCTAATTATTTAGTAGGTACTTTAGTTATAATAACATCAGAGACAAACGCCACTTTGCAGGTTAGCATGCACTGGGCCCAAGACAAAGCGGCTTGGAGAGCGCTGGTGTAAAGTGTCTACATTCGTCACGTCCCTCAGCCATGAGGATACGACGAGGAAGAAGTTTGGTTTACCTTAATGGCAGCGATGGCCGCCTGCTTAGAGACGAACGTGACGAACGCGCAGCCCTTGCTCTGACCCTGCGCGTCCCGCAGCACGGTGCATTCCTCGATGGCACCATGCCCGGCGAACAGCGCTCGCACGTCGTTCTCCGACAGCTTCTTATTGAGCATCCCCACGAACAGCTTGCGTTCTGTTGGCAAACATATCATACACTTAGATCCTTATTAATTATAGTTAATATAGTTATTACACTTAACATGTTTCCGGTATCATTAATAAGATAAGGCGAGGTCTGACCAGACAGAATTTATGTTATTTACGATTCTACTTTCCGTTTTTCTTATGATAGTACTGTTTATCAATGTCCTTAGTTTGGAATTTTAAATGTCTTCTGTAGTAATTCCGCGTAAAGGGTTTGATGTCAGTGCAAGTTCATAATTTTAGTACTCATATCTATTTGTAGAATAAAATTTATTTAGAAAAAAAGTTTCATGTTTCTAGTTTTTTATTGTATGTAAAAATCAGGTTACATTGCAGGTGGAATATACAAGTATATATTAGAAAAGTACAAATCGCTTTAGCCATACCTTGCTTTAATAAGTTGTAGGTAGGTACATCAACAAGAATGAGCAGCAAGATTTGCGAACAAACACTAGCTTTTTCTTATTTAACAAACCAAAAAACGAAACGGAACTCATAAGCCAGGAGAGGTATATTTGTTACCAGAAGGCAAGTATCTCCGTGAGTGTTTAAAACTTTGCCCCTCGTTGCTGATGTTGCACTGGGAATTCGCTCGAGGTTAGAAACTTTATATTTGTTTCTTGTTTACGTTTATATGTTGTTTCAACCTAATTCAACGACACGGGTTGAAATAATATCGTACAAACGGATTTTATCCAGAACCTTTGTCGAGGCGATCAGCATGTGAACACTTTTGAAATATGTATCAAGCAAGCTTCCAAGTGGCATGTAACATTTATGCAACGACCCTGCGGACACAACACTGAGTGCATTGTGCATTCGAGGCATCGATGTCAGAAATCCTTGCTTTACCCTGAAATATGTACCTACTCCTCGATCCGAAGCGCGAGGTTAAGTGCAAATTCTCAATTCTTCTGCATTATATAATGCGCTGTGCATGACAATTCCTTAGCTTTTAAACCCTCAAATATATAACATTAAGAATGTAGGTCATATGAAACAAAAACGTTAAAAAAACAAACGGTGAGATATATTCGGGGCGTCAATACATACGGCTCGAGTACACAATGCAGTGAGTTTTACGCGTAAAATTCAACATTCGGCGCTTTCAACCCCCGCGGGGGAAGTCCTGGCGAAATTGAAAAGGTACGAAGCGAAGGCCCGCCTGTTACAAATATTTCATGCCCGCAAAATCAGCACGCTCGTGGGGAGATTAGCATGAAAATGGCGCGAGAAAACGAGCCGTGTGGAGTGAAAAACTCACCAGGCGTTAGCAACAGAGCCACGTAATTCCGACTCTCTGCTTCGCACATTAGATGTATGTTTAAATTTGTGATCAACACGCGTGAACGTTTCTCGTGTGAGTATGAATATTGCGGAATCAATTTGCGAGCTACCTATTTAATAACACGTGATTAAATACAGTCCCTTTGTTACCGATTTGATTTTCGAAACGTAAAACGATTGTTTCGAGTGTGCAGGGGTTGATTTTCAATACGTGGTCTTCGAAAACAAATAAAGGTTTTCAAATTTTATATTCTATGTTATCTCTATGTTTTATGTTGATAAAATATTCATTAACTGTTGCGGGATCGTGTATACACACACTTGTTACCCTGTAAAATTACGGAATACCTTAGGAAAGCGGTACATACTTGCCGAAAGCCTCTCGCCAAGCGCTCCGATCCAATCGGAAAGGCGCGAGACGAGACGAATAAGATCGAGAACAGAAGGGATCACGAGCAGTAACTACACACTCGTTCTCGGTCTGTCTCGGGGTTTCTCGACGAGTGTGTACAGCCGGCATTATATCATGAGTATTTTATGACACAACATAGTGTAAATTACGGCAATATTTGTAACAATTACACAATGTAAATAGGTTTTTCTTCTGTCACGTAAACGTAAATCCCAGAGTCACGATGTTAAATTTCATTACAGTCAACCATTAAAAAGGCAGTAAAGAGCGTCAACTACTAATTAGAATATTCAATGTGAATCCCCACTTAGTCTGGAAGCGGTGATCAGTATAAATGCACAGCTAATTGTGTACTTAGCGCAAATACCGCTTTAAAATGCTAAAGGTTTAAGTGGCCCGTCGTCTTCGTAACGGCACCGTTCGTTAACCAATTTACATAACCTGGCAAGTGCTCGGTCTCTTGTAGCGACTACAATAATGAATTGCAGTGTAATGAGCGTTGAATGAAATGCGGCCTTGGCGTGGGGCGAGTCTCGTGCTCTTTTCAGGATTGAAGGATTTTTCCCGCGGAGTGCCACTTTAGTTTTCGTAATACGCAAATTAAACGGGAGACCGATTATGCAGCCTATTTAAATAAGATTTATGTTCATGTTCATGCTGGTTTTACTTACCATTTTGTTCGTACACGTAACCGAACTGGATATGTTTTTATCTCTAAATAATCGTAAGTTTCTGTTTGGGCCAATGGTTAACTGGTAGAGAATGCCTAATGGCATTCAGTTTGCCATTTCTACTTTCTTGTATTGTGCAATAAAGGCTATATTATAACTCTCCTTCTTGTTAAATTTGGATGTTTCAACAATCATTACGAATTTCCATAGTAATTAGATGCTTAATGCACTGGTGGGCATCTAATTGATTACATACCAATCTCGACCGAATTTTAATTAAAATTATTTTTTCGGTATAATATTATAGGTTGCAATAAAAATATATTCGGGATGAAATGTAGTTACTGATCAATTTTATACTAGTAGTCAACCAGCTATTTATTTATTTATTACACAAAACTGATCAACTCGAATACATGAAAGCTCGAATACTCGTAACTTCGGTTTAGCAGTGCAAGTTGACTGTAACGAAACTTATTATCCACTAGGGACCCGCCCGGACATCACACGGGTTAGCAAATTATACACCTAAACCTTCCTCAAGAATCACTCTATTGATAGGTGAAACAGACAGACGCGGCGGGACATGAGACTTCGTTTTATAAGGTGTAGTGATGATAGTTGTAATCGCCCCACGGAGGGTTATCAATTGGTACCTATTTTCTTAAAGAGTCTGGTATTGAATTTCCTAAAAAGTAGTTTGATAAACGCCAACCAGACTAGAACTAGGTGTTATTGATTATGTTTTTTCTCGTTTGAGTGCAAAAACATTCCGTCTAAATGGCGTGGCTTTTATCGTTGGTTAACAATCAACTATTGTTGAATACGTATTAAAACAATAATAAGTACATACATAATATTGTTTGTATGTAGCAAAACAAATAATATTCGATATGCTGCGGTCTCTTGATCTGGAACAATATAAGCGGCGTGACGTCAGACATCAGTATTCAGGCGAGCAACAATAAGTGACCGTCGTCTTTTCTTTACAAGGTGTCACTTTGATGCTGTCATACACATCAGACACAGTAAGGATACGTTCGTGACAAATAAAGTGTTATTGTTATTATTGAAGGTTAATCTTCATAGATGTTTGTTCTATAACGCTTTGAAGTAAGATCATGTAACACGTGACACTGCTATCTGTACCTTAAGTAACGAGTTTACCCCTCGTATCTGTTTTCATTACGCTAATTCTGCTTGCAAATTCAATGATCAATTTTAGCCGGCACGCGCTTGCTGCAGTGAACCGAATTCACATTTTATTTTTATTTACAAGTTTGTTTTTATTAATTTCAATTTTTGATCCCCAACCCGCATTGTGCCAGCGTGGAGACTATAGTCCAAACCCTCTCGTGTTTGAGAGGAGGCCTGTGCCCAGCAGTGGGACGAATATAGGCTAAATTATTATTCATTATTATCAATTTATGATATTAATGACTAAAAACAAAACACCGCGATTATACTAGATTACAAATCAGGAGTGCGATTCTGATTTTAAACGACAACAAAAAATTAAAATCAGAATGTTGCTCCTTGGTTGTAAAGATTTTCCGACCCTTGCTTGCTACGGGTTACGACGTAGCGTACCGTAAGTGTCGACTTAGGTACCTACATAAAAGTATTAAGAAAAAATCACAAGATCGAGTACAATTTTAGAATACGCAACTACAGACGCAGACGGTTTAGTTTAGCCCGCGGTTAACCTGACTTTAGCATAGGTATTTTCAGGTTTATAAATTTCGAAAGTATTAGCTTATTTCTTCGCTCGCTCTTTATACTTACTGTAAAGCTCATTATAATCCTAGACAATCGAAGTTTTCTTTCAGCTTTGATCCTTGTTTCAATGAATAAGAATATCTAGGAATAACAATGACAAATAGGATTCAAACGAATGTGAGAATAAAAAAGAATATTATTTTAGTAGACTAATCTTATTCGGAGGGGATCTTTGTAGCTGTAAGTTGGTTTTAGCATTAGGAATTGATACGTTCAATGCGGGAGTTCAAAAGACGGCACGCACAGTATGGTTAATTACGAGTTGCACTAATTGCCGCAGCGAAAATGTAAATCTTTTAAATCTAGGCTCAGTACTAACTCACAATGCCACTTATACCTAACAGTAATTACATTCCCAATTTCCACATTTATTACTTAGTAATAAGGTGAAAAATATTTTTTGAATAAGTCACAGAGAATTTGTGTGAAGTACCGACCCTCATCCATAACGTGCCTCTGCCAAGTGCGTTTGCTTGTTCATAGGACAATGTGTCGTTAAACCGAAGTTATGACGCGGGCCGTTTGCGGCAGAGACAAGGCAGAGGCGCTTATCTTATGCGCGTGGCTTGGACAAGGACACGCCTAAAGGAGGTTAATTAAGGTTACCTGAGCTAGATTACGACTTATGTGTGCCTGAATAATGATACCAATTTTATTAGGTACTGTTGCATCTTAGATGTAAGTATCTAATTCTTTATATAATTAGGTAGGGCCCACTGAGAAAAAATAAGGACAAATAAACGTTACAATAACTGGAAAAATACCTGTTATGATCCTATTAAAACACTACGATTTTGATACTAAGTACGTATTCTCTTAACTCTATCTAAATACCTACATACCTCATTTTACGATAAGTGAAGCGTTGTAAAATGACGCGAACGTGGCGAGGCTTTGACAAAAGCCATAAACACATCCTAACCCACGCGGCCGCAGCAGGTGCGAAGAGGTTATGCATACAAGTCGGCACCGTGACATACTAGCATACATTTGTATTGGACCTACGAGAGATATTTGCTCTGCCGGATTTACCCAACCGCGTACTGACGGATGAATTGTTGTGACTTTATAATGGGATGCGTGAAATTTTAGCATCACAGATCTCTTAAGCAATTGAAGGAATTAATGTACCTATGAAATTAATAAAATCTGGCTCAGTTTATTTCTAGCTAATATAAATATTTCTTTGTAGTTAATAGTAATAATAATAGTTAGACCAAGATAAGTCTGCAACGGTATCCGAAACAGGTAACATGGCAGAAGTAGCGTCTACGCTGAAATGAGATGGTTTTGGTTATGTACCTACTTAGTATGTAATTAGGTACCTACTGTTTAGTATCGCCTTAAAGATTATCGTTGCACAAATCTTAGAGCAATTTCAACGCTTACCTACGCGCAACTTAGCGTTTATGTTCATTCTAACCGTCTATGTAACGCTTAAACACGGTTAATTGCAAACTAGAGGCGACTCGGGAATTAAACAAGGTACATTACAGTTCTAACCATGTTTATGAGTTTAAACAATTTCCAGACCACTTTAAACACCCACGGGTCGAATTATAGCCGTTTAAGTGTATAATATTAACCTATATGGAACTCGTTTACGACTGTTTGTGACTTTAGTTGGGGTTTGTTTTATACTAGTGCTGGTGACGTTTCGAGGGATGCTTTTAATTTTATATATGTTACAGAAACAACAATTTATGGCTTAAACATGTTGTCCGAGTTTGAATTGTCTTTTTATCTACGAACACTATTTGGCACAAAAACCGTGTACTAACACGATAATATTTAGAAAATAAAAAAAAGTTATTTAAAATTTTCTCTTGATGTGGTAAAGTGAATTTTTCCTTGGTGAAGTTTTTTACCGAAGGCATTCATGCTTAATGTTCTTTAAACAGAAGGCACAAAGAAATGCAAAATTAATTCACAGTTGATATTACAGTCTTTGAAAAGTAATGTTCATTAGAAAAGGTTCATTAGCCCCCTCAGCTCAGCCGGCTTCAGCTGAAGTTGGTTGGCTGCGCGCAACAGGTCTCAACTTTTTGTGAATGATCATTTTTTGTTTCACCAAACTTGACTCGCTTTGGGTTCAGCTGTTCAGCTAAAAGTCACAGTACTTCGTGAGATTTGAAAGATGTTAGGGGAAAAATGTTTTTCACGTCTTATGCATTTTTACCAGTCATCATATTAAAAAAAGATTTTGATGATTTTTTTTACAAAATTGAAGATTTCTCTGTTAGGATGGAAAGTGATTCTGAGTGGAAATAACATAAAATTCCAAGAAACACATTTGTGCAAAGTGGCCTTTTTAAAGAATACGCTCAATTAAATGTCTCATCAATTATAATAATTTATGGCTAACGTAAAGGTACTGAAAAACACTTCGTTTACACCTTTATTTAAACAAATTTCGTAGAAGGTGTAATTAAATTCCCAACCGGGCACTATCAATTTTCCGCCATGACCCGTTAAACGGTTATCTCTGCGATAGTGTGCTATCGCCAGCGCCCGTTGAGTTCAAAACAGTTAGGATACATGCATACAGCGGTGAGGGAAATGATGTAGGAATTACCATAATATTATATTATAATCATTATTACTAATGGCGCTGTTAAACATACTCAGTGTTAGAACAACTATCCTAGCTTTATCCTCTCACTCAGTAATATATTACGAGTATAAATGATTATAATATAACGTATGGTAATTCTGACAAACTGTCTCCTTTATCGAGATGAATATATGTTTACCTATACTATACTATCCACATAAACTTACACAAAATTGGACTAATGTTTCAATTCACGAGTTGTGTTGTAATATTTTATTCTTACCTAACAACTTTATAATACTTAATTATGTTGATCTATGTCATTGTAATGTTGTAATTGTAATATTGGTATCTTGTTTGAGGAAATTGGCCATATTGACCATCATAGGAACAGTAAAACTTAACCTGCTGGCGGCATCGCTACTTTTAATATAAAGTAGGTGGCACGTAAAACATATATAACAATTTATTGAAACTTAAGCACATTAATTTATTTAGAAATTAAACATTTAAAATACGAAAAGTCTATTTTTTAAATAAGCCCAAACAAATAAAAGTAACTTGAAGGAACTGTCAGGGGGGCCATCATTTGACGTGAGATGTATATATAACATCGCCCCGCCACAAGCTGTCGTTAAAATAAGTTTTTGGCAAAAATTTCATTTTTGGGTACAAGCTTTTATCGCTGATTGTTCTTTTTTCCACAGACAACTAATACTCATCGAGACAATTCTAAAAACCCAAAACACAATTAGGTTGCGTTGTTTTATCACAGAGTTCATGGCCACCTACTGTCTCCATCATCAGATCAGCTCGATGGTACCATACTATTGCATTGTCACCCGACTTACATATGTATGCAAATGTTCAGCTTCATTGGAAGTCGGAAAGTGGGTCAAATTTAGCTTGCAAGATTTGATCCTTACAAACATAGTTACATGAGTACCTACATATTTACAAAGGCACATTGCAACTTAAATAAAAGCTTGTAAAAACACGGCTCTAGTCACCCGTACTGCCCCCGATACGGCCTAATGTGACAAATGGATCTAGGAAAGCTTACATACGTAGGTATTTTCTTAGCATTTCGTTCCTCTATTACGAGTAAGTCCCCTAACTGAACAAATTTGGTTCGTTAAGTATAAGTAAATATATACATGTAATATACCGAGTGTTGTGCTCTAGTGCAGCACTGACAATCCCAGTGAGTTTGAATAAATTTGAATTTAATTATTACCACCGAATGCAAACGCTGCAAAATCGAGGGAGCGCAGTTTAAAGAGTGTGAAAACCGTAGTGTGGTCGCGCGCTAACAGCGGCGGATGCTAATAGAGCAGGAAGTGTTCCGCGAGACGTTTCATTTCCACTCGGGTCGTCGACGAAATTGAATAAATTTGAATGTGGAACAACGGCGAGGGCGGTAGGTTGGGGCGCCACTGCTAGCGATGAATAGTTTCAAGTAAACATTGTGTTAAGAAATTAGACGTGAGTGGCATGACTGTGACACAGGGCAGGGATTGTGTTGCTTACCAAATGCGTAACCACAACAGTTTCTCAAAGAAAGGAACGTATTTTAAGTCGCATACAAAAAAGATCTAAAATGACTATGTCCTTTTAATATTCGAACTCATAGTTTTCTACTACAGGTACAGCGTATAAAGTAAGTTGCAATGGATTTATCGTCAGGGATTTCATAAACATACTAGACCAGACCAGTGTAGGTAGGTACAGGTACCTATTTTATTTTAAGTCTAGATTCATACATACTTATATAATTGTTTTTGACGCTACCAAAACAGTGTTCGAAAACGACATCCAAATCGCTACAATTAAAACTCCACACTCTGACTGGGAGTCTCCCAGTCTTGCGGCAAACGTCACAGGTCCCCGTGTAGCCGGGTCGCGCCATATAATTTTGAACTCTATTCCGTTGCAACAGGATTCGTGCTCGCTTGGCTTGCTCTATGCACTTAGAGTAAATTATGGTTATGTTGTCTGGCATGTGCAATGGATTGAAGGATTCTGATCATGTTCGAGAGATTTGTGAAGAGTTTGAACTCAATGGGATGATGTTTTGTTGTTACTTTACTCTTGTAGGAAAATAGTAGGACACATTAGGTAGAACTTTGACTTTGACGCTGTCTTTGGTGAAACCTTTGTGAAATAATCACGTAAGTACTTCTTGCAAGCAAAAATCGCAAAACAATAAACAGTAAATAAAAGAGCAACGAAACTTTTAGGAAGCCAAACCCTCTTTTTCATTAAATCAGCAACTGGTTACACAAACGCTTTTTTTAGTAGCAACTTACGCAAACTCATGTACCTCATTCTAATAAACACAGTCTTAGCCCCAAAAACCGGCCAAGTGCGAGCCGCACCCATTTAGGGGTGACACCCGACCGTGAACATCAGTAGTGCCACCTATAAAAAATCGTAAAATCATGTAAAATGAAAGCGATGGAGTAAATCCTGAGCTATTTAACATAAATTACAATTACTCTTTTTAAATATATTTTACAATTTTGATTGAATTTTGGGGTGACACCCACAATTTCCGCACCGGGTGCCACCCATGCTAGCTACGCCACTGACGGTTCATGAGATATAGCCTGATGGTGGCAGACAGACGCACAGACAGACAGACGGACAGCGGAGTCTTAGTAATAGGGTCCCGTTTTTACCCTTTGGATACGGAACCCTAAAAATGAAGTCTAAATTCTCATGGCCGATAAGTTACGTAAGCTTCAGTGTATTTTCATATTCATTCTTTCAGCCCATATATATTCTTCATCACGATTGTACGAATCGACGCCAAAATCGTTACCTGTGAAAAGACGCTACATTTCATTTCATTGTTGTCCTTTGGCGTGTAAAGATACCAAACACAATAAAAGAACTCGACATTCAGAACCCTAAGAGCGGGGGGAGTTTAGGGGGTAAAACACACCAATGAAAATTACGAAAATGTTCCGTGTAATAAAATACCGTTGACTTTGGTAGTAATGACATGCCAAATACGCATTTTTATTTAATTTAACCTGTTTGAATAATATGTCATGGAACGAAACAATATATTAGAATTTCACAAGATATTTTGGTTACCCGATAGCATATGTAGGTACAGTCAGCGTCATATAGTAGGTAGCATCCAAAGTATGAAATAGTTCGGTACACCATATATTATAACTACACCCCGTTATCTAATGCTCAGTGATAAATAGTGATTTTGCTTCACATTATTAGTAGTGATGTACCGACTATTGATTTGGCCGACTAGCCGACTAGCCGACTAATCGGCGCTCGAATGGCCGATTAGTCGGCCGACTAGTCGGCTAGTCGGCCAGATCATTAGTTTCGTATAAGTTCAGGTGAAAAACAATAATTTTGCTCTTTTGGTTGCGCTATTCATATATTAGCTTGGCTAAAAGGTGTTTTCTATTGGTTCAAAGACCTATCACAAGAATCCTCGTTCAATTTCTGTCTTTCTTTTATTTTGCGATCCTGATGAGCAGAAAAAGTTTTCACACCCTGAATAGGTATTTTGGTAAAATAGACATAAAACATATGGTAAATATTAACTGTTGGTTTCTTTTTTTCTGTTTTTCTTTCACTAATAAAGTGCCGACTAATCGGCCATTTTTGCCGACTAGTCGCCGACTAATCGCCGACTACAAATGTGGCCGGATAGTCGGCTTTCCCGACTAGTCGGCGACTAGTCGGTACATCCCTAATTATTAGTCGATTCATATTTATCTATAAAGGGTTGTTTGTCAAAATAAAATTCTTATTTTGTGAATGCCCCCCCATCACTTGCCCCCAAACTGAGCATTAGATAACGGGGTGTAATTATAACATCTATGCATGGCGTGTACTGAACTATTTCAATACTATGGATGCTAATACCGACGCTGACTGTACATCATTTATAATCTGGTTTTTAAGAGTTCCGATATAAGACGATGGTTCTTTAATTACGAAAGAAAACATTTCCCTTTCATTGAACTCCGTGTTGTTGTGGCACAGCGATTCGCACAAACGCGTGAGAAAATTAAACAGTGACATCGCCACTTTCCATTTCACTTGTCGCTGCGTCGCTCCCGTTCCGTTCGATGGGACGACATCTAGCATGGTGTACCTAATATGTATACTACCTACCAATGCAAATATTTTCCTACACATTAATTTATAGTTTGGTTCTAGACTTTTATATTCAGAATAGGTTATTCATTCATTATATCACGTATTTAAATATAAATGGCCACTTTACAATACAATACTCTTTATTGCACACCTCACATAGTTTACAATAAATGTACAGAAGAATAAACAAAGACAATTGGCTAGAGGTAACAACAGGCGGCATCGCTTAAGAGCGATCTCGTCCAGCCAGCCTTTGAGGCTTTCAGTATCGGAGACAATAATATTAGAATATGCAATGTATTTAGTCTTAATTACAAATCATGGTTTAGCCTGTCCGATTTCTAAGATCAAGTTCGCCATATATTTACTATGGCCGTGAATCTAACGCCGTCCAGTACCACTACCACCAGTTTTGACATTGACATATTCACTCACGTCTAAGTAACTTACTTTCTATGCATCTCGCTCGTACTGGCATATTAGTGCAAGCGAGATGTATGTCAAAACTGTTGGTAGCCGTACAGAAGCCGGAAAAGTCTGACTTTCCAAGTCAGACTAAGTCTGTGCCGTAACTCGTTTGTGACACCTCTTGTCAGAACGGGGTCGACGGGGGTCAATCCCAATTAAGCCTGTCCGATACCCGGCGTTATCGGTCCGGCGCCATTCTGAACCCGGTTACCTTACGCATTATAACGCAGGCAGAGGATTTGTCATGACATGAAATATTATGGGGATTTAATATTCGACGTGATCTGCAGATATTAATGCATATAATATAATTATATTATACCATACCAGTGCTAATCATGCACATTTGTTTCTGGAAGTATTTTAGCACGTGACAAATAGTACAGGTAAATCACACATGCCATTTTATACTTAATTTTCCTATTGATCTGAAGTAAGGACTGTAATATTATCAGGGGTAAGTGGGGTTATAACCATATAGCGGATAAAACCAGTTAGTTCTCTATTTAACATTCCAACTATTACTGACTCGCTTTGGCGAGTTAGACAGAGGACGTTATTTACTTAACCTCTGATTACGCGCCGTATTATTATTACTACTGTCACATGCACAGGCGAAGCCAAACCTATTGTAGATTGGTATGTAAAGTCTTCCTTCGTTCGAGGCCGAGTGAGGCCGTTATGAAAACAATGGGGATGAACATCACACCTGACTAACTAATCACATTATACTCGTGCACGGAGACCGCGGCCTCAGCGACACCGGTCTTCATCCAATTAAGCTATGCATTCCAGCTCACATTGTTTACACGGTAGCCCGCTTTCAAGCGAGACGGTCCTTCGTGTACAGTCAGCCAAGAAAGTGGTCTACCACTTTTCGACTCTATCATCTGAGTCGAAAAGTGGTAGACCACTTTCTTGACTGACCGTACATCCTGTACCTACTATGCATGACCCGTATCCATCTAAAAAACGAGATCAAGCGATGTAGGTATTTAGCTAAGTATTGAGTGCACAGAAAGGCAATTCAAATGTTCCAAAGAATAAGTATGAGTGTGAAATTAAACCAACTGCATCAGATTACGACTATCCTAAAGTGTTATTCTATAGAACTTACTAAATATGTAAATAAAAGTTACTAGTAAATTCATCATTCAGGGACAATTTCAATATTGCGGTTTGTTTACATAGTTAGCAAGTTCCGAAGTTGCGGTTTGTTTACATAGTTAGAATGACACTTTAGTGCAGGCTTCTAAAATATCTATATAGCTGCGGCAGATGAATTATCTCGTATCATCTACAATCATTTAAAAGTTACATGTCTTATTACTCGTAGTTCCCTTCATATAGATATGGCGTTTTACAAACATACTGGACAATTTTACAAGCTTCTATTTATCCGACACTCAAATATAACTCCCATTCACTTGCAAGCACGTTTGTTGTATTGCATAGCGCAGTTTGCGTTTGCGATTCAGCACTTACTTTTCTATCGCAAACGAGTGCCCAGAACACACTTTTCAAGTGATAACTTCTCCAGGCAGGAATCTAATCGAGTAGTGTAGTAACAAGTACGACTTTCTCACGAAAAATTTAAGTTTCAATTTTGCTTAAAATGCATAAACAGAGATACGAACTTGTGAAACTTATTCTTCACTTTATTGTGGCACGTAAAGCAGATTGTACTTGGATAGAATTTTAATAAACAGATAGGATGAGATTTCGAAATGCATTTCAATGTTTGTTTTAAACAAAATACTCGTACGTCGTAAAACAGCAGACGTTTTGGTTGTGGAACTGTTCGCCGGACTTAATCCATTTAAATGAGTTCATAAACGAGACACATCGCAATATTTCTCTGACTTATTTTACGATATTAGTAGGAAAGAAAGAATTAGAGAGAGAGAGGGAGAGAGAGAGAGAGAGAGAATATCAGCCGGTCGGGATTAATACATCTCAAATTTAAAAGAAGTAAGTAACAACATTATTTGTTCTACATCTTATACATCTATAAACATTTGCGCTTTATGTTTTTTAGTGTTCCGTACAAAATTTTGTTCACGGAACACTTATGGGATCACTTCGGTCTTGCAAATCAGTTAAATGCGTTTTTCTCAGAGACCGTTTGACGTAGATACCTAAAATTTGGAACAGTTATAGCAATTACCACCACTCATATTGTAAATAAGTCAAAACTGCTTATTTTAATTGTAACATTACTAATCACGCGAGAAAGTAGGTAGTTACTTTGCTCTTCGAAGGAACTTAAACTGATCTTCTTGTCATTTAAGCTTCACCAAGCCCGGGAAAGGCTTACACCTATTGGACGTTAAGATTATAGTCGTTCAGTGTAATAAGCGTTCAAGCGCTGAAAGGTGCACTGGTAATGCAGTTCCCAGGGGCGATATACGTTCAGAGCAACAACGAAAATTGCCGAGAAAAGCCGACGATAACCGAGGAAAGCTGAGCGCACTTTGAGTTATTACCCCCTGGGATTGTACATGTTTAATTGCTGAACGTAGCAAAGATTAAACTTCAACTGCTTATTAGGATTAAGACGTATTTTGGAACGAGTTACTAATTTATAACGAATGTTTTCATGAGAACTGTCAATAATATATGGAAATATGTCGCTTTAGTTTCGTTTTTTTTTGTCGTTATTTGCCGTAAAAAACCATAAGATGAATGTAAAATTGTGAATGAAAAACGAAAAATTATTATTCCGTTAAACAATCAGTTTTATATTAGGTACCCTATAATTTAAATACCCTTAAGGGTTCAGGTTTTTGTGATGTATAATTAATGTTATTGGTGTTATTTTATTACTGAATGTACTTACCTCTTATCTCTTCAAAACTTGTCAAGTCTAATAATTGTAAGTGTAGGTAAATATTAAATTACTCCTATCTGTCCTAATGTTTTAGAATAATTAATTTTATTGTTACGTTTGTCAAGTTTTCAAGATTACGCAAATTTCATCTCTATCATCGAAGGAATAATGTTTCTTTCAGTATGATAATCAAGAAAGTTGTGAGCTTTTGAAAGTATTTCAGTGTAATGGTAATTACTTCGACGGAGAATATCGAATATCTTCCATTTTGCGATTAAAGTTAAACTTAAATGGTTTCAAGTTGTAAAGGTGAATAGGTACTTACCTACAGCTAGACGTGTCAAGACTTCCTTCACTAAGATGATTATGATTGGTTAGTAATTTGCTAAGAAACACTACCTTAAGGGAATTAATCAATTAGTGATATATTACGTAAAAATAAAATAAAAAAACTGCATAGATAATTTAAATCAATATTTATTGATTTAAATGCTCGGTCTGGCATACCCGGCACCGCATCTTCGTCCAAAAGCTCGAACCATCGTGCGATTTTTGCATACTCGTACATTTATATTTTGATTTCAAGATTCTATAGTTTATATAGTTAAAAACCGCAGCACCGGACGACGCTCCGAAGTGTGGAGCAGTGTGATAACCGCTTTACGAGTACAAAAACTGTCGCATTGAAGCAGTCGCTTAGGAATAATTTCCAAAAGCAAAACTGTACCAAATCAAATACTCAGGACGCATAATTCAATAGGCAAATTTGATACAGGACATGAGGGTATCGTCGCTGGGGCCCTGGAAGGACCCATGAAATATTCACGAGGTCAAAGTACCGAGGGCACATTTAACCTGTCAATTTATTATACATTTATAATGCTATTCCGAACGCTATGTGTGTATGTGGCTACAACCGGTGATTGATTTGGTAATTACTAATCAGTAAGAAGTTTACATAAATACAGGATATTATGAGTATGAGTTGAGGTTGTTATTCAAATGTCTCGGCGCTGAGTGATCTGATGATAATCCCTTTATAGTAATTTCGTGTAATTATGGATTCAAGATTCTCTACTCATCTTTACTCGAATCGAATGCTGTATTATAGGGCTTAGAGCATTTAATAACTGGAGTGGCCATTAAAAGCTTTACCCCTTTGCTAACTTGCACAATTGTGCAAACTTTTGTATGGACTGACATGGCTATTTGTACGTTACGTACAAATCATTTAGAAATAGCAATACATTTGACGTCCCCTCCCCCGCAGAAATCGGCAGACTGTTTCGTAAAGAAAATGACAGCGATGACATCTCCAGATACCTACTAAATGCTCTAAGCTATAGGTACATTTAAAAATTTTACTGTAAACTTTTCGGGACTCTCACACTGAGTTGGTAAGGAAGCGTGGTACCGTCACCCGCATGCCATGCGAATTACGAATGTTGTGTGTGTGTGCTCGGTGTGTTGTGTCACATAGCAGCGATAACAATGCAGCTGTTATGCTGACTTCCCACCTCCAGTTAAACGATACTGGCTGACGTCGAATTCAGGGTTGCTACTTGGTGAAATAATAGTATATTAATTATAATTATTTCAAGCGGATTTGTGCCAAAAGGTAAGGTAATCTTTTTACACTAATCCGCTTGAATAAAATATCAAAATTAACAAATTATTTTGACGTTTAAATAACTACAGTTGAATAATAGTGGTCTCTTCTGGTAACTATTTAAGTCAGAGACACATTACCTACATTAAAATGTCATTATAAATATTTTATACGGGAAAGTCAAGAATGCTCTCGGTCAAGTCAATAATGAAGATGCCTATAAATGCAATCTCAACACATACATGACCTATTGACCCAAATCCAAACACATCCGAAATTCATTAACCGTTTGCTGGTAAACACATACCTACTTAGGTGTGTCAGGTCGTGGTCAGCACACTAGTGCACGACCGCATGACTAATAACACCTAGCATATTAGGTAAGTACCGTAATCTGTTGCTGTTAATGTGCACAAATGTTGCAAAGAGCACAATGTGTAATTATATTAACATTTACATAAAGAAGCAACCTTACTTTAAGCTATCGTTCCACTAGTACCTTGGCATGGTGAGTTAGGTTGAAAAAAATAGTGTTAGGTCTTTTAAGAGATCCAGAACACAATTAACTATTAGGTATTTATGTAAAAGAGTTAACTACCTATATTATTATAACTTTATTTTGAAAAATGTGCAATAAAGATTATCTTCTTCCCTCTTTTGTTTGTACATATTCTGTTGTTACCTCTGAAGTGGCATTAGACGACTTTAAACTTTACCCGTAACGTATGTTACAGTATATCGAGGTGTGACATTCCTCTTGAACTATAGGTACCTACTACCTATTGTATTGAACCATGTCTGGGAATCCTATCTAGATTTTAGAAATAGGTACGCTATTAATATGATGCCTACATAATTTGTATTCCTCTCGCCCCGACAAAATAAGCTGTAATGATTAACGAAACACTGAAACAGGACAATCTTAAAGCTATAAAGGAGGTTAATTTATTGTAAAATTATAGGCGGCATTTCTCATACTAACTGATATACATAACACACAACTACATAGGCACATAACTGATGTTCATATTTTTAATTAACAAAAAAAAAGAGGAGGTTATCAATTCGACCGAATTTTATTTGTATGAATTTTTTTCAACTAATAACGTCAATTTCGGAGATGAGAATGTTAAGAGGGATATGTGGCGTGACGAGAATGGATAGGATAAGGAATGAAGTATATAAGAGGAAGCCTGAAAGTTGAACCCATACAGAAAAAGTAAGGGCAAATCGCCTAGCGTGATACGGGCATGTGATGCGGAGGGATGAAAGTCATGTGACGAGAAAGGTATTACGAATGAATGTGGAGGGAGGTATGAGGAAAGGAAAACCGAAGAAAAGGTGGATGGACTGTGCGAGAGATGAAATAAAATGTTTTTTAAACTGACTTTAAACATATCAGTTGCTAGCGCATATAAAAGGGATAGTATTCAATTTTATCACTTTTATTAATACGATAAGCACGGACTTTATGGTATTTCGTCGCTGAGTTTGAATTGGGATAAAACCTTAGTTTGTAAGAGTGACCACAGAGACGTAACCACAACTGATAAAAAAAAACCTTGCTTGTGTATACAGAGTTCGATGGAAAATAAAGCCTTATTTAGCCTACGCCAAGGTTGAATTTGAAAGTGACTCATTAGAGCAATATAGGAACATATCGAAATAAATGGTTTATATGCAAATATGTAAAGGCAAAGGAAGAAATAAAAATCGTATTTGAGTTACTTTAAGTTGGTATTTCAATGTTTGCATTGTGTAAGATACGAGATTGTAAAAATAAGCGGTTAGCGATAGTGCACAAACAAGCCCAAGGCCTGTTGACAATATGACAATGACCATTGTGGTTCCAGCGATTCACTCGAAGCTATTGCTTTTCATACAATTCCTTAGACGTGTCATGAGTACGAAGAGTAGGTACTTAAGAATGATTGATGGCATGCCGTTGTTATCCATGAACAGGACGGTTATAAAAAGATTTCCATTTCAGTATTTATAAGTGTAGTAAAAATTTGAATAATTAGTGGTAAACTCTAAAGGCGTTATTCATAAACGCGTTACTGGCTTGAATTAGCTATGAATCGTTTGTCTTTATCTGTAATTTTGAGTTATGTATTTGTAAGAAAGAGATAAAACATAATTTAACTAAATCAGGTCCGTAAAGTTATATGAATAATTGGTAACATTCCATTTCTAACCGCAGCTGCACTACCGGTACTGAACGCGTCGCTGTCATTGTCAATTTCCATAGTAAAATGAACAGTAATGCAGCTGTCGTTGGAAATGGACTGTCACCTTTATTTAGGGGGTAAAGCTGTAGAGCAATTTTCATATTGAACTCCTTGAGAGGAGATGTTAAAAATAGGCACTAAGTAAAATGAAGACTTGCTAAATAAGGCAAGTTTTATCAACCCGTTAACTTTCTAAGTACCTGCCTAGCGTATTCGTTGTAACGAATATGTGAAAGCGCATCCTCATGATCCAATCAATGTATGTATGTGAGGTGACTAGTGGTCAGTTCATACGCTGTGACAGACATTGGCCTGTATCGGTTTCTGCCTCGTTTAATTGTAGGTCACACCGATGTATCAATTAGAAAACGCAAAGTAACACACAATAGCAACAACTCACAGGACATAGTGTAACTAGTGTAGGTAATACTTATTGTCAGTGTGTCAGTATGGCTCAATCTAGGAGATTTGAGATTTGAAATTACATAATTACTCCGTTCACGATTGGATTGGATTAATTAAACTCCTTCTTTCAGTAGTTGTTCTATATACCTATACCTACACGTAAGGCATTCTAAAATTGTGAAATTATTTTCAGTGGCTGTCCTACAAGCCACAATTGAAAATGTGGTCATGTCAAACAGCCCTGTGCACTTAATGAAAATTAAATCTGCAGCCATTGGCTTTAGGCACCAGTAATTTTACCCACGACGATGTAATGTTACCGCTGCCGGTAATGGTGAACACGAACCGATAATTTCGCGTCCGTACTAGGTAGTAATTTTACCTTCCCTTACGAGTGTACAAGTTCGATTCCGCTTCTAACAATTCTAACAAATTCGTGGTTGCCGAGGAAAGGTTGCTTATTGACAATTTGATCTTTTAATCTGACTGAGAAGTGAAATTATAAAATACTTATTGAGAATATCGCTCGCAGACGTATCTGCATGTTTAAAAAAATTATTTATTGAGAGTTTTTATTTGACGTTTCAATTGAATATGTTTCGCAGTTCTTGGACGCGCATAATAATTATAATATCGAAAAAAGCAAACTAAGTACATATATCTGGGTTAAATCTAAATCAAAGGCTAAAAATGGTTTTAGTAGGTAGGTACTACGTTAATGGACTTCTTAATAAAGCCGTTATTCCACATTAATTTGTAAACAATTAATGTAATTTGTGAACACTATCACACTGAAAGAATTTTTTAGTTGGTTTTACCATATTTCAACAAAATTTATGGGTTAATATAGCACCTACCCTTGAGTTTTGTTGAATCAACAAAAACTGTATTGTTGATCAGTTACGGTAACTTCAACTTATTGCATATTTGTTGATTCAACATTTCAATATAATGGTAAAATTAACCCTCTAACAAGGGGTTGATATAGCACCAACCCTTCGATTTTTAGTTGTTTTTACAAGTAGCACAATGGTTAATTTAACCGTCTAGCAAACTATTAATTCATTACTTAACCTTTACATTTTTGTTAGTTTTACTAGTTTGCACTTGGTGCAAACCTGTAAAAACAACAAACCATGACAGTAAAATTAACTCTCTAACAAGGTTTGGTTTAACGCACTTGAAATGTTAAAAACACAAGTATGTTTGTGTTGAACCTACTTACTTTCAATGGTTAGTTTTACTAGTTTGCACTTGGTGCAAACCTGTAAAAACAACAAACCATGACAGTAAAATTAACTCTCTAACAAGGTTTGGTTTAACGTACTTGAAATGTTAAAAATACAAGTATGTTAGTGTTGAATCTATTTACTTTCAATGGTTAGTTTTACTAGTTTGCACTTGGTGCAAACCTGTAAAAATAACAAACCATGTCAGTAAAATCTACGTGTTTTTAATGTTAGATTAACCCTTTTACTCAAGGTTGTGTTAACCGAGTTACTATATTGGATCAACTCTTACTATATTGTTGGCTCAACCCAATATATTTTAAATACAGCCAACAAAATCGTGGTGTTGATTCAATCAATGTTTTGGTGTTGAATTTACCTGATTTATAGGTTAAATGTACTTTCAAAAAGAGGTAGGGTTAACAGTCCTGCACTGTTGAAACAACTTTGGCTGTAATAGTTAGGTCTACATGTATGTTTTGTTGAATTAACCTCGATTAAATAATAAAACTAACAGTGTATTTTTGTTGAGGCAATAAGTGTCTTGGTGTTGTATTAACCTAGAATCAATAGTATTTTCAACAAAGCAGTTTTGTTGTGTCAACATATACTAATTTTATTGGGAATACTCAAAATTTTTTGTAGTATCAACCTAGATAAAATAGTATTTTCAACAAAACAGTTTTGTTATGTCAATGAGTGCGTTAGTGTTAAAAATACCTAATCTTAATGTTGAATTAACCTTTAAAGCATAGGTTGGGTTGACTTCGATTAAATGGTAATTTTAACAAACTCGTTGTGTTGATTCAATCAAATGTATTGATGTTGATATTACCCGCTTTAAAGGTTAAATGTACTTAAAAAAAAGGGTAGGGTTAACAGTCCTGCAATGTTGAACCAACTTATCTTGTAATAGTTAGATCTACATGTATGTTTTGTTAAATTAACCTCAATTAAATTATAAAATTAACAGTGTAGTTTTGTTGAGGCAATAAGTGTCTTGGTGTTGTATTAACCTAGAATCAATAGTATTTTCAACAAAGCAGTTTTGTTGTGTCAACATATACTAATTTTATTGGGAATACTCAAAATGTTTTGTAGTATCAACCGAGATAAAATAGTATTTTCAACAAAACAGTTCTGTAGTATCAATAAGTGCGTTTGTGTTGCATCTATCTGATAAAATACTGTTGAATCAACCTTTCGAAGTAGAGGTTGGCTCAACACGAGCTACAATGTTGAATCAACTTTCGCTTTAGTTGTTAGGACTACAACTTGTTTTTAGCGGAAGTTGATTCAACACTGTAGCTCGTGTTGAGCCAACCTTTACTTCGAAAGGTTGATTCAAGGCCTTTTTTATCTGTGGAGCCTAGTACGCTAAATTGTATGTCTGACATAAAGCATTCGTCCCTTTCTGGCAAATATGCGAGTGGAGAGGACTAATGCTTTACGTCGGACATAAAACCTAACAGACTAGGGGAGCAGGTACATAATATGCAACACAAATGCAAACTTGATACAGCAAAACTGTTGTATTGACAATACTATTATGTCTAGGTTGTTAATACTAGGTACAATACAAAACATTTAGTGTTCGCAACAAAATTAGTAGAAGACACTGCAAAACAGGTTTGTTAAATATACTAAATTGATTCTAGGTTAATACAATATAATTACATAAGTTCCTTGAATATTTTGATAAATTTACACACATTAGTCAAATTCACACAGATAGGAAGTAGACACGACACTAAACAAAAATATCTTCTGCATGCGTAGGTACACATAACTTTCAGTCAAATAAAATAGAGGTTAATTATAGCCTAACTAAGAAAACAAGTTGGTTCGGCATAGCAAGTACTGTAAAAAGAACATTAAAAAACGATTCATACGACAAAAAGTTTATTCTTAAACAATTGAACCTACCACAGGTAGAAAAAAAATCGAATTAGGTTTAGGTGGCGCGCATATTATGATGCTTTATACATATATATATATATATGTGCGAATATATATTCAAGGTGTTACAAAAACCCTGTATACTTAACCCGAAACCTAGTGACAGTACAGTAGGTACTCACAAAACTGAACAACTTTTCCCACGGAACATGGGTCATGAAATACAAAATGGTTTTTGGGATATATAGTAGCATATTAGATTAAATATGTTCAAATCTAAAAACGAAAAGATATAATAGCTCGACTGCATTTCAATCAGGGCTCGGAACCGGTTTTTTGTAAAACCCAAAATAGCCCCAATATTTTTAATTATTTTATGCTCTTTACGTAGGACTGAATCATGTATTTAGGTAACAACTTCTTATTATTAGATTGTCAAAAATGAAATAATAAAACCAAAGAACGAAAAAGAACGTAATAATACCGGTATTTTTTGTATGAAGAAAAAACCGGTTCAGAGCCTTGATTTCAACTGCGAAACGACTACAAAATCGCAATGGGGTAGGTGGGCTGAGTTGCGTTCTCGCGCGCGACTCCATACATCTGGCGCGACTTCAAGTATGGAGTCGCGCGCGAGAACGCAACTCATGTGTATCATTCATTAATCTTATTTAGTATTTGCTCAGTCATGGCTGGCTCTAACAAAATATATAATTTATTATAAAATAGACTACTATGGAAAACACTCTAAAAGGTAGCCACCTCCCTACAAGCAATTCTGCCATAAAAAATTTACTACACAAAGCTGCCGTCCTAATAAAATACGCAGTAACTATGTATCAATCTCATATAATATATAGTTATTGCATTATTCGGGTTATTCGCACTAGTTACCACCAATTACCAGTGGTAACTACTGGGATTTTTTTCCCAGTAGTTACCACTAAAATTCAACAACTAATAAAAACAGTATATATACTGTTGTATATACAGGGTGTTTGGTACATCGTTTGCCAAATTAAAACGGCAGATAGCTTGAGTCATTTGCTATGTTCTCATACCTAGAAAAACAAAATTGGCCATGGTATTTTTTTACAACTACGAAAATAAAAATTTGAAATTTAAGTACGAAAAACTGTCATAGAAGGGAAGAATTTTTTTTGCACCAAATTAAACATTTCTAGGCCTGAGAAGATAGCAAATGACTCAACCTATCTGCCGTTTTAATTTGGCAAACGATGTACCAAACACGCTGTATATATTGTACTTTAATAAATAATTATACTTAAGCCGATTAGTGTTTCAGTGAACTGCCTTAAAAGTGATTAAAAATAAAAATAAAAACAGTTTTACCCGTGCAAGTGCAAAAACTAAAATAGTCAATGAGAAATTAACGCTTGAATGAGATTTATCTTATTAATTGTAACTCGAATTAATTATACGGACGAACATACAAATCAGTTAAAAACAAACTATTATTTATCACTTTAAGGCAGTTTACTGGAACACTAATGGACATATCATTATTTATTAAACTACTCTGTATTTATACGATACAATTTATACTGTTTTTATTAGGTTTGAACTTTAACAAAAAGGGTAAAAGGTGGAGAAAAAAATCCCAGTAGTTACCACTGGTAACAGCTTGGTGGTAACTAGTGGGAATAGCCCCTATTTTTCCTTATATTAGGACGGCTGAAAAGTGCCCTATTGCTCTATAGATAGTGGCGCCTATATACCAAAATTTATATAAAACATAGAAATGATAGCGTTTGAAAGTTGTAAAACAGTACTATTTTCTAACGGTACATTAAATGTTGAAGCAGAGTGCCAGAGTTTTGAGAGAAGAACATAAACCGAGTGATGCCGCCTTAATTGCAGATATTAATAATTTTGTACCAAATGAGGTAGTTGATTTCTACTTATATGTAAACCTGTATGAACCTGCATGTACACTATCTTATGAAAATGTATGAATTATGACTGTAAGCAGCTGGTTTATGATTTGCAGATGGAGTTGGACTTTCAGCTCCTCAGATTACATACTTTACATTAATTTGAAGGAAACCTTGTTTTCTGAAATATGTTAAACATAATAAAATACCCAATAGGTATAACTATTAATATTTCACCCTGCAATACATATCTCCATTAGGCACCAAATGAGGAACTATTGGAAGACTTGTAACGTTCTCTAATTTAAGGCATTCAAAATTACTCGTGCAATTAGTTTCGTGTAGCTGATATGCTTGAAGGTGGTCATTGAAACCAATATTAATAAGAACTTTACATAATAAAAAAATGGCTGGCTCTAATTTAAGTATATAAACAATTTTGTAAAATATAACTTCTTGCTCATTGAAAATGGTAAAAATTAAACCAGGCTTAAACATAGTGCCATATTTTGTCACCCAATTTATTCGAATATCACGTATACTAGATCCGTTTACTGTCGCGTTGGTTAATTCAGGAATCATTGTAGTGTTATCAACGCTTCCACATGTAAGTCTGTCAGAGAAACCCTGCCTAGTATGAACTCTTTGTGCAACGTTTAACTGTTGTTTTATCATTAAAGTGAGAGGTATATTGCGTTTAGATGATGTATTATAAGCAGTTTGTTTTAATTGTTTGTGTTTTGCTTCAAATCGCATGCACCAAATGTGCTTTAGAGGTCCTATACGTTTTATAATATGAGGGTAGTGTATCATAAAATGATGTTTAGGCTTTAACGTGTCATTAAAGTATTCGAGATATTGTTCATGGTGTTCTGTTATTAAATATTTGAGATATTCTACTGTTGAACAGTCAATTTCAGACATTAACAAAATATCAATAATTTTTAACAAGTTCAAAAATAAGTTCCAGACTCTGTCATCTTCTGGAACGAGATCTCCAATAAGAAAAGGTAAAATATTAACGAAACAAGACATCTCAGATGCACTCATTTTTAATTTTTTATTTTTTAAATTGTCAATGGTTATTTCCGTTGCGGGCTTTTGATCTAATTCCTTGGCAGAATAATCAAATAATGATAATCGGCTGTTTAAAGTGCTCAAACTAAATAATTTAGTCCTATGAACATAGTGCAATAACATGTTGCATATATCGTAATGACAAACACCTTCAAAAATATCGTGCATGATATCAACTGCCATATTTTCAGTTACATGGTAGGTTGGAAGAGTATTGAAAATACTATCTCCGTATACGCCTGTTCCGGTTGGGTCATTTGAAATTAAATCTTTAGTATAATTGTCTTTGTTTCTCAAAGTACAAACTGACTCAACTGTTTGTTTACACATTACTGACTTGTGAGTTTTACAAATTCTGCAGTAATAATTACTGGAAAATGATTGACTAAATCCTAACAAATAGTTTAAGCCCAAGTTATCGCCAATAATCAAACCAAGGACAAAATATACTTTTTGTGTTTTACTTTCAATTACTATATCAATACCTTCTGTTTCCAAATCTTTCAATTCACTGATAAGTAAATGAAAAAGTGAATCTTTACCAAACTTTTTTAGGGATGTGTTAAACAGTGACGCAACTAGTATATTTTCCAATAATGATAAATACTCCAACGGAAGAGTTGGAAAACTCAAGTATGTGGCTGCGATGGACTGTTTGCCTGAATGGCTGCCTAAAGCATTGCCCGTTTCAAAATCATCAAAATATAAAAAATAAGGGATGAATATTCCACTCCTACCTAAAATTTTCGATTTCCATAGAGATCCTTGAATGAAATTGCTCAGTGGCTTTCCGGTTTGACTCTGTAAATTTTCCATATTTGTTAAAGTTGATTCAAACACGGATGGTAGTTCAAAAAAACATTTAAACAACTCCTTCAGTGACACCATTGTCCCTTTGGCCGTTTTAGTTTGTAATATGTTAGAGCCATTTTGTAAGCATGGTATCACAGAAGAATCTATTATATATTGCTGGGGTTTAATATAACAACCTAATCCTTCAAAGTACTGTAAAAGTTTCCATTCTGTGTCAACTTTTTCAAACGGAGTGGAACATACATCAATTACAGCTTGAATAGAACTGTTGTTTACAGCATCTGACATGTAATGACTTAAAGTCTCACCAATCACTTTAGTTATGTTCTGTGTTATTTCAGTTAAAATGTTTGCTGCCGTAGCCCTGTTTAAATTTGGATTGCTATAAAGGGACAAAGCAAATTGTAATGCTTTGTTTTGTAAATTTTCAATATGGCTGTTATCATAAACGGTTTTTTCATTTGTATCAGCTATGTCGTCTGAACTGGTTAGCTTTGAAACTTGTGAAAAAGCACAATTAGGTAACGTATCATTTCGTAATATTTCTGTTTCACAATTTTCAATACATGTTACTTCAAAGTCATTATTTTGTTCGGATTCATTGTGGAGAATACAACTACTACTCGGCTCACTTGATTCACAATGTGTGTGTGTATGATTTCTTTGTGTTCTAATATTAGTAGCATTATTAGATTGAGATTTACCCCGCTTACAGATATTGTGACTGAGTAGATGTCTCTTATAGCTTTTTATATTTTGAAAGCGTCTGTTGCATGTAGACTGTGCACAACTATATTCAGATAAATTATTATGTTTCAAGTCAAAATGTAAAAACAAACCTTTCAGGGATTTTAACTCGAAATTACAGATAAAGCAATTAAACGTCATTTTCACTAAAGAAACATTGATAGTAACTTACATTAAATCTGCAATTAAAGTGGCAACACTCGGAAATGTATGATCTTGTGGCGTGTGAATTTCATAAAAGTACCGTTGTATGAACATCCACGGCTGAATACTCTCGCGGGGATATTTTATATCAAATACATGAAAGGTTTTGAAGCAAATGTCAACAGCTTTTAAAAGAGACTCCAGCTGGTAAGTGACGTCATCAAAATTGACGTAGAACTCCGTAATATTTTCGACGTCTGGCCCGACGCAAATTACCACTGGTTGGCATGTGAGTCCTTTCTTAAGGTGGATATCCCGACGTGTTGCAAGGCAATTCTGAATGTCACTCTGAGTCTAAAACAAAAAAAAAAGTTTATTACACATTTGACATCAGTGATTCCGAATAAGACAAACCCAAAAATTGGGTTTGCTTCATGGTTTGCCGAATATGCCGATTGAAATATCTACATTTTACAGGTTTAGTATACACAATAAAAAGCGCTTGTGGCCTAGCGGTAAGAGCGTGCGACTTTCAATCTGGAGGTCGCGGGTTCAAAGCCCGGCTCGTCCTAGTGAGTTTTGCGGAACTTACGTACGAAATATCATTTGATATTTAGCAGTCTAGAAAATAATAAAATGTAAACTGTATATTTCTTACAAAAAATATTCAATAGGTACATGCTTGGAGTACTTAGCTTAGGGTAACATTCCATTTCTGACCGCAGCTGCACTACTGGTACTGAACGCGTCGGTGTTATTGTCAATTTACATAGTAAAATGAACAGTAGTGCAGCTGTCGTTGGAAATGGATTGTCACCTTTAATTTATATTTATTTTATATTCTTAGCTAAGACGCTTTTCGGTGAAGAAAAACATCGTGAGGAAACCTGCATACATCTGCGAAGAATTCAAAGGTATATGTGAAGTCGTCAACCCGCATTGGCTAGCGCGGGGACTATAGCCCAAGCCCTCTCGCGCATGAGAGGAGGCCTGTGTCCAGCATTAGGGTAACATTCCATTTCTGACCGCAGCTGCACTACTGGTACTGAACGCGTCGGTGTTATTGTCAATTTACATAGTAAAATAAACAGTAGTGCAGCTGTCGTTGGAAATGGATTGTCACCTTTAATTTATATTTATTTTATATTCTTAGCTAAGACGCTTTTCGGTGAAGAAAAACATCGTGAGGAAACCTGCATACATCTGCGAAGAATTCAAAGGTATATGTGAAGTCGTCAACCCGCATTGGCTAGCGCGGGGACTATAGCCCAAGCCCTCTCGCGCATGAGAGGAGGCCTGTGTCCAGCAGTGGGACGTGTATATGCTGAAATATTTTTTATTATTATAGTATACAAAATAAGGTATTAAATTAAAAATATTTACCTTCACATGCAATATCAAGCTGTCACGTGATTCTAATATGGTCGGTTTGTTATATTTTTTTTGGTCAGCCAAATCCTTTGACGAGCGCTAAAAACAGAAACATTTATAAGCAAAGGGTCAATATATGTAATATAAGTAAATAAATAATATAAAAATCTTAACAAACATTGAGTAAATAACTGTATGATAAAATAGAGACCACGAACTGTGAACTATCTGTGAACCATCGACTTTTTTGAGGTCGATTAATAAACCTATGTTAGGAGAACCAGACATGTGTGACATTTAAAAGAAAATTTGGAGCATTTTGATATTTTCTCGGCACCTGTAAAATTTCTACCACTTTACGAGTTAAAAGTTGAATGTCCTATTCGTCCATTATGTTTTATGGTTTCAATATAACAAATAAAAACTATGTTTTTTTTGTTCCAGTCATGATGGGATGTATGGTGCCATTAATTTTAAAACAAAGAATAATCAATGAAACATCAAACTTAAGCAGTTCTATGGCTCCTGTTTATGGTAAAATCTTGCCAGTGTTTAAATTACTGGTGCCTGTTCCATTGTAGGGATGTTTACTAATTTACAATAAATGTATCAAAACCTATCAGCTATCTTACCTTTTCGTTTTTATCGTTCCTTCTATTATCAGATCTGCCGACAGTCGGGACAAGTTTCCCACAAAGTAGGGACAAAGCAATAAATGTTTTCGTGTCTGAAATTAAATTTAAATTTTATTAGTGAATTTTATTTTATTATAGGTACCTACTTATTAGAGCTTATTATATAATATGGTCATGTAAAACAAAGACGATTATTATGTATAAGATCAGGTAAGGTAAAAGCAACCTAATGTTTTTTCCTGCAGTGGCCCAATTTCTCGATTCATCCACATAAGAGAAATCTATCTCTATCTCGCGATAAAATTTACCAAAGGCAAAATTTACCTTCTTGTGTTGTGTTGTTGAAGAGGATCTTCAAATCTTGAAATACTTTCACGCCAATAAAAGCAGCATTAGCTTTTTCTAAAAACTCTGGAAACTTCACAAACAGTGAGATGCCCCTTTTAGGATGGCTGTATTCAAAGTCCAACTCAATCTGCAAACCATATAAAATATTAAATACTAATCAGTGCTGAAAGATAATATTTGTCACAAAATAGTTAATCCGTTAGCACCACTTGCACCATCCCACTAGTCCGGCGTTAACCGGTTAAACCGTTAACCCAGTGTCAAATTGTACTGGTAATCGTGGTAACTCCAGGTTTTACTTAATTTACCTAATTTAATATCAATTTTGACGTGTAATATGTAATTATATTATAAATAAATGAGTATGAGTAACCGGTTAACCCCGGGTTAGTGATTGGTGCAAGTGGCCCTTAATCGTTTAGGGCCACTTGCACCATCCCGTAACTCAAGGTTATGCGGTTAAAACGTTAACTTAGTCTCAATTTGTACTGGTAAGTCAGGTTTAACCGGTTAACCCGGGGTTAGTAGAATGGTGCAAGTGGCGCTAAATTAACTTTCACAGGAATAACTATTTTACCGCTTTAATAAAAATGTATACTTACAAGCTGAAAGCCAAAACTCTGCTTTAACAAGGGGTATTTCTTTAATATGTCTTGCAAATTTTTGGTGGAGTTTTTGTAATCTGTTTGTATGCGATATTTTCTAGTTTGCAGCCATTTATCTTTTACTTCTTGAAACGGCTCTTTGTTGTACTGAAGCCATATAACGGTTTCCTCGTCTTCTTCAATGTCTGCTGAAGATAATGATGTTTTAGTAAAAAAGTAAAATGCAAAACAACACATGAAAAGTAAATATAAAACACGTAAGAGCAGACAATGTGGCCAAATACTTTGCAACAAATCCTTAGTATAAGGTACTTAATTAAGGGGCCCATATCGGCCTGTCAGTTGGAACAAAAAGTTGACAGCTCCGAACAACTGATAGGCCGATACCGTCCGGCGGACTGGTAATCAGTGGGCCCCTTTAAGATGGGTTGCGACTTAGATATACATTTGGCTACTTTGTCTGCTATCATCCTGAGCAATGAAATCAGGATTTTCCATACATAGTGACCCGATTACATTGATCTTAAGTGTATTTGGTGTTGACTCTGTAAACTAGTACACCAAACGAACACCAAACATTGCCAATCGGGGGAAATAATTCGTGTGTAAGCCAATTTTAGCATGGGTGTAGGTAATGGTGTATTAAAGAAAATACTAAAAGTACCGGGGGGTGGGGGTGAAGCTAACGGGTAGGGGGGGTTTTAAGGTCACTTTTCGTAGTTTTTCGTAAATAACTCTTAAACGGTGGCCCGTAGCAAAAAAAAAATCTATTACATAAGAAATCTACAAAAAACATTCAGTACACTTTTTCGCTAGGATCAATATTTTAAAATGTATTAATAATATATTCGCGCCTTTTTATACACGTACACACACTTATTATACACGTATTATTTCCGCTGTAATTCCTTCGTTTACTGGCCTAAACATGTAAGTAGTTAGGTAGGTACCTGAATGTTCCTGATCAATATTTTCAATTTGAAGTTTTCTTTTCCGGCCAAGAACACCTTCTCGTTTTAATAGTCTCCTTTGATTATTATACCTATCTATCAGTTTTCCTTTGGCAGGTCTATATTTGTTGTTGTATTTCAAACCAGGTATGTAGTATGTCTCCTAAAAACAGACAAAAACGCTGTGACGTAACTATACTCGTAGTTAGCTAACTTCAGTACCACGAGCTTGACATTGATCTGACACTGACATATTCGCTAGCGGTGTGCGTAACTTACTTTCTATGCATCTCACTCGTATTATCAGTGTTGGGCGTAATTAATTACTTGAGTAATTTAATTACTAATTGAATTACATATAATTTAATTGTTTGTAATTTAATTACATAAAATTTAATTTTCTGTGTAGTTTGCAATTGCAATTACATTAATTCGTAATTAAATTACTCAATTACTTTTCGTTAACTTTTTTAATGATTTGCAAAGATGAACAAATTTACTAGGAGTAATTATAAAGAAAAACTTTTTTAAATCCACTCTAACCAGGATAACGTTATAAGAACATATTTTTTTATCTCGGGAATCATCCCTTGAGAGGGTAAAATGTGACAAACCATGTCGAAAGGTACGTTATTGCGGTCTGCGCTTACGTTGCGTAGCACTGCATTAAATAAGGCGTCGATTGCGTTGTCTTCGATTTTGGTCCACCCTCTTGGTACATCACATACATAATGCCTATCTCTATCTACTTACATACATTTTAGCTAAGCGTCTATTACATTTTCAATGAAGCAACACTAATCTAATTATACTTATACAAGATATCCCATAAACCAACGTCAAAACGAAAAGGGCTGATAATAAGGCACATATAATCCATCATTGTGTGTGTGATGCTATACAGCACGACCACGGAAGATTTTGTATAAATTCACGAAAAAGATGCTATCTGGCACGACCACGCTTTATGTTATGTTATAGCAGTCGCTTTCATAAAAAACTAGTGCCTACGCCAATTTCTGGGATTAGTTGCCAAGCGGACCCCAGGCTCCCATGAGCCGTGGCAAAATGCCGGGACAACGCGAGGAGGAAGAAGAAGAAGAGTACGGTTCTATCATCCGATCAGGGTGCTTAGCCAACATGCCAATCGTTAACGTTCCGTAGAGTTGTATATAGTCATCTATCTCTATCACTCTTACATATTAGTGCGATAGGGATACAGAGCTAGCGTTTCGTTGTGGTAGCGCAAGGGATTGGCATGTTGGCTACGCACCCATGCACCCAAGGTGCCTAGCCAAGATATTTTTTTTTGTTTTTAATTTAATAACCAAATCTTAAGGTACAATTTAGATGTTCTGGGGGCCTGGCTAAGTTACCAATCGCCTACACTCCGACAACCGACAACGAAGCGCTTTCTGTCTCTGTCACTGGAATCTTACCTACATATTAGTGCGATAGAGAGACAGAGATAGCGTTTCGTTCTCGTGGCGCAAACGATTGGTATGTTAGCTAGGCCCCCAGAACAGCTAAATTGTACCATTTGTAATACCTAATGATATGGTTATTATCCGGTATCCGGCCAATATTTTAATATCCGGCCGGATACCGGATAGTAACCTACTATTCGGCCGGATACCGGAAAGTAACATTGCGTGATTTCTGAGTAAACAAATTGGATCTAAGAAACAGTTTATTATTTATTATTTTAAAACATTTACTATTATAGTCCCTGGTGTTCACTTAATTATACGGCAAATGATGATGATGGAATTTCCTTTTGCAGAGTTGCTCCTTTTGACTCACAGATTGATTTACGAAGGGGAGCCAATCGAATTTTTGATGCAAAATTTTGACTCAAGGGTCCCCTTGATTTTCCCTTGAGGTCCCCGAAATTTGTAAAAAATAAAGTTTTGCTATTTGGTCAAGTTTGGTATCATTTTCGTGTAACTCAAGGATGCTAAATTAGTTTCTGATATTTAATTTATACGGTTTCATATAAATAATTTGAAAAAAAATGAAAAATATAAACTTTCTATTTTTTTTTCCAAATAAAAGCCGATATTTTTCTTATTATAATATGCACACAAAAAATAAAAATTTCATGAAAAAGCCCTACTATTTCTCGTTATAAAAAGTATACATATGGCAGATTTATTCTACATTAATGTGACCAAAAAAATTTAAATGTAGACCTACTTTCGACTACCCATTGAACAAGATACAACGGTGTGAGCTACAGCTTAGCAATTTATGATGATGAGATCCCTTTTTACTATACATAGTGAGTCCTTAGAACCCTTAGATCATTTTAGGAAGGAGATTCACCTTGATTTTTGATACAGTCGGGATGAAAGGTGGGGTGATTTGTCCCATACAATCATAAATTTACGCAAGCACCTGTTTAGGTTTCTGCAATAAGTTTGATGACATTTTCGAGTAAATCAAAAGATAGAAATCATTTAGGTAATTAAGTATTCAAAATACAAATTAATAATGTCAATATTGACTAATATTTAAATTATTTTCCTCCGTATAGTTACGTCCCTTAAATCGGATTACGTTGTGCACCAAGCATAAGCAATGTTAAAGAGTATTTACAAATATATTAGGCAGTAAAATCTTTTAAATACGAAATAATGTAACTATTAGTCCATTGCTCTTTTTTTCTTTTAATTTACTCGATAATGACACCAAACTTAATGCAGAAACCTAAACAGATGCTTTCATAAATTTATGATTGTATGGGACAAATCATCCCCACCCTTTCAATCACACCGCACCAAAAATCAAGGTGGCTCCCATTCCTAAAATGATCTAAGGGTTTTAAGGACTCACTATGCCTATCTGTGGGTATCTCATCATCATCAAACGCCGTAATTCTCATAGCTGTAACTCATATATTTGTATACTATTCAGTGAGCTGGTGGTCGAAAGTAGGTCTACATTTCATTTTTTTTCTCTATATTTTTAGACATAAATATACCATGTGTATACTTTTTATAACGAGGAATAGTAGGGCTTTTTCATGAAATTTTTATTTTTTGTGTATATATAAAAATAAGAAAAGTTTTGGCATTTTATCGAAAAAAAATAAAATTGAATTTTTTTTTCAAATTATTTATATGAAACCGTTTAAATTAAATATCAGAAATGAATTTAGCATCCTTGATTTACCCGAAAATTATACCAAACTTGCGCACATAGCCAAACAAATTTTTTTACAAATTTCGGAGGGCACCCCCCCTTAAGTCAAAATGTTGCATCAAAAATCCGGTTGGCTCCCCCTCCTAAATCAATCTGTGAGTCAAAAGGAGCAACTCTGCAAAAGGAAATTCCATCATCATCATTTGCCGTATATCACACTTTTATGTCGTGAGCTCCACGGACTATAAAAACCGTTTATTATTTTAAAACAATTTAAACATTCCACTCACTTGCACGCGCACTTATTTCGAACCCAGAAATGAATCCGCGCGATCGTTAACTACGAAACAGGTCAAAACCTGCACAATGCGCACCTGAAGAACCGAAATGTAGGTATAGTTCCGCCGGCCGAATATTCGGATATTCGATACCGGATATTCGGCCGATGGTCAGGCCGAATATCCGGTATCCGGCCAAACAACTCTCCGTTGCATCTCTAGTTATTATTAAATTAAAAACATAAATTGGCATCTTAGCTAGGCACCTTGGGTGCGTAGCCAACATGCCAATCGTTTGCGCTAAGGCAACGAAACGTTATCTCTGTATCTGTATCGCCCTAATATGTAAGAGTGATAGTCTGATAGAGACAGAAAGCGCTTCGTTGTCGGAGCGCAAGCGATTGGCATATTGGCAAGGCCCCCAGAACAGCTAAATTGTACTAAAGATTTGGTTATTAAATTAATACCCCCAGAACGGCGAAATTTGTACCTATGTAATGTACCTAATGATTTGGTTATTAAATTAAAAACAAAAATTGCCATCTTGGCTAGGCACCACGGGCGCGTAATAGCCAACATGCCAATCTTTTGCGCTACGACAACTGTATCTGTCTCTATCGCACTAATATGTAAGAATTGTAAGATTGATAGGTACAGAAAGCAATTTGGATAAAACAAAGAGGGTGACCATAAATGACGTAAATGAGCTGCCTTATATCAGACCTTTTCATTTTAACGCTGGTTTTTGGAACACTTGTATACTCATATTACTTACATGCAATAACTACCTACGAATAATGCGTATAAAAGTAGGTAACCTTTAATTCCGTGGGAATAAAGACTTGAATTGCTTCAGCTATAACCATAAAATCTTCCTTTTTCATGCATTCGTTATGCTTAAGGTACCACTCAACAATACTTTTGGTTAGATGGGATCTAAAAGTAGCGTCGAGCTTCTTGCACGTTTTCAAACGTGCCAAAACTAGTTTACCGTGGTTATTATCGTTCAAAATTGTTGTTATATCGATTTCCTATGAATAAGAATCAGAAAATAAATAAAGACAATATAGTGGATACACAATTAATACCGAGAAAGCTTTGTGGTAACTGCATAACTAAGTTTGTTTACAAAGGTTTCGAATATTTAGTGTTACGTGTGAAAACAACAATTTGTTACTTATACAGTTTAGGATTTTTTAATGCCACCTGTAGGGAACGTACTTGTATACTTACTTCAATATCTCAAAAAAGGCTAAACAGATTTTGATACAATTTAGCTAAGAATCATCTCGATTAAAAAAAGCGGTCCATCCGTTTAGATGTCACAGACAGACACACAAGACACGTGAAATTTTAATTACTTACCCCTCTTTTTGCGTCAGGGGTTTATAAAGACTAACAGACCGATAGACAGACAGACGGACGGATAGACATGACGAAATTATAAGGCTTCCCTATTAAGACCTACGGAACTCTATTAAAGGCTTCGTCACACAGGACACAGGACGCGCCGCTTTTAATACAAAACGCTCACGTCCCGCCCGGAAAACGCGCCTGTGTGACGGAACGTTTAGGCCGCGGACTGGCCCCTATTTCACCAACGTGACAGGTCCGGCAATTGTCGACATCACTGTTACTGACGTCACAGGCCTCCATAGGCTACGGTAACCGCGTACCATCAGATGGGCGGTGTGGTTGTGTGCCACCAACATGTTAATTTAAAAAAAACTCCACTATATCGCCAGTTAATAAGTACTTATTTTGCGAAGCTAATGACAATTGTCACAAGAAATACGACAATTGTCACAACATTCCGGCACAAAACTCATTTGCTGTCAAGAATTACCGAAAGTTCTTTGAAATCTTGTGACAATTGTCATCATTATCATCATAAGCATCGCAAGAGAAATGCCTGTGTTTTGCCGATATAATAAAGTTTTTTTAAATAATACAATGATGGTGACAAACAGGAATACGGCCCGCCCGATGGTAAGCGATAACCGTAGCCCATGGATGCCTGTGACGTCAGCAACAATGAGACTTGTCGAATTGTCGCACCTGTCACGTTGGTGAAATAGGGGCCTGGACGCACGCGGTCCGCAGCCTTAAAATTCGTGTAAACAACAATTTGGACATGTAGTTTTAACCTATTGTAAAGATGGTGTGCACAACCCATGCCCAACAAACTGTAATACCAAAGAGGGGCCGTCGGGCCGTTTCTGGGAATAGGAAATTTAATTAAAGGAACAAAACCAAGCAACCCCTATGGGTTGCAAAACACTTAGAATAATTTAAAATAAAAATAAAATAAATATTACTTATAGGACAATTTTACACAGATCTACCTAGTCCCACAGTAAGCTCAATAAGGCTTGTGTTGTGGGTACTAGACGACGATTTATTTAAAAGATTTTGATGAAATAATCACTTTTTTAGTAATGACAATTAAAATTAAAATAAATAAAAATTCTAAGTCCCAGCCCCTCTTTGCTACAGTCCAACCAAAGAAAGAGTCGCGTCACTCGAATGGTATTGGTCAAAACCGCATGAAAATCCGTGCAATCGTTTTTAAGTTTATCGCGAACATACAGACAGACGCAGCAGAGAACTTTGTTTTATAATATAAATTAGTTAAGTAATGCTCAAACACTTACGCGTGGATTTTTTCCGGATCGAGGGTTCTCGTTACAGCTGGACACACTGGATAAACTGGACGCACGCCCTGATGGACTACACGGCGCTGATATACCATCATTACTCGAATCTATGTCACTTGTTGTTGCCGCTTCCGTTGACGTTTCCTGCAACCATAACCATTTCAGTAAAGAAAGGAAAACTGTGGTTTTAACTAAGAATAATGTGTCATTTCAACAAAAGCACAGCTTTTGATTCAACTACTTAATAAGTAAAGGTTGACAGGTAAGTAAACAATAGGTACGTACGTCTATAACTTTGTAGAGCTGTTCCAACCCAGATTTGAACAAAATTCTGTCTCTTATATTCGGAATGAGTTCCTGTAACTCTTCAGATTTCATACATTTCATTAATTCGAGGGATATATTGTTATCTGAAATATGTTAAGTATTGCACTGTTAACAATAATATCTGGGAGACCGAGCTTTGCTCGGAAAACATTATAAAACTCAAAAACCGGGCAAGTGCGAGTCGGACTCGCGCACGAAGGGTTCCGTACCATAATGCAAAAAACGGCAAAAAAGAAAACGGTCATCCAAGTACTGACTCCGCCCGACGTTGCTTAACCTCAGTCAAAAATCACGTTTGTTGTATGGGAGCCCCACTAAAATCTTTATTTTATTCTGTTTTTAGTATTTGTTGTTATAGCGGCAACAGAAATACATCATCTGTGAAAATTTCAACTGTCTAGCTATCACGGTTCGTGAGATACAGCCTGGTGACAGACGGACGGACGGACAGCGGAGTCTTAGTAATAGGGTCCCGTTTTACCCTTTGGGTACGGAACTCTAAAAATTGAGCGTTTTCGCAGAGATAAGACTAGCTAGACTAGATCGATTTTTCGCCCCCGAAAACCCCCATATACCAAATTTCATTGAAATCGTTAGAGCCGTTTCCGAGATCAACGAAATATAAAAATAAATAAATAACAATAATTGCTCGTTTAAAGGTACAAGATTCATGAGATAAAACAACACAGAAATTTACCGTGAAGCAATTTAAACAAGATGGCGACCGACAAGCTCGCTTTCATAAGTAATAGTTCAAATTATATATTATACTAATGTTTTAAAAGCATTTTCCAATAAAAAGACACGCCAACATTGGTTACCTAATTTCTAACACTAAAAAAAACGAAAATAATCCGACAACGAAAATAACAAACACGTACCTTCGAAGCGTTTAATGGTTTCCGCGGAAATGCCCCATTCATGCAAATATACGAGACCTTAAAAAATAAAAACCCTATTACCTTCTTAATTTATAACAATTAGAGTTAATTACATAACAATCATAATGTGTTCTTACCCACCAATGTTTAAATCCATTATTCCCGTCATAATGTATCACTAGTTACATGTACACATCGCTGCACGAATTCGGATAAACTGGCGGTCGCCGATGGCCGGACTGGCCGGTGGGGCGGAGGCGCGGGGGCGGGGGTTGCGCAAGCGTCGCCTCCGTCGTCACCCGTTCGCGCGCACGAGTTTCGAATAAAGGTTTCCATACACGCAACGCATGGCGTGTCAGCGCACACTTTCTATTGGTACCTATTGGAGTAAATTTAATGAGATAGTAATGGCACTATTACTGGGCTTTAAAAGGGAATAATAAGATAACTATTGAAATAAAAAAAATGTGGGTTATTTGTGTAATATTACTCGTTAGGTAGCGGTTTAGGTATTAATATTTAGAATTGAAATTGTGATTTTAAATTGCAGACCCATAAGTAAAAAAACGACAGAAGCGTTTAATGGTCCAATCATAATGTATCGAGTACCGCCACGGTCTTTGACATGTGATGAATACCTACACATTTTTAGGGTTCCGTAGCCAAATGGCAAAAAACGGAATCCTTATGGATTCGTCATGTCTGTCTGTCTGTCTGTCTGTCCGTATGTTTGTTCTTTTCTAAAACAAATATTTTTTCTACCTATCCAGCGATATGGAAATTTTATGTTAAGATATCTTTGCATGCTATATTAAGATATAGACGGTCAAGCAAATCTTGTCAGTAGAAAAAGGCGCGAAATTCAAATTTTCTATGAGACG
Organism: Cydia fagiglandana; assembly: GCF_963556715.1. Lineage (NCBI taxonomy): Eukaryota > Metazoa > Arthropoda > Insecta > Lepidoptera > Tortricidae > Cydia > Cydia fagiglandana. The sequence continues at coordinate 15,210,850 of NC_085932.1, read as the reverse complement.
ATATCCCTACGCGCCTACATTTTTCAAATTTGCCGCCTTTTTCTACTGACAAGATCTGCTTGAGCAAGTATACAAACCAATATCGCAAAATTCTTATATGAACATACTACAAACAGCATCTTAAAATACAAACGGCATCTTAAAAGAGAAACAGATATCTCTTACTCGCTCTCACTTATGGATGCGACGCACCAAGGTCGCGGTGCGGTGCAATAGAGTAAAATAAAATATTGTACCGTGTATGGCGTCCTTTAAGACGCGTCCTTCGCCGCCGTCTTAGTTGTCTATTCTAAAGACACCTATTTTGTCTTACTTTTTACCATAATAACCACTATAACTAGATATGCAATTTAAAAATAAATCCGCGTATTTGGAGGTCAGAGTTACACTAGAAATTCGATGGCGATGGCACGTCACTTAACATTGTGAACATTAGTAACAGCGAATAAAACCGAATACTGCCGAAAATTAAATAAACGAACGCAAGTCAAGTAGGTAACCTATTGCCATGCTTCTCGCACGTGAGCTAGCTAGACGGATATCCTTTTATTATTAATTAACTTCGATGTTCGACAAAATGATTTAACACGTAAATAAATGACTGCATATGCAATCCGCGAAATTTGAAATTCGCGTTAAAGCGAAACCGCGCCTAATAATGGGGTCACGTACTTAAAGCGATATTACTGTAAAAGTAATGTAAAAATGTGAAAAGAGTTGCGATTTTAAAAATAATAAGGAAAACCAGAAAATACGTATGCGACTTTGCTAATACAGCTTAGCAAGTATAAACTATATTATTGATGTCGATTTTACCTGTTTATATTATTGTTATCCCAACTGTTTGTGTGAATTCTGGTGAAAATTATTCTAGGTTCTGTTTGTAATCGAATGTAGAGATGCAAGGGATAGTTGTTTGGTCGGATACTAACCGGATACCGGACATTTAGCCTGACCGTCGGTCGAATATTCGCCCGGCGGAACATTTTGAGTTTTGCAGATGCGCGTCGCGTCGTGCAGAGCCTCTACCATCAGTTTTAACATTGACATAACGCTCACGTCTACGTAATTTACTTTCTGTACATCTCGCTTCCACTATTGCTCGCATATGCGAGTACGAGCGAGATGCATAGAAAGTAAGTTACGTAAACGTGAGCGTTATGTCAATGTCAAAACTGGTGGTAGCCGTACAGGTGATGACTGATGACTGTTTCTTATACCTACTTACTTACCTACTTCATTATTTTAGCATTAGAAAGAACTTCACAGAAAAAAAGTTGTGGTTCCAAATCAGGCATATTTAGGGTAAAATTTTGAAGTAAGTAAATTATAAGTATTGACCATGCTACGTTAGATAATTCCATTACCTATTATTAACAATTAAAGAACCTGATAAAAACTGCACGCTTACTTCGATGGAATTCTTTCTAATAGTAAAAAAACGAAGTAAGTAAGTAAGTACCTACTTATAATTTCGTTCGCGCGGGCTCATTTCTAGGTTCGAAACGAGTATTATCATGTTATTTTTACCACACCAGATGGCAAAGGCTCTTTTGATTGTTCAAAAACGAATAAGAAAGTTGCATTTTATTCACATGTGAGGCAAAGTTTACATTTGATTAATGCAAATTTTAAGTTGTTTTCTTAGGTTTGCTGGTAGAATTAGCTTTTAAATGATGATTTTGAATGACAAATATTTAATAACATTCATTTTGAATCGATTTGCTTTGATTTTGTTTGATATTAATTTACAGTTAGTAGTTTTCTTGTGTTGGTGTGGTGAAAAATTTTGTGTTTCACTCGGTGGCAACATATGTTTAACTTCTCCTGCTAATATTGATACCCGAGCAAGCGAAAGACTCCAAAATTGAAACACGAGCGTAGCGAGTATTTACTATGGGTAATCATATATTATACTGTTACTGTCTGGGGGGCCCTGGGCACGGGCCCCGTGTGCCCTTATGGTAAAGATGGTACTGCTCAATCCGCATGGGGCTAGCGTGGGGACTATAGCCCAAGCCCTCTCGCGCATGATAGGAGGCCTGTGCCCAGCAGTGGGACGTATATAGGCCAAATTTATTTATTATTATTAATTATTTGTTGTTTTTAACTGTTTATATTGTTGTCCCAACTCTTTGTGTGTCGGTTAAATCAAACATTTGAAAGGTCTAGTTCAACCATTCGAACAGGCTGATTTAGCTTTTTGTATTAATAGCAGCGTTTTACCTACCTACCATTAAAACGCTTTCATTGTGTACATTCATATTTGAGAGCCAATGACGAGGGCTCCGAGCGCTACCTGCCTCGTTGCCCCACCTGGTGCACAGGACCTGACGTCACAAGGTAGGGATGGAGTGGGGAGTATTCGTGGTTTGACCGATCTGTTACAGGAAATCAAGTTTGCTACTCTCAAATTATTTATTTATGTTAGGCTTCAAATGACGGTTCAAAGCTTAATGTTGTTTTTACCTTTATATATTGTTATCCCAACTGTCAGTGTAACAGTTGAAACAAACACTTGAAAGAATTATGTCTATCGTTTTTTTTTGTACTGGACCTAACCTGTTTATACTGTTATTTAAACCCCAGCACGTGAGTTAGCTTAGCCATTCGAACATGTAGTTTTTACCTGTTTGATATTGTTATATCAACTGTTTTTGTGACGGATAAAATAAACATTAAAAAGAGTTGTGTCAATTGACTTTTTGAAGTGAAAACTTCTTTAGCGGCGCTGGGCACTTTTTGAGGTGGGGAAAAAATGATAAACTCGAGACAGCGATCACGTGACCGTAACGTTTAGATGGCCACTCATTTAGATGGCATTTAAATCAATAAAGAAAAACTCAATGACATTACATGAAAAAGGTTCTAATCTTGTACGGGTTGAAATACAAGGATCACACAGTTACATTCTAACTTTATATCACTCAAATATAATTCAATAAAGCTGTGTCAATTGACTTTTATTTTAAAGGATTTAAACCGTTCGTATCGTTATTTTAACCTTAACTCGGGTGTTCGTTTAACCATTCGAACGCGTAGATCTAGCTTTATGTCGTGCTATTGTTTTTAACTGTTTATATTGATATCCCAAATGTTTGTGGAACGGTTGAGACAAACATTTGAAAGGGCTATTTTACCCATTCGAACAGGTTGATACAGCTTTTTGTATTGATGTTGTTTTTATCCTTGTATATTGTTATCCCAACTGCGTGTGTGTTAGTTAAAACAGACACTTAAAGGGGCTAGTTTAACTATGCGAACAAGCTGATTTAGCTTTTTGTATGATGTTGTTTTTACTTTTGTATATTGTTATCCCAACTGTCTGTGTGACAGTTGAAACAAACACTTGAAAGGGATAGTTTAACTATGCGAACAGGTTGATTTAGCTTTTCGTATGATGTTGTTTTTACTTTTGTATATTGTTATCCCAACTGGCTGTGTGACAGTTGAAACAAACACTTGAAAGGACTAGTTTAACTATTCGAACAGGTTGATTTAGCTTTTCGTATGATGTTGTTTTTACTTTTGTATATTGTTATCCCAACTGTCTGTGTGACAGTTGAAACAAACACTTGAAAGGGCTAGTTTAACTATGCAAACAGGTTGATTTAGCTTTTCGTATGATGTTGTTTTTACTTTTGCATAATGTTATCCCAACTGTCTGTGTGACAGTTGAAACAACCACTTGAAAGGGCTAGTTTATCTATGCGAACAGGTTGATTTAGCTTTTCGTATGATGTTGTTTTTACTTTTGTATATTGTTATCCCAACTGTCTGTGTGACAGTTGAAACAAACGCTTGAAAGGGTTAGTTTAACTATTCGAACAGGTTGATTTGGCTTTTCGTATGATGTTGTTTTTACTTTTGTATATTGTTATCCCAACTGTCTGTGTGACAGTTGAAACAAACACTTGAAAGGGCTAGTTTAACTATGCAAACAGGTTGATTTAGCTTTTCGTATGATGTTGTTTTTACTTTTGCATAATGTTATCCCAACTGTCTGTGTGACAGTTGAAACAACCACTTGAAAAGGCTAGTTTATCTATGCGAACAGGTTGATTTAGCTTTTCGTATGATATTGTTTTTACTTTTGTATAATGTTATCCCAACTGTCTGTGTGACAGTTGAAACAAACACTTGAAAGGACTAGTTTAACTATTCGAACAGGTTGATTTAGCTTTTCGTATGATGTTGTTTTTACTTTTGTATATTGTTATCCCAACTGTCTGTGTGACAGTTGAAACAAACGCTTGAAAGGGTTAGTTTAACTATTCGAACAGGTTGATTTGGCTTTTCGTATGATGTTGTTTTTACTTTTGTATATTGTTATCCCAACTGTCTGTGTGACAGTTGAAACAAACACTTGAAAGGACTAGTTTAACCATTCGCATAGGTTGATTTAGCTTTTTGTATTAATGTTGTTATTACCTATGTATATTGTTATCCCAACTCTCTGTGTGACAGTTGAAACAAACACAAGAAAGAATTATGTCAATCGTTTTTTTTTGTATTTTACTGAACCTGTTTATATTGTTATTTTAACCCCAGCGTGTGAGTTAGTTTAACCATTCGAACATGTAGATTTAGCTTTATGTGTTACTGTAGTTTTTACCTGTTTAATATTGTTATCTCAACTGTTTGTGTGACGAATAAAACAAACATTTCAAAGGGTTGTGTCAACTGCCTTTTTTTGGTAAGGATTTAACTTGTTCATATCGTTATTTTAACCATATTTCGGGTGTTCATTTCACCATTCGAACGTGTTGATTTAGCTTTATGGCTTGCTGTGGTTATTACTTGCTTATATTGTTATCCCTATTGTTTGTGGAACGGTTGGGAGAAACATTTGAAAGGGTTATGCCAATCAGCTTGATTCCAACATTAACATTTATATTAAAGTCAACTATTGTGAACAGACATAATTAACAAATTTATTTTGTTGTTTCTGGTAATTAACAAATGGTTGAATATCTTTTGTTGTTTTAACGTATTTGTTTTGTTAACTTTACTATTTAAATTGTTATTTCAATAATTTGAACAGTAAAATCAACAATTACCTATTAAACTTTGCAGGAATTGTTACGCCAACATGTACAAATAGGTAAATACAACTGTTTTCATATCAACAAAAACTTTTCTGTAAAAACAACAATTTGTTCATTTTGCTTTAACCCATCATTTTGTTAATTCAACTAATTTGTCGCCAACACGTGCAAAATCAACCTTTTCCTTCTTTCAGTGCAGGTTAATACACCTAGCCGCCTCAACTTAAAAATCTGTTTGTATAAACTCTAAATCATTGATTCGTGGAAACATAATAACATAACGTGAATTTCCTCGCGTAAAACGTAAAACTTCATGAATGACCGCGCGGTTACTGAATGTTTTTTGTAGCTTGCCAACTTTTTTCACTCAGCGTAGGTGTAGGTAACTAATTTGGTCGTTTGCGGATGCGCGGGGTCGGTGTGGATGCTTGCTAATTGAGCCAATTTAGCTAAGTGTCGGATGCAAAATAGGTTTACAGAGTGCCGCTCCTATCCTAAATTGCTGAGCTTATTGAGATGGTGGGTCTCATACATCATTCAGCGGCTTAAGTCAAATTAGGTATCTCTGACAGACTTGCCTACATGAGTGGGTTTTATTGAATTACGCTATCCAAAAAAACTAGACCACATCCTTTCAATAGGTAGGTACCTCTGCAACGCCTCAAATTGTACAGATAACAAAATACTGAGTCCCCCTTGTCATTATTGCAGTTTTGAATTTTGATCCTTTTTATATTCCATTTTAATTCAAAATTCCATTTGGATTTAATCGTTTATAAAGGCCTCAGGGACTCAGGAGGTTGACAATAATATGTATATTTTTTAAACAAATCGAAAGCTTCCACACGCGTGGTCGCGTCGGGGTCTCCGGTCGCGACGCGCGCGCAAGGAATTTTAAACAAACGGTAAGGATCAATAACCCGGCGATAGACATCCGTGTCGAGTGCTGACATATACCTTCGAGTGGTGGCGACAGTAAGTGTACTGGGTGCGTAGCCAACTTGCAATCGTTAACGCCCCGTTGTGAACGAAACGCAACGTTACTGTCGCACTAGTAGGGAAGAGTACTGTAGGCATCTCTCTCTATAGTCATAGAGAGAGATGACTACAATACGCTACGGAGCGTTAACGATTGGCACGTTGGCTACGCGCCCTGGGCCGTTATTCATTAACAGTTGCAGTTATACGTGACAGTCTGTAGCAAGGGTTGTTACATAATAGCGTAAATTATAATGTAGGCATAGAATTTAACGACAAAGCTCGGTTCAGATTTATTCAGTACTTTACAGCAAAACAATATTACATTTTGTTTTGGCCCATTGGAACTATACCATTTTAATACTGTCTCTTTATAAGGTCTATAAGTTACAATATGGATATGGAAAAACAAGCTAAGTTACAGTCACAATTGACGTAAAATGTAACTAAACAAGGAAACAATCCAATATATCCAGTTAAAGTAAATCACACTGAATAAAATTGTTTAAAAAAGTAAAATGTCCAATGGGGGAAAATCGGTAGCTCCGCGAAACTCCGCGCGGACTCGCATTTCGCTAAATAAACTGAACTGACGACCTGTCCGGGTCCGCAATGGAGCAACGAAACGCTTTCCGAAACAATGTAAAAGTATAATATAGGGTCCTTTTAACTGTCATATTATAAATATACAGTAGGTATCTGAACGAAAAGCAATTACTCAAACCCGTCAATGTTTAGGTCATACTGAGCAACTTTTACTATGGGACCAACCCCGAACACTCGAAAAAAAAATTGGATGTTTTATACATTTTCCTGGTCTTATGTTGAAATTTTCTGTGGGAGAGTCAATTCCTTTTTCGCGATTTCGGGGTCGGTCCCATAGTAAAAGTTGCTTAGTATGACCTAATCATTAACGGGTTTGAGTAATTGCTTTTCGTTCAGATACAGGCTGTATTCGTAAATTTAAACGACGCATGGTATAATATATTTTTGAACTGGCCGTTTGTCAACATAAAAACTAGTGTAGGTACAATAGTTACTAGGTACAAAATTATATGAAACGTTACATGAATTTAATATGCACGAAAATAAACAATTTTCTAAATTGTCTTTATGCATTTACTATGCACTAATTGCTTTGATAGGCACATCCATATGTATTTGTACCCACGATCTCGGTCAAAACAAACGAGAATTATGCTTGATTGTATTAACAACATGAAATTTAGAATTAGTATATTACGCAAATGTACATGAAATCAGAAACGGATTGTAATTTCACTAGTGAATTAGCAGCTCAAACTCAATCTTCTGGACGAAATGGCTTAGTAGATAGCCCAAGTTAACAATATTACTACCTTAATTCCTGTCAAATACCACCTAATTCAATTTTAATCGTTTGCAGATGAATTAATAATGGCAAATATGTAGGTGCATGCTAATGGTAGGTATAAACATGAATTAGAAATTAAATATTCGTGTGAAATTGCCAAATTAATTTAATGAGCTATTCGGGTAGTACTTATTTAAACAAAGCGTATGAGAAACGCAAGCCAGGGGACATAATATAATTAATTAATGTCAATTAACGCTTTTTCTGTCCGCAAATTATGAAAATACCCGTGTTGTGGTATCCACGTGGCAACACGTATTCGAAGCTTGAAAAACACTTTCCCAGCTGAAGCGGTGAAAAATTTTTGTTTCTTAGCAAGAGGGGTGAAAACACGTGCGGTAAGTAATTATTGAAAGCTCAAACTATCGTTATTTCTCATGTTTGAAAGTGGGGGTTTCTTGGTCTTGAAAGGCACCATTTCATCCCTTTTGGTTAACAATCTATGTACTATGTTTTGTCATACCGCCATTACTGCATGACACTATTGTGCAATCTCCATTTCTTTTTTACCCTTTATATCGTTAACGTACGAGACGTTAACAATTTGGTCACATTTGGGAATTTATATAAAATATTTGCACATGTTTAAACTTATTTAATCGTTAAACAATCAGTAGGTAATAAAAGCATGAAATCACGACAATGACTCAATACAATACCAAGATTTTGTTTATAAATAAAACCGCATACTTGGTATAGGAGCTAGGAGTGTGAAGATATATAAATAGACCACTAATAATAAATCACACAAAAGTGTCTCAAGTGGCTGAGACGCGGAACGCCTGGAGTAGGTATTGAGTATTTCTTCAGATTTATGCAATCAATCCGTATAGTTATTATTAAAGGTCTAATAAACGAGTCACGTTACATATACCTACTACTACTTAATATTAAAATAATTATTTGTACGCTTATTTATTTATAAAATTAGAAGGGATTCTAATCTATCCTGAATATTTTTGCCGACTAAAACTTTTTGGACTAAATTAGAGTGTAACAGATTCTATGAGTACAGTTACATTATTTTTAAGAACTATTATAAGTTAATGAGTGTAATGCATTTTCAGTTACGAGTATTTTGATATTGATATCTTGATTGGAATAATCCCAGCCGGGATTTGATGTTGTTGATTTGTATAATTCGGAACAAAATACTTCTAATATTACAGGAGTGCAAAATATTCCTTTACTATCAAAACTTTTATAAAATTCGAATTCCTAATACGAGAAATTTCTTTCCACGAACTAAATGCTTTTTTAATTATATAAGTATATTGTTAACGTACAGTCAGCAGCAGAAGTTCCTAAGCGGCCGAGGTGTTCAAAATTACCTTGACACGCTCTTATTCTATTAGGTAACAATAAAGGCTCGTCAAGATCATTTTAAACACCTGGCACGCTTAGCAATTTCTGCTGCTGATTGTACTGTGTGTGGCGCTATCGATCTTATTAGGTAACGTATATTTAATATGAAGTTAAAACCGCCAAAGGGACCACTCAATAACCCCACACATGTACCCTATTGTTCTTACAATTCGGATTCCGCACGTGCGAAGGGCGTAGAAAGAAATCCCTTGTGATCCGTCACTAGAGGAATTCTGGTCTGTTGAAGAATTCCAACAACCTTTCTTCATTTGAACTTGTGAAGAAAATTCACTCACATAGATAATGAAGGGTCAGATATTTATAACTCGAGCGTTGGTCTTTTTTATTCTTATGGGAACCTAACAGAATCTTGGGAAAATTTTCAAGATAAATAAATAATATTTGAAACGAAAATTAAAGAAAGAAGTTACCCGTAATACTCGTAGTAATATCACGATAATGAAATTTATAAATAAAAAATCAATATGGTACCTAACGATTTTAACTTAAGCTAACTACCGGAAGTAAGCAAATGGGCGAACACGATTACAATACCAATACGATTATTATATTTATAAAAACTTTTTACAAAAAAAAGAAAACCGACTTCAAAAAGGATGAAATAAAATATTATCCTTTTTAAGTCTATGCGTTACCAACTGATATGTTTGAAGTCGGTGCCAAGCCAACTTTTGAAGCATACCATGATTTTGGTGCGATTCGATAAGGATGTACGTTGGATTGCCTTACACGACGACAATGAACGTACTTTTTGTAGGTACAGTCGACGTTAAAATATGTTTACACTTTTCGTCTTATTACACAGGAGTAAGGTGCAAAAGTGTAAACATATCTTTAACGTCGACTGTACCTAAGAACACACCTCAGAACATACGATCAAACCTTCCACAGTTCGTACCATGTTTGTCGGCACGCAAGCGTGGGATTGGGACTGAAGTTATTTCCCGTCCCTTATTCAGAGGACTACATTTCAAAATATAAAACAATTCAAGGAATTTACTTTCTTGCCAAATTTCACCTAAAGCGGTTCAGTTGTTTAGCTATGAAAAGGCGACAAAGAGGCAGACAGGATTACTTACACATTTATAATAGTTATTAGTACAGTTCTAATGGGATTTATAGTCATAAAGCTGATTATTTTTTAAGGGTATTGTTACTACTTGGCTTGGCACCGACTTCAAACATATCAGTTGGTAACGCATAGACTTAAAAAGGATAATATTTTATTTCATCCTTTTTGAAGTCGGTTTTCTTTTTTTTGTAAAAAGTTTTTATTTTTCCATTTTTAGTTTTAACGCATTGTTAAGAGCGCGACGCATGAATGAAAAACAACATCATGATTAACACTAAATTCGTGTACCTACTTTAATAAATATGTAGTCAGGAATTTTCTTGAGTCCGACTGGGAAATTATAATTCCTGTCACTACACTAAGTCCATCCTCTGCCCCGCCACTGACCCAATCCCTCAACCCCCCCGATCACTCTACCACTCTACCTCACAGCGCATCAACCCCTGATCCATGTACCCCTCGGCCCTGAACCAGCAGCCCTTCAACCACCATTACCCGACCCCTTAACTCCTAACCCTAACCCCCGATCAGTAGCCTTACCAGCTTACCAAGAGTTTGACATCGATTTATTCGCTAGCGCGTGTAGCGTAGCTTTCTTTGCATCTCGCTCGTACTCGCATATTAGTGCGAGCGAGATGCAAAAGAAGTAAGTTTCGAAGACATTAACGTCGCTAACTTAGCGAATATGTCAATGTCAAACTCGTGGTAAGGCTACACTTGCACTTCATCAAATTGGCGGTGTTCGGAAGCAAATGCTCGAGTTACTTTAGAAAACACCGAAATCACTTTACACGTGCCTTTAAAAACTGAGGAGTTCCCTTAATTCCTCATGGATCCCATCATCAGAACAGAACCAAAAATAATACGTAAACACCTTGGAGGCAACTCCTTCCAAACAAAAAAAGAATTACTCAAATCGGATCACAGGTGCCGGAGTAATCGCTCAACATACTACATTTAAAAAATCATCATCATTATCATCAAAACAATCATCATCATCAGGTCTACTTTATCAAAGTGATGGTTTTCGGAAGAAAATGCTCGAATTGCTTAAGAAAACACCCAAATCACCATGCATGTGCCTTTAAAAATTGAGGAGTTCCCTCAATTCCTCATGGATCCCATCATCAGAACAGAACCAAATTAAAATGGGACCAACTCGGAGGTAGCTCCTTTCAAACAAAAAAAGAATTACTCAAATCGGACTACGGATGTCGGAGTAATCGGTGAACGTACATAGAAAAAAAAAAAAAAAATAGCCACAACCGAATACAGAACCTCCTCCTTCTATGAAATGGAAGTCGGTTAATAAATATAAAGTATTGTAAAATATGCCGGGCGCGTGAAAAGAAAGCTTGCGTTTGCATATTTGCTGCAACGTTCGTCCGGCGCGCGCATTGTACTGAGTTGTTGCAACGCGATACGGTTACCAACACTCTTCGTTGACTGAATAACATAAACCGGATTTCAAAAAAAACATTGCCTATCTGGCACCTATAATGTACATTCGTAAAATGTACATATAGGTACATTATATACTTCAGAAATGCATCAGCCCACCTTTTCGCTGCCGCTGTCTGTGTACAAGTGTACATGTACCTATTCGTAATAAAAGTATTAAACATAAGCACTACAAATTAAATTAAATAGGCCTTAACCAAATTAAGTAGTACCTATGTTGATTTGCTATTCCGATTCAAAATTAACACACAGTAAATTAGCGTATTCGATAAGCTCCTGACTTCCAAAGTAGTACTCATGATTTCCTACAAATTGATAAAAATAATTGTTGCATGAAAACCTTGGTTGATATATAACTATTTAACCAACTGGAATGCTAGATGTTACGGACCCACTTCCTGAAATTTTCCACTACTTTTCCATCAACGAAAATATTTTAATAAACACATTCGCTGACGGGTGTTTGGCCGAGCCTATATCCATCAACGTCGGAGCAGTCACGCCCATCTTGGCATTAACAATCATTGAGATTGAACACGCTTAAAATGGTCCGATGTGACCGCTGTTTCATACATCAAAACTGAAAACGGCACCCTAGATAATTTGTGTTCTTTACTATAAATATAGGTACTTATGTACCTACACGACACTCGCAAGAACACTTACACTTTTATTATAATTTATTAATTTAATCGAATTCATTTATTGATTATGACGCATCACACACCATCTGATTTTCATGAATTCAGAGCTTGAATCTATAAGTATCTATGGTAACTTATTAAACTCAGATAATATAATTATCTATAGCACCTGTGTTTTAGTATGGAAACATCTCTATGGTAACGGAACATATGAATTTATTAAATGACCATTCAGGTAAATAATATACAGGTACGACTGACTTCCGTCCATATACCTACATAGTAAAATCCTTTTAGTAAAAATACATAAAGTTTTCTAAGCTAACAAAACCACAGTATAACTGGCACGACTAATGATCTCTCTATGCGAGGTATTTATTACCATATTGGCCATTGGCCGAATAACCTGGAATGACACCCATGATATCGGCATTAAACCAATTTCAGTTCAGCCTTGTTAAGTGTTCGGTACAAAACTTTGTTCACGGAACACTTACGGGATCACTTCGGTCTTGTTAGGGTTCCGTACCGTAGAGTTTCGTATCTTCACCTGGGTCTTGACACTTTTCTCAAAAAATCTCTCAAATTTGAAAGCATTTTAATCCGTTAAGGCGAAAAAACGTTTTTTAGTATTCCTAACTATCAATATACACCACTAAAACATTGAATTTCATTATTTAAGTTGGTAATAAATGGCCTCAAAGGCAATAGGCGACGTTTGGGTATTTTTCCCAATCTTCGCCTATGGCATGCCTTGCCGCTAATACTTACTTTTCTGTGACTTACACATGATAAGTCGCATCTCCTTGGAATGTGCTAATATACTATGAACCTTAACTACACCAGACTAGGCATATATTTAAAAAACGGGGTAGTAGGCGAAGTTAGGTAACAGTCTGAAGTTGTTTTCATACATTTTCTATAATGAAGCTAGGGCTGCCAAAAATTAACCAACATGTCAAATAAAGGGGAGTAATGGTTTATAAGTTAAAAAAATAATTATTTTTAACAAAATTGTTTAATTGTTGCAAAATTGTAGTTATTATCGTAATTGAAATCAAATCAACCTTATTTACATAAAGTGAGACATAAAAATACCTATTTGGTACCTACTCAATATCGGTAAGAGTAGAAATAAACATTTGCACATTTGCAGCGTAAACTAAAATAACCATACATAAGAAAATATTTAAATCTGGAAACAAATAATGTCATCCACCAATGAATGTGGTACAAAAAATTTGTCAACCCTAGGGGTAGGCGAAATTTGGCAACAAGATGGACGCAAAGTACCGTCTCCAACGTTTTATCCAATTGTTACTTCTAAACGTGAGCTAGCCATTAAATAATAGTTTCATATGAAAAAGAGATAGTTATAGGATATAATCATGTAAAAAGTTTAACATTACCGGGTCCGTATCACCGTTTCAAACTGAAGTTAAAACACTGGTTAAAAAAAACGCGTGGTCGGCGTCGCGAAAAAACCTCACTAAAGGTCAACTGTGTGGAGTTACTCGCAGAATGTTCGAAGAATATTGACACCCGTAAAAAATACTTTGTATTTAGCAGTTTTATGTAAGGCTTACATTAGAAACATTTTGTTAATGGCAACTTATGTCAAACTAGGCGAAAATAGGTAGCGCAGGCAAAGATACGAAACTCTACGGTACCCAAAGGGTAAAACGGGACCCTATTACTAAGACTCCGCTGTCCGTCCGTCCGTCCGTCCGTCCGTCTGTCACCAGGCTGTACCTATCTCACGAACAGCTAGACAAGCTAGCTGTATAGCTAGACAGTTGAAATTTTCACAGATGATGTATCTCTGTTGCCGCTATAACAACAAATACTAAAAACAGAAAAAATAAAGATTTAAGTAGGGCTCCCATACAAGAAACGTAATTTTTGACCGAAGTTAAGCAACGTCGGGCGGGGTCAGTACTTGGATGGGTGACCGTTTTTTTTTTTTGCATTATGGTACGGCAGGTACGGAACCCTTCGTGCGCGAGTCCGACTCGCACTTGACCAGTTTTATTTTTGGTACTAACGCGTACTGTAAAATAATGCCTACCAAGAAAACCGTAGCTTCGGTGGAATAGTAAGAGCCTTTTAATCTCATAACTAGATAAAAAAGTCCAAACATTCTCATTAGCGGAAAGTTGACCCGCGGCCATTGTTCTAATAACGGCTATTAGACAAAACGTCCGCACTAAATGCTGAACATATATCCGTACACGTCCGAAGTAAGCCGAGTGGCGCCGGAGACGGTCGGCATATCCGGTCGGCTTTTGACGGATGAGAATCGTAACATCCGGTGTTTAGGAGGTCACGCTATATACCTAATATATTATATTGGGTGGTCTATTACATTACCTGGCCAAGACATCGCGTTTTGAGAAAATAAGATTGATACCTAGTAATCCGTGTTAGGTTCTTGTGATTCTCAGCTTTAATAAAAAGTGGTAAATGGTAACATATCGGATATCTAGACTATGTACATACTGATATATCATATATCATGATAAACATATTTTAGAAACCGAAACCTTAACGCATTAAAATATGTGACGAAACCCACTATGAAAACAATGCCGCATTTAAGAAGGAATCTATCAGTTGATTACATAAAAGTGTATTTTATTCTCTAGAGTATAAGAGTCATATGTTAGGAAGTCCTAACAAGGTGTAAGTGGATCCGATGACGGTGAACCGAGAGGCGTCGTATGACGGATCGCATCTGCGACAGCGCGATGACGAAACGCTTTGTACCTGTTTTGACTTCTAGAATACGAGATGTTTTATAAAATACATTACTCAATATTGCCTGTGTTAAAGAAAATTATTCCTATACTAATTTTCTAATTTACAGTACGTGCTACTTTACCGCACTAGTGCGGCACATAACGTAACGTTTTGTCGTGTTTTAATTTATCTCCACTCATTCATGTTGTTTTTGAATGCTACGACTGTATACTCACAAATATCATAATATATAATACGATGCATACATCTGGCAATACATACCTGAAACAAAATAAAACAAAGATTACAAATTGTATGCAGATTAATAACAAAAATAGTGAAATCCATTCATAAAGCGGTCATGCAAGTTCGCGGCTCGGTGTACATTAACCATAGATATAAACTATGGATGAGCGCATGCATATGAATTGCCCGTTGCGATCTTCATGTCAGCAAAAAAGCGCCATCTGTTACACACTGCGTACAACTACGTGAGCTCGACTCTCGCGATAACTTTGTACGGGCGTACAAGGCTTGTTAAGTTTATTCGCGGTTTATATCAGAAGAGCGTCGATTAAGTTTATGGTTAATCAAAATTATTTGTTGTATTTGTTGGCGTTGTTTGATATCCGTGTCGTCGACACTGACGCTCCTTCTTACCTCTCAAGACCCGTGACATCTGTACTAAAATCAGCTGAAGACGAAAAACAGAGAAAATATTCCACGGCCTGTGAAATGCGACATGCAACTTTCACACCACTTGTAACATCTGTTGACAGCGTCTATGCACCCCAAATGTCCTCCGTTATAAAACATATGGCAGAAACCATATCTCAACGTTGGAACCGATCTCTAAGTACTGTACTGGGCTGGCTGAGATGCAGGATCAGTAACGCCGTTATACGTGCCACCACCATGTGCATCCGAGGCACACGCCACCGGTTTAAGTCCCCCGCCTGGTGGCTTGGGTTCGACGACGGTGCCGCCCTTCCACACATCGACTGAAACCCCTTTTCTACCCTACCTACATATGTCTTAACCTAACCCTTTGCCTATGTATTACTTATGATTCTCGTAATAAATGCTTTAGTTAACATATTTATTGTATTAAAATGGGCGAACTTATCCTTATAAGTTTCCGTTCTTCTACGTTATTTCGTGATGTCATTATCGTCTCAGGTGGCAATGCAATATTTTAAACATTCGCGCAGTGCGGTGTGCCGCCCTGTGTAAGCCGGCTCTGTCAAGGTCGACAAGTTGGCCGAGCTACTAGCTACAGCAGTACAGTTCGATAAGTACCTCCCGAGCTTTCGCGAGTAAAATGCGGCGAACAACTATTTCTGTTAGTTTCTTGCTTGCAAAACAGGTAGAGTAAAAAAGAAGGAAACAGCAATACAAACTAACTATTTTGGCTCAGTGATCCAAAGAGAATCTTGGCCTCCGAAACGAGAGCGTGCCACCTGTCCACAAATATGATGCAAAAATATAAGTAGGTAATGGAAAGTATTAAATACAGCGATGTGAATTAATCGGTGTTTGAAAATGCGCGCTTTGTTTCTAGCGCTCACCTGTTAATTTTTTTTGAGTTTTACCTACAGTTAATTAAAAACTTTAACCTGACAAGAATTAATATACTAGGTACCTAAGTCAACGAATAAAACAATAACAAATACTTGATCTTGTTATTTCGAATGTTTTTAATAATTATGTAAAAGAAACGGGAACAAACTCTGTAAGACAGACAATAGGTACTTTAATTTCGGTAATTATATCCGGTAGGTAATCAACTAATCATATTTAAGTAAATTTACCTATACAAATCACGCAGTATGCATTTCTACTTCATAATAACTTCCAAAGAGAAATGACGTCCTTACAAGGTTAATGCATTAGCGCTATGACGTACGAGCGAACATTAGTTGCTCGTGAGAATGAAATAAAATTATCGTTTAAAATTGGTTTTAAGCAATACATAAACCTAATTGGAAATTACTTACCGATGATATGAGATCCCATTTTTTTTCTTATACTTCCTATAATGGTTTTTGCACCCTTTTACAACGCAATAAGGCATTTTTGTGTTATGCTGCGTGACAACTTTCTACTGCGCAATTCGCCACACGACTGAGCGCCGGGGTGTGATAAATGCAAATATCACACCCATGTAGCGGCCCCCTTTTTAGTGCTCGTTAGCCGCGTCCTTACGAAGTAATATATATGTCCATGACATTAACCCAGACCTCCTCCTCCTTCTTAAGTCGTCCCCTCACTGCTGAGGATCGTGGCTTCGACGGAAACGTTGCAATAGGCTCCATTTATTGCGGTCTTCGTGGCAAGAAGTTGACATCAATGGCATCTACGTTTCCGACGTTATAAAGAAAGACCACTGATTGGTTATTAGTATTAACGAATTCGCATTTAGTTCAATGTACGTACGTACTACGTATTCATTTACATCTACCAGCATGTTTCACATGTCTGTGTGTGACAAACTAGGCATATAGTAACAGCACCAGTCATGGGACATTTAAGAGAAAATTTGGAGTATTTATGATATTTCCCGTATACATGTAAATGGTCTACCGCTTAGCGTGTTAAAAGATGAAAGTCCTATCCGTCTTTCATGTTTTAGGCGTGTTGTATCAAAGATACTGCAATTAGTTTCCACATATTTAACAAATTAAAACTATGTTTTTTTTCTCCAGTCATGGACACCAAAGTTCCAGTAATGGGCCCCCGGTAATGGACGTGGATCCAGTAATGGGCCCCCTATAATGGACATTGCTCTATCAGTATAAAATATTGAAATAGGGAATAAGTTACGGCAAAACAAATCAATTTTTGGTATTAAGCTTTTATCGCTGAATCTATTTATCTTTCCACAGCCAATTATTATTGTATTAGATCCATCGAGACAATTCTAATATACCCAAACACAATTAGTTAGGGTTTATTGCGATAAAGTTCCCATGGTCACCTCCTGTCTCCATCATCAGATCAGGTCCATGTTATCATAATATTGCATTATCATCCGATTTTCATACTTAATTACGTACTTTACACAAAATTTCAACTGAATCGGAAATCGAAAAGTGGCTCAAATTCAGCTACCAAGATTGGACCCACACGAACTAACAGGGCAAGTTATATAAAAGTTTGGAAAAACTATATTAATTTATCCGAAGTCCGAGAATACCTCCTGATTGACATATTTCGTAACTACATTTTACTTCTGTATTCTTTAAACATTAAATTATGGCATGGCAAGCATCATTTTGTAATTTGTCCCATCATAGGAGGTACGCAGTTTTACAGCTCCTATAATGGGATTGGGCCAAATACCATTATTTTTTTACATCTGTGGAGTCACAACATAGTGTGTTGTACACCTTATCTCATGGTAAATGCAATTAACAAAACACATTCTAGTTTTCATCAAGTATTAATTAATTAAAATTTAATAAATTAACTCACCTCTCTTAGCGAAGTTGTTAAGAATTCGTAGTGGTATTTTTTTTCAGTGACACGACAACTTTTGGGTTGACGCCAATTTCTTAAAAAACAACCAATTTTAATAAAACTTCAAACTGAAACAGCTCTAGGACTCTTATTTATGATAATATACAGCCAGTGTTTATAAACTACTTTTAGATACTTATTTTAGAGGAATTATGTTTTTTTGTCCCATTACTGGTTCCACGTCCATTATAGGGTCCACTACTATATATACAGAAAGGTTCCTTATTGTTTACAAATCTACGACAACGGAGCATTCAGGCGTAGTTAGAAGCAGTACCGTTTATATGATTTGATTTGTCCGAGTGAATACATCTTCACGACACCCTTGAGTAGGTAAGTATCGGTGTCAATGCCAACAATAATTGACATGAACATCTTATAATATAATCGAAACACGGCATAAAGGAATAATATTCGCTACTACCGCTGAGGAACTGTCATGTATGGAAATTTAAACCATATGCCCTTGGAATAAAGATGTATTCAATAGAATACTATTATCTAGTAAACTTAGAACGGATCACACATGAGGTTTATACAAACCATCGAGCGGGAAGGTAATTTTCGCAAGATTGTAAGAATACAATGGTATTTGGTTAATATTCTCCTAATTGAAACCTTAAACCTTAAATGTATACCTATAGTGCATGGACGTTTTTGCTGTGACACCTGAGCAGTTAGTTGTAGGCACACGTGATACCTACAAGTCGGGGATGCTTTGCTAAGCAGTTTGTTATGAAGTATGAAGTAAGCTGGCGTCATCGTTTGTATTGACTTGCGGTTCTTAATCTAAAATATAAGTACTTGCATAATAACTTCATAAGTTTCATAACTCATAATTCAATGAAATACGAGTAAAACCATTTTTTAATACAGTTGCTCAAAAAGTGCTACTTTACGTAGCTGTTTAGCGTGCGGAAAGTTGGTTATCTCGAACTAGTGCTTTTTACTTTTCCAATTTTTTAAAATTTTTACTTGTTCCAATTCACGACTACTTATTGATAAGTGTTAATATTAGTTTCCTTTAAACGTCGTAATCAGCATAAAAACCTACCGTTAATGTAAGAATACGAAAAATATTACATATTTCATATTTAATTACTTACCTCTTCATCATTATAACACGTTTATTTTTTAATATTCAATATTGAAAATTCCGTTCGTAATAAGTTGACTGAATGGAACGGAATAGCTGCCAAACGCCCATAGATATAATATACTTAAAGACGACGTCTAACCGAGCTGTCACTGTTACCACTTTTGTTTAGTGTACGATTAACAATGTTTTTCTTATTTTTTCGCAACTGTATTAAAAAACGTCGTTCGATACACGTGCGGAAATGTCATTCTTCACTCGTCCCGAGTCTTGCCACTCGCCTGCGGCTCGTGGCAAGATATCTCGGTACTCGTGAAGCAATGACATACCTTCCGCACTAGCATCGAAATGTACTATTATATAAAGGATTATATCGTATATAATTATTGATTTAAAATACATCCCTACCTACCTATCGACTAACCTAACCTAACCCTATTACAATCCAATGTTAATACAGTTAGACCAAGAAAAGTCTGTAGCGATTTTGATAGCCAACGCATTGCAAGTGTTATTTACACGTCATAATTTCATAGCAGTTTGACTTTTAGAATGACACTGCGTGGCCTATCACAATCGCTGCTGACTTTTTTCGGTCTGACTCTATCCAAACTTTAATAGTTTTGATGGCTTTTCTCTACCATTTCTACCAGCTTAGGATCCTGTAGTCCATCTGATAAGGGAACAAGCAAGACATAGGACTGTGAGTCCATAGTGTTGAATGGTGTGGACATTTTAGTATATATAGTAGTGTTACTTAAAATAGTTGTAATGTAAAAACTAGCTATGAGCTTATTTTGCATGTAAATATAACCAGCCTTAGTAGTATTTCAAAAACAGGTACCTACATAATATTTCAGGGTTCTCAAAATTTTCGGGCCTATCTTTACAAAACTCGATTCCGTCTCATATTAAAACTTTGGCCCTTGAATTTTAAGACCTAATATGTACCGTTGCACATAATATTTCCTAAAACAGCAGCAAACACCTACAATGACAAATTAAAATCGAAGTATACCTACAAAAGTAAATCAATTTGGTTTGCAGATTTATCTTTGCCCAGAAGTTAGAATATTTTCTTTTTACAATAGTTGTACGATATTGTATGAATATTCATAAGATGACTGGTAAGCGATTGTATTATTATCGCTTAGACAAGCGCCTTGAAATTATTAATTTGAATATACATATTTCATATTTATTTATTTCGTAGGTATATGCATGGATATTATACACGTCAAAACATTTTAAAGATAAGATTAGCACTTATTATTAATTACATTTCCACCATTGATAAGGGGCAAAAGGAAAACATTCAAATCATACAATGTCAGATTAAATAGAATAAATAGAATATGTATTTATCTACTCCTGTACGGATATGATGGTCGTTCTTGTCTACGTGACAGCGTGATAAAACGGTGTCCGTCACTTTCTATCCCAAGGTGTTAAAAAGTGACGGCTATTTTATCACGTGAATAAAGATGGATAAAGCTATCCATAATAAGCAGACTGCATTTAGTCCCGCGCGCAACTAACTCATTATGTTTGTTGTTTTGTTTTATGACGCTATAAACTAAAAACATAACGGAAAAACTTTGTCATACGAAAATAACACCTAAAAAAATGGCCGCTGGAAAACTGCAAAGTTTTCCGTAAATTCTACATTCCGCATCGATACTGTGATCATGATTAATGGACTTATAATTCAGGAACGAAATTACACTGGGGCAGAAAAGTTGCGTTATTGCCTATATTAAACCGTGGGGCCTCCCCCCAAGTGGGAAATAGTGAATTATTACCCCCCCGTGCATTACCGTTGCGCCTGTAGGACGACAATGCTATTCGGGAGAATGGCGGCCGGACTCTAATAGCATTAATTTGTCTTCGCCATAGAAAATATTAGACGCTATATGATATCGCAATAATCTCTGGCCATTTGTCATTTGGTGTAAGTGTTTTTTGCAAGACTTGAGATATAGTTCATTGTGACGGTAAATCTTAAATGTCTCAAGCGTCCCTCGTATCACTTCGTTCTTAATATTAATTTAACGTCCAAAATTATATACATGGGCTGTATTTTTTTTCAGTAAAGTGTTCTGACATTATTAAGTTTTATATATCTACAAAGACATTTCATATTTAATTAAGGCTTGTAAGTACTGAAAACAAACGTAATGTACATATTGTGTATTTCATATGTATCTCTTTCAAAAACACGTAACCCTCGGCGAATGAGGAGTGAATGTTTAGTATTTATGGAGTTAGAATAACATTAGCTACTCAAAAACTAATGTGATTTTTTGTTTACATTATTTTAAGATTCATAAAGAATATATTGCATTACGTTTATTAAAAAAAACATACCATTAAAATTCTGCACTTATCATTGTTTACTACATTTAAACTTTAAGATTTGTACAATTTGTGGTTTCCATTCGATTAGATTAGGTAAAGGACAGATTATAATTTTTGTTTGTTTCATATTAATTGTAAAGCTTGTTTGATATGGTACCCATACCATTTTAAAGTCTCTTGCCTCGAAATATTGTAGTAGGTATGTATCTAGATGTAAAATTAACGGTTCTTATTTTTTTCGTTGGGCATACGAAATGTGGACACTCTTGCTCGAAAACATTCTGCAAACTAATTCAAACCATGGCCGCCACTTGTACCCAAGCTTTTATTTTAGTTCGAAAAACAACGCGGTAAAATGTGAAATATCCCTCCATCCTTCCCCGGAATACATTTAACCGCATTATGGCAAATTTATGCACATAACAAGCAACCTTGAGTTACCTACTTATCGGTTCATTTGATTCCCGGGATGCGTCGATACATTCATGAGAGCTCCCCAGGGCCGGAAGATAGTCGGAATGGCTTTAATATGCAATCAACAATCGCTGGGTTATTTTATAGCTTTGCAAGAAATATTGTGTGTCTTGAAGATATAACAACTCAAATTTAAATAAGTTTTTGGCAAAAATTTCATTTTTGGTACAAGCTTTTATCGCTGACTGTACTTTTCTTACGACAGACAACTAATACTCATCGAGACAATTCTAAAAACTCCTAACACAATTAGGTTACGTTGTTTCATCACAGAGTTCCTATGGCCGCCTCCTGTTTCCATCATCAGATCAGCTCGATGGTGTACCATAATATTGCATTGTCATCCCATTTATACATGCATGCAAAATTTCAGCTCAATCGAAAATCGGGAAGTGGATCAAATTTAACTTGCAAGATTTGATTACATACATACAGACAGACAGACAGACAACGGTCAGGTGAAACTAAAGAAAAGCTTGTCAAATATGAGAAATTTTGTTGTTAGCGCTATTGTTCTTTTAATCATATCGGGAACTACTGGCAAAAACCAGAAAATAATAACATTAATAACTATGCATGTTATCTTGAGTAGTTGACTATTTAAAAAATATACAGTACTTTGAAGGAGCTTTTTTAGGCGGCCGAGGTTTAACGAGGTCGTCAAGTAATAAGTTTGTGGAGCTGTTTATGCCAGAAGGCCAGGTCGAATAAGTTCCCAATTCAAATGAAAGTACCTAGTTGTTAATATATGTAGTTAAATATAGGTAGTTATTCGGGGTAAAGAGCTTCAGAAACACACAACATGTCATTTTAGAGACATCAAATAGAAACGAAGTTCTCTCTATGTGTTTCCGGAGCTAATTTTATTTAAACCAGAAATAACTAAACAATACTCATATCTAGGCGTTTGTCCGCGGGTGGTGATGGACACGCTCCCACATTACTCCTGCATCGGCATTCGGGAACCGACACTGTTAACTGACATCCCTATTTATACTTTTAACCATCATAAGACGAACTACACAAACCAACATCAGCCAGCATACAAGAGACCAGTAAAAAATTGACGGCTTATTTAAGCTGGTGGGACACTAATGACCTCGTCATAATGTTTTTTTCTTGCCCAGAGACAATAGGATTTCTGAAAACAATAATGTAGCATGTTGTTTAATGGGTTGCTACGATGCACTTGTTCGGCTTATACTTTGGCCGGTAATGTGCAGTTCATTTGAATTATTTTGTGTAAGGCAAATTCCACAACAGAGAAAAATAATTAATGGACGAAAAATATTAATCTTCCCTAAGTATTTAAAAATATACTGAATTAAGAACTGATATATCGTCGTATAAAACTCTAGTAATATCACTACAGGGTCGAAATAAACCAAATACATTAACTCTATGATCATTATCAATCACCGGCCAGGCGGACGGTCGCGCCGCACCGCGGTCAGATGGATTTCCACCAGACATAAACGTCTTGCCTTACTCTCGCTTGATACGGGATTGACTTTTTGTCTATATCTGTGCAAGTAGTTTTGTGAGAATTTTTTTAATACGCTATTTCACTTTTCTATTTGAGTTGATCATAATGGAATCT
Organism: Cydia fagiglandana; assembly: GCF_963556715.1. Classification (NCBI taxonomy): domain Eukaryota; kingdom Metazoa; phylum Arthropoda; class Insecta; order Lepidoptera; family Tortricidae; genus Cydia; species Cydia fagiglandana. The sequence continues at coordinate 15,187,082 of NC_085932.1, read as the reverse complement.
GATTCCAAAAAGCTTCTACGTCTACTATGCCAAATCAATGGCCAAACCAAGAGATTCTCCATTCGTCGTGAACTTACTTTTTATGACCTTTCCCGATTTTTTTTAATTTTTATACTCTGAAATTTGTATGAATAACTCTAATGAAAATCTGGAAAGTAGCAAGTTCCCGGAATGGATCAACCATCCACCAACCACGAAAACAGATTGACATATCTGTTACCCTCATTACAGCTCAACTCAGAAGAATAGGCGCGGCGCAAGGCCCACTCGAGTACTTATTGAACAATGTTTAAATAGGTCTTATGGGTCATTTGAACCTATTGTAAATAGGCTCTTTTTACTATAGCGCGACAACTTGCCAGTATTGATCTCCAATTAGTCAGCCAATTAAATATTGATAAGAATGCACGCATAGGTAGGAGTTTGATGTCTAACGTAGTTCATGGCTCTTGTATATTATAAATCTTGTAATTGTAAAAGCTATTGGTGGCTATAATATTTTATTAAGTAAACGATGTATGTTGGCTACTAGGTGTGTGAGTCACGATAAGTATTTAAAAAATTCCTAACTTCACAATGACATAATATTCGTATAAAGGAGTCATTTAATGAAAAAAACTACGAACACCAAAAATAATATGGTTGATAATATTATATCCGACGACAGAATAAATAAACCAACATTTAAATATAAAATATAACTCTCTCGTCATACTTTCGTTAAGATTAATCAAGTGACAAGCGAACAAATCTGTCGAGTAATTTGACCAGCAATTATACTAATTAATACGAATGCCTATAAAGATGTACTTATGTTTTGGAAAATACAAGTGACTGGCAGTTCACGATTCACAGTTCTGAGGGACAGTGTCAAAGTGCCAACAGTATTACCTTGTAGGCTGTCATAATTAGGCAACATCGAACAACGAAGGCTGGCAGGGCATAGGACAGGGTTAAACTATACGACGTTTGCTAGTGGCAGAGGGCAGGTATTTATTTTTGCGCAGTTTTATCCAAATACCACCAGTTTCACACTAACATAAACATAATACGGCAGAGCGTGTGCGTAACTTTAATTTCTGTTTTCTATGCATCTCGCTCGTACACGCATATTATTGCGAGCGAGATGTATAGAAAGTAAGTTGCGCAGACGATCGCGAATATGTCAGTTTGACACCGCTACTCGTGGATAAGAATAAAAACCTTAATTTTATTTGACACCAAGTGAAATTAATGATTCCTTAACACCAAAATAAACTTTAAAAGTGTGCATTATTCCTATTGAAGATTGTTCTTTCCTATAGACAAATTATATTGTACCAAAGCAGTCAATCAAAATCAAATCAATGAAGAATGTCTCATGAATGTGATTGACATTTTTAAAGAATTTTGATTATCGCTCCAGTCTTTATTACGATGCTTCTTAGTTATGCTTTGTTATTGCTTGACATAATTAGTAAGTAAATTAGGCAAAATTAACTCAGGTAATTATTAATGCCAGCGAATTTTGGATGCTGACCACAGTAATTATTAACTACAAAAATATTAACTTACGGGAACAGCTCGAGACACCATCACACATTTGCCTTGTATACATACCATACTTACCTACAAATACATCCTCTAAACAATGAGTTGCGCAAGCAATTTATGTATAATTGTATACAGTACCATAGTGATAACATACGTTATGTAGGTACGTCATTCTAGTGTTTAGATGCCGTTTCTTAGAGAAGTCATCTAAATGGTATCATGACCAGTCGGTCAACTTAAAAAAATTCAACCATACCATTGTACCTATACATTAAGCATTTTGTTAGTTTATTGTTTCAATATAATATTCGCACGTGTATCGTAGTACACCGGTTTACAGTACATCTGGTGCTCCACCTACGACACCCTGTGCTATAATAAGCACACTACGTATGTACATACTGTAAAACGTTGAACGATGTAGGTAAGTACACGTGCGAATTTCCTATTTTTCTCACTTATAAAATAGTCGATTATAATATTACTACCCACTCTAGTTACGCCTAGTTATTTTGCAGGAATACTACCATAGATGCATTTTAGTCCGAGCCGACTGGTAAGTAACTAATTCCACAGAAATACTAAAGTAAGTACTAAACTAATCGCATTGTCCTCAACCTCACGGACTAGCTTCGTGGAAACCGTCAACAAGGCCGCATTACGAAACACCGCAGCGTGAGCAAATGCGACGACGATATTTCAAATTCGACGTCCATTGATCGCCTGTCAAAAGACAAGTTATTTATGCGCGTTGTTAAAAAAGTAATGTAACTGAAGGTCGACGGTATTGTCGCGTCTCGGTTTTGAAAGATTGCCCTATTCAGTTAGTATTGTTACCTAAGTGCAGGATTTTTAAACGTTTATGGTATTTACAATGCTAATAAGTCTGTTTAGTTTTGTATTAGTGTTAAAAGTGTTTACTAACCAGTTTTTGACATTGAAATGTTATTCTCCATGAAGTTGATAATGCATAAAGTAGCGTTTCTTATGAACCGCAAATAATTTAACGGTTCCAGAAAAAAAAATACTACTTTTGTTGTAAATTGAGTGTGTAATACGCGATTGTTTTATTATTGAGTGTGTTTTGTATTACTTCCGATGAAGTATAATCATCCCTAGATGTAGTAAAGATATGTGACGTTCCATGACAAAAGGTACCTTATGGCGGCAGGCGCTTACGCTATTATTTACGCCGCTCCAATATTCAGCCGGGGCAATGGTACCTTTTGCCGTAGAACGTCACATATCTTTACTATTTCATATCTAGTGAATCTCTAATTCATTTCCCGAATCGAGCCGATTATTTCAAAAGAGCAATACATAATACCTAGTTATGTATGAGCATCCGATATATCTCATTGTTATTTGGCACATCTTATAACGTGACGATCCAGAAAAGGCTCGGCCACTGATATGTACAACTACACCCATACTGCCGTATTCGAACTTCAAGATATTCACAAGAGACGACACGTACTAGATCCATTCTAGATACGTTATAGTTTAGATATCAACTAGTTCTCTTTTGCAGCGCAATTCGGGCAACCAATGTCACTTTTACGTTAGATAGAGTATTAGATGTGAATTGGATCTCTAAGTCATATCCTGTGGAAATCGTTCAAGAGTATCTCCAGAATCGCGTAATGTCAAATTTAACAGGTTAGATCTTAAACATATCGTTATCGTATCTTGGTGATGTCTAACATATATCTAATAGATATCTATTTCAAAATCCGAATCGGGCCCATACAAACATACAAATGCGCACAACAGGCCTTCTGTTATGATTAGCGCAGCCTTGCCAAGTATCCGTGCACGCACTCACTGTACGTTACTTCATAAGTACTGGCTTACACACAAGTATTTGTAGCATTACAAAACAAATAAAAAATAATATCTCAATAAAAATTAATAATAAATATGCGTGTGTACCGTATCAAAGTAAGATGACAAATGCTTCTTAATTCGTTTTCGCATTATTTGATATTTGATATTTATTCCGGGATAATTTTACAGCATTACTGTTCATAAATTACGTCTTCTGTTTTTGACGATTTTTGACCCCCCTACCCCCTAAAATCATCAAAAAATCATGCTTCGAATGACCCGACCCCGTTTCCTCCTACGTCATGCTACCATCATCCGATGTCCAGACCCCCCCTCCCCAGTTTGAAATGACGTAATTTGCTGTAAAATTAAATATGTATTATTGTAAAAAACTACTAAGTTCCCCCTCCTCTTGTCGTTATAAACTGATTGATGAATCATCGTCATCATCATCATTCTAGCCTTCAGTCGCCCACTGCTGAGCATTATAGGCCTCTCTTCGTGTACGCCACTTATCCCGGTCCTGGGCTAATCACATCCAAAAGTGCCCCGCCATTTTCCAAATGTCATCCACCCAACGAGCCAACGGACACCAGGACCGATGAATATGTTTGATTTTACTAAGTAATTAGTTCGCATATAGTTTCAATGTTTTATCGAATTGATATAGTAACAAACTCTCATAATGTAGGTAAATAATTTAACTATCCACAACACGTGTAACTGTTAATGAAGAAATCCTTTGACTATGAAAGCTCATCGCACAAAAGCGCTAAAAGCTCGTAACTAGGTCCCGGTAAAAAGCTCCACGTTCAATTAAGCAGGATAGATGCAATAATTGGGGAGTGCGATCGATATATTTTATTCGACATAGCTTATTCGACGAAAGGCAAACATACACAAATATTGAATCAAGGATAAAAGTAATTAAAGTGTGATTCACACTACGAGCCAATCTACAGCTGGTTTTTATCTAAAAATCTTTGGTTCCTCTTTTAATGTAATAATTAATAAATAATGAAGCATACGTAGGGTTAAACGTGTATTTATTTCAATCATAGAAAATCATACTGGGAGGCATAGAAGTTATTTTTTAATTTCGATACCACGTAAATCGGTCTCTATTGTTTCCCATAAAGTTTTAAGTCATAATAAGTCATAATTTTGTTTTTCTCAGAAACGCGTAACTATTCAGGGTTGCTTCCTTACGAAAATCCTGAAAAGTTAACGGTTCCAGAATTATGACTAATGATAATCTGACAATCATTACATTATGACTTTCAATAATTATGTCAAACAAAGGGATTCGCACGTAAATACTGTAAACCAGGTATACTCGTAGGTATATCTTAGTGTTTCATACATCGGGTGTGTTCGCTATTAAGATTCAGACCGAATTTTGCTGAATGGACAAATATTTCAAACACGTTAAGACACATAAATTTAATGTCAAATGTAACCACGAAAGAAACATATACCATGTAAGCCCAACTATGTTATAATAACAGTTAAATAATTAAAGGTCTGTAATGCCAATGCTTCGATACTGCATCACTAAACTAATACATGATTAATACGAAAACGTAACTGGATTAGTTTGTTGGATTATATCGTTTGTGTGAGCGGGCTGCGCCCGGCTTCGCTGTTTAATAGGTGAATTATCCGGTAGATGCACCAGCATGGATCGCCAAGCTTCACGGACACTGCATCCGACCCGCTCTGGCGCGAGTCAATCGGTATATTAGTTATTACTTCAACTGAAAATTTAATTGCTATAAGACTCATACGTAATTGGACCAAATAGAAAAGCAGCTGTTTATAGGTAAATTAACACGATTTGTACTATCAAGTATACAGGTATGTCGCTACCGCAATGGCGACGAATCTATTCCATGCCGTCAGACTTCTGTGTGGAACATTGCCATTGCCACTCTACCTTTAGTAAAAAAATATAGTATAATTTATAAAAGGTATACCCATAATGAACCTAATCATGTTACCGTTAATAATAGTTAAATCATAAGTAGGTATCATAACAATACCATCAACTATCGGTGACTGTACCGACACTAAATAAGTAGGCACCTTGCATATCAGTAGCATACTAATACAACTAAGTACGATAGTGCTAAGTGGACAAACCAACACACGGCGAGTCGGCCAGACGGTTAAGTGGATCACCAAGGCAATAACTAACAGATGATAAATAATAGAACTAAAAATTATCTTACCTAATGTTTCCGATATGTTAGGTGTTCGTTGTCTTTATTTTACTGAAATCTGAATGAACTTTCATTATGATGGTCAACAAGTGTAAAAATTTGTACATTGGTTGATGATTTTAGTTGATTCTGAAAGCAATCATAAAGCGACGGCCTGTGCGCTAGTTTGGTTTGGAGCCTTCAGGTATGAAGATATAATATTATATGTATTATAATCAACGATCGACATGTATACCGAGTAATATTAAATCAATATCATGTCAAGATAATATTTTTAAAGTTTGAATAGCAGGCCAGTTCGAATGTAGACATCAAATCAATCAATCAATCAATCAATGTGGAACTGAATGATTGCAATCATGGATGAATCTTACCATGGTGCAATAATCGATATTATGATTATATCGGCACACCTAAGAGAGTCTCATTTGTCATTCAGGTTTTTTATCAAATTTTTCTCGCCTGTGCCTTTCCTGTGCTTCGCAACACCTTAAGGCGGGATTCCACCAGCGTGCGGCACTAGCATTTGTGTACTGAATATATATGCTTGTGCCGCACAGTGCCGCACACTAGTGGAATCCCGCCTTTAGGTGTCAGACACGTCTCACTCCAGCTGTATGCAGATGCATTGCGGTAGGTACACTCTTTCGACGGTTCAAAGCCATGAGTAAGAAGGACGGTCGGAGTTACACTGATTATAATATATTGTGTCGTAAATATATAAACCATTCTACCATAAGTACCAATACATTTTTAATTACAATATTTATAACAACGGAAACTATTAAACACTTATTCTTGAAAATATTCAGTACACAAATATTATGTACCGTCAGCCGCAAAAGTGCATGGCGACTTTATCAATGAATTCATTCATAATTTCTCCATGCGATTTCGCAGCTCACTGTACAAGTATGTAAATTGTTAGTCGAGGGTCACATAGAATATTTAATAGCATACACGGGATATACTGCCGTATTCGAACTTCAAGATATTCACAAGAGACGACACGTACTAGATCCATTCTAGATACGTTATAGTTTAGATATCAACTATGTAGTTCTCTTTTGCAGCGCAATTCGGGCAACCAATGTCACTTTTACGTTAGATAGAGTAAGATATCTATTAGATGTGAATTGGATCTCTAGTCGTATGTCGTATCCTGTGGAAATCGTTCAAGAGTATCTCCAGAATCGCGCAAATGTCAAATTTGACAGGTTAGAACTTAAACATATCGTTATCGTATTTTGGTGATGTCTAAAAGATGTCTATTTCAAAATCCGAATCGGGCCCATAGTTAAAACATAATCTAACAAGTTTATGCGTTGACGCGCCATCTTCATGTTTCTATAGCTAACGCAATGTCCCATTGCTTGATTGGCGTGTAAATTAAAATTCCTGACACCGTTTATGATTTTATCACTACATATTTATTATAAAACAAAGTCCTCCTACGCGTCTGTCTGTACGTCTGGAAATTAACCTGCTGGAAATTAAAATTAATTGAAATTAAAATCTACTTAATCTGTTCATTAACTACTCTCAAGGGCAATGATAACGGCCGTACTCACTTTGTATGGAAATCAAAACGCTTGAGTGTTTGTCGAAAGGTTCATCGAGATTAATTCCTACTAATATTATAAATGCGAAAGTAACTCTGTCTGTCTGTCTGTCCATTAACTCTTCATACTTAATCCCTGAACCGATTTAAGTAGATGAAATTTAGTGTGGAGGTATAGTTAGTTTTTTTAGCATTAAGGGGTTATTCACCTTATTTTTCATGCATATTTCCGTTTGAAACATTAGTATCCTCACCATGATTTTTACGCGGCTTAATAGTACGAGGGAAATGCACTGTAAGTTTAAGCAGTCGGTAGCGAATATGTCAGTGTCAAACTCGTGGTAAGGTAAGTAAACATCAAGATACTTTGATGTTACAGAGTTTGGAAATAAATGTTTTAAGAGCGCCTACGTTCCTTAATACCGTTAAAAGGGTCTTACAATGCGTTTCAAAATACTTTCAGTCATATTTAAAGCCGTGATGATTTAGTAGATACAGTATAAGTTATATTTCTAACGAACTAGACGCATTCGCCTTTTCACAGTATTATTAATAGTGGTCGGTGGATAGTACGCGCCGTCATTACCAGTGCTAATGATACAATAAAACACATCCCGACTATCAGGAGCTCGAATCTGTGCTAAATGTGAACTCAATTACTATTACATCGGAGAAATGCGGCGAGTGAATTAATATATATGTAAGCATATGTACAAAAGTTGCATAAAAAAGGTTTACATCGCATCAAGATAGATTGCATCGTGTGTGGCTAATGAAAGCAACCTTAGTGTATTTAGAGATTATTTGTAGCGAAATGAGAAATAATTAATTAGAAAGTGAAATTTGATACTTCATGCCGTTTGTAAAATGTCCGGAATATTTACTCTCGTTTATTATGAGTAGGTAAGTATTGTTCCAAATTCATTGTTGAAAGGACAGCCTTTCAACAATTTGGAACAATACTTAGGCATTAATTAATTGGCAAATAAGCCACAGGGCTTATTTGCCAATTCACTAATTCATGTACGATTAACATCTTAGCGAGGCGAACGAACCGGCAAAAATATAGATTTTTTATTTAAATTCAAAAATAATGTAGGTGTGCCACCTGAAAGGGTATAAAATTATGTCACTAAATTCTTCTTAAACCGTTTTCCGGTACCAAATTGTGGCACTTTCCACGTTCTTAGTTGCATCGAGACAAGTGCATTTCAGTTTGGCATGTCTGTTTTTATTTCACGATAAAAGACGACAAAGCCGCCGGTTTCAACGCATCTGAAAATCAGATTCTTCACGATGTTTACGTTCGATTTTCAGCTCGGGTGCACTGTCAATATTATCTACAAAATGCTGTAGCGGTAAAAATGTAAGTAAAGAGTATTCTTAACCCGCATAAAATATTAACTTACTTATGGTAAACTTTGTAAAGAGGATATGGGTAGGCGATTTTTAGGGTTCCGTACCCAAAGGGTAAAACCGCTATAACAACAAATATTAAAAAAACTGGTCAAGTGCGAGTTCGGACTCGCGTTTCAAGGGTTCCGTACATCACACAATTTTCAAAAAATTAGTTTTGTAAATACATGAAACGTGACGTGAGTGAAACGTCTTGAAAAACCCGAATGGGTCAGTCACAAACCAGATGTAACATGAAGTTTTCTGACGTGATGGCTTATATCTCTGCAACTATGCAAAGTAGCTTCTTAGATAGCTTGGTAGATAGGAAGATTAAATACCGAACAGTAGTATAAGTGTCCAAATGCGAAGACTGAAGACCGAGCTCCGCGTAGGGCTGATAGCTCGGAGCGTCCGACGGGTTCGCGCTTCCTACAACTTCCGCAAGTGTTTTAAAAGCGAAGGCCGAAGAGAGATAATACCAACAGGGTGGCCAAAAATAAGTGCATTCCCGTAGCCGGGGAGGTTTTCGGATTATACTGAGCTTTACAACTTTTATTATGGGACCAACCCCGAAATCGCGAAAAAAAAATGTATCCTCCCATAGAAAATGGACCAGCCAAAATGTATGAAACAGCCAAATTTTTCCTCGCAATTTCGGGGTTGCACGTTGGCAACGGGAATACACATAGTTAATTTTTTGGCCACCCTGTATAGTGCTTTTTAAAACACGTAACAATAGTAACCTAATCAATCAGTACTACAAGTACCAATGCGCCGGCTGTGTGCCAGATAGAGCCTAATCGCATTTTTTGTGGTCATTCCGACTCACGCTTGAAGCTAAAGGCACGCCTCTTCGGGACGCTTCGGGCCTTCGGCCTTATGCGGATATCGGCCTAGGGCCTTCGCAATAGCTGTCTACATCCCGTTTCACTTAAACCATTGCGGCTGTGTCCCTAAAAAACCAAAAAAGCATTTTTGTTCTTAAATCCGACTCACGCTTGACTGTAGATTTCTCATAGGTTTTCCTGTCATCTTTAGGTAAAGGACTATTTTGTGTATTTTTTTTCAGAATTTTAGACCCTGTAGTTTCGGAAATAGAGGGGGGGAATGGTCATTTTTTGTCTATTTCCTTGAATAACTTCTAAACTTTATATCGTAAATTTATAAAAAAAATATATTTGAAATTCCCACAATGAGCTCTTTCATTTGATATGTAACACGATATAGTTTGCAAAACTTTGTTTTTAAATTTTATCTTTTACCCCCCAAAAGTAGCCCTTATGTTTAAAATTCATTTGTTGACGTTACATATCCGTCTTTGGGTCACAGACTTACATATCTGTACCAAATTTCAGCTTAATTGGCCCAGTAGTTTCGGAGCAAATTAGCTGTGACAGACGGACGGACAGACAGACGCACGAGTGATCCTATAAGGGTTCCGTTTTTTCCTTTTGAGGTACGGAACCCTAAAAGTACGGAACCCTCAGTGGGCGAGTCCGACTCGCACTTGTCCGGTTTTTTTTATTGGTACTCTTAATCAATATAGTTTATTACGTGGAAAATAAATGAAAAACAAGTCATAATAAGTATTAAAAAGGTCCAAACAACAGTTAAATAGATCTAACAAGAAATATATTTGCTTTTTTGATCATGATATATTGCGTTTGACTCTGTTATTAAATTACACAACTGCTGGTGTTCTAGTTTTTGTAATCCCATTTTATTTATGAATATAAGGTAATCAATATTCATGTTTCAACGAAGTACATATTTAAAATTCTAGCAATATTAAATTTAGTAATATGAAATTTGAATTAATAGAAACTGGATATTTTAAACCAAATAAACCACACAGTGGCTCAGTGGTCATATTATACTAACTATATTTCAACTTGATAAGGCTTCATGTCCCTTTTTTATTATTTATAAATAGGTAGTTTAGTTTATTGTGCAGTATTCTGTTTTTCAAAACTGGCTTGGGAACATCGCTTAGAAGCTTAATAAACTGGCAACGATCAATCTATGTTATATTGCTTAAAAAGTATTCAATTCTTAAAGCAGAAAGTTCCGACAGCCACGAGCTCGGCGTATAGGCCACCGCTCCCGACACCAACAACTACAGACATCGTCTACTTAGACCAAGATAAAGAAACATCTACTTATTTGCGAAAGATTATGTAACACATTACATATTACATTTGTACATATAATAACTTCTATATTCACGGCATTCATTGAACCCTTTCTTAGACAGTTCAAAAATGACAATCGAATGTTAATCGCCCTGCCCGTACCACCCCGTACCTACACATTTAATAAAATAATAAAGAACATATGTTTGTAGTGCTAAGTCACCTTTGTCTTTATAAGGATTAAGAACATATGTTTGTAGTGCTAAGTCACCTTTGTCTTTATAAGGATTAATAAAAAAAAGGAAATGAAGTGAATATTTTATGTTTAGGTATTGCAACTTCTTTGGGTATCTTTTTACAATCAAAAACTGGTTACCTAAAATCTGGACTCAGCTCAAAGTTATTGGATACGGTTTCTATTTGGTTATATATCTACGTTAACAATCGACTTCGGAATTGAAAGAGCAAGATCGATACGGCTTTAAGTTCTAGAACAGAATAGAATATATAACAATGCCGGCGGACTGTAGACTGTTCAACTACCGGACTGCCTTAGGGCCCGATTCGGAATATGAAATAGACATATATTAGACATCTTTTAGACATCACCAAGATACGATAACGATATGTTTAAGATCTAACCTGTCAAATTTGACATTTGCGCGATTCTGGAGATACTCTTGAACGATTTACACAGGATATGATTTAGAGATCTAATTCACATCTAATAGATATCTTACTCTTACTAACGTAAAAGTGACATTGGTTGCCCGAATTGCGCTGCAAAAGAGAACTAGTTGATATCTAAACTATAACGTATCTAGAATGGATCTAGTACGTGTCGTCTCTTGTGAATATCTTGAAGTTCGAATACGTCAGATAGGCCCTGTTAAGTTATTTACAGGTCTTCCTATACAATTCAGCTGGAAAGTTAAAGTGTGAAAATTTGATGCGCTATTTTATTAGTTTTACAAAAGCTGCAATCTGAAACAAAGATTTGTTTTATTTTTAAAACAGAGCCCAGGGCTCTTTCTAAACTTATCATTCGGTAAGTATTCTTAAATAGTCATTCTCGATTTAAATGTCGCGGTTGAAGGATTTTTTGACAATAACTATGTACTTCAATTTTAATTTAAAAGCTTTAAGTCAAATATTGCGTTATGTTTTGATTTAACGTATCTGTCAATTTTAAAATTACACACTAAAGCTAATAGATACTCCTGTACTCCAAAAAACAAATTTGACTAACAGTTTTTAACGAATAAAAATGTGACGCGTAGCGCAGTGGGGCCCTCAATAATTTTCTACAATTTCTTGTCGGACTATCAATTACATATCGCGACACCTACAGGCGACCTCCGTCAGGGCGGGAGCTGCGGCTACAACCGCAGAACAGAACAAGCGGCGCAAATATGCTGTCCTCGGTGAGGGATACATATTTGCGCCATTTGGCGTAGAGACTCTGGAACCGTGGGGGCCTAGCGCAAAAGTCTTATTTAAGGAAATGTCCCAGCGTCTCATCGACACCACAGGTGACCAGAGGGCTGGCAGCTACCTCGGCCAGAGAATAAGCCTGGCCATCCAAAAAGGAAACGCTGCCAGCCTCCTGGGCACCATAACAAACGAAGGTGACCTGGGGAACATTTTTTACCTATAAGTTAATTTAAGATCTGTTAAATTTTAGTTTTAATTTTAATGTTGCTTCTATTAAGATTTTGTTTGTTATTGGTAAATAAACTTTAAAATATATTACATATTTAATATAAATAAGATTCATCATGATTTTCAAATACAGATAGTCCAAATCAATTATCAGAGCCAACGATAAAACAAGGTCCTGTTACTCTATGCAAATACCAGCTGCATCTACACTACTAAACACCAATCTTAGCTCTCAATCTTCAGGCAAATACTGCAGTACTCGAGTTAAAACGTCACACAACAAACGGGCTGGAATCCACTTTGGAGCCAGATCTGTCTGCGTCCGTATTCCAAAACTCAGTAACGACCTTCTAACCGTGGCCGGTACAACTTTTAATTGAGTTTGGAACAAAAGTCTCGTGTCTAGCCAGGAGACATCTTTGTACCGCGAATTGGTTTGTCTTAATTTTCTAAGGTGACCTTAATACCTGCATGTCTTTTAAGAAACTCATTAGCTGGTATAGTCCTGGTGTGTTAAGGCAGCAGCTAAAATGTATTCTAGTCTTGATAAAAGCTAAAAAACATTTCGCTGGCATATAATAATTGGGGCATTACTCGCAATGCAATTACATCAACAATATAAAATAGTTGTATTTAGTATAGAAAAATGTGTTTATTTGTTGGGTAACAATCATCCAGGTGGTTGTTTATCAGCTGACTTTCTTGTGAAAGTGTTTGAAAATATTAATTCAAAAAAAGTTACGCATGTCTCTGAATTGATCATCTATAGATATAACTAAAGTTATATAAAGAATGAAGTGAAGTTTCTATATTTACTTGTGACATGAAACAAGATGTCAAGTGTGAAAGCATAAGCGACTCATCTCTCATCTCGCGAAACTTAAGCAATCACGTCGCCTGCGCCGCCACATACGTCGCAGAACTTTTCAGCGAACTATTCGCAAGCCTGCCGGCGACAGCGTTGAGGAGGCTATTCCGAGATTTCGAGATTTGAATCATTATTGCCGCCAGAAGTAATACCTACTACAATCAGGAAAAACTCTGGAATCAAGGTTTAAGCATTTTAACGTTAACAAAAATTCCTCACACTTGTCCCAAGACGAGTTTTACAAGCATCACGCAAAGTGAAAAATAAATAAGTGCATAACTAGTTTTTACAGTTAATAATGGCTTACATCAGAGTAACGTTTTTGAAAAGAGAGGAGTAAGTAAATAAATAGACTTTATTGCACCACAAAGGAAAAATTCAATACTTAACAGAATATTGGATTATTGGAGAAGGTTATTCGATGAACTCAAAAAAACAATAGTCACACCTAAAATGAGTGTTCACATAAGTCGTAAAACCTTACTAGGAGAAACTTTTGAGAGCCTGCCGGCGACAGCGATCGGAAGGCGATCTCGAGATCCTTATCAAGCCAGAGCTTCCGGACCGGTACGTTTACATTTCTCTGTGGATAAAACTCTTGGGAGGCACCCTTAAAGGCAGCTCGATGCGCCTTATCTGCCGGTATTGCTTCGATATTGTTGGCACAGCGACTGCCGGTGTTTGCTCTGTCCGGAATGTAGAGGAATGAAATTTATAAGTATCCATCCGGAGGTAATGGCCGTATATATATATACTTTGTTTGTGTATTTTGTTGTGTGTATATTTTATCAAAGACTTTCAGTGCAGAGCGAATTTTAATGTAAATAAAGAATAAAACTAGAGAGCCGAGCAGGGATATTAAATGATATAATACAAATATTCTTTATTGCTCACAAATAACAAGAGCAACAGTACTTACATACAACTTAAGTATAAACTTAGATAAAACTATAATAGACAACAGGTGGTCTATCATAGGCGGTCTTGTTGCTTAAAAGCCCAATATATTTAATTCGCTGCTATAATTAATGTTTAATACATCATACAAACTACATATTACGAGTATAAAGGGTTGTAAGAAATTATATTTTATAAAGATAGGATGATAATTCGTTATTTTCTATTGTCAATCAAAAGAGATATGTTGAAACTATGTATGAATCCCATACTTTGAACAGTAGTATGAGGTATGAGATACGAGATTTTTTCAAAATAATGAGATTATTGTTTACCTATCCTAATTGATTGTTATATTAACTAGGTACATTTAAATAAATAATTAACTATTGTTTGCTGAAATTATTTAACACAATCGATCTCTATACTTAAACTTAGGTACTTAAAAGAGGGAAGGCTGCCTAATATGGACACGGTGATCTTATTATCCTCGTACTACATATTTATGAACCTCTATGAACTAAATGTGTAGGAAGTTTGGGATCGAGTTAACAGTGCAGCCTACTGCGACTTAATAAACATGGTAATGTATTCAAGACCGAGACAAGTGGGCATGTTCCGAGTGTTACGGCCGATGTTTCGGTTGTTCCGATACAGGAGTTCCGGACTGTCCCTGACTGTTCCGGACATGGAGCCAGAGGGAGCTACAACGAGTCGAATAAGGATTTGCATAATTTGGCCCATGAAGGGATTACAGCGTGACTGAAATTATTTTAATCTCGAATGCGAGTTACAATCAGACCGTCGTGTGTCAGTAATATCATGTACCTACTCGTACTACATATAAGTATTCGAATGATGATATTGGAAGTACGTAATGTAGACTATGAAAGGTTGATTTCTCATTAAACATAATACATAAGTAAATAAATTTGAAATTCAAGATATACTTTGCACTTTGTTCAAAATTTTTTGTTAAAAATAACACTTCTCTTGCTATAATATCAATACTTTAAAACAAATTCTAAAGTTATTTTGAAGTTATTACAAACTTAAAGGTTATATGTACAAACAACATTGTTTTTGAATACCTACATCCTGCATACCTACGACTAATTAAACATTAAGTAAATTCAAGGGGACATGATTCATCAATTCATCATTCACCATTTACGTCGTGTAAGAGTATCTACTTCATTTGCCTCATCACTTTTACCTGGTGCAGTTTCCAAGCACATAATATGCACGACTTTGTATTACGCGGTAAAAGCTATAAACGACTTTATTGAGCATAATGCTTAATAAGCATGGTAAACAACCGTTTAAACATTAAATCCTCATTACTGACATGGCGGCGGGTACCTATCAAATTACAATTTATATCAATAACCGAACGATATGGACAGGGACAACTAGCGGTAATATCAAACTAGTATTAATTTGCAGTTAAAATGGTTGTTAGTAAGTAGCTAAGCATATATTTGGTAGGTACTAGCTTCTCATCTGCGTGGAATGATGATGATAATTGTTAAAATAAAAACAGACCTTTGTCTAAGACTACTTTATTTCCTTCCACGGGACTCAAATCATCTCCATTTCAAATTTCATCTAGTTCAGCGGTTTAAGCGTAAGTAAGGCAGAAAGAGTTTCTTTTGTAAGTATTTATAATATTATAGTATAAATTTGCATATATCTATGAAATACCTTTTTGTGTATCTTTGAGCAAATTACTACAAATTTGTTTTATTGTACTTTAATATGATGAAGTAACATAATCTGCAGAAGACAAAAGTCATCATTTAGAAAGATTTATTTAATTCTGGTAAATGGTTTCGTTTTACTAAACGGTTGTCAAACCAGCCTTAATGGGGTAAATTAAGTAAATGATAATCGATCGTTACGTTAATATATTCGTGTTTGGAAGTTAGGTCATAGAGCAATGTGAAATATGCAATGAGGGGCCTCGCCAATTAATGCCATTAGGGTTGGCAGAGCCCCTCAATAGACCACTTGCTCTTTCCTGGTTAACAGGAAAATATCATCACCCAAATAAATAATAAATACACTTGTGTAAATTGCCGTCCATATTTCTCCTAAGTAAAAAAGTATTGTGGTAATATTGTGTAGGTTACTTATGACTCTTATGAGTAACACCATAGATAGAGTACAAGTAAATGTAAATCACATTTAGTAATTGTT
The DNA here is from genome assembly GCF_963556715.1 of Cydia fagiglandana. NCBI lineage: Eukaryota > Metazoa > Arthropoda > Insecta > Lepidoptera > Tortricidae > Cydia > Cydia fagiglandana. The sequence goes on along the minus strand of NC_085932.1, from coordinate 15,170,783 downwards.
GAGCATTATTAGTAATGACAGATGTAAACTTTAATGTAATATAAGAGAGTAGAGACTGCACGATCCCACAGTCAAACCGTGTAAACTGTTTTTGGGACATTGTATCTGTATAAGCTGTATACTTTTATGTTAATAAATAAATAAATAAAATAATAAAGAAAGAGTGGTAACTCCATATACCAGTGTAATTACCAAAACGCGAGTTATTTCGTAGTCGACATCTAGCGTCAAGTAGCGGAATTTATCAGTACTGCTCGTTGACAATAGATGTCGCGGCGAACGAAAACTCTACCTAATGCTCAACAATTTTCAGCTAATTTAATAACCTGATTAACTCCTTTCCTTTATTTTAATCTTCTTTAAAATAGAGAGTTCTAAAACATCAAATAACATAAGCTACATGGATATGACTGATATGAGACTATCTGTGTTTTGAGCTAATGGATAGCCTTTATCAGTTTGGGGAATAATTTTAAAATTGGTAATGTGTACGTACCCTTCAAATAAATATGTATCTCAGTTAAAACAATTAAATTTTTTGATTTTTCATGTTAGCGCATCGACAATACATAAACAATCGTAAACAGAACATGGTATACAAGTAGGTAATAGGAAATATTAGGCAAAGCTCTGAGTAGATGGCACCTTTGTGGCACATACAGTAAACAAACCACAGTAAACAAACAAACCAACTTGTCAAAAAACAGTTTAAGGCACAGTATGTATAAGGTAGTCTATGAATTTACTGAGTCGGTAGTGCTGCACTATGGCGGCAGAACATTGCAGTAATATCCCCTTGATATACCTGAACAATATTGGGAATTTATAAAACAATATTTTTATAACATCCGGATCTGCAAAACTAGATATTTTTTGTGTTAGGTAGCTGTCACAATACTAAATATTTCATTGCTACAGAGATTAAACGACCACAGTACGAAATTAGATTTGTGTAAGCATTATTGTGTAAGTTAAGTTTAGGGACTTGCCCAATACAATACTACCACTGTACCGGCTACAACCCTGCTATTCGCACTTGTTGTCGCATGGCATCGACATTTTACCCTGTACTGAACCGTTAGTCGTACATGGCGGGCTTGGCTCGTGGCTTCCAACCGCTCACCGATTTATAACTTGCAATCCATTTCTAAAACATCGATTGCAACTTACTGCCCGTTGCATTTGAATTTCGACCTTGAGTAACTGTGGAAAGGTTGATTCTAGCATTTACGAGTATTTGAATATTTGCCGTTTATATTACCTGCGCTAAATTCTCGTTCGTATTTGGCTATAAACAAGCTGAGGGTTGGAGAACGGTTTCGTTGCCGGAATTTAGTGGTTGCATGCGCTTAGTGAGGCATGGGATGAAACAACGAGCGCTACTTTCGTGGTCGGATAGCTCTCGCGACGGAAACGACACAAGCTGCGCCTGAATTGTTTAGCTTGCATTACCAAAGACTTCGTTTTCCCACGACCTCGGTGCGATAAGGCTAGCCATGCATAGTTGGTATGTAAGTACATACTGTAAGTTATATTATTGTTGGTAAAGGTATAGATAGACACAGGTTTACTGCAACAACACTTAGATTTGGCCTAAATGTTGTATTTTTCAGCCGATTACGGGAAGAGTCAGATTTTAACAGAGAATATTTTAGACACAAACTGTTTTGTTAAAGTCACGTTATGTCTAATTTACCCATCGGTAATCCTTCACCCGTACGTTATAGGTTATAGGTTCTCAGTAGGTAGGCAACCACTGTGCCCGTCGCTTGCGCAATGTGCACTTGTACAAACAGTGAGCGCGCAGCCGTTGTTGATAACGATCCACTATCAAGTGAGTTATAATCGTTGACTTCTCGTCTACAGCTTACAAACTGTCCATCGCAGTGCAATTTAACTAATTCCTTAAGGAGTTGAATGATAACATGGTCATAGCAACATAATGTCAATGATATCTCTTTCTCACTGCTCGGATTAAACATGTTCAATAGTATATGTTATACAGTGTGCCAAGTAATTAATGGATAACCTTCTAACCACCGACAGGGTACCTTAAGCTGGTCCAGAAAATGCACATTATAGGTCTAGTAAGAGTTTCGTGGTTTTCCAGATAATCACATTTTTATAATTTTGGTTCCTTGTACAAAAGACAGAAAAGTACGTTACTAAGGTAGCCTCCTCTAGTCTAGAGTCTAGATGCTGCATGAAATAGCGAATACTCGGATTTGTAATATTATTGCTTATTGCCCCAATTGCTGCTCAATTTCCGAACTAAAGCGTGCATATGGGTAGATATATTAGGAATTGTTTATATACTTCAGTTTCGATAACTGAAGACATAAATATCCCCTCTTACCCTCCGAGTGGGTGCCAAATGAGTTAACCTTGATTCCAAGTATCGATAATGATGCATTATTCCATGCCATTATACTAATATATATTTTTGGATGCATAGACCGTGGAGTATTTATATATTATTAAAATACTAAATAGGAACGCAGCGAGCGTGGTGGAAACTTTTGCGCCTGGAATGACTCGGGGTGGGTTATTTGCTCAGTTTGGTTTTATGTACTTATTTTTTTTTATAAATGATGGCTTGTGTTTTTGTCCTTTATGCCTATTTGATGTATGGTTTTGTTGTGTATTAGTTTTATGTTAAGTGATGGAGGATAGATTAAGTATTGTTTTATTATTGTACGTTTTGGACTAGTTGTAGATATGTATTTGTATAATATTTTAAATATGTTTTATGAATTATTGTGTAAAAAGCAACAACTTCTTAACAAACTAACATACAATGATTGAAAACAAAAATAGGATCAAAATATAGTTGGTTCATAACATAGTTATTCACATTACATTTAGTTATATTGGTAATCAGTGTTCACGTCACGACGGTCAGACTCTTTTCAATGTTTGAATCGAGATGCAGGTGCCGGTGCGTCGTCGGTAAATATTTGCATTGTGAGATGGCTGAGCCGTGACATCCGTTATAGCGCCATGAAAATGAATTATACTCGTATTATTACTTTACCTAACACATCCAGGGTTATCAGATAACTATTTATGTTTATTGTTAGTCTGACTAGATTTGTATTTAATTAATACCAGAAACGAAAAAAACTGATTCGACAAAAATATTGATTCCACTTTTAATATGTATGGGGATCATGAATGTTAGAAAGGCGTTGTAAAATTAAAAATACACGATTACCCATATCATTAAACCCATTTTGTACCAATACATAAGCGCAATAGAGTTTTAAGGCAAATGCAATATCTTTAATATATAGGCCCATTAAAACTGACACTGTGACATAAAAATTATATCTATATGATGTCAGCCACTCGTGCGTCTCACTCTCGCCAATATGGACAAATACGAGCGAAATGCACGCGCGATAAGTATCATTTAGAGATTAGATGCCACAGTTTAAGTTTTATTGAATTGGCCTCATACCTAATGTAGATTCGTTCGTCGAGTTTTGCTCTACGTATTCGTCGCATTTTCTTACAATTAGTTTCTGATTTTTGCTGGTACTTAATGTATCCACCTGTTGTTAAGTCATTAAAGGCTAGATTAATTATCTTTCGCACTCACATTGGTACAAAATAAGCTTGAAGCCATAATAAGAGAATTAATTACTGCCGTGGGGATTCCCGGAACAAGCTTCTTCATAATTTACGAAAATAAAAATAAATATATAAATGTATACGTGCATACATATACACCTGCATACGAATCTTCTAGCAGATTGTTAGAGGCTAAAAATCACTTTTACTACTAGCCTGTAAAAAATAAATATACTTACATAATACATTATACGGTTAGTAAATATGATTTTAAGGGGTTAGAATATGACATTTATTATTTTTAGTATAACACTGGTTCCTTTAAATTGTTTTCCCTAACAGAAAATCAGTCATAATTAAGGCGATTGAGAAACCTCCCAAAATACTATTGGAATTCTGATCATTAAAAATAACCAACAAGAGACCCAAGGGACCTGTCAAATGAAGGATAAGTGGCCAGATAGGGACAGACGGGGAAAATTGGACCCTGAGTGACAAGCCTCCGTAATAATCTGATTTATTGTTGCAACAGGAAATATTATGCTGAAAAGAAAAAGTACAGCAGTGTCTAATATAATAGCAGTGTATTTACACTAGAGTAATAACTTGAGTAAATAATTTCTAAAAATAGGTTATACCTCGCGCTTCGGATATATATCGCGCTATAGGTTATATATCGCGCTATAGGTTACATATCGCGGCTTGTCGTGGGCGACACTCTCACCTGAGTCTCAAGCCTCAAAGTCCAAATGATGGACCATTAATTAGTACTTAAAGGTCAGCAAAGAAGGTCATCTTATGATGAGATGGGTTTAGATGTAAAGATTCGATTGAAAATAATGGGCAAGATAATAAGTCGAATAATTGTACACATTGTATCTAAATATTCTAATGGGATTTCAGTTTAAAAAAATGCATCGTATTGCCTTAATTTTCATTTTCTCATAGACTGCAGTTATATCGCACACAGCTGTAAATGATCACGAGAATTTATCGCATCTTTGATTTTTTCGTATTTTTTTATATTTTATAAAACTACCTAAGTTGTAAAAATCCAATAGTAAGAACAAAGGCTTTTCGGCACCTTTGTTCGTTAGTACATACAGTTACAAATGTGTGAAATAATTTGTTGGCACAACCTTTTTTTAAATTATATTAGCCGATAGTATTTGTAAAAGTGCCATTTGCCAAAAAAAATATGACTATATTATTGAGATAAAATTTATAAAAAAGATAACGTTTCAGTTTCAGTTGCCGTTCTCAGTCATAACCATAGTATGATTTTCATTTCTGTATTGTAAAATTGGGATTGGGGTTGACGTTTCGTAAGCATGTGAAATTTAATTTCTATTTAAAATTGCCTTCCGCTCACGCCTCGATGCTTATTGAATTGCAATAAGAAGTGTTAAGATGCCGTTGGACACGGCATCGGACCGCAATAAGAAAAGGCGCGAGTTGGTCTATTTCGGATCTTGCCATACCTGCGTTAGCGCAGACGGATTCTCCAGAGTGTTAACTACACATAGAATGCATTGAGACATTAATCAGACGGTAACCAAATTAGACGGATTGACTGCTAGCATAGGTAGCAGTACATAGGTGTATATAAAATGGTATCAGGCAACTATGAGGTAGGACTTCACTGTACCTACTTATCTCTATGAAATCTATTTTTTAGTGAAATTTATGTTTTACATCAACTTAAAGAAAATAAACAAAATCATAGTATATTGTGATTTTTCTTTTACAATTATTTTATGCTAATTTTGTCTGTCGGTATTGTACATACGGACAGATAATATTTTTGGTAGCTAGGAATGTAAAATGTGCATTTTTACATATTTTGAATGAATGTTGTATGGTTTAATTAAAAATTATAAACGGCTATTATGCTAATCTTGGACTATTTACGTATGCGCAAGCACGAAAATTCGATATCATCAATTAAACGTTACTGATCCATTATTTAAGTCTCTTACAGGCCCAATAGTGTTTTTAGTTATTCGATATGTTTCTAATATGATACCGATCCGTCAGTGTTAAAAGTGACATTTCTTAAAAACGTCACTTTTGACACATATCAATATCATATCGAACTTATCGAATAACTAGAACTCGAATTGGCCTGTTAAACGTGATAGTATCATATTTAAGTTGTGTTCATAATGTTTTAAATATCTTGCGTATAAAGCCATTGTAATTCAAACTATTAAAAGATGATACACAGTAGTAAGACATCAGAAATGAAACTTCAGTATACTTAAAGAAAACATTAAGCTGGCATAAAACACAAGATACTTAATGACCTTCCTCCGCTAGCAACTAGGTACTTTATACTCGTATAAATAAGTGATGTAACGTTTGTGTATATAGGTAGTGAAATAGCAACAGTAAATCTATTTAGCAAGCTGCTGTTTCGATAAATACTTAACCTCGCATAAATTATGTACTCGCATTTGTAAAAACAAACGAAAACACATCTTAGGTATTTGACGGCATTTAAAGTATTCGCCTCATTTCGCGGTGTTGTTTAAATCGATGATTGTTTCGTCGCGCGCGATATCGGTCAATGTCAGAGCGATTTCGATTTTAAAACAAAAAAATGTTAAACTAAACCGATTTCAAAAGCAAAGCGAAAGGCTTAGCCGCGTTAAATATTGCACGAAGTTGATAACAACTCCATTAGACGTGACAGAATAATTACAAGGATAATTAACGCTCATTATTAGTCACTACAACGGGGAAAACAAAGTCGAATGATTCTAGAGTAGGTAAGTTTGACATAATGGCAAAATTTCGTCTTTGCTTTGGTCTCAAAAACCCGATTACGAACCGAATCGTAATACCTACAATCACACAAAAAATCCCTAGGTATTTGACCACTACAAGTAGAGACACTGAAGATTTTGTAACATGATGTAAAATGTATTCCCAACTGGGAAAAGTTTAACCTTTATCTAGCAAACAGAAAGTAACGTCTAGATGGGATCTAAATTAGGTACGGGTATCAGCATACCACTTTGAAAAGAACAATCGGATGATTCAGACATCAAAGGTTTTAAAACAATTTGAAGCACGTCGATGCGTGGTCGAACCTGGCACATGGTAGGGGGTCGGGTTCGAGGGGGGCAGCCAGTAGGCGGCACTGATAGGCGGGTAGCCGCCGTTGGACCGGCCCGCGCCCGCCTTGCCGCGCGCGCCGCCCGTGTCACCGCGCATCCTTCACTTCACTTCACATGCACCACACCACATGACGCTATACGTCTGCATTCAACCGCGGCCGAGCAACTACTAGCGCGCCGGTACACGAGGTGCGCGCGCGCTGACGGACGATCAGTCATTCTTCGTTGTCACCAAAGCCCCCTTGCCGTACACTTCCCCCCCTTTATCACCACTAAAGAGCAGTCCGTCTGACACGGTTTTCACAACTCCAGGTGTGATCCCGACCTATACCCGATTTATGTTGGTGACGTCATTATTGCTTCCGTAGAACTCCGTTGATTTGTGTGTTTACACTTTGGGATTAACCGGTCGATTTACAGCTGATCAAGTAGCTGCACGCTAGACGTAACAGATTCAATTATTTTTTCAGACTACCTAATGTTGAAGTTAACCTTGTACGTTTGGATTTAACAATCACATAAGATGGGATGGGACGGTATTAAATCTAGCCATTAATTAACAAGTTATGAGGTCAGGAATTGCAACCTGTATACAATTTTGTAACCACTTTGTAAGCAAATAAACATTGCAAGTAGTAAATATGTTTGGCCCAGCTTATTTTAAATCAATTGGGTAGAAATAGGACATACGTATCTCTTACTGAAGATAAAGTAATATTATTTTAGATTACAGCTTCAGTCAGAAAGCTTTAGCTTTAGATTTTATTTAGGTACCTAATCTTTGCTCTATCTCTACAAAAAGTAAATTTTTGTAATTGTTTTTGAAAACTGTTTTTCTGTGAGCTACTCAGAAACCGTTTCAATTTAGGACAATATCAATAATTTTGAATATACGAAATGACTACCTAATTATTTTTTTTTCCATTTTGCTTTGCGAATGTTGCAATTGAAAAATAAAATGGTTAAAACAGTTATAATAATTTAATTTACAGTAATGCAGAAATGTGTCTTGCAATTTCAGCACCTGAATATGGCATGTGTTTTTCAAACACATCTGCGCGGTACGTACATAGGTATGCCGCATTATATTCTCCCCACGTGCGTCGATGTACGCCGGGCGACTTTCATTATAGTCCATATTTCGTTCGAGTAAGAGCTATTTAGTCTTGAATACTGGGAATACTTGGGGTGTGCTGTATGTCGATCATTGCCAGGCAAGTAACTCGATAGTTAGCGATAGTACTAAATCGATTTGTCACACAGTAAACGTTGGACGTTACTGTGTTATCAACAATCAGCCAAACACAGGGAAAATACGTTAGCTTAAATTGATTATCAAAGCAGCATACACACTGAGTAGGAAACTTAGCTAGGTATTAATTTAAAACCGCAAACAAAAATATGGTCTTGGTTTAGTAGTTCTATAAGGAAAAAACATCTGAAACTAAATATTGTTAACTGTTTTTTTTTAGTAAAATGCCATTTATTAAATCTATTAAACTGATAAGTCCTCCATCCGCTAGAAACTTGGCATAACTTGGAATAAAATAAGAGTATAAGCAGCTTGTCAAGTAGATCCTTTTCCTTTTTCCGCCACTTTTGTATCCAATTTTCCCGTTTTTTTAATGTTATCAGGAAAATGGTTTAAGATATAAAAAAAAACCGGGCACGAAGGGTTCCGTACCATAATGCAAAAAAAAACAAAAAACAAAAAAAAGGAAAAAAAAAAACGGTCACCCATCCAAGTACTGACCACTCCCGACGTTGCTTAACTTTGGTCAAAAATCACGTTTGTTGTATGGGAGCCCCATTTAAATCTTTATTTTATTCTGTTTTTAGTATTTGTTGTTATAGAGCGGCAACAGAAATACATCATCTGTGAAAATTTCAACTGTCTAGGTATCACGGTTCGTGAGATACAGCCTGGTGACAGACAGACGGACGGACGGACGGACAGACGGACAGACGGACAGACGGACGGACGGACGGACGGACGGACGGACAGCGAAGTCTTAGTAATAGGGTCCCGTTTTACCCTTTGGGTACGGAACCCTAAAAACCCAATGAATGTAACAGGTGTATTCTAATTTTAATTATAGGTTTTGGATTCGATCAGGATTAGATGTGGATCCGGTCGTCAGTGTCTAAAGTCACATCCAAAAATGTTTTGAAACTGATAGATGAGAAAGATCCGATCCATATCTAATCCAAATTGAATTCATATCCTATAATCAAGAATAGAATACGCCTGTAATATTCTCCGTTAAATTTTCTATTATAGTTGCCCCGAAAGCATGTTGCGAGGACTTAAAATTTTCAAATCGAGCTTTCGTCGATTTTGGCGTATTTCTGCCATGTTTAAGAGAAGGGCTATTATGCATTGATTGGTGCTTTTTTAAAGTTTTAGCCCGTCAATAGCCGGCTAGATGAGAGTTAGACCACAGAGATAAATGAGATAGTAAACTTACCATTTCTATTTTCACTGTCAGCCGGTTTCATTTGGATTGGATGGTGCATCTGAAAATAAACAAATAAAAATTACTAAATATAAGAACCTTATAAAACGAAGAAAATTATCGCGTTTTGGGAAATCATATTTTGATGATTTGTATAAAAAAGAGATTATTTGATTATTCAACAATATTTTTTTCACCTCATCATCTCGGAAATCTTGTTTAGAAACAGCGGACAAAAGTAACTTATTTGTTTAGGGGGTACCTAGTGGCAATTTTCTAGTTTTAAGGATCTGCTTGTTAATTCAATATTTGTTAATCATTATTTGACACGTTTTAATTATATACATTACATTAGTATGTTTTAACTAGAAGTTTCCTCTATTAAATAACAATTCTCTAGCATCCTATGCACGTATTCGATTTATCACAAACTGGAGGATAGGCTTGCTGCGGTTGCATATTAAAGTAGAGCCCTTTATTTTTTCGCAATTAGTAGTAATTGTATAAAAAGTACTGCACATTTCCACTGCAGGTAAATTCCACTATAATTGATATGGTAAAGTGAGTGGCAGAATGATTTCGGAACTCTGAACCAACAGTAAATATATTATATTATGAACTATAAATATTGATCAATAATTCATAATTTAAGGCAAACTTGTTTATCCTTATGTTAATTAATATTAAAACAGGGAATACCCAATGACATGTTAATTGCCTACCGATCTAGTGCGCACATTTATAATTTATAAATACCTTATACCTACTAACCTATTAAGGTACATGTTACAATACCAAATCGGACTACGTATTTGACACATAACTACCAAAGATAGCGATTGTCTGTTTATGACTGATGTTGTCAACAACTCAATATGTTAAATGGTTGTCGAAAAGGCTTAAGAACCAGTACCATTAAGGCTTATACGACCGTGCTGTTCGAATATTTTTAGTTATACAATATTTTGCTGCCAACACTAATTAAGTAGATCGTTAAATATTTTGATCCCTTCAGCCTGCTTCTTTTGCAGCAAATAAATCAAAAAGTTAAAAGGCTCCTTTCGCTGTCAGTTTTACATTTTTACCGGAAATAATTGTACCAGGGTTGTCGATTCCTGAGAACTAATGGACTGCAGCGTGAGCATATTTACCTACTTTTAAAAAGGTTTTCAATAAAATACATTTAATAAAAATAAAATACGTTATAATATATGTAATACTTTTGCTTGAAATTTATAATAAAAGTTCGGCAAAGGTGCGAATTTCTTAAAATTTTGGACAAAACCGGTTCTACCGAAATAAACCAATTTTGACAGATTAAACCGCGTATACTGAAATTAAAATATATCAGTGAAAATATACGTGATATAATCCGTATATAACATAGTCGAAGACAATATTATCGTTTTTCCGTTATACTTTTTAAATTGGTAATTAAATAACTTTTATGAGACTTTTTATTTTACAGCGTAGGTATTTACAAGCAATGACGATGATATGAGGATTTACGGTCTGCCACTACATATTTATGAGACAACGAGAGATCAAACTGCGTAAATTGGGCGTTGGTTATATTTCATACTTTCACTGTTTGATAATGTCACCCCTATCGACAGTAAACAAATTAAACTATTTAATTAATTCGTAAACAAAGCCCGGTGGCTAAATGCAAACAGTAAACAGTCGATCGATTGATGTTTTAGAGTGACTTCAGACTTCGGTGTTGAGATTAACTAATCAAAACATGGCAAATAGGACAAGTTAAATTACATTTAAGTTCGCTCAAAAAGTTTATTTATTAAAATTAGGTTTGTAAAATATTGAGATTCATGATCATATGGCTTGAGCTAGTGGTACAGTAAGCTGAATGTAAGATGATTTTAAAGGAAAGTTGGAGTATCGTGTTAAATAATTATTATAGCATTCAATTCAATCATAAAACATTACATATTATTGTCATAGTTTTATAACATGAGATACTTACTGTAAGTAGTTTGGCGCTATCAACTTACGGCGCGAATCGGGATGTGAATAAGAGATTCACTAGATATGAAATAGTAAGGATTTGTGACGTTCCACGGAAAAAGGTACCTTATGGCGCCGCAATAATATTATTGCGGCGCTGTGCAACGTAAGCGCCAGCCGCCATAAGGTACATTTTTTCGTGGACCGTCACATATCTTTACTATTTCATTTATCTAGTGAACTCTAAAATTCGTTTCCCGAATCGCGCCGTTAGGAAGCAGTAATGTTCTGTCTACCCAAAAACATGAAACCACTAAACATAAGACATGTATGTCAACCGCTTGGTCAGGTGGACTAGTCCAATCTCTCAACGCCTAGTTTATTTCTGGGCGGCGCGGACGGACGCGGCGTCTTATTGAGTAATGCGTTTATGTGGCTATAATTACTACTAATGAGATAATGATATGTTTCCAGCACTTAATGGAGTTTGGAAATTTATTGTTTTATTACCATTTGTCAAATACCGATATTGCGATGTAATTAATAATCAACGCCATAAATAAATATTTTACAATGTAAAACGTTGTGATAATAAAGCACTCTCACATTTTTCAAAAGGGAGTTCTGACAGTGGCGGATTTCTTTGCCACCCTAGGCTCCAGACCCTGTAACCGCCCCTTTCTCAGCACCCATCATATTGACTACATTTTGAGTTATTTCTTGTTATCATCAGCGAATTTTTTGACAAATATATATTCATTTGTGTATCTTATAAATATAAAGATTATTACAGTAACAGAACCATGATTTTAATGGACACCATGACATGAGGATTAACTTCAGAACGTACCATCCCAGCTAACATTAGGCGCTATATATAAGGGTTAAAAGAGATCTATATAAGCGTTTAGTTTACTCCACAGGTTCTATTGATGTTCTAAAAATGTAATCTGAATTTAAACGTCCCTATGAAACGTAGTAACACCTGCAGAAGAGTCTTTAAGACCAAGTTCGGCCTGGCCAGCCACATTTGGGCCCATAACAGGCGTAATCCGTAATTTTTTGAGGTAGCCGTCATCGAAATCGATGAGGAGGACTATATATATATTATTGGCGAAGAGTTAAGTAGTTTATAGCACGCTAGTTTTGCGTAAAAACTTACATAAAGTTAATGTAAGAATGTGTCTATTATTATTAACTGATCATCAATCACGGGACCTTCGGGCGGTGTGCAAAATGAACGATTTGTCACTTATAGCGGACGCGTTAATCTAAGCTAAACTAAGCCTACATAAGCCTGGCTTAACTTCCCCAAGCCAGAGCGTTCTAGTTAGCCAAGCAATTTTAGTGATCATAGGTGAACTACTACTCTAAAATTTAATTGATATGACAGGTGTCCATTAATTTGATAGCTACTACTTAATCAAACCATTAGTTGATTGGGTAGTTAATTAAAATGTCATAGTGTGATTGTCGAGCAGCTTCAATTTTGCGCCGGAAAACTGATACGAGAATTAAACGTCTATAGTTCATCGCACTAATTAAGGTTTGATATAATGCGATTGCTAGAAAACTATAATATGAATAGGAAACTCGTACGTTAAACCGTTTGAGTTTAACATATTCCGAACACATGCACAAAGCAAACAAAATGTTTTCTGCATTTAAATAAACCCAGTCAACAATTGGGAGGCGATAAAGTTTTAATTATGAAACCGCAGGATCCCACTAAACCCGTTCATTGAATAAACAATTTCAAAACGTAACTCATGGGTTAATCAACAGTTTCAATTAGGTAATCTTAACGTAATCTTTTACCTATATAAATTAATAAAAAATAAATATTATGGGACACAGTAAGCCCAATAAGGCTTGTGTTGTGCGTACTTAAACAACGATATTATATGTAATACCTACACATATAAATAATTTGTAAATGCATAGACTCAGGATCAAATATTCGTGCACATACCACAAATCAATGCACTCACTAAGGTTTGAACCCGGGACCATCGGCTGAAATTCGATGTAGCGTTATATCGGATTCAGTATTTAAATAAAATTTGAACACATCAATTTTAAACAAATGCCTATGTGTTGTGTAACTTGTGTACTCGTTTCTCACACAACGTTCTCTTATTGCTTTTTATGTAGTCGCAGGAGCTTTTTGCTGGCCGACGTAACATATACCTATTATACTCGTATACTCCCGCTAAAGGGAAACTCGGCAAAAACTACAAAAGCTAAGCTATGTCCACGCATCACAGAATCTTCCAATCACTCTCGTATTGAAAAGGGTCTCTAGACATAAAAAGATCCAATCCTATGAACGAAATAATAGTCTGCTAACTCAAAGAATTGTTCAACGAAATATATGTTCAAGAGTATATGTAAAATTGAAGAAACATAAGAACATAAAGGGCAATAATACCTTTGTAGTGTGACCGTGGTCAAAATGGCCGGCTTTGACTTTGGCTCGAAATCGTTAGTCCCTTCAAAGGTGAGTGAAAACCTGAAGAAAAATAGGAAAGGGCCGAAATCAAAGGGCTTTTAGGCTTATTATACGGGTAGGGGGGACGTTGTTGGAAAAAATTGTGGATGGCACGTGGCGATCGGAAAGGTGCGTTACGACTGCGATAAAGGAAACATTTGCCTATCTCGAAAATATAGGTAATATTTGGTAGGAATATATAGTACGTACTTAAATATACCAGGACATCGATGAGTACCGTACGTATGTTTTGTAACTGCACGTGTTCACTTAGAAAATTAGTGAACATATGTAGGTTAAGTCGGATTAAGTTACTTTTTTAAATGTTTGTTTAAAGGACTGGGCGCATCTTGCCACAGTTTGTCAAGATTTACCGTTAAATGTTTCTTGAATTACGTAAATAAGTGTTCACATGGCTTTATGATACATCTTCCTTAACGACTTTATGACTTATAGTCTTGCTGGCTTGCTGTCCAGCTAAAGTAAGCTTAATGAGATGAAAGTCAAATTATTAAAATAAATATTAGGTAGTTAGTCTGTAGAATTTTATTCAGCGATGGTTACAACGAGTAGGTACCATATTTGTCGGACAGCTGACGAAATGGAGCAATTTAATATCAACACGTATTATTTCATGATTGAATTTATTTTTCATATATTAGTGTGTATATTTTATTCAGGTAACTATAAAATAGGTACATTTAATAAATGTAAAGTGATATCAAGCCTCCATTTTAGTGTCGTGTCAATCCCGCAGGGAGGCCGCGGAAGCTCTCGGCAATTACAATGAGTGCCACATTGTCCCCGTCGCGGCTAGGACGATTACAAGACGAGGCCAATTTAGTCAGCGTGCCATGACGTGCAGTAGTCGTATAATAGTCATCAAATCGAATATTGAAAAGTTATCTTAGTTCATAATTTTGCATTGTTATAATTTTATTTAGGTACGTAAAAGTGTGCGTTCTGTAATAATTAAGATATTTTAATGACTTTAATCATTTAACCTAGGTGTACTTTTTGTATAAATTTCTTTTAAATGTACCTACAAACAGTTTTTATATTACGTAAACAGATATTTAGAAATGATTAAGACGGACATTTTTTTTGTTGGATACCTTTTTTTGACGACACGGTGCGGTCCGTGCGACGTGGTTTGAAGCGAATAGAAAGAGCGTAAAACGTTATGGTATGCAGGTAGACAATATTAAACTTGCAGAACGTCAATGAAGATCTTAGCCAACTCGGCGACGTCGACTGGACAGGACAGAGCAGCATTTGGTGTCGGAAGCCAAGACCCACTTCGGGTCATTGCGCCACAGCACTACTACTACGTCAATGAAGAAGGTACATGCGACAGTCCCGAAATATCGGCAGCTTAAATATACAAGGCAAATATCCCGTTCTTAACAGCATTAATAAATATTTTTTTAAAACGACAATTTAAACCTCACAGGTTTTAAAATTTTCAGTAAAATTTAGTCGGTGTTTGTTTTTGGAAGTAAGCCAATGAAGAGCCAGGTTAGAGGGTCCCAAAATCGTCCCGAACTAATGGAGCGGATAAAGGGAATGAACTTCTAAATTTGTCGACGAATCTTTTTTGTTTGAAGCTTCGTATCCACTGAACTGCTTGTGCATTGAATACCTGTTCACGTATTGTGTAATCCCATCCTTTTTATCCGGGATTAGGTTGCTACAGGGGAAGCAAACAGAACGAGCATTCAGCGACGACCAAATTAATTCTAATTCAATTTTAATTCTTGTTATTTCAATGATTTTTTTCACATCAGATAAAATGATATAAGACAATATGAGAGACTCCAATATTCATATTAAGTACTTCATTTTCTCTCGCGCATGAAAAGAGGCCTTTGTCTAGGAGTGGGGGGTGGGGGTATAGTTGTGTACCGGGTGTAATTTTTAGGTGATACAATATTATTATAATGTAGGTACGAGATTTCACTCATTGGCATGATAAACTTTTGCTAGAGTAAATCTGAAATCACAAAAAACCTAGTTTCTATAAAATTGTCAAATTGAACTAGAATGGATCATCTGTTCTTTTTTGCGATTTCAGGGTTTCTTTTATAAAAAAAGTTGCTCACAGTAATGAGTACAATCGCGTATACCTATGTATATCTTGTATCACCTAAAACATTACCCGCCATACACAGCCAATACGGGGGTGGCTGATTCTATACAAGATTTAATAAATTTTCACTCATCTGTTAAATAATATGGGTGATCGCCTGAAATCAGATTGATTAATTTTATTTTATCTTGTAGGTACGTTAAAAGTCAGAATTTTCACATCATGTTACATTACAATTACATATAATGATTGAGTGGTCCCATGGTAAAGAAATTTAAATTAGGAAATGAAGTCTGTAGTAACATAATCAAGAATTCGGGCTTGATAGTATTGTCTCAATAAGCAGCTTTTACCTGCAACGAAAAGTGCAGTTAGCAGTCGACAATTAAAGCTTTTATCGAAAATGAAACTTTAGATAGAATTTTTTTGTAGCAGCGAGAGCTAAGAGAGAGAGAGAATGTGGAATCATTAAGTATTTCAGTAAATTAACTTCATAATGCAAGTTTTCTGCTGGCTACTTTGCAATTACGTAAAAAAAATCTTTTTTATACATACTTACTGCAACATTATTTCACAACAGTCGAATCTAGTTGTGCACGTGACGCGCATCTCCAAAAGTGCCAAGCGACATATTACTGGAACGGGATCGTTCGTGAATGCACCACTACCCTGTCACGTGCGATGCCAACAAATGGGCGCATAAACGTTTAACGTGACGTTCCCGGCGTTAACTGGCCGTAAGTATTGTTTTAGGGATTCGAATGTGCCAACTCTACTATGCTTACGCGCTATTATGAAAGTCAGTTCTTTAGATTCATTTAGCAATAAGCAATTGCACATACTATGAAGTAATAAAGTTTAAAAACTCGTCAAAAATGCTAGAGTAGAAGATATTCTGTGTCAATATGACTAATTGTCATTTTATTTTTTTCTGGTCTAGCTTGGGGTATAAATACGTTTTATTAACGATGTTTTGAATTTACCAACTGATGCCTAAATCACCCTAGATTTTACACTAGTTTATTTAAAAGATATAATTGTGTGTGTGGTGAATTTCATTCAATCGTTGTGCGACAAAGATCTAAAAGATTGAGTAACAAAGATCTAAATAAATACAATGTTAAAAGGACATGTACATATACTTCTAATTTAATTTATTACTCGCCCCGCCTGTCAACCTGGCCAAAAAAGCTATCAATGCAATAACGCAAAGCCGCTCGTATTACTCCAGATATTACGACCATCAGTTGGAATGCCAATAATGAAAGAGCCAAGCGTGCCCTTTTTAATTCGTCTGAGACCATCTTGCGCGTTTCATTCGGTTCGATTAGGGCTCGCCAGGGTACCGCTATGACGTGAAAATGTTGTATCCGTATTGAAAACAAAAAGTTTCTAGTAATACTAGCTTCATAAATATGACAAAACGAAATATCTAACCTCACGAGGCATTCTGATTGTAATACCAGGTTATAAATTTGATCTAGATTTAATACTAAATAACTCACGGACTACTTACAATTTCATGCGATGTAATATTTATACTTTTATTTAATCGCCACGATACGATACGACGACGACGATATTAGTTACGAATTATTTGTAAATGGAACCCTTCGCATAGAGTGGCAGTCTTGCTTGACCAAATTCTTATCTTCTATACGAATAGTCCTATACGATGCCCAGGCGGGTAGGACATTTCACAAATAACTTCACCCCTTTGAGACTCGAAACCCTCATTCTGTTCTTACGCGGCCACTTAACTGACCTCGTTGGGATGTAAGTACTTAATTAACTTGTTAGGGTTTATTTTACCAGTACGCTTTTAGATAAGATTATGTAGAAAGGTACCACTTCAATTTGTATGTGGTTATATAGAGTTTTGAAGTGTTGTATGTTTTTGGGTTTGTATTCATTATTGAACTTAGTTTAGAACTAGAAAATTGGACGGTTGGAGTGACAAGGAGCCAGATTCTGATTTTAATTTATTGTTCTGAGACTGTTATGAATTTCAATTGTCAGCTGTTAATAGTGACATTTCTGGTACATAACAAGAAATTAAAATCACAACAATTTGGATTAGGTATAGAAAAGTTTGGACGTGATGATTGTTTTGGCATTTTGAAAGCATTTGACCACAATATCAATTAATGACAAAAATTAGGAGACCATTCCAAGTTTTAGCTAGCTAGAAAATAGGTCTCTAGGTGGGTTGTAAAGCGGAAACAAAAAAAATCGTTGTCTAGATATATAAGTAGCTTATAGTAATAGACGTCAATGCTTTGCGGACTTGCTTGATGTAGGTACTGTTGTTTGACTCCATTGTGGTATTTTTAGATATTTATGCAAAAAAATGTGGTGGTTAATTCCAGAAATATTATATCATATTCTGCTTGCGCATTTAATAAATTAATTGCTTTAATTTTGTTTTAACACATTCACCGCTGAGTTACGATCGTAGCCGATAGCATGGGTTTCCCGGTATGTAGCGAAAACGCTTTGTAGAGGGTTAATGATGAATGCTGGGATATGGGAAACTAGACTAACTATGCAAATCAGTCTGTCATTAACAAAATATATTTTATCGTAACTAGGTGCTTTATACATACCTACCTATACATAATCTATATTCAATGTTTTCCATCATCCATGCGGCGCTATTCAACCAAAACGAAAATCCGCTAGATGCAATGTATAATAGAAAAATGCAATCTTCTTCGATCGCCTTACAAACGCAAAAATAATTCCAAGACCCGACGGAACGGAGTAAAATATCTACCGGGCTCCGATACACCGCTATGAAAACTCGTTGTAAACCGATAGACCACGATTTCAATCCGAAGATACGTGAACCGACTTCAATTGGAAACAGATATAACGAAATATCTATCGAAATACGAGTAGCTAGCGCCGATTCAACATGATCTCCTCACCCGCCACGCACCTTAGACATTCGGAGAATCAAAGGGGGAATTAATATAAATTGAGAGGTCTCGTTACATTTGTTAAAAGTAAGATCACATCAAACGCTTGTGAAGACTAATATCATCCTAGTAGAGTGAGGTTGTAACTCGTAGCTGGTAGAGTGTGAAGTTAGTGGCGCCCGAGTACTCGGAGGCTATTATAACAGTTTCCAATACGCTCCGAACGACTGAGGGAACGTCTTTGGGCAATTATGTGGGCAATAAATAGCAAACTTCACTGCGAGGCAACCGGGGTTAGAATTCAGAGAATAATCCTGGTAATGTTATTCACTTGGATCGATAACGTCTTTAGCCTAGCGGTAAGGTGCGACTTTCAAACCAAAGGTTGCGTGTTGGAACGCGGGCTCGTATCAACGAGTTTCTTGGCACTTATGTACGAAATACATGTAGATATTTACCGATCGCTTTCCTGTAAAGTATAACATTATGAGGGAACCGGATTAACTCAAAGGCTGTAGCAAGATAAGGGAAGGACAAAAACATTATGACCAGATTTTTTTTTCTACAATTACTTACATGCAGTTGTGAAAAGTTTGATTGAAAAATTCTTGGGGGTTCCGCAGAAAAAGGAATCCGAATTCATTTAATATGACTTTTCTCTAAAACTATTATACTTTAAATGTCTTCATCTTCAATGTCTGTCTGTGGTATCGCAGCTTTCCAAAGGATAGACCGATTTCGATGTGTGATAGAAATTGATCCAGCTGTTTGTATCGTAGAGTATCAGCTCTTTTTCATAATGATGTAAGGCTTTTAGGCAAAACATGGGTATTATGGAGTATAGCGCAGGGCCTTTTTTAATAATTAATTTCGTCATAAATTTTATAGCTTTTCTTAAAGGTACTTACTTTACAAGTACAAACTAAGCAATGCTAAACAAGTGACACAGAGTATATTGAAAAAATATATCCTCTATACGTTGATTATCTCGCATCATATAACAGGCAGCTTGACCGAACAAATCGGCTGTATAATTCTGCAAACTCGCATCTTACTCAACAGTAAAGTTGTAACAGAATGCTTGTCGGGTACACATTAAAGTTCAAACTTCAATGCAGCGCAGAAATAAGAGGCGAGTTCAGGAAAGCAGAGAAAGAAATAAACCGGACAGTTTGTACCGGCAGGCGGTCCGGTCGTTCCTTCCGGTACATTGTCTTATCCGGACCACTTGGTCGGTGATCAATCATACCCGGGTGGACGTCGTCGGCACGGCCGAATATCGCAAATGGCGTGTGTGCAGAAGTAGGGTTGCGTAACATTAAAACCTGGTAAGTTTCATATTGATACCTATGATCTCTTCTTGACAAAAATGCTATAAACTACTTTATTTTACCGTAGGACAGGCATCAACATGTCTAACTTTATTACAAGTAAGGTAATTACTAGTTAATATGCCTGAGTAATGTTCCTTTTTACCTTTTTACAGCTGGGTGTTGGCTGGGTTACCCACCTTTCTTTTTTTTTATTGTTAGCTTTTAGGACAAAGTAGACCATAAACTTTTGTCACCAATTCTCAAAATCGTGATTAAGTTGCTTTGCACTAAATAAAAGCTTAATATTCAAACAGAGTTCGTTCAAAAACGGTGCAAATATCGCCAAGTTCATTAGCTATTGTCGTTATTGGGTATGGGTATCCCTATTACGCTTCATAAGTACCTACTATTTAAGACGAGATGTGAACGTATAAAGAATGACAGATGGACGGATATTGCGAGGCTATACCTAAGTGTTCCGAATTTAATAACAAATCCTAAAAAAGTGACCGCAGTAATAAAATTATAACTATGAAGACGCTTAGACGTCCATTAGTTGTCATAGTGGTATTGCAAAAATAAGGTTGTATTTTAGTTGTAAGAAAAGCCTTAAAAATATCTACAAAAATACTCACGCAGAATAACATACCTACACTCCTAACAATAGATTTTTTCCACAAACGCATATCAGCATTAAGGGCTGAAGTCATCACGGCCCTGTAGACAAAGAAATAAAGACCGCAATATTGACTCCGAGCCGGACACTCAAGGAAATTGAAAGGTCGACCCGGGCGGTACCTTTTCGCTACATTGTCTTATCCGGCCATACATCATTTCGCCCGGTTCGCCCGGGTGATCGGACCCAGATAACCAATAATTCGTGCTACACTATTCAATGCGGTTATTTTAATAAGACTTTCGAGTAATGCCGCGTTATTTTGCAGATATATGTATATATTTAAATGTCTTTAGTGGAAAATGTATAAATCCATTATGGTCTACTGCTTATAATTATATTTTAGTCTACTACTTGATTTATATTATAAGATATAATTCAATCGTATTACTTTTTCGTGGATACCCTAATCCCATACAGCTCTACGATTTTATCGCCGACATCGTCAAAATAAAAAGACGAAGCAATTCCGAGCTTATATTCCATTATCGTCTTAAACCTGAGCGGGGGTCGATTCTGGATTAAACTTTTCTAATTTCGCACCGATGAACAGGTGCGATCGAATTTGTAACTCTATTGTAAGAAGATGAGCAATTTTGGTGGAGTCAGCTAGAGATTAGCGCCGGCCCCCCGTAATCCCAGCACCCCGAGATGTGACCCTCATATTTCATAATGGGGGCGCCCCCTCTGTCTTACACAATCCGGCTGCGGCAGATCAGAACCTGCCAAGGGGCATTTTTATGGTTCTGTTTTTATCGCTTCGATTGTCAATAAACTTGGTGAGTGAAAACATATTTAAGGAAATCACAACTTCATATTTTATTTTAAACTACTTACTTCGCTCCATTGAAATATTACGTATACCTACTTCTTTTGCATGTAAAGGGATATCAAATAACTTTATCCTTTTTTGAGGAATATACATAGTCTCGGTATGTCGATCTGTCAGTCCGTCCGCGGATATATATGAAAGCCGAAAATTAGCATGGGTATATTGGATATCCGTATAATATACAACAACACACATAAAATACGGTAACATGTCTGACGACTATTCAACTAAATATATTTTAATGTTTACCTGTTCTGAGAATTATCTCTTATACTTTTCAACTTTTAATTAACATGATTATGATGTCGTTTGCTTGTGTTAGCACGGTACAATCGGCCCATTTTAAGAGAATAGCCTGCCCCACCCTCCTTACATTCTCCGATTGGTTGATATGTTTATTAAGACCTGATCACAAGTTGGCATAGTTAAGCGTGATTTGCACTTTGGCTCGTTCCAGACGTAACTTTGACCAACTTGGAGTAACTTTGATTGTTTAATCAAGTTTGATATTGAAATAACTTTCTTGGCAATACGTGTGCTAAGGTGCATACATATAAATTATATTGTTGTTTGATTTATAATGTTAGATTACTGGTAATGCAGGTAATTTGAATTAAAAGAAATGACATTGAACAGGTAATTTACAGTTAAAACATCCGTTTCTTATGTCATTAATATTGTATTGTGTAATTTAACTATGAGTCTAAGTATTATAAAAAACAAACTCACATTTACGTTGGTATTGTTCGTTATAATCTCATTTTGGGATAACTTCCAACGTGTTAAGTAATTTATTTTGTTTTCTTTTTGGATGCAAATATTGTTTGTTCCAAACCCCTCATATTTCAAAACTTTTTGAATCAGTTTTCAATATGATATCTCCAGGAATTACACAAATATCAGTTGCTGTATAAATCAGCATCGTTAGGGTACCTATACCTATATATATACTCGTTCGTGTCACTAGATAAACATCCCAGCATTGCAGCATCTCTAGCACCTGCGTCGAGACTCGTAATCTTGGGCAGTTAAAGTTTAACGGGGCTATTACGGCTCAAGGTCACGGTGCTTTAGCGGATTCTTTTGTTTCAATTGTTAAATACATAATGGGCACAATAAAAACTTGACTTTTATAAAATGTAAGATCAAATTAAAACTTAGGTAAGGGATAACAGCTGGAGTGAGATTCTCCATTGTATCACATTTAGAGGCTTATTTATTACACTGGCGATTTGCGGGCGAGTTGAAACTGAAAGCAAGGCGAGTGCGCAGCGAGTTTTCCACGAGCGCGCAACGACTTTACCGCGAGCGCGCTACGATTTCCTCGCGAGTGCGCAGCGAGTTCGCCACGCATAGGGCTGAGAAGCCATGCGATGCACAGGATTTAATAGGACAGCTTTATTAGTGAAGCGAATAGCGAAAGCTGAAAGCTAAGCGAATTCGTCACGAGCGCGCAACGAGTTGGCCTCGCTTTTCACTCGTCCGTCCAATGGTTTCTGAGGCGTTTATAATTAAAATTCAAAATTATCCCGTCCTAATATGGTATCAAACAAGGCAAGATTATAGTGATCGTAATTTTAAGAGCTCCTGTTCGGGGGTGCCCCTTAATACGTCTAACATTAATTGTCATAATATGAATTCGCATAACAGATTATACGTTATGCCAATTTGAATTAGGAGTATTACGTTATGTGAATTAATATAGACCCCCTGTTCGGAATCCATTATCACTGTCTAAAAGGCGATCACGCTCCGCGACTATCCGCAAATTCAGTAATTTCCAATCAGTCAACAAAATCATTACTGAATATTCGATGTTTTGTTTTTGTTATTGTGTGAATAAAATACACTGCGCATTATAGAAGGGCCGTACTTTAAAATAAATACGCAAATAGATCCTACCGCTCCGCCCAACACCAACATAAAATTTATACATCTATTCTATAGTAGGTATGTGCAGATAAGTTAATTTGAGCACACCTTTCGCATACAGTTGAACTCGTAAAAAGTTATTACCTTTACAAGGGGCCCCTAAAAATGGCGTCACGTGTAATAAATCCTAAATGAATATTCAGATTTATCGCGGAATCGATGCTGTCACGTAACATTTGAGATGGCTATAAAATGTAATATGCGGGTTTATATCTTTATACAGAAAATAATGACATTTCAAGGTAAAAAAATGTTCCATGATTACTATTTAATAATAATAAAGTTAGGGCCCGTCTTGTGTGGGCGAGTCACCCTCTGCCGGAAATAAAATTGCATAGGTACCTTTTTAGGCAGACGTCAGCGGCCCGATTCGAACTTTAAGATACGTCAATTAATAGATCTAGAACGATATGGATTAGATATGTCACTGTCAAATGTGACGTTTCTTTAAACAAAAAACGTCACTTTTGACACTGACACATCTAATCCATATAATTTCTAGATCTATTAACTGATATATTTTAAAGCTCGAATCGGGTACCTAATGCGATTCGAGCTATTTTTATCGTAATAGCTTATAGGAGATAATTTTCAGTTACGATTTTCTATGATGTTTTCTTAAGATACATGAAGGTAAGTTTCTGGAACAAATACTATTGGTTTTGAAGTGGGTTTAGTAAACGCTGTTTTTAGGAATCTTATTGACAAGCAAATAGATGGCGTGATACTTAAACGGCTAATCTTAAATATTTCAAGATTACCTCTTCTTTAACTTCCTTAAGTTTCCTTGGTAATTGGATAAGAACTGAGCGCGAAGTAAATTAATCTTAATAGTCGTCATTAATTGATTTAGTACATTGATTGAATATGACTAAGCCGTTCCTTCAATTTATTTGGAGTTAACTCGAAACTCAATCAAGACCCTTTCAAGATTTTTGCGAACTATACCTATTTGTCTATTTATTTAACACAAGCCGTAGTAAACGGTTAGGTTATTAAGCAAGTAAAATCACTTCAAAATCTTTTATAGCCGTTAACCCTTTTTGATTGGCTTACGCCTAATACAGCACCCTCGTTGACTTACACCAAAAAATAAACGTAAGTCAATCAGCATAATTCTGTAAGGGCATAGTCGATATTTAGGTCGAACCATAAAACTCTCATTCGATGTGTAATAAAATAACAACACTAGAGTACCTTATAAGGATAGACATATGTAAAAACACTAATGTAAGAGTGAGAAAGCACTTTATGAATAAAAAACACTTCCAACATGTCATTGTCCTTACATGGCGCTGCGGACAAGATTCGAACCGAATAACTTTTTTATTTTATTTACTTACACAAAAATATACAGTATTTTCCATAAAACTTCGCCGATGTGCTGCTTAATTCGCCTATAAACAGTCATGTCAGTTTAATAGGCGAATTAATTCGGGCCATATCAGTCAAATACCAATAAATATGGTCACACCAAAGTCAATCAAGTACAAATTATTATGTACTCGACTTATAAATGGTTTAATCCAAATAACGACTTTTCCCAATGTAGGTAGGTTTTAGTTATAATAATAACGTGAAATTTTAAGTTGACCAACCAAATGAACCAATGATAACATTTGCAATAACCGTCGAGTTAAGTTTTATGTCGGGTTTATTTGAACAAGGTCCATGAATACGAAATTATCTCGTATGGTTATTAAGTTTGCGCGAGTATACAATATAATCGAATTCACATGCTACGAGCTCTACGCCCGTAGACTTCGAGGGCTGCTACGAATTGTCTCGTATTTTCACATGTTTTTAATAGACTCTTTGTGTGATTTGATGATTTCCTTTCTCTTTTTCATAAATGGTTAAATTAGTTAATGCAGTTTCAAAGGATAAAAAATATAGTAGGAACATATTTCTTTTTAGACATAACATTGCTATTAAAAATTCATTATCATGGTTATACATATTTCGTTTTGGACATTTGTCGTGCGACGATACATTTTCATTCAATCAGGACCTCATTTTATTACAATCGGCATCATTTTTGCGGAATCCAGCACAAATTATGCTAAAAAAAATATATATTATCAATTAAGATGAGCAAAGTTACCTCAAATTATGTAAAAAAGATCGTCATGTTGTGCAGGATCAATTCTGAAGCACCGGCATTTTCGGCTGACTTCAGAATTAGTTAACCAAGATTTGATATTCGATGTTTTTGAATTTCCTCAGTAAGAAATTTTACTTTAAAATTTGTTTGTTAAAGGAAAAGTAAATAACAAGGCGTTGTTGTAACGTAGCTAGCAGGTGCTTGCAAGTAAAGTTTTTTTCTACTTGTTTAACCTTTCTGTCGTATTCGAACTTCAAGATATTCACAAGAGACGACACGTACTAGATACGTTATAGTTTAGATATCAACTAGTTCTCTTTTGCAGCGCAATTCGGGCAATCAATGTCACTTTTACGTTAGATAGTGTAAGATATCTATTAGATGTGAATTAGATCTCTAAGTCATATCCTGTGGAAATCGTTCAAGAGTATCTCCAGAATCGCGCAAATGTCAAATTTGACAGGTTAGATCTTGAACATATCGTTATCGTATCTTGGCGATGTCTAATAGATGTCTATTTCATAATCCGAATCGGGCCCTTTGTCTATTACAGGCGGGGAAATATTCCATATTTCTGCTTTTTTATTCATCTATTTTTAAATTTTAGACTTGCTGACTGTGACCTAAAGGCCATCGACCTTGGTGAAACTAGCCACACGCGTGAGGCACATAGTAATTGACTAATTAGCTTACATCGCGCACCTACCTAATTGCTTATATAATTACAAGGCAGCGCTTTCATGCGAGCGACAAGCGGGACAATTTGGAAGTGTTAAAATAAATATTGCGTTATTTTAACACTTCCAAATTTGACACCATACCTATAGGAGTTTACATATAAAAACTTTAATTTATACTATACTAGCTGTTGCCCGCGACTTCGTCCGCGTGGAATCTTATCTTCAACATTTTACATCTTTAGTACCTATATTTTTCATATCCAAGCGATGTTGAAATTAAGTACTTTTCTTTTTTAGCAAGTTGTATGAAGTTTTAAGTCAAGTGGATTTTGATGTTGGTTGCTGAAATTACTTTTCTTGTATTCTCATAATAGGTACCTATGTCCTTATACAAAGATTCGTTCCGCACTCACAAAATATTTGATCTCCATACCAACTTTCAACCCCTTTCTCACCACCTTGGGGGATGATTTTCAAAAATGCTTGAATTCGTTTTCATGTTTTTTAATTTAATACCTTTTTTTTTTTTGCAAAAAGTGCAAGTTCCTAGCTTAAAATAAAATTTGCACCCGCAGACGAACTTTCATCCCCTTTTTAACCTCCTTAGGGGTTGAATTTCCAAAAACGTTGCAATCACTTTTTTTGTAATCGGCTATTATGCCTTTGTAAGAAGTTTCAAAGCATTTGTAATGGATTAAAAATTTCAACCCCTTTTTAACCCTGTTAGGGGATGAATTTTACAAAACGCTGAAATTACTTTTCCTGTCTTCTAATAATATCCCTAAATACAAAGACTCAAGTCCACCACTCGAAAAAAATTTTGATATCCATACAAACTTTCAACCCCTTTTTCGCCACCTTAGGGGATGAATTTTCAAAAACGCGGAAATAGTTTTCTTCTATTTTAATAATATATCTTTTAACGAAGTTTCAAATTCCTAGCTCAAAAGAAAACTTTAACCCCATACAAACTTTCATCCCCTTTTTAACCCTATAAGGGGATGAATTTAACATAACGCTGAAATCACTTTTATTGTCTTCTAATAATATCCCTAAATACAAAGATTCAAGTCTCGCACTCGAAAAAATTTTGATATCCATACAGACTTTCAACCCCTTTTTCACCACCTTGGGGGATGAATTTACTAAAACGCTGAAATTAGTTTTCTTGTTTTTGAATTTAATACTTTTTTACAAAGTTTCAAGTTCCTAGGTTAAAATAAAATTTGCACCCGCAGACGAACTTTCATCCCCTTTTTAACCCCTTATGGGTTGAATTTCCAAAAACGTTGCAATCACTTTTTTTTGTAATCGGCTATTATGCCTTTGTAAGAAGTTTCAAAGCATTTGTAATGGAATAAAAATTTCAACCCCTTTTTAACCCTGTTAGGGGATGAATTTTACAAAACCCTGAAATTACTTTTCCTGTCTTCTAATAATATCCCTAAATACAAAGACTCAAGTCCACCACTCGAAAAAAATTTTGATATCCATACAAACTTTCAACCCCTTTTTCGCCACCTTAGGGGATGAATTTTCAAAAACGCGGAAATAGTTTTCTTCTATTTTAATAATATATCTTTTAACGAAGTTTCAAATTCCTAGCTCAAAAGAAAACTTTAACCCCATACATCAAACATCAAACATCAAACATCAAACATCAACATTTATTCAGCAAATAGGCCACAAGGGCACTTTTACACGTCAACATTGAATTTACATAAAAGCAAAAATAATAACATCAACAATTTTATAAAATAAAACTAACAATTCAATCTAACGTATTACAATTAGTGTCCGACCGAAGGTTCGGTTTCGGTTTCGGTTTCGGCCAGTTTCGGCCAAAAAATCATGTTTCGGCTGTAGTTTCGGTTTCGGCCAAAAAACGGCCGAACCTTTCGGCCGGGCCGAAACTTACGAAAAAAAGAAGTAGGACAACAATATTAATACCTACATATTATACTGATTCATGTATAGGTACAGAAATTAATTGGTTTATTATAAAACACAATTCCACTAATGAGGGCGCCACTGGACGGTAGACGCAGTCTTAAGAGGCTGTCAATAACTTTAACGCGCACACTGTCTAATTGTTTCGGAACGAATGAGTGATTTTATCTCAATTTACTATTGGTTTGTGTTAATTCCACATGTCCTCTACTTCAGCTTAGCCTTTGGCCTCGCTGCGCCGTGCTCGGCCTGCGGTCTCGCTTTTTAATACAATGGACATTGGTTGGAGTCTGTGCTCAACTACTTATCCTGAAGCCTGAAGCACGGCTTTGACTTCACATGAAAGTTTGCCTCACTGGGGCACTTCGGACTTTTAGGCCCAGGTGAAGATTGGTACCCGGCCTTGCGATATTGTCAACAAAAACTTTCGCGTTCGCGTTTTTGGTTGGTTTTTTGGATGACCCTGTATCTACATGTTAACTTGACTGGTGAATGAATAGAGTTAGACCAAGAAAATTCTGCAATGATTTTGATAGCATACGCAGTGCAACTAGTGCAAATGTTATTTATACGTCATAATTTCATAGAAGTTTTGACGTTTAGAATAACACTTGCACTGCGTGTGTTATCAAAATCGTTGCAGAATTATCTTGGTCTAACTCTAGTAATTTTCTTAAAAAACTGCTTAAGTAACATCAATTTCAAGGATATTGGGTGTTGACAGCCCCATAATATGTGTATAAAAGAGGTTTTATGACATTTTTTCAACGATTTTAACAAGTCTACAAAAATTTCGGTTTCGGTTTCGGCCGAAACTAGAGCCAAAGCCGAACATTCGGTTTCGGTTTCGGTTTCGGCAAAAAAACATGTTTCGGTCGGACACTAATTACAATTACTAAGAGATGTATATGGTCTCTTAATGTCGAATTACATACAAAATACAGATAAAAAAACACACAAAAAAAATCTATAATATTTAGAGGTGTAAATGTCTCTAGGTGTCAGAACTATAAGATTATATAGTTTATCAAGTTATCCTTAGAGATGTATAAGGTCTCCAAGAGTCAATATCCTGTATAATTAATACATTCATTAAAAGAAAAGAAACATACGAGAACAGAATGAGGCGTCTCACTGTAATTAATTAATAAAAGTTACTAAGTATAATAGCTCGTGTTAGCTTAACAGACCAGTCTCCACAAACAGCACCCGTTCACGAGTATGACGCGTATCTCAGCCATCGCCTCCCTCAACCTTCATTCGGGAAAGTGGCGACCCGATCAACAACGCCACCGTAAGCAAAGACTTTTAAGCGAGCATGACATGTTCAAGCTACCGGCCTATATTAATATTAAAATAGTAATAACATGTAGCTGTAAGACACGGCATTTTGTGCTCATATGTTACATAAAAAGACAGTAATATAGCTTCACATAATTACTAGCCTAAGTTGACTTAGAGATGTAAAGGTCTCTAAGTGTCAGAAACATTAAAAATATAGGTAAGTATGTACAATCAAAAATAAAAATCAAATAAATAAATATGTACTTAGAGATGTATAAGGTCTCCAAGTGTCATACAAACTTTCATCCCCTTTTTAACCCTATAAGGGGATGAATTTAACATAACGCTGAAATCACTTTTATTGTCTTCTAATAATATCCCTAAATACAAAGATTCAAGTCTCGCACTCGAAAAAATTTTGATATCCATACAGACTTTCAACCCCTTTTTCACCACCTTGGGGGATGAATTTACTAAAACGCTGAAATTAGTTTTCTTGTTTTTGAATTTAATACTTTTTTACAAAGTTTCAAGTTCCTAGGTTAAAATAAAATTTGCACCCGCAGACGAACTTTCATCCCCTTTTTAACCCCTTATGGGTTGAATTTCCAAAAACGTTGCAATCACTTTTTTTTGTAATCGGCTATTATGCCTTTGTAAGAAGTTTCAAAGCATTTGTAATGGAATAAAAATTTCAACCCCTTTTTAACCCTGTTAGGGGATGAATTTTACAAAACCCTGAAATTACTTTTCCTGTCTTCTAATAATATCCCTAAATACAAAGACTCAAGTCAACCACTCGAATTTTTTTTTGATATCCATACAAACTTTCAACCCCTTTTTCACCACCTTAGGGGATGAATTTTCAAAAACGCTGAAATAGTTTTCTTCTATTTTAATAATATATCTTTTTACGTAGTTTCAAATTCCTAGCTTAAAAGAAAACTTTAACCCCATACAAACTTTCATCCCCTTTTTAACCCCCTTAGGGGTTGAATTTCTCAAAATCGCTTCTTATCTCTTGTACACTTTATAAATGCAATCTGGTGTGCAAGTTTCAACTTTCTGGCTTTTGTAGTTTTGGCTCTGCGTTGATGAATCAGTCAGTCAGTCAGTCAGTCAGTCAGTCAGTCAGGACACTTGCATTTATATATATAGATAGATAGAAGATAGATTTTCAAATGAGTTTCACTTCGTAACTAAATAATACAATGCTGAAATTTATACCATTCAATGTTGCACACTAAACTTTTTCAGGTCAAACTGTCCCGTCGATGGTACCTAATGATTTCGTTATTTCTAAGAATGTCGTGATACTTGTAACAGCGAAAATTGTAAAATTCTCGTGTATTGGTGATACAAGAGCGTTTTAAAATGTCACGTTTACAGTGAAATTGGTGTCAATTGTGTTCAATTAATTATAGGTGTCAATTATGTTCAATTAATTATACTTCGATGAATAATGTTATCATAATTAAAGGATGAGCTATCATACTAATCTGTTTTATTAACATTTATTTGGTGAATGCGCGCAGATCCATGTATTTAATCCCCAACTTATGCGATGTTTTCGACCTCGGCCTACGCAGGTGCACGATGTGATATCCTCACAGTTACATGTACGGTAGTTGTAATCCGGGGTTAAAACTAAAAAAGGCAAATCCTCGGGGGGCGGAACACGAATCGCCCTTACAGGATTTGTTTAAAAACCGGTAAAATGTGTTCGATGCTGGTTGTATTTGGGAGGGATAAGGGATATAACGAAAAACTATCCTTCTAGAATTAAGTGTTTCATGTATGTTATAGATAGATTTAGCTATATTTTCTAAACATCAAACATAAACCAGTTAGTGTGGAAGGAAATAGTTTAGTATTTTTGATTGTACTATCAATACTAGTTTATGTTATAATAGCAAGGCCACTCAAAATTTTAACTGTTAAAAGAAAAATGTTCCACTAAGTACTTACTTCAAGAAAACTACATTGAGTGCATTTAAAAAACAGATAATAAGCATATAGCACCCACAAGATGGACGGACGACCTTGTTAAGGCCGCCGGAAGACGCTGGATGCGGATCGCTTCCAACCGGTACGAGTGGAGGTCCAAGGGGGAGGCCTATGTTCAGCAGTGGACGTCTTATGGCTGAGATGATGATGATGATGAAGCATATAAACCTTATTATATTATATATAGGAGATAGTATACATCCCTTGCCGTTCGTCGGATGAATAATTATTTATATTTATTTTAGAATAACTTTAAACAGATGACTACCGTATATTACTTATTAAAATCGTAATGTCCCCCTTATTCATAAACGAGTTACAAATGAATGTAGAATTAGCTTGTAATCGTTTGTCCTTATCTGTCATTTTGACTTATGTATTTGTAAGAAAGAGATAAAACATATTTTAACTAAATCAGGTCCGTAAAGTTTTATTAATAAGGGTAGAGGGTAAAGGGTCAAGCTGGAATTGTGGGTGTTGGACAGATTTCATTCACAAACCGAAGAAGCAAGCGTGAAGCAGCTCTGAGAGCGCTGTAAACAATGTAGACGCTTTGTCGCCCTCGTCACAGTTAACGTTGTAAAATCAGTACTTCATTGGATTTGCAAAATGCACAAGGCTAAAACCAAAACAATAACGGGTTTACTCGCACAGATAACCGTAAAACTCACACTGTATTTATGTTTATTTAGTTTGACAATCTGCAATTGTGTAATAGGTACGCCATTTGATATGTCTGCATTTGAAAAAAAAAACTTACAGGTATATATTCATTGTGAAGTAGCTCAACCGCGTTATTAATGAAAGAATAACACCAATGACGTGTATCATTGTCATTGGTTTGTTTATTTTGATATTGGGAAATCATTAACTTTCTTAGCGAAACAATAGTATTTATTCACATTTACATTCCAGCCAAAATAACATTCGAAGAATTGGATATTCAAGGCCAGAAACAAATAATTTCAGTAATAAACTATTTTAACATCTGATACATGGTATAATAATATACTCCGCCTGGTACTCTCTTCCCGTCTTTTCGTGGTCACGTGACTGACACAAGCCTACGTCATCATGCGATAGCGCTATATGATAACATGCGATAGCGCTATATATAGCGGCCATGTTATTGTGACGTAGGCTTGTGTCACTCTGGGAAGAGAAGACCATGTTTTATTAGACTGCATCTGATACATATCTAGTTATAATACTATTGCAAAAATATGTACTGTGCATCGTCTGAGTCAGTGTTGTCGTGTACTACAAATTGAGCTCACGGACCGGCGGATCCACAATGGACGCAGAATGGAAACTGCCGCTTTGTCCACCCTCTAGATGAGATGCAGTGTTTAGAGTTATAACATTGTAGAACACCCGGCTGTAGTTGGCAATATCGTTACCAACTTGGCCGGGGTGACCGTGCTTGTTAGGGTTCAATATAACTCTTTGGTTGCAGTTTATTAAATTCAATGTTCCTATATTATACTACCATATACTACCTACATATTTCCTTAGCGTGTTTTGTTACAGTATGCTAGTAACTCCTGTAGGTAAATAAATACGCGGAATCGTTAACAGTACCAGTTATGTTATGGTATGTAGAATTTATTTACATAGACTTCAAAGTGGAAACCAATGGTTTTGTTTTTTTTACTACGTTATTACCGTACCTACTGCTTCAAATTAAAATCGTAATTATTAGTTTTTTTGCAAATTACCATATTTATGTGAACGTGGCCAAATTGATAACCGTTCGCCGTTTAGTGTCTAAGTCCGGCAGACTTATTAGAATTTCTAAAATCACATTATAATGTAATACACAATTATAACAATAATCTTTGTATTTTGGCCGCACTTATTGAGTACTTATATTGGTGCTTGTCAGATGCAAAGAAACTAAGAAAACATATTATTATAGGCAATAATTACATTGTGTAGCCCTTACATTTCATTAAAGTGTTGAAAGGGCCTCTACGTGTTGCCTTCGGCTCTGCGCATGGCTCCCAAAGCTCCGCAATACCATTGTTCTGTGATGGGAATGACATACAAATAATCTGGTGACATAGGCCTATGGAAATAGAAGAATTAGAACTTCGAATCATCAATTCCTTTTCGACATCAGTACACTTAAATGCCGTTAAGTACACTTATTCAGAGCTTAGTTCGATTGCAATGTAATTTTTCACCAACAAAGTTTGGTTTGAACTTTAGTCATTACAGTAAGTAAGCGTTTTACTTGCGTTGTGTTAAAATTTCCTATTTCAATAGCAATTTAATTGAGCATTTGATTGCATGTGGGAGTTAGTTAACGCTACATGTTCTGCAAATCGGAGCGCAACTTACAATTACTCATATAACAATGAACTTACGTATATAAATTCGAACAACTGAGCTTTTCTAGACAGGAAACTTCAGTAATTGCTATTCAAATACTACCCTACTTAGTTATTGTGTTGTTATAACAACAATTAGATACAACTCTTTATTTAATTACCTTTATTTATGTGAGTTAACTGTATATTAGCTATTAATCAAAGTCAGTCTTAAAATCTACTTAATAATTTACATACACACTAAATTTAATGTCCTAACTTAAAATCTAAACCCATTACTAATATACTATCCTACCTTACACTATCAGCCAGCCCCATTCCGACCCCCACCCAGCCCAAAAGTGCCAAAGATACTAGCGGCATTACCGCGCTGGATGGCAAGCGATATCTGTTGAACACACAACAACAACACACAACAACAACACACAACAACAACAACATACAACTTATTTAAATATTATTTACAAGTTTTTTTTCGTAAAAAATTCGTAAGGCTATCGAGCAGACGAATCAGGTCAAAGGACAAACCCCAACAGTCCCATCACCTAAGGGGTTGTAACTGTGGTTTCCTCACGATGTTTTCGTTCACCGAATAGCGACTGGTAAATAATAACTGATATTTCATACATAAGTTCCGAAAAACTCATTGGTACGAGCCGGGGTTTGAACCCGCGATCTCCGGATTGAAAGCCACACGCTCTTACCGCTATGCCACCAGCGCTTCTGTAATTGTGCATTATATTTAGTTATAATAAATAAGGCACATTTAATGGACGTACGGGGCCGGTAGAGGCTTGAGTAATAAATCAATCTGTTGCCAATGCGCGTGCTGGGTTTGCCCCAGGGTTGCCAGCCCCGAGTAATGTAATTTATGCGAGCACTCAGGTTACAAGGAAGATATTTACTGTCATAATGTTGCCGCTTTTTTATTTTTAAGAGCTGTTGTTTAATAAAAATACAAATCATTTATTGTCAGAAAGTGAGTAATGGAAATGATGTTTAAGTTACATAAAATGCGTCATAATCGGCCAGAGTTTGGCATACAATAAATTGTTTCTAAGGCATGCCATTGAATATAATTTTTATGTCGGTTTTGTATTTGGTTAGTTACAGTAAATTTTATAACTACCCGAAAATGTACAGTTTGTTTATTTACTTTTATTTAAATACCTAAAGATACAGAGTATAGCTTTAGATCCTTGGCCGATATAAATATACTTCGTCTATTAAATAGTTCATCCCTGAAGCAAGGCATGTCTGTAATAAAGTTAATTAATCGTTTTGTTCACGGATATGTAGCAACCCTGCAAGGTCCACGTGACCTGTGATCGATAGGGGATTTATGACGGAGCTCCCCGTTTTAAGTAATTGACTTGCTTTATTAGGGGACTACCGTTTTCGGGTCCCTTACCTAATTCTTATTGTATTATTTAAGTAATTAGTTAAAGTACAAACTATTTTGCTAACTAATTTAGTCCCTAGACGCACTTATACCTGGGTGACTGTGCAAATTTGCAGCGGGACTGTAATATGGATAACTAAAATTAGACCTATTGCGCTCAAATTCCATACTTGCAACTTGCAACTAAATAATAGTTGTGTTTGCTCAGAGCAAAAAAAGGTCAACCACGGCGTTGCATGAACAAGAGATTTCCTTTAGCAGGATTGGTCCTTAGGACCCAAGAATGGATTTAAGGTGGGGTGGGGAGGGGGGGTTTAAGCGTCTGCTACGTTTGCGGTTAATAATTCTTTAAGTTTAGGTTCTAAGTCAAGTTTAGTATCATTTTCAACTAAATCAAAGATTTAGACATAGATTTCATCGAAATCGGTTCAGCGATTATTGATTTTTTTTGGAATAAAAACTATCCTATGTTCTTCCCTGGGACTCAAACTATCTCTATACCAAATTTTATCTAAATCGGTTCAGCGGTTATTGAATCCCCATACAAATTTCCTCCTCCCTTGTCACAACCTTAAGGGATGATTATTGAGATTAAAAGTATGCTATGTTATTCCCTGGGACTCAAACTATCTCTGTACCAAATTTTAGCTAAATTGGTTCAGCAGTTTAAGCGTGAAGAGGAATTAAAAAAAAAGTATTTTTTTCATTTTTTATGTGTTTTTTGTACTTCGGAATGGTGTCATTATGATATCAGAAATGAATTCGGCACCCCCGATTTATACGGAAACGATACCAAACTTGACCTAGTAGCTTAAATGATACAGATATCAAGATCAAGTTGAGAGCCCCCCCCCTATAAATTTACATCAAAAATCTCGGTGGCTCCACTTCTTGAATCCATCCCGGGGTCCTAAGGACCAATCCTGCCAAAGGAAATCTCTTGTTCATGCA
The DNA here is from genome assembly GCF_963556715.1 of Cydia fagiglandana. Lineage (NCBI taxonomy): Eukaryota > Metazoa > Arthropoda > Insecta > Lepidoptera > Tortricidae > Cydia > Cydia fagiglandana. The sequence goes on along the minus strand of NC_085932.1, from coordinate 15,134,702 downwards.
ACGCCGTATATTAGCTCCAGCGCCATCCGCTATAATGCTCTAAGGCAATATTAAACTAATTTCAATTTAATTTAGTACAAAGATAATTATGTTTCATATGTGTTTTCGTAAAACTAGAGAATATTGTCATTTAATGCATAGTTTCCGCTCTTCTATTTCAAAGGGCTTTCTGAAGGGACCAGATACAATATCGAAAAGAGCTTTTGTAAACTTAACCACTTTGTTGGCATATTCAGTTACCTCCAGTACAGTCGACGTCAAAACACTTCTGTACCCTACTCAAATTTGTAATAAGGCGAGTAAGGCGTACATGTAGGTTTACAATAAGATTAGGTTGGTAGTTTATTATTCCAGTCCATTCTCTTATTATCGGACTATTCCAGGTTCTGGGGGCCAGGCAAGTAACAATAGTTTATAAAAAACTTATAGGAGAATCACTTGACTTTTCGACACCTATTACCGCGACCGATACATGTTTATACTTTCCGAGATATTCATCTTGGCTACGGAACCTGCCGGCCTAGCCATTGTGACTAATATGGAAGAGTGCTTCCATATTAGTGTGACAGTGACAGTTGCGTTTCGATCGCTACGCTGTAAGCGATTGGCATCTTGGCTACGCGGCCTGATTAGTCGACGAAGCTGGCCCGTCGGTAACTAACTACGCTGAAGTTAATCCGCATCAATTTAACTTGCCATCGCTTCATTTGCTTCAGTGACCGGAGATATTATAGAATAGAATAGAATAGAATAGATTTATTCGTAAGCACAAACAATCGGAACAGTACATAGTATAAAAGAAAACACAAAATAAGATTAAAGTGCCACGAAATGGCCCCATCTCAGCATGTTGCTGGTGGCTTCCAGCGCTGATCTTCCGCGATCATTATGACGCGATTAATGGCTATATCAAGCATTATCTTATACCTAGTCTAATTATTTCAATTTTATTTAAATATCTTACAATATTTCGAATGATCTTCTAAATTGAAACCACCGTCAACGTTAAAATAATAAAATCTTAAAACATTACAAATCTAATCAAAAATTAATGCTTTTGTCACGTTCCATTCTACTGGCAGACGTAACAAAAACATGAATTTATTTTTCCCTCATTTGGATAAAATGCAGTTTTTCGCACTATTGTCAAAGAATAATGAGATTTCTTTCGAGTAGGTGTGGAGAAAATATTTATAGGGCAAAGAGTCAGAGTAAGTCAAGTCACAATGCTGCTAGGCAAGATAACCGTAGCAGAAAAACAAATGCCTATGTCAAAGAATAACGCAAATGACAAAACATAACCATGGAAATTGCGATAAGGAAAAAAAAAACCGATGAGAAATGCGTCCGTATAAGTCGACAAAGCACCACGCTGGTATGTCGCAAGTATTTCATTAACAAAATTATGTGCCTCCGGCGACTGCATTCAACAGACACGCCAATTCAAGTTTCCATCGTAAAACTTGCGTTCTTGGGCGAAACTTGCGTTTCGTAGAGAGGAGAACGTTAATCGTTCATATTGTACATATACATACCTATATATATTTACCTAGCTGTATATTATACTATACAATTTTGCACATGCCTTAGCTTTAACGATTTCTGGGAAATACAGACAGTGAATGTCAATCTAATTCACAAATAAGAAAACTCATAAATATCTTTTACATTTAACGTTAAAACTCTTTCAAAAATAAACATAAACGATATTCGTTTTTGTTTTAAATATTTTGATTATACCAAAAAGAATAGATAGTATAGAGGGGTCCTGTCAAAGTAAATTTTGTAGTCACGGTACATTTACTGCCATCTATCGACACACGATTAAAACTTAAAATAAAATTGAAAATGTATAAATGAATTAAAATATGTTTACGGATATATGATTATTAATTTTTATTGTTCCACAATGACCCATGTTCTTTCACTGATACGTGTTAAAATTGTTAAATATCAAACGGTGTCGCCAACGCCATCTAAACGACAATAGGCCAAAGGTATATGGCGCCATCTATTCGACAGTGACTTTTGCTTGACATCCGAGGCACGTTTTTTTCTTAGACTTTATTTATCTTATACGGAGTTATATATATCTCTGATTATACGAATATGCTAAGAGTATGAATTTGGCGTTTAAATTGAGCAAACTTTGCAGGTTTGAAAGTTTCTGAGTCTAATTAAGTATATACAGGTTGGAATTTCCTAATACCAGCTGAAAAGAAAGTACTCTAAATAATGGAAATTTCACTTTAAAGAAACATTCGTTTATTTTCGAAAAGAAAAACATTATGTTAAAATGTCATATTAGTGTAGTAAACGAAGCAAGTTGTTGTATGGAGACCCATGCATTAATTTCTCAGTCGATGAAATTTTGCTTGGTTATTGTATAGTATGAGCCGAAACTAACATATAAATATCCAAAAAAAAAACCACTCCTAAGTTAGGTATTTATACGTAAAAGTACAAATCTGTTTATATATTGAACCGAGTAATTCCTCCGTCCAAAATTATTTTACCAAATAAGTTATTTGTATTAGTATGTGATACTAGAAAAAAATCTAAAACATTTGTCAAACATGAGAATATTTTTTTTACGATAATTCCTTTTTTGGCGCTCATATTCATCGGAAAATTGCTCTGCCATTTTTTCCTTCTTATATGATCTTAGAATATAATTTGGCGTAGTGGGTAAGAAAATCCAAAAAAAAATGCATACCCAAGTTTATGTATTTTAGAACTATAAAAAACTGAGAGTGGAAAATTTCTCAGCCTGATTTCTTTTTAAATATATACTAAGTATTAAATCCAAAATATCCAAAAGAACTGTCATCCCTTGTACACCCCGCTCCCTATACACTGCTCCCGATATGTTTAGTTTTGAATACACTCGTTATTTTTTTGGATGTTTTTATAGTTGAATGGAATGAAAACTGTGAACTTAATTTAATAAATAAAATGGATAGAGAAATTTTCCACAGCGAGTAAAAAGGCAATTTCTGAAAAAAAGTATAGTTACATGGTAATTTTTTTAGATTTTCAATTTGTATGTATAAATCGGCAATAAAATGACATTCCAGTGAAAAAATTAGACTGAGCAATTTTCCGGTCCAAGACACGCCAAAAATTATATTTTGTTAATATTGGTATTTCTGCGGGGATTTTTTTTTTGATATTTCATATATTGTTGCAATACGTTACATGAACATGTCCGGAGAAGAAAGTTTAAACGGAGCAATTTTCCGTAAAAAGATATTAACGATTTAAGACTTTAGGTGTTTACTTAAATACTATTATTATTATTCTTTGGAAATTTATACAATACTTTTTATTTATTGATACTTTATCATACTGTAAAGCTTTTTTTGGCTGAGGAATTACTGCGGGGTCCACTACCTTTATTTACTACACTAATATCGGGAGAAGAACAATTTTGGTCACTGTTTTAAATGTTAGGAAGGAAAGTGTTGTATTCGAATAACCTATAAAACTAAGTTCTGATATTTAAAAAAAATCATCTATATACTTATACATAAACAATTTATGAACAACCAAGTCGCTGAATGCCTACCACATGAAAAACACGGCAATGTTTTTTTTAAACCAAAGCCTCATTTAGGCCTTATTTAGACGATGCGAGAACTCGCACGCGAGTTTCATTGCATTGCGCGTTTTGATTGGTCGGTCGGTCGGTCGGACGTAACCGACAGTCCGCAATGTAACTAAAATCGCATGCGAGTTCGCTCGTAATCTAAATCAGCCCTTAGACGCTGCGAGAACTCGCATGCGAGTTTCGTTACGTTGACTATTGAGTTTACTGATGTTCAACGAATTCGATAAATCGACCGAAACTCGCACGGGAGTTCTCAAACCGTATAAATGAGACTTAAGATGTTACCTCTCTGAAACTTTAGTAAGTTCATATTTCCGGTTATAGTTAGACTGAAAATTGAGTTGAAGATATCTCGTGTCAATTATAGTTGTTAAGCTCTCGCCTCGGCACGTTTTCTTAGGTCGTCGCAGGTAAAAGGTAGGTATAACAATGTCTAAACAAAGACAGGCAAGTTTAATTTAAAAAGCCTTCCCGTGTACCAAGCTACGCTAATTGGCCGCTTCCCGATCGGACGCGATAAAGCTTCAAGGCGGCTAAAAGGCGTGAACTACTGATGTTTAGGCGGCGCTATAAAGAACCCATAGTGTAAACTGTAAGGGAAGTGTATAAAACGCCTAATTAGATAAGTTTACTCAATATCCCGATAGATGCCACTTTGTATTTCTAGAAATACAATTATGGATAGGGGCAAACGAATATCAATATAACGTCATTGTCATTAGACTGTAAATACAAAGCAATAAAGAAACGTTAAAGTGACAAGTGACTTCTTGGTAAAGTTATGTAGCGTTTGTATTTTTTGTATAAAATACAAAATTATAATATAGAGATCAGCATTTCTCAAGCTTTCATCGCCCCCGCATAAGTAGTAAACAATGTACCAATCAAGTATATTATTTCGGCGTGTATCCAAGATGGCGCCCACCTGCCACTCCCGGGAAGATCGGAATCAATCGAGAGAGAAAACCCCGATAATATAATGGAATTGAATTATCACGAGATGAAGACGGAATGTCGCAGTAAATTTAGGCTCAGTAGGGTAAGTTACTACTTTAATTGTTTTTTATGAAAGTGACATTCACTAGACCTTACTAATATTATAAATGCGTCAGTAACTATGTCTGTAATGTCTGTATGTTAATTGTTACCTCTTCACGCTTAAGATGAAATTTGGTATCGCGGTAGTTTAAAGCCCGGGGAAGGATATGTGATAGTTTTGATGATTGACATAAATCATCATCATTATCATTTATCAGACACAGACGAAGTCACAGGCAGACGCTGTTTATTCCATAAATCCCGTATTTGTGTTGCAAAATAAAATGTTCTACCTGTTTGTGAACTTATACGTATACAGTATAGTGCATCTCGTTCGCTCTTATTATATTGTTGCAACAAATCAAATTGTTAAAGTTCCAATGCCGCTTTAAATATGTTCAGTCGTCATCAGTTATATCGGAGCAGACGAGTTGCCCAAAAATATCTGAACACTCACTCTAATGTCGAGCACATATTTATGTGACTGTACAAAGCAATATGAACGGCCAGTAGGCTTTTGCGAGACTCTAAAACGAAAAATCCGTATCGATGTATTTACTTTTAGTGCAAAGTTTTAGCTGTATTTAATTTGATTATTTAATTGGGCCTGTCTTAAGTAGATACATATAATAAGTACGTAATATTAGCTTCTTAGTTTTAAGGTATTTATGTATGGGCCACTAGTTGCCTGAAATAAAGATTTTCATTCATTCATTCATTCATTATAAATAATAAAATCAATTAATCGTGAAAAAGCGCTCTCAAAGCCAAAACAAAAAAAGAATGCAGGTTATGCGGGGCCCCACACTTTGTAGTCCACTGACATGTAACTTTGACAGTTACGTAAGTTTGTTTACATTAATTCTGTGAGAATTAAAGTCAGACTAACCTAAGGCTTATGTCATATACAGGACTCCTTTTTCTAACATTTAGGTAAATTAATGGTGTTTGAAAAATAACTCGTTCTATGAAATGAAAATTTGGCAAACGAAACACCGGACAGAGACTTTTCAAAGTCGAAAAATGATAAATTTTGTGGATTTTTGTAGCGCATTAAACTACTGTTCGTTGTTGACATTGCGTCAAGCGAGGCGGGGTAAGGCACGCGCTACAGAAAGAATCGGTAATTCGATTGTATTCTATAACAATTCGGCGCGGCATTGATACGTTCCCGCGAATATCGCGATACGTGGGGGGCTATTACGGCGTCGAGAGAACCGGAAATAATCCACGTGTGGGATTGTGTGCGTGTCCTATTTTGATGTGAAATTCCTTAGGAACAATACAATATTGGTGATAGGAATAAAACAGTTTTTTTTTTGCAAAAAAGAAATACAAAACAGGAAAAAACACATATCATTAGTACAAAGGTCGTTATTTATATATATATGTGTATATATATATATTATAGTATATGTGCATAGTATATTTGTATAGGTAATTAATATGTTATTCGTAATTTATTGATCGTTTTTCTAATCTCTCTGCTTAGCCTTAAGGTTAACTGGTAGAGAATGCCTTATGGCATTAAGTCCGCCTTTTGTACTATAAGATTTTTCTTTTGTGCAATAAAGATTAAATAAATAAATAAAAAAGGCAAACTTATCCCTTTAAAGTATGCCAGTTAACTTTTGAGCTATTTATTGAATTGATTGTACGTAAATATTTAAAACACAGTTGCGACTTTCCTTCATATAGTCACTCAGTATTTAGAATAAAAAAATCTATAAAAATACTACTGAATGCTGTAGCTATTAAATCAATCATCACACCAATTGAGTTGCTCAAAATAAGTTATAATAAACACCTTTTTTATAAAAAATCTGTCTCTGCTTTGAAAAATTCAAATTAGGTAGGTATAGTTAGAAATATACCGATGGTAAAAGTAAACAAGGACCGACTGAAGAAGAAGAAGAAAAGTAAACACCAATTATATGTGATCTCTGAGCTCTCTGACACAAGTATGTGCAGATTCCAGATTAATTAGCATCGGCGATGATCAAAAGACGGGAACTAATACAACTTCAAAAGAGGAGGTAGCTAATTATCTCAGAACTGCCTTTTGCCATCGGAGATATAAAAGATTTCTCATAAGAGTCAAAATTCGAGTGTCGAGAATAAAGAATAATTGCTACCTGAAAATATCAATTTATTGATATTCTGGGAAGTAGAATTAGAAAATATTTATATTTGGCGTAAAGGTAGGTAAAGATGCGTACAGTAATTGTGTGTATGTATAATGATCAGAGAGCGCAACTTTGGTGCTGATGACGTCATTATGACGTTAAGTCGCATATAGGATGTTTTTTTAAAACAACATTGTAACCCCTCAATGATTCTTAATAATGATAATATATATAGTATATAATTCTTTATTTATAAAAATGCTTGGTAATTCACACAAAAAATAATGTAAACATTAAAAAGCGATACGAAACGATCTCCTTCTCGTTCAATATGCTTTGTTGTTTTCAAATGTTTCTCTATATTTCTTGCTTTTGCTGTTAAATTTTGGTCACGTTTTTTCATTTTTTACAATCAGAAAAGGAAATTTCTGCAAATACGGCTGCAAAGACTTCATAGCGACTTCAAACAATAATATTTCGGTTATATTTTACTAATAAAAAAATAAGTAAACAGTAATTGGTAGTCATTTCCAACAATCTTGTTTTTAACATGACAAAGACAGTTAGTTATGTGTTTATACGTGGCCAGTACGTATAAAAACTCTCAAGTTTCAATATCAGTAAACTAAAGAGGCTAATAAATTGTTATTTGTTTAAGTATCTATAATCTAGATAACAACACTCTGTAGTTAGCTTCACGTCATACGTCTGTCATCGGCACCAAAGTTGCGCTCTCTGATAATGATGTGTGATCCCATACATAATGGGATGAAGTCTGTTTTATTACACTTGTTTATTAAGCGTGGTATTTTACTCAGATTTAGCGGCATATTATTCCTTAGGGATTTATATTTTTAGTAAATCCCATTTTTTTCTTTGTAAACTTGAGTCATAAAAACCCTCTGCGCACCCCGTATTTGATTTATATTGACCCTCGTGAAAATTTGTCCATAACTTTTCACTTCCATTGACTGTTAGTAAGTTTTACACTTACTAACAGTCAATGAACGTACACTCCGTTCTTAATCTATATGGTAAAACTGGTATGTAATCTGCAGATTTAACTTAGCGGTTCTAAATTAATCTTGGGTTTAGCGGCGGCGACACGATACAATCGTGTTGAACGCGGTTAAATCTGTCAACTGCAGAAATCTCTTTGTTATTTAGGTTGGATTAAAATTCCTATTGTTACATCAATATCAAATAAAAAATGTCCCGTTACTATTTGAAATTTTCTATAAGTACTAATTCATATGTTGAAAAAAAAAATACATTACAGGATTTATTCCTAGTGAGTAACTATATGATAAGGTACGAGCTACGGCATGCCACGCAGCATGCAGCGTAGCGCTCGGCTTCTAACGCGCATGGAATACTTGGAGCTTCAATATCATTTACTGTAACGTGATATTTTTACTCAACAGAAATAATTAATGAAGCTTACATCTACAGTAGATTACCTACACTTAGTGTAAGGTATAAGTACCTAAGTATTGTGAGGAGTATATAACTAACTTGCAAGTATTGCTCTGTATAAAATAGTAAGAATTGTACTTATAAAGCAGATTGGCGTCTATACACATAGGAGAACAAATACATACTTCTGTAAACAGCTGTAAAGAGCTATTTGCAGTTATACATTTTTAGTATGGATAATCTACATAATTAGCTTGTGTAAAATGGCATGACCTTCGAAAACAACCTGTAGTTGTGGAACATAGCAGAAACAATATATGCCATTATTTTAAAGTATGTGCAATTGTGCAACATTTAATAAAACTGTGTGACAATACTAACAAAATCTACTTTTAGCACTTAAGTATATTATTTATACCAGTTCCACACAACAGCTGGTAGAAAACAACATAAAACGCACTTACCCCGCTCAGCGTTTTGATATTGTGCAAAGCGTCTTGCGCTTTCAGCGCCGCTTTGCGGGTGAAAAACGTCACAAAACAGCACCCTGCAACAGAAGCGCACACGTACATAACATGACACACACCAAACGGACACATCGCCTACGTTACAACAGCGTTTTTCAAAGAAAACAAACACACGTATAAAGGGTCAAACACAGGTTTCTATTTTGTCACTAATATTCTAGACAATGAAGGAAAGGAATTTATAAACACTTAGGTATATACTGTTGCGGCTGAAACTTTTGAACACAGAAATAAATTTTCACCACACCTGCTGGTAAACGCGCACTTGGCGAACGGTTAAACAACAACTTTGCCCCCTTGTATGACAGATAACTATTGTTATCGTTTTGACCGTATGTGTACGACCTATAACATTATTTTAATTATTATCCTTCCGAAACACTGCTTGATCATTATTTGTTAATGTGTAGCTTATATGACACTGGAGAATAGAACAAATAAGTTAGCTTTACGTAAGATCGTGTTTGAGATAGACTTATTGTCAATTGTTATTTTTTCAACGAGAGCAAAGTTCGTTTTTGTTTTGAGTGCTTATTTTGAGTCCTAGCAAGCGAAATATTCTATAATCTCGAGAGATCTACAGTGCGAATCAAGAGGCCTACTTAAACACCGGGAATCTCGGAATCTCTATATCACGTAATTAAAGTCCCAGGGCCCCACGTTGAAATGAACTTTAAATATTATCAAGTTTTATCTAACGCTCGCAGCAAAATCGAATTTATTTTGCTCATCAGTCGTAGGTATAGTAAAGTTTATTGTCTAGTCCCAATACCAAAGATACCGACGTTGTAAATTTATTTTAGAGCATCAGTAGGATTAGTCGCCCGAATAACCCAGGACGCCTTTTGTGCCTGGGGCAGGTCAATCGCTGCGGTCAAGAGAAGGTTAAAAGTTTTACGAGCTTACTTGCCACATTTTACCTTGATTTTTATACGGGACGAGAATTCTGTAGTGAAAAATTTAGTACCTACAAATACAATTTGACTAAAAAAGAACCGGTTCCATAAAACAGTCTACAACGCCATCATTTTATTGTTCTCATCAGCAGTTTCACTTCGCCAAATGGTACTTTCCCAGAGTAGATGCACGAGATTCTATGAATTATAAACTATATTTTTTAGATTGTTATTTGTAATTTGTGTGTACCTAACGTTTTTATATTGAGGAGTGTAATAAAAAGTATTGTTATGTTGTGTGAGTTAATGAATGACTAGAGTAAAAAAAAAACTGAGTCGGGTCTTAAAGCAGAGGACTCGAGTCTTAACCAACACTAGCCATAGGCAGAGATTACTGTTTTAGTTATATTTCCTTGAGGCATGGTAGGGCTGGGCTGCAATCTGCAGCCGCACTTGAGAACAAGTTAGAGTGGACGGGAGACCTCTGCGTCCCTGCGGTCCCTGCTACAAATACATTGTTTGTTGGTAAATCTATTTTGTATCATTAAATTACTAAACATATTTTATTTACGTTACGTTGATCACATGAAATATACCCATATTTATGTAATTGAAGTTACAAAACATTTTTTGGTGCAATGTTAAATATTTACTTGTTAAAATAGGTTTAAGTATTAGGAGTATTTCAGAAAAACTCGTATCATGAACATATCTGTGACTGAATGAACTATTTCGGTTTTTTTACATAAAAAACACTAAAAATTAAGTAATATCCCGTTAAACAACATACAAGGCGGTTAATTTCCGAAATGGTTACGCCGCCGCTGGTAGCTCACGGCATGGCGTGCTCGGGTAATGGGGATTTATACTCAATTCCGGCCGATACACGCCTTTCTAATGTAATTGATGTCAAACTTGCACAGCCATTATTGCCTGAACAAAGAATTCTAGTTTGATAATAATATGACCTATTATTAAATAAAAAAGAATAGAACCTACCAATTTAAGTATATCCGAAACACTTTTAAAAAGGTTGCAGTATTATTCTGTAGTCCTAGAAACAGTGCTTCAGGACGTGAACTTCACTAGCAAACTTGTAACACAATGTCTACATTTGGAGCATATTTATAGTTTAATAGCTAAGCAAAGCAAGCTCGTTTGCATCGCAACGTGATACCAACAACAGTGTACGTAGTTTGGTATTCACAGCTTTGTAAACAACATTAATAGCGCAAGCAACACAAAACGACTAACAATATTAAAATAAACATCTAAACGGATCCCCATAGCGTTTCTTCCGACAAAAGGGTCCATATTTGCATGAGAACTAACAAAAGGAACTCTCTAACCGAAGACATTCAACGCAGATTCAACGGAGCAAAACAAAAATGTCAACACGAAACGTACGGACCTTTGTCAACGGAAACAAAAGATAACGTGAATATTCTTCTACTCCGACATTAATAATAACCCATTTAATTGGTGCGTTCGGCATTGCATTAAATTAGAGTCGGTTGGTTTGTTAAATGCTAAATGCATGATAATAGTACATTACTACAGAGGCCGTGAAGTAAGGGGTTGCAGGCCGAATAGAATATACCAAGGGTTGTAGGCCCGATAGTTATGAGGCCCGCCTGCCTGATGGTAAGCTGTCACTATAGCCTGGACCTAATGTAATATGATCCTAAGTTGACCCAAAAATAAAATATATATTTATTTAATAGTTATAATACAAGTGAAGGCTTCGCAATAACCACTAGACGACATTATTAGAATTCGTTACATTCCAGGACCTCTTAACAGCTGTTTAACTTTACAGTCAGCGATGAGAACTAAGCTCAAAAACATTTCCTTAATACAAAGTACAGTATACCAATAATCTATTCATCTTGTATACAGACGGATTTGTCTCACCTTGTTTAAAAATCTTACTAGCCTATTATGCTACATTTTCAAACGGTGTGCTGGAAAATAAAATAAAAGACGTCAGCCCGATCTAAGGCATACCTACGTAGGGTAATTCGCCAGTAACTGGCCGGTTTTAGTAACTCGCCGCCTTACTAAGGCTGGTTTTAGTGTCACGCGGACCGTCCGTGCCGATCGCTCCGCACCGCCAAATTGTATGAGAAAGTTCAACCCGTCAGCCTTACTCTGTAACGCTCCCTGAAAATACATATTTGTCCGGTGCGGCCGCGGTCAGCGTGACACTAAAACCAGCCTAAAACCGGCCAGTTACTGGCGAATTGCCCTATTTAGAAATAAGAGGTTGTGCACAAATCACGCGAGGTGTTTTCGGCTATTTTTTGACCCCCCCCCCTGGTGATATTTGGTGACGTTTTCGGAAACCCCCCTCCCCCCACACCACCTCACGTGTATTTTTTGTTTTTTTTATTGGAGCTATTTTTAAGATAAATAGGTACATAGAAAATCTTGTTTATTTTTCTATTTTCGTTAAATAGACTCGCTGTTTTGAAGTGCAGAGTGAAGATTTATGTGTCCCCCTCCCCCAACGTGATCTATCGTGATTTTTTCGTGACCCCCCCTCCCCCTATCGAACCTCGCGTGATTTGTGCACAAGCCCTAACACTATCATTGGTTTACCTTTGCTCGCGCCGGTGATCTTGTCGCGCAGCACGTTGATCTGGTGCACGCGGCCGAACTCCTCGAACATCATGCGCAGGTCGTTCTCGTCCATGCTGCGCGGCACCTGACCCACGAACATCTGCAACATTCCATGTTGGCTTTTCAGATGTATAGATAAATATACACACAGTCAAAACTTATATAAAAATGACAACAGTTCATTTTGGCCTGTTAATATTGATTTTCGGGCGTCACGCTTTAAAACGAGCGTATGCTACCGATTAGGGTTGAAAAAATCCGGAAAATTTCCCGTTTATTTCTAATAGCCATGTTTTTAAAGTTTTATTCGGAAAAAGACAATGTCACTTAGTTTATAAAAAAAAAATTAGTTTAGTTTTCCGAAAAAAAAATTGAAATAAACGAAAAAAAAAACGCACTTTGAAAAGAACTTGTGAATTTTTTCATTTATATTTAATCATAGTTTAGGTAATTACACCTGCTTAGTCGTATGTTTTGTTATCTAAATGCTGGCTGGCGATCCTTTGTAAAAATGTCTATTGATTTTGATGCTGTCGTTATGTTTAAAAAAGTTTCATTCCTTTCCCAAAAATATTGAAAAATACGGAAAAAAACGAAAATTTCAAACCGCCCTAAAAAAAAGATTTGATTTTTCGAGAATTTTCAACCCTACTACTGATGATGGGTTTCCGCATAGTTCGTACATCAAAAGCGCATTTAGAATTAAGTGGTTCACATTACAACCATTCTATTACGTATGTCGGCTGTAGAACGTACTTAATATCTGCCCGGAGCACCGCGTAGCGCGGCTCCGCCGACATAAGGAACAAGACAATGATTTTCACGTTTATCTTTCGCCGCCGACAATATTAGAGGGTCATTCCATAAGAAACGCTACCAAAGGGTTGAAAAATGAAAACTGGTTTAAGAAGTCAAAACTAACCTATTTCCATAGAAAACATACCGAACCTTCATGTCACAAAAAAAACCGAAAAAAAATGTTTTTTATGGTAGCTCCTGTACAAAAAAATTTTCTTTAATTTTTTTTTGCATTTAATCCTGTGATGTGGGGTGTCGTTGGATAGATCTTTCAAAATGAATAGGTGTCACCATCAACAAGTTTTTGATTAAGTGAATATTTTCGGAAATATTCGCATCGAAAGAAAAATAATTATGATATCTTCGAGAAACAGTTTTTATTGTTAAGATAATGTATTTTAAAATAATTCAGCATTTATTACTTATATTTTTAATCGAATTTATTAAAAAGACAATAATTTCAATAAAATGAGCCATAATTTCGTATAAATCTGTCTTAATTTCGTACTCGTAACACCCGAAACGAACCATGAGTAACACCCGAAACAGGTAATTTATTTTATTAAAATTAAATAAGAAGTGATACTAAGTGTTACTTCAGTGTTTCAGTAGGCTATACTAACTATTATTACTTGACATAAATAAAACTGGAGCTTACTTGATAAAATTCGCTTAATTATGCAATAGGCCAATTCGCGTAACGCCCGAAACAGCTACTTTTTAGTGATTCTCTCGTTATTTCTCTTATACTTTAATAATGTGCGTACAGGAAAGGAAAATATTATCAAAGTAGTAGATGAATCAATAGTTATAACCTCCTAGTTCCTGTTACAATATCGAATAAAACCTTATTTTATGAGTTCAAGTGTAACACCCGAAACGGTGGAATGACCCTAGACGAAATTGTATATATTTTTTTACATAAAAGTATTATTATAGCAGTTTCATCTGGCCCATAATAAACCTGGCTGATAAAATATGCTATGAATATTGCGTCGGGGTACGCGCTAAAAACTGTGCAGGCCAACTTCATCACGCATTCAGTCAATTCACACACGGTGTCCCATTTACACGTCAGTCGCGTTCAATTTAATAAAGCCATGCAAGTCATTTAATAGTCGGTGCCATTCGGAACAGCTCCCAACTAAACTTTGTTGTTGGTAACTTGAAATGCGACACGAGAACCTATTGCCATAAGGAATAACGCGTTAGACCTTAGCAGCTCTAAACTAGGATACATTGCTGCTTAAAACCAGTGAGCAAAATCGCATTTTGCTCACTGAGTGAGACAAAATGACATTTAAGTGACCTCTATATTTGAATGTCATTTCAACGTGTGCCCTAATACAAGTTCAACTTGGATCCTATTCCTTCTGTCTCTTTTACGTCATTATTAAAAAAGATAAAACCGGTCAAGTGCGAGTGGGGCTCGTGGTCGAAGGGTTCCGTACCACCAAAAAAACGATAGATTTTTTTTTCGGCAACAGAAATAGATCAACGGTGAAATCTTCAACTGTCTATCTATCACGGTTCATGAGATACAGCCTGGTGACAGACAGACAGACAGACGGACGGACAGCGGAGTCTTAGTAATAGGGTTTTTACCTTTTGGGTACGGAACCCTAAAAAGGGATTCCTCCTACTAAAAAGGACCTCGTACCTTAATGTAATCGGGGTCGGGCATATCCGCCTTCTCGTCCTCATTGTTGTTGTTGTTGATACTTGTGCTGTTGTTGTTGTTGATCATACTCATCCCACTGGAACAAAAGAAAAATACTTGTGAATACGAGATGAATACATATAAAAAACGGTGGGCCTAAGCATATTAATGTTTCAAGCACAGAATAAGTATAGTACTTATTTTATATATAACCGGAATGCTCCACCCCGCTCCGAAAGAAATTACCGCACCTCGTGACAGTAGAATGTTAGATTGACAGAATTTTAAGTTTAAAATGCCGGTGTACTCATAACATCCTAATTTCAAGTATCTTTCCTCTTCCACTCCACTTTTCCCTGTACAACGTTGCCATGGTTACGACAAAATATATTCAACAGAACTGTTATTCATAAGAAACTATAGGTAGGTATATGCGTATTCATACACATGTCGTGCGATAGATACTCAAACGATTTCCTTAATATGGTGGGTCCGTACAACTGTACATACAGTGTGTAACTTTAATACGGGCGAATCTTTAAACGGTGGTAGTACTACGAGTAATATTTATTTTGTTCTGTGACGGTCGTTAGCATAGGACCTAAGAAGTATACCTATTGATATAAATTTTGCTTAGAAATACAGTGAAAATATTACCATACAAAATAATTCGGCCCGCAATGTGAAGCAACACACAAGTTACGAGATACGAGTTTTTATATAGTAATACTCGGTAAAATATCAAAAAAATATTACAGGGTCATATCATAATGATTAGGTAGAAGAAAAAAATCAATAAGGTTTACTCGGGTGATTCCGAATGTCGAAAACTGTCGGATAATTCCGAAAAGAGACTTTTATTATGATGGAATTAAGGGTGATTTTCATCTGAATTTCGGAATTATCTGACATTCGGTATTACCCGAATACACCTTATCTGGTTTAATTTATCGCCCGTATTGGATTTAGGGTCACTGTATCGTTTAAAATTCTGTAACATAACAAATTAATAATATGGGGACATCTATGCCAGCTTTATAACTTGAATAGTTAATGTTGGTTTTTAACAACACGCCTGCAATATATTTTCTGCTAATAAAATAAAATTTTATTCTCGGAGGCCTATTCGAGTCCTTAGGTTAGGGCACGTCGTGTGTCGGATAGATGGTAGGCAGACCACATCACATGTCGTTCTGGTGAGTCAGATATACAAATACCTAGACATACACTCTTAAAGCTATATATAACAACGGTCACCAATAGAAGATGCAGATACTTGTTGAAACGCTCGTCCTCAGATCCAATATTGATTTTACTAACAAATACTACATTTAGGCTCAATATCGTCGCCTCCCTGAAACCGCGGGGTTGCGAACTGCAGCGCAGCCATAATTGTGTTTTTAGTTTTAAGATATATTTTGTAACAATATGTATGCTAGTTTTAAGGTATTTATCTATGGGCGAATAGTTGCCTGAAAATAAATGTTTTCATTCATTCAATCAATATTAGACTAGTAATAAATAAATAACAAATAAGTATACATTTAATATCCAAGTCTGTTGACATTTCCGAATTTCCCCACAGATTTTTGTAATAGAAGAAAGAAGTTTCGTTTTCCCAAGGCGGCGTATCGGGTTTCATTTGTGGCAGATATTGTAGTTAATAAGTTCGAGAAAATCCTAAGTGGACCGTATGTTATACTTTCTGAGAAATGTAAAAGAATATTCGCAACGCGTGTAATACTTACCTTCTGAGTGTAAATACGAGTAATATTATCTACTTTACTTAAATGTAAATTTCTTTGAGCTTTAGTTTCTTTACCAGCATTAATTTTTAAGTGCTGTGTTGTGTATCTGAATTTACTAACAAGGAAGGGTACCCAACTTAACTGTCCGACTCCGATTTGATCTATTTTGATATATGTTATAGAGTAGTCTAAAATAGCGGACACGTATTTTTATTTCGCTGCCCAAACTCAACCTGTTAGGAGAAAATGGCCTTCAAAGTACTGAAAACTGACCAAACCTTCTAATTTCTGAGAAGAGATTTGTTCAAAAAAATTGATAATTAATTACTGGTTTCGTTATATGTTGGAGAACATGAATAAAGAATGGGGACGTGTTTTGTCATTTCACCACAAACTCTTTTTTTATATAAAAATATATTTATATAAATATATTTATATAAAACTCATTTTTTATATTAAAATATATTTATATAAATATATTTTTATATAAAAAATGAGTTTGTGGTTATAAAATGAGTTATTCATGTTCTCCAACATATAACGAAACCAGTAATTAATTATCAATTTTTTTGAACAAATCTCTTCTCAGAAATTTGGGGGGGGGGAATTTTGGGGTTTGGTCAATTTTCAGTACTTTGAAGGCCATTTTCTCCTAACAGGTTGAGTTTGGGCAGCTAAAAAAAATACGTATCCGTTATTTTAGACTACTCTATAACATATATCAAAATAAATCAAATCGGAGTCTGACAGTTGGGTACCCTTCCTTGTAAGACACATCTGATACATAATATTATAATTCTGACAAACCAAACTTCTCATCATACAATAACCGTATGCACCATAGAAACACCGTAACGTGTATCACGAATATTGCAGACAATTATAAGTACGAATGGACGTCACGGAAATGATTTGTCATTGTAAGCAAAATTTCTACACGATATTCTCAAAATTATTGTTTTTCAGTGACATCGAACACATTTATCCACTCCTGTGGTATTTTTCAGTGAAGTCGTGGTTATAGGTACATACATTTAATCGTGGTAAGGTAAATATAAATAGACAGTTTAATTCTAAGAATAAATAATCTGCTAGGCATTCGTTTTTTACAAAATCACGGTGCATATTAAAATGCGACTGATTATTAATTAATGTCTAATGATATAAGCTCCATTAAACTCATTGGTGCAAGCTTGGATTCAAAACCGCGACCGGACCTCCATTAGTTAGAAAGTACCACTCCGTACATGAAAACTCTCAATGTTGAAACTGAGTTTATACTTAATGATGATTATTTACTTATCATTACTTAACGCGTATAATTGATATGCCTAATAAGACCACGGTTCAGATAAAATTGTCTTTATATTAATATAGAGAAACAAGAAATATGTTTTAGTTCATGTTACGTGAAAATCATAAATGTATAATAGGGACGAATTTCTGAACAAGATGACCTAGATTCCTGCATGATAAAGAATCTGTGTAAACAACACCGTACTTAATTATGGTACTTGTACCTATCTGATGTGAAACAGATAAATATAAGTATTTATCTGTCAATGTAAACCAGCTACGTTAACGTAACGTTATACACGGTGGCTAAAAAATAACTGCCTTCCCGTTGCCAGGGAGATTTTGGGATTATACTGAGCAACTTTTACTATGGGACCAACCCCGAAATCGTGAAAAATAAAATTGGCTGTTTCATATATTTTGGCTGGTCCATTTTCTACGGACGGGTAATTTTTTTTTCGCGTTTTCGGGGTTGGTCCCATAGTAAAGGTTGCTTAGTATAATCCCAAAATCTCTCTGGCAACGGGAATGCATTTATTCTTTAGCCACCCTGTATATTACATAACATATTTATTGCAGAACTGTGTCATTAAAATAACGAAAGATACCTACAAATTATTTACTTAACTTGAATATAAAAACAGAAAAAGAATCAATGTTATACTCAGGAATATTCTTTTGATTCTCTATTGAATTTAATTCTTTAATATGTCACAAACAAGGAATTTGATTTCTATGCCACTTTTTACTTTGTCTCATTGACAATAATATGAAATCCCTATCGCCTTACCACACACATTTGGTGCACATATTATTAACATAAACATATATCTTTGTTTCGAAACGACTATGACGAATAATTGACTGCAAAACAAATCGTTCAATATTATTGAAGATCTATCAACATAAACAAGGCAATGAAAAACAAAATCTAACCTCAAAATGTACAATAAAATAGCATCTAACTGGTACCTCATTGTTCTAGAAAAACTACGATGCCACACGCCATACTCGCACTTGTTTGCCATCACGCTATCACTGATAAACGCATACATATCGCTTGATAACAGCTTATCAAGAGCACTATCAGACTCGATCAACAACCGCGGAGAACTACAAGTGGATACTGGCGTACCACATTTATACCGGCACGGCCTTACAATTTAAAATGGACTTTATGTACATTGATATAAGAATGAATGTAGATTTATTTTCTTACGAATCGTGGGTAGTTCGCTTTCTACCCACAGAAGTGTCAATGTCCAACGAATCAATACCTAGTGGGTTTATTGCTGTTATAACGTAAAAAGAAGGTACCTGAATATTTATTACGTTAAAAATAAAATGGACAGATGGGCCAAAATAGCGACCGAATGGGCACATCACCCGAGGCAGAGGCAGACCAAAAATGAGATGGCGAAACGACCAGACTCATTTTGTGGCGATTGGCGGGAGCATGCACAAAGCCGTGACGAGTGGCGAGAGACAGGGGAGGCCTTTGCCCAGCAGTGGGACACAATATAAGCTATAAAAAAAAATAGCAGTCGCATTATATCCAGAAAACCTTCACTTATTTAATTTTGTCTGATTTTTAATACTGCGGCAAAAATAAATATCGTTGTCGTACTTAATTTAATACAACAAGGTAATAGGAACTTGCCTTTTTTCCAAATCTCTTGGGTTATCTCGACTTAGAATCAAAAGGACTATTGATTGAAATGGAGAATGGGTTTTCCAAAAAAAAGTAAACAGTATAGGTATTTTTTTCTGATAATGCTACTTTTTTTCATTGTGACTGACATCTGTATAGAATGCTCGTATATGTGGATATTGTGGATATAAAGATGATTCAGTATTGTAGGTACGAGTATAATATCAGTTTAAATAAGTCTTAATCAAAAAAAATATTTTTGATACAAGCTCAATTTAGATTTTTGTTTTGATTTTTGGTATTGCTGACTGTACTTTTTTTCCACCTATAATATTTATTTATTTATAGATAGACGGACAGCGGAGTCTTAGTAATGGGGTCCCGTTTTTACCCTTTGGGTACGGAATCCTAAAAAGCGTGCGAGTCGTGATCATGTGTGTGATTTTCTTAAGTAATATTATCATAGTCTTAGTGTAGCTGTGCTTGTTATTATGAGTATGCTAGAATTTTATATCTTCTCTGTAAGTTCTAATATAGGTAGGACGTGCTTCTATCCTAGTTTGGGGCGGTAACAAGTACTAATCCACCACACACAAACTTTGGTGTTAGTCGCACGAGCGCTAGCGAGGGCGACATAGGAGAAAAGGATATGGGGTGCGCTAAACTTTTCTCTTTGATGAAAAAAAAAACTTGCTTGTGTGCTTATACATAGAAAACAAACATTTTTCCAGTCGTGCTTTCTGATGAGAATGATCCACTTATGAACAGAAAGACAGGGTTGTTTTCAATCCCTATACATCTACTTCATTTACTTACTATAAGACCATTATCAAAATAAATATTAAATACAGGGTGATCAATCCATATGGGTCAGTACGGATAAGTCAGAAACTATGAGATATAGCGAAATCTGTTCTTAGGAACCATGGCTTTGATTTTAGATTTAATAATAATGGCATTCAATTTTTTTAATCTCTCATACTTACATAACCGGGAATTGACATAACCGTATGAGAGTTTAAAAAAAGTTTGAATGTCATTATTATTAAATCTAAACTCGACGCCATGGTTCCTACGAACAGATTTCGCTATCTCTAATAGTTTCTGACTTCTCCATATTGACCCATTTGAATTAATGGCCCTGTATATTATAGATTTCATTTCTGGTCCTTATCTCTATTACTCTAATCTGCAATTCCTAGGTATACATCCCGGTTGACGGCACGTAGTTCTTGTTTTCAATGAAATGTAGCATTGATAGCGACGATTGTTTATTAAGCAGATTTTGCTGTACAGTCGCCATCACATATATCGGAGCGGCCAAGGTGTTCACAATATCTGAACAAGCACTCTAACACCTTGACAGATTAACATTGTACAGATTAACCTCCTTATTCATAAACGCGCTACAAACCTCAATTAGCTAATAATCGGGTGTCCTTAT
This sequence comes from Cydia fagiglandana, assembly GCF_963556715.1. Lineage (NCBI taxonomy): Eukaryota > Metazoa > Arthropoda > Insecta > Lepidoptera > Tortricidae > Cydia > Cydia fagiglandana. The sequence continues at coordinate 15,113,870 of NC_085932.1, read as the reverse complement.
CTGTCATTTTGACTTATGTATTTGTAAGAATGGGATAAAAGATAATTTAACTAAATCAGGCCCGTAAAATTTTATGAACAAGGGGGGTTACGCGTAATTTTATTCACTTGTATTTTCTCGGAAACCTTCGTAAGTATTTTGCCATGCCACTTCAATCAACCTCAGAACTTTTTGAACCGAGACTGACTGAAATAGCTTCCACCCCACATAACTATCAATATTTTATTGGAACTATCGGTTAAAGGGTTAAAAACCTGGTAGGTGGTGACTAGTGACCCCTGCGCTCCTCACGATAACGGTTAACGTTATTATCTCCCCGCAACACGCGCCTGACTGTACATTTGACAGGCTGACTCACCCGGTGTTTGCCGTGGACGATTCATGAGCAAACATTGGATTAGGAGTTAGGTACGGGTCAGGACGAGGACGCTCTATTATATTGTTAGATAATGCAAGTAAAGCTGACGCTTTTTAGACCCGGTTGATAATATCTGGAATAAAGTGTGGGGCTGAAGTTAAAAGTAGAAATCGCTTGTAATAATCTCAAAAGATTTTTTTTCATAGTACTTATATCGATTTTTTATTTTTATACTAGGCAGTTTTAAAGCAACATGAATCTCACATATTATTCAACTAACTATAAACTTTGCACGGTTTGCATTTAATATAATATATCTCGTCCGATCGTCCGATAATATCTATCGTCATCGCTTAACACCTCATCATCAGCGCCGACTATTAATTAGACCTTTCTAGTTTCGGGTTTTTGGTCATTTTACTTAAAATCAAGTAACAAACAGTTCCTTTACATTTTAAAGGGTGCTTTTTGATCTCACATAATAGACAATTTACGAACACACTTGTATTTAGTTTTTGGTCGCACTTTTGAAGTTTGACAGTCGTTCTTTGTCATCTTAATTCTCTGGCAAAAACGAATTTCGCGAACGCTTATAACTGCTACCTTCGTAAAGTAGCACTTTCTGAGCAACTGTATTGAATACTATTACTCCACAACACTAAAGACTTCGTCTTCCCATCAATGTATATTCGCCAGCAGAAAAATATTTTTTATTTTTTTATTTTTCTGCTCAGACTCACTCACTAGACTCACACTAGACTCACACTAGACTCACACTAACTACACACACTACACTACACACTAGATTCAGACTAGAGAGTAGACTCAGTTTTAGAATTTTTCATGCAATCCTAAAAAAATACACGTCTATCATATGAAAACTGACAATGCAAAGAGATTCAAATTATGCATTTGGAGTCGAACGTCTTGCTCGTGAGTGCAAATAAACAAAGTAACTCTTCTATGGAACTTCAGGACGTAATTTGATTATTTGACCTCACTCCTATGTCATCAAGAGCAAAGCAATGGACATTCCAATCTTACTACGAATACTACGTACACGGGATGACCGTGTACGAGTATTTCACGCTAATATGAGTTTCGTAATCGAAAGCTTCATGTCCCGGGTTGCTGTGAGGTGAAATATCAAAAGTTGATGCCCTGAGAAGACTATGCCACCATGTTGTCTGCATTTGACAGATAATCACAAGTTTATCGGTATATCTTGAAAGATAGTCAGGTAATTAACCAGGCAGCCTTACCGGTAGAAGATTACCGGTATATGACGTAGTTTCGTATATCGTGATTCAAACTCTAATTATAAAACGATATCTCTTTATCATCATTCTAGTGCTGTTTCGGCTTGTTTGCCGGGGCTTATTAGTCTGGACTCCCACTCCGGCCCACTTGGTAACTAAATCCAAAGTCTATAGAAGCACACTACTAAAAACTGTTTAAAATTAGTGTCAATAACAGCGATTAAGTAATAAATAGTATGGCATAAAACGGTTAATTAATGTATTTAAATCTCAATGACCCGTAACGAAAGGGCGCCTTACAATTTGCACACACATTTACATTATGTATGTATAGCGGTTTAGAATACTTTTGTCCTTTTTTCTTCGTCTCGTATAAAAAATAGGGCAATGTTATCAATTTACATATTAAAATAATATTAGTATTGAAAAACACACTAAATGAAAATGAGGCTGGTCTTCAAATCAGAGTAGCGTCACAACCACAAGTGACGTCACAACATGACATCACGCAAACATCACCAATATTACCATCACCGCATTTTGGACTCACGCTCGACTATCCCACCTGACATATATTATATCTTATCTTATCTGATACTATTCGTAAATATAGGTACCGGGGCGCCACAGCGTTTCTATCGAAATAGTTACATTTGATCGTTATAACTTAAAACACTCAATATCGATAATAACAGGGGTCGCCTAATACGAAAATTTATATTACACTTTGTATTGAGTGTAGATTTTAGTGTGTCATAGGTATGTTAATAAATAAAAAAATGTACAAAATTGGCTATGAGTAAATTTGCCCTAGGTATCTTTATCAAAGCGACAGAAACACAGCAATGTGAGCACACCATGGTTAAGACTCTAGTTATAAGTAGGTTAAAAGTTTAAAATGATAATAGAATTTTCATTTTATTTTAGAAAACTGGTGATTTCAATATAACCGAGATTGCATGACTCGCATATTTGACGACTTCTCACGCGATTCAGTTTATTCATTATGAAAACTTATAAAGATTTACACGATTCAGTAACTTTTACAATTATTTAAACAAACAATGTTTATGTAATATATACAGGGTGCCGAGTCAAGCCACGGTGCTGGTGGTGGTTTAGTAAAATTTATATAATATATTCAGACTATTCAACGGCTATGATTGTGTTACTTGCACTTGCACCATTCCACTAAACCGGGGTTAACCGGCTAAACCGTTAACCAAGTGTCAAATAGTACTTGTAACCATGGTAGCTCCAGGTTTAACCGGTTAACCCCGGGTTAGTGCAATGGTGCAAGTGGCGCTTAAGGGTTAAAAGTAACGTTTAAAGCGTGAGCATCCACCAGTGACAGGTTCTCAATGGCGAGCGCGTTTCTATGTATTCACGATCCTTGAAGTCGATTAGGTATCCATCACGCACAGCTTCGTTACCTCGCTCATCTCTAATGCATGCTCACCTGAATAATGAATCCTTAGAACTTTTCTAGGGTGACTGTTATTGTCCATTACATAGCAATTGGCCACTCTTAGCAATATGACTTCTATTGGCTTGTTTCTTTTTGATTTGTTAGGAGTGGCCAATTACTTTGTAGTGGCCAATAATTATAGCAGTCATGCTACACAGGTATGCCTGATGATGCGGATTAAATATAACCTTTTAAACAAAACTTAACCATCCAAAAAAGTAAATGCCCAATGCTCGCCTAGGCATATCAGTACCTATTCTTATTGACCTAGTACTAGGTAGATAATAATTATATTGGGTTCTAATGGTTTTCTTTGCCCAAATAATACTTAAATATTTTATATCTAAAAAGGCACTCACCAAATTGGGGTTCAATAGTAAGTAGGTAACAATTCGAGATCGAGAAAATCACTGACAGTGAAAAACAAATTAAGGTAAGGTGCTGGTGCTCTTGGCCTCCTAATGCTTAATTTAATAGCGAACCTACTTAGTAATTAAGCAATCTGTACAAGTACAAGCATTGTCACTTACTTGGGCTTAGAGTAGGGTGCAGAGGGCGAGGACGCCTTGTGGTTTCGGTTGGGGTGCGAATGTCGGTTCGCGTTAGTGTCGAGGCCGCCGCCCGGCGAGATCTTGCCCGCCAGCGCGTTTAGTGAATGCAGCATTGCGGGCGGCGGCCGCTTTGGTCCAAGCAGCCTGGTCACCCTGAAGACTTCACCACGTTTGCCGATACCTCGCTTGCCTCGGGCCGCCACGACGCCTTATCAACTGATAAGAGGCGCGGGGGCACTCCCGCCCCCCGCCTCATCGCAACCTGACACTCTCACAACACTCACACTGATTCACTTTTTTTTAAATGTTCACAACGTGAAAACGATGGGGTTATCGTCCTGTCCGATTTAAGCATGTTTGGGACATCTTTTCATTTCCTTAGATTACTTTTTAACACTTTTAATCACTGTTAAACTGCGAAATATGATGGATTAGATAGGAACACAATCTTAAGGTTGTTTACCTTTGTCTAAGCGTTGCGATATTCCAGACTAAACTTACAAACTACGTAGATATTTGTAGTAAAAGTACCATCACGCTCCGCCACTGTTGCGCCATTTTGGGTCCTAGCTAAATTGGTTGTTCAATACTTGCGCTATAAAATTTCCAATTTAGCAAGAACCCTAAATTGCATAACAATCCCGTGTGGGCACTGTACCTATAGGTACTTTAAAAAGTAAGCAACCTATAATAAGAAGTACGTAAGAAGCAAGAAGAAGCATTGTAAAATATGAATTGCTTGTTCTGTATATTCGTAATTATTATTCACTTATTGGAATATAGGCACAGAATAAATAATAGTATTAGGTACAGAAGACTCACTCTCTACAAAACGCGTCTGTCGCGATCAGCACAGATATGGCCGCTAGGTGGCGACAGCGCCACGCGCGGCTTATGGCAAACCCCAAAATTGGGGTCGAACGAATGTACTTTTAGCTAACTGTAGCGAACGACGAAATCGCGGAGTGAGCCACGCCTGATATAGGTTAATAGGTATCGAAACCTCCATAAATTTCATTAGGAGCATTCATAAACATCAACAGAGAAAAAACGCCTTAAGGAAAGTATCAGCAATATGTTTTAGGCCAGCGCGGATAGCAATACTTCCGCCGCAGGCGTTTGATTTAGGGCTTTACGATAACTTATACACGCCGTACGCCCATGGTAAGCTGATAGGTAGGGTAAACATACGCTTTTAGGCCAATGTTTATTTATAAACAAGCAAAGAATATTGTTATTTATTACTAACATTGCAACCCTTTATCAGTATTTTTATATATTTGCCCTAGGTAATTTACACAAACAGAAAATAAAAATGGAAACGAACACCTCATTAATGCTTGGCGCTGGTCCAGAAGTCTAAGTACGTATAACTATATAAACTTACATACATATTATAATGTCTGTAGAAGTTCGGTAATATACTGTCATGTTACTTAAGCGCAGTTCGCTTTGCTCAGTAGAGGTTCCAATTTCTTTTGCAGCCATTTGCTTTTCGAATTCATTATGTATTTTATTGAGAGTATAGTTAAATGATTGAAGAAAAGTAAGTTAGGATTAATTTTATAAATTTTGCGAGGTACCTACCAAGTTCAGATTTTTTCAACGAATTTACTTGCCTATCTCATAAACCATTAGTTAGAAGGCATGAAATACAACAGCATAAGTATAAACTATTGTAGTGAGTGTGCTACGCTTCACCCACACACATGCATAGCCTGCTCAAACATATAAAGCGGCTGTTAGTGTTATTTAAGTCAGAATATATTCGTATTTCAACACCAACTGTTGTATCATTAACGTCCATATCAGATGGCGATCCTGGCAGGGTCGCCATGTAGTGTTGCATGTTCAATGAAACTATGTACTTGCTTGGAGTAACATAGTTCTATAATGTCTTGAATAACATAATGTAGCTTATACAGGTTTAAACTGTATAAGCTATATTATGTTATTCAAGACATTATAGAACTATGTTACATTATAGAACGCTTAGCGCGCACACTACCTAACTTACACTATAAGTATAAAAGCAAGGGTTACCAAAACACGTTTAGGAGAAGTCACGTTAATTGTAAATTATATAAGCTGCTAACAAAGTTACCAACATTTTTACAGCTGATAGTAATCGGTTTCTGGAGTATATTTAATAATTATGGCACTAGAAACTTCATAACAGGGAGAACGCTTTTTCTATAACTCCCACTAAACCTGCGTGCAATTCCACATTTACTGAGAGAGTGTGATGAAAAATATATTGTCTGTTAAATGCACATGATGATTATTTTAAGATAGAATTTCAATTTTTGTCTGTATTAAATAAAGAAATATATGACAAGATTTCTTTATTTCTATTTAAATTTAATTTTAATGTAAAGTACCATCTCTTAAAATATCGGTAACTAAGTAATGTGTTTGCACCTTATACACCTTTGTTTTATTTAAATTAGAGTTAGTTAATTACCTACCTGGTACTATGAAAAATATAATCCTGAAAAATGCAAGAAATACTGCATTTTTTCTTCCCCCTGCTTCTTTAGAATATTACCTTCCTATATTCAAATATGCGCAATATTTTCAGTAGGAACCGATTAATAGTATTTACTCCTCCGTTATTATTGGACTAGCATTTTTAGAACATGAAATGCTAATGTAGCGCTCTGTGTGTCTATATTTATAAAAAAATGCTTCATGTTAAATCCGACTCCTCGATTCAGTTATCATAATAAGGCACTTATTACTGTGGGAGGCACGCCAACAGCGCTGTTACTGAGCCAAATATTTATGTGTTTATTTGTATTCATTATATATTACTTTCTTGGAATCTGTGCCCTGGGCGGTTAAGCAGGCTGTTATTTTTTTACATGGTATTCGTAAGCTTCGATTCCAGAACGTGTTTTATTGGACCAACTTGTCAGAATTATCCACCCAAGTGACACAACACAGCAAATGATTGTAGGTCTATTTATTTATTTAAACTTTATTGCACAATAGGTAGTTAAATGAAGTGTACAAATGGCGGACTTAATGCCAGAAGGCATTCTCTACCAGTCAACCATGGGCTAAACCGAAAGATCTAGGTTGGTGCAGGCGCAGAATATTGTTTAAATAAATTTGGAACAGAAAAAAAACACTAAACTATAATATAATATATGACATTATAAATAAATAAGGAATATGATACATAGGTAAATAAAGGTTAAGCGCTTACGAAAACAATGACATTATGAGCTCGTACATAGCATTCCTTTCGTGTTTACTCTTAATCTGCACTTGAATAAAGTTTTAATAACTTATTGCGGAATTATTTATTTCCTCTGCCACAAATAAATACTCACGATCTTTCAGCTCTGATTCAACGGAAATTCATTTCATGTCGCATTAACGTCGGGCGAAATAAAATTCCATACATTTCGCTCCAAGCATGCCTGCAGGGGTGCAGGCCCCATTCGTGACTTTGACGATTTGGCGTGTTCAATAAAAAAACCTGCCAATTTATGTTCACGAATAGGCACTGCGGACGATTTGCGCTCTAGCCACAATTCTTTCGGTCTCCTTCGTTCAGTAATAAAATGCGGAGGGATCGATTACCATAATGCTGTTAGCAGATTTTTTCGTCGTCTTTAGTTTGCCGAACTTGATGGGTTGACGGTTGTTTGACCTTCGAGGTAGCGTGTAGGGTGGTAATTGAAAAAATATTGTTCCTATAAAATCTTCAACTAGTTCAACTACTTACTTAGGTATACGATATTCAGATACGGGAAAAAGAACAACTTCGTAAATTGCCACCAGGGCCACTTGCACCATCCCACTAAACCGGGGTTAACTGGTTAAACTCCAGGTTGAGCCGGTTAACCCTGGGTTAGTGAATGGTGCAAGAAGTGGCCTTTAAGACGAAAATAACATAGTCGTCGCCTTTTTGACAACAAAAGATAAGTTCTATTTTTGTTATATATCGCCGTGAGAGCTATCTCTAGGTGCGTATATAGTTAGGTGCTCGCCGTTTGTTTTGCTGAATAGCCTTTGCTCCGTATATGCCAGGAGCGCTATTACTATCTATCAGCGACGAAGGACAAAGACGCACAAGCCGAGACGGGGAAAGATAGTGTACAAGACGGCGTAAACTTGTGCAATCTACGTCAGAACTAGCCGGACACAATGTAAGTAAATAGGTACTTAAGTACCCACTTGTTCAGACAAGAAAATCAAAACATAAATGTTAACCTTGATTTCCAAAAAAATATCCCACATGTCAACCCGCTTGGTATATACTCGTAGCTTAGCGCAAACATTACTCCATTGGTAATATATAAGAATATAAGCTACTTATTAGCAAATGTGATGAACAAAATCTATACCAGTCAGTTAAAAATAGCTGCACGCAAAAAACGATGAAATCAATGAAGAACAAATGAGCTTGGCTCTGTTAACTTTCAATTACAGAGTGCTGTATAATTTCCGGCCACAGTGAAGCTGCGTTAAATAAAAACACAAACACAAGTCCTTGTTTGATTACGAGTGGTTCAGCGTTTTCGTGCTGAAAGTAGGTTGTACTAACGTAACAAGTTATATACAAGGGACGGACTCAATATAGTATGGAATAATAGCTCGCTCGCTTTGCCACCTTAAACGTCATTAGAAGATTAAAAATATAGACGGTACAAACAAGGGACTATATCAGGCTCCGCAACCGCCTACTACCAACACTTTAAGTAAATACTTTCAGAGGTTGAAGACTGAAAATATTTCAACGATTGAATTAGATTTAGTTGGAGATTAATGCCTTAAATCACTTTCAATTGCACGAACGTACAATAAAACCATCGTGAATAAAAATATTGCCTGTTGTTACAGATTTCAAAAGAAATTAATTATAAACGTGGAACTTGGGCGGGTTGGATTAAAACTTTTAAAGGTTCAAATATGATTTGTTTATGGACCGTTCAGGTGGGTTTAAATATATGATATTAAAGTTAACTGTGAATTAAATTTGTATGTTTAGCTTAAATCGTCATTCAAAGGTTCCTTGGACATCGGTCGCGTATCGTGCCTGCATAGGGTAGTATATTGAAATTTAAATGCACTTATTTACAATACAATGCATTAGGTACTTATCACCAACGAAAATCATTGCATCATTAAATAAATCAGAAACAGCCCTCTATAAGGATTCCAGAGTTTCACAGTATACTCCTAACGTCAGCAGCGCTTGTAAATTAAATACCTACATCTCAATGCACAAACCTAACTTAAAACCACGACGAGCTATTAAAGCAAACCCAGCCGTTGCTCTTGATGCTTGTTTGAAGCAATTATTTACACTATACTCTTTCCTAGAGTTGGGTCAGTACAAAGTCGTTGAGAGGCAAAGTTGGCCGTGCCAAGTGGAGCATGCCGTGAAGCTGAGCTTTAGGATAGAATTAAATGCTACAGAAGCGACTTTATTCTAAAGCGATCTAAGAAATAGTAATAATTATAGCTTAGATTGTACACTTTGTACAGTCAGAGGCAGACGAAGCTACGTGGTCAAGGTAATCAAAATAATTTACACATCCTCTGTTTAGATCTGTTGGGATCGTTTTAGATGCCCGTTCGGCTACTTCTGATGCTGACTACCTATGTCAATATTAATGAAATGCTTAACCTACGTATAAGTAAGCAAACGGTATTAATAAAGCTAGTCAGCATGTGAATGAAAGTGAAACACACCGAACAACATGATTTCAATGTAATCTTAATTAATTACACATAACTTAAGGAGCATTTTAAAGGATAGTCACTAGAATTCAGATTGTACTGATGATACATGAAATTAACTTTACACTCTCTTACTTAATTAGCCGTAGTAATCGTCATAAGTTTAATTACCGGGTGCTGTGCACATCCCCTCCACCATTTCTGGTGACAACGGTAAAAAAACGCTCCGAAAGCATAATTACGCCTTATCCGGTAAATTTAACTCGACGTTGTAAAACTGAGCTCGGACACTGGCTTTGTAAACCGACCGTCCTCCTAGTGGGGAATTTCATTAATTTTCATTCGTCCAACTTTGGCCTGTTCCTCTTCAGCAGTTATTTTGTTTTGAATTTCAACATTTCAAAGTCGCGTAAGGCTGCTTTCACTCGACGAGTTTTTGAAAGGCTGTGATTTCTCTTCTCTTCATTGAAATATACAGTCAAGAGCAATGAAACTTTGTTTGTTTGAAGTGTAGTTGGTAGAAAAATATATACGGGTAAAAACAAATGGAAGGCAGCCTGTTCTACAACCTATTTAACTCCTTAAAATAATCAGGATACTCGAACTAATTAAAAACAGGAACTATTGCAATAGAAATATTCAATGTTTGATGTTTAACGAATAAGCGTCCATTGTTTTCGGCTTGTAAAATTCATTCAAAACCAGCGATGCTTATTTGCATAGTTCCGATTAATCCAATTCAGTAAATATCAATAGACTAAAACTATTGTCCTTTAATACTGGCTATTGGTTAGGGAGGCGAGGTAGCTAAATGGCGTAATTCAACGGCGCCGTCGAGACCTATCAAAATCGAAAGATAAAATAATTTCGAAAAGAAAAGCTCGTATGGCAAAAACCATTTTAGCGGTGGGTTTGGCGTGTACGGTTTTTCAAAAATGTTAAAAAAAACAGTTACTTGGGCATTCTCGAGCGCGTCAGATATTCATACTACGTATGCCCCGAGTGCCTCTGATAACAACGGTATACTAATCTGCCGGTTTGCGTGGTGGGGGTAGGCATATAAAGTAGTCAAAAATGCAAAAAAAAAAAATTTACTCGGGCGCGTCAGATTTTCGGAAGGGGTGTTAAGTAGGCCCCAAGGAAGCTTCCTTTAAAAAAACTGACGATTTCGGCGTGACGATAAGTTACGATGAATTTTTGAAAATGCAAAAAAAAAAAAGTTTTTTTGAAATACTCGAGCGCGTCAGATTTTCATAGGGGAGGTTTATCTCGGTATCCTGAAAGCATATTTTTTTAATCTGACAAAAATGTTGGTGGGTTCTCTTAATCTGACCGATTTTATGATGCTTCAAGTCAAAAAGTTTTAACTTTGGACAAAAATGTAAAGAGACCTTTTTTGTATAAAATAAAATTACATTTTTTGTTTATTTAAACTTTTTTTTTGTAAAATGTATCGTTCTCGACTTATATGCCGCAACGCGTTCTTAGGAAGACGAAATGGCTCCTCCACACTTCCGGTCATGCGGAAACCGGCAGATTTTGTATTTTTAGTAAGTTTTAGATTATATTCTTCAAAATAAAAAATAAAAAAATCGCGCTCGAGAATACCGGATTAACGTTTTTTTTTTACAAGTTCGCGACCCTATAACTCGGCGGCGTCAAGGACTTATCGTCAGATTAGTTAAATTTAGTCTTTAAACACTAAAATCAACCCCCAATATCTTAATCTGACGCGCTCGAGTATTTCAGACTATCCATTTTTTTTTACTAATCTGATCGTCTATCCTAGGCGCGCGTCACTACATATAGAGCTAAATACTTTACAAGGTTGTTCTATTAGGTCTAAGGTATCTCTCATATCTTAAACTGCCACGCTCGAGTATTGCAAAAAATTCCCCTATTCGCCTCCCTAACTATATCTACTCGTACTTATCTATAATTTGACTGAAATGAATAAAACTAATATTAAATACATTGTGTATGTTAGTCTGTAAGGTATTTGTAATATGGGCCTTGTTGCTTGAATTAAATTTCTAAATAAATAAATTAATTTCTTCGTGGAATGGAAAAACGAAGTAGGTATTGTTTTTATTTACTTACATTAGAATTAAATATTCGAGTTAATTAACAATTAATATACACGTATTAGAATATAGTGAAGACTTGACATATTACATGACAAAGTATAAAAATATTTTTTTAATATTTAAGATGCGAGACATACCTATTATATTTTTGAATAAATTATATGGAGGTTCTCAATTTTATTTAGCTTCTTGCTATACCTATGCTGTCAGGGCCTACTACCTATTACCTACACTAAATTAAACGTGCTACTAGTATGTTGCCACTTTAAGAAAGAGTAGGTAATTTAATAAAAAAACCGGCCAAGTGCGAGTCGGACTCGCACACGAAGGGTTCCGTACCATTATCTAAAAAAACGGTCACCCATCCAAGTACTGACCCCACCCGACGTTGCTTAACTTCGGTCAAAAATGACGTTTGTTGTATGGGAGCCCCACTTAAATCTTTATTTTATTATGTTTTTAGTATTTGTTGTTATAGCGGCAACAGAAATACGTCAACTGTGAAAATATCAGCTGTCTAGCTATCACGGTTCGTGAGATACAGCCTGGTGACGGACGGACGGACGGACGGACGGACAGCGGAGTCTTAGTAATAGGATCCCGTTTTACCCTTTGGGTACGGAACCCTAAAAACAAAATTTCCTAAAGAAACTCCTATGAAACAAACAAAATTTAAAAAGACATCAACGCGTGCCGACTGAACCTCATTCACTTTGATTACTATACAACACCTTATCTTAAGTACCTACTATTTAAGACTAATGCCTTGAGCATAATAACGAGGACCATCAGCATTCATCAAATCGCGCCGCACCGCGGTCACAACGAGATCGCTTACATAGGACACTTCTATGGGCATCAAAGGATTGATTGAGCCGCCTCGCGCCGCGTCCCGCCGTTTCGCTTCGGGATCGCGCGATGTTCGCCTACATAAGACGCTGCGTAAGCAAGATCCATATTTATTAAAAAACTTTCAACTTTCAAGATTCTTACAGATTCTGTCAAACAACATCCCATTTGACAGTATCTGTCAACAATAATACTTAAGTAATTTTATTTTGTACTTAACCATGACAAAATATGATCTTACACTAAATTTGACAAAAAAACTGTCAAATTTGACAGTTTGACAGATCATGTCAATATACACTGGGACACTATAACATGTCACTTTGTACCAAATATTCCCATACGAAACCCAAAAAGTCGCCCAAAAATATATAAGCACAGCGATCACTGGGGCTGCAAGTGCGTTGCCGGCCCTTAAGATGAGAAATGCAGTCTACAAAAAATTACCCAACATTGACATTTAGTACTAAACTATGACAAAATATAATACTTTACACTAAATTTGACAAAAACGAACAAATTTGACAGTTTGACAGATTATGTCAATATACATTATGCCATGTCACTTTGTACTAAATATTACCATACACATAAATGCATGTATATAAGTAGCGTACACGAAGAGAGGCCTATAGGTCAGCAGTGGGCGACTGAAAGCGAAAATGATGATGATGATGATTACCATATAATTACCTATTCTATTCTATTCAATCATAATATTTAATTAATTTTATTTTGTACTTAACCATGACAAAATATGATCTTACACTAAATTTGACAAAAACTGTCAAATTTGAAAGTTTGACAGATCATGTCAATATACACTGGGACACTGTAACATGTCCCTTTGTACCAAATATTCCCATACGAAACCCAAAAACTCGCCCAAAAATACATACGCACAGCGATCACTGGGGCTGCAAGTGCGTTGCCGGCCCTTAAGATGAGAAATGCAGTCTACAAAAAATTACCCAACATTGACATTTAGTACTAAACTATGACAAAATATAATACTCTACACTAAATTTGACAAAAAAAAAACAAATTTGACAGTTTGACAGATTATGTCAATATACATTATGCCATGTCACTTTGTACTAAATATTACCATACACATAAATGCATGTATATAAGTGGCGTACACGAAGAGAGGCCTATAGGTCAGCAGTGGGCGACTGAAAGCGAAAATGATGATGATGATGATTACCATATAATTACCTATTCTATTCTATTCTATTCTATTCAATAATAATATTTAAGTAATTTTATTTTGTACTTAACCATGACAAAATATGATCTTACACTAAATTTGACAAAAACAGTCAAATTTGACAGTTTGACAGATCATGTCAATATACACTGGGACACTGTAACATGTCCCTTTGTACCAAATATTCCCATACGAAACCCAAAAACTCGCCCAAAAATACATAAGCACAGCGATCACTGGGGCTGCAAGTGCGTTGCCGGCCCTTAAGATGAGAAATGCAGTCTACAAAAAATTACCCAACATTGACATTTAGTACTAAACTATGACAAAATATAATACTTTACACTAAATATGACAAAAAAAAAATTTGACAGTTTGACAGATTATGTCAATATACATTATGCCATGTCACTTACTAAATATTACCATACACATAAATGCATGTATATAAGTGGCGTACACGAAGAGAGGCCTATACTCAGCAGTGGGCGACTGAAAGCGAAAATGATGATGATGATGATGATGATGATGATGATGATGATGATGATTACCATATAAATCATGACCCGAACTTACCCGAAATTACAAAAAAAAAATTAATCTATGTAAAACGGTCAAGTGCGAGTCGGATTTCAATATATCCATACAAAAAAGTCATCAGCGCCTGATGGAGTTAATAGCAAAGTTTTTTCGTAAATTCGTACCTTCAGAACGATATATCTCGAAAACGGTAAGAGATAAAGCAAAATGGACTTCAGTTTTGAGCTGTCGTTAGTACAAAGTACCAAACGATTAATGCATTTCCGTATACATAGACCTTTTTTGGACAAAAAAAAAATCAAAAAATTAAAAATAAAAATTTGACCCGGGTCTAAAATCTTTATTTTTAGAGCTAGAGAGATGAAAAAAAAACCGTTTCTGTAAAATTTTAATATCTTTTGTTCAACCCCAAATCCAACCATATAGTCTTGTAACTTTAATTTAAAAAAAAATAACTTTGGTCAAAAATCACGTTTGTTGTATGGGAGCCCCATTTAAATCTTTATTTTATTCTGTTTTTAGTATTTGTTGTTATAGCGGCAACAGAAATACATAATCTGTGAAAATTTCAACTGTCTAGCTATCACGGTTCGTGAGATACAGCCTGGTGACAGACGGACGGACGGACGGACGGACGGACAGCGAAGTCTTAGTAATAGGGTCCCGTTTTACCCTTTGGGTACGGAACCCTAAAAAGAGCCGACTTCTCAAAATCTCATCAAGTGCTCGATTTCGCCAAATATTGGGTTTAGAGATCAATTAGAAATACCTATATCAATATCACTATAGATGTAGGTCTATTTATAACATTAATTTTGATTTCTCCAGGGTCTCCTTATTAGATACTGGCTTGGAGACAACGGGCCTGAAACAGCGACTGCCAACTGTGTCATTAAAAAATATACAATATCTCAGATCGGTCCACTAATGTTCGATAAATCCGGAAATACACATAACAACAAGCTAAAGTCCCGTCGAATTGAGAATCTCTGTTTCGAAGTCGGTTAAAAACTACAATGTTCTTCTTGAATAAAAAGCAACACAAACACTTGACATTTTCGTTGTATGCTACAAAAATTATCAACCCAAAAAATACACCGACTTTTTTGAGCGTAAAAATATCTACCAATTAACGCCGCGAGGGAAATAACCCAGTTTCAGTGCTGTACCTACTGATAATTACTTGTTTACTTGCTCGAATCAAACCAATTCCTGTCCTGTAATTGCCTGTCAGACACTCAATGCGTGAAATAATACGACGCTGAGGGCACAACTTTCCCGAAATTACAAAGAGATGTAATTTGTTGGAGATGATAAAATATTCTTAAGCAATAGACGCTTTCTAAAATTATTATATTGGTATTTTGCTTAGTTATCAGGGCCATTAGGGCCACCAGAACCACATTCGTCGCAGTTACCTAATATTAAACTCGTGTCATGTCATAGCAGTGCATTCCCACATTGTCACAATAAACAGAAAACAAAAACAAAAACAAACTTTACAACCAATCGGGCGTGAGTCAATTCAATCAAACGGGCGCGACCTTTCTGTATCAACATTATATCCGTTGCAAGGCAAGACGGGGGCATGGGTAGAGGGTTGCGCGGGTAGCCGGGGGTAACGCTAGCGGCAGGAAAACATTGCGGGTAGGAAATTACGTTTCCGCGGCGAATGTACGCCGGCAGAGGTCGGGTGCTCCTAATTTGTTGAATAATTGCGGAGGCGACGAAGCCAGCGCTGGATCCTTGCCACAGAGTAGCAAAGGGTGTAACAGTAAGACGGGACGGCGCCTTCCAAGTGACCAGTTCCCTAGCAGTCGTACGGGCCGCTTGCGTATACTATACGCTCGCACGTCGTCGTCGTCGTCGTCGTCGTCGTGGCGTCGTGAATTTCCACGGCGCGATGCTGTGAATCTCCACGACGACTCGGCGGCACACGGCGCCGTGAACTCCTGCGGCGCCGTGAATTTTTATTGCGCCGCCGCACCGTTTCACGGCGATGACACCGCGCCGTAGTCATGAGACCATTCGGCTTCACTTTGACAGATGAGCTGTATAGGTACATGACGATTTTTAACGCGGTGTAGATGTTGAATTGAAATATTTTTTTAATTCAAATTGACTAAGAAATACACATATTGTATGCATTTATTAGAATAAACAAAAGCCAAAAACGCCGTCGAGCTGCGTGGCTTACTGCTGCCTGTCACAGTGTGCGCTCGGTATACTTTATGTAGGCAATCTACAGGTTAGGGGGAGGAGGGGGGGATTCTGTTAGGCTCAGGCGATTCCAATCCATGGCGACTCTCTATCAGATTTATCATAAAACCATTTACTAACCGTTACGGGTTTACCGAGATTTTTCTTTTTAATTTGATTGATAGAAAATGAAAGATTTATAAATTATACGCTGTCAAGATTCCATCAACAAAATTTGGTATTTTAGATACACATTTTCGGAAGTATTCATAAAGAAAATTAATTAAATACTTAAATGCTTCTATGCCGTGCATTTATTACATATCGCCTTCCACAGCCGCCCTTCTTCTTTTACAAGATCAATGGGAGATTCATAGTATAAATTTAAAACAAAGTCATCATGAAATAAATTTTAAACTGGAAAAATTTCCTAAAGGTAGGTACAGCAAAAATGGCATCTGTAGTGAAACTTTTTGTCCATTTCCGACCTTTCCCGTCGGAGAGCAAGTCCAATATTTGACTGTCCCATTCGGCTCTTGATCCGGCCGATTGCGTGGTGGACCTTTTGTCATTTACAGCCTATTTCCAATACATTTTAAATTTGTCTTGTATAGTCAGCAGCAATCGTTGCTAAGCGGGTAGGGTGTTCAAAATTATGTTGACGCGTCTTTATTGTTAAGAGAATAAGAGCGCGTCAAGGTAATTTTGAACAACTCGCCCGCTTAGCAACTTCTGCTGCTGACTGTACTTGAATAGTAATAGTAATGTAAAGTACTAAACGACGAAAGATAACGGATGTTATAAGTAAGTAGCTGTTTATATCACAAATTATAAGTATAACAGTGCGTAGAATGTGTTATACTTACTTTAATAAATATTACAAAAGTATAGAAAAGAAATCAATGTAAAAATACTTCTAAGTATTGCTACTGTCGAATGTTTTACAGTTTTTAACTTGTTAGTAGTTATATAGGGTAATTCGCCGGTTTTAGTAACTGGCCGCACTAAACTAAAAATGAATTCTATTCACCTATAAACAGAATTATAGAAATAAGATAAAAATACCTAATTAACAGGATTATACTCTGAGCGCGACGACTAAGCGCTGAGCTAGCCCCTATTTTTTACGTTAGTAAAAGTACTTAATTAGTAGTTTGTCAGAGTTGTATTTAATTAAACGGGAATAATAAAAAAACAGTTTCAAAATAAAAGTTTAAATTGTACTATAACTATAAGTTTTATATAAAAAAAAACCTGCCACAAATGGATTAAAAATTTTAATCTCAAATCTAATGGAAGCTGAACCGAGACGCTGACTTGACCTGACCCCTGCAGACATTCTTTGTCGCGGGCCATTGCAGGTCACTTAAACTCTTGTGTTATAAACCGAGTGGGTACTTAATATACTACAAAGGTGTATGATAAAAGGCACCTGAAGCAAGTACTGTTAGAGTTTTTTTCAACGACCGCAAAAGCATATAGGTCACATATTACGTGATAAAAGTGGGGTAGTAAGATATACTCATGGACAAATTTAGACGAACGCAAAAAACAGGTTAAATTACTGCATTACAGCACCTGATATAATTTCATAATTAGTACCTACAATAGAATAAGAAAACACAAAAGAAATCAAATCAAATGCCACTGAAAAAATTATTCGCGTCCGGGCCAGCTAAGTTTAAGGTGGAAGGCACCGGTTTTTAAACTCGATCTCAAGTCAAACAGCCGAGGTGCTCGGCTAACTGCTTCTCTCGGTTTACACTTAATTAACTAATATTTACATTGGACCGGCGAAACAATTTCAACTTGCACACCTGCTGGCTATATTGCGGCTTGGGAGCTTGCCGTTTCAACAAATTTACGTGATGAAATTTAGGACGTGCCCGTTCTTATATTTGCATACGAGACTTACATAATGTTCACTATGTCCAGGTTGCAGTAGCTTTACAAGAAACTTTATTTACGTAAGTAAGGGATATAATTTGCATGATGATGTCGCAGCTTAGGGAAAATGAAGAGTTAGATGTTTCATTAAGAGTTTAGTGTGCTATCTAATTACCATGTTAACAACCTGGGCAGAACATATTATGTGCTAGATTAGAGGTTTCACCACGCTTCTTTGTGACAGATAGATAACACTTTGAGTTTTATTGGATAACTAAAACGAACATTTTGATTGAATTTAAGTACGTTTAAATAACTTTCCGACTAGGTTTGATAAGTGTCCTGAGAGCGGGCTCCTTTCGGCGCGATTCGGGAAATGAAATAGAGATGCACTAGATAAGATATAGTAAAGATATGTGACGTTCCACGGCAAAAGGTACCATTGCCCCGACTGAATATTGGAGCGGCGTTAACAATAAGCGTAAGCGCCAGCCGCCATAAGGTACCTTTTTCCGTGGAACGTCACATATCTTTACTATTTCATATCTAGTGAATGTCTAACGGCGCGATATCTTAAAGTTCGAATCGCGCAGTTTGTCTTAATATATATAATTTGAAATAGCAAAGTGTGTCGGTACTACGTCGGCTTCATCGCGTGCACTTATTATTTGGCCAGACGTTTCATACATAATGCCGCGTTAAGTTGTTAGTAAGTTAAGGTAACTATTGTATGACAACACAAAAATCTAAGTCATTTGATCTGTTAACGGTCGTGGTAGGTATAACTATGTCAATCAATTAGCATCCACCTACGGTCCTAACGTGCTCCATTGAGTTGCATAGAAATAGACAATTTTCCTTGTAATATGGATGTCTTGAATATCTATAAGTTCGACGTATATTAGAAAATATTATTAAAAGGCCAAAATCCCACAGCTAAAGTGTTTGTTATAATAACAGGTTCGTGTAACCCCATAAGCCATAACACTTATGGCCACGGCACAGTACACTTTACAACACCGTATATTTTCATTGCGGGAGTATCTCGGTATACACCGTTGCGATTTAGCGATACAGTGCTGCAGTTAAGTGTCTTTAAATCGTTGTTTAAACTAAAGTTAGATTCGGCCCGCGGCGACCGGCGACTATGGTTGCGTTTATGTAAATTTGAGCGTTAGTCTAAGCGCAGTTTGAACGAGCTAGCTGGGACTTACATCTTGAGACTGCGCGGAATTTTAAAATGTGTGTCATGCAGTGTTGTTGATAACTGGAATATCCGCTAAAATGCTGCCTTTGTATAAAATCACCCATGTGATAACCGCAAGAAGTCAACATTAACTATTTACATTTACACCTTTCTGATTTTATCAAAGAAAAGCCCTGCCTAAAATAGGAGGTGTGGGTGGTGGGGGCTGCGTTCATAAAAAAAAACATCGCGCGTATTATAGCTTTAATTTAATTCCTTTTCGTTAATATCAAGCAAGATATTAAATATAACCGTATTTTAAATCCCATTAATAATGAAATTTACGAGTAGGTACAAAGTACAAATTCCAGAAAATGGTAAGATATACCTAAAAAAATGTTATCTACTCATGTAGACAATAATTAACAACTTTTGTGTATTTATGTAATAACTTTTAATATATAATAGAAAAGAAGTACCTACCACTAAGAGGACAACAGTTCAATCAGAAAATTAGCTTTTGAAGTAAAAGTGAACTTAACTTTCTATTGAAGAGAGGTGAAGCTAATTGTTGAGTAGACAAAGCATAAAATATTTTAATGTATTCACTAAATCTATTTGTGTATGTATGTACGTAATATATGTATTCAGTAAAGCGACATAAAATCTATCTCAACTCGATCAAAAACGGCAGGTTGGCTGCGGCTAGAATAACAGGGTCTAGTGAGCAAAAACCGCACCTCATTGGACATTGTTCACAGGTTGAGACAAAGTGCCGAGGAAAAGTTGCTTATCCCGCCTCGTTGGAGTCAGGGCTGCCAACTCACTCGCGATCATTGAGCTTTGCTGAGAATTGTTCTTTTTTTGCAAAAAAATTTAATGATTTTCATTGCCCGATTTCGTATCAGAGTGTGAAAATAATGAAGGCTTTGAAAATTATTTACGAAATACAAATCGCACTAAATTTCAACTTTTTTTATTTCAGTAAATACAACCTCATTACTATGAGTTATTTGGCATGACTAGTATGTTAGCAATTAAACTATAACTAAATTAATAAAATTAAGCAGCACCCTAGTTAGTTGGTTAGCCTCATGCCTCATTACTACACTGCTAAAGCTAATGGATGTATATCGAGAGTAAATGGACGAATGTAATATCAGAACAAATTAACTGTTAGTTTGTTCAGAACGGAAGCACTCCCGCCTGGAACCAATGTACCTACCTACTAATAAGTGCTTATACTATAGTATTGGAAAATAGAATATTTATTTGCTATATTATGTATTTATGTACAACAGTTTTATTAGTTTTGTTTGTGGTTAGTAATTACAAATTAACATAAATATTCATGCATTCTGTGGTTATTGAACTCGTTACGCTTAGTTACATTTTAATAGCATGGTAGTCGATTCTGATTTACCAATTTGGTTTTAATCTTGTTATGATACGACCTTGACAAAACTAATAGTAGGTAGTTACTATAGTTAGTTCGTTTTTTTAGCATTAGAAATAAGGTAAACAATCTTGATGTGTCATTTAAAATAAGTTACGGCAAATATGTAACGATTATGAATCTAATACGATCATTTATATTCTTCTGCTTTCATACGTAATAGTTACCGATTTTTAAAAAGCTTTTTTCAATTAAAAGACATGTCAAGATCGCTAACCTTCTTTCAAGTTCTTTCTAATGCTAAAAAAACGAACGTTACTTACAGTGCATCTCACACGCAAAAATAAGAGCGAATGAGAGATAATGACACGACCTCAGGTGCATTTCGCCCGTTAAGGTCGTACCAACAATTTTGATCATCCGATCATGAATCTGAACCATGTTTGCCGTACTTCTCGCCTGAAACACAGGGAAACCTCGTTCTGGCACAAGTAATGGCTCCTCTACACGATGGGCCAGCGCCGGCCACTCCAAGGGACGCAGCCATGCGGTAGAATGAGATAGCAATATCACTTGCTCCCTCTAACGCATAAATGCGTCCCTTGGAGTGGCCGGCGCTGGCCCATCCTGTAGAGGAGCCATAAAGCATCAATAATTTTTAAGCCCTTGATAATTTTAAATGAATGTAACCATTTAATACGTATTTTAAATAAATCGTCAGGTGACAAGCAAAACTCACTAAGTACCACCACCAGTTCATAGCCATAGTGAACCATATTAGTACTAAAAGAAGGTCGAAATGTTTCGAAGGTTTAAATGGTTAAATGGGGCAACCCTATGTGCTCACAAGTATTAAGCGACTTCCTCATCCAGGATTTGTAGACACGAGCCGAGTGGCAAAAATTCGGTCATCTCCGGAAATGTTCGGCAATGTTCAACGATGGCGCATGACCTCGAATCGAGAGTCGGCAGACTAAACTGCAAAATGTAATTTAAGACCAAAAAAAGTAAGAAATGTTGCCACTTTTTTACTAGCGCGTCTTGTATTTATGTACAAACAAGTAAATAAAAGTACTTTTTTAAATTGTAGAAGTAAAATTACTAATGAATAAATTATCTTATCGCGATTATTTATCAAAAGGAATTTACAATTTTATAAACAAATTATTGCAATGGCAACATTGCCTTACTTTTTTTGGTCTTGAATTACGTTTTGCAGTATAGAGCACCATTATGTATGTACGAGTAGTTTAGAATGCCGACAGGGACAAATGAAAATAGTCAACTATAGCAGCAGATTTTAGAAATTAAACCAGATGTAAGATGGTTTAATTTATTCATTATAAATGTGGCGGTTATTGACTTTATTTTAAATGTTTACGCGAATGTATACTTTCAATAGCTTGAATATATTAGTGCAGCGATAATTGAACGTGTGAACCGTGATACGAGTCATTTCGTGTTAGGCTAGGTTCACACGGCGTAATTTTTTCCCGTATACCGTATGCGGGATTTTATCGAATCCCTAGTGACAGCCAAATTTGTAAGGAAACGATCAAAGTCGTTCACACGGCGTCTATGCGGGAAAGCCGTCTAGCCGTCTGAACGATTTTGAACGTCTCTATACAAATTTTGCTGTCACTACGGTATTCGATAAAATCCCGTATACGGTATACGGGAAAAATTTACCCCGTGTGAACCTAGCCTTACGGTTCGAGAAAACCGCAATCATCACAATCTGGCAATGGCTACGTCCGTATTCAAGGAATGTTACGCTATGCAGGGCCATCATCGGCGCTCCATTGCTTTAACTATTTACATAATTATTGACATTTTCGCGTTATTTACAAAAAAAGGCTGTAGTTAATTCCCTCACTCACTGAGTATAAGTACCTCTAAAAATTTAAAACAAGATAATAAGTGCACTATTTCTAGACTATTACAAACAACTTTCCCATCATTTTGCCCGTAGTTAGGTACTTTCAGGTAAAACGACCAGCAGCTCTCAACAGACTTGCGTCAGAGTAAATACGCCGTGTAATTGCGGATAAAGCCACTATCACAACTTTTAAACCCTCGATTACTTTCCTCACTCCATTAAAAAATAATAACTTGCCGGGCAAGTGCCACAGCTTCCGCGCCGAAAGAATTCTATTAAAACTTGACTGCGGGTACAAAATACACAAACTGACTCCTAGCATACCTACCTACTTGTACTTTTTCTAAGTCAGTTAAGTAAATTATATCGGGTGTGGCCTGTAACAGGAGCAAATAATTAAAACATAGATTGTACTCCTCAAACGGTGACACTTTTGTTCAACAACTTTTAAAATTATGAATTAATTAATAGACTTCCTATTTTTCATACAAAATAAATATTATGTTCAATGGACGCCATCGCCATGCCATACCATACTGGAATCACTTATGTATCGCTGCCATACATGACCCAAAAAATTTTTATTAAGCTATGAGCTTCATCACATCTGACATTTGAGTAATTCTAAGCATTTCTAGCCTGGGGTGGGGGGGAGCATGGGGTACAAAGACGGCCGGCACCCGTCATCTTTAAAAAAAATCTATTCTGATCCTGGTGGGTACTAGGGCAACTTTGGTATCATTTTCGTATAAACCAATGACGTAGAATTCATTGCTGATATTTGTTTTTTTCAGTTTCATAGTAATTTTACAAGAAAAACGTAAAAAGGTGAAAAATTTGGTTGGAGATTTTTGCTACGCGGAGCCGAAACTACAAAAGATAGAAAGTTGAAATTTGCACACTAGATTACATTTATAAAGTGTACAAGAGATAAGAAGCGATTTTGAGAAATTCAACCCCTAAGGGGGTTAAAAAGGGGATGAAAGTTTGTATGGGGTTCAAGTTTTATTTTAAGCTAGGAATTTGAAACTTCGTAAAACGATAGATTATTAAAATACAAGAAAAATAATTTCAGCGTTTTTGAAAATTCATCCCTTAAGGTGGTGAAAAAGGGGTTGAAAGTTTGTATGGATATCAAAAAATTTTTCGAACGCGGGACTTGAATCTTTGTATTTGGGGATATTATTAAAAGACAGGAAAAGTAATTTCAGCGTTTTGTAAAATTCATCCCCTAACAGGGTTAAAAAGGGGTTGAAAGTTTGAATCCATTACAAATCCGAGTAGATACACATTTCTTATTGGCTCCCAGGCTTGAAATGCTTAGAATTACTCAAGGAACATATGTGATGAAGCTCATAGCTTAATAAAAAAATTTTGGGTAACTTTATAACTGCTTCCGCTACCATTTGTGATTGATGGTGCGTGTCATGCCTTAAACATAAGAAAATTCGCAATACATTGCGTCTTAGAATTATTTTGTATTTTATTTATTTACTTCCTTTGAGTACAATTTTAACCTTACAAGTTGGTCAGTATGACGAGTACAGTAAAATTTTTTGCTCGTATTACAGGCCACACATCGGTATTGTGCTAGTAATTTAATTAAAGCTTTTTATTCACATTACGATAGTAGTAGTGCGAATCGGGCTGTATACCACGAACAGACGGTGTAAAAATGTACCTTTGAAAATGTATCGTCGCTTTTTGTCGTCATTCAGCTGATATGATGATGATGAAATTAGTACTAAAAACTAACTTTTCAATTGCTTTTCTGTAGGTACCAGTCTAAAATATCAAGTTGAGTTGTCAACTTAGTTCTAATTGATCGTTCTTTGAGCTCATTTGTCAACTCGGTAACGATCTCAACTGGATTAATTAAGTTATTTGTTCCTGCGCAGGTAGATTTAGGGCGAAGGTAGATTGTTAAAATTTTACTAAAAGCCGTTCGGTTTACCTGTGACTCAGATTACGATTATAAATATTGGTTAGATGCATAAAAAATAAATGTGTATAACTGCAGAAAGGAGCTATGATTATGATCACTTAGACCTTTTTACTATGTTGAAATGCTTGAGATACATTATTGCTTATCTATTTGTATTATGATTTGACCATCAAAAGTGGTTTCATTTAAAATTAATGGTAGATTTAACGCAAAACAGCCAAGTTATAGAGCATCGTACTGTAACGCAACGTGCAATAATATTAATGCAAGTAATAAGGCAAACGCGTCCATTGGTGTTGGCAATTTGCCAGATTGGACGTCACAAAGAGCACGATTTGTTGAAAATTTACATTTTGACTAAACTACAATCCGACAATAAAGAGTAGAAAATGATTGAGGGCATTGACCATTGAACGAATGCAGGCAGGCGTTCAAATTCGCAAGGATATTTGGACTACGTCCCATAGTGGCAACTTATCGCCATCAAAAAGGCGTTTTGCACTAAGTAAAGTAAGTAATAATATTAAATTTTTTTTTTTTTTGAAAACTAGTTTTAACTCTGAAACTAGGCGAATTCCAGAAAAGTTTAAACATTGAACATTTTAGTCTTAAAGTATGATCAGAAATATACTATTAAAATCTTTCGGGTTCCTCGGGGGCACATTTTATATTGGTAAAACCAATATCCCAATTTTTTATAGGTAAAGGCAATGAGGTTAATATCGTAAGTACATGTCTCTCCTTAACATGAGAAAACAGATCACTAATTAATTTTATAATTTTACTACCCTGTATTAAGTCATTACACACTACATGTTTCAGAGAGCCTAGCTCTCCATTTTCAAGGTCTATGGTCGTCCTGTCACCGTGATAAAACTGGCTGTGGGTGGTCTAAGTACCTATACGTAAGTACACCGTAAAATTAGATCGAAGTATCGACTTTTAAAAATAAATACTCCCGACTGTCCTTTACAACCGAAATGTTTACTGTCATCAAACGTTCGAAATTGCGTTACTCCGAGTTCGAAATTAATTTATTATTCGATCAAAATTAATTGGACGTTAATAACCGAAGACTGACACTTCAAAGATGTTCATACTCTTAAACAGGATCGTAACACGCGCCATTATAAGTATTAAGTATATTAAATCTTTGACCTACTTTGTGAATTATAAAGTTACTTGCTTAAATGCTCACTTGGTATATGATGTTGGTCTCGTTATTATACAATAAAAAACAACAGATTTCAAAAAGGATAAATTTAAATATTATCACTTTTATATGCGCAAAGTCGTCTCCAAGCCAAATCTTAAAAGCGTCAACACTCTATCGAACCGAATGCAGTCCCTGGGTGCGGTTTAGTAATAAAGAAAGCTATCCATTAGTTGTACCGTATTATTACCCATTAACGCATATTATAAAAGAAAAAATATTTTATTTCATCCTTTATGACGTCTGTGTCCTTTTATAAGGTTTTATTTCTCTATTTTAATTTAAAAAAAATGGTATGAGTGACGCAGCATTTTGAAGTACTCGTCCCTGTCTGGCCAAACATTTATGTAACGACTAAATATTTTCGCACTTTGGGTACGTTTCAAGTTTCAAGGTCTGCATTTTATGGACCCCATCAGCAGAAATGGATTTTGACAAAAATGAGACCAATCCGCATTCTGAGACTATTATACTTTAAACAATCCAAATTGATTCAGAAATGGCGGAGTTCTGAGGTAACCAACAACAATACAAATAATACACGTTGTCTTTTTATAATTCGGTAAAAATAGTATTTTATGCAACAGTTTTATAAGAGGGGTCAAAAAATGTGAGTGGCGTGGGTAACAATGTGAGCCGAAGGCGAACATTGTTAATAAATACGCCATGAGCATTTTTTGACTACTTATACAACGTCGCATACAATGCTTTTTCTATGAGTAGGCAATATTAAATAAAATACAAAAAATTATAAACAAAATTTTATTTATGAAAATGTCAATGTAAATTTTGGATAGTAGGTATTACTATATGCATGTAGCTCTTGTCTGCGACAAGCACCCATAATACCAAATATTACTGCAACCTGTAACAAGAAAGAGGAGAATTAAATAATATTCAGTTTCAATGCAAAAATATAAAATGTACATAAATATAGCTCGTTGTACTGTGTACCCTAAAAATGTGTATCAAAATTGTTTATAACATATACCAACCTTGCTTAAAAGATAGATCTGATCCGGTGCTTCCAATTAGTCTTTGAAAATACACCAAAGACGTTTTCAGAGAATGACGAAGTTATGTGCTCCAAACTCCACGCCATGAACTTCTCATAAGATTTGTCGTATGAGAAGAGATTTAGTACTTAGGCAACAAATTTTCGGTCGCTGCTTGTGCTGCAGCGGATATTTCTTCAGGTGTAGAAACAATGTAGTCCTCTTTGTCCATTTTCAACACTTTTTATGAACGCAAAACAAATAGTAACGCAAAGTACTCAAAGAATAAGAAATTACCGGGAAAGGCGGGAAACGAGAAACAAACGAGTAATGTCTATGGTTATGTTTTTTTTAAAGCCGTTACACACTACCGCACCGCACCAGGGTCGTGGTGCTGTAGGGTATAAAAGTATTTTTTATTATGTTGGTAGCAATGAACTCAGTACAAATTTGTTTCTTTTTTAATAAAAACCGTATGCATTCAATCGTTTGTCACGTTGGTAGTAATGTCGGTATGTGGCACCTGCTACCCTGCACTAGCTTACCGTATCGTAATGTCTCTAAAACGACACAAGTGCTTTTTTGGGCAATAGACTATAGACTTTTAATGAGTATTAATAATGTATGCCCTTATATGTTCGTTCGTGACTATGTAAATGACAGATAAAAGTACCCGAGTAGAAAAAATTGTTAAAATAGATTCAATTAGTTGTACCTAACAGTGACTTTACTTGATAGGTTTATCTATTAAGTAATTTCTTGTTATGTAAACAATTCGTTCTTAAACGATTGTTACCTACTCGTACCTATTTACTGCCGTATCTTGTGTTATTAACAGTAATCCAACGCAGCTATTCCATATTGATTCTTTCATCATTATTATTGTCATATGGATACCGTCACGTATAAATATATCCTTATCAATAAGCAATCCCAATGCGTTCCTCATTACTTCGGTCGTAAGGGACCGGGCCGTAATTATTGCGTGTTTCGACCGGTACACGCGTCTGTGTTATATTTGCCAATACCGAAGGATAATGTGTAATCTTTAGGGGAATTTTCTCATAGATTAACGATCCATGGATTAACTCATATTATGGTGGCAACAGTCTACGCCGAATTAAACGTTACGAGTACTTTACATGAAAACATAAAATAAAGTGTCCTGTTTTAATTGCTATGTTATTATTATTGCTATATTTGACACATCAACTCTAGATTAAGTGAATTGTTGTCTAAATATATAAATATTTATAACAAAACTATCGTTAAGAAAGTAAAAAAAAAATTGTGATACTTATTGAAAAATAGATCATACATTTTTGGTATAATTTTCATTCTGTGCAATATGATTGGTCCTACTTAAAAGGGTAAGCGTTGTACTAAATATCCACTTTCTTTTTTAAAGGCAGGGTTGTCATTATTGACCGTGAATTTAATTTATCTGAATTCTAAACATAAGTATTTCAAAATATTTACATCAAATTAATTATGGATGTAACCGATAAATCACTAAAATGAAGAGGAAGCAAAGATTAATTATGTTAAAACATATTGTTCGAGTGGACATACGATGCTTTAACATTATCCCACTTTTATATCATCTGCGATATCGCGGCCTTCATTTTCTTATAACTACAGTGATGAGTGTGATACACGATAAGTAGGTAGATAATAAAACTGTTACTATCATAACCATACCTACAGGCTGGTTTGTAATTATTGTGGTAGGCTTTATAATCATGTACCTACGTAACAGAGGTAACTATAATGCCAATTCGAATGTCGTGGCCAATGGTGATGTCCTCCCAGATGTATCCGCGCGTTGATGGCGACACCCGGACAAATCAGGTATTCTGTGAATTCTGACGGGCATGGACTCGAACGTGACTTGCGAAACTGAGTTTTGTTTTAAACTTCCGGCCGCAAGACATGCAGTAAAGCTCGCCATTTGAGTCTTAAGTGTATGTATAAGGAGGGTTTGGGCCGAGATTTTCGAAGCTGGCATTTAGCGTCAAGAACTTCGAGGCGTGCACTTTCGAGGCCGAGGCCAATAAGCTGACATCAGAATGATATCTGAATACATAATGTCATTTAGTTATCGTGAGTTTCACTTGCACCAATGCATATTGTACGGGCAAGTAGGTACGAGCGAAATGCACGATAACTGTATGACATCAGTTAGATGTCATTTTGATGTCAGTCTACGTTCGAATTGGCCTCTATGTATGTGTACCTATCATTACAGTTTAATGTGAAAATTTTGATGTTTTTTCATGCTTCATGCAAAAACTGCTTAACTGACTTCTATGAATATTAGCGCACAGATAGTTTATATTTTAGCAAAGGGCATCAAAATACTATTATTTATTCCGGAATTCATTGCCTAAGATGGTGAAATTTAGTATGAAACATCAACGAATACTATGCAAAAAACGTAATAAATAACATTATAATCCGCGTGCACAGCCCTGGACAAGACAAGACTGCCGGCGAGGGTTACGCTGAGTTTTTTCCGGTCAAATGGATGGAATTTTAATTAGTGACTCGTTAATGAAGGAGGTTAAAGGGTGCTCGCTTGAAGCTTTTTCAATATACCTCTTTTTTATTCGCCCGTTTAATAAAATTCATTACTCAGCAAGTCAACTTTGATATATTTACACATCGGTTTTGTTCTTTGTTTGTTTTGTAATCTATTGAAGCGTAGTTCTTTAAAAACCCACACAATTGTTAGGTTATAAATTTTGTTAGGTGTGTTTCATCCACTTTCAGTGATGAGATTATAATACTGACATTAACGAAATACATTTTAAGTAAATGACCGTACTCAGTGTTAGGTAATTATTTTTAACGTTATTTATAATAGAACTAAATATAAATCTTTTAACAATATCAACGGTTTTTGTGTTTTATAAGACGCTTTCATAAATTAAGTCACAAAAAACCAGTTAATGCGTCGTAGGTTCAGAGAGCGAAGTTTTTGAAAAATCCTACGAGCTTCTTTTGATAACAGATTTTCTCTAGAGACTAGACCGCACTTTAAAAATTTGTACCAATTTATGCACAAAAGCAAAAACTATGAAAATTGCTTCTAAAAACGCGCAATTCTATTTCTAAAGTTTCAATCAAAATAATGACCGTACACATACATAAAGGCCAACTACAACATTAATTTCAGACTACCCATAACAACCGGCCTACCTACAACCGGCCTCCAACTTTTTCCCCTTACTGTCTAATCGGGCGGCGCATAGTGGGCCTCGTTAGTATAATGGTCGTATTAATTGCCCACCGTATTGTTTGTGCCCGGGATGGGATCGTCCCGGGATTAACGATTGCAATCCCTGGAAGGGGCACGGTCTCTGAGACACAGTAAACCAACTTTTATTTATAATTTAACCTATATTTCGGATTGATGATGACTAAATTGTATCAGTCACCTATTATAATGTTTGATGTGTTTGTTTTACGGCCCTGGTTTAGTTACATTATGTTTTATCCCTTTCTTACAAATACATAAGTCAAAATGACAGATAAAGACAGATAAAGGTTATTAGCGAATTGAGGCTTGCAGCGCGTTTATGAATGGGGGCAAGTGTATTACTTTATTACAAGCTTTTATTTACTTTCACCTGACCGTTGTCTGTCTGTCTGTAATCAAATCTTGCAAGTTAAATTTGATCCACTTCCCCGTTTCCGATTGAGCTGAAATTTTGCATACATACGTAGTAAATGCAATATTATGGTGTCATCGAGCTGATCTGATGATGGAGACCGGAGGTGGTAATAGGAACTATGTGATGAAACAACGAAACCTAATTGTGTTTGGGCTTTTTAGAATTGTCTCGATGAGTATAAGTTGCCTGTGGGAAGAAAAGTACAGTCAGCGATAAAAGCTTGTACCAAAAATGAAATTTTTGCCAAAAACTTCAACATTCGATTGGGCGTGATGACAATAATGCGAATGATTAAGAATCACTAAATCACTGGTGTCTAAGAAACTGGCCATGTGCGTGTCGAACCGTGTATATTAAAGGGTACTTTTTACGATTCAAAACAAGGCACAAACGATACATGCGGCACTATTTTCGAAACACGTAATTTTGCTTAGTATCTATTTGGCTTTATAGCCACGTCAAATTAAGCCGAATTTGGGCAAGCTGCGGAAATAATTCGTGTAGTTTTGAAAATTGGTACAGGCATACCTTGTGGTGTCTAGATAAACATACTAAAAGTCCTCGAGGGTAGGGGGTGTGCTGGGGGTGTAGAGGGGGGTTGAAGGTACCTTTTTTCATATTTTTGCTCATATCTCGAAAATGTGTACGAATTGCATTATAATTACTTCGAACAAAAGTTTTAACATAAAATTTACTACAAATTTGGTTATGTTTATTTTTACTCTGCGATCAATACTTTAGGAGCTACAGGCTGTTAAAGTTAAATAAGAGATAAAAAATAGACGGTTTAAAAAAACGTCGTATTTTCATAATTGTTCATCATAAATAAAAATTTTAATTGAGAATAAGCAAGCTAAATGACCTGCTGATAAAATATAAAAAAGCCGGCCAAGAGCATGTCGGGTCATGCTCAGTGTAGGGTTCCGTAGTTACCCGTCCGTCAAAATAGACTATTTGCAAAAACTCAAAAACTGCTTAATCGATTAGGTTCGCTATATTTTTCTCTGAAAGTCTTTACTAAGTTTTACTTTCACGATTTTTTTCATATTTTTTGGACCCATGGTTCAAATGTTAGGGGAACTAAAGTGGAAAACACAACTTTTTTTCTTTCAGATCGATTATTTCCGAAAATATTAAGCAGATCAAAAAATGGTTCTGAAAGACCCGTATTCTTTTTAAAAGACCCATCCAACGACACCCCACACTATAGGGTGGAAGCGAAAAAAAATTTCATCCCCTTTTTAATGTACGGCAGCCACCCTAAAAAAATATTTTTTCTAATTTATATTTTACAACTTTGTCAGCGTAACTGATTTATATATTCGTGTCAAACTTAAACATGAAAACTAGAAAAAATTTTTTTTATGGTGGTTACCCTACATTAAAGTGGGGATGAATTTTTTTTTCGCTTCCACCCTATAGTGTGGGGTGTCGTTGGATAGGTCATTTAAAACGAATAAGGGTCTTCCAGAACCATTTTTTGATCAAATTAATAGTTTCGGAAATAATCGATCTGAAAGAAAAAAAGTTGTGATTTACCCCTTAGTTCCCCTAACTTTTGAACCATGGGTCCAAAAAATATGAAAAAAATCGTGAAAACATAACTTAATAAATACTTTCAAGGAAAAATATAGCGAACCTAATCGGTACAGCTGTTTTTGCGTTATGGCAAATAGTCTATTTTGACAGACGGGTAACTACGAAACCCTACACTGAGCATGGCCCGAC
Source organism: Cydia fagiglandana (assembly GCF_963556715.1). Taxonomy (NCBI): domain Eukaryota; kingdom Metazoa; phylum Arthropoda; class Insecta; order Lepidoptera; family Tortricidae; genus Cydia; species Cydia fagiglandana. The sequence goes on along the minus strand of NC_085932.1, from coordinate 15,081,746 downwards.
ATGCATATGGCCTATTTTTTTATATTTTATCAGCAGGTTGCTTAGCTTGCTTACTCTAAGCTAATTTTTTTATTTGTGATGAACAATTCCAAAAAAACGACGTTTTCTTAAACCGTCTATTTTTTATTACTTATTTAACTTTAACAGCCTGTAGCCCCTAAAGTATTGATCGCAGAGTAAAAATAAACATAACCAAATTTGTAGTAAATTTTATGTTAAAACTTTTGTCTTAAGTAATTATAATGCTATTCGTACAGATATTCGAGATATGAGCAAAAATATGAAAAAAAGTACCTTCAACCCCCCTCTACACCCCCAGCACACCCCCTACCCTCGAGGACTTTTAGTATGTTTATCTGGACACCACAAGGTATACCTGTACCAATTTTCAAAACTACACGAATTATTTCCGCAGATTTTTCTAATTTGCTCAGGCTATTACTATTACTATATTAATGATTTTATACGGAAGGAGTACTTTTACTTTCATGAACGCTTTTCCTGGTTACACGATTTTAGTGTTCCGTTGTACGGAACACTTATTTCCTTTAATTTCTTGGTTAAAATGGCTCGACTTAATAAAGCGTTTAATAGTTATGTAACTAATTAATGTGTCTAAAATGTCCCATAGAGATTTACTATTATTTCTTAATAATTACAATCATTTATTTACATACAATATATATACAGTGGTACAACTAAACGAAATTAATAACTAGCTTAAATCTAAAATAGGCCCCTGAGGCATTGTACCAAGGATTTATTAATTATGGTTCATTTATTATTTTTAATTCGAGACCAATTAATATTAAGTATGTTTGAATTTTTTATTAGAATAAAAAGAACGACTATTGTTATAATATTACTGTGGCTTGGTGTAATCTAGTGCTGTAAAATAAAAGAAGCGACCGGGGTACAGTCGCCATCAGATATATCGGAGCGGCCAGGGTGCTCACAAATATCTGATCACGCCTCTATTGTCAAGGCGTTAGAGTGCGTGTTCAGATATTGTGAACATCTTGGCCGCTCCGATATATCTGATGGCGACTGTACATGGAGCAAGATTCTGGGATCTGTTTCAGTGATTGACTATAAATACCTTCCTTCTTCCTTCTTCCTCGCGTCATCCCGGCATTTCGCCACGGCTCATGAGAGCCTGGGGTCCGCTTGACAACTAATCCCATGATTTAACGTAGGCACTAATTTTTAAGAAAGCGACTGCCATCTGACCTTCCAACCCAGAGGGTAAACTAGGCCTTATTGGGATTAGTCCGGTTTCCTCACGATGTTTTCCTTCACCGAAAAGCGACTGGTAGGTAAATATCAAATGATATTTCGTACTTAAGTTCCGAAAAACTCATTGGTACGAGCCGGGGTTTGAACCCGCGACCTCCAGATTGCTAGTCGCACGCTCTCACCGCTAGGCCACCAGCGCTTATTTATGACTATAAATACCTACTGCTGAGTATTAATATGAAGGTTTTACCGCTGTAACATAATAATTTTTAGCACTACCGGATACCGACAAATGCTCAGATAACTTGATTGGAAAAGCTTTAAGAGAACTTATATTATCATAATGTACTAAAGTACATATTTTTGTATTAATAACTAAGTTTGCATTGTGGATTGTTAGTATCTGATCCGGTAAAGGATTAGATTATAAGTATTATAACATTGGATTGTTATCATGTATCATGGCTTATGTCTGTACATAAGTTAAATATTCATTTAAAATTCATTTCCTGAATTCAAAATGTAACCGGATACAGGCTCTAAATCCCCTATCAATCATAGCTTACGCTCAAAATATCTCAGCAGAATCACACGCATTCCATCATAAGTAGAATTTATTACCGAGATAAATAATTCGACCCCTGGGGCTCACGGTACACAACTTCACCTAATGTATGCTAATGCATAAAAGATGATAATAAGAGATTCAAGGCTCTCTTATTTAGGTTGTTTTTGAAGTGCGGCACGTTTATAATTTTCATTTGTGTTAACTAAATTAATAGACGGTATATAACTCTTTTTTGTAGGGTCATTGCGCTAGTTTTCGTCCACTTGACGAAATTTTAATATAAACCTACATTAAATTGCGACTAAAAATTCAAGTGAGTGAAACCGTTGTCGTATAAACAATTTAAAATATGTCTCACGAAAGTTTAATATCGATTAAACCTACATTGCTGCACAAATTTGGAATCCTTAATGTCTAAACAATTTATCTATCTACTAATCCGTCAAGTTGACGGAAACTAGTGGATAAACGCTAACCGTCAACAACTATGAGAACATAATTGTACCTGCGTTCATTATTTCTAATGAAGATTTTGGTGAAAATATCTTAATATGTCTCATCGTTTACGTTCTTTTATGGTTGTGCTTTATTGTTATTCACAAGCCGGTTGATGACATTTCTAACTTTAAGCAACACGACTGAAGCAGAAAAAAAACAAGTTGTCTCTCGTCTCCACATTATGTAGATTCGTCCTCCCGAATTACTCTTTTAAGCAATAAACGGACTGGGACTGAGTATAAAAATCTTCGCCGAGAGGAATGGAAAAGTGGAGAAAGATGACGCAAGTTGGAAGTGATAGCGATATGATAGGAAAGTAATGAATAAGGTAAGGGAGAAATATTTAGTAGGTTAGTTGAAGGTTATCCTAGGTTCAAATCCCGTCAAAACGAACAGACAAGAACAAATTTTGTTATAATAATTCATTTACTTACAGCAAAATGAACAGTTGTCTCTGTAATGTCACAAGGCAATCGTAAATCATTTATTCTTGGACAGAAAACGGATGAATCGCAATGTAAATCACGGCAAAGAACGACGCGACGTTAGCAAAAAATAATATGAATGTCCGCGTTATCCCATTAACAATATTATTAGTGATGTAGGTATATAAATACTTAACATTACAAACAACGTTAATTTTTGCGAATATAATAAAATTGTAGCAAATAAAATATTTTATTCAAAAATTGAAATACTAGTAAAATACGCTAGGTACAAGAGTAGATACATTTTATATTTCATTAAACGGAAATTAATTATATACGACAGGACATCGTTATATCTTCTTCCTAGTCGAATCCTCATGTCTGAGGGTCGTGACCACCATAAGTCGCTCTGTGCTGTAGTGCTCTCCATCCGTCTCCATCCATCGTTATATAATATAGGCACGAGTCCGTGCATTGCTATCGGAACACCGTGCGCGTCTGCAGCAGTGTGATACCCGCGTAATGGCTCCTCTACACGATAGGCCAACGCCGGCGACTCCAAGGGACGCATTTATGCGTTAGAGGGAGCAAGTGATATTGCTATCTTATTCTACCGCATGGCTGTCCCTTGGAGCGGCCGGCGTTGGCCCATCGTGTAGAGGAGCCATAAAATGTTCCTCATTGTTGCACAGAATACACAATACGAGTAATCACTCCTTTAAAATAATTATTGAGTCACGTACAAAATATTTTTATATTTTTTATTTTTGCAAAACCTACATTTGGTATCAAAGACAATAATTAATAATGATATCGAAAACTTTTTTGTGGCTGTGGTTCGCACAGCTCTATGTACCAGGGCACGGAACCGGTATTTTTTTAAAACCCCGAAATAGCCCAATATTTTGAATTATTTTGTGCTCTGTATGTAGGACTAAATCATGTATTTAGGTAACAACTTCGTATTATTAGATTGTCCCATTAAAAATGAAATAATAAACCAAAGAACGAAAACGAACGTAATAATACCGGTATTTTTGTGTAGAGCAAATACCGGTTTCCGAGCCCTGCTATGTACACTATGAAGTGTACGAGTACCTGTGCAGGAGTGAGGTTTCGCAACCTTTGCGTCAATAACATAATTCAAGTATATCTAGCTGGCATGTATTCATCTATAACTGTAAATATTTTGTTCTCTAATTGAATTGGGCATACTATGGGGAGCGACATGTTTAAATCACAGTTAAGAGTCGCTATTTCTTGAACACTTCATCCCCAGTCCCGCTAATAAAGCCGCTTCCAATTCATGACTTGCTGGCCGAAGGGCGGGCCAGTGATAATGGTTATGGCGAAAGTTCGCCATCCTAACTGCCCTATTCCGTACCGGCCCCGCGAGCGCGAGGCGACAATTTGTTACCAACGACTGTTCCAGTTGCGAGATTGGGTGTTATTGCCGGCGTCGATTGCGAGTTTTCACTTCTTGCAAACTTTATACGGAATCACCCTAATGTTAAAGCGTCGTAAATTTGTCGATCTTTTTTAATCAAGTCGGAAAGTTATTATTTTGTTGCGTAAATTACTACTAGTATTTTGCTATTGAAAATGTAATAAATGTAATAAAAAAGAAATAGTATGTAATGGTACGACTTCCATTAGAAAGGTTCAAATTTTTGTTTATAAAGGCGACGACTTTTTGTAAGTTAAAGCAGACGAGATTAGGTAAGTTTGCCATTAAGATCACTGGTATAAATCTTTTTCCAATGATGATATTAAATCTGTCTATTATCTTATTTATTTCTGCGTAGACTTAAAATTAGTACTTTCATAGTAAATTCCATATTCCTATAGTCTTAATATTATTATAGTAGGGTTATGGCCATACACGGTTATATTACGGTGAGATTTGTAGAACCTAAAAAACGCCTAAATATTTTGGGTTACCTAACTTTTGTTATGTCGATTGTTAATAAATGGTTATAGATGTTAATACATTTATATCTTGTAAATGATTTACTTATTTATTTATTTATTAAACGAAATATGTAACATGAAAGACAAACTGTTAATAATAATTCTATTAGTTTGTAGCTAAAAAAAACTGAAAAATCCTTAGTCTCATGAGATGATTTGTACATATTTTACAAAAAAAAAAAGACGAAAACAACCGCATGAAAATACATATTCAGAGAGAGACAATGCGCAGCTCTCAGTCTCCGGCAAAAAATTCGATCTACTTTTAAAACTTAACACGAATTTACGACCCTAGGCTCTTGCCAGAACACGGAAAGAAAAAAGAAATATGGTGGAAATTCCATAAAAGTCATCCGTAATTCTATAGAGGAGCGGGGTGGTTGTAACTCGGCGTGACACTCCTGGACGTGATTTACGCGCGCAGAGGTGTGTGCGTAGCGATATTTGACGCGGAAAAATGGTTTTGGGATAAGATTAAAAGTAAATACTAGGTAGCTAACTGCCCTAGCTATCTAGGAACGATATGGATTACATGTGTCAGTGTCACAAGTGACGTTTTTGTTTGAAGAGACGTCACATTTAACCTATGGATTACTATCAGATTATAATAATCACTTTTTTCAAAATAAATATATGCGTGCTATTATTTCATAATCACATTAATTAGGAAATAATAAAAAGGGTTATTTCATACGTAGATAAGTTTTAAAATTTATCTACGTATTATGGCCTTATATAACCAGTTTAAATACTTTAAATATCTACTACGTTCTAAAAGCGAAGTGAAATGAAGTTTACTTAAGTCATACTTTTATGATTATACAATACATATATAAATGATTACATTTATATAATCGATACCGACGTCAAACTTACTCAACTATGTACTTCGAAAACTAAGCACATCAAACTCGAACAGTAATCGCACTGCATAACTAGAAGTGCGCACGGCAATATCGTCGGAACAAATGGTTGGCCGTTAAACTAACGGCAGTATTAATCGCTGTTTTGTCTAGTACGTCGGGATTTATGGGGCGCGCGATCGATGGTGCCTCCGCTGTCAGTTTGTGGGCTGTGACAGATGCGGATGCTGATTGATATGGAAGATAGTTTCCAGTTTGTTAATAGTCATCATCATCATCATCTCAGCCATAAGACGTCCACTGCTGAACATAGGCCTCCCCCTTGGACCTCCATACGTGCCGGTTGGAAGCGACCCGCATCCAGCGTCTTCCGGCGCCCTTAACAAGATCGTCTGTCCATCTTGTGGGTGGACGTCCTACGCTGCGCTTGCTAGTCCGTGGTCTCCACTCGAGCACTTTTCGACCCCATCGGCCATCTTCTCTGCGTGCAATGTAATATTAAGCGTGCAATGCAATGTTTGTTAATAGTGAACAAATGAAAACAATTCTTAACCCGTCGAACGATCATCATACAACAAATTGATGCAAAGAAATTTGACCCATATTCATCTGTACTGTGGTAACACGTCTGATACTGAGTCGCTACGACCCAAATTGAGCTAGTTTTACACGTGTGATACTAGGGCGTTTGACGGGTTAACAGTCAGTGAACAAAATAATCGTTTCTATCTAAAATTTATAATGATGATCATGTAAAAATACATCAAAGTCATCGCCTTTATGGCTTTCGTCCCGTACCATCCTATTAGCAAATAAAAGTAGCGTAAACTTATTCCAAGGGGAATAAAATTGAATACAAGCATTGTTGTGCCAGACGGCGTAGTTTATGTCTAAGAAGATATAAACTGTTGCACATATTTTTAAGCGCACACACATATTTCCAGCGTCAAGCCGTAATCGAATTCCGCCGCCCGCAGCCCTGTTGTTCACAACGCTTCCAGAATATTTCTGCACAGGTAAACCGGTGTAGAGGCTGGTGAGTCTAGGAGGATACCGCGAATATCGGAATTCGCAAAGCGCGTCTATTAGACTTTAGCGTATTCGAGCGATACAGAGGCAAAGAGAATGAACATACGAAGTGGATCGTGGTTATAGCCCCGAGCTACGGGTACGCATAACATAAGGTGTATCTATGACATCTTACTTGTACATCAAATAGAACATTACGTTACAAGTGCGAAAAGTAGGAAATTCGAAACGAGTGGCGATATATTGAACCACAACCGAAGGGAGTGTTTTAAAATCGACACGAGTTTTTAAAGATACAACACAAGGTGTATGCAACTCCAATCGTCAGACAATGATAAACACCAGTTTATGTCCAAAATCGGCGTCAGCATTAACAATCTACGCGCAATTTACCATTATTTTAATTTTAATTTTTATAGTGATCCCCAAGAAATTTTGATGTAACTTTGGGGTACAGTGGCGTTCAAAAGCGTATGGATATATGTCGACCGTAATGCCTTAATATTACAGTTGAAACATCTCCATGCACTTTTGAATACCTTAGGTATCTCAAGGGTCAAATTATACTAGAAACAAAGCGATAAACTCAACAACATAATATATTTTGTTCCTAGATAAGCATACGTTGGTTGTGTTCAGCGTAGTAAGAATGGGCCCGATTCGGATTTTGAAATAGACATCTATTAGATATCTTGTAGACATCACCAAGATACGATAACGATATGTTTAAGATCTAACCTGTCAAATTTGACATTTGCGCGATTCTGGAGATACTCTTGAACGATTTCCACAGGATATAACTTAGAGATCCAATTCACATCTAATAGATATCTTACTCTTTCTAACGTAAAAGTGACATTGGTTGCCGGAATGGCGTTGCAAAAGAGAACTAGTTCATATCTAAACTATAACGTATCTAGAATGGATCTAGTACGTGTCGTCTCTTGTGAATATCTTGAAGTTCGAATACGGCAGAATAAGTGTGTGCTGTTAAAAGTGTTCATAAACAAAGAGCGTAGTGTTCGAGATTTGCATTCCGCAGCAAGTTGTTTACATGGAGTTATGTTGGTGACATGTTGTCACGCTAGCCAAGGCAACGCCACAACTAATATAAAACTATGTTAAAAGAAACGAGTCACGGAAAAATCTGAAAATAATTAAAAACATGTACACGGTAGGCGTGTTTACATTTTTTAAAATAATTATTCCAAATTGATATAAATCACAGACAATATAAAAATGAACTCCCAATTTACAGATTAGAACAGACGAGAACAGTGTGGCTACCTACCACCAGTTTGGCACTGACATAAACGCTATCGAGAAAGTAAATTACTTTTCTCAAACATGCAATGAAATATTGATGTTATGTTCCTTATAATAGGCTGCGAAGTATGACGTTTCAGGTGCGACTAGGACAAAAGGTCGTTAATGGAATTTCATACACAACTTGCAGGCCTAGGCCGGCAAAGTCCTCTTTTTTAATTTTCATTTCACAGATATTTGTGACACAGCATCGTGGCATTCATCCATTAAAAAAAACTAGAGGCAGTATTTGCTTTATGGTTCGTAATGACACTCTGCCACTACGCCTATAAAAAAAAAACAAAATACAATGTTTGCTGTAATTTGCAGTTTTATTTGTATAAAATCAACATGAACTTAATAAATAATACATTCTATAATTTTATGATTTTAAATTATAAATTTAACTACACAAATAATAACATTTAAAATATTTCATCTAAACGTTAGCGGTAAAAAGGTCTACTCAAACACGCGTAGTTATATTTTTTAAATTGTTATGGAGGTAAAGTTGAAAAATATTCATTCTGTTTTATTGGATTTATGGTGCGTTGTTGATTTTTTGACTTTAATATGAGTTTCGACGAAATAATGAAATTAATATTAATTGTAATCGTAGGTGTTGGAATTGCCAGCGTAAGCAGAATTGATTTTAAATAACTTGCTGCCTCTGCCGGCAAGTCAAAGACGAAGTATGTATATGGTTGCTTATGGCAATTTTATTATTTGAGAAACTAAGAAAAATGGCTTACAGTTTATTAGAAACAGTTTTGTGGCATATTTTAAATGAATGTAACTACAAATTCGTCAACACTGTGGAAATTATACTTATTTACTCCATGCATAAAGCAACGATGTATGTGAAACATGATATCAACATGAAAGACTATGTAAACTTATGTGACGAAAACGACAGTCAGACGGCTACAAGGCGAAAAAATCAAAGATATCTACATGAAAATATACGGGTAGTAAAAATACACGACTCGTGTAAAACATACGAGTGATAATGATATAGGTACGTGGTACGTGTTGGTTATATTTTGGGTGTAGTTTACTTTTAGTTTTTTCTATAAATAAAACTTGGGTTTCGTGGATTTTTTATTTTATTTATTTCATTGCATGTTTGAGAAAAGCACTATACATACCTCGGCGGGAAATGGGGTTGCCCGCGCTCAGACCTATCCGGCCTCGCTTCGCTCGGCCGTCTATATGTCTTCGGCCGGCAACCCCTTTCGTCCCGGCCTCTGTAGTAATGTACTATTCTATGCATCGCACTTGTACTCGCATATTAGTGGGAGGGAGATGTATAGAAAGTAAATTACGTAGACGTTAGTATATGTCAGTTTTAACACTGTCACTGTCAGTGACTCATAGTACTGGTACATAACATAAAAGGTGACATATTGAATTGAAAACTTTGATAACTGGGCCGTGACATTGCCACGTATGTTGTGTAGATGTCGGCGGCCGATTATAAGATCAGATATCGTGAAATTCCTAGGCATATCGTGAAAAGTGAAATTTTTTGACCCGTTCTCTGAGTCGACGGAGCCTCCTATTTCTGGGTATAGTGAGGATGTTAAGTGCAAACACCTTTTTTTTCTTGATTAAAGCATGAAACTTGGCACAGTTGTTCCTTATATCAAATAAAGCCGATTTCGATCGGTAGCCCGAAGGAGCCCCCCCTCTGGGGCCCGAGAGGGGGGGTCAAAGTACCGCTCCGCCCGGCTTCATTCTTAAAATTCTAACAGGCCCCGTTAAGCTAATAGGTCATATTTGGTATCAATTTCGGATAAATCAATAACGTAGAATTCATTTTTGATATAAAAAAATTGCAATTTGTAGAAAAAAATTTAAAAAAAATTAAAAAATCTAATTTTTCAAGTGTAATATTTATTTTTTATTTAGTATCAAAATTAAACTGCCTGGTTTTTCTACATATAAAAAATATGACAATAAAGCCTATTTAATGCAGATTTTAAAAACGTAACTTTTCCTTACCTTTATTAAAAGAAAATTGCATAAAAAAAATCTTATATCGTCTCGCGCGGTGAATATCTTTTTACCGACATCGGCATCGTTATGGACAACATCCGAAGTACACACTCTGGAGACCGATTAAATGTATTGTTTGTTGTTGTAGATCCTTTATAGATCCTATTATAAAGATAGAAAAGTGTACAAATACTATTTTTTATGTGTCGTTCAGTAAAAAAAGGGACCTAGGAATAAATTATCATAGAGCCTCGCGTTTGTATAGAAGCATACTCGTATTTAATTAGTGTAAACCACTCCATGGACTCCATGGTCGCTATTCTCAATGAATAAGAAGTAAACTGTAAGTATTAAATATTTTTATTACATTATACCACACTTTAATTTTGCGACTTGTGTATTAAAAAATACAATTCCTTCCCCCGGCACATGAATGCGTACATTTCATCATTCACGTATATAATATATGTCAGTTTCAACCATATTCTGGCCACAGCAGGGTTGTCAGAACAGTTTGGAAACAGTCATCTGCTCCTTGCTTCCATTCCCAAGAAGACAGACTGAGCAAGTTTAAAGAGGAACTAACGTCTGACCCCCAAGCCCCAAACATATAATTCTATCCTGATAAGGCTGCTTCTGTTTCAATAGTCTGTTCAAGTAAAGAATTATTTCAGGCATTTTTATTATTATTTAGCAACGGCTTTATCAGTAAGGTATTCACTTTACAAGGCTATTTCACATATCATCATATGAAGTTATAATAAACTTTTGGCGAATGTTATTTATTAAATTTACTGATATTGCTCTATCCTGTAGGAGCTTGAATCCTTGTATCGGCCAAGCTAAAAAGGGTCTATGCTTAGATCTCACTTTTATACACCATATATTAAATGGGGAACCCGGTTCAAATCCTAGAAGGCATATATTTGTGTTTATCGTGAAAGCTTGTTCCTGAATTACCTATGGATGTTTTGAGTGTATTTATCAAATACATATTATCATATATATATATATCATCTAGTCTTATTATCACAAGTCTTATTGAGCTTACAGTATTACAAGGTCGATCGAGAGAATGCTTGGAATACGAGTAAGACTCCTGGTGTTTCAGAGCCCGATAGAAATAAGAGTTAAATTTACCATGATGATAAGCTTCACTTATAACCACTGATATTTTAGTGAAACTCATTTCTTTAGCACTAGGTAAATCATTTTGAGACCCTGTGTTGACAAAACTTCGAAGAGTTATAAGTCCTTATTTATGCCATCGCGAAATTGTGTAGAGAAACATGTTATAAGTGATGTTCCTCGTGAGGTTCCGAATACTCCAAGAACCATGAAGAGTCCTATTCATTTCATATGATGGCCCTAGTTGCAGATGCTGTAAAACAGTCATTGCAAGGTATTAATAAGCACAGTAGACATAGACGATGTAGTTATAGCAGCTAGACTAGATTCATGCGTACGAATATTTCCCCAACTACAGGATTTGTGGGCTCACGTTGACACAGTGGAAAACTCAATTATATCACATGTCACTCCATTGCATCCACAATAGGCCAGGGAATTCTATTTTTAAGCCAATAAAATTATCTATTCTGTAAGCTACTTAACTAAACTCTTTTATTTACCCTAAAAGAGTTGAAGTCTTACCCCTGTTTCGAGCATTCAGCTGAAAGGGTAGAAAAAGTGAGTTCGAAACATGGAACCTGTTCAGAGTTCAGCCATGCTACTACAAGGATCCAAGCTCTTACAAGATGGAGCAATAGCGGTGGCTAAAAGCATTCCCCTAAAATACTAAAATGAGGTATTATATGTTCGGTAATAAGTGCAATATTGAAGAAGACAAGTTACACCGGGATATTGAAGTGAAGAGTTGTATAATGTTATACCTGTTCAAAAGGGAGCCGTATAAATGCCTCATTACGCGCAGTGTACCGTGTGGTTGATGTTTGGGATCAGACATTAGTTCGTCGTCAAACTTGCTCAGTCCGTCTTCTTGGGAATGGGAGCAAGGAGCAGATGACTGTTTCCAAACTGTTCTGACAACCCTGCTGTGGCCAGAATATGGTTGAAACTGACATATATACGTGAATTATGAAATGTATCCATTCATGTGTCGGGGGAAGGAATTGCATTAATACACAAGACGCAACATTAAAGTGTGGTATAATGTAATAAGTAAGCAGATTAAATAATACTTATAGTTTACTTCTTATTAATAGGGAATATTACGCAAAACTCTGCGTAGGTAGCGCCACTACCACTATCTGTCAATCACTAACAATCTGGGGGTCTGCCGCGAAACAAGAAAATCGAAGTTTCGTTGTCTAATCCCTCTATCACTCTTGCATATTCGATAAAGAGGCAGATAACTTAATTTCGATTTTCGCTTTTACCGATAGGCCCTGGTTAACAAACCGCCTTGATGCATCAATGTCATATTTTATTGTCTGTGAAAACTTGTCAAAAACAGTTTAAGGTACAGTATGTATAAGTTAGTTTATGAATTTACTAGAGTCGGTAGTGCTGCACTTTGGCGGCAGAACATTGCAGTAATATCCCCTATTGAGAACAGCGACCATGGAGTCCATGGAGTGGTTGGCACTAACTAAATACCTACGAGTATGCTTCTATACAAACGCGAGGCTCTGTGATAATTTTTTCCAAGGTCCCTTTTTTCACTGAACGACACATAAGAAAATATTTGTACGCTTTTCTATCTTTATCTATCTACAACAATAAACAATACTTTTAATCGGTCTCCAGAGTGTGTACTTCGGATGTTGTCTATATCGATTCCGATGTCGGTAAAAAGATATTTACCGGCGCGAGACGATATAAGATTTTTTTTATGCAATTTCCTCTTAATGTAGATATGTAAAAGTTATGTTTTTAAAATCTGCATTAAATAGGCTTTATCATCATATTTTTTCAATGTAGAAAAACCAGGCAGTTTAATTCTGACAATAAATAAGAAACAAAAATTAAACTTGAAAAATTAGATATTTTGAGTTTTTTTTTATTTTTTTCTACAAATTGCTATTTTTTTATACCAGAAATGAATTCTACGTTATTGATTTATCCGAAATTGATACCAAATATGACCTATTAGCTAAACGGGGCCTGTTAGAATTTTAAGAATGAAGCCGGGCGAGCGGTACTTTGACCCCCCCCTCTCCGGCCCCAGAGGGGGGGCTCCTTCGGGCTACCGATCGAAATCGGCTTGGTTTGATATAAGGAACAACTGTGCCAAGTTTCATGCTTTAATCAAGAAAAAAAAGGTTCGACCTTTTTTTGTCACTTAGAACCCTAGCTAGTAGTTTGCCCTTCGGGCATATGAAGCAACCTAACGAACCTATCCTACCTATATATTGGTTTAATGTGTCAAAACATTACACAGGAACATTACGATATGCCTGATCTTACGATCCGCCGCCGACATAGACATGATACCAGCACATACTCGTGCATTAAGTGTGCTTGGAGCCTAATACAAGTCGTCCCTTTGAGCTAGCTCGAATCACACGGTGCAGCGCATTATGTAACCCGTCTGTGTGTCCACAGATACAGAGACAGTCGCTCATTGGGACGTGAGCGAGCGCAAATTAGCCGAGTGGACGGCGGCCTCATTGTGTAACGAGATTGGAATCGGAATCGGCTTCAAATATCACATTACGCTATAGTAAATGGGGCTCTTTGGTTTATTATATTCAATTTAGTAAGTAGTAAGTAGGGTGTTTGTATAACTAAAGATTTTTGCTACTGAACGTCCAGGTAAGCCAGTAGCACGAGCGCTGCGGTGCACGGTTTTTTGACAATATTCATGCCTAGCACTGCGCAGATATATTATGTTCCTTGATTCTTAGTTATTTACGTGGTAGGTATTTTAGATTTTCTCAATTGCATAGTTACTAGGACTCTTAGTAAATCTTAATAGCAGCCACATAGCAGGTAAGTTTATCTGTTTAAAAATCACAGTAGGTAAAGTGAGCCTTAGCAATGGTTTGTTTTCAAGTGAATGCGACAACGCAACATGTGTATGTGAACTCGCACTACAACCTTGATAAAGTAGACGAGATATTGCGAGATTATGGTACGCGCACAGCTGTAAAGCTGTCCGGCACGCTGTAGGGTTGCCAACCGTACTATATTAATTAGTATTGTACTATATTTTGGCTCTCTGTACTATATACTTTTGGAAAAATATATAGTACGCTAAAGTACTATATTTCCGATTAAACGTATATTACACTCATATTTAGTATTTTATCTAAAGTACTATATTTTTTTTAAATGTACTATATTTTTGATGCCTTATTCTGGAAAATACCATATTCCACCAAAAAAAAGTTGGCAACCCTAGGCATGCCGGTTGTTGGCCGCGAGGAAACTGTTGCACCGCAATATCTTCTAATCGACATCATACTGAATGCATTCTTATTATTTATTAACAGTTTCTGTAACTTTCGTTGATAAGAGTTGAAAGTTGTGTTGGTTGCAGTGATATAATTCGCCAGTAACTGGCCGCCCTAAACTGAAAATGAATTCTATTCACCTACAAACAAATTAAATTTAGTATAAGGCGGCTGGTTATTGAAGGCTGGCCAGTTATTGAAACCTTATACTAAAGTGAATTCTGTTTACAGGTGAATGAAATTCATTTGGTGCCCAATTATTAACAGTGGCCAGTTACTGGCGAATTACCCTATTTCATTTAGTTTTGAACTACGCGAAGACAGACTCGCGAGGTCTACTTTTTTCGGAGCCCCTAATGACGTAATCTAAATAAAACTAACTAAAAACTTATATAAAGTATTCTGTAAACGAGGAAGTGCAACAGTAAAATGTTATCAGAAGACCACATAAAATCACAAAACTGTAGCAATACCCCAGCAACCTGGGCCGTTACCGTAACGTTAATTATTCATTTATGGTATTTTGCTATTCACTATGCAACAACAAAAACCGCTGCTAAGCGAACTCGAACCTTATCTTCTATGGCTTAAGAGTGATGGCATTGTTTTTAGCCAATACCCCTCCATTGCTACGCTCCTACAAACAGGCATGCTTCAGTGGCAAATTTGAACTATATTTACAACAGAATACGGTTGATATTGCTTTAAGTGTACGGGGTTGCTACGAGACAGTTTATAGAGTAGAGGCGTTACGGAGCTACGACGTAGCCATTGAACTTCTGATTTACGGCATCGAAAATTAAAAATACATATTCTTCAGGGTATAGGTCCTCTGCAGAACAAAGAATTAATGCTAGTAGACAGGCATTTTGACCCAGACAGCGGAAATCGCCCCGTGGCATTTCTGAATATTAGGTAATATGTACAAAGATATATATAGAAACTAAGCAGTGTCCTATGGTCCAGATTTTTTAGTATAATAACAATTAGATTTCTCAAACTAGTAAAATGTACAGATGCAATTATAAATATTATCATATTTTTATAAATAAATATAAAATCAGACTTTTATCGTAGTAGTAATTTTTTTTATCCCGATGAAATTTAAAATTCGCATATTAGGGCGAGAGAGATGTATAGAAAGTATGTTACGCAGACGTGATCGAATATGTCAGTTTGACACAGCTAAGGCAGTCGTGTGAAGGCTACTGTTACAGTCTACCTAACCGACAATAATTATACTATTCAGCGAACCGACAGTTCTAGCTGCACTTGCTTTGCAATATCAAGTTACTGTGTCCAATCAAGCTATGCTGCATATCTGGTATTTGTACTGAGGATATCCTAGTTTCGGTGTCCTGAAGATATTTTCTACTAATGCCTACGTCATTTCAGGCAAATAGTCCATCCATGTCGTATAATGTACTAGCGAAGTTAAATAAATATCACATTTCCTGCTGGATCTCTACTAATAGCTTAGAATCAGTTAAGAATAAGTTAGCAGAAGCGCTTAGAATTTACGATAATAACAGCAGCTGACAAGTTTGATTTCCTCTGTTATGCGATATCAAGTGATCACGTCTGCAAATAGTTCAATAGTGAAATAATCAAATTAAATGATGTAAACGCGTTGAATAAATATATAAATAACTATGTACCTACAGAAACACAGTTGAAGGTCGATAACTCGAATCTCAAAAGACGAAATTTAAAATTTAGTACAGTGACTGCAGAGGCTGTCGATACTAAAACCAAAAGCCTGCCATACTAGCCTCAAAACAGACGTTAGCGGCAGTCGCCTAATTTTGCCGGAAGCACTTGGGCGATATTTAATAAGTAAACAAATGAAGCCCGCCCGCCATTTTGCAACAATTTGGTGTAGACTTCCACCGGATGCAGCCGTCCGTGGTAGCCTGATAACAGTATAACGCTGCAAATTAAGGACGCTGCGCATTGGTTGGAATTTGTAAATGATCCGTATATTTAAGTTTTGAGTTCAAAATACCATTAGGTAGCTTGTAAAACATCCAGGCACAATCCGGAATACATTTCGTAATTTACTACAAATCAAACATATTAAATATATGAATGCATGTTTAAATAATATAATAATTAATTCTTCTTTGCTGGTGTCAACGCTGCTGGCCATGGCGATGTGCGCCCGCTAGGTGGGTTTTTTAGCGTAGCCTGTTGTTATTCCCGTCTAGTGGCACCGAATGTGTTAAGATTTGAAGTTTTATTTTAATCAAATCTCGAGTACTATTTAAATGAACAAATTGCCACCAAAGTCCGATTTAACTTTGATCTTGATCATACACACAGGAGTTGTCAACACTAAGGTTCAACATGTGCTAAAATGCACGTGTGTTGAACTTGTGTTACTGCTATCATTTTGAACCTCAGCATATTATATAGAGCCCGTGGTGAATTGCAGCAGAAACTATTTTGGTAACACATTCGATTTCGTAAGATACGTCCAATTCATTCGTTTTACAATTCTATTTGCAAAGATTGCCCCTGCGATCTAAATAATTGCACCGCTTAGCACCGCATCGCGGATTAATGGGTCAGCCGTCCACCGCCCGCGTCATAAGTCACCAGTCCGCGGCGCCTAAACGAGTAATTGACGTTATAAATGACCACTCGGCCCGTGCAAGCTACGCGAATTAATTACTGGACAGCAGGAATGTCTGCGAGGTAAGCAATAGATAAGTTATCAACTCGAGTAACGGCCTTTATTTGTATGTATATTACTTTAAGTTACCTTTTTGAACAATACGTGTATACCCATGCAGCGCTGACAAGATCAAAAATATTAGCATCAAACAAAATTATAATTGTTCGATCGTAACGCAATCGTATAATTTATTCGATTTCAACATATTACTTCGTTTTAGTTCAGGACACGGGAACAATTTGAACAGCGTACATTGTTTTTATTTTTTTTACTAATTATGTTCTTAAAATGAGAAAATCTGCGCATTAGCGTTTCAATCAAAATCAAAACCAAAATACAATATCACGAAAGTCCATTTACGTTACTACCGCATTTAGGGGTTAACGTAGAAAGCTTTGCATGTAACAGTCAAGTCGATGCAGATAATTGACAGATTGAGTGAGAATACCCCAGCAGTTCTCCCCATTCTCCCCTCCAAGCCTCCAACTATTGAAACTAACCCTGTCCCTTTCAAACGCATGAGCGCGATAGTGATAACAACTAAAACCCATGTGTTGGATATTCAATGTTGAACAATAATGATCTCTCTCTCGTGTGCTTTTTTAAGGCTCGTACTAAATTTCCTGATATAAACGGAAGGATATAACGTCCTGTTTAGAATGACATGCGTTATTGAATACGATTTTTCAACAATAATGCGTTCCATTTTGAGTGCTCATTTCGTTGGTGTGGGGACGTCTCATAGCTTCACAGGGTTCAGTTGGTTAAGGTGATCAAGCCGGTGTTCCGTAAGGTCACAAGTAAAGTTTTACTTTCGTTCTTGATGCGGGGATTAAAAAAAAATTGTCTCCTACTTGAAGAAGATTTTTTTTAGATAGATATGTACTGAAGTAAACTTTGTTTACTCCGAAAGCGACCGTAAGATTACCTACATGATGCGCAAGCCTTAATATTAAATCTTTGAAACAATTAAGACGAATGAATTTAAAATATATCCCAATGTTTTGAGCCCTTATTAGCACTCGTAGAAAAAGTGTATCCATATAAATACTACTAATTTTGACAATTAAGTATTTACATAACATTATCTAACTGTAAAGTGTTGACTTTTACACTCCATCATTTACGCTGTAATTAATTATTTTACTATTATTTTCGAGGTTATAACATTTTGCTTGAAAAATATATTATTATTCTAACCGCTGCCACCATGAAGATTAACCTTTGCAAATTCGACAGGCAAAATTCATTGCACCACCATCGTAGTCCCCTCGGAGTGTTTTGTTTAGAAATATTGTTTTGGGACACACGTGTGGATCCCATTTACAGTAAGTATAATAAACAAAGGACATAAGTTACATTATATTCTTTGCAAAAAACACCCTTATTTTGTGTGACAGGGATCGCTTACATTTTATGTGCATCTACAACCGTTCTAATTGGTAGGCCATAAAATCTATTTTAGAGTGCATCGAGTGTACTGTAGAACGATACGTGCTGAACTTCAACATTCGATTAGAAGGGCGTTGATACTCGTAATAGAATAGCTAAACTAATGTTGTTCGTTAATTTACTATTTTAATCCGAGTATATTAAAGAAAAAATATTGTTTTTCAAAAACATAATATATAATTTAGATGAATGGTAAGAAAAGTATCTTGCAACTAGTACTTAGTAGGTTATTTTGTTATATAACCTTATATAAATTTACCTACTTAAGCACTTCATTTATGAACTGCTTATTGTTAAATGAAAAATGTTATTTCATTTACCCAGACAGGACTAAATTATGACAGGCAGTTTTATTTGTAAGTCATAACTCAATATTTCGACGCTTAATTTCATTTCCATGTCATACTTTTCTAATCATACCTGGTAACTCCCTCCTGTCCTCAGCTTTATTTCATGGCGAAAATGAAAAATGAAGCATTGTTATGTAAAACCGTGGGGTGGTACTATAAGAGGTGTATAAATTTGAAAATTATTCCTAAAGTGGGCAGATTCGCTTTTATCATTGCGAGTGTTTTTTGTGGTTTACTCCATTGTCTGGCACTTTTGTCAGACTTTGTGCAGAGAAAATTATGGTCGCTGTTATTATTAATCGATGGCGGCATAAAATGGGAAATGGGAAATATTACTTTCTTAAAATTATTCATCTTGGCAAGATATGGTGTTTTTGTAGATGTTTGTGAATGTACACAAAAACGTCGAATTACACGATTTTTACGCGAAATAGGATACCTATGATTTTCAGCAATAAGTATGAGATGCTAAATGACATGATTCTCAATGCGTTTCGAGTGCACCAATTAGCGTGACCGATCTTATAGATAACATTTTCAAACCAAAACACCGCTCACAGTATGGGTATCAAAATCAAACTCAATGTACTGTTATTTTAGTTATTTTTCTGCCCTCCGGTCGGAAAGCGTCAAGTTTCGGCCCGCTCAGCCTCGGATCACATGTCGACTCGCCTCGCCCTACAATTACCTATATGTGATCTGACAGATTTCTTACTTTACTGCCCTGGTTATGTATTTATACTATTACGGACCACTATACCCATATAGTGAAACCGTAAAATGAATAAAATTACTTTCTGTAACTAGGTTGTATAACTATGGTTCCCATCAAAATTCACTTCACGATGCTTTAATACACGAGCTGTTTGGAATGCCCCCTGTCTCTCATGCTTCGCATATGCCTTGCAAGGCTGCAGTATAAGGTATACACACGTTGAGTTAATGATGTAAGAAATATGAGAACGCTTCCGCACCCTCCAATATTGCTAGAACGATGCAGTGCAGCGTTTCGACACGGAGTAGTAACTAGCGGATGGTGCATCATAGTTTGGGAATTTTATTGGGTTTTGCTATGAACGTACTTATATTTGTATTTTTATTTTATTTTAGCATACATATATTTATTGCCTGGAAAGGTAGTAATAACTTATTAAGACTGCCAGAACAACTATTTTGTCATGCCACAGTTACCACACATTGACTTCGCGCTTGCATATTTCGAGAAAAGACGCTAGTAGACTCTACTACTAAGTAGAGCAAAATACGAAGACAAAAACGTAAATGTGTATGAGATTAAAAAAATCATCATCTGTAGCTCTACTATGAGTTCCGTGAATGACAGTGAGAAGTGAAGATAGTGAGAAAGTTAAGGAAAATGTATGGAGTAATTGTACAGTGCCTCTACCGGTCACGTAAAGAACTAAAAATTTCAATTTGTACCATGAGTTACAAACGTTTTTACGCGAGTTTTCCATACTTGCCTAACTTCACACCTAAAACGCTCTCTTTCTAATTATATAATGAAAACTGAGCCAGAATTATTCTGCGTAAATACTTTACGCGAGTAAACGTGACAGATGTTATGGAAAAATACGTGCGTTTCCAACGTGACATTTCTGTCAACTTGTAAACACAACAAATACGCAGATTTTTCACGAATATTAATGCAATTTTCAACGTAATATGTATAAATTTATAACAGTATGTGAACTTCAAGCAAAACTTTAAGGGATAAATCAATTAATAGTTCGATAAAAGGCTGATTTAGTACAAAGGTAATGAGTTATACTGACATCATATTTTCCTATTTCTACTGCTACATTTGCGAAAATCACATTGCTTACGAGCAGTTTTTGGTTTTAGGCAAGAAGCTGATTGAAAACAACATTTCCCTGAAAACCCGGATTGCATCATGTATGCATGCGTATGCATGTAGAAGTTACATATGTATTAAGAATTAAGGCTCAATACAAGGAGCGGTACATAGACATGTTGCTGTTTTTGTTGCTGGTGCACATAACACATAGTAAGAATATTAACACAAGAATTGCTATGTATTTTATTAAGCATTATTATCTTAAATAAAATAAAACATACAAATGTTCTGTGAGTTTATTTATTTTTCTTTACTAAGTAAGTATTATTTTATTTTCCGTTGTTCAAATTATTGTGTTTGGTAGGTACTCGTTTTTCATGTCAACTTGGTAACAGGAAATATAAAACTTTCTTCAAAAACTTTTGCTGGTCGTTCAGAATCTGAAAATTTAAAACATATTTATTGCCAAAAACCCGCTGCGTGGGTTCATTTTGTATTGGAAATGGGGCGCTTGGCACTGAAATATACTCGAGATCATATAGGTACTATAAAATTAAGATCGCTATTAAGGTCATACGTAGGTCGTAGGGTCTGTGCGGAAAGAGAAGAGTTGTAGGTATAATGTATGGGCTCCCCTAAATTTCACGACTCTTCTCTTTCCGCACACTCTATTAGATAATGTTACTTAGCAGTAGGCGGTGCGGACTGAAGCGGAACATTATAATACATACCTATTTTAATATTTTAAGATTTCTTCTCATGTGTGTACTATTTTCATCAAACGTAATAAATATGTAGCCAAAAGTAGCCTGTATAATCGCGCCGTATACTTTGCTTCCTATTTTTTAACACGCAAAGTCATAATTTTAACTCGATTATTAATGATGTTTACGTAATTATCATATTAAATTGTTTATACGACAACGGTTTCACTCACTTAAACAATACAACAACAAAAACTAAACAATTTAAAATATGTCTCACGAAAGTTTAATATCAATTATCATATTTTCCAATTTTTGTCTTGAATACAATATATTTTAATTTATACATTGTTTACTAACATTGATGTGTTTATTATTTTCGTAACTATGGCAACGTCAAATCTTTAAAAAATTGTAGAATGAAGGTTGAGTCAGTAACAAAGTGACAAAATTGGTCTTAGAGCATTTAATAACTGGAGTGGCCATTGAGTGCTTACTGTTAGGATTTAGGATTAGGGTTCCAAGCAGGAAAGAAAAGCTTGTTTTAACACCATATAGGTAATGTTTATTAATCTCAAGCAAAACTACATAGTAATGGCGTCTCATACGGGAAGAAAGAACACCTTGTAATGGAAAAATATTTAGATAACAAAATACTTCTATGAAGCCGGACGGGCGATTAAATCTGTGTCTCGAATAGTGTCGATGGACTGTCAAGTTGGCAGCGATTCCGTGTTGCCAGGGAGATAGGTCTGAATCCCTTCGACACCAGTTCGGTCGACAACTAGTTCTTACCAAAATAATTATTATCATTCTCGATGAACGGGTAGGAATGTATAGATTGTCGAGTCTTCCTTTCCCTTTCTTAAAAAATATCATACCGTGCTTGTCCAGCAGCGTTTACCACGCTCTGGTCTAATTTCCGTATTTAGAATTTCACGTCAGTTTTGTTAAATGCCTTGGGATTGTAACCCTGGCAACATCGAAGAGGAGGCCCCGAGGGAGAGTGATTCGGCCATTTTGGACTTGGATTTTCTTCCCCGACCTAGCCGGGGTCGGCTTTATATTAAATAATTGGGACAACGTTCTCATCTTTGGTAAGTAATCTTACATTCGTTTGTGAAGACCGTGAAATTCGGAATCTGTTGTTGGATTATGCGATTATTGACGTGAACCGTTTATTTCAGCCTGCCCTCAGGTGTGCCTTGAGGTTAACCGTTTCCCGAAAGGGCGAACCAGGAGCGTCCTGGGCACTTCGGAGTTGATATTCGATCACTCATAAACCCCGGCAAGACGATTTTCCTCCGACAGGTAAGGCGTCGTTCATATACTTTCGTCAGAAATTGTATGGCGGGCCATGCGGCCACATAAAAGTATCCCGCGTAGCGCTGAATTTTATACTGTAATATAACCCCCAAAGGGTTACGCATGGAAACCCTTGTTCCTATGTGAAACGGACTCGCACGTGGCACGGACCACAGATTCTTGGCGTGACCTGAGCCAGTGGAACTAATCCCGTACCCGGAATTTTCCAGGAGGTGTCTACTAGGGGCGCGGCCTTTGGTAGGCCAGATTCTGTGCCAGTCGACCTGTGCAGCTGGCCCCGCCAGAGTCGGAGCTATTGGAACCTCCGGCCATCTGGTCGAGAGAGCAGTCGACTGTCGCTACAGTGCAGCTAAGCCTTTCACTACTTTTTCCTAAACTGCGATTTTGGACTATTCACCTTTTAGTATTAACTATCCAATAGCGCAATCGACCAAGTATCACCAACAATAATTAAAACCCGGTTAGATAAATATAAATTTAGTTTACTACCAATAAGTCGTTAAGTAGTGTTTAAGCTCAAAAGTGTAAACTTAACCAGGCCGGCAATTAAATTGTACCTGTCCACTATCGGGTTGTTTGTTTTATCCCCTTCAGGACCCTTAGTTTAAAATAAAAGTATTACATTTGTTTTATATTGACAACCGAATAAATCAAATATCATAGTCGTAGTAGTCTCGTAGGTATACTCTTTATTTTTTTGTTGACATTATTACTTACCCCTCTGCCGAAAAACACAATTGTGCAAACTTTTGTATGGACTGACATGGCTATTTGTACGTTACGTACAAATCATGTAGAAATAGCAATACATTTGACGTCCCCTCCCCCGCAAAAATCGGCAGACTGTTTTGTAAAGAAAATGACAGCGATGACATGTCCCTTCTAAATGCTCTTAGTGGATGGTAGAGGTAAGGAATACAATCTCCATGTAATTAATAATGAAAAAGTGTCCGTCAAAAACCTTAAGAGGGAAGTATACTACGTAATCGTCCATACAAAAAGAGAAAACGTTTTTCCACTTGTAAATACGAGTATCTTCCATTCTCCATGATTTTTAGTACGGTATTGATACAATGAAAAACTAGGTTTATGGGTTTTCTTTTTTTCGCTACTCTGGAGAGATTTAGAAAAATTATAATAGCTGACAGCGTGCCCACTTTTTGCAAATATTCTCCCATAAAGGAGTTTTCTCATAAAGTCATAAAGGATTCTCCTTACCTCTACCCTCCATATTCACGGCTACCATCAGTATATGTAACATTACTTTCTGTGCATCTCACTTGCACTAATTTGCGAGAGCGAGATGCATAAATAGTAAATTACGTAGACGTGAGAAAATGTGTCAATTTTGTTATTTAGTTCTATAGGTGAATCCTAGAGGCGCTGTATAAAACTCCGATATAACTCTTGCTCTGTTTTATAGTATACTTAGAAAGGGACAACATCGTTTGGAGTGGAGTGAAGTTAGGTACATAAGACCGTAAAGAAACGTAAAACGTGACACACGGCACGTTTATTCACTGAAAGTAAGTGAAAAATACTCTGCCAACTGATAGTAGAGGCACTAATCAAAAAGTACGAATATAAAACTGTTACGAAACCGGCAGACTTCGATTGTAGTCCTACCACAGAATAAATAATAGTACTAAGTACAGAAGACTCACTCTCTAACAAAACGCGTTATGGTCCTACTAAGGCAGTTTTTGACGTTTTATAAATTTATACATATATAAATTCCAATCCTTCTTGCGTAGTAAAAACTAGGTTGATTGAATGTTCCAACATCTTGGACAATGTATATAGGTATAGACATAAAAGTTACATTATTTGACATGTTATTATTGTATCTACTTGGACTACTTGCATTATTACATTGCAGATCGCGCTGCGCTTTATTAATACAACGAGCGTCTCAGGGTGAAAATTTGCGGCGTCGATACAATTTGCTAGTGATTCTGTGCTCGGGGTCGGGTTACAGCGTTGTAAGGTTGCCTGCAAATAGGTAGTTATTTCCTATTTGATTGTTTTTTTTTATGGCTTCGAAGTTAATTACAAATGTACCCAACAGCTTTATTATATGTACATACAAATCAATTCGTACCACGCTTAGTGATTTCTTTATTCGGGGTTTTGATGACATTATAATTACTTATATAGCTTTCTGCAATGATTAACTGCCCGTTTCGAACTTTAAGATACGTCAATTAATAGATGTAGAAACGATATGTCAGTGTCAAAAGTGTAGTTTTTGTTTGAAGAAACGTCACATTTGACACTGACATATGTATTCCATATCGTTTCTAGATCTATTAATTGACGTATCTTAAAGTTCGAATCGGGCCTTAAGTGATAATTATGGCGGATGAGTTTAGAATATCAAATGTCAAACACTCTATCTTACTTAGATGTAGGTATTTGGCAGTCAAATACTTTTTTATGTAAAACTTAAAGTGAAATGCGTTGCCACTTTAAAGATTAAAATGAGGTAATTACTCAAGTGCACATAGCACATAAATACATAACACAAATCGACACCAGCCAAGGTCCAAAGTTAACCATGTTAACAAATTAGTGTAATTATGTTGGTCGGTCCGCGGGGTGTAATTTTCGTTGTACGGACCCTTGTGAAACCGTACACTGCGAGGGGACCGCGCCCCAACAACCACCTAATATGGTTGCGAGCGGTTTAACTGATTTTTATGAATCACTATACGAAATCAAGTTTACCAGTTCCAAGTTAAAGGACTATTTTTATGTATACACTCATCGGTATAAATCCTACCAACCATTATGTATTGACACAACTAGTGGAGCAGCTGTAAAAACACATGCTTTGTTCATGTGGGGTAATAGGGAGTTTACGCCAATGTTCTGCCGCCAGAGAGCAGCACTAGTGCACATAGTAAAGCATAGAGTAACTTATTATACAAACAATTTTTAGGGTTCCGTACCCAAAGGGTAAAACGGGACCCTATTACTAATACTTCGCTATCCGTCCGTCCGTCCGTCCGTCCGTCCGTCCGTCTGTCACCAGGCTGTATCTCACGAACCGTGATAGCTAGACAGTTGAAATTTTCACAGATGATGTATTTCTGTTGCCGCTATAACAACAAATACTAAAAACAGAATAAAATAAAGATTTAAATGGGGCTCCCATACAACAAACGTGATTTTTGACCAAAGTTAAGCAACGTCGGGAGTGGTCAGTACTTGGATGGGTGACCGTTTTTTTTTTGCTTTTTTTGTCTTTTTTTGGGACGGAACCCTTCGTGCGCGAGTCCGACTCGCACTTGCCCGGTTTTTTTTGTGCTAGTGACGCCCTCTACGCAGAGTTTAGCGTAATATTTCGTATTAAAAAAACTTTGAAAGCAAAATCATAGAGATATTAAGAGCAGCACTGGGTGTAATTCTCAATTATAATGATAAAATAACTAACTACGCCATTAACAAGCCTTAAAAGCTGACATGTAAAGTTAAGTTAACTCATAATGATAAAACGAACTTTTTTTAGGAATATTTTAATATTTAACGTTCTTTCGTTATAACGAGCTAAATTAATTTTATTTTCTCACCGTCTATAGTCTAGAGGTGAAATAATATCTCCAAGGTTAGTACCTATGCCTTTTTTAATTTAATACCCGCGTCTGTCCGACAGTATTTGTTTTATTTGTATTAAATGTGAATAAGTAATAATAATTATATATTTTTTGGAAATGTTTTTATATTGTACTTTTATAACTCACATTGTAAAACCCTAACCTAAGACCCAAGTTAAATAAAGGAGATAATGTATTATATAACCCTCTTATTGTAATTTTATTCCGCTTGTAATAAATATAGATAAGTCTACCTTCGACATGTTAGTGCTCTGTTTCTAATCAATAACGGATACTGCAGGATACGGTTGCCATCAGATATATAGAAGCGACCAAGGTGTTAAGTATCTAAACAAAGCCGCTATTATTAAATCGGTAATGTTCAGACATTTTTGAGTGCCTTGGCCGCTCCGTTATTATATTTCATGGCGACTTGAAACCAAAAGGCTTGAAAACAAAAGGCCTTGCAGTAGTTAGAAAAGGCATGTAAATTCCTTTACGTGCAAATGGATACTTCGCGACTAGTGTTGATTCAAAACACTCTTTTCGGTCGTGTTTTAATTTATCACCACTCGTTGCGAAATTTCCTACTTTTTGCCCTTGTATCCTAATACCTACATTGCTCAAAAATGGTAGTTTAAGTGGCAGTTTAGCGTTCGCAAAGTTCGTTTTCGTGAACTAGTGCTTTTAACTTTTCTCTTTTTTATTCATTTCTGACAGTAATTCATACGTCCACATCAAAGAGTATGTTCAGATACTTTATATACCTACTTGTATGTATTTATTTCGCCATTAAATACGCACGTAACATATTATTATATTATTTACATGGAATATTAATTGTTATTATATACGTAAAATAATATACAGGACGTTTTTAATCACCTGCAATATATTTCGATGGGGATTTATAGGTAATACTGAGCAACATTTAATGTGGGATCAAACCCGAAAAAAAATGACTTTCCTATTGAAAAATATGACCGATTTCATAAAACTTTGTACCTATGACATTTTAGTCTCTAAATGCGGTCACGAATACACCCCTTCTATTGTGATCGAGAACTATAGAAAATAAAAATAAAAAGGTCCCTATATTTTGAATAGATACATATTCAATACACATTTCCAAAGGAAATAATAATAAGTAGGGTAATTCGTCAGTAACAGTTACTGGCTACTCTTAGTAATAAACTAAAAATGAATTCTATTCACCCATAGACTAGGAATCCTCTAGACCGAGCATAGTCGCGCTACCCCCTCTGCCACGCATACGGTAGTTTTACTCCATGTTCGAGTCGAAAGTGTCTTTGTGTGACGTCCGTGTCTTTGAACGGACCAATCACGGCACGGGATTTCGCTCACCTCGTCCCGCGCACCCCCGCATTTTTGGAATCATCGGTTGCATGAAATAATTGCTCTAAACTCGGTCTAGAGGATTCCTAGTCTATGTATTCACCTATAAACAGAATTAATTTTAGTTCATTACCCAACTATCTAACCGACCTAAGAACGAGAAACTACCGAATCTACGAAAATTAGATAAATCATTCTTACTGATATTGTGCATAATCACTGTCGGAGGTAAATGCTACTGTATAGTATGGCATCCACCTGAAACAAAAGAAATAACACATTAAGTATTAAAGGAAAAAACATTTATTTACATACAAGATATATATAGTGGTACTACTAAACGAAATTAATAACTAGCTTAAATCTAAAATAGGCCCCTGAGGCATTGTACCAAGGATGCTGGCGGCATTTCCTCCCTGTATCGCAATGCTGATACGTGGTGCGAGGTAGTCGTCAGCTCTTTGGTTACCAGTTACGTAAATCAGACGTTTCGGGATTTCTGCGAACAACTTGTGCGCGCTGGGACCCAATCGACCTAGAGTTTCACCTAGGTATTTAGGTACGTTTGGGTAAAATGTACATACCTATAAAGAAAAATATTCAAACACCTGATTTTAACACTTTAAACTCTCGCGTTTTGTACACATATTCAATTACACAAACGCGGATCGTGAGAGAGGCGATTGAAATAAAAAAACACCATAAAAATTTCAATCGAGAGGACGGTTACAAATTATCGTCTACTTGGGGACCAGTGATTCAAATGTTGAAACCAGCAGATATATCTTCGGACCAGTGTACGGATACTGTGAGTGTTGCGTGTCGTGCCGTGGACAATAAACATTAAACTTTAACGGGTAGCTGCAATTTCTTTGTCTACCCCGAACATTTTTATAAACTAATTTCGGGTAGTTTAGTGTTGTTTTATTAATATCTCCGTTGACATTTGTTGGGACGTCAGTCTTTCCGTGACCACAGCTGGTGCAACTCAGCTGAAACGTCGGAATTAAAGGTAAAAACAATGAAATTATATCGCGGTAGACCCGTTTGTGTAATTGAATACCTGATTTTAAGTAAGTAAATATAAGATTGTGTGCGTTACTCATTCGTCTTTAGTATTCATAGTTTAGGCTCTTGGGTCGTTGGTTAATTATTTTATATCTCCATGTGCCTTCACGTTTAACTTCCGTCAGCTCAACACTAGCCTGTTTTGCAGTCATTAAGTCGACACGGTGGGGATTAATGAATTATTAATGATAAGTCGCCATGTTGCTTTCGTATTCGGTTTAATTTTCATTTGATTGTGTTTGCCGTCGTTTGCGGGTGCCGGCTTGTTTGAGCCTTCCAATTTACTAATTCTGCTGGTTAATTACGAATACACCTATATTAGGAGTGTGCGCCTGGATGAGAGCGTTAATTACGTTCGATTGATATCAAAGCACCTAACTTTGATATATTTTTCAATGGCAATATAAAATATACGACAGTCTTTTTAAAACTAAAGTCAGAATATCTGGCCATGAAGGAGAAAATTAACACTGTGACAACTAAGCTGATGATATACTAATCTACGATAGAGAACTAGAAGGTTAGGATCAATCGTTCGTCTATATAATAATATAATTCAACCCGGTACCAGTTCCACCGTTCCCACGAGAAAAGGTAAAATAGTGCTCGCAATAACTCAGCATCTGAAGATTTGCGGAAATTTATAAGCGTTCCGGTGATAAATCTAAATTCACTTTTTAAACGCGCTTATATATCAGTATATCACCCCTATGTTAGGTTAAAATTTTTTGGACAAGAATATTTTTTTTTCAGTAAGAAAAATACATTTAGTAAGTCTTAACAGATATTTGCTTAGATGAGGAAAAAAGAAGGCTTTTGAATTATGCAGATTTACTCGTAGTTAACTTCAGAAAATAATTAACTATTTCTTTTTTCCTGCACTTCTTCGAGAAAATCAAAACGTAACACGACGTGAAGAATGAAGATGAATTTTCCGGCTGCTGTAGAAATGTACTCTAAAAAATAAGTTTAAGTCAAGAGGAAGTTAAACAGCAAATCAGAAAGTTTTAATGTACTAGAGTATTTCAGACACACAGATACAAATAGGGGCATTGTAATAAAAAATATTTACACCCGCCGCATTAAAACTCTCGTGGAGAAAGTTGGGGCAGTTATTTATATTTTTTTACGTGGAAAAATACCAGACCACCGAATGGGACGGTTCTTGGGAAAATTTATTATGATCTATTGATTCTCTTCTGTTCATAAAGGTTCTTCCAGCCCTCTCGCGAAAGTTTGCCAACTCGGAATTATGTCGAGTTTGCTCCCTCGTATAAAAGTTATTTTACTACTCTTCTAAGAGTTTAAGTAAGGATGGGCAAATAAAAATTGGTCGCTTGTGCGTGGGAGCGATGTCACTTCAGTATGATCCATTTCGAAATAGGTAGGTATGAGATAATTTCCAAGGTGATTTTTTTCGTTTAAGCCTTAATCTGTCAAATGAAAGGCATTGTTTCTTTTATGTAGTGCGGCTAACTACTGAATCCTTTACGAGTAAGTAGAAAGAAGCCAGTTTAAGGGCTCCCCACACTAGCGTCTCCTGAGCGTCGGCGTCTAGTCAACTCTATGGCTGTTGTTCGACGCA
The DNA here is from genome assembly GCF_963556715.1 of Cydia fagiglandana. Classification (NCBI taxonomy): domain Eukaryota; kingdom Metazoa; phylum Arthropoda; class Insecta; order Lepidoptera; family Tortricidae; genus Cydia; species Cydia fagiglandana. The sequence continues at coordinate 15,051,502 of NC_085932.1, read as the reverse complement.
ATGTTGACGCAACTGCGCAGCAACGCCATTTTCCATAGCGCTATACATAGTGTGGTGTGGCTCTAAAAAGTAATATTAGGTACCGTTCTATTTATATGGTTCAAATTCAAGTAACAAGTCATTCGGAGATAACACGTTTGGGTAACGTAGGACGATTGACTGCCCACATTCAGGTAAAAATATTTGGAGATAACAAAATGTTTTATATGTTGATTTAATGGTAGGTAGGTTAGGTTCGTTAGGTAGCTTCAGATGTCCGAAGGGCAAACCGCCCAGAAATAGGATCCGTCTAGACTGTGTAGGAATTGTTTTTGCAAAAAAAAAAACACAATACCCGTGTAAAAAATACCCGTGGACCCACTCTGGTTCAAAGCAGTAGGATCACGGTTAAAACGCGTGTGAGGATAGCGGTGTGGTATAAAAATTAGAATAAATTGATAAAATAAAAAATCACGTTTACGTTGACACTATAGAGCGTAGGTACTAAAAAATTTGCCTTCGGCATTTTACAAACGTGAAGCCGTTTGTAAACGGCGGATTCTTACAATTTGCCTGCGACATATATACCATATCCAAATTGGATCATATCCATACCTAGATATATTATATGTAAGTATATCCAAATTATAATTCACCAATGCAAACAATACACTATGAAAAAATGTAGTCCTAATATGATTAATGATATAAAATATTAATAGATTTGCATACAATAAGTCGAAGACTAAAAACCTAAATAGATTTTCAATAACTAAAAACATCATTAGGTATATTAGAGGTAGGTATACAACGCCATTAATGTAAAATGATGAATCGTTCGTACTAAACTGTGTATTCATGCAAAATGCAACTTACGTAAATAACAGAGGAAAGTTTGCAACCACGATGAAGACAGCTTTCACAGCGGAAAATAAGACAAAATCATAAAACATTTAACTGAACATTAGCAATTTAAATGACCTCTTTAATAACTATTACCGCCCAAACTAATTTCAGGTTTGTGAGGATCAGGTTGCGAATTTCAAGATGAAATTAACGACTTAACCCCCTTATTCATAAAACTTTACGGGCCTGATTTAGTAATAGTACATTACTACAGAGGCCGGGACAAAAGGGGTTGCGGGCCGAAGACATATAGACGGCCGAGCGAAGCGAGGCCGGATAGGTCTGAGCGCGGGCAACCCCATTTCCCGCCGAGGTATGTATAGTGCTTTTCTCAAACATGCAATGAAATAAATAAAATAAAAAATCCACGAAACCCAAGTTTTATTTATAGAAAAAACTAAAAGTAAACTACACCCAAAATATAACCAACACGTACCTATATCATTATCACGCGTATGTTTTACACGAGTCGTGTATTTTTACTACCCGTATATTTTCATGTATCTTTGATTTTTTCGCCTTTTATCCGTCTGACTGTAGTACAGTCATTATATCCAAAAAACCGACCCTACCCGTGATTAATTAGTTCTTGAATTTTTTTTTCGTAGGTCCCTCGGGGGGGTCACTGGGAGTGTAAATTCAAAAAGTAGGCTTAATCAGGCTCCTGCGTATATTCGAAAAATGGTTTTTTTCCAAAGAAACGGTTTTTCTTCAATAACTCGGCCATTTTTGATTTTACAGTAAAACCGTAAGGACAAAAACTGTAGGAAATTTGATTCTCTACAAGTTAGCCCAGTCATTATATCCAAAAAACCGACCTTTCCCATGAATAATCAGTTCTTGGATGTTTTTTTCGTACGTCCCTCGGGGGAATCACTGGGAGTGTAAATTCAAAAAGTAGACTGAATCAGGGTCCTGTGTATATTCGAAAAACGGTTTTTCTTGAATAACTCGGTCATTTTTGATTTTACAGTAAAACCGTGAGGACAAAAATTGTTCAGAATTTGATTCTCTACAACTTCGTTTCCCTTCATTTATGCCGTAAAGCGTGGAACATAGGAGATAATGATAATATCTTGAATTTGTCGCGTTTTTCAGGTTTAATTTCTAAAATATCGATTTTGGGGGAAAGAAGGTGGGAACCAAAATTGTTCAGAATTTGATTCTCTACAAGTTTAGTCCTCTTCATTTATGTCGTAAAGTTGAAAATAAACGGGATGTTGAAAATATTTTGAATTTGTCGCTTTTTTCAAATTTTATTTCCAAACTATCGATCCTAGAAGAAAAATTGTGAGGACCCAACTTGTAGAGAATCAAATTTTCTAAAATTTTTGTCCTCGCGGTTTTACTGTAAAATCAAAAATGACCGAGTTATTCAAGAAAAACCGTTTTAGGAATATACACAGGACCCTGATTCAGTCTACTCTTTGAATTTACACTCCCAGTGATTCCCCCGAGGGACGTACAAAAAAAAATCCAAGAACTGATTATTCACGGGAAGGGTCGGTTTTTTTGATATAATGACTGGACTAACTTGTAGAGAATCAAATTTCCTACAGTTTTTGTCCTTACGGTTTTACTTTAAAATCAAAAATGGCCGAGTTATTGAAGAAAAACCGTTTTTTTTGGAAAAAAAACCATTTTTTGAATATACGCAGGAGCCTGATTAAGCCTACTTTTTGAATTTACACTCCCAGTGACCCCCCCGAGGGACCTACGAAAAAAAAATCCAAGAACTAATTATTCACGGGTCAAAATCTATAATGACTGTACTACTGTCGTTTTCGTCACAAAGGTTTACATAGTCTTTCATGTTGATATCATGTTTCACATACATCGTTGCTTTATGCATGGAGTAAGTATAATTTCCACAGTGTTGACGAATTTGTAGTTACATTCATTTAAAATATGCCACAAAACTGTTTCTAATAAACTGTAAGCCATTTTTCTTAGTTTCTCAAATAATAAAATTGCCATAAGCAACCATATACATACTTCGTCTTTGACTTAGCGGCAGAGGCAGCAAGTTATTTAAAATCAATTCTGCTTACGCTGCCAATTCCAACACATACGATTACAATTAATATTAATTTCATTATTTCGTCGGAACTCATATTATAGTAAAAAAATCAACAACGCACCATAAATCCAATAAAACAGAATGAATATTTTTCAACTTTACCTCCATAACAATTTAAAAAAATCATTACGCGTGTTTGAGTAGACCTTTTTACCGCTAACGTTTAGATGAAATATTTTAAAGATTTTTATTTGTGTAGTTAAATTTATAATTTAAAATTATAGAATGTATTATTTATTAAGTTCATGTTGATTTTATACAAATAAAACTGCAAATTATAGCAAACATTGTTTTTTGTTTTTTTATATAGGCGTAGTGGCAGAGTGTCATTACGAACCATAAAGCAATAACTGCCTCTAGTTTTTTTTAATGGATGAATGCCACGATGCTGTGTCACAAATATCTGTGAAATGAAAATTAAAAAAGAGGACTTTGCCGGCCTAGGCCTGCAAGATGTGTATGAAATTCCATTAACGACCTTTTGTCCTAGCCGCACCTGAAACGTCATACTTCGCAGCCTATTATAAGGAACATAACATCAATATTTCATTGCATGTTTGAGAAAAATTATATTTTTTCCCATTCTTACAAATACCTACATAAGTCAAATCGGACGGATAAAGACAAACGATTCAGTAACGCGTTTATGAATATCGCCATTAGTTGATAAGTTCTGTGGTGTATGGTGGACTGGTGGTGGGGTGTGTGGTTTTGACTAACCAAATATAATGCGTGCTACGGCCTCACCTGTTTATTTTTAGCGTGCATTAAGGCCGATTTAAGACTCAATATGATTCCATTGGGTTCCGAAACTTAATCTCATAACTTGTATTTTATTGTTTGGTATAGTATTTATTTCATTAAGCTTACAATTTAATACATGCATGCATGTAATTAGTTAAAAACGGTCTAATATTTGTAGCACGATGAAATCAATTAAATTAAATTGAGACTGAAGTTCTGACTGTATCATAATGTAAGTACATATTATTATCATACATATATCAATCTTTTCACTTATTACATTGTTATAAGCGGATTTATACTCATTATCAAGTTATCAAACCCACTGACAAATAATATTACTCGGGGCTAACTTTATCAGCCAGTCGTCATGGCGTCCAATTTCCAGCCGGTATTCGATATCCGCATACCTGGGAAATCGGCAAAATTACTTTAATAAACTCGTATGTTATTTAAACCTGTTATTGGAATAGTGTCCTTACGTTGTATAAATTAAGATTGTAATTTCAATTCACTGTAAAAAGCGATATACGCCATTCAGAAATTAAGCCGATCAAATACCCATAAGCCGCACGAATACAATAATCGTTTCATAATCCAGTTACATTTCAATTCACGCACAACCCTAGCCGGTCGAACGCTTAAATTATGCTAAATTGGATTTTATTCAATGATGATTAAAATTTTGTTCGCGTGTTCTGGGTTGTTAATCAGGATTCAAAGTGAAAAGGTTTTGTTGCCTGTACCTACTAATTATATCATCAACAATAAAATTATTTGGGTGAATGTTTAGTTTCAACATGTTTGGTTCTCCTGATCTCTGAAGGATTATAAAATATTTGGATGGAGAATACCTATTAAAAGAACTACGAACTCTCAAGTCGCCCCTCAATTGTTTCAACACTTTCAACCAATCCCGTGAGCGTTGGCAACTCGGTGCGAATAATTAAATTCCGTCGCCGTGGCATTTCGTTATTCCGTTATTATTATTTATTAGTCTGAGTCACCGGGGAAACGTGGTTGATTTTTATGTACATTTTTATTTGCACATTTGGCTTAGATTTTAATACTAATTATTTGACCTACTTACTAAATTAAAACAAGCGCATGGGTTAAATCATTAATTTTAACTACTTTACGCAAGGCTCGGAAAAACGCACGTCATTTTGAAAATTTGCCTGTTCCGTATAACAGAGACGTTCTTAAACCAATGTCAACGATTAAATATGCCCCATGCTTTCTATTTCTATTTCTATTATTGCTATTTATTTTGTACATTACTAAATATTAGGGGACATCTTACACATATCAACGTAGCCCCAAACTAAGCAAAGCTTGTTCTATGGGTGTTAGGCGAAATTATACGTACTTATATAGATAAATACATACTTATATACATAGAAAGCACCTATGACACAGGAACAAATATTGTTCATCATACAATTAAATGTCCCTACCGGGATTCGAACCCAGGACCATCGGCTTCACGGCCAGGGTCAAGTACCCACTAGGCTTGACCGGTCATCAAAATATCTTACGTGTGTTTGGGTAGATTTTTAAATAATGTTTTACCTAATAATATAATGTTTAATTTAAAACATCACGCTAAGAACGATCATTAAAACAACACATCTCACACGAAATAGTTTTCGAGTCCCGAAATGTGACCATGAGTACCGAGAAGTTGCCGGACAGACCCAAGTGCTGAACTTCACCCGTTTGGAGGACTTGTGTTAGAAGCGTTCATATACCCCAGTGGAACTTTATTTGAAAATTTATTGGGGTGCCCATAGAATATCAAACTTAATACAGTCTATAGTTATAGTTTACATTAGTGCATATACATAGTATATGACTCACATTTGAACACACTCGCTGTCTAGCATCCATTAAGAGTTACACTACATAGAAAATAAAATAAGAATGAAACTATAAATAAAGGCATCACTTGACCGACTCGACGGAATTGTACAAGTACATATATGAAACTACGAGACCAGTATATTATGAGAGTAACGTAGTGTACTATCCAAGTGCGAGTAAGTAGGACGACGCTATAATAGTCTCACGTCAGGACAAATGCACGTTATTTTCAATAAAATCCCGGTTCGTCTGCCTCTTCTTATTTGTCCGTCGCTAGCCGTCGGCGACTCGATTGAACCTTAACATGTCCATGTCCGTACCTTTAAGACTACTATCACGAACCCTCGGGCCATGCACAGCGATGTAATAAAATCCTTTCAAATGTAACTTGAGAAAGACGTCATATTGATGGAGTTCTATTTGCTCAACGGATAGCAGCAGGGATTTTTATTTTATAAAATAGAGATTTAAATGTTATGTTATTTGTTTATGAAGATACTTACTACTTTATCCGTAAAATAGTATGACATGTTGTCCCTTGGTGGACAAGCATGAATGCAGCGTATTGCGTTGATGTTTATATGGAAATAATTATCATAAAATACTTTTCTTTACTCTTTAGAAATGTCAAATCATTTAACATTGAAAGAATGGTTGTAATTGTGAAAGCAAAGCATTTGGAATCTGCTAGCGAACACCAACGAATTGGAATTATCTCAAGGAATAATATTAAAACATTTTAATTTAGAACTGAACTGGCTCATTACGCCAGCGCGATTGTATTTCAAGTCAACAAAACGTCTAATGAAACAAAAGGCTATTCTTACAGTTTGCGAATATAAATTTAATTACAGAACTCCGACCAAGTTTATTACCGTTTAGGAAGAATACTGTGTTACCATGGGTATTTGCACTACCTGCACAATATTAAAAATCGTAAGCTTGTAAATCAGACCCACAAAGTTATTAACCAATTTCATTATTGCGGTCGATAAGAAAGTACTGTGTGTCACTGGACACAGTGATGGTGCAATTATACGTTTTGTGAAAAGTATCTGTCGCTGTGAAAATTAGTATGGAAACATCTTTTGACACATCTTGCTAATTATTGATTTGATTTTATTTATTTCATAATAATAAAGTACAGTATAAATAATGCTATGTCAATCTACAATTCTACAAGAATAATACGAATAAGTACCTACCTAGAATTTAAATATAAAAAATGGAAATAATATAAAATATAAATAATATATATTAGTACTATGACATTAAAAGATATCGCAACATGAATGGATCAGGTTTAAAATGCCCAAAACCCCTTCATCTATATGCAATTATAAAGTAAAGTAAACCATAAATTAAAAATAATGTAATTTAGTAAGTAGAGCAAAGTTATGTAGAGTAAATTAAAAGTGAACCATCAACGAAGCACCATCCCATTAACGAAAAGAAACGAAAAAATAATTTTGTAACGATAATTACATTACACGGAAGAGCTTTATACATAATAATTATATTGACTATTTATTTAATGACCAGAAAGGCAGTTGTATAACTTGTGCTGCTGTATACAGTGATCTACAAAACAGTAATATATGTAAGTGGTGGAAATTAAATTATATATCGTTTCACCGAATAAAAATTAAAACCAAACTTATTTGTGTAGTACACACATTGCCTGACGAAACGCATTTGTTTAACTCAACTGTCGGTCCTTAAGTGCTAATTGCCAAGATGCCAAGATAACAAGTTACAAGAAAACACTTCGTCATGTCACTGACAAAGCGTCTCGTATTCACATGTTAAATTAAACGTTATGCTGTAAATAAATCTCATCACGCACACTTATCTTAATGAATAAACGACTATCACCAGCTAGTGATAAGGTTCAATTTTGAAATGTGCGGTGGATTGAGATACGCGAATGTTTTACTGTTTCTGTTTGCGGGGTAACTGCAAACGACAGTCGTTACGTCGTGGTAAACGTCCTCCACTTATTGTATACTTAAGTAATTTTAACGAGAGTCAAGTTACGACACATGAAAGGTGATAGCCGTTGATTAACTTGAATATTTTTTTCAGACACACATACCTTTACGAAGATGATGTATATTATACATGTTGTTATCAATAACAAAAAGTCCATATTATCGTAGAATTCATCAAAAATATTACGTTTCACTGAATATATAATATCAATATTTTTTTCTGAATCAGTGATGATATAGCCATTTTACATTATTATTTTTACCTATAAATTAACTACCATCTGTCTAAAATTAAAATATAAAAAATTACATTTAATGAAAGTATAGGGTTTACTCCATCAAACTTTAGAGAGTTCACAGCGAGATTCCGAGGTTGCACCGCAACTATGCAAATTATGGTGTCAAAGTTTGGTAAAGTAACATAGGCCTCGCCGATATGGCGTAGCGTCGTAGTATATAAACTGTAGCTGTGAGCACCCGCGGCTCGTAGCACCTGCTACGATACTTGCATAACAAGTCGGCTTGATTTTGAGATTGTTTTAAAATTCTAAGGAGGATTCATTTGCAATTTCTTCATTAAGCCTTTAAGGGGCCTGTGTTGAGGCTGTTTGATTAACCAAGGATTTAGACTTTATGACGTAAATGATTTAACTTTCATTTTTTTATTATTTTTGTTTAGGTTTATATAGTTTCTATAACAGTGAAAGTTAAAAAAAAATTGTCCGGTCTACAAGGGTTAAACATGTAAGTTTTACTTACGTAAGTACACAGCTATACTGATTTTTTTTTTATAATACCTACAAAAAAACTTACTTTTTAAAAGCTAATGAATATCTACTTTTAATAACATATTTTATACAATGTTTTTGCTGTAGGGCCATAAACAAAAGAGAATTACCCGTATCGAATTCCAAATACCCAAACCACACTCGAACAACATCACATAAATTTCAACGCTTTCACATCGACTCCAGAAAAACACATACAAAAAAGCAAGTTACCCGATAAATAACCCAAGCAACCCCAATGACACGAGCCAAATTGATATTTAAACAACATTAAATGCTTGTATTAGCAAGCCCTTCAGCATTTCTTTAGTTTATATTTTTCGTCTGTTGTTGTAGAAATTAGTACCTTAGCGTATTGGAATAACGCTGACATCAAAAACGTGGTGTAAAGTACAATGAAATAAATTGTACTATACACCGTGTTTACAATTAGTTATGTTAGGAATATTTGATACTTAAGCTAAATAATAATTACCTATACTCCTTAAATATATACTGATAACAATATTTGGAGCTAACAAAAAAGTGACTTTGTAACGTGCTTTGAGGTTATTCCAACGGGTTTTTGGTCGAGTTGAAGGTAATGTTCGAGTTACGAGTTTTGGATTCGAAAGTAACAAGTTATTAATGTTTCCTTACAACTGCTGCTGTTTGTATAATTACGTTATCGTAAAAGGCCGTTTAGATTAATCTCGCTTTCAAATTGATTAATTTCTTGGTTTAAACCAGTTCTGTGTTTTCCCATTATTTATAGCTATAGTTTTTATAAAGTACCTTGGTGCTTGTGCCTTAACGATATTTATATGACAAAAATTGAAGTATTCTACAACAACATTTGAAGATTTTTATTTAATTAAAGACTTTCGATGTATTTCGATTATTTACTCAAAAACCAAAACATCAATAGCACTGGGAGTATGAATTGACGTAGCACTCTCGGCCGTGACTCTCCCCCACAGACAAAACAATCTCCAGACTGAGCATAGTCGCGCTACCCCCTCTGTCACGCATACGGTAATTTTACTCCATGCTCGAGTCGAAAGTGTCTTTGTGTGACGTCCGTGTCTTTGAACGGACCAATCACGGCACGGGACTTCGCTTACCTCGCCCCGCGCACCCCTGAATTTTCGGCATCAAAGTTTGCATGAAATAATTGCTCTAAACTCGGTCTAGAGGATTCCTAGTCTATGCTCTCCCCGCACGCACCGCCATAAATCGGCGGTCTCCTGTCGTCCCGACGGCGATAAATCTCACCATTCACTAATACACCGCATTCAAATGTAGCGACTCCTCGTAAGGAAATCCCGTATGCGACTTGAGATTTTCAACCCACGCTTTTCACCTCAAAAGCGGTGCGTAACGTATGGCCACATTTATCTCGCGCGATATTTGGCAAACGAAATAGCACCCCTATACCCGTTTTGTTTGCACGGAATGTTCTTTCAGGCGTTTCATATATTTTTTTGGATTGGAATTGGAAGTGGGCGCGGGATCGTTTAAATGATTGTCTGCGTTCGTGTGAAAAGAATTTGGGTAAAAAGGCTGCTAACATTTAAGCGTAAGTTAGTAAATAAAGAAGGTTTATGCGGACTTTTAGCATATATTTAACTTACATGAACCATTTGGACGACATGTAATATAAAAATAAAAACCGGACTAGTGCGAGTCGGACTCGCCCACCGAGTGTTCCGTACTTTTTAGTATTGGTTGTTATAGCGGCAACAGAAATACATTATCTGTGAAATTTTCAACTGTTTAGCTATCACGGTTCATGAGATACAGCCTGTTGACAGACAGACAGACGGACAGTGGAGTCTTAATAATAGGGTCCCGTTGTACGTCCCTTTGGGTACGGAAAAACTTAGACTTTCGTTACATACATGAAAAAATTTTTTTTTCTTTAATAAGTACATATCTCATGTAATGAAACTGCAGAATAAACATCAACTCGTTTGAAAAGAAACACTTTAAACCAAAACCCTCCAACCTAGCCAATCAATCTGCTTCCACTGCCGCATCGCAGCAAATTTGACAGGGAAAATGGAAACTTTCCATTGCCATTTTGCGCATTCGAAGCCAAAACAGCGTATGTCTTTTATAATCGGTGAGATACTTGTGCTTCTCTTGTTTAACAACATCGCATTTCTCGTTTCCAAAGTTAAGGCTCGACTTGTAACTTTACCGTAATAATTTAAGAGGCAAGTTGGGCCTAACGAATATGAAAAAAGGCCCGTTGTCACTTCTCAATTGCCACTTTTTTCTTGTTGTCGAAGTTCCTCGGAGGGGATAAGCAGCCGGCTTTACTTTGCTTTTAAGGGACAGTTCGTGTCTGTTCTGAGAGTTTAGATAATGTTTGAACGGATTGTCGGTGATATTGTTTTTTGTTTAGCAAAATTTTAAAACAAATAATTATAAACGGATTACTCCTTATTGTGGTGCCTGAAGAAAAAAATAGAGCTCTTTTCGGGGTTGTCCAACTGTTAAAATAAGCATCATCTTAATATATTTAAGATAATGCTTATTTATGATGCGAGGTTAAAATAAGCATCAACTTAATATATTTTAAATTTAAGATCATAATATTTAAACATAATTATTGATTATTATATTTACATATTTCTGTAAGATCAAACAATCTGACATCGTGTAACAAATTGCTCGTTTTAATTAACATGATTATTCTGAGATCTTATCGCGCTTTTTACTCTGAAAACGATGGAATCTTGGGGCCCGATTCGGATTTTGAAACAGACATCTTTTAGACATCACCAAGATACGATAACGATATGTTTAAGATCTAACCTGTCAAATTTGACATTTGCGCGATTCTGGAGATACTCTTGAACGATTTCCACAGGATATAACTTAGAGATCCAATTCACATCTAATAGATATCCTACTCTATCTAAAATCGTAAAAGTGACATTGGTTGCCCGAATTGCGCTGCAAAAGAGAACTAGTTGATATCTAAACTATAACGTATCTAGAATGGATCTAATACGTGTCGTCTCTTGTGAATATCTTGAAGTTCGAATACGGCAGTTGTTCCCTAGTCTCATAGTACCAGTAAAGACTTCAGGTAGGAGGAAATCTTACGTCTTGACTGCAGCTACGGATTTAATTAAAAGAAAAGAGACTTGGCAGCGCTTATTTATAGTCCTGGTCAGAGGTAAAACTAGCTTTAATAATGTTGGTTAAAGTATTTAACTTCAGACTTACAGCTACTGCATTCATGTTTTCTTATTTGATTAGATTTAAAATCATAATGCGAATTTACTTATTAAATGTATTCAATCATAAGAATGTTATGTAAGTTCCTATAAAGCAAGATTTAACAGGTTATATTTAATACGACGTGTGGTGCGAAAATTACCACAGTATCTTTGGGTAGCCTTTTCTATTTATAGTAGTTAAGAGATTAAGTTTATTAAACGATGTCAAAGTTTACAAAACAAAGTTCCTATTAAAATGAAATGCTTGTTATCTATTTATTTATATGCAATCAATCAATCGCAGATAACATATGCAAATTTTGGTTTAAAAAATCTTAAACTATTGTTATTTACATAAACGGGACTTAATAGCGAATAAGCTTTAATATTACCGTCGACGTTTCGAGGACGGAATTGTCCCAGTGGTATTAAAGGAAAATTGGCTAAATAAAAAAAGATCTGTAAGTATACATATGATCATTTTGAGTTAAGTGTATAACATCTATGTATCACTTGACTGTTCCCCAGACGGGGGCGCACCTACTATAATAAAATTTGGATTAGACGATCCGGATTTTGTTGATTGCTGGATGGCCGTGGTATTCAGGTGGTCACGCAATCCGCATAGTTATATTGTTATGTAGCTTAGTTAAAAATACTCAATAAAAATATATACTTAAATAAAAATATAGGTATCTAATCGAATTTAAACTCTTGTGAAACGTACTAACATTGAATAACAATACAAACCCAAATACTAACATTGAAAGGAGACCTAGGCTCTCCGAAACATGTCGCGCGACGCGAGTGACTTAAGTGAGTCGAAACCATAAAATTATTAAAATATAGGATTGTGTTTGTATTTCTATTGTTATACTCGTATATCTAACATGTAAGATGTATGTATGTGATAATATGTGTGTGAAATGTGTATGTTCTATTATTTTAAATCCAATACAAATAAAACCAGTACAAATGTATAGCCAGCATACATGTTCGCTCCGCAGTACATTATCTCTCTGGAGGAAACTGCTTCTAATGTCCACCATTACGAGAGCCGATGTAAATGCGTGTCAGCCATTATGTAGCGAACCGTTTTGTGGACTGTTTACTTGTTAGGATAGTTGTTGTTGAACATTTCTTTTATGACCCTAATCGAGAAAGAAATTTGCAAAAATTGTTGAACGTATTTGCCAGATTTGTATGAGACACGAGAGTAAATAAGTGTGTGTGTAACAAAGATGTGTGTCGTAAGACTTGACAATAACCACTTTATTCGAATTTAAATGTATCCAATTTAAATCTGATTCATTTGATTGATGAATTAAGATTGGAGTAATAATAAATAAATATTATAGGATATTCTTACACAGATTGACTAAGTCCCACAGTAAGCTCAAGAAGGCTTGTGTTGTGGGTACTCAGACAACGATGTATATAATATATAAATATGTACTTAAATACATATAAAACAACCATGACTCAAGAACAAATATCTGTGTCATCACAGAAATAAATGCCCTTACTGGGATTCGAACCCAGGACCATCGGCTTCACAGTCAGGGTCACTACCCACTAGGCCAGACTGGTCGTCAGTAATTGATGTATACATACAAGTGAATACTGTTTCATTGCCACTGTTCCAATGTTTGTGATCAGGCACTACACCTTATAAAGCAAAGTCCCCCGCCGCATCTCTCTGTTTGTATGCTTGTGTGTGCGCGGTAAACTCAAAAACTACTGAACGGATTTTCATGCGGTTTTCACCTATCAATAGAGTGGTTCTTGAAGGTTTAGGTGTATAATTTGTTAACCCGTGCGAAGCCGGGGCGGGTCGCTAGTAACATAATAACCCTTGCGATTATTCTGCAGGCACATAATATCCAGCAAAAGTCCACCGTGTTTACCCGAGCGTTGACAAAAAAGAAGGAGCAAAAGACTGTCGTTGAGATAACAACCCCTATTAACATTCAGGTTGTAGGGTAAACAGAATCAAACTTTTTCAACAGTCATGAATGCTTAGACTGAAATTCCGCTGCGACTTTTTGGAACAGAAAGTCCTTTTTAGGGTTCCGTATCGTACTCAAAGGGAAAAAAACGGGGCCCTATTACTAAGACTCCGCTGTCCGTCGATCTGTCTGTCTGTCTGTCCGTCTGTCTGCCTGTCACCAGGCTGTATCTCATGAACCGTGATAGCTAGGCAGTTGAAGTTTTCACAGATGATGTATTTCTGTTGCCGCGATAACAACAAATACTAAAAACAGAGTAAAATAAATATTTAAGCGGGGCTCCCATACAAACGTGATTTTTTTGCCGTTTTATACGTAATGGTACGGAACCCTTCGTGCGCGAGTCCGACTCGCACTTGGCCAGTCTTTTATTTGGTCGGTATTCTGGTTATCAGGATCTCTAACTTACGCAAAAGTACCTAATTGGTGAACGTTGTCTTCTTCTTGCTTATACGTTGGTTAATTTGTTACTAATTTTCTCGATTGCCTATAGCTTTTTACATCTCTTAAAGTTAATTTCATTTAACAGACATAATGAATCTCACAAATGTATCTTTGATTAATTGGCTAGCAATTCATAGATGGCCCATAGGTTTCTTTTCAATTAACGTAAATAGGGGCCAACTTTATATATTATAATATGCAAGTGTCACTCATAATGACATCCAACTGTAAAATAAGCATTTAGGTCAGGAAATGAATGCTCAAAAAACGTTGTAGAGGGAAATGCTAGGAACACAATTTTTGACTCCGTAACTTTGTTTGGACTAGTTAGGAGGTGAACATATCAAAAGTCCCCGGCTGTAGCCCCGGTGCTGGGGGATAGAGGGGGGTAAGAAGGTCGAATTTTTCGGTTTTTCATTGATATCTTGGAAACTTTGCGTCTTAGCGACATGACTACTAAGACAAACCGAAAGCTGATAAAATTAGTTACAAGTTTTATCCAGTCAAGTTTTTCGATATCTTGAATAGTTTTTGAGATACCCGCTCTTGAAAGTTTATTTAGGGATTTTAATTTTATCTTGATATCTACATCAGTGAAGCTGTTAAGCCATGTTTGGTATCATTTTCGTATAAATCGGGGGTGCTGAATTCATTTATGGTATCACATTGACACTATTCCGATATAAAACCAAAATTTAAAAAAATATATTTTTTTTAATCCCTTTTCACGCTTAAACCGTTGAACCAATTTCGTTGAAATTTGGTATAGAAATAGTATTCAGTCTCGACACAGGACATAGGATAGTTTTTATAACCAAAAGCATCTTTTGAGGGTGTGTAAAGTGGGGTGGAAGTTTGTATGGGGAGTCAATAACCGCTGAACCGGTTTAGATGAAATTTAGGATGGTATACATCTGTGTTTAGATGAAAATGATACCAAACATGACTTCAAACCTTACCTTAAGCAGTATTAACCTCAGGAATTCAGTTTCGTCGACGAAGTTGAATTCCCCCCATACTCCATTTCACAACTTTAAAGGATGATTATTGAGATAAAAAGTATCTTATGTCCTGTCTTGGGACTCGAAATATCTGTATACCAAATATCAATTAAATCGGTTGAGCGGTTTAAGCGTGAAGAGGAATTGAAAAAAAAAGGTATTTGTTTAAAGTTTATATGTTTTTTCTTAGGAAGGGTGTCAATATGATACCAAAAATGAATTCAGCACCCCCGATTTATATGAAAATGATACCAAACACGGCCTAGCAGCTTCACTAATGTAGATATCAAGATAAAATTGAAAGCCCTAAATAAACTTTCAAGAGCGGGTATCTCAAAAACTATTCAAGATATCGAAAAACTTGACTGGATAAAACTTGTAACTAATTTTATCAGCTTTCGGTTTGTCTTAGTAGTCATGTCGCTAAGACGCAAAGTTTCCAAGATATCAATGAAAAACCGAAAATTTCGACCTTCTTACCCCCCTCTTCCGCCCAGCACCGGGGCTACGGCCGGGGACTTTTGATATGTTCACCTCCTAACTAGTCCAAACAAAGTTACGGAGTCAAAAATTGTGTTCCTAGCATTTCCCTCTATACCTTCTTATTGCTTGGCCTAATTATATAACAAAGACGAGAAAAACATTTATAAGCCAGAGTTTTCCTTCACTTTACATTTACCCGTCTTAAACAGAACACTTTTATAATTTAATAAGATATTTTTCCTTTATTAAAAGGAATAGAATAGGTAAGAGAATACTCGAAAACGGTGAGAATAATTAGGTTATTAAGTATATTTTTAACAACATCGTTTGGACGTTGATACAACGTAAATTCTATTACACAGAAAGGATTAGCTTGAATGAGTTTGAATTTAAGTGCTTTTGACATCAACTTACTGTACCTATAGAGGTACCTACTGTGTCTATTCTCGTATATTTAAATGTGACTTTCTGGCGTTTGTAATTTATTTTAGCAAGCCAGAAAAGTTATAATTAAGACCAATTTTTAGTTTTATTTGCACATTTTTGCATTTCATACTAAATATGTTGTATTTGCTCTCGTGAAGGCTAATGAAGAAACTCTTGGGTCTCATGCAAAATGACATGTCTGGCGCTGGCGCAGTGGTATCATATCATATCATATCATAATGTAACTCACAAAACAGTAGATTTTTTAATGGTAAGATTAATTTCCGGGCCATAAAACTTGAAAGTGAACAACTGAACATTTTTACCTGGAACAAAGAAACAAAGTCGTTAGGTAGGTACCTAAACGTTTTATAAAATAAAATGTTAACTTCATAGGAATTGTAGGTTAAGGTGACATTCGGGTGTCAACTGAAGCTGCATCACTGTTGCGACATTACTGCAGCCGCGTTGATGTTGCCGCTTTATTTGTCAATTTCCTTAATAAAATTAGAAACGGATTTAACGTTATAATCGCGGCAGTAATGCGGCGGCGAGCGCCATATAATTTATCAAGGATGTTGATAAACACACAGCCGTATTAGAACAAAGAGATACGTCAAATACTAGATATTGAAACGATATGGATTGGATATGTCAGTGTCAAACAAGTGTCAAAAGTGTCATCTTTGTTTGAAGAACCGTCAATTTTGACACTCGTTTGACACTGATATATCTAATCCATATCGTTTCTAGATCTATTAATTGACGTATCTTAAAGTTAGAATCGAGCCGACAGTGGCAATATCAATTGCGTCACAGTATCGTCGCAACAGTAATGTAGCTGCAGTTCATATCCGAATGTCACCTTAACTGTGAAAGTTAAACCACACGACAATTAAAGCGATCCAATATATTGCAGAGGCGATAACATAAGACACACACGAGTCAGCCAAATCCGGTAATTACACAAATCCCTACACTTAGGGGATGTACACATTTCAGCGTGCGAGAACGTTGAATACTGAATTTGTAGATGTTTCTACACAATACAAAAATCTATGGTTCCTTTGGCTATAAACGGAAAACATGTGTAGTAACATGTTAGTTTAGGCTGCTAGTGCTGTTCTAATTACCAAAACTACCAAAACTACCTAGCTTTCACTGTAATATAATTTTGAATAATTAGTTTTCGCGGAGTGCCTCAGTTTTGACTGAAAAATCCCAGTTAATCTAGTCTTTACCGACTCTACCCTACGTAAAATTATTTTAAAACTAGTGATAACACGTTTTTACTGAGGCAATATGGAAACTAGTTTTAACTGGGGGAAACGCGTTTTCACTGAAAATGGATTTTTATGGTAACATATATACCTAAATAAGAATTTAAATTTATATGTTCAATTCTATAAACACAGCCCACTTTCATTGATTCATGAACATAAATCGCCATTGTGATCAATGTTGAAACCGAGAGATGTTAATTACCTTGTCAAGATTTCAATATAAGACCGCGACTTCAGCCGAAGATCTCGGTTGCCAACCCTTAGGCCACTCTAACCGCGAACGCTTACAGACAATACATAACTCCTAATTAACCTGCCACGTTCGCGAGTTGTCGAGTCGCTAATATAATGAAGCCGGCGCTAAACCCGTTTAATATCAAAATAACTCAACTTTTCGACGCGCGGTTGGGTTTTCCTGATTTCTGCGAAAAACTTTAGGACTTAATGTTTTTCTTGGTATCATACTCCGATGTAGATCAAGTACATTACAAGGATATGTGCATCGACAGGGTTAACTGTAGCTACTTGTTATCCTTAGATGCTCAACATTCACAAAACGAAAGCGTGCATTGAATAATAATAAACGAATAAATTATATATAATACACGGATAGACAGATGGACAAACAAATAGATGGGTAAGATGAAATTGCATATACCTAAGGGTTTTATTTTTGTAATTTTACAAACCCCTAAACCCAAACCAAACCAAATCCGCATTTGGCTAGAGCGGGGACTAAGTATAGCCCAAGAAGCCCTCTCGCGCATAAGAAGAGGCCTGTACCCAGCAGTGCACGGTGGTCGGCGCGCCTTGTAAAGGCGGCCATAATTAAAAAAAATGTTAATTATCGTAGTTTTTTTTCGGGAATGAGTATATGATGTAACGAATATTGTTTTTAATAAAATAAAACACTTGTTTCAGTATATAACATGATAAGTATATTAAACTTTTCTCCATTAAAAATCACATCATAAAAAACCTGAAGTCTTTGTTAGTTTTAACTATTAATACATACTAAAAATGCATAAGAAACACTAAAACAAAATAACTAAACTAATACAAATAAATACCTAACCTAAAAATTGCCCCGATTCGCTGTCCGCGGGCAAAAAAAATTAAATACTAAATGGAAAAATCAATCATAAAGATCGAGTATACTTCTATAGAAAAGATAACAGTAAAGCAAACGAAAACAATAAGTGAAGCATTAAATTCTATTCAGTACTAGTTAATAAGCTTAATACGTTACAAGAAAGTGTAGTTTTTTTTTTACGCGGCAATTTCCTCTTGGAGGTTATTAATGGATCCGAGTTTAAAAGAAGCCTGTGAATAAGGTCTTCGTTGGTGTGGGTTCGTGACATTTTTCTGGTATGGTCTCGCCTGAACATCTTTATATTTTTATTTGTTGACTCAGCTGCCTCTTCGGACAGCTCTCCAATAGGAACTAGAGCGTTTTCTATAATGATGGCACCATGTATAAGCACTTTGTGTACTGATGAAGGCAAAGGATACCAGCCATATGCATCCATGAGTTGGCCAGCCGTTTTTGTGGCATATTCTTCAAATTTTCTTACATTGATTGTATAACCAGACGATATGCACTCCAAAATAGTTCCACACTGTTCAATAAGGCTTTGCTGGATACCTGTGATTTCAGCAGACACATCAGAGTGCTTAAAAAATTTCCTCGCAGTATTTCCATCGTTGGATGTGCCACTCCCTCCACTTCGTGGTTTGTCTACAATTAGACCCAACTTCTGCCGAAACTCATCCTGGATTTTTTTCTTTCTCAAAGCTATGTGCTTTTTATCCTCCTCTGATGTAGCGTACCATCTTTTTGTTTCAAGTTTGTACGATAAATGAATAAAATATTCATAAAACCGAATCCACGCATGCAACGGCGAGAGTCCAAATTCCAATTTACTAAAATCAATAGGCCTTTCTATGCTAGAAGGAACGTCTCTCATTTGAGTTGGCACAGCTTTACAAAAAGTGCACGTTGCATTGGAAGTGCCACTGAGTGCGGCACATATTTTCCCATCAAGCATGGTGAGTTGCAAACAGTGATTTATGTTTATTTCTTTGCCGTCTCCGTACTTCACTATCGTAGGCACAAGCTGCTCAATTTTTTCTTGAAAGTATGTTTGTTCGTTAACAGTCGAATCTTTAGTTTCTTTAATAAACTGAAATCGAATTTGCCGGCAGTATCTAGTCGACGATGGGCGCGGGTTTTTCCAAAGCAGCACGGCGTCATCCGATGATGAAGTGGTTGAAATCAATCGAAGAGGTACATACGATGTTACGAATAGGCTTCCGTCTCCGGTCACATCTGAACTGGCGAAGTTTTGCTTATATTCACTATGGCCAGTGCTTCCATCAAAACCCCACTTTCCTATTAACGTAACATCACTCATCGATTCCTCTGGTATAGTACTTAAAACTTCGTTTTGTAGTTCTACTATGCGAGATGCAGTATGATTCAATAAACTCTGCAATTCCACTTCGCCTGCTGATTCCATAACTCTGATGATTTCTGGATAACATTTCTTCTTTGCTTTAAGAACTTTTTCATATGAAGGTAAAACAGGATTTTTTCGCGAGTTGATAAACTCACGCAGTAACAAATATTGATGGGGTAAAGGCACCAGTGCTCAGCCATGCACCAGTAGTCAGCCTTTCTTGCCTATTTTTGGCTGTAAATAATAAAGTTTTTCTAATTTTCATGTGAAAACTAGGTAATATTATAGATTGATAAGCTATTCATTGAAAAATACCTTAATGTTAAAACTAATACTCTACGATGATCCACAAAAAAATTTCAAACAAGTGGTGTCTTCTGACATGAAAGGTTAAGAGATATGCGCCATTTTTTTTGGAATGTCACATGGTATTTTGATAAGACGATAGCAGCCGAATTGTGATTTATTTTTAAAAGAATATGGTCTGCTTCACCTAATTAATACTTAAACTATCTGAAAAACGTAAAAGATTAATATTAATCCATGTGGAAGTAACATTTTTATGGCGGCTGCCTATTGGAAACTACTTTTTTGTACAAAATCCAATAGTCAGCCTCCCCTGGCTGACTACTGGGTTTGAAGCAGTAATTTTAAAAAGGTCGTAAACCCAAAAGTCAGCCGGGGGAGGCTGACCATTGGATTTAGGATTTGTTATTATTTTAAATGAAGTGTAAGTCGTTAAGTCAAGCACCTTTAAAAAATTACGTTATTATGAATTTATTTGATTGAAATACATTAAATACCCAGTAGTCAGCCTGTGGCTGACCACTGGACAATAAGCTCACTCTATTCGAACCCACTAATCAGCCATTAGAATGGGATGGCTGGGCACTGGGTACCTAAAGGCTGTGTATTGGTATACAGGGGGCTGATTACTGGCAAAAATGCCCTATTATTATATTTAATTAAATATTTCCAAAAGTTGAATTCAATTAAGTTTTATTCTTTACAAAAATTAAACTTTATTAAATTCTTGAACAGAAAAAACATTGATAATACCTATTGGTCCATAAGTGTGCAAATTATACGATCTTGAACATAGAAATTTCGTTATAAGGCTGACTACTGGTGCTTTTACCCTGCTTGGTGAGCTTAGCGCCTGTCAGAAGGGAAAGCACGTCGTCAGGGTTTATTTCTTTGGTCTCGTTGTCTGATGCCTTCGTTAAATCGCTGACCGCTGATCCATCAAGATCAGCTAGTGCTGCTAATCTTCTGCGTTTTGACCGCTTGCTACAAGCAGTAAACTCTTTTTTAGGTCGTCCAACTGCAGATGAGGTTCCCGGCGATGATGATTCTTGAACGAATTGAACAGTTGAGGACTTATCGGCCCCCGATTTTATTTTTGGCATATTAACACTTTGCTTTTTATTAAGCCACTCAGAATGTTTCTTGAGAACCGCAGACTTATTTCGCGAAGCGGATTTCCAAATAACTGTAATTCGTTCACAAATATACTTTATGATGTTATCCAAATTGTTGGTGTCCACGTTTTCAGCATCTGGTATCATTTCTATCACATGTTGCATAATTTGAAGACGTTTATCTTTGTCCGAACCACTGAAAGATAGCCAGAGTTCAAATATGAAGCCTCTTGTAAAGGATCCCACGTACTTATCATCTGAAAATAAAAAAAATAATAGTGAATTTCGTTACGTATTATTTTTGTAGCACTGCTACGAAGCTGGCTACGCAGGCGTAGCAGGCTTTTAAAAACTAAATACGCAAGTTTACGCAGCAAGACTTTCATGATTATAAATCTAGAAAAAATAAGCTTTAAACTGGTATAAATCTTGTCATTACGTTGGATTAATAAAATAACTAAAACTCCAAGTAAAGAAATAACATTTAAAACAAATCTCATTACAATTTGTCATGGCGTAGACCCTTTATTATTATTATGTTTTTCTAAAAAGAGTGAAAGTTAGGGTGATAAACAAAACTACATACCTGATTCTTGAAGCTCCATATTCATAATGATCAGTAAATACACAAATTCAGCAGAAATTCACCACTAATGACCGATCACTTAATTAGTTGCCGATAAGAGAGCGCGTACAACCGGGAGTTCAGTTCACTTTCGACGTTAATTAGAGAATGAAAATAATGAGTTATCCAGGATCTATTTATACCTTAAAGTACATTTATTAGTGAATAATACTAATGCATTTGACACTTAAAAATAACACATAACATATTTTGAATTATGGCCTAGGGCCAGACCACCGTGCAGTGGGACGTATATAAGCTGAGATTATTATTATTATAAACTCTAAAAAAGGAAGCCTGAGTAGGTAAATCTTGTTTTAATGAGCTTTTAAGGTTATTTATTGGTGTAGTGATATCTATTTATAACCGGATCTATCGCGAATTTAGTTTGTTACCTTTCTTTCCGACGTTGACGTTGCGCGAGAAGCGATTGAAATCAGGTAACACCCCAAAAATTTTAATAGCGAAGATTATTATTTTGGGGACTAGTGATCCAGAAGTTTAAGCCAAAGGATCTATCTTCAGATAGTATGTGCGGATATAGTGGGTATCGCGTATCGGACTTTTGTTGTGTTTGTCAATAGTTCTGTTAACTTAATTATGTGTAGTGGGTGGTTTGAAATTGTGATGTCTACCCCAAACTTTTTCATAGACTTTGCGTCGGGTAGTTACACAAACCTCTGTTTTGACATTTTGTTGGGACATAGGGCTAGCACAGGATAGGAGAGACGTGACAGTATAAGGTAACAAAATAAATTCACGAGAGACCCGGTTACAAAAATGTGTTCAAAACGCGAAAGTTTTAAATGTTATGTGTCTGTTATCCAACCTAACTATCCACTGGAATATGATCAGGCGAACAAAAAGCATGCGCAAAAACAAAGTGCACAAAGGCCATTGCACCGGCCTAGAGAAGTGAACCCGGATCGAAATCCAATCAACACGGTTGATCCGGTTCAATCCAGCTCCGATCCGGTATCAGGTATCGACCCGTAGTTGGTATTTACACAATCGAAAGTACTTTTGTCATCCGCTCCGTATGTGGAATTAGACCGATTTGCCTTGTTTTGCTGATATTAAGTACCTAAAACAAGCAGCTGATGTAAGTTCAGATACTCCTCAATTGTAAAAAAAGGTATACAAAGTCATCTTACTTTCTTTTGCCATGGCGTTGTTTTTAAACTTTCTACGTCGGTGGTAAACAAGCATACGGCCTGTCTGATGGTAAGCAGTCTCAGAAACCTATGCTATGTATGTAATATTTGACAAAAGGTTCAGGTACCGTGAAATGGGGTTATAATTTAAAAACGGCCATACCAATTGCATTATATTTAGCCAAACTGTCAGTGTAACCACTCAGATTAACCTACCTATATAGGTACTAAGTTTCAAATATTTATGTTTTTTTATTGATATTTATGGTAACCTAACCTGAGTTTGAGTCACTCAGAACTTTTATTTACAAATATTAGGTAAGTTTTTTATATTATACACTAGCTGTTGCCCGCGACTTCGTCCGCGTGGAATCTTATCTTCAACATTTTACATCTTTAGTACCTATAATTTTCATATCCAAGTAATGTTGAAATGAAGTTCTTTTCTTAGCAACTTCATAGTTTTAAGTCAAGTGGATTTTGATGTTGGTTGCTGAAATTACTTTTCTTGTATTCTCATAATAGGTACCTATGCCCTTATACAATCAAGTTCCGCATTCCGCACTCACAAAATATCCGATCTCCATACAAACTTTCAACCCCGTTTTCACCACTATAGGGATGAATTTTCAAAAACGCTGAAATTAGTTTTCTTGTATTTTAATATAATACCTTTTTACAAAGTTTCAAGTTCCTAGCTTCAAATAAAATTTGCACCTGAAGCCGAACTTTCAACCCCTTTTTAATCCCCTTAGGGGTTGAATTTCCAAGAACGTTGCAATTACTTTTTTTTGTAATCGGCTATTATGCCTTTCTACGACGTTTCAAAGCATTTGTAATGGATTAAAATTTTCAACCCCTTTTTAACCCTGTTAGGGGATGAATTTTACAAAACGCTGAAACTACTTTTATTGTCTTCTAATAGTATCCCCAAATATAAAGATTCAAGTCCCGCGCTCGAAAAAATGTTTGATATCCATACAAACTTTCAACCCCTTTTTCACCACCTTAGGGGATGAATTTTTAAATACGCTGAAATGAGTTTTCTTGTATTTCAATTTAAAACGTTATAACAAAGTTTCAAGTTCCTTGCTTAAAATAAAATTTGCACCCGCAGACGAACTTCCATCCCCTTTTTAACCCCCTTAGGGGTTGAAATTCCAAAAACGTTGCAATCATTTTTTTTTGTAATCGGCTATTATGCCTTTCTAAAAAGTTTCAAAACCATTTGTAATGGATTCAAACTTTCAACCCCTTTTTAACCCTGTTAGGGGATGAATTTTACAAAACGCTGAAATTACTTTTCCTGTCTTCTAATAATATCCCTAAATACCAAGATTCAAGTCCCACACTCGAAAAAATGTTTGATATCCATACAAACTTTCAACCCCTTTTTCACCACTTTAGGGGATGAATTTTCAAAAACGCTGAATTCAGTTTTCTTGCATTTTAATAATATATTTTTTAACGAAGTTTCAAATTCGTAGCTCAAAAGAAAACTAACCCGATACAAACTTTCATCCCCTTTTTAACCCTGTTAGGGGATGAATTTTACAAAACGCTGAAATTCCTTTTATTATCTTCTAATAATATCCCCAAATACAAAGATTCAAGTCCCGCGCTCGAAAATTTTTTTGATGTCCATACAAACTTTCAACCCCTTTTTCACCACCTTGGGGGATGAATTTTCTAAAACGCTGAAATTAATTTTGTTGTATTTGAATTTGATACGTTTTTACAAAGTTTCAAGTTTCTAGCTTAAAATAAAATTTGCACCCGAAGACGAACTTTCATCCCCTTTTTAACCCCCTTAGGGGTTGAATTTCCAAAAACGTTGCAATCACTTTTTTTGTAATCGGCTATTATGCCTTTCTACGAAGTTTCAAAGCATTTGTAATGGATTAAAATTTTCAACCCCTTTTTAACCCTATTAGGGGATGAATTTTACAAAACGCTGAAATTACTTTTCCGGTCTTCTAATAATATCCCTAAATACAAAGATTCAAGTCCACCACTTGAAAATTTTTTTGATATCCATACAAACTTTCAACCCCTTTTTCACCACCTTAGGGGATGAATTTTCAAAAACGCTGAAATTAGTTTTCTTGTATTTTAATAATATATCTTTTTACGAAATTCCTAGCTTAAAAGAAAACTTTAACCCCATACAAACTTTCATCCCCTTTTTAACCCCCTTAGGGGTTGAATTTCTCAAAATCGCTTCTTATCTCTTGTACACTTTATAAATGCAATCTGGTGTGCAAATTTCAACTTTCTGGCTTTTGTAGTTTTGGCTCTGCGTTGATGAATCAGTCAGTCAGTCAGTCAGTCAGTCAGTCAGGACACTTGCATTTATATATATATATATAATAAATATATATAATAATATATAGATAGATTACTACTGAATGATACCGTGATTGAAATATGGAAGTCTCACAAGCCAGTAAAGACGAACTTATTCCAACAAGAAAATATGCAAGCATTTCTCAAAACTATACAGAAATTTACGACCCTAAAAAACACAATAAAAGTGATGGAATTTAAAACGGAACTCGCTTAAACTTTAAAGCCGACTTGAGTCGAGTTTCCATGCAATTGTAGTTCTAGAGTTTGGGAAGAATGTTCGACGATTGTTCAGCAATTACGCTGGGAGCACACTGCGATATGAGCTCTAACGAATACGTAGAACTAGTCGAGTAGTGTTCTACTTACACGTAGTATATAGCATTCTTAAAAGTAATGCACACATTCTTGAATAATGTCATTAAAGGGTGTAATTATTTTAGTCAGTGCAGTTTACGACGCGTCAAGTACAAGAAAATCAGAAAATAGTTTTTTTCTGGAATTGAATTTTATTGAGATGGGCAGCTGGTGCCCTTTGCCTCGTTGACAGACTTTAATATTTGAAATATGCTGTCTTATTGTTCTCCTTGTCAGAGTCAAAAGTGACATTTCTTCAACCAAACTTTGACACTGACAGAATGGTATCCTATCGCTGTGACATTCTATGAGTAGTGTTCGAATCGGGCCGTATTTTTTTAATAATTTCTTTATACAGAAAAGTGGGAGAAGCTAAATATGTTTGACGAAGCGATGAAGCCCGATGTGTCCTCAGCGTTACCACAGCGACGCTCGCGGTAACACTTGGTCACAGTTATATTAACTTTGTCCCCTACGTGACGGATACGGGGACGATTATCAAAGTTTTGCCGCTCGGCTTTGTGTGCGAATTAAGAACGTTTGTTTATAATAAAGTAACAATTGTAATTCTGCTACCTAATACATAAGTACAACGATGTAGAGCTGAAGTATCGTTTTAATACTTACATTCAGTCGACTATAATTAACATCAGTGAACAATATTTTAATATGATGCCTCGTTAACAATAATAATGACAACTTAGGTAATCTGATAGACAATAATTATGTCTAAATATATCAACCTAATCCTACATCAATTTTATTATTTTCTCTTGCAAATGTGCTCATAATTTGTGGATTTTGAAATACACTTTGGTCGAAAAAGACATTTGATGCTAAAATGTAAACTTTTTTGTCTGTAATGAATTTAGAAACTTAATCTAAGGTCATTTTTTTTTAAATATGCCTGGAGTTCGCATTTATAGTTTGCTGGCGCGCGTTTCAGGAAGCAAGCGTTGACAGGTGATAATTATTATGGTCGCGTTCATGAAAATTAAAATTTATTATACCTATGCGATTGCCTTGTTTTTGTTTTCTTCGTGTGCCCTTGAGTGATACTTTGCTATAATTTATTTACTTTATTTGATTTTTTTATTTTACAATGGCTTTTTATGTATTAGGTATCTGTCGTTATTTTTCCTTTTTATTTCGCGTTCATGAGAAGCCTTATTTTCGACCGGTCTGCTGGAAACGCGTAGTTTATAATATAGTGACATTGCTATTCTGTGTAAATAGCTTCTTTAATTGTATCTTAATCCATTTATTATATCTAACATAAAGTCATTTTCGCGACAAACACCTTGTTAATAGTGTTAAAGCGAAGATAATTCATACTCGTATATTACAGAACCAGGTCGACGCGTACATCGATCATCATCAAAAACTCGTAAAGAGCAAACTTCATGCCATCCAGCAGCTACATAATCTAAGTGTATGGATAAAACTAAACTGAAAGTAAGTTAGTTTTAGTCGTTAATAATTTCGGGCCACGGATGGGTGCCCCCCATCCCTGACCTTATCAAATTAGTATCGACACCGAGCGGAGGGGTAACGAGGATATAAATCCGTGACATGTGGCAAACTCGACGTGACACCGTTTACGGCTATGAAGTGTACGGGAAAAGTAAGAACTTTACGTTAACATTGCCTTTTAATATCTACTATACCTAGTTTCAATTATTTTTTATGATATAAAGAAATACTAAATGTTTAAGAAGGTAAGAAATAGTAGGTACTAATTTATACGTTTATTGAATGTGTAGAACCACCACTACCATTTATCTAATTACCTATATTAATTTATTCCTTTCGTCATTGAAATATTCCAATTTATGTTGGAATAAATAATGGATCATGTATATACCTACATTTATTTGTAAACTCTCTTGTTATCAATGCTCGAAAAATAGAAATAATTTATGCTATTAAAGAATTCTAGTTTGAATATACATAAGAGAAGAGAAGTAATAGCGCAAAAACTCCATAATATACCGGGTGTGGCCTGTAATATGAGCAAAATATTTATCTGTAGGCTGTACTCCTCATACTGATCAACATTTGTTCAGCGACTTTTGAAAATAACTTGTACTTTGATTTTTAATACACTTTAAAGGTTATTCAAAGACGCAATATATTGCGAATTTTGTTATGTTTAAGGCTTGATAAGCAACGTCAATCACAATGATATGGGGCGTGGCGATGGCGTCCATTGAAGATAATATTTATTTTGTATGAAAAATAGGGAGTCTAAATACTTCATAATTTTTAAAAGTTGTTGAACAAAAGTGTCACCGTTTGAGGACTACAATCTATGTTTTAATTATTTGCTCATGTTACAGGCCACACCCGGTATGTAGTAAACTTGACGTTACAACGTTAAGGGCCAACTTGAGCGATTAGCCAGACGACCTGTAACCACAGAATAAATAATAGTCTACTGTCTGGGCTATGAAAACCCCTGCTAACTTTGATCTTGAATTATTATTTCAATAGGTAGGGTTTGTTGTTACTGTCGAGAAGTAAACAAGCGAGTTTCGAATAAAATTATGAATGAGTTTTTTGAGTGTCCGCTGATAAGCGTGAGGAGGTCACTAGAGTGAGCCCAATATGATTGTTTATATGTTGACACGTCAAATTAATATTTTAGAACAATGCCCTGAAAGCCGCTTGTTTTAGGGCTCGATACACGTAGGCAATATCGCGACGCCCGACGCTTTATACTGGTGTACTCATTACGCACAAGTTTCCCTTGCCTGGTGATGCTATTACTTTAATAAACCTAATGTTATAAACTGCACAATTTACTTTTTCACTTCGTTGGGTTTGCAATAAAAACGTGAGAAGATGATGTGGTTTGTTACATGATATACTTACGTTCGTTAGGAATAGACACATGTTACTAACACACGGTCAATTCGGGATTATGTATGTTGTTTTATACCCAGCGGTTTCGAGTCCTGATTAATTATTATCACAAACCATTTTAGTGCGACTAATTATCAATCAACTGATCCGTTTTGTGACCAACCCTTGTACAATACAACTTTTGTACGACACATTATAGACCGTCGTAAAACTAAGCGAATATATTTCAGATACAAAATTACATTTAGTCTGTTTCGAACAGTACACGTTCAAATTTTTACTAGAACCGGAAATTATTTTTCAGATTTTCAGAGGGAAGACACCAAATTCAACTAAGGATTTTCAACAAACGTCAAAATTTTAAAAAGGACCCTCTCATTTCGATTCGCTTTTTTACTCCAGTACTTCGTTATTTCAGATCCGTATATTTACTTAGTGAGTACCTACCTACCTAATATTAACCGTGTAGAAAACAATTTGTGCAGCGATGATGGTACATATTAAGTTGTTACAACCTTATTAGAATTGCTATTTCCAACAACCACCTTACTAGGATCTTTGATTTCCGCTTGATGCAAAACAATTGTATAAGCTCAACAAAAAGCAGAGTATCTCTTCAGTTTTGAGTCACCCCGTCAGATTTTCAGCTCGTTGACGCTTTAAACCAATTTCAGGACAATCCGTCTCAATGCAATACTTTTAATTATTCAGGTGAGTATTTCGACGTCTCAAGATTTGAATTCAACTTATTAAAGTTTGCACAGCGGAGTCGAGGGCGTAAAATTTTAATAAGCTCCTGATTTCACAACATTGACAGCAGATGTAGACGCCAGGCCCTTCAGAGTGGGGCCACGAAGAAATATTTCAAATCGGAAATCGTTTTTTTTACAAAGTAAATTGATAAAAGCTCCGGGAGACTTACCTGTATGCTCGGTTTTATAGAGACCATTTAGACTTATGCCAATCAATAATATCTACGTAAGTAATACGTATTATTACGTATCTAAAGCACCATATGGCAGAACAATAAAAATGCAACTCTTTTTTGTAGCATAGCCTGAAAAACAGACATTTGGTGCTATCGTTTTTGTGAGCTATTCGGTATTTACAAGTTTGCTTTTATTCTGTCGTTAATACATTTACGGGAAAAAGCCAGGACAGACAAACAAAACAAATAGCAAGATCACCACCAAATAAACCCATATTCCGCGTTGAGACATCTAATGTGGAAACTTTTGTATAATAAACCAATTTTCTTTGTTTCAGATCAGTTTTGTACAATTTGCAGAGCCGTTACGGTTGACATTTCTCACCTCAATTTCCATCTTTTATATGAATCCGATAATGCCTGGCAGGCATCCAGGAATTGGGTACCTACATCTACCCTGACTATTCGGTTTGAATTATTGATTTCACAACAATTGCTGTCTCTTACAGAATTTATATAATATGCAAGCGAGGTCAAATTACAGGCGAAATATGTTGTTATTCTCCTTTCAATTTGAGATTTTCATTGCGTCTATTTTTCTACGCGACCAATACAACTTCGCTAAGGCTGCATGTATATTTAGTTAAATAACAAGTGGTTCAATATGTCTATTCCGCTGAAAATTAAAATTTTAAATAATGGGAGTTCTAACTAAATAAATTATCATGTCTACATTAAATGCGTAAATACCTATCTAGTGAAAAATAATTTTATTAAATTAAATTAGTCGGATTTAGAGTTACAAGTAATTAAAAGCAAATATCACTAAGCGTGATATTTGGTTTCATTTTAAATTTAATTA
Source organism: Cydia fagiglandana (assembly GCF_963556715.1). NCBI lineage: Eukaryota > Metazoa > Arthropoda > Insecta > Lepidoptera > Tortricidae > Cydia > Cydia fagiglandana. Next base: position 15,021,276 of record NC_085932.1, on the reverse strand, counting down.
AATCGCTAATTTTATAGCCATCAACTTAATAACTGGAGCCTTTTTACACAGCGAGCACTTAGCCTTAGTATACATATTCATGAACAGCTCTCAGACATTCTTCCTTATCATTCGTTCAATTAATTCCCGATATCTATCCCGATATAGATCGTAATCTGAGTGGAGCTCATTATTTAAAAATGGTTCTAAGTTGAATAAGATTCAATAGCTCTAACAGTCCTTTCATAAGTAGGTACATTTAAAGTGAAGCTTGGTCTTTTTAAAAGCATTTGCAGCCTTACTTAAGAAATGAAAAGAGCTTCAATTGATACTACTAGGTTAATATTTATTACTTTTTTTGTTTTTTTTTATTATGAATGGGCTTACTCATGGCCACAGACTAGCCGAGGCGTAGACGTGGCCTACGATGTAGCGAGCTCGCCCAGAAGGTGTCTGTTCACTCTTGATTTGAAGGTTGCCGGGTTATAAGAACACGGAAATATAGACGCCGGCAAGGAATTCCATTCCTTGGCAGTGCACATAAGGAAAGTGGAAGCAAAGCGCTTCGTGCGAATTGGTAGAATATCTACCATGTAAGGATGGAAACCGGCCGTGCGTCTAAAAGTCCGATGGTAGAATGGGGACGGTGGAATAAGCTCGTGTAGCTCTTGGGCACACTCCTCGAAGTGCAACCTGTATAATACCGACAGGCTGGCGACTTTCCGCCGATGGGCCAAAGACTGAAGCTTACCCGTTAGCTTCTTGTCGCCAATCATCCTCCTGGCTCTGCGCTCCACTGAGTCCAAAGCGGCGAGTTGGTATTTAGCTGAGCCATCCCACAGGTGGCTGCAATACTCCATACACGTCCGGACTTGAGCTTTGTAAAGTGTTAGAAGCTGTCCAGGTGTGAAGTATCGCTTCACCTTATTTAGGACGCCCAGCTTTCTGGCCGCAGTTTGTGCTTTAGACTCAATGAAGCTGCCGAAGCTGAGGACCGAACTCAGCTCCATGCCGAGGAGTTCCAGGCTGTCGGCAATAGGTACAGATGCACCCCGGAAAGAAGGAGTCAGGTCGAATGGACTCCGTTTTGCGGAAAATAGACACGTCTGCGTTTTGGAGGCATTGAACGTGACCAGATTGTCATCACCCCACTGGGAAACGAGACTAAGGGTCAAGTCCATTCGCTCAACCATGGCCTCTCTCTGTGAACGTATATCCTCCCTGCTGTCTCCTGCACTAGCCAAATATCTCTCAATAACCGTACTGTCATCTGCATAACCTACAATGCTGGGTTGCAGCATGTCGTTAATGTGGAGCAGGAAAAGGGTTGCGGAGAGAACAGACCCCTGAGGAACACCGGCGTTACTATTAAACTGTTAGATTCAACAAAAAATTTAAATTTCTAGCATATCTACATATATTTTTAGGGTTCCGTACCCAAAGGGTAAAACGGGACCCTATTACTAAGACTTCGCTGTCCGTCTGTCCGTCCGTCCGTCCGTCTGTCACCAGGCTGTATCTCACGAACCGTGATAGCTAGACAGTTGAAATTTTCACAGATGATGTATTTCTGTTGCCGCTATAACAACAAATACTAAAAACAGAATAAAATAAAGATTTAAATGGGGCTCCCATACAAGTGGTCAGTACTTGGATGAGTGACCGTTTTTTTGCTTTCGTTTTTGGTTTTTTTTTTCATTATGGTACGGAACCCTTCGTGCGCGAGTCCGACTCGCACTTGCCCGGTTTTTTAATTGAATATGTACATGATTTTAAAAATAACGCTTCAAAAGTTAATAATAATGTGTCTACTTCTGTTGTTACTTTTGTAACGGACATATAAAAATATGACAAAATCAAGAAAATTAAGCTAAACTAATACTTTTCATGAACATAATTTTGATCATACCTAATGAGATTTTCCAAAAACATTCTCTTTTTATTAAAAGGACGTAAGAGCTGGGATGATACGTCCTTTTGCTGGTACGGATTTCAATATCGTATGAAGCCGTATATTGTTTTACTAATTTTATTATGCGTGGCCCGAAACGCACTGGGTAAGTTTTTGGACACAATATGGTATATGTTGACGGGCACCAGGCCATAATCGAGGCTTTATGGGCTCGCCCAGTCTCCATCATTTAAGTAAGCTCTGTGTAGTGGACAGGGGCCTTAAAGCTGTTCGTAAACTAACCGGATTTGGGTTAATAAATTTATCGCCAAGGCTTTTGAGGGATGTTGTGAGGATTTTTCTTAAGCAATATGTTTGGAAAAGTTGTCAACAAAAACTATTTTGGTAGTAAGTTAATAACTAAAAAGGGCAGTAGGTACCTATTAGTTAAAGGACCTTTTGAGCCGTCTAAATGGGGCTTTTTAGCTAAAGATGAATTTTTAATAAAGATATATTTTCTGCTTTTTACTCACATGTAATGTAACTATATTTATATAAAGCGGTAGACGGCATGATCAAATCGACCGATTTAATCAGAATTGAAATTGGCATCAATCTCCAATTTATCACCTATTTTAGATTTATGGTGATATTAGAGCCCTCTGAATTGAAAAATGCCCAAAAACGAAAATACTGGCGTCACAAATTGGTATTCTTGCGTCCGTACCTCATTTTATCGGTAATATCGTTCATTATCGGCGTTAGCGTTGAGTTCGGTGAGCCAAATTGGCGATTGCGTCCGCATGTCATGATTCGATCGGGCAATTTAATCAGATTGGCGAAAAATTTACTAATAATCTGGATACGCCTTAAGAGCTGAGGGCACGTTTTAAACAGACTGCAACAAAATGCTAGTTGCAGGCAAGATTAATACCTAATTGTTATTCTTAGGTACATTATTACAATATTGCAATATCCAACAGTCGCGCTCGATCATTGTGTCTATTGAAACTCGTTGATTACCATAAAATGAGCTGCCGATACGTCTTCGCAAAGTAACTGACTGTGTTATGAGAAGTTAAACGCTAAATTTGCATAGAAATTATATCGCGTCCGCTTGTTCATAGGAAATTTTACTAATTAAAACGCCTTCGGAACGGGGATTCCGGTCCAATTAAAAGTTTCTCAGTGAGGAAGCTATTGTGTAGCAATTGATAATTTGGACGGCCATGCTGTGTTTTAATGCTTTGTTCGGACGGGCACTTGAAAAAAATAATGAATGGAAGGGAATATCGAGTTAATTGGTGACAGAATTTCAAATCGGCCTAACGCGCAATGCATTTACAGAAAAGTAAAATTGTTATTGCTTTTAGCAGTACTTAATCACATCACCAATAAAATAAACTAGCCACATGTCTACATTAGTAATTCTTTAATTTTGTTTAAAGTTTAAGGTGCAGGGGGGCCATTTTCGACTGCGGGGTAATTTCAACTAATCGAAATATCTCACATGTTTTACATTATTAACTAGAGTGCCAGTTGTGAGTATATGCCCAGATAGCGAAAAAGATGTGTTGTGTGTGACTCTAATAGTTAATAATGTAAAACATGGAAATTATTTATTTACTTACACATATACACAGTGATATTACTAAACGAAATTAAAACCTAGCTTAAATCTAAAATAGGCCTTTGAGGCTATGTTATCTATACAAATCACGCAACGCGAAGGCCCAATTCGAACTTTAAGATACGTCAGTTAGTAGATCTAGAAACGGTATGGATCAGACATGTCACTGTCAAATGTGACGTTTCTTCAAACAAAAACGTCACTTTTGACATTGACACATCTAATCCATATCGTTTATCTATGAATCTACCTATCTATCTCTATATCTATGAATCTATGAATTGACGTGTCTTAACGTTGGAATCGGGCAGTAAGGATAAGAATAACCCTAATACGTAGCTGATGAATTGTCAAAATGTGCATAAGAGGATCCAGGGAATTATTCGAACAAGTAAATAGATATTATTTCAATTCATCATTAGTATCATTACCTATTGTTACTGCCAATAAGCATACATATGACATGACATACTATGGCCAAATTTCACTTCGCTCCTTGCAATATGATTAATTATCGTACGTCAGCGTGGAGTGATTGTTTGCCCTGTACTCTGCCACACTATCGTTTGTCAAACTAATTTATTTACTAGCGAACTTCGTCTGCGCCCGTCGTATTGACGTATAACGTCTAAACTTAATTCAATTAAATTACTTGAGGAAAATTAATAACGAGCGTAAACAACGCGAAAGATTAGCGTGTCAATTAAAGCTGTTGACATAAAGACGCAAAAAAATTACATTGAGAGACAATCAATTGAGAGAAAAAATTTTTTTAATTAAAAATAATGAAGGTAAAGCAGGCCACTGACGAGCCTTCCAAATGGATGCCGTTACAATGGATTCATTCAAATGGACGGCATCCTAATATTAAACATTGTACGTTTTTGACATTCACGGATCGATTTTGGATTGCAGCCACGCTATGTGGACTGACGAAGGCTCGTCAGTGGCTACCTTAAGGTATGAACTATTTGAGCCAGGTATGTTGGAATCCTATTATTTTGACACCAAAAAAAAATTTATGTAAGTTAAAATTCTTCACCGCTGTGTTACAGTATGATCGTAATGCGTAACTTATTAAAAACCGGATAAGTGCGAGTCAGACTCGCCCCCAGAGGGTTCCAGGCTTTTTAGTATTTGTTGTTCGCGGCAACAGAATTACATCATCTGTTAAAATTTCAACTGTCTAGCTATCACGGTTCATGAGACACAGCCTGGTGACATACAGAAAGAAAGACGAACAGATGGACAATCGAATCTTAGTAATAGGGTCCCGTTCTTATTTGTTGGGTACGGAACCCTAATGAGCTAAATGAGATTTCCTACCACTACCTACAAAATATTGCAACGTTTTAAAGGCAACACACGTTGCACTTCATCATTTGCACTGACAGTTTGCATCTTCATAAACCGATCGAATCTGGAAATGTTTTGCATATTTATTAGCTTCAGAAATTTCTCGATGTAATCAATTTTCTTCAGCGTCAATTACAGTCAATTGGCAATCTAATGGAAGGAAGAACTAATACCTTTTAAATCCTGTATTAAGTATATTATTCATTATATTAGAAGGCGTCAATCCATTATTAGAGTCTTTCAGTAATTTTTGATCTCAGATTGGTTAATTGGTTGGTTAGTCAGTCTTTTAAAATAATAATGTTCATTGAGAATCATTAATACAATACTAGTGAGGGAGTGCCATTATAAAGGTGAGATTTTCATAGAAATATGACATTGATGTCAGATTTGTATTATTTCCTCGTATTATAATTTTCAGCCGATTCAGTTATAAATTATCATACATTACAATGTTATTATATTAATGCCGATTGTTAATTTTGCAATTTGTTTTGTCTAACACAATGCTGCGTCTAATTTGTTATTCATCCAGACGAACAAATTGGCAACAAGATACTGTTGAAATCGGGAAAACCTATCTGCTGTAAAATTTAAAGGGTAAAATGTTTTCACGACTTTTAGTGGTGTGACAATGAAGAGGAGTGTACGAGAACATGACAATTAAATTGTAGCAAATTACGTTACCTTTGATTCAAAATCTTATCAAGCAAACATTACTAGACAGACGAAGTAACGGCCAATCTAATTAAGTATTTAACTATTTATATCGCTGCGTCGACTGTGATATTTTTCAGTTATTAAAGTCTCGAAACTGGTTTACTTTGTGTTAAAGTATTGATAAATTACATAGTTTTGATTGATGTTTGCTGCTTCTAATACTTGTATGAATACCCTTAGATATTCATTTATATGGCAAAAATTACCACAGTATAACATCATCTTTTTGTATTATTTTTTTCTGATTAAATATACTAAGATTTGGCATCTAACTAGATAGCCATATAAGTAAAAAGTCATCGGCAGATCGCCTTACGACGGCGACAAAATCTTTCAGGCTAGATTTAATTCTAATAAGTGGTGTACATATTTGAAATTACTGTTGAAATCAGTTTGTGGCACAGTTTTATAGATGACTACATGTAAAACTAATGTCAAACGGTACAATTCAAATAACTAACCCACCACGAACCTAACCAATTATTTCGCGCGTTACTACTAACAGCCCAACCCTAACGTAAACCTGTATTTTACACTGGCTCCGATTCAAATATTTAATTAGTTTATTATTAGTCGGATTGCGCTCGCCCAATTGGATCTGCAAATTGTCAGTCGACAAATTAACTTCGAATATACAATCGTGATTTTAACACAGCCGGGTTGAAACTTGATTAAATGCTACGCCTATATTCTGTCATGATTCGCATTTTGAAAAGCGCGGAAGTATTTTAACGTTTATTAAAATCGTCAAGTAAACAAATCAGCTGAATAGTAGCCGAGTAAATCATTTCATGTTTCTCATAGCACAGATAAAAACACATAAAAGAATCAATCTTTAGGGCTGAAGATGTAATGGAACTTGCAACCTGGCCAGTTAGCTATCACGTACGCAATAGATGTCGTCTGGAAAGTTGTGTGGCGCTGTAATTGCTCGTAAATTTATATGTTACGCTTATGTTGGTAGCGCCGGATTGTTTTGGACAATGCCCTTTTTTGAAGATTATGCAAAATTCCAAGTTGGACCGAGTAATAAAAAGGGAAGATATCGCTTTTTAGCGATAAGACTGCTTGTTGTTTTACCTACTTACCCCCTTATTCACAAAACTTTACGAGCCTGATTTAGTTAAATTATTATGAAACTACACAACGGGACTTAATCGCGTATTTAAGTTTTAAGATTTACCTCCGACGTTTCGAGGACGGCGTTGTCCCTGTGGTCTCGGAGAAAAAGAAAAAAAGTTAAAGTGAAAAAAGAAAGGGAGGGGGGGGGGGGTGAAAGTTTAAATCAGTGTAGTTAAATTATGTTTTATCCCTTTTTTACAAATACATAAGTCAAAGTGACAGATAAAGACATAGCTAATTCAGGCCAGTATTGCCTTTATGAATAACGCCGTTAGTCTTTTAAAATTTGTAGTTCTTTTTCAGAGTATTTTTAACTTTATGGTGCACAATGAACAATATTTGTCCGAGTTGTTTGTTATCCATGGTAAAACGGCGCTGTGAGCAGTATGGATCAAATACGTGTAATTATGAATACTGGCAGTGTATATCTACGTACACACGACCTACAGTGCAAGTCAACACAATTACTAATTAACTGATTTCAAACATAATGGTTACGATCCTAAGCACACATATCGAAGTTATTGAGGTTAGTTTCATCTGCGGTATTGCTGTGTGTTTAGTAACATTAAGTAATTTTCAAGAAATGGTTGGATAATTTTAACTAATTCAGTTAAATTTGAACACGAATATTTTGTAATAAATTCACAAAATTTTGCGGGAGGCTATAAGATGAAAACGATTAAAACTTTATTTCCCGATTGCGATTCATGATATAGTCGTATTTGTCTACGACCTACTACGTGACAGCGTGACAGCACTGACAGAAAATCTTCCCGTCATTACAAAAACCTATTGATTAACTAAACAAACATACTTAGTCACGAAGTAAACTCTGAACTCGCATTTACAAACCAAACGGCAATATAAGCAGGAGTTCCAAGTAACTATTCAGCCTAAGCAGTCCGCATCCGTAACTGAACTGGGGCGGGCAAAGCCACCAGTCACGAGACTGAAGAGGACTTAGCTTGCAAATGGTTTCTCAGCAAAAAAACGCTACCAAAAAGACATAATTTGCTTAAACTGGCAAGCTGGGAGTCGTATTTGTTTACATAGTAAGCAAAATACTCCCAAGTACTTGGTCAAGTACATGACCAGACATCAAATCTATTTCTTATATAAAAACAAAGTATCAAAATATTTATGTTTATTAATGGCAACTTACATCGGCGCATCCTATATTTCATATAACGGCATTTTTTAAATAACATATGTACATTTATGAATTTTGTCATGTATTTCAAACTTTTTGGTATAGCACCATTTTTAACAATCTTATAGGCACTTATATATATTATTATACCCAAATTACAATGCAGTTAACAAAATACAATACATTTTGTTAACTCCTTCTTTGTTTATCTAAAATACAAAAATCATTTTATAGGTTCTTAATTTTATTATTTATAGTAACATGGGTTGTTACCAAAGGATTCTTAGTGTTTCAACGTACAACGATGAAGGGAGTGTTTTAAATCGACACGAGTTGCGAATTGCCTTTTCGCACGTGAATTGTACAAAGTTTTACAGTATATTATATTTATGGCCCTTAAATTTTTTTACATGGACAGGACACGTATTGTCCTTAATCCCAACTTATACTAACCTATTTGGTTGTTATTCACTTTGCAAATATTGCACAACATTTTTGAATAAAACTACCTAATACGTGAAATGATTTAATGAAAAAAAAAAAACAAAAAAAATCTACGTAAAAATATTAATGGACTTACTGCAATCATTCATAACTAGCGACAAGGCTATTGTAAGCTGTGCCTGCAACCACTTATTTCGTATGTATGAGGGAGCACCCTGCGGATGGCGTATTTAAAAGCAGACGTTTGACTGACCGCATCGCTCTAGAATACTAAGCAACTAGTCTTTGTCATGACGATATTATCATATTACAAAGAAGGGCAGGGATTGTGTTATTCTCAATTAAAACTACTCTTACTCAAGTAGGACCTATTATTATTTAGATATACTAAAACATTACAGTCTTAGATCTAAATGAGGCTACTACATATAATAATAGTTTCTAAGACTGAAAAATTATGTTGTCATATTTTTCACACAATTTATGACCTACAGCCGTATTCGAACAATGAGATACGTCAAATACTAGATATTGAAACGATATGGATCGGATATGTCAGTGTCAAACAAGTATCAAAAGTAACGTTTTTGTTTGAAGAAATATATCGTCGGGTGACAAGCAAAAGTCACTAAGTGCTATCAAAAAATTAAAGTAAGAATGCACTTTATTACACTTGTAACACGGTTTATTGTCCAATTATTTCAATGGTGTTAGTTAGTGACTTTTGCATGTCACCCGACGATATTTACTAGTACAATATAGATCTTACAAGCAGTGTAATTTTAAGTTAGTTAGACCCCAAATACATCACATTTAAATTACTCAATCTTAAAATCACATTAGCTAATTTCGCAAAAAGTTCAATTTAATTTTGTTTCTAATTATAAAGTGTATTTTTTTAATTCCGGACGTTTTCAATTGTAAACAAAGGGCCGTGATTCACAGACACCGTCCCGTAAATTATTTACATTTCCAAGGAGCTCTGTTTAAAACCGCGCGATCAAAAGACGCCCCCCCGTTTCGCCATTACCAACTACAACTTCCACGATATCATATCTGAACTTATTTACATAGCAACAAATTCAACCTTATGACATAGCAGTAGAGTTCAATATTAGAGAAAATCCTTTACAGTGATGCCAGGTTATAAAAGTTATATAACGTACCTCCCAACATTGTGAGAAATATTGCGCTAAGAAAAAAAACGCTTCCAATCCTGAAACTGTAGTGAAATGGTTTTTGTCATTAACCTGCAATCTAGGTAACAAAAAAAGCTTTTGTTTAAAATGTAACAAACGTTTCAAGACAGGAAACAAAAATTTCATTATCTACGACTACGAGTCAAATACGGATCTTTTGAATCAAATAAATACGCACAGTACAGCGTGCTGCAATATTTTACCGATTTTACGATACGAGTAACAAGTAAAACGTTAATAAATAAATAAATATGTACTTTATTAATCTATATTTATGTATTAATGCTATATTTATTAAAAAATCATGTGATATACATATGTATGTATGTACATTGTGTATATTTTGTTTCTAGATAAGTTCTCTTTTGGTTTTCTAATGCACCGCCTACAATATTTTCTGCTTGTCCTTAAGGTTGACTGGTAGAGAATGCCTCATGGCATTAAGTTCGCCTTTTGTACATTAAGTTATTCTTTTGTGCAATAAAGTTTTAAATAAATAAATGTACCTATACGGAATTTTAGACTTGAAAAAGAGCTGTTACTAAAAGCAGTCTAGAACCGTTGACATCCGTCGTGAGCAAAAAGCAAAGAGGAATCTTGCACTCGTTTCCTCCTATCTTTTCAGGCTGGCGAGTGTGAGGCAAATTAAAGAGTAGTCCGATGTACGGTGACAATGTTATACGTATAAATATTCATTTTATTTTACCTCCATAATTATTAAATGTTCAAGAGTTTGAAATTAACGGGATTCAATAGCGCCATTTAGTTACACTTCGTATCGCAACACGATTTATTTTTAATTTAACTAATTGAAAACATCATAGAAATAAATTAATATTAGTAACGTAGGTACTCGTATAAACGTTGGAATGGCAGTAATCTGTCCAAGTAAGTTTGCAGCGACTTGAGAGCCACACAACCGTACCGTACTGCTCTGTAGCTAGTTTAGTGCTAGTTTGACGTTTACGTATATTCCAAAAACCTGATTATTATAAGCAGCATCGTTAAGAACGGCACAAAAATCAAAATAAAATCAGTCCTTTTTACCCGAAGTTTCATGGGCACCGACCCAGCGAATCGTCGAGGCGGCGAAGGACGGCATTCAGACGAGAGCTCTCCGAGCACCGCGTCCCATTCATTGTGATGATTGCTCCCGCTCATTATACTTATGCAGCGTGTTTCAGCTGCATGACGGCTGCTGTCCAAAGGCGTTTTCAAATTTTGAATAAAGAATTTCTAAGAATCCTTATATAATCTAAGCATGTGCTCAGTGTTGCAGGCGTCTACAGGCCACGGTGACCTCTTACCTTCAAGTGGGCCGTATGCTTGTTTGCCACCGGCAGGGTATAAAAATGTCCTGTCAAATTAAGGGTTGTAACTCTGAATAAGAGACAATAGGCTGGAAACTTGTATTTACTTGAAACTTGTACCTTCATTATGGCGTCCTAATGGCCTGGCCACGACATTGCGCGACCGGCTTCGGCTAAGGCGACAACCATAGGTTGGAGCGAGACACAACAACCTGACCTTTCGTTCTTACCTATTGGTTTTCGCCTTAGCCGAAGCCAGCCACGCAATGTCGTGGCAAGGCCGTAAGGCTCTCTTAAAAGTCACAGGAAGTCTCGTCTGCGCGTCGGGAGTTATTTAAGGTAGAAGTTCACCTAAAATAGATTTTCTCGAATATCAAGGTGACTACATACTCGTATAGCGTCAATATTGTTTAACATTTATGTAGGTCAAAAATATGTTGCCTATTTTTATCGATAAAAACAACGTGACTAAAAACAATATGTTATATTTGGAATAATTTATAGCACGTTCGTTTATTTAGAAATGTACCTAACATTGAACTAAAGGGGCCCAGTGAATAACAGTCCGCCGGACGGTATCGGCCTGTCAGTTGTTCGGAACTGTCAAAATTTTGTTCTAACTGACAGGCCGATACCGTCCGGCGGACTGTAAATCAGTGGGGCCAATTATTCTTTATCTACAGCGGCAAAAAATACAGACCTAGAACTCGATGAGATATTTTTTATACTATATGTAATACAACAAAATTTTTAAAATCGACCAATGGCGAGTTGATTTTGGGTACCCTAAAGATTCGATATATGTATTTTTCTCGCACGTGCGAGTCCATCTCGCACATGACCGGTTTTATTGCAATTGGTTGCCTACAAAGTTGCAATTAATTTTCTCAACTTGAGAATTTCTGGTTAAATTTATACCTCCTCATCATCATCATCTCAGCCATAAGACGTCCACTGCTGAATTTATACCTGAATGCATATTATTTAATCTGTGTCCTTTTTGTTGCATTCAAATTCCTATGTGACATAAGTGCATTAAGAAAATTACCCGATGCAGTCGCGACGTTAAATAAATGCGAATGCGCCTTCCACGGCGCTGTACATGGAAATGCGAGATATTTTTCTACGTCACAAAGATTTGTTGCACAAAAGCCTTCGTACCTTTTATGTATACGGAACATTTATTTTTTGTCGTCCTTATTCCTTTCCTCGTGTCTTTCAAATTAAATGTTGACGTTGCTTTCTTTCAATACAGAATAAATTCTTACGTATAATATTTCAACATAAAGTTTATTATTCGTGGGAAACCTTGATCATCTGCATCATTATAACACATCGCGGTATCGCACTGGATTTTTTATACGCTTTCTTTGTTTTGTGCCAGTATTTTTTTGTCATTAGTTATTTATTTATCTTATACACGCTATTGTAAATTGTTAATTCTTTATCTTGTCTCTTTGTTTGACTAACTCACTTCCAATGTCATTCACAGAATAAATTAAAGTAACTAACTACCTATGTATTTAGTTATGAAACTTAGGTATAAATGTATCAAAAGGGATGAATAATTTGTGACATAAAAGTAGGTAGGTAGGTAAGTTAATGATTTTAATGAAGAATAACCATACAGGTGGATATGAAAGATAGCGACCAATAACGAATAAAAGTTATTACAAAAAAAAACCATCCGTACTAGTAAAACATTTCATTCAATGAATACGGGTCTACAGTTTTGATGCTACTACGGTAGAACAGACGACATAAACATACCTACATATTTACATATAGGTACATATACACATATATACATAGATTGCTAAGACCATAACCCTTCCGTAGACAGGTAAGAATAAAGAGGATACGGTTGTTATTTTTTCATTTCATGTCAGTTTCTAGATTATGTTTTCTATTTTGTTGTGAACTTTGACCCTTGGTACCAAATAAACATCTGAAACGTCGTAGAGCCAATAATAGGTGCTTAATATAAAATCCAATCTTCTCATTTAAATGAATACAGATCATCGACCTATTAAGTTTTAGCAGTTTTCGGAATACGTAATTTACTATTTTTGACTTCCACTGTGCCATGATTCCGTTTCATGCTAGATCAAAAGGCTCTCAAAAACAAAACGGGCGGTATGCAAATAAGAAGTGAACGTCAAAAGGTGACACGGTGCCATGCTCGCCAAAAGAGTCTATGTAAGAGTAGGTGCTTAAAGCGGCATACGTCTTTTTAGTGTTCTGTCCTACTTTTGTGCTCTGTGGTAAATCCACTGTTTAGTTTTAGTGCCTTCGTTCAAATAAAAGGCTGCTATGCTGAATAGGGTGGTTCAAAAAACATTTTTTTTTATTTTCCGACGGGCCACCCCCTTATTTTGTTACACTTATTATGCTGATAAAATATACCAAGTTTCGTAATTTTATCTCAACTACAAGGGGGTGCTCAACCACTTTGAAAATTTTGTATGTTGTATGAAAAAAAAAAAAAAAAAAACAAGTATTTATTATTCAGAATTTTATTTAAGTATCTGTTTTCACATTATTTGCACATATGATTTATACGTTTTTAAGTAGAAAAACATTTTTATTTCTATTTTTTATAATTTTTCAAAAGTAAGATTTTTAAAATTTCACCTAAAAAAATCATTAAAAATAGAAATAAAAATGGTTTTTCACCAAATAACTTTTAAATCACACTTTCAAATAATGTGAAAACTACTACGTACATAAAACTCAAAAAAATAATAACTTGATTTTTTTGAATTTCATACAACTTTGAAAAATTTCAAAGTGTTTGAGCACCCCCTTGTAGTTGAGATAAGATTACAAAACTTGGCATATTTAGTCAACAGAACAAGTGTAACAAAATGAGAGGGTGCCGCTTCTTCTAGCTAGAGTTTGAATTTTTCCCATACAAAGGTGAACCACCACACACAGGTAATGCTGAAGGTGCTCATCAAAATATTTCGGTAGTTTGAATGCATGTTAAAATAAATATAAAATGAGTTAAACACAAAGACTGCCCGATTCGATACTTAAGATACGTCAACATATCATACGTAATTCTATAGTTTGTCAAAGGGCTCTGATTTCAATCATTAACAGAGAGAATCATACTATCTTTATCTTACACTAGTACTAGCATCCAAAAGAAAAGGATGAATATTTGTCAGTCTTACTGACTGACAAATGGGTTTGACCAACTATAGAAACGATATGGATTAGATGTGTCAGTGTCAAAAGTGACGATTTTGTTTGAAGAAACACAGACAGACATATATACATATCTAATCCACATCATTTCTAGATCTATTAATAGACGTATCTTTTAAGTTCGAATCGGGTCGTTAATCTTAGTAAATTGTTATGAAATTTGATGTCTATAAATCGTTATAAATACATATAAAGTCATTTTCTGAACGAAATAGTGGTGGTGATGGTGAGAGTTAGTCTGTTAAAGTATACACAGTAATTTTAGCGTTACTATCCTCTGTTAGTGGGCGGGAGAATAGAGAAGTAGTAGGTTTCACAAAGGAAAAGGTAATACAGTACGTTCTTAGACTGACTCTTTGTATCTAAATGTCGAAGCAAGCTAAGACAGGGTTGAAATAAAGCTATTATTTTCAGATAATATTTTATAATTACTTAATATTAATAGGTATTCATAACAAACTTGTTGTTATTACCTCTAATAAAAATAGGTACAGTCAGCAGCAATAGTTGCTAAGCGGGCGAGGTGTTCAAAATTATTTTGACGCGATTATTGTAAAGACAATAAGAGCGCGTCAAGGTAATTTAGAACACCTCGCCCGCTTAGCAACTTCTGCTGCTGACTGTACACATAATAATATTACACTGTTGATGTTGTGTTAGTGTGTTAGTATATTTATAATATGGGCATTTTCACTTAATTGAACACTAACGGCCGGTTAGCAATCGTTACAAAACTGACGGTCAATGTCAAATCCCATACATTTTGTCAGGAATGTAACGGTTAAACGTTACTGAAACACGACTTAAGTCGCGCTTAACTTGTACAAGTTAAATGAAAATGCCCATATCACAGAAACAATAAGCGCCCTACTTAAATAACTATTCTCTCTCAGCTGTCTGAGCTGATCCCATGTGCTAATTCCAGTGGCCCCTTTCCCCCGGGGAAAGCTCAGCCCGGGTTCGAACCGCAAGCCTCATCCATTTGTTGCTCGTTACAACGCTTCGGCCACTAAATATTATGAATAATGAATGCCCCTTCCTGTCGACCTTAATGCAAGTTGCGAGAAAAGAAACGATAGTTACAATAAAAGGTACCTAAAAGTATTGTTGAATAACGTGTCATAATGTTGGTGTCATCTCTATATAATATAAAACTTTACTTTAAAAAACCTGTAGGGGTCGGATCAATAGGTTAGGTTAGGTAAACTATTTTGTGCATTTTTTTTTTCAAAATTTTAGACCCATTAGTTTCTGGGGGGGTCATAGCCAGACAGACAGACGCCCGAGTTATCTTTATAAGATACCCTTATAGGGTTCCGTGTTTCTTTTGAGGTACGGAACCCTAAAAAAACTTTAGGAATCACAAAACCGTGAACATTGGCATTTTGCTTAATTTTTTTTGTTGTTGCATTTTAGTGTTCTCCAATAAGCGTGGTCCGTTACGCTTTTGGTCTATTTTATTTATTAAGAAAACATGTATTGTGAATGAAACCTAATCCCAATAATTGGCGCAACTCCTGATTTATTCTTTTCAACATACCTACAAATCGAAAAATATATCCTGGCCAGTATTATTATTAGTTTATTACTTATGTTCCTTACTTAAAAAAAAACACCTAAGTTAATGCAAGGTTAATCTGTAAATAATATCAAAACTAAAACCACCCGAGTCAATCCGAAGCAAACACATTTATTTAACATCTCTAACCAGCGCCGTACCTGAAAACGCTCAAAAGGCCGTTTTATATTTTTCAACGCACAAAGATGAGAAAAGTCCCGTGATTAACTTCATTTCCGGGGGGCACGCGTCCGCCCCGGGCATCTTCGCGCGAATTTATTTCGCCTCATCAAAACGTCAACACGTTGACGTGTATTTTGGGGATTTTAATCGCACTGCTTCCCGCGCCATACCTCCGTAGCCCCGAGCGACAGCAGCGCCCTCTACTCTATGTAATTTGCTGTTTAGGTCACATTTATTATGTTGCTTAACCATTTCACTAAAACCAATGAAAAACTGGAAAATGGGATACGAAAGTGGGACAAAGGAGGAGGAGGGAGCGTTGGAAGCATCCACTTGGCAAGTTTTTCTTTTCTACATAAGCTACATGCGTACTAAGGTGCATGCTTTCTTATGTGACTGTACTTTTGTTGAAATTCGTTAGGGAAATTGCCTCTTTGCTTAACTTGCCTTAACTTAATTTGCCGTGGCGTGAGTCCCATGTAATCTGTTAAAAACCTGTCACTTGTTGTTTTAGTCGATCTTATTCTCATAGTGCCTATATGAAAATAAAGCGGAGATAAATAAATAAATAAAATTATTTCAGTATTATTAGTTAAGAATGTTCAAAAAATATCTAGTTATTAAGTAGTTTTTTAGTGTCGTTTAAAAAAGGGAAGGTATGAACGACAATGTTTATTTTTGGCACATTTGCAAACTAAGCTCCTGGCTGCGGCTCAGTGAGCTTTGACAACACAACACATTAAGACGGATTATTACCTGCAAATATCGACTATACGGCAGAATGCATGAAACTTGGTACACAAAGCTTTTTAAGGTACGAAAAAATAGAAAAAGAAGTTAATATCTGTATAATGTACTCGTATATATTTCTTTAACATAATATAACAAACTTCATCGAAATCGTTAGAAGAGTTACCAATAATTGATTTGCTCTTACCCGAAATCATTTGAAATTGGAATCTTCCGTCTAAATATGTCATAAACAATTAAACACGCCAGTTTTATGAATATTCATTTTTGTTATTTGACAATAACTGAAACAAGGGGATGTGGCAAGTTTATTATTTTAATGATCCTTATTTCTACTAGGTGATCATAATATTACGAGTATTATGTTGTGCTAAATACGTATAACTCGCCTAAATTATTCAGTGGAGCCCGATTTGATTACTGAAGTACCTACTTCAGCAGCTTAAGAATTATAATTACTATTAAAAATCTGAAACTCTGTTTTCCCCTCTACTTAAATGTGAAAAACGTCAAGTCAGTTGCAGGTAAAATACTGCAGACTCCAACCCCTTATCTTTGAGGGGTGCACAAGAGTCTTGGCAGCCGGATTGTTTCCTTAAAGAGCCTTTCGAGGATTATTCTGCAAAAAGTTAATTAGTTCACAAATTACGTTTAATTGGACATAAAACACTGGCTAAGCTTTTTGTTTAAGAACGAGGAAAAAAACTAGGTACCTAACTGCTAATATTTTCAGTTGCTACTTTTACAAGTATGCATGAAAAGAAAAACTTTAATACATATTCTGAACCATTATTAACTATGCTATTTATACTGAAAGTAATCTACTTTCGCGTCCTTGAAAACATTCGAATTAATAACATAGTAGAATTTACGTGCGACTTTCAAATTTTATGGTTGCGTGATTCAACCCCGGTTCATTGCAATGAGTTTTTAAAAACGATTTGTCGTCACTACTTTAAAAGTTGAAACGCAGTAACTCCGTATGCATACCATACATAGTTCCCAAATTTACCTTATGATTTGCAGTTTTTTTTTAAAGTAGTGACAATGTATATTATTTTATATTAAACGGTCCCTTTTAGATAAAGAAAACATACTTATGTTAAAATCTATTTGTAAGGTTTTGTTAAATTCAAGCGACAGCCCTTTTTGTAAAAATACCTGCGCCTATTGTTGGGGTCATTGTACTGAGTGGATACCAAGCTTTACATATTAATTAGCCGTGACAAAAGCCATAACAGCATTAGGAAGATGATGAGTATATAGTAGCTCCATATTTCGTCATATTAAAAAGTATTTAGATACTTTTAATAGTAATACCAAAATTATGTAGTCCGGTTTCATTCCTAACAAGTTCCAAAAGTCCCAGCCGGGAGAAAAGGGTAGTAAATACGCACTTGACAAGCTCGGCTGCCCTACGCAGAAAACAAGTAACTCGAAAATTTTCAAAAACGGGTTTTTTGGATTTTCGGAATCTACAATTTCAGGCGCATCTTTCACCAAAAAAATAATTGTAAAATAATGTGTAGTTTTCAAAATATTCATATTTTTAATATCCGAGTATCTTTTTTTGACCCTGTATTCTACGCTGAATTCAAGTATATCTCCCATTTCTACGCTAAAGTCAAGTAACTAAACAGAGATACTTGTAATTCATATAGATGACCGAGATACTTGAGTTTAGCGTAGATGTTCGTAACTGCAAATAAGTTTATTACAATGGTAAAACAAGTATCTCCCAACACAATCTGCGATTTAGGTTAGAAATTAGTTACATAGTTATATTATCTGTATTGTCTACACTATAGACTCTACAGTAATGAAAACTGAACAATAGAATACGCCAAAGAAAGAGGAAATCATAATTATGCCGTATCCGTGTCAAAGGTTTTGGAACAAAATAGAAACAAACAACAACTGACTGGATTCAATTGACCAAAAGGGAAATATTAAATTTAATCTAGGAATAATGCAAAAAATTTAATTTTTATAAAGACACTTATTATGTGGTAAAGTGAATCATCTGAGGTCAATCTCGAGAAGTCTATTAGTAGAGTTAGACCACGTAAAGTCTGCAGAGATGTTGAGACCACACCAGTGCCAGTGTTATTTATGTCATAATTTCATAGAAGTTTGACGTTTAAAATAACACGTGCACTGCGTGTGCTGTCAAAATGTCTACAGACTTTTCTTGGTTTACCTCTAGCCACTAAAGAGATCCACCAATTACTTACCAAATTAATAGATGTATATCAGCCAAATTTCAGATCGATATGGTTTTATAAGAAGTAGGTAAAACTGACTTGAAGGATTTAATTAGATTTTTACTTTGTTACAAGTAAAGTTAAATAGTAAATAAAGTAACTGTGTAGGTACCAAAGTATGTATTTATACATGTATATCGTCGCCTAGTACTCATAGTACAAATTTTGCCTAATTTGGGGATAGGTCAACCAGTGTAGGATTGTCCTCAAATATTGTCAAATATCTTTCTAATAGGACTATAAAAAATGCAAGTCGGACTCACCCACCGAGCGTTCCTTACAAATATAGTTTTTTTTTCCTTTTTATAGTTTTCAGATTATTCCCTGTACTTATAGCGTAATACAATATTACTTGCCAAATTTCATAGTTCTAGGTCAACGGGACTTCTCGTTGACCTAGCTACCTACCTACCTACCTACTTAGGTACCCTTTTAATTTTGAATCCCTTGAGAATGTCGAAATATACTTACGTATTTTGGCATAAACGACCGTATCTTCTTTTTACGTTAGTGTAGATGTTTGATTTTTTTTTTCACAGCTTTAAGGGAATGTAGACCTGAGTATAAATTATGATTTTAATTTCAATTCGATACCTCCACGCGTTTCAGAGATAAAGGATCTTGACAGACAAATGGACTGAGGACGGACGGATAACAAAGTGATTTTATAAGGGTTCCGTTTTTTCCTTATGGAACCCTAAAAAAGAAAAATACGGAAGAAGGATCCTGTAGGTACCACCCATCCACGGAAACAGACGATTTGTTGAAGGAATGGGACATCGTATCACAAAAATAATCTCTGGAAATAAATAAAATCGATGAAATAGATAGCAATATCCATGTGTCAGAAGGTCCGAGGATGGAAACATCAACTACCAATTAAAAAAAGTATATTTTCCAATTGAAAACAACTTTAACACATATAATTATAAAAATATTTTTTTTCGAGCGTTTTATTATCTAACAGAGATTTTGAAGTCGATAAACCTGAAAGAAATAAAAATGAGTTTTCGGTAGCTTATGTTATTAGCTTTCATTTGATACCATTTCCTTCAGAATTGCATGAAAATTGGAAAAGTTATTGAGCGGAGAGCCTAATATGTTTAGTATTTAAGAAGCTAAAGTGCTTGCTATTTCCAAGCTAAATACGAGATACTTGAATTTGTGTAGAATGGTTCCGAGATTTTCGGGCAGTAAACTACACAGAAAACATTTTATGCCTCTACAAAATTTTATATACAAGAATAACAAAAAATAAAGTCTGTATAAGCTTAATTTTATCGCCCTTAACATAATGGTATAAACAGATGTTAAATTTTAGACCAAATACCTAACAAAACTGACAAATTACGTTTTTTTGCTCTCCTCAAAAATTTGTCAAAACCGAGTAACTTGTTTTCTGCCTAGGGCAGCCGAGCTACTTCCCCTTTTATTTTTTGTCTGTGCAACGCAAGGTGCATGTACGAGTATGCCAACTCCGGTCCGTCTTCCGGTTGGGACTGTACCTACTTTGAGCTTACGAGTCGGATTGACACATGAATTTACGAAAAAACTTTTTAATAATATCTAAAAGTCACGAAAACCTGTCAATTCACACTATTGACATAAATGTCTCCATTTGAAATAATTTGCTACTAGTCTAACTCTACGGTCAATAATGTATTACGGATTTCTTTCAACATTGTACAATTTCAACCCAATCTAACATTGAAGTCCAAATAGGGTATGTATTAAGGGACTCACCGTTACACATACCTTCTTTACGGTCGGTAGGATACTATGCAGCTCTTAATATAGCAGCTCTCGATCCGGCCGAAAAGGTCTTGGCAGGGTTGACGATTAAGAACATTTTGCCACACAAACTCAAAAGTGCCTGTACTAAAATGAACTGAAGTTTTGCTGTTGTCGTATACAAAACACCTTCATTTTAAATAAGACCAGTGGCCCATTTTATAAAGCTACAAGTTACAATTTACAAGCGGAAGTCTCTTTCTAATCCTATGTGTTAGAACGAGACTTCCGCTTGTAAATTGTAACTTGTAGCTTTATAAAATAGGCCACTGGTAGGTAATAAATTCTTCTTACCATCGTAGCCAACAAATATTAACTTCAACAGCAAGCCAATTAAACGAATTCTGTAAATAATAGTAAGTTTTGTATTCTAGCTAGAATAATAATAATAAACTTTGTGTTTAGTAACCCTCACCCTTATATCTATGACACATCAGCAGCGGAAACAATTATTCTCACTCCACACGTATTGTCGAGGGCCGAACACGATAGGGCATCACTCAGTTCCAGTCAATAACGTTTTTAATAAGGTACTGTAACTGAAATGGTTGGTTCCCGTAAGATGGACAAAGGGAGCCAGCTCGTCAGAATCAGCGCGGTACCGCACCGACTGAACTCAATCATATTATTTTGTGGGGAACTGCTGAGTGTTCCAACTGAACGTCTAGCGATCTTCACCAAGGAGGAGTTTTGGCCGAAGAGTGTCAAGTACCGACGATTCCGCGGCCGACTTCCTGACAAACCCGGGGTTGCAATGCATCGCAGCCATAATGTGTGTTTTTTTTAGTTTTTAGGATATAATGTGTTTAAAAGTATTTATTTATGGGCCAATAGTTGTGTGAAAATAAAGATATTTCATTTTATTTCAAAATTACAAAAAAAGAAACCCTACTTATCCCAGATGAGACTAATTAAAATTATTGTATGTATGAACAATACGTTTTAAATTGTTTGATATCCATTCAGATTTACTTGATTGGATTTTCAAAATAGAACTTAAGAACGATATACCTAGTCGAATTGCGTTGAACTGATTTTCAATAAAAAAATGTACATAATACTTACAAAACTTTACCATCGAGTTAGTTTAGAATTACGACCCCTAAACTATAAATTCTACGAAAAGAGACAACAGGTGTGCAGATTCGTATGGGGCGTTACCGCAGCGCAACTGCCGTCTAAGCTAATGTGTTTACCTCATTACACGAGCGGGTTTTACAGCTAAAAAGGCAAGTAACTGCCACGCCTCCCTCGCCGCTAAGTAAACAGGACGCCAGAGGGGAAATTAAACCAAAGAAGAGATCTTAATCCTCAGCCATGTTACTACGTAGAATCCGACAAACATCGTCGACTCGACGCGTTTGCATTAAGTTTTATTACTTCCAACTCGTGTAAATTATAGGTGTAATATAAGGGAGATGCGGGAAAAACTAAGATATTTTCCTTGTTAAGCGATAAAAATATAAGTGGGATCCTTGGATGGTAGCCGAAGCTTACAAACCATAAATCTAAAGGGTGGAATCTTGCTCTTGAGAATATAATGGTATGATTATAGAGACGTGATGGTGCGCCGACAGGGATTTATTAATCTCTTTGTCACGCTGACACACATGCGAAAATTACGGAGTACAGATTTGTTAGTATACTTTTAAGTAAGATCAGTTTAAAAAAAAACCGAGAGACTCAGTAATCGGGGGGCACGGCAGTGCCCCCGCCAAGTCGACCGCAAAGCAAACACTGCCGTACCATCCTTTACTGGAACCATTTCGCCGCATTTTCAGGCCCCTATTTGAGAACCTCTGGATAAGACCAGAACGCAGAAATTTTGGTCATCCAGTAAGCTATAATCACATACTTAAAATCCAAAATTTCAAGTCTGTAGGTCATTTAGTTCCGAAGTTAAGCGAAAGCAAAGTTTCGCATTTATGAAACTCACTCATGATCATCAGAATAGAACTAGTACTTCCCATAAACTCAGAGAGCTGAAATTTGGTACAGAGTTAGGGTTTAATGGCCACATAAAGGGAAAACCTAAAAATATTGCAATATCAGTCACGTTTTTAAGATCTAAGAACTGCATAAATAAGTTTGTAATCCCATATAAATATATGATATTACAAAGTTACTGTTGCAGTTCCTACAAATAGTAGGTAAAGTAAAGTAAAGGTACACTACGATGTACGATGTGAGTATGAATGAAGATATGTTTAGTTATGATATGTGTATACATAGTATGGGTATGAGTACCCGAAAAGAAGGACTGCCTACAAAAAGAGATGAGATCCCATCAAAAACATTACATGTAAAAAGGTGCAAGTCTCGCAACGCTTTTACTACAAAAAAGTTTTGAGATGTAATGTGAAACCAAGTCGGTTATTTTAATCAGTGCCAGGGGGTGTTAAAACCGTATCAATAAGATATCTTTAATTTGTAATACGTATATAATGACTTGGCCATCGCACGGCTGCATAATGACAAAAGGATCATCGTCACCTTGTACCTTAACCCAATATTAGCTAATCTACTTTAATAAAACTCATCCAAAATTAATTATAAATAAATAAAAATAAATAAATTTGGCCATGTGATCGTCTAGTGAAATTAATACGTTGTGAACCTTAGTACCCTTCGTCTTTTATGTGCAGACTGATTAGATTTGGATTTAAAATACTACCCCTAAAATACCCTATGTAATTGTAAATATTTCTACTGTATTTCTATATTATAACACTATCATATGAAAAAAATTAAATAATAAATTATATTTTTTAGAATTTATCTTCTACCGAGCCCTACCGTGACCAGTTACCATGAACAGTAGTGTAAGCCCTTGTTGTTTGTAATTATATTTTCCTTTTATATCCATTCGCTAATCTAGCTAGCTAAAGGAAAATATGTATATGTAAATGTTGCAAAAATTAATACGTACAAACATACTTTATCTACTGTCACGCCTCGGATGAAGTCGGGTCTCTAAACTAAATAATACCTATTTTATTTTGTTTTGTTTTTAATAGGTATTCCTAAACACTATGTAATATTTACTTTTATCTGCGTTTCGGAACCTATTTTCAGACAAGAAGAAACGCCAAGAAACTTATCTGAATATACTATAAATGTATGGAATACTGAAGCGATCGTCTAATAAACATGATTATTTAGTATGTCCTCAAATAACTTTGTTCCCCTATCTCACCAAATATAAAAATGTATTACCTTTAAATCATATTTAATATACGAGCCTCAGTAACCCATCCATATGCTACTAAAACTAGACTTTAATTTATTCTGTATTTTAAAACAATTAACTCTCTAATGATTTTAACACTGTATGTAACCAAAATACATGTGAAAGAATAAATAATAATAAAGAAAGAAATAATAATTAACCCTAACACCCAAATAATGACTCTACCCTAACTCTACCCCAATTTCACCTATTCTAATGTGTAAGACTAGAAGCGAACCTCTAGTATTACAGGGGGGGGGGGAAGTGTGTGAGAGGGACCCTAATTTAAGCTGTAAACGTTCGGCCGACAAAACCGAGGTATTGCAAACCCTAGTGTCTGTGTAATTTGCCTCCCTCCGCAGTATAGGCCGTAGCCAAGGGTACTGACGAATAAGGCGCCCTATTCCAAATATAAAATGTGAATATATAAATATATATAACAAGACCACGCTTCTTCAATTACCAACAGATTTCAGTGAGTAAAGATTACTCTTAATGATCCACACGTGAGATCCTCACATCCCTCTGTCAGACCTTGAAGATAACGTAAGAGGTATAATCGTCACCTGTGTAGGTAAAAAGGTTGACGCCAGGCCCCTCTCGCGACCTGGACCTAACACTCTACTGGATTCCCGGAAAAGCCCGCTTATCACCGCTAGGTTAGGCGTTTCCGGTTGATTGACCGTGCAATCAGACACTAATCTGGCTCTAAAACACAAAAACACCAAAACACACGTAAGTATTTACACTGAACTAGAAATTGAACAGTCTGACAAAAAGCAGCATAGTAGCTACGTAATGTCAAACATTCAACCGTAAAAATAACACCTTTGTTTTAACGTCTACGGGCGAGCCAGAGATCGTGACAATCCGACGGACAAAAATAGAATCATCCGTTCCCAGCTTGGCGTGGGGGTATTTATAACCATAAAAGACATTAACGAAACGCGTTTGACGCATTTGACGCGTTAGGCGCACTTCAAAATAAAAACTTTGTTATTTATTTCCTATAAACTCGAGTTCCAATCTTGAGTAGTTTTAGCAAAGAGATGTGAATCCCATAAGACAAGCAAAGTCAAAAGAAACCCCTTGCCTCGGAAATCAAGACAAAGCCACTCTCTAACAGATGGCGCCACTCTCTTGATATTCAACAATTCTAATGCACATCAATGTAAAAAACATGGATCAAAACACATGGCGTTCCAAAATTAATAAAAATCATTTATGTCTATATGTAAATATATATGTTTTATTGATATTTTTATACATTTTCATCTTTAGTTTCAATACTGCGTCAACAGATGGCAGCATAATCTTCGTGACTACAAAATTCACCGACAGTAATTCTCTATACACATTCCATTCTCTTTGGATTCAGCGAATCAGTTTTTCTGATTAATGGCCCACTACAAACTTGACTCAGTTAAGTTTTTGTTTGTTGTTTCGAATTTCTCGTGAGAATGTTTTGCTGTTATTTAAAATTAATTTACTGAATGCATATATTATAGTTACTTACATGTATTTATTTTAATTAACATTTGTATATAATAATTGAGGTTTTAAAGTTTATGAAAATAATATAGATCGATTGATCAGCTGTGTCAATCATTATTTATGTTAACTAGATCAGCTAGTGCGTCTAGTTACAACCTATTAAAAATAATTCTAATTGAACATAACGCTAGCGCTAATTGCAGTTTGAGCATTACACATATTTACGAGTACGGTACGAGTAAAGCATTATGTGCGATTTCCAAGTCATTATATGATGATTAGTGACGGATTACTGATTATTATTTAATTATTAGATTTAATGAATGGGCAATACGAAAAACTGTTGCTACTGTACAAGAATCAGAAACGGAAAAAAAGAAAAGAAAGATTTGTAATAATAAAAAAACTACTCCTAAAAAGAATAATAATGTGTTAAATAAAAAAATCTAATAAAATAAATCAATATGCCCACGTTTCTACAAAAAGAAGTGAAATCCCACCAAAAACATTCTGTAAAAAACTAGCCAAGTCTCGATGGAGCTGCTTGTTTATCTCTAAAAAGTAATGAAATCTAGACAAAGTCGTGCCAAGTCTATGGTTCCTTACTGCGATTTCTTTATTATTATAGTTAATGTTGTGTGACTTGGCCGTTGAAGGGTACACAAGGGTACAAAACCAGGTGCTCCATGACACCATTGCACCAATCTGCCATTGCACCAAAAAGAAGTGTTTGTTTCAGGCTCACCCATACATAAGTATAAGTATTACTGAAATACGCAGCTTTATCAAGCCTACAATTGACTGGTTATTGAATCAACGTTTTCCAAGTGGCAATTTTCCATCGTCAATGGGTAGCGGTTCTGGCGACAGATTGGTGCAATGGTGTCATGGAGCACCTGGTTTTGTACCCTTGTGTACCCTTCAACGGCCAAGTCACACAACATTAACTATAATAATAAAGAAATCGCAGTAAGGAACCTTAGACTTGGCACGACTTTGTCTAGATTTCATTACTTTTTAGAGATAAACAAGCAGCTCCATCGAGACTTGGCTAGTTTTTTACAGAATGTTTTTGGTGGGATATTATTATTAAATATATTTGAAGCAGGTCACTCGTGTTCTAAGTTGTCAACGCAACCTCTACATAAAGCTTGTTGCTATGGAGCAAAATATGTCAAATAATTTTCAATTAACCTGTATATTTGACAAGTTTTCGAGTAACCCGTTTTAAATAAATATATATATTTTTTAAATTTATTTATATATTTAAATTTACAACTTACAAACTAAACATTTATATTCTCGCCAAACTGTTACGTTTGATGGCGAGATGCGCTCAGTTTTTATACACTTAACATATTTAACTAATTATATATTTAACGTAAACTAACCGTTTCATAGGCCACACATGTAAGTATATAATATACAAAATACAAACTATTGTTTCGTAGAAATGGCAAATAATGTAAACAAATATGTCAGTATTTGTCAGCATTTGACATATTACCTAAAATTTTCACGCAGGTGATTTTCCCTGAAATATTAGTAATTAACATATGTTTTAAAAATAAATTGGTTTAAATAAAAATATTTAAGTGTATAAGTTGGTTTGTTTACATTATTTTTCCATTTTCTAATTGAGAAGATATTCTTTTAATCTATTTTTTAACATGGATTTACTTAATTTAGGACTTTGTCTCAGTAAGCTAATTTTATTTAATATTTTTGGTACCAGGTACTTTGAGCTTCTTTTGCCATAATAATTTTTAATTTTCGGTTGCACTAGCTTTTTCTCTCTTACACTCCTAGTATTATACTTATTGTTAATTAATAATTTGTACTTTTCACTATAATAATGCTCTAATCCTATGAGGTATGTGACTTTCTTATCTATGCCTAAAATTATCACATTTAGAAACCAAAAATACGAATTCAGCTTTTATAGTTATCATGGACATTCAAATATTGTTAACTAGTACCTACTAATATCGACGTCCCAGAAAATAAATTAACATGTCGCTTTTCTAACGGCGGAAACATCGCGTCTATCTATACACTTCATTCACCTCTCCTGCCCCCCTGCCTCCCCCCACCGGAAGGTGCGCGCGCGCCGGCGGCTCACTTCCGGCGCCTCGTTACCCGCTTTGTGCTCGGACCCGATGAGGTATTGTCACACTTAGGGAGATTTATGGTGCAATGGTGATTCGTATTGATATGGGGTGTTTGGGGTGCTTACTGCCTATGAGAACCTTTCGAATATATCTTTTTTCTTACATGTAATACACAAAATTTAAAAAATATTTGGGTACCTATTATGTTTTCATTTGGAGATTATTTAAAAATAAATAAGTATCTTAAAATTTGACATTGGATAATAGCTACTTATATGTGACAAGTATTTCAAAGAGGAGGAGGATCTTAATATGAATTACCTACGTTAAAATCTTGGAAGTGACAGTTTGTCTTTTCTATGTAGGTAGTATGTTCCCCGAAGACACAAAGACGGCTAGACCGATTTTTTACTTTTTTTTTTAAGTTTGAAAAGAAATAGGTACTTCCCAGTTTAGTTGCATTGTTATTAAGTCAAGCTTGAAAGATGAAATCGATAGTCATATTATATTCCAAACATTGTATCAATACTATCTAAAATGATTTGTGTTACATCCATCTATTATAGAAACTCGTACCGACATTAAAATAAAATGGTTTATTCAATCTCTTTCGTATTCGATTTCCATTCGATATTTAATCAAAACAGGTAAAAGCCAGTTATAAGTTCGCGATCAAAGAACCAACCTCTATAAATATAAAGTATTGCATCCCCGCCGCCCCACATTCTATTTCCGCTAACAGACATTGACACGATTCTATTTCACACGATTCCGTTTTCAGATGTTGCATCGAGTGAATGTTTTCATTTTCTGCGACATAAATTAGATATTCGCTATAAACGCTAACTTTCACAACCGACCATCCAGCCTAATGTTATAGTAGGAAAATTAGCCTTATGTTGGTGTGCATAGAGTTGGTTTTACGTTAGACTATTATTAGAGATGAAAGCTTTGGAGTATTTCCACGATTTGCGAATGGGCAGTCCAAATAAATATAGGTAGACGTCGAGCCGGTCGAGTGACCATTTTAATGGAGCGCGCCCGGTAGAGCAGACGTGTTATGAGATAAAATGAATGTTGTCAATAGCTAAATTTAGTTTTTTGTTAAAAGCTTTCAAACATTTTACATTGTTATTTTTAGGTTGTAACGATTTCCAACAATTTACTACTAAGTGTTATTTTGGTTATAGTTTATATCTTCATTTTGTAGGCCTGAAATTGTTATAATAGTCACTATTTCGATGAATAAACTGTTATGGATGTTCGATGATGAAATGGTCGATTCGTTTGATTAATATGAAGAAAAAAGATACTTACTAAGATATCTGCCTAGTATCTAAAGGGGTCCACAAATTACCAGTTCGCCGGACGATATCAGCCTGTCAGTTGTTCGGATGAATGTTTTTTTGTACATTAGTCATTTTTGAGAACCAATGTGTAGTTTTTTTTGTATAAGAGTATTTATATGCCATACGATAAATAAATATGTCAAAACTCACGATGACCAAAACAGCGATGACACATACCTGAAACAAAAAGAAACATTTGATAAAATATTAGAATCAGCAATCGATTTTATTGTCAGCTATGGTTTAGTTACAGCAAAAATAGATTAAAATCATATTGTATTTTACATTAATAATTTTAAAAAAACATGGAAAAAAATACTTTCAAAGTGAATGTTTCATAAATAAATTAAATAAAAAATATACTCAGGACATGAAAAAGTATCATAATACATATAATCAAACACAATATTATCGAATACACCAATAAAAAAATGGTGGTCTGATCGCTGCAGAGCAATATTTTTCAGTGAACATTTGAATATAAAACAATTCAGATACTCAAAATAAATACTGTAATATGATGCTATTCTAACCTGCATTCAGTTAATATTATGAAAAACAACTCAACAGACAAAAGCCAAACAATAATACCAATAAACAAAACACTAGAACTTGAACCAACATATCCGGTTAGCTTAAAATACCGTGTAACAAAATATCGCGAACTCAGAGCCAATGTTGTATTTATTTCATCTCCGTGGATTAGGCCTTGCGCAAGGCAACAGGTGCCTTCGCCCTCCCAGTGAACCCCTATGGCCCCCCTTAGGCTCCTATAGGGGGTCGACAGAAAAGCGTGTACAACGCATATCCGGACATGGGGAACTGTCCTGCTTTTTATGGAGGTTGGCAATTTTTACGGCGTTTGGGAAGTTACATCCTCATATAATGGGCCCAGTAGAAATATACAATAATATTACCTAATTGAACTGTAAAGTAAAGTAAGTAAATACACTTTATTGCACCACAAAGAAAAATACAATAACAGATTTACAGTGTAAGTAATGGTAGCAACAGGCGGTCTTATCGCTGTAAGCGATCTCTTCCAGACAACCTTGGGGTAGCAGGATATAAAGAATAGAAAACTTTTAAAACAGGTAGTGCACGAAATAAATAAGAACTGTTGTGGTGAAAACGAATTATTTCATACCGTTTATGAAATACAGACATGAGCCATTACAAAAATAACAAATGATAATTTGAATGAATATAGGGTCGCTCAATTCGGAACACATTAGGCGGTTATTATTTCCCGGTGCCGTATAACGTGTATAAAGAGTGCGAGCATTGCACGCAAGCGCGTGTTCTCCGGAAATACTTCAGCTTTACCGCGCCCATTGTCACACAATTACTATTTAATGGGTGTAATTAAAAGATGATTCTCTTTTTTTCATTCTTGAAGGACGTAAAAATCATGTTTCACGCCTGCATTCGCAGCTTTTTCTTCTTCCTCGTGCTGTCCCGGCATTTTGCCACGGCTCATGGGAGCCTGGGGTCCGCTTGACAACTGATCCCACGATTTGAATGCACTAGTTTTTACGAAAGCGACTGCCATCTGACCTTCCAACCCAGAGGGGAAACTAGAACTTATTGGGTTTAGTTTGGTTTCCTCACGATGTTTTCCTTCACCGAAAAGCAACTGGCAAATATCAAATGATATTTCGTATACATAAGAATAAAAATATCGAATAGCATAGTTTATTTTATTTTTATTTGTTTAAGATGTAATCATATTATTTTTGTATGACACAAGTTAGTCTAACAAACAAAATAACTTCTTACTACATGCCTCAAGTAATGTGATCTATAAATGGACACCGGTGTTATCAAATCCAGTTCCCGAAACTAGAATAATTTCCTCTTTCAGGCCCAAATTATATTCGTAGCACAATCGGAGCGAGAGCTCGTTTAAACATCAAAGTATCGCAGTTTACCGTGTCGCTCGTTTTCGTGTAGGTTGACAAAGTTATTTTTTACAGGTGAACAAAATCTAAACTAACCATTGCTACATACAACCGTGAAGAACTCCTTACGATGTCAGCGACTCCGCTGCTTGAACGCTTAAGTTTGTAACAAGAGCTATAATTTTTACACGCAGCGATCTCGTTAGCTAGTATGTCTCTTCTGATGTCTTGTTAGTTTTTCGTGCCGGGTAAATATTTGTCAGTTTCCTTGACTAAGTAATATGTATTGGCGCGTAGTTAGTTGATATTTTCTTATCAGTGCTTAGTTAGGTACCATACTTTAGTAAAATAAAAAAAAACAAGGTTATAATAAAATCCACATGCGTATTATAAAAACTGATACTGACATAAAACATCGTTTAGATTTATGTTTTATTGCATCTAATTAGTAGGTACAGGGTGAAATGGTAGTGCAGGGTAGCCTATTTCATTATAATTGATCTCCCTTTTTCACGGTTCGGTTACGGAGCTACCCTACCTCGGAGGTTGGTATTCTTATAGGGCGTTTCATGATAAAAATCACATCACACATTTAATAACGCACGTTGTCGAAAATATTGGAACTTTCACTTACAATGGCCCCAACCCCGAAATCGCGAAAAAAAAATCTGCCGTCACATACATTTAGGTAAATCACATGTTAATGTTTTCTATGGAACAGCAGCTTTTTTTGTGATTTCGGGGTTGGTCCCATAGTAAAAGTTGTTCAGTATGACCTAAGTTTATACCCACCCCTCAGAGCATGGTCAGACATAATAAAATCATCCTGATTGTGGTGACCGCGAGTTGTCTTGTGTAAACTCCACCTTGTAGTTTGGATTATCTGTAGTGAAATCATACCTGTCCCTTACTTTTCACTCACCTTTTATCTTTTATTCCTCCGTCTACAAAAATTTGGATTTACTTAATAATTTCCTTTTCCTAACTTACAAGCCAATAACATAGATTGAGATTCATCGAAGGGCGCTCGTGTACGAGTATATGTAGATAATTTCAATACATAGTCAAAGTAATAATGATCGAATCACCTTTGCATAATCGGTGACGCGTAGTTAGATAATTATACGACGTGGATAATATGTACTCAGGCGCATGATTAATGAGAATAAATCAGAGCGTATTAGATTGCCGAACATGCAGGCAATTAAATCCTACATTGCATCCATGCATCTTGTTATAGATAATTGTATAAACAAATCATAATACTTGGTATGAATATATTATTTATTTTATAGGTATAGTCTGGCTTCCAGAATATGGAAAACCAATTTCGGTTGAAAAAGGCGCGGAATTAATACTTTGTATGGAAGATAGACCCCCGTCTCTTTTTTCTCACAAAATTGGCTAGCCAAGTTAAAAAAAACTCCAAATTTTGCGGGCACAGCAATTTTATTCAAACCTCTTATTTTTCATCAAACCCTCTACTGGCCACGTTTGATTAACAGCGTGATGTTAACCTGCTGCGGCAGCACGGTCGTATTTTTATCACCTGTCACTATGCCTGTCTCTTTCGCACTTGCATACTTTTTAGAAAGTGGCAGGCGATAAAAATGCGACCGTGCTCAGCCCACAGATGAAATCATGAACTTTGGCAGTGACATTTAAAATCCGCTTCCGCTCAGGTCATTTTGAATATTAGGACACTACTTACCTACACACAATTTGTCATTAGACGTCGTGTCACGAGTTATTATTAAGACAAGTCAAATTTACCTTTTTTGTCCCATTATGAACTTGTTTGCATGTATTAATTAGTTTTAACCCGTTAAACGCTCATTACGCGTCAATCTGCAAACACAATCGCAGACGTTCGAAAATCTATGGCGAAAATTTAATAAAGCGGGGGTTGGCGTGTGTCGCAATTTACATTTAAAGCACCAATTATTTGACGTCATTAGCGCCCTCTGGCGTCATAAAACGCACCCAACACGCGCGGCTACGCCCTGCCTATTGCCTTTATAAATTAGAAATAAAATGGCAATTTTTAATCCCCGACACGCTTGAAAGGCTCATTTGTCCACGATTTGATAAGTTAGGAAGATATAATTAAAAATTTAATAACGGTTTTTTATATAAAAGATTTATATTTGCCTTTTTTGTAATAAAGCTCGCAAAAATTCTAAATCTCTATTTTATTAGTTACTGGATTAACCCCTCGTGATTATGAGTCTAAATAACCCAGAAGTTGACGGTTTTTCGAAAAAAGTAAATGGTAGGTACTTACAATTTTTTCTGAAAACTCCTATATGCCCAGAACTAGTTTTTGGTTAGAATTCCTTCCTATTTCCTAATTTTAATGTGTAGAAGAGTGAGTTTTATTTACTGGAATGAGAACGGTTCAATTGGCATGTATCGGTTAGAGAATGTTTTATTTTGTTCACATTTTCAACTGGAACTTTGATAATAGTAAATTATTTTCGACGCGGGGAAGAAATCAATTGTTGTTGACCACTTATTTATTGTTAACGGGAAACCTTAGGAGTCTGTTTAATTTAAAATCAGGCCAGCAGTTGCCACGTTGCCGTTAATGACAGCTAGGAAATGTGGGTAATTAAACTAATGATTAACAAAATAACAAAATAGTACATCCATAACTCAGGAACAAAATATTTGTGATAAACACACAAATAAATGTCCTTACCAGGATTCGAACCCGGGACCTCCTGCTTCGTAAGCAGGGTCACTACCGACTAGGCTAGGAGGCCGGTAAACCATGGTA
Source organism: Cydia fagiglandana (assembly GCF_963556715.1). Lineage (NCBI taxonomy): Eukaryota > Metazoa > Arthropoda > Insecta > Lepidoptera > Tortricidae > Cydia > Cydia fagiglandana. The sequence continues at coordinate 14,987,850 of NC_085932.1, read as the reverse complement.
ACTCCAGGTTAAACTGGTTAACTCCGGGTTAGTGGGATGCAAGTGGCTCTAAAAGTGTGGAATAGAAAATATGACGTTACAAAGATTCTTCTTCCTCGCGTTATCCCGGCATTTCGCCACGGCTCATGAGAGCCTGGGGTCCGCTTGACAACTAATCCCATGATTTGACGTTACAAAGATTCATTGTTTGAAATTTTGTCATTCATAAATACTGATTTGGACAAACGAGGTGTAATATGAAAGTCCTTTAATTTATCACAAAATGTTTCAACATCTGCATACAACTTAAAAGCAAACAAAAGTTTGTAATAAAAAAACTAGGATTTTAATTGGTCGGTGCTTAGTGAAAGCGCATCGCAGCCATACATCAGTGTCCCCTCTAATTAGCGCGTCTAGTGCAGAGAGCTTAAAGTCATATGTACACTAGTCGCTTCCCGAAATGCCAAACATAAAATCGAATTCATTATTCGAATCATGAGAGATTGTCCGAGTTATATGTCAGCATTGCCGTGACGTAAAATATTTGTGTATTACTTATAGACAAATGTCATGTTTTTTAAGCCTAAAATGTATAATGTACAATCCAGTTTACGGATCTGAAAATTGTTTTATTTTTATATTATGACACCGTAAGATTGTGAACCCGTTAGTTTATAATCTAACGTAGGTTAGGTTAGGTTAGATTATAATCTCCCTGCCGTCACTTTATAATCTAACTAGCGATATTATAAACTGACGAGTGTTTACAATTTTACGGTGACATATATATTAAAAGATTTCTAATTTAAGGGTTAATATAAATATTAGATTGAAGGGAAAGCTTATCAGTAAAGGTTTCGTATTCCACAAATCCACACAGGTAGCTTATCCAACAAAATTGACTGCAATTTAGGAACTTGAAATACAATGCAAACAACTGAAGCAACCGTGCGTTAACTTTAGAATGGGCAACGTTACGCTCACTAGGTCCACACTATTCACTCTATATTAAATGCAAATTACCCACTGCACTTTGAAATTGCACTCCAAACAAGCCTTCAAAACAATGCCGTATTTAAATCATATTGAAATTCGGGACGTCGATTAAAAGCTCTAAGAGCTACGCGTACCTAAGTGCCAAGCAAACATTGGTAGTAGCTAACTTAAACCTACCCTGGACAGACAAATTTAACCTGAACTCTGTAATACTAAAGACCATTACCGTACAGTCTGCAAACAATGCGCTAGAAGGGATGTACCAGAGTTTAGGTAAAGCTGGTCACAGCCATGTGATCGCAATTACTCCGTGTAGGGAAGCAAGCCGCTTATGCAAATGACGATTTCCCGCGGACGCATCTAATGGTCCATAAAGAGTGGGGAGGGGGGTACGTTGCACTTTTAGAACTGTCCCCCTGCCGACAATCTCCGACACCCAGCCAGTGCTAAATCTAGACCATAGGTTTTAAGTGACCGCTGGCTGGACAGTTTGATCTATTTTTATTTAGAATACGTTAACATCAGGGTTAGATTTCGCCGTATAAATTCACAATATGTTTTTTTTAACAAGAGCTACAAAACTACTTACTACTTATATATTTTAACCTATATTATTTACACTCTATTCTAATCAGGCCGCGTAGCCAAGATGCACATCGCTTACGCTCCGTAGCGATCGAAACGCAACTGTCACTGTCACACTAATACGGAAGAGTGATAGAGAGACATAATGCTTTTCGTTGTCGAAGCGATAGCGATTGTAACCTCGGCTAGGCCGGCAGATCTTCAAAAAATACGGAAAATCTTATTAGAAGATTTATTTTTACAATCAAAACTAGATGGAAAGTGATTAGGTATTCATTTGATAGGTATGAATTTCAGAAGACAGTGGTGTGACAAAACTGTTTGGTCTTAGAGGACAATATAACTGTTTGGTCGACTTATTTTATACAATTTAAGCGAAAATACACCTTTCCTTGCTTAAATAGTATTTGTATTCTTAAGTTGGTATTATTCTTTATGACCAAAGCCTTTACCTGTCTAATTGTAATTATAGCCACTTTTTATGTAGCTTATTATTTTTCCTGTTTATCGTATAAATCACGATGGAGCAGCGAGAATAAATTAGCCCAAAGGCTGGTCACGCGCGTTGGCCGGGATCCACGGATTGATTAATTTATAACTCTTGCCCACTTTTATTGGCGCTCTTCCCGTTTAATTGCTATTCGATCGATTAAAGGCCTTTATCCATTGGCTACTTTATTAAAGGTAATTTTCGACAATAGGTAGCACCCACACCCAAAATAATTATCACATCATCAATACCTTATTGACTGGAGCAAAAATGCAGTTTTCATAGTGCTTGATTAAATATCGACTTTTCTATCGACATCCATACGAATAATTTTTGAATCAGAATCATACATTTTTATAGATTTTTACCCCATTTATAAGTTACTAGCTGTTGCCCGCGACTTCGTCCGCGTGGAATCTTATCTTCAACATTTTACATCTTTAGTACCTATAATTTTCATATCTAAGCAATGTTGAAATTAAGTACTTTTCTTTTTAGGGTTCCATACCCAAAGGGTAAAACGGGACCCTATTACTAAGACTTCGCTGTCCGTCCGTCCGTCCGTCCGTCCGTCTGTCACCAGTGTCGTCTCACGAACCGTGATAGCTAGACAGTTGAAATTTTCACAGATGACGTATTTCTGTTGCCGCTATAACAACAAATACTAAAACCAGAATAAAATAAAGATTTAAGTGGGGCTCCCATACAACAAACGTGATTTTTGACCAAAGTTAAGCAACGTCGGGCGGGGTCAGTACTTGGATGGGTGACCGTTTTCTTATTGCATTTTTTCCGTTTTTTTTATGCTTTATGGTACGGAACCCTTCGTGCGCGAGTCCGACTCGCACTTGCCCGGTTTTTTTTAGCAAGTTGTATGAAATTTAAAGTCAAGTGGATTTTGATGTTGGTTGCTGAAATTACTTTTCTTGTATTCTCATAATAGGTACCTATGCCCTTGTACAAAGATTCAAGTTCCGCATTCCGCACTCACAAAATATCTGATCTCCATACAAACTTTCAACCCCTTTCTCACCACCTTGGGGGATGATTTTCAAAAATGCTTGAATTAGTTTTCATGTTTTTTAATTTATTACCTTTTTTTCCAAAAAGTTAAAGTTCCTAGCTTAAAATTAAATTTACACCCCAAGACGAACTTTCATCCCCTTCTTAGCCCACTTAGGGATTGAATTTCCAAAAACGTTGCAATTACTTTTTTTTGTAATCGGCTATTATGTCTTTCTAAGAAGTTTCAAAGCATTTGTAATGGATTCAAACTTTGAACCCCATTTTAACCCTGTTAGGGGATGAATTTTACAAATCGCTGAAATTACTTTTATTGTCTACTAATAATATCCCCAAATACAAAGATTAAAATCCCGCGCTCGAAAAAATGCATGATATCCATACAAAATTTCAACCCCGTTTTCACCACCATAGGGATGAATTTTCAAAAACGCTGAAATTAGTTTTCTTGTATTTTAATTTAAAACGTTTTTACAAATTTTCAAGTTCCTAGCTTCAAATAAAATTTGCATCTGAAGACGAACTTTCATCCCCTTTTTAACCCCCCTAGGAGTTGAATTTCCAAGAACGTTGCAATTACTTTTTTTGTAATCGGCTATTATGCCTTTCTAAGAATTTTCAAAGCATTTGTAATGGATTCAAACTTTGAAACCCATTTTAACCCTGTTAGGGGATGAATTTTACAAAACGCTGAAATTACTTTCATTGTCTTCTAATAGTATCCCCAAATACAAAGATTCAAGTCCCGCGCTCGAAAAAATGTTTGATATCCATACAAACTTTCAACCCCTTTTTCACCACCTTAGGGGATGAATTTTAAAAACGCTGAAATATGATTTCTTGTATTTTAATTTAAAACGTTTTTACAAAGTTTCAAGTTCCTTGCTTAAAATAAAATTTGCACCCGCAGACGAACTTCCATCCCCTTTTTAACCCCCTTAGGGGTTGAAATTCCAAAAACGTTGCAATCACTTTTTTTTGTAATCGGCTATTATGCCTTTCTAAGAAGATTCAAAACCATTTGTATTGGATTCAAAGTTTCAACCCCTTTTTAACCCTGTTAGGGGATGAATTTTACAAAACGCTGAAATTACTTTTCCTGTCTTCTAATAATATCCCTAAATACAAAGATTCAAGTCCCACTCGAAAAAATGTTTGATATCCATACAAACTTTCAACCCCTTTTTCATAACCTTAGGGGATGAATTTTGAAAAACGCTGAAATCAGTTTTCTTGTTTTTTAATAATATATCTTTTAACGAAGTTTCAAATTCGTAGCTCAAAAGAAAACTTTAACCTCATACAAACTTTCATCCCCTTTTTATCCCCCTTAGGGGATGAATTTTACAAAACGCTGAAATTACTTTTATTGTCTTCTAATAATATCCCCAAATACAAAGATTCAAGTCCCGCGCTCGAAAAAAAATTTGATATCCATACAAACTTTCAACCCCTTTTTCACCACCTTGGGGGATGCATTTTCTAAAATGCTGAAATTAGTTTTCTTTTATTTTAATTTGATACTTTTTTACAAAGTTTCAAGTTCCTAGCTTAAAATAAAATTTGCACCCGAAGACGAACTTTCATCCCCTTTTTAACCCCCTTAGGGGTTGAATTTCCAAAAACGTTGCAATTACTTTTTTTTTGTAATCGGCTATTATGCCTTTCTACGAAGTTTCAAAGCATTTGTAATGAATTAAAATTTTCAACCCCTTTTTAACCCTGTTAGGGGATGAATTTTACAAAACGCTGAAATTACATTTCCTGTCTTCTAATAATATCCCTAAATACAAAGATTCAAGTCCACCACTTGAAATTTTTTTTGATATCCATACAAACTTTCAACCCCTTTTTCACCACCTTAGGGGATGAATTTTCAAAAACGCTGAAATTCGTTTTCTTGTATTTTAATAATATATCTTTTTACGAAGTTTCAAATTCCTAGCTGAAAAGAAAACTTTAACTCCATACAAACTTTCATCCCCTTTTTAACCCCCTTAGGGGTTGAATTTCTCAAAATCGCTTCTTATCTCTTGTACACTTTATAAATGCAATCTGGTGTGCAAATTTCAACTTTCTGGGTTTTGTAGTTTCGGCTCTGCGTTGATGAATCAGTCAGTCAGTCAGTCAGGACACTTGCATTTATATATATAGATCAATATAATGGAGGGTTGCAATTTAGTTCCTACGGGAGAATATATGAGAATAAGTACGGGGAGTGAGCGGGGGCAGTTTAACAACTTCTACATAGGTACCTATAAACATATGCTTTCATACAGACGGGCAAAACTTATGCTTTCAATGTATGTCTTAGAGCTCTACTATTTTCTCCCGAGTACTTTAACTAAAAGTAAACTAACAAAGGCTGTGTTAGTTAGTACTGACGATTAAAAATTGTCGAATAAAATGTACTGAGAAAAACGAAGTTTTTATTACTTTGCTGTGTCTGTCCGTGTACATCGTGCCCAACACGGTAATGTCCATTAGCTGTAATAATGTACAAGCACATGTTTCGCGCGGCTCCGTTACCGATGACCAATTAATCCGAATGTAATTGCAGCGTTCCGTTCAAAACCAACCACCCGTGACATAGGTTGATCCAATCGAACGATTTTAGCCTTTAGTGATTGGAATTAAAGTTGATATTGGCAAGCTTACTTTCTGAATTATAATTAGGGAAATTTGACAAAACAAATTCGTAATGAAAATCAAGTATGAAAAGGAATTTCTTGTTTACTAACATGGAAACGCTCTTGCATATCCTATTTTCAAACAGAAATCTTCATACAATTTGAGGTCTCTTATAAGAATACTTTTTTAGTTTTTATGTGTTCTCATCTGATGATGTTTTAAAAAACCATAAATAACCTTAATCAAAGTCAATAAAGTTTTAATTTATATTACACATAGAGCTTTATTACGACGAGTGAAACCTTGTTGTCCACCGGCCTTTGTGGATACCCCCACATTACGGTCTGCGGTCTCAAGCCTTGCTGTCGCGGTCTCCTTAATGTTACCCTTGTTTTATTAAATATTATTACACATTTACAAGGTTTTCATACTTTTAGTTCACTAATTAAATGTCTGTCGGTCTTGGTTACAACCAAACTAATTAAAACATAAACTGAACGTCATATGGCGGTGAATGAAAACTCTTTTCAAGTCCCGCATCCGTGTTTTTTTAAATTCAGAGACAAAATTGAGTCGAGAGCAGACTGTCATATCGTTAGATATCAAGTAACATGAGATATACGAGTATGTCAAAATTATTTTTCAGAGTTGTCTGAAATTTTAATGTTTTTGATATTACAACATCATATTGATGTTATAATTATGCAATACTAACATTTTCACACATAAGAAATTTGTTCTTAGATAACAATTTAGTTCTGCTGGTTTAATTTGCGGTTTCTGAACACATTATAGAGGGTTTATGATATTAGTGTAAATAAAATAATTAGAAAGTAAGATTTAAAAAATATTAAAAAAGTATATTTTATAAATCCCCGGTATTCATAAGACCATGTCGTAATTGGGCAGTAAAATCCCGCAAAAGCCCCGCTTAGGAGAGGCGATTGTATCAAGATCTCTCTCTACGTGAGCGCCCTCGTGTGTTAACACTGACCGAGCTAAACGATTTAATAAAGATAGCAAACTGAGGGTGCACGGAGGAAACGGCCCTCTGGTCTGTTTCAAGTGAGGTTAGGTCTGTACTACAGCAGGAATGTTGCGTCACGTGTTTATTAGCTTATTACCCCACGGTTTAAAGTGATGAAGTGTTTATATCTAAGTATAAAGACTGTATCGTTAAGTATAAGGACAGATTAAACCTGGTCTAACTGTTGGCATGTGTATTATTTTGTATTACTATGTTCTAAGAGTTTGATCTGGGGGTATTTTTAAGCTATATCTGATTTAAGAAGGTCTGAAATATTTTTTATTTTAGGGACTTTATGATGCTTTTAATACGTATAGCAAATACAGTCCGGACAAGCCTATCGAACTGGATTTGAGACTATTTCACCAACTCTTTGGTACGATTTAAAGTAACGACAGGTTAATAGGCTGCCAAAACATGTTATCTAAGTGTCCTCTTCATGACTGTTCAATTGAGCAGCTGCGGAATAAATGTGGTGAATTTTTATTTTTACATAAAAACGATTTTTCACCCTACGTTTTGGAATCCCTTCAATTTCTGATGCAAGCGTAATGACGGAGACCGCTAGAAGAATAAACTTAAAACCAAAGCCTAACGGACATTCATGGCGTTGATCCATCGCTAGAGCGGGTCGATAGAAAAGCTCCATGATAGTTATATTAGATGTCAAAGTCATAGTTGTCGTAAGTAGCATGCCATATTCTCTAAAAGGCCACCATGCACAGACCCTAAACTTTTTTTTTAACGAAAAGAAATGCTTAGACTATGTCCAGATGTTTCGCTATACGAATCATGTGTAATTGCTGTTTACATAGTACGATTTTTTTTGGTGTGATATTGTCTTGTTCGCAAACCGCAATTTTTCTTACTCGAGAGGATTGGGTAAATTTCGTCCAAACCATAATGCTTTGCGTCGAGCTCCTAGGACGAAATGTGTACCTTATTAAAGCACTAATTGAACACACGTGTAGTTTTGAAATAAAAATATAATACAAAAAAAAAACGGCTAGGTAAAGCTGTCCCTATAATTAACGATACAGTCTTTATGCATAACTCTATAATGTAATATCTAGCAACTTTATCACAATTTATAACACAATTATATTAATTTAGTGCCTTTATACCATTTTATTTTGCATCTATCTATTAACAAAAATGTGTTGAAATTATTTGTATAAATTATTGTTTCCCCAGAGGGCATTTAGAAGATAGTAAGTTAAACCAACGATGGGTTACACGCAATGGAAGTGTACCAGTTGATTAATTAAAATGTAAGGTACGAATTAGAAAGTAAAATAAAAAAAATACAAGAATGACATCCATGAAAATATCAAGATCATGTATACGCGTGTAAATTTTGCTTGATGCAGTAAGATAAACGTACTAATGCTCGACATGCTAATGCCCAATAGATGACACCTTGTCACCTATATTGACAATGACTTATGTTTCAAGATGACATGTACTGGGACCGCATCGAGCACCAGTAAGTACGTTTACCTTACCTACCTGTGCTTACTGATTTTTGTAATTGCTAAGATTGTATACATTTTGTAACAACTGATTCAACCTTATTATTAATAAATAACGATTAACTGCCGTATTCGAAATTCAAGATATTCACAAGAGACGACATATACTAGATCCATTCTAGATACGTTATAGTTTATATCAACTAGTTCTCTTTTGCAGCGCAATTCGGGCAACCAATGTCACTTTTACGTTAGATAGAGTAAGATATTTATTAGATGTGAATTGGATCTCTAAGTCATATGCTGTGGAAAGCGTTCAAAAGTATCTTCAGAATCACGCAAATGTCAAATTTGACAGGTTAGATCTTAAACATATCGTTATCGTATCTTGGTGATGTCTAAAATATATCTAATAGATGTCTATTTCAAAATCCGAATCGGGCCCTAAGACCCATCGGTGTGAATAATAATGAGTAAAAATCGTGAAAGTTTTATTTTGTAATGTAACGTTGATAAAATTGAATTTACTGTTTTAAAGAAGTGTAGTACCCACACATATTAGAGCTGCTGAAGTGAAAGATGTATTTTTAACAAGCTTTTATTAGGCCGACCTGTATGTAACTAACTATGTAATGGAATCTAAGGTAACTGATGACAATACAATAATATCGTACTGTCGAACTGATCTGATGATGGAGACAGTAGGTGGCAGTGGCGGCGCGTCAAACATATCCTTAGGCAAGCCGGGGCTAATTTGGCTTACATATTTCCTTTACAACTCTGCTCAAACGTCCAAAAACAGGCAAGCCGGTGGGAATCGGCTTTTATGGACGCGCCGCCACTGGTAGGTGGCCATAGGAACTCTCGACCTGTTTGTAACTAACTATGTAATGGAATCTAAGGTAATTAATTTAACCATCTTTCAAGGATCGTAGCGGCATGAAAATTGTCAGCTGTATGTAGTTCTGATGACAATACAAATAATATGGTACTGTCCACCTGATCTGATGATGGAGACAGGAGGTGGCCATAGGAACTCTGTGATGAAACAACGCAACCTAATTGTGTTAGGGGTTTTTAGAATTGTCTCGATAAGTATTAGTTGTATGTCGTAAGAAAAGTACAGTTAGCGATAAAAGCTTGTACCAAAAATGTAATTTTTGCCAAAAACTTATTTACTTTGTCTTTATTGTTTTATTGTTTGATGAAAACAAACATTTTTAATATAGGTACCGCAAATTGAAAAATACAGTACCAGGAGTAATCTCAATCAGTCTGGCTTGTATTACTCCCCTACGCAACGGTCCGATGGAAAAGCCAAATTAAAAAAGTTCAACCGTATAGTACGAGGGAAAACACGCAACTGACAGACGAACTTTTTGAGACTTATCGGAAGTGCGAATTTGAAGGGCATGTATTTCGAAATACTTTTTTCAACGTTTCTTGTCGAATAAAGATGTCGTATGTTTTGAATATGACTACCTATTTTTATAGTTATCGTGAGTTTCTCTCGCACCAATACATAATTATACGGAAAGGTACGAATGAAATTCACGATAACTAAATGACATCATGTAGATATCATTCTGATGTCAGTGTACGTCCAAATCCTGATCCTGATCAGATCAAAATTTTAAATGTATTTATAAGTTGTTAGTATAATTTATATTTCCTATAGACTTTTGTATCTAATTACATGTAATAAAGCCATACTATAAATAAATAAATCGTTTTGTTCTTATTGGCCCATACGTCTTGCTCACGCTAAATGTTCCAGAATACGGACAAGTCCAAGTGACTCTTAACCCTCTTTTATTATCTATAGCTCTTAACAAGTTGGAGAGAGCTCCAACTACCTGTAAAATCTCTTCGTTGGTTTTCTTCCGTCCAACTGATCGTTGCCATTCAACACCAGCATCACGTCTCAAAAGCCTCCACAGCCTCTCCTTATCGCGTTGCCTCATTGTCCACGTTTCGCTTCCGTATAGTGATATGCTCCAGATGTACACTTTTCACATTAAGAGTAATTTTTCAGATTATATTCTCACATTTATATTTTATGACATGTCATAAAATATAACTGTCATGACTGATCGTTCCTTACAGCCGAGTTGGTGCAGAATTACTGGAAAACGGTTTTATATCCTAATTCAGTCTTGATCACTTTGATGTGCCGGTCTCATGCCAGTGGGGTCGCGGGATTACTGTCGTGGATTTACGTTTTCGATTTACGAAACTTACGATGAGATTAAGTAATTCTATTGATAACAATTTAAGTAATAGGAATCCAATATTTTATTACTCTATACGTATACCCACCCTTTTATATATTTTAATGTTTATTTGACGTACCAATGAGTTTTTCGGATCTTAGGTACGAAATATCATTTGATATTTACCAGTCGCTTTTCGGTGAAGGAAAACATCGTGAGGAAACCGGACAAATCCCAATAATGCCTAGTTTACCCTCTGGGTTGGAAGGTCAGATGGCAGTCGCTTTCGTAAAACTAGTGCCTACGTCAAATCATGGGGTTAGTTGTCAAGCGGACCCCAGGCTCCCATGAGCCGTGGCAAAATGCCGGGATAACGCGAGGAAGAAGAGTTTATTTGACAGTAACCGTTGATTCTGTGTCTCAAGAGTTTACTACCTACCCACTATCTAAGTACAGTACTAGATATTAAGAAATACTTTTTCATTACACTCGAAATATATTCCATGTTTTAGGTACATTATTAACTAGAGTGCCATATATGTCCAGATAGCGAAAAAGATGTATTGTGTGTGATTCTAGTTAATAATGTAAAACATGGAAGATATTCCGATTAGTTTAAATTACCCCGCAGTCTAAAAATTGCCACCCTGCACTTTATTGGGAACGGACATTTTTAGTGGTAGGGTTTTTGAAAATTAAAAAGTTAATAAAGGGGTTGAATAAACTTGTAAGATGTTGAGAGAAATTATAATATAATATAATTAAATTAAAAAATAAATCTCCATATTATGGAGATTTATTTTTTAATTTAAAGGCTTGAAATTTCGTAGGTTATGTGACAGACAAAAAATGGCATGAGTTGTAAAATTATTAACAAATGATTGAAAATGACCGCTATTTTTAGCTGCATAATGTTCTATGCTCATGTAGAATAAATACGCACCAAAATATAAAACTTCGCGTACGAAACCTTACGGGAAATCTGCTATCCATAACAATTCAATGCCTACTAGAATTGACCTAACTACTAAACTAAATATTTCTGACATTAACTGCAGTCAAAAAATATACTTGCACAGTAAAATCGTCATACGACCCGTATTTGTACATTGCACGCGATGTCATCCGACAAAGTTACGGTTGCTGCCGATCGTGAGAATCGTGACGCCACTGTCATATAATATCAACCAAGCTGGCGTGTTGTGAAGTGGATTCGGGATTTGCGCGCTTGATAGAGCTAAGTTGGCAGCCGTGTGGTATGGCCCCATTTTCTGTGTGACTAGAATTTGATTGATATTTTAAGTTTTGGTCACAAAATAGAATAATAAGAAATAATTTTAAACTACTAAAGTGTAAATTTTTATGTAATAAGATGTTGAAATTGTTCGTTATGTGTGGCTTGATGACGCAAAAAAGGGCTAAATGTTTTTAACTAAATTCAATAAAAAAGGCGGTAGAAAGACGATTACATACAATACTGTACATTCTATGCAATATTTGAGAACTTTGAACATTATCGAAAGCCTCTTCGTAGTTCCACAAAACCATGATGTAGATTTATGTTGTACTCGTAGGCGTAGGTAACCTATAACCTGTTTTCAAGCCCGAGGCCAGCCTTTGTTAGAAGTTCTGCCCGTCAAACCTGGCCCATTATTATTTTTGAGGCTTGTAAGCCATTACAGGCCTTCAATAGAAATTGTGTTAAAAACTGGCGCCGTTTAGACCTCACATGTTTTAAGTTAAAATTAAAGACATACTATAGATATTTAGCAAATTAACCAAGCCTTATTTTATGTAAACTTGTAGACAAATACTATATTACATAAGCATAATATATTACCGTTGTAACCCTACCCAATTAGCGTAATATAACAAAAGTTTTTTTTTCAGTATTTAAATACAGTGCCAAATTGCGGGAGTATTATTATTATTTTCGCATCATTACCAGTATAGTCCTTTACAGATATGTTTTCAAATAAAACGCATGACTACATTAATTAGTCGGCGGCGCCCGCGGTTTTTGTCCTACCCTCATTAATTGTTCTTTAATGAGAGCCCGCTTGAACACTTAGTTAAATATTGTGCTGCGGTGTAAACACACAACATCTCCATTATTAACAAGCACGTTTTTGTAAAATGCCACACAATTGTATGGATTGTAAAAACATACTTGGTTTGGAGTAAACACTCGTTAAAAATTTCATATTTAGGCTGTGATTCTTGACAAACTTTACAACCACGAGGGCCGGTTGTACCAAAATGTCTGTATAAAGTTAGGCAGCCATTTAAAATAATGACTGATACCACCTTCATTAAGTCGATAGTGGACTACCGCTACATCATACAAACGTCGTTCTCATTTTCCTTTCTAAATATTAACAATAAATACAATCTTTTTACGTAATTTGATGTATATTGACCACAGGTCCACAGAGATGCGCCTTCGTTTGAGTTTTTTATTTCAATGTTTTTGTTCGAGCCGATATAGTTTAATGTCTTTATTTCACCAAAGATGGCGCTGTTTCAAACGCAAACTAGGTAACAGTAGTTCATCATGGAATGTACATATACATATAATGTCAAATATGTGAATAAATGATTGGTAATTGGTATTGGTAATCTAGCAACTTATCCAAACAGTTGAGGGTTACGAGCTTTTATTTTTTTGTAGGAATTTGTTTTTAGCTTAATTATAGCTCTTATAAAACAATTGAAAAAATAGTCAAACTAAGGGATATAACTACGGTTATTATAAAATAAATTGTGTACAAATATTTTCTATAAAGTTAATATCCGGGGTGGAAACTGGGAACTATTTCTTGTTCGTAAACTGTTATCAATTGATATGATCTGTCAACTGTCAACAGTGACAGATCAAATCTGAAACAGTTTCAGGAGAAAATAAAATCGGAATCAGACTCCCGTTTATAAGATTGTCCAATTAGGCGGAACACCTTGCTGTATGCGGCTACGGACTCACGATAATCATACATTTGTTCGTAGCAAGCATAACTACGGAGCTTGCGTGAAATGTTACGTAGCATGTGCTACGTATGTGCGTAGTGTCGTTGTCGCTGTTGGCAAACTAATACGAGTATTTATTGGAATAAAAAAGTTATCATGTTCGCTGTGGCATCGGGTCGATTCAGCCCGATGCTACTTGCATGTATGTTTTGTTAAGTTGTGAGGTTAAGATGATTCATACCAGCGCTGCAACCAGATGCAGTGACCGTGTGCACTGTGCAAGTAACCTAACATCATGTATAATATTTTGTAGGTATACAGGGCGTCCCACGGCTATGCCACATGGAGGGAAAGTACCCTAAATATTGTAGATGGAACATTTTACTGAAAGAAGACATTATTTTAATTTAAAAAACAATTTAAACTGCATACATAGATTTTTAAATAATTACATGGTTGAACCGGGAATCGAACCCGCCACACGAGAAAAAAAATCATCTGTAGCTTTATCATACCGATCGAAAGGCTTGATCATAAGGATTATTTTTTGCTAAAGAACATAGTGTCAGAAACAAAAGGAAGACCATGAATTTTAACATTTGATGTGAAATTTAGCGAAATAATCAAAAGAGTGCGTGCGGCTTTGTATTCAACAGAATGAGACTACATTTTGAGCATTTGATAAATTAAATTGATTAATTTTGAATTAAAAATGTTAAAATTCATGGGCTTCCTTTTATTTCCGACACTATGTTATTTAGCAAAAAATAATCCTTATGATCAAGCCTTTCGATCGGTATGATAAAGCTACAGGGTGATTTTTTTTCTCGTGCGGCGGGTTCGATTCCCGGTTCAACCATGTAATTATTTAAAAATCTATGAATGCAGTTTAAATTGTTTTTTAAATTAAAATAATGTCTTCTTTCAGTAAAATGTTCCATCTACAATATTTAGGGTACTTTCCCTCCATGTGGCATAGCCGTGGGACGCCCTGTATAGCGCATTAGACACCGACATTTTGAATGCTTCGTCATCGTGTTGCTAATCGGATTGAGATTTTGTCAATCTGTAGACAATCTACATCCACGGGGTGAAGAAATTCCATTCGAGGTAGTGTGGAGCGTGGCCATACTGTAGTCTGTGCGGATAAAGAAGAGTCGTGGGATATTTCTTCTTTCCGAGCAGACTCTATAAAATACTGTTACATATCTTATTCTGCGATACAAATAGTAAAAAACTAAGCAGAGTTTTTTTTATCAGAAATCCATAAGTCACAATCTTCGTAGTCAAACTGATACTATAACCAACTTAATCAAGTCTGTCATATGCCAAAAGGGCTTTTATTAAAAAAATGCGAAATTAAGATTGTCGACTGAATCTTAATTTGGCAATTTTTAATAAAAACCCTTTTGGTTCATGGCAATTAATTATTTTGGTTATACTATCTGTTTGGTGCTTCAGTGTAATTAATCGAAACGATATCAACAAAATACTTTCGCTAAGATATATTAAAGCGATTATTTTCGCACAAAAAGGTACCACGACGTATCTGAAGCAGCTAACAATACGCTTCAGTATCACTTCGAGATTGTTATAAGGACGGGTCGGAACGAGGCGAGAACAATGCAGGCAGTGTAGCGACGGAACAGGCGTTTCAGCCGATATTCATCTGGGAATAGGAATGGCAATCTTGATTTTCCGTATGCTGTTTAGATTGGAACTCTTTTGTGGTATGACTATTCATAAATTATTTATAACTTAAATAGTAATGCATGTTAATTATAAGATGTAATAATATTTTGAAAAGATGTGTCCCGCCGAGTTTGTTGCCGGTCCCATATTGGGATACCCTCTTCCAATTGAGGGGGGATTTAAATCTCAGGGCAGAGGTGTACGGTTGGAGCCGGTAAAGGTTTTTTTGACGTTCATAAGCGCATTGTAATATGCCTACTTGAATGAACTATTTTTTATCTTTTATCTTTATCTTTAGTTTTCATACACCTATGAAAGAAAATGTGACCAAGCACAGAAGGCGTTGGTCACTTTTTCTTCAGTATATTACATCAATTTCAGTTTATACTTTGTTTTTATTTCCAGAATTAGGATACAAAAAAGTAGTTTCCAAAAAAGTTACTTACTCATAGAATATTAAGTGTCAAACGTTGACTAAGTTGTGACATTTGAACAAATTTCATAATCATTATTATTGTTTATTGATTTATTACATGCTGGTAGCCTAGCGGTAAGTCGTGCAAATTTTCATTTGACGTTCGCCAGTCACTTTTTGAAAAGGAAACCATAGTTATTGTAGTAATAGTTACAAGTCATGACATGTTGGTATTATGTACGTAAATAACAAATCAACTTAAGACTTGAAGTTACAAGACTAGGCCTCTAAGTTTGTCCTAAATCAGATAATATCGCTTTTATAAAAATAAATACCTCCACATAAAATTATATAATTAGATACTTAAGAGATAAAGAATAATACAAATATAGATAAGTCCTCTTTTTTGTGCAATAGCCTTGATTGATAATCACGAAAATAATGAAATTTCGCATATAAATTGTTAAATTAAAACTTTCGCGGCCTAGTATATTGCTATTGGTATTCAATTAGCGAAAATTACAAAGTCACGTCAAGCATCATTATTTACATTACAAAAGCTTTTAATTGATTGAGTTTTAAGCTGTCCGATTAATTATTTATATTAAGTATTTATTCATAAACATGTAAGTGTTAGAGTTATAGCATACACTAGCTCAATTTAATGCAGTATTTTAATTAAAATGACTTAATTAACGTAACACAATGTAATCAATCAACTTAAGAATAATTAAAGGTTCATAAACTACTTACTTCCTTTTTTTCAATTTGCCCAATGTAGGTATTCTTGTTTGGAAACCAAACATTGAATCATGAGCATAAATATTATTTACTTAAAACAGTGTTAAAAATTAATTACTTTGTTAGGTACTTTACTTACTTTTATACTTTGGGTACTTTTTTACCTGGGAGGTAAGTAAATTAGATGAAATAAATGTTATATAAAGTTGACTAGTAGGGAATGCCTTTTCTACTGTAAGGTAAGGTTTTTCTTTTGTGTAAGTAATAAATAAATAGGTACATTAATGGGATGGCGCACGTACAGTGGTGGTATTCAAAAGGGCATGGATAGATGTCGACCGTAATGCCTTAATATTACGGTTGAAACATGTCCATGCAATTTTGAACACCAGTGTACATAAGCCAACAAAGTGATAAGAACTTAGAAATTAATTTCAATTTTATCTCATTTTACTGTAGCTCTCGTCGAATGTTGCCCTCTATCCCGTGACAGTCCCTTGAAGTATCTTTTGGTAAGGCTTAATTAATATTAAAAGTAATTGAAACAATCTGTTTTTACCGTATTTTTATTAGTTGAATGTTACATTTCTAAATAAACGAACGTGCTATAAGTTATTCCAAAAATGTCTACAAACATTTTACGTGACAGCTATTCCATATCAAAACCGGCCAGTGCGAGTCGAACTCGCGCACTGAGGGTATGACGCACAAAACGGCAAAAAAATCACGTTTCTTGTATGGGAGCCCCACTTAAATATTTATTAAATTTTGTTTTTTTTTATATTTGTTGTTATAGCGACAAAGGAAATACATCATCTGTGAAAATTTCAACAGCCAAGCTATCACGGTTCAAGAGATACAGCCTAGTGACAGACAGACGGACGAATGGAGAGCCGAGTCTTAAGGGGCCCACAGATTACCAGTTCGCTGGACGATATCAGCCTTAACTGACAGGCATGGTAATCTGCGGGGTCCTTTAGTAATAGGGTCCCATTTTACCCTTTGGGTACGGAACCCTGAAAATGAATTTTCATTATAACCATCAATCGACGCGAGTAGTATATCAATAACAGGTTCAATAAGTTCGAATGCCGCTCCAGAGGTCTGACTTACAGCTTCCCGGCGGCCAGTAGTTTTGTTGATCACGTTTCAACTCTGTTTGACAGGTGGTCTACGCTCTCGGAGGTCAACGTACTTATTGATTACATATTTTTGGATCGCTCGATATTGATTGTGTGCGATTCAGAAACCATTACATCGCTTATAACATATGAAAGGTCTTAAAACTATATTTCAAATAGTGATTGTTGTTTGTGAAAAGATTGTTTTCGAAAATAACCTAAAGCCCATTAACATTGAAATAAATAAATAGGTAAGTACATTTCATTCAATTTTTTTTAATGGCCTATATTGTGTCCCACCTCTGGGCAAAGCCAAAGGCCTAAGCTAAATTACATTTTTTTATAAGGTATTCGCAGTACAGTAAATAATTGTAATATCACGAATAACTCTGAATTTATTAAAAAACTGGCTTTGTTTCATATTTAATAAAAATAAATCACTTAAGGTAACATGCAAAATTATGTAAACGTAGTTAAATTAGAGAAAACTCACCATTCTAAACCAGAAAGATTGCTTCGATCTAAAACGACGCTGTACACGCTACCCTAGAATATCGCAACGCTCACTTGATCTAACTTACTTATTGAATTCGTTTTTAATTGATGGTTTTTGTTTTACAATACAATAAACACAATAACACTATCACTGTCTCGTAATGCTGACGCAAAGGGCGGGCGGCGGGATCGCTCTCGCCGGCAGCCGGACGGTTACTGCCGGCCGCCCGCCTAGAGTACCCCCGCCCGCCCTGCGGGCCCTTTCTTTGTTTCGCATCCCCACTACGACCTTAAGGTTATCAATTGAAAACAAGATATTCGGCCCGATTCGGACTTTAAGATACGTGAGATTACGTTTAGATACGATGTGGATTAAATAATATATGTCAGTGTCAAGAGTAACGTTTTTGTTTGAAGAAACGTTACTTAAGTTCGAATCGGGCCGTTTGTTTCAGTAATTAAATCATTATAAACAAAAATACATAACGTTTCTTTATTGTAAAATCACATGATAGATTTTAGGCGCTCAGGACGACTTCGGCATTTTCCTAAATTTTCCTTTAACAGTGGCCCAATCTTTATTTCTAAATTAAGGATTAAGTTTTAAGTTTAAGGAACCACTGAAAATCAACGTCGTTGCACTATATGCTCCGACACATGCTGAGTGGTATCCTCTTTGAGACAACAAGTTACAAAACCATTTCTTAGGTATTTAATATCAGTTAATTTTAAGATAGTTGTGTCAAATAAATTAATTATATTTCATTTCATTTCAATCGAAATAAATAAATGAAAGTATTTTATAAAAAGTTCGACATTGATATATGTAATTGAATCCTACGGTTGTAGCATGGTCTCATTTTTATCGTCTGTCACAATGCCTGTTACGTTCTAACAAGTAAGTATGTAAAAAGTGACAGGCATAGTGACGAGCGATAAAGATCCTACAATGCTACCGCCGCTGGAATATGTACATAATTTTATACACAATTTTACTGTAAGATCACAAAATAACGCCCCTATTTAGTAAAAATAAACAAGTTAATGATATCAAGTTCCGCTTCCGTTGCCATGCGCATGCTATTTATTAAATCCCGCTACCCGCAACATTAATTGATTAACGATAACGTTATTTTCCCGTTTTCGGGAGCGCCGGTAACGTTATTATGATACTATGATATAAAGTGATTACAGATGGAGTGATTATAGTATTTTATGCAACAGTTTTATAAGAGGGGTCAAAAAATGTGAGTGGCGTGGGTAACAATGTGAGCCGAAGGCGAACATTGTTAATAAATACGCCATGAGCATTTTTTGACTACTTATACAACGTTGCATACAATGCTTTTTCTATGAGTAGGCAATATTAAATAAATGAACAGAAATCAAACGCAAATCAAAATACAAAATTTTATTTATGAAAATGTCAATGTAAATTTGGGATAGCAGGTATGTATGTAGCTCTTGTCTGCGACAAGCACCCATAATACCAAATATTACTACAACCTGTAACAAGACAAAGGAGAATTAAATAATATTCAGTTTCAATGCAAAAATATAAAACGTACATAAATATAGGTCGTTGTACTGTGTCAGGTACCCTAAATCAAAAAAAATTATAACATATACCAACCTTGCTTAAAAGAGATCTGATCCGGAGCTTCCAAAGTCTTTGAAAATACACCAATAAGACGTTTTCAGAGAATGACGAAGTTTTGTGCTCCAATCTCCACGCCATGAACTTCTCATAAGATTTGTGGTATAGGTGCTGCGATTTAGTACTTAGGCAACAAATTTTCGGTCGCTGCTTGTGCTGCAGCGGATATTTCTTCAGGTGTAGAAACAATGTTGTCCTCCTTGTCCATATTCAACACTTTTAATGAACGCAAAACAAATAGTAACGCAAAATACTCAAAGAACAAGAAATTACCGGGAAAGGCGGGAAACGTAAAAACAAACGAGTAATGTCTATGGTTATGTTTTTTTTTAAAGCCGTTACACACTACCGCACCTCACCAGGGTTGTGGTGCAGTAGGGTCTAAGTGTGTTACAGGCCTTAGAAGTCCACCTTCCAATAGTGATGATACCAAAAAATATTTTTTTTATTATGTTGAACTCAGTACAAATTTGTTTTTTTTTAATAAAAATGTATGCATTCAATCGTTTGTCATGTTGGTAGCAATGTACCGGTATGTGGCACCTGCTACCCTGCACTAGCTTACCGTATCGTAATGTCTCTAAAACGACACAAGTGCTTTTTTGGGCAATAGACTATAGACTTTTAAGGAGTATTAATAATGTATGCCCTTATATGTTCTTTCGTGACTATGTAAATGACAGATAAAAGTACACGAGTAGAAAAAATAAGTTAGATAGGATACAAAGTTTAATCCGAGGAAAGTAATTTCTTAAAAGATAAATATTTAATTCAGTAATGGATTTCTATGTCTCTTTCTAATATAGTTATGACTTTTAAATATAATATATGAAAATTCAAAATTTAAGGATGACAGACCGATTCTAATATATTAATAAATACGATCACACAAAGGAAAAATTGCTAACAGTATAAGTAATAAGTAATGAAGTAGGTATTTGTCAGATATGAACTGTGTCATAAAATACATAGGTAGAATACACAGTGGGTACGTCACTTCTATTGACAATAATCGCAATATTCGTGACGACGATAACCATCAATCATATTTTTTGACAGAACTGATAGGGTAAGGGCACCATGGCACCAATATAGCTGCTAGTAGAAACCAGTGGGCAGACTAATTATTATTTTTTTGCTATTATTAAAAAAATATTTTTAATATTATTATACCGCACGGAAAAACATTATGTTTTGAGTTGTCAAAGATATAAGTCTGGCTCTACGTATGGAAGATATTCCTTCTGAAAAAGGTAAAAGTAGGATGTAGTATTTTATCCTTTTTCTAAATGAAATGTACGTCGTTGCTTCATTACATAAAATTTAATTTAAATACGATAAATACAAAGTAGTAATCTTGTTTTATTATATGACGGTGACCACGGGGCTTTGATATACCTACTGGAATGAAATTAATGAAAAACCCTCTAGTTAGCCACGGAAATGGTTGTGTTTTTGGTGTCCAGGAGGCTGGCTGTTGGAAAAAAGTGTCTTCACTATAAACTCCCTGGGAAACTCAAATATATTATTACCGTGAGTGACCAATTGAAAATGTTGAAATATTTTAATGGGTTACTTTACGTCATATAGGTAACCAAATTTCGGGCTACGCGTTTCGGTCAGTCACGAGTACGATGATCGTGATTTGGAGCTACCAAAAATTAAGACTGATACACGCGTATTCGGGAAACGAGATAATCACAAGATCTAGAGACGATATAGAGATCAACTAGATTTACAATAGATATCGACTAGATGTGACTTGGATATCTAAGTCATAACTTGTCGAAATCGTTCAAGAGGACCTCCAGAATCGCGGAAACGTCAAATTAGACATATCTAACTTACAAATGACTATATCTTCTCGATATCGTATCTTATTCATCTCTAGATGATCTCTAGTGTTAAAGTTAGAATAGGGCCGCTATTCATTTTAATTGTGGCTTTTGAGAATGTCGATATTAAAAGTGTGATTTAAAATGTACAAACTGCTGTTCACGGAAAACTGCCGATATATTGAACGATAAGTATATATATATAGTTTTTATAAAAGAACCATTAAGCATTGTCGAAATATCAAACGTTCGATATCGGAACAGTATTCAATACATTACAATAGCCGTCCGCACTGGCGCATCTACGATCTAAAATGGTGTCATTAGGTTTATGAGTCACAACGACGACAATGTTTTCTTTTATGATTGATGACCGTTTGTTACCTTCACTAGAATAATTTTGAATAATGTTCAAAATTATGCTAGTTTAGTTCATTTCTCCTTCAGAGCAAATGGGCAAGTTTACAGGTGTATAAACTCGCAATCTCAGTTATCCATGCGGTGCTGAAACAATGTGCTTGATGATGATGATGATGATGATGAAATAACCACCACATAAAGAATTGCAATATCGACCGGACAAAAATGACTGAATTTGAAACCAGTAGACGTAAGGATTTTGACCTCATACTGGATGAGATAAAAACCCAATTATCAAGGACGATGCCTCATAGTGTCCTGTCGACACAATTGTTGTGCGAGTGGGTATCCTAATAAGCTTAGCAAGGTTATCCACACGCGTGCCCATAAACGGCATTGAACGCCTCCAACAACAGGGTTGAAGCAGTCATCGAGACTGAAATCTGCTGGGAGATCTTGTAATTATATTTGCACGAATCTAATCTTTGAACATATTTTTAAATAGATTAAGCAAGAAGTAACCGCGGCCCCTTACACCCGAGTCCAAATGCGAACCAGCGTTGCAGCCGCGAATGCTAATTTGATTCTGGTGAACCCTTTATTAGGGTTGTGCAAGTTTTATTTATTTCTTAAAGGAAGCATTTATTTTGAAAAAAAAAATGCAAGTCTCAACTTCTCATGTAAGTAATATCAAAATTTTGTTTCGATCATTTCCCAATTTTGGGAACTTTCCGTCAGCACATTAGTATCTGATAGCTGATTAAAGCGTTGATCCGTCGCTAGTCGTAAATGACATACTTACTGTAGGTATATCTATCAGTTCGATCCATGAACTTTAAAGTAAGCATCACAAAGCAAAACTACTAATGCATCAAGTCAATATTGCATGCACTCAGCCAAATGAGAATCTCCAGGGCACGCTGTACACTGCTCGCGGGAGCGACAGGTGTTGCTGGTCTCAGCGGTCGGCGCGCGCCGACGGGGCAATGAATAATGTATAGCGCAGATCGGTGCACGGTGCGTTTGCCTCCATTATTTTGTAACGAGTACTTGGCAAGGGACTGTGCATGTTTGCGATTTTTAAACGCAGCGATATTATGGTGAAACACATGCCAAGACAGAAAGCGAAAAACACGTGTTTTGACTATTATTAGCATCTTGAATTTTAAGGGCATTTTCAGAAAATTTACTTTTATTCGACAAACTCTACTTTTGAGTAATTTCTACGTAGAATCCTACGTGGAATGACATTTTTGTTATGCATATTCACACATATTTAGTGTAGGGATGTCGGCGGCCGATCGTAAAATCCGCCAGATCATTATTTTCCGATATATCATGAAAGCTGCCATTTCATGATCTGACAAGTGACCACCAGCCACATCATTCAAACCCCTAGCAATGTTTAGGTATATAGATAGATTTGTCACAAATCTGACACCTAAACTTTGTATGAAGAAAAGGCAATAAATTTTTCTTTGCCTTTGTGATTCTGAGTCCAAATAACCCAAAACTTGTTAGTTTTATTTTTCAAAAAAGACTATAAATTGTATAGGTATACTTTTTGATATATACGAATTACCAACGTGAATTTTAATTACGGACGTAAAATTAAACTACTTCTAACAAAAGGGTAAACGTAAACAATTCAACAAAGTTTAGTAATGAAATACCTATTTGACATCCTAACATAGGGTGGTCAAGATTCGATTTCAAGTAGGAAATATTGCATTTACTTATTGGGGATTTAACAAACGCCCTATATTTGTTTAAAATACATGCAGAGAGGGCACATTAAATAGATTATGTAGAAACTATTTGGGGAGGGGTGAGAACATGCTATAAATGGAGACTGCTATTAGTTTGCTTGGTTTGATGTGGGAATAAATGCGTTCAACCCTGCCGAATTTTGTTAGGGTGGAAAGTTTTCTTCTTATCGTGTGAAGGGATCATAACTAAATAATATCGGAATCGTCATAGGGTGGAAAGTCATAACCTATCTATTGTATATTCTGGGTTGAATTCTTGATTGTCATTACTCTATCTATATTGTATAAAAATCATTAAGTAATCGTTTATTATGATACAAGTGTGCTACGTAGGTCATTACACACGAGGCGATATTGTGTGTGTAAACTTTTAAGTGTGCTAAAAATAAAAACATAAGTTATTTTTAAAAGTAGGTGAACAAATTTTGGTCAGTTTGAGGAGTCCATTTTTTGCTCGTGTTACAGGCCACACCCTGTATATTTCGATTTGTTAGTAAAAGTATGGTAATATGAATACTAAGATATGATAAGATTATGCGAACTTAAAACGACGCCTGGCGGATTATAGAGGATTATGTCCTACATTATTCGATCTATTAACATTGTGTTACTCTTAATTAAAAAAATATCATCATATCAGTTCATTTGAGAGCGATGGGACAGTAACATTCTTTTCAAATTGCCACTGAAGCAAAACTCGCCAACAAGAAAAAGTAGAAAATAACTTCATACCAACGGGGCATTTTTCATCAAAATTCTTGTCGATGCTCGTTCCATATTCAATTTTTTCTGACCATCGCCAGACGCGATCGTTTTAATAGACCTCCCCATATTCCCCGCGCAACACCATCATTTACTCGTGTTACCGGCGGGATTGTGTTAGATAGTTTAAAGGCCACTGACGAGGCTTCCAACAGTCCAAATAGCGTGGTTGCAATCCAAAATCGGTCCGTGAATGTCAAAAACGTACAATGTTTAATATTAGGATGCCGTCCATTTGGATGAATCCATTGTAACGGCATCTATTTGGAAGGCTCGTCATTGGCCTGCTTAATGTGAATAATAGAGGTAGGTATATGAAAAGTTTTTCTGCAATACGATTACAATATATGTGTAAATACAGTTTTTGTACGCAGGAATTCTACACGAATACTTTATACATATAGGTGAGCAGAACGCTTGCAATGTTTGAATCAGTAATAGCGGTCTTCGAGAAATCGAGGAACATAATAAAAAAAAAGATTCTAACAAATTTAGAACCTCCTTCTTTTAAATATTGAAACGTTCCTAATACGGTCATGGTATGATACGGTGTAGTGGGCACAGGCCTTTATAAATCAATTTTTAAACAAATTACATTAGTTACGACTCCTTTGTACAAAATATAATAAGCAATTTCGTATTTTTACACGTGACCGGGATGTTTTTCAGACTTGACACTTGTTTCCTGTTAGGAGACATTTATTTGTATCGGGAATGTGTAGAATTAATAAAGTTATTTACTTTGCTTTGCAAATATGTCCCCTGCCTATTAAATGATTGATCATTGTAAACTGTTACGCATTTCTATGTATTGTAGCAACATTTTGCT
Organism: Cydia fagiglandana; assembly: GCF_963556715.1. Taxonomy (NCBI): domain Eukaryota; kingdom Metazoa; phylum Arthropoda; class Insecta; order Lepidoptera; family Tortricidae; genus Cydia; species Cydia fagiglandana. Next base: position 14,962,794 of record NC_085932.1, on the reverse strand, counting down.
ACATTCATCATCATCATCATCTCAGCCATAAGACGTCCACTGCTGAACATAGGCCTCCCCCTTCCCCCTTTGCTACATTAATAATGTTTAAAAATTAATTAACCCGTTTTCATTTATAATTTAGTATTGCATCGAACACAATTGAGACGGACGGTCTGGTTATCATAAAAAATATAAAAATGGCGCCAACGACTTTAGGCGCATCCTAATTATCCTTATTTCATAAACTGATTCCTTAATGATGCTAAGCAGGTAGTATGAAATGCTGGTTAAACAAAATAATAATATAAATGAGGTAGAGCTTTAAATAAACAGCAACGTAATAAGCCCTCACGCCATCGCCATGGTGGTACTGTCGCTAGGCAACCAGACGCTTTGAAGTGCGTCCCCTATTAGTGAGCAAGCGAAGGGATATAAAGAATAATTTTTGAAACCTCCTTTATTTATATCCGACTTCAAAAAAAGAGGGTAATAATTATATTCAGGTATATATCCCAAAACACGAGCCTTATTGAGCTTACTGTGGAACTAGGTTGATCTGTGTAAAATTGTCCTATAATATTTGTTTATTTATTTATTTTATTTTATTTATTTATATTTCTTTTTTTTGTCAGGTGAAGTATTCGTTCTTGTTGTTAAAATTAGTAGTAAAAACGGATTACTAAAAGATATAAGTAGGTATTAATAATCGATTGTAGTGCTATTATATGCTTATTTTGCAGACTGTCGTTATCGAAAACTAATAGTTAATGTGGAAATTTTAAATAACATTTCAAAAACTTAAATAAAATATATTTTTTATATTTGAGACTGTGATCAATATTGCTCCTCACGATTATGTAGTTTTAATACCTTAATCGCAGTGAATGTGTTTTGAACCATCATTATTGTTGACATTTTTACAAACGTGAAGTGTGTTAGTGTTATCTCAGCACAAATAACTGTAAAACCTCTGGAAAACAGTTCTAAAATAACGCGAGTGTCACTAATAGCTCTAAAGGATATTTTTAACTACCCCCAATTTGACAAGAGTGATCATGGATCTCAACTACCCCCATCATTTTTTATTGGAGTAGTGTTGCCAGTAATCTAAAAATAAATCCCCCAAAACAACACTATGAGAGGAGGTGACAAGACCGAGCCAGCGAGCTCAGATTCTCCCGATAACTCTAATTTAGCCCATCCAAAAAATGAAGACCAAAATAAACAATCAAATACCCAACTAAACATTAGAAACAAGGTGTACAGCCAGCAAGTCTTCCATAAAAGCTTTTTTGAACCTAGGCAGAGCCGAAATTCTTCTAATAACCACCCATCTGGACCGGAGCCGGGGCCAGCTGAACAAACACAGGCCTCCCCTAACAACAATATGCAAGCTGAATCTCCACCAATATGCAATAAGGATACCCCAAAACCACCTACTTGGCAACGCGTGCCACAACCCAAGAAAAGAAAAATCTCTAGCTCCCCGCCACAGGCACCGGCAGCGCCGAACCCCTCAGTGATCTCGACCCAAAATAGATATGAGAATCTTCCAATGGACCAAGCCGATGAGAATGTTGTTGAACCGCCAACGGCGGTAACCTCGAACAGACCCCCTCCAATCGTCCTATATGGGATCGAAGATCTAAATGAATTGTCCAAGCTAATAACCAAGGCTGTTGACCCACAATGCTTCAGGTTTAAAATCGTGAACAAAAACCTACTACGTGTTCTAATCGATACTACTGAAAACTACAAAACAATCATCGATACAATAAGACAGAACGGTCTCATTGGCCATACTTTCACCAGAAAAGACAAGAAATGCTACCGCATTGTCATCAAAAATCTTCACCATACCACCCCACACTCTGCTATCATTGAAGCAGTAGAAAACACTGGCAATAAAGTCAGCGGCGAGATAATAAATTGTTACCGTGGCCCGGAAAAAACACCTACCACAACCTTCTTCGTAAACGTCGTACCTGGCGATCTTAACAAAGAACTTAAAAACATTAACTATATATACCATCAACGTATAAAAATTGAGGAGGCACGAAAATCCAACACAATAGTGCAATGCCACAGATGTCAACAATATGGGCATACTAAAAACAATTGTATGAGACCATACCGGTGCGTGAAATGCGCAGAAGGCCACAAATCATCCGAGTGTAAAAAAGACAGAAAAACCCCTGCCAAATGCGCCTTATGCTCCTGCGATCATCCAGGCAACTATAAGGGCTGTGAAATCTATAAACAAATTGCTGCTCGTAGAAACAAATATACTGCCAATAGAAACGCTGTACCCTCCCATCCAATTGTTATTCCAACTGCACCAGTTTACCAACATGCCTCTTCTCAGTCCGTCTCTGGCGAACACAGCACCGACGAGATCAGCGATCAAAGGACCTATGCAAAAATAAGTACCGGAATGCCTAATATTCAGAGCACCCTAGCCAATCAACAAACTAATACTGGACTTGAAAATCTCCTAATGAAACAATCTGAAAAGATGGACTTACTAATTCAACAAATAGGGTCCCTAGTGGGCCTTTTAACAACACTCGTCACGAAATTAGCAAAATGATCTCCTTGCGCATTGCTGCATGGAACATCAACGGCCTAGCGCCGAATATTCAAGAACTTGAACTATTTTTAAAATTGAATCAAGTGGACGTCTGCCTAATATCAGAAGCTCACACAACCTCTAGAAGTCGGATATGTATATCTAACTGTTGCGTATACTCGACGCCGCATCCAGACGGCGGGGCTCATGCTGGCTGCGCTATCGTAATAAGAAACTGCATTAAACACTGCCTTCTGGACTCCTACGTAAGCGACCACTTGCAAGCTACTACTATACGGATAGAAGATCGATCTGGACCCCTGAATATCTCAGCAATTTATTGCCCGCCTCGTCACTCCATAAAAGAGCCTATGTTCACGGACTTTTTCAAAACCTTGGGCAACCGTTTCGTTGCCGGAGGCGACTGGAATGCAAAGCACACCTTTTGGGGTTCCAGACTGACTGTCACAAGAGGGCGCGAACTAAAAAAGAGTGTCGACATGAATCATCTTGTACCACTATCCTCTGGAAAACCTACATACTGGCCTTCAGACAGCCGAAAAACTCCGGACCTGCTGGACTTCTTCATAACGAAGAACATATGCCAGCAATATGTTCAAATTACGTCCAGTCTCGATGGCTCATCAGATCATACTCCAGTAATCCTTACGCTAAGCGCGACGACTTTATCCCACGCTGGCAATCATGAATGTCTCTATAATCGCAAAACTGACTGGAACTACTTCCGAGATTATCTCAACAACAATATCAATTTAAAAATTCGCCTTAAAGATCATGAAGACGTGGAAAAGGCATGCCTATACATTACAAACCTAATTCAAGTGGCTGCGTGGCGCAGTACTCCTGAGCTAACAAAATCAACTAGCCATGCCTCAATTCCGATTCATATTCGTGAGAAATTAAGAGAAAAACGTCGACTTCGCCGAGTCTGGCAAACCTCGCGCCTCAAGGAGGACAAGACCCGTCTTAACCGAGCGATCAAGGAATTTAAAGAACTACTCTCTGACTGTACCAATGAAACTATCAAACGACGATTGGAAAATATGTCGCCTTCAGCTTGCGGTGAACACTCCCTCTGGAAAGCAACACGAGACCTGCAGCAACCTCAACAATGTATTCCGCCTCTCAGGACTGCCAACACCTGGGCACGAACCGACTCAGAAAAAGCTGAACTATTTGGCAACCACCTAGCTGAAGTCTTTAAACCCAATGATGCAACCACTCCAGAAGATGCTGAAATAGACCTGATAATCAATCAAGACCTGCAGTTATGCCTACCCCTGCGACCAACATCTCCTGGGGAACTATCAAAAGAAATTGCGACTATGGATCCTAAAAAAGCTCCAGGCTTCGATTTAATAACTCCTAAAATACTTAAAGAGCTGCCCAGGAAATGTATTGTATTTCTCGCAATCCTCATCAATGCCACATTTAGAGTTTGTCACTTTCCTGCTCTATGGAAGGTATCCCAAATTGTTATGATACACAAGTTTGTTAAACCGACCACCGAAGCGTCGTCCTATCGCCCCATAAGCTTGACTCCGGTCCTATCAAAACTCTGGGAGAGGATCATTTTAACCCGTTTAAAATATCACCTAGACGAACAACAGACCATACCTAACCACCAATTTGGATTCCGCAAGCAGCACTCAACTGTTGAACAAGTTCACCGAGTATACTATTCAATACGACAATGTTTTGAACGCAAGGAATACTGCTCGGCAGCATTTCTCGATGTACAACAGGCCTTTGACCGGGTGTGGCACAAAGGACTCCTTTATAAAATCAAGAAACTATTACCACACAGTTTTTATCCAATAATGGCATCGTATCTTCATGAAAGGATGTTCCAGGTGAAACAAGGTGAAGCTAGATCTTCTCTACATTTCTGCCGTGCAGGTGTACCTCAAGGATCCGTTCTTGGCCCTATACTATATAATATATTTACTTGTGACTTACCCCAGTCTAACAACATTCATGTGGCCACCTTTGCTGATGATGCTGCATTTCTCGCGTGCCACAACGATCCTAATGTAGCAAGCAGAATTCTGCAAGCTCAGCTTGACAAAACCTACGAATGGTTAAATAAATGGCGTATCAGGGCTAGTGCCCCTAAATCACATCACATGACTTTTACACTAAGGCGTGAAACTTGCCCACCAGTCAAACTAGGAGATTCTGAATTGCCGCAACCATCCTGCGTCAAATACCTTGGGTTCTACTTGGATAGAAGAATGACCTGGAAGGAACATATAAAACACAAACGAGGAGAAGTCAACAACAGATTCAGAAACCTACTATGGCTCCTTGGTAGACAATCCGCACTATCTCTGAGCAACAAATTAAGAGTATATTGCTCAATCATTAAACCAATCTGGACATATGGGATCCAGATATGGTCTTCTGCTAGCAAATCAAACATCCTCTGCCTTCAAAGAGCCCAAAATAACATTTTAAGGGTTTTGTGCGCTGCACCTTGGTTCACTCGTAACAGTGAAATCCACGAATACCTAGAAATGCGGACTGTCCTTGAAGAGGCAAAACGCTATAATGATATCTACAAGGATCGCCTGATCATGCATCCAAATCCACTGACCATCCCATTACTTAAACCGGACTATGTCAGGCGACTTAAAAGAGCTGATGTGCTGGATATTTAATGGAGGGTAGGGCAATGGCCCTATCATTCTGGAAACGTCATATATATTTCCCTGATCCAATCTGATTATAGTCTTGCGACTGATTGCAGATATTATATAAGAAAAAAAAAAAAAAAAAAAAATATTTGAGACTAGCTATTCTAATAAAACTTCTGTTTTGTGCATTCATTAGATTGTGAAGAGCTTTGATAGTTCCAAGATACAGCAAACTCGAGAACTTGCTATGAATACAGCTCCATACTTTTATGCGTTCTTGCAAAGAACATGTTGATGATGAACTTAAACATGAACACTTAACAGATAGATGAAAAGTTAGACTGACATAGACTTTCTCTTCTAGCGAATAACATGAAAAATTAATATTATTTTTTAATTGTTTTTCATTAATTCATTGCTAAGACTGATATAGTTTAGGCATTCTAGGTACGTATATATTAAGGTACGTTAGGGGCCCACTGATTAACAGTCCGCCTGACGGTATAGGCCTGTCAATTGTTCGGAACTGTCTATATTTTGTTCTAACTGATAGGCCGATACCGTCCGGCGGACTGTTAATCAGTGGCCCCTTATACCTTAACCTAACCATCTTTCATAGAGACTATAGATATCTGTATTTTTTTTTTATATAAAACGTCACGTTCCTTAAACCTTATAGCTTTATGAGATGATTTTAATAATACCCTGTCACAGGTAAAATCGGGCCTTGAACGTGTCATCATACGCCGTGACTTGTCAAAAAGAGCAATTTATTCAACGTGTTGAGTGAAAAAATAAATTGACAATGTCATCGTGGAAAATGTTTTCACCGGGCGACCCTCATTTCGGCGAACTGGCGTTCGTGAAAAAATATGTTTATCAATTTACATGATTTTTTAGAGTGGTTCAATATTTTTCCGAAATAAAGTTAACTATTTTCACAATTGCTAACAATAGAAGAAGAAAAATAAACATTGATCTTAGATAATTATTTCTTTATTTACCTAACTCCGTAGTACCTACAACATGAGGTTTTGTTTAGTTAAATAAGCGCAATAAATATTTAATAGCCAATTTGTGACAATTTTATTGAGATTGTCCCTCATTAAAAGTGCATTTATTTGGTCCTTTTTAAAACACGTCAAATAAAATAAGAATTCACGGTCAATACAAATAAGGCGTTTAATCGATTGATTTATGTCGACTGTCATGTCTAGTTAACGTAGTACGGTTTGGCTGTTTCGGCGGCTTTAATGACCTCTCACACGAACGAATAATGCGTTCATCACGTTGGACATTCGCTAATAAAACGCACAAAAGCCGTCGCCTGTAGTGCCGCAGTAGAATTTTATATCAGAAGGCATGTTACATTCACCTGTGATGATTTTAGCGCTTTAGTTTATAAAAAGTTTTATTGTTCTGCAGAATTGTGTGGCGTGGCTGTAAGAGTATTTCTTTTAAGTTATTACTTTTTACTTAATAATCAACATGTAGGTATAAGACCATCTTACAATTTCGGAATCGTTCTGTACATACTACCACGAAGAATATAACCATATGGGTACTAATTTACTGTTTTAAATTTCCATAATGCGTGACATATCTTACTTGTTTCACCCGCACTCGTAAAATGTGCTATAGAGGTATGGTGTCTAACGGTATATCGCCCTGTTGATACTCTGTGTACTATGTCACAGGCAACAGTATGCGACGACATGGGTGATTGATGACTGCCGATCGATTACAAACGAGTGCTGTGGACGCGTCGCTGTCCTGCGAGTGTGTACGTACTGGTAGTGTCTGCTTGATATATGTATATGATAATGTACTAAATACGACGTTTTTACTTCAGTGATCGGAAATATGGAAATTGACAGTCTAAGTCAGCAGTCGGCAACCTTGTAGCAGCGAAGGGCCACATAGTAGTTAACGAACTTGACGCCGGTCGCACTTAGTTAATATTTATGACTTTATCAGACATTGTACATTTAATAAGCTACGGCACAGGTAAATTTTTCACTCGATCAAGAGCACAGTTACCTAATTGTGTTCCTATCTGACGATCTGACACTGGCTGCCGAATCAGCATAATGTTTTACTATTCTGAGTGTGCTTACTATGCAGTAAAAGAAATTAACAATTGTTTGTTGCAGATAATCAAAGGGGTGACACTGATTGATTTTTCAATCGGCTGCCTGAAGATCATCGGTCTACCGCAATTAATCAGCGATTAAATTTGTAACAAGGAAACCCAACGGGAATAAATTGAAGTAATTTTGTCAACCTGCTTTGATTTGGATTAGAATCAAATTATTTAGCACGATGTTACCGGGGCGCAGCACCGGGTAATGTCGGAATTAATGACTGAATTTTCAATGGTTTCGAATTTCTCATTGTCCTGAAAACGTATTGTTTCCTGTTATTTTTGACATACGCATATATTCTTTACTAATGCTATAATTAGTTTGTTTTAGCATTTGAAAAAGACTACTCGATCTTGAAGTGTCTTTTAATTGAAAAACGCTTTTGAAAAATCAGTTACCATTACTTACGAAAGCAAAAAAAATGTAAATAATCGTATATCATTCATAATTGTTACATATTTGCCGTGACTTATCTTTCAAAAGTGTTTTTCAATAAAAATACACGTCAAGATTGTTTACCTTTTTTTGTAATGCTAAACGAACGAACGAATTATAACTTTCCTTTTTTTTAGTTATTGTTTCAAATAAAAGCTTAATATGCTAGACGTTATTAATTGGTACTGACAGTCACAGATCAATTCGTCACAATGTATAGCACATAAATCGTAAACAGTCATTATACTTTCAGGATTACCTCAAAAGTGGTATAAATAATTTAAATGTACCTAACATTTATTTATACCAACACGATATATATCAACTCTCAGTTCATGTATATTTTCTCTGAATATACGTAATTAGGATACCCAGGTTCATTTCCGCAGCTTTGTAGCTGCAGATTGAGCCGGACCGAAATTATTCAAATACCAAACCAAAAGGAATTTACTGCTAACTGTCCGAACCTCATATCCACTTTTTAACTTACATTGAAAATAATACCTTCAGTATGCATTCTATGGTAGTATATCGTAGTTTTTAGAACGCGTTAGATATGATATGAGCTTAAGAAATATGTTTATCTAAATATCCCTCCAATACCGATTCCAACGATTTACGGAGTTTTGTTACGAGTTCGAAAAATAATATAAAAAAAATAGCTCCTTGCTAAGAATTTTGTTTTTTCGCTACCTCTACTCGCTATTGCTCATTATTTTTAATAAACTCTTAATGATCGAAGATCTTGTATTTAATTAATTTTTTCGACTATTATGAACAAGATGTATATTTATAATGGTTAACCAAGCTGCGTCTCATCTTACAACTTTTGTGAAGAAAATACAATTTAATACCGATATAACAGTAATTATATTCTTCATACAGCAAGCAAGATGTCGTTTGGATGACATTATTGCAATCAGAGCGTCCATGTTTTTGCAACATCAGTCATGCCAATAAAAGTGCCCTCCGATACACGGACACAATTAATCCCCGCAAGGAATCACAGTCAGCCCTGATTAAAAACGTGCCATGCAAGGGGACGATTTTTCCTCTGACGCCCTGCCTCGCGAGTAATTGCCCGGCGGCCGTTATAATTTGTTCAAATTACTTGCGGCCCGCGGACCGTAAATTATTCAAGACCGGACTAGTGATGGGAGTCCCGGACGCATTTCAATTTTTAGGCACTCTTGACACCTTATTTGATAAATTAAATTTTTACACGGTGGCCAAAAATAACTGCCATCTCTTTGTCAGGGAGGTATTGGGATTATACGGACCAAATTTTACTTTAGGACCAACCCCGAAATTATGAAAAAATAATAAATAAGTCGTATCATAAGAAATAATTATACTTTTTAATTTTCACCAAGGCGTGATGTTGGGTACTTGCGTATATGTACATCGGAATGTAAATGCCGCTCGGTAATTTCGTAAATGGGCTTAAATTGTTAAAATTCTAAGCAATATTCCAACGTTCTGAAGCACTTGGAATTAATATTTAAACCAAAAACAAGCTATATAAGTTCTATTTCATAACTCAACCCAACTAATAAAAAAAACTTTGAATGTTGTTTTTATTCATCCTTTATTTGGGTTCCTGGTTCGCGTGAACTTTACTTTTCCCTTCATGTTTGAGGTTTCTCCTAACTACCCCGATGGACGGCTTGCTCTGTATGAATTGATTCTCAGAACACATTTTATGTTATCTATGCACTACGGGCATTACCCGCATGGACCCGGGTATGTCCTTAAACTACGTCCAAGACCACCGGTGGACGGGCAGCAGCGTCCCTCAAATTCGGTGTACTCGACTGCGATCGCCAACCCGCCTGCCAAGCGTGGCGATTATGGCATTAACCCCCCTTAAGGGGGAGGCCTATGTTCAGCAGTGGACGTCTTATGGCTGAGATGATGATGATGATGACGGGCATTACGTCGCAGCATGTTATGTGACACGTACCGGACAATTGTACTCGTGCTCGATGATAACTGCCCCGTGCATGCGCTTTGTGAGCTTAATAATGTAGGGTTGAACACAAAATGAGAGACTATTCAACTTTTAATTTCTAATGCTTACCTTACCGTTCTAAACTTTGCCGTGTCTTCGAGAGGATTTCAGGACAGGTCGCTAGTATATTATTTAATAGTAGCTATAGTAATAAATCGAATCATTTTCATATTGTACAATTGAGAATGAATATACTAAGCATTCAACCTCTCGCATTGTTTGGGAAGCTTTGAATATAATTTATTATGTCTTTTTTTTAAATTAGACTTTATATTTGTTCTGACACACAATACATATTAATATAAGTACATTGACTACACCAAACTTACAATAAAAAGTAACCTAAAATTTAAACTACCCACAAAACTAAAACTAAACCTAAAAAAATACCTAATAATCAGAGCTCGGATAGGGTGAGCTATTTGCCTTATATATGACATAAGACATGTCAAATTATAAGGCAAATAGCTCACCCTATCCGAGCTCTGCTAATAATGTATCTAAAGATGGGGCATAGTGCCAAGAATGCTGGCAGCATTTCCTCGCCGGATCGTAACGCTTATTCGTTGAGCGAGGAAGCTGCCAGCTCTTTTGTCCCCAGAGACTTCAACAAGCCGTTTGGACAAATCTACAATATGAACAGACTCTGAGCTCCCGGGCCCCACGGACCTAGGGTCTCGACGCCGAAAGGAATAAATTTGTATTGTCGTCGAGACCCCCGTATTTCCGCCTTTTGAGGGTCTCGGCAGCTTCGGCAGCGGCACCCGCTTTCTTTGTGGTACCGTGAAGGTGAGACGGTGCCAGTGTGTCCACACAGGTCGCGTCCCACACCAACACTTGTCCCATCCTCAACGGAATCAGTGACATACCATCCGGTCTCTTGCCATCGTCCCGGGCTATTTATACCGGTCGGCTCGTGTATCGCTGGCATGTTGACGGTGACAAAGAGACCGGTGGATAATGTCATTGAGCGCGGCGTGACGTGACAATCGCCCCGCGCTTCGCTGGCAAGACAGACCATGACGCCCCAGCTGGTCCACATCACTCCCACAGTGGCATTTATGCGGTGCACAGATTGGAACCCCCAGGCGCAGCCCAACTGCCACACGGAGGGTGTTTCCATCTAAATGAGTGTCAGTATTGGGCGAGGGATATGCATTGAGCCAGTGGCCAGCTTCCCTAATTTTGTCTTAGTTCGCATGTAATAGCTGAGAGGTATAATTATTATGATTTCTGTCTTTTGAACCTAGGTTCCCAATTTAAAATACCGTGTCTGTACCGTTGCCCTATTTATCATCATTATGTGCTACAGAATCAATAAATAATAATTGCAAACAGTACTTTGATTACCAAACAAAGTGGTTGTCAAACAATACATTTTAAGCTATTTATTGTTGGTTTGAAATATACCATATCGGTTATTTTTTACTAGAGACAAAAGAGAAATAAAGACAATACATCTAAATTTACAATAGATGATATACATTGTCACAACCCTACCTGATGCGCTCAGACAATATTCACACGGTCCCTGTTACATTAAAGGTTTCCCGTTCAATGTAGGAAAGTACCTAATAGCTGATTCATACTATTTCTATTGTCTTTGACAAATTCCTCCTAACAATTAGGGTGATCGATTCCATCCGGTACAATAATTCTCAGTGAAATTGGTTTAAATGCGTTTTAGAAATGCTATTTCAAAAATGCTCAGCGATGCAAAGAAGATAATAAAGGTCCACGGGAACTTTGCATGGAACTTAGTCCAAAACCAAGAGAGCTGAGAGTCAGGCCTATTAACCTACTTTATTAAATTTCATTGGAGAACAGAGATACATACTTATTTACTATATTTGTCCCTATAGTCACGGACACTATAACATCTACTGTAGCATATCATACTAACTTGTATTTATACTACTAATCATTATTAATAGGTATGCAACAAATCTGATGTATCACATCATTAAACTGTTCCCTACCAAGTACCTGAAAGTAATATACCTACAACAGTTGTTAGAGGTCGGACCTTCGGCGAGAAATCCCGAAAGAGTTATACATGTATATCACGAGCTATATATGTTTACTTGCGTATGTAAATCGCTGAGATCCTGTACCCACGAAATCGCATCTGTTTTTGTACAGTGAGCTCCAAAATATAAAGAGATAATTAACATTATCAATATACAATACTTACTTGACATAATAAATGTCTTGGTGAATAGTCACAAGGGTGTGTAATATGAAAATGTAAAATGATTAAAATATTTATTTATAGGTAGAACATCTATTATTTAGCAAATCTTATAAAATTAGTTATAGAACACAAATTTATTTGGTAATGAATGTACATAATCATATTCTTTAATAACAAATCCTTTTCAGAACCCCATAGCAAATCGTTTCGCTTCGTTTGGTTATCAATGGAACCATTCGTTCGTGTGTATGACAAGCAAACAGATTCTTTCTTTCGGGGGTAAAAAAAACGTTTATCCGCCAGTTGACTGTACATCCGTATAAAAGTGGGCAGGTAAATTCTGACGTACGCGCCCGCATGTTGCCGTCCCTCGGGAGGTTTAAATGACGCAACGCAACCCTTTATTCTTAGACGGCGATATAAATATAAAACAATGGACCCTTTTGTCCGCTAACTTCAACCGGTCCGTAATTATCTAAACTTTTACCAAATTTATTTGTTTTACGATGATTTCCGTGTTGGACCATGGTATAAAATATACTCTGCCTGTGGTACTCTCTTCCCGTCTTTTCGTGGTCACGTGACTGACACAAGCCTACGTCATCATGCGACAGCGCTATATGATAATATGCGATAGCGCTATATATAGCGACCATGTTATTGTGACGTAGGCTTGCGCCATGAGCCATTAAGTGAGCCATGGCACCAGCATGCTACTAAAATAGGATATATTTTTAAGCCCGTTATAGTGTCCCACTGCTGGACAAAGGCCTGTCCCCTTGATTTCCACAACTCCCGTTGTAGTGATTTTTCCAGCCAGTTGCTGATTAAGGGGTCTAATCGTCCCGCCATCTCCGTCTGAGCTTGGCACGCCCGCGCTTCTTTTGCGGCATCCACTTGATGGCTATATAAAATGGGATATTACTTAAGTTTAATTTTTGTCTTCTTTTAAATGTAAATTATAAATCTCAGCGAGCTGACATTACACTTACCTACGCTCCTTACCACTACGCCCTCTTCTACTACGCTCTCGCATTAGGTTGGGTCATCTCAAATTCTAGACTTATAATTTAATTTATGAGAATAAATACCAGATATGTTTATATTTTAAACGTATAAACGTTTAAAAACAAAGCCACCAAGCTATACCGCTTTGATAAAAGGACTAACTGGACGCAGGTGGTAGATTACGACCGGGACAGATATTACATATTTGAAGCTTTGCAAAATATCGTTCGTTTTAACCGTCGCTGCGCGAAGTCTCGGCAGGAGACGCGTCCTCGGCAAATTTCCATAAATCAATTTCAATACAAACACCTCTTAGTGAACTCTGTCCGCGGTCTTGGTTTAGGTTGATATCGTCTATAAGCGATAAGTTATTCAAACGAAACTTCTCAGCCGACGTACTAAGATATCTAAATTAAATATTAACTGAAGTAGGTAAATAAGTACTGGCGCCTTGATCACATTTGGTTTTTTTTTTTGCTTTGCGCGTGAGTGAAAGGCCAAGAGCATTGTCAAAATCCGAATTCGAGTACCTAATTAAATAGGTAGGATTTTAGGCCTCAGAAGGCAAGTAAGTGTACGATGCGTGGGTAGATCGTTATTATGTGTGGTGTGGGTAGATCCCAATACGAGTACCTAGTTATATATAAAACTAGCAAAACATCAGTTATTCCGTGAAGAAGGCATCCACTTGGCGGAGCTTTTATTTTGGCTCTGCAAACTTGTCTTGTTACTTATCTGTCCATATTTCGTATTTTTTCATCATTAGAAAAACTTAAAAGTTAAGGGTATTAGATAAGTACTGAGAAAAACACTGTACATAAAACAAGGAGCCGATTTACTGCCCAGAAGGAACCTCACGGAATAGTATTGGGCTATTATTAGGTATCAAAAAGTGAACAAAAACTTATAAAAATGCTACTAGTGTGAAAAAAAACGTACGCGCTCCGGGTTTTTAAAAATAAGTGCTTTTTCAGTTTATCTTAATGAGAAGACGTAAATATTGATATATTTAGGTAGGTACCTGGAAAATACTAGCATTGATGAAGCGCACATAACACGAGAATGTACATAATTATAGTAAAATATTCGGGATTCCCGCTAGCACTGACACCACCAGCTGTCCGTGACTTGGATAGCGAGCGGGCCGCGGTTACCGTGCGACAGTTGGAACGCAGTTATCGTGATCAAATTGAGTCAGTTGCTGCGGCGTTGCCTACGAATACAAGATGCGATTGCATATAATGAAAATGTTGGATGTGATGAAAGTTGAATATTATTTAGCAAGTATCTCCAAAATTGTTTTAACTCATTTCGAGAATTGTTACTTATGCTACGTTTTACTTAAATTGATGATCAATAAAGATAATCAACTTGCTACCCATCTCCCATTACACAATTACATTACAGGCGACAGTGTTGTTCACACAGCATCAATCATCCGGAAACACACATCCATCAGCAAATTTCACACCGACCAATCAGACATTACAACCGCGTCTATCCCATGGGATAATAACCACTGGGGACGCCATGGTCCCAGGCTGCAGTCGTCGGGCGATTAAACGCTTGAATTACGACGGATAGACAAACAGCTGTGCTTCGGTCACATACGCGTAAGCCAATTATTATATATAATATAATTAATCATACAGCATTGCATCATAGTTTTTGAAAAACCCTTTTATCTAACATATTTGAAACCTTTAATATGTATAGGGGAGGTAGGGGACCATTGGGCAGACGGAAGACTCGGGTACCCCCTTGTAATAAGTCCTGATTTACAAGTGGGTCCCCTACCACCCCTATGTCCCATTTGGGGACCAAATTGTGGGTAAACACGAGTGTTATATACATAAATAATATCTATACAAGACGCTCAGATGTAATTATAGTTTTGTTTAGCATATTAATTTTAATAAAAACATCTAAATATACTAACCTATATCCTCCTGAGTCCCTGAGGCCTTTATAAAGGATAAAATCCAAATGGATTTTTGAATTAAAATGAAATAGAAGAAGGTTCCAAATGCAAAACTGCAATAATGACAAGGGGGACTCAGGAGAACAATACAACTTTTCTACATTTAAAGCGTCAAAACATCTAGTATTCATTCATTCATTCATACTAATTCCATAGTCACACGTCTCTGTTTCATGTAGACTGACCTTTACTGGCCGTTCAATACCGGCTCAGGTGTACGCTAGGGGGACATGTCGTTTAATGGACCCGTACCAGTATTGGAATTTATCGCATCGTAATTTCAATCTTGACAGGTAGAAATTGATAGGTAGACCTTGTATAATTAAACAAAACATTAGCTAATTACTTTTCATTATTTATCGTTACTATTAAGTCGTCTAGTAAAGGTTAAATTATTTTTGTACAGATAGGAGAAACTTAGGAAATTGTATAAGAACCTCTGTTGTCGTAAGTCGAGTCTCTAGTAAAGTCGTTGTGTAAGACGAAAACTCGTTAACACAAACTTTTTGGCGTTTCCCTTCAGATTCGTGCTATCGTGGTTTGCAGTCTCGAACTGCCAAATCTGGACAGATTTAATGAGTAACAAGCATTAGCCAGCGGAATTTAAACTTTTGTTTGCTTATGCTATTGCCGATAACATCAACAGGATAGTATGAGAGAAGCATTGATTAAAAAACCCTGCAACATCTCGTCAGAGAACTAATTGGACGGTATCCAACTTACGCTGATTAAAAACTCTACTGATAAAAGGAACTTTTTCAATAGTCGCCAGACTTTTGATTAATATATGAAATAGGATGAGTAGGAACGCAACAATGAAATAAAAAAAGGTAATTCAGGATTTAAATTTTATTAAGGTACTTCTTACTAGTGCTCGACGCTGCGCTAGTATTCGACATGGGCACTTTATGTCAAAGTGACAAGGATTAAATTTGAATACAGAAATTACTTTTAATTTTACTTTATTACATTAATTGGCACTAAATGTTACGAGTTACGCTCGTAGCGCGTAGCCACATCTTTGCCGTATGTAGCGCGTAGTCGCTACGAACAGTGTACCCGACAGTCGGATTCTTAGCGCTGAATTTGTTAAGAAATGAAAATACCTTCCGTCAAAATTGTACGCCTTGGAAATGTCGCTTGATAAAGATTTAGTTACGATATAGAAGGAATACTTCTCAATAAACTCGAGCACTTTTATACATATCAACTAAGTAAATCTCAGCCGGTATCGCTAACTTTACTGTGCCCTTACGCACCAAGCAAAAAGCCCATTTCGCGCCACCACGATTCGGACTTTACGTCGCGGCCTTCACGTAGGTACCCCTAATGCTCTTTATGTTTTTATTCCATTACCTCACACCGCTCCTACATTACGGACCATAGAGAGCCTGACGTTACTAAAGGTGAATGTTTTTGTAGCTGCCAACTTATTTTACACACGAGTGCCTGAATAAAATGTAATGGAGCAATTTACTTTTATTAAAAGGGTGCCTTTTAGAACAGTGACTTAAGGTAATCAATACCTAATAAAATGTTTACGCCTCCTTTACACGTAAGTAAATTTTATTCATCATCATCATCTCAGCCATAAGACGTCCATTGCTGAACATAGGCCTCCCCCTTGGACCTCCATACGTGCCGGTTGGAAGCGACCCGCAACCAGCATCTTCCGGCGACCTTAACAAGGTCGTCTGTCCATCTTGTGGGTGGACGTCCTACGCTGCGCTTGCTAGTCCGTGGTCTCCACTCGAGCACTTTTCGACCCTCGAAATTTTATTATTGATTTATTTTTAAATGAAACTAGCGACCCGCCCCGGTTTCGCACGGGTTAACAAATGATTAAGTGTATCATTCCTTCCTCTAGAATCACTCTATTGACAGGTGAAAACCACATGAAAATCCGTTCAGTAGTTTTTGAGTTTATCGCGAACAAACACACAAACACGCAAACAAAGAGTCGCGGCGCGGGAGATTGTACAATATTTTGTACGAAACCTCTAACTATCCGAGTCAAATTGATAGACTTTCGATATAATAGTAAATAATAAGAAACTGACTGCAGTTTATTGACCGTCTAGGTATCGGCCGGGTGCTTAGCCGGCACCTAATCAGCCCAGGTAATTCTACCGATGCCGGGGCCCGGCTGATTGGTTATCGACCCGATGAACTCTTGCCAACATTAAATATCTAACTCCTTTTATTGATAAAAATAAGCATTTAAAACTTTAAATTTTTTTTACGTAAATATAATCTACCTTTGCTTTGGATTAAACCCATTTTTTACACAACTTAATTTTGTATTATGTGGTAATTTAGCTTTGTAACTGGAAACACCTAAACTGTGGCTAGCGTGGGGACTATAGCCCAAACCCTCTCGTGCTTGAGAGGAGGCCTGTGCCCAGCAGTGGGACGTATAAAAACATTGATCAGGAAACTACACTATTATGGAGTTAGAGGATCGGCACTGAATTTACTTAAGTCCTACTTAAATGGTAGAATACAAAGGGTCGATGTGAGTGGACAGCGATCACCGGGGTCATTGGTCTCTATGGGTGTACCACAGGGGTCAATATTGGGGCCTTTCCTGTTCCTTATCTACATAAATGACTTGCCATTCCTTGTAAAGACCCACCATGACATAGTATTGTTTGCAGACGACACCTCACTTATTTTCAAAGTCAAACGACAGCAACAAGCATACAATGATGTAAACGATGCTATTTCAAAGGTAGTAAATTGGTTCAATGTTAATAATTTATTGTTAAATGAGAAAAAGATTAAATGTATTCAGTTTGTCACTAGTAGTAACGTAAGGCATGAGCAAACAAGTGTCATTGTGAAGGATGAGGAATTGGAATTAGTTGATAGTACAGTTTTTCTTGGTATAACTTTAGATTCTAAACTTCAGTGGGGTCCCCATATTGCTACTCTTTCGAGTAGACTGAGTTCTGCAGCTTTTGCAGTGAGCAAAATCCGTCAGTTAACTGATGTGAAAACAGCTCGATTAGTATATTTTAGTTACTTCCATAGCATTATGGCATATGGTATTTTACTGTGGGGCGGTGCTTCAGAGATAAATACCATTTTTGTTCTGCAGAAGCGGGCTATTCGAGCAATATATAAATTGAACCATAGAGACTCACTTAGAGATAAATTCAAGGAAATTGACATAATGACAGTGCACTGTCAATATATTTATGAGAATATTCTGTATGTACATAAAAATATTGTTAATTTTAGGAAAAATTGTGACATTCATAATATTAATACTAGAAATAAACATAAGCTCGCAGTGCCCTTCACACGGCTCCATAAAATTAAAAAATCATTCATGGGTAATTGTGTAAGATTTTATAATAAACTTCCAAACCATATTACTGAATTATCAATTAATAAATTTAAAAATTATGTAAAGCGTAAACTTATTTCTAAAGCTTATTATACCACACAAGACTACATGAGTGATAAAACAACGTGGGATTAATGGTGACTCGAAATAGATAATTCAATGTATGTACTTCTTTGTTAAGTTTTTATTGACATTTGTTATTGACATTTAGATTTTATTCTAGAAACATTCTAGACTAGTATTTTTTTATACAATTTTTTTTATGTTTGACGATCTTTTTGTGAAATTCTTAGTATTAAATTTGATCTGTATAATAATCCAATATTACTATGGAATAATATTAACTTCAATAAATTGCTCTGATAATTAGCTTAAGATAATATATTATTATGTAAAACGTTCATAAGTGCTTGTTACTAGGCCTACATGAATAAAGTATTTTTTGACTTTTGATTTTGACTTTGACTTATATAGGCTAAATTATTATTATTATTATTAACTGGAAAGACCACTCAGGCAGATATTATCATCTATCATTTTGTTTAGTTGTCAGCATCACATGCCGTCGACCGTTTTGCACATGCATAAGTAGGTAACTATTGGGATGTGATTTCGAACGATTATAACAACGCCATCTGCGAAAAGATGTAAGTTTCTTTATTTGTCTCTAGGTATATGTTTTCAATAGCTATACCAACGTATTATTAAGGTATAAAATCAGACTTAAAAAAACTATTTTCATGAATTAGTAGTGAGGACAACAAATACAATATGTATAAACGTAGGTAATGTACTAGCTAGTTATATAGTCTGTAGGTAAAGGTGAATGGATAGAAAATTGTAAAACCTATTGAGCATTATTGAATATTTGCCAAGAACTACATTAAAAGCTTTCATGAAATTGGTTATTCTAGCTTTTTAGGTACCGAGTCCTCCTCTGGGTTTATGAGAAAATAATAAAATTACAAAATAGCATGAAAATTAAAATTCTGCCCGGTCTGGATGATAAAAATTAAATTCCTACCTTTTTATATAAAAATAACTTAAATACCTATCAGTATCACTGACGACATGTTGTACTATCTTAGGGGTATAAAGAAAAACATTTTTGCCATTTTACGATCTTTATTTAAATATTCTAAGCATAACGGCGTTATTATTTAAAATAAATTCATGACGTATGAAACTAACAATATCTTTAAATGTTATTTAGGAAAGATACGCAGCATAGCTAGTTAAGATTTGTAATAAAGCAGGCTCAGTAGATTTAATATTAGCTTCGCGATATTGAAGTAAGATAATAAGGAATGTATATGTTTATATGTAGATGGCTTTTTTTCTCGTTTAGCTTTTATACTATTAGCGTACCTATAACTTTATTCTTTTTAAATCCAGTAACTTTGTCACCTTTTGTAATGGGGTTCGTTTGCGTCAAATAAAGTTGTTCTGATTTTTTACAGACTTGTTTAATGATTTATGATGTTAGCCCAAGGAATAATCCAAGTTTGAGACCTCGAGAGCCGAATCCAAAAAACGGCGAAAATAATTATAGTTATTTTTTTTCAGTTTTGGGCGATTATAACCCTAAACTAACTATTTTTGATGAAACCATACCGAAGAAGTTTTCACACTTGCAATAGAATTTACATTTCCTTGCTTATTAATTAATGTATTAGGTACGTGCATAGTTTTTAATTATTGTAATGAAAAGTGCAAATATGATGCGAGGAAGCCTACAGAGAGGCGCCAACGGTTTAGGGATTGGTTTGAGTGTATTAAATAGCGGACTTATTTAGGTGGAAAATAACTTAGAGCAAATTCAGTTAGTGACGTGGGTTAATATACCTAAATATAAGCATGAATGAATACCTGGCCAATAAAACTTTTATTTAATTTATATAAAAAAATCCGTGTGGCAAAAAAATTAAAATCAACCTTACGGGACTTTTTTTATTACTCGTAGGTGAAATACTATCCGTACTTATTTAAATTAAAGAATGGTTTCGTAATTAAACAGCAAATCATTTTGGTTATTCTTGTTTTGGTAACAGTACATACATTACGATACAAGTATGAAAAGTAGGACATTTTCGTAGGTACGTTGAATTGTACAACGTTTTACAGTATATATGACCCTTTGAATTTTTGACATACCTAGTGAAGTATTGTCCTTAATCCCGCCCCAGGGCGGTAAACTAGCACCAATAACTAATAACGCTGTAGAAATTAATAACGTGTAAAATAATTTACTTTTTCATGCCAAGTTATTATAAAATCGCCAGTCTTCTATCACCGTGATCTCAATAGTTTCATAGGGAGGTGCATTAGTAAAATTGCTCACGTACAGTACGGTTACTCTTCGAACTTGGGAGTTGTCGCGAGATTTTACACTACTCAAACTAATTTACCCCGTCCAGCGTCAAACTGTTCAGACATTTATAATTTTATTACAGTCAGTCAGCGTGGAGATCGGTTTTGAGATAAATTATTGCATTATTCCAATTCGGATTGAACAGTTCGTAGTGTGTGTCCTAAAGAGATAAATTAAAACTGCTAAGAATATGTGTTATATATGAAAATTTCTATATGGGGGTTTACGGGGACGATAAACCGATCTAGCTAGGTCGTATCTCCTGAAAAACGCGCATTTTTGAGTTTTTATGTTTTCCGAGCAAAGCTCGATCTCCCAGATATTAGAACCTAAGAGCAATATACTTAAAATACTTTTGGTAGATTACGCTGCTTTTAAGATTATGAATGTAAATTTTTTTGTCAATAATGGTCATTCGTTCCGTTATATGTTATTAAATGTAACCTTTATGTGCATATTACATGGTACATTATGTAGTGAGGCAGAGGCAGTGGCGCACTGAACGTATCAGAATGTAGGCACTATTAAATTTCAATTTCAGATGTCGCGTCATTTGATCTAAATTACTATCGGCGTTGACAGTGCCCCGTCAGGATGGGGCCATGTCGGCATTACTAACGAACCTGCTATTGAAATAGTTGCCAGCCTGCCGTGCGTCCATAGACGTGATTGACATGACACCGTCAGGAGTTTTCCAGATGTTTCCTGTTTTTGGTTATAAAATTGATGGAAAATTACAACGCCCATGGCGATATCATGTGGACACATGGATATTTTTACTATAACTGATTTTCTAATAAAATTATCTTGGATACCACACATACATTAAAGTAGGTAAATAATGGATAGAATACAGGCAAATAAACAACATTTTTCTTTTTCAGAAGAAATTGGGAACAGAGTAAATTCGAAACTGTTTAAATCAAATTCAGATTGGTAAACTTGATGTTTTAATGAAATCAACTTCAAAACGGCCGTTAATCCGGTAATGCACAATTGAACCTTGTCAAAGCAACAATGAAACAAATGAACTTCGAACTTTGTCACTCGAATTTTCTAGGGTTTCCGAACCTAAAACTACATTATTGCTATCCTGTCTGAGCGTAACAAATTCGAAAAAGACGGTAAGAGTTCTCTCGAGTCTCGAAATCGTTTTCAATACCACGTCGTGCCACGTTTGCAGAGTCAGAAGGGCGGCCCTCGACAACTTTATTTATGAGACTCGACGAATATAAGGACCCAACTGGAGTACTAGAAGACTGCGATATTTTGTCTTCTTATTCCGTCTGGACCTGAGACTGCATATTGTACTTTGTAATGCGAGAGACAAAACTATAATATGCACAGCACTAGTTTTGTTTTAAATGTTCTGTACTTTTTTTTTTCAAATTTGGCGAACAGTAAATTATGATTTTTTTTACTTTATACAACTCTACTCTTTATTCTTTGAACTTACAAAAAGGAAGGTCCTCATTATCAAATATAGATAGGTCACTTTGTTACGTTTCAAACGTAACTAAAGCAATTTCCTTTTTTTAGTTCCATACTCACAGCGACATTGTAACAAAACAGGCCGAACGAGATTGTCTTCAGCGCCATCTATTCGCACAGCGAGGCACTACCACACTTGGTCGCGAGCTGTTGGTCTAGAAAACTTTATGGTTCTTATTTAGTATTCAATATTTTCTTTAATGGTTGAAATATTTAGGTTTGGTTCCTCAAAAATATTAGTACTCGGTATCGTTGGTCTTATAATATGATAATTTTCAAATATTGTTTGGGACATTGTTTGCAATGCCTGGCAAAATTCCTTGGCTCTGAGCGGGGTTTTTGTTTGAAAAAAGTGACAGGAGAGGAAATTGATTGTCGAACGAGATCAAGTCACTGAGATTTCCGCAGCCATGTGAGGAAGTTGGTGCAGATATTCTCTGGTCGCTTTGTACGGGAGCCATCCCTGTAAAATATGGAAATACATCTTCACTTTTTGTAGCGAGCAAACAGAGCAATATGGCGTCCTAAATTGAATTCCTGGAGGATAATTCCTAAAGAAATATTTTTTTATAAATGTCAGCAGTGTAGCATCAATCGCTTCACTTGAGATCCGGCCTTTATGCCGGTCCCTACCCTGGGCTTTTACTTCGGGCACGTGTCGGCATTGGGCGTTGCCGTAGACGTTGGGCTGGAGCTTCGCGCTGCTCATCGCGACGTTGGCGAAGCGGGCAGGCAGCCACCTGGACACGTGGCTGACGGTATCACCGCGTGTCACCGCGACTCTTGGCTGTTCCCCTGCGTGCCTCTGGGGCAGTGCGTAGCCACGGCTTCACCGGCTTCTGCTACGGACACGTGACTCAGGTGTGGTCAGATCTATTTTTGTTATTGGCTCTCTCGAGCTCGTGACTCCTGTTGCGCATCGCGACGTTGGCGTGCTAGATAGGCGGTCACTTGGACACGTGGCTGACGGTTTCAGCACGTGTCACCGCGGCTTTTGGCTGCCACCTATGCGCCTCTGGCGTGACTTGGTCACAGCTAGGCTGCCTTCTTTCTATAGACACGTGATTTAGGTGTGCTACTAATCAATAGACTTTAATTAACTTCACGCAATAGTGGCCTCTTAATAAACTTCAAGTGCTCAGTGCATAATTAGTGTATAGACATAATGAACTTTAACTGAGACTGCGTAACCAGTCCGATAGCATAGTGTTCTTAGTATAATAATAGCATAAGCTTATTTTCTGTACTGCTAACCGTACTACTGTTTTCGTGTAAAACATTGATATTATATTTAATTGTCTCGAGCTTAAACAATAGTTTTCTTTTCCTCATCTTATTTTTACCTTTCTGTACGCCTTACAGCGTGCTGGCGCCCATTCTCTCTGTCTAAAATTAATTTTACTCATTAAATAGATTTTTAGGAATATCACAGACGTGTAGTGTGACAATAGAGCGTCAGACCCACGAACCCTGAGTACCACTGATAGTCCATAGCTCTTAAAACCCAAAACACCAATATAGCCTGTTACATTTGGCGCCCAACGTGGGGCGACGCTTTATTTTTTAAAAATATTGTTGTCACAGTCTGTGGATTCTGAAGAAATCTCTCTTAGCTATTTTTTGAGCTCGATATAACATACTTATAGTTTTAGGACGTCTGCTTCTGTTGTTTTTTGTTGTTTGTTTTGTTTACACTGATTTTGTGTAAATTTCAATACTACTTCAAGTAACAAACTTAATTTACTATCTAGATTATCTAGACTTTGTCTACTCTGTGTTTAAAATACTTCTGTTAGTTTAAATATTACTTACAACATGTCCCTACATGTAGATGTTGACTGTCTAAACAAAGATGAGCTCATTTTTGAGCTGAAAGCCAGAGGCTTTGAGGCAAATGAAGAGTCCACTGTTGATGATTTAAGAAAACAATTTAGACTTGCCAAAGGCACACCTCACGACAACACTAAAGGTAGCCAATATATTTCAAGCTTGTCTGTTGACGGGGAATTTCAGGTCTGTGAGGAGAAACTCGTCCAGGTGCTGCAGGCAGATCATTCTACGGCGTCGTGTCGGAGGCGTTGTCTTTCGAAGTTGTCTCACATCATTCTAAGGTTAGAAAAATTGTCATTACTCAGCTCGGATCAACAGCTTAGGAAAATATCTCTTGTGTCTAGGGCCTTCAGAGCCACAGAAACATTGAAATGTAACTCGGCTTCTACTTCTAATTCTACACAAGTCATGGAGGTCAAGGATGTTACTCCAACTACCTCATGCCACAAGCGTGCCTCTCAGGTCTTGAAGTGGAACTTGAACTTTGACGGACGCACTCCAGTGCATGACTTTATCTTTAGACTACAAGAGCTTCAATACTCTTCTGAAATATCTGATCAGGAACTGCTCAGAAATGCAGTGCATCTCTTCACGGGTGAGGCTCTGTTGTGGTTTAGAACTAATAGAACTCGGTTCGACTCCGTACAGGACTTGATTGATTCATTAAAGGCGGAATTTCAGCCAATTGACTATGAAAGGTGTCTGTTGAATCAGATAAAGGCCCGTCTGCAAGGTAAAAATGAAACTGTCAAATCTTTTATAAATATAATGGAAAACCTTTTCTTGAGATTGTCTAGGCCTTTGTCTGAAACCGAACAATTAGATATTATCACTACTAACATGAGTCCTTTCTTTATATCTAGGTTGGCACTTACAGAAGTGCACACTATTAGGGAACTGAAGGAAATTTGCGCACGTTTAGAGTTGTCGAAGTTCAGGTGTGAGAATAGAGGTTACTTGAGTACTGGCAGGGATACCATTCTGCCAAACTTCTGTAGTGTAGGAGCAGATATAGTTCCCTTAACTCCTAAGCCTGGCGGTAGTAATGTGCGTGATAACACTCAAAGACAGGCAAGTGGTGGCACTGTGCTCTGTGGAAAGTGTGGTGGTGCACATCACCATTCTAGGTGTGACATTCACCCAAATCCCATCTGCTTCAGATGCAAAAAACCAGGCACCATCACCAGGTATTGTGACTGCTCAAAAAACTGAATAGGGGGTCGGAGACTATGGGTAATTTCACTGAATCACATGTCTCTGACCAAACTTTTGCTATGCCAAACAATTCATGTCTTGCTAATAAACAAAGCCACTATCCTACTAGGCCGCTGTTTAAGGTTGATGATGATGATGATAGGCCATTTTTGAATGTAGGTATTTTTGGACTGGAATGTAATGCATTGGCTGATTCAGGAGCAGCTGTCTCACTGCTGAGCGAGGATGCTTTAAAGACTTTACGCGACGAGGGGCTCACTCTCATTTTGAGGCCTCCAAATAAAAACTTAAGTGTAGGTAATGGGGCATACTTACATATGGTAGGTTATGTAGAAATCCCTGTAGCTTACAAACATGACCTGCATTTTATAAATTTCTATATTTCTACAGATATTAACATGCCCATGATACTAGGGGTAGATTTCTTGAGGAAATTTGGGCTCTGTAAGGACATACTAAAAGAGGTGCCGCCGGAGGAGGTCCCTTCTGGTAAGGTGAGCATCATTTCAAATACCAATATACACTTGCATAGATTTGAGGACTTGAGTGCACAACAAAAGTCACTTTTGGAAAATTTAGTATTAAAATTTAAGTCTATAGCGGCTGACAAAGATACTTTAGGTTGTACTGCTTTGGAGGAGCATGTAATAGACACGGGGAATAGTTCTCCAATTAAGCAAAAATATTATCCTATACCCTATCACCACCGAGATTATGTTAGGAAAGAGATAGATGAAATGTTGAAATTAGGCATTATTGAAAAAAGTAATTCTCCATGGAGCAGTCCAATTTTGTTAGTACCAAAGGCGAATGGTGAACTCCGGATGTGCCTGGATAGTAGAAAGTTAAATAGTGTCACTAAGGTAGACTCCTATCCCATGCCCAGAATACAAGAGGTTCTAGATTCCCTCAGTAATGCTAGATACCTAACCTCTCTAGATCTAAAGTCAGCTTTCTTTCAGATACTGCTATCACCCGATTCTAGGGAAAAGACTTGCTTTGTCGTGCCGGGTCTAGGAGCCTTTCATTTCAGGCGTATGCCATTTGGGTTAGTAAATTCGACTGCTACCATGATGAGACTTATGGATAAAGTATTTGGACCTGAGTTTGCAAACAATGTATTTTACTATGTAGATGACATCATAATAGTCTCTGACACCTTTGAAAAACACGTATCTCTGCTGGAACAGGTCTGTGAAAAGCTGAGACAGGCAGGTCTAACTATCAATTTAGAAAAGTCAGTCTTTTGTAGGCCATCTTTGAAATTCCTAGGGTATGTAGTGGATCACAGGGGCTTGAGAACTGACAGTGATAAGATTAAGGCCATAGTAGATTATCCTCGCCCTACTAATCAAAAGGAACTCAGACGTTATTTGGGAATGTTATCTTGGTATCGCCGATTTATAAATAATTACTCCACTGTTTGTGCTCCTTTAAATAGGCTCACTAGGAAGTTGCAAAAGGGGCAAGTTTTCCAATTTACAGAAGATGCTGAGGAGGCTTTCAGGATCAGCAAGGAACTGCTGGTATCTGCACCTATATTATGCATGCCTAGGTTTGACCGTCCTTTCATAATTACCACAGATGCATCAGAGGTCGGCCTTGGCTGTTCCTTATCACAGCTGGATGATGATGGCCATGAGCATGCTGTTGCATATGCCAGTAGGGCACTTGTCGGTGCTGAAAGAAATCACTCCACTACTGAGAAAGAGCTAAATGCGTTAATTTTTGCCCTAGAAAAGTTTAGAGGTTACATAGAGGGTTCTCCTCATAGAACTAAAGTTTACACTGATCATAGTAGTCTAAAATGGTTAGTAAGTTTGAAATCTCCAACAGGACGCCTGGCCAGATGGGCACTGCGTCTTTCTCAATTTAACTTTGATGTTCATTATCGAAAGGGTTCTGAAAATAAACTTGCGGATGCACTTTCTCGTGCTCCCATCGTTTCTGGTAACTTAAATTGTATATATCCAATTGGTTCCATACAGGATACTTGGTTTACTAACTTATTTGCTAGGGTGGAAAATACTCCACACAAGTATCCAGACTATAGGATAATTAATGGGAATTTATACAAGCGTGTCAGGGACAAGAATCCGTTAGCTAAAGACTGTGAATGGAAACGAGTAGTACCATTAGAGCTGAGACAGGATATACTGAAACAGTGTCATGATAGACCAGATGCGGCACACTTGGGTGTATTTAAAACCTTTAAACGGGTTTCACAAAGTTACTTTTGGCCCCGAATGCTAGGAGACATAAAGAAATATATTAAGAAATGTTCAATTTGTTTGGCATACAAAAGTAGCAATGAGGCATCTCCGGGGTTGATGGAACATCCTAAGCGCATACAAAGACCATGGCAAGTTATATGTACAGATATTCTCGGACCATTACCCAGAAGCTACAAGGGCCATACTTTTGTTCTAGTGGTCAGTGACTGTTTCACTAAGTATACATGTCTTTTCCCCATGAGAAACTCTTTGGCTAAAACAGTAGTAGATATCATTGAAAATAATGTGCTGTTAAAGTTTGGTATTCCCCAATGTATCATAATGGACAATGGCCCTCAGTATATTTCTAAGCACATGCAAAATTTGAAGGATAAATATAAAATACCTAAACTGTTTTATAACTGTAGGTTCACTCCACAAAATAATCCCGCGGAAAGAATTATAAGAGTAGTAGTCACTGCTATCGCATCTTATGTAGGTAAGGACCATCGCAAATGGGCAGAGGAGTTGAGTGGAATTGAGTTTGCTATTAATACTGCAGTTCATGAGGTCACTGGACGCAGTCCCTATTTTCTAAATTCTGGAAGGGAGGCTGTATTGTCAGGTGAATGGTATCCTGCAGGACCTTTGTCAACGGAGGAGTTGGTATTTGTTGATAGATCTTTGTATTCTGCTATGTTAACTCACCTCAAACCGCTGTTTGAGAATGTCAATGAACGCCTACAAAAGGCCTATCAACGTAGTAGAATGTACTATAATCGCAATAGAAGGTCTATTGAGTACGAGGAGGGTCAAGTTGTCTATAAAAAGGAATATCCACTCTCTGATGCTAGCAAGTTCTTCACACAAAAGTTAGCCCCAAAGTTTAAAATGTGTAAAGTCAAAACGAAAATATCAGCTGTTACTTATGAGTTGGAGGACTTAATTACTGGTAAATCGATAGGTATATGGCATGTCAAGGACATTCTGAAATCACAACCTGTGGGCTTGAACACCGATGCAGTTACCTAACTTTCACACTTTCTAAATTGCTTTTCATAACGTTTGTCATGTCTTAACCTCTTTCTTTCAGTAAAGTGAAGTGAATCAGTGCTTTGTGAAGTGAAAATGGTGATTACAGTGCAGTGATGTGTTATCCCATGTTCCCTTGAACATTGGATGAAGTTTCAATCCCATCTGGAGCGAAATTTTTTTATTATGCACTCGTAGATAACCTCCATTTTCGATTCCTTTGGCGCTTACGACCTTTTGGAATGGGAAGCCTATACGTCAAACTGTATGCGTTCCGTTTCACTTAAAACTTAATTGGATCTGTGTTCAAGTGTTAGTTCTTGTGTTCTATATTATGGAAATAATTTAATGGTGTGTTCCTACACATAGTGACACTAGAAAAGGGGAGACTGGGGAAATTTAGTGCCCATCTCTTTTAAAACTCTAATTTTTTATAATAACTTTAAACTTTAATTAGAAATTGAAGTTTTCTGGGTAGGTACGTTCTGTTTGTTGTGCACTGTTTCTCTCTCTATAAACAGTGTATGGGAAATTGTTTTCACTTCTGTTGAGACAAATTCTTAAGGACTTATACTTACGTAACTTTATATTTTGATAAAATAGTTTAATCTGGATGCTTCTCTTTGTATCTCGGAAAGGGGACGGTAGTCTTCGGTGTGCTTCTGCACATTTGGTACAATAGGGGAGAGAGGGGTAAAATGTGTCACTGGTTTTGACACTTAGAATATTTTGTAGTTTCTTTTAATTAGGAATGCATATGACTGCTAACTCGTGGTCTACTTAATTTCATGCATTGGATTCTCGCTTGCGGTCCGTGCATGGGGAGTTCGTGTTCTTCTGCTGCACGCCTCCATGGAGTCGATAAGGTTGAAATGTCGTTTTCTTCCTGTCCGTACACCACGTTCTGGTGTTTCTGCAGTCTACTCTTAGCTTTTAGTGGTTGTGGAGTAGGCAAAAGCTCGGACGTGCACCCCGCCTAGAATTATTCTTCGCTCGCTGCACCGCCGAGATTTACTCTCCCAATCTCTCACTAGTCGATAGTTTTCTTGCATGTTAGTTATAAACATAGTTTAACTTGGTAGTTAGGATTGTGTAAACCTCATGGCATAGCCAATATAGTTAATTACATGTTAAAAAAAAAATGTTTCACTAACATTAACATTTTTTTTTATCTAAGTTAGGTGGTAATGTTACGTTTCAAACGTAACTAAAGCAATTTCCTTTTTTTAGTTCCATACTCACAGCGACATTGTAACACAACAGGCCGAACGAGATTGTCTTCAGCGCCATCTATTCGCACAGCGAGGCACTACCACACTTGGTCGCGAGCTGTTGGTCTAGAAAACTTTATGGTTCTTATTTAGTATTCAATATTTTCTTTAATGGTTGAAATATTTAGGTTTGGTTCCTCAAAAATATTAGTACTCGGTATCGTTGGTCTTATAATATGATAATTTTCAAATATTGTTTGGGACATTGTTTGCAATGCCTGGCAAAATTCCTTGGCTCTGAGCGGGGTTTTTGTTTGAAAAAAGTGACAGGAGAGGAAATTGATTGTCGAACGAGATCAAGTCACTGAGATTTCCGCAGCCATGTGAGGAAGTTGGTGCAGATATTCTCTGGTCGCTTTGTACGGGAGCCATCCCTGTAAAATATGGAAATACATCTTCACTTTTTGTAGCGAGCAAACAGAGCAATATGGCGTCCTAAATTGAATTCCTGGAGGATAATTCCTAAAGAAATATTTTTTTATAAATGTCAGCAGTGTAGCATCAATCGCTTCACTTGAGATCCGGCCTTTATGCCGGTCCCTACCCTGGGCTTTTACTTCGGGCACGTGTCGGCATTGGGCGTTGCCGTAGACGTTGGGCTGGAGCTTCGCGCTGCTCATCGCGACGTTGGCGAAGCGGGCAGGCAGCCACCTGGACACGTGGCTGACGGTATCACCGCGTGTCACCGCGACTCTTGGCTGTTCCCCTGCGTGCCTCTGGGGCAGTGCGTAGCCACGGCTTCACCGGCTTCTGCTACGGACACGTGACTCAGGTGTGGTCAGATCTATTTTTGTTATTGGCTCTCTCGAGCTCGTGACTCCTGTTGCGCATCGCGACGTTGGCGTGCTAGATAGGCGGTCACTTGGACACGTGGCTGACGGTTTCAGCACGTGTCACCGCGGCTTTTGGCTGCCACTTATGCGCCTCTGGCGTGACTTGGTCACAGCTAGGCTGCCTTCTTTCTATAGACACGTGATTTAGGTGTGCTACTAATCAATAGACTTTAATTAACTTCACGCAATAGTGGCCTCTTAATAAACTTCAAGTGCTCAGTGCATAATTAGTGTATAGACATAATGAACTTTAACTGAGACTGCGTAACCAGTCCGATAGCATAGTGTTCTTAGTATAATAATAGCATAAGCTTATTTTCTGTACTGCTAACCGTACTACTGTTTTCGTGTAAAACATTGATATTATATTTAATTGTCTCGAGCTTAAACAATAGTTTTCTTTTCCTCATCTTATTTTTACCTTTCTGTACGCCTTACAGCGTGCTGGCGCCCATTCTCTCTGTCTAAAATTAATTTTACTCATTAAATAGATTTTTAGGAATATCACAGACGTGTAGTGTGACAATAGAGCGTCAGACCCACGAACCCTGAGTACCACTGATAGTCCATAGCTCTTAAAACCCAAAACACCAATATAGCCTGTTACAACTTGTCCATGTAGGTGAAATGTTTGATCTAGGTAGTGAAAATTTGTGGTAAGTTACATCGATGTTATCTATCACACAACAAAACTGAGCGCCTTCTCTTTAGTAGGTAACAGGTCACTTTAATAAAATATAAAAAATAGACCCGGCTTCATTGCTCTATTTACCGTGATATTATAAGCTAAGATGGAGTTGGGAGAAAATGTACCACTTTGCACCGGCTGCGATCCATTAATAACTGTCGATAGCCAAACGATAGACATAGCCAGCTGTCATAACCAGTCTTCAATGGATAATGTCATTTTATTACCTTTCTGATTAATGCTTGGCGATGAATTAGTAAAGAATTAATTAAATAAGCAAATTAGGCCCACTTGCACCATTCCATTAACCCGGGCTTAATCGGTTAAACTGTTAACAAAGTGTCAAATTGTACTGGTAACCATGATAACTCCATGGTTTAACCGGTTAACCCCGGGTTAGTGAACGGTGCAAGTGGCGCTTACAAGTTGAAAGAGTGGGTTTGGCGCCACTTTTTTTTAGATTTTAGGCAAGGTATACCTACTTTTTGACAATTAAACGAAACGGAATTTCGCAATGATAAGTTGAATAAGTTGTAAGAGCTTCTTATCCTAAGCTTGCCTTGTTTGGATGATTATAGCCATAGAGATACACTATGGTCATAACATAAAACATGTGTTTTTTGTCAGAACACATGCTAATAAGGGATATCTAAGGGCTTATTTTAATTTCACAAAAGTAAATTATTTTTTTCTAAGTTTATTGAAATAAGTAAATCAAT
This sequence comes from Cydia fagiglandana, assembly GCF_963556715.1. NCBI lineage: Eukaryota > Metazoa > Arthropoda > Insecta > Lepidoptera > Tortricidae > Cydia > Cydia fagiglandana. Next base: position 14,930,798 of record NC_085932.1, on the reverse strand, counting down.
CTATTTCATCCCACCTTCCCCACAAGCAGCGGTATATAGATTTGCTCATGATTGTTTATATTATCGCTAATGCATATATATATATATTATGTTGTGCTCACATAGATACTAAAACGGTTTCCCTACAATGACATGTCCTCTCTGTGATCTAGCCTCACCCTTAGCAAAGCTAGATTTATTCGTAAATACTTACAGAATTTAAAGGAGAGAAAAATAAAGTTATGTAAACACAAAACCTAATATATTTTCCGCAACTCCTTGTATGGTTATATGTATTATGAAGACCTGGACAATAATAGACCTCTCGTACGGCCATCGGCCAGGCGTGAAATTCTGCCCAAGCGAGCAGCGCTCCGCTTGCCTGCGTGAACGCACAATGACACTAGGGGTAATATGCTATTAAAGGCCACTTAATCATAATTATATTAATAATAACTCCAATAAATGTCTTCAGATTAATGCTTTTCGTCTAAGTGTGATTCATCTCCCTCCTAGCCGTTTTCGGCTACAGCGACTGCTATGCTACAGCTAAGAGCGTCGCTGGTGCGCTCTCAGATTACTGACGTAGCCAATCCTTGCAGCAAATGTGCGGCCTCATTCGCTGCATGTCAGCAACCCTCCGACGTAGTGTGATTACTTGATTAGTGAATAAAGTAACCGCCACGACCGTGATTTTTATTGCAATTATATTATGTATTTACTTAGTGGTAATAACATTAAAATGTGCAATAATTTTTCACCTTCCGGGCTGTTTTATTGAGCTTTTTCAGTGGGAATCGGCTATTTCCTTAGTTGATATTTTTAATAACAGTTGAAACTTTGATACACATTTCTACCTACAGTTCGTTTTTTTTAGCATTAGAAAGAACTTGCAAGAAGGTAAGCGATCTTGACATGTCTTTTAATTGAAAAACGCTTTTTAAAAATCAAAAACTATTACTTATGAAGGCAGAAGAATATAAATGATCGTATTAGATTCATAATTGTTACATATTTGCCGTAACTTATTTTTAAAATGTGCTTTTCAATAAAAAAACGAACTATAAAGTAGCAATTTCACGTGTTGCTATTCTCTTATTAACCGACTTCCAAATCTCAAAGAAGGAGGTTATCAATTCAGTTGTATGTTTTTTTTTCACTAAGTACCTACATGAAATTAGCTATAAGATTGTCTTTTCCTATTACATATAAGATCGCCTATTGCCGCTTATTGAGATTACTTTACCAACCACAATACCAACAAAAGGCAGCGAAAAATATTTTATTGTAAAGTTATCAGTCTATCCCGTCAAAACGGCTTAAAGGTTTCCTGGCATAGTAAAGATCTCCAATAATTATTTTATTTTTTATTTTAATACTTGAATCAAAAAGAAATCATGATTTACTAACTGAATTAAACAGAGAAGATATTACATAAAATGTATAGCATTATGAATATTTAAGGAAATTCCATATAAAGCGGACAATATTATTTATCTTTCATCACAAGAAGCCCCTCCTGAATACCCACTCGAAGCGCAAAATTTCTAATCAGCTTAAGCATCAAGATGGCAATCTGAAACACAATCAGGCTTCAAACGCTCTCAATAGATGCATTTATGTATCAAATACATATGTTTCTCAAATCATATTTCCGACAATATCATTTCGCTGGCCGACGTAGCATGAAATACGCTTTGAGTGACTCGGCAAAGATGCCGCTAGTGTGTGCGGGATTGTTGTACAGGGGGTGATACGATGGGGAGATTAAAATAGTTCTAAGTATAGCAACGGTATCAACCAAAGTAGGACGATTAAATGTAATTTGATGCTACATTACATGTAAAAACATTAATTATGATGTTAGTTAATGTTAAGGTTGACTCTTAGAAAATGGCTTATGGCATTAATTTCGCCTTTTGTACATTTCATCTGTGTAAGAAAAATTAAGAAAATAAATGACCTAATAAATTTTAATAGTTATAATGAACATGATTTTTCTTTTTTTCCTGACTGCGACGCAAAAGACGGTTATACTTTATCAGTGTATGTTTGTTCTTTTCCCTCAGCTCAAATTCGTGGGCCGATTTTTGTGAAAAACAAAATAAAATACCATGTCGAATATAGTACCATTTCATAGTATAGATAATTTATTATAGCTGCCCAAGTGTATTCATAACAACTTGCGAAAAACATTTTTACCGAACTAATAAGGGGGTTATAACGATACGCTATATGAAACTGAAATTATATCTCGGAAATCATGCATAGGTAAATAATACTAGCTACAATAAAATTAGCTTCTACTGTGGCCCAGCACGGACAACCCGTCTGCCTGAAACCTCCGTTGTAATATTTTATCCCCCGAATCATGGTACTTCTTTTACAGTGATTTGATGATATTGCACTTTGACGAACGCAGGATTGGGGAGAAAAAAGAAACAAGATGGATGATGCAGGACGGTTGAATGGCGAGAGTCTCTCGCAAGAACGAGGGCTTTTTTTACATCAAACCCTCAAATTTACTTGCACTCCTGGCGATATTTATGTCGTTGCAAAATATGACTTAGTAGCAACTGTTAGAACCCATCTTTGATGTAACTGTTTGTCAACTTTACGATGTTATGAAAATTATGCGACCATAAGTATTACAGTCAAATCCGTATTACGGTCTTTTGATGTCGCGCGTGAGACTCCGTCTTTTATGTTGATTAAAGTGTTTTTATACTAGTAAGTATAGTTCTAATGTTATACATGTCACTTGTAATAGCATTGTACTGATTAATAATCGATACTTTATAAGGTTTTACATATTACAGGTATGCAATTCTATTATTTGGCCCATATAACCACCTTACTTATTCATAAAAATGTACAATCCTCAATTAATCAAAATTATTAAGTAAAAATTATTCAAAGTCCAAAATAAGAGTCTCATCATTCATTCATACAAATATAGAACTGTCCGATGCTGAGGCAGAATTTACTGGTGCCTACGTACGAGAAAAATGCGGCGTGGGCAACGCAGCCCTCAACAAAATCACAAAAAAATGGAAGTCAACTATTAAATGAAGCCAACAGACGACCACGTAATGCTGTTGTTTTCTTGACAATTGTACGAGTACCTATAGATTTAAAGACGAAAAAAAATACAACTTACTTGTGTATACATTGCATTGTATTGTTTATACATATAACACTAACTAATTCATCACTTACCTGTCATTTACTCCAGTCATCACCTTGAAGTCCTGAATCTCCATTTCACCCATAAATTGCGAAAAATCTGAAAAATATAAACGAAATTAGACATCCACTTACAGCTCCAATGTATTATTTTGACCATAAAGACTATACTCATACATCGCTGTTTTTCGCATTCTACTAATTATTACTTATTTATTGTAAGATTATTATAATGATCTTTAATAATAATTATACAAACAACCCGGTAAACAACCCGGGAATTGGTATTAATTTTAAATCACGTTGAACTATATTAATTTTAGCTTGAGAATCTTAAATTACGGAGAAATATTTTCGATTCCATTTTATATTCCGCGAACTTTATGTTATCGTGTAGCTATTTTAAAATCTGCTGGCATAAATTTCATCGATAGAAAATCGTAATTTCTTAATAGATAAATTTTACCTACCATTTATTGACCCAGGCATATTTCGTGTAAATATCTATAGCGTTTATAGTAAATTTTAGGTATCTATGTCAAACGGTCTCTGAGAAAAACGTATTTAACTGATTTGCAAGACCGAAGTGATCCCATAAGTGTTCCGTAAACAAAATTTTGTACGGAACACTAAAATGGTATCAAACCTATACAAAAATTAGACTAAGTATAGAGATAAACTGCCGTATTCGAACTTCAAGATATTCACAAGAGACGACGCGTACTAGATCCATTCTAGATACGTTATAGTTTAGATATCAACTAGTTCTCTTTTGCAGCGCAATTGGGGCAACCAATGTTACTTTTACGTTAGATAGAGTAAGATATCTATTAGATGTGAATTGGATCTCTTAAGTCATATCTTGTGGAAAACGTTCAAGAGTATCTCCAGAATCGCGCAAATGTCAAATTTGACAGGTTAAATCTTAAACATAATCGTTATCATATCTTAGTGATGACTAGAAGATGTCTATTTCAAAATCCGAATCGGGCCCAAATGTAGTAGCAAAGTTCAATCTCAGCTGAGTAGCAAGGGCGATCTTTTGACATTAGGTATAACTCTCAGCCCCCCCGTCACGCACTAAATTTGTCAAGTGTCCGAATGTCTGTGTAATTTGAACACAACCCGCTCCGGCCTGAATTACGTTTACCGAGCAACAGCGCGTACTGCCTGTGTCACTTACGGAGAAACGCCTCATTTATAACTGACTAGATGTAACCCTCGATTTTGGATGGTTGTACATGTAGACGGTATATTTTAAGGAGAATAAAAAAAATGTATTTCATATTGATTTTAGTGAGCGTTAAGACAAGCTCGTTCGACAAAGTTAGGATTGTTTAACTTTAAATCAAATAGCTTTGAACAAAAAGTGAATTATCTGAAAATTATGTAAGTTACGGGGAAAGGTTATAGGTAAAAATAATTTCATGTCTGACCTCAAAATCAGAGGTGACCAGTGCACTGAAATTTTGTCTAGATTTTGGTACTCACCTGTGAATAATAAGAATACTTTATTACCACACAATGAAATAAACATAGAACATTAAATAAGCTTAAAAATCAAACTATCTATAGGTCAATAAACTTGAAATAAAGGCCCTATAAGTATAACACATCTTACAATTTAATACCCTAGCTGGAGGGAACCTCGATGAAGAAAATGTTCAGACTTGAAAAAATCTTGATTTTAACAAATCAGGTTTTTAATGGAATTTATACGACACGATACCTCTTAACGCACACGTATCCAGTGTGGCATGGCTTTTATTTACTACCAAGAACTATCGTCACCCATACCAACCATTGTGCCAAGTTTCTAGCAACCAGCCGTTTCGGTATTAACTGACCGTTCCCCTGGGGATGCGTTCGCAGACGAATAGCAAATTAATAACAAACGATTTTCGACACCGCGGGCACCCTTTGGCGAATACGCAGTGATTTCGAATTCGGATCACGGCACCTCCCTTTAACGGGTTAGTGATGGGCATGACGGTTTTTTCTTGTGTAGGTTTACCCATTACAACTGTACAAATTTATATTCGTAAATACAGAAAAGGAGAACACATCGTATTTCTGAGTCGAGTTTACCAAAGCATTGCTTAAAGCTACTTAAATAAACGTCAACTACACAAGTAGTAAATACTCCAGTAGGTAATTCCCTACCACGACTACTTTATCAGTGCCGTGGCCCCATAGCCAACCTGCCAATCGCTAACGCTCCATAGCGAACGAAACGCAACTGTCACTGTCACACTGATATGGAGGTTACATATCAGAATACCGAAAACTGATTTACCTAATGTTGAATCACCTATGCTTGATTCACCTATTTTTAAATTACCTATCGATCATTTTACCTAAACATTGACTGACCTAAGTTTATAATACCTAAGCTCAAATAACCTAATGGACGAAACACCTAATGCACGATGTACCTAATGCACGTTTTACCAATTGCACGTTTCACCTAAAGCTATTATACCTAATGCACGAATCACCTATAGCTGATATACCTAATGGACGATACACCTAAAGCTGGTATACCTAATGAACGATGTACCTAAACTTGATTTACCTAATGGACGAAATACTTAAAACTGTTAAACCTATCGCACGAAATACCTAAAGTTGATATACTTCCTGCACGAATTACCTAATGTCGATATGCCTAATGCACGGAATACCTAAAGTCTAAGATATACCTAGAACAAAATTCATATCATTTTGCCGAATGATCAAGTGGCAATTCCACTCAATAATTCGTATAATTTCCCAATATTACAATAGAAACTGTTTGTTCGGATAACAACTTAAAAATACACTTTTTGAAACGCTACTTTTAGGTAGTAGAATGATTTTGTAAGTCTGATACAAAATTAGTTATCTTATCAAAGACTTAATTTTTGTAAATTAACATCATGACGATGAAATAAAAGTCGGTTTTGGCACTGTTTGGTCGCAGTTAACCTAACACGCTCCTCCTCGCTTTACTCGTCGTCGCACCTATCTCGACTCTGGCAAATAACTAGACCTTATATTATAATAAAAAATAGTTAGCCAATTGAATGATTTGGCTTTAACCCTTAACATGGCAAGACATGAAATAATGTAGCCACCTATCACGTGGAATGTTTTTGGGGATAGTAATGAGTAAAAAAGTACTATATTTAAGAAAAAAAAATTAAAAGCATTCTGAAAGTAGGGTTTTCAGGACGTCCGTTAAAACGGACATTGCCACGAACCTTATATATTGATTTCTCCAAAGGTTGTCCTAAAAAACGGACAAAGCCGTTATACAGTTTAAGACAATAAAAATTATTAAAGAATCCAGGGCAAGAAAATTTAAAATTATTTCAACAACACACTAGTGAATGTTTGGAAAAAAGGTTTATTTATATTATTAAGACGAAAAATCTTATGGGACACATAATAATGCTATATTTTCTTCTAGTGTTGATGTGTAAAACGACCCACGTTCAGATTTATTAAACAAAAATATACATTTTAAAGCTACGTATAAATGCAAAATAGGCTCATAAAGCTATATATATAAAGCACATTACAATTATTGTAAGTAATATTACTTTACTTAAATGACCACACCATTTATCACTATGGTCTCACTGTTCTATGTCTTGCTTGTTTTCTTATTACCCGGACTACCTATCTGAAACCTAAGCTGATGGTGGAGAATAACTGTAGTTTCTGTAAAAGTTTAGATATTTTTCAGTCTCAATTGCCTTTGGCAACATTCTGGGAATATATAGCTCCTCCTTGGCGAGAACCAGAGTCTTATCCATGTCATGCTCCCAGACCGCAAGCTTTAGTTGGCGGTGCTTGACATAATTAGCTATAATAATATGTTCTTGTACCCTAGTAGAAATGCTTTGCTTCGTCTGCCCGACATATGAAAGACTAGATTCGAAATTAGCTATTTACTCTCCTGAATTTTGTAGAGATTACATTTTACAGGCCTCAGGAACAGTAACATCTTCATCATCGACTTGAAATAGGTTTTAACCGTAGGACATCTCAAGACGTGCCAATAATTTGGATACTGAAGCGAGTTATGCATTTAATGGCGAGGAATTAAGTTTTGTAGATGGAGCACTAGCGGACAGGTCGTATTTAGGTCATCAGGTCGTGTATTATGAACAAGTTTTTTCCCACAAGGACTACGTTAGACTTCGAAATTATATTTAAATACAGACAGTGCCATTCACAATGAGGCGCACTAAACTTTAATAGCACGACAATAAGAATAAAAGTACGCGTGTTCGTAAATAAACATATATTTGTCCATCATATTTGACATCCTCTTAGAAAGTCACCTGGCTGAAAAAGAGTCAGATTGGGACAAGGCAGATGTACAATCTGCCTCTAGTAAAATTTCGTCATCGTCGTCTTTTTTTATCTCACTCTTCTGAGTCAGATTGTGGAACCACCTGAGACTAAAATATAAAAAAATGTATACATATACTTATGTATAACATAACCCCAACGCAACAATAGCCTATAAAACGACGATAAATGAAAAAAATATATATCCCTAAGTATGGCAATGTCCGTTTTCTGTCACAATCTTGTCTTCGCACAAGCCGGCACTGTCCGTTTTGTGCTAAATGGTACTTTGTTACCATTACTATCGACAATGTCATAAAAATGGGACAAGATCTATTTCGCAATTTTTGACTTAGAATGAATCTATGATTTAATGAGCTTTATATTAAATAACAATGTCTAACTCATCTAGTAATAATATCAACGCAAAGAAAATACTTTGGCTATTTACTTTATATTCTATGGTGTCAGGGACAAACTCCGTCGCAAATTCAGCGAATTTCAAATTTCAACTGCCGCCTGCGCATAAACCGAATTTTGTCTGATATTGTTTTAAACTAGGAAAAAAAGTACAATTCTTGCACTTTCTTTAACGTACTTCCTTTTCTAGCTTGCACTTAGTGTTTAAACTTGGCGTCACATTTAGTACCTGTACTAAAAAAGTGACACAAACGCTTTAAGGGTTAAAATGTATACTAAATGTTGTATGCCCTAGTAATATTCTACTAAACAATAATTATATTTTTTTATTTTAGGTACATATTTCGTTCATTAAGTGCATCGACTTCAGGTATTTCGTGCATTAGGTGTATCGAATTTAGGTATTTCGTTCATTAGGTATGTTAACTTTAGGTAATTCGATCATTAGGTATACCGACTTTAGGTAATTCGTGCAGTAGGTATGTTAACTTTAGGCAATTCGATCACTAGGTATACCGAGTTTAGGTATTTCGTGCATTAGGTATATCAACATTACGTGTTTCGTGTATTAGGTATATTAGCTTTAGGTATTTTGAGTATTAGGTGTTTCAACTTTAGGTGAATCGAGCATAGGTATTCTGAGCTTATGTAAACCAATTGTAGGTGAAACGTGCAATAGGTAATTCGTTCATTAGGTGTTATGAGCTTAGGTTAATTGATCATTAGGTATTTAAAAAAATAGGTGAAACGAGCATAGGTGATTCAACATTAGGTAAATCGATTTTCGGTATTCTGATATGTAACCGATATGGAAGAGCGATAAAGAGACACAAAGAGATTCGATGGCGAAGCGCAAGCGATTGTCACCTTGGCTAGGCCACAAGCTTGTAACTTGTAATACAAGTCCTTTTTGACAGCTTTTGTTAGAAAGGGACTTCCACTTGTATTACAAGTTACAAGCTTTTGATAAACAGGGCACAGATTTAGCCCCACACTAGTGTCGCGGGCTCTAGGCGAGCGACAAATCACGCGCACTGCGGCCACCGCCTAAATGAATATTGACAACCAACTAGCGACCGAGTGGAATTGATAATCGGACCCCTAATGGTTTACGAGTATATCCAATTTTGTGTCGTTTTGAAAATTACCCTCGTTTAGTTTTTAGAAGAGATGGTTACTGATTAAAGAGTTCTTCTACGAGTAGTTCTGGATTGTTTTTTGACCCTCTGCAATATTTTTTTAACCTCACCAGCTTGTAAAGCCCTGTTTTCTTAGCGGTGGCGTCTTGTATAGCGGCCGTTTCCAAAATTACAAAATTATATTACGGCTAAATATGGATGATGTAGTATTTTGTATGGAGATGGCCGCCAAATTGAATGCCGGCACCACTATCCAAGGAAACCAGAACTTAAAGGCTCTCTTTATTCTTCAACAACTGATGAGAAAGTTGCATTTTATCTGCAAGAGTGGCAAAGTAAATATGATGCAAATTTTGAATTATAGTACGTTGAATATGATTAGGGTAACAAATTATAGAACCAAATATAAATAATATATTACGATTGAAATTGAAATTAATCGTTAAAGATTATGATTATTTTAACAACGCAACATTTAAGTAGTAATGAAAACTCTGAATAATGATATACCTAGGGTGTATTCTCGTTAATTGTTGTTATTGTATCGCATTCGTTATATTTATACCAAAACAAATTATCTTCATCAATCAGACTGTTGATTTATTTTCCATAATTTCGGAAATATTGCTCTCTAAGATAATGGAGGGAGGACGTGGCTATAGAAGAACAGATTTTGCATAATTAAAAAGCTAAAACGATTGCTTATTCAGGATGAATAATGACTAGCTATTGAGTAATTCTTGAGACGGTATCGTTATCAGACGTTGTCAAAAAGAAGACCTTATGCTTATTCGTTTAAAATGGGAATTTGTATGATTGCAGAAATAGGTATCGAAATAAATAGTATCTTACGGAAATATTTTTAAAATATTTTCAGAAAACATTGCGATAATATTTCTAAGAAACGAGTATTTACCATGTATACTTACTTAAATTTGTTTTAGTGGCTTCCCGGTGTTTCGGTACCAATGATTTCAAAAGTAAAAATAGGCCCATGTATATAAATACGACTGACTGATTCGGTGTGCCTGGGTGGACTGCTACAACGCGATTGGTTGATGCGTTCTCATCACGCGCGCGATTGGTCGTAACTAGTTGCGTTACACTACACGATTGGCTCATATTCGTGTGTGACAGCCAAAATGACACCGTTGATGACTGACTGGCACCATTATTTATATATAAGTCAATGTTCGGTACAATTACACATGTCATCTTCACGTGCTGAGAGTTCAATTGTGGTACACACCATAGATCGCTATGGTGTGACCCCCGGATTCGTTTGTTATGTGAGGTTGAGTGTAAAATTGTAAATGATCATGTTAGCTTTAAATTTTACATTACAAATACCTTTCAAACTGAAATATTAAATTACGTACCTACCTACTAAATAGTTGGTCTGGGTAAATATTGGATCGGCTCTATAGGGATTTGTGTTTTTTGTTAGTTATCTATCCATTATATATTATCAAAATTATCATAGTTTTATAGACGATTTGCAAACTAATATTCCATATAACCACTACGTATATAGACTTATGACTGCGACATTAGTCCATTACCTAAGCATTTACTACGATAATGTTTTGAGAGTACCTAGATAATTTACAACAAGATAAAAAAAGATCATACAGTCGACGTCAAAGATATGTTTACACTTTTGAACCTTACGCCTTTGTAATAAGGCGAAAAATGTATACATATCTTTGACGTCGACTGTATTTTGGGTGACGTTTAATAAACCTGAGTGTTTAAGCGTGCGTGCGGAGCTCGCTTCAGATTCTACGAAGGTCTTCCCTAACGAATATTTGATGGGCTCATCTATCTCGCAACATAATATTTTCCAGTCAATGAATAATGATGTTTTGAGTTTATTCGCAGTTCTGCTTTGACAAAACGGCTTCAAAGACTGATGGATTTGTTTACCCTTATATCTTAATACCTTATTTTTGCCAATTTAAGACAAGTGTCTCACTGCTGGATGGAAAGCGGTCCCGTTTTCATAACACTCTAAGCGCCACTTGCACTGTCCCACTAACCCGGGGTTAGCCGGTTAAACCCGGAGTTACCATGGATACCAGTACAATTTGACACTGGGTTAACGGTTAAATAGGTTAACCCCTGGTTAGTGGAATGGTGCAAGTGGCCCTAAGTAAACTAAAACAAAATATTAAAAACAAGATGTGCCTCAGTTCAAAAAAATTCCGTGCCGTTCAGTTTCTAAAATAAAAATATTCTACGCCACGTCTTCGATAACTTCCAAAGTTATCGCGGGCTAAAGTTGCTTATTTCTTCGGTGGTACCCTAAAACCATTCGACTAAACACTCCCGGGATTCAAAAAGTTTTGTATTCTTGCCTCTTTCGGCGTTATCGCACGTGCCCGTGTGACTGGCAGGTATGAGGGATTCGAATCAATTCGATATATTTCTGTACAAGACCCAAAGGTCTTAAGCATTTTTAAATCTTAAACTTAGGATCGTTACTTATCCTTTGGTAATACGACGTATCAGCAAAGTAAAACCAAGAACACATTGTTTTTTTCCGGTCGTGATTCTACGTTTGTTTACAGCCAGTATTGCATCGTGAACGAATAAAAATGGCCGCAATAAACATCTGAGCTTAGAAGGATTCTTCCACTATCATGTTTTGCGAAACATGAGTTTTGGGATTCACTAGTTTTAACTGTTCAGATTATAACATTATATTATCTACTTATGCGTTTTACAATGATTACAGTAAAAAAATTACAATGTTTACATTTATACTTCAAATGGTAACATTAAGTGAATTGAAAAATTATTACATATTATGGTTCACAACTAGTTTGTTTGTAAATTACGTACTAACCAATTTTCTAAAGTAACTATATAGAGGTAATTGAAAATGGTTAACAAAGAAGTAGCCCTCATATACTAAAAACATTAAACTAAGAAAAATCAACGCCAAGTGAATTTCGGAATGCGGTATTAGCATAAAGACGGTAGGTAATCATCGGTGTCGCGCTGCGTGGACTGAATACAGATGGGTTATGAGTCGGATCGAACTGTGTAAATTTGCCTCAAAGTAATATTCTTGGATCTTTGGGACTCGATTTGGTTTTTACGATAAAAGTAAGTTGAGTCGAGATGATAGGGTATATACATACGTACATATTATTTTATAAGAATAAAAAAACACTTGCGAGGTTAGTATAATATTGATCACTAAACTTCGGATTTCAGACTATCGGTGAATTATAATTTTTAATTATTTCATACAAAACGGTCCTCTTTGTAAAATAAAATTTACAACAGTAATATCTTTTATAAAATGTTACTACCAGACAATTTATAAATAAAATAAATCTGCCTCAGAGAGCTAGTGATGTTTGTATTAAAAGAATAAAACTGAATGAGAGGACTATTTAACAATTTTATTCTGCATTGATAGGAACCATATTATTACATACCTACATCTGAATATAAAAAGATATCAGCAATAAATTCACAGAGAGGTAATTATTTTCATGTTACATTGAACCTCGTAATGGGAGCTTAATGCTAGATCCCCCATAAATATCCCCTAATTGGAAACGTCGTTCATGCTAAGCCTCTATCCTTTACCTTTGTACCTAAGATTACAATACGTCTGCATGACATATTATACTAATGATAAAAAAATGTGACGTTCCACGCGAAAAGGTGCCTTATGGTGGTTACCTGTGAGTCGTCACAATTGAAGTTAACAAGAACGTTCTGTACAACTTGGATCAGTGATCAGTGATCACACAACAAAGCACACTTTTAAGATGTAGGTACACTAGGTACAGGTGTGTGCAGAGATTTATGAACATAAATTCATGTACCGAGAGATATCAATATCACTAATGATGTGAACATGCTTCTATTGCTGGTAGGTAAGTACCCCAGTAACAGGACAGGCATTGTTATCAGCCCTCTTTTTTAAGCCGCATAGGGGAGGGAAGCGCTAGACATAAGAGTCACTTGTGGGAGATAGTGACTCGTTTCGAAATTCTTGTCTGAGTTTTCGAGACCTGTATCTAAGTACTGAAGAAAAAAATTTAATTTAAAATGTTAGTTTTTGACGTTGTAGGTAATATATGATAATAACGATAGTTTGCCAGATCATTTTAACTTATTTAGATTGAAAAATATTAAAATTAACAATAAATGCATCAATATTATGCTTATTTAGATTAAAAAATATTAAAATTAACAAAAAATGCATCAATATTGGGGTAATAGCAGTGTATATCTCATTAGTGAGACGATGAGACAATCTCATGAGGCGCTATAATCGACTGATAGTGATAACAAGAAATCACTAAGTTAAAAATAGCATTAAAGTTTTATTAATAAATAAAAAAACCTTAAAATAAATGTTTTCCATGTAAATAATATTTAATATGATCGATTGAGCCATAAATGAGTTTTTCCTAAAAAGCTAATCTGCTTATAAAAACGACGTGAGTGCCGGGAAGATAGGCTCTTTTCTTTCTTAGATGGATTTATGTTTGTATGAAACTAAGGAACCCTCTCCATTATGTGTGGTCCAACACGCACTTTGGTTTTCGATTAGAAATCGTGAGAATTTATATAATACTATTTAAAAATGTGATTTTCATGGTGTAATTTTATTTATTTTAATCTAGTTTGATTGTAATTTTAAACGATGTTTTAATGTGAACTTTATTCGTATTCGTATTTAATTTATGTTTGAGTGACATGCTTGAATTTAATTATTTCACAACTCCTAAAAGTAGGTACTGTATAATTGTATATGTGTGCGTTAGTCACTCATATTTAGGAGCCAGTGAAAAGGATGACCAACCCTTTGTAGTAGAATTCCAATACCGAACGAATCTATAGAAAGGCCTGTGCAAGGGACACCCTATTGTAATATTTCCCTCTGTACAGTCAACACGAATACTTCAGCATAAATAAGAAGTTTTATTAAAAAAGTAATATACCTACACAACGAAAAATTAATTAAAATTATACCAAACATGCATATACATATATTGTGGCACACACCCAAGATACTAGGTAAATACTTAGCTGGCGTGATGACCAAAAATTAATTTTGGCCTCCAACACAAGAGCATGTTGCTCGGCCTAGAGCGGTATTACGCCAGCTTTCGCTGACGCCAAATAGAAATAAGTTCAGTATAAATATCAATAAAGCTCAAAAAACATAATATGTCCGTTACAAAACTATGTAGATTGAAATTCACTTAATATCATGCTTCAATTGGGATAATACTAAAATAAATCTGTAAATATTATATTTTTCGCATGCAATTTTTTTTACACTAACTGTACGTATTCCAGGCTTGACCTCGCTTATTGTGAAGCCTCGCGAGCAAGATTATTAATTTGACCCGATAATACTCCTTTTATAAGTACTTGTAATAATACCTATAAAAAGGGACATAGAAATTTCATAAATTAGCATTAAGAATATCTTGGGCTTCTTCAGACTTATCAAAAGACTTGACAAATTAAATTTGTAAAAGTAGACTTTGACGACAAGAACGACAAAACAAATTAATTTTGTTATATGCCTCTAAGTAATCAATATCCACTACCTAGCAATTTAGTAGACATTTTTGAAACAACTATGAAAATAAATATTTATAGGTTTACTATACAATACGATAAAAAGAAACAGAAACAAGTTTTATTTAAAATTTTAGTCTGCTAAACAATTTACATAAAAAAGTGGAAAACAGCTTTTCCCTACCTAGTTACTATAAAAACTACTGATATAAATAACTGATTTATCAAAATACCAAGCACATAACTTATAAAGCTATGTTTACAAACACACCCCACCTTGTGGCATTTTCGCATCAAAAAACGTTAGCAACGCGTTTTGAATTTGGAAAAGTGTATTGATTTTAGTCCCCTTCGTTTAAGACATGGGGTGGTATAGGGACTGTCAATATGCTCTCTGCTTAAGGGCGAAAACGCAGCAAACATGCCGATTCTATAGGTATTGAGAGCTTTGCTTCGCCACTTTTTAGGGATAGAGGTGCAGCTAAGTACTTCGAGTATAAGCTAATTATGGTTTCTGCCAGTGTTAGAAGTTTGTTGGTAGTTTTAGTAAATATGTTTTATTTTAGCCTCAATAGCTGGGACTTGCATGAGTAGACATCTGCAACAGAACAGGTTAATGGGCATTTGTCTCTAACGCAAACGTCTCTAAGGGTAACATTCCATTTCTAACCGCAGCTGCATTACTGTCAATTTTACTATGGAAATTGACAATGACAGCGATGCGTTCAGTACCGGTAGTGCAGCAGCGGTTAGAAATGGAATGTTACCATTACTCGCATTTTAGAGTATTTACATTATTTACACTCAGACTCACATGTTCTGAAATTAAATAGGCGCGAGAAAAAAAGTATCCTCAAAATTTCATGAATTTTTGATTCCCCGTGTTAACTGTAAAACACACATTTTAATCGAAATAATCCGAAACAAAACCCATTACGAACCCTAAGGCACCCTCCGACTATTCAATTTGAGCGGATATTTTTGAATCAATTTCCCGGTCGGCTTGCCGCGCTGGGTGCGCGGGCCGCGATCGTGCGTGCAGTTTTACAGCCGTAAGACGCGTTTGCAGTATCATGGTGAAAAACGCGAATATCAAGGTGTCAACTACCCGGATAGAATATAAAAAATATGATCCTATTTGTCGGCTCATTCATTCGTAACTCAAGTACCTAAGCGGGAAGTGTTCGGCAATGTGTAGTTTTATGCAATGGAATATTAGCTATGTAAAAGTATATCAGGCGTATCCTAATTTGAATTATAGGATATGAATTCGATCTGGACTAGATATCCTAGAATTAAAATTAGAATATGCCTGTAAGTGTTATTGTAAAAGTGGGAATAGTGTTAACACATCTGTTTAGGTACTTTTAATAAACTCCGTGATTGATCACACAATTCGGAAGAAAGAACGTAGACCTGTGACAATATATTTTAAATAAATTTTATTGAAAATGTAATACCTAAGCATTTCATTAAATACAATTATTATAAATTAAAAGGTAAAATGCTAACAAAGTTAAAGTAAAATTAAACTTTTTCTCTAAATATCATCTTACATAATCAGACCTCGGACAGAGTGAGCCATTTTTACGTCATTAATGTCAAGTGTAGATGTTAATATAGATATGCCTCAAGATGAAATATTAAAAAGAATTCATGAATAATAATTAAACAAAAATGACAGTGCATTATGTACAAAACGAGTAAGTATTATTTATTTATTCAAATTTTTCTTTGTTATTGGTTATTGTAATAAAGAACTATAATTTTTTCTAGATTTTCAATTTTCAACGCACTTCTTCTTGAGTTTAATATCCACTTATAGATGGAAAAAGACCTTTCTACTTCCACTGAAGTGAGCGGAGTGAAGTTGTACATTAAAATACCGTCCACATCTGTTCCTTCCGAATTTTTTTCAGCATAGTCCCTAAACAGATCTAAGTCTGGGTTTCTAGCTATGACGTCTTCTAATTTCTGACTGACAGAAGCAGACGAAGACCAGCTTATAACAGCTCTCACTTGGTCCAACGTTAAAAATGTATCTACGACGGATATTTTAGATTCCTGTAATTTTTTTAAGGCATATTCAATTATATGGAAATTCTCAACAATATATTTTAGATTATTTCGTAAATTTTCAGTTTGTATAATTCTTTTCGCCACTCTTATCGACATTGCGTCTGACGATCTCAATGCCCATAGGACTACTTTTATTTCGTCAAAATATTTTTCGTAATATGCTGCTGCCGCTAGCCAAGTTCCCCATCTCGTAATCACTGGTTTTGGAGGCAGGGGCATATTAGGATATTTATCTTTAATATGCGGATTCTATTAGGAGCCTTTAAAAATACTTTTTTAACGTTTGAAATGAGCAAATCCACATCTGGATACAGGGAACGTATTTTTTCGGCTACGCGGTTTAGCCCATGTGCCAAACATGTAACGTGTTTCAAATTAGGCAGATAAGTTTTCAAAATTCGGCCAGCCAGCAACATGTATGCAACACCATCAGTACTTAGCACCCGAACATTTCCAATTTTGTAGTCATAAGATTCGCCCCACATATTTTTCAGAGTGTCCATCACGAATACAGATATTGTTTGACCATTAACTTTTGATAATATTTTGCAGGCTATTAAATATGGTCTGTTAAATGAATTCAATGGCTTCACTAAAAAATGCACTATATATCTCCCTAAAGAGTCGGTTGTTTCATCAAGAGAAATCCATATTTTTTCATTCGAAAGATTATCGTGTATTGAACTGATTTGCTTCTGATACAATTTATCCAAATAAACTTTCCTCGGCCATGATTCACTCGGGAGTGTAGGTTGGTTTGCACACTGGCAGCATAAATACTTAGAAAAAAACTGTTTGAAAGCCGGGTTCTTCATTTGTGACCATGGTATGTTACACAAAATGAGGAATCGAATTAAATTGAGATTGAAATCCTCATCAAACTTTCGATAATTGCCATTGTGCATTGGTCCCTTGATGTGTCTTTGCACATTACTTTTTTTAGTTGTCACTTTGGTTTTACATTTTGCACAAAAAATACTTTTATTACCGTCATATGTCATGTCAGGTTCATTTTCAATCCACTTAAGAACTGTTTTTGCTTTATATTTCGGCATACTCAAATTCGGAATAATCTCTCTTCTTAATTATTTATTTTTTATTAGCAAACTCAAATTGCTCACAAATTAAAATAACACAACAGAACATTAGAATGACATTAATGACTTTGTCATGATATTTCAATGTTAAATATGGCATCGTTAAATAGAGTTATTGTCTATCTAAAGAGGTATGATATCATATCAGTTATATTACTTTCATATGGATATATGTAATAATATGCTTATCATTTAAAGAGGCTTGCTATACAATTAATTTGTTTTGCTAGTTATGTAAAGATCTAAATAGAATAATTTAATTCGTTATTCAATTACATCACATCTGCCATTGAATGACTACGTAGGTATGTCCATATTATGCAAACTCTTAAAACAGCTCACCCTGTCCGAGGTCTGGTTATTAACTAATTTCTGGATTTCACGGGCCTATAAATCCCGGTCTTTTGATAGGCTTGCATGGGGATACAGATCCAACACGTAGAGGCCCTTTGGAGAGCTTTAATGTCATGTAGAACGCCTGCTGGAACCCGTTCACAGGCGCAACAATAGACACCCATGAACCGGTCGCAGCAGGCATTGGGACTATTGTAGAAAAAGTGAACAGTGTTCCGGTCTATAGATTGAAGTTTGGGTGGACAATGAAACTGGTCTATTGCAAATAGGGCTTGCAATATCGGATGGTTTCCAATTCCGGAACTGATTTTCGATATTGGTTTCCAATTCCGGAATTCCGGAACTGGTTCCGGAATTAGGGATTATCATAATTTTATGAGACTTTTTTTGTAAAAAACAACAAAAAATTTGAAATTCTGATACTTTCCGTTTATTAAGTATTGTTTAAAATAAATTTAATTTGATGTACGTTTTTCCCACCCCATATTTTACCACGAGTACATCAAAAGGGTTACTTTTATGCATTCCTATGATACGGGCTATTTATTTGGGGAAACTATAGTTGCTAGCAAACCATTTCATGCATAATTTTATAAATTATAAAATAGTTAAATTTAACAGTTCTTACTCTTCCTAACCTAATAGGTAGTGGTGTTGTTTAAGAAGTTGAAGGTCTAAGTTTGGCTTTTTTCCTTCCTAGTTCCTAATTATGATTCAGAATATCATATATTATGGTCCTTCTACAGGGTCCGAAATCGTTGATAGAGAAAACCTCTTTCTCACTGAATCTAAGGTGAAAAGTCCAAATATTATTAAATTTCAATTCTAAAAATTCACTTATGTAGGATTCAGATTAGTCTGACAATTCTAAGCAAGTAAATCGCTTTGCTTTATTATTATTATGAGCCCATAATATTGTCCCACTGCAAACGGAAAACTAAAATATATATAGTAGTATACCCTATAATGGGCGTGGAACTAGTAATGGGACAAAAAAACATAATTCCTCTAAAATAAGTATATAAAAGTAGTTTATAAACACTGGCTGTATATTATCATAAATAAGAGTCCTAGAGCTGTTTCAGTTTGAAGTTTCATTAAATTTGGTTGCTTTTTAAGAAATTGGCGTCAACCCAAAAGTTGTCGTGTCACTGAAAAAAAAATACCACTACGAATTCTTAACAACTTCGCTAAGAGAGGTGAGTTAATTTATTAAATTTCAATTAATTAATACTTGATGAAAACTAGAATGTATTTTGTTAATTGAATTTACCATGAGATAAGGTATACAACACACTATGTTCTGACTTCACAGATGTAAAAAAATAGTGGTATTTGGCCCAATCCCATTAAAGGAGCTGTAAAACTGCGTACCTCCTATGATGGGACATTTGACAGAATGATGCTTGCCATGCCATAATTTCATGTTTAAACAATACAGAAGTAAAATGTAGTTACGAAATATGTCAATCAGGAGGTATTCTCGGACTTCTTGCCCTGTTAGTTAGTGTGGGTCCAATCTTGGTAGCTGAATTTGAGCCACTTTTCGATTTCCGATTCAGTTGAAATTTTGTGTAAGTACGTAATTAAGTATGCAAATCGGATGATAATGCAATATTATGATAACATGGACCTAATCTGATGATGGAGACAGGAGGTGGCCATGGGAACTTTATTGCAATAAACCCTAACTAATTGTGTTTGGGTATATTAGAATTGTCTCGGTGGATCTAATACAATAATAATTGGCTGTGGAAAGAAAAATACATTCAGCGATAAAAGCTTATACCAAAAATTGATTTTTTTGTCGTAACTTATTCCCCATTTCAATATTTTATACTGATAGAGCAATGTCCATTATAGGGGGCCCATTACTGGATCCACGTCCATTACCGGGGGCCCATTACTGGAGCTTTGGTGTCCATGACTGGAGAAAAAAAGCATAGTTTTAATTTGTTAAATATGTGGAAACTAATTGCTGTATCTTTCATACAACACGCCTAAAACATGAAAGACGGATAGGACTTTCATCTTTTAACACGCTAAGCGGTAGACCATTTACATGTATACGGGAAATATCATAAATACTCCAAATTTCCTCTTAAATGTCCCATGACTGGTGCTGTTACTATATATATATATATATATATATATATATATATATATATATATATATATATATATATATATGTATATATATATATATATATAGTTCACTAAATGACTAAGAGGCACGTAATAACGACAAAAAACAACAGTATTAGTTGCTTTTTATTCGTTTCTTAACAATTTTCGATAATAAACGTATTAAAACCAAAAAAAAGTACTTTAATCCAATTCCGGAATTTTCGATATTCAGTGGTATCAATTCCGGAATTGTAATATCGGAAAATATGTCCGAGATTCCGGTATTTCGAAATTCCGGAATTCCGGAATGCAAGCCCTAATTGCAAAGAGGTCCGGACACCTGCCATAACAATGATAACACCGTCATCAAGGCAGGTGGTGACTCGCCGCTGACTAGATGGGCCCCTGAAACTGCCGTCGTAAAGACGACCAGGAGCAACATCGGTGTGAGCGGCTCAGGGGTGTCGAGAGGTGTGCGCCGCTTTCTACCCAGTGGCTGTTACCAGCCACTGTGCCAACTCGCGTCTTATGCATCTTTCACTTCCACCCCTGGAGCATATAGCTCTAGCGACTCCTCTCTGGACGGCCAATGAAGGCAAGCCAGAGGTGAGAGTCCTGCGGGTCCCCTTGGGGTCCACTCCGACCGACGAAGACACGCCGGAGACGGAGACCGTGACCGACTCTCGGGAGCACTCGGGTCCGTGGGGTCGTTACTCCCCAACAGCTCGCCACAAGCTGCCCTGCCTAACTAATTTTATTATTATTTACTTAAAGCAAGCAAGCATTCTACTTGAAACTTATACCAGGTGGCGTATTCTGATTGTAATAATTAACAGGTTTCTGGTTAAGTATAGCAATGTCACCTTCGAGCAACACGGAAGGGAGGCGGCATTCGCACTATTTCCCCTCTGCCGAGGTACAAGATTAGCGCGTCAATTTAATCTAGCGCGGGTAATAAAACTAGTTGCACTTGGATTTTTCACTAGACCGAGTACAGACGCGCGCGTGAACACTGCTGCACAAAAATGCCTGTTTGCTCAGTTTTTTGTTATAAAAAGAGGTCGGGGACATCAAATTTACAAAAAGAAAGTGTTACATTTCACATGTAATATTTTTTTTTACATATCATACGTTAAATTACATTTAAATACAATTATTATATTTTAGTCTCAAGTAATTGTTGGATTTATCGATTTTGCTCGCTCAGTACAAATTGCGGATCGGTCGAGCGACAAATCCGACTTCTCATCTCTCAGAATACAATGACATACTTCAACGAAAATGTGTTAGTGTGCGTGTTGTGACACTAGTCACTCGTCCGTACACAAAAAGAGATCGAGGTTTGCAAGATTTGTCTTTGACGTGTGTCATTTTCTATGTATTTGTGTCGTCATTACAGATTGGATTTTGTATGTAAGTGTGTGAGAAATGCGACTGTGTGCACCTTTCCCCCCGCAAAAAATGGCAGAAAGATTTGTACGGCGAGATATCGCTTGGGCCCCTCCCTTCCGACATGTCGGAAGCCGGTGTTGCTCGAAGAATGTCACCTCTGACACGAACAGATCATACCCATAATAAATCCATAACCTTTTTATTACAATCAGAATACGTCTCAAGGGGTCGTTTAACTGGAAAGACAGGTGTACAAAATTATTTTCTGAAAGGCACTTGTAAAAATAAGTTAGTACAAACAAAAAAATGCTTATCTATGAAATAAATCCCCAGTGGAAGGCTTTATCTGTGATATTTACGATTGGACAATACGGGAGCGTTGCCAGGGCAAATATTTAGGCCTTTTGTTCATTTATTGTTTGTTAAATAGCGCTGCTACCTATTTCAGAGTTGCACTTCATCCTATAATGAAATTGGAGCAGGCAGTTGTATTTTAACTTCAAAGTTAGGTATGGTTAATCTAAACCAAAACTCTTAAATAGTAAATATGTACCTATCGAGTGTATTTAATGTACCTACCTATTATTGTGCCATCACGCTCAGCCGAAATTGGCTGTTCAATACTACCGCTATAGAATTTCCAATTTAGCAAGAACCCTAAATGGCATAACAATCGCGTGTGGTGACTGTACCTTCAATAACCCCGATCAAAAGTTTTCCTTTCAGAAGTTATGCATGTATCCCCTTCTAACATTACTCGTAACATAACTAACTCCCCTCTCATGTTAATAACCGACATGACGAGGAAAGAGAACCGATACTAAAGCATCAAATTATCTCCGTGGCCTTTCCGCGTTACGATGCGCAACGAGGATGGAGCCGAGACCTTGGTGCATACGCTTTTCCTTTGTATTGGTCTTTCGGCTTGATTGGCTTTTCGGTGAAGGAAAACATCGTGAGGAAACCGAACTAATCTCAATAAGGCCTAGTTTACCCTCTGGGTTGGAAGGTCAGATGGCAGTCGTTTTCGTAAAAACTAGTACCTACACCAATTCTTGGAATTAGTTTCCAAGCGGACCCCAGGCTCCCATGAGCCGTGGCAAAATGCCGGGACAACGAGAAGATAATTGGTCTAGTTGCTTTGCAATATTACTTTAGCCGGTAATTTCATCTTTCGCATGGAAGAGTTGTAAATATTTGTGGCTCCTTGTCGTCTACTACGTATAGTTCGTCGTTGCTATATCTATGAGGCATATTGTATTGATTGTCGTTGCCACTGCTACGGCATTCTGCTCGACCGCCCATAGAACATGGCCCGGCTATCGGTATTTCTAATTTATCGATATTGAAAGGTATTTGAATGGCCTGTTATTATGATACAATTAAAATGATACAAAAAGTATATATCGCAGTCAATTTGCGCTTTTAAGGCAACTCACTGTTTCGAGTTTGTCTGACATAGATAAAAGCATTGTATTCTTAATAAAACCGTATACTCTAGTAAGTATTTCAGAAATCCGCACTCACTCTTCCCTCAACCAAATTGACGCGCCATCCAAATGATTGATTACTGTTTTTTTGTCTCGCCCAGTTATTTTATTGAAATTGATGGCTTGTTCAGTCCGCCAGACAGACGTTTATGCTGGGATCGAGTGATTTTTCTTTTGGAAATCTATTGATAAAAAAACTTGTTTAAATGTTTAAAGCACAATGTGCATGTAGCTTCAAAATCAATTGAAAATAGCTAATATCTATCAAGCCATTTCATACTTTGGCAATAGATATAATCAACGCATCTTGCTCACTGTTGCTTCAATAGAAGATGGTTCGAGTTTGCAATTTTTACTATCCCGCTTTTGAAGTTACGAGTATGTCTTGCTATGTTATAGATGATCGGCAGTAGACAGGTTTTATAATGTTAAAAACTCGAGAGACTCGTGTGAAAAATTATGAAAAGGGAGAAAAATGATTTATCTAAATTTTTTTTTATGTAAATCTTAGTTTACTGGGGCATGTAGATGTAATGCCTGCATAATTATTAATTACAGTTGACTTAAGGTTATTTTTGATATAAAATTACACATACATGTTCATCTTATCCCGTGTTTTTTTTCTTGTATAAAACTCGAATTTTTAAATTGTTATGTATTCGAAACCGTTTGTTTTTGTTGTGCTTTATATTTATTTATATAATTAAAAGTTATTCGTTATAAATGCCTTATTAGGTAACCAGATAATTACAGGTTACGACAGTTTTGCAACTCTTTTCAAAGCCTGCGCTATGGGGCTTCACTGAGTTCTCTTGTACGGTTTCCTGTAGGTACAATAATAAGTATTTTAATGGTCGATCTTTCTGATTATTTTTTTCTTTTTACAAAAGTAACATTTGGCCTTCTTTGTTTTTATGCAAACAGATACTATAGTAATGGAACTTTTATTTGGTTACAAATTTTATTTTAGATCATAATACGTTTTCTAATATTATAAAGTAGGTATACTATGTATTTTTAATAAATAAATTAATAAAACATATATTCTTGAAAACAGCATACTTTAAAATGAGTACATTCTCCACCAAACTATATAACAGTTTGTTGGCAGAATTAGGCTAGGTACCTATAAGTAAGTATCAAGAGTATTTGTTTCTGAGTTGTGGATGTTGTGTTTGTATCTATCTATATAAGCATATCAAGTATGCATACCGTCGCCTAGTGCCCCAAGTACAAGTTTTTCTTTGTTTGGGGCTAGGTCTATTTGTATTAATTACGCTTGTTATAATTATTGTTGTGATCAAAAATTTTAGCAACATAACACTAAATAATTTTAAATAAAAAAAAAATATAGTTCCAAACTAAGTTTAGGTTGTTTACGTTGATTTTGAGGTATTTTGCAATAATGATTCCTGTAGTAATGAATTCTAGGTACTGGTACAATGTCATTAAATATTGAAGCAGGAGGAAATTAAGTTTCTTTTTTTAATACTTTTGGCATCCTTCTTAATGACTCACGATAGTTTAGTTATTCCATCGTTCTGTTTTTAGCTGTAGCACTAAATCCGGTGTAATAACTGCTAAGGCAATCAATCCAGACGGCGCGTAATTTACATCAGCCTGATGAATAAGGATCAGACAGCATTGCCCTGCGAGAATTGTGTACAAATTGCTTTTCTTTGAATTTTAACCAAACGAACTTCTAAAGGAAAATGTACCTACTTTAAAATAATTTGATACTTGTATTATTCTGTGTATTGTGTATAAATTGTCAACACGCAACACTCAAGATTCCATTTTTGGAACCACTCTCTACGCTCGTGGTTCAATTTAGCAATCCATCGCTTGTTCGGGTATCAATTCATTTATATTGCTTATGCTTAAGGGGTTCTCATCTACTCAAAGGTTAACTGGAAGAAATCCCTTAAAGGGATAAGTTCGCCTTTGTACTGCCTATCCTGTGCCATAAATTTGTGTTTTGTACAATAAAGAGTTTATACATACATACATACATACATAAACAACAACTTTGCTTCTTGACATCAAAACTATATCTTTTTGTTGCCATTCGTCCGTACGTCTAGTTCGCGCTAATACATGTACAATCACCTGCAATAATAGGTTACACAACAAAAGCCGCCAAAATATCTAACACTACCTATCTTATTTGTACTTACTAGAAAGATTCTAGGTAGGTAAGAAGTTGACATTATTTAGATATCCAAATGTGCGTTTGAATTGGCTTAGGTCTCACTGTAGCAACCTGCCTCTCATATGAATTCAGTCATTCATATTTTTATGTGGTCACTCAAGGTTCTCAGTAACTGTATTTTGTTTCAAGCTTTAGAACCATTTTTATGAAGTTAATTCTACACCCTATACATAATAATGTATAGGTATATGTTTCTTTTTTTACCTTAAAGGTAATAATGAATACAAATAACATAATAATTAATTCCTAGTTAAAAATCATAATTTAATTAAATAGTTAGTACCTATTCACTTTAGATTACATTACTTTCTTAAAAAAGAGTCATCCTAAGCCATAAGTACTTACATATAAATGAATGCGAATCACATCTTGGTATATGGAAGAAGTCCAAAAAACTTTTCAAAATAATCTAAACTTAGCCGGGACGGTAAACTTCTACGCTACGTAAGTGAAAAGTTGCAAGCAAAATTACATTTCGTTAAAAATATATTTCGCTCTGTACGGGTGGCAAAGGTAAGAAAATCAGGTGTTCCAAAAGTGAGAATCGCTAAGGGTAGCTGTGAGTTGTTTCAAACTTTCTTTCATGGCACACAGAAAAGAATGAGTACAGTAAGTTTGTGTTCGTATTTTTTTGGGTTTTAGGATTAAATAATCGTTATAGTTTCATTATATCAATATTATCAATCCGTTCAAAATATATTTTACTGAAATTTGGAATATTAGTAGCTGTATTTTGTCTGGCACTTCTTAATTTAGCAGGTACATGAAATAAACATTTAAACAAACATTTTATAGGGGGGTGGAATTGGAAGAGTTAATGAATTTCTTTAATAATTGAAGTAAGCAATGCGCGAATTCAATGATTGCTATTGGCATTATCCAGGCGCTATACCTACTTTAGCTGCTGTCACTAATTGACGAAGTCGCGAGCAAAAGCTAGTTTATGTATATTCGAAGTCGGTACCAAGGTATCATACTGTACGTACTCCTTTTGTTTTTTCCGTACCGTATACGGATTGTTTCTATAACTATCATTAAGACGCGCATATCATGAAAACAGAGTATGATGTAATGAAAATGGCAGAATTAAGACAGTACAACAGTTTTTCCCAAATCGATTAACATTCAAGAAAGCCCTGCGTCGACCCTTGAAAATTTCAATACAACTGTATGCAATTGCAAACAACGGAGCAAACCAACAATGACTTTCCAGTGAAGTCTGCGTCTACAGTTGAATAAATGAACTGTTCATCTGAACAAACCATTGTCTTGTGCAATACGGGGTGCATCCTAACTTTGGTCATGAATCAATATTTGTGGGCCAACATTATTCGGAGAACTTTTGAGGTTTTATGTCGAGTCAAATTTGTTCGTTGATGGAACGTTTTCAATGTAGTTTGAAAGCTTGCTTGAAAAACTTTAACTTAATTCAAAAAAGCGAATACTTATACACGATTGTTTAAATTACGCGATAAAAGAACGAGACTTAAACTGAAAATTATTATTTATATATCATGCTATGCCGGGATTTCTATTATTTTTTAGGGATTTTGAGTAAACACTTTATGCTTTTGAAATCACAACCGTTTGAATGCATTTCTTTCAAGTGAAAGAATAGGTACTCTACATTTTAGTTTGCTTTAAACATATATATTATATTTCTAAAGAAAATCCTAAAGAGAAGTGATTGTTATAATGTGTCTAATGTCTTTATGTGTTTTGAAGTAACAAGACCTTTGTTTCGGTAATACTGCGAGAAATTTGACAGCGAAAATTATCAAAGATCTCGAAACACAAAAAATAGAGTTTTTAAAATATTAAACACTTACTTATATGCTCCAGTTTGTCGATTAGTGTAGACCTGCAATAAAAGAAAAATATGATTATTGCAGTAGGTACTTGTAAAAAATAAGGGAAGCGAGATCTGGAGTAGTTTGCAACAAACTATTGCAGATTTGCGAACCAATGTCATAAATAATTATATTTTTACTTTAATAACCTTTATCAGAGAGTAACTTACAGTTTTTCTTTTTGTGAAAACGCGTCTTATAGTTAAAACTAGTTTTCCGTGGCTTCCGTGAAAACTAGTTTCAACTGGGATTTTTCATTCAAAACTAGTTTTCGCAAAGTGCCTTGTGTGCCGCGTGCTTCGTTATTGTTGATCATAGCGCTACTTTTTTTATAATTATTAAAACTTATTAGGAATATTTCACAGACCTTTTTTTGCTGCTATTCAGTTTCGTAAACTAGGGGAAATACAGCAGCAACAGATTACTTATAATTTGTAACATGATAAGTATGTAACCCATAAAGGATAAGTCCCAAAAATGCCTGCAAAGAAATGTGGCAAACTAGTTGATCTACTGGAATGAATTTTTCATACCGTACATGTCATAATTTTATTCTGTCACTTTCGGTTTAATTCGGCAAAAAAGGTAACTAAGTACCGATTTGTAAATTTCTTAAGATTGAATACACCATTTCTTGACATACCTATCTAATTATTAACAAATGAGCCCCTAAATCTAAGAAGCTTACAGAATTAATTCGCGAGTCTTACTCCATACGGCAGACTGGCAAATTTTGCGATATAGAAAACAAGGCATTTCCTCGCTAGAAGCTCACATTGCCTTATGGATGAGACATACGGGAATTAATTTTATAAAACTTATGCAACATTGTTGCACGCTGTTGTTAATCCCATCCAAGAGGATATATTTCTGTTAATTTACTAACTATAATTTTTAAAACGATAACGAACTAAGTATAGCGGCATTTAACGCCACGAGGCATTATTAGATGTATTAGTCAACTTTAAGGCAACCAGTGACTAGAAATAAAAATTTTCGGAAGCCTTAGGTCTTAAATGGATACTTATAATTTAATAATTCTTATGAGAATAATGAATCTTTAACCGTATACTTAAAGATTCTAAAGATATGTTTCTCTGCCATCATTTTTATCCAGATTCTACGTTGTAAAATAGAAAAAGAATATCTAAAACAGTAAACTAGTGATCCAAAGGACTCGAGCCTTTTAGCTCTTTTTTTAAGACTCGCCTCATTTCTTGACGCCTTAAAGGCTAAAAGCCTATTTAGCTCTTTAGCCCCCGAGCCTAGTTCTATTTAAGAGCCTAGACTCTTGGGGCTTAATAAGGTTATTAGCCCCAAGAGTCTAGGATCTTAAATAGAACTAGGCTCGGAGGCTAAAGAGCTAAATAGGCTTTTTTTAGGGGCTTAAGAGCTAAATAGGCTTTTAGCCTTTTAGGCGTCAAGAGATGAGGCGAGCCCTAAAAAAAGAGCTCCAAAGGCTTGAGTTTTTTGGATCACTAAAGTAAACTATTGTATGCATACCAAATTTAAGCACGAGTTGGTGTTACTCAATCGTAATTATACTCCTTCTTAAATATGAATGAATTTAAATTATTTGTAACAGAATGGAAGACCTTATTTAACTAGAAGAAATATGTATATTATTTTATGTTAATTTATCTTCTAGCCGCAAACACATCAAAAATTGTCAACACAAACGCAATTTTTAAATTTTTATTTATCAATATATTGACTCAAAATTCAATGGAATGGAGGGCCGCTGGACGGCTGAAGGATTCAACTTCACTTTATAGAATGTTAAACTGACGTTGTCGTGTCTGCTGAGCAGTGTGTAAGGACATATAAGTCTCATCGGGGTTTTTAATCGGCTTACCGCTTCAGCGTGGCAGCCACTCGAAAAAGCACCACTCAATGGGTATTATTATTAACTACAGTTACTTAGGCCGACAAACTAAAATTCTAAAAGTACGATAGAGCATAAGTAATTCAGTAGGACTGTCATAATGCTCATATGACAGTTTTCCAGTTACTTATTCGTAATTAAAGTTTTTTTTTAATAAGTGGAATAATATATGTCGCTAGCTAGGCGCCTCGGCAGCTCGGCATGATACATAATTGTTGTCGCATATTTACGTTTTTTAAATAGTTCCTATTATACAAAAAACTATTATAATTCGTAAGTAAATATTGAAATGTTTTGTAGTAGGCTCATTGATATCATCTAAATTGATGGATAGATACCGTATAATTTTCCGTTTTGTGACGATATCTATTACGTCCAATTATAGTGAAGAATATAGAATAGAATAGAATATCGTTTAGAATAGAATATATAACTACTTGACTATGAAATTTTAAATTACGAGGTTATTAACTAGGTATTGTATCTTAGGTAGGTATACACTCGAGTAATTGGCTGACTTGAGTGACGATTTTCAACAATAAATACCTAATCAGAGGAAAGGGGGAAGGGGGAAGGGGGACTGCTTCTCCGTCCTAACGTAGTCTCCATTTTCCTCCCTGGAAATCGGCATCATGGAAAATATTATTGGAAAATTAGATAAAATTATAAACTATAGCTATGCAATGCAAACGAAGTTTTGCAACATTTTAATACATAAATGTTGAGGTTACCAGTTCAAATTTCCGACTAACAATACACATTACACGTTATACACAAACGAAACTTAATTTATCTAACTTCATCGTTCCTTATGAACCTATTATTATTAAAGGTAGGATACTTATATAAGAAAAGTGTTTAAAATCATATCTAAGCCAGCACAGGCGACGTCTTCGTTCGGCGCTAGGACATACGTCATTATAACCCCACATCCGTACCCTAACGAGAGATGAGCCAGAAACGCTGACACTAGCGTACGGTAATCACCCTGTATAAGCGCCTGTGTTAAGCTGCACCCTTGAACATAAGCGGAGCGAGATCAAAGTAAAATAATCATATTTTGAAATTAAGATTGCTTTAACATATTATACACCAGGGATGTTGTGGATGCAGATTTTTTGACATCCGCGGTTGCGGATGCGGATGCGGATATTTAAAGCCTCACATCCGCGGATGCGGATGCAGATGCGGATGTCAAGATTTGGTATTTAAAAACGTTAAATATTACATTTTTAGCATTTTTTATTTAAAAAAACGAAACGTTTAGTATTTCAGCAAGAATATAGGTGCGTTTTATTTAATGAACAGTAACTTGGCCGACTTTTCGGGATCTAGACGATTTCGTTATATATAATGTCTAAATTACCTAGCACTTACGCCTAATACATTCCTGTTACCAACTTGGTCGACATCCGCATTATGCGGATGCTCCGCATCGATTTTATGCTGAAAATAATGCGGATATTCCGCGGATGCGGATGTGGATGCGAATATCCGCAACATCCCTATTATACACACCAGACCAAAAGTATGGATACAGCTAGGTTTTACTTACGATGAATATTTTGTTTAATATTATAACACATTTTACGCGTGAAGATCTAATGACTCAGTTTTGGGAACCATAATTAGTAATGTTTAATCTAGTTAGTTTGATAAAATTGCATCAGATTTTTATTGCTGAAAAAAAATAGCTGTTAAAAAACGTTGTCAAAATCATATTGTCCTCTCTTACAGAATTTCTGCATGCATGGACTCGAAACAAAATTGTCAGAACATAGGCACTCTGGGAGGCTGGATTCCACCCAGTGTGCGGCACTGTGCGCCACAAGCATTTTTGTACTGAATATGCTTGTGCCGATGCACACTGATGGAATCCCGCCTTTATCTCTGTAACCGAACTAATAATAAGAGAAGAAATGGTATTCATTCTTTTTGAATTTAGTTATTGTAAAATATTTCCAAACCCTTATAAAACAAAGTCCCCCGCCGCGTTTGTCTGTGTGTTTGTATGTTTGTTTATGATAAACTCAAAAACGACCGAACGGATTTTCATGCGGTTTTCACCTAAGGTCCCTTGGATTCCGTCGTAAGGACTATTCCGTCCACTAGCGTATTTCTCGAACAACGAACAACACTGATAAATTCGTCAATTAATCAGGGATTGCTTTTAAATTCAAAAGAAAATGGGTTTTTATTTCTACGATTGAAAATCAAAGAAATATACGCTCGTGAACGGAATAGACCCTATGACGGAATCAGCCACATTGACCTTATCAATAGAGCGATTCATGAGGATGGTTTAGGCGTATAATTTATTTGTTGTTGTTTTACGTCTCTTTCCTACCATGCTATCACAGTAAATGATTAACTTACCTTATTGAATTAAATTGATAGCTACGATACCTACTATAAGTATGTACCACAAAAAGCACAGTACATTTGGTAAAAATGTTGTACTACCTATTTACCTACCTATAATATTTATTTTTATCACTCGCTCACAATTATAACCACCTTCCCCCTCTATATGGTCGCACCCTAAAGGAGTGAAACGCTCCGTATCAGCTAAACTCAACTTCTCGCCAGAGGGTGCTTTGCCTCTTTATTCATTATTTGATCCCAGGAAACATCTGTCATCACTTTTCTTTACAAAACGATTAGGAGATATTAATCAGTTATAAATGAGCTTGACGTTTCGACCGATAAGTTTTCCAACATTTTCGAGAACATCTTCACTGCCTTTAGATCTTAATTAAATAAGACTATTTTTTAAATTTGCATTTTTTAATTTAGGATATTCATAGAAATAGAAACAATGAAAAAATAATTATTACTATTCGTCTACTTGTATCTATAGTTATAATAATACATTGTGTGAACTTTGGAAACTAGGTCTTTAGATTTATGATAGCGTGATAGAGTGAATTAAAGACTCGAGTTTACAATAGTACTCCCGGAGGCCCGGAGTTACACAAAATGTTTTTTCATCACACTTACGAAGAAAAACATTCAACATTCGTCCGCCATATTGTCATTTTTTGATGGCACAGATGGAGGGGTATCCGGCATTTCGCCATGATTAAAAATGTAAAAATATTATAAATAACTATTAAATTAATGAAACGAAATATTTTTTACTTAAACGGTAAAAATGATTATAAACGTCAGTATTTCGGAAGTAAAACTCATTTATACTTACTTGGTTCGCATGAATTAGTGACATAATTTAAAAAGATATAACTCTCTCTGGAGTTATCGGTGGCTAATCAAAATAGACTGTAACTATTCTCGTCTTCCACCTGGTGTAAAACACTTGTACGTATACAGTCGACGTCAAAGAGGCGAAAAATCTAACGTCGACTGTACAGTCCACCATTCTTTTTCGAAATATTGCACTTATAAAAATATACCGTTATTCATAAACGTTTACTAAAGTTGACAAGCCGATAATAATCGTTTGCCCCTTTCCATCATGCCAATACGTCGGAAAGGGACAAACAATTATTATCGGCTTGTCAACTTTAGTAAACGTTTACTTGTATGAATAAGAGAGATAGTGTCTAAAGGAAACCTCGGCATGGGAGATTATTCCACAGCGAGAGCGTTCGGGAAACGAAATTCCTTTAAAACCTCTTTATGTTCGACCATTTTATTATTATTAAGAGCCCACTGTGTTCCACTGCTGGGCAAAGGCCTCCTTCCTCTTCTTCCACTCGTCACTGTTTAATGCTATATCTAGCTAACCTCTAAAGAAGGAGTCCAAATTATCCCGCCTTCGCCGACGAGGCCTGCCGGCTCCCCGGTTAGACTCGCGGGCCTCCCACTCTGTGGTTAACTTAGCCCACAAGTCGTCCGGCATTTGGCAGACACGCATGACCAGCCCAGTCCGATTTTAAATTAGTCGCTTTCCGAGTCACGTCTATTATTCGAGTCTTAGAGCGCAGCCACCATTTTAGTTTACAAACATTTCATATTTTTGAATGGCATCATGTCTATAATATAAAAATTTGTAACTTACAAATACAAAAAAAATATATCTAAATTAATTATAGTATGATTCCTATGCTTACCTTTACACGACGAATATTTATAATATATCCAAATAGGACAGAATAATCTTTGTAACTTATGTCGCCTGAACAAACACTGTTTATATAAACACTAAAATTTCGCACAATCTCAAACGAGATTTTTATTCAAAAAGACTACATAAAATATAAAAAAAAAAACACACAACACAAAATAATTACAAAAATTTTAGTCACATTGCTCGGCCATTTATCTTACAACTGAAATATATGCGGGACGTCAGGGTGCTTTTTAAAATCTTGTTCAATGACATAGTCGCCAGTTTTTTCGGTAGAGGTTTTATGTCCTTTTTTTGTTAATTACTCCGAGGTAGCCAGGCAGCAAGTCGCGGTTATAAGATTTACGTGTATTGTTACTCAAACCAATTTGTCAGTCAGTACGAACCAGAAAAATTATACTATCCTTTTCTTTTGGGTGCTAGTACTAGTGTAAGACAAAGATAGTATGATTCTCTCTGCCTGTTAGAAATGAGACAGTCCTTTGACAAACTATAATATCGGACACCAGCCTATTTGCTGTCATGTTACTGACATTGTCATTTGGTTTCTTTGGTTATATTTTCACTCAATGTCAAAGAGCATATAATCACTACTACGTTCTTGCTCAATGTATTTTCATAAATTTTATTTAATTCTGTAATTTTTTCTTCAATCGAAATAATATGTGATTGTTATTTTATGTGTTTGTGTATTGAAATTGGCAGCAAAATTGATATGGAGGGCAGCATAAA
The DNA here is from genome assembly GCF_963556715.1 of Cydia fagiglandana. Taxonomy (NCBI): domain Eukaryota; kingdom Metazoa; phylum Arthropoda; class Insecta; order Lepidoptera; family Tortricidae; genus Cydia; species Cydia fagiglandana. The sequence continues at coordinate 14,896,866 of NC_085932.1, read as the reverse complement.
AAGTAGCTGCAGGTGAGTTGACATTATCTATCTGCACTTTTAGATATTATTCATCGTCACAACTCACAAGGTTTTGAAGTCATTGTATGTGTTTTAAAATAAACATTACAAAATTTAAATGAGCATACGAAAACGTTTGTTGTCTGCATGAGCGGAACGTGAAGTTGTTAATCGCATTTTATCAAAGTTGAATCTTATTTCGACATTGTGAGAGCCTCATATCTGACCTGATTGCATCGCAAATTGTTCATGAATAAATAATATTGCAAAGAGCACTTAAAGAGGGTTGAAAACGACGGGAATTTGTGACATTAGAAACACGATGAAGTATTTTTTTTATTTAAATATTTATATAAGATTAGCTTATGGCCATGATTTTTATTTCTTATGAAATATTTATTTATAAACATACGTATAGATATAATAATTCTAGTAGTAGTAGTGCAATAATAATAGTAGCAGTGGTCGTCTAGTACCCACAACACAAGCCTTATTGAACTTAAGTACTTGTGGGACTAGGTCGATCTGTATAAATTGGTCCTATAATATTTATTTAAATAATAAATTCAGAATATTCTAATTGACTAACTTTCTGACGAGTCCTCCTCATCTTAGGGCTTTGCCAATTTCATCAAAGGAGCCCGGGGTTCATATTCATCATTGATATGAGCTGGGGTTTGAGCCTACAACCACAACCACAACTACGTATTTGGAAATTTTCGCCTTGCAATCAGCTACAGTAACACCATGGTAACCGTTTACTCTTTTGGCCCAGATTAAAAATAATACAAAAACTGGGCTAAACAATCAAATGAGATAGATCTGAATGCATGATAGAGCCACATTAAGCCGCGTTAATTTATCATATCTGTAATTAAGGTACGAGTAGTCGAGTACCTACGTTTTATTTACCTACGTGTTCATCATTGTACGTTTTTATCGGAATATGCAATTGTTATTTATTGTGTATGTACCAACCCCTTTCCTTAAAAAATAACTAAACCGTTTGAATAATTAATTTATTATTTATAAGAGTAGGTACTTATATTCTTATAATATATATACTTACTTCGTAGTTGGTCGAATGTCTTCAGGTCAGGATTTGAGCATGTGAAACAGGGGTAATTATATAACAGATATATGCCACACACACATATTGATTTATTTTGGTCATTTACAATATGACACGTAAACAACGCGACTACAATTTTACCACTTTTTCTTCAGAAAAATAGTTCTATTATTATTATAAAGGCCAAATTACAGTGCTATCTAAGTACGAATGTCAATCTAAACCTTCCAACGTTGAAATAGGTATACATAAAAAACTTTGTACCTTCACTTTTGTACAACTAAGCAATTTTGGTCCAATTTGATTATCTAGTAAATTTTATTAAGAATTTTAATTATATGCTACAACTTCAAACATTTAGGGCCTCTGTGATTTTAATACATTTTCCTTAGAAATTGATACAAAAAATATTAGCTCAACCTGGGACGAGCTACGCTACGTGACCTAACTCCTGATTTGACATTCAACCTGATTGGAGAATTGACTTTTACGTTATTAAAATGAAAATCTTGGGTAAGTAGGAGTATTCAAAGTAGTAGCAATAGCGCAGTCTTTTTTTTTTCACCTAAACTTAAAACTTAGACCAGTCACTTTCCATATTATCTACAATAGTTTCTAATGCCTGCTGGGACTAGGTTCATCCTGGGTATCTATAGATAGATGTACTCTAAAATTGGTCCCAGCAGGCGTTTTGTATGCCAAAAAAGCGGCTTCTACGTGTTGGATCTATATCCCCACGCACGCCTTTATAACCAGTGATCAGACAAATCATCGCAAAACCATCAAAAATCATTTATATCTCAAAATAGGCCAAGATTTATTGAACTCATATTATGTACACAGTATCTTTATAAAATTTCCAGATTATACTCAAAAACTGCAGTTCAAAATTGTGTATCATGTTCCATACAATATTTATTTTTGCGATAAATTGTCCGAACTCTGCTTATAACTATAACTAACCGGGCTCGAAAAACCCGAGAGTTTTAAAACGGAGATACAAATAATAACAATCCTAACAAATGTAGTCCAACAGGAATATCGTATTCAAAACGCATCGATCGTAAAATAGATATGTCGACAAATAATAACTAATTACTTTACCAATCGATTGATAAGCGTGGCGTCCATAACGATCGGTCAGTGCGTTGTGCCACCGTTTCCAAGTAACTGGTGGCCTCATCAACAATTGAACGTTATCGACCTCGTCGTTGTATGGTAATTTTCTAGAGGTGGAGAAAAAGACATCGATAGGTTATGGTATTCCTCACGCACGAAAAAACAGTATTCCCTAATCCAAACCATAGTTTTATTTGGATATTTTATATAATCAATTGATATTTTATTCCGGGTAGTAATTAACGCAGTAATAATTAATACAACTTGGATTAGGGACTGGTATAGTCGGATCAGTTTTTAGTGTCAATTTAATCGGGCTTACCCGATTATTATTAGTAATTGTATTTTGCTCATATAAATCATACGGTATATTACCTAAGCTGCAGAACCGGAGTCAGTGTGGAAGAGTATGATTCGAGGCCTACTGAAACTGGCTGAAATTTTCCTCTAAACTAGCCATCAACTGTCAGGTTTTAACTAATAATCTTTATCTTGATTGTTATAGTCTCTATAATGAAAATATACGCCATGGCTACGAAATTTTTTTAGGGTTATAGATGTTTTCTATGTATTTACGGTCTATCTATTAGGTCTATATTGACCTACCTAAAACACAAGGATTCGGAAAATGAATTACATTTCTACTAGACTTCAACAAGTTACGATACGGATAATTTAAAGATATTTATAAGATACCTATAGATATGTCAAATTTGACGTTTCCTTGATTCTGGAGGTCCTCTTGAACGATTTCGACAAGATATGACTTAGATATCCAAGTCACATCTAGTCGATATCTAATGTAGATCTAGTTGATCTCTAAATCGTCTCAAGATCTTGTGATTATCTCGAAATCCGAATAGGCCTGTATTTCAGCTTACTTTGGAACTAGGTTGTTTGTGTAGAATAAATAATACAATACAATTACTCTTTATTGCACCCAAACCTCAATAAAAGAAAACAATACAAAAAAAACAGAAATACAAGCAAAGGTTAACAACAGGCGGAATAATATGTGGGTAAGAAATATTTATTTATTTATTACCTACCACCAATTTTCACTGAATATAAAAACTGTTATTTGAATGTGTATCGTTTGTGGACGGCTTTGTACCTAATGTAAAAAAAAACTATAAATAATCGCAATATATACCTATAGACGGGCAACAAGGTAAATTAATCTTGTAGGTGTCTAGAAATGTACTGTATCCATAAGCAGTATTTTCAAATTACTCGTCCCTAATAAAACTATGATTAAGCATAGCAAGACATCGATGCATGTATAAATCCGTTATATTTATTCAGATAATAAGATGTTCTAATCATAAATTAAAATAAGTCAACATGTATCGTCCAATTTATCGACAAATAGTTTTTTAAACTTTTGATCTACCTACATATCATTATCAACTGAAGTTTAATTTCGTAATTGATGTTCTAACTAAAGACGCCATGAATATCGTACCCTAGTTCATAAAATCAATACTAACTTTGTAGATGGATACTTTACAAATTACTCTGGGAACTTGAGCAGCTGAGACTTGTCACGGTTATATTTTAGAGGCAAAGTTAGACTGTTTGACTTCAAATGTTTTGTTTTTGATGTAATACTAATTTCATAACTCAATTTTAAGTAAGTAAATACACTTTATTGCACCACAAAGAAAAATACAATAACAGATTACAGTGTAAATAATGGTAGCCAACAGGCGGTCTTATCGCTGTAAGCGATCTCTTCCAGACAACCTTGGGGTAGCAGGATATAAAGAATACAAAACTTTTAAAACAGGTAGTGCACGAAAAAACATACAGGAATAAGAAGATTACACATTCGATCATGTACAATTAAATTAAATTAAATTTTAATTTAATTTGTCTGTTTAGTTATATAATAATTATAATGCATTAAGATTTAGACCAAATTCAATTTATCAATTACTGAATTAAAACACGGACGGATGTACGGACGATCAGACGGATATATCGAAACTAAAAGAATTTCTATTTGAATACGGAACCATAACAATACCAATGACATTTTACAGACCAATTATTTTTGAAAGATCTATTTAACGACATCCTACATCCTTTTGAAGGGTCGAAGCGATAATAATTCATCCCCAATACTCAGCGTGTGCGAGAGATTTTTTAATTACTTTTCAGCATGATTGATTGTATACCTAAGTCAAATATCAGATTTATTGTACTAACGATCACTGGGTAAAGCCGCCGATGGATAGATGGGACAGACGTTAATGGCGAAACGATAAGGGTTGACTATTAAAAGCTATACTATGGAATTTAAACTGTTGTGAGACATACTAACATTGAATAATTTTACTAATAGTTACTAGCAGTGCTTGAAAAGGAGACCTAGGCTCTCCGAAACATGTCGCGCGAGTGACTAAAAACAAGTGAGTCTAAACCGTAAAATTATTCAAAGCTATACTATGTTGAATAAAAACCTAGTTAATACTTTTATCACATTTATTACCGATAAAAAATTATATCCTTGTATAGCTATAATTCTAACTTCGTGACATGAAATCGGCTAAGCATCTGGATCGCGTCCAAAACAATTAGCGCAGCGAGGCTATAATGCCAGGAATTGGGCAAAACACTCTAAATTCTCTTAGTCCCGGCTAGTTTGTTAGCACTTGCTTATTTTGTTAGCGACTTGACTAATTTTTCTTTAACTTAACGATTGGCTAAATTATTATATCAATCCACGCGTTTACTCTACAGTGTCACAAAGGAACAAAAATAGGTACAATACATTCATAGACTGATAAACACAATATTACTTTCCTTGGCGTCACGGATTCAGGTAACAAGTTCTCCATCTATCCAAATTAAACAGGTTTCATGGTTCCAATGTATTAACGAGGAAGAAAAAGACTGTATTAGCAAGTGTATCAAAAATCTACAACATCGCGCAATAACTCGGTTGTACATGTTATGGACTATTCCCATGAAAACAACGCAATATCAAAAATACAGTGTATAACAATATTTACTATCTGTTTATAAAATTATTACCGTTTCTAAAAAAAAATTTGAGTCCTAACATTAGAGGCGCATGGGAGAACAAATAACTAATACCTACTAAAAACCAAACCTATTTTTATAATGTCTGCTTTTCAGGTGCAGCATTCACGGTAATTATTTGTTTTTATACTCACATAAACAAAGAAGTAAACAAGCTCAAAACAATTGCAAAAGACATTTTCATCTTTGTGAAACACAAACAAACTCACAAATATCACGGAACCCAGTGGAAACACAAGCGATTCCGCGCGAATATATTGCATCATTAAACTGCAGGAGCAAAATAAAATGCGAACATGTGGGTGCGACCTCGAATAATTATATTTCGGGACTGCAATGTGAGACGCGTCCGCTGTGTCACTACGCGAATCTCGTAAATTTCTTGTCGAATTCGGTGCAAGACAATTGTGCGGTATGTTTTTAACATACCTTTCACTATTAGTGTCCAATGAAGTATTATTGTAATTATTACATGTGGCTCGTCTGTTACCAAAAAAATTCGGTCTATGGAGATCCAATATGTGTTTTAAAAGACTGTTTAAGATTTCCAAAAATGTTATAGATCTGGCAGTCGAACAACCTAATCAAGTAGGTAATTTATTTGTATCAACCAGAAACGTTACCTTTGACACTGACCTATCGATTACAAAATTTACATATTATTATCCAGATCAAAATCATTATCTGGTATATTAGTTACAAACACAATACGCCTCCAGTATTTATGATTGTTATATGCACAATGATATAATAATAGCATTGAGTTCCTGTCGCGAACATATCGCGAACCGGCTAATAGTTGCCAGCGCCATGGGGTAGATGGCGCTCGCAGTCACGTTTAACTTAAAATAACCGCTTCTAGGTTATTGTGATTTTTTGGGGAGACAAGAGGGTAGATGCCGAACGATAGGGTTAAGATGAGGTTATGTGCGAACAAATCTACGGAGGGAGAGAATTTTGCTTTTGGATCAATTCAACGAGTTTCTTATGGTGTTATTAGATTAATGATGTGTCTCTTGTAAATTGTGAACAACGTATATCAGTAATCAGAGTGAACAGTGATCCGAGGGAATTGTTGATGGCTAATATGAACTTATGGTAAACTAGTGTGAGGAATGGGGTCGCTATAAGGGGAGGTTTGGAGGCGACTACGAAGTTCAGGAAACCAGGTGGATAATCAGGTGAAACTAATTTTATATGTAGGTAATAAAGTAGGACACCAGCAATGAGTGAATCGTCATCTCACTAACGTCCAGGCCTCATATAGGTATGTCGTATGATTACATATCATTGACCAATCTCAGTAAAGGCATCATCTCATTCGATAGGTTAACAACTGTGGTGAGCTTGACGACATGGTGGAGATGCTGGGATTATTTATGCACATGCATAATCATCATCAAAAGTAACATATGAAAAGTCAATTTATGTAATTATGCACGTACAACTTAAGAGTTAATTTTTTTTTGTTTGTTCAGATCAATTTAATGTTTTTTTTTTTAGGCATGAAATGAAGCCCATATTTATGTAATCCTATTTTTGCAAAAAGGCGTTAAGCTGGCGAATATGTTTGTGTTTCACCGGAGCACATATGCAATTAAGTGCATACATTTTATTGAACATTCTTGCTCTTTGATATACAAAAGATTGCAAATGTCAGTAAATATATATATAGTTTAAAAAAAAATAGGTATCTAAACACAAATTTTCCTTGGTATATTATTTAAATGCAATAATATAGTTTCAAAAATTCTTCTTGTAATACAAAATACTAAAAAGCTCGCTTTAATCTTTGAAAGCAGTGTGTTAATTAATCAGTCCTATAGAGTGCAAATTTGGAGTTGATTCCTCATGTTAAGCAGTAGAATGGAATTCCAAGTGATGGTTTTGAATGGTAAAAATATTTGAAAGCATTAAGTTGTATATTTAACGTTTTACAGCAAGTATTTGTCACTGGTTGGTGTGATAAAAATGTTTGTGTCACCAGGGCAGCAAAGTTTGTTTTTAACCGACGTGCCTTGAAACCGTCGCAACGCTCAGTATTCCAACATTTCTATGTTATAAGAATGAGAGAGTGGCAAAGATTGTACAATATTGGTATGTTTACTATAAATTCTGTCAGAGAGGTGTTTGTAATCAGTTTTGAAACACTAGCTTAGTAACACTACCTTCAACAAGAGCGATGGAACTGCTTAAGTCTCAGATTTCATTACTTTGAAACCAACCATTACGTACATTTCTCATTGAACATGTCTAAAAACGTGGGGGACGAAATGGACATTCAACTCAAGTTTTAACGCCCTAAGCAGTAGAAACTTTACACGTATCAGTAATAATCCAATAGAAACTGAAATACATATATGTCATATATCAAAGAAAAGGTGAAGAAGCCAATATTTGATAAAAATAACTTGATTCTTTCTCAAAGTTGTGAATAATCTCATTGTTCTCTTAAATATCATATGATTGGTACCGTTACCATACCCGCTCATGCCTAACAAGTTTAAGTTGAACAGGAGGTTTAATCGTAATCTATATTTAGGTGTCTGTTATGATTATGTTCACAAGAACATGGTTTCATTTTGATATTTATTATGTTTGATGATGTAGTTGACAAGTTGCTTTACTTGTTTAGATTAAGATACCTGACCAATCTTTGATAAAATCATGCACTAATAAAAATTTACGACATTTTGGATGAAATAACAGTCTTAAATGATTCACGGTTAAGGGAAAGGTAATCACGGTTCATATCCCGGTCGATATAAATACATTTTGAATTAAAGTTTGCTGGTCGATTTGTGAACCAGCATGGATCCTCTCAAACAACGACTTTATCGCCTGAGCTAGAAGATTCAAATTATGCAGTTGACCAACAATTTAACATTACTACATCTGCATTATTATTAGTACATCTGTTTTTAAATTGGGTTCTTAAGTGACGATTATGACCTTTTTCGTAATTTAATTAGGTTTAAAGAAGTTTTATCTTGCCGAGTACACTTTTATTTGTTACATAATATTAAGTGAAAATTTATTGAGTTCTTGCAGAATTGACACAAAAATAATATATATGTAGGTAGGTATACATTTTTTATTTATTTTGCCCGCAGCGACTTACACAAGTAAGTACGCTTTATATTAGTTCCCATGCGCGAGCGCAGGCGCGAGGTCTCAGGCTAACCAGTACTACAGATCGCGGAATGCGTAGCGACTATGTGTGTTGGAGATCATGGTTACTGAGCTAGCTCGGGTGCGCCATTAACTTGCCCGCGCTCGGCAGGCGATCAGAATAGTACATAGCATGGTATAATATGCTTACACAGCGTATAAAACAGAGGATGTACTTATAACTAAAGAAACATTTTATATTTACATGTATAAAAAATTATATATACCTATATAAATTCATATTTCAATGTTCAATGTAATGTTCAAACAATTCAATGTAAGACATAAATGAAATCGCATAAATGATTAGATCTGTTACAGTAATTATACTCGATTTTTTTGGCATCTATGCCTTTGCAATTTTGTTTGTAACGTTGCAGGAGTTAAGATCTTAATATTAAAATAATAAGAATCATAATCTCACATTCATTGTTCTGTGTGGCCGAATAGTTTTAGCACCAAATTGAAAGTTTATTTTAATGCGGGTAGTTGATATTATGGCTTACCAACTGTTGTTGCTTAGAAACCAGTTTAGGTCTGACCTCCGATCTTGTGTATTTTCTATTACATCGGTATCTAGTTAAATTGGTGATAAACAATATTTTGTGATCATGATGTTCCACGCCAAGTTAATTCTTACTGGCTTGCATGCTTTTCATGCATTGCTTGCAGAATACTCGCTTCATCACAAATTCTCAGCTCAGCCATGATTAAACTAGTTGTGAGCGCAAGCGTGGTGAATTGACAACAATTTATACTGCGTATCTTTTCATGAAACGAATGTATCATGTTTAACGTATTAGCCTAATGCCTATATGATCAATATTTTTACAACAACACAATATTCTTTACTTATAAGAATAAGAATAAGAATAATATTTATTTCAAATAACCTTGTTGACAATATATATATTTATATCCTGTGGCCCCACACTAGGCTATGCCTGTGATGTGGCAGCCGGGAAGGAACTTAACACATCACTTATACTATTGTGCAGAACGGGCGGTCTTATCGCTAAAAGATTGATATCTTCCAGACAAGCAAACCAGGTTATTATAGTGGTATGTTTTGCGGATCCATATTTTCACTGGGCTTTAATCAGAATCATTGAGTTTATTTAAAAACTCGAATTTTACACTCACCTAGTTTGAAGGACTAGATCCACTCATATCATAAGATGTTAATTTGGAATTTCTTGCCTCGTCGTTGTTTGTTGTTACAATCGTAAGGAATTGTAACGGATTGGTTTCTTAGAAGTCGGCATAATTTAGTTGTAATGTGCCTGGATGAAAATGCAGGAGGCAATTCAAATCAGATTACAATTTGATGTCATATGTACTCGTACAATGTACATACTACTCAAACTCAAAGGACCAGGAACATCATTGGAACTCAATCGAATCACTCAGCCATTCCAATGGTACCAGCAAAGTGCCAAAAATGCCACTCGCTAGATTAAACAATAGTAACATACTCAACTGGCATACATGATATTTCTGTTCTGAAAGAATAAACGGGTAAAATAGTATGGATAATACAGTGTGTACCAACATTAGGTGATTGTAATATTATGTACTTAGTTATAATGCCTGTTATTGAAAACTCTGCAAAAGCTTACCTTTGGAACGTATATAGTTGACTGTCGTCTATCACAGCAGACATTGTGATGCGAGTGAACATTATTTTTAACACAAAATGTGTTGATTTAAACCTGTGAAGAAGGAAGGAAAGGGTGATAGGTAACTTCAATTAAGTATTAAACTTTTTTGTTATAGTAAAAGGAAGAGATTAATCATGAGCCAAGTAATTATTGGTGTATGATCGTGGCATCAACTGTTAGCTTGATTATCAGATTTAATCAGAATATTGAGATATAAAATGCAGGCTGCAGCTACACAAGAATCAGAATCACAATTAAAATCAGATGTCATATAATGAAGTTCAATAGGTATCTGTCTTCATTAATTTTAATATTGCTGTGAAATATCGGAGTGTTAAGGACATGATATTTGTTTTATGCACGACTACTACAGGAGCAATAGTCACAAGACAGTTATCAGCCTTATTCGTTGCACTATCCTCTTGAGTCACAGTGTACAGTTGGACACCTGTCCTGTGTGGTTCTTCACCAGTGCTCACCATCAGTACCTAGATATGCTAGCCTGTAATGTGGCTTTGTCTTTAATATTTTTCTGTTCGCCCACCGTGTGGCCATACGTTCATCCCTATCCCTACGCTTCCTTGCCATGTGGCCAGTGATTATGAGCTTCTCCAGACTATAGGGTCCTCTTCTGCCTCGAAAGCAGAAGAAAGTACGTGCGCGATGAGTACAAATAGTGGATAACCTCGGTTTCATGTTGAGTTCGTCGAGACTTGATGCAATTTCACCTACTGCGTTCAAGCATTCTTCGCCAGTACCACATCTCAAATGCATCTGTCCTATGGTGGGTTTCAGTTTTAATAGTCTAGGTTTGGACATGTACAGAAAGTTCGAGAAAACAAGGCGTCCGCATTATTGTGATCTTTATTGTATGTTCTCCCATATGCATACCCTGGCGAGTCGTTTCACCGTACCTTTGGCCACCTGAACTCTTCTGACCACCCTTTGGTCGAAAACGCCATCGTCGCTTATTTAAGATCCCAAGTAAACCAACAACTTGCCTCTAGATCGTGCAATTCATTAGTACTCTTCATTTTAACAGGAATATCGACATACATCAACTCCGTCTTATTTCTTTTGATCCTAGGGTATGAATCTGGTCTGGATGTATGAAGTTAAGGACTCATATCTGACATGCTCAATTTAAGAAGCAAAACCGCAAGTTACTTTCCACAGGCACTTAATCTAATTATAGTCATGTCATTTGCTTAACTGAGGTTATTGATACGTTGGCTACCAAGTCTATCAACTCAGACACCACCCTCACAGCCTTCATTGGAAGGCTTGACTCATTATGTATTCACCGATGTTAGTGAACAGTTGCACTCCTTGATCAACTTTAAAAAGATAACTCGACGTGTTATCCCCATTTCTCTCATAACCCTGACATTTTACTCCAGTTAAGGAAATCAAGTCTTTGCGAAAGCCTTTAAAGAGTATACAGACAGACACCGCGCCCACTGTAATTTCTATTAATTGCCACATTGAGTATTTGCTACTGAGTGAGTACTCTTCTATGTCTCTCATGGTTCTCAAAGCTGTGAAGTGGAAATTCGGGAATAAAGGAAACAGAGAGGGTCAATTTGATAGACACAACAGTGAAAATACTGTAATACGGGAAGCTGGCGATTATTACACTTGAAGATCTGATCAGTTACATCAATTCAAGAATAGTTGTAAAGTTGTAATAAATCGGTACCTCGGTACAGCTTGCTTTGCTGTTTCTACAATCGTTAGCATGACTGATATATATATGTATAACACGAGAAAGTAGATGTAACGCAGTAAAAAAGAATTGTTTTGTAACTAACCAAGATGAAAATAAAGTGCTTAGTTTATATTATTTGAGTGTAGCTCAGGTTAAATCCATAGATGGCTTTCAGACCTAATAGAGAGGCTGACACGACTGTCCCAACTTATTTAAACTAGATTATTTCACGCCAGCATCAGAAAATGATAATTAAAAACTGCAGTAATTTTTGGCACAATATCTATTTGATAAATCAGAACGAACTGCAAGAAAAGGTGTCTTGACTCGAAATAAGTGCCTAATTTGACCTTAGCTTAAGAAAAAAAAAATGTTCTCTCGAGTTGTAGGTAAAGTTCTTTTTTTACATTTTGATTTGTGATTAAATGAGAATAGCGTAATTCTTCCTTGGCTGGGGAGGGCTGCCGGACATGAAGTAGATAGACGTAGGGATGGATATGTCAGCAGTAGGTTTAATGAATAAGCAGGTAGATTAAAATACTTCACATAGTAGATTACTGCCAGTAGTATTAAGTAAAGAGAAGTGGGAACTTAGGTTACATATACACGTCACGTTCGGATAAGACGGTTGCTTTTGTCTGTGTAATAACTATCGTTCGATCGCGCGGTCGCCGCGGTGTTTAATAAATTTACAGTTGTTTAATTACGCAAATTATACTGGACATTATGTATACGTCTGCTGTAGTAGAAGTTGTGACCCTTGAAGTAGTGAAACAAGTTATTAACGATATCACAAGAGCAAAGCAGTATATAACATCACAGATGGTAGTCATAGATAAAATATAACACGAATTGAGTTCTCACTGTCTAACAACACCGATGTTTGGTATGAAATCGGTGTTGCCACGTTGTAATTAAGGACTGCTTGGAGCAATTTGGAACTGAACGCGCGAGATTGTGGGAAATACAATAGTAATAGTCATAGGTAGACAGAGAGATCAGTAACGGACCAGAGATGACAAATAGCAGCCGTGATCCTACTCAGCTCAGCTCAGACATCGTGCTTACGATGTCTGATGATCCGATGGCTTAGTCGCTCACACCAATCTCAGGATCCTGCTTTCAGTCTCAGATCAGAAATCAGTTAGTTTAGCACAGATATCAATGAATCATATAATTATCATATCAAAGATCATATTATTAATCAGTTCAGCACAAACATTGATGAATGCTCAGACCAATCTCAGGATCAAATTATTAATCAGCTCAGCACAAACATTGATGAATGCTCAGACCAGTCTCAGGATCTTGTTCTTTATCAGCTCAGCACAAATACAGATGAACAATCGGATCAGTCTCAGAAACGGTGTGCCTCAGCACATCTCTACAACATCATCAGAAATTGTACGAAATCTCAGGTCATGCCGATTCACAGCGCCAAAGCCTAGAGAGGCATTCAGAGGATGAACAGCTCAAATACATTATTATTCACATTAGTGTTCTTATCATCTAATTGTTGATTTATTTACATGTTTGCCTATGGACATCTAATTTCAATTAAAAGAGTAGCTTCTTCCTGCGGGGCGGGAGTGTCGCGAACATATCGCGAACCGGCTAATAGTTGCCAGCGCCATGGGGTAGATGGCGCTCGCAGTCACGTTTAACTTAAAATAACCGCTTCTAGGTTATTGTGATTTTTTGGGGAGACAAGAGGGTAGATGCCGAACGATAGGGTTAAGATGAGGTTATGTGCGAACAAATCTACGGAGGGAGAGAATTTTGCTTTTGGATCAATTCAACGAGTTTCTTATGGTGTTATTAGATTAATGATGTGTCTCTTGTAAATTGTGAACAACGTATATCAGTAATCAGAGTGAACAGTGATCCGAGGGAATTGTTGATGGCTAATATGAACTTATGGTAAACTAGTGTGAGGAATGGGGTCGCTATAAGGGGAGGTTTGGAGGCGACTACGAAGTTCAGGAAACCAGGTGGATAATCAGGTGAAACTAATTTTATATGTAGGTAATAAAGTAGGACACCAGCAATGAGTGAATCGTCATCTCACTAACGTCCAGGCCTCATATAGGTATGTCGTATGATTACATATCATTGACCAATCTCAGTAAAGGCATCATCTCATTCGATAGGTTAACAACTGTGGTGAGCTTGACGACAGTTCCAAATGTCTTATGTCTTTTGAATCTAGCGATGCTTAAAATCTTTGGAAACTGCTACCAACTCCTTGTTGACTATTAGAGTCCATAAAGATCTTAGATATGGCGCCACTCTACTGCTTATGCGACATTTGGGTATTGAAAGTCAGCCCACAACGATCAAGGAACACGATAGAGACGCACGCGCAGAAATGCGTTGACCTATGCCCCACGCAGATAACTCACCGGGTCAGACTGTGACCGCATCGATCGGTAGCGATAAAAATATACTGACCTGCTTACACGGCGAATAGGATAATTATCGTGCCTATGAGCAATTTTTCTTTAACGAAGGATGCCTATAATCATCAAGCCAATGAGGCACTTTAAAGATCAGAAATCTGGTATGTTGAAATATTTACGTAGACGTTTTAACACTGTCATTGAACCCATTTCCGATTAATGTAGCAAGGTCACTATATTTTTTAATACAAAAGGATATAAGCAAAAACTTGTCAGTAACTTGGAAATAAAAACTTATCTTCTCCCTACCAAATTTTTACCCAAATCAGGATTCCATTTATCCTACAGTAAGATGAAGAATGTACGCGGAACTAGCATCTAAAATTAAGGGATAAAGTTTTTGATCACCTCGGGTGACTATAATTCATTTATTTATCCGTGCTAACGTAACCTTAAAAGCTAAGGTGTAATAAGGTCCAACGATTAGCCATAAAAACGTAAAAATCGCAAATACTCGTAGCATTAATTTGTTTTAATAACGACAAAACGGAAAAAAGTGGGAAGTAAAATTATGGATTCAATATTTATTTTTTAATTAAGTATTTAAAAAAATTGAAAATCAAATTTGAATCAACACATAAAAAATCGACGCATTAGTCTACCTTAGGTAAGAAATTAGGTATCGTATTATAAAAAAAGATTATAAGCAACAAAATACCAAAAATAATATTTTTTGATAATATTATTTTGTGTTCTCCAAAAAAATATTAATATTGACTTACCGTTCACTATACAATCCACATCTAAAATCAGTGTTCACAAAACACATACACCACACTAAACTACTAATTCAATAAAACGGGCACTAATCATCCTAATTGTGCAAAACTTTCAACCACGTGTTGCGTACAATTCGCTGGAACAGCAGAACTCACGAAAACTTTCATACACTACCCGCGGCAATATTAAAAGCAAGTCGCGCGCTCGTATCCACCAGTAACTGACAACTGACCGGCCGTTAGATATTCACCCTGTACTATAAACAATTTATTTTCATAGACTACGGACGCATCAAACACGTTCATCGATAGAAAGCAAACGGTGGAAAAAGCTATTAGGCAGCCAATCGTCTTCATTTTTATCGACAATAATTATTCTAAATTTGAATTCCTGCCAATGGCGTGCGACATTCGGGTGTTTGTTGTTGAAACCGGCCAGTTTCAAAGCCGATGAGTAAACAGATAAACACTTGGAAAAATATTCAGTGTTTTCGCAGCGGTACGACTGAAGGGCAATTTGGGATATTTTAGTTTTGGAAGCTTTTGATTTGGTTTGGTTAATTGTCGCGGTTCACCAAAATTATAAATTAATATTAACTTTTTGGATCTTTTCCAAAAATGTGATTGTGTCACTATCAACATCATTTTAATATTAGGTTAATTCAAATTTTTTATAGCGAGGCTAGCAGCCAGCAGTCTTCTTCCTAAGTTTCATGCCGTCTCTGATACAGAGTAGGCAAGTAGGTAATACGTAATTATTATTATACGTACGTCAGATCTAAATCTTAAATCTTCCTCAAGAATCAAATTACGGTTTTCATCTTATTTTTATACGACATTGAAGATCACCTCTGCTAATTGTTATTTGCGAAATGAAGTGAAAGTCGTGCGTATATACGATGCGCGCCAATCACCAAGAAAATGGCCAAGCTCGTATCAAAACCCCAACAACTTGTAAAATTAGAATCCATCTTCTAGACAGAAAAGTTTCTATTAGCCGTGATGTGTAAACAGTGGGTCTAGTTTTAGGGTGTCCACAAAGAAAACATTAATGGTTTTATTTAATGACTAATGACATTGTGTTTTTCCATTCGTCCTCGCAATCGATAATCGATATAGCTTATTAAGGCGGTGTACAATAAGACTGAAAAAGAAACATAGTAGGTGCAGTCTGTCCCACCATAAATAACAAATGGGCTTTCACTATTAGGTAAAAGCTCTCGTTAGAAATGTACGAGTATAGGTATTCTATGTTAAATTGTAAATACATTAAAATTGGAGATGAAAATGGTCCCCAATGTCAGAAAAATACGGTAATATATGTGATATATGTATATAAAATATGTAAAGGAGATTTTGAACGATAAAATATTTAATAACCCACAAAAAGCCTAACTATTATATAAAAGAAAATCTTGCACGCAGTATACCCCTGACACTAACAAGGGTAAGGGGCAGCTGAATCGAAATGACCAGAATCGATACCATTTAAATAATAGAACACATCGGCCGATGGCCGGACTATAGTTCCAACTGTATACCAACACACACAAATTGTGTTTTACGTGGAATCTGTTGTTTCACCGCAAATATGTATTTCATAGTCATACAATAATTTTAGCAATACTACAATTGGAAAAAAATATGCAAATAGAAACTTGTCACTTTAACAATAATCACTCCAAGCGCTGCAAATACAAACAAATTGATTAATTATGACATGGTCCTATAGTGGCCTACAACTACAACTTATAGGAATCAAATTGGTTGACTGTAAGTATATTCGTAGCGAATAAGATAGATTCAGTAGTTTTTATTTTTTTGTAACGTAATCGTTAAGTTTGAAACAGAAATGCAAATTTGTTTTTAAAACGGTTTTATGTACCTACATAAAGTGATTTACAATGCTATGACTAATGAGCAAGAAATTTAAATAATCGTGTGTTGTAAAATCTTAGAGTAAAATGCAAGTATTAGTTAAATTTTATTAATACGCTATGGATTTTCCTCCAAACTGTACTAAATAATAACATTATTATAACAATGAACATTATAAGAACATTAAAAAACACCATAAAAACTAAACTAAATTGCACAAACTTACTAGAGTTACGTAAGTTACGTTCGATTGTCATATTTTCACTCACAGGTGACATGACAAGAGAAGACACAAGTCACTTTTCAGTAATAGTCATTATTCAGTATTATTTAACAGTCTGACTCGATGTTCTCAATTATCTAGAAATAACAGGAGTTGGTAAAATTAAATTCCAATACTTAAATGAAATTCAATCAAGTCTGGTGTGGCAAATTAACTTTGGCAATTAAGAAATTTCAAACAAGAATGTTAAATACTTATTCGGTGCTTGAGTTGAATACTCAAAGGAGACTGACGATTTTGTTGAGCACTTGGGCCCAGAACAAACTGGTATTTGATTGAAACGCACCTTTTATTAATCGACATAATCTTTAGATTACGATGGTAAAAACAAAACCATGAAATGAAACGGGAATGTTGAGAAATCCTGCAGGGAAAACTTGAATCACAAGTAAACTTTAAAAAGCACAAATGAGCATATCTACTATTTATACTATTCCGTAAAATGAATGCAGGTTTATTTAGGTAAATAGATGAAATAGGACATGTAAATAAAACTGGAATCGTGTTCTCAAATACTATAAAGTAATATTTTGATCTTGTTCCTAGTTAATTATATTTCCTATTGAGATTGAACAGTTTGACAAACTGACCTTCTTTTCACATTTACTTATAATATTAGTGGGGATGATAGATCTTTAATTCCCCGTGATATCTTACTTACATAGATATAATGAATCAAATCGGGTTAAAATCTGCGCGCTCCGTAATAAAATCAGTGACTATAGGTACAGAGAGGCTATATCTTAAGTAGACTAGCCCACATGAATGGTGTCAGCAAACGCTCTACTTGCCTATTGTGAAGCCCCTCAACCGTTGCTCCATATAAACTATCAGTACAATTGTCTCTTGTATGTATATTCACGCGCTTTGATAGTTAAAGGATACTATGACGAGTAAATAGAAACAATTGTGTAGCATGTAGTAGCTTAAGTACAGAATTGTTGGAAAACTAAATTGCTGGTGATAAAATAATGGTATTCTAATAAAGTAGATTGTAGTAATATTACTCCCTTTTGTGAAGGAATTTTTTTTATCAAAATCCAGCCGCGTATCCGCGTGTAACGACATTCACAATGTAAACAAGAATTAAATAAAGGCACGATCGAAATTTTAAACTAATTATACTCGTATTACGCTTTAATGAGCATTAAACAAGCCTTCAAATCATGGCTACATTATTTTATTTAAACCTTTGTTTTACATTTTATCAGCCAAAACCTCTGTGACAGAACTTATGAACCGACTAAGTATAATATTATCACAAAACTTAAAATGACACGTTCAAAAAATGTTTATTTATAAATATTAAAAAAATTTAAAGATGAAATACAAAAATAAAATTAAAAACAATTTGTTAATCATAACAATTTGTCTTTACCGAAGACCTTCTCCTGCGCCGCTGTCTTTTGAGGTCACAGTATCAATTAGGTACAAAGATCATATTGGATCTGAGATAAAATTGAATGTAATCTAATCATAATTATAACTTTTACTATTTATATATACAGAAATATAGTGTCAAATATTTAAGAAAATCCGAAATTGAATCCAGTTTTTAATCAATCCGTATATAAATTTAGTAAGCGTGTTGTAATATTTTCTTTGCCGTTTCCTTGACAGTGTCATCATATGCCGTTAAATTTTAAAATAGACTCCATTCATTCGTTCATTTAATCAGATCCATTTTAAACTCTGATTGCGTAAGTTAAGATTTGATATTGCTTGACAATTGCTGATACCTGTGTCTATTTGGCTGGATGCCAGTGCGGTGTCGATGAACGACTACTTTATTCCTTACATCAATTCTTGTTAATTGTCATCTTAGTGTCCTGGAAATGTTCTATTTAAGTATTATTTCTTATCACAAAGAACCAATACAAATACGACCGGCGCTAATGTGAATAATAATAGCTAACTACATATCAATTGATGTTTAACAACTGCACCTCTAGCACATCTTGCATCCGCGACTTAGACCGCGACTCGAGTCGCCATTCCCGCGGCTGTCAAATCTGTCGATTTCCGTAGCATAACTTGTACCCGCGACTGCAACAGCCGCGTAGAAAACTCAAAGTCGCGGCGCGACTCGTCAGTGTTACCCGGCGAAATCAAAGTCTAAACAAATCGATATTTGCAAGTGGCAACACGGAATCGGAAACCAGGGATGCGCTAAATCATTCGTTCTTTGGTGGTAGAAAATCTAGTTTTTTGTCGATGGTTAAGTTTTTCTTGTCAAAGTCAAGGAACTTTCAAATTTTGTCAACATTTAATTACGGGAAAAAATATGAAAAAATGTAAGTAATAGAGCCTTATATAATTAATATTGATAATATTCCTTAAAATATATATTGTTTAAAAAGTTCTGTTTAATAAACCTTTTAAATAAAATATTTTTGTAAGTAACTATAATAATGGAATTGCTATTATTGGGTTTGTTCTCATATTCCTGTTGTAAATTGTGTTTTTTTTTCAAAATTAGTTCAGCATTATCCTAGACACGATTGATATCCCAGCACCCAAAGGAAAATATTATTAACAGGAACGTGCCAACGGGACCCGAAGTGGAGATTCAGGAAAAGAAACACTAGGCAAGCTTGTAGGTTTCAAACGCGAAGCTGTCCCCTTTTCTAAATTAACTAAGATGTGAGAAGCGCTTTAGCTTTAAGAACACCACCGACGAAGTGAACTATTAATAATAACTCTAATGGTTATGGCGTACACTAAGCTGCCACAGTAACTCTCAAATAAGTTTCATATAGTTTTTCTTGTGCCAATAATGGATGGTATGTGTGTGTACTGTGTACCTAACTGTTTATGATTTGACAAATTGATATGAGAAGCTTATTTCATAGTCCTCGATGAAGTCATGACCATATTTTACTGTCTTGTTTATAAACCAATTTTCTTTCCAGGGTGATATTTAATTGTCCTACGCCGCATGTCGAAGAAAAAGGAAGAGAGAAAATACTTTTCAAGGGTAATAAAGAAGATTCTTACAATTTCTCTATAGTGGTTCTAGATGTTAATATATATTAGGTTTAATAATAAGAAGTCGAATATTGCAAGAATATATAAGGCAAAGCAATATACTATTAATTTAAATATTGTTTTTTTTTCTCTCCTGTATTTTTACCTGAAAAGAAACAAAAATAAAGTAGGTACGTACCTAGAACTCCTAGAAGCCATGATTAATTAGCTCCCCAAGGCCCACTTCATACCTAATGCTGACAGCAACGTATCATAGCATGATCGTATCAGGCCCTGTCAAACATGAAGTGAAACATCTAGAACACGGGTTTGATCTAGAGGAGTTTCAATATGGTAGACCATATGATAACCGTACCTATGCTACCTACGCAGACTATGACATGAGCGTAATAACTCCTTCAAAATGTTGTTGGTCGGCTCGGTCCAGTCACGTCACGGTATGGTGTTGGCAGGGGACGGAATGGTTTAGTGGGTGATGACTGATAATATTTCATACAAAGCATGATTTTGAGCCGGACATGATCCTGTTATAGCCACGTATTACATCATTCTGTTACAGTACGATGCAGCGGGCACAGGCCACATGTAGGCATGTTTTGTTGAAGTCGAGGAAGGTTCCAAACGGTACCTAAATAGTAAGAGATTGTTGAAATTAGACATCTAACCGTGATCCTAAATATTACTACTAAGACTATGGGTTACTTAATAAGTTGGATAGTTTGTTTTGAACATTTGTACCTACCCACCTCATCGGCTTCATTTATGTACAAGCAAGCGGGCTCCGTTGTTAGGTTGATGAAAGTTTTGTGTAAGGAAGTCTTAGGATTACTTTTACAAACTTACGAACCTGAATTGAAATTTAAAAATCCTACATATGTACCTAATTACTTAATTGAGTACCTACAAACTAGCTGTTTGAAATTAAAGTTGTAAACATGATGGGTGTGTTGTGGTACTTGTAGGTATCACCGTGCATAATCAATATAAGAGTGCGTAAAGCGCATTTAGTGATTGTTCCATACTTCCTTATTCCTTAGGGCAATAAGTAATTATACAAATTATATTATTACATAATATATGAAACTTGTTGTTGTTGTTGTTTAAGTTATAATTATCATGTCATGAGTTTAGTTACAAAAGTACAAGCATACCACCCGCGAGAGCGAGTCGCGTTATAAAGTCGCGTAGACTTCGACTCGCGGATTGACATAAAGACGAGAGAATATTTTGTCTCAAAATAGCCAGTTGTGCTACGGATTTTAGTTCAAAGTCGCGATCGTTGTCATTTTCTGACAGTGACACCTGATCGCGAGTTTGTCGCGGCTCTCGCGCGTGAGTTGTGCTGCCAACACGCGACAAGCCGCCAAGTCGCGCCGATCTGTCACTTCTCACGCCTGTCGCGGCCAGTTGTGCTAGAGGTGCTGTTATCATAGATTATAAAGGTCGATCTGTGATGTATGTAACATATTTTAGGATCCAATTTAAGATTTCGATACTTATATATCCGAAATCGGATTAATGTAAAATGTAGGACGCTATGTTATTTTATCGTCGTCTAGTACCCACAACACAATCCTTATTGAGCTTACCGCTGGACTATGTCGATCTGTGTAAAATTGTCCTAATAATATTTATTTATTGTGCAGTGTATGGCGTTTATCAATTTTAGCAAATAATAAAAATTATTATTAAAATAATTTTGCTATAAGCGTATGTCTATGTGTTTGCTCGCACAAATTATCATTACACTACTCAGAAAATAATCCTTTTATTTGTTAATACGCCACATATTATTATATAGCTAGATTTTTTATTGTCTCTCGAAATGTACATACGGGTCCGAAACTAAGTTGGTAGGTAATAATAATTATGTTTGTGAGGCTCTATTTATTAAGACCTGTCCTTACGAATTATTAACTTTAAGATACGTCAATTAATAGATCTAGAAACGATATGAATTAGATGTGTCAGTGTCAAAAGTGATGTTTTTGTTTGAAGAAACGTTCCATTGACACTGAAATTATCCATATCGTTTCTACATCTATTAATTGACGTATCTTAGGCCCCCCCCCCCCACATTTATTCTAGCGTCTTTCGAGCGTCGGCGTCTACAACTCTATGGCCGCTCTGCTCGCCGCAACGTCGACTTAACTGCGCAGCGACGTCATATTCCATAGCGCTGACCAGACGCCGACAGACGCTGACGCTCGAAAGACGCTAGATGTGGGGCCCTTAAAGTTAGAATCGGGCCGTAGGTCATAAATACATAATTCTGCAAGAACTTATACTTAGTATGTTGCAAAACACGAACACCAATTAAAACATACTCACACGTTGACAAAGTAATACCCGTACCCTAATTGCACAGTCATGTATGAAGGTAAAACATGCTTGAAATACGATCATGTGAGGGTAGGACGGTATGATCAAAGGGACAATTCAGGCTACACCGCCTGTGTATTCACCTTACAGTTGTTGTTTCATTACAATACAGTGCCTATATTATTAAATAACTAGGAACTACCTGCGACATCATATATACCTCCGCTTTAGCAACCGTTTTATTGTTTTTGAGCTCAATTCAGTAATCAATTTTTTACTGCCTTCATGCCCCCATGCCTAATAACAACACAATTCTATTCAGTATCATTGTGAACTTAAGGTGCAAGGTGCCACAAAATTGCACATTAGATACCTATACATATACATATTTTTTACAACTCTCTCAATATGTGTATCAAATGAAACGACTGACAACTAGAAAATATTTCAGCTTACACAATAATAAAAAAAAACTAACTTAGACAATAAAATAAAATCGTTTTTCACACAGTTTGGTTTAATTGCAAGATATATATTTTTTAACGTGGCTATAGTTGGTTTTAATGTCGAAATGAATTTTCTACCATATACTATCTGACAAATCACAATTAGTTTTAACTCTACTTATAGATGGCACAGTTGTCTTGCGTGGTCCCAATTTTAAGGATCCCACTATGGAACATTTAGATGTATGTGTATAAAATATTTCGATTTATTTTGTAAATTGAAACCTTCACAAACCAGATGCGAAATTTTACCATGATGTGCCCAGTTCTTAAGTACATTTACTACACGATATCACTTTAGTACGCGTTGAAATAATATATGACCAGTGTTCTTCGTGTTTCAGTAGGTCCGGTTTGGCCCATCGCCAAGTCAGTGCATACTAAATTGCGAAACACTGACACTCAGAACTAACTCGTCCCCACTTCCAAGCCTGATTATCATCATCTTTACTCATTAATCTATTATTATTAAGCGGTTTGTGAATTGAGTGAAAGAGAGACTAACACAGCAACTGGTCAGTCTATTTACCTACTTTACTTATTTTCTAATAAGTGTCTAATAAAATACGGTTTATTATTAGACACATTAATACTTTGAATATACTCGTAGAAATATAACAATAATGATATCATAATTATTCAAGTCGGGCCATTTCAAGCCTCATCACAAAATAAAAATATCATATGGGTAAAAAATCTGGAGGCTAAAGTTACAATCAAAAATAACATCAGACATAAAACCCATATACTATACAATACCTACAAAGTATTTTGCACTTGAAAATATACTTTTAATCCCAGTAATGCGGGGAACTCCAGAACGATTATCCTCTTGTCAGCGAATCGCAAAATGGCGGAGCACTCGTCCACTTCAACAGTCAATGGGTATTTGCACGATTTTACGAAGGAAAGTTAAATTTGGATTTTTCTTTAAAAACTTTTGAGTAAGTATATATTACATTTATTTTATAGATTCAAAAAAACAGTCATGATAGGTGGTAGAACTAATTACTTACTATAACGCGCCAACCTCAAGCCCGGCCGAACGAAACTCGCGGATTGGACGACTTACCTGCTGCACCGCATGAGCCAATCACACCTCCGAATCAAGACGCGCTGCGCGTGAGCGACCGTTTCCAGATACGTTCCCGCCGCTCCCACGCAGTCCGGCAACCGACGCAATTTTTGACGTTCATAAGCGCACTGTAATATGCCTACTTGAATAAACTATTTTTTATCTTTTTATCTTTAAAAAGATACGCCTCACGTTGGGCGCCATTTTTTAGCGCCAGCTAGCTCGGGGTTCGGATGAGGAGGCTATTTAAAAGTGTAAAGTGACACCCGATATGTGAATAAAAGTGTATTCTGTTAAGTAATTGCACTCGTAATGTTCTCATGGGAAACTTATTAGAATTAACCACTTTAGGTACACTGTTGAGATTTACAAAATATTATCATTAGTCACGTTAATCGTATCGCGTCGGTTGCCGGACTGCGTGGGAGCGACGGGAACGTATATGGATAATTGGATAGGGTCGCTCGCGCGCAGCGCGTCTTGATTTGGAGCTGTGATTGGCTCTTGTGGTGCAGCAGGTAAGTCGTCCAATCCGCGAGTTTCGTTCGGCCGGGCCGACGTTTGAGCTTGGCGCGTTATAATACATATTAAAATCTGCTACCTGGGTGCGAATTTGTTAAGGACGTATATTTGTATTATGAGCATAACTATTTGGTCATGGTTATATTAAAATTTTATGTATTTACCAGTATAGTTTAAATTCTTCGAAATTGCATAAAATTTAATCTGATCAGCCATATTGTATGAAACCATTACTGCATTGCGATTTTACGATAGGTCCAATTGTAAAACCTACACAATTAATAATGTCTCAGAAAACGGCTTATACCTATTTATAAACGATAAATAAAACCGATGAAGCGTGAGTAGAATGTCAAAAATAATCTACATATTACAAGTAGGTTTTTATCAATAAGAATGAATCCCCCCCCCCCGCAACCTCCCCCCTCCCAGTTTTTCATACTTGCTTATTATTTAACTTGTTTCTAATTCTATTAGTGCTCCTATATCTCTGACCGATTTTGACTACGGACATTTATGGCTTTATGACCTTTAATTTATAAACGTAAAAAACCATAACGGTTTCGATGAAGTTATAACACAAAATTCACAAAACGATTCAAAATCAGACCTCTCGCCCTAGACATAAATTCATTCCGTACATCCCCGCCCGCTTGCTTCCTAAACGGTCTTTAACGTCGACCAGGCTTTGAGTAAATAATGTTCTTTAAATTTATCGCCCTAATAAATGTTTGGAACCCTTTTTCTATGAAAATAAGTTAAAATTTACTGGTTAAAAATTTCACTAGCGCGGTAATGGGATAGCGAATGCTATTGTTTGTTTTTAGCATTAATGGTTTTCCTTGCCTACTAATATATTTATGTATGTGCACAGACGGAAAGTTTACAATATTGTGAAATTTTCCGTAGGGTTTTTTTTTATGAAGAATGCAATATAATATGTTCCAAAATAGAAACTCTTTTGTTTCCTGTTTTGTGACAAACCAATGACTTATTGGGGTTCCGTAAACAAATACGAATTCTTATAGTTCCGGCATGTCTGTTTGTCTGTAAATATAAATTACGCCGAAAAAGTCATGAATGAAAACTACAAAAAAATTAATATGTAAAAAAATTAAATAAATATGTCCAATCATCATGTGATTATTATCACGTCAACATAAACATCACGAAGAGTTGTTGTGCAAATGTCACGAAAAATATAAGTACCTAATAAGAAAAGCTTTTCTACATTTTGCTATATATTAGTCTAAGTAAAAATGAATTCACTTAATTAACTTTTAAATTCCAAATTTGAACATGGCTTAAGCCATCCGTAGCCGATTTGTAAAATATTTACATCGCAAAGATGAAACTTTTAATTGCTTCGGCGGTATATTCTAAAGTTATATCATTTTGGTGTATTTACACAAAGAGTTCTGTTTACGACATTATTTACCTGTAAAATCTGAAATCTGAACTACCTTACTTTTTCTTAAAAGCGGTTTAATTTTCAACTACATACTGATTAAAATTTACATCCTAGGGTTATAAACAGAGCTCGGCAGGGGTGAGCTGTTTTCAGAGTTTGCACAACATGGACATGCCTTGTCATTCGATGGTATATGTGGTGTAATTTAATAACTAAAGAAATTATTTTATTAAGACTGCCTTTCCGCTACGATCTTTACGTCGCCATTAAAACAAATGAATTTTATGGCAAGCTTTTTTAGTAAACCTCTTCAAATAATATGTATATCCATCCATATGCTACTATTAAAGTTTATTTGTACATAAGGCATTGTCATTTTAGTTTAATTATAATTAATAAAGTTTTATTTTAATATTTCTTTCTAAGGTGTATCTATATTAATTTCTACACTTGACATAAGTGACGTCAAAATGGCTCACCCCTGCCGAGCTCTGGTTATAAATAATTAATTACATTACGACTAGTTAACTAAACTTTCGCTATATGCGTTTATGTATACGAGTATGTCCGTCAGCGTATAATTAGTAGGTACGCACTAAAAAGCTGCAATTTTGAATGGATATATATCAATTGAACCAATAACATATGCATAATATTTTAGTTGTAGGAGTTGATTTTTGTGTGAAACCGGTTCCCTGCCCGAATTATATTTTACCATTACATATTTCATCGAAGTAAATTGTCTCAATCTATGTGTTTTTTATCGATAGTAAAAATATTTTTTATCAATTACATTTATGGGTTAGTACCGCACGTTGAAAATTCGGAGCCGAGAAAATTCAGGCCTTAGAACAAAATTTTGACAGTTCCGAACAACTGACAGGCCGATACCGTCCGGCGGACTGTTAATCAGTGGGCCCCTTTAATCGAGAGCTTCCATACAATAACATAAATTATCAGTCATAATTACCATTTATTCATGGGTATGGGATAAATATTTTATTTTAACTGACGTCGACGTTCCGGACTCGTGCCGTCTGAACAATCTTAATTTACCTAACCCCGCAAGTTCGTCGATTAAAATCACATGGGGTAAAGTTTCGTTTGCTCTGAGATATCTACGAAACCTTTGCTGCTTTGGATCTAACTTCTGAAAATCATCGAAAACAAATTAAAATATCTTACAAAAATAGTTACCTGTATATCTCCCGTCCACATACATTATAAATACATAAACATAATTTACCGTGATCGTCATAACTTTATTCTTTATTCCCAGCTTTAATAATTGTTCTAATTTATATAACACGGTGTCGCTTTCAATACTAATCAAACTAACGGCCTTGATAGAGGGCCCTATGAGCCACCTATTACCCGATTCGAACTTTAAGATACGTCGATTAATAGATCTAGAAACGATATTAGATATGTCAGTGTCAAATGTGACGTTTCTTCAAACAAAAACGTCAAATGGACGTATCCTAAAGTTCGAATCGGACCTATATTTGACTTGCATGTGAATTGTTCACCAAAATTAATGATTTTCACCGAAACAAATATCTTTGCTGAATAATAATAAACAATCTGTGCCTGAACCCTAATTATTTATCTAAAAAGCCGACAAAAAATACCGAGGCAATTGTGAAAAGTATATTTAGAGCAAATTGCCAAATCCCCCACGTGGCCACTTGGCGGATATAAGCCCGGTATAGTCTAGCCGGGTATATACCCGGGCATAGCGAGAACGATACTCTTTATCCGGGATTAAATTTTGCAGAGGACTGACTTTGCGAGTTGATGGGCCCGTCTCGACAAACGTCTGATAATATTATTTTAGTAGGTATTATGCGCGGTTAGGTTAAAAAACTATGGTTCAGAGATTATCTTATATTTTATTTTAATTTTTTTTACAAATAACAAATACCCGTTAGTTTATAAACTCTGTTCTAAGCAAAATCTTGCTTTGAATGATCCAGTCCATAGAACACCCAACTCTTTATTTATTAGTGTAACAGACTTTCAGTTAGAGGCAGTCTTGTCTATGGTGTCTCTAGGAATGATTCGTGTCAATATATTTGACATGTTATTGTCTGAAGTAGCAAAAAATCATGTGAATTGTGCTTTGATATTTTCGATACAAGTAGTTAAAGATAACTACAGAAGGATTACCTATATATTAATTATATATATTGAATAAAATTAAAAAAAACCAACAAACACTAATAATTAAAATTGAATTAATTACATGATGATCCTTTATGACTTCAAGCAATTTTCTTTACTATGCAATTGTGCAAAGTTATGATAAATAGGAAAATTAACAATCAAACAAAAAAATCTTTTTACTTTTTATATACATTCTTTATATGAATATATACTTATGTAAAAATATTACAAACATTGGCAAACGATGGCCCCAGATTGCTGCAAAGCTATAAAGATTAGAATAATAACGTCCATTTGTGCAGAATCTGAAATAACCCCTACCCTTCGCTCGCTTACTTATCTAAATCGCATACAAACACCTGGCATAGAGAAGTCATATTTAAGGGGCGAGTTTATTAGTCGGATATATTTATCAGCAACGTAGTAATATCAAACAGAATAGATAATATAGTGGGGTCCTGTCATAGTAAATTTTGTAATCACTGTAAATTTACTGCCGTCTGTCGACACACGACTAAAACTCAAAATAAACACGTATAAAATTATTTAAAAAATTTATATATATGGATAAATGATTTTATTATTTTTATATTGTTTTTACCTATGCTCATTCACTGATATCAATGTGTCAAAAATTGTGAAATACGAAAAGGTGTCACGCCATCTAGCCGAGCATAGGCCAAAGGTGTGTGCGTCATCTATGCGAGAATGACTATTTCTTGATATCCGAGGCACGCTTTTTCCTTAGACTTTATTCATCTTATACGAAGTTACATATGTCTTTGGTAATATCAAACAGTTTTGTTCGTATTTGATTGTGATAGGCGAACATATTATATTGATATGTTATACGATAAAATCCGGTGATGATTTTAATAAGGTATTATACTTGTCTTGTTTAAAAAATTGTAAAAAAAATATCTTTTCACAAACTAATGTAGGTTTTATAGAAAATGTAGGGATGTTAATGAGGTGTGACATTATCAACTAAATTTAACAAGTTTAAGGAGAAAACACTGAAAATAATCAAGGTGTAAACAATATCCTTGAAAGAGTTTTTGTTACATCGAGTAAAAGAAATAAGTGGACAATCTATAAAAAAAATCAACTGCCTAGGTACCCTGGTAAAAGTTCGTAAAATAGTTCGGTCTAACACCCATGAAGTTCTGGATCCTAAAATCTAATAGCAGTTAAGTAAAGTTTGTTTTTGATATAGGGTAATTCGCCAGTAACTGGCCACTGTTAGTAATTGGCCACCCTAATCATGAATATATCACCTATAAACACAATTCATTTAAGTATAAGGTGGCTGGTTATTGAAGGCTGGCCAGTTATTGAAAATGAATTAAGTTTTGTGGGTGAATAGAATTCATTTTCAGTTTAGGGTGGCCATGGATGTATTTGCGCAGTGAATAAAGTTAAAAAATATAATATTTTGTGTGTACTCTATATACGAGTAGTACTTGACATACTCAAAAGCTTGTTTATATATGAGCATAATTATAGAATAAGCTGCTCACTGCATAACACTATGGTTGAATGTAAAAGACAATCAAGTTCTGAATTCTGGCCAACTGGCGGCACATGGCGCAATAAGGTAAATAAGTCTGCCAGTGAGTGAGCCACACAATAGCGTGGGCTAATTTATTAGACAGCGCTTAGGGGACAGTGTGGCCACTAATGTAGCGGAGAAGACGTAGTAGGTACTAGGTGGCTAGAATTCCAGGTAATTTTCGACCTACCTGACCGATGTAGGGCACGGTGCCAGATGTTTACCTAAATACCCCAGTGTATAAGCTAAAAAATAAAAATATGTAAATTTCTCCAAAATGGCTCCAGCCTTCCGGACCACTAAACCGAATCAAATGGAACCTACCTCTTTCACAAATCGATAGCTTAGATGTTACGTACGGAACTCAATGCGAAATTTTCTTGTTTGGTTTTATTAGAGGATTTTATGAAAGCTTTTTTATCTTACCTACCTAGTACCTACACATCTCGTGCCGAATGAGTCTCTATACAGTTCCTACAAGATTATCTTAAGTGGCCTTAGATTTACAAAAAAATAAGAAATACTTTTTTACCGTAATTTTATTTAATTGTAAAATTTTTAAATTAATTATAATATAGCTTTATATAGCTTTATATTATACTACCTTCCAAAAATGTCTGCAATAATTAAAAGTGATAGCTACTACGTATAAAAAGGAACTGTCATAGCGACGACCATAATTCGCCGCGAGAGAGTTATGTTATAATGATTTTTATTGTGTAATCTAAAAATAGTAACCCGAATAAAAGTATGATTATTTTATCCAACATAATCAATCACATAAATTAGATGCAATATTACTCTATGCCACAAATATTTTTAAAGGAATCCTGTAAACTCTAGCCTATTTTGTGGCTTCACCCTCAGGGGTAGTTGGTAAAATTTACACCCCGGCAGGACCGTGCTCTCTTAACAAGCTTTCTAACAAACACTGAGGAGAAATTATAGGAATTCGCGGCCTCCGGTTATTAAGTTACGGAGACTTGTGGACTCCAAATCTGGACTGATTGGCCTTGCTCCTAATTGGGAAGTTTGGCTTTAGACTATATACCAATATATGTGTAGTCTAGTTTATGTCTTCATTAACTATATAGTTTAGTGACGATTAAGACAAAACGTATTAAATCAAATCGAGGTTTAACCCAAGCCGTGGTATCGAAGGAAAACTCCAATTAATCTTTAGAGTTTAAAATAAATTTACATTTATCCTTAGGATTTAAATTATAGAGCCGACTGTAGATTTGTATAGGAAAAACCTAAAAAATAATTATTTTGATTGATTATGATTATTATGGAAGCTGCATTGTAAATAGACTCAGCGGCGGTGGACCATGGCTTGACACACTGCTAATATATTTCCTTTAGGCGCTCCATGGATAATGACAAGATTCAGCTTTGGAAATGAGACTGAAATTTTAATTTTTTCATAGCTTCCATATGATGGCATTTATCAAAATAGTCGTTTTTGCCACTCTGATCCATGCACAAACAAACAAACAGTCTCTCGTTCTTAATGCACATAGGTTGCACCAAAGCCTTAAGTGCAAATATACCTTTTTACCATCGAGGGTAAAACAGTAACCAAAATGCTACGATGGTCATTGCGTGAGGTGAAATCAAGCAACGTAACAAATAAATCTAAGAAAGTGCGTAAAATTAAAATTTGACATAGTTATTACATGTAGGTACATTACAAATCTATTAATTACTACCCAACTGAACACGCGAATTGTCTCCCGTTACAATAAGGGTGTCTTAACACGAGGGAGAATGTTCATTCGAGATAAGCCTTCTCACACGACTGCTTTTTGTCACATAATTCCAGTATCTTACGTGCGAACATTTCAACTAATTCATTAGCTTAGCGGCATTAACAGGACTTGGAAATAATTGTATTTCAATTTATAAAACATAGGAAAGAGACACAATGGATGCTTAAACTGAAGCATCGGCACGAGTATGAAGACTTTGGAGTACAGTAAGCTCAATAAGGCTTATGGGTTGTGTTGCAGGTAGGTATAGACGACGGAATATATAAATATTAGTTGTGTACTATACGTAAATGTACGGCCTTTGCCGACAGGCACACTGAACCAAGAGACTTCATATAAACATTCAAAACTAAAAACCAACAATCATGTTCAGAATAAAGGGCTATATAAATATAAATAAATATGTAAATAGTTGTAATACTTATACACGTAGAAAACACTCATAACATAACTCAGAAATACTTTTCTAGTGATAATCACATACCTCCGGCACGAGTACACGCCATTTGTCTTGATCCTGTGTCGGAGGCCAAGACTCATTTTGGGTCGCTGCGCCATTAAGCAAGTAAGTAATCATATACCTAAATGAATGCCCTTACCAGTATTTATTTGAACCCGGGGCCTTCTGCTTCATAAGAAGGGTCAATAACGACTAGGTCAAAAGGCCGTAGAAAATTATATATTCAGGAACCGCATGTTAAAACCGTCGCCGCGATATCGTTGCTCTGTCGCGGAAATCAGGTGGCGACTTCGAAATAATCAGTTCGATCAATCAGTGTATAATTTATCGCAAAGCTTACACGAAAATGGTGCGATAGTTATTTTCTAAACAACAAAACTAACTATTTTTTGCGGCGTTATAAACTGAACGTCAAATGGCGGTAAATGAAAATTTTGTAGCACATGTCACGTAGTTCTTTTTTTTATTAATTAGAGACAAACTTGAGCCGAATCGAATTGTAAGATTAGTTCTAAGTTAATAGAATGTTAATTCTTTTTTAAAATAAACAGTTTAAATTTTTTTTTTTTTTTTTTAAATCCAACCGCTACGAGTAAATCGTTGATTGATATCAAGTAACATTACGAGATTTGTATATTTTGCAATTAGTATTCCATTTCGAATAAAACGTCTTCTCGACTCATGTTAGAATAGAGGTCAAAGTGTCCTTTTATTTTTCGGAGATGTTCGGAGAATATTTAATGTCATTATATTATAGAAATCGATGTTAATATTATGAAATAATTACATTTTCACGGTTTATCTGTCTGCTGGCCGTCATTAGCAACTGTAGAATACATCATAGATGGTTTATTATATGTGTGTATTTAGAATTGTAAAAGGTTTTAAGCGTTTTGCTTGATGAAATCACTTAAATACATGGTGGTGAAATTATATTTGCGGTGACCGATAGTATCGTGATATCCCAAATCACGCCAGTGTTTAGAGGAATTTCAAGAAACAGAGGTTTATTTTTAAAGTACGACTAGATGTGTAGAGTTTTATTTTTAAAATGTGGCTAATACCTTATCGGTGATTTTAAATTACCATTTTTTCCATACGATAGGGATCTTTATCCAAATAGGAAAACTTCAATGCAGTCAAATCTTAAATTTTGATTTGATTTGATCTATCTTTTCTACATATTCGAATTAATGACGTTTTTGGAACAGCACTCCATAACAGACATGCATAATTTCGTACACATTATTACGGACGATTTTTCATCTCATCTAACTGCAACTTTTAGGTTCAAAATATTAGGTATAAATATGGATTTGCCTGACGGTGCACAAAACTACGTAACTGTAGAATGTCAAACATATGAAAGGCATGGTAGGCATGCAGCATGTAAATTTGTTAATAGTTCAATGATTTTAGATAAAATGTTTGAGACTTTAATGTTTTATTTGGTGTTTACATTGTTAACAATAAATTTAAAATCAAGCAGGTTGATAATACTGATAGAATAATTTAATGTTCGAAGTTGTCATGCCAATGATGTTATGAAAAAGTTGCAATATTTAGCATGTTCTAATCATATAAAAAGCTTAAATCAGAAAAAGGCCAGGTCTATTATGATTAATTATTTTCTTTCTTTCTACTATCGGTAAAACATGAATTTTAGCTGAGCCTAAAATCCAAATAACCTCGAAGTCATTATCAAGAAAAGTTAAATGCATTTTGTACGTGCGAGGTAATCCACACCAAGTAAAGCTTGAAGAGTGCTCGCTGGGGCAATTTCGATTTGATTTATCATTGTTCTTCAACGATAAATCAGGGTACAATAGGGCTCCGGGGCTCGTACGAAGTTCTATTAATTCCGCTAAGAACAATCCCGAAGTTCCCGCACAAAGGGATTAGAGACAATACGTCTCAAACGTGAGATGTTATCAGGTGCCCATTTAGAGCTTAATCAATAGTTGATAGTGTATCGTATGGACTATTGTGGAGGGATTCTAGTTTATTAGAGCACCATTTTACGGAAAACTGTTTTATGGAGTGATTCTTCTCAGTCCTACGTAAAGGTTTAAGGAATAATGGAACCAAATTAAGGTTTAATAGACGTAATGTAAGAGAATGCATCTTTATCACTACACCTTATAAAACAAGGCCCCCGCCGCCTCTGTCTGTTTGCGTGTTAAACTAAAAACGATTGAACAGATTCTCATGCGGTTTTTACCTATCAATAGAGTTATTCTTAAGGAAGGTTTCTTTAGGTATATCATTTGTTAACCCCTGCGAAGCGACGGGTGCTAGTTTAATAATATTTTGCTGTCAGTGGTAGTATGATGTTCTCTAGAATATATATTTATGAAAATTGTGACTTCATGTTCTTTTACCATAAATTAATTAATTAATGTGGACGGAAGATGAATTTTACTGCTGCCTGCCGGACTTTCCCTAAATCCCATCCCGCGTTGTTCTCTCATCTGAGAGAACGCAACGAATTAGATAAGCGTGTCCGTTAAATTAAATACAGGTAGGTACGTAGCTTTCCACAACGTAGAGTCCGTTTCAGCTCTACACCGACTTGATCAGAACAAATTGTGGAAACGTAATTAGTCATATTTTCATGAATGATAAAAAAAAATCCTGGCAAATTTCATGCGGTGTGAAGTTATTTAGCTTGGTCCGTCTCAAATAATCTATCTTCAACGTCAATCGGGTATTCAGGTAACATTTCGTACTAAGTGCCAAACTACAATTTTAAATGTCGCGCTAGACTTTTAATTATTCATTAGCAGAAAACAAATCTCAGCTTGTTCAATACCTATTTTTATTCGACAATGATGATACAAAAGTGACTATTAGTCTGCCTTAAGGTACCTACGTTCCAGTATTTGAAGTATCAAATAAATTAATTAATAAAATTTGCTCATTAATATTTTGTCAACTTTCCAAGATGAATCAAAATTTGAAATTGAATTCTGTTTTGCGATTTCGTGACTTGTATTTGTCTCCATCAATTTGAAGGATTAAATTACTTGATAGGAAATTGGATTAAGTTTTGTTGTACAATTCGCTTCGAAATTAAAAGGAATAGATGGTACATATAATTAGATCAGTCTTCATAGGACTGAAATACATATTAACTCTAACTCCTTTATTTCATCTTATGTATCTTCTTAATAGAAACTTTTATTTTACATATTTTACTTAAATTCTAGGCAACAAGCCAAGCAAATGCGGACTAAAGTAGCAAATTCCGCATCTTTATGCTAAGTCTGCAGATGCAAAACCCGTTACTTAATAACATTTTTTTTATTACGACCACATATTGTGATTTTTTAAAAGGTAAATAACCTGTCGATAAATTTTACCCCTCCTACTTTTTAGCCTCTCACACGCGTATTGCTGATCTTGCACACGGATCACGTACCATAGTTCTTTCTGAACGGAATTGCTTCCAATAATCCAGCGAGCCATTTAATTTAAACCTTTTGGACGGGCAACACGCTTCATTTTCGATCGACGCCTGTTGCGGTCGTGATTCTGGCGGAAAATCTGAAAATCTTTCCGAGGTTGTACACTTTGTATGGACCACGGGTTTTCGTGTAGGACGCCCGTGTGGGTGAACCTTTTACATCAATTTTCGTATTACCAATGGATTAAATCCAAGGGTTATCCGGTAGCCGTAGAAAAGTTTTCGATTGGATTGGTGGTTGTCGTTGTGAATCAATGTTGTAAAATTTGTATTCAGGTGGTGTACTTACTTAACTTTCTCCTTGGACAACGTTCTTCGGATCGATTTAAAAATATTTGGCGTTCTTTGTCTGGCAACATTTATTGCGACGTTGGAGTTGGCTTTATTTATATTACTTATGGGTAAGTTGATGTAAGATACTAATCGGATTTTATGAAACTTTTACCTCTCGCGATGAAAGCGATAAATTACCCGAAATATGCTTATTTTTACTTGAAATGTTGAAAGTGTTGACAATTAATTAAAAAAAAGTGTTTTATAGTACACTTGGCGTCACCGAGTACCTAATCTTCCAGTCACACTGAAATTGATACCTTTTGAATCAAGTATATTATACATAGTATGTAGGTAATATGTATTGTATGAAAGGACAATTAATAGTTATAACTTAATCGCATAGGAACGCAACGTGTAAAACACTTGTTAAGTTCAATATGACCTATCATTCAGCTGTGAACAACGCCTATTATGGTTGCCTGTGAATGAAACGACCTTGTGACATCACGGCCTTAGATTTCCTACTTGTTTTACTACAAGTTTCTTAGCACAGCTGGATTACGGTATCTGTTAGGACAAACTACTTGTAATTATATATTATAGTAGGTTATTGTTTATAATATTCAATTTAATTCTTACTAAATTAGGGACATGCTTGTTTAAAACTAAAGTGCATATAAATTATGTAGATACATTCATTGCTCCGTCATCGGTTACTTTACTTATACTAATGTCTAATTGCCTATTAAATATACCTATTTTTGAACTTCATTGTAAATAAATAAACTACATCAGGCAGAATTAATGCCTGTTACATATAGGTAACTTAATAGAAAATAATTTTATTGTGAATTTATATTTAGCTAAGTTATATATCTAGAATATGTTTATTTGTGTTTCCAACCTGTGTCATATTATACCCACACGTTTAAGTTAACGAGCCCGTTTTCCCTGACATACGAAACCCATAACAACGGCGCTTCGATCTTTTTAATAACCTTTTTACCCTAACTCAATGTTCCATTAAAGTGTTACATTGTAAGAGATAAAACATTTAGGAAGGCTTTGGGCCCGATTCGGATTTTGAAATAGACATCTATTAGATATCTTTTAGACATAACCAAGATACGATAACGATATGTTTAAGATCTAACCTGTCAAATTTTACATTTGCGCGATTCTGGAGATACTCTTGAACGATTTCCACAGGATATGACTTAGAGATCCAATTCACATCTAATAGATATTTTACTCTATCCCACGTAAATGTGACATTGGTTGCTCGAATTGCGCTGAAAAAGAGAACTAGTTGATATCTAAACTATAACGTATCTAGAATGGATCTAGTACGTGTCGTCTCTTGTGAATATCTTGAAGTTCGAATACGGCAGTTTCACGGAGCCCCCTCAGGCGTGGTAGACCCGAACGAGTAACTCATGTTCGATCTCACCTAATAAAATATCATTTAGAATAAAAAGGGTAGAATTTCCCCTTTTTGGGACGGCGGAAAAAGGAAAATTTGCATAAAAACTTATTCATTACGAAAATTTCACAGATAAGTAATTACCTTATTAGGTAGGTACAGTCAGCCAACCAAGCCAAAGTGATAGACCACTTTCTTGGCTGACCATACGTCATTACTGAACGCCGGAAAGAAATGCATTTTCTGGCGTGGTGTGTCGAAGCATACACTTCGGTTTTTTATTATTCTGCTAAGCACAGAAAATATTTTAAAAATGGCGGGTATCAAATGGTTACAGTAGAGCGTTATAAAAAGAATAACTCAATGACAATTCTGATCCCGATCTCAATATTAGCAACCATGCGTTGCCCAAATCAATTAGTGTGTAAACACTGATCTGTAGATAAGCCATGTCAGACATATCATTGTCATTACGTCATAAATTAACCTACGTAATTAGTTATTACTGGAGGTATAGAGCACAATGAGACTAATCGCACTTTGAACAGGTAGCGACACGATTAATAGATTGATTTACTCATAAATAGTAGGTAGTCTAACAGTTTTTCTACTCCCGTATCTTTATTTGTCATTTAAAGGGTGGTGCACGTACCTTTAAACCCCTATCTTATAGTTGTCAAGACAAGTCATTAGTCTATTCCCAAAAAAAAGTATTTGTGCATACACGCAGTATCTTTTTGGCACTTTTACGATACTTCTTGTAGGCACCAGTTAAAAAATATTGTATGAAATACATTGTTGCCAACCTAATATTAATTGTCATCTTTGACAGATGAGTGAATCATAGATGTTTTTTTTTTATTTCATTCATTCTTTACTCGCCCGTACCCTTCATTCTTTGCTATTTCTTGAATGAAAAATATTCGTTAAATTTATAATTTTATTTCAAAGTAAGTGATTTGTCGTAGAAAAAGTATTGTATGCAACGTTATTTAACTGAGTCAAAAAATACGCGTGGCGTCTTCATTAACAATTTTAGGCTTCGCCTCAAATTGTTACTCACTTGCCACTCGCCTTTTTTGACTCTTAAACAACTGTTGCATACAATACTATTACAATTCGTATTAGTAGTATGCTCTTGGCCATTTTTTTACTAGTTTATCTAATCATAAACTACTTTAACAACGATTATAAATACATTTCCGTGTGTGCTGCTGGATTTATTGTACGAGAGTTTTTTTCCACATTTTATAAACTAGGATAGAACATGTGAGTTATTCTGATTGAAAACCTTTTTTATATCTAGAATATTTTTTTTACTCGACAGTTATTCCGGCGGCAAAGTTAAATTTGTTTTGCAATTATAACGTTTCAAGGTTTCCCAAGACATTATGATCTCTACAAATATTTTGTGTCCACAATGACAGCATGTTTGTATGAGGTGCGACACCATTCATATTTTAAAATGCGATACAATTTATGGTACGTTGATAAAACTTGTCTCTGGTTTATCTTTAATAAAGTGTTATTAGACTTATTAGTAACGTTAGATAATTTTTTAAATATATTATTTAAAAATATGACTTTGTACTAAAAGGCATATTTTGACCTAAGAATAAATTTTACCTAAACTTAATAAAATACCTTTACCTTCTATGTACATATGTCATGAAAATGACTTTGGTTTTTTAGGGTTCCGTACCCAAAGGGTAAAACGGGACCCTATTACTAAGACTTCGCTGTCCGTCCGTCAGTCCTTCTGTCCGTCCGTCCGTCTATCACCAGGCTGTATCTCACGAACCGTGATAGCTAGACAGTTGAAATTTTCACAGATGATGTATTTCTGTTGCCGCTATAACAACAAATACTAAAAACAATAAAATAAAGATTTAAATGGGGCTCCCATACAACAAACGTGATTTTTGACCAAAGTTAAGCAACGTCGGGAGTGGTCAGTACTTGGATGGGTGACCGTTTTTTTTTTTCCTTTTTTTTTTGTTTTTTTTTTGCATTATGGTACGGAACCCTTCGTGCGCGAGTCCGACTCGCACTTGCCCGGTTTTTTCTGTACGTACAGATATTTTTATATTATTAATGACGTTGAATACACGGCTGAATACATTCGACTTCATGTAGTATATTATCTTCTTCACGATCTGCTGGTAAAAGCTAACATTGTTTAAACAGATGATTTACGTACGCTGAGTAAATTGTGACTCATGATAGGAGTGATAGGACACTTTTACACGTAAGTCATATTTTCAACACAGTTTAAAGTTAATAATAGAGCATTGCCAACCTAAAAATAACGTAACCTATAAAACGATATTTATTTATTTTATTTAGAAATTTAAATCAGGCAACAAGGCCCATATTTCAAATACCTTAAGGGGCCCACTGATTAACAGTCCGCCGGACGGTATCGGCATGTCAGTTGTTCGGAACTGTAAAATGTTGTTCTAACTCACAGGCCGATACCGTCCGGCGGACTGTTAATCAGTGGGCCCCTTTACAGACTAACATACATATGTATTTTATAAACTTAAAACTAAACACTATTTATTTATACGTGTGGACGTCGACACGCACGATACGATCGAAGAAAATTTGGAATCCATTTATAACAGCTGCGTATAGAATACTAGAACCGCATCCCTTCTCATGCGTCACGGTGGTATAAAAATAAATTATATCTAGGTATAGGGTATCGCTAAACTTAAGTGGCAGTGGGCAGGGCACATTGCCCGTAGAACCGATGGCCGTTGGGGCGGAATGGTTCTCGAATGTCTCAGCGTGGGTAGACCCCCAGCAAGGTGGACTGACGACCTGGTAAAGGTTGTGGGAGTCCGCTGGATGCGGGTGGCGCAAGACCGGTCTATGAGACCTATGTCCAGCAGTGGACGTCCTCTGGCTGATATGATGATGATGATAGGGTTCTACATAACTACCCGACATCTTTGTATTTCATATTAAGTAAACCTTAAAACCCTCCATCCATACAAGAATGTCAATAATTCCTTGGAAGAGTTGGAAGATCATCGTATCCGCAAACCTTATTTAAACAAACATAGTTCGAGGATAGAGGCCATTAGGGAAGTTTTTTGTTTTCTTCAGTAACAGCTAGGCCATATTCTGGTTGGCCTCGCGTAGTATACAATATATGTATTTTTTCAATATTGTTTTTACATTTATTTTTATTAGGTGCTACACACCCTTTACCCAATATATTCACGACTTATCTACAAAATAAGCGCTTGGTTCCGGAACCACGCACAGCGAAAAAAAAAAGTTATATGTTTACGTGAATGGGCAGAACCCATAACGTTATGGTCAGTGATCAGTCATATAGCCAACATGCTTTTATGAACAATTACTTACCTGGAACGGCTTTCAAACTTTAAATCTGTTCTTGATTTGACATTGCAAGTGGTGCGAGCGAAATCCACTGAGATTTATCAAGTCATGATCAGTTTATTAATATATATTATAATACGGTCGTATTAAGTAAAATAATTATTTTGCATTTCTATAAGAAGGAATTTAAGTTCTTGTATATTAACTACTCACTGATACATTTAGTTAGATTAATCTACAGATTAAATTATGTATTATTTTATACGTGATACTTTAGTACTACATTTTTACTTCGTTAGTCTTAATTCTTATTTAATTACAGAAAATATTAGTACCGTTTTATAACGTTTTTATGAAGCAAGGGTACGTCATAATATTATTATGTTTTCCTTTTATTAGTATTTTATCAGCAGATATACATAGGGCTTTTATATAGATATTGTCATGAAAACTTTAAATATTAAATAGAATTAGCCCTAAATGTTACACAGTACGCACACGCAGTATAGTGCGTATGTACACAGTTATATTATACGAAGTTCATTCATAAATATGTATAATTGTTATAATGAATCAATTTCAAAAGA
Source organism: Cydia fagiglandana (assembly GCF_963556715.1). Lineage (NCBI taxonomy): Eukaryota > Metazoa > Arthropoda > Insecta > Lepidoptera > Tortricidae > Cydia > Cydia fagiglandana. Next base: position 14,855,868 of record NC_085932.1, on the reverse strand, counting down.
AAGTTCGTTCTCATTCCGCATCTTAAACCTTAAGTTAAAGTTAAAGTGGTCAGTGGCTCTGTAATTAACCCATGTTTTTATTTTACTCATCGCGTCTGGTTCATTTATTGAGGATTATTTTTTCAAAACCTTAACTCCGTCAATGGTTTATTTCAAATTTAATCCTTACGCCCCAGTATTAAGATTCATTTTTATAAGGGTAACGAAATGGATGTAAATACCTTTGATAAATCACTTCTCATTTCCATAACTGACTAGTGCCGCACGCGCTGTAGCGTGGCGGTGCGCTCGCGACGCTAGTGCGGAGAAAAGTCGATAAAGTCAACTTCCGCAGGCGGAAGGTACACGAGGAAGACATGCAAAAAAGATCAATAGAAGTAGGTTTCAAAGGTCAATCGATTCTTAAAATAATTGATTGCGCGAGTTAGGTTTATAAAACCACCATGATCAAATTTAAATACTATCTTATACTCCAGTACATACTTTTATCTCTTGGGTACCTATGTCGAGGATTTCATTTAGAATAATTCCTACAAAATAAAATATAAATACTGTACATATTTACCTAATTCATTTTTTGACTCACATACACAAAAGTGACAGGCAAAAAATAAAAACCATTGTTAACTAGGTATGTATTTAACTTTTGTGGACCGGTTCGTTTAATTGAGCTATTATTACACTTCAATGGTTTAATAACATTCAACATAACATTGCATAACATAACATTGAACAACACAGCGATGAATTTCAGAAGAGTTTTTATGTTGCTCTAGTATAATTAAATATTATTGTAAGCCGTAATTTAAGTTTCCAAAATGGCCCTGCAGCCGGCAAGGCAGCTAGGTCAAAAACGTCGCAGATAATCGGTATCTATTGTGTGTACAATCCAAAAGTTAGTTACGAATTCATTAACCTTCAACTATTTACGAGCTGATCAAATTTTTTTAAATCATTTATTTACATACAATATATATGTCGTAGTCAGATCGTATAATCCGCCGTATTACATTACGGCTAGCCGTTTTCAAAAACAGGGGCGTTTTGAAATGCGGCGGTTCGACGATTAGCCGGATTGTCACTGCGATACGTTCTTCAATAAGGCGGCCCACGTTTAGCCGCATCGTACATTGTAGAGTGACCAGTTCTTTCGGTCGCCTACGTAACCGGAGTTTGACAATGTTTGCAATTTAATTTATTTCTACCACGGTCCCACCGCACTACATGTGTTTCTTTTCCAAAACATTTCCTTCACAACTCAAATAGACGGAGCCCCGCAAGCGGGGCTCCTATTTCTGGGCGGTTTGCCCTTCGGGCATCTGAAGTTACCTAACGAACCTAACCTAATTACCTACCTACGCTTTTTTCCCCAAAGTGTAATGTTTTCACGGACGTCTCACTTAATCAATAGGTAGGTAGGTTAGGTTCGTTAGGTAGCTTCAGATGCCCGAAGGGCAAACCGCTCAGAAATAGGAGCCCCGCGAAGCGGGGCTCCGTCTAGTTAAGTTGCGAAGGAAATTTTTTTTTTAAAAGAAACAGTCCGACAAACTCCAGATTTGATGGACACCCCAGCGTTTGTCAGGCAGCGCCACGAGTGTTAAACATGGGAACTAAAAACTGTCAAAGCGGCGGCTAATGACTCGCTGTATTACATTACGGCTAGCCGTGTTGAAGAACGTATGGCGCCGAATACATTCCGGCGGATTCTCATTCAGCCGCATTCAATACGGCTAATAGTTAAACCGCCGCATTTCAAAACGCCCCTGTTTTTGAAAACGGCTAGCCGTAATGTAATACGGCGGATTATACGATCCGACTGCGACATATATACAGTGGTACCTACTACGAAATTAATAACTAGCTTAAATCTAAAATAGGCCCCTGAGGCATAGTACCAAGGATGCTGGCGGCATTTCCTCACTGTATCGCAATGCTGATACGTTGTGCGAAGTAGCCGCCAGCTCTTCGGTCACCAACTTTACGTCAAGCAGACGCTTCGCGATTTCTGCGAACAACTTAGACCCCATGGACCTAGAGTTTCAACTCCAAATGGTACAAAATGATACTCTCTACCGAGGCTGATTATTATAAGATTTTCAAATTAAAAACAAAAATGTGTCGCTTTGGTATATGAAAATAAAAAAACAAATATGAGTTGCATAGCGTTAATTATAATCAAAAGTGAAATAAAAATAAAAATTCAAATTTCTTTAATCTTTACATCGACAACGCTCATTATCAACACGTCCATCTCTAATAAACACACCTTCCTTGTCAGTAATTCAGTTTTACGGGCAAGGCGCATGCGCGCGATCGTCTCTTGTTTTCAACTGTGGCTCATACAATTGTTTTTATATGGCAGTGGCTCCATGGCTATGTGAAAAATACACCTCGGATCGCAGCAATGGATGCCAAGGACGAATTTCCAGAAACGGCAGGGTAAGTTTGTGATGACCTTGAAAATTTAAATAGGTTTAAACCTTGTTAATGAGAGTACCTATGTTAAGTGGTTTTCCCTGTTGGTGTTAATGTTTTGAGGCAATTTTTGTGTATAAATGTAAATAAATGAAATGAAGTCACGAATTTTAAGAAATAAAAGGAAGATTTTAATAATATATTAGTGGGGTCTAGTTCAAGGTAAAATACGATGGCTTCCTCTATACATTACAATTACGCCGCCAGTGACGTTATCCATGGAAGGAGTAGTATCTTGGAGTAGATTGTTATCACTGAGGGTATAAATTTGCGGCTTGGTTTAATCATGGAAACCTGAGATCCAATTAACCTGCATTCGAAGTAAGATGTTGCAGTCGACAGACCGTTTTTAGGGTTCCGTACCCTAAGGCTAAAACGGGACCCTATTTCTAAGACTCCATTGTCCGTCTGTCTGTCTGTCACCAGGCTGTATCTCATGAACCGTGATGACTAGATAGTTGAAATTTTCACAGATGATGTATTTCTGTTGACGCTATAACGACAAATAAGTACTTACTAAAAAGTACGAAACCCTCGGTGGACGAGTCCGACTCGCACTTGTTCGGTTTTTTTTAAATATTCAATCTTTTAAGATTTTTCAACAAATTTTTCGATTGTTCAATATTATGTAATATTATTCCCGAGAAAACTTAATTTGACACAATTTGGCACATACTCGTACTTTACGCTCTTCGAGAAAAAATGCTTAAGTACCCAGTTTCACAGAAGCCTTTTTCGGATTTTATTACGCCTGCCACGTCTAGGCAATAAAGTAATCTTAACATAAATATTAAATATACATTGGGTGTAGTGTAAGGTTCAGCTAGGTATAGGTACCAACTCGTAGTTTACCCGCTAATAATACGACACGGTTGGAAAGCCTCGTACCCTTTGCATTATGTATGATGTAATGATGTTGGAGATTATTTAAATCTCATATTGCGGTTGTAATATTAATATGCAGCACCTTGGTAAATAAACCCTTGTTTATTCGGCTATTTAAAGTTTACATTAATTTTAAACGGCCTAAGAGTCATATGGTAAATAATAAACTTATCGAAGCCTCTTAGTGCCACTTGCACCATGCCACTAACCCGAGGTTACGCGGTTAAACCGTTGACGCCTGTCAAATTGTACTGGTAACCATGGTAACTCCAGGTTTAACCGGATAACCCCGTGTTAGTGGGATGGTGCAAATTCGCTTTAGTCGAATAGTTAGCGAGAGCAAGTAGACGTCGGTATTCGTTACACCTGTTTATTTGATTGAACAAAATACAAGATTGAAAAACACAAAGGGTCGGGACAGGCCGAGCGTGACACGTATTAGGGGACCCTAAATTAAAGAAGCCCGTTTGTTGACCCTAACAATAAGTGTCGCTTTAAGACAGAAAGTTCTACTACTCATTATGTCAAAAAGGCGCCAGGTATGAACATTAATGTGCAATTAGAAATCTTGCATGGCTTATGTTTATGTGAAAAATTTAAGAAATTAAGTACATTTAGGTTCTAAGATTTAATTTCACTCGCTTCCATGACAACATAAATTAGTAAGTAGGCAACTCGCCTTAACTAGGGTCTATGAGGCATTATTAACTTAGTTATAACAAGGAACTATAATAAACCCAGGCCACCTTATTAAGCCAGGCTTATGTTCCACTGCTTTATGTTTTAATCCTCTTTAATACGTATAAAACGGTAATTCTTCGGGGTTCGCTGGACGTTAAAGTTTTTTTATATTAAATATGCTAAAATGAACTTACAGAAGGTATCCATATACACATTATGTTATTCAAACCCAAAATTCTTTGGTCAATACAAATAATATGTATTGGCCAAAGAATTTTTAATTTTAATGGATTGAAAATATAGACAAATTAGTACCTAATAGCGTATATTTTAAGCTCACATTTTAATCCGAAACCTAACTGTAAGCGTGTTAAAAAAAGCCTGTCACAAACGTGGGATTTCGTGAGTTTTATACATAATTATTTTTTAATTAATATGTAACCCAAAAACATAACTTTCCTAGAAAAACAACTAAATGCATCATTTCCGACCTATATTTTTCTGATAGATTATTCGATGACTCGTAAGTTATAGGAGTAAGGTTTATTTTTGTATGAGTACCGATTTGGTAGCGTGCAGAGCCGCAAGCTATTTGAAGGAAGGAAGTATAGAATACATTCGTTGACAGTGAAATAATAGTTGCTTGCGACACGGTTCCACGGCCTGTAGATCAATACTCTTGTATGAAACACCTTAAAAATCCGACTTCAAAAAGTGTAAATTAAAATGTTACATGTTTTATATCAACTAACAAAAGGTATGTACGTTTAAATTCGGTGCCAAGTCAAATCATAAAAGTGTCAACACACTGTCGAACCGATTGCCGACCCTGGTACAGTTCGATAAGATAGAAAGAAAGAAAATGTGTGCGGTAACCATTTGGCATGCCTTTCACTTGAAGATATCAGTTACTAGCGAATAGTTGATAGCGCAACTATAATGTTTTATTTTATCCTTTTTGAAGTCGCCTTTTTTTAAAAGATTATCCGAATTTTCGTTATAAGTTAGAGGGACGCAGCATTCTGCAGGACAGTCATGTCACTAAAAAGTCTCGAGCTCCGGGTACATCTCAAATTTCGAGGCTTGGATCTAAATCCATCAATATTTGAGGAATTCCTTAAATTCCTCGTGGAACCCATCATAAAACGAAGCTTTTGTCAATGTATTTCTAATATACAGTTTTGAATTGTGCTACTGCCTGGGATAATCTAAACTAATTCTAATTACTATGTAATTAATTCTTTAAAATCATTTTTAATTTATAACATAACCAAAGGGCATTTGAGACCTTTAAATATTAAACCAGTAAATTTCGGACAAAAGTAAACAAGGTTGACGATATTTACTAGCAGATTACCTTGTTGTTTTATTCTCGCAAACAATACAGCATTTGCATAATGATGACTAGTGAGTGACGTCAGTAACAAAAAGTACTAAACCGATAAATTGGGGTTACTTTGATTAATGGTAATTCGTTTTTGAACACTTTCAACAATAATATTATAAACATAAACAACCACATCATCCAACTCCATATTCCTCAAAAATCAGTGGTCAATTATTACACCCGCGAATCAGAATAACTCCAGTATATGGTACTGCAAAGAACTGTTATTATTATTAACCAATAAACAATATTTTTGCCATCTGTAATTTAAAAAACGGGGTCATCCTAAAATAAATAAGGAGGACAGAATTAGGGAAAAATCGCGCACCACTTACACGCAAAGAAGAGATAATCACAAGATCTAGAAACGATATAGAGATCAACTAGATTTACAATAGATATCGACTAGATGTGACTTGGATATCTAAGTCATAACTTGTCGAAATCGTTCAAGAAGATCTCCAGAATCGCGGAAACGTCAACTTTGACATATCTATCTTACAAATATCGTTAAATTATCCATATCGTAACTTGTTGAGGTCTAGTAGAGATCTATTTCATTTCCCGAATCGCGCCGTATATCCAGTTACTATACCTACTCACTCTTTTTACAGGGATATATAATATACTATTTACTTAAATACGAGTACCTATGGATACATTGGATACGGAATTTCATTTAGACGGATTTTAATTGGCCGCATCAATTTATCGAATAAAATTGGATAGAGGTGAGATAATTAGTTAAATACTTATTTAAGATACAAGTGTGGAAATTCGGAAAGAGTTGCGTTAAATTATAACACGAGCGAAGGGAGTGTTTTAAATCGACACGAATTGCGAATTACTTATTCGCACGTGTATCGTACAACACTTTACAGTACATAATTATGGCCCTTTAAACTTTTAACATACGCACGCGGAAAGTAGGACCATTATGTACTGTAAAATACTTTTCTCAAACATGCAATGAAATATTGATGTTATGTTCCTTACTTCCTTATAATAGGTTGCGAAGTATGACGTTTCAGGTGCGGCTAGGACAAAAGGTCGTTAATGGAATTTCATACACATCTTGTAGGCCAAGGCCGGCAAAGTCCTCTTTTTTAATTTTCATTTCACAGATATTTGTGACGCAGCATCGTGTCAGTCATCAAAAACTAGAGGCAGTATTTGCTTTATGGTTCGTAATGACGCTCTGCCACTACGCCTATAAAAAAAAAAACAAAAAACAATGTTTGCTATAATTTGCAGTTTTATTTGTATAAAATCAACATGAACTTAATAAATAATACATTCTATAATTTTATAATTTTAAATTATAAATTTAACTACACAAATAAAAACATTTAAAATATTTCATCTAAACGTTAGCGGTAAAAAGGTCTACTCAAACACGCTCAAATATTTTTTAAATTGTTATGGAGGTAAAGTTGAAAAATATTCATTCTGTTTTATTGGATTTATGGTGCGTTGTTGATTTTTTGACTTTAATATGAGTTCCGACGAAATAATGAAATTAATATTAATTGTAATCGTAGGTGTTGGAATTGGCAGTGTAAGCAGAATTGATTTTAAATAACTTGCTGCCTCTGTCGCCAAGTCAAAGACGAAGTATGTATATGGTTATTCAAACCCAATCAAAATGGCAATTTTATTATTTGAGAAACTAAGAAAAATGGCTAACAGTTTATTAGAAACAGTTTAGTGGCATATTTTAAATGAATGTATGTAACTACAAATTCGTCAACACTGTGGAAATTATACTGAACGCAACGCAATGTACGTGAAACATGATATCAACATGAAAGACTATGTAAACTTATGTGACGAAAACGAGAGTCAGACGGATACAAGGCGAAAAAATCAAAGTTACATGAAAATATACGGATAGTAAAAATACACGACTCGTGTAAAACATACCTACGCGTGATAATGATATAGGTACGTGTTGGTTATATTTTGGGTGTAGTTTACTTTTAGTTTTTTCTATAAATAAAACTTGGGTTTCGTGGATTTTTTATTTTATTTATTTCATTGCATGTTTGAGAAAAGCACTATACATACCTCGGCGGGAAATGGGGTTGCCCGCTTCGCTCGGCCGTCTATATGTCTTCGGCCGGCAACCCCTTTCGTCCCGGCCTCAGTAGTAATGTACTATTACAGTACATTGGTCGTGTTTTAATTTATCGCCACTTCGTTTCGAATTTCCTCTTTTCCGCACTTGTATCCTAAATAACAGTTTCCACTTTAAGAGATGGTAAACGTTGTGATTGCATGGATGGTACGTTATGGAACGCGAGTTGCACCGTGAGCTAATCAAGTGTCTCGTCTTTAACAAGAGGTCGGAACTACAGAAACTAAAAAGCCGTATCTCAATGCGCGTACCGAGACCCATGCGGCTTTTCACATTGTGCTACTAATGCGGACATGCGATGCTAATCATTGCAATTATTGAGGTGTCAATTTAGTGCATTGCAAAATAAACTCTGTTACAACTACCCAGAGTTAATTATTAAAGTTGATAATGAGTATCGTTCAGTTGATTACGACAAGTGATAAATATCACAGATGTATCTACTTGCTTACTGAAGGTACATTTGTCAATTCCATATAGTCTTACCGAGTTCTGTATGGTCACTAATGAAGTAACGATTCTAATTAATTAAAATACAGATCCTAATACTAACTCGGATCTACATACATACCTACATTATTTATGGACATTTATAAAATTATATACTACCTACTTACTGATTTTATACGATATTTGAGAAAAAAATCGAAATAAGATATTTAATAATTTAATAGAAAAAGCTCGGAGGCACTCTTAAATAATAATAACTTTATTTGGCTTTAAAATACGTTCAATATTACATAAATATAATTTTCCATAACAATAGCTTTAATTTATTTTTCCATTTTAAAACCATTAAGAATTCTCTTGGTAGGTACAGTGAGTACTTAGAGCCTCGTGGACGCCGTGGACGGACGTCACTCATAAAATATGAAGGTGTATTCCACATAATTGTTTTAATTGCCCGCTGGTTTTCCTTTTCTTCAGAATCTGACGTATAATGGCCGCTGTTGGCTATAATTATACGTGTATTTAATAGCCCGTAGCAATGCTATCTGTGGTTTATAGTATTATTGCTATTAAAACTGTATTATGTAACTATTCCACTAAACAGATTGAGACTTATTCATCGACGCAATTAACGATGTTTTCAGTGAGGAAACTGAACAAATCTTAAGGGGCCCACTGATTAACAGTGCGCCGGACGGTATCGGCCTGTCAATTAGAACAGGATTTAGACAAAGGGCCCCTTTACAAAATAAATTCAAGTGGAATAATTTTATTTAATAATAAATAGGTTTTTTGTTGTATTTTTTATTGTTTTGTAAGTGTTTTTATATTTTACTTTTATTTTTATAATATAAAGATCCCAATCTAAGACATTAAGTGAATAAACATTAAAAAACAGTGATAACGGGTTACTATAGTTCGTTTTTTTTAGCATTAGAAAGAACTTCGAAGAAGCAAGCTTGTGGTTCCAAATCCGGCACTTTCAGCGGTAATAATTTGAAGTAAATTATATGTATTGACCATGCTACATTAGATAATTCAATAATTATTAACAATTAAAGAGCCTGATAAAAACTGTACGCTTGCTTCTGTGGAGTTCTTTCTAATGCTAAAAAAAACGAACTATATGCATGAAATTATTTATTCCAAAATATCACTGAACGACTGATCTCTGATGGAACACAATTAATTGAGTTAACATGTTAATAAGGTTTAAATGGTATACCTACTTCAAAGGTTAATTAATGGAGAGAGGTTAATCAGTACCAGTCAATTAACAGCTTGCCTCCTTAACTCACGATACAATATCCGACTTTTTTTACCCTTGACTGCAATGTTCGTCTTATTACTATCAGAGTTAATAAAAGAAGAGATATAAAGTCCAAGAAAAAAACATGCCTTGAATTTGACAGTTGAAGAAAAATATTTTTGTACAGCCCTATACATTAGGCGGTAGTTCTGGTTATCAAAAGTTATAGCTAATTGATAATTAAATAAATAATAAATAAATAAATATTGGGGACATCTTACACAGATCAACCTAGCCACAAACTAAGCAAAGCTTGTACTATGGGTGCTAGGCGACGATATACATACTTATATAGATAAATACATACTTATATATTATATACATAGAAAACACCCATGACTCAGGAACAAATATTAGTGTTCATCACACAAATAAATGCCCTTACTGGGATTCGAACCCAGGACCATCGGATTAGCAGGCAGGGTCACTACCCACTAGGCCAGACCGGTCGTCATTTATTCGTCGTCAATTAATTTAAGTAGGTATATTAAAAATAAATAGCGCCGTATAACATGATTGTTTTATTAGACTTCTTCTACTATAACCAATAATTATTTGCAACTAAAGCTATTAAGTTTCAAATTAATAACTGAGCACATAGTTTCCGTTTTAATGCGACTTTTACTTCAGGAGTTAGATAAATTTTATTATAGGTAGGGAGATCAGCAATTACTGACATGATACTGTGTATAAAATCCCTGCTACTAGTCATTCGATCCTATTGGCTATGTGGAAAGTGCGTGAGAACCAAGCAGCGGAAGGCGGGATAACTAAAAACGATGATTTATTTATTTATTTATTAGTCAAATAAGTAACACAGTATTACAGTATGATATCGCACGGCGTGTAAATAATTCTTAATTGATAAATTAAAGTGTCAACCCGACCGGTCATTTTGGCACTCTTTGGGGAAGGCCTATTTCCAGCAGTGGACGTCCTCTGGCCGATATGATGATGATGAAAGTGTCATTCTATAGAACTTGCTAACTATTTCTAGTAACTTCGTCATTCTTTGACAATTTCAATATGGCCGGTTTGTTTACATAGCAAGTTCCATAGAATTACACTTTTTTTTTTTTTATATATTGGGGACATCTTACACAGATCAACCTAGCCCCAAACTAAGCAAAGCTTGTACTATGGGTGCTAGGCGACGATATATATACTTATATAGATAAATACATACTTATATACATAGAAAACACCCATGACTCAGGAACAAATATTAGTGTTCATCACACAAATAAATGCCCTTACTGGGATTCGAACCCAGGACCATCGGCTTAGCAGGCAGGGTCACTACCCACTAGGCCAGATCGGTCGTCAAACTTTAGATATAACATAACGAACAGCGGTATAAAGTCACACCAAGAAAAGTCTGCAGCGGATTTGATAGCCCACGCAGTGCACGTGTTATTTTAAACGTCATACTTCTATGAAATTATGACGTATAAATAACACTTATACCGCGTGGGCTATCAAATCGACTGCAGACTTTTCTTGGTCCGACTCTATCTAGTATATGGTAAAAAATTGTTGTAACTATAAATAATAATTATTAAAGGCGATTCTATTTAAGGAACATGAATTTTCGATATTTTTGAGATAATTTCTAAAAAGAGAGATATTTCGCCGTGTATTTTTGTGAAAATAAATTATAAAATTCCGTCAAGCGAGAATCATTTTAAAAGATAAATATTATTTTTCAATTTATAAGAAAATAGCGATTACGCAACCCTCGGCTCGGAGCATAGATGTAACCGAAGAGTAAAGTAAGTAGTTATATAGGTAAAGAGAGCCCTCTTGAAGCATTTTACCATCTCTGATTTGCTTCCGAAACTACCTATGAATGTGTGAGTGCACATCTACATATGCATCCGTACGTGTACTTTGGTCCTACATAATATTAAGTCTACTTGGGTGGTTATCGAGATACTGTCCGCTGACAGACGGAAGGACGGACGGACGAGTGTACAGCGGGGGATTCGTGATAGGGTTTTGTACCTTTCGAATACTGAACTTTCAAAGTAAAACTTACGTAGGTCTAGTATAATTGTTTACATTGACATCGACATAATCACGGACAACAATTAGCATTCTTACATTGCTAATTTTCAAAACACTGTCTTACAAGACAATAGCCCGACGACTGGATGCCATCAAATGTTTGCGTTATAGAGTTAGTGGTTTCATCAATGTATATAACATAGTCGTTTGCGAAAGACCACACCTGGTTAAGACTTAAATAGAAGTAAAATATTACATACATCTTTTAATGTACAGAAAATAACCATGATTCAGAAAAAAAAAAATAATAGTGTTTCTCACACAAATATACGCTTTTACCGGGATTCGAAGCTGAGACTACCCAGCTTTGTAGTGATGGTCACTACTAACTTAAGTACCTACAGTTGCCGATGACTGATTAACAAAAAGTTTCAAAAACCGGCCAAGTGGGAGTTGGACTTGCGCACGAACGGTTCCGTACCATTACGCAAAAAACGGAAATTCACGTTTGTTGTATGGGAGCCCCACTTAAATATTAAATTTATTCTGTTTTTAGTATTTGTTCTTATAGCGGCAACAAAAATACGTCATATGTGAAAATTTTAAATGTCTAGCTATCACGGTTCATCAGATACAGCCTGGTGACAGACAGACACAGAGACGGACAGCGGAGTCTTAGTACAGTCTATAGGGTACCGTTTTTACCCTTTGGGTACGGAACCCAGACAATATAACATTGACAAAACGGGCATGTTTTCATGCAAATTACGTAATCAATCTTGCCAAAGAAAATTGAGGTATTTCTTTGATACGAAATGATCAATGAAAGTATAATCAAGACTCACGGTGAGTGTTCGTTTTCCTCGGCTAACGATATCACGTGGGGCCTTATTTTCATTTACGTGACTAGAAAACTTATCATCAGATTCTTTAGATATGATCGAGATTTAACGAGAATTCACTTTTTGTACGAAATATCAATTCAACTTGTATTGCACGCTGAATTACTGAAATTGAAATCGCACCTATTGATGCTAAAAAGCAAATTAAAAAACAAAACTGATTCAATTATAGGTACCTAGTTTATTGAGCAGTAAAGGCGGTATGGGCAAAATTGAGAAGAGAGAAAAGAAATCCGATGCCTGAAGGGGATTTTTATGATCCGTGTTTGCAATTTTGATACGATCCATGTAATAATTCAGATGTTGCCTGCAATTTTGTTTATTCTGTGACATAAAGGTGTGAAAGATCTGCCTGTCAGCGTGACCCATTCGGCAGACATCCGCATCTGAAAATTGAGTAAAAAAAAAGTAAATGAAACGATAAATATCTGAAATATAACATTCTGAAAGTAAAACTGATTTACGAATACTACCTGGATACTAATATTCTTAGTGTGACTTAATAACATATTTTTTAAAAACACATAAGTCCTCATAAATGCTCCAAGAAATATCCGTAACTCTCTAGGAATTGAATGTGCTATAACTCCCGTTACATTTACAGTGTGAAAGACGACACTTTACGATGATGCAAGTGTGATGAAAACTATTATTAATTTATTACCTACTTACTTGTATGTACATAGTGCAGTAGCTGTAGTTACTAAGGATTATTGTTGTTACCTATTTTAAATGGTATATTTTTCTTTATACGAGTATGTATAGATTTATATCTAGATTTAATTGAATTTATTCACCATTATTACTATTCATAATAATTTACGATAACACCCTGTTACTGTCAATACTGCGTTAGTAAGAATGTTGCATTATATATACAAATTACCATCACTAATGTGGTAGGTACTTTAGAAATATATGTAGGCAGTTGAACATTATAATATTAAATCAATAAATGTTTCAGATTTTAAAGTCATCTTTAGACTTCATCAAGACGCAGTTATGCACGCTGGCAATTTCGCTAACGCTGTTCAACTTCGTCCGTCTTCCGCGAGAAGCGTTCAGACATGGAACACTTCCATACCTGGTCGCGTACTCGGTGTGGCTCGTGCTGGTGGCTCTGCCGGCCAGTCTGCTGCAGCTGGCGGTTGGGCAGCTCAGCCAACAGGACCCGATCGGGGTGTGGAGGGCAGTTCCTATATTGAGAGGTAAGATTTGTAATTAGTAGAATATACATGGTGGCCAAAAAATAAGTGCATTCCCGTTGCCAGGGAGGTTTTGGGATTATGAGCAATTTTTACTACGGGATCAACCCCAAAATCGCGAAAAAAAATTTGTATTTTCATAAATTTTGGCCGGTCCATTTTCTATGACGGAATTTTTTTTTTGCGATTTCGGGGAAGATTCCATAGTAAAAATTGCTCAGTATAATCCCAAAACCTCCGTGTAAATTTATTTTTCGCGATTTCGGGGTTGGTCCCATAGTAAAAGTTGCTCAGGATGACCTTAACATTAACGGGTTTGAGTAATTGCTTTTCGTTCAGTTACATACTGTATACAATTTCCATTATACTAGTACCACTAGTTTAATATAATATATAATAATTTCAGCCTATATACGTCCCACTGTTGGGCACAGGCCTCCTCTCATGCGCGAGAGGGCTTGGGCTATAGGCAATGCGGATTTGGGACTTCACATACACCTTTGAATTTCTTCGCGGATGTATGCAGGTTTCCTCACGATGTTTTCCTTCACCGAAAAGCTAGTGGTAAATACCAAATGATATTTCGTACATAAGTTCCGAAAAACTCATTGGTACGAGCCAGGATTTGAACCCGCAACCTCCGGATTGAAAGTCGGACGACATATCCCACCTCCGCCAGCACCGCTTTTTCCACTAGTTTAATAATATGACAAATAAACATTTACCATTTTGTTTGAAATTTCAGGTGTGGGGCACTTGAAAGTGATAACGTCATACATTTGCAGTATATACACCATGATGTACATAGCTTTATCGGCAGCATATCTGATCTGGATAGGGAAAGGCTCGTTCCCTCTGAAGGATTGTACAAGGCTGCAAATAACGCCAGTAAGTGATCTTAAATAATTTTCGATTCCTTCCAAGTTACAAAATATCAAATGTCAATTAAACACAATGTTTACATAAACTAAAAGCTAAAAGGTACCTAAATCCTTTAAAAAAAATAGTTTCATTTCACGAGTTTTCCGAGAGGAAAAGTGCAAGTGGTACTAAATCAATAAATTATTAAAAAACACAGAAACGAATGAAACTATGGCACATCATTAACCATGACTCTCGTAATGCAAAAGTAATTGATGTCAAGTGTGACAAAAAATACATAACTGTGTGGAGCCAATTTGCAATTTTATGCACAACGATCAAGTTTCAAAAGTCTCATCGTTGCTCATTCGAAAATTTAAATTACCAGATGAATAATTTATTTGTTTCTGTTTTACAGCACGGCTATGAAAACAAAATGAATGCGTCCGAATGTTTCAAGTAAGTTTTAATTTACGCTTGATTGACTATTTGACTCTTTGATAATTTTATTCAATATCTTTGTACTTGTGCTAGTTACGTCCAAGCCTCCTCCATTTTATATTGAATTGATAATAAATACAAGCAAAATACTTTCAAAATCCCTAACAATTTTATTTCGAGTAAAATTTTATTATGTCCCATCTAAATTATATGTATCCCAAATAAATCACTTTTAAGGTGGTTCTCCTTGCTCGATTTTCATACAACTTTCTTGGCACCCTAGCTCCTATTATATAGGGTTTCTTCACTTGTATATGTAATGTTTGGGTAGTATATATATTTCTGTCTTCGCAGAACGTAAAAAAATACTAGATTTTGATTAAAATTATTAAGAAAAAAGCCTTTGAATATTGGTAAAATTTTGCCTCATTGCTTGTTTGTGTGAGTGATGCTTATAGTATCGGTGTAATTCTAACATGGCGACTTCATTTGACAAGCAATCATTTTTAATTTGTCAAAGCTGTAACAGATGGCACTTTAAAACCGCAACACAGATTACCTGTGTATTTTGTTTTATTTTCACTCAATAGAGGGAGGTATATTTAATGCACAAAGCATGTTACGAGTATACCTACTCATTTAAGAATCTCCTTTCTGATATAATTTCATTCCCAGATTTAATATAACTTAATAATTATTATGATTATTACACAATAAAATACATTTACATATTTATAGAAAGGTCAGTCCAAACAATCATTCGCGTTTACAGTCGTCCACCGAAAACCCTTGTGAATTCTGCTTTCGTTTCGGTAGAAATATAAATGTTCTCTGGAAAAGCCTATATTTATTGTAACAATGATTTTTAAACTAAAATACCTGGCTATATTTTTCTCAAAAATATATAGGTACCTATGTGGAGAAAAATGTCATCTTCTTGTAAATAAACAAGATTCTATAATATCTTCTGCTTGTGCATAACAATAACATTAGTAGATGATATTTTTAGGGTTCCGTACCCAAAGGGTAAAACGGGACCCTATTACTAAGGCTTCGCTGTCCGTCCGTCTGTCCGTCTGTCTGTCACCAGGCTGTATCTCACGAACCGTGATAGCTAGACAGTTGAAATTTTCACAGATGATGTATTTCTGTTGCCGCTATAACAACAAATACTAAAAACAGAATAAAATAAAGATTTAAATGGGGCTCCCATACAACAAACGTGATTTTTGACCAAAGTTAAGCAACGTCGGGAGTGGTCAGTACTTGGATGGGTGACCGTTTTTTTTTTGCTTTTTTTTTGTTTTTTTTTGCATTATGGTACGGAACCCTTCGTGCGCGAGTCCGACTCGCACTTGCCTGGTTTTTTTTCCAAAAATGCTGCTTTTCACCCGAGTTAAAACACTCTACTTTTCATTTCGCATACGAGGAAAGTAAAACGCATGTGTTTTTTTAAATACATTTTTATAGTAGGTATTTTTGAGAGTAGGTATTTTCAATTAACAATTTGGCCAAAAGTATCGTTATTTATGGAATGGGGAGTCAAATATCAGAATGGAAATTGTATAACAAATCCATTTATACCCAAATTTCAATTGCTTATTGTAAAAAGAATAATAAAATCGTACTTGGAATTGGAACCTAAACTGCTCTAGTGCAGTAACGTATCATTTCTTGCACACCTTTTACAACAACAATGACCCTCTTTCATATATTCGGCCAAATTGTGCTTTTTGAAAAACTAATTACAAGCCTTTTATGAATGTAGAATGATACCT
The DNA here is from genome assembly GCF_963556715.1 of Cydia fagiglandana. Lineage (NCBI taxonomy): Eukaryota > Metazoa > Arthropoda > Insecta > Lepidoptera > Tortricidae > Cydia > Cydia fagiglandana. The sequence continues at coordinate 14,839,350 of NC_085932.1, read as the reverse complement.
TAGGGTATGGTGCTTTACGCACACTAGCGTCCCTTCCCCTCCCCCTGACGCAACCCCCCCTTTTTGCATGAAATATGTCCCGGTTCACAGTTTTTTACATTTTTTGAGGAAAGTATATATTTTAGGAAAAAAGTGTCAATGAAAGAAATAATCCTTAATAAATTCTTAATAAAAAAGGTCATATTCATTTTTTTTATATGATGCACCTAATTCATGTATTAGCTTGTCAAAATTCGAAATAACATAGTTTTTACTTAGGGTTCGAAACTCATTTATTATACACGGTGTAACATGAGGAAACCGAATAATTTTAACAGCGTATTCCTGATCACGTTTAGAGACAAAAATGTCCTATAAACTTTTTGAAATTCGCCTAGTTTCAGAGTTAACACCAATTAAAAAAAAAACATGTTTCTCTTGTTACATAGTTCAAAACGCCTTTTTGATGGCGATGTTGCTACTATGGGATTTAGTCTAAATATCCTTATTGATATGTCAAAAAGTGACAAGTAACACTTTGAAAAAACTAAGTTTTACGAAAAAAAACCATTTTAAGTGACAAGTTTACCAATAGCATTTAATTTTTATGTACAAATTCATTCATAAAATTAAAAAAAAAAACCAAACAAAATTTTTTTTTGGCGAAATTAACCTAAACACATATTACATCTTTTCCTTTTTTGACCTCATGTATACATTTTACGATAAAAGTGTCAATGAAAGAAATAGTTCCTTATTAAATTCTTAGTAAAAAAGGTTATATTCATTTTATAACACTTATTATACAAGGTGTCCTCAAGAAATGCGAAAGATTTTATTTCTGAGGTCAAAAGAAGGAAAAAATGTATGTATGAGTTTAGGTCAATTTCGCCGAAAACAATTTTTTTTATTGTTTTTAGGGTTCCGTACCTCAAAAGGAAAAAACGGAACCCTTATAGGATCACTCGTGCGTCTGTCTGTCTGTCCGTCTGTCACAGCCGATTTTCTCCGGAACTACTGGACCAATCAAGTTGAAATCTGATACACATATGTAAGTTTGTAAACAAATGAATTTTAAACATGGGGGCCACTTTTGGGGGGTAAATGAAAAAATTCAAAAATAAAAATTTTCAAACTATATCATGTTACATATCAAATGAAAGAGCTTATTGTAAGGATCTCAAATATATATTTTTTATAATTTTTGAATAAACAGTTTAGAAGTTATTCAAGAAAATAGGCAAAAATGACTATCCCCCCCCCCCCTTTATCTCCGAAACTACAAGGTTTAAAATTTTGAAAAAATACATAAAATAGGTCTATACCTATAGATGACAGGAAAACCTATTAGAAATGTACAGTCAAGCGTGAGTCGGACTTAATTACAGTTTTTGATCCGACTCCTACGGATTTTTTAAAGATTTCACTCACGTTTCGCATAAATAATGTTTAGTTTTAAGTTTATAAAATACATATGTATGTTAGTCTGTAAGGTATTTGTAATATGGGCCTTGTTCCCTGAATTAAATATCTAAATAAATAAATAAAAAATAAAAAAATACATTGTTAAAAATTGTGTAATATACGGAACCCTTGGAACGCGAGTCCGACTCGCACTTGGCCGCTTTTTTTTAATTTTTTGAATATATATATTATATATGTATGTACATAAAAAGTAAATGTTATTGGTAAACTTGTCAGTTAACATGGATTTTTACTTTTTTTTCGTAAAACATAGTTTTTGCAACGTGTTACTTAATTGTCACTTTTTGACATATCAATAGGGATATTTAGACTAAATCCAAACAACAACATCGCCATCAAAAAGGCGTTTTGAACTATGTAACAATAGAAACTTGTTTTTTTTTTAAATTGGTATTAACTCTGAAACTAGCCGCATTTCAAAAAAGTTTATAGGACATTTTTGTATCTAAATATGATCAGGAATACGCTGTCAAAATTATTCGGGTTCCTCGTGTTACACTGTGTATAATAAATGAGTTTCGAATCCTAAGTAAAAACTATGTTATTTCGAATTTTGACAAGCTAATACATGAATTAGGTGCATCATATAAAAAAATGAATAAGACCTTTTTTATTAAGAATTTATTAAGGATTATTTCTTTCATTGACACTTTTTTCCTAAAATATATACTTTCCTCAAAAAATGTAAAAAACTGTGAACCGGGACATATTTCATGCAAAAAGGGGGGGTTGCGTCAGGGGGAGGGGAAGGGACGCTAGTGTGCGTAAAGCACCATACCCTAAGGTATCATACTACATTCATAAAAGGCTGGCTATAATTAGTTTGTCTTCCCCATACATTAGAACACAATTTAACCGAATCATATTTCTTGTTCTTGTCTCTCGATAATTTAATCAATTTGCAACATAAGTAGAAGAATCCTCATATATCCATAAATATCAAAATATAAAAGGACATACATTTTCAGAAGATTTCCCCGCGTGCGACGTTGCCAAATGGTTTAAAGTACAACATGCTCGCAACGTTGGATGTCAATAAGTCGACAATGAAAAATTATATTTCAAATCAATTCAAACTTGATATTTTTGACAGTAATGGGTTACTTAAATAAGAAGGCATTTTTCGCCCGGGTCTACTATGGTCAAATGGTCTAGTGGCTTTTAGCTATTGAGTATAAGTCTAACAAGTTGAACAGCATGACAGGGTTCAAACCACGAACAAAGACTCATTTCTTTTTGTATTTATTTTATTTCATCTTTTTGGTAATTTTATATGCCTTATTTTAAAAGTTATTTTAAGTAAATGTGTTGTATTTGATTATTTCATGTAGGTATATCATTTCAATAAAATTTTGGAAACTTTTATTTTATACCTGGTCAAGCAAATCTTGTCAGTAAAAAAAGGCGCGAAATCCAAATGTTCTATTTTTTTGCAGATGACGTCTCTCTCCTTTTTGATTTTAAAAATAATGAAAATTTTAATTTAAAACTGACACAAACCTTAAATCATATCAATCTGTGGATGCGCGACCATAATCTAGCAATAAATTCAAACAAAACCAAATTGATTCAATTTTATCCTTACCAAAGAACTCCATTACAATTAAAATTATCGCTTAATAACACAGAAATTGAAGAAGTAGATAATTTCAAACTCTTAGGTATTACTCTCGATAACCATATGAACTGGAAAACACATATATTAAACACTAAAACCAAGATATCACAGTTTTTGTATGGACTCTTTACGCTTCGCAAAACCACTAACTTCAGTACTGCACTAGCCGCTTACTATGCCTTCGCTAATTCATGGTTCAGATATGGAATTTTAACATGGGGAAACAGCACAGATGTGCATGACTTGTTTGTCATGCAAAAAAAATGCGTTCGTGTGCTAGTCGGAATCCGAAATTGGGATAGCTGCAAACCTTATTTCATCAAACACGGCATACTCACTCTTCCATGCCTTTACATCTTAGAGTTATGTATATATGTAAGAAAAAACATACATTTGTTCAAAGAGATACAGAATAAAAGACAAAAATACAAACTTGAATTACCCCAGCCAAACTTAGAAATATACCGCAAAAGCCCTCATTATGCGGCAGTAAAATATTATAATCACCTCCCAAATTATTTAAAATCAGTGGAAAGTGACACTTCGTATACAAAGAAGTTGAAATCGTTCCTTGCTGAAAAAGCATATTATTCAGTAACCGATTTTCTCACTGACAGTTTTGTTAAATAAGTTAGTTTATAGTAAATAAGTTTTGATCTCCTAAACTTATAAAGCTAGTTTGTAGTATTTTTTCTTAATATGTACCTACTTATATTAAGGAAATGTTTGCCATACCCTATTAGGGTCCATGAGATACTATTATTTTGTAACAACTTGTTTTTTACCATGGTGCAATAAACGATATTCTATTCTATTCTATTCTATTCTATGAACGATATCCCTTCGCGCCTACATTTTTCAAATTTGCCGCCTTTTTCTACTGACAAGATCTGCTTGACCAGCTATACTTCGTCGATAGTTGACTTCTTATGTACCTATTCTGCGATCCTAATTAGCCTCATGCATGACTTTTTTTAAATTATTTTAATAATTATTTATATCCTTTGAAAACCGGAAAATAAAAATACTTTTATATATCTTCCCATAATATTATTAAAAAATAATCAAATTACTGAAAATGTTTTACTCACGTAAGTTTAGTTTCGAAGAATAACATACGCTTAAAATAATTCAAAAGAGAATGTTAAAATTATAAAATAAAAAAAAATTGGCATTGTCGGGGTTTGAACCATGTATCTTAGCTACAATCTGATTTTTTTTCAAAATAGAGGCTACGGGTGCCACGAGCACATGACAGTTGATGGTCGAAAACATTAGTTGCTTCTGAATGCCTTGTAATTCTTAATCGTTGCTCAAACAAGAATTTATTATTTAATTTCCAATCTTTTTTCAACAATAAACATTTCATCCGCTGCGCCCTCTAGGTTACTTTACTGTAACATTACGAATCTGCTGACATTTGACACTGACTTTAAGGTGACTTTAAGTACGTAAGTGTGCGTGAATGCAAGAAATTGCAATATTTTGCAGTTGGATTCCGGTAATAACGAAATGAGACAATGTTGAGTTGAACATGTCTCGATTTGGATGTAGTATTTTTTATAGTTTTCGCACATATCAACACATCTTATGAAACTTTGTATTTTGGGAGAAATAGTGAAAATCCACAATTCGTGCACAGTGACGCCATCTTTTGGCTGATAATCGGCATCCCATCCCTAGACATCCACCTTAAGAGACCCATTTCCTCTCTAATTTAATGACACCTTAACCTGTATCATATTTTTTTCAGTTCAACATTTTTGGCGCCATTTACAATGTACCCGCAGTACTTCGGGATAATGGCCATAATTATATTTATTTTATGGTTCTTCGTGCCCATTTTGTGAGTAATATCATTGTTATTTTATTGCTAACGAGGGTGCTAAGTCACCTGGGTTGAGCAAGGAGAAAATTGCCACAGTACCTACATTACAAAGTATAATGTTTAAAATATAATCCCATCGAAAACATTACATATAGGTATAGAAAAATGCAAGTCTCGGAATGCACTCCTTCTACTGCAATAAAGTTGTAAGAAGTACTTAATGTAAGTTTGTCAATTTATTAATTACCGCCCTATTTACCTGTCCATAGAACTCAACTATCACAAATGGTTACTCAATAATGATTAGTTAACTAATTACGTGTTACAGTGACTGCATAAATATTAGACACATTTAAATGACTTGGCGATCAATTGGCTACACAAACGTATAAGAATAAATTATCTTTTACATTATAATTCCTAATTTAACATAGCGCTAGTCTTAGCTATTAGTTTAAAATTTTAAGGACAACTCACACTAGACCACAATAAAATTAAGACCATGCCAAAAGTGTTTTACTTATCCAGTAACATTGTTAGAGTTTCTACTATTTTCAATAGTTTCGGAACTTCCCATATTGTCCTACTTAAAATAACACTGTATATTATCTTAGTCTTTATTTATTTTCAGATTATATCGTCTTCGAAAATCACTGAAGGTGTCGCTAAGTATCTTGGGACCCATCACAATGATAGCTGCTATAGTGCTTTGTACATTTCTGTCCAACGGTGATGTACTTTTTTCTATGCTGGAAGATTGCGAGCAATGGAACGTGCTATATGAGCCTTTTATTTGGCAAAGTGCAATGGTACAATCATTGTTATCGACGCAAGTTGCTGGAGGATACTTGATAAGTGCTGGTGGGACGGTGTACAGACATTCTGATGTCCGATGGTAAGCATCTGAAAATATTCCCAAATCACACGTAACGCCGGCTTTAAGGGCTGATTCAGACGATGCGCGAACTCGCATGCGATTTTAGTTACATTGAGAACTATTGGTTACGTCCAATTCAGCCGACCAACCAAATATCGCAATGTAATGAAACTCGCATGAGAGTTCTCGCACCGTCTAAATGAGCCTTAAGATTCGTTTAACTTTTTTGCCTCATTTTAAATACAAACTTTTGCCCGCTGCTTTGTCAGCATAGAAGTCAATAGACCTGTATAAATTTCAGACAATTAGTACTGATATTACGTATCCTATATGTTAATCCAGGTGATGAAACATCTGGATATGAACTTATATCTTGCGTGCTCTCTTTCTCCACACCGATTGACTCCCATAAAAATACACAATCCGTTCCTTTAGTACCGTTTGGTAACTAAAAATTGGTAACCAGCTTCGAAACGGGAAAAGAAATACCAATTCGTAACTGGCTTCAAATTGGGACTTTTCCATTACCGATTTGTAACCACGTTTGGTAACAGGCTTCGAAAAGGGAAAAATAAATCCCGGTTTGTAACTGGTTACAAAATGGGACTTTTGAATTACCGATTCATAGCCACGGTTGGTAACCAGCTTCCAAACGGGAAAAAATATCCCGCGTTGTAACTGGTTACGAAATGGGACTTTTGAAGTGGTTCATTAAGTTGTATTAAGGGTGGAAAGTAGAGATGGGACAGTATAGGCAGCTTGCTATCACTCGAAAATGGTCTTGGGACCCCATCTCTAACTGTTTAAGTGGTGGCATTCACAGATTTTTGATAAAATGTAGTCAGCGAGAAATTATCATAAAAACTTAAAATAAACGTATGCAATGACAATTGGTCTGAAGTGCTTTCGTATGGACCTAGATCGTTTTAGCCTCGATTTGGTAAAATAAACTCCGATCTGTAACTCTGGCCCAATACGTAACCGGCTACAAACAGGTAATTTTGGATTCCCATTTTGTAGCCGGTTACAAAATTTAGTTACCAAATGGTACCACTCTGGCCTAATTCGTAACTGGCTACATACAGGGAATTTTAGATTCCCATTTTGTAGCTAGTTACCAAATTTAGTTACCAAGCGGTACCACGCTGGCCCAATACGTAACCGGCTATAAACTGGGAATCTTGATTCCCATTCTGTAGCTGGTTACGAAATTTTGGTTACCAAACGATACTAAAGGAATCCGTTTAACCGGTTTTACATAGCTAATTAACAAATACCTACATTCTATACATTTATGCCTAATATTGAGCGAATTTTGAAACATAAAAGAGTTTATTTGTAGACCACGACTATTTGGAAATTGAACTATCTAGGTTATTTATTCAACGACTCGAACACTGGAACAAAATTCATTGGTAAAACTTCTCTATAATGCTTTTATGATGCTGTTAAACATTGTTGAAAAATAAACTACTGTTTCCAGTACTCATGATCCATATATAACTCCAACTTTTACCTACCGCTTTAATTATATTATCTTTATTATAGTTTTTTATGTAATGCAGAAGGTTTTGTTTTCACAACTACAAGCTATTATGAATCAATATTTATTTATATATAGATGACGGAGAGCACCAGCAGCATGGGGTATTTACACAGGATGGCGGATGGGCGTAGTATCTCAATGTATTACTTCACAGCTAACTCAGTATGCTACCAGTGCATGAAATAAACTTTCGGACTTGTTAACCACACTAGTGCCTACTAAAATGTCTAGTCTCTATTGGGATGTATTTGGATTGCACTCAAATAAAAGGATCACATAAAATCGTTCAAGTCTTTATTCACATCAAACTAGGCCGGCTCCAACCGTACACCTCTGACCTGAGAAGATTTAGCCCTTTATGGGACCGGCAACAAACTCAGCGGGACACATCTTTTCAAAACAACACATAACACATCCTTTCTTTATTTCACAAAAGTAAGCTTCTAATGAAACATAAGAAATCAAAATAACACTTGGAATAAAACACTTAGCTAAATGGTTAAAGAACGTTGGATTCTATAAGCTTTCAGAATAATCCTTCAGGTATAAGCCTTCAGGAACGTGGCGAGTTAGGCACGAGGTTGGCTAACGTCCGATCTCTAGCGCGGTCCGATCAAGTCTGATTACGGAGCCTCACCGCTCCCGCCTTTTAAGTCAAGCAGGCACACCTGCTCGACCGGTCCACCAACATAACGACAAAACTACCAACTCGTGCCTACCTTCACCCAAGAGAACCCTCTTGACGTTCCAAAGCCTTCTACCTGTCATCTTAGTTCAACAACACGCCAATAGATGGCATTACTCTCTACGCAACATTATGAAATTTCGTTACAACCCAGTAATACGTAGCCAAACATTGCTAATCGACTTTATACAGGCGTCTTTAACTATGAACTGTAACGCTGCAATACGTCCTTCTGGAGTCACGCTCCGACACGGCCGTCCTGCGGTACACACGTCCTCGTGTGTGGGTGTACGCATTTGCTTCTGAAACAAAATACACAGCACAGTATCATATCGCTCGGTCACTCCTGACCAACAATTTGTGTCTCATTCATCATTGAATAAAATCAATGATCACATGTGATTCTTATTGCTCGGCTAACCTGACCAATTATACGGTCGGGGTAGATAAAACAAAAACAGGGTCACCAAAGACAGTCTTTCAATTAATCTAGATCTAATGATCGCAACAGCAATTGCACAAATATACTGTGTTTAAATTACACTCGTTAAATCTATAAAGCTCACAATGACCACCATCATCATGAACTCGTGACTGGACCACCATCCGATCATCTCGCAATGCTACACTCACAATGACCACCATCATCATGAATGCACGACCGGACCACCATCCGATCATCTAGCAATGCTACACTCACAATGACCACCATCATCATGAATGCACGACCGGACCACCATCCGATCATCTCGCAATGCTACACTCACAATGACCACCATCATCATGAATGCACGACCGGACCACCATCCGATCGTCTAGCAATGCTACACTCACAATGACCACCATCATCATGAATGCACGACCGGACCACCATCCGATCGTCTAGCAATGCTACACTTAGCAACACCAGCCGATGACACAGACCAAACGCACGCCACCACGTGTGGCCGCACAGCAACGGAAAAGAACATAAAAATCTACTTCCGGTGTTTTACGCCTACGTCTACGCTTGGTAAGTGTAATCTGACTGACTGTAATTGAGCATTATGAACTGCACGATCACACATTTTAACCATTACAACTACAATAGACAGTAACTTCGCTCGGTTATTCTGACCGTGCGCACTTGAGACCTTGTGACAATGTGTATTGAAAATCACAACTCCAAATGATCGCATTTAATCTCTATTCAAATGGTATACCAACTATACCATACACATTAAATTTCAACATCCATTGTCACAAAATTATCTTAAATCAACATCAAATAGCGCCGCACCAACGGCTCATCTTACTTTCGCTTTCTACTTTAGCTTTAAACAGAAACTCGCTCAAGAGTTCCAATCTGAAGTAAAACAACTCAAAATAACCCCAACGAAATGTGAACTGCTCACCAGATAATAAAGTATGATGCACGTGTCCAAGTCAAAGGTCGTGGTGGTGAAGACCAACCCAATCACGAAGGCTGACGCTTTCCGCCTTGCAGTTGCCGTTACTGTGGCTGATGGCGAGATGCACGATGTGGTTTATCGTAGCTGGCTGTTACTGAAATCATCATTTGCACGGTATCAGTTCTATCATGTATGCAGCTTAAACTCCAAGGTTTGTGAAATGCCCTAGTAGCGCACACAAAAGGCATGTTACCAATGGATACAGGACTTTAAAAAACTCAGAATATGATTTAAACTTCAATGAGTGTGTTTTATTTTATTCCATGAACAAACACGTGTTCCTAAAATGAGTAAAAAGGTAAAAGGGCCAATACGAAAAGTGACAGCTAATTAGTTACGTTCGACTGTTATGCTTCGCCATTACACTCAAAATAAAAATCACTAATAAACAATCAGAACGAAACCTGTCCTTTTATTTCCAAATCTCCATCACAGAAGATACTGCACAGCTGCTTCTGTGTTACAGGCGTGATGGCATCTGTAAGTTGTCTCTGCTCAGGTTGCAGCACACTGTAACATTAATTTTCACATGCGTAGCTCATGTTTTCAAAGTAAGCACGATTTGTTATCTATCACGCCATTACGGGCAATGATTTGTCACAACTTGTTAATTACAAAACGATACAAAGGATGTCATAATCTTAATAGGAACATTTTCTACCGGTGCATATGTATCTTCATTAAAAATCCATTTTTGAGGGTAGATTCACAAGTAAGCGATGAAATAATATCACGTCGTGATAGTCGATAGTTGGTTTCAATTAAGAATATGGATTTCACAACAAAATAACTCAAGATCACTATGATTTACATGGATTATAAAAAACAATTATAAAGAAACGTGGCGATACCAGAGATAACGTCACGTCACGACTGCTCTGTTCGACTGTCTCAATCATAATTCACAATTTCACAATAATTCACATCAAATAACATAATGAACTGCACTCACCTTTCAATTAAGGTTAGACACGTGAGCTTACCATTACCACGTGTCTCGATGTAGGTCACCAAAAACACACCGTAAATACACCGCACTCCCACGTGGCTCTGTAAGCAATACATGAGACTCGGCATCCCACTTCTGATGACGGAGAGCACCAGCAGCATGGGGTATTTACACAGGATGGCGGATGGGCGTAGTATCTCAATGTATTACTTCACAGCTAACTCAGTATGCTACCAGTGCATGAAATAAACTTTCGGACTTGTTAACCACACTAGTGCCTACTAAAATGTCTAGTCTCTATTGGGATGTATTTGGATTGCACTCAAATAAAAGGATCACATAAAATCGTTCAAGTCTTTATTCACATCAAACTAGGCCGGCTCCAACCGTACACCTCTGACCTGAGAAGATTTAGCCCTTTATGGGACCGGCAACAAACTCAGCGGGACACATCTTTTCAAAACAACACATAACACATCCTTTCTTTATTTCACAAAAGTAAGCTTCTAATGAAACATAAGAAATCAAAATAACACTTGGAATAAAACACTTAGCTAAATGGTTAAAGAACGTTGGATTCTATAAGCTTTCAGAATAATCCTTCAGGTATAAGCCTTCAGGAACGTGGCGAGTTAGGCACGAGGTTGGCTAACGTCCGATCTCTAGCGCGGTCCGATCAAGTCTGATTACGGAGCCTCACCGCTCCCGCCTTTTAAGTCAAGCAGGCACACCTGCTCGACCGGTCCACCAACATAACGACAAAACTACCAACTCGTGCCTACCTTCACCCAAGAGAACCCTCTTGACGTTCCAAAGCCTTCTACCTGTCATCTTAGTTCAACAACACGCCAATAGATGGCATTACTCTCTACGCAACATTATGAAATTTCGTTACAACCCAGTAATACGTAGCCAAACATTGCTAATCGACTTTATACAGGCGTCTTTAACTATGAACTGTAACGCTGCAATACGTCCTTCTGGAGTCACGCTCCGACATAGATTTTAAATAGCCCCCGATGTCCGATTGAGCTAAAATGCCCTCGTAATAATAATCGAACAAAATTATTTAGTTTTTTTAATAAGATGATTTCTAAGTATTGATCCTGTTTTTATCTTATTTCAGGACGACAATTATGATAATAATAGTTAATTTAATAACAGGATGGCTTTGGGTATTTTTGTGGGAGTCCATCGGTGGAGAAGGCACGAAAGATACTAGTTTTGTATCAATTTTAGTAGTAATATACCAGTCTTCAGTGGCAGAAAAACGGAGCAAGGAGTGGCCGATTTTGGCGTTTGGGGTTGTGGTATTATCTGGTATAATCACTGTGGTAAGTGGTACATGGTTATAATCGTAACCATAACTTTAATTTTGATGTATAATTTTACAAATTTTAATGTGTTAGTAGACGGCTCTCTAAAATAAGCCAGATCTATAAAGACGGATTAAAGTCGTTATGAAAAATCTCCACAAAATTATAATTAACTATTTTTTCCCGATTTCAGTTGCTGCTCCTCTTCACGGTATTTAGCAAGTTAAGTCGCACATTCAGCGATCACTGGCGATTAGTCGCCACTGCATCGTCAGCTGTAGGTACCACATTAACCATCGCAGTTCTGCTAAAAGGTCTCAAAGTAGCGACGGTCCTAGACGAACTGGTGGTACCGGTACTGGCAGCGTTTACTACTGCCGTGGAAATCATAGGATTTGTGTTCATTTATGGTAAGCAGTACATTACAACATCTCTTACGAGTATCTAACTTGCATTGTTTGTATGTATGTTTGGGTCAAATCTTGCAAGCTCTATTATACCTATTTCTCATTATTCAATTGAGCTGAAACTTCGCATGCGTATGGATGCTGATACGCAATAATGTGTCAACCCACATTTTGCAATAAGATATCAACTCAAAAAAATACCTACGCTTACAGTTGACTTTGAATATAAAACTAATTTTTACAAATAGGTACTGAAACAATCTTTAACATTACTTATGCAATACAAATATTATTCAGCGTTTCTTTGTGCAAGATTTCCTATATCATGGCAACAAAGTCTTTTTCCAGTCAATAATTTTACCGACCATGTGACAAGTAATATTTCACAATTTGACAGTTTTTCAAAAGTTATTAAAATATATTTTCAGGCTGGCATTACCTAAGATTAGATATAGAATTCTTAACTGGCACGAAACTGCCTTTGATCTGGTTAGCGGCGTGGGCGTTGGCACCAATTCTTCTCGTCAGCGTCTCGGGGTGGTGGTTGCGAGTCCTACTGCATACCACTTGGAAGCAAAACCTGTCGCTGTGGCCAATGAGTGGTGTTTTCATTGGCATACTGGTAGTCCTCGTCATTATGGCGGCCATAGCTGTGGCTCAAGAGGAACAATTTAATTTAGTTTCGGTTAGTTATCTGCATTTTTTTTTAGTTATCTGCAAATTGTATTTATTTTTCAAAGTTTATTCTGTTTATTACATTTTGGGATAGAGAACATATACCAAGCTTGTCAATCGCATAGTTACATTATTTATTGTTTTATATAGCTTTCCACTTTTACAATGGTAACGTGTCACTAAACAAGTGACAATATTGTGTAAAAATATAACATGTTAACGGAAAGGAATAGGTTTAAATGCATGCTACAGTTATAAGGGATTAAAAGCCAATTAAATCTTGTTACAGAAAATTGCATCTTCCTTCAGATCATCTAGACTTTGGGGTCCAGAAGAGCTCATGGCTCGATACGTATGGATGTCTCAACGAATCACAACCGAACAGGATTCAGAAACGAACTTTCCCCAAACCGTACAGAAAACGAACGGAATGCTTCCTGAAGATTGGATCACACCAATACCTTCTTACGTAATAGCTCCTAATCTCAAAAATGGATATTTAGGCAAAGAAAAAACAGTTGCCGAAGCTAACGGGGTAATTTATGCAAATGATTCGATATCAAAATCCAAAGAGATAAAAAAATCAGAAGAAAAATTCAGATCTCCCAATATTTGTATAGCTAAAACGGAAGTAGGTGGTTCTTTAGCTTGTAATTGTAATAGACATTTTACTCTTAACGTGCCGGATTTAAGAAAAACAGAAGTAACAACATCTCTATAGAAGAAATATTCGAAAATTTTAAGTTCAAATCGTACAACGAAGGTCTTACCTAGTCGTTATTTGTGGTTTCATATTTTTAAGTCTATGTAATTATAAAACTAGTATTAAGAGGTCAAGCGTAAATAAAATGTATATTTAGGGTGAACCTAAAGTAGGTAACAAGACAATGTAAGTAAAGTTATTTAAAAACATTTTATCGACTTTTTTTTGGGCCTTTGCTTTGCTGATAGTATTTAATATTATAGCTCCTTGACTTCTTATTGTAATATACATTAGACCAACATTCAATTTAATTTGGTTTAACAAGCTTTTATTTAGTTCCACCTGTCCCGTATCTACTTATATAATAATAATAAAATATACGGCGCGTATATGTAGTACGTCGATTCCTCACTCTGCGGCCCTGACCACCGGCAGCTTGGGCCCTGCCCCGCTGCCGGCGGCACCCTAGGTTAGGTTTTTTATAATGTGTTTATAATTTTTTTTTTATTGTTTTGTAAGTGTTTTTATATTTTACTTTTATATTCATATTATAATTAACCTAACTTAAGAAGAAAAATAAATAAAGAAAAATAAAATATTTCAAGCTGAACTATACTCACTTCCCATTATTCGACTGAGTTGAAACTCCAAAGTTGGGTGACAATGCATTATGGTACTTACATATACCTATACTACTTATTGAGCAGATGTATTGTGAAGACTGGAGGTGGCCATAGGAACTTTGTGATAAAGCAACTCAACCTCATTGTGTTTGAGTTTGTAAGAATTGTCTCTAAGATGAGTATCAGTTGGATGTTAAAGGGAAAGTACAGTCACAAGGGATAATAGTTTGTGTCAAAATGAAATTTTTGATAATAATATATTACATCAAATCTGGAATGTTCCTACAAGACATTTATAATAATTTCTCGTATCAAGAGATGAGCAAAAAAATAAAACGCAAATAACGAAGAAAGTTTGTATTTTTAGAGAAGGGTCGCAAAAGCAATGTGAGTGACTGTCAAAAGAAACTTTGGGTTCGGCCTAAAAAAAATACGAAAATGATAATCGTTCGTAGAAAACGGGCACGGGTGGGAAAAAATGAGAAATGGACCAAGTTTTTATCATAAATCTAAAGAAAAACTCGGAAAAGTTACTTGTGAGAGCTCGTTCAGTTTTTGCAGTTAACTGAGTTCGTTTGTAAGTTACGAGTGTATGAAAAGGTAAGAAGAACTATTTAATCTATTTAACTTACATTTTTTTAATTCATATTTAGGTTAAATTTGATGTCATCTATTTTTATCACTTTTATTTTATAGCAGGCACCTAACAGTCCCAGATTATTCATTACGTTTGATGATAAAATTTTAGGTACATAAATAACGACAGGTACGCGTAGAGCAAAACGGCAACGAGGGTGGTGGCATTATTTCAACTAAAATTTTATGATGATTCTCCTTAATGACCTTAAAAAACCTGCCACTGGAAAAACTATCGGTTTATTATACCTCTAAGGGGTTAATTGGAATAATATCCAGTCTAAGGTTGGAAAAGGCAAAGCGCGTCATAAGCAAGTGCCGCCAAATTGAACCTGAGAAAGTATTTAAGTCTATAAAAACTGAAATTAGACTATAAACATCATATTAATTTGAATCAAAAAACTCCATCAATCATAAAAAAATTGTTTAATACCTATTTACTTTGGTCCAAAACCTTTTAATTTTACAAATTCATTTTGGGTCGCCGACCAAAGTAAATCCTCCTGCCCCTGTTTTAATATTTACTAACTCGAGATAAGGCACGCGTGGCACATCATTTCAGCCTTCAGTTCTGTTTGGATCACCCCTTACGTTAATGAAAATAATAAAGCTTACCGAGATAAGTTCTATGAAGGTAGAATAAGGGCTTTCATAGCCAGATGTCTGCCGTCTTTCAATAGGTACCTACAATGTACAATTGTACATATTGAAATGTTTGCTTAAAATGATTTTATTCTTTATTTGTGAATACAATCCGGCTGAGGACCACGGTTTTATTATTTACTAAAATGATAGTTGATTCTTAAATTGTTTGTGCACGTTGGCTAAAGGTTAGTTTTACTTAGTATATTCATGATAACGTAGAAACTAAACATCGCTGTCAAATATTTTTTATAGTGTAGCCGACAGATTATTTGATTTTAGGAATCTTTATATTTTTACCAATATAATATATATTAACTTAAAAAAGTAAACCAATAAACTGACAATTATTCAACCATTGTCAATAATTTTTGCAAGGCTAAATTCAAATAACGTCTTTTAGCTTAATAAAATGCTTGGAATGATAATTTGTTACTTTCACGGAACATAAGGAAAAATTGCCCGGGCTCGGGACAGATAATGGCGATAACGGCATCCCTTTGCATTTAACTTTTCAATTGGAAACTTCATCGTGTTCGACGAATTGATACCGGCGTTACACGATTTTATCTTGTCGGTGCTTTGGGGTCCCGTCATCGAACAATATTCTCGTGACTTTGGTGCTTATAATAAAAATTACAGTTTATTCAATCAAGGTTAGTTTTAAGTTTAAATGTACATAATTATTTTGTCAGTTTTGAATGGCAAGGAAGACCAATCTGAAAGATGAAGCAGGTAATGGTCGACCATATATAAAACTTGTGGCTCTGTGAGCTGTAGACTTCGCGAACCCCAAAGCCTTCGTTCCATTTTGTTTTGTATGTACAAATATGGCACAGGATAACCGGTACAAATGAGAACTTATCCGTTTTCTACTTAACCTTTGTCGAGTTGATTTGGTCACATAAACTTTCTTTTCTTCGTTAGTATACTGCCGTATTCGAACTTCAAGATTTTCACAAGAGACGACACTTACTAGATCCATTCTAGATACGTTATAGTTTAGATATCAACTAGTTCTCTTTTGCAGCGCAATTCGGGCAACCAATTTCACTTTTACGTTAGATAGAGGAAAATATCTATTAGATGTGAATTGGATCTCTAAGTCATATCCTGTGGAAATTGTTCAAGAGTATCTCAAGAATCGCGCAAATGTCAAATTTGACAGGTTAGATCTTAAACATATCGTTATCGTATCTTGGTGATGTCTTAAATATATCTAATAGATGTCTATTTCAATATTCGAATCGGGCCCATAGTCAATTAATACAAGTTTGTACGAAGTTACGAACTAACTACTAAGTTTTTAGGTAAACCACGCAAGGTAAGAAGGACGTAAGTAGGTAGGCATTTGTGCTAGTAGAAGTGCACGACAGCCAGTACATATCATAAAAAGTTTTTCTGGAATGCACAGTCAAAGAATTTAATTTCTGACCAGGTTTCTAGTGACTTTGATATTGATTGTCTGTGGCAAAGTACGAAATGGGTTGGAAATTAAGATCTTTGACTGTACCTACATACAAAAACTGTGTAAAGTCATAATTAATATTTGTTGTGATTAGCACATGTTGGGTTAGCTATGAATTTACGTTATTATATTTCTCTTACTTTTCGTCACTGTTTTTAGTGTTCCGTACGGGAAAAAACGGAACCCTTATAGGATCACTCGTGCGTCTGTCTGTCTGATGTCCGACCATTCCACCACCCCCTTTATCTCTGAAACGATTGCGTCTAAAATTTTGAATAAAATACAAACATAGTAGTTTATCTATAGACGTCAGGAAAACCTATTAGAAATGCCTATCAGCCAAACGTGAGTCGGACTTATGTACGGGACCCTTGGAACGCGAGTCCGACTCGCACTTGATCGGTTTTTGATTTTGTTAAAGACCCTTTCCTAGATAACCGCCAAAAAACTGAAACAAATAACCATACCATTAACTTCATGGGAACATTAAGGTGTACAGGGTCGTAACGGCGGCAGTATAAGAAATCTCGGCTTGCGACAAACTGCCACATTTGTCCCCGCCATGTGACCCGGCTTATCAGATCTGGGGCCGCTAAAATGAATGAATATAATTATTCAGTGAGTGAAAGTATTTGTGATTGAATACTACCAAAACGGTTTGAAAAATCAATTACAGCGGGTGTTTTTTCGGTAAAAGATTTGTTTTTTCAAGTATGCAATGTACTCGTAGTATTATGTCACCGGCGTAGCCTCTGAATCGTATGTTGCTGTAAATATAGGCAGGCTACTGAAATCCTAACTTTTCCTATAGTCAGATAAAATTCATCAGTCATCACCCATCACATTCCGTGTCTCTTTGACTGCAATGCTGCAATTAAAACCTATTTATTAAACGTTGTGTATTAAATTATACATTCAATGCTAAAAAAATTGAGTAAGTAGTTCCTATAAATAAATAAATATAATAATTTTATGCATACAAAATTTCGGGCACTCGTACATGTTTCACACGTTTATCGCAATATCCCGCACTACATAGGTAGGTATGTTATATTAAAGTGCATCACCAATTGCTGCGACTTAGTAAAATGTTGAACAGTAATTAAGACTAGATCTTCAACGGCGACAGGTGGTATCTTATTAAAGTTCCCCGAGCGAGCGAGCTCTAGGTATTTTATGTGACTATCAGCCTAGGTCTCTTAGGGGTATCGCAAACTTTTCTGCCCTAAAATTTTATTTGGTAAATCTCACCGGCTTACGTATTTTTTATATCGTTGTGTACATTTCCTAAAGGTCATGAAGATTAGGAATATAAATTTAACCCCAATTTGTCTACGAATATTGTTACGCGCCACCGGTGTCACATATTAGCTCAGAGTTTCTAAACTGATATGGAGGCAAATTCAAACTCGACATCAAAATGATAGGTAAGTTCTAAATGTTGGCAAATTGTTCTCATTGGGCCATGCGTCTCGCTCGCGCCAATATATGTACGGACAAGTGCGAGCGAAATGCACAATCGAATGATAACTAAATGACATCATTGATATAATTTTGATGTCAAAGTGTACGTTCGGATTGGCTTCATGGTTTAATTACTCTATGATAGCCCAATATAATATTACAATATTTACCTTTGATAACTAATAAAATCGCAATAACTAATAAAAACTTCTCTGGCAAGATGAGAATCGTTTTACTCGTAAACCTCATACCTCATTCATTATTAAAGCTAAGTAATTAGGTTGTTGTAATTACGTTGCCATATGTCACTTTCATACCCAATCAAAATTTAAACAAAATTCACATATGGCTAAAACTAAAATGGGAAATTTATTATTCAAGTTTGCGACAGGCTTAAAGATGTGGCTTCAAAGGACTAAAATCAAGTTTGCAAATTCTCTTTACACTCTTGATGTTTTATAGCAGTCCTCCAGGTGTAACGAATATAAAGAGTACAATATAAGTTTAGTGGATTAAGCAAGAGAAATATTAATGTTTTAATTTGGAAAATGAGGAATGGTTATAATGAACTTGTATAAACTGTACATGCAATAATATATACCAAATTACAAATATACTTTTCAATTTGCTTGTAAATATCATCAAGTTAGGCCTCTATACGTTCCCTGGATTCCACAAGCGACAATAATGGGACCAATCATAGTAAGTACCTATAATATATACTCGTATTTAAGTAAGCAAAAAAACAAAACGTTTGAATAAATACGGAGTTTTGAGGAAATTAACATTTAAAAAACACAACTGGATTGAGAACCTCCTTTTTTTGGAATTTCGAAGTCGGTTAATGGGAGATTTAGTATCTAAAACAATAAAGGCGTGGAAGATAGACAATAATACATTATAGTATACATATTAGTAAAGCTATTACGAGATGGCAGATATTTTGGCACGTAACTGTATAACTATAAAGCAAAACTAGCGGCCATGGCAGATATTTTGGCACGTAACTGTATAAAGCAAAACTAGCGGCTAAATTCAACTTGCATAAATATTATACCCCCAAGCTCGGTTCGTTGACGTCCTTCTAAGAGACAATCTTAGGAAAGTTAGTTTCCTAAGTTACAACGTGTGACTTTGGTACAATTAGACTAGGTATCTATCTAGAAACTAACTCGGACGACAGAGTTGAGTATATACCTACGAACAAATTTATGGTTTAATATATTATGTTTTTGCCACGTTTTCGCTGATGGAAGTGTATGTGTAAAGTATAGTAGTAGCATCAATAGTACCGTGTGGGGCAGTTTGCCGACTACATGAACGAAGTCGCGGGCAAAGGCTAGTTTACAATGCCTATTATTCATTAAATAATTACAATATTTAAAATTTAACTTACCTTAACCGAAAATATCCATCCTGCATTACGCATAGCGGCGGATTTATGACACGCCTAGGTTATCCTCAATGGCAATGAATAATTCGCTCAAACTTTAGCGGCGCGCGTAACTTTATACAAATGGCGCGGTTAGATTCGGTTCAAACGTGGCCCAAATTAAAGCCATTGCGTTAAGGTTATTTATTTATTTTGCACACTTGTATTTATTTATTTTACACTTATTTGCCTTTTAGAGAAAACTATTAAGCGTGTTTCTCTTGGCTAATGTAATATTTAGCAACTACATAAAATTGAGCAACGCTTTTCCACATTTAAGGTTACGTTTGCTATGCTATGTACATATAATCGACATTTCAACTGGGCAAAGTGACATACAACTATTACACAAAACTATTTTAATTTATATAATTTACATTACAATAGGTTAGGTACCTAACTACTTAACTATAAAAACTAAAATAAAACTTTACCTATCGTTTGCTGCTATTTTTAAGTCATGAGTAGGTACATCTCTCGCAGACTAATATCGTTTGCAGGATAAGCTATTGTAAATTATTGAAACACATAAATTTCTTTTTACTTATGCCAAATCCAAATGACTGCGTTTCGCGCGATTGTTGCAATGCTCCATTCCGGGCTATTCCTGGCCACCCATTCGCGGTTCGTTAACTTTGTTATACGAGTGTTATGTACTTAGTTCATGATTCCAGTGAAAATTAACCTGTAATATTTGTACCATTCTAAAAAGGTAGAAGCGTCGGTAAATAATAACGGCATTGAATGCGTTCCAGTTTGGGAGTCTGAACAAATGCAACACAATTTTAACAAAAAATGCTAATGCTAACGCTGTAATTCTCCAGCGATGGATTTGGACGTTTGCTTAGTTAGTGGTAAATTCGCCAGTGAAGTGACTAAAAAATTTAAACATAATAAATGATGCCCGCATTAAAACCAGCATAAAATCAAAAACCTATTTGTCAAAACTTCCATAACCTTAATAAATGTAACCTCAAAACTAAGTGCCTAAACTAAAATTATACGCGGCGAAATTTGCTATATCGAGTACTGGGTTGTGTATGACAGCTACCTGTGATAAATTGCTGGTAACTTATCATGTGGTAGACAGATATATTTCGCGCTCGATCGTATATTGTACTTCGATAATGTTGCGAGAATGATACGATTCAGTAAATATACAAGATAAATAATGAATGAAACTATAAATGAAGATATCACGTGTATGTTTATGACAGCTTTATTAATACGACCAATTTTCTATTTATTTACCATGGTAGGTATTTTATTAAATAAGAAAATACGTAATTGGATAATTTTATTTAAATGAAAACCTCTGATCTTGTCGAATAATTGCCTTTCTTTTTTTTACTTTTGCTTGATTATTAGACTTCTTATTATCGGTTTTTAAAAGTGATCTACTTTATATAAAATTTAATGTATGTACTTATTATTAAATATTAGTATGAATATTATTAACTGTCATATTACTAGTCTAAGCTGCTGTAAATTAAACATACCATCTCTGCGTCTTTTATAAAAGCAATTCATTCCAATCCTTTCCTAATGCGTTTTAAAAATATGTCGTCTAGCGAGTGCTGCGCAAGCCTCATCAGTTCTTTAATCCAGAGCAGGAAAAGTAGGTATAGGATTAATTAACGCCCTTACGCTAACGATGTCCTATTTATACTTACGAGAATTTTAGGGTTCTGCTGTGCATATGCTATTTTACACTAGTTGTTACATAACAACTTGTATTACAATAGAATTTTCCTAAGCGGGTTTTACTGTATGTTTGTATACGATGTATTTAAACTTACTTGTCTCATATATACAGGGTGTTTGGTACATCGTTTGCCAAATTAAAACGGCAGATGGGTTGAGTCATTTCATATCTTCTCAGGCCTAGAAATTTTTAATTTGGTGCAAAAATTTTTTTTCACTTCTATGACAGTTTTTCGTAAATTTCTAACTTTTACTTGCATAGTAGTAAAAAAAACCATAGTCAATTTTGTTTTTCTAGGCATGAAAAGATAGCAAATGACTCAAGCTATCTGCCGTTTTTATTTGGCAAACGATGTACCAAACACCCTGTATTATTTGCTCAGCCGTAATTTGTACAGTCAAGTCAGCATCAAAAGTAACGGATGAAACGACTCGCCAAAAGAATCGGATAAGTACGAGTATAAATAAGATTTTAGGCAAAGTTTTTTTAAATAATAGTTTATATACGAGTAAAAGAACCCATCCCACCGATTCGCACCACTTTGCTTGCCAGGTTTCGGTTTTTCTCATTTATCTTCCTGAGCTAGTAAGAGAGTGCTCATGACAGTCTAACTAGTGTTTAATTTGCAATCTTTGATACGTAATGTCATGGATAAATTTGCGGTATAAAACAATAAAAAGTATGATTTTACGTCAAGTATTCTCGTGTACAAGTCAAAAAACAAGACGTTATTTTGATTTGTGATCGTAAATAAAGATTAAGCATAAATAAAAAATACCTGGGTAGGATTGTCAGTTTTCTTGTCCGATAAAATGGCTAAAATACAGCTTAGGTATACCATTCCTGACAAAATACACAAAGCAACCTACGTAATTAATTGGGTTCATTTTGCCCACCAAGCTGTGGTGGGGAGCAACAATACAAGATAATCCACTGTTTGGACGCTTCACTTTGGACTTTTTAGAAATAGGCAGAAATTACTAGAAAGACTAACTCAAGGACATAGTAGGAAGAGTAGCGCTTTCTCTGCTACTCCTTTTTAACGTTCCATAAGACCATCTCGTTTGGTCTTCCCCACTCCCCTTTTGTCGCCTCTATAGTATCTTTTCACACATTAACAACTATCGAGGTACTTTATCTAATGTCTCTAACTTTATATCAACGGTTTTTGTATTTCAGTTGTGGTCTGTTTCTGTAAATAAGAATATAAGCACCGTTGGGCGGAAATCAGGAATTTGTACGTCATATCCTGTGTACACCGGTGACTTCCGGCGCCCGTGCCGCTGACTTCCGCTGTGAGCTTAAATCGTGTACCTATATGTGTACAGGTATATTGTAAGCTGAGATCGCAGTTTGATTACGCTTACCTACCGTTAGTGTCTACCATGTTCAATACGATTAATCTCCTGTGTCTCACCTGCTTTTGAATTGTTACTACAAAAGCATTTTTTTTTGTTTTCTGCCTTTAAAAGAGAAATATACAACAAATTACCTGGCGGTCATTTTTCAAATTAAAGCTTCACATTTTAGAATTAGACTGAAAATGTTTTGATTAGTTATTAAGCGCCCTCCAGACTATGCGCGTGAATCGCGGGCGAAGCCGCGAACGCGAGTGTGGAGTCTAGTTCGCTGATATGCGAAATCGACTCCAGACTCGCGTTCGCGGCTTCGCGCCGCGATTCGCGCACGAGTGTGGAGCGGGCTTTACACGTCGAAAATGTTTAAAATTGTAATTGTAATTTCCTGTAGGTAATGAGGTTTGAATTGAATTAGTAATTGCCAAATACACGAATTTTTATCGTAATTCTTAATTATATTACTGCGCAATACTTTATTACTTTGTATCCCTATTATCTTTATAATTTAGGACATCATATTTAAAAATAAGCCTGATGAAAAATTTAGTAAAACTAAAAGTACTATTCGGATTTCGAGATAATCACAAGATCTTGAGACGATTTAGACATCAACTAGATCTACATTAGATATCGACTAGATGTGACTTGGATGTCTAAGTCTTAACTTGTCGAAATCGTTCAAGAGGACCTCCAGAATCGCGGAAACGTCAAATTTGACATATCTATAAATTATCCGTATCGTAACTTGTTGAAGTCTAGTAGAACTCTAATTCATTTTCCGAATCGAGCCGTTAGTCACTAAATTAAAACATAAAAATATCTAAAGTGTCATTCTATAGAACTATGTAAACATGCTATCTATGTAAACAAACAACCATATTGAAACTGTCACTGAATGATGATTTCAGTATAGCGGTTTGTTTACATAGTTAGCAAGTTCCATAGAACGACACTATGATCCATGTATTGCTCGCTATCTGAATCCAATTGGTTCTTGCAGCTTAAGCTTCTTTTCCACCTCTATACGTGACTTATTAAATTAGAACTTATAATCCTCGTCCAGCTTCACCGGACTTCACAAATTGCGTTAACGCTGCGATCACGAGGCTGATCCGGATTTCATTTAGATAATTGAATGAGGATCTATCCTGACTGGGAAAAGGTTCGGGGGAATGACTATTGTTTGGAGCCCGAGAACGGGCGTACTCGAACTACTAGTTACTTTAAATGAGGAAATGGAAGAATGATTTATTTACAAACAAGTGGTATTACTAAAAGAATAACTAGCTTAAATCTAAAATAGGCCCTTGAGGCATTGTAACAAGGATGCTGGTGGCATTTCCTCGCTGTATCGCAATGCTGATACGTTATGCGAGGTAGCCGCCAGCTCTTTGGTCACCAGTTACGTCAACCAGACGCTTCGCGATTTAATATAATAGGTAAGATTGAGAGTGCATTTTTGTTTTATAACTTTAAAAAACTGGCAACATGCGAGTCAGACTAACCCACCGAGATTTACTACCTACTTAGAAACGCTACTTATGTTCATACCTATTTAACTAAACTCAATCAATGCTATTAGAAAACTGATGCATAATTTAGGTTAGGTACCAACTGCAAATTAGTTTCTCATCGTAGGTATGTTTTGTAAATTTACATGTGCAACATGTACGAAAATATGTAGCAATTTTGGATATTCAAAATATTCCTTTGGAGTTCAACTTATTTAAACACGAAATTCATTATAATTAGGAAAGTGCTTTTATTCCATTTCATTCTCAATTTAATTGCTAAATATTCGGTAAGTAACTATTTTATTTTACATTTAAACAAAATTTAGGAATAGCATAGCATTACCCAGAAACTTTTTAACCACTTTTTAATTGACCACTAACGAGTAGGGTTTGCACGACGGATCCGAAATGTATGGGAAGATCCGCGGATCCGGATCCAGATCTGGATAATTTCATACATTTCGGATCCGGATTGCAAACCCTACTAACGAGTGAAGCCTTTCGAGGCCTCCGCGATTTCCCTAGCCACGCCAGAACAAACGCTGACTAGCGTACGATCCCTTCCGTCGAGGTGTGATTAATTCTGCACGTTTACCTGATCGGGGTTCCGTAGTTAACTCCCGTTTTACGTTAACAAACTGTGGCCCTTTTTCTTCGCTTACCTTGTTTGCGTGATCAATCTTGTACGTGGATTTGATTAAAACCATCAGTTTCGGAGGTCAGGGCGCTTGAATTATCGAGAACTTGGAACTATGTTCTTAATTAGTATATACTGTCAATAATGCTTAAACTAACCAGTTTAATCTACATCTATTACCCAATAGATTTAGATTAAAGGATGACTCACTTCGGAGCTTCCGGCGCTTCGTTTTCTATGGAAAGCACCACGTGATCGCCGATCAACCGTTATAGAAAATAACATGTCGGACGCCTCGGCCCGGGCACGGCCCGGTCTAGCGTAAGTCATCCTTGAATTGTTTCAATAATGAATTTGAGTATCTGTCCAATAAATTAATAAATAACGTGAAAGCGAACCGGTGCTGGCATATAAAAATGTTTTAATTTTTTCATTTTATTACTTATATATTTCAGCATATAAGAATTTTAAAAGATTATTTTAAAGTAGATTATTAATAACTCCATTCCTAAAATAAAATGAAAAACTCGTTATTATTCACAACACAACAAATAATAAAACTATTAAAATAATACCATCCACCTAATACACGTACATATATAAAATCTTAAACGAGACATGTTATTTTATTATATAAGCCAACTGCAAAGTTAAACATGCAAAATGAAAGACCTATTTAATACAAATTTAATTTGTTCCACTTCTCACTCTTAGCAAAAAAAAATAGAGTAAAAACTTAAGATTCATTCCTTAAACCACTGCAATTATGTTTTCGACATCAATAATAATGGTTCGTAATTCCAAACGTTCAGTGCGACCAACTGCTTAAGCGGTACCTTGAACAACTGTGTCCAGATACGACATTCGTGTGGCAACACATCTTGCAATTGTCAATTGTAACAAATTGTACCTACTTCTCATAGTCACATAATTCTAGTAGACCTACTATATAAGTACGAGCGAGATGCACGGGAAAACTTAGATCAAAATGAGGTCAAGTTGACATCAATTTGTAAATTCGAATCAGCCTCCAGGTTCAGATTTATTTTATATTTGAATTGGCCTGAAAGTTAGCATTATTTTGGAATTGTCTTCGAGATTAGAAAGGACCCTTTATACGTAATTATATTAAATATATACGTTCGAAAGAATGCACGGCTCAAGAACAAAACGTACTAATAACAGATTCTAAAAGTTTTCTTTCGCTTCCTGGAGTATTTCGAAGCTTCATAATACAAGATGGTTCCATTACAACTTCAAGGCCGTGTTGCATAATAAACTACAACTAATATTATAAGCGGAACTCCTTTTCTAACTTAACTTATTGGAAAAGGAGTTCCGCTTGTAATATGAGTTGTAGTTTATTATGCAACACGGCCCAAATTACTTAAGCATTTATTTGTTCCATTTGCGCCACCATTTGTTAGTAACTAGATTTTTTCTATTTGCTAAAAAATACACGTAAAATGTCCCACCTGTGGATTCCAACTCTATGCATTCGTAGCCAGTTATTCCTCGCCCCGTTTGGCCCACATTGTTCCCGGCTCTAATTAACTCGCAGTCAATAGCAGCGCCTTCAGACGCAACAGAAGCGTGCGCCCAATTACTCGCCTATTAATTTTGCAATAACAAAACGGTCGTGCGTTTATTAGAAAATGTATTGATTTTAGCCGAATAAAATATATTCATAATGAGCAAGGTTATGTAGGCAAGACTTATTAGTGTCACAGGTTATGTTGTAATCTACTATTGAATTTAATGTGAATTAACATAATTACGCCATCCATTTTTTAACACTTGGACAGTCGCGCCCTAGTTTTAAACACTTTTAAGGGGTCAATTGGACCCATTGCTTTATGTGACTCTGCATCTCAGTTAAATGTTATCATTACCTACAAATGGGCGCGGAATGTCTTCGCCCGCAATTTGTGATCTCACTAGGTCGGTTTTCTTTTAACACGTTCGCGGACGCTCAGTCACACCATTTGGACACCTAAATTTTGTATGGAAATTTTGCGACTGTTATAGCATATCTGTCACTACAAATATATCATTTAGGTTTGTATATCCCTTTACGGCCGGGAAAAATATTTTGCTAAAACTAATTAAAAATGCATGTGAACCGTTTTCACTTGTTATAAAATGCACGTAAAAAATGATAAAAAAAATCCAACGACCCTTCATCATAAAAAAAATCGCATGCACGAAAGTGACGTTCAGGATTTATCTGTAAATGCACGAACGTGCAAATTCATTTGGATTTGTAAAATGATATGAAACAAACGCAACATTTTACTCAACAATACACTAGTATAATAATTTAACTTTACATAATCATCACAGTTCTCTTTAAGAATCATCACCGAAACGATATAAATATTATTGAAAACAATAATCAACAATTATAAAGTAATCTCAATTCAACTACCTACATGATATGGAAATCCTTGAAAAAGTTTTCATAAAATGAATATTGATTCATTCACAAGTAAAAAGACGTATTGGCATGTGTTTAATATAGTTTATAACTAATTTTGGAGCTGTTACATCAACAATTTGATCGAATCTTTTTCTCTCATCTCTTCACAACCCTAATATTGATTGTGCCTGAAAACTTGAACAGTTAGAAGTCGGGAAACATAATTTACTGTCTTTCCACATAACTAGAATGTTACTGAATCTGTTATCATCAGCTGACTCTCTCCACGTCACATATCATTGTCGTCTTTGAATGTCAAACTTGATCTGTCAGGAATTCGATTCACCATTACTTTACCCGTGCTGTGTCATCTGCTATTATTGAGTTTTACAGCAAATAATATAGTTGTAAAGAATCTATTACGATATAAACTAACTACCTTGGCATATACTTCGAGAAAAGATCGAATATAGACCAACAGCTGGACCTAACTCCAGTGACATAATATCACAGCCAAACTGCTGTATATGGATGTACCGAAATCAAGCATAAATCTGGCAGAATTATAATCACCATGCTTTTAACCCTACTGGACGGGTTTTATACACCACGACCTGAGGCAGCGAAGCTAGAACATCGTCTGATTCTTGGCTTTCATAGTGAATCCATTCCAAAAGCGAATAAGGGGAATAAGGTCGTCGTGAAATTCTTCAATATTTGATACCTATTATCACCATAACACAAAATTCAAAGAATTTGTCTGGCTCCTAATGGACGTCTTAAAAAATACAAACCTAAGAAACGGAATATATTATAAAATGATCAAACATATGCTATCTATTGTGATTTAAGTTTTTGCGCAAAAGCCGGATACTCACAAACTTGCAAATAGTTATGACAATTCATTCACGGGCTACGGCCGAACCCACAAATTCTTGCACTTATTTTTGACGAGCATGTAGTTGGGCATTTCCATTTAAAGTTGTACCATGACTCACTTGACGAGTTGAAAATAAAATTTGGATTATTTGGTACTTTTTTATGTGATTCTATGAGTAAATACATTCTAGTTTACGTAACACAAAAGAGAATCGTCATATTTTTAACATAAACTAGTTAAAATTAATATTTAATAGGATGAGGGAGGTTTTTTGCGGTCCGTTTGGTTACAAATGGTTTTTGAAATAGTCAATAAAAGACATACTTGAAGCAAATGTTTTTATGTTTAAAGCATAATAATGTTAATAAACAACCTAAAAACAATCATCATTGTCCAATTTAGAACAAACATTTTTCATAAAAGGGAATTTTAGGTGGTTTGGTTACGAGGTGGCCCCAAATCGTACGATATTTTTAGGTTTATTAAATAGTTATTGGCATTACTGCCATGTGACGAATAACAATAGTTAGAATTACCAAAACTAGTTATTATTGTCAAAAAAATTAAGTATTTTAGTTTATAAACTTTGAATAAACAATAATAAATACTTTTGAAATCAAGGGGACATTTCCAAATGGACACCCATGTAACTTAATGGACAAAGTAAAGACGAGATCACAATAATCAAAAATTTACACAAATACTCAGTGAATAAAAAAAGGACTACAAAATATGTACCAGAATCAGTACATAGAGTTTTAAACATAAGAAACTCAATATTACTTAATAAAATATGACTTATTGATTGCACATGAATTAAATAAGTATAGACAAAGTCACGGTAAAAACTATACATACTCAATGTGCGTGCGACTTTACCGTGTCCGTTTGGTTACATTTTTCTAGTCCGGCTATATGTTACGCTTCAAATTGTAACCAAAAGGACGTAACGATTTGTCTGATCCAGAATTAAATCTATTCAAAATAATACAAAACTAACCGCAATGTTCAACTTATGTGCTTGATAAATAACTATATGAAACATGGTTTTATTTACTATTAACAGTGTTTTAGTTACTTAAGGTTCAAGCTGCATAAACAGGTGAACAAAACGGACAAAACATTGAGTAAAATTACCGGTCACACACCAGCACGCCGTGGAGGTTGCGTTTTGACTGTTATAAATCAAATTTGACGTTTAAACAAGCTTTATCTATGGTCACAGGGTTCCCAGGATGAAAAAAAACCTAAAATATTGGTAAAAAGTATTTCGCTAAGTAGCGAAAACTGCGTAACCAACCTGGACTATGTCCGTTTCACTATTTCGCCGGGACAACGTTTTTATCGAAATTAAACTCTATCATTGATGTTTTAAAAGCTCTTTTTCATCAAAAACACATTTTTCAACATTTAAACTATGTCCGGAATGCATTACTTGGTGTTGCCTTCATAGAAAAAATATGTGTAAAAGTCCATCAAAAATTGAAGTCGGTGAAGGAGACAGTACTACAGAGTGATTTTATCATATCTAAAAACCTGATTTTAAGTGAGAAGAAAGTGATTTATTGTGCATTAAACTTAAGAAATGATGTGTCTATATAATATATTTCAATAAAAAACATCATTTGCCTAGTTAAAAAATTCGTCTTAAGAGTAAAACGCAAAAAATGTAAAGGGACATGCGAAAAACTCGAGGGTACAACTTTAAATGGAAAAGCCCAGTTTTCCCTAAATAACATATTTTTGCTCTAATTTGTGCTTAATAAACTCATTTAACTCTCTTACTGTAATAATTAAGTATTAAATAGCAACTTCTATACCAAAATTATATGAAATTATGAACTTACGTGTGTCACTACTCACACCAAAATACGCCACCATCTTCAACACTGTCTTGCGACCGACTGATGCCATTGACCTACGGTATTTAGTACTCAAACGTATCGCTATTATCTGCAGCTTAGATCGGAATAGGTTTGAGCTCCAAAAGACGATTTGCTTGCGGACAGGATTTTTTTAAAGTAGTTTGCAGGATTATATCGAACCGGTCGGAAAGGGATATGACGCGTAATGCTATGCAAGGTGGATGCTATGCAATCCGCGTCAATATGAAGTATATTTTTTATACGCTATGTGACAACAAATGCTATACAATTCGGATGCATAAGTATCTCCGTCACATGACGTAGTCAGGATGTGATCTTATATGACATCGCATGTTATAGCATTCATTCATCGTACTTGATGGTCTTAATGGCTGAGACTTCTGACTTCCTAGAGGCGAGATTTTTGCTCTAAAGACTCATTGCTGACATCTTCAAACATTTTTCTACTTCTGTTTTGTTCCCCCATTTCGTATCATTGTAATATTATGTCCTTCTCATACATGCCCCATCCCAAGCACGTTCGTCATTCATTGGACCTAAAATTATGTGATACTACACATCATGCGTTGGAGACCGCATAATATGTCTAAAGAATCTAAATGCCCACTCATGGGATGTTGCAGCGAGCCGAGTGGAGCCGGTAGAGCTCTCATAAAAGAGGTTTTTTCTTCCAGCTGTCCAAGGTATACGCAGCATTTACGCCACCACCACTTTCAAAATCGTCAATCTCTACCGCATTACACTTTTTGAGTTCCCTGTAAGTCACCGCCGCTTTAAGTTCTGGACGTAAAGCGTCCACCACTTTTCCTGTCAAGCGATGATTCACCCAACTTTATATTCTTTTTCGGATGCATCTGCACCAAACATAACGCGTGAAATATAAAAGAATTATGCCACAATACTTGTCATAAACGTTCTTACCTTGTAAGAGGTGATCATCGAGCGCCGGCAGGCTTATAATTCACAATTATATCATCAAAACTATGACTAGTAACGTAAATACTTGAATGATAGGTATACAAATTCATGCCTCACTTTTTCACATTCACCGTGATCAAAATTTGATTGTAGCACAATAAACCACAAGTAAACATGTTTGTTTATTAAAACACATTGAAAAACTTAAAGAAATTGTAAGAAAAACATTAATTATGATGTTATAAACAATCCGTAAAAATGGCTATCGCGCACGAAATTCACCCAAATTGCACGTGTCTACTCCCAGACGCACCTGCCGGGCTACTAAGGGAGCTGCCATACAAAGACGAATGCTATAGCATGTGCGTCACAGAAAGGGGGGCCCAATTGGAGACGTCACAGGATAATTTTTAACTTCGATAAAACTATGTAAAATGGCAGTATGCAAACTTTGAATCTGGTGACTGGTAGAGGAAAAGTTGGTGAATAATATTATACTGTGGTAAAGCGGATTGATAAGCATTTCAATGCAGAAATTTAAAACGAATAACGGATGCTATAGCATGCGCGTCACCAGGAGTAGTGCAAAAACGGATGCTATGCAATCCGCGTCCGCGAACGTGTATAGGTCTTGGTATTTTTGTTTGAGTATTTTACAATCCATTCATAATGTACGTATAATTTTGCAGCTTCTTGTATGTACCTTCAAAATGCCTACCTATCATTTTATGAAATTTCGTTGGTAAATTACAATATGCAGTTACTATTGAAATATTCATAGAAGTTTGAAGGGCTGTTGATACCCTGCCATAGTTAAGAGAAGTGAATACATGGATCACTTTTCGATCCAATACAGGCTGTTTCCAAGTCCCAAGGGTCGTATTTTATAATTTGTAATGAATATTACTGAACGCTTCACAAATTTAATAAAGTAAGTACTTACCTAACATCTTAGCTTTAATTTTTCAAAAGTATAAAGTAACTAAATCATAGTCGTAAAACATTTTTGATATAGAAGAACTAATAATTATTTGGCTAATTAGTATAATAACATTAATAACAAAGTAAACAGTAATTACTAGAACGAAAGATTATTTTATTATGCTAATTGGTATAATTACCAAAATACCTACAAGTAAAAAATATACCTACTGCTAATTTAAATTTTTAATTGTAAGGCACGCACGTAAAAGTGGTCGTTAAATACCTAAAGTTTAAAAAATATTGTCATAAGATAATAATATCGTGATTATAAACGTAAAAAAAAAATAATCACGTATTTGTAAAGTCCTTTCTCGGTGGATTTAATTAAATGTTATACTTATGTAGGTATTTATATGGTTACAAGAACGACCATAATATCCGTACTGCACTGCACCCTATATCTAAAATATGGAAACAATTTAGAACTATTACGACCGTACTCAAAAGTTAGGTTTTATGCCGTACTCAAAAGTTGTTAGAGGTAGTATGAGCACTAATAATGAATAACTTTAACAAGCTTTCCAAAATAATATTATGAATATTAATTAGGAAAGGACCACAATGAGCCCTTAGCTTTGCGAAGTTTATATGTATATAAATATTGAATGAACCTGTCGTGTGGACATGAGTACCTAACATTTTTCTATCTCATGCCTGTCGATGCATATTTAAATGGTTTATGATTACGGGAAAGTTAAGTCAAGTACAGAATTTGATTTATGACCGGACGGAAGAAACGTCATATTAGTGTTTTTTTATTTTGAGGACTTATATTTTTTTATCTTATACACCGTGTTTTTATTGAATTCCGTTAACTTCGGGGTATGATAAAGAACGTTTAAGAGAACTAAATGGCATAGTTAATTTTCAAAAAAAAATTTTTATTTTTATTTTTTTAAAACAAAAGAATAATTTTAAAAAGTAATTAAATGTAGCATATAGCGTTGTTGTAACACGGGCATTACATTTAACTCAACCCAAAAATTGAAATCTGTGACATATCAATGACATTTCGAACATCGATCGACCGAGATTGTACTTAAGTTTAGTAGCAAATGTATGAACTCATTCTAAACACTAATCAATATGTAAACCGGCCCTAAGGCAAGTGTACACACTTGTAGAGGCCTTATAGGAAAAAAATAAATTATTGATTATTTCCGAAATGGAGTTAATTAGAATATCGGTGTCTTTGAGAAAGTTACTTGATTTAAGCTCAGGAATGCACCCTTGAAATTAACGGAAAACAAAAAAAACACGGTGTATAGGTAAAGCTTTTGATCGACCGATCAATCGAAGGTCAACCGAAAACGAAGTCTTGAGTTTTGTCTCACTACAACTCTTAAGGATGACTCACGCTAGTCCGGGCCGGAGATTCCGGCGCTTCGTTTCTATGGAAAGCACCACGTGATCACCTATCGGCTGTTACAGAAAATGACATATCGGATGCCTTGGCCCGGGCACGGCCCGCTCTAGCGTGAATCATCCTTTATTCCACTGTCATGTTGTAGATTGTCAAACATACTTGCTGAGCAACCGGGAATATATGTAAGACCTTTTTTTGACCTGATTAAGGATGAGTTGCTCAACTAATTACAATTCATTGTAAAAACAGAGGCGTCTTAATTGCCTCTGTCAATTAATTAACCTAACCCTTACCTCAGAAATATTCTACATTGAATAACGCCTTATTTCGGTTTTTGATCAGGTAGGTACCTAACTTGTAAGACACCTCTGAAGATTATTTAATTAATCTGATAGTATTAACGTTACACGACACAGTTAGTCCCAATAATGCATTTATTGTGTTAATTCAAGATAACAAGGGTGTAACTTAGCGAGCATTGTTTCGCAAAGCGTCTTGAATAATTACTTACCTATTATTTATGTGACGACCGGTCTGGCCTATTGGGTAGTGACCCTGCCTATGAAGCCGATGGTCCCGGGTTCGAATCCTGGTATGGGCATTTATTTGTATGATGATACAGATATTTGTTCCTGAGTCATGGATGTTTTCTATATATTTAAGTATTTATATATTATATTATATATATCGTTGTCTGAGTACCCACAACACAAGCCTTCTTTAGCTTACCGTGGGGCTTAGTCAATTTGTGTAAACATGTCCTATAATATTTAACTTTTATTAACTATTATAAAATTTAACTAACTAGGCAAGTTGTTTTGTTCCAGCTGAATTATTTCAGTAGCATTTTCTCATTAAAATAATTAAATATAGGTACCTATTAACATTCGTGATTTGTTCCTGATATTTTGGGCATAAACATTCCCAATTTTAAATAATTTAGAAATTGATCTGTTTATTTCACATAACGATTTAAGAAAGTCTACAAACAAAACTCTTAATCAATCATTAATTATTTAGATTTTAATTGAGTTGAGTCTAAGTAGAGATCATGAATTAATTAATTACGTTTACATATGTTAATGCTTACATATGTTAATTTTAATTATAACAAATATAAAAAGTAATATCATAGAAATTTACAGACTAGGGTCGATAGGTAGAGGTAGGTACCCGGGTAAATGTGCCTGCACGCTGCTGGCGTTGCCTCTTTGAACAGCCAGCGAAATATTCTTAGTGCGCATAAACTATAACTATAGGTTATATACAGTTTTGTATACTTTAACCCCTCCTTGACTCTAAGATTTTCTGGAAGTGATCGCTTACAGCGATAAGCCAGCCTTATTACAACCTTTATTAACATTGCAAAAAAGTTAACGAATTTATTTTTATTTGTGGTGCTACATCCCTTAATATTTTACGTACGTATCTACTTATTTACAATCCGTGCGTTAATACAATAGTGATTGCCAAGTGTTAAATATTTTAGGTCCCATATATTTGAACAAAGCCTCGGTGCTGTTCTTTTCTGAATTCGACGTGAAGACAAGGCAAGATACGTGATACATTTTATATAAGACTTCACTGTGCACTTAGAGCGAGACCATGGAGACACGACGTCTAAGCTTACAAGGGGAAGTTCTGAGGACGGCGATTGTGTTCAAAATAGAGGTAGGTATGATTGTAGTGTGTGATGTATTATAATTCGAGAAACTCGTACTTCATTTACCATAGGTACGGTAGGGTACTAACGGAATTTCTTATCAAATATTGACGTCTTAAGCACTATTCAGACGGTTCAAGAACTTGCTTGCAATATTCGATACATTGCTAACTACAGATTACAATTAATTCAGTCGATCGACTAAATACCGCCATGTAACATGATCAACTCTGGTAATTCGTGAAAAATACTTTTACTGTAGCTCAATGCCTGGATCATTGAGATGACACTCAATATATAATCTAGAACAGTTTTGAAAAAGCAATGGCAATGACTATATTATGTTTGAAAATAATTCTTGTAACAAAACATAAATTTTCATCATGGTGTATCCCACACAAAAAAACCAGCACAAGTTTCAAAAATTACCATATAGGTTCTATTTTTAAACTACCTAAAATTATTATTATGTGGAATTTTGATGAAACCTGAGTTTCGAATTCACACCAACTTTTAAGATTGACTGTTTTATTTATATTGAATCGTAAAGGGCCTTTTGGTATTATGTTATAACAATCTACGAATCCTTATCTCAGTCCAATTTATATTATAGCATCGGATCAAACTATCCATTTCTAACGTCGGTTAACAAAAGGGTTATAAGAATACAAAACTCGACGTGTCGTAAGGTAATCGCTTTTTGACGAGGGTACCGTGTCTCTGGACACCTGTGCTCCTTGAAATATTACACTTGGATTTAGACTCTATTATGTGTAACGTTTTTAAAGCGATATAACCACGAAATGCATTGCATTTCAAAATTGAGTTCGAGTATTAAAAACAATATAATATTATTACATTTAAGAGCAATAAAATGGTGACTTTATTTTAAATTTTCTATGCAAAGTGACAGATTTTCATAGGTTCTTTATTTTGATTTTCTGCTTATTAACCTTAATTGTAATTTTACCGTAGGATTTTTGTAATAAATCGAAGTAATATTTTAAAATAAGAGGCCATTAAAATTGATTTGAGGAGTAATTGTTGAGTGTGGCGTAGAAAGTATTTGCGAAAATACACTTAGATCTGCAATAATTTAATTACCTACCTTAGCAGATACTTAATCTACTATCATTAGTACCTTTTGAATGTCTCGTTTTCATAATCATATCTTTGACAGTACCTTTATTTTATCGTTTTCAATAAGGCACTATTTTCGACCATTATAAAAAGACACTCAATTCACCTCACATCGGAACAAAAATTTTGAAATAGACGCTTCTTAAATGTCAACTCACCTTACATTGGATGTCCAAACGCAAACAGTTCTAGTTGAATGTCAGCCCTTCACTATAACCTATAACATATATTTAGGATGACAGCGATGTCAGCCCAAATAATCTTTTCCTTATTGGAAATGTAAATTTGTTTTTCAAAAAGGTTTTTTCAGTAGCTATTCTAATATGACAAGAAAAAATACAAGAAATCGGAAAATGAAAAGCCATATCAAATCAATTCCTATAATAAGTACCCACTTCTAACTGTATTCTACAGTAGGTGGATGTTCTAATAAATGAACGCTTTCCCTATTCAAGTTGCACGTTTTGTGAAAAATACAACACATATTATATGACATCGCTTTATCACGGATTCTCAAAAACATAACGTTGTTCGTAACATTTTATGAGTCGTATATTTTACAGGGAACAGAGAGCTTTAAATGATTTAATTTTCCTACACGTGTATGGCTTAGTTAAATGAGCCTTCCGCGTATTTACGAGTTAGGCGGTGGTTGAAAAACGGTTGTTACCTAGTAGTGATGTGCTGAAGTCATAAAAAAGTATAATATCTAAGGGAAAAATATTTTAATTTTATATTTTCAATCGAAGAACACAAAATATCTTCCCTTACACTGCAATTGCAACCCAAAAAAATTAACTGAAATTGGTATATTAAAAACTTGTTTATTCATTATTTTATAAACTTATTGCAAATTTGTGCTTAGCAGATTTATAAATAGTTCGGTACACATTGAAGTTCTGCCCCCATCAACAATTTCTCAAAGGCCTTTTTTTTCAATTTTTCTCGTACGTATGAGCAGTACATTTCTACCACCGGTAAACACACAGAAACATCGTACATCTCTAGTACTTTGTATCGTAACACGTCAAATACAGAGGTACTTGGGCGCAGATAAATGGGCAATTCGAGCTCGAGTGTGGATCTCGGTGCCATTATTTTGACAGATGAAAATAACGAGTGTACCGCCGTAAATAACGGCACAAATCGGTGTGCCTGTTACTGGGTTATAGTTAACTGATGCTGAACAACATTTTAAACGGGTAAAATATTAAGTTATTACGTAAGTAAAAATTCTGTTACTATAGAACATAGTATAAGGCATAATATTAACTTCTTAAACCAGTAACTAAACAATCGTCATTATTTTCAAGCATACCTTAACATTTAAAAGGCTTCTTTGCCTCATAGCTTTTGACAAGCAAAGTTTTAATTTTAACACTGTAATAATCAATGGTGTTTCACGTATTTATTCATTTTATCATATATTCTTTTCTAACTTATCTTGGATGGATGGATTATAAATTTACTTCATGTTTACTTCCATTGACGTGCATTTTAATTAGATTTGTAACTTTTATCACAACAAAATGTAAAAAACAAAACAAAATAAAGGCAGGCATAGTTAATGTTGTACCATACCACATTTTACAAACTGATATTTTATCTAATCTACTTTATTTTCATTGCAAAGTAGGTATACCTACTTAGCTATTTTTAGAAGAAATAATTTTATCAGGTTCCATTAGCCAGTAAAACTATAGCACATATAACTTTGTTGCATCACAGTTGCCTGTTGCTTCTATTTCCATTATGTTCAGCGTAACCTAATAATGCTTTTTAAATCATATTTCCGGTAAAAGGTTTTCATTTCGGTTCCATCAAAGCGTGATGTTATTTTATTCGTATTCGGATAGAAGAGAAACTGTAAACTACATTTTACAGTACATAGAATTTAATCTTGCAGAAACACCTTCTATATTCCGATAATTATGCTTTTAGCAGTTCCATGTATTTGTATCAGAAAGTCGTAATAGTTTTCACCAAAGGTCAGTCTGTAGCCTACTAATGGATATAGTTAGTAGGTAAATATCCTAGCTTCGAGCACCCAATAATAATCCGAGCTAGCATAAACAAAATATTTATCAAAATAAGAACTGGTTTCGCAATCATCCTGTTTAAAATGTCATCGTATAAATGACTTCATCAACAGTTCCACTTCATACAATTTTACTTTTCAACAACAAATATTTTCAGACAACAAAAATCTCATCAACAACATTACATGTAAAAAGATGCAAGTCTCGCAATGCAATAAAATTCTTCTACTACAAAAAGTTTTGAGATGTTATGTGAAAGTCGGTTATTTTAGTCAGTGCCAGGGGGTGTTAAACCGTATGAATAAGATATCTTTAATTTTTAATACGTATAATGACTTGATCATTACGTATAATGGCTTGATAAGCTGAAAACTACTTATGTTTAAAATTTTAAGCTTGTGGGTATGCTAGAAGTACCTTAGAATTATGATGATCGTGAGTGAGTGAGTGAGTATGTCAGTGTTGAAACTAAGGAACTTTGACGTACAATAATTCTTAACCTACAAGTTCAAATTGAATGTTTTTGAATATATCTAAAACATGTTACCTAAGCCCTGTATGTCACTGAAAATTCAGGGTTCTAGCTTTAGCCAGCACAAAATTACACGACTTCAAAAATCGC
This sequence comes from Cydia fagiglandana, assembly GCF_963556715.1. Lineage (NCBI taxonomy): Eukaryota > Metazoa > Arthropoda > Insecta > Lepidoptera > Tortricidae > Cydia > Cydia fagiglandana. The sequence goes on along the minus strand of NC_085932.1, from coordinate 14,800,435 downwards.
CTGAATCGCCTCGGGAAAAGGATGGTACGGCCGTGCCTCTTTGTTTTGCTCGACTTGGCGGGGGCACTGTCGTGCCCCCAGATTCCAATACACAAAAACTCAAGCCAACCAAACACCTTGTTAATAATGCTTACAAGACTTTATAAAAAAACTTCCCTGGCGCAATGCGTGAACTCTGTAAATGCAAAAGTTTGGAGTAAAAAGAAATAGGTGTTGTTGTTTTCATAACGCAATATGGTAAATTGTACAGTGACTTATGGAACTCGTGTTGTTTTGAATTTGCTATATAAGTCTCGATCGGGTTGCAGCTTAAATAATTTTTAAGAAAAAAAAACCGACTTCCATGGGGGCCGATGAAAGATTATTGTAGATGGTAGGTACAGTCACCTGCCATAATATATTACTCTTCAAAGGCCTCAAAAATATGTGACACGCTCTTATGGCTCTACAAATAAGATCGTGTCAGATATTTTTGCGGCCTTCGTTGCGTAACATATTATTGCAGGTGACTGTACACTATGTAGAAAAGGAGGTAAAACCACCCACTTTTCTACTAGCATTTCGCTTCTGGATAATGGCTCCTCTACAGGATGGGCCAACGCCGGCCACTCCAAGGGACGCAGCCATGCGGTAGAATGAGATAGCAATATCACTTGCTCCCTCTAACGCATAAATGCGTCCCTTGGAGTGGCCGGCGTTGGCCCATCGTGAAGAGGAGCCATGAGGGTCGTAGTTCTAGCCTAACCTAACCCACTCCTCAGACAGCAGTTCGGTTCTGTGCGGATCGCAGTTCGAACCTAATCAAACCCACTTTTCAAGTAGCATTTCGTTTCTGTAAGGCTCGCAGTTCTAACCTAACCTAATCCTTGTTCGGTTCTGTGAGGATCGCAGTTCAAACCTAACCTAACCCACTTAATGGCGCATGCCGTGCGGTGTACGGGGGTTTAAGCGGGAGGGGCTAGTAAGATTGGCATCATCGTACTTTATACCTACATTAATTTTATGGTAGGTAATCATAGTTGTTTATTTAGTTAAGGTATCATAGTGGTTTTCTGGGTCAAGGTCCGGGTCCGAGTCCGGGTCCGAGTCCGGGTCCGAGACCGGGTCCGAGTCCGAATCCGAGTCCGGGTCCGAGTCCGGGTCCGAATCCGGATCCAAGTCCAGGTCCGGGTCCGAACCGGATCCGGGTCCGAACCGGATCCGGGTATGAGTCCGAGTCCGGATCCCAGTCCAAGTCAAAATCGAAATTCGTAATCACCAAACGTGTACCATGCGTCATTGAAGAGTTCTGTTCTGGTCATCATCAGCAGTTCCACTTCATCAAATGCGACAGTTTTTAATGTAAATGCTTGATTTTATGATGAAAATACAAAAAAATCTATACGTATGCCTTTAATATTTGAGGAGTTCCCTCGATTCCTTATGGATCCCATCATCAGAACTCGAGCTTGACAAAAATGTGGCTTAAAAACTTAACTTGCTTAACGAACATAACGAAAAGGAAAAATCCCCAAACGTGAACTATGCGTCGTTTAAGAGTTCTGTTCTGATCATCATCAGCAGTTCCACTTCATCAAATGCAACAGTTTTTAATGAAAATGCTTGATTTTCTGATGTAAATACAAAAATCTCTATACGCATGCCTTTAAGATTTGAGGAGTTCCCTTGATTCCTCATGGGTCCCATCATCAAAACTCGAGCTTGACAAAAATGTGGCTTTAAAACTTAACTTGCTTAACAGACATATTAATAGGCCTTTTCATCTGTGTCAGATGTTTTAAGCAGCATCCCGGTAACGACACTTGCGTTCGTGGCTGTATAGCCCTATGCGGGAGAGGATCCCTCGTCCACACACGCGGCAGGTGTATGCTCCCCCAGATGGGTGGGGGTTGGAGGCCTGCTCGTGGCGCCTTAACAGACATAACGACGAGGACAAATCGCCAACCGTGAACTATGCGTCGTTGAAGAGTTCTGTTCTGATCGTCATCAGCAGTTCCACTTCATCAAATGCAACAGTTTTTAATGAAAATGCTTGATTTTCTGATGTAAATACAAAAATCTCTATACGCATGCCTTCAAGATTTGAGGAGTTCCCTTAATTCCTCATGGATCCCATCATCAGAACTCGAGCTTGACAAAAATGTGGCTTAAAAACTTAACTTGCTTAACAAACATAACGAAGAGGACAAATCGCCAACCGTGAACTATGCGTCGTTAAAGAGTTCCGTTCTGATCATCATCAGCAGTTCCACTTCATCAAATGTCACTTTTTTGGGTGTATATGCTTGATTTGTTGATAAAAACCCAAAAATCACTATATGTATGCCTTTCAGATTTGAGGAGTTCCCTCGATTCCTCATGGATCCCATCATCAGAACTGGGTTTTGACAAAAACGGGACCAATCTGTATGCATATACAGTAGAGTCCGGTTAGTACGACTCCGCATATAACAACCAACCGCTTATAGCGACGTAAGTATAGGCACTTGTTTGGTTTTAGTACAAGCTACTATGAAAGTACAACCGTTTATAACGACTCCGCTTATAACGACCGACTGCTTTTAACGACGGAAATTGACACAAAATCCGTCCGTCAAGTCCGGTTACAACGACGAGCGACGTAGTTTTTACGAATAAATTGTTGGTAAGAAGCTTACTCCGTCTAGCGCACCTAACTACCCTCCCCCCTTTTGCCTATACGGAGCGAGATGAAATAGTCATGTGACTTTTCGTAAACTTGCAAACTAAATAAAACCAACTCCCATTTTTTAATTGAGCTTAAACTTCACACACATTTATGAAAGTTGGGTAACAATGCAATATTTTGGTAGGTACCTTCGAGCTGATCTGATGATGGACACAGAAAGTGGCCATAGGAACTGTGTGATAAAACAACGTCATCTTGATTAGATCTCCAGACAGAAGAATTACGACTTTTTATTTTACGGGATTCGAGTAATTTGCGGATGACGAGTGAGTACACGTACCTTGAAAAGTGGCTTCTTCTAACTAAACACACAAGTCTCTCCATTTTGGCAAGGTGTCGTAATACTAACGTAAAAAAATATTTTTAAAGAAATGTTTTCTTATTTCTTTGATTGTCGCATACGTATTAATAAATACAAAATGATTTTTGGTTAAAAAAATATATGTAAATTGGCAGTTCGTTTTGTACGACTTCCGGTTAGTACGACGTAATATCATCGGTCCCTTGGGCGTCGTTATAACCGGACTCTACTGTACATTCAATCAAAAAAAGAATTTTCAAAATCGATTTAGTAATGACGGAGATATGGAGTAAGAAACATAAAAAAAAAATAATAATAAAAAAAATTAAAAAAAACATAACCGAATTGATAACCTCCTTCTTTGAGATTTGGAAGTCGGTTAAAAAGAGATTGGAAGAGGCATTAGGCAAGGCTTCCATAGGCCAGAATTAATGTTTTATAGATTATTAATATGTGTTACGGCTGCAGAATCCTTTCTATGCTCTTAATTTTTTCATTGTTGGTCTTAAATTGGTCGTACAACAACCTGGTGGTGAAAAGTTACCAATCAAGTCAATTTCGCAAATAAATGTCAAATATTCACAAAACAAATGGACAGTTTTAAAATACTGTTTTTAAGCTATAGGTACGTTTTCCCAATATAGACTAAAACGGCTATATAAAACAGGAATTCGTAATCAAAGAGCCATCAAAATATATTTATTAATAAATGGAGCCGGTATTGATATATCTGTGAAACGTTGTAATAACTGGCATAATTTCCTGTAAGTAGGTGGTGTTCATTATTGACAGAACAGAATAAGGAAGCGGAGTACAAATCTAGGTTCAATAAGGTTTAAAAAAGCTCTCAAAATAAATACTTAAATACAACAGTTAATTTATCTTCTTCTTATCTTAACAAAAGGTAATTGTAGAGGTAAAGAAGAGGTATTTTATTGTGAAAACATTTTTTACTACACACCGTTTTCAAAAATTACTTATCACGATGTTTTTTCCTGCACAAACTCGTTTAGAAAGCCGACTTATAAAAAATGCGTGCCTTAATACAGTTCAGTCATTCGCGAAGTTTAAAAGTTTTTTATCATTCCCAAACGCTTCGGAAACTATACTTTAGGGACGTCACCTTCTATATAAAAGTTTTATGGTGTGGAAGAAAGGGATTCGGCTATCAAGAAAATACAGTCCAAGTTTTTGCATCCCCCTTTTGTAGATATATTTTTTGCGACGCCTTTTCGGCGGAGAATGTAAGGAAATATAAATAATGTACCCTTTGTACCTGGTAGTTAAATACAATGCATTTGAAATAATTTAAATTAATTTCATAATCCAATCATATGTTATACAGAGAAATAGTTTATAGTTGGAATATTTAATCATCACATTTGCTAGAATTTAATAAAAAAATGGTAATTTGTAAGAAGAGCGGGGGCCTAGCAAAGATGGCAATCTTTGATAGACAACGCCTTATTTTTCTTCTTACTTTTTTGTCAGACGATTAAAATGAATATGTTAAAACTTATACTTACTACTAATAGCTGAAACTTATACTTATTACTTTACTTTTCTTATTACTTTTGTACTTATACCTGAAATATTGTGTTTTGGCCCAGTTAAATTAAGGGTTTCACCTCGGAATGAGAGATAATAAGCTGGAAACTCGTATACACCTTCGTTATAAAGTGTTAAAGGTTCTCTTAAAAGTCGACGCATATATCGTGTGCGCGTCAGAAGTTATTCAAGGTCAAATGTCATAAAAATCGGTTTTTCGCGGATATCAAAATTTCTATAGCTCCGATGTTTTTTACATCTAGGTAAGAATTGTAGAGCATGAAATTTGCGACGAGTTAGGTATCAAATATTTTTTCATGCGATTAGCCGCTTTCAAGATATACGGCATAGAAGGCGCAGCGGCCAGCCAAACGCACTATGACGCAAGGTTAGCTGGTAATCTCTGTAATAATAAATTATATAAATATTTTAATCGTTAAAATGACACTTGTTGATCATAAATAGATTTTGAAACAAAAGTTGCCCCTCCTGTGGACATTAGTTAACAGTTTGTGTGCATATTGTAATGATTTTATTACATAGTTTAATATAAAAAGGGTGGTTTAATTAGAAAATTATACTTTATAGCCTTTAGGTATTTCTACAGGAAAGAGGTAGATTTTAAGCAATAACACGAAAATCTCTTGGAGACAGAGATTTGAGACACGAAAATGGTTTCACAAGCTTTTATTTAACTCCCGATGTTCGTATGTAACTATGAAACTTGGCTACAAAATTCAACTCAAATCAATCAAGCTGATCTGTTGATGGGGACTGTAGATGGCCGTAGGAACTCTGTGATAAAATGACTCATTGACTTTATTTGTTACAATCGTCTAGAAGAGTAGTCGATGACCGTGAAACAAAGATCAAGATCCCTACCGTTTGAGGTTCAATTATTTTCATTTTCATCGTCATCTTCATCATCTATTGTCAAAACTGGGTCAAATGCACTTTCTACGTCGGGGTCGATTTGCAATGAAGCCGCATTAAAACAGGCTTGCCCATTGCACTGGCCACAAGCTAAAGAGCATTTCAATCCCGATTTTCTGCACCCGCAGCGTGGACCACACCCCTTTTTACAATTGCAAAATATGGTATTTAGTAGCTCATCTGGAGCTGGTGCTAATTTTGTTATTGGCTCCAGGAATTCGTTTTGAAGCATCCAACCCCATTCTTCGGGTTCTAAGTCATTTCCTAAAAAAATATTTATTATATTTTATTCGAAAAATTTGTATCCGGAGCGTATGGGAATAATGTTGGATTTCCTCTGGAACTAAAAGGCAAACCAATATCTTCGCAGGTACTTACTACTTACAATACCAACTAGTCCTAATTTTATATTTTCTACAGGACAGATAACTTTTAAAATCTGGATATGATCAATAAAGGATGATTAAATAACTTTGTAGAAGGTATTATTCACCGATATTCACGATTGACCTCATCATAGTGCGTTTGGCTGGCCGCTGCGCCTTCTATGCCGTATATCTTGAAAACGGCTAATGGCATGAAAAAATGTTTGATACCTAACTTGTCGCAAATTGTATGTTCAACAATTCTTACCTACATGTAAAAAACATCGGAGCTATAGAAATTTTGATATCCGCGAAAAACCGATTTTTATGACATTTGACCTCGAATAACTTCTGACGCGCACACGATATATGCGTCGACTTTTAAGAGGACATTTGACACGTCATAACGAAGGTGTATACGAGTTTCCAGCTTATTATCTCTCATTCCGAGGTTGACCCCCTTTTTAGGCTTAAGATGACTGGGCCATTTTTCGGAACTAATACAAGTGCACCGACTATATTTATTTATTTAAACTTTATTGCACAAAATACAAATAAAATGTACAAATGGTGGACTTAATGCCTAAAGGCATTCTCTACCAGTCAACCATAGGGCTAAACAGAGATGTAATAAAAATAGTGCGAGAAGAAAAGTAAGAGAATTTAATTAAATAGGAACTATTGCAAACAACTGAAAAACATAATAAACTACATATACAATACACAGATAAAAACAATAAAATATATACAATGAATATACTGCTACATAATTCTCACATATTAATATATTACGATGGATACTACCTACTCATACTCTATCATATTAAATAGCGTTTCAAAATTTGTCATCAGGACAATCATGATTCCACCATCATCAGATGAAGTCGAAGGCAGAAGCTGTCTGCTAGTAGTATCAGTATAAAAAAGTTATAAAACGTGACCGTACATATCGACAACTTGGACCCATAGCAATGTAGCAATTTATATGCGGTCCAATGCGAACTAGAGTTTCCAATAAAAAAGCACCTAATGGATTTCTTTTACCACGCGGTTGGGTATCAATCCATTGCCATAGTGGCGATAAAACCAAGAACATTTACTCGTAAGAACAGTTCATAAGGGTGTGTTCTCGATGCCCTATTTGGTCTTATGAAACTGCACAACGGGACTTAATCGCGTATTTAAGTTTTAAGATTTACCTCCGACGTTTCGAGGACGGCGTGGTACCCGTGGTCTCGGAGAAGACTGGCTCAAGTTGACATCAACATCTTCTAGCCCGCTCTCGGCAACTTTCCTTAAAAGACGGCGTTATCCTAGCAAGACTCGAGGCAATTCCTGTGCTTTTAATTTGGAACCTTCTTTTATTTGTATAAATGTTCAAATTGTTCAAAATTCTAATTCAATTTGTATTTGTACAAGTACGCGAGGACTTACGAGGGTATAACCAGAACAGGACAGTAAAATAATTTTTAAGAAAAAAAAAACCGACTTCCATGGGGGCCGATGAAAGATTATTGTAGATGGTACACTATGTAGAAAAGGAGGTAAAACCACCCACTTTTCTACTAGCATTTCGCTTCTGTATAATGGCTCCTCTACAGGATGGGCCAACGCCGCCCACTCCAAGGGACGCAGCCATGCGGTAGAATGAGATAGCAATATCACTTGCTCCCTCTAACGCATAAATGCGTCCCTTGGAGGGGCCGGCGTTGGCCCATCGTGAAGAGGAGCCATGAGGGTCGTAGTTCTAGCCTAACCTAACCCACTCCTCAGACAGCAGTTCGGTTCTGTGCGGATCGCAGTTCGAACCTAATCAAACCCACTTTTCAAGTAGCATTTCGTTTCTGTAAGGCTCGCAGTTCTAACCTAACCTAATCCTTGTTCGGTTCTGTGAGGATCGCAGTTCAAACCTAACCTAACCCACTTAATGGCGCATGCCGTACGGTGTACGGGGGTTTAAGCGGGAGGGGCTAGTAAGATTGGCATCATCGTACTTTATACCTACATTAATTTTATGGTAGGTAATCATAGTTGTTTATTTAGTTAAGGTATCATACCTAGTGGTTTTCTGGGTCAAGGTCCGGGTCCGAGACCGGGTCCGAGTCCGGGTCCGAGTCCGGGTCCGTGTCCGGGTCCGAGTCCGGGTCCGAGTCCGGGTCCGAGTCCGGGTCCGAGTCCGGGTCCGAGTCCGGGTCCGAGTCCGGGTCCGAGTCCGGGTCCGAGTCCGGGTCCGAGTCCGGGTCCGTGTCCGGGTCCGGGTCCGAGTCCGGATCCGAGTCTGGATCCGAGTCCGGGTCCGAGTCCGATTCCGAGCTCGGGTCCGAATCCGGATCCGAGTCCAGGTCCGTGTCCGAACCGGATCCGGGTCCGAACCGGATCCGGGTATAAGTCCGAGTCCGGGTCCCAGTCCAAGTCAAAATCGAAATTCGTAAACACCAAACGTGTACCATGCGTCATTGAAGAGTTCTGTTCTGGTCATCATCAGCAGTTCCACTTCATCAAATGCGACAGTTTTTAATGTAAATGCTTGATTTTATGATGAAAATACAAAAAAATCTATACGTATGCCTTTAATATTTGAGGAGTTCCCTCGATTCCTTATGGATCCCATCATCAGAACTCGAGCTTGACAAAAATGTGGCTTAAAAACTTAACTTGCTTAACGAACATAACGAAAAGGAAAAATCGCCAAACGTGAACTATGCGTCGTTTAAGAGTTCTGTTCTGATCATCATCAGCAGTTCCACTTCATCAAATGCAACAGTTTTTAATGAAAATGCTTGATTTTTTTATGTAAATACAAAAATCTCTATACGCATGCCTTTAAGATTTGAGGAGTTCCCTTGATTCCTCATGGATCCCATCATCAGAACTCGAGCTTGACAAAAATGTGGCTTAAAAACTTAACTTGCTTAACAAACATAACGAAGAGGACAAATCGCCAACCGTGAACTATGCGTCGTTAAAGAGTCCCGTTCTGATCATCATCAGCAGTTGCACTTCATCAAATGTCACTTTTTTGGGTGTATATGCTTGATTTGTTGATAAAAACCCAAAAATCACTATATGTATGCCATTAAGATTTGAGGAGTTCCCTCGATTCCTCATGGATGCCATCATCAGAACTGGGTTTTGACAAAAACGGGACCAATCTGTATGCATATACATTCAATCAAAAAAAGAATTTTCAAAATCGATCTAGTAATGACGGAGATATGGAGTAACAAACATAAAAAAAAAATAAAAAAAAAAATAAAAAAAAATAAAAAAAACATACAACCGAATTGATAACCTCCTTCTTTGAGATTTGGAAGTCGGTTAAAAAGATTTATATTACCTACTATTCAACTCTGTAATGAGACCAACAATGTTTTGTTATTTTTGATGTACTTAGATATGCCTACTTAACTTTTGGTCAGGCACGCGTGGCGATATCTTCACTGAAATTAATATCAAATAGGTACTCCAACCTGTTGACGCAGTGAAAAAATAAAGTTTATAGCACATTTTTGACACTCGGAAGTAACTAAAAGAAATTACTTTTTTGATGTTATTGACTAATTTGCAGTCAGTAAACTAACCGCCATCTCTGTCCATGTATGGGTACAACAGCTTTATAACGGTAAAGTTAGAAAGTTCTAACGGTTAACTCTGTATAGTTTATCTTTTCGTTAGAGGATCGGGAATCGAACTTTTTACGTGGGTAAGTTTGTACCTACGGAACCCTCGCTGCGGAAGTCTGAGTCGTACTTAACCGTTTGTTCCTCGAATCTACTCGTATGCGTCAGTCATATAATAGGTATCTTATATAGCGGACAGATGGTGGACAGTCACAGCAGGTAGGTATTTTCGTTATATACATTCGTGTACAGTCAGCATCAAAATATAGTGACGGGCAAAGTGGCCAAAATATACCTATAGGGACCGGGCACGTTGGAGGGCCTGCCATCTTGTGGCCTGAATCGGAAACATATGTGCACATATACATTGCCAAAGCAAGTGCTATCATCTACCGTTCTTGTTGGTACGTTTCTTTGTGCATAATAGGTTCTGCCATCTTGTGGGCTACATCGGAAACATAAACGACACATTTAGGTAGTGTTCACGCCAAAAATCTGACGGCTCATATGCTGCCACCTATAGTTTATGCACGGTGCCTATATATCGGAACATATCCTTATTTCTATGGTCAAGATGTGTCACACTAACCGTTACTATATATTTGATGCTGATTGTACGTACATAAATCTTATCTTATCTTATTAAACTATCTTAAATCGAATTTTGTTACCAAAACTTCATGAAAATGATAGGATTAAACGAACTTACCTGAAGTGAAGTTCAATCCTGATTATATGAAGCATTTGGTCCTGAATAATTAACAATGTAGTACATCTCGCTTGCTTGCCATTTGACGCGAATTTAGAGCCGCCATAAAAGAAAAAATCACCAACTGTCAAGATGACACTTCATATAGTTTAGAGCATACATACACTGATTGGGAAGTAACCATGGATTCATGGTTACTTGAGGAGGGTGGGGGTACCCCTTATTCAGGACCAAATGCTTCATATAATCAGGATTGAACTTCACTTCAGGTAAGTTCGTTTAATCCTATCATTATATTCGCATTTGGTCCTGAATAATTAACAATGTAGATGTTTAGAGAAGGGAATTAACCCTTAATCAAATATCGGGAAATTATTTCCCACTTCATTCTAATTTACGAAATATTTTTTATCGTTTTAATGGCAGCACTCAGCGATGCCAACAATGCAGAGATAAAATCTTAGTAACATTTTGAATTTGAAAAATGGCAACACTTTTCTAATGGCCGCTATTTGTGACCATACGTCAAAGTCAATGTCAGCTGTCGTGATTTTTTTGCAATAACAACAGTTTTTTTTAGTGTTCTGAGGTTAAGTGCGAAAAAAAATCTGATAAGTGCATACACTGAATACTATCATAAACTAGACTTATTTTCCCTGAGTTTTGCTTGAAAAGAATTGTGACAATGATATGATTTAGCCTAGATTTTAAGGTTTAAGTAAGTGGGAAATTATTTCCCATTGTTTGTTCCTGAACTTACGATTTACAAAAAATTGGTAGGTTTTTATCAAGTGGGAAATTATTTCCCAGTGTTTGTTCTCCACCTAAATTTTAATTTGTATCCATATATAAAAATAAATACCCGTTTGTCCGTTACACAATAAAAATCTGTGCCTGTTTTTGTTTTCCCTTTCTTTTATTTATTTCTTTGATTTTTGATGATAACGTTAAAAAATCATATTTGAATTTCAAGCAAAGCCGGGGGCAGCTACTAACTAGTAAAAAGTTCGTAACCGTATCGGATAATGGGAAACTATTTCCCACTTCATTAAAATTTTGCTATTCCGTAACGGATAACGGGAACTTATTTCCCACCGTAAAACCCCCCCTTTCCCCCCACTAAATTTTTTTAAATATATTTTTTCGTAATCTACGCACCCAAATTACCTAAAAACCATTCTTAGTTTTCAAAAATCTCATAAAAAGTGTTCCGTTTGATTAAGGGTTAAATAATTTGTAAAAACCAAATATCTCAAAAAACTACCCAAAAACAAGCACTTGTATTTTTGGCAAGAATGTATATATATATAAGGTATATATATTCTAAATATCTATCACGGATACCTATCTGTATATATCAGCAAAGGTATACTAAACATAAGTTGTCATGAGAAATCTTAAAGTAGATCAATGTTAAAATAAAAATTCTCCCTCCTATAACATGAGAATTATCAACAATAAAATTAGAGTCTGAACTAATTCATGCTATTTTAATAGGTAAGTAAATACTTTGTGAATCAGAGATTCACAAAGAAATCTCAGAGAATCAGAGATTTGTGTAGAACATTTTGAACATGTAAAGAAACCTAATAAATATCTAACAAAAGTAGCAGACTGATTATCTGGAGCCTCCCTTCGTTATAAAACATTATATTCACTGGTGAGACCTGCCCTTATGATCTTTACCTTAACCAATGTGAGACATGATAATTCCAATATGTAAAAATAGAATAGAAGAAAATATAGAGATATTATTACTCCCTCTTTTAGTACTAATAAGCAGCATCTAAGCAATGTACCTATATTATGGTACTTATATAAATATAAAACCTCCATAAAAGAAAGAAGACATGTGAATGGTTACTATTTACATTAATACTTTTTTGTTACTTGTCTAAGATACGTAAGACAAGGTTTTAAGATATTTTGATGCCATATTTCTTTCTTATATTGTATTCGTTTATTCCAATCAATACGTATATCATTTCCTTCCTTTAATTTATTTATTCATAAACAAATGTGTCTGAAATCTGAATACTCATATTTCTATCTCAGGTCTTTAAAGAGTACTTATTGCTATTCTAAATAAACATAAAGAGAATTGTACTATTTGTTGAAATATGAAGTATCTAGGCCTGTAATCTTAGTTTCAAAATCTCAAGTTTTTTATTCGTGTCATACACCCTCAAAATTGCTTCTCATGTATGCAATTAAGCGTAATTTATTGCATGTCCATATTCTAAAATCCGGATACAACTCTTCTTTCCCCGGTTGTAGTATCTTGAGACATGTATGGAGTTATTTCAACTTATTATAGTAAATTTGTTACTACATGGTGACTTATCACTAGATAGTTTATGTTGGAAGGGATCTAAGTACCCTTATTTAAAAAAGTTGTTAAGTGTAACCACTTAACTAAGCTAACTAAGTAGTCACTTGCTAACTATGCTAAAAGGGTATTACCATTTATATAGCCTACACTTAAAACACAATAAATCGCTTTCTTAGCTACAACAAGTTTCACTTTGTATTATATTTTAATATTTTATTTCATCATCATCATCATATCAACCAGAGGACGTCCACTGCTGGACATAGGCATAGGGAATATTTTATTTATTTATTATAAAAGTCTAGAGGTAAGTACTTATATATAAAGATGATCCTGTTGGGTATCATTCTTTCAATTATTTGTTCTAGTATTTCTCAACCACTACATAATCTAATAAAATAAGCAATTTGAATCAAAACAACATGTAATTAGGTCAAATAATGTAAAACATTTATTTAGGACTGTGTGAAATTATAACCACACATACATATGTGGATCGGTCTGTGACGTTTCGTGCACTATCCCATAATAAAAACCACAAATCACTTACAACATGTGCATCCACCTCGAGAATTCTAAATAGGTACTAAGAATAACAGGAAATGACATAGTTATGAGTTATTAATTATGGATCGACAGTTTGTCTCGAATGCTCTGTTAAGTGACCAAAAATATCTTCAACAATCAGTTTGGACAGTCGTAAGACTGCTGAGAGGTGTCCCTATCTATCCACTTTCTGTTGAATCTTTACTGATCATATTCGTACAGAGAGTATAAAGAAAATCATATAAATGCAACAAAACGATCTGTTGTAAATTTTATTATACTTGTGAAATTGTTTCAATTCACTACTGATTATTTATACAATCATAATTAATTAATTACATCATAAAAGATAAAAGAAAAATATCTATTGCTCATTATGGCATAAAATGGGCATAAAGCATAATTTTACTTTCGAAACCCAATCCTTCTTACATCTCAGCTCTGCTATCGATAATCGTCTCCGATGGACCTGACCCATTATCATTACCATTAGCCCTCCAACCGTTCAAAGTAATTTTACAGTACCAAGAGGTATCAAACATTCAAACCAAGTATAAATAAATACCTAAGTAATAATATTATTTCATTTTATGTTTTGGCCTTAAAGTTAGCTAAGACCGTTACTGTTTTAAAATCTCAAGGATTCCGCTATAGATTTGGTAGATAAAGCTTTCTCTTGGCCCTTTAAAAAACAAATTAAACAAGGTAATGGGGACACTAATGTTCAAAAGTTGGGAAATGTAATATTAAATATAACTATTACCTGCATACTTACCTATGAACCTAATTATCTACCTACCTACCTACCTAATTATATTACCTACCTACCTACTTCTATTATATTACCTACCAACCTAACCATTTCTTCTATCTTATCAAAAATGTATTCAAGTCTGCTTCAATGAGCATGAGCTTGTGCTAAACTGAACCCTATCATTTTGTAAAAGGGTTCCAAAAAATAAATAAAATTTACTAGTTATATATTTTATACAACATACTGTTCATTATCTTACATTTGAGAGTATTAATAAACTCTCGACTTAAATCAATATATATTAATACATTTTTCTGAAGTAAATAGAAAATATGTCATGTTTCATCATTTCCACCGAAGGCAATTGGGTTTCAAGAACTTAAAATTCCATTGCTCAACTGACTGAGCTATCCGGGGACATTTCATAATTTTGTTCATGTTATAATTGTGACATTTTCAATTATATTTTTATGAGGGTGGCTAAAATAAATTAGTTACCCTTGAAGGGTTATCTTTATGATATTAGAATTTATTAGTAAACTTGTATGGCAATTTACCAAACTGCCTGAAAAGGGAAAAAGTTATTCATATTCACACAGTATGATATTATGAAACAAGCTCAAGCTAGTAAACTTGTAAGTGTTAGTGAAAACAGTATTAATAAGCCATAAACCCCAGAACTGACCAGGATGACCTTCACAATAAGGCAGTGGATTGGATCTAGTCCTTATATAGGCTGTTAAATATAGCATTCTTTTGTACACTAGTATATGTGTATGGTGTACACTGCCAAGTCACTTATTTATTTTATTGTATTAGTGCAGGTTACAGAAGTTTTGACTAATAAAGCAATAATAAAAATGGTAGGCCATTCTTAAGCCTTAAAAGGGTTCAGCATATATTATAAATGCTTAGCGTAAACATAATTCAGAGACATTATTCCAACAGAATCCAGAATATTGTTATTATTTGTAACCAGTAAGTAGATACTTAATTAGCATACAATTTTGTTTAATGCCGCTAGCGGGCTTAGATAGAAAATGATAGAATATCATTGTCTATATTAGAATATGCTTGTGTGATTTATTTATAGTATGTCCATGAAACAGGATCACGTCCATGACTTTGACAAAATTCTTGCGCTGAACTTCAAGTGCTAATGTCATTATAAGAAATTATTAGGTTAAGTATACCGGGTGTGGCCTGTAATATGAGCAAAAAATTTAACTGTAGGCTGTACTCCTCATACTGATCAACATTTGTTCAGCGACTTTTAAAAATAACTTGTAGTTTGATTTTTAATACACTTTAAAGGTTATTCAAAGACGCAATGTATTGCGAATTTTGTTATGTTTAAGGCTTGACAAGCAACGTCAATCACAATGATATGGCGTGGCGATGGCGTCCATTGAATATAATATTTATATTGTATGAAAAATAGAGAGTCTAAATACTTCACAATTTTTAAAAGTTGTTGAACAAAAGTGTCACCGTTTGAGGAGTACAATCTATGTTTTAATTATTTGCTCGTGTTACAGGCCACACCCGGTATAAAACAATTCACAAATTATCATCCCACGGATGACGTATTTCTTCACATCATTCACATGTAATCCATTTTATTATTGAATAGGAGATACTATTGCTCGTCCCACGGACGAAGGGCTTAGTGCTATGCAAAAAGCCTTATATTATAGTTAAAGTGAGTTGAAAAAGATCTGACCTTCGTTCCACGAACGAAGCACAATGCCGCTACGCGACATGTGGATATTTTGCTATGCTATAAGCCTTATATTATAGTTAAAGTGAGTTGAAAAAGATCTGACCTTCGTTCCACGAACGAAGCACAATGCCGCCACGCGACATGTGGATATTTTGCTATACAATAGGCCTTATATTATAGTTAACGTGAGTTGAAAAAGATCTGACCTTCGTTCCACGAACGAAGCACAATGACGCCACGCGACATGTGGATATTTTCAAGCCAATATTTCAAACAATGTCCCACGGACCTATGTCTATCTTCTCTATAGAATGAAGCACAATATGTTGTGAATATCTTTAAGCCAACACCTCCAACAATGTCCCACGGACATAGACAAACTAGTCACACGAGAATGTATAAAAACTTGATAAAAACTTTGTATAGGTACTCTATAGTAAAGTGAGGTTAGGTACACGACTATTGTATTAGACCTCCAAGTTTCCCCACAGGAACACTTTTGGCACGTTATAGTTGCAAGAATTTGGAAAAAGAACCTTACTTAGTACTTTTCTTTACCAGCTGAACACAAATGCTGATTAAATCATCCGTAAAGATGTACAAGGCAGTACATGTGGTGCTGATATACTTACGTTGCGATATTTACAAATTTCACTTTCCATGTACACATTGCACTGCATATCTACTTTTTGGGTATAACTGCATGGGAAAAACTAGTAATTACTCGATAAAACTTAATTTACTAGCAGTATGCGACAGGTGCGTGCCGGCGCGCAAACAGAATATGAAGTGTCATCTTGACAGTTGGTGATTTTTTCTTTTATGGCGGCTCTAAATTCGCGTCAAATGGCAAGCAAGCGAGATGTACTACATTGTTAATTATTCAGGACCAAATGCGAATATAATAGACATACTTTGGAGCTTTGAGTATAATCTTTCCATTACTTTATTATAAATGTAATAGGTAAATACAGTTTTTAACTACCTACTAAATACTTAAAGCAAAAACGGCTCGGTGTGTCCTTACCCCACCTTCAGAGGTAATAAGTGGTGTCACAGAAAACTTATTTCTCCCTATTCGCAGTGAGTGATTCAGAACAGTAGTGCATGTACATACATTATTAATACTACTATTTATATAAATAAAATGTCAAATTACCAGACTTTAAATTATAAAATAAAGGTGTCAGCGTCTGATGACGACAGTCCTGAATAGTGACAATTCGACACAAAATACATTGGAATGTAGCAAGAACGGCAACATCGCAGGATGTGAAATATACAAGAAATCAATCAATTGGTCAATTGGAAATTACATTTTGATGTCAACATGATGTAATTTTTTATGATTCGCCCAGGCATGTCCAAGCAAAATGCACGCGTGAAGGATGACACGCTAGACCGGGCCGGGCCGTGCCCCGGCCGGGGCGTCCGATATGTAATTTTTTCTATGAGAGTTGATTGGTGATGACGTGGTGCTTTCCATAGAAAACAAAGCTCCGGGAACTCCGAGCCGGCCACGGCCCGGTCTAACGTGAGTCATCCTTAAATGATAACAAAATGACATCATTTTGATATCAAAATGTAAGTTCTAATTCGCCTCCAAGTTCATAATAGTATGATTACAACTATTAGATAGGTAATTGCTTCATTCAAGTTGATTAGAATTATTTAAAGCGAGCGGTTTCTCAACATAAATATACCTTTTGACGTGATAACGTCTTATAAATAAATGAACACCAAAAAGTGTCACGTTGTGGACAGATCTGCATGGTAACGTTGTGGACAGACCTCCATGGTAACGTTACGGCCACGTTTTCTTATGACGTTATCACGCAAAATTATCGTCCGGAAACCAACTTTACAGGCAACCATTTTTTTAATGCCGCATTCACATACTGTTGGTACACTCTGCTGTGGCTCGCCCTAGAGGGGCGGGGTGGGGTCGAGACGTATTCGGATTCCGTCACGAATGGTACGAATGATTTATCCGAAACGAGAGGAAGAGTGCCCTGAGATAAGACGTGACAAATCAGAGCTTGAACCCGCGACATATCTCTATTTACAATTCTGTTGAGCTGACGACTTTTCCCTCGTTCTTTTATTGAACTTTACTCGTGGATAATGGAACAAGAAGTTATATTGCCAAAGCCGCTTTGTAGGATTGAGTTTTAGAATCTGTAATTTATATTCATCGAACTCGAAGGTGTATTTTTTTTTACCTTAATGGCACTTGTGTTGTTTATGAATGTAATAATGAGTATTAACGAAGGCAAACGTTTCTTCAATTGCGCCGTGTCATATAACAGTGTGAGCGTATCCATTAAATACGAATCCCATATTCTGTTTAAATTTTGAGCTTCCAAACTGCAAGTATGGGATGTATTTTTCTAATAAAGAGTGAAGAATATGTAATAGTTACAATACGCGTAGTACAACTTTTGATTTTCAGTCGTAAAGAAAAATAGGCGACGTTTCCATAGACTCCAGTTCAGTAACCATCACGGCACGAAACGAAATGTTGAGCAATAATGTTAAACATTATATTTAATAATACGCTACACATTACTAAAAGGTATCTGATCTTTCGATCGAATATCACAAAATTGGTTACCTACTTATATTATATAATATATCTGAATTATGTAGAAAATTATTTTAAATAATCAGCAATATCAACGATCTAACCGTTTATTGCTTTTAAAACGAATCGCATTAACACTGTCAGAAAGCTTTCATAAAAATTTATTCATCTTAAATAACAGACTTGAATCTTCCACGAATACATTATATTTCACATAACGAAAACTCACGAAATACCTTTTCGATACCACTCAAAACATTTTAAAGTGCTACTAGCATATGCAAACATTAAGGTTTCCAACTTAAAAAATATTTTCCTAGTTGAAAACTTCAGTACTTAGTCCCTGAAGGGCCGTCTAAAGCCTCTTTGTCGGGGTCTTATTCTTATAAATCGCACTGAATTTTGGGATAGAAAGGATTATGCTATACGCGTGTCGACGTCTGGGGATGAAACTTTGTCGAAATACATACTTTTACCTTCTTGCAAAAACGAGTAACGACATCTGATGGGAGGTTTAGACCGTCGTGTCAAGTAATTAGTTACTTAACACATTTAAGAAACTTTTCGGGTTTTGTTGCTCTCAGTTAAATATTAATTCGACAAATCACGAAACTTAATTCTAACAATTACACATCTCACGATATACTTAAGTATTAGTATTAGTAAAGCTTGTTCTATAATAAAATAGTTTCGTCAGCATAGTAACCAACTAAACATAGTACTTATGACTTGATTTTGGAGTTCCAAAAAGTAATGGCTTTGTAATGTAATTTTGTAAATTAAAGGTAGTAATTTCCATTCAGAATCTATGTGTAGAATTGTAGATAGAAATATTCAAAACAAATGGTCCAAACTCAACAAACCATTCATTTAATGGTATTTGGACGCGTCAAACTTCGAAAGAAGATGAAACAGCAAACCCCTGGTAAAGGCAAACCCTATTGTTGTTTTGATTAAATTTCGACCGGGTGATGCAGTGAAATTGCTCCCTTTATGCAGCCAGGGAAAAATGGGAGCAGAAAGCGTTGTCCCCTCAGCAAACAATTGATTCAATGTGTTTGAGTTCACAGTCGTAAACCGTTGTGCATGTTATATTTTTATTTACTTAATATATTTTAAACATATATCACTACTAGCAACTGCTTGTTAGCACCGAATGAAATTAAAACTGAAACACAATAAAGTAGATAATAATTTCTTATTCACTACATTACACTAAGATTAATTTATTGTTAAAATATTAATTATAGTTAACTTATAGATTAATATCATAGTACATCATATAAAAAGCATTTAGTGGGCACGTCATAGCGAGGTGAATATAGTAAAATCTTACGAGTTCGATATTTGGTTTTGCCCTTCGCTGCTTGAAATACAGGGAATCCTAGTTCAGGCATTTTTAAACCACTTGTCTCTATAAATTCTGTCTTTAGGAACAACCACTGTATTATACTTTTCTCATTAAATTATATTGTAAAAGTGATCCACTTGTTTTACAAAAATATCGCTAAATAAAATAGTAGGTATCTCTTATCATGCCAAATATGTATGTAGGTGAAAAATGTAGGTAGTATACCATGTCTCTGGAATTCTGTAGTCTTATACAAGCGGCGAAGCCAGATAGCTATTTAATTGTAGCAGGCGTTTAACATTCCATAAAAGATGTAGCAACACGGGTCTTACTTGCAGAAAACGCAACTGAACATACTGTTGTAGAGGGAGTACAAAGTATACTATATTATGTCTACCTTGAACCAATATAGATAATGATAGGTATCTAGTTTACTGTTTCGCAATTTAACTTATCTAACATGACATGAAATATACACCGTAATCTGACTACTAATAATTTAACCAGGAAAAAAAACACATTACATTACATTTAGTTTGGAGCTTAGCTAATGCTCTTTCTATATTAAATACTCAACATAATTTGAAAAATGATTATACATGTTTTATTGGAATTACAATTTGTACCTACCTACATAGTTGTAAGTTGTGGACCAAAGTTACCTGATTTTACGGTAGTTACTTTGATTAAAATATAGATACACGTAGTATCTACTACTATATAAATTATTGAGTAAACATATCAAAAAACCAATAAAACTGACACAAACGAACCACACAATACAATTACACTTTATTGTAACGGTCCAGCGCTCAATGGAGTATGCAACTGAACCTTGTCCCTGAGTTGCGGAACGCTTTCTTCATTTTATTTGAGACTATAAATAGATAAGATAACATTCATCGATCACAAAACAAACTCAACCAACAATGAAGTTGGTTGTAGCAGTCGCACTAGTCTGCCTTGTGGCGGCGTACGCCAGGCAGATAGACCAGACTCAGGATCTGGTTCCTGCCGAGAGCAAAGGCCATCATCATCATCATGAGTCTGGCGGCGGTAAAGAGCACCACGCCCACCATCATCACGAACATGGGGAAAAAGGACACAAAGGCCATAAAGGACATCATCATCACCACAAGGGAGACCACGGTGACCACGGAAAACATCATCATGAGGGTCATCACGAGGAACATGGCGGCCATCATAAAAAACATCACGATGAACACGACCATCACGGCCACCATCATGAACACGGACACCATCATAAAGGTGGCAAACACGGCCATAAGAAACATCACGATAAAGGTGAAAAGACTGATGGTTACCATAAGAAGTACCATAAGGATCATTTCCACAAGGACCATCATTTCTATGACGATCATCATCACGAGGGCAAACATCACAAGCACGGCAAACACCACGGACATCACGAAAAACACGGCGGCGACCACAAAAAGGGCGGACACCACGAGCACGGTCATCATGAACACCATCATGGCAAGCACGATCATCATGACAAGCATCATCATGACGAAGATCATAAAGGACACAAGGGCCACCACGGTCACGAAGAGCACCACCACCACCACCATGACCATGGCAAGAAAGGTGGTCATCATGACGGAAAGGAGTGGGGCTTCCATCATGGAAAGCACTGATCTCATACCAAATTTGAGCTGTGATATTTTTCCTAGAAATGTGTGGGTTTTATAGAAAGCCAAATGTTAGTCGTTTTTTATTGTTATTTAATTTTGATACTTTGTTGATTTTTATATAAGAGCTAATGTGTCTGTAATCGGTACGTGTGTATGGTACTTCATTAGTTTTGTAAAGAATAAAGGAAATTTCAATTTAACTGCGTTCCATTACTTGATAATTACCTAACTATGATATCAGGGACGACGTGACTTAATTAAATTTTAATAAAATCCTTGGCGTAAACATTTTTGATAGGCACCTAAATGTACTTTGTACTTTAGAACAGCCGTAAACAATCCTTAGTAAGTAGAATAAAGTTGGAAGCCTACGTCGAAGTAAATCATAATTAATAATCTACTATTTTATGATCTTGGTAGTTTCGGCCCCCGCCACGTCCTACTAAATTACTGGTAAGTTTGAAGTTCAACCATTAGGCGTCCGAACCTTACTTAGCAATGTGTTTGTTATGGTTGTCAAGTTTATGTACCTACAATACCTAGTATATATTTTGTACCTTTACAACTATAGTTCGTTCTTTTTAGCATTAGAAAGGACTCCACAGAAGCAAGCGTGCAGTTTTTATCAGGCTCTTTAATTGTTAATAATTATTGAATTATCTAATGTAGCATGGTCAATACATATAATTTACTTCAAATTATAACCGCTAAAAGTGCTGGATTTGGAACCACAAGCTTACTTCTGCGAAGTTCTTTCTAATGCTAAAAAAAACGAACTATATGTGTTTTAAACTTTAGTCATCTTATGCAATTAATATTTGATAATGAACTAAACGGCAAAGAATATAAAAAAAATGGACCAGCCAAAATGAAAGAAACTGTTAAATTTTGTAATTGGTCCCAAAGTAAAAGTTGCTCAGTATAATCCGAAAACCTCCCTGGCAACAGTGACAACGGGAATGTACTTATTTTTGGCCACCCTGTATATAATATAAGAAAGAACCAATAAAATTTAATTGAGAGTAATGATTCGTGCTAAGTATTTACTACGTGCTAAGTAGTTCTGAAATATTTACCGTTTCCCAACCGGTACTTCGTTATTATACTCGTAAAATAAACCTTCTTTATTTATGACTAATATGAGCATGTGACGTGTGTCGCCACACTATGCGAATCAATCTCCGATGTAAAGTAGGTCAATGGCCATAATATATCTAACACCAAGTTTATGGGTAACTTTTTAGGGTTCCGTAGCTCAAATGGCAAAAACCCTTAGGTATATTAAGTTTCATTCTGTCCGTCCGTCTGTCTGTCTATATGTCATAGTAATTTTTCACAAAAACTATTTATATTTCATATTTGAATGAAATATTATATGGCTTTTATGGTATGAAGGTACGAAAATCTCCATTATGCGTAAGGTTCATAAAAATGCCAAAAGTTTGATTATTTTGTTTTCTAATGGCATAAAACCCGGATATATTCGCTAAATACCTACATTATAGAATCGAGAAACTTTTCACCGAGCTCTTCAGTGTAAACTATAAAATGTAAACCAAATCCCAAATTGGTTTACGTGCTGCAAGCTCGTAACACAACTACTAGTCAATAGAGCACGTAAAACTCCACTAAAGAGTGCACAGGGGACCGCAAAATATGCATACAGCTCACAGTTTTATAACTAAACCAATTTGTATTCGAAATCCCTTAGCTCCATATAGAGACGACTAAAAGCCGAAACTATACGCAGCTACATGCAGTTTGGCCAGTTTTAGCCTTTAGTTTTTATACACATTGAAATAAACAGGAAGTTTTAGTTTTAATTTATTATTTTAACATAATATTTATTTGTTTTACAAGCGGGCAAAGTTGTTGTTTAACCGCTCGTGCTGATACTGATACGCGAGCAAGCGAAAGGTTTCAAAATTGAAAGGTCTTTTGATTGATTTGTTGTTCAAAAAGTGTTTGAACAATCAAAAGAGCCTTTAGCAGCTGTTGCGGTGAAAATATAATTATATTTCTTTTTGCGTTTGCTTTTTTAAGGAAATAAATACTTCTTTGAATGGTTATAATTATATATACATACTTAGAGTAGAATGTACCTACTCAGTGATGATGTTTTACCTAGGTATAAAAGTTCGATCGACAATCACATTTGGAAACAAGAAATAATGAAAAATAGACCACAAAGTTACTACATTTTCTGCTTTACAAACGGACCTGGGGAAGGAGATAAAATGCCAATAGCAAAATATAAGGAAAGTAGTTAACGGTAATGCAGTTCCGGGCACTTGTCTGCGGCACAGCCTACATAACATACGACCAGAACAGACTGCTCATAAATAACTGTACGCGTAGAGGTGGAAATATTAACGTTCTGTACAGTTTATTATGTATATTGTGACAACCTTAACAGTCGTTTTCATTACGATTTCTCGTAAAATGTGACAGGGTAGACAAGAAACTAAGGAGTGTCTTCTCAAATTATTTTACATTTTTGTACGGTTATCACAGAGAAACCCTTTTGAAAAACACTCTTCGACTAAGGGCATATTTTTTTAATTATATTACTAACGGCCCGATTCTAACTTTAAGATACGTCAATTAATAGGTCAAGAGATAGGTGTCAAATGTGACGTTTCTTCAAACAGGACCCCTATTCGACAAGCGACGTTTGACGTATTGTGTTGATCTCCCGTTGATGTGGGAAAAATCATAAGTTCTCGAATACGTACAGTCGTACAATGTCAAAATTTGATATTAACAATCCACAGTTAGGGTGACAAGCAAACCAAACCGAACCACCCTTAGTTTAGAGTGGAGTTTTGGTTGTACCAAATGATATTATCCACCGTTGATGGAATCAACACTCAGTATGCAATAAAATCAACTGTTGATTTGACGTGGATGCGAAATCTGACAGTTGTACATGTCGAATTTGGCCCCAGATACGTCACTTTTGACAACATCTAATCCATATCGTTTCTATACGCTTACATCTAGTAATTGACGTATCTTAAAGTTCGAATCCGGCAGTTAGTCATGAAATTATTGAAATTCAACGGATATTCTATGCCAAATATTTGTCTATAATAATAGCTAATTGCCAATTTGGATTGGTTTTTGTGGTTTGTCTTATTGATTGGCCTCGTGTAAGCACTGTATATAAATACACTGCACCAATAGCCCCCAGGGAAGTTGAGAAGGCTACACACTTATGAAGCTTACCGATTTGTACGCAACTTTATATTGCCGACCTGCGGATGCTCATTAAGCGTTCATCGCCCCTGGCTTTTTGAAAAACTATGTTATAAAAAATCCTTTATGTTAAATATTGGAAAACTGAAGAAAAAAGTACCTAGGTACGGGCAAACAGTCTTTGAATGAACAAACAATTTTTTAAATGAATAGGTAAGTACTTTTTTGTTTTAGCTACTTACATATATAAAAAGAACAAAAATTTTGAAAAAAGTTTTATTCCAAATATTATTCTTACTTTTCATGGCTCCTCTACAGTCTCTACACGATGGGCCAACGCCGGCCACTCCAAGGGACGCAGCCATGCGGTAGAATGAGATAGCAATATCACTTGCTAACAATATCATAAATGCTTCCCTTGGAGTGGCCGGCGTTGGCCCATCGTGTATAGGAGCCATCAAATTACTCGTATTGCTCAAACAATTCAAATCACAAACAACAATAAAAACAGTAAGTAACACTTTTCACCTCAGCCATTAAACTAGCATAATTTTATATCCTGCTGCCAAATAAAGAAATAAATTAGGATAACCGTATTTTCATAGTTCACAAGTTCATAGTGTGTGTGTGTAATCGAAAAAGAAAACTTTTCTATATTACGGTACATACGTTGCAAATTGCAAAACATTTTTTTCCGCTGTTTTTTTTCTGGTACGGTTTTTACTACTCATTGCCATTTCAACAGTAGGTAATAATGATTTAGAACGCATCTATAGTAACTTACGGTACATTCGACATATTACACAACCATTATTTACCTAAAAGAAAATAGTAACACAATGAGATCGGTTGATAACGCGAGTGTTCGAATGATGTAAAGGAAGTGCCCTCGTCAAGCGTTTCCGGCTGAATGAGCACTTGACGTTACTACGCGACCATTCCCAGACAAGCCTCTGCCATAGTAATCTTAGTTGACAGTATTGTTACCGGTGACGAGTCTATAACCTATCATCATCATCATCAATCATCACCAGCGTCATCATCATCATCCTGTGTCCTGGGCGGTTTCTGACGTAGCTTACTTTAGTAAATGTAAAGGTAGGTACAGCCACACTCACCGCAGGTCAGGCACCTCTCCGACAAAATTGTAGTTTATGACCGCAGCCGGTCGGGCCTTTAACTTGTCACGCGCACTTTTGCACTCACTGTATGCCTCCACTTCGGCGGATTTTGTGCCGAAGTCTATCAGTGCGATGGTTCAATATTGCAAACTATGAAACGTTGATCTTATTTGATAATGAAATTTAAATAGACTTTCTTTAACTTTGGCGCCCTTTGATGTCACTTTTTATTGTAGAAAGAAAAACAATAGTATTCTGAATTCGCATTCATACTAACGAACTGTTTGATATTTCAACTGCGAAGATTAGCATGGTCCAATGGCTACAAGGCATAAGCGTACGTGGAGTCGACAGGTCCTCGGCACAAGGGCTTAGGTCGCAATCAAAGAGACCGAATGACGCTTTGAGACACCGGACCGTTATAAAATCTTTAGGCATATAACATATGTTGCTTATGTAATGCCTATAGATACAAAATTCTGTCTGCAAGAATTTTACCAAAACCAGGTCTGAAAGAACTGTAACTTTTTCTTAAAAAAAAACTAGTACTTAGGGTAGGGTACCTAACCTAACTTGACCCTAAAATATGTACCCTTTCGTTACATGATTAGTATATTATGTAATGTTTGCATTAGCAAGACCTTGGGTACATGGATAGCTTGGAAGCAAGTGGTTGAATTGTTTTCTGCTAGGCACATGCGTCGGAGCGTTTTAAAACTGTAGTGTTATGTATATACTAATGGCCAAAACGAAAGTAGGTGCATCAACAATATTTTTATAAAAAAAATTTAAAAGTATGTGAGGATTTTATTATTAACTAATTTTGAATACCACTTGATAGATGTGCTCCAGTGTCGCGCGTTTATTTAATGTGTTTTTTTTTTCTTAATTTAAGTAAATGTCTGTCTTCTAAATTAGATAATTTAGATAAGTTTTGGCTCACAAAATACGTTCCAAATTTAATTAAAATATATTATATATTCCGAGTAAAATAGATGTAGACGCACTCATACACAACGAATCTTTAAGGGTTCCGTTTTTGCTACATTGGCTACGGAACTCAAAAAATCATGACATTGACAAAGAAAATTGAAATAAAAATATAGTGTTTTTCAGGCTCTTATTAGTGTGTAAATAAGTTGTTGGACCAAAAACACCAAATAGATTGTGGTTCAAAGCTGTTCGCCTCTGATGACATTGGAATAACCATTTCCGCCAGTAAATTGTGACATTGCCGCAATTTTACTGCCATCCGTTTACCGCCAGTATAAGTTAGATATAAGTAGATTGTTGAATGACATTCACTGATCATTTTCAATGAGTGTTAGAGTTAGACCAAGAAAAGTCTGCAATGATTTTGATAGCACGCGCAGCACAAGTGTTATTTATGCGTCATAAATTCATAGAAGTTTGACGTTTAAAATAACACTTCCACTGCGTGTGCTATCATAATTGTTGCAGACTTTCTTGGTCTAACTTTAACGGTAGATATTCTATAGTTCGTTTTTTAGCATTAGAAAAAAGGTAAACAAAATTATTGACGTGTCTTTTTATTGAAAAAACTCTTTTGAAAAATAAGTCAAAGCAAATAAGTAATAGTTGAATCATATCCGATTATTTACATTATTTTGTTTTCATAAGTAATTACTGATTTTACATAAGTAAGTAGTTACTAATTTTTTTAAATGTTTTTCAATTAACAGATCGGCATCCGTCGAGTCCAAGACATCGGCTTGGTAGCGTTTTTGGCTTCGATACACGGATCAGCTGATCTAATCGGTCGGATACTTACAATAGAGAGCACCAATATCTGCTTGCCCTTTGCATCGGATGCCTTATCAAAATGGGCCACATTGTGCCCATCTAATGAGCATCCAGAAAACCCGGCCGTTCAGAGGGGCTGGGATGACATCCTTTGTAGGCTTCGCCACGCGAATTTACAGGCTGGTGCCTCGATAACCGATCTGGCGCGTCTCAAAGCCGCCTCCAAGTCTGAGTCGGGTGCATGGTTGCACGCCTTGCCATCCCCTCAATTAGGCACACTGCTAGACAACGATTCCCTAAGGATCGCAGTGGCCTTAAGGTTGGGGTGCAAGGTGTGCAACGCGCACCGCTGCATCTGTGGAGTGATGGTAGAAGAGAACGGCCACCATGGGCTCAGCTGTCAGAGATGCGCCGGTCGTTTCCCCAGGCACCATTCTTTGAATGAAATAGTCCGTCGAGCGATGCTGTCGGTGGGCGTCCCGTGCCTCCTCGAACCACCGGGGCTGTCTCGAACAGATGGCAAACGACCCGACGGGCTGACGCTGGTTCCCTGGCAGAGAGGGCGGTGTCTTATATGGGATGCAACTTGTGTGAGTACATTTGCTGCATCCCATGTAGGACACACCGCCAAGTCGGCAGGTTCGGCGGCAGAGACTGCCGCCAAAAATAAGCGACAGAAATACTCTGCCCTGGGAGCCACGTACGACTTCGTGCCCGTCATTGTCGAGACAGCTGGGCCCTGGGGACGGGAGGCACGAGAGCTTTTCGGGGAACTTGGAAAGCGCCTCAGAGAAAAGGGGAATGACCCCCGTTCTGAGTCATGGCTTGTCCAACAGGTCTCCATCGCCATACAGCGGGGTAACGCTGCTAGTGTGATGGGGACCTTTGGACCCGGCATGGCTCAGAGCGGGTTTTAGTTTGTTAAGTTTTATACATACATACATAATATGTAAAATTGAATAAAATATAAGTATTTAAAAAATTAACAGATACTTCAAGACCCCGTAGTTTTTTTTTATGCCGCGTATGCTAAAAAAACGAACTAAGCACATATGTATATACAATTATTAATATTCATTGCTGACGTGTCATATTAAAGTGCAATTATGTTACTGGGCAGGACAAGATGTATCTCACTGCGCTATTCGGGAAATGAATTAGATATTAACTAGAAACGATATAGTAAAGATATGTGACGTCCCACGAGTAAAGGTACCTTATGACGGTTGGCGCTTACGCTATCATTAACGCCGCTCCAATATTATTGCGGCGCTATGCGACGTAAGCGCCGGCCGCCATAAGTAGGGTTTCTGGTTTCTCGACCTTTTTGATTTCTCGAGGCACGGGAATTCTCGACCAAGATTTCTCGAGTTTCTCGAGTATCTCGAGAAATTTTGAAAGCTCCAAAAAACACCATGTTACTTAATTTGTTTGTTTTTTTACAAATCAGGCTCGTAGGTGAGATCAATAATTAAACATATGGTACATTTTAGTCACCATAAATTGCACTTAATAATCAAAAATACAACAACAAAATAACTATAGGTGCAGGCGAGAGCACCGGCGATGTGTTATGCTATAGTGTATTTCTTTAGGTATTCAACAAAATGTAAACAAACCACAATATGGTATTTTATTAGGCAACAATATTCAAGTCAATAAATTTAACTCGATGTGACAAAACTTACAACAACAACGTAACAATAAAGCTGCTAAAATTGTAATATTTTGCTAATAGGAATATATCGGCATGATTTGATTTATCAATAGTAATTTAGTTTTGTAATATTTGTTATTACACTTATTACATGGTCCTAGAATTCGTTACAAATTTTTTTAAAGCGTTTTTCAATAAAAAGACACTACATGAATGTCATGAATCATGATGTAGTTCAAAAGTTTCAAAACATGAAAATCGGTTAAAGCTAGAACGATAGGGGACGGATCAAGGTAGTTTTTTATTTGTTTGGCAATAAATGTTTTAAGTAGGTTCCTACCTGAAAATGTAAAAAAAAAATACTGTTCATATTTATTTGACTACCTAAAGAAATGCATTATAGACACATCATGTGTTACGCGTGTTTTTTTTACTTATCACATGAGATTTATTTCTCGAGTTCTCGAGGCATTGAATATTTTTTTCCCGTCTCGACTTAGGACAAATTTCTCGAGATTTCTCGCCTCGGGAATTCTCGAGCAGAAACCCTAGCCATAAGGTACCTTTTTCTGTGGAACGTCACATATCTTTAATATTTCATATCTAGTGAGTCTCTAATCCATTACCCGAATCGAGCCGTCAGGCTAGTAGCAAAAACCTGTACATATTTGCGATTTATTTTACAGGTAAAGTCATATAAAGTTATAAAATATATTCTCATGAATCAATCTGGACGTCTCCTCCATCTACATACTTAGGTAGGTATCTAAGAACTGGTCCGCCATTATTGCTCAGACTTTTATAATTCTAATTTACTTGAAGCTAGCTGAAGCATCAAAGTTTCATGCACGTGAGGTAACAGAGTTGCCAAGTGCATCCTAGCTACGATAAATCTTAGGCACTGCGGCAAAAGATTACATGTTAATATTAATACCAGATACACCAACTTAAAATTGTGAATATTCCAATGACTATCATAATTTATTATTCTTCGATTTCGTATAATATATCTTGTTCTACATTTTTCTTTGCTCAACACATATGGAAAACATTAATTACGTCTTCATTTGTTTATGATATGAATAAGCAAACTGAAACCTTCAGTTACATTGGTGGGTATCTCTCACTTCTCAGTTGAATCATGTAGGTACATTTTAGTTTGTGTACCTACTTTTTGTAGCTCTACTCGAGTAAGTTATTTGGTACTTAATTTATCTTCAGACATCGGATTTCAGGGGTCAACATTCATTGAAAATTTCGATAAACTTAATCAGTATCTATATTTAGCATTGGTCCACGTTTTGTTTGTAAAAATATACTTATGTAATTTAGTTGAAAGTGTAAAAATGAAACATAATAATAGCTAAATTCTGTTTTTCTTAATTTATAAGGATATTATATATGAAACTTAGTTTTCAGAAGCAGTAATTTGAAATATGCTTTGTTAACACTTTGTTAACACAAAATAATGTATACTTCCAAAAATATATCTATATGTACTTTCAAATAAAACTTTGAGCTATCACTAGTATGTATATGGGAAGAGTTGAGTTTATCAATATAGGAACACTCTACCTGTCATTAAATTTTGCTTACTGTAATCCAATGTCATATCTTTCTTATGTACCTAATCCGTGCCGCGGCGTCAAACTTAGTTGCTAACTGTGCCCGGGAGCATTGACCAATCTCAACGTAATGAATATGCATCTTTTGGTCGTCTAACTCTAAAGTAACGACTTTTCTTTAGAGGTTCCTATCATAATCATAACTTAAGTTCGGTTATTATTAGAAGCTTATAGCACGGATATGATGGTCGTTCTTGTCTACGTGACAGCATGATAAAACGGTACTATGGATGGATTTGTCCACGTCATAAAACAACTGTCACTTTTTAACACCGCGGGATAGAAAGTGACGAACACCGTTTTATCACGCTGTCACGTAGACAAGAACGACCATCATATCCGTACAGTTGAGAAAGGATTGACAAGTTCTATAGATAATAAATATTCTTTTCTGAGGGAGACAGACACTTTGGAAGAAGAGATAGTGTGGCACAAATATCACTTGTTTTGTAGTGCTTTTTTAGCTGCACAAAACTCAACCATCCACACGAACGTAGTCGTGGGCAACAGTATAATGAAAACTATTTATGAACTATACATTTTAGCAACAATCATTTCCATTATATTACTTAAGCTGCGACCTTCGATAATGACTAGGGACTAAGTTTCCTAAGAATTACTTAGGAAGGCAAATACCTATTTTTAAGCAAATACGTCACAATAATTTATTAATGAAGCTCTCAAAAAATCCCGATCGGCCTTTAATAGGGTAAATTTTCATGAATCTGTTAGCTTAATATAGCTATCAGCTTCAATTTCCGGTTAATTCCACATTGATTATTTTTCCGCGAACTGTGAAACAGCGTGGAATCGGCATCACGTGGTGGCTTGAATAAAGCCGCCTTATAGTATCACGGCCACGACCACGTGGCGACCGCCTAAGTAACTTTTTTTTAAATTTATTTTAACAAAAGTACATACACAATTACAATGATATGGTTTCGCCAAACTGCTTGACAGTTTGTCGGCGAAATACAGCACCAACAAAAAAGCAGCAGTTATTATTTGCAGCTCAGCCACGACATTGAGCGATTTGCGACGGCGGCAGCGACACCCAGGTGGGAACGATAGGTCCGATCGCTGTGTCTCGCTTCAACCTATGGTTATCGTCGCCACCATCGCAAGTCACTCAATGTCGTGTACTACCGTTGGTCAAATCAACTTCTTTTTTAGAACTGTCAAAACGCTAATATCAGCTAATATGAAATTTTGTATGAAACCGTGTATAGTGATATCGCGGCCAACTCACCTGCTTTTTTATTTTCTGTTTTTTCTTATTTTTCAATCCTGTAAATAAAAACTGTGGTTAAAAATAGCTGCTATCTATGTTTTTCTAATAATTATTTGGTGTTATATTTCGTGCATAGTGTGAAATAATTTATTTTGAGTAGAGGAAAGTACCCAATTGTTTTGAATTGGAAATATCGTATCGTACTCGTTTGTGTGAGAAGAAACCTATTGTTTAAATACGAGCGCACAAAGTGGAAAGTATACAGGTTGGCATACACAAGTGGGGTGGATAACGCATGTTGTTTGCTGAACATTGGGTGATATCCTTCGGTTTTCGCCTATATCACGAACGTATTTGAACATAGAAATCCCCGTTAAGTGCTTTTGTTTTTTATTACCTGTCTGCCTTTTTTCTAACTTCAGCGATGGGTTCACGAGTAGTTTTATTTACTAGTACAGATTGAAAATTAAATTCATTTTCCAGGCAATTTCCACGATAATGATTCAGATTATGATACAGCATGTGTTTTTATTACGACCGGATATTCCATGGGTATATAAACTCGGATGAAACAAACTTTTACATACGATTATGTTTTATTTTAAAACATCGCCTTTTCCTTAATAAAAATGTAGGTATAAACAATTAATTGCTTTTGAGTACTATAATTTAAGATCTATATTACGTTTTATTTGGCATCAGAAAAAGTTAAACAATCTTGACGTGTGTTATAATTGAAAAACCTCTTTTGAAAAATAAGTCACGGCAAATATGTAACAATTATGAATCATATACGATAATTTACATTATTATGCTTTCATAAGTAACAGTTAGTAATTTTTAGTTAAAAGACACGTCAAGGTCGCGTAGTTTTTTTCTAATGCTAAAAAACGAACTATAGTTTCTTCACCAATCGGGCTGCGTTCACATAGTTATTCGATATTTTTCAGAATTAGATGGAATAACTATAACTCGAATTGGCCTATATGATTTGATTGCTTGTTGAAAAGTCGTGATTTGACCAGTCCTCTCAGAGTCAGTTTTTAAGGTTCCGTACCCAAAGGGTAAAACGGGACCCTATTACTAAGACTTCGCTGTCCGTCCGTCCCGTCCGTCCGTCCGTCTTTCTGTCTGTCACCAGGCTGTATCTCACGAACCGTGATAGCTAGACAGTTGAAATTTTCACAGATGATGTATTTCTGTTGCCGCTATAACAACAAATACTAAAAACAGAATAAAATAAAGATTTAAGTGGGGCTCCCATACAGCAAACGTGATTTTTGACCAAAGTTAAGCAACGTCGGGCGTGGTCAGTACCTACTTGGATGGGTGACCGTTTTCTTTTTGCATTTTTTCCGTTTTTTTTTTTGCATTATGGTACGGAACCCTTCGTGCGAGAGTCCGACTCGCACTTGCCCGGTTTTTTTGACAAACTTATTTTTATTAATGGCTTGAGTTTCTATCTGTTTTCCTATCAGCGCCTAAACGGGGTATTTCTGCGTACAATTTCCCTGCAGCTTCATCGCGGCTCATTGCGCCTTGCAAATTTCGTTTGCACTGAATAATTCACGTGACGCGTACCTAATAAAAGTTTCAGCTTGGCGGATTGGCGCGGTGTGGAGTGCGACGCGGCTAATCAAATATTTTTATGATCGACGCAGTTTACGACCGGGCTGTTTGGAGAGGTGTGCGGCGATTTCGCTTCGAGGCACAAGCTGGGGGCCTAGAAAATCGGAATTCGCAAATTGCTCATTAAGACGTAATGAGAGTCGGCGCTATTCGGGAAATGAATTAGAGATTAACTAGATACGATATAGTAAAGATATGTGACGTACCACGTAAAGGTACCTTATGGCGGTTGGCGCTTACGCTATTATTAAATCGCTCCAAGTAAGCGCCGGCCGCCATAAGGTACCTTTTTCCATGGAACGTGACATATCTTCACTATTTCATATCTAGTGAATCTCTAATTAATTTCCCGAATCGCGGCGCCAGCCGCCATAAGGTACCTTTTTCAGTGGAACGTCACATGTCTTTACTATTTCATATCTAGTGAGTCTCTTTCATTTCCCGAATCGAGCCGAGTGACAGAGAAAAATGTCCGCAATTGGCGAACTTCGATTTTCGCGGTTATAGCCCTGAACGCGGCACCAGCGATTGTTGATGTTGGGTTAGCTAAGACCTTGATGTAAGTAGGTATGTAAAACGTTAACAGTTTGGCTTGGAATTCGCTAGGATGATAAGAAAATGTCCACAATCGGCGACTCAGTAGATGATTTTTGTTTTCATTCTGAATATAGTAATTCAGTTATATTTTATACTCTACGTATATTCATAAATCGTTGATCAATTTATCGAATTTAACAACGGCATGGGCCTAGTCGTAACGTGTTACTTATTAAATATGTAGGTATCCATCCAATCATGGTGATTAGTAATCACTGATTACTCTCCTCGCCAATAAACTTTCGGATAAACCCCATATAAATAAGTGCACGTAATGAAAAAAAATAATTTTATTTTAAAAAATCTCCTTAGACTTGTACCATGAGTATTGCGCTTCCTATAACCTTTCCCGCTGTCAATGTGGACACAGTACCTTTTCATTTATGCGCGTAATTTAATAAGGCCATAACCGCATGATTGTATATATAGTGAATGGATATTTTCACGGTTTGTACACACTTATTAGTGTTCCGTACAAAACTTTGTTTTATAATACATTTGCTCATTAAGTGGTACTTTACGCGGCTGTTAGCGAAATAGTCCAATTTCTTTTAAGTTATTTCTGATCGTAATCCATACGTTCACACCAAAGGCTAGATT
This sequence comes from Cydia fagiglandana, assembly GCF_963556715.1. Classification (NCBI taxonomy): domain Eukaryota; kingdom Metazoa; phylum Arthropoda; class Insecta; order Lepidoptera; family Tortricidae; genus Cydia; species Cydia fagiglandana. The sequence continues at coordinate 14,765,885 of NC_085932.1, read as the reverse complement.
TTCAAATACTTTATTATATCGCCACATTTGACATTCATTACGTACTTGCATCGTTCAAATTCCCAATAGCTAATACAGTCATTTTTTTTTTCAATTAGCAGTAGTTACCTATTACATCACTGCGCCTTATTAAAAAATAATCAGGACATGTTCAAAGCAAGTATGTCGATTTATAAGTTATACATAATTATGTAGGTCAACCGTTATAAATTAGCAAACAAACAGCCAGCTCACGTATATTAATAATTAAGTAGGTAGCTCAGCAGACCTCTATACACGCGAACCTGTTAGCAAAAGAGCGAACTTTTACCTTACCCTTACACAGTGACATTTGCATAGTAGGTATACCTAATACTCTAGTGAATCTAATAACATACTCGTAGATTCTAATTATAGAAACATATCCTAACAAAGTGTTTGAACCTACGGTGCAGTTACGTGTCATTATTTTTTTTATTTTAATTTTTACCCCTAATTGAACGAAATTCGTAGTCGCCATAAGATATATCGGAGCGGTTAAGGCGTTCACATATTTCTGGAAACGCCTCTATTGTCAAGGCGTGCGTGTTCAGATATTGTGAACACCTTGGCCGCTCCGATATATCTGATGGCGACTGTAGGTACCGTAAAATGGTCTTACTTTGCTCCAAAATTGGCTCCACTTAAATTTTGAATATTTTTTAAACTATTCATTATTTAAATATTTAGACAAATTGAATATGAAGAAGAACATCTCATGTGACATATTTTATCGGTAAATCAACTTTATGAAATGATGTTATATATAAAACGAAGCTCTGAATAAAGGGCACAAGATACCCATTGTTTGGGGTATTTTTGCTCCTACCTATAGTTCACTCAGGGGTGCAAAGTTACCCCATTGTGCGCCAAATTAATAGGTCCCGCCAAGAAAAGTAGATTATTTTTATGACCAAAGTAGCAATTCAAAAAATATATACAATTTCGTTTATCTGAGTATACATAAATAATAATATAGATATATTATGTTAAGATTTTTTTTTAATCGGAGCATAGTTACCCACAAAGGAGCAAAGTAGGACCATTTTACGGTACATAATTATAATTGTATATGTGCAATAGATGCTCGTTTGTTTGTGCAGCGTTGAAACAGCGGGCAATGGGCGATCTCACTGTCAATTTCCTTAATAAATTGCGTTGCTATCGTTGCTACATTGCTGCCTCGATTTGAACGTTGAATTCGCCACTTATTGTCCGTTTCCCAGTGCCGCAACACTGCAACGGTAACACTGCATTAGATAGATTTTTTTTATGTTATAGCAGCCTATTGTATACTTCTACTTTCAATGCACTTTTTTCTCTGCAGGTAGATAGGTAATGTTTCCTCTTATTGAGTCATACTGTCATGAGATTAGATAAGCTCGTCATTGCACTATTCATCTGGGCAATATTTTACTTGTTATTCAAATTCCTTATTACTTTTCGGTCGCTTGATGATATATTTATATCCCCCCACAGTCATATATTTCAGTCAAATGAGAAGAAAATTAAAACTTTTGTCAATTGTGACTGGAAGCTTTAATTCTTCTGGGCTTAACGGTTTCCATAAATTTCACCTCGGATCTTTGTTTGCACAAAAATCGCTCACTCTGTTTGCTAAGCGCCATCAGTCATATATCCAAAACAGGGTGGAACTGGGCTATGGGCATACGTCAGTAAATCAGGACACCGACGGCCTCCACACTTTGTGTTTTTAAAGGACTGTATGCAGCACAGTACTACAAAATTGTGTCTAGAAGATTAGGTAGGTTAAGGTACCTATTGTAAAAATTTGGTGCCAAAAAAAGTTTTCATACATATTTTTTTAAATGCTCCTAACTCTTAAAATAACAAAAAAAAACATAAAGTCAAACGTAGGGGCTAAGTTGTGGTTAATATACAACACATTCTGTCAAAATAATTTCAATAATGTTAATATCCAGAGAGGAGAACGAGGACTACGTTTGTATGAAAAGGCGATTTCTCGCGGGTCCTCCACTTTCGTCTTAATAAGCATATAAGTATAGATATTATTTTTTAAGTTTATTTTTATCCAAGCAGCGTAATAGAGCACTAATCCACAAAAGATTTTTTTTCGTAGCTACATATAATCACAATAACTAGTGTCTATCAGGTGTCTATATTGTCTATACGGCCACCAGCACCACCTAAGAAAAGGTTATCAACTTCTATGAAACAAAACTAAACACTTAAAATAACATTTACTTACAATTTCAATGACGGCCTACGTTCACACAGTTTTTAGAGCACTTAGCTCTTATGGGATCACTTCGGTCTTGTTTTTTACTGAAGAGCTTTCAAAGTTGGTTTCCCATAGGTCCCCGTACTCGTCCGACTTGCTTTAACTAAATTATACTGAGCCTAGTGTCCCCTGCGCATAACAGACTCCATTACCAAACAGTGCCGTGACAATAGTACACAGTTGAGCAACAAGATACTTATAGAGAAATTATTTACAATAACGATTGTGAAGCCTTTTAGCGCAGGTAGGGTAGGTAAGGTAGGTATTTAATTGGGAAGTTCGTTTTGAGAACATCACTTTCTGTATTATAACTACATTTTCAAGGGACCTTTAGGAGCAGTCGTCTTCGACGAAAGTCAGTAACTGAGCACCTGAGTAAGCCTCTACACCCAATCATACAATCCTTGTTAAGTATAACTATCTATAGTTCGTTTTTTTTAGCATTAGAAATAAGGTAAACAATCTTGATGTGTCTTTTAATTGAAAAACACATTTTAAAAATAAGTTACGGCAAATATGTAACAATTATGAATCTAATACGATCACTTATATTCTTCTGCTTTCATAATACATAGTTTTTGATTTTTAAAAAGCGTTTTTCAATTAGAAGACATGTTAAGATCGCTTAACTTCTTGCAAGTTCTTTCTAATGTTAAAAAAAACGAACTATAGTATAAGTACATATTTATAAATAAATAGTAGGGGATTGTGTACATTTTAGAAACACGTCGAAGGATTATTGTTTTTTGAACTTGTTCTCTGAAATTAACTTGCTAAATTCCTATCAACAGAATATGGTTGGAATGAGAACGGTGTTCCCAATATGTCATTAAGTGTCGTCCGAATAACGGATCCACCCAAAGGAAAAATGAAACTTGATTGACAACTTTTTTGGCCAGGCTGATTTGTGGTAGGTAGGTAGGTACTTTCTCTTGGATCTCCCAATCCGGACTAATCCCAATGAGGCCTAGTTTCCCCTCTGGGTTGGAAGGTCAGAAGGCAGTCGCATTCGTAAAAACTAGTGCCTACGTCAAATCATGGGATTAGTTGTCAAGCGGACCCCATCAGGCTCCTATGTGAGTCGTGGCAAAATGCCGGGATAACGCGAGGAAGAAGAAGACTTTCGATCGGATCTCCGTTAAAATAAACAACTCTCTTTATAACCCTACTGGCATTTTCATTGGCTATGAGTATGACATTGCATGGGCATTGAAGATAAAAGATAAAAAATAGTTTATTCAAGTAGGCATATGAAAATGGAGTATGACAGTTTATGAACTATATAATTTTTAGAAGTATGGCAGTTAATGAACTATATATTATTTAGAATCACCACATTAACCACTGTTACTTTGACACTAAATAACTCACCAAATAAATTGTTTGTTTTTAAAAGCAATCGTAGATCCTATAAAAGTAGTTCAATACCTATATTCTAAGCAAAATGTTTGAACTACACTCTGACCGTAGTTAAACATAACATGTAGGTATAGATGACATTGTTATATTGTTTTCAAACTGTGCACCATCCCGATGGGATGCCATGGAAAATATTTCCGGTTCCGAACCCCTCTTTTGCTTTCTCTCATCGTTTTTTCGATCCCTCTCGATCATTGTCATTCCTATTTATTTTTTTAATGGGCTACCATGATTCACAATGACGCCGGCTGGTAACTGAATGGAAATGTATTGAAAGCGTTTTAATAAAATGTTTTTTTTATTTATATAATAAGTATCTACAAAGGTTCTTAGAAGCAGCAAAAGAGAGCAATTTTTTTTCAATTAGATATAATGGCCACTTAAGTAGAATATGTATATTTACTATAGGATAAATTTACTATGCTAAGTATAAATTTACCTACTATAATATTGAATAGGTAGGTACTTATCATAAAAATGCCTCCTTAATTGATTGTATTCATATAAGACTAATAAAAACAATCATAAAGCCAAAACCAAATAAACACAAGGTACATAAAGAAACGTAATATATAAACGAGAAAAATTCTCACTGTTGCCGTCAATGACAAAAATCTTAAATCGTAACTCTATGTGTAGGTACGTAATAATGTGTAGTAAGACTATGTTTCGTTTAAAAGTACCTAAAATTTACTATGCTAGAACAAATCTAATTACAATCTAATCGATAGGAGTAAAGTTGAGCCATATATCTCTGTCGATAACCCTAGCGAAGCCGAGGTCAGTTTTTGGAAGCCTCGGTGAAGTCTTCGAGCAGGGGCTGACTTGATACTTCAATAGGACGCGGCGAGCAATGCTGCTAATAATGCGTTTTGATAATTCCTCACCTGAAAAAATAAAGTACTTATTCAATAAATAATATTTAATTTTAAAAGCGGGAGGCCTATGTTCAGCAGACGTCTTATGGCTGAGATGATGATGATGATGAATTTTAAAAAGGTTAACATTTAGCTAAAGCGCCCAACATACATTTTTAGTTTGCCTCTTGCAAATACCTACCTACGGTTGTTATGTACCGTTTTTTGTAGTGTGTGTGTGGGTAAGGTGTGGTACACACACTACAGTGTGTCCGTGTCAACTCAACTTTCCGGGTTAAAGGATGCCTCACGCTAGACCGGGCCGAGGCCAGGCCGGAGCTTCCGGCGCTTTGTTCACAAAGCACCACGTGATCACCGATCAGTCGTCATAGAAAATGACATGTCGGACGCCTCGGCCGGGCCCGGCCCGGTCTAGCGTTCATTATTAGAAACCGTGAGCTATAAAGTTTGTAAGAATGTGAACGCACATAATATAGGCAAATACGCATTGCAAGCAGTAAAATGTTTCATCTACATAATCATAAACCCTCCATGATGCGTTCAAAAACCGCAAAGTACGGCCAGCATAAAGATAAACTACATGCATCAGCGCAAGCGATCTTCAATGTCCTATTAATTAAACTCTCCATTCATTTCTTGTTCACATGTTTTTAGAATAATTCAAATTTTGTTTTATGCTGGATATTATTTTTAAGACTACGAGTAGGTACCTGCCCCACATTGTGTTTTTTTTACTGTTCCTAATGTTGTAACGTACTTATTTTATTTCTAAATTTAAGGATTATTAAGTTTTAAGTTAAAGGGTCCACTGAAAATCAGCGTCGTTGGACCATGTGCTCCGACACATGCTGATTGTTATCCTCTTTGAGACAACAATGTCGTATAGGTATTTAATATCTGTTAAATCTTAAGATTGTTGTGTCAAATCAGAGTCGGCATCAAGATCCCAACACTCGTTTACACATAAAATTTATTAAGTTTGGTTGCTTATGACCATACACTAGGAATCCTATAGACGGAGTTTAGAGCAATTATTTCATGAAACCGATGCTGCCAAAAATACGAGGCCCGAGGGTGCGCGGGACGAGATGAGCGAGGTCCCGTGCCGTGATTGGTCCGTTCAAAAACACGGACGTCACACAAAGACATTTTCGACTCGAAAATGGAGTAATACTACCGTATGCCTGGCAGAGGGGGTAGAGCTAACTATGCTCAGTCTGAAGAATGTCTTGTCTGTGCTTATGACGCTAGAAAAACCAGTCAACTGACTAATATTGAGGTAGTGTTAGTTCAACATAATGGTTTTCGTAGTTTTAGGTATATCACGGTGTTCTAACCCTTTGAACGCCAAGAACACCTAAAGTCGTGCCCATAGCGGCAAGGACAGCTATAGGTGGTACGCTATCAAAGTAACCTTGACACTTTCAAGTAAGGTTTACATTAGCTCGCTTGCGCCCGTTCCCTTAGCGTGGAAATGACGTTTAGTTGTGTTTTTGTTCAAGACGTAAAGCGTTCAAAAGGTTAAACGTAAGTATTTAGGTACTTACACGTGCGTTGTTCTGCATTTAATAGTAGTCAAAACGATACTTATACTGATTTTGGTGAACTAATAAATGCCACTTACCAACACATTTCCTAGGGCCAGCTCCAAACGGTACATATGCATAAGCATTCTTCAACTCTCCTTCATCAAATCGATCTGGGTTAAAGAGTTCAGGTTTCTCGTAAAATCTTTTATCTTGATGCAATGCTTCAATAGGAATAGTAGCAGTCAATCCTCTGTCAATTACGAGACCATCGGGGAATTTGTACATTTTTGTACATTTTCTAGATGCGGTAGAGTACGCTGGATGCAGTCTTAAAGTTTCACGTACGACTTTATCTAAATAAACTTCGCAATCTTCACCCGATCTACAAAGGCGTATCTTTTTTTGAACCTCAGGATATTTAGCTAATTCATAAAACAAAGCAGTAAGCACATTTAGACACGGAATATAACCCTCTGTAATAAATGAGGCCAGAATTGAAACTGCTAACTCAATGTCGGAGTCTCTTTTGCGCTTGCTGTGTTTTTCTTTAATGTCCAATTGAAATTCGGATCGTATCCTCTTGACTTCCTTCATTAAATTTGATTTTTCAAGTACCTCGAGGGATTTGTTTACCGTTTCTCCGGGTAAAGTACTCAGGCCAAACAATAAATATAGAGACGGAAAGACGTTCTTTAAATAGGTCTTAAACTTTTCTGCTAGGGTAGGTTTTTGAACAGCGGATCTAAAACTCTGTATAATTTTCTTCTCGTTTCGCGTAAAATCTTTGTTTAAAAGCAAGTATTCAAACGTTCCATCCAATATATCAGCTAGAAACTGTTGAACGTTAGTATCTCCATTGATTCCTGACAAATAGCCGTGCAAACTGTCTTCAATTTCATAAGGCATGCTTTTCAACAATGACTCCATTCCTTCACGCATTACGGTCCATTTTTCTCCCTCCGCGTAAAACAAATTGTTTCGTAAACAAACATCCTGAGATTTGTCCAGGCCAAGGCCCCTGCAGTGGAAACTTGCAAAATCCGTACACAACATCTTCTCAATTACATCCGGATCTTTGACTATCAAATCTGGGATTCTGCTTTTGATGCAACCGTAGAGTCTTTCATTGGGATGTTTAGCGTAGAGTTTGTTTACCTCGTCGGTGGTGTTTCTCAATCCAAGAACTCGATGATAGTCACTCCCGAAGAAAGGCACTGCTGTTTTGTAAGATATATGTCGAACATACCAATAACTAAAGTATTTGGTCACATAGTCGAATGTTAGGGCGACGATAAGAACGCCGAGCACGCTGAAGTTAAGTAAGAAACTTTCGAAGAACATTGTGCGTTTGCACCGTGTGAGTTGTAAACAGTTACTGCGGATGCTGGCCGCTCCGTGGGCCATAACGGTGTATCTCTTAGGCACTATGCTGCTACGTACGGGTTTCGAAGGTTTTCGTCAGAGTGCCATTGAACCCGAGAGTATGTAGGTTATAATCTTTCAATGTAGGTAAAATATTTAGCAACTAGGACTATAATATTTACTTTTATGTTACTATTATTATTCATAAACTGATATTTGGTAATAACATTATATCTAGAATTACAATTTACTGGTTATCAAGACGACAGCCAAACAAGTTTATAGTGTTTAACGGTATCATGTTTTGTGAATTAGGTAAGTAGGTAAATCAACTTTAGAACATAGGTGTTAATTTGAGATTGTGAGTATAATCAAGCATTCTTACCTATACTTAAAATAACATTTTATGTTTGCCGAAGATGGTAAAGACAGATGGTAATGGATACCTACTACTACTAGTAACATTCATAGTATTTTTCATATAGTTTGGGTACGGGAACAGCTGTCATCTCCAATTTATAACTATAAACCAAAATAAAACGCTAACTATGGAAAATGTATATTACGTTGACGTTGTTACCGTACCCATTCTATGTTAAAAAAATATTTATTTATTTATTTAAAATTTAAGTCAATTACAATTAAATTAATACTTTCATAGGAACCTGCCAAGAGCATAATATATCGGGCCATGCTCCGTGTTGGGATCCGTAGTTAATATAAGTAGTCACCCGCCTGTTTTAATAAGCTGCCTTGAAAGGCTATCAAGTGGTATTCTGTGAATAACAAGCAGGCGGATATAGCGAAACTGGGTTCCTAATAGTTGACTACAGAACCCTAAAAAGAACAAATCACACGTCTTTCGCCTTAAATGGTCGTTTTTAACATCCCGTAGACTTTAACTAGACATCCTAACACCTATAATTTCGCCGAGTCCGTAGTTCGAGTTCGAGTGTCTGTCCGTTCGCGGCTTACCTCAGTGATTGTTATTCCCTCTCTATCGGAAAGTTTATATTTATATAGTGCATATGGGTATATTGTACGTTCGTAGGTACCTATATTTCAACACTCACAATGGAATCTAAATGTAGTAGGTTATAAATACCCTATATTTAAATATTTATTCTCTGTTGAACTAGAATTATGAAATTTGGCAAGTAATATTGACTTACACTACAAGCATAGTCAAAAACCTTATAATTATAACTTTGTAATACTCGTAAAAAAATGAAAAACGTTAAATTTGTACAGAACCCTCAGTGGGCGAGTCCGACTCGCACTTGGCCGGCTTCATTTACTTACTATGAATATGCCCATAGGAAATAGCATAATATGGAACGCTCATTAGAAATACCTACTCACTCTACTTACTTATAGTCTATTTTGCATACTTTATAGTTAAAAAGAATACGGACTAACTAAATAACTAGTAACTATGTAAAATCAAGTTAAATTAAATCAAATGAAATACGGAGACATTCCGAAAATATTTTAATTTTCATGCCATCTAGTGCATTTTACAAACATGAAATAGTAAACTAGTGTTAAATAATTTATGTTGAGTTCTAATTAGTTACCCATCAAATTCACAGATGACAGCACATATAACTTTATACAATTTTAATTTTCACGCCATCTAGTGCATTTGTTACGAACTATGAAAGCAGTTTGTCAAGGGTATTAAATCAGCGTAGTCTCGTCACACTGGCATAGAAGGTTTGCATAACTTGACTGATGTACGAAAGATGGCGCTGTGTGCTTGGTGAATCTTGGTGTCTTGGTATACAAACAGCAAAACTTCTGTACATCGGTGGATATTATTACAAAGGGCATAAGGTCCACCGATGTTCAGTTAACAGTGGTACAACATTAAACTTGTTTTTAGGGTTCTGTAGCCAAATGGCAAAAAATGGAAACTTTATGGATTCATCATGTCTGTCTGTCTGTCTGTCCGTACGTATGTCACAGCCACTTTTTTCCGAAACTATAAGAACTATAAATTAAATTAGATTAAAAAGCTTTTATTTCGGACAAGATATCCATATTACAATTTACAACATAAATAAATTACCTATAAAACGAATAAATTCACATAAATTATTTTTAGTTTGTACATTCTTTCTCACTCACGCGTCACTCACATTATATTATGTATATTAAACAATTAAAAAGGCTACACATATATCCGAAAATGCCTTCGAAATATATCCGAAAATGATACATCACATGCCCTAATAGATATAGTTTGAGAGAAATGTTGCTCCGAGTGAAGCGCGGCGGCGTCGAACTTCCCCCTCCCCCCCACTAAATGAGACGTGGCTCTCGACGACTCCCGGTCTGTATCTGCTCAAGATCATCTAAGAATCAACTGTTCCAAGTTTCAGCGCATAGTCACAAAGTGCAAGGTGTCGTGCACTAACAAACCAGCTAGTAGGTAGGTACCTCATATGTCAAATACAACTAGTGATTGAAACACACCGGATGCAGTTTCTTCTATTCCGGTGCTCTCTGCATTAGAATGGTTGCCTCTCATTCCTTTAACAGTCTAAGAGTGAATAGGAATTTTTCAGCTTAAAAACTATAAAGTTCTTGTTCCTCGGGACTTATTGTACGCACTTAGTTTGTCTCAAACCCAGTAGTTACGGACCGAAGGAATGGGACATATTAATCAGAGGCAAATGCACTATCTGCAGGGCGTATAACTCGGTACGCGTGTCGAGTAAAAGGGTTGTATCTAAGAGCTGGAAAGATTGTTTTGATGTGCCTGTTTTTAGGGTTCCGTACCCAAAGGGTAAAACGGGACCCTATTACTAAGACTCCGCTGTCCGTCCGTCCGTCCGTCCGTCCGTCCGTCCGTCCGTCCGTCCGTCCGTCCGTCCGTCTGTCACCAGGCTGTATCTCACGAACCGTGATAGCTAGACAGTTGAAATTTTCACAGATGATGTATTTCTGTTGCCGCTATAACAACAAACACTAAAAACAGAATAAAATAAAGATTTTAGTGGGGCTCCCATACAACAAACGTGATTTTTGACTGAGGTTAAGCAACGTCGGGCGGGGTCAGTACTTGGATGGGTGACCGTTTTCTTTTTTGCCGTTTTTTGCATTATGGTACGGAACCCTTCGTGCGCGAGTCCGACTCGCACTTGCCCGGTTTTTTAAAAGGCTGTATGTATCTTCTAATTTAATATGTGACCGTCATTGTTACAGATATTAGATAGGTAGATAAAAATAATAATACCAATTTTAAAGCGGATCCCTTATGCATTGTGTTTTTTACATGGGGGCTATTCATAAATTACGTCATTTCAAATTAGGGGGGGGGGGGTCTGGACATCGGATGACGGTAGCATGAAGTAGGAGGAAATGGGGTCATTTGAAGCATGATTTTTGGATGATTATAGGGGGGGTGGGGAGGGGGTCAAAAATCGTCAAAAATCGATGACGTAATTTATGGACAGCCCCATGGTGTTTTACGCCAAACGGTAATTAGTTATATAAGTAGGTATTGCGAAAGCTACTTAATTTCCTTGCGGTTATCTGATGAGTCAGATTTTTTCCAAAGCGGTGTAAGGCATTTTGGGCATATAGCGTATTAGGTAGTTTTTTTAATAGTTATAGATCTATATGACACATTATATGCTACAAACAGTCACATACTATTTCCATCATTTCGATTAGATTGGCGTTTTGTATCAATAATGTGTATTGTGTGTATCTTGGGTAGGGCTCCAGTCTTGTGTCCTCTCGGATTCGGTAGATTTGGTGTAAGTATGCGATCCTGTGCCCCGACTGTCGCATCAGTTCAATTTTATTTACGTGATAACCTTTGATCAATACGATAACGTTACATCTCCAAGCATTTAAAGGGGCCCACTGATTAACAGTCCGCCGGACGGTATCGGCCTGTCAGTTGTTAGGAGCTGTCAAAATACTGTTCTAACTGTCAGGCCGATACCGTCCGGCGGTAGGCCGTTAATCAGTGGGCCCCTTAAGGATGACTCACGTTAGACCGAGCCGTGTCCGGGCCGAAGTTTCTGGCGCATCGTTTTCTATAGAAAACGTCACGTGATCGCCTACCATATCACAGAAAATTAAGCGCCGGAAGCTCCGGCCCGGACACGGCCCTGTCTAACCTGAGTCACAGAATAAATAATAGTACTACGTACAGTCACGAGCAGCACAGATATGGCCGCTAGGTGGCGACAGCGCCACGCGCGGCTTATGGCAAAATTGGCAAACCCCAAAATTGGGGTCGAACGGATGTACTTTTACCTGTAGCAAAGCGACGAAATCGCGGAGTGAGCCACGCCTGCCTGAGTCATCCTTAAATTCGTACCGCGGAGTAGTCCTCCTCAACGTATTAATCAGAGCCCTGCCCGGGGCACCTCAGATCTGCAATCACATCGCACGCAGTAGCACACGTTGCAATGCGGGTGCATTAAAATTTGTCGCCCGGAGCGCTGCGATTGTGGCCGCGGTTTGCATTAGATACGGTTGGGATTGATTAGGTACTAAGAGGTCGAAATGGTGTACGAAACGGTAAAAGGCAGTTGTTTAAAGTTGCCGTTAGGGCCCCCCCCACATCTAGCGTCTTTCGAGCGTCGGCGTCTGGTCAGCGCTATGGAAAATGACGTCGCTGTGCAGTTGCGTCGACGTTGCATCGAGCAGCGGCCATAGAGTTGTAGACGCCGACACTCGAAAAACGCTAGATGTGGGGGGCCCCTTAGTGTTACGCACAAGTAATGGTGTAGGTAAAGGACGCCGTCGCATGAGATGGACTTCGCGTCAAAGATAAATATTTTACCCTTTGAATTGGTATAACAAATTACATAGTAGTCGTACCACTCTATGTATAATTATATCATGTATGTAGATAAAGAAATAATTTTTTACAAAAAAATTCTCGTGCAAAAGTCATGTTGTCCTGACCCCGCTGAAAAATGTTTCCAAATTCCATACATACATTCCACGACTCTTTTTTTTTTTTTTTTTTATTATGCATGGGTTTACTCATGGCCACAGACTAGCCGAGGCGTAGACGTGGCCTACGATGGAGCGAGCTCGCCCAGAAGGTGCCTGTTCACTCTTGATTTGAAGGTTGCCGGGTTATAAGAGCACGGAAATATAGACGCCGGCAAGGAATTACATTCCTTGGCAGTGCGCATAAGGAAAGTAGAAGCAAAGCGCTTAGTGCGAATTGGCGGAATATCTACCAAGTAAGGATGGAAACCGGCCGTGCGTCTAAAAGTCCGATGGTAGAATGGGGACGGTGGAATGAGCTCGTGTAGCTCTTGGGCACACTCCCCGAAGTGCTACCTGTAGAATACCGACAGGCTGGCGACTTTCCGCCGATGGGCCAAAGTCTGAAGCTTAGCCGTTAGCTTCTTGTCGCCAATCATCCTCCTGGCTCTGCGCTCCACTGAGTCCAAAGCGGCGAGACTCTTTCTCTTTCCGCACATGTATAGTCTAATTGATTTTGTACACAGACAAGACATCCTCCAGACTGAGCATAATCGCGCTACCCCCTCTGCCACGCATACGGTAATTTTATTCGATGTTCGAGTCGAAAGTGTCTTTGTGTGACGTCCGTGTCTTTGAACGGACCAATCACGGCACGGAACTTTGCTCAACTCGTCCCGTGCACCCCCGCATTTTTGGCATTATCGGTTGCATGAAATAATTGCTCTAAACTTGGTGTAGAGGATTCCAGTACATGATTTCGTATTAATTAGTTTAGACCTGGTGAATTAGTGAAACTAGATAAGTAGAGTTAGTCTAAGTTAACTTTGCACCGACATGAATAGACTGTTGAGGGAGTGTCATTAATTTTAACCGTAATTTTTTAGGGTTCCGTACCCAAAGGGTAAAACGGGACCCTATTACTAAGACTTCGCTGTCCGTCCGTCCGTCCGTCCGTCTGTCTGTCACCAGGCTGTATCTCACGAACCGTGATAGCTAGACAGTTGAAATTTTCACAGATGATGTATTTCTGTTGCCGCTATACTGTAACAACAAATACTAAAAACAGAATAAAATAAAGATTTAAATGGGGCTCCCATACAACAAACGTGATTTTTTACCAAAGTTAAGCAACGTCGGGAGTGGTCAGTACTTAGATGGGTGACTGTTTTTTTTCGCTTTTTTTTGTTTTTTTTTTGCATTATGGTACGGAACCCTTCGTGCGCGAGTCCGACTCGCACTTGCCCGGTTTTTTCATAGTAAATTGACATAATGATGACATAACCTCACTTTGTCATTGCATATAGCATTCAGAGTTCGCTTGGTCAGGATCTAAGTAAGTATACTTAATTTTAAATTCTGTGATGGAGTTCAAAACAAAAATATTGCGAATCACAAACTACACGTGGAAAGTATCTACACAATGTTAATAATGATCCTATGGGTCGACACATACATCGTCGGTACTGATGGTAAATGCATGACATAAAATTAAATATTTCCTTCGTGGTAACTCGTCACACCTTTCCTTTGACATTTTCATGGTCCATCCATTTGTTTTATTGCTTCTGCCTGCGGGTTACACGTTTTGCAACTGGTTTAGTCTGCTTGTTCTAATGTCTTATGTTTGCCACACGATAGAAGATGTTTATCCCTACTGTAGTTGCTAATCTTGAACAAAATATAAGATTGGAGAAATTAAGAAAATATCTTATATAATAATAAAATCTCCTGGTAGGTATAGGTAGTATTATATTACAAATTAAGGAAACGATACGCACACCAAAATTCAGTTTTAAAAAACTAAATATTTGACATCGAATCGGCCCCAAAATCACCCAATTTTGTATTTTATTCTTTGGTTCATAAGATCCATATTAAACTTGTCGTGACTCAAAAATGTAACATTCCGCTTTGTTCGCATCGTACCTAATCGAAACCGAAATCGATTTCAGTCAACAAAAGATCTGTAGATCACTGATCGATCCCTGACTGCGATTAAGAAGCGATCTTTTGATCGCATTATTGATTTTAAATCGAGCGTGCATTTTCTATGAAGTAGCACGTGTTAAAGAAGGATGAATTTTATTTTGAACCTGTTGCAATGTGGAATTAAACGGTGAGGGTTAAGTATATTTGCAAATGTAAATACGGTTAAGGTGTTGGTACAAATAAGTAGATAAGAGAGAGTAGATTAATTCATTAGGCCTATTTGCAGGGACCGTAAAAAAAGTTGGGACAAATCCGAAGTTCAAACCTAAAAAAAGTTTATTTTATTATGTGGCACGATGAATTATACAGATGGGACAGTTGTTAGAATTGACACAATATTACAATAGCTTGACTTTAAAAGTAGTTACGTAACATACGGCGCGATTCGGGAAATGAATTAGAGATGCATTAGATGTGAAATAGTAAAGGTATGTGACGTTCCACGGCAAAAGGTACCTTATGGCAGCTGGCGCTTGCACTATTATTAACGCCGCTCCAATATTCAGCCAGGGCAATGGTACCTTTTGCCGTGGAACGTCGCATATCTTTTCTCTTTCATATCTAGTACATCTCTAATTCATTTCCCGAATCGCGCCGATTGTGACAACTCTGGTCTTGAAATTACCATCTCACCCCATTTTATGGTATCCATACGCAATGGAACCGGAAATGGAACCAGTATGAAAATTTTTATTTCATTAATACTACGACGAAAGATTAAAAAATGTGAATGAATGAACGAAGCACGTGATCTTAATCAATTCATCAATAGTGAGGCTGCCAATAAGGACCTCAAAACATTATGGAGTCTGGCGACACAAAGGCGCTCCTATGGCCGCGGGCCCTGAGCATTACCCTAATGACCACGCCATTATGGTCTGGCTATTATGGCCCAGCCATAATTACCCTCGTTTATTAGGGATAATAAAGGTAACGAGTTTTTTACTCGGACACATCAAATTTTGGGAGCAAAACTGCGATGTCAAATTATATGACCATGAACGTTCTAGGATCGAATTATACACTATAATAACACCATAGATGTTTACTAAGAAGGCAAACCTACCTATGTGATGGCATCTGAAAAAGTTGTATGGTTTATCCGACATACAGCTAGGTATAACCAAAAAAGTAGGTACATTTAAGTGGGTATACGTATCCCAGTGAGCTGAATCTACTCACTACCTTTTATCATATTCATTCATAATAAAAAGTAACCTACGAATAAAGCAACAGTTACTTAGCCAGATCACACAAACACCGACTCTAGAGCCATATTAACATGACACAGCCTAACGTGCCAGATATCTCAACCGATAGAGTTTGATTGACATAATTTGTAATTTGGTAATTGGTGAAGCGATGCGCATTGAGCTGGCTGGAGCTTGCGGCTTGATAATATTGAGCAGTTACATGAACGTGTTCTATGTGGATTAAGTACATGCATGAAATCGGTAATTAGTTTGATACTTTCAAACGGGATAGGCGGTGAATTGTTGAAATCACCATCAAATTCAAACCAATACGCTTTGCAATGTTTAATTTTCTTTTGGATGGGGTTTAAAACGTATTTCTAATTTAATATTTAGTCGGATGTTCAATTTATTCCGATTTGTAGCATAAATTAACCATACAATGTGTTTTAACTACAAAGTAAACCCTTAAATCCCAAAAACTACCCTAATCTGTTACTTAATACTCCATGGGTTCAATATACTCTAATCCTTCTACCCATGAAACAATGCATCATCATGTCTGTCATCAGGTCATCACTGATAAAAATCCACTCTGAAACAGGGGCATAAAACGAGGTAAACTTTACACAACGCAAAATGTATTTCACTGTCGCTATTTTAACGTATAAGTTTGGCATTAAAACCAATTCTCGAACAAAACCCAGGGCTAGTTATGGTATAAGATTCCAAATTCTTTTGTGTGTGCCGCCCGGCGAACAGTAGCGGCATACATTGAATACAATACGACACTTATTTATAGTCAAAATGTCGTCGCCATACCGTCCCTGCCGGCGTTGTAGTGGAGACTTCACGCTGGATTGATAAAGTGAAAAAAAGTCTGAAAATGGAGTCGTGATTATAAACAACTTGAACGGTTAGCACATATTTTCCGCGCTTTGTGCAAATTCTTAATATCGAGTCGTGCCAAACTGTCATCTGGCGAATAGCGACAAGTTGTGCTAAGTAGTCGTGCAGGAGCGGCATTATATTCTTAAAATCTATTATTTTTTGATATTACTAATTAATATAAAATTACATATAAAAGCGGCGGTAAGAGCACTCAAATTGATTATATCCTAGCCGACCGAAAACTTCTTAAAACCTTCCGAGATTGCAAAGTAATACCAGGGGAGCCTTTAACATCTCAACACCGGCTTCTAGTGGCAGATTTTATCATGCCAAGGCCCATAAAAGTGCAAAGACAGAAAAAGCTACCAAAAATTCGATGGCGAAAACTAGCTGGTGAAGAGGGACGACGGCTTTGCACGGACCTTATGTCGTATCTAAATGGTACCAAGATAGAAGAATCTGCCAATAACATCTGGAATGACTTTCAAACTCACTGCATCCGACTAGCGAAGAATCACCTAGGAGAGTCCAAAGGCGCCTTATGCGGCAACAAATGCACCAGATGGTGGCAAGAAGACGTGCAACGAAAGCTAGATCTAAAGAAAGCGCTTTTTAAAGCATGGCAAGATAGCAACGATAATAATGATCGCGAGGCGTACAGAATAGCAAAGAAGGAGGCTAAGCGAGCAGTAGCGCAAGAAAAGGCAAAATCAGATCAAGATCTCAACATGAGCCTAAGTAACGCCAAAACCGACAGAGAACTTTTCAAGATAGCAAAGCAAAGGCATAACAGCACAAAAGACACCAAAGCCGTAAAATTCATAAAGAACGAACAGGGCACTTTGCTTACAGCCAACGCAGATATAAATACTAGATGGAAAGAGTACTATTCTCAGTTGCTCAATGAAGAGTATCCTAGTAAAAGGCTCTCAGAAACGACACCAATCGAAGGCCCTATACCCGCGATCACTACAGAAGAGGTAAAGGCTGCTATTAATTGCATGGCTAACAATAAAGCAACTGGCCCAGACGACCTCCCTTCTGAGATGTGGAAGATGTTGGGCAGTAGTGGCGTAACTTTTCTCACAAATCTCTTTAACAGGATCCTCATAGACGGAATACCAGATGAATGGAGAAATAGTTACCTGGTTCCATTTTATAAAAACAAACGCGACATTCGATTATGTGGAAACTACAGAGCCATAAAACTAATCCCACATACCCTTAAAATTTGGGAAAGAGTAATCAGCAGAAGGCTGACGCAGCTTACCAACATCACTGAAAACCAATGTGGTTTCGTAGCCGGAAAGTCCACAATCGACGCTATACACTCAACCCGAATCCTAATGGAGAAGAACAGAGACAACAAGGTCGACCTGCATATGATTTTCATAGATCTCGAAAAAGCATTCGACCGCGTACCGAGGAAATTGATCTGGCAGTCGCTGAGAGCTCAAAACGTACCAGAATGGTATGTCCACCTGGTGACGGACATGTACAAAGAGGTGAAAACTAAGGTAATGAGCCCTGCAGGTACCAGTGAACAGTTCGACGTAAAAGTGGGAGTACACCAGGGTTCAGCCCTCAGCCCCCTTATTTTTAACCTGGTTATGAACTACCTCACTGCTGATATCCAAAAAAAGCCACCATGGAACATTCTGTACGCGGATGATATAGTACTTGTTAGCAAAGATCCGAAAGAACTGGAGTCAACACTAGAGCAGTGGAGAGAAGCTCTGGAAAATGCTGGACTGAAAATAAGCAGAAATAAGACAGAGTACTTGCACTGTAACTTTTCAAAGTCTCCGAGCAATGCAACCATACATGCAGGGCACCTCTCTATCAAAGGTTACGTCCTTTAAATACCTCGGTTCTATTCTGGCAAGCGATGGAACCATAGAACCCGACGTCTCGAACCGCATCAGTACCGGATGGATAAAGTGGAGAGAACTTACAGGCATATTATGCGACCCCAAGATGCCTATTCCGGTAAAGGGAAAAGTCTACAAGACTGCGGTCAGACCAGCCTTGCTATATGGTGCTGAATGTTGGCCCCTTAAAAAGAAGCACGAAGATCAACTGCACGTAGCAGAAATGAAAATGCTGCGATGGTCAGGAGGCGTTACTCTGCTCGACAAAGTAAGAAACGAGTACATACGCGGTACCTTCCGAGTAAGACCAATTCAGGAGAAAATATGTGAGTCGAGATTGAGGTGGTACGGCCATGTAATGAGACGCCCAAAAGAGCACATGACGAGAACAGTGCTTGACATTGAAACCGGACCGAGAGGACGAGGCGGGCCCCGAGACACGTGGACATCTAAAATAAACCAAGATCTAAAGTCAGCCCAATTAGATCCACAGACGACCCAGGATAGAATGGCCTGGCGAAGATTGATTAGGAGAGCCGACCCCAACTGAAATGGGACAAGGCGAGGACAAAGAAGAAGAGACTAATTAATATACCTACATATAACGAAAAGAAGTTAAAAAGAAGTAGAAGTTAAAGAAAATTATGTACTTGGATAGTTAGGTATTGTTGCGATAAATACCAACAAAAATCAACGAGCCACCCGTCCAATGTAAACGCCCCGCAATACCGTATCAAGCCGCTCTCCTTTTGCGGTTCTGAAGATCAGAAGACAGCGCCCTAGCCTTTTTTTAAAGGTTCGCCCTAACGGTCCCGGACCGCAAGGTCAGTGCTAATGATTTGCTTTTGTTTGCTTTCGGTTGAATCGGAAAGTAGCGTTTTGTAGACCTCGGATTGATGAAAAAGAGATAAACCTTAAAATAAAAGTGAAATTAAGGCGATTTTGGAGTGACTGGTGGCCTTGTGATTTATTTAGGTACCGTAATATTAAAATTGTCTTTTTTTTTATTGGCATCGAGTAACTTTTTTTTAAATATTTCTAAGTATGTTTGCAATTCTGTCTAAATACATTTATACATAATTTTAAGATAAACACAAACTATGTACTTTGAAAAGACGAAATGAAAAAAAGATAAACATTAAAAACATGAATAACTTAGTTAATTGTATCAAGCCTGCTAATATATCCGATCCACTCAATCCACCAAGCCAAACAGCAACAATATACGTAATTAATCTACCAGTCAACATAGACAATAATATCTGCAAACTAAATAAAAGCAACGTATAAATCAAGGATGCAACGACACATGAATAGAGTTGGGCCAGTTCTCGTTAATAAATTAATCGATCGTGATACAATTATTATTGTAATGACCGGCTCCCGGTTGTGGGGGACTTGGTATCGTAATTGAATCTGCCGCGGCGCTAAATCGCGGGGAAATTGCTTTGGCCGGGTAAAATAACGACGGTTATTTAAAAATCACTGCTATCTAGTAGTTATTTAGCATTAAGTAAAATCATCTGTCAACGACTACATATATTGCCATTTTATTTAAAGCCTGACCAGTAATACACGATCATTGTCCAGAATGTCCAGCGCCCTCTTGGGCGCTGTTATTGTCATGTATATGGTGACAGTTCAGTATAGTATGAAACTATTAGTTACAGTGAAATTCCGCAACATGGAGCGTGAGCGCGAACATGCCTATTTTTTCTTTACTACTTAACCCATTCTTACGCTCAAAAGTACCTATCATTGTATTTACCTCATAACGTCATAACTATTTATAATACTCAAATATAGTTTGGCTTCAATATATGTATATATTTTGTACATTTCAGCAATTCGTTTTGAATTATGAATGAATTTACTTCATGTTGTTTTAAAAAAAATATACTTGACTATTAGCAATAGGTACGTGGCAAGTACCTACCTAATACTCCATCCAACACATCGAATAAGTTTTTTTTTTCTTTTTTTTTTATTAGATAGTAAGTGTCACTTTATTCATATATATGGTACAAAAACAAGTCAAAAAACAATAAGTTGGTATCTAATCTCATCTAATCCTACAACTTTTTTTTTCGAATTGGGCAGTAGCCTGAGTAAAAACCTAACGGAAGGTTATGTCACACGTAATACAGCCATGATACTGCCATACGAGTTAGAGCGTTAGAGCTGACCAATACCTAAAATAAAAATAAATAACTTTCGTTATTCTATTGTGATAAACGTTAGTCAATGCTTTTCCCATCACTAGCAATAAGACATAGCCAAGGTAACGTACGACCAGCTAGATATTGCAGCACGTTTTATGGTTTTTCGATCCAAATCTAAAATTGCTTCTTACTGACTCGAGATTACTCGATGGTGTTTTTGCAAAAAGTGGTTTATGAAATCGATATTAAAACTTTTAAATTTTAATTAGTAACGTTCACGTTTCTTAACATATCAATTTGTTAAATATTATGAATTAAGAAATAGTTTAGGTAATTTGTCTTAATTATTGTTTGCAGTTTTCGAATTCAGAAGTAGGCAGTAAAAGTTGTAAATTGAGGAAAATAGTAGATTGTTAACCAAGGGTGGAAAGGCACCCATTTCTGTCGAGGTTGTTTGGCGCTCGAACGCAGTGAGAGCGCCAATAGTCCGAGACAGAAATGGTGCCTTTCACCCGAGTTAAACACTCTACTTTTCATATCGAATGCGAGGAAACCAAACAAGACAAGGCCATTTCGCAAAATCAGTAATGGAAGTACCTAATAGATCTACGGCCATGATTTATTTTCCTTAGTACTTACTTGCAATCGGAGACTTTACAGGTGTGATTAATAACCCCTAGCGAAAATCATTTAGATTGCGAAATTATTTACGAAAACACACATTTTTTAACAAACTGCAGTCATTTTAAATGATTTGTTCATTATAGTATGAAAATCAGCGGAATTGCCTCTTACTTTTTAATTTTATACTTTTTCGTTCTAAAAGCCGCAACAGACTACCGGACCGCACCGCGACCTTGGTGCGCCGCACCACGTAATAACATAATAAAAGTATTTAAATATTAAATAACAATTTAATTAATAATATAAGTAATTTTTTTCTTGTATTTTATTTTATTTTCATGAATATAGTGCTAAATATCTTTAAAAATCAATTTAATATCGTACAAACGTTTAACTGTGGCTGTATAAGATTCTGCCTTTGCCCATTTACGCAAGTGTAAGGTTTAAAAAAATATTTTTGGTGTATTCCTTTTGGTTTCCGCCTTATGAAATCGAGTAAATAGAATTCAACGAAATAAATCAAGAATAATTTGTTTTTAACAATTCACTTATATCATTTTTTATAAAAAAAGGATCAACGTGGGCTTAATAAAATTAAACAATTACCAATTGTTCCAGGCGAGGAAATAAAGACACTATTTTTCCATTTTGTTTCCACCCAGTTGTTCGTGGGACGGGGACGCAGAGGAGTACACCACTTTTCTGCACTAGAGCATAAACGTATCACTTTCTGCGCACCTTTTAGAACAACAACGACCCACTTTCAGAGCATGAGATATGAAAAGTATTATTCCGTAGGTCATTTTACATATTATAGGCAATGTTCATTTCAAAGGTACCTATGGTTTTACCCGTTTCTATTCCAGTTTTTAAAATGATAATTTATAAAAAGACAGGTAGAGATAATGGTTTATACCAGACTTAGATAGTTGAGAAACTACTTGTTGTAGTTAAAACTACGTCCTACGTACCTATAATCAATAGTATTAAATAGGTTCATAAAAAACCTCCGTTAAGTATAATATTTTTTTAGTAAGGATAAAAAACAACCATAAAGTTTCTGGCCAACGATATTGTTGAAGGCGTACAAAATTACCAAATAAGTAAGTCGAGAACGATCATAATTTTAAAACGTAAAAAAATGTACAAAGACCCATCCGGTACAATCTATCATCTACTAGATTTATTATTAAATCCGAGGCGATCTAATGAAATCGATACTGCAGTAATGTGGAGCAAATAACCACTTCGGTGGATGGTTCAGAAATTACTATAATCAACCTGGACTCGAACCGGCTACCGGACGGTCGGGAGGCTATCAAAATTCCGCCATATCTCGAATAAAAGCAGGGTTAACACGAAGCTAAGCTATTAGACAAAGTTATTAAAATGTAAGCATATATTCCAAATCCTTGAAGAACCGATGGAAACGAAAATCTGTACCTAACTTATTTTAAGCAATAATTATTACCTTTTGCACATTAGGCGAAGGATTCATCCTTCATCTAGGAAATCATTTTTAAACAAATTTATAACATAATTTAATAATAGTTATTTACGATACAAATGCGAAAAAAAAGGAAATTCGCACCAACTGGCGAATTTTAAAACACGACCGAAGGGAGTGTTTTAAATCGGCGCAAGGTGCGAATTACTTTTTCGCACGTGTATCGTACAACGTTTTACAGTACATATGGCCCTTTAAATTAGTATTTAGTAGTTACGTAATGTGCTTATTATAGCACAGGGTGGCTTTTTTTCTATACATAGAGCCAGTTTTTTTTTTTCGATTTAACCAAAGTTTTGGTTAAAGTTTATCATTGTAAATATAGTCTTGTTTCAGAGTGAATTTTTCATGGCATTTGCTCTTGATTAACACGTGGAAAAATTCAATATAAAAACTAAATTTTGGCACTAAGGATAATTTACGCTACACCCGTCATAGAAAATGACATGTTGGACGCCTCGGCCCGGGCACGGCCCGGTCTAGCATGAGTCATCCTTTAGCCCCCTCTGAATTTAGGATCAAAGTTATTGGTGTATTAAAATATAATAAATGTGCCATGCTAGGGGAACCATATCTAAAACAGGTTGTGAGGACTGTTTCGCGTGTCTGATTAACCAGAGGTTATCTCATAGTAACATTTTTATTACAACCAATAGTTCCATAACTATACTTGCTGAGTGGTTTAGAAGGTTTAGATCCTCCTTTTATGACTTAAAATGTATGTTTGCTGTATTCACTTAAGAGGGGGCGTAAAGCCAGGAGGCTAGAAAGTAACAAAAGTTGCGATGGAAGATTTGCGATCTCGCGGGTTCTAATTTAACGCTTTAATTAAATAACTCTGAAAGTATATTTCTGTTTAAAATTTTGTTAGTCAGATCCCTCGGTTATATCAGTAGCTATTTTATACTAATTAATTTTATAAAAATACATAAAGTAGGTACCTACGTCTGTTTAAAATGAAATCTAACATAAAACAAATTAATATATCATTTATATCAACATCGACACAAACTGTAACACAGGTCAATGCTACTGATACGTTTGAGCTGTAAATTAGACAGGCGTGCAGGAAGTGGCTTCTTAAGCTGTCAGTGGGCCGGCGATTAGCGGTCAGCAATCACTGATCAGCCAGTGATCGCTAGATCACTGACGTGGCGGTGCCGGTAAAAAGTTTGTCACAGACTGAGATTTACTGAATAGAAATGTGTAGGGTAATCGGAAATGTGTAGCGTAAAGTAGGGTCACTAGGATACTTGAAGTTTGAAAGCTTAGGAACTTAACGCTAAAGGTATTTTGTGGATTGTTTTTTTTTTGTTTATCGTTGTCAGAAAATACATGTAATACATCCCCCTGTATTGTGTGTTTGTATATTTGTTCGCGATAAACTCAAAAATTACTGAACGGATTTTCATGTGGTTTTCACCTATCAATGGAGTGATCCTTGAGGAAGATTTAAGTGTATAATTTACTAACCCGTGCGAAGCCAGGGCGGGTCGCTAGCAGAAAAATGATAGTCAAGAAAATAAAGAGAAAATAAAACTTCTATCCTTATTCAAGGAAATAAGTGCCGGGAAGATATTCTAATATTCTATACAGTGTAGACAAACTAGTAGATAAAAATTCAAAGTCCAATCTACATAGTAACACATCTTATTCTGTGATCAACCAGTTGGCGCAGTAACCGTGTGTTTAAGTAAGGCACGATAATTGAAGATATGCCCGTATCATACGTACCGGGCTCTGACTGGCGTGTGATTACCTGTGTCAGACTGAGCGAGTATTACGTGGTTGTGTGGGTTTACATTTGTACAGCTAGTGACATATTATTGGGGATAAGATTGATCAATTCGTTATTAGTACGAGCTTTAGTTTATTTTATACAAGATTTTGAACGTTTTTGCGTAATCAAGAGGTTTTCTTAGGGTTAGGGTTAGGTTAGGGTTTTCTTTATGTACAATCAGCATCGAAATATATAGTAACAGCCCACATAGCCAAAATTACACGGTGTCGCTTTCAGTACGGATGGCTGTTGCTGGCAATGAGGCTTGGTTCAGTTTCAGCAAGCATTCGTTCGTTTGGTGTGTACTGAACTCCTGCACCTGTAGGTATAATATGATCATGATCACGACTAGGAAATGCTCCCAGTATGATACATACTGATTGTGTATGGCAAGAACTGGAAATTTCCAGTTCCGAGGCTGATATTTTATAGAAAACTAGTACTTTACCGGGAGTAAACCCTAATCACAACAAATGTCTGTTTCTATTAAAACAAAGGTGTGGTGACGTTGGCTGTCACTATTTTATTCAGACTGTGCCACATTAGTATAACCGATATACCTACTTAAGCCTCTTTAAGAATATTGGGCATTAAAATGGGCCATCGCAACGTCTGCCCTCACCATTGACTTTGCCTTTGACCATGCGGCCCATTTCGCGCGGCATAATGGTCGCCGATGGCGCTCCGGATAGCGCGGCGCGACGCGTCATTAACGCGCGGCGATACGCCTGCACCACCGCCCGTCATTACGCACAGGTATCCTGGAGATCTATTCCAACTTTAAACGCCTTAACTTTGTAACACTTTAGGGTAGGCACCCAGTGTTATAAACGTCTGAATGTTATTATAGATAGGCACTTTATAGGTTAGAAGAGTAGATGTTTGTTTGGTAAGAATTTGGTGGTTAATATACGTTCTACACGGGTATTAGAGTAGATAGGTCAAGGTCGGAGACCAGTAATGTTGTTTTTAATCTTCACATGTACGCATTTGGCTATATTTAGAGGATAAAACTTACCGGAATGGTAGGTCATCAATCATCTATAAATCGTCGCATTTAGCGCATCCATTGTTCGTTCCTGCATTGTGCTGGGACATAAATACCTTGTTTTCTTTGGAGTTTACACATTTCACAATTGAAATACATTTGTACATGGTTACACTACATATAAATAGCTTTGACTTGGTAAAGCGGGTTGAATCGGTGTTGTTTATTACTGTCGCAGTAAACATTGACGTCTGTCAATGACAGTTGGTTTGTTGTCTGTGGTTTGGCACAAACAATCAGTCATACATAAAGAGTATTTATGAATAAACATTTAGTATGTGTTCTTTTATATTGTGCAATTCGTAGTTATAAATAATGTCCTTATTTTTAGCTTTCGAAATTAGTAATTCTTTTTATTTTTGGTGACTTCGGTTTTCTGTAAATTGGATCCGGTCAGTTGCGATGTCATTGAATGGGAGGTTTTCCATTCACCACTTTGTCTGTGGCTTTTGCCATTTGATTTTTCGCTTGATCACTGGGATATTCCGTGACAAGATGTAAGACGTAATTTCGACATCAGGTCGGCAATTAATTCATGGGGTATGTATTTTAGTTAAAGATTGTATTTCCTAAAACTCGGTTAAATTCGGAGTTCAATGTTTTAATCGTTGATATATTTTGTTCCAGCTTGGCCCAAAATATGATTAACCTAGCTTCCTATGCGCCGGTAATGGCGGCATAACCTTTTCACCTCTTTCAAACCAACTTGGTGAGTTGTCCACACTTTCTAAATATACGGAAGGAAAGGCGAAGTTGTTTATTGTCAATTGCAATTAGCTAATGTCGTGTTTTGGTGTGATTTTCCAGCAATCCCTTGACAAAGATGAGACATCATTTTGTTTCACCGCGTGCGCATACGTCGCCACGTCTGGTGTCTAATATAAGGGACTCGGCTTAGAAACCGGTAAGGATTTTTTTTAATCTCTTATTTCCGCAAGCTAAATCGCGCGTTGTCCCAATTAAATATAAATATAACTTTTCATAACATAACCTTTCTAAAACCTAGAACATTCTCTTTGTTTCTAGGGTCCTTTGGCTAGGCCTGTCTTTTGGCTAGGCCTGTCCTTTGGCTAGGCCTACTTCTTGCCTTGGCTTGGCCCTTGGCTTGCCTTCTTGGTCCCTTATTGGCCCTATGGCTTTTGGAAGATCTAGGGTGGTGTCGCACCATGCTAGATGGGAAGCCGTCTTCTCTACTTAATTTTTGGACTCGAGGTGAAGTGTTTATACGATAAAACTGTGAGTTAAAAACTTATATTTACATTAGTGACTGTGTTCCTTTGATGGAAAGGATAAACAATATTTAAGTCTGAATTTCTTTTTAACGTGAACTTTCTACATGGTAAATTCTATTATTATTATGAAACCTGCAATTCCTATGTAGGATTTTGTGTGTATTACAGGCCCAAATATGCCTGAGATGTACTTAAGTTAAATTTAATTAGTAATAGTTACGGTACGTAATTTAAATGTTAAGTCTCGAGGCCGCAGCAGGTCTTATTGTGATGTAAAGTGAATAAAAGTATTTAGTAAATAAATTTGTATTTTCATTTGGATATGTCATACGTTTGATGAGTATAGTATCCTGGCGTCCTACTTTAAATATTTGGATATCTATTCTCACTCCATAGTGGCAGAAACCACGACCCTATCTATGCTCGTAGTTAGCCGTAAGCATTTTTGAATTTTTAAGTAGGTAGATCTTGGGGGTTCTGGACCACTTACCCAGAGCTCACCCTCCCCTATTACAGTGGCGTGCCCAACGTATGGCCTATGGAGTATGACATTTCCAAGTGAAACATTTTAGAAATATTTTAGTATTAAGGTTTTTATATGTAAAGGGAATTGCAAGTTGTTGTTTGAAGTTGTTGTTTGAAGTTGTTGTTTGTGTTGGAGGTTAAACTTATTAATTTAACCAACTTATAAATAAAGCTATACTTTATACGCTAAATAATTAGCTATACTTAAAGAGATTTTCTCAATATTTTAAAATACTTTAAAAGGGTTAAAATCTTATAAAATTTTAACTTATCTTTAAAATATTATAACTCTATACTGACTTACTTCTGATATTACATATCAATCTTGAAAAATGGATTTCATAAAAGCGGGTTGTAAAATCACCCATTTACATAAAGACGAAATGTCACATGAATTAGCGATTCGCAGACTTCCGGTTAATCCCATCTCACGTAGATCCAGTCTGTGTCAAGCTTTAAAACAGACTGCAGATTTAGCCAAAAAGGGTAGTCTAAAGTTCCAGGACTTGGTAATAAGTAATGAAGCTTCCGAATTAGAACTCTGTCAGCATAAGGTAGAGGAGATAGAGTTAGAAGCAAAAGGAGAATTATCAGCAGCGGCGATCGACAGGCTATCCTCGCGTTGCAAATATCTATTGTGTCGTATTTCACGGTTGCCTCAGGAGACCGAAGCGGTACTTCTGTTGAAAACGTTAATTACTTCTTTATTGGATCGGTTGAATGAGCAAGGCTCTTCTGCGTCGTCTGGTTCGGATGATGACTTTCAATCTCCTAACGAATCTCGTATTGTTAGGGAGATTATTTACAAAACGGATAAGACTTTTAATATAAATTCTTTAAATTTGAAATTTAAAGGTGACACTTGTGTTCGTACTTTCCTGTCTCGCCTCGAAGAGTTGCGAGATGCTAGAAGAATTTCTGAAAGCCGAATATATAGAGGTTTTCCTGAGATTCTCGAAGGTCCTGCGTTGTCGTGGTTCCGGTCGCAACGTACGAAACTTACTACTTATAAAGAAGTCACCGCGGCTTTACAAGATGAATTTGATATACCTGATTTGGATCATCAGTTGTTACAGGAAATACGGGCTAGGACTCAAGCCAAGTCTGAAACTATTGTTTATTTCGTATCGACCATTCTAGGAATGTATGAGCGTCTTGCAAAAGAGGTTCCTGAACAAGAAAAGCTGGATACTATGATGAGAAACATTCGTCCGGAGTATTCCAAAGATTTAGCTTTACATGACATAGGATCGATTGAGCAGTTGAAGTCGTTGTGTAAACGCATAGAACTAGCTCAGGTTAAGGCTAAACAATTTCGTGAACCGGTTTTATCAAACCAGTCAAATAATTCTTCATCAGAACATCCACCAAAGAACGTTGAACCTAGGAATAAGTCCTTCCAGTCTCGTTTTCCTAATTCTTCCAGAAACTTTGTTGCTACGGTAGCACAAAGCTCTTCTCAACTAAAATGTTTTAGATGTGGTAGGTCCAACCATAACACTAAAGAGTGCAAGAGCTCTAGAGATATCGTTTGCTTTAAATGTGGAGAAAAAGGGGTGAAAACTCCCGAATGTGTTAAATGTAACTCCAAGACAAAAAACTAAATAAGGTCTTTTCTGTTAATAATAAATGTCGACCTTCTGCTCCCTATCGCGCAGAAAAGACGATTTTCTTTAATCCTCCAAAGGGAGACAATAGGGTATATGCGCTATTGAATATACTTAACTTGAATTTCAAGGCATTGTTAGATTGTGGTGCCAGTGTTAGTTTCCTGGGCCACAACAGCCATTTAGTATTCGCCACAGGTGGAATTCCTATTCAAAAACATACGAAACCTGTTATGGTGAACGTAGCTGACGATCATCGAATCGTATCTACTGAATATATGGTTTTACCAGTAAATTATAAAGGTCAAGTTAAACTTATACACTTTAATATTCAACCGGAGATTGCCACTCCAATGGTACTTGGTTTAAACTTTTGGAGAGCCTATGGATTAGCTCCAGGCCTCATTACTGATATAGAAAAAACTGATTCTCATTATATTGCTAGTCTTGACGCTTTACCGTCAGAGACAGGACTTACTACTTATGACTCTTTATCTTCTGAACAAAAGTCTCGACTTGAGGCTACTAAATCTCTTTTTGATCAAATTGATACTGATAAGGTTGGTTTGGGAAAGACTCACTTAATGGAACATGTTATAAATACCGGAGATACTCCTCCGATAAAACAAAAATATTATCGACTTAGTCCTTTTAAACAAGCTGCACTAGCTAAAGAAGTAGATCGTATGCTGAAAGAAGGAATTGTCGAACCTTCTCATTCCCCATGGAATTCTCCTGTCGTTATGGTGGAAAAACCTAACGGAGACTTAAGACTTTGTTTAGATAGTAGAAAAGTAAACGCAGTTTCAAAATCTGATGCGTATCCCGTACCACATGTTCAATACATACTGGATAATTTACGCGATGCGAAATTCCTTACCTCTCTTGATTTGAGTGCGGCATATCATCAGATTCCTCTTAGTGAAGACTCCAAGGAGAAAACTAGTTTTACTGTACCAGGAAAAGGGTTATTCCACTATAATAGAATGTGTTTTGGTTTGGTAGGCGCTTCTGCGACTATGCAACGTCTCATGGATAACCTCTTTACTTCACATTTTGATCACAAAGTCTTCTGTTATATTGATGACATAATTATTTGTACTTCCGATTTCGATGAACACATAAGATTACTTAAAGCGGTTTTTGATAAATTAAAATCAGCAAATTTAACTATTAATATGAAAAAGTCATCCTTCTGTAGGAGTGAACTGAAATATCTAGGATATTTAGTTGATAGATACGGTCTGCGAACCGATCCATCTAAAATTGATGTAATTTTAAATTTTCCTACGCCTAAAGATGCTAAGGATATTAAACGTTTTCTTGGAATGTGCGGTTGGTACCGTCGTTTCATTAATAATTTCGCAAAGATAGCTCGTCCCTTATCTCGCTTAACGAGTAAGAAAGTAAAATTTGAATGGACAAATGAAGTTAACGATTCTTTTAACATACTTAAATCTGCCTTAGTTTCTTCTCCTATTCTTAAATGCCCTAACTTTAATGAAAGCTTCTATATACATACGGATGCATCTTCTTACGCCGTAGGCGCGGTCTTGACTCAGTCTTATAATGGGATCGATCATCCGATCGCATACTGCAGCCGTACACTCAACCAACCAGAGACGAACTATTCGGCTACTGAGCGCGAACTCTTAGCTGTGATTTATGGTCTCGAGCAATTTCGTGCATATGTAGAAGGGAGAAAATGCTATATTATAACTGATCATGCATCTTTAAAATGGTTCCAAAACTTGAAAAACCCTACTGGACGATTAAATCGATGGGCGTGTAGATTAAGTCAATTTAACTTTGAAATTATTCATCGGAAGGGAAAAGAACATGTCATACCTGACTGTCTTTCTCGTATTCATGTCAGTTCTATAAATTCTGTTACTATTCAAGACCCTTGGTATCTTGATATATATAAAAAGGTATCTGAAAAACCTTCTCTCTTTCCAAACTTTAAAATTGAAAATGATAAACTTTTCCGTTACTCTAAGAATAAGTATCGTCTGACAGCTCAATTTGACTGGAAGCTGGTACTCCCTTATGAGCATCGAAATGAAATCTTAAATAAGTATCATGATGATCCTACTGCCGGTCATTTTGGCGTGGCTAAAACCCATTCCAAAATAGCGGACTTATATTATTGGCCTACGTTGTTTCAAGACGTGAAAGAATACGTCGATTCTTGTGAAATTTGTAAAACTTATAAACCTGTTAATTTAGCTCGTCCTGGCTTGATGGGTAATCCCCGACGTATATCGTCACCAGGCGAAGCCATATCTTGTGATATTCTTGGTCCCTTTCCTCCGTCTTATTTGAGAAATCAGTATCTTTTTGTATGTGCTGATTATTTCAGTAAGTATGTGACTTTGTTTCCACTACGCAACATAACTGCGAAAGCTATAGTTAAGTGTATGGAAAAAGGGATATTTCTTATACATGGGGTTCCTAAATATATATTCTGCGATAATGGTGTTCAATTTACTTCAAAAGACTTTCGAGACTTAATGTCCAAATATAATGTCCCTCATATTTTCTATAACCCTAGATATCATCCTCAGACGAATCAAACGGAACGAGTGAACCGTGAACTTGTAAGAACTATTGCTTCATACGTGCGTTCTGATCACCGTAACTGGGATAAGAACATATCGGAAATACAATGTGCATTAAATACAGCTCGTCACGAAGTAACTAAAAATACACCGTATTTTCTAACACATGGTCGTCAGATGATTCTAGATGGTTCTCTTTATAATAGTGAAGGTCCTATAGATCAAAACGCGCTCGAATTAGATACCAGCGGTGAGTTTTCTGAAAAACTTAAAGAGCTTAAAACTATATATCAAAAAGTGCGTAACTCGTTGATCGCCTCCCATGAACGTAACGCTAGGTATTACAACATGAGGAAGCGTCACGTAGAACTAGAAGAAGGACAAATCGTTTATAAAAGATGTTTCCCATTGTCAAATGCAGCAAAACATTTCTCCGCTAAATTAGCGCCCCGTTATGACAAGTGTGTCATTCATAAAAAATTAAGTCCTCTTGTATACTCTTTAAAATCCTTAGAAGGAAAACTTCTAGGTAACTTTCATATAAAAGATATTGTACGTCCTGGTGAAGCCGAGCCGTCTTCGTAGCGGTACTCGTCTTTTCACTTGTTGGCTCAATATTTAAATTTGAAATATCCTATATGATACAAAATACTGAACTTACCTACTGAACTGAATGCAGCCTGGCGCAAGCTTGTTTTCATCAGACCGGGTAATTGTTCCATGTATTTGATTCTATATATATTGGTACCGGATGCATACGGACCAATCTTAATCTTTGATATGTCCTTATAAAGACATAAAACAGTAAATAATCTGAATAAACTACAGAAACTTACTTTACTTATAAACCCTTAAGTGGGACTACTCCATAAAACGTTATTAAATCGTGAAACGAGACTACGTTCTCAATAAACTCTGTACTATGTCCAAACTTTTGTTTGTCGATATAGGAATTGTGTATTGGCTAGATGATGCAGCTCTTTACTTAGTTCCACCTTTGTCGGTGATAGGCAATTTCTTTAATAAAGGGAAAGTTTTTTTTCTCGGGTTGCCGTCTTTGACATCCTCTTCTAGATTTAGGTAAGTATTCACTAGTAATAAGTAGATCCGGATCAAAATTAGTTGTTAGTTTTTCCTTGGTTGAATTGGCCATTCACCAAGTCATAGATATAAGTTTTGTCATAAGGTTTGTTTTCTTTACGGATTATCTGTGTTCTCGTGGTTAAGTTTGGTTGGTTAAGGTGTAACTTCATATTAGACATATAAATTAAAAAAAAAAAAAAATTTTTTTTTTCAAAAAAAATTTTTTTTTAACCCAACTAAAGATGAACTGTAACACTTTAGGGTAGGCACCCAGTGTTATAAACGTCTGAATGTTATTATAGATAGGCACTTTATAGGTTAGAAAAGTAGATGTTTGTTTGGTAAGAATTTGGTGGTTAATATACGTTCTACACGGGTATTAGAGTAGATAGGTCAAGGTCGGAGACCAGTAATGTTGTTTTTAATCTTCACATGTACGCATTTGGCTATATTTAGAGGATAAAACTTACCGGAATGGTAGGTCATCAATCATCTATAAATCGTCGCATTTAGCGCATCCATTGTTCGTTCCTGCATTGTGCTGGGACATAAATACCTTGTTTTCTTTGGAGTTTACACATTTCACAATTGAAATACATTTGTACATGGTTACACTACATATAAATAGCTTTGACTTGGTAAAGCGGGTTGAATCGGTGTTGTTTATTACTGTCGCAGTAAACATTGACGTCTGTCAATGACAGTTGGTTTGTTGTCTGTGGTTTGGCACAAACAATCAGTCATACATAAAGAGTATTTATGAATAAACATTTAGTATGTGTTCTTTTATATTGTGCAATTCGTAGTTATAAATAATGTCCTTATTTTTAGCTTTCGAAATTAGTAATTCTTTTTATTTTTGGTGACTTCGGTTTTCTGTAAATTGGATCCGGTCAGTTGCGATGTCATTGAATGGGAGGTTTTCCATTCACCACTTTGTCTGTGGCTTTTGCCATTTGATTTTTCGCTTGATCACTGGGATATTCCGTGACAAGATGTAAGACGTAATTTCGACATCAGGTCGGCAATTAATTCATGGGGTATGTATTTTAGTTAAAGATTGTATTTCCTAAAACTCGGTTAAATTCGGAGTTCAATGTTTTAATCGTTGATATATTTTGTTCCAGCTTGGCCCAAAATATGATTAACCTAGCTTCCTATGCGCCGGTAATGGCGGCATAACCTTTTCACCTCTTTCAAACCAACTTGGTGAGTTGTCCACACTTTCTAAATATACGGAAGGAAAGGCGAAGTTGTTTATTGTCAATTGCAATTAGCTAATGTCGTGTTTTGGTGTGATTTTCCAGCAATCCCTTGACAAAGATGAGACATCATTTTGTTTCACCGCGTGCGCATACGTCGCCACGTCTGGTGTCTAATATAAGGGACTCGGCTTAGAAACCGGTAAGGATTTTTTTTAATCTCTTATTTCCGCAAGCTAAATCGCGCGTTGTCCCAATTAAATATAAATATAACTTTTCATAACATAACCTTTCTAAAACCTAGAACATTCTCTTTGTTTCTAGGGTCCTTTGGCTAGGCCTGTCTTTTGGCTAGGCCTGTCCTTTGGCTAGGCCTACTTCTTGCCTTGGCTTGGCCCTTGGCTTGCCTTCTTGGTCCCTTATTGGCCCTATGGCTTTTGGAAGATCTAGGGTGGTGTCGCACCATGCTAGATGGGAAGCCGTCTTCTCTACTTAATTTTTGGACTCGAGGTGAAGTGTTTATACGATAAAACTGTGAGTTAAAAACTTATATTTACATTAGTGACTGTGTTCCTTTGATGGAAAGGATAAACAATATTTAAGTCTGAATTTCTTTTTAACGTGAACTTTCTACATGGTAAATTCTATTATTATTATGAAACCTGCAATTCCTATGTAGGATTTTGTGTGTATTACAGGCCCAAATATGCCTGAGATGTACTTAAGTTAAATTTAATTAGTAATAGTTACGGTACGTAATTTAAATGTTAAGTCTCGAGGCCGCAGCAGGTCTTATTGTGATGTAAAGTGAATAAAAGTATTTAGTAAATAAATTTGTATTTTCATTTGGATATGTCATACGTTTGATGAGTATAGTATCCTGGCGTCCTACTTTAAATATTTGGATATCTATTCTCACTCCATAGTGGCAGAAACCACGACCCTATCTATGCTCGTAGTTAGCCGTAAGCATTTTTGAATTTTTAAGTAGGTAGATCTTGGGGGTTCTGGACCACTTACCCAGAGCTCACCCTCCCCTATTACAACTTGATCTGTAAAAAAGGAATTTAATAAATTTTATGTTATATACACTTATTAATACTTAAGCATGCTTTGTGAGTTTTGGTGAAGAGTGTCCATAGTCGTTACGTCGCTCAGTCATAAGGATAGAACAAAGAAGAAGATGACATTATTCTCAGTGTATTTGCAGTGCCGATTGTAATGGACTAATGGTGCTTGCGAGGCAAAGAGTTTTATAATCTTAATGATGTTTTATGTGCTGGTCCAAGAGATAGTTATTGTTTTCAGTTTAATTTCTTACGAAACATTTCAATAGGTAGTACTTTTTTTTTACAAAATATCACTTCTGTCAAAAGGTTGCCGTTTCCATGTATTACATTTGTTTTTTGTCCTGTATTGTAACGTAAACAAATGGTCAAGAATCGCCGGCGGCGTTACAAAATGTAACGATTTCAAGGCGATGCTCCAACAAAAACATATTATTTCATACGGTAGCCCACGCTGCCTCGGGAGGCTACTGCGCCTGCATACTGTCGAGGCAACAAATGTTAAAGATACCAATATTTTACTATAACTTAACACCGCAAATAATCAAATAGCTAATGATATAAGTAACCAGTGTCCAGATTTGATGATAAAAAAAAAACTTGTTCTGCAGTTTACCTACTTAATATTTAATATCTGGGAGACTGAACTTTGCTCTCAAAAATGCGCGTTTTCCTAGAAATAAGACCTAGCTAGATCGATTTTTCGGGCCCGAAAACCCCCATATACCAAATTTCACCGAAATTGTTAGAACCGTTTCCGAGATTGCTATAATCAGCAGCTCTGTTATGAGTTATGACAGCATTTCCACTATTCAACAAATCACATAGGTATTAAGACATAGCTTTATTGAAATTGATTTGAGGTGTAGGTAGGTAATTGTTTTATGTAAAAACATATAGTTGACCATGTATAGCCTATTTAAATATCATAAATATGTATTTGTAAAAACAAAACTTAAAATTTTATCCATCCACATCAAAGTTGTGCATGCAACAGTACCGCAATGTACTGATTACTACCAGTTTTTGTACGGCATCGTCCCAGACACGTGGGACGATGAAATTATGGTAATCACAATTGGTTTCATTGCAGCAAGTCTCTCGTTTCCAGGGTGCCAGCGGCAGGGTTTCTTTGGCATTGATTTATTTTTAATCGTTTTATTTTACTGAAGTATTTTCTTCTGTCATGAATGTAGGTAATTTCAGTTAAAAAACAGGCTATATTTTTATCAAACAAACAATTAAAAATTAGTGGATAAGCAGAGCTCTTATTTCATGATATACTTAGTAAAGTTACTAAAGGCTAAGATATTATTTTATCTAAAAATATGACTTCTAAATATGATTCTCCTTTAACTCGTTTTTATTTTCAGTTTAGGTACTTGGATTATTTAAATCGCTAGTTATATGAATTCCAAAGATGAAATCAAAATGTTATCTTCTTACGTTTACAAAATTGGGTCATATAATAAAATAATATTAATGTGAATGTCTATGACCCGGGTATGTCCTTAAACTACGTCCAGGACCCGGATATGTCCTGAAACTACGTCCAAGACCACCGGTGGACGGGCAGCAGCGTCCCTCAAATTCGGTGTACTCGACTGCGATCGCCAACCCGCCTGCCAAGCGTGGCGATTATGGCATTCACCCCCCATCATGCAGAGCACAATCAAACCACGGCCCCGAGGTTCCGGCGACCCCCGGTGCTCTGGCTATGGTAGCGGTCAGGGCATTAGCGGGGTCAGGGGTGCTAAGAATCTCCGGCAAAGATCCGGCTACCCACCCCGACGAAGACTGGCCCTGGTAACACACAACATACGCACTATGAGGACTGACGAAAAGATCTGCGAGCTGGAAGAGGAACTGAGCAGGTTACACTGGGATATTGTAGGGTTATGCGAAGTCCGTAGAGAGGGGGAGGACACGACAACCCTGAAGTCTGGTAACTTGCTCTACCACCGGAAGGGCGACCAACAGTCCCAAGGTGGTGTCGGGTTTCTCGTTCACAAGTCCCTCATAAACAACATAATAACCATCGACAGTGTGTCGAGCAGGGTCGTATACCTAATACTCAGAATATCCAAAAGATATTCGCTGAAGGTCATTCAGGTATACGCACCGACCTCGTCACACTCCGATGATGAAGTAGAGGCTATGTATGAGGACGTAAGTAGGGCCATACATACTTCTAAAACCTACTTCACTGTTGTTATGGGGGACTTCAACGCAAAGTTGGGCAAGAGAAGCGGTGATGAGTTGAGAGTGGGGCAATTTGGGTATGGGCAACGGAACCCTAGGGGTCAGAGGCTGGCCGACTTTCTGGAGAGAGAGGAACTCTTCGTGATGAACTCTTTCTTCCAGAAGCCGCCTCACAGGAAATGGACCTGGATGAGTCCTGACGGTTCCACGAGAAACGAGATAGACTTCATCATGACCGACAAGAAACGGATATTCAGCGATGTCTCTGTGATCATTTGATCAACAGGGTAAAGACCGGTAGTGATCACCGAATCGTAAGAGGCTCACTGAATATCAATATTAAACTTGAAAGGTCCAGCCTGATGAAGTCTACGCTCCGACCTACTCGAGCCCATGTTCAAAACCCCGAAAGCTTTCAACTCGAGCTCTCTAACCGCTTTGCTTGCCTAGAGAACTTGGCTTCAGTGGACGAAATCAACGACGGGCTAGTGGAAACTGTCCACACAGTAGGGTCTAAGTTTTTTAGACCCCGCCGTAAAGATAGACCTCAGAAATTGACCGAGCAAACCTTAAACCTCATGGCTGAACGACGCTCGCTAAATTTGCAGTCTCCCGATGACGCGAAGTCATATAGGCAACTCAATAGACGTATATCTAAGTCCTTGCGACATGATCTGCGTCTCTTTAATACTAACCGTATTAAAGAGACTATTGAGCGAAACCAAGGCTCCAAAGTGTTCGCAAAGGACAAGTCTATTGGGCAAAGCCAGCTGACGAAGCTGAAACGGGAAGATGGCAGCATAGCGTCGAGCAAAGCGGAG
Organism: Cydia fagiglandana; assembly: GCF_963556715.1. NCBI lineage: Eukaryota > Metazoa > Arthropoda > Insecta > Lepidoptera > Tortricidae > Cydia > Cydia fagiglandana. The sequence continues at coordinate 14,728,086 of NC_085932.1, read as the reverse complement.
GTTTTAGGCGAGATCGAGAGGTTCTATGGACAGTTATACACTTCGATCGCAAAGCCCGTCGACAGCTTGGTAGGAGATCCAAGAGCCAAGCTGTCCCGACATTATACCGAAGATATCCCGGACATCAGTCTGTACGAGATTAGGATGGCCCTGAAGCAGCTTAAGAACAACAAGGCGCCGGGCAAAGACGGAATCACTTCAGAGCTTCTGAGAGCGGGTGGAACACCGGTACTTAAAGTCCTCCAGAAGCTCTTTAATTCCGTCTTGTGCGAGGGCAAAACGCCTGAAACATGGAATAGAGGCGAGGTGGTGCTGTGTTTCAAAAAAGGTGATAACAGCCTATTGAAGAACTACAGACCCATCACGCTTCTGAGCCATGTCTATAAGCTGTTTTCAAGGGTCATCACGAACCGTCTCGAACACAGACTTGATGACTTCCAGCCTCCCGAACAAGCCGGGTTTCGAAAAGGCTATAGTACCATAGACCACATCCATACGCTGCGGCAAGTTATACAGAAGACCGAAGAGTATAACTTACCATTATGCTTAGCGTTTGTGGACTATGAGAAAGCCTTCGATTCGGTGGAAACATGGGCGGTGCTTGAGTCTCTTCAGCGATGCCATATTGACTATCGGTACATCGAAGTGTTGAAGTATTTGTATAGTAACGCCACCATGTCGGTCCGAGTACAGGAGCAGAGCACGAAGGCGATTCCATTGCAAAGAGGCGTAAGGCAGGGAGACGTTATCTATCCGAAACTGTTTACTGCCGTAATGGAAGACACCTTCAAGCTCCTGGAATGGCAAGGACTTGGCATCAACATCAACGGCGAATACATCACTCACCTTCGGTTTGCCGACGATATCGTAGTCATGGCAAAGTCGATGGAGGAACTCAGCATGATGCTCGATGACCTCAACCGAGTTTCACAACGGGTGGGCTTGAAAATGAACATGGACAAGACGAAACTTATGTCAAATGCCAATGTTGTGCCCATCCCAGTCTCTGTTGGGAACTCGGTACTCGAAGTTGTTGACTCGTACATCTACCTAGGACAAGTAGTCCAATTAGGTAGGTCCAACTTCGAGAAGGAGGTCAACCGCCGAATCCAACTCGGTTGGGCAGCGTTCGGGAAACTACGTAATGTCTTTTCGTCCGACATACCTCAGTGCCTCAAGACGAAAGTCTTTAATCAATGTGTGTTACCAGCGATGACTTACGGCTCCGAAACGTGGTCTTTCACTATCGGCCTCATCTCAAAATTCAAAGTCGCTCAACGAGCTATGGAGAGGGCTATGCTCGGAGTTTCTCTGCGTGATCGAATCAGAAATGAGGAGATCCGTAGACGAACTAAAGTCACCGACATAGCTCACCGGATTAGCAAGCTGAAGTGGCAATGGGCAGGCCACATTGCGCGCAGAGAAGATGGCCGATGGGGTCGAAAAGTGCTCGAGTGGAGACCACGGACTAGCAAACGCAGCGTAGGACGTCCACCCACAAGATGGACGGACGACCTTGTTAAAGCCGCCGGAAGACGCTGGATGCGGGTGGCTTCCAACCGGTACGAATGGAGGTCCAAGGGGGAGGCCTATGTTCAGCAGTGGACGTCTTATGGCTGAGATGATGATGATGATGATGAATGTCTATGAAAAAAAATTGTTGTACAGTCGCCATCAGATATATCGGAGCAGCCAAGGTGTTCACAAATATCTGAACACGCCTCTATTGTCAGGGTACGTTCAGATATTGTGAACATCTTGGCCGCTCCGATATATTTGATGGCGACTGTACTGATCCCTTTCAATATTATATAGTGCCCTGCGCCCGTAGGTACTCATCCGTCTCGTTTTAGTGATAATCGACGTCCACATTCTCATTAAGACGTACAGTCGTCGCCATCAGATATATCGGAGCGGCCAAGGTGCTCACAATCATCTGAACACGCCTCTATTGTCAGGGCGTTAGAGTGCGTGTTCAGATATTGTGAACACCTTGGCCGCTCCGATATATCTGATGGCGACTGTAATTAGAGTGACAGAGAAAAATGCCCGCAATTGACGAACTTCGATTTTCGCGGTTATAGCCCAGCTTGCTCTATTTATCTCGACAACGGCACGCACGCGTTCCAGGAAAGTTCCAGGTGAAAAATACTAATTCTTTATCTATTTAGTGATTGAAAATTCTATATTAACTAAAAACCAACTATGACAGATTTTTTTGAAACCAAACACTTCTTTGTAAACAAATATATATAATTAATGAATAAACTTACAGCAAATCTTGTAATTATTTGTGAATAATGTTATACATAGATGTTTATAACAATGTCTTTGACCGTAATCGTAACTAAACTATAATCATAAGTGATCAACGAACTGGCAGTATTTTCTTTACAACTCAGCCAATCAGCGCGAGCACTTGCAAGATCTCAATTCACAAAACATTAGCTAAATTTTGCTTATACCTACGCATCTTTCTTGTATAAATTGGCCTCAACGTTAGTAGCTTATATGCGTAATCAGGGATCTCACTTACCTATGTCGAAATGCTTGAGCGCCGCAAAGTAGTCGTGAACACCAACTTACGCGTGCATTGGTCGACGTTATAATTGTCGGAAGAAATGGAATGTCATTATTTGTGTTAAAAAAGAACAAGCGTGTGTACAGCAATAACGTTTTGTGACAAAGGCGGGAATTATTTATCATTATTTTAACTGTCGTACTGGTTCCAGTAGCTGAATAAGAATTACATAATTAAGAATAATCACGCTTCATGGGATTCTACAAAGATCATAATATAAGTCTTTAAAGCTTTAAATTATCTAACTGTAACTGTACGACTGAAGACGTACGACAGAATGTTATTTTGGGGTACGTATAGATAAGTATTGTTTACGTTCTAATTTGTTTGTACTTTCTACCAAATTGTAAAAATACAGATGTCAACAATGACAATGACAGTCAGTCACAATGAAAAAATCAACGATGATCAACTATGAAATCTCTGAAATCTGATGAAAAAAAAAAGGAAAAATACTTGAAAATATGTTTAAATTTTACAAGACAATAAATGATTATATTTAATTAATTACATCTATAGAAAAAAATGCAAAGGTTGCGCATTATTTAATCAATATGATTACTATCAATACAATCATTTTTTGTATTCATGTATTATAGTAATAGTAATACACATATATTCATCAAACATTAGAAAAAATATCTAATGAAATTAGGTTGAAGTAGGTAATAGTTCTACGTAACTTTAAAACTCACATTGAACGAATTCTTATAGGTACCTATCGGTACAAGTAGCAGTAGTCTGTCACGTAGCGTCCCATGAAGGCACCCCAATAATTACAGACAGATACCGGTTGCAGCATCCTCCATGCATCCGCCCTCTGCAACCGGATTTTAGACCCATGATTCGTACTATGAAATCTGTAATGGAAGAGGATTATACGCGTATTGATTGCTAAAGTCAATAATCGTGAGTCTTGTACTTAACTGTTTTCTTTAAAATTTAAGTGTGGAGTAACAGTACCTACTCATTTTACCGTAAAATGGGGTGAGTAGGGACAAAACTGACATTCAAACCTCGATAAAACTTTATTTTTACATGTGGCAAACTGATTTTTATACTTATTAGATGTTCCGGTCGTTTGAATATAAGTTATTTTTATGATTTTGTGTAGTTCCATTTCATAACTTTAAAGACAAATACGAAATAGTAGGAAATCTCAGCTCACCCCGTAGTAGGGGTGAGGAGGGATTTCCTTCTAAGGTGAGTTTTGAAAGGACCCCAGACCTAAAGTATGGAAAATGATGAGATTTTGATATGTTATAGATTTCAGAGTCCTGAACAAAAGTCTCTAGGGGTGCTACCACTGTTTCCGAGTCCCTTACAGAGTTTCGACTGATTTGGTACTAGATATCAAAGTATTAGTACTAATTTTTAATTTTGTGAATTATGAAGGATATACAATTGTGCACAAATGTTTGGGCAACTCAAATGTATATGGATTCTACAGTAAGTAATTCAGAAATTTACACACAACGGGAAGAAAATACAAATTGCCGCTTTTTTACAACAAAATTAACATAAAATATAATACGGGCAGGGTTATGTATAAGTAACAGGTAAACACTAAAGGTACTCCCTCCATAGCAATAAGTAAATAATAAAATCTCATCAATTGTGATTCGTAATTAAGAATTAAATTAAACATTGTGATGGCATGGAACCCTTACTGGGTTCTAAGTTCCTACTAATAGCTGTTTTTTATCACTAGCGTCGCTGGAGGTGTTCCTGATTACAAGAACGTTTAGGAGCAAGTAGAGTTTAGGCATGTTTACCCTATTAAAGTATCCAATAAATTGCTAACCCGTTTGCTATGTAAATATTTTGCACTCTCATACATACAAATCGGCGGATTATTCATAAGGTTCACTCAAAATTCGGGTGCATTATGGTAATGACGTAATAATGCGCTGACGAATCGATGCAGTCTTGTACAGGGAAAATTACAAAAATGCCATGGGAGATGCCCATTAGACTCCCTCATTTCATACCTATACATATATGTATAGCTATACATAATCTTAAATATTAAAGATTGGAACTAGGTTAAGAACGTGTAATGTTATTATTATTATTTTGAAATAAACAGATTTAATTGTTTTGTTATGTACTTATGACTCAGAGAGACCGAAAAAGACTGGAAGCTTTCGAAATGTGGTGTTGGAGACGTATGGAAGGTATAAAATGGACGGAGAAGATAACGAACGAAGAGGTATTACGAAGAGTGAAAGAGAAGAGGATGATATTGAACACCATCAACAACAGACGGGGAAAAATGATTGGACATTTGTTACGGCACGACAACTTCTTTAAAACCATCATAGAAGGCAAGATAGAAGGAAAGAGAGGCAGGGGCAGACCAAGACGTAGCTATATAGACCAAATAAAAGAAATAGCTGGTGTCGTGTCGTATCAAGAGGTCAAAGCTATGGCTTATGAGAGGGAGAAATGGAAAATACTCCACCGACAAGAGGATACCTCTTAAATTGAAGAAGAAGATGTACTTATTACCTATTATTATAAAAATAAACAACGAGTACATATTAATACCTTTATTTTTAATTAATGTTTACTAGGGTGGAGTGAAAGTGGCCAAAATTTTTTTTTTCTTTTTTTCAAATTTCCTGTAACATTAATCGATGATCCTAAGTAAAACCTCTGTCCATACCAAAAATCAGACGTCTAGGACTTAATCTTCAGGTGGCGCACCTTGAAGGTAGTTTACAAAAAACTTTAATTTTTACGCTTAAGTGGCTCCCACTATTCGAAATCGATTCACGATTTAACTTTATAAACGCGGTGTTTTTAATTGTATCGAAGTATCATCTCGTATATGAATCGGTTTTATTCGAAGTAAATACAATTAATTGCTTGTGGCGAAGAAGTGAAAATTGAAAGTAAAGTGTTACAAAATGCCAAAAACTCGAAAAGATTTGAGGTGTCCTGTGTTTGGCGATCCACAAAAATTAAGTGGTAATATGTTGCCGACGTATAGTGATGTGATTAAATATTACTTATGGCACAGAAACTATCTACTCGAGTTGAATAATGGAAAAGATCCTTCAGTCAAATATATTTGTGAAATAATTGCTACCGATATCGAAAATATATGGGCTAAAGCATCTGTCTCTACAATTAGTCATCAACAAGTTGTCGCAAGATTGATTGTGTATTACAACAAGTATAAAGGTGTAAAAAAACTGCGCAAACACAGATAATTTTATAAATTCTATAATATAACAATTTATAAAACACGTAAATAATTAAAGAAATTCAGTTATAAAAAGCTCGATTTAAAAAACCAATCTAATTTAGCTAATTGGCGTTTAAATGAATAATGATTGAGACAAAAACGTTCCACAAATTACATTTGAAACTCCAATTAAACCATAAAAGGAGTCTTATCATGAAGCCATTAACCGACATCAAGCAAGTAGGGGGGTTTATGAGTTTTACTACACGAAATCGTTGCGGGCCATTTGGAACAATCTGCTTTCGATTTACAACCAATTAGCTCAATAAATACGGGGGCTTGGTTATATCGTAGAACGCTAAAATTGTGGCCATGAAATAAGCGAATATTTTCAAGGGAACGCATCTTGCCACAGCCGGATGTAATCAATTGAATATACCTACATCAATTAACTGGACACGTATTATGATAGAAACATGTATCATAATAGCCTTTTTATTATATTCATTGTTGAATTCTTATTTTGGTTCTGCCACCATATAGTTTTAGTTTTAGCTTTAGTCTTTAAGTAGGCCTCACTGAAAATCAGCGTCACGTTGTGTGTCCTAGGATACACAACGTGACAATAAGCTGAGTGAGGACCTTTTGGCACAAATATTTATGTAATTGAATTTTAGTTTTGTGTTATTAGTTATTATTATTTGTGCTAATAAACATCTCTTATTCTTATTCTTATTCTTAAGGAGGTAAACTCACTACAAATTGTCAATATATAATTGGGGACAAGCTAAGTTTTTGATATTCTGCTAGGCATAAAATAACTTTGTTTTGTTCTCATTAGATTCGGTACCTACTCTCTTTTCAACTATAGGCAATTAAAATTGTCATTGTATTTTTTTTATACCAAATTAGAAAAACTACAGCATATTATAAAATCGGACTATTTACGTTTATGTCGCGTACTAAAGAATATGGACCTAGGCCAAACTAAGGCTCTTGTGTCTCAAGCTGGATTTAAACCAGTGTTTTAGCGTTTGCAGTTGATGCCCTCGGCTTTGGTTACTTAACTTTTGAACCTGTGAAAAAGCGCCAAACATCAACGAAAAAAAACTAAAAATATGAAATATCCCGCTTTTTTTAAAGCCCAAACTTTATGAATACGATCACTAAAACTAATCAAACGTGAAACACACGTGCATTCCTATAAGAACGTTTTTGAGAATATCGAATAGAAACAAAGCGACGGTGTCCAAGTGAACATAAAAATAATCATCGACGCACGAAGAACGGTAGCCAACGGCTATATTCAGCCATAAAATGTAAAAGTTTTCTATGATTATCTTATTTATATAATAGGGTTAGTGGCATTTTAGTGGGAGCGAGATTTAAACTGTTCTAATTGGTTTGATGTGACATTTTTTGTAGAAGTTTCAATGTATTTTTCGACGAAGTGGTGCTTTTTGTATTATTTATTTTTTATCAAATCCCTTATAGTCAGAACTAAGAAGTAAGTATGTATATGATTTTACTGCACATTATTTTGTGGGAAAAACAGTGGAATGAACAAAATATTATTATTATTTAAATTTGCTTTAGCCAAAGATATATTATTATGTATCTACAGAGTTTTTTTATTATTATTTTTTTTAATATATAATAATATTGTTACTATGTATTACCTATCTATTATTTGTCCCTGGCAAACAGTTACAAATAGTTACATACCAAATAAAGTGATGTTGTTGCTGTAATGAATCATATTTTACAACATCCTTAGTAAAAGCAAATTAAAACAAACTAGTATGTTATAAAAATTACACCTCTAAACTCCCATATTTTAATGCATTTTAAGCGGTATATAAAATCGAGAGGAAGTATCTTATACCGCCCAAGACATTACTTGGCTCGAGGCAATATTGTTATAGCCTGTAGTAATCGGAAACTGCCTTAATTTTTACTCATTGAATTCGTGAATGCAAATCACTTTTACAGCCAACCAAAACTAGCACTTTCCCCCTTGATATAACGTTCAAACTCATCTGTACGTAAAATAAAGGTAACATATCCGGTCACTTAGAATAGCTTTAGGCAATAATTTGTTAATGTTCCCGTAGGTACAGTTTGATAGCTTAAATTAGACAAAAGGCGATCGATGGTTTCTTCTAAGAATGAAGACTTCATTTCGTTAGAATTATGATGCAATTGAGATGTTCTACGGTCGAAGTATTTTGAAATCAATCATTCAAATAACTTATACAAGTTGTTAAATTTATATAATAGAGACTATTTCACGTGCGTCACGCAGTTATGTAAAGAACATACTATATATATTTTTTTGCGTTCACAGTGATTTTTAATGAGTAATGAATCTGGAATCAACATATATACATCCCGTCATTATTTTCGCATGGCAATTTGACCCGCGATCTTTACAGCATGTTCAGATATAATCAAAACTTAAGGATGTAACCCTAAAAAGTAGATGATAGCCAATCTAAAAAAATACAGTGCATTTTATTTCTGAAGACTAGAGGCCTTGTAAGCTGTAGACAGTGCAAGCCGCAAACGTCCATTTTTTTTTTCAAATATCGTATCGACAGAAAATTCCATTATTATCGAACCTTATTACAAAATTTCACGAGAATCGGTTGAGAAATGCGACCAACCGGATTGCATAATAAAATACAAGCTAGGTACTTTTAGTGATTTTATATATAAAATTAATAATAATCTTGTATTTTATTAATTATGCAATAGGCCCCTTTAGATGGGAACAGCCCGACATACAAAAGCATTATTGCCCAATTTGCTCGGCCAATAAAACTTTTCGTACTAGTATATTCAGTTTGTAGGATTTAGGTATATGGTTTTAAGGAAATTAATTTATATTTAAATATAAACTTCGTAATGTTCGTTATAAAAATAAACTTCAACAGACGAAACAACCAAGATTTTCTTGATATAACTGAAAAGAAAAAAATACCTATATTAAATGTAATTCTCTGTTATGTAATGAGTGTAATGTAAATATTAAATAAATTATTCCTCAACATAATAATTGTTAGAAAAGCTGAGCAGTTATATTACAAGATGAAATTGTACCTATTTTGCAACAATAACCAGCACCGTTGACAGTGAATTCTCATAAACAATGATAGTTATTAATATTTTAGCAGTTCAAACCAAGCCTCCATATGGACGGGCGTGGTGGCCACAATATAATGTTGGATCTCACCTGCCAGTCCAATAGCGTATAGTGCAAGTATGTGAGGACTAGCGTTATTGGAAGTTAAACAAAATTATTTGATATTAAGCCGAATCCTAAAGTTTTTTTTTATACCACGTCGGCGGCAAACCAATAGTGCAACGAATACACTTACATTAATAGGTATATGAAAACGAATATTACTTTACTATCATGTATTTGTCTCCAACAATTATGATTGAATTTCTTAGCGATTATTTCTAAAAGTATAAACTGAATCAAAAAACGCTCTGAGTTGAATGATACTCGTATTTATAAAGACTAGACTATTTCCTTTGTCTATGACTATATTGAAAAATAATTTTCTTCACTTATTTTATCGGCAAAAAAGTCTGTGACATACGGACAGACGGACGAACAGACTAAAATGATGACAAGAGGTTCCAAGGTGTGACGGTGAACGCCCTGCCGGTGGCCTAGACCAAGAGGATAGAGGAGAGGAACTCTTAACTAAGACATCTTAATGTATGAGAAAATGAATGTGTACCTACGTATGAAATTAAAGCTTTCATTGTACCTCTTGATATGAAAGGCGTTTGCTCTTAAATTACACCACACCACACCCGCAGGCCGCCAACACCTGAGCTGATCTATAGTCCCAACGGTACTGCGGGCCAAATTGTGGCTTGCAATAATGTATTAGCTAAATAATACATGTATATGGAGCGATGTTTAGCTTAGTTTGTAGTATTCCAAGTAGAGGAATGGCATGCGAATAGATTGCCTGTAACAATGTTTATAACGGACATACTGACGGAGGCTTACGGTTTTAATTATTAATTTTACAAACTGGAACAGGTAAGATAACAATTACTAGACTAAATATTATTAGAGTCCATCTTTACAAACTCTTCTCGGACTTTTGAAGTGCTATAACCTAAATATCATATTGTCATTGTAATTTGACGTTTATGGTGACACTCCCACGCTCCTCGCAAAGTCTGCAGAGAAAGTATAGTCCGTCTCCATTTAGTAACATGAGATGTAAAGTATTATACAAAAGGTCATGGGTGTAAAAGTTTGACATGTAAGTAGTCTAATGCAATTAAAATAAAGTTCGCGTTTGAATTCATAATGTCAATGCGATGACACCCGCAGTTTATAGGGCGATATTACAAAACATTGGTACTCGTATGACGCTGCAACCAAAATAATTATAACCTATAGAAAAAAAAAACTTATTTATAAATTGAATAATAAAATCGACATGAACCCATTATTTTCAGCGATAAACATCTAGCGAAACATTCCGAAATAACACGACGCACGCGCCGGCGTCTATCGACTTTCATCTGCTTGTAATAACTATTCATTCGGTATAATAAAAATTTCGTATCTCTCCGAATTGCCGACGTACCGTAATAGCTGGAAGCTGATTTCTATGAATATATATTATGGATGTATTTATTAAACGCTCCAGATGTTTGTGTAATTGGAATAGTCTAGGGGCCCCTAATAAAATAAAAATAATTGAATGTCGAATTATTTTTTGTGATAAGGATTCTTTATGGAGCGGTTCTTGCGGCGGTAGCCTTCACCGTGCCTGTCATATTCTACCAAGTATGTAAGTGCGAAAGTGACGGACATAGTGACAGGCGATAAAAATGAAACCATGCTCCGCCCGTTGGTCCCCCTCGCCGTCCCTTAAATAGGTAGGTACCGGAATGACTAGACCAGTAAGTAGATAACTATCAAAAATAGCATAACAGAACTATTCTCTTATTTATTTTAACAAGTTAAAATAAAATTGTAGACATCTTCTTTCGGTAATCAGTAAGTGTGGTCTTGTAATATGCTCGTAGCTGTTGCGCATGATAAATTTATATTTCAATGAATTAGGGCTACGGCTAGTAAAATAAAATAAAAATGTTACTTACCAGGTTGCTTAAATCTGCCCTATCGAGTAGGTACTTAAAACTAATGTGGTAGCAAGCTACGGCCGATGTTGGGCAATAAATCATTTAACTGGAGTCGGTCGATAACCAGAGTTTTAAATCCCGGTTATGCTCTGCGTAGGCGACATAAAATCAGTAATTAAAGTTATCGTTAGCCGACATGTAAGTACCTATAGAATAGGGCGAGTACACACTAACAAGTTTACTGTTATATTTTGTCTAAATAAACTACCTCTGACCCAGTCTCGTCTTTCTGTTATCCCTTACGTGAATTAGCACTTGCTATATATTTTTTGGGGTTGTAAAACATCTATTTCAGCATTAGGTACTTACGGTTAAACGACATCAATTAGGTAAATGTATAAATAGAGTAGATGACTAATTTTCATTTATGGTACTTACCTATCAATCGATCAGGTTCGTCTTTAGGATCAAAAGTCTATATGGGGACCCTCTGCATTAAAGCAACACAGAAGTCAGAAATGATAGTCAAAAAGTGCGACAGTCATACTTCACGCGCGAAACGCCTCTAACAAAACGATAAGTGAACGTGACGTCAAGGTCACTGAGAGTTCATGTTGAAGTATGGACAAAACAAGAAAATTGTGTTTTTGTCGGTGAAATATTGCGTTTATGTATACATAAACTGGCATTGGCACTGGCATTGTATGGCAACTATATATAGTTACCATACAATGTTTTTTTGGATAAAATGTAAGGAATCGATTGGTAATAAAGTAAGGTTACTTATTTCTTTTTTGGAAGTTAAAAAAGACTTAAATTTTAAGACTTTCAGGCCCTATATTTTTATATTATGTGCATATATTATTTTAATATCCACATTATTTTGATAAATTGCTCATTTGCTATCTATTTTACTAGATTTTGCCTACACTTCAAGTGATTACTTACTTAACGCTTTTAATTTACAGGTGTACCAAATAAACGCGCAAAATAGGCGAAGTCCCGGCAGTCGTTGAGTAGCAGAAACCTGCCCGTGCTACAATTCAATCCATACTATAATATATTATTATATATTTCTAATTTTTTCTCCAAATCCCATACAATATCACAGGTGTAAAGATACTTAATGCTGTCGTTACAGATTTAATTAACAGGTGGTGAATATTAATAAAATAATTATCATCTACTGGTTTGCAAGGTGTAAATCATTCGTTTTGAATGATAAAGGTGACCGAATGATATAGACCGAATGATTTGGTGGGCGTGGTTAATTCACGCGGCAACGATTTACGAGGAAGCCAGTTTCGAACTTGCTTCTACAGAATATGTATTTTTTTATCGAAATGGTTCGTTTTACAGCTCGTTTACTATTCTAATTACTAAAGAGAGAATGTAATTATGTTAAAAAAAATACTAGCACCTATGTGATATGTTGCATTTATTTGAAATACTAATGAAAATGATGTGTTTAGATAGGTACCACAATGATAAATTGCAATAATATTACTACTACGTGATGAGTAGTTATTTGTAATGTAATTAATGGTGGAAAGTATGCAAATCCCAATGAGTGTGGATATTTTAAATGCTACGAGTTGAAAATCGTCTTACCACATGCATATACACATATCACACAACAGGAATTTCGAGGAAATTAAATACAGGAAAATATAAAAAACAAATACCAATTATCAATATTAGCATTAATACTGTCAAATTGCTCGCCCCTTCAGTACACTCGCGTGTAAAAGAATTGCGTCACTTTGCATTTTTCATGCGCACCTAATATCTTTATAATTTTTTAGTCGAGTCTGAAAATTTTTGTATCAACTGAAACTTATTATACGATTACAATTTTTAAAATGAAATGAACTTATATTTGTATAGTGGAGTACCTCGCGCCGCGCCTTTCGCGCCTTTTGCGGTCCACGTGTGATAGGTGCGCGCCTGTGATGCGATAGAAAGAACTGACTATGTGTGCAGAACATGCTGGTATCAGCTCCTGTATATACCTATGAATATCAGAGAATACTTATTCATTATAAAGTATAATAATATCAAAGGATTTAATTATGATTAAAGCGAACTAATACTGAACAAATTACTATCATAATATTATTAACATAATAAGAGCTTTTTTTTCGTTGGTAACATAATTTGTCCCTTTGTGCCCTCTCACGTCCTTGCTAGCTAACACCTGTACAAAAATATCATGGCTCTATACAACCTGTTAAAGAGATGTAATCACTGACACGAATTTACTATTTTAGCCTAATCCTCTAAACCGATCAATCATCTTCAGTCAACACAATGACTCTAATTGACGCCCAGTCCGCTACCATTCTGCCGTCGACACATAAAAGGGTGGAATAAAAAAGTTACAAAAGCCATATGTAAAATTACCGATTGTTATGAATATCAGGCTTTTGAAGAAGAATGCCTCAAGTGCGCCAGAGTTTTAGGGTTCAGTGGTATGGGCGATCTGGCTGCTCAGTAACATTCAGCATTTTAAACATTAAATTTTAACCAAAGGGACTTTTAAAGTGTAAAAATTTGACATCGGTTCTGATGATTAAAATTTACTTATCATTGAATTTCTGAAGTTTTAACAAAATATCACCTATCGTTATCGTTATAAAATTACTTTGATTAATAGGTACATACCTACCTAATGGAAATCAACTATAGATAGGTAATGTCTGCCAATTGGAGCGTTAATTGAAGTTTTAAATTTAATTGGAACCTCTAAACTCCAAAGTTGTCCACAATTGCTTAATTTTTAGGGTTCCGAACCCAAAGGGTAAAAAGGGGCCCTATTACTAAGACTCCACTGTCCGTCTATATGTGACTGTCCGTCCGTCTCGTCTGTCTGTCGCCAGGTTGTATCTCATAAAATGTGATAGGCAGTTGAAATTTTCACAGATGATGTATTTCTGTTGCCGCTATAACAACAATTACTAAAAAGTACGGAACCCTCGGTGGGCGAGTCCGACTCGCACTTGTCTGGTTTTTTAATGATGAATAAGCTGTGTTCAAGTAGGTAGGTAAGGTTGTATGTGTTATTACGAAACATATGGACAACACATGGTGGGCGCATAAGGCGCTATCGATACTATTCGATGTGCGTGTATGATAAAAATCGTAGGCTGTTTTTGCAGCGATAATTTAACTGTTGCCTATCGATTTGTATATTTTTTCATGTAAAATTAATGTTCCAGCTGTTAATTGTAATGTACATTCTAATGGTCTTTGGTAGAATTGGTAGGCATATAACACAGAACACTGGAAGGGTATATATTTATTAAAAGTATGTATTTATTTCCGGATTGGTCCCATTTTTGTCAGAATCCTCATCCTGAGAAATCAAAGGAAGTCTTGAAATTTTGTAGGTATAGGTACATTAAGCGATTTTTTATTTTCTTCAACAAATCTAGCATTTTCATTAAAACAACTGGCATTTGACGAAGTGGCACTGCTGATGAAGACTAGAACGAAACTGCTCAACGACACGTTTCATTGTGATTGACATTTGTATAAGGTAAGGTAAGACTAATATAGTTTATTTTGCTCGGGCCAAGACAAACAGCAGGTATTATATAATATACAGATACTTAAATAAGTATATAGAAAACACTCATGACTAAAGAACATGTATCTGTGCTCATCACACAAATAAATGCCCTTACCGGGAATTCGAACCCAGGAACATTGTCTTCATCTTAAGGCAGGGTCACTCACTACCCACTAGGACAGACCGGTCGTCAAAATACCCGATACTTTTTTTAAGCTATATCCTATTTTAAAGAAAACTTGTCTTGCTTCTTCCATTGTACATAGCTAATGAGACTACGTAACATTTAATAACGTCAGAATGTCACTTACGTTTTCGTGGAAGATCCAAAGCCGTTTTTCTCGTTTCAATCGTGCACCCCGTCACGGTGTCGCGTGTTCCGATTCTCCGCGGTTGCCGCACCTTGCTCTCGGTAGCTTTATTTTGGACAAAAAAACGCTTGAGGGTTCCGTTCTGGATGACTAGTGCAATATTAATCTTGCTAAAAAATAAATTGTTTTACTGTAATCGAAATCGCTTCGGTTATTGCACTGGACAAAAATAAAGCGGACAGACTATCTATGGTGTGATGATACTTTCTACGAGGATTTAGGTACTAACTATAAACCAAATTTTAAAATAGGTATTAGCATAGTTGCATTGCACTATCCAATTTTGACTAGGTTACTTTCTCAGCAGATCAAACCTAATACCCTTGCGTGTACTGTTAAAAAAACGGTTTTTTTATGAGCCTGAAATAGAATGATCCTGAAACTATTTAGTTAAATAGATGTAAGAGTTATCTAATTTAATTCTAGTTATATTGACCCCTAAATTGATCACCTACTGGACGGTGACGAACGGATATTTTGTGGTGGTGGCACGAGCGCCATAATGGCTGCAAAGGAAAAAATGACACGCTGAGTTTTGATCACTCACCGCACAGTTCGTGGCTACTTTAATTCGATTTTATTTTTTAACTTTTTGGTTACTTATACGAGTACCAAAACGAGTATTTGGCCGTTCGCTGACGAATAGGGAAGCTTTAATTTATTGTTTTTAGTTGTGTGGTTTAGTTTTATTTTATCAGTAAACCATTGGGTGTCCTAAAATAGGAATTTTAATAGTGAAACAGGTATTTTAAATTTATTTTTTTATTTAAGTCTTTCTTCAACTTTTTACTACAATCTAATATTTTAGTAGTCTAGCTAGAATACGCTATAATTTTATTTCGCTAAATATTGCGTTTGCCTGGCAAGACAAATTATTTTAAAATTTTGTATACTTATACGTAGAAGTACTAGTGCTCGACGCTGCACTACTATTGGACATGGGCACTTATGTCAAAGTAATATAGATTAAATTTGACGGCGAAGATTTTTCTGTATTCAAATTTAATCCTTGTCACTTTGAGTGCCCATGTCGAATACTAGTGCAGCGTCGAGCACTAGTACTTCTACCTTACATTAAAACTAAAATAAATACTTATTATGTCAAATTATGTATTCCAGATGCATCTTTTTAAGTAAAGATTTACAAAACAACTCGCTTCCCGCTCGCAAACACCAAATAACCTGTTTTATAATAATATGCTAATTTACCCAGCATACCCTTACCTAAAACTTTTTTATCCAAAGAACATTTGCTAACTAAAGGGGAGTAGGGGTTACAATGGCTGTCCGTTGGTCCATTTCCGTCTTGAGCATAATTGAGGACGCCACGTGGTGGTATGTTTAACTTTTGAAATAAAATGGTATAATTCCTTGCTACACTTGATCGACAGATGTGTTTTTAGTAGTAGGTACTAATGCACGGGGAATTGAGACAGAGGTTAATCAAATGTGTGCTTTATCGAATAAGAAGCTGAAATATACTTAAGTACATATATAATAATAATAACATATATGAAATTCTACTGGATGACTGAGAAAATGATTCTGGTTCATTAATTTTATTCAGCAAATAGGAACATTTTCATTAATTTATGTGTAATATACCTGTTTGTATTCTATGTATGTACTTGTTATGTACAATGCTTTTACTGAAATAAAGTATGTATTAATAGTTATCCTATTATTGTAGGCATTAACTTATTATTACTAACATTTAGGTATTGTGTGAGTATCATTCAGTTTCTATTTTTTTTTTTATTATGAATGGGCTTACTCGTGGCCACAGACTAGCCGAGGCGTAGACGTGGCCTACGATGGAGCGAGCTCGCCCAGAAGGTGCCTGTTCACTCTTGATTTGAAGGTTGCCGGGATATAAGAGCACGGAAATATAGACGCCGGCAAGGAATTCCATTCCTTGGCAGTGCGCATAAGGAAAGTAGAAGCAAAGCGCTTAGTGCGAATTGGCGGAATATCTACCAAGTAAGGATGGAAACCGGCCGTGCGTCTAAAAGTCCGATGGTAGAATGGGGACGGTGGAATGAGCTCGTGTAGCTCTTGGGCACACTCCCCGAAGTGCAACCTGTAGAATACCGACAGGCTGGCGACTTTCCGCCGATGGGCCAAAGTCTGAAGCTTAGCCGTTAGCTTCTTGTCGCCAATCATCCTCCTGGCTCTATAATAATTTTCAAGCCACTTTGGAACGTAACATATATTCTTATACCTTTTATGTAATTAATAAACAAATAATGAATCTAATATGACGCTGTTAAACACCCAGAGATATATTAATTTAATATTTGCAATAAAACATATTTATCTAAACATATTAGGTTATTTAAGATCTTTTAAAATTTTCCGAGACATTGGCCGTCAACATAAAATATTTGTTGTTATATTTTTTTAGATAAAGTTATTAGTCACTAATGACGAGAGGTGTAGGTGTGTAATAATGTATAGGAATCTATTGGTGAGAGAAATTAGTTTCCTCTTATTTGGCTTATACATGTTTACGAATGAATTTGGTGAAACCCGGTGAAAGGGCTAAATACAGTATACTCGTTCATTTAATATTTTTCAGTAAATACTGAAATAATTTTGAATTTTGTTCAGTTATTAACATAATTACAAATACCATACCTACTGGAACAAAGATATTGTTTTTTCCGTTTAAATTCAATCACATCGTTCCGCAACGTAAATTCAACAACTAAACCACAAATTATATTTTTCTATCATAACATTAAACCCAACTTACCATTGCACCAAAATTAACACGCAAATGCTACCGCGATTGCCAAGACTTCATTAGTTTGGTCCATTCACCGGTAGGCGGTATGTAATTTTTCTAAAGCATTAACGACTGCTCCACATTCGTATGGAGTACAAAAAACCTTAAGGCGTGCAGGTAAGTAGATAAAACAACAGCAGCCGTCAAATTTCCTCTTGACATTAATCACACTAGTATGTTCGTCAGTTCTGCGGGTAACCAGCAGTTGTGTGTTAGAAAGGACTTTTCAGTAGTTGTCATCGAATAGTGGTATATTATATTAGTTACTATTGTCTATATAACCTAATATAACCATGACATAAAGTGCAAAAAAAACAGATTGTGATTTTACTATAAAAAGTTTTAATATACGAGCTAGCTCCCATTTTTTATCTGTAAATATGTGCATATAGTTGTTAGACTTTAGTTTTAATTTTAATGTTTCGTTTAATTATTTTGTTAATACTTTTATTTTTGTACATTTTTAATAAATCATCTTTTATTATTGTCTAATAAATAAATAGAGATTATGTACGATGTTATATACGAGTAGGCAGTGATATTTTGTGTGAGAGAGAAGTGAGAGGCTTCTGAAATTTTTTATAAATTAGTAATCATAAAACGCGGAAAGTGCAATGGGCAGGCATCATCGTGATGACAAAATAAACTTGCTAATAAGAGTAGGTGTAAATAACAAACACAGGCGAAAGTTCTTTGGACAGCAATTGGGAAAATAAATATGAAAATAATATTATAGATGATAACTTTGATAAGTACCTATTTAGTAATATACTTTCTTCAATGTTCTTAGGAACTGATATGTATATACGTAATGAGTTATGGACCTACCGCCAGTCTCATAATAAATCGCAAATATATTACAGGAATTATATACTTCTTTCAGATATAGTAGGCACTTATGGGCACCCTATTCGCGTGCCGGCGCGGTCGCGCACTTTCTACCGCTAACGGTCGGCGCGTGCGCCGAGCACCTGTCCCGCGACCCTAGCATTGCTGCTTCATTACATTTCTGAAATGTTAATGAGAGTCTATGGGGAAGAGGTATTCTAGGCCGATAAGCATCTAGATCTAATGTGATGAAGGTCAGAGCGTAATGTTGTAATAGAGAAGTTAGCGGGACTACGAATAGTGGGAGTACCTGTTTAAAAATATACGTACCTGTCCAAATTTCTTTCATACATACATTTTATAAAATCGCTTACATTTTCACACCTGGTGGCTAAATAGGTAGATACAAATATGGTTAGTATCTACCTATTTAGCCACTTACATAATAACAGACTCACAAATAATTATAAATACTTACTTAAAACTAAAGATATCAGATTTTTTGCAATGGTAACAAATTAAAACACCTTTTACTTAACAACCTTCGAAATCAAATTACGTCATACGTTAACGGTCGGCGGGGGTGCTAGCACGCGCACAATATAAAAAGTCATAAGTCTGTTGTCTGGCGTATGCTGTTGTGATACTTTTGCCGTGCGTGTGCGCAACAGGTGAAGCGGCACCTGCGTCAACGGTCGCTTCCTTTGTGCATTTGACATTACGATGGTTAGATTAGATGTGTGGGGTGCTATTGATTTGCGTCCCGGCACTTGACTTGCTATAGTTTTGTTTTGTTTAAGTATCTTATAGGCAGACGTAGTACATTTTCCAGCATTTTTGGTGCAGCACAGTGGTGTTAACGGAATTGGTATAGATAATTTCAACTGAAATGGTAAATTAAGGTTAATATTAAAGTAATTAACGCTAATTTATCATTAGGGTTGAAAATATTTATACCAATTCCGTTAACACCACTCCGCTGCACCAAAAATGCTGGAAAATGTGCGATGTCTGATTATAGGGGTTGGTTAGGTCTGTTTTAATGGAATTTTCTTAATTTCTCTTGATGCACTACGATCACTACCTATTTTTGATGTATAAAATCTATTCATTAGCTATTATAGGAATTATATACCTATACAACAAATAAACAATGCATTACCAAAATTTACCAAAAATTTACTCTATTTTTTTTTTAATTATACCAAAATTGGAATTATTTTGACTTATAGTAATACCTAAATACTATTAACACTGACACATTATTTCTAACTAGAATTACCTGAAAACTTTAAAGGACGACTCACGCTAGATCGGGCCGGAGCCGGGCCGGAGCTTCCGGTGCTTCGTTTTCTATGTAAAGCACCACGTGATCACCGATCATGTCGGAAGCCTCGGCCCGGGCACGGCCCGGTCTAGCGTGAGTCATCCTTTAAAGTTTTCAGGTAATTCTAGATTAGAAATAATGTGTCACATTAGTTCTAATCTAGAATTACCGTGTCAGTGGAACAATTGCGAAAGATCGAGCTCCATAAACTTCAAACAGTGATATTTATCGTCCGAACAAACCTGTTTGTAACTTATTGGAAAGACAGACTGCACACTACTAACGCTTCTTGTTTTAGGCACTTGTCCCACCGAGAGCGAGTAAGCGATTAACTGTCGGCGATTTTCTCGCCCAAGAAACGAACAAAAGATTAGGGTCCTCTGTTAGTAAAAGAGACACATATATTAATAGTCCATCGCTGGCTGTTCACACTGCCGGCGAGAACACTCGCTCTACTAGTTTGTCGCCGCGATGAGATAAAACTAGCTCAGCGGAATACCATTTGGTATTAATTCCTACTGCCGTAATGTTTAAAAATTAAGATAATGTAGTAAACTGCGTATCGTAACGTTTAATTTTACTTACTACGCATACTTTTTATACCCCGGACTTATATATGAAATTCGATTCTTAAGGAGTAAATTCCAAAAACAACATTTAATCGGAGGGACCGTGCATTGTGTTTATTTATTACTTGGTCTGAAGTTTAACAAAAACGTTATATTTTAATATTGAAACCAGTACCTAGTAGGGAGGTATTTGTTTCAATATTAAAATATAAGTAACGTTCTTGTATCTACCTACCTACACCCTACCTTTAAATATTTACACCTTTAACCGCGACTCAGTGTACGACACGAACGATTTCTAGAACAATAATCAGCACTACAAACAAATAACAATAATATCCGATCGTGAGCGCCCTATCTCTAACTTGCACTTCCTTCTACATTTAAGAAAAACAATTTTGAATTTTATGCCGATTGTGATAAGGTTATTGAAGGTGCAGTTGAAAGTTAGTAATATTTTATAGAGAAATTGTTTTTGCGGCACGCGCCTATACCCTAGTTCAAAGTGATTTGTTGTTAGGGCTGCTACAATGTTAAGGGTAATTTAGTTGTGTATTTATCAGGCATGCAAGCAACATGTTTATTGAGTTTTACTTTGTTTATTCAAAACATCTTGCATATAAAACCTGTTTGTGTATGTAAGTGATTATCAAGCAGCAACCTCACTTTAATTAACGTGGGTACGTAGGAAAACTATAGTTACCTATTTAATGAAATGAGAATGAAAACTTTGTATACCACCTGTTTTGTACCCTTATTTATGCAAATAAATATTTTGATTGATTGATTAATGTCGATTCCTTTGCAAAGATTCTCCCCATCAACATTCTTTTAGCATAGCAGTGGTGAAACAGCGTCCTATGATAATTTTTTAATGGGCAAATTATTGAGTATTTTTCTCTACTTGGAGCAGATTTAGAATTTTAGAATTTCAATAGGTACATAGGTAATTTAATCCGTAGTAGGTATGCCACATACTCTACTTCAAAGTTTATTTATTTATAACATAGGTAATTAATAATTAATTTTATTATTAGTTAAAAAGAAGCTTTACTATATTTAAAAGCGAACTAGTTCCGTTTAAATTTAAATAGTGTATAAATTAATAACATAATGACGGCGTTGCACAACCCTATCAAAGTATCAGCTAGATAATATCGAACGGTGTGGTGATAAAACAATCAACCTTGTTTTTGCGGCATTAGATAAAATTGTAGCCAATATTATTTGTATCTGATATTTGCACTATTTGCAGAGAGCAAATTTCAATTGGTACGTATATCATTGCTTCATGCAAAATTATAGCATCAGTAGGTAATACGTCAAAATTATGCATAAGGCTTTACTGATTTTATTAAATACGAGTACTTATTAAATAAATGCAACCGAATAACCCTTATTCATCGTAAAGGGATGACGGTAAGTACTTTGAATATTAAGTATAACTTTTCAAATACATAATGGTGCAGGCAGATTTTAATAAAAAAGTACTCTGACTAGCATAACTAGATCACAATAAATCATATAACCAAATGGTAAAGTACTACACAGACAATCATGTCAGAGTTCCCCAAAACGAACACGCTGAGGTCGTTATCATACTCATTCATATTCCGGACGCGGCGCCAGTGGCAAAACCTTAACGAACTAAAGTCAAATTCTTCACGTAATAAATATAACAAAATTACAAAATGCTTTAACTCACCAAACTCCATAAAATAGCTATCCACAAATAAGTCACACAATTACACCTCGACTCTCGCGTCATAAACAGCCGGATTGCTCATTCCCGACTTATGTGCCTTTCGCACGCCATCCCGCGTACGCGCAGCACTCCGATAAATTAACTGTTCGCACCCCGATAGCGCTTTGTGCGAACATCGATGATTTACCGACAATTATCGATTAATTCAAGCAGCGATCGTAAGTTTAATCGATATTATTAAGGAGACGATTTGAATGCGCGAACCACGGATTATAAATCACTGGCTAACGTGGCAATTAGTGGGAGATAATGTACTTTAAGATGAGCTAGAAACAGTAATAGTTTTAAATATCGCAACTATAAGGAATTGAAAGTAATTTTTGATTTGCTTGTAACTGTGTACATAAACTTATATTTATTTATGTGTTCTCATACCATCTTAATTATTATTTCATAGTTTCTAGGTTATTCCAAAGAAATATCTAGCAATAGCGAAATAGTTGTAAATTTGCGTACAATTTAAATAAAATGTAATAGATAATCGGTACATGTAAATTCAACTGTATTACTAAACGCAAGTGTTGAGCTTACATTCGTGTCTTCAACAGATGCCTGATAACTGATAACCTTAAAACAATATGGGATCCTTTGACTGTCACTAGGCGCTTGAACTTCATCACGTCTGAAGGGCAGCTATCCAAACTCGAAGCATCACACTCTGTCCAATAAGTTTTTTGTCGGCCAAATGGGAGCGATACTCATCAGTTAACAAAAACCGTCGACGACCGCGCCACAAAGAGCCACCGTCCCGTCGATTATGCCCTATGACAAGGCGTTTTGCCTCGAACAACACTCCATATTGATCCAAACTACTTCTCTATTTTGTTTGAACCTTATTAGATTTTTTGTGATGCGATACGTCCCGGTGTAAATGTGGAGCAAAAGCGTAATGAAGAATGAATAAATAATTGCAAATGAGTAGTTATGAAAACTTAACAAATTATGTTCTTAGGTCGGGTTAGATTTTTTGAATCGATTTCCATAAGATCTGATATATAGCTGTATCTGGCCAAAATGTAAAGTTAGCAGGATATAATACACTAAATAGCGCCTTCTATGTGTAATACTTAAGCCAAATTTCGAAGATACCTATACAAAAAAAAAATCTTAAATATTAGTCTTACAAAAAAAATCTTTCTCTTTATTTGCATTTTGTTTTGGCTCTCCTGAATATTTTACTTTCATAATCCGAGTATGTGAAACTAAAAACCTGAATTAGATATTTGGTATTTTGGTTGAATAGTTGTTCGCAAATTCGGCTAATGATTCGGTCTCACCAGTGCAACTTAAGAAAACTGGTAGAAAAAAACCAATATTGGTAAATGTTAGGATGAATGATAAAGTACATGAGATTTAGTCATATTACTCATCATAAGTCATATTACTCGTATTACTCGTCATATTAGTCTCATCTACTCGAACGTTAGCTGGAAGAGATCCCTTATAGGGATAAGTTCGCCTTTGTACTTCCATTACTGTAATTTATTTTTATAAACCTGTGTTGTGTACAATAAAGTGATTACTACTACTACTACTATTACAATTTATAACAATCTTAAATATGGGAATCATAGCGACATAAACCCGCTCACGCTTCTACTCTCACGCCAAAATCCAAGTCTGATAGTCTTGTACCATTAACCAATCAACTGAGGCCTCTCTCTATTCCCACAATCACGCAATCATAGTTTATAGTAAGATGGTGACCGAATAGTCCGTAAGCTCCCGTGGCGCGATCTATGGCCTTCTGCGCCTTGCGAGCTAAATTGTTGGTTTAATAGGTCTTTTTCAAGCACCGTTTGAAATCAGAAAGGCTGTGCTTTCTACCTAAATAATAATATGTAAGTACCTACCTAGCGTATATTATGGTACATATTACTTTTTGGATGCATTGATGCATAAATTTGTCTGTGCTTTGTTGAAAAAAAAATTTAAAGCGGTTATCAATATTTTTTTTTAATTACAGTGAAACCTGGTTAACCCTTAATCAAACGGAACACTTTTTATGAGATTTTTGAAAACTAATAATGGTTTTTAGGTAATTTGTTGTTGTGCGTAGATTACGAAAAAATATATAAAAATAATTTTAGTGGGGGGGAAAGGGGGGTTTTGCGGTGGGAAATAATTTCCCGTTATCCGTTACGGAATAGCAAAATTTTTTAACGAAGTGGGGAATAGTTTCCCATTGTCCGATACGGTTACGAACTTTTTACTAGTTAGTAGCTCCCCCCGGCTTTGCTTGGCATTCAAGTATGATCCATTAACGTTATCTTCAAAAATCAAAGAAATAAATAAAAGAAAAAAGAAAACAAAAACAGGCACAGATTTTTTTGTGTAACAGGCAAACGGGCATATATTTTTATCTATGGAAACCAATTAAAATTTAGGTGGAGAACAAACACTGGGAAATAATTTCCCACTTGATATAACCTACCAATTTTTTTGTAAATCGTACGTTCAGGAACAAACAATGGGAAATAATTACCCACTTACTAAAACCTTAAAATCTTGGTTAAATCATATCGTTATGACAATTCTTTTCAAGCAAAACACAGGGAAAATAAGTCTAGTTTATGATAGTATTCAGGGTATGCACTTACAAGATTTTTTTTCGCACTTAACCTCAAAACACTGAAAAAATTGTCGTGATTGCAAAAAAAATCACAACAACTGACATTGACTTTGACGTATGGTCACAAATGGCGGCCATTAGAAAAGTGTTGCCATTTTCAAATTCAAAATTTTACTAAGATTTTAAATCTGTATTGTTGGTATCGCTGAGTGCTGCCTTTAAAAAGATAAAAAATATTTCGTAAATTAGAATGAAGTGGGAAATAATTTCCCGATATTTGATTAAGGGTTAAGTGGGACCTGGATAAGTGAGAAACCTCTATAGCTGGGACTCATAGTGCGGTCCCGACACTTTAGCACTGAATTACCTCTGTTACTAAGAAAAAACGAACCTCTATAACTGGGATTCGTTATTGTGATTTTATAGTCACATTTACCTCTATAACTGAGACAGAGAGTGTATTTTACCTCTTTTACTGAGACTATATTTATAAGATTACATTTTCCTAATTGTTTTTTGGAATTTTATAGGGAATTGACTTCTGTATCTGAGATAACGTCAATCTATGACCTCTCTAACTTGGACTTCATTGAACAATTTCCGTAATCTTACTAACTCTTAGTCAATCCACAAATTCCGCATTTGCCTAATTGTGTCTAAACAACTTCAAGTTTGATTTAGTTAATTTATGTAAGTAGTTAAAACTATCGAAACGAAAGCTGAAATTTTGATAAGTAACACGAAAAAATAAATTTTCATTTATTAAATTTCTAATACGCATTGAAGTCCATATCAAATTTAATTTAATTTTGAAATATCTATCCTTTGGAGAATCATTCAAAATTAATTCAAAGAAATATTTAAATAGACTAAAAAAATATTTAGGGACAAGGATTATTTTACCTTATTTATTTTTAAAGATAATTACTAAATACCCTATTAACCACCTCTATAACTGAAATATACTCTATTCTCACCTCTATTAATGGAACCCTCTGTAAATGAGACAGAAATTTATTTGTACCTGGCTAACTGGGAGCCTGGGTAAGTGGAAAACCTCTTTAAGTGAGACAAATTTGCTCGCCCCTTGAGATCTCACTTATCCAGGTTTCACTGTATATTGATGCATCAAACACTTTTGACGTTTTGACGACCGGTCTGGCCTAGTGGGTAATGACCCTGCCTGCGAAGCCGATGCACGATGGTCCTGGGTACGAATCCCAGTAAGGGCATTTATTTGTATGATGATACAGATATTTGTTCCTGAGTCATGGGTGTTTTCTATGTATTTAAGTATTTGTATATTATATATATCGTTGTCTGAGTACCCACAACACAAGCCTTCTTGAGCTTACTGTGGGACTTAGTCAATCTGTGTAAGAATGTCCTATAATATTTATTTATTATTTATTTATTAAACACTTTTTTTAATGCCTGCCTCTACACATCGTTTTAGATAGCGACGACAGTACAAGTATAAGAAGGATTTCTTTCAAAACATTTATTTGCCTAGGTTTACAAATTTTTTATTTGTTTTTGACGATGTTGTTATGACTGTTGGGCAGTAACTTAAAGGCTTTGTTAACGATATTTGTGATTGAGACAACATATCATATTTTTAGGGTTCCGTACCTCAAAAGGAAAAAAAACGGAAACCTTATAGGATCACTCGTGCGTCTGTCTGTCTGTCTGTCCGTCTATCACAGCCTACTTTCTCCGAAACGACTGGACCAATTAAGTTGAAATTTGGTACACATATGTAAGTTTGTGACCTAAAGACGGACATGTAACGTAAACAAATGCATTTTAAACATGGGGGCCACTTTTGGGGGGTAAATGAGAAAATCAAAAAATAAAGTTTTTAAACTATACCGTGTTACATATCAAACAAAAGAGCGCAATGTGAGAATCTAAAAAATATATTTTTTAAAATTTTATAATAAACAGCTTAGAAGTAATTCAAGAAAATAGGCAAAAATGACCATTCCCCCCCCCTTTATCTCCGGAACTACTAGGTCTAAAATTTTGAAAAAAATACATATAATACAAAAATACATATAATACATATAATAAAAATATATATAATAGTTCTTTACCTATAGATGACAGGAAAACCTGTTAGAAATATGTAGTCAAGCGTGAGTCGGACCAATTACTTAGTTTTTGATCCGCCCCCTACGTGTTTTTTTTAAAGACAATTCACTCGCGTTTCACATATATAAAAAAATATATTGTAAAAAATTTAGTAATGTACGGAACCCTTGGAACGCGAGTCCGACTCGCACTTGGCCGGTTTTTATTACTTTAAGTACTTACTTATCCTCTAGCCGCCCATACGTCAAACCTTGCCAAGTTAAATGAAATTTTGAGTTTGTCAACACAAAGTTCAAATTAGAATGGAACAGGTAGGAGACCTTTTTATAGGTTTCTGGGCGGCTAGAGGTTATGCAACTTCTTACCCTTACAATTCGTGGAATCACTTTATGATTACTTATAATAATATTACTTATGTATGTAAAGAAGTTGAATCTTGATTGTCCTTACCATACAAACTTGGACTGTATTCATATAATTAAATCAAACATAATAATACAAAGTAGGTACATTATCAGTTACCTATTAGAACAATCGGTGGTCCAATTTTGGCCATCTGGGTGGTCGAGTGCGGACGGTCTTTATAATTGATTTCGAGTAAAGATTTATAATGTTCGAGATGAATACCGGCCGTTATGTGCCGCTTTCTTAGAGGAGATCAGATTTGTATAGCGTGTTTGTTTTTAAAGCATTAGTTAAATAATGAAAACAAATACTTCTTAATAAATACAAAAATATAATCATATTAGATAAGGTGTATTCGGGTAATACTGAATGTCGGATAATTCCGAAATTCAGATGAAAATCACCCTAAATTCCATCATAATAAAAGTCTCTTTTCGGATTTATCCGACAGTTTTCGACATTCGGAATTACACGAGTAAACCTCACCTACTAAAGAAAGTGATAATTTCTATATAATGAACTGTTATATATAAATAACTTACAGTAATGATTTATCATCTTTCTTGAAGTTGATTTGGCCATCAGCTACGCTGCACCAATTTGATCCAAACTCCAAACTGTAATGCCCTAAGAAAAAGTAAACCTTTTGAAGTAATAAATATATTAGATATCCATCAGATTGCTCCTTATTCAACAATTACACATATAATGTAGATAATCACCCTAAACAATTATAGTACCTATAGAGATCATATAAGTCTGTGGTATTAGTACATACTGCATAAGTATATGCCTATTAATATATTTATTTATTTATTTAAACTTTATTGCACAAAATATATACAACAATGTCCAAATGGCGAACTTAATGCCAAATGGCATTCTCTACCAGTCAACCATAGGGCCAAACAGAGATATCTACAATTGGTGCAGAGAGAGAAATATAACTATTGAGTAAATAAAAAAAAAACAGACTATAGGTACATATAAAGTACATAAACATATATATATATATATATGTTTATGTACTATATATATATATATATATATATATATATATATATATATATATATGTTTATGTACTTTATATGTACCTATAGTCTGTTTTTTTTTATTTACTCAATAGTTATATTTCTCTCTCTGCACCAATTGTAGATATCTCTGTTTGGCCCTATGGTTGACTGGTAGAGAATGCCATTTGGCATTAAGTTCGCCAATAATATGCATATATATATATATATATGCATATTATTGTCAGGCGTTTACTTTAGTTATCTATATATATAAATGCAAGTGTCCTGACTGACTGACTGACTGACTGACTGACTGATTCATCAACAAAAGCCGAAACTACAAAAGCCAGAAAGTTGAAATTTGCACACCAGATTGCATTTATAAAGTGTACAAGAGATAAGAAGCGATTTTGAGAAGTTCAACCCCTAAGGGGGTTAAAAAGGGGATGAAAGTTCGTCTTGGGGTGCAAATTTTATTTTAAGCTAGGAACTTGAAACTTTGTAAAAACGTATCAAATTCAAAAACAAGAAAATTAATTTCAGCGTTTTAGAAAATTCATCCCCCAAGTTGGTGAAAAAGGGGTTGAAAGTTTGTATGGATATCAAAAAAATTTTCGAGCGCGGGACTTGAATATTTGTATTTGGGGATATTATTAGAAGACAATAAAAGTAATTTCAGCGTTTTGTAAAATTCATCCCCTAACAGGGTTAAAAAGGGGATGAAAGTTTGTATGGGGTTAAAGTTTTCTTTTGAGCTAGGAATTTGAAACTTCGTTAAAAGATATATTATTAAAATACAAGAAAACTAATTTCAGCGTTTTTGAAAATTCATCCCCTAAGGTGGTGAAAAAGGGGTTGAAAGTTTGTATGGATATCAAACATTTTTTCGAGTGTGGGACTTGAATCTTTGTATTTAGGGATATTATTAGAATACAGGAAAAGTAATTTCAGCGTTTTGTAAATTTCATCCCCTAACATGGTTAAAAAGGGGTTGAAAGTTTGAATCCATTACAAATGGTTTTCAAACTTCTTAGAAAGGCATAATAGCCGATTACAAAAAAAAGTAATTGCAACGTTTTTGGAATTTCAACCCCTGAGGGGGCTAAAAAGGGGATGAAAGTTCGTCTGCGGGTGCAAATTTAATTTTAAGCTAGGAACTTGAACTTTTGCAAAAAAAAGGTATAAAAATAAAAAACATGAAAACTAATTCAAGCATTTTTGAAAATCATCCCCCAAGGTGGTGAGAAAGGGGTTGAAAGTTTGTATGGAGATCAGATATTGTGTGAGTGCCGAATTTGAATCTTTGTATAAGGGCATAGATACCTATTATGAGAATACAAAAAAAGTAATTTCAGCAACCAACATCAAAATCCACTTGACTTAAAACTTCATACAACTTGCTAAAAAAGAAAAGTACTTAATTTCAACATTGCTTGGATATGAAAATTATAGATAGGTACTAAAGATGTAAAATGTTGAAGATAAGATTCCACGCGGACGAAGTCGCGGGCAACAGCTAGTAAGTTATAGACCTGAATTTATTCACAGAAGAAATTTTAATATTATATTTCATCAACTAAAAGTAAACACCATGTATACACTAGGAAAAAGTTAAAGACTGTTTAAGTGAATTGTATCAATCATCAATATGTGGTCTACATTAATTATGATCTAATAAGATTAATTTGTTTAACTACAACATTTAGTACTAAGTGAAAGTCACTACAATTATACGTAATTCAATAATTTGTGATGGCAATACACAATTAGTAGGTATAAACCTCGTATTCTCGCGATCACGACTTTATTCGTTATGTAGGTTGGTTAATTTGATTATAACTATTTTGAGGTTCACAACATCTTTAGCGTGGGTGTTAAAAAATGTATGCTTGTATAATTTTCATATTGATTCTTTCAAAACAATACATACGGCGCGATTCGGGAAATGAAATAGACATTCACTAGACATGAAATAGTAACGATATGTGACGTTCCACGGCAAAAGGTACCCTATGGCGGCTGGCGCTTACGCTATTATTAACGCCGCTCCAATATTAATGCGGCCATAAGGTACCTATTGCCGTGGAACGTCACATATCGTTACTATTTCATATCTAGTGAATGTCTAATTTATTTTCCGAATCGCGCCGCTAGTCATTTAAGAATGACGATGATATCCGGGCCGAAGCTTCCGGCGCATCGTTTTCTATAGAAAGCATCACGTGATCACCTGTCATGTCGTAGAAAAGTAAGCGCCGGAAGCTCCGGCCCGGACACGGTCCGGTATAACGTGAGACGCGAGTCATCCTTTAAACTGTACTATACATTACTGGCATAGGTATGATTTAAACGGCATTTTTTATTGTATCAGTACGAATTCGGTGTCTGGTAAGAAATATTTGGCAAGTATTTAAACCTACATTTACATGTAAAATGCTTTACGGTACATCGGGGATATGACGACGATTTATCGGCTAGTCGGCCAAATACATACATCCCTAATATTTACCTCCTACTTACTCCTACTATACGAAGCACGGGCTATACTTACAACAAAATAAGATTACTGTAAACCCAAATTAGATTAATGTTAATATGAAAAGTGAGATTTAACAATTATCTACATAGTAAGCCTTTTGATAAATAAAAAGAAGAATTGTGTCCTACAATAAAATACAAACGTTTATAAAAAAATACTATAATATTTATTGCAGCACATTATCAAACAAACCAGTTATCCCGAACTAAAAACAAATAATCTATTTAATTCAACTTTGGAATAGACCAGTAAATCTTCCAGCAATGAAATGTTAGAATTGCTTTTATCGTTCAGGAGCATGTAGCGTCCCACAGGACGGTACACAATTAAGACTTAATACTGCAACTGAAGTTGTATTATGCAAATGTTGCGGGGTTTGCGTGTTGCGACGCCTACTCCGCCGTCTATATTTAAAACGGACGATAAATTGGAATTGGTGGACTTTTTCTCGTTGATTTCTAATGGCATTATGCACATTGTCTGATGGAGCAATTTCTTGGAGATATTTTTTGTTGCATTTTTCAGGGGCTAAAGTTCAAAATTCAAGTTCAATAATTTATTTTGTAAGTAGGCCTTAAGGGCTTTTTCAAGTCAATAAATGAATATTATTTGGATTGCCTTTCTTTATCGATTATTGATTCGAACCTACATTTTAGAAAACAATAAATGAATTTTGATTTCTGGTACTGGTATAAACTAAAGTAAATAATTAAGTACCTAAGTAGTAGTCAGGAAGTAAATATCTCTAGTACGGTTGGAATATTATTTATTAGTACTTAGTAAGGAGGTATCCCTGTAATTACTTGATGACTTACCTCAGTATGAGTATATTTAGATGGTATCGTCTATAAAGTGACAACGGGACGATTTTTTTTTGATTTTCTGTTATATATTAGGATTTAAATTTAAAATAATATAATATTCATTCATCTTTATTATATATGATTTAAAAATAAATATATTTATGACTTCTAGAAACTAGCAATTAAAAGCAAATTATTACCTACTAGTAGCGATTTATATTTTTTTTATCTCGAATCTGAATGAAGCTGTCATTGTCATAATAATATTCCGATTTGGTTACCCTAAATGTGCATCAACAAGTGCATTCCTTGCATGTAGGATAGCTACTTACCCGTTTTTTGACATATTATATGTGATTTATCACTTAACTGAAGCTGTATACATAGTATGTACCTATACTATGTGACTCAGGCGTCGTTATTCATAATTATTTTTATATGTATGTGTTTATTGTTTAATACCTATTACGGTTCACGATGAGCTGGTAAATGTAGAGGCCTATTCTGTTTTAACGATTTGATATGGTTTAAATCTTACTTTCGAAATGCGATCAGTACAGAGAGAGAGAGAGTGAGTGAGATGCTTGATAACACTAGTAAAGGTTGTATCAAAATTACATGATAACCATACCAAATTGTTAAAACAGAGTCAACCTTCTGGTTATATTTTCGACAAGATGCGTTAGCAAGCATGTATTGCTCAGATTGCGCGCAAAATTAGAAAAAAAAAACTGTTTAATCAACGAGAAAATCGATAGTGATGTTGCGTCAATGCTGAAATGAAACCTTTACTCAAGACACCATATCGTCAGTTATAGGTTCAATATATTGGAAAAAAAACAAGATTATAATTTAAAAATATTTTATTACTCGAATACTTATTTCACCAAAATATAAATAAAGGTTTTTCTTAAATAAACTATTATATATTTACAAGGTGGACGGATTTTAAAATCACAATACACTTACTCAATGTAAGTATATTATAAGTGCAGTCTACATAACACTATGTAGTTTTTTAAAATATATATCCTAAGATGAACTATTCGGTACATACCAGTCAGCAAATATAGTTGCTAACATTATATATATAAAACTCACGAAACAACTAAATAAAAACACATCTGATACTTAAATCCGGTTGTTTGAAATTTTGACAAATCACTGTAATCACCCTTATCATAATATAAATAAATAACAGTCGAATAATAATATATCGTAATGTACTATTGGCATTTTAACAGTCAATTGTAATCCGTATTATGAATAAATACTTACCTAATTATTTGAAAACTGAATTGATTATCTGATACCACTTGTCAATTACTTAACATTTTTTTAAAGTACCTTTGACTAATACATAAAAATAATAAATTATCACTTAAAACGAAATATAAAATAATATCACAATTGTAGCTATATTTATGTACAAACTTAACCTAAATCAAACACTTAACCTCGTAATTGTCTGGTATACTGTACAATAAATAAGTCACTTAAAGAAAATGTGTATCTAATTCTTAAAGTCCATTTTAGGGGCATTTAGTAGTGTCTTTATGTCGGTCTGTTAGTTTGTCCACCTGTCCCTTTGCAAGTCACAGTTTACTCGGAATTTCCCAGGAATCTATATAATGTATTTTCATGAAATAATTATATATTCAAAATACAATGCTTAATACATCAATGGAAATGGTTTTAAAGGTAATTTGTCACACACTATTTGAGATATTGTCGAATATATATTTTATTATCTATATTCATCAAGGTACAGAGCTAATTCATCTTTGTGCGTGGTTTAATACTTATTTTGGCGGCTTTAGTTTCCACTATAGTCTTCATGTGATAAGTCCGTGTTTACAAACGTCACGTAGTTGTAGTTACCTTACATAATTATTATATATTATGAGTGTATATTGTAATGTTTAGGCATATCTAGTGTAACTATTTTTATTATTCAGATTTCAAGTTGCTTCTCTAGTGCCGCTTCTCTGGTGTTTTGCTGAAACAAAAAAGAAAGTAGTTGTAAACATAGAAAATATATTTAAAAAAACATTATGTAGTGTGATTTGTAATAATTTTACTGGCACAACATTCTTATTTGTAGTTTTATTATCCTAAGAACATGTTGCTCAGCTCGTTAGACACTAATACTATAAATAATACCTCTAAAAATTATGTCTAAAGAAGCAGAAGATGTTATGTGTATGTATGGAGAACCCTTAAAGTTTCAGTTAGAAACCTTTAGGCTGTCGGAAAGGGATCGCTTTTTAGCGATAAGACCTCTTGTTGTTTACCCTCTACTTGTGTTACTGTTTTGTTTTTATATTATTTACTTCTATCTGTTGAGATGTGCTGCGTGCTACATGTGAAGAGTATTTGCATTGTATTTAGTTGTGTTAGGTATTTAGGTGAAATTTCTTCAGGTTGTTTAATGTTAAAATTAAAATTTTAGTACATACCAGTATGCAAAAAGAGATGGTTCTTTAGATTTGTATGTTTGGAAAACCCTCTAGAGCATATGTGGCACTTGTAAGGCCAAGAGCCGCTGTGCACATACATGTGCGACTTAAGGTCTCCAGGCGTAGGGAAGGACTTGGAACAGAGGCTGCATTTGTGTGGCTTCTCCTGTGAAAGAAAGAGAGACATTTATTAGAAAATGGGATTATACTATACAACATCTACCGCCTTTAGTTTGATTCGGAATTCATTCAATTCATACCCTGGACAGACTTGGGAAATATAATGAAAGTTGAAAATCAAGCAGTTAGAGTCAGACCGAGATAAGTCTGCGACGATTTGGATAGCACACTTCTATCAAAAATATGACGCTTAAATAACACTTGCACTGCGTGTGCTATCAAAATCGTTGCAGACCTACCTCGGTCTAACTATATTTGTTTAATTTGCAGACATATATAGGTAATATATCTCCTTTATTTTAAACTTTCATTTGCCTTTGCGCTATTGTCAAACCTAACTTGCTTCCGTCTATCCGGGTGTGTTCATTAACTTCGCATACATTTGAAAAACCATAAAACAATGAATCAAATTTCTGGACTACATATCTAACAATACAATTTAGATCGTCTCTATATTGTATTCGTTTATTCTTTACATTGTTCTGCCAAACCTACGTACAGTCGCCATCAGATATATCGGAGCGCCCAAGGTGCTCACAAATATATGAGCACGCCTCTATTTTCAAGGCGTTAGAGTGCGTGTTCAGATATTGTGAACACCTTGGCCGCTCCGATATATCTGATGGCGACTGTACCACTGCCCTGAATATCCCCATTGAACAAATCAACACCGCCAAAGAAAACAATAATGACCATTATGATTGTTGTTAGTTTGAGAGATATTGATTGCATGACGCCGCAGCTCGTGCAAATGAATTTGTGGAACGTGCTTCCGACACGAGTACGTTAGTTTCTTTTTACTGTAGTAGGTTTTTAATGGTACCTGTCTACCAACTTTTTTGTAGCTATATGCTTAATATGTAAGGTTTATTTTATTGCAGGTTCACATGATTCCGTTTAAGAATCCATATTGTTATGATATTTAATTATTTATTACAGACTGATTTTTATAACGAGGTACAGTCAGCATCAGTAAGTAACGGATAAGATTATGCATCAAAAGTATCTAATAATTAGTAGTAGTAGTATTACAAAAATATTTGTATGTAAATAACACAGTGTTGTAGATACTTTTAGCGTATTTTAGGGTTCCGTACCTCAAAAGGAAAAAACGGAACCCTTATAGGATCACTCGTGCGTCTGTCTGTCCGTCTGTCACAGCCAATTTGCTCCGAAACTACCGGACCAATTAAGTTGAAATTTAGTACACATATGTAAGTCTGTGACCCAAAGACGGATATGTAACGCCAACAAATGAATTTTAAACATAGGGGCTACTTTTGGGGGGTAAACGATAAAATTAAAAAACAAAGTTTTGAAAACTATATCGTGTTACATATCAAACGAAAGAGCTCATTTTGAGAATCTCAAATATATTTTTCTTATAAATTTACGATAAAAAGTTTAGAAGTTATTCAAGAAAATAGACAAAAAATGACCATTCCCCCCCCTCTATTTCCGAAACTACTGGGTCTAAAATTCTGAAAAAAATACACATAATAGTCCTTTACCTAAAGATGACAGGAAAACCTATCAGAAATCTAGAGTCAAGCGTGAGTCGGATTTAAGAACAAAAATGCGGTTAACGTATTTTAGGGACACAGCCGCAATGGTTTAAGTGAAACGTGATGTAGACAGCTATTGCGAAGGCCCTGGGCCGATATCCGCATAAGGCCGAAGGCCCGAAGCGTCCCAAAGAGGCGTGCCTTTAGCTTCAAGCGTGAGTCGGACTGAAGACAAAAAATGCGAGTAGGCTGTATCTGGCACATAGCCGCAATGGTACTTGTAGTACAGTCAACAGCAGAAGTTGCTAAGGGGGCGAGGTGTTCAAAATTACCTTGACATACTCTTATTGTCTTAACTCCAGATTGTCGCGACCAGATCATTTTAAACCACTCGCCCGCTTAGCAACTTCTGCTGCTGACTGTACTGATTGATTAGGTTACTATTGTTACGTGTTTTAAAAAGCACTAGGTATACAGGGTGGCTAAAAAATAAACTAAGAGTATTCCCGTTGCCAACGTGCAAACCTGAAATCGCGAAGAAAAATTTGGCTGTTTCATACATTTTGATCTGGTCCGTTTTCTATGGGAGGATACTTCTTTTTTCGCGATTTCGGGGTTGGTCCCATACTAAAAGTTGCTCAGTATAATCCCAAAACCTCCCTGGCTACGGGAATACACTTATTTTCTGGCCACCCTGTAGGTATTATCTCTCTTCGGCCTTTGCTTTTAAAACACTTTCGGAAGTTGTAGGAAGCGCGACCCGTCGGACGCTTGAGTTTTCAGCTCTACGCATTTGCACACTTTTCAAGACGTTTCATTCACGTCACGTTTCACGTACAAAAAAAAATTTTGAAAATTGTGTGATGTACGGAACCCTTGAAACGCGAGTCCGACTCGCACTTGACCAGTATTTTTTCTATTCAGGACAATCGATGCTAACTTTACGTAAATACGTCGGCGGCCGATCGTATATAATATCAGGCAGATCGTAATGTTCCTGTGTATTGATTTGACGATAGTCACATTAAACCAATATATGTAGGATAGGTTCGTTAGGTTGCTTCAGATTCCCAAAGGGTAAACTGCCCAGAAATAGGAGCCCCGCGTAGCGGGGCTCCGTCGCCTCAGGGAACGAGTCAAAGATTTTCACGTTTCACGATATGCCTAGGAATTTTACTATATGCCTGATCTTACGATTGCCCGCCGACATATAGATCATTCATAAATATTTTATATAGATAATAGCATTCTTTTTAACGTCAATAAATTAAAGTGGCCAACATAATTACATCGTGCCTACTGTCATCGTAATGTCTCGTCATAATCACTCTTTCTCGACATAAACGCGTGCCGGGAGCCTTAGGGTCTCCCCTGATATATCGACGCGCATTCGGCAAAAGCCGATAGGAAAAAGCTTTATGTCCACGCAATAAGAGCGAAAAAGCCGTCGACGCGTCGGCAGGCGCCGGCCGATGCGAGCCGAGCCGAACGACGACTTTTTCGCTCTTATTGCGTGGACATAAAGCTTTTTCCTATCGGCTTTTGCCGAATGCGCGTCGATATATCAGGGGAGACCCTTATTCGTTCCGGTAGGAGAGTCGGCGTAAAGGAAGCTTAATTGTTGAACTTAACTGTTCGCTTTTTGATAGTAGGAAATACTACATTAGTACCTTTTCTGAACCTATGTTTAACATTTTAACACAATCTCAACAACTCGACTCAATTGAGAGTGGTAAAGGATAAAGCATGTTCCTTACCCTCAATTTATTAATATTCATAAGTAACAAAACAAAAATAATTTATTTTATCGACTTAATTAATTTGTCCAGCTTATCCCATCCCTACGGAGCAACTGCATCGCGGTATATTTAGACGATTTATATAAAACACACCGCTGATGACTTTAATTTAAGACAAATTGAATAAACCATATCGTCGTTCCGCTGTGGTTTTCGTGGACTCAATTATTATAGTGGCGGTAAACGTGTTAATGGAGCACTTTGATGGTATACTATTTGGACGCTCCGCTTGAAAGCATTAAGGCTTGTCGCATTCGATTGTCGACTTAAGTTGATGTAAAGAAGGGTTTATATAACCATAGCGAACAATCAAATTTTTTATTTCATTAAGATAAAAACATGACGGCTTGTGTGTAAAAAAAACGTTAATAATAGGTAAACGAAATTTAAATTCGAATTATGGCTCTTAGTGTTCCAATAGAATTGTTTATTTAAAAAAGCAAAAATCGAATCATTAATGAAAACAAAAATAAATTGTTATTTTTGATAAAATAGGTATTCTAACAACGGATATCAAAGTTTTTTTTGTTTCCTTTCCTACAACATTAAAATATCATTATATAAGTTCAAAATCAAACCTCCGACAAAAATCCAATTTGATATCCTAGGACCGGCCCTCCCATTCATTTTCGCTCACCGCCCACTGCCATGAATGAAATATAATAAAGGTTTTACGGCAAAATTAAGAAGCCCACTTTAAGCGTACCACCTCGATACAACTGGAAAGGCGAACTTGATTGGTCCGGACTGCTATCCGCGGTAGCTCAATCAAGGAGGCAAAAAAACGACACCCGATATTATTTCGACCTTTCCCGCTACCGAATATTGCATATACGAGTATAAATCAATAAACAAAGAGCCATTAGTTGTCAGACAATTTCCGCTGGATAAATCACAACAGGTAAAAACGAGTTTTCATGCGCTACGCAGACAGTATCTAAAGTTAGGCAAGGTAAGAAACGAAATTAAATTATTGCTAGATTCTTTGACTTATGTTTTGCGGATCTTGTGGCCATGGATTTACGTGTAATATACTAAGAATAAAATTCCCGATTTGGTAGTCACCCTAGAATTCAATTATAATTACCTACCTACATATTAGACTTTTCGGTTCAAGATAAAAAAAAATAACGTTTCATACAAAGAGAAGACTAAATAAACTAATGCTACTAATCTTGCGGGCTTTAGTGCACAAAATCGAGGCAATATCGTCAGCATAATCGTTTTGATCTCCACTCCACTGTTAACTTTCATAACCTCTTATTTTCGTCATGATAAATACCAAAGTAAACTTTATTTGGTATTATATAAAGTTCGTTTTTTAAATCAAACTTACAAAGTTACTATGTTGTGAATATAGCAGTGGCAATCCTGCAGCAGTGACGTATGGGCGAGCGATACGCCTCGTCCGCGTTATGGAAATCCAATGCAAATGCTGTGCTTCGGTTAATTTAACTAAATAAATTGATGCGCCAGTAACGTGCGAGTACCCTTATTCTGGTTTTGTAATCATATAGAAGCTTTAAATAAATTTCAATCGTTTTACATCTTAAAGAAGAAACCTAACAAAGCCTCGTTAAATACTAAATATTACCAAAGAGCAGCGAACCTCAAAAAAGGTGTCTATAGTTTATGGAAAACTGAATAAAAAATATAACTTGATCTTAAATAAATAGCTTGATAGAAAGCACAACTGAATTAGACTTAGACTTATCATTCCTTCGCTTAAATATACACATAATTATTTTCTGATATTTGAAGAAAGAATAGTACAAAATATCGGCTACTACTGTTTCTTTGATAGTAAATCTGCATTTGACTCAAACGAATACTCGTTTAAAAATAATTTATAAGTCACTGATAAAAAGGGATACAAAACAAGAACAAATTGAAAATATGCAGATCAGAATAAGGCCGAGAAAGGCCTAATAGGTATTGGTATTTTACTCCTTAGTTCCACAGTCTCGTTTCACGGTATATCAGTACGAGATATGGGTTGCGTGTTTATTTGAGATAAGTGAATTTTAATTAGTTGTAGAGGATGTGCGAATTTCATGGTTAATAACACTAGTTAGTGAATTGAAAGCATTTGTATTCATATTCAACATACCTACTGAAAATCTTAGCTCTTGTAGTTAGTAGTTTGATCCTTTAGTCAATTCTGGTAAATTTATATGCTTGGGAATAACGAACAGGTTTTTATATGATACTAAACCATCAAATATGATGATATATTAAAACAGAGTTAATGTATACTTACTATCATTAGTCCTGGCCTAAACACGACTAGATAATAAATAGGTTTATTTCTAGATTACAAAGAGCGTTGAACATTTTCACCAGGCTAGATAGGATTAGGAATGAACATGTTAGAGGCAGTTTTAAAGTCACTCCAATACCAGACAAACTCCACGAAAGCCAACTCCGATGGTATGGACATGTAATGCGTCGAGAAAAAGATCACCCGGTAAAAATTGCACTTGAAATTGACATAGGCAAACA
The DNA here is from genome assembly GCF_963556715.1 of Cydia fagiglandana. Lineage (NCBI taxonomy): Eukaryota > Metazoa > Arthropoda > Insecta > Lepidoptera > Tortricidae > Cydia > Cydia fagiglandana. The sequence continues at coordinate 14,688,097 of NC_085932.1, read as the reverse complement.
ACCACCAGGCCGCCCAAAAGCCACCTGGTGGAGAAACCTGGAGAAACCGTCGCTAAAAATACCAGCAACCTACTATGACAGAGCCAAATGGCGGAAGCATATTCAGAGGGCCGACCCCAAATGAAATGGGAAGTGGCACGGAGAAAGAAGAAGAAAGAGCGTTGAACATTTTTCCGTAATACATATTATGAAATATACATAGATAAGTTTAGTATTGAGTTAAGACAAATCACGACGCTAATGTATTTTAATTCGCTCAGTAAAAATAAAGGCTCGTAGGTGCTTTGAGTCAAATTAGATAGGTATTTACGGCTGTCTAAACGAATACTTAGTTTAGAGAGCCGTATTAAGTAGCTTTCTAACTCAATTAGAGTAATAAAATGATGCATAAATAACATTAATATATTCAAAGAATAGAAGCTGCAATTAATAACCGTGGCCCAATTATTGATTCCGGACAGTAATCAATATTGTGGGCTCAATCTGGATCCAAGACAAGGAGCATATTAATTGGTCCCTCATATAACGACGGGTCTGCTGCGGCGTGATTACAACTGGTTCGAAATAAGAGACGGTGCACATTGACAATTTATAATTTTTATCATCATCATCAGCCCTTTATCGCCCACTGTGGAACATAGGCCTCCCTTCTAGTAAGCCACTTGTCCTGGTCATGAGCTAATCTCATCCAGAAGTAACCCGGCAATTTTCCAGATGTTGTCCAAGCAACGAGCCAACTGACGCCAGGCGCTTCTTTCATCCGATAATTTTTATTCCAATGATTATTTGGCAATTATGTACAAAATGTTAAAAAAAGAGTTGAGACACTTTTACAACTAAATAATATTTCGCTTTTGTCAGTTCTTTGGCGTTATTAGTAGGCGAGTGTTTAAGGGAGGGCAGTTATTCATTACTTAAAAAAATATTAAATTTTACATAAAAAGTAATATTAAATTCTATTTACTTTTTTTGTACGAGTTCACACGGTGTAAAACTTATCTCCTAAAACGATTTAGAATAAAATCTAGTCTAGACGGTTTTTTAAGTGTCGTTTGGTGGAATCTAGTTTAATTAATGTTTCTCTCGGAGGTTTTGATCACCAACATTCAAATGTTAAACGATATTTAATCATTAACGCTTACTCCAAATGATCCAAATGTTGACTATAGTAGACATAGCATTTTTGGTTTCAGGTTTTTTGAACTCTATGTCAATGACCTTTAAATGCCACTAACTTTTCACTTAACACTTTATTTTAAAAACATAGAAATTAATTTCTATGTTACACAGACATTAATCATAATAATTTTGTAAGCTGGAAACACAATCTTGAACTTACCCTTACCTAGCTATTTCATTAAGTCACCTCTCGGGAATAATTTAATCAGTACGGTCAGCAAAAGAACGATAAAGCATGATTGATAGTGCTGCCGATGGTACAGATGCAATCGGCCGGGCTGTATATGCACGTAATTTTTGTTCTTGATTATATTTACGCATACAGTTGGGGCAAAAAGTACTGTGATATTTATAACTACTCATTTCATGATGACTGATATGAAATAAGCAAATAAAAGGAGGTTAGTAACTTAGTATGTATAAATTGTTATTGACTAGTTTTTAGCTTGCACTGAAGCAGAAATATTTTTTTTATTAGGCATCTGTTGAATTTATTATTTTGCCTAGTATTTGTAATCCAAATTTTTGTACTAAAAACTAAACACTTCAATACCTTAATAAAGACAATAATAATTATAGCTGTTACTTTATTTCTAACTACTAGGCATTTATAACATAAAGTTATATTTTTAATGTAGTTAGTTGAGTGCCGTATCAATTTTATCGTGTTATTATTGAGTGACATATCTGAAAGGCCGGTACTTAGCAGCCGAGCAATATATTTTAATATTCGTTTGATGGAGTCGTGAGTGCGAGATAACGTCGAGGCGGTATATCGTCTATTTGTTACATAGTGTGTTATTATATTCATAATCGTTTGTTTTTTGGTAGGTAAGTATTCAGTGAGCGTTGAAAGTTTCACTTTCTTTCTTTGGAATCGATTTTTTTTGTATCCAGTTATATCTAATTAGTTTAGTCTTTAATATAGTTTAAATAATAGGTAGGTACTACCAATAGTATACTCGTTATTATACTAATTGATTTAATGAGTAATATGAATTTAAGTATTGCAAAAAGTAAAAGGCGAGAAGTAGTGACATACTCTTTTAGCTGGCTTATCTTTTAATAATAGTGTTAATTTTATTATAAGGACACATTGGAATCAAAAAGTAAGGTAAGTTTAAGCCCGGTTTTCTATTAACAAATGCTTGCTAGAATAACTTGGCATAATCTTATCTAGCTCTAGGATTTGTTGATTAGTAAAACGTAGAACGTTGCGGACACGTCCCTTAAGTACAAGTATTGCTACGTGTGACTCGAGCACAACACAATGGGCTCATGCCATGTCATTAAGAAGTTTCATAAAATCACTGGCACAATAATTATTGACACATCTGTTTTTTGCCGTCACCATCGTCATTATGCTATAGTTACTGAGGCGGAAAATAGCATTAACTGCACGCATTTCTTTGTACGGTATAAAAAACCTTCGTTAAAATGGCTTCTCGCACGCGCTGCTTGATTAAATTATGATTGTGAGTACGCCATTGGTCATTATTTGTAAATCAAGTGTATTGTTTTTTTTTAACGGCATCCGGATCAGTTGCAGATGTCGAAGACACGCGATCTTTATTATACGCTCTGCCATATGTTGTCTATGATTATGTAACTGATTATGCACGGATTTTGTGTCAAAATGTTTTAGGTTCAATGGATATAGATGGCGATAAGACGATAACACTTTTCACTCTATATATACATAACAAAAGTGCCTTCCCTAATTCAGGTATTTGTGTAGACAAATTTTGCATGATTTGTTATGTCTACGTAGTTTTCAACTAGGTAGTAATATAAAATTAAAGATTAAGATCATCTCAATCACTACACCTTATAAAACAAAGTCCTCCGATGCGTCTGTCTGTTTGTGTGTTTATTTGTATGTTCGCGATAAACTCAAAAACTACTGAACGGATTTACATGAGGTTTTCACATATCAATAGAGTGATTTTTGAGGAAGGTTTAGGTATATAATTTGCTAACCCGTGCGAAGCCGCGGGGGCGGGTCGGTAGTAGGTAATAGATGTGCCAAAATTGCATTACTAATTTTCCTACTATGTGTAATGTATTATTAACATGTGCCAAAAATTTCAAAACACGTACTACATTCCAAATACATCAATAAATGAATCCATTTATTTAAGCAGTCAATCACAAATCCGAACAATCCACATGCTTTCATATCCGTGCTTATTTTATTTCATACGAAACTTATGAGGCGATCGTGAAAGCAGTCTTTAATCATATCAAACAATACGCGATACATATATCTTTAATGTGGACCAAATGAAAGGCCCACAAAGCTATAGTGAACTGTTTATGGTTCGAGATTCGATGGAAAATGTATGAGAAAGCATATGAATTTATGGTAGTAAATATACTGTAGGGCTAGATTCGCATGATTTGTTATTTAAGTTACGTTTTATTGAAATTCGAAGTCTACGTAAAATACTCGATGACATAGGTCTATATATCATTTGTAGGTAGGTATATATATAATACGAGTATAGCTTATCGTTACCTATATCAAAATTATTAATACTTATTTATGGGTTCTCTGTTTCACTCGTAATGATCTTATTGGTCAAACAGCATTTCAAAACCAGCAAATAACCGATAAACCCCAAAATAAACTAATTAAGCATAGACAAATGTCGATTTCATTTCCTGATCACGCCAATTAGTCGATGGAAATGGCCAAAAAATATTGCCTTATCTGTAAAGACAGTAAACGTCAGGCAACCAGTAAACTAGTTACACCGCATAGGTTACATTGATCCACATAGAATGGAAAGTGGGCAATAAAATACATTAATGGTGTCTACTTCCTGCTCATCGAAATTGCCAGACGCTTACAAGTTTGTCGAAACGATACTCACCTCTGGTAATTACTCGTTTACAAAACGGTAGATACTTAAATATGCCAATCCAAGACAATAACTATGTAATCGTTTGAGACAATATAAAAAAATATGGTTGTCTGTAAAGTCGGTTTACGGACGATAATTTTGGGTAATAACATCATAAGAAAACATTACCATTACATTACGTAACGTTACCCTGGAGATCCGTCCACAGCGTTACCATGAAGATTTGTCCACAACGTGACACTTTTTCGTGCATGCTACCGGTGTTCATCGATTATTAAGACGTTATCACGTCAAAAACATTTCGAAAAAAATAAAAAATTGTGTTATTGTAAACTAATTTATATCATACATTTAATATAAAAACTCTTTTTCCGGTTATTGCGTCACAACATTAAGATCTATTACCAGTAAAACAATTTAAGCCCAGTCATGATGTCACAACGTTAGAAATTTATAATGCAGTACGTACCCTGTAATCTCAAAACTTTGTCACCTGTCACAAAGTGATACTTCTAATTCATAAAAAAAATCCATTCAGCAGCGACTAGCAATCTAAAAAGCCGTTGCGGCGATTCCATTTTTTAACCCCCATACAAGGCAGGTGCATGGGAACATGGCCAGGCGCCGCTGCACCGGTCCCATATACCGCCGACCCAGTCCTAAAACGGCACAAGTATACCTACAAATTGCCTTATAACACAACCCTTCTCTTCACGGCAATACACTTTTAATGAGATTATGGAGGCAATATGGCTATAAACCTGGGACTTTTATATTGTACAAAAAATAATCCTTTGAATATGACGTACGTCGTAAAGGGTGATTTTGGAAGAAACGGCCTTACTCGTAAGTATATGTTTATGCTTACGAAAATTTTATTTTAATAGGTCGACGTCAAATAAGATTGGAGATAATTTACTTATTTTTTTTTATTTTGACGCATTTAAACCTTGTTACCTACCTCAATCTTTGTACTTATTAATAATAAGGGCATTAAGATATCATGTAAAAAAAAAAACCTACGATTCTAATAAAGCCTTGTATTAAGTTAAATACAGCAACATTATTCACAGTGTTTCGTTACCTTGCAAGTTAAACAACTGAAGGCGGAAGCATATATTTTCCATAAGAACAAATCTCGTGCAATTTATCCAATGAAAAGTGCCAACCACCAAACACGTTGACAAACGCAAATCGGATTCTGATTCGAAACAACTACCAATCTTCGTGGCTCCTCGTTACTTTACTGAGCGGTCTAAGCACAGTTCGAGTAGCGGTTTAAAAACTACAAGTCTACAGAAAACATCATGGATTCCCGAAGGCACCTAATTTTGATAGTTATTTTTAATTTTTAGTTTTAGTTATTTTAATTGTAGTTAGTTTTAGTTTTATATTCCTGTTTAGGTCTTCTAGTATTTTAAATTTATGTAATTTAATATTATGAGAATAAATATCATAGATTGTAAGATTTCTATCGACATAGCAAAACATTAACTAGTATACATATTTAAAAACAAAACATTAAGGCTGGCGGCTGATCTAATAACATACCTATATGGTGCTAATTTACCACCCTTAGCCCTAGTGCGGTAACTAGTAGTACTATTTTACAACACTATTATGGCACAATAATTTTATTCACTTTGGTACCTACTTTTACAGATCATAATAATACGTTATTGTAACATACAGTACTCTTTAGCAAAAAAACTCATCCACCGAGTTTCCGCCATTAGCTTACAATTTAAGTCCTTCCCGTAACGCTTTGTGTGATCAGCAATTGTGGCTACCAAGTGCCGAGACAGACAGACAGACGGACAGTGACAACAAACAAACTAACGAGTAGAAAAGTGTCAAGTGAGTGAGGGAAGATAGACAGAGTTCTTGGACATTTGCAACTGACCCAAGAAATACAGAATTCTAGCACTAAAACTTAATGAAAAGTCAGATAATATTTACTTAGCAAATAAGAAATATTAAAGTAAGTAACTATTAGAGACTGATAAATTGAATTTCTTAGATAGCAAAAAAGGCAAGTATGCTACCTAATAAGAAAAAATGTAACAGTAAATTCGATAAAATAGCCAGGTAAGTAGTTAAGAAAAAGTATGTACGCGTCGTTGTAAAGAAACTATGTTTACGTACTGTAAATAAATAATTATTACTTTAAAACTACCTTAAGTACTACCCGTGAAAATTACAGAAACCAGCCATATTAAATTCATCTTTTTGAGAATGTTCCATAGACAAAGCCTGATAGAGAAACAATGCTCATTCGCGTCAAGATATAGGGAGCCTTAACGAGCTATCACTAAGCTGTGAGTAGGGTTATCGCTAGCAGAACAAGCCGGCATTGAGTTTAAGAATTTAGATTCAAGCATTATTCTTTTTTCTAGGTATATGTTTTCTAGAATTGAAACTTTAAATAAAAAAAACTATTGGTAATAATGAGGTTTGGCAATAATTTTAAGCAATATCTGACTGATTCTGTCACGAATATTTTTTTAAGATTTCTGCAAGTGAATGTATAATAGGTATAATTTGACTTAAATGATATAGAAGCTATACTAATAAGCTACCAGTATAGAAGTAAATCCACGTTTAATTAGAAGATTTTTACAACAATTTTGCAAATATGGTGCTAACCCTACACGACCAGTAATGTCTATTGTGAGCCGTGCACACATATCAGGCTATCGCACAATGATAGTGCCGTAGCGGGCAACGTAATTCGCGGACAGCTCAAAAGATCCTTAAGCGCGGAGGCCTATCAATCAGCTAGCCTATTGTATGCACCCTCTTATTGTAACGCTGAGTAGGGACAGAATGGGACGATAATATTACAATGACAAGACAAGCTAGGTAAGTAATATATTTAGGCTTCGAATGTATACCTACTCTATAAAGGAGTTAAAATTACCTAATAATCTGAACCCAATTAAAAATGGTGTTATCCTGTAGGATAAAAAATAAATAGTATGGCTATAACTATAATGAAATATCGATTGGCGTACAATATTTTTCATTAACACTACGACTTTTACAGTAAAGTGATCCTCGTTCATTACTAAGATAAAATATGTACATCAGTTAAAAACAAGTTTGTTCATATGAATCCCCAAACGTTTGCCAACACAGCTACAGCGGCCAAATTCACGTTCCCACGACTGGCCAAGGAACCGTATCGGCCAAGACGATACCGAAGACGAGGCCAGCAGACCGTGGCTTCACACGACCGTGTGTGAACTGCTATATGAGATGCTACCGTTTTTTAATGCTGTATGGAATTATTACTCTAAATACAATAGGAATACTCTGACTACTGCCTGATTTACAAAAGGCCATATTTTACTCACGTGAGTTTTGAGATATTATAATGTATATATATATATATATTATAATATCATGAACATACTTAATGTCATGAGCAAATCAAATGGGGCACATTATATGGATTTATCCAATAGTCTAAAAAATCTTAAAGATTAGTCTAAACATAGTTCCAATAATATACCTAACCTTATTTTAATAGAAAACATGTTTCCCTTACGTAAATATACAATTAAATAATGGAAAGACAGAGGCAGCGCAAAAGTAAATAAACCACGTCAACTGACAACACTGTATTACAAATAGCAATAGTATACGTATCCAAATCCTAATAAAATAAAACTGTTCAACTCATAACACGTGAAACCAAACGTGTAACACGCTTGAACAACCCGATCCATGATAACTAAAGCATACAAAATCAAATTAACCTATTACGAACAATGTCGCCACGGTCTCCTGCGCAGGGGTGTTCCCACGATGACCTGACCCGGTAATTTATTGGCCCTTGAACGCCTTAACTATAACTGCCTGTGACCACAGGTGCGTCTTAAGGGTTGGCGAGGTAGGTACTCGTAGGGTTTTCAAGATGTTACGAAATATTTAAAGTCTAGATTCTAACTTAATCTTTAACGTAATGATCATTTGTTTGGGAAGTGGTAAAATATTTAAGGTAGTTGATAAGTCGAAATTTTATTTTCATAACACATAAAAATAACATAAATAGTGATGGTGCCTTTTAATATTGAGGATCCCAAGTAGTAAAGTTCACCTTTGTACGAATGTGATAAGTATTTATTGTGTGACGCTGAATTACACATATGTATATACACTTCGTTTATTTGTACAATTAAGTGTTTGTCATAAAGATGGAAAAATCTCAAATGTAAGTGAAGGCTCAATTTACCTATTTACATACATATCGACAGGTGACAAGCAAAACTCACAAATTACTAAAAAATATAACACAAATCAACCTTATTTAGGTATTAATATGGTTCACTATGGCTATTAACCCGACGATATATAATACTTATTCATATAAGAATGACGTATAAAGCAAAATTTAATAAGATAAGATAAATAGATAATTATGCATGTCAACTTCACAATAAAAAAAAATGATTTTAAGCCGAAGAAAAGCGTCGTGACAGCCCTGTGCTCATTGACCGTGTGCACTTGTGTGATTTTCTTAAGTCGCCTCAACATGAGGTCATAGTTAAAGTAAAAACTCAGGTGGGGCGTTATGGGAAGCGAGCACGGTAACATCACCGTGTAATGTGCATCAAGCTTTGCCGGCCAGTAATATAGCACTTTAGGATAAATCATCGTTAGGTACCAATTTTACATTATTGTACAACATTTTATAAAAATAATAATAAACTATGTTGAGTAACTTGAAGAGGGGTGGGTGCCACACGTAAAAATATAGTTTAGGTGTAGTTTTTTAGTTATTACTCTACGCAAATCTATTAAGTTTACTTATCTGCCTAGATGTAGATTTTTTGAAGATCTTTGGGGTTGTTTATAATATTACAATATAATGTAAGCCGGACCTAAGTAATATGAATAAAATTACCAAAGAATTCCAGTACGTAAACAATCTCAGTTTCCTTTAAATAAAATAATAATTTCATATTCAATCGACCACCCATTATCATCAATAAACAATCGAGCAACTGGTCAGTAACTACATGTTGTCACATAAAAAAAACAATTGCAGTATCTTACAGTGACATGAAAAAGGATACGCTTAGTATGTGAATTATCAGAAGAAAAAACTTTAATGGTAGTCTATTGTCTTTGCATCAAGGATAACCCGTTTTTTATATCGTTCTGTAAAGTGTGGATAATTTCCGCGATGAAGCAAGACAGTACCTACTAGGATATGATTGAAAGGACATTATATCGGTAGATACACACTAATTACGCGATGATGTACATTCTGTAAGTACTTTAATTACTCTTATTAGCTTTACTGCTTTTTAATTCCTTATCTTTGCAGTCCGCAACTTTTCATCTTTGCAAGCGAAGCAATAACTATTTATTATGGACTATATTAAATTTACTTTTGTTACAAGCTGTTTAACTTCACACTTGTAAGACGTGTAACAGTAAAGCAAATGAAACAAATTTAAGAGTAAATACATGTTGTTTACACCAATCGATATATCAATAAGACTTATAGCGTGAAAACTTTTATAATTGTTTTCAAAACGTATTCCTCCCCGCAGGTCGCTCCCACGACGGTCTAAGACACATGACTTTTCCGCCTCGCCACACTCGACCACGCAAGTCTTTGTGGTCTTCTTGATATGATATTCAAGTGAGAAAAATACTTACTCGAAATGTTGTGTCACAAACTTATGACACTAAAAATCGGTTAAATCAACCAACTATAATTGAAGAACTAGAATTTGTAAAATTTTTCATTAATTTTGTAGTAAGTGTCATACCTTTATGTGTGTCATTCGATGGTAATACAAGTTTGAACTAGCTGTGAATCTCTTCCCACAATGCTGGCACTGATGTGGCTTCTCTCCGGAATGAATTCTTCTATGAGTGTTAAGACTGCTTGAAGTGCTGAAGCCTTTATTGCATACCATACATACATGAGGCTTTTCACCTGAAAGTGAACAAATCTGAATGAACAAATTTGAATCTTAGTCTGGTCCTACACATCATATACTACTTTAGAGTTACTTATACTATAGGACAAATTCAGCATGAGAAATAGAACGGCTGTGGGCCTGAATTAAAAATTTGTTAAAGTTTTATTACTGTTATATCAGTATCAAAACCTTAACAGGTTTGAGAATTAGAGTACCGCTCCCCGAGGTCAATAAAATTTAACGTAGAATTTCATACCTGTATGTGTTCTCATATGTCTTTTTAATAATGAAGGTCTATCGAATGCTTTCCCGCATACTTCACAAGGCAGTAGTGCTCTTTCAGACTTCGCTGGTTTTCTTTGGACTTTTGGTGTCATGTCTAGTAGTTCACTTGATGAGCCGGCGGATGATGATGCAAGGGAATCACCAGAAACTGACTTGTGCTCATCATCGGGACCCGAGGGTGGTGATATTGGTAATAGTACTCTCGACAGGAGCGACGTTGAGAGGTCTAATGGTGAATCTAAAAGAAACAATGTTAGGTTAGGCTTCAATCCATACAGTAGGTAAAATAATGCGGGTAAAAGTGACAGGAATATGAGACAGTTAAGGATTTGACTATTTTAGTATATGATTCAACAAACAACATTTAAGATTACTTTTGAGATAGTATATGTAATTCAAAAGTTATTATAGGTTCTACAATTCCACTATGTACCTAATTTAGAGATGTTTTATTTAGAAAATTTATGATTTGAAACATTCATTTGAATACGGTATTGATTTTAAAATAAATCTGCAGATAGCAGGCGAAATGTATTGACGGGCAACTAGAGATGCTATCATTGCCATCTGTCTGTTAGCCGCTGCAACTGCTATCCGTGATCTTAAAATACATATAGAAAACAGAGTACATGCAGCGCAAATGTTAAAGATATAAATGTAGATTTCAAGTAGAACGCGGCGACTAATTAATCCACAGCATCTGCGACACTGTATTAAAGCTATGAAGATTTATAGGCAATCTCACTAGATAACTTTGTACGAAGGCCGCATATTATAAATGCAGACTTTCGGAACAAAAGTTCTGAACGAACATTTTTTCACGTCAGAGTCAAAACTGGTTTAATTTTTAAGACGGGCAATAAACATAAATTGTCTAGACTTCCTTAACTACGTTACGGTTGTTCGTGAAATTGGTTAATTAAAATTTCGCTTGATTGGATCAATATTCTAATGAAAGTTTTTATATAATTATAATTAATGTTCAACAATCAATTTGATCCCATACATGTGAGAGCATTATTATTTGTATCAGCCTCTTACCGTTGAGTAAATGCTATGCGAAATATATGCGTTATAATCTTAGTCTACAAGTTACGATCATTATATTTTAAGGCAGTATATTTTACTAATTGATTTTAAATAGTTTTTATCGATTAATATCAAGGAAGTTTTGAGTATGAAATCAAAGGTTTCAGGAATTCGTTGCGATACTTTGCGACCGTAATATAATTTCTTTTTACCCATTTTCACTTTAAAATTATGGAAAAACCTGTATTACTCTGAGATAGTAGGTTCGTAGCCATCCTCAAGCGGATAGAAAGTGCAGATTTACTGAGAGGATCTAGCTAGGATTGTATCTCAACAAGAGATGTAAAGCAGCGTCTACTTATAAGCGTAAGAATAAGCGAAGCGGTTTGTTAATCAAACCGGGTCTTAAAAACAACAAATTACTTAAGTTTTCCATTATTGTAATTTCTCATGTAATCCTCCTAAGGCCCAGCCATACAAATTAATATTCTTGTGAAATATATTTGTTTTGTTTGAAAATTGAACCAAAGAAAATAAATGCTCTGTTCCAATATAAAATATTTAAATTTAATCAAACTGAATAAGTACCTACTATAGCTAGGACCATGAGCCAGGAGGGTATGTATTTGGCATGCATTAGTGTCATATTACAGTCACTTATGGATACGGATTCCAAAATCTAATATTTAATTAATTATATTTCTGGTAATGTTTGGAGAAATTATGTCCATTACATATATTATGAGTTTAAACATTGAGCTAATTGTATTTTTTTCAAGTCGTTGTTGAACTGAGCTCCGCTCCGCTTCTGGTGAAGCCCGTCCTAACACCGGCACATCAAAGGACATTCCGCAGCGCCCGCGCCGGTTCGGTAGTCGACGGTCGTGATTGCTTTTTTATCGCACTTAAGCAGCCAGTGAAATGGCGATATCTGTGTGTCAACGTGATTTATGTGTTTTTACTTAATTTAGTAGGCAGCGGTTTCTTAGCTTGATTAGATTCATGCCTTTTCAGTAGATTTTCGTTGTCTTAATATGCAGCACTTAAAATCTAATTTTGGAAAGAAAGTTTTTAGAAACATCATACCTTAATGACAATAAAAATAGCGCGTTGCGATTGATGTAATCTTTGCACTTATATACTCGTATGTATATAGATATATATCGCAAGATATCGCCATAACCTTAAATCAACATCGACGTCGGATGACAAATTATTTAATTAAAATTAACGTTTTACAAATAGGTTAAATTTACAATCATTAGAGAACTTTATGCTTTAATCACTGCTTGCGGTATATAATGCTACAATTCATAATAAAAAGTAAAAGACAATTCAAAGTGCACCGAACAATTCGAAATCTAGGTACCTATCTCACGAAATAAAAACCGAATCTTTATACTCCTTAAGACCAGTTAAGTTACATATGAATCGATAACGCATTGCGGCGTCGTTTGCCGATCGGATCGCAAGACCATATTGATAACTCTGCAGCTGTCGGCATGAACGGATGTTCCTACATATAAAAAGCATTCAACGAGTATATATCGGTTGCAATTAAATGAAAGTCATGCGTTCAAATATTTGTGGAACGTAAGTCATTATTTAACGTAAACAATTTACTGAGCATTCTAACAGGGTGTCGCTTACCTTGCCCAATACTTTTGTTTTAATCGTTATGAAAATAACTAGAAATTTGTTTCTGGCCTGAGAATCAAAATCGGTATTCATGCATTTTCAGAACCTTTCTTTGATCGTCTAAACCTCTATTGAGGTTTCCACAGCAGTTTTACAAGATTTTTTATGTGTCTTTAAATCTAAATATTTTTTACAAAAAAAAAAAGGAAAATTTAATCCTTTTTTGTTTGCTTGCAATACAGTTGCTAAATGTTTTTTTTTTTTGTTGCAATAAAGGTTAAATAAATAAACCATTGTTTTTAAGACTGTTCAAATGATAGCACATTACTTTTAACTTACCTTCTAAAATGGAATCCATCGTTTGTCTGTACAGGTTATTCCTCATCCTCACGAAGAATAGCTCCTCTGGTCTTTCTGGTAGATAATAGACCACCAGTTCTGTGTGGGCTGATATAGGTTTTACTGCTTCGTAGACTGGTTCGCCCTTGACTTTTGTGCAGACTAGGTTTACCTGAGTATAAATGCTTTGTTAAACCAATTTATTAACAAACAGCAAGTCAGAACGGAATCTTTTACTAAAAAAAAATATTTTTTAAATATCTTGATATGAACAACTTTCTACCATATTCCTTATATATGTGACGTTCTCAAACAAAAGGTACCACTTTGTCGCTTACTATAAGGACGAAATTTGCTTGTACTTACATACGATTAGAGTGTCTTTATGGCAAACGACAAAGTGGTACCTTTTTCTTGAGAACGTCACATATATACTGGTATAAATGTTATAGTGATACAAATGAAAACATAAAAGTTCTACTAAAAGACAGAATTTTTACTTACTTGTGGGCCATAATTCTCAGAAACTCGTAGAAATCGAACCCAATTGCAATGCCGGACTTGTACGCCTCCCGAAGTACATACTTCGTCAAATAAACCAAATCGGTGGCGGACCTGAGAACAATGAAAACGGTGTTAAGTAAATCTCAGGTTTGTAACCCATCCACTCCCGTAATGGCTGTTATTTTACTATAAGTATTTATTTGAAATGTACAACTATAAAACTATTTAGTAGGTACCTAAAACCTATATATGTACTTATTTAAAAATAATTTGGTTCGTTATTTTTTTACAATCAGTCTTCTTATCACAGTTTTAAAACAGAATATTTTTTAACTTAGAGCGTAGGTAGGGTGTCTTAATTCGATTACATTATCGGTTACTAAGTAACCTAGTATTGCCAATGCCACGATTCTATCACACATGAATATGCACAGCTTACGAGATAAACATAAGAGCTAATTTTTCACTCATATCTATAGCACTTCAGAGCCATTATCAGTCTACGTTCTATGAAATATACATCCTTTTCGAACTTTAGCGCTATCAGCTAGATCTTAAGCGATAATAATTCGCGTTTCTATTAAGCGTAATGGTTTTAGTATCACAGTGCATTAATGGTGAAATTGCTTCAGTGCAATATGCATAACTACATTATCATAACACGATGTAAATTGCATTCATTTGCTTAATACGAGTAGGTTAAGAATACATTTTTAAGTACAGAAGCGGATGAAAGTGGGTGTGTCTTGAAAATAAAACATCGTATGTGTTTTTTTTCATTAGTAACAATACGTAATAATTTAAATTAGTTGTAGTAACTTAAGGTAAAGGCAAGTTATTGCGTAAACTATACTATAATGTTAAATTACGAAAACATCTAGTTTTGTGTTAGAGAAAGTTACTTGTTAACATGGTTATAAAATATAACTAGTCCATGTTTTTCGCTACAATTAATAAGACATAGCTCCTTAATGTAAATAAGTAGGTATAGTCAGGATTTAGGCGGTCGAGTCAAGTAGTATTAATGTGTAGTTTATTGGAAATTCTCTTGGCATGTCTACGCCATTTTAAATACTAATCTATGGCGTCAGCTACCTTTGAAGTAACCGCCGGGCTGGGGTTATACGTAATGACGTGAAAATTGCAACAAGTATGAGTAAGTTTGCATGCGCCAGCGCCTTGTGTACAGATTAACTAATAGTTCTAGACTTAGTCATAACAATTTTATTGTACCTACGTTTGTAAAAAATATAAGAAAATTCAGTATTTTATAAGTACAGTACAAGTATTGGTTTCTAAAGCATTATATGTATTACCCCGATGCACATATGTATTATATTTTTTCTTTGTTTAAACTACGTATCGTCGCTGTGCCTACAAAAATCGCTATGTGATTTTTGACGATTTTTAGGTTTTAATGCCATTTTGAACCTTATTTCCATACGCATATGCTCCAAAAACAGCGTTGAGCTTATTTCATTATTTAAGGATTTAACAAATGTAGGTATGTGATGCCCATACAATGAATGCTCTTCCTATAATCGCTAACTGGAATAAATCACATAACTACATTAGCTTACTTCAACAGCAATTACAGACGTGCGCTCGCTATGACTGTCATTCTTGACACATAGCGATATTTTCTACTAGTTTATCGAAAAATGATTAGATGCGCTTGCGCCCGATATGTAGTTCCTCGCACATAGCGATAATTTTTGTACAAGTTGGAGTCGATGCTATGTTCCCAGACCGTGCCTGTTACGACACATGGCGGAATTTTCTTATAACAATCCAGTATCCAGTCTACCGTATGTTATTACGTGTGTGTACAAATAATTGAGTTTTGTGAGTTTTCGTTACAAGTTGTTGGCAGTTTTAAAGGTAACAAGTGAATGAAAAATTACATAAAAAATAGAAATATGTTTTGCCTATTGTATATTTACTTATTTAAGTGCGGAATTTTACTGCGGAATGGAGTATCGAGACAAACCATTCTGGTTTACCGATGCTTTTGGATCAAAAAATTATGTAATTTTGATTTATCTCTGATAAAAAAAAATTAATAAAGTTAGCGCAATGTACTTTATAACATGAACATGTAGTGCATTTATGCATTACTTAAAGAAAAAAAAATCATGTTATTTTATAGGACATTCTTACACAGATTGACTAAGTCCAACAGTAAGCTCAAGAAGGCTTGTGTTGTGAGTACTCAGACAACGATATATATAATATATAAATATTTACATACAACCATGACCAAGCCATGACTCAGAAACAAATATTTGTGTCATCACACAAATAAATGCCCTTACTGGGATTCGAACGGGGTCCTAAGGTCTCATCGCATAATAATTGATTGTCATAATGTAATGTTACGCATAAATCTCTTTTCGCATATTTTTTCTCCAACTGAAACAGAAAGTATTTTCGAAAATATTTTGCATTGCAAATGGTTTGTGTTATAATTTTTCAGAAATGTTAATATTTCCAGCACAATAACAATAATGCGAAATGAGTTTTATGCGTAACATTACATTAGGACAATCAATTATTATGCGACCCAATATGGACCCGATTCGAACCCAGGGCCATCGCCTTCACAGGCAGGGTCAATATCTTAAATACAAATGGTTTCTTTTCAACTGAGCTAGGCAATATCGTGTCGTGTTTAATATTGTAACACAAACTTAGATAATAAATGAAAAAAAAAAGCAGTAAACATCAGACAAATACATTATTAATTATTCATGTCTTTTCAAAGGAAAATAATAAGTACCAGAATATATGTAAAAGAGTCGATTGAATTATTTTTTCGTATGCTATGTTGGGAGAAAGAAGTTTAAAGAAATATTAGAAGACAACAAAATTTCAATTTACAAGCCACGCAAATACCGCAGTGACCCTTGTGTTGCCTACAAACAAGGAAATATTAATATGTAGTAATATATAGTTATAATAAAAAAGTACGTAGACTATTCAATCATAATTAAATTTCCATTATATCGACTTAAAAGTTTTTTTTTCTGTTTTATTGAACACCCCCATCATTTTATTTAAATCTACCTATGAACTGGTTAAGACACTTAGCGGTTTTTACGACTAAAACAAAAATCGCTATGTAACATATTTATAAAAAAATATTTTTTCACACTATTGAAACTAAAATATCATTTCAGGTAATTCCGTAATATATGTTAAAGTGCAAATACTTTTATCATAAAAATTATGATTTGAATATGTTCAATAGTTATCGAAATAAACAGTTTTTTGTGTCTCCTGGAAAGTAGGTTAAAAACACATGGCGACTTTTGTAGGCACAGCGACGGTATGCATTAAAACTTACTTAGTACAGTCAGCAGCAGATATACCTGAGCGGGCAAGGTGTCCAAGAAAACATATACACTTCAATCGTCACAAAAATAAGGACATCTAAGATGTCATTTTCACGTAGGCTTTCAGTTCGTCACAAATACCTTAACTTCTGAGTTTTTCTTTAACACATACACCCTTATTTAATCACAATGACAATAACGGTTAAAAAGTCAGTGGTAACTAAGCAATCAAATTCAAGCTGCTGTCATTAATACCTTAACGCACTGCCAATCACGTACGTCAGCAGCCAGGGTGCCACCAGTTGCTAAGCAGGTGTTATTTCAATGGTAACTAAGCATCAACATTTTATCTGTTTAACTTTAAAATAAATACTGTAGCACTAAGAATTGACACCTCCTTTCTTAAAGAAGTATTTTATCGTTAAGTGTCAAACTTATACAATAAATAAGTAGGTTCTACTAGAATGATCGGTTTTTTTTATTTTAACTGTCATATGCGGCTGTTCTTCCAAACCGTTGATCATATTATATACTTATGTTAATATATTTATTTAGCCCACTTATTGTACTAAAATATACCATACAGGGTGGCCCATTTAGATCGGCCAGTATGGGAAAATCTGATACTATAAGATATACACCGATCTCTTCTTAGGAATCATGTCATCGATTTTAGTAACACGAAAAACTGCATTCATACATTAAAAAAATGTGTACTCAGCTCGGGAAGCGAACCCCGAACGTTTTGAAAAATAAAACTAAGACTATTTCTATTTAGATTGTGTAGGTCTTATGCAATAAATGTTACTATGAAACATGATGTCTGAAATTAATAAAATGCATTGTTTTCATATCCTTTAATTTAATTTAGTCAGTTTTCGAAGACACCAGCATTTTTAGGGTTCCGTACCCAAAGGGTAAAACGGGACCCTATTAATAAGACTGCTGTCCGTCCGTCTGTCCATCCATCCGTCCGTCCGTCCGTCTGTCACCAGGCTGTATCTCAGGAACCGTGATAGCTAGACAGTTGAAATTCTCACAAATTATGTATTTCTGTTGCCGCTATAATAAGTAACAAGAAATACTAAAAACAGAAAAAAATAAAGATTTAAGTGGGGCTCCTATACAACAAACGTGATTTTTGAGTAGTAAATATCAAATGGCATTCCGCACAGGAGTAATCTAAGTAACGCCCACTGCGGGTTCAAACCTACAACGTCCTGATAGAAAGTCGTAGGTACATACGCTACATGTGACATTATCTTCAAAAATTATATAAACTAATGCGAAATTAACATAAAACCAGAAGACACAAATTAATAATAGAAATGAAACCCAAAAAAAAAAGCAAAAAGCTGTATAATCTCTAGGTGCGTACGACTGAGATTTGAACCCGCGGTCTCTGCTTTGAAAAGCAAACGCCTGTTACTGAGACCACGACGTGCCTTGACAATTGGCTCTAAATTCGGCTTCAGTTAGCTTTTGCTGTGTCATTCGTCTTGACGATTCTGTTAAAAGAAATAGTTTGCAGTAAGTTGACCGAGAGGCTCCTGTCAAATGGTTGAAGAGCAAAACGTGAGATAGATGTATGTGATGACAAGACTGTACTGCTTTCGATGATTGTCAAAACGCTTTACCTGAAATTAGCATGGCTATCTTTTATTCAATATTCGACCATACTTGTATGCTTTAAAGTCTATTTTTCCATATTGTTCAGATATATTTGACACGTTGACCGCTTAGATACCATTGGTTTTTTGACAGCTAAGGTATCAATGACTTGTTGTAAGTGTAGAAATTAATGAATAGCGACTGTTAACATATTTGTGACACGTTGAGCGCTCACAAGTAAATACTACCATGACAGTTAACAACTTTTTGACAGTTTAAACGTTTACCTCTCTTTGAGCACCTGGAGTGTATAGCGACTTCTGCTGATGACTGTACATATTCAGACGCTAAATAAAGTTATATATTGTACCTATGTACTTGTCTATTACTTTCACTCGAAATGTATTAATTCTTAATAATACGTGCAAAACTAAATATGAGAGATATTTTTTTATTTGTCACGTATCATCAAGCAGTCTATTTTCTGAAAGATTTAATTGTTAAAGCGAAAACTTCACTGCAACGGTACGATAAAGAAAACTTTGGAGGTTCGCATTTAAGTTTACTGTAGATTCGTGGGAACCGTATTTGGTAAGCAATAAAAAAATAAACGATATGATTGCCAAATCGTAAAAGATATTTCATTTAATTAATTTAGCAGTTTGCTTTAAAAGCGATTAATTATTTTATTACTTTAAAAGCAATGAGAACATAACTGTACCTTACAACATATATTATTATTGTTTTCTAATATGTTAACGTAAAATGACTATATTAATCTTTTAAACACATATTTATTCATAATTTATACGAGAATGGTGTATTAAACATAATCAGTTATTGCTACCATATAGTTAAATATGTTAAAAAGTTATAAAAATGTAAATCTACACTAATACTTAACACGTCAGTAGATTTGTAATATATTAGATGTCTGTTAGCATCAAATTAGAATAAATAACTCATATAATAAAAGTCAGGACATGATTATACATATTATGTCGCATGATTAATAATATAGGAGTTTATTTTATTTTCTTTATCCACTCACATGATTCATGCAACTGTAGTTGCGAGCTGTCACCCTTATTTTCACATAATAATAGAGGTCACTGAAAAATATCAATCAAGTGGTGGTTATTAATGTTAAATTTATTACTTATTATTTTCATTGCATTGTTAAGTCAAGGAATTTATGTATCACTAGTTTCTTCCCGCGGTTTCGTCTGTGGAAGAATGAGGATGATGTTTGATAAAAACAACATTATTTATGTTACAATTAAATTTGGTATAATTACTTACCAAATTTGGTTTATATCGGTTGAGCCACAGACTTAAATATACGTGGATTGAGTGGTTTAAGAGTGAAGAGGTTCACGCTTACACCGCTTGTTGTTAGCCCCATTCATAAATTGGTGCTCGCTCCAATTCATAGGCAAAGGTTGCTAAGTAGACCCCCGGCTTCGAGTATAGTCGACGACAAAGATATGTTTACACTTTTGCACCTTACGCCTTTGTAATAAGGTGAAAAATGTAAACATATCTTTGACGCCGACTGTACAAGAAATTCACACAGCAAAAATATTCATAAATTTGACGCATAAAAATAGATTTTGGTAGGAAATTTTACTGTCAGTATTCCAATAGCTTCCTATTAGGTATTTTATGACATCAGATTTTTCTAGAAGTAGTTCGTTTTTTTTTAACTTTAGAAATAAGGTAAACAATCTTGATGTGTCTTTTAATTGAACACACATTTTAAAAATAAGTTACGGCAAATATGTAACAATTGTGAATCTAATACGATTATTTATATTCTTCTGCTTTCATAATTAATAGTTATTGATTTTTAAAAAGCGTTTTTCAATTAAAAGACTTGTCAAGATCGCTTACCTCTTTTGAAGTTCTTTCTAATGCTAAAAAAAACGAACGTTACGTTAGTATTTTTTTTATAATTCGACAATGGATAAAAAAATTGTAAACATAGGTACAAAGATTAAACACATAATTGGGATAAAATTTAATAAATCCAATTTTGTTGTATTTAATTGCAATCACATAAATATATTAGTTTTAGTTTAGTAATAAAAATTACATAAAAATAAATATAAACTGGTTTTTGTATTTTTGTAATAAGCCTTGAAAGTGAAATGGAAATTTATTCAGAGCAAAAACCCTTTCTAAACCAGTATTGGTATTTTCGAAGACGCGCTCTCATAAATCTCGGTACCGTTAGTCGGGCGGATGCGCAGGAGTCTGGGACATGTCAGCTTTTTGTTCCAATGACTCAGACGAAGGGTTATGTCCTAATGTTAAGTAAAAAATACCGTTTTGGTTAAATATAGGGGAACATTATGTATTTATACAGGCAGAAATAACTAAAATACATGACCAGCTTTTGGTGTGGCTCCTAACTAGTTACACCGTCAGTATTATTATTAGATAAAAAAAAAGGTAAAGGAGTAAAAAACATAGGACTTACTGCCGAAATTCTTGTAATTATAATTCTTTTATATCTTTAATCTTATATAGGTAGATGGTTAAATTGGGCTTCATTTTGATTCTACATAGGTATTTAAATTCGACATAAGTTTTGAAAACGGTACCATATCCTCTAATTACTGTACCTGATAACCATATCCATAACCATCTGGGTAAATTTAATATTGCGGTTTTGCTAAAAAAACAAGCTTGTGGACTAAAATCGTAATTACATTTATTCCGGCACGTAACAAACGTCTTTGGTGGTCCTATACTGGTAATTTCGCTTTTCCTTATGGGGACCGATGTCCTACAGAACCTCAAGCAATAATCGATTCTTCTGAATTATTTTCTTGGATTCCTTTTGCCAATAAATTTAAGGGTACCTCCTTTAAATTTCTATATGTATGACATTGGGTTTTTACGTATTTTTTTTAATTTTACCTATCATCATAATATGTATATGTCATTTTTATTGTGTTTTAAAATCTTATCTTAAAATAAGTCACCTGAAGTTTAATTTTGGTTCTAAGACAATTTTGTAAAAGTAATTAACGCAAAAACGCCATTTTAAATAAAAGTAGTTCAGTAGTCCACTTTCGACTGAAGTACAATGCGAACAATCGATACGAATTCAACGAGCAATCGACTTTTAATCAATCTCCCAAATGGGCCTATCAAAATTAATTGACGTCAATCGTGAATCGGGACCTAAAAAACGTTCTTGTTTTGGATCGAGCGGTTATTGAGACGTACTGCCGCATAACGAGTATCTTACCAATTAAATGTTTTTGGGGCCTCTCAGAAAGAAGACCTTTGAAAAGAGTTACAGGCAAAACATGGTAATAGTTTTGTTATAGATATTATTTTAAGAAGTCAATTCAAACACACAGACAAGGTGGACTATTTTGCTTGTTTAAAAAATGCAATACTTACCTACTTTTAAAAGCTTCGTAGAAATATACAAAGTAATTTAAATGATAACATTAATAACGACAATACCTACTCGTACCTAGCGTATTTATAAAAAAAACCCTTAAGTATCACAGCAATTTTATGCTCTATTTGCGTTTAACGTCAGCGGAACCAAGTTGAGTTAAACGATTCTTACTTATCTGGTTTTTAACCGATATTGTAAATCAATAAGTTAAATTCGTTTACCGCAACTGACAGATACTATGATTATATTGAGCCAAATTGGACTATATTGATCATATGGGCTGTAACGCTAACGTGATTGAATAATAGGTAAATTTACAAAATATTTGGTTCAAAAATTTGTGTAGAATCATAATAGTTATAAATTAATATCGCTGGTTGTGCAACGGATTCAACGGAACGGGACATAGGTGTTTTGATTATACAGTTATTTGGTTATGATTAATTTAATTTTTGGTCTATTTCTAGTTTTAATTTTATAATAATATGTTTTATGAAGTTTTTTACTGTTCTTATCTGTTTTAAAATGTTGTTTAATTAATAGCCGTTGTTGTTGATAAAAAACAACTTTATAAAGATTACAAATGAAAACAACTCAAATATTATGGTAATATCTTCATCATCATCTTCCTAGATTTGCCCCGGCATTTTGCCTGGTTCACTTGGGTAGCGTGCCTGGCAATATTCCCAAAAGTTGGCACAAAGTTTGCAAAAAAATAATTTAAGAAATTGCTTACTAATTTAGTTTAGTTCTTTTAATAATTTGTTTACATACAATATATAATACAGTAGTACTACTAATTAATTTAGTTTAGTTAATTTACTTTTTGTGATTATTCATTTACACATCAATTAGTATTAGGTATTGCATTTTCTCAATTAGTTAATTAACTACATACTGCTTTACCCGCGTTCTTCTTATTATTCAATTAGGTAGTTAAGCGATGACCAGATGAATCCGACTCATCTTGTATTGAGTCTACTGCCATCTCTCGTTTTAGGTACCGAAGAAAAGACCCTTTAAATAACCTCCAAGCCTGCGCGTGCGGCTGCCTGGTCACGATCTACAGAAGCGCGCCTGAGGCGTCAAATCGCTCACCGCGCACGCTCTATAGAAAGGTACTTGCACATTGACCGATTCTAAATACAGTCAGTGGTACCTACACACTTAGTAAGTAGTATAATTATACATATAGAAAAACGTAGATAGGTACTTTGTAACATCTTCACTGCATTAGTACCTACACTTTTTTTTTATTCAATGGAAGGTACAAAATATAAATGGGTCCCTTTGAGTGGCGGTGCTAAAGTTTATTCGTCTACAGGTCCATTGTAAAATTCTCAAATTTAATTTAATTTTAAACCGAAATACACGTAATAAAAATAGTGAGGATCCATTTAAGCCCCATCTTCGGTATCTTATTCAGATTACGAAATGGTAGAAGAAAAAATTAGATACCTAAAGTATTGTACGAGTATGCAACGGCTGTACTCGTACATATAAGTAACTACGTTTTTAAATAAAAACTTGTAATTGTTTAAGTACTCTTGTAACTTTCTAGAGAACAGTATAGGCAACAGTCATTAGTATCTAACCAGTTATCGACTCTACCTTAATCCCTAGACTTACAATTCGTTCCACTCATTCTACACACTCCTTTAGACACATAAACAGATGTGAAATACTGACAGGCGAGTCAGTGACTAGCTTCCCGTCCTGGCTTCGCTCGAGTGAATAATCTTGATAACGAGTTTCATTGACTACTACTAATCTCTTAACTACCTCTAGTATTTAATGCCTTGTGGCATTACATATGTTGTATACGATATTCATCTCTATCACAGATGAGTACCTATGGAATTACCTAAACGTGTTAGAACTTCACGTTGTAAAATAAGATTGACCAAATTATCGTTACATATTAAGAAAAAGGTCGCATTCTTAATTATTTAATCGGAGAGCTAACTTACTCGACCGTATTTCGGTGTGACCAGCGATTATAATTGCTATAAATAATAGCACAACTTAGTATGCTAGTGATTTTATGTCGCTAGAACATTAGATTCTTCCATCAAACCTTCATGTTTTAGTTTGATTTTTCAACTGTTTAATTTCGTGATGCTATATAGAAAACAAATCATTGAGACAAACAATTGTGTTATACAATTCTGATTTCTGGGAGGCCACATAAAAAAACAATAGTCTGTTTCACACAGAAGTTCCGCATGCTTGCGTGACTTTCAGTAGTAGGTAGGACCCCAACGAATTACCAATCAGTAAAGGCCTCTATTAAACGCTTTTGCAGTACGTGCATTCTTTAGTAATGCATTCATTTCGCCGCGAACAGAAGCCGAAACGAACGTCCGGGCCTCGGGCGACTCTTTTAAAGGATGCGACTAATTTATGCACCAAATGCAGTATTCACTGCAGGCTGCTACTAAGGGATTATTTTGTAAGGAATTTTTTGAATATAATTATTTGAGTACTTTTGTTAAATTCAAAAAGTGCCAAGGTAAAAAAAGCACTGGGTATAGGGACAGACTTAATTTTGCTTTGGGAAAAGATTACTTAGGTAAAAATTTGCAGTTATATATAGGTAAAAATCAATATATTTCTCATTAAATAAGAATATTTATATCGTATCAGATTAGTGCACGTCGAATAACCGTAAAATATTACAACTCTATTACAAAATTCCTGCAATTGCAATCGAACATTTACACAAATCTGTGTTCATTTTACGTCCAGTACTTTCGCGTCTGTCCGACCTTACTCTTACGTGAAAACGTTGATTGCACCAAGCCCGTAGGCGATTATTTGCCGCACTTCCACCAAATTGAGCACCCGTGCGCCTGCGTTCATACCGACGAATAATGTCTGCAATATATGCCAACAACCAATTAGACAGTTTGGCTTGATTAGACGCGGTTGTGTTTAATGGCACCAAATTATTTTGCGATTTCAAATAATGGCACGGTTAATTAAATTATACATTCTTGTAGAACTTTATTACTGCAACAGACATTTTAGAAGTACAGTGGTATATTCAAAAGCAATATCATTTTAAGTTTATCATTATAATTTTATACGTACACGTGACATGTGCCTATTGTATAAAATTTGTATTTATTGTAATCTGATTGTAATATAGTTCTTGAGAAATTTGTCAGACGACAGATAAACAAAGCCATAAGGAAATTAAAATGTTCATCGTAGTAATATAAGTAGATTAGAATAAACTATAACAGCAAACAAATAATGTTATCAGATATATGGAGCGGTAGGTAACCGCTCCCAATACCGCACGTGCTGGCGGTCAAGTAGAAACAATTTCTAAAACGGCGCGAGTTCGTGAAGGCCGGGGGTAGGTAATAACTGGGAATTACGGAACTGGACACATTGCCTGCTATTGCAATTTTATTGTTTAAAGTGTAGGAGAAAGCGGGACATACGTACGTAAACTACTTGTTGTCTTAGATATTATATTATTATACAAGTGTAAACTATATACCTAAAATCATTTCGTTGTCAATGATAACGGCTTACTTACTAGATATGGTCCATCTATTTTTTATTAGCCTATAAGTGTGTCCCACTGCTGGGCAAAGGCCTCCCCTCTCCCTTTCCAATGGTCAATCATAGACAAAGAAAATTAAGTAGGTGTATCTCAAATGTAGACTAAACAAGTTGAGGTTGTACAATTCGATTATGCTGCTGTTACTCCTCTCTTGTAAGTGAAAGAAATTCACTATACAATTTAATATATATCATTTTCCAAACGTACTCTACTGATTTGGACCTGCAGTTTTTCCCGCTAACACCACTCGTATATACCAAGCCTATCCCTCCGGCTCGCGCGGTCACAAATGGTACAGTCATGATCTAAAATTGCATCTCATTACTCCGCCTGCATAGCCGCGGTGCACTGATTGTGTACCAATTTGACAGCTACTATAGGTCCAGAGAGGTTGCAGAATGAATGGAACACTTGTGAGCAGGTTCTGGGATCAGTTTTGTTTTAAATAGCAATCTTGGCATACTTATAAGAGTATTTTTGCAGTTTTCAGTCAGAGGTAATATTTTGGTAATTAGAAATGGTCTACAATCTAGGAAGATAATAATTTTGTTTTTCATAAAAAAATACGTTACGATTTTCATTAGTCTCAAACATGTAGTAAGTACGATACAATATTCTTTATTGCACACCTCACGTACGCTTACCTAATACCTACCTACCTAATTACGAGTAAATGAATTTGTTTTGTAGCAATATGTCCGTCACTGAACCCAGGTAGCATTTATTTTTGCATACTAAACAGACAACTAATCAGTCAGATATGTCGGAGATTGGGTATTATCCCTAATGAATTATATGTTTCAACAACCATTAGCAATAATAGGGTGTTATCGTCACGCTTTGCCACCCACCCCACTCAAACCGTGCCATACCGTCACGGTCGGTATTGCACGCAAATACCGTGTAATCGATGTTCTGTTCACGGTGGGCGTGCGTTACTGTGCTAAGTGATAAGTGGGCATGATTTATAGCTCGCATATATACATTAAGCAAAGAAGTTGCAAATTAAATTAAACAACTTATTACTAAAATAACGATTATTTCGAAATTATCCTTACACGCCGAAATATTAAATTGAAGACCAATAACAAAGTCTAAATAATTTGGACATTGTTTATTTAAATATACAATTTATTAAATTTAGTACTTACCGGACCGTTATAGGCATGTTCAAACAACCTAACTTCTACTTCAAACTTCGGTTTTAAGTTCTACTTCTTAAAAGCTGTATGATTAAAGCCTTTACTAAGTCCTAATCGTTAACTTAGGCACGTAGTGCCCAAGGAAAGATGTCAGTTTTCCTGATCGTTTTAACCCAACTGTTTTATAAAAAAAAAATATAAGTAGGTACCTACTACATAATTGATTGGTAACAATAAGCAAAATGGTTTAAAATATAATACCCACAACTAGGTTAATAAATTATTTTCATAATTAAACCCAAGCAAGTTTTAATAGCGAAATACAATGACGTTGTCAAGCGGTTTGGTGCAGTAACCCTCAATAAAACCTACAAATGAAAAAAATATCATTATTTTCTGTTCGCTCATGTGGAATAACCGTGGAATCTGTTATGAGCAATCTACATATATCACCATCAACTATTCATTTCAACTCAAAAATATGAGGTTTTCACTAATCGGTTTAAAAAAGTCAAATGGCGCCCAACATTGAATGCTCTTCAAGTCCTGATATATTTTTTTATGAAAACATCGTGTTTGACAACGAACAGTTGACACGACACATTTATCATCCTATCAACTCATCAAAAGGCGTGCTATACCTTTAATTGGCTGAAAACCATAGGTGTTGACAGCAATGTCACGGTCTGCCTCCCACCCTGAACACGTGGTATACCGAAGCGTGAAGTGCAATACTGTGCCACCCCTCCGTCACGGTATGGTACGTACAATACCGTCTTGTTTATGTTAAGTAGGTGAGTACATGCTCACACCTGTTTTCAATCTCTCGTATTATGACTTTTTCCTTTTGGCTCTGTTAATA
This sequence comes from Cydia fagiglandana, assembly GCF_963556715.1. Lineage (NCBI taxonomy): Eukaryota > Metazoa > Arthropoda > Insecta > Lepidoptera > Tortricidae > Cydia > Cydia fagiglandana. The sequence continues at coordinate 14,660,366 of NC_085932.1, read as the reverse complement.
TCGTCTTGAATTTTTATACGTATTATACTCCTTTTAAATGTATTATGACACATTGAAAACATACTGCTAAATTATTATTTTTCCTGTGATCTGTTGTGTAGTATTGTTCCCGTGTTTACGGTTAAGTGCGTACTTCTTGCTCTTTCTGCTGTAACTTTTATTTTAAATATACCACAAACAATTTCACAGTTAAGGCTACATTGGTCTTTAAAATTAGATTAAGTATAAAATATAAGTACCTATAAATACAATTATATTTGGTTTGTTGTACAAGCACGCGCCTTTCCGCTCGTGATCAGTGTTAGGAAAAAAAATCTATAAAGAAAACGGTCCTTTACGAAAAAACACTTTTAAAAAGTGATTCCATGAAGAATGTGGGTAATGTAGGATCCACTGTTTTTTATCTGATAAATTGGACAATTTAAAACGAAGTCCCTATAGGTAGGTACATTAATCTTATTAAATTTTGTTATATGAGTAGGTATGGTCCAATTGCACTAAAATAAATAAAGAGGAAATTAGAAAGTATAAACATATGCTTAAAAAAACATTAATAATTTATTGCCTTTTTTACTAAAATTTTAAAGGTATAAAAAGTAATACCTATTTGCTTACCGCATCTTACAAGTACACATCTTGATGCCACCAGTATGTACAGTATAGTGCGACATAACATAACCTTAAATCATAAACATGGATCCAATTCCGACGTTTAAATTACTTCCGAAACCAGGCATTACACCCACAAAAACCGTAATCAAGCTTCTGAAATAATCAAACAAAAAGGCAAAGCCAGTATGCGTTGCTAACAATCATCCCGTCACAATTTTAATCAAGGGCCCTGCAAATTCTATCGCTTTTTTTGCCCTTGCATTCTTCCACGACGTTATAATTGCGCCAAATAACAGGGGGACGTTCCACGGTTCGGGTGTATTATGGTTTCGGAGGAAAGATGGCTCGAATGTTTCAGATTCAGATTATTTTTGTCTCCCGTTTTTGCTACTTGCAAACGCACCTGTCTAAAGGAAAGTAGCCATAGTTGATACTTAAACATACATATCGACCTAATAGACTTAAGCTTTCATGGAAGACAAAGTACCTACTTACTTCCCCTGTAATTTCGATTATCCCTAAACTAACTCATTACCACAGAATAAATAATAGTACTAGGTACCTACAGAAGACTCACTCTCTAACAAAACGCGTTTGTTACGATCAGCACAGATATGGCCGCTAGGCGGCGACAGCACCACGCGCGGCTTATGGCTTTCCCCAAAATTGGGGTGGAACGGATGTACTTTTAGCAACCTATAGCAAAGCGATGAAATCGCGGAGTGAGCCACGCCTGTCATTACTAAAAAATGTGCTTACGTTTGCATATTAATTTCCATTTACGTCGCGCGAGCCGTACATTATCGGCATATTCGCTAACTAGATCTGGAGGAACCTAAACTTTAATTATCGTATAATTTGAAGACATTACATATTAGTAACGGAAACAAGAGCATTCAATCCTTTAACGACTTCTGGTTACACGTAATATTTTTTTGTTATCATAATTACCAGATTGAACTGAGTTGAGAGAGCCTATTTTAATTCCTTTTATCAACTGCGTGAGTCTAAAAGTCATAAGAGTAAAATGTTATTATATTATTACGATGTTCTAGTACGAGTATCTACGTTAAGACTTTGTAATTATTTAGTAATTGGTGGGCAGGTATTGCTTCGGTAGCCGATATATCACGGGTTCTGATTAAGGTTTAGAATTGGAAATGTAAAGATGCGTTCACGGTTGTAGTGTATAGTAGTAGCGGTATAGTCAATTTTTTAGATATAACGGAATTGTAGGAAAGGGTTGAAACATGAAAAGAATAATTTTAAAATGAAACTAAGAGGAATATATCATGCCTTTTACAGTAAACTGTATGCTTAGCCACAAAATACGTATAGTTTTAGTAGGATTATTTTATTTATATTTATCTTAAAATCACTAAAAATTAATTAAGATATCTATGAAGTTTGTTACGTACAAAATTACGAACTAAACAGTTTTTTTAGTAGGTATCAATTAGACGTAGATACAAATTACAATAACTTTTAACAACACGTATCCGCTCAGAATTGCGAACTTCTGTTTAGTATTGTATAGTAAGTAGGGGTGTGAAGAGAGCTCATGGGCTTGATTGGACGTGGTTGCCAGTAAAGGCGAGAACGCCGCAAGTTTCGACATCGATGTAATTTGTGCCGCTGTTTGCCTTAAATCAACTTTGGAATATACTTTTAGAAAAGGAAGTTTGGACTTGAAATACATGTGTACGTACGTATATTTAGCGGTAATAGGTATGTGGTGTAGGAGTAATCAACAAAATTTGACTCCATACATTAACATTAGTTTTAAATGTAATTTAAATACACTCAGCATAATATTAATTTGTTAAAGTTTCTCCAATAATTACTGAAAATGAATACTATTAAATTATAGTTTATGAAATAATCGAAATGCAAAAGTTAGTACGCCTTATCTAGTACTTATTTCTTCTGCTACCATTAGTTTTGCTGAACATGGACAAATCGGTAGGGTCTCATAAACTTTCTTTATCCCCACTGAAAAATATGTTCTAACAAATACAAATGATGAACGAGCAAACATCTAATATGTAATTCGCTGTAATCACGACATGTCGCAATCGCTTTTCGAACTTTAAAACTTCCAAGAAGGGGATTTACTTAATTGGAGGTCTTGGAATAAGACACTGCTTAACTTAAACTCAATTTCAAAGCTTTCAAACTAACATTAAAGATTTCCTAGAACGTTTTCTTTTAACTGGTTATGGGCCCGATTCGGATTATGAAATAGACATCTATTAGACATCACCAAGATACGATAACTATATGTTTAAGATCTAACCTGTCAAATTTGACATTTGCGCGATTCTGGAGATACTCTTTAACGATTTCCACGGGATATGACTTAGAGATCTAATTCACATCTACATAATAGATATCTTACGCTATCTAACGTAAAAGTGACATTGGTTGCCCGAATTGCGCACCAAAAGAGAACTAGTTGATATCTAAACTATAACATATCTAAAATGGATCTAGTAAGTGTCGTCTCTTGTGAATATCTTAAAGTTCGAATACGGCTGTATGTTACTGTACTCGTAGGTTACGATTTTAATTTTCTATTACGTAGAACGCACATTACTAATACGTACCTAACTGCTGAATGATCTGTTTTTAAGTACCTACTTAATGCGTAAGTTTAAATTCATAATTGAAATTTCTTGTAAAAATCTAATCGATAAATTTAATGCGAAGAAACAGCAATTTACTTTTGAATTGTCAACTATAACACGAATCTATTCTATCTGCGAACAATATTCACCGATACAAAGGTCGTTACTTAGCGTAAAGGACGGCTAACACAGCTTTAGCGTGATTCCAGAGCCGAACAAGAAAATAAAATACATGTTTGATAGCGACATTTTGTTTCAGATACCAGGACGGACGGTACCTATACTAAGAATAATACTAAAATATGAAAACCGAATAGGTACTATTTATAATATTGTGTTTATTATATAACCATTTTTTATCCTGCGCTCACTCAGTTAAGTTATCAGTATTTATCTACTTAAATGTCCCTATATTGGAAATTATATATCTATCTACCTACTTTTCTTTTACTGTTTTTAGACCTGATTCATGACATTAACAGATCGATAGATTATTGGCCATCTGCTAATGTTCGACTGTATTGGAAAGGCCTGTATTTATTTCCTATGTCACACATACACTTACAATTTAGTTGTTAGTTAGAAAATAAATTACCCATTTCCGTTTTCAAACTATTTTTCATTGAAACGTGACGTCCGATGTTTATGGGTTCCAACCAAAGTGATCGAAGAATTACGACGCAAGGTTAATCATGATTAGTTTTGGTTCACTATCGTGTGTCTACTCTGAGGGCCTACCGCGAACCACGTTCGACGTGTTGCCTCTCTGTTGCACTTGTAAATTTGTACCTAAGTGTGACAGGGAGGTAACACGTCGAACGTGGTTCGCGGTAGGCCCTCTGACCAGCTGTCAAGCGATTATGGAATCATTTATAATTTCATAGAGTCTTGTATTTGATGGCAAGTGGTTTGGATTTTATTGGCTTCAAATTAAAGCGTACACTAGTTACGAAGCGCCTCAAACCACAAGCGCATAGCGTATTGGGCACCTTATAAACTTAAAGGACAAATTATTTGTTTGGTTGCAGTTTTGTAAAATGACGTAAACGCTTCCAAACTAACAAGCCTATTGTCTAGTTGTTTGCTTCCTATCACATAAAAAATAAATTTTGTTATTTATAATTTATTGTCACCTATCTTAAAAATCTATCAACTCGCTAATAAAAGTTTAATAATTCTACATGACATCAAACTTGTATTAAAGGGCCTCTGTGATGATGGCTTCGGCCTGCACGCCTCCCAAAGGTCCAGGACCCCATGGTCCCGAGATATGGTAAGACATAGATGTTACTTATTTACTACTATATTGTGTGATGCGAAAACTTTTGTTGATTTACGTTAGGTACTTACCTGCATATTTCTCGTGTATTAAAATAAAATGCTATAGAATCAAACGCTTGCAGTTATAAACTTAAACCTCCAAGTCATGTTTAGCGAAGCGTCTAGTTGAGATAAGTGAGTATTAGGTCCGAACTCGTTACCAAACGAATTAGCATTCTGGATTGTACCGTTATCCGATACAGATTCTTTGTCGGGATTGTTAATACACACATTACTTTTTAATGGCAATTTGGAAAGTATTAACCGGAATCAAAACTAAAATATGAAAACTGAATACTATTTTTAATAATTGTGTTTATTATGTATTATTCATTCCTGCGCTCACTCAGTTTAGTTGTTATTTTATTATAATAATATTTACAAAACAATATATATATTCTGATTAAAAATTGCATAGGGTAATTGCGTCGGTGTACAGTCAAGTCGGTTTCCTTCCACTAGCTAGATAGATTAACAAATTATACATATATACATATTTACATATATACATATTTACATATATACATCTTTGTAATTTACTACTTGCGAAATAGAATGTTTATGTAGATAGATAAATTGTTATGGTTTGCAATAAGTCCAAATTTGTGCAGCAATTAAGGTATATATTACTATATTCAAATGACCCTATCATAATTTAAAATAAGTATAAAATGCCCTCACCTCATAGGAAGTGGGAAGTAAGAAATAATTATCATAAAACGATTTTGAGACGGTCGTTATTGATACTTAAAATACCAATAAAATGAAGTCGACGGCTATTTCAAAAGTGTCAATGAAAAAACGTGGTAAGAGTAAACATAGCGAGATAAAGCCATAAATTTTGAAAGGCGGCACTTTTGGGCTCAGTTCTAACAAATTAACAGGCGATTAAGCTACCGATTCTGGATGGAAATGCTCTCAACGAAACATTAATGTGAACTAACAAATAAAATTAAGAGGGCACGGACAGTCAATAATACAAGTCTATATGTTTTTTTTATTCAATATTTGTCGTGTTTTTAAATAAAGCAAAAAGTAACATAAAATTTAATCAAAGTGCCTTGAAGTATCAATTACCTAACCTGAACATAAATTACAACTGGATTCAAAATAACTGATTTGATACGCCATAGTATTTCGAAACGTTATAATTATTTGAGTAATCCCTTTTTAGAAGTAGTAAAAAGTTACGTGCTTGCAGATAGTTATTTACAAAAATAATATATTTTTATTACGTCTTTAAAGTTACCTATCTTGTATAAACAAAGAAATTTACCTAATAAAACCGACCAAGGTACGGTACTTTGCTAATAATAGTAGTTTATGTGACTGCTACATAATGAAAGGCATTAAAACACGAGTGTGGGTTTAAGAAACGAACGAAGTGAGTTTCTTAAAAGGATCACACGAGTGTTTTAATGCCTAATTATGTACAGTTACATACACTACTTTATCTACACACATATAATTACCTTCTTTTATATATTCACTAACCTCATATTTCAGTCGACATCCATCGTTGCTCTCTGGCGGAACTCGCAGATTTGAGAGGTGCAGTCTCCTTAAATATCTTTTTATCACTCATTTTATATGAAACTTTTGCTTGAAACTTATTTAGAAACAACAAAACAAATTAATTTTATACCTAAAACTAATTAAAAGATAAACTGTACGTCAAATGGCGGTAAATGAAAACTTTTTTCACACATGTCACGCATCTGTAGTTTTTTTTAAATTCATAGACAAACGAATGAAGTCCCTATTCTCATGTCACTCGAGATAAAATGTCGTACGGTTTATATTTAAAAAATATACTGAATTGACGTTTCGTATCGATAATTGTTTTAATATCTATGGATACTAGAATAGACACCCACTTGAGTTTTGACAGCTGTTCCAAATTTAAACTCATAACCTTACAAAAATCTATAAAGTTATAACTTTAAAGTACAGATTTTACCTACTACCACAGATAAGAAAGTACTCATAGTAAAATTGGTTGTCATAATGCTGGTCATTTCCTATGGTTTCTGAATGCATTTTAGAGCGTTAATGATATGTGCGTAGATAAAATCATTTATAACACTTGTTTCTTCAACAGTACCCAATAAATAAGCCTCCTAATGCCAGCGGTCTCTCAGATGTCACCGATAATGACATTCTGAATCCAAAAATCAACCTAACAACGATTTGTCACGGCAAATATTGTGATAAAACTAGATTTATTCGACTAAAATATGGCTATCGATTTTAAAAGCCTGTATGTTTTAAGTAAATTGGTCGATAACTGTTATTTTATGGGAATGGTTGAATACAAATGTGACATTAATTAAATCTATATCGCCACAACTGGCAGATAGAAGTAGGTTGCAGCTTGTAGCTTATACTAATGTTTATAAGGAACTTTTTATCATGACCCCGAAAGTAAATTTGAAAACTGACAACGATACATGTAACAAGAACCATAAAAATATGAAGTGACTTGTTCTTTATTATATAATATACATTATTGTGCCAAAAATATTGGTTGAGATTAATAAACATTAATTTATCCTTTTATCTTAAGTCAATAAAAATCCCTTTCTTATCACATAGGTAACACATTACAAAATTTCATCATTAGTTATATTGTGACTGTTGTCTCTAGCCATTACTTTAAAATTTTATATATTAGCGGAACCGGTGTGTACTACACCGGAAGTTAATATAATTAGAATACTTGAATGTTGCTAAACTTGATATAAAGAGCAATCATGATAAATGTATAAAAATGTGAATGTGTTTAGAAATGCAACATTTTACACTAATCCTAGAAAATAAGTGGACAATAAAATGGACCGGATATCTGGAGAAATTTCACAAATACCTGTATATTTTATAACATTATAAATCAATCGAATATTACTTATTACTTGTTTTACGTAGTTATCTATTCCTAATAAGAATAAGAATTTAACTAAAAAGTTATTATTGTGATTGGCTGCTTATTGGACTTACGTATATAAAATATATTAAAGTGAAAACATTATTTAATAGATTCCTGAAATCGTAATACATGATATAAGCCACCTAGGTGAGACACTATAATGAAGAGCATAACTCATTGCACCTACACTGTGGCAGCGCTCTCGTTTATTGGACAAGATTCCCGCAGGACAGGTCCGGTATTTGCAAGTAATCCTTAGTTTATGAATAAGTATGACGCTGCGTGATCGAGTAGCACTGTGCGCTTGCACAGTCATACAGAAGGATCGTTATAAAACCAACATTGTCCAACATATTTAAAACGGCCATACCAACATTGAAACGTAAAATTAAGTTACCCAATCGTAACTTTATAGATTTAGGTACATAACTATTTATTCATAGGTACGCAAGCCTTAACTTATTTAGAAATGTTGTGACATTAATAAATTTAATAATAATTTAATTCAACCTCCAACAACTTTATTAATAGTAATGTGGGTAAAAAAAGTTAAGCTTTAAAACGTGCGCACTGTAAGCGTCCTTTCTACTATTTAGGTTCAGAGGAAATCCTAAACAAGTTCCATTCACGACACTCCACCTATAATATATGCACGTGGTTTAAAACCCTATTCAAACAGCAATTAACCTCAGAAAATAAAGCAAAACAGCTACAAACTAAGTGACTGAACTTGTACTGGTGCGTACTTTATAACAGATTTCAAAAAAGAAGTAGTAGTTATCAATTCGGCTGTTTTTTTAAATTGTATGTCACCTCAGAAATCCGACATTTCGAAACCGATTTGGAAAAAAAAGGATTTTGTTTAAAAGTACATAGTCCCAGATTGGTCTTCCGGATTAATCGTCATAATTAGCTAGTTCTAACGATAACTAGATTAACTAGTAATAACGAATTTAGGAAAATCCTCAAATCTTATGGGCATATAACATATAGCCATTTTTGTATTTTCATCAACAAACCAAGCATTTGCATTCAGAACAGTGTCATTTGATGTAATGGAACTGCTGATGAAGACCAGAACGGAACTCTTCAACGATGCGTATTTCACGTTTGGCGATTTGTCTTCGTCGTTAAGTTTATTAATAGGTAGGTATATTATACTATGTATACCCACATACATGTACCCACAAATTGATACTAAAAGCTTCAAACTAAAATATTGAAGTCACTCACAGCCATAACCTTCTCACAAAACCCTAAATTCATGTTTACCGGCAAAATTTACAATAATAATAAAAATTTAATGTTTGGGCCCTGCCCCGCTGCTGGCGGTAGCCTAGGTTAGGTTTTTATAATGTATTTAACGGTATTTTTTATAGTTTTGTATGTGCTTTTGTACTTTAATTTTATATTCATGTTATAAACAACCTAACTAGAAGAAAAATAAATAAAAAGAAAATGTAAAAATCCAATTACTGTACACAATGAAATTTTAACAGAAATTTAATTAAGAGCAATCTAATCAAAGATTAATTCTGCAATATACTTAATCGTAGCTTGTTTTCTTTTTAAGAGTATGAAACTAATTTTGGAAATCACTAACAAAACGCGATTTTTAAATATGCCACACCATTAATGGAATAAGTAGCCACGATTAATAATGTAAACAAATGCGATAATTATTTATATTGAAAAAGCCAACTAATAGTACATTACTACAGAGGCCGGGACGAAAGGGGTTGCCGGCCGAAGACATATAGACGGCCGAGCGAAGCGAGGCCGGATAGGTCTGAGCGCGGGCAACCCCATTTCCCGCCGAGGTATGTATAGTGCTTTTCTCAAACATGCAATGAAATAAATAAAATAAAAAATCCACGAATCCCAAGTTTTATTTATAGAAAAAACTAAAAGTAAACTACACCCAAAATATAACCAACACGTACCTATATCATTATCACGCGTATGTTTTACACGAGTCGTGTATTTCTACTACCCGTGTATTTTCATGTATCTTTGATTTTTTCGCCTTGTATCCGCCTGACTGTCGTTTTCGTCACATAAGTTTACATAGTCTTTCATATTGATATCATGTTTCACATACATCGTTGCTTTATGCATGGAGTAAATAAGTATAATTTCCACAGTGTTGACGAATTTGTAGTTACATTCATTTAAAATATGCCACAAAACTGTTTCTAATAAACTGTAAGCCATTTTTCTTAGTTTCTCAAATAATAAAATTGCCATAAGCAACCATATAGGATGCTGTTAAGCAATAATTTGTTATCCCACTTTCATTTTGCAATAAAATGTCAACTTTAAGCGTAAAGTTTTTGAGTTGACATCTTATTGAAAAATTAATGTGGGTTGACATATTATTGCTTAACAGCATCCATTATTACATACTTCGTCTTTGACTTGGCGACAGAGGCAGGAAGTTATTTAAAATCAATTCTGCTTACGCTGCCAATTCTAACACCTACGATTACAATTAATATTAATTTCATTATTTCGTCGGAACTCATATTAAAGTCAAAAAATCAACAACGCACCATAAATCCAATAAAACAGAATGAATATTTTTCAACTTTACCTCCATAACAATTTAAAAAATATAACTACGCGTGTTTGAGTAGACCTTTCTACCGCTAACGATAACGTTTAGATGAATATTTTAAATGTTTTTATTTGTGTAGTTAAATTTATAATTAAAAAATTATAAAATTATAGAATGTATTATTTATTAAGTTCATGTTGATTTTATACAAATAAAACTGCAAATTATAGCAAACATTGTTTTTTGTTTTTTTTTATAGGCGTAGTTGCAGAGTGTCATTACGAACCATAAAGCAAATACTGCCTTTAGTTTTTTTTAATGGATGAATGCCACGATGCTGTGTCACAAATATCTGTGAAATGAAAATTAAAAAAGAGGACTTTGCCGGCCTAGGCCTGCAAGATGTGTATGAAATTCCATTAACGACCTTTTGTCCTAGCCGCACCTGAAACGTCATACTTCGCAGCCTATTATAAGGAACATAACATCAATATTTCATTGCATGTTTGAGAAAAACTATATATCTCACTAATGTTACTCTTTAGCTTACCGCGCACCGCTTTACTTCAAAGATTTTACTGCCTGGTTAGTATTCAAATGATTCGTTTGATTTATAACAAAATTTATGAGATCGACTTTTCATTTGGGAAACAGACGATGCCAAAATCTACCGGTTTGTATGGGAACCAGATTGTATAAGTAAATGTGACGTTCTGATGGCAACTGCAGCTGCATTACTGTCGACATTAGTGCTGTGGCTTGACGCAGTCACTATATCTGTAATTTTATTTGATCAAAATGTCGCGATTATGGCGTTTAATCCGTCACTCATTTTATCACGGAATTTTTTAGATACAGCGGCAGCTTCAGCGCCGCAGAAGTAATGTCGCAATACAGTTAATGCAGCTTTGCTGCAGTTTACTTCCGAATTGTTTCTTTTACAGAACGTTATTTTAAAAGAAAAAAAGTCTAAAATATTGGAAAACAGGCGTTCTAGAAAATAAGAAAAACATACTTACTGACTATTAATTTTATAATATATAATTCGTTATTAGGTTGTCTAAGTATTTTAGTGCGTTTTTCCCAAAGAGTGACTTATGTTGTTTGGGACTCAACGCGCCACGATACAATTTTGATTAAATTACTGTCTCTATTGCTACATTTTGTTGTTAAGAAAATACTTAATTATATTTTACTTGCAAGTACAATACTCTGACGAGGTCGTGATCATATGTCAATAATCACGATGCGGTGAAATATGAGTGAATGTTTGTGGTGTGAAAACGAGAAGTCTGCGGGTACGGCTCGCTCATCTCGATGTTTTATTTTTAATTGTATTAAGTAACAAATATATGGTAAGTTATGAACATTTTCTATTACAAAATAGGATATCGCGTCAAAATAGACATCTTTAAATGAGCCCTTAATTAGTATGAAAACAATACTCAAACAAATGATTAAGCTTTCAGAGAGCGAGTTTGATTAATGCAATTGTAGCTAGCATAAGAAACATACTTATAAAAATTATGAGACCAATGGAAGACGGCCGAAATTAGTAAGGCACCTACTACAAACAGTAATCACTTCCTATGTCATTTCAATGTACCTAAATAGTTTAACCGTCAGACGGAAACGGAGATGGCGGGTTTGATTCCAAATGTATCGATAACTACTCGTAACTACCGGCCTGATGTGAACTTTCTTCTTCTTCGTGGTCGTGACCTCATGTCTGAGGGACGTGACTCCTATTCTTCCTACCACTGCTTTCCAGGCCTCTCGATCTTCGGCCATCTGCCGATGTGAACTTTAAGATACCGTTAATCCTAATGATACGATATGGATTGGATACGCCAGTGTCAAAAACGTCAGTTTTGACACTGACATTTCCGATCCATGTGGTATCTTGTGCCGAATAATTATTTTGATATATGTATTTAAAAAGATGTGTATTGTTTCAGTACAAATACTACACTACTAGGTACTAATATTATAAAGAAATCAGTAGGTAAATAATGTATATAGAAAACCGCTTACTAAAATAATTTTACTAACTATTTCTTATAAACTGACAACTAGAGCACTTCCGTTCCGATAAGTGCCGTTCACACGCAGCCCAATATCCGGCCATACGTAAAAGTAATATAGCCATAATATGTAGACTTGTTGTACTTAATTAATTTCACTAAGGTGCTTATGCTTATTGATCGCGGTAGGAAAGTGAATGAAATCCGTTGTTCGCTATTTCAGCAGAAAAATCAATGGTTTATTGTGAAAATTTTTACTTAGATTGGATTTAACTCTCAAAAGTTGTTATTAAGTATATATTTGTATAACATTAACACGGTGATAATACTTATATCGTTAAATGTGAAATTAATAAGATTTGCATTTTAATAACAAAGAAACTTGCATACAACATTTTGTACATGGAATGGCGATTTGTTACTTTATCTACATCCAAAATGTGTAAATTATGTTTATCTTGCTTAAATGTACTTATAACATTTTTGCAAAATGATGAGACAAATACTTACGTTTGGGTCTACTGGCCATGCACAACTCAGAATCAGCCACTTTGTGTAACAATTACCCAAAATAAAATAAAAATGCTAATAGCCGTTTATGGTTTAATAAATGTTTGCTAAATTGATTGTATCTAGGCAAATGACTAATGTCCAATGTTAATCTATAAGTGTCGTCCGTTACTTTACGATACTAGATCGTGGTATCTCTAATAGTGTATTACGGTAAATAACAAAATCTCACGTTTGTTGAACACTTCCGATAATAAACTGAAGGAAGCCGGTTTTAATTGGCATTTTATTGGTTTCGGCAACAATTTTGGATGTTTGGTGTGATATTTTTTTTAAATAATCATGGGAGGAAACTTTGATTAGATATTTTGGCTTCTTCAATATGGACGGAACCGATGTTCACCGATGTAGGAACTGGTCATTCTGGTAGACCACTTTCACGTGCCAGTACCTATCTTTATTAATGTTTTATATTTAACTCGACTAATGTTCTCGTCTACGTTTAAAGTGCCTCTTCTTTAGTGTGAAAACAAGAACATACCATAAAATTAGGTAACTATAGTCCTTAAGTACAACTATAGTCAAGATTTTAACGTTGATTTTAACGATCCTTTACTATTTGTACTCGTTACATTTATTGTATTGTATTGTAGCTCGGGCGATTTTCCGCAACTCGACGTCTTGCGCCTATTTTGCGTGATAGGGGGTGGGCTAGTCTTGCCAGCCCAGCTCCTCGAGGAATCCTATCAAACCTTTGATGTTGAGTAGGACCTCGGGGAGGTCACTCGGGGATCCGAGATGTTTTGCCCTGTATGGGGCCAATCCGCTGCATTCCAACACCACGTGAGAGGCTGTTTCTTCTTCCTCCATGCATCCACGGCATAGGGGACTGTCTGTGACACCTGTTATAAAAAGATGTTTGTTAAAAAGTCCATGACCTGTTATGACACTGGTTACCATACTCAGTCGAACCTTTCCTAGTTGAAGGAGCGCCCTTGTGAGCTTACCGTTCATGCTAGGCATGGCCTGCTTGGCCTGTCTGCATCCAGTTTGGTTTAGCCAGTGTTCTGTGTGTAGTTTCCCTGTAAGTGCCAGCAGCATTGAGCGTACCTTACTAAACGGTATCGGGAGGATCGGTTCCGGGCCTATCGCCCCCGCACCCGATCCTTGTCTGGCGAGCTCGTCCGCGGCGTCGTTACCTCGGGATCCACTGTGTCCTTTGATCCATTGTAAGGTGATCTTATTGTTCTGACATACCTCCATTAGTCGTTCGTGGCATTCGTGTATAAGTTTGGATGTGACTATATGGCTTTTTAGGGCCATTAAGACTGCTCTGCTGTCGGAGAGTATGCGGATGGAGGATCCTACTACCTTCCTTGCAGTGATGGCAGCCGCCGCGTTAATGATGCCCATGCACTCAGCCTGGAATACCGAGTTATGGGCTCCTAGCGGAGTGGTGATTGACATGTTCAGGTCTTCTGAAAAGGTTCCAGAGCCTGATCCGCTGTCTGTTTTGGACCCATCAGTGAAGATTCTCAGCTCCCGGGGATTGAGTCCTTCGTAGTTGTCGTCCTCAAATAATTGTATTTTGTACCTTTTGTCAAAGATGGCTTGTTTGTGAATTCGATCCGTGCCCGCCATGAGCACTGGAAATTCGCTGTATACTTTTTCCAGGCATGCTGTGTGAAGAGCTCCTGTGGTGTTAGACCATATATTGAGGGTTCGTAACCTTACCGCTGAGAGACTGGCCTCTTGTTGTATGTGTAAGTGCAGCGGTGAAAGGTTTAGCATGACCTCCATGGCTGCAGTCGGAGTGGACCTCGTGCAGCCAGTGGTGGCCGCGCATGCGAGCCTCTGGAGTCTTTGAAGCTTGTCTTGTACGTTGCCTAGGTTTGTTCTTGGCCACCAAACCAGAGCACCGTAGCAGAGTAGGGGGCGGATTATAGTCTTATAGAGCCAAAGGGTAATTTTCGGGTTGAGTCCCCACCTCTTACCAATCATCCTTCTGCACTGCCAGAAGACTACTCCCGCCTTGTCTATGCGTTTGTTGATGTGATTGTTCCAGTTGAGTTTACTGTCGAGCGTTAGCCCTAAGTACTTAACTTCGTCGGTCAGCTGTAGCTCAGTCTGGAAGAGTGTTGGTCTGGTAAAGTTGCCAAGTGCCCTTTTATTGGTGAACATTACCATTTCTGATTTGGTGGGGTTAACTGATAGGTCAAAATCTCTACACCAGCGTTCTACGATCCGAAGAGCTGCCTGGGTGAGGTCGCATACTGTACTGGCAAATTTACCTGATATTAATATTGCCAGATCATCAGCGTAGCCTATTGTGTAGAAGTGTTCCTCGTTCAGTTTGGTTATGAGGTTGTTGACTACTAGGTTCCACAACAGAGGTGAGAGAACTCCCCCTTGAGGGCATCCCCGCACCGCCGCTACGGCCTGCGGTTCACCTACATACCTTATTGTCCTTTGATTTAGCATGTTCATGATCCACTTTATTAGTCCAGGTTCAGCGCCGTGGCTTTCCAAGGCGTTCCCTATACTGGAAAAGTGAGTCTTGTCAAAAGCGCCCTCTATGTCAATGAAAGTGCCGAGGCACATTTCTTTGCCGTGGATGGCTCTCTCAATGCGGCTTACAACCATGTGAAGAGCCGACTCCGTAGATTTACCTGAGCTGTACGCGTGCTGGTTGTTGTGCATCGGTATGTTCTTTAGCGCCCGGTCCCTCAGGTCCCTGTCGCACAGTTTTTCCAAAGTTTTCAGCAGGAATGATGTGAGACTGATGGGCCTAAAGGATTTGGCAGCTGTGTAGTCGTTCTTACCTGGTTTAGGTATGAATACCACATTCACATCTCTCCATCTCCTGGGCACGTACCCCCAGGCTAGGCAGGCTGCCATGATGTCGGTCAGGGTTTCCTGGATGAGTCCTAGACCCCACTGTAGGAGAGCGGGGAAGATCCCATCCGGACCAGCCGCCTTGAAGGGATGGAAGCTGTCTATGGCCCACCTGAGTTTCTCAGCCGTGACGACTCTGTGCGCCATTTGCCAGTTGTTGTCCGTTGTTGTAACGTCCCTCGTTACATTTATTTTGGAGCTTAGATACACTCTTATTTCACATGAAGCTTAAGGCTCTGATGGAAAGCCACATTTTACAATCTACTAAGATACCTAACAAATTACTCACTTAAAGCAAAATGTTATGCTCGATTTTTTTTTGCAATATCATTTAAAGTGACTAGTAAGATTTACAAAAATGGCTTGATCTATATAAATTTTCTCATAACTTTAACGGTTGGTGACAAAGTGCAGATGATAACATCGCGATGTTCACTGCTTCCGTTGCTTAAAGGAAATATTAATAAAGTTAGATGCTTTTAGTAATATATAATTGGTCTAATGGGCCAAGATGATCGGGTTTTACACGATTTGTCAACAACTGTTTCCTTCCTTAAGCAACTTTGAATAACGATAGTTGGCTGGTTGCATGTGATGGGAACATATCAACGGTGTTTCGATTTTTTTTACTGTTTGAAGTGATTTTGTTGGATTAGGTATGCCTAGTAAAATTTCAGGTACGAAAAACCAATGAAAACCGTAAATTTTAAGACTAAATTTTAGTGTCGTTATTTATCAATTAAATTGCCTTTAGAAATAATAATAGTTTTTAAATACCTATATTTCCCACCAACATTAAAGTTCTCAGGCTCAATATCCATGTTTCATAAACTTAAAGACAACTTTATTGTTGATAGACATTAAACTTACAACCACTTGGTTTTGAGAAAGAAAATGTTGGTCAACCAAAAAAAAGTCTAAGTAAGTTTGATTAATAAACGTTTGCATACGCGTACCCGCTAGGTGGCTAATGCATTTGACCTCCCATCCACGGGTGTTAGCGCTTGAACTATGCTCCTAATACTCACTCACAAATCACCCGCCAAACGTTTCCCATCATCCGTCGCGATGTGGTCACGAAAATTAATCATAACTGATGTTACCATAATGTTTGATCACCATTTCTCAGCCACACGGAAGTTAGTAATGTCAATGGTGTTTAAAAGAAGCAATGAATGATGTACATTTCTAGTGGTAATTGATTGAGCGTATTATTAGTAAGGGGAGGAGTGTGATGTATAGACATGCGTCAGCCATCAAATCACTATAACTATAAACACTAGTTTCGCAATTAACAGACTATATTTGAATAAATTTATGTCAAATTTCAATAGCAACACCATAAATCTAATTATCAAATGGATTATTATGTGAATACATCACAAGATACAGTGCCAATAAAATAAATAACGTTTCGAATGATGAATCAAAATAATATGAAAGTTAATAATGGGAATTTCGTTAATGCTAATTTGGTTTTTATGACGTGTAATGTGTTTTTTCTGACAGCTGACGAGATAAGATATATAATAACCATTAACTGTTGAAATAAAAACCAAGTTCATGTCGGGAAAAACGCGTAAAAAAAGATTCCGTGACTTCATACTGTTAATGCAAATATAACTTTTTTGAAAAATCCTCATTTATGGCTCACCGATCATGTTCTAAAGAATTTTTTGGAATATATTTATTAAGATATATTGTTTGTGGGTACTTTTTTTAACGTATATTTATTCAAATTTTTTTAACATTCGGTTCAATAGTTAGAGAAAAGTATCTACCTCTACTTTTCTTTGGACTTAAAAGCAATTATTCATATATTCAAAAAGTTAATAAAATTATTTTTAAAAACCTATGGAATGATGTGCCACACGCTGATTATCACTGAAAAAAAAATGTTTTCAATCTTTAATGGACAAACAGACATGACGAAACTAAGTATAAGGGGTCCGTTTTCCCTATGTTAGCTACAAAACCCTAAAAATACTTGAGCATGAAATGGATATCGTTGTGTGCAAATAAATCTAAAAAGAAAAGAAAATAAGCGTGTTTCGTGAACAAAACATATATTATCCATCATTTAAGGATAGTGCCCCTATTAGCGTAAAATAATAATTATATTTTCGCAAACTGTTGATGTTATACGTAGAGATAAGTATCGGCAATAAAAACTATCTTTTTAGTTTTTATTGCTGAATTAAAACAAGCGCACCGGTAGCAAAACCACTCAACAACCATAAAATTTGTCAATCGCGACATTCGCGACAGAATCGATCTGATTAAAGAATACTAGAAGTTTGAACTTATGTAGGTTTCCCATGACATTATTATATTTATGGTGTGAACCAGATATACAGAAGTCCAGTGTCTTTCTAAACTAATTAGCATATATTACTGAATGGTAATTTATTAGTCCAGTTTTGCACTTTGTGTTTTTTTGTGATGTGGTCAAAATATTGGTTTGGACCCATATGTCTTGACGGTCTAGGTTAATGACCTAAAAATGACTTCCGTTGACTGTGAGAACTAGCATTGCGCTTATGTTTTAGTCCATCGTCCCCACACACACACATACTAAATTGTTGCCATGTTTAAGCATTTAAGAGGTGGAACTTCATTTATTTTCTATAATTTCTTGTTGGACTATAATATGGCCTTAACAAGTCATTATCTTCCTAACGTTGTCTCGGCATTTTGCCGCATCTAAATTTTCGAGTCTGGAGCTCTGCAACTTGAACCCAAAATTAAATGACATAAGCACTATTTTTTTTAGTGTACCACTGTTGGGCAAAGGCCTCCTCTGTCTTTCGTCACTCGTCAAGGCTTTAAAGCACTATTTACCTACCTAAATATATTATGGTACGTACTACCTATAGAGCAGCGCTGAAATTTGAGCAGAGCGTAACTAAAGTCGTCACGGTCAACTTCGCGACGCTTTCTCATTCCCATTCCCATCTCTCGTGTGACATGCCTGTAGCGACGCGCTTTAGTGATTAGAGAAAATTAAGAAACCACTATAATATAATTATATACGGCACGTAAAGCTCTACTCTCAGTTTAAGTTAACATCAACATATCTGTTTACGATCAAAGAAAGGAATTGCATTAACGAACACAAAATTTATTCTCTCAATTGTATCACTTATTTAATTTTGTTTAATGTGAGGATGTAAAAAAAACTTGTTCATTCATAGTCAGGCGCCATTTTTTTTTTCAAAAAAAACTTTCGACCCATTCACAACCCGTATTATAACGCATTAGCGCAACCTTTTTTGAGTTACCGCATGTCAATCTATATCTATCCCTTTGAAACAGGTAAGATAAAACCTTTTCAAATTTGCACCAAAGCATAATGTTCCTTTTTATAGCATTATTGTAATTTTGCTAACGATGTGTGTTATTTTATGTTTCCGGTCTTTTTTGATCATTTTATATGGGTATCGACAATTCGACATTTCTAGGGTTTTAGTGGATTTTAACGAAAATTTCCTCCATATGGTAAGTTGGATGGGATGATTAACGATAGTATAGTTACTCTATTAAAGCTATGAATATAGTATTTTTTTTTTAAACATGAACTTTTGGATTTATAAGATTGTTGGGTAATGTCCTTAAAGTCTGACTGAATAAATTCATAACGTAATTTTTTTAAGCTTAACAAGAAAGTAACATACTTGAGATATTCTAAATTTTACAATAAACTTTAAAAAGTATAAAAAAATTAAAAAATGGTTTAGAGCATCTATTATATTCAGACGAAAGTTGAAGAAAAGTTTTATTTTTTACTTTTTTAGAAGGGCCGTTTTGTATTATGACCACATAGAAAAGGGTACTTTACAAAAATAAATCAATAATATTTTACAAGTGGGTTAATTATTTTGTGCCCTAATCGACTTGTATGAAGTGAAGTTAAAAAACTCCAAGACTCGGACGGTATAAAATTATGTATCTTATAAGATACAGTAAGCAAATGTAGGTTATTTAATGCCATGGCAAAAGTTGGTGCATGTTCTTAGTCTGTATTTTAGTAATAAGGAAACAACTCTGTACATACACTACAAGCAAAACAATTATTCATATAAATAAACCATATATACCGTGACAACCAGACCCTTATTGACTTGTCATAATAACCACTACTCGCATATTTTAGCAAAGTCTAACAATGAATCTAAATTAGTTACATCATAACTTAATCAAGTCTCCGTACAATAGTGGCTTACTTGGACAGAGAAGTAAAACATAAATAAATCTTAACTCATAAATCACAATTTCAATAGTGAAGAAACAAATTGGTTTTCCTACAAATAATATTTTATGGCAAAGCTTGAGATAAGGCAACGCACATAATTTTGCGGAACTCTAACTAACTGGTCTAACCGGTCGAGATTTGTGTTAAGTTTAATTGTAACAATGGTTTCAGAACGTCTGGATGTGTTGATATAACATGGATTTGTAGTTTTATTGGTTTTTTATTACCTACATTAGTTAATAAACACATTAATATAAGGTAGCGATCAATTCATTAAAACATGTAGGTATATTTATTTTTGCAATTTAAATTATTTATCGTTTACCCTTTCTCTACAAAAAGGTTTACTATTCTAAATATTATTAAGTAAGCTTAAAACATATTTTATCTTTAAAAAATGTATACATTCGATAAAATGATGTCTACCTTTGGTCACTCTATCGATCATTTCGAACAGATTAGAATTTCATTACCATCCATTACGGGATATAAGTCGTAATAATGACGAATTAAATGGTTAGGTACATTTTATGTCGTATTATATATTTTTATTTGTCCTTTTCAACCATAAAAATCATTATTTCCTCGTTGAAAATAAACACACTATAAAATCATTGGATTTGAATAAATTAAATAGCAAATTTATTCTCAAAATAATATTTTTAAATAATGTAAGTAATATAAGGTAATAATAATAAATACAAATTATCTTGAGAAAATTGCAATAGCTAGTTATACTAGTACAGAGTTAGCTAATATTTACATATTGTCAAGCTGCCTTGATGCGGGCGCTGTATCTGTTAATTTCCTTAGTAAAATGAGTGACGGATTGAACGCCATAACCACGGCAGTAATGCGGCGGCAAATGCCTCATAGTTTTCAACCAAATGTCACCTTTATATTTAATTATGCGCAAGGTTTTTATCACACCTTCACCCGCGCTTTTAAGTTATTTTACGCCGCTGATCAATGTGCATACTAATTGCCAATAACTGAATTAGCGAACAATATCAAACAGCCCGGAAGCTCCAAAATTACGATATCCTTCGCTCTGGGCGCTGAATGGATACACAATCCAAACCAGCAGCCGTGGGAATCCAAAGTCACGCTAACAACAAAACTATATGTAAATTTTGGAAACCGGGCACATTATAAGAATGCTCTAAGCGTTAACATTTTATTATAGTTTATTTATGGTGTTATTTGTTGCCATTGCAAATTAAGTTATATTTAGATTTACACCAATATAATTTAAAATAGCGTAGACGACGGATAGTAATATATAAATAATAATGTAAATATACTCTTTAATATTGTAAAATCTTCATCATATAAATTATAAACTCTTAATAAATTAAAATCAATACTTAGTAATTTTAGTAAAAGAGCCTCTTCTTCTTACATTAGGTATAGTTGTGGTATGTTTACGAAAACACATTAAGATAATAGGTTACCTCTACTATTAAAATATAATATATGTACCTAGTTTGCTTATATTTAAAAAAATCCCGAGATTGCAATAATCAGGTCCTGACGCGATTATAAAAACCGACCCTTAAATAAATACAAATCGGACTAACCGTCTTCGAGAAATATTGTATGACAATACAAAACAAAACACTAAAAAATTAACAGTTGCTTTAAATTAAATAGGCACACCTATAGTGATAAGGGTAATCCTTTATTTCATTGTACCTCGTGCATTTGCTATCGTAAATCGATATTTATTGAACCACTGAACCGATGAAGACCACAAAGTATCAAACAGCATTCCGTCATTTAAAGCTACTGTATTCTTACTGTTTTTAGGCTCATTGTAATCGTCTTGAAACGCAGTATGGTCATAAATGATTTTTTACCATTACGAGCCAATTTGTGAACTTTTTCTTTAACATTACTATAGGTACATATGTATTTGAATAAATAAGATTAACGATTTTTAACCCAACCTCGATATCAAACTACATTCTTACATTTACGTGGCTATATGAACTTTATGGACAATAGGTGATTATCGTCCTTCATAGAAAGTCAATGGCGCAGCGTGTGCGCATTGTATTTGCGCGATCTTTCAAAAGATCATGAATTGCCTATCGATTTTTCAATTAAGAACCGAATCCGAATAATACCACCGGTTAACAAGGTACCATCTGTTTTCGATTAATTAAATTTCTAGAAGTAAAAAAGATGAGTCGCTCAAGTGAAATGTTTAATATGATTTGTGAGTGAAATAAGTGTGTAATTGATTGCGCCTGTTTCAAATTGATAGTCCGTATACACTTGTAAGAATAATTAAAATGATTAATATTATTACGACGGAATTTAATTGGTTAAAAACGCTACACATAAATCGCGAGAATTAACTATTATACCTACTTACATTATAAAAATATAATATATACAACGGCTTAGAATGTTTTTTGTGAGTTTACAAAGGCTTTCCTGTAATGTAACTAATGTAAGATAGTACCTAATGGGAATATGACGTGATAATATTATGCAACATCTAGTCCTACTACTCAATAAACTCAGGTCTTATGGTTTTGCAAATAAACAAGCAAAGATATTGGTTCAATCGTAAACTCGGGTATGGAATCGAATAACGGGGCACACAGTTTATGCCCTTGGACTATTACGGATGGCTTGTCCACTTTTAATAACAATATTTATTAGTTATTGAATATCGGTTTTTAATTAATCTAGAAAATATGTTTGAATGTAGCTTAATTTTATAACGTAAATTATACCATGAATTCTGAACAATCGTGAATTGGGGTTAAAAAAATTTAAGTACCTATAAATAAGGTTAAGGTTTAATTATGTTTTGCTACATCTATGACAATGCTGATGCTAATTGGTGCAGTGTGAAATGCACCGGAAGTCGTGTCATCAAACATAAAATTGTATAGTGCTCGTACCTAAAAATATTAAGACTCGTGCTACAATAAATAATAATATGTGTAAAGGTACGTAAACCGTAACTTATGAGTCTGCTTCGGAGCGACGATTGGTTATTCAAATCTTTTGTCCTCCGGCTAGGTGAAACTAAGTTGGTCCACGGTAAACGCTATGAACCAAGACGAATCAGAACTAGATCTTGAATTAATTGTATTGTATTCTGAAATATATAATATACTTTGTATAACTTTGGCAGAAGAAAGTATTGTAGATAATATTGTTAATTTTATTAAGATTGCAAGTTGCACAAATTGTACATCTAAATTTAGTAGTGAACTAATATGATTATGACTACAGATAAGAAATGATTAAAAGGAAAACATTTCAAAATTCAATCTATCTGTTACGCGGATTTTACATAATTAATGACTTAATTAAATCTTTCTAGTTCTAAGACTCTTTTAGCTCAAAGTAGACCATCAGGCTGAACATCATGGTGAAACACAATTAGTCAATTAGTTCTTTGTTTATGTTTATCTATTTGAGCTTTGAAAAATACAAAAATATTTTTAAGATTATGTAAAAATCTGGTAAATATGTACGGACAAACCTTAAAAGTACTAAATTTTGTACTAAGTGCCTGATTCTTTTTTAATTTGGCGTCGTGTAGGATAATACCGGATAATACTTAACCGTTGTTAAGTATTAAAGAGAATGTATTGAAGAATAAGGCAAATTGTAATTGCTATTTTTACAGTTGAGTCCTCTCAGTGGTTACTTCTTACATGACTCCATTCACATGAATATTAAGTGCTGGCCACTTGCACCGCTTCTGGGTCTTTTTCGCATAACGCTTTCTATTTTGAAAGCACTCGCCATAAACTAGTAATGATGTGTTTTGTATTATGTTAATATTGACTTGTTTATATCGCCGGTTTATATGCGATGCGACTTTGTTGGTTGTTTAAATAAATATTGTTTAGTGACAACAAAGTTGTTTACTTACAACAAAAAGTGAGACCTTAGATAGGAACAAGTCGTTGTGCAGTTCTTTGGTACATTTTTTTCCGGTTTTTGTTCATCTTCGCTATTGATGAAGTGGTTGATAGCCGTTACAGTAATAGTTTTGTTTTTTCACTTTTTGATTAATAGTTCACTATCATTTTATTGTAAAGAACTATTTCCATTTATAAAATCATGAACCCATGATAAAAACCTAAAAGAAGTTCAGATCCCTAAATTTGAAAAGGTGAGTAAAGTACTAACAGTCGCAACAAAAATTAGCTTTTAGCACAGAATAAATAATAGTACTCTTTTGGCTAATGCCTTGCTAAATATACGAATTGTTTATGGTTAATTAGTATATTTAAATAATATGCAAATATTTTCTATCTAAGTTTAAATATAAGTATCTATGTTGTATAAAGATAGGTACATAACCAAAATATTCACATTCGTTTTAAAATAAATCACTTTGAGCGTTTCGTGATTCATCAATTAAACGGTTGCGGGCAATTACTGGGAAGATTATGAATGATTTTAATTATAGACCGATAAGAATTATTTTAAATGAGAATTTGTTACAAGGTATATTTGTATTACTTAAATGCGAAGCGAGGTTGCGTGAGAGTTAAAGACTTGTTATAAATAAATATGTACCTATGTAACATAATACCCACACCTCAAAGATTCGTCACACGTCACCTAAGTATAATCGGAACCTGGTATACCTAATATATTATTATTATATATTAATATCAAAATACAGTCATGGTAAGGTTCACATCTAATGTAAGCGTTATACATAAAATACCTAACCCTCTCTTATATCAGAACCCGATCGATCTAATGGGTTTTTAATAAACTGTATAAAAATAAAATCTGAAATAACTCTGAAATAGATAAATAGAGGCCTCTTGTTAGGTACAATTATTGTTTTAATTTAAATGATATTCATTAGACCTATGAAAGTGTCTAAACAATGTAATATTTTAGAAGAATTTTTATACATTCAACACATCGTCTAGTCTTACTTCTTAATTACTGGTATCGTCACAATTTCAACAATTTTAAGGAAATGACTACTACTTACTCGTATAATTCTTTGTGATAAAAAAACAAAAGGCGTGCGAACTCTTCATAAATTCTTTGTAGTATGGGCGAGAAAAATGAAGCTATTATGTAGGAACGTTGACATGCTCTTGCTCTTTGAACTCAGATAATCTAGATCAAGATGACATGTTTTAAAATTATAAAATTGTTAGGGTGGAGGTGTCATCAACGTAATTTGTAACTCTGTCACTAGTGACAGAGTTTGCTACATTAATATACGATAAGATAATGTTATACGATAAGGTACATTGGGATAATTTTGTGAATGGCTTAATTTAGTTGCAAGGCAAACATAAAATTATGCCATAAGTTTAGCTAATTTATAATTAAAGTTTATATAATTAAGCACCTTTACCTATGTCTTAAAGAAAACGCAGGCTAATATACTATCTTTTTCCAATAGGTGTGAAGATATGAGTTCGATGAAGTGCCACTAGCCTCTAGCTATACCTACCAATATTTTAGTAATCGCTAAATAAAATTCCGTCACAACTGAAAGAAATAAAAAACCCTCATGCATTTAGCTATTATAAAAGAATGTATTAATAGGTAGACCCTTTATGGAAATTAGTATTGTATGTAGTTATAAAAACCTTAAATCTTATGTCTATAAAAGTTATCCAAATGTCAGATAAATATCTAAATCCTTCGAAAAAGTTTAATTAGTAACAGACTGTTTGTCTGCGATAAAGTGCACTTCATACGCCCCGCGCCGCATTATAAATTAACCTGAATAGCTTCCGACACGTCAACAATATGGCTATAAAAACTCTTTCCATACAAGTTCACTGTCCAATACAATCGAGGAAAAACCTCATGTGACGCAATCCATGCAACAGGTGAAACACCTAATTATCTCATAGTGAAGAATAAACTTTCGCTTTTGTGTTAAAACAATGAGATTTGCACTCTCTACTGTGGTAACTTATACGTTTTTTACACCCATTATGCGTAGGTTAGCTTTGATAATTTTATTATCAGATATGATTATCAAAATAATGTTAATGTTATTTAAGTCATTTTTAGGGCCATGTTACTTATGTATTTTCATCATATTTTATTCAGCTTGCAATTACCTATTGCTAAGCATAGGCTTTACTTCGTCACCTATCACTTATTGTACCTAAAAGTAACCTACTTTTAAGTGTTGTTAGCTCAACGGAATGTTTGGTACCTATCTATAGTATAAGCTTTTGAGATAACTCACAAATGTAATCACTAATAAATGTAATATGTACATACCTAATATTAATCGTAATTTACTAAAATATTTTAATATAAAAAATAAAAATGTTAAGTTTATTTATATTTTAATTGTATATAAAAAATTTGTAAGTACCTATGTATGTAAATATTGCTAAAAAATGCAATTTTTGTGTGCAACAAATTTGAATGATGTATCTCAACCAAAACTTCAGTTAGTTATTAACGAGTGAAATGGACCAATTATTAAATTTCAACACCGCTAATACATTCCGGTCCAATAAAGACTGTATAAAGAATTATAAATGGCCGTTGTCAAAATATTCAGTACAATAGTAATCAGCTTCTTGTGAGGAACAAAGTAGTGGTTATGAAGAGGCGCGTGCGTTGGATCAGTTGGATGTATAAAAACGTTACTAGATTGTGTGTTGTGTGGCTCGATTTAGGAGAAATTTGCGGGTGTTTTTAAACGAAGTGTGATTTCAAATGTTAGTGCATATTTTGTTTAGGGTTTACAGATGACATTCCACTCGTCTTGTTAATTTGTAGTACTACATACTTATGAAAGCGTACGTATGTATATCGCTTACTCTCATTCATCAATTCATCATTCATCATCATTTCAGCCTATATACGTCCCACTGCTGCACAGGCCTCCTCTCATGCGCGAGAGGGCTTGGGCTATAGTCCCCACGCTAGCCCAATGCGGATTGGGCACTTCACATACACCGTTGAATTTCTTCGCAGATGTATGCAGGTTTCCTCACGATGTTTTTCTTCCGAAAAGCTAGTGGTAAATATCAAATGATATTTCGTACATAAGTTCCGAAAAACTCATTGGTACGAGCCGGGATTTGAACCCGCGGCCTCCGGATTGAAAGTCGGGCGTCATATCCACTCGGCCACCACTGCTTTTTTTTCGCTTACTCTACTCGCTGCCAATGCTCAAATTAAAAATAAAAGTTATATTTAAAAAAAAATCACAGCTCCGAACATTTATTTACATGATATAAGCAGTACATTATGACCGGTACCCTACCGTAAAAAAAACGTGTTTTTATTTTTATTTAAACCAAGTACTTATTACTTATATACTAGATGTTATAAGGGATTAAAATGGATCCTAGAGGCAGTTTGCTGTTGTCCGTTTCGTGCTCTATCTGGTTTATGAACAAGCGTAGTAAGAAAGAGTGTTAATATTCAAACATATAGATATTCCGTACATCTATTTTTTAGAGAGTTTTGTGTCCCACTTGAGTATATCCTCTGAAGCTGATAACTTACGTCACGCATAAAGAGATGCATTTAGATTCCTTGATATAAATTAAAGGTTTTTTGTGGCTCCGATTTTACGTTGCAGCCACACCCAGTGAAATTCTGGATTTTTGAATATATAAATTGTATTATTCTAACTAAAATCCCCTATACTTACCTGAGTACCTAGCTAGTTACTAGCAAAATTATGTCCAACGTGGGAGCCATGGGATAAACTAACCCAAACATTTGTTTCCTGGTGGATTTAGACTTTTCATTAAATAAAGTGGGTATGCGTTTATGAAATAATGAGGGTCTCTAAAGTTATATCAAGTACATAGCTATTTAAGAGTAAGTACTTACAGAGTCCATACGATTACAATAAAGACAAATGAGTCAAATTCATAAAACTTGATGACTTAATCTGGACGTCAACTTGTCGTACAGCCTGTATTTCCGGCATAATAACAGTTCTGCTATTCAGTAATATAGCAAATTTAATTTAGAATCTACCAAACTCATGGAAACTAAGAAGTCTATGTTTACTAAACTCTCTGGCAAAAAAAACTTAGACAGTCCGAAAGAAAACAGCTTTGACTAAAAAACGCATTTAAGGCAAAGTTCTGTGTTGCAAGTCTGTAGCGCGAGCTTATTTAGAAAACCAACGGCTGGCCGCGAAAAGCACAATCATGCGGTTGCTTATGATCTGGTTTTTGTCCATCCGTCCGTTTTAAACTCTCATCTCGTTGGTAACCGAGGACGGACGTGAGGAGTCGACCACCACAGACTAGAAATAAATGGAGTTGACTTTTATCCCAAGTATCGACATTAAGGATGACTCACGTTAGACCGGGCCGGCTCCAGCCCGGAGATTTCGGCTCTTCATTTTCTATGGTAAATTAAGCACTGGAAGCTCCGGCCCGGACCCGACCTGGTCTAACGTGACTAACGTGAGTCATCCTTTATGAAGCTTCCACTGGTCAAAAATCTCAAATGGGTTGACGGACTTTGGACAAGTCAAGTTTTGTTAGAATGCTTTTATTTGTAAAAGTGATATAAGTTACGTATAATATTTTTGTAACAAGACAGGGGTTTTAAAATTTACTTTTTAACCTGTTTTTTTTTTTGCTAGCCTATTAAGGTGTCCCACTGCTGGGCAAAGGCCTCTCCCCTTGTCTTCCACGACTCCCGACATTAACCTGTTTACGGTACCTGTTTACGGTACCTACCTATATTTTTTCATTTGTTTTTATTTTAAATTATTACTTTAAAAAAAACAAGTTATTCAATTGTTAAGATTCTGATTATTTCGTAATTACTATAGTAAATATGTATACAACCAAACCTTTCCCAAGTTTGTACATCTCCGACGATTTCAAGGCTGCACTCACGTTTTCGAAACCATTGTGGTTTCCTATAAGTTTTCTGTTTGTATTCATTTGAACAGGTATAACGAGCAAGCCAAATAACATAGGAAGGGAGTCATTACTTTCAAATAACGATGTTTACTGACGCCCTAAGTACGGATTATCTATAATGAATGGGAAAGTTGAAGACATTTTATTTTCAATGCTACTGGATTGTTTCGTTAAAATTTCTGTCTAATACTGATTATTTGACGAATGTTAGTAGTAAAAGTTTATTACTTTGTAAAGACGGGTAGATTACTTACGGAAATGAAGTGACTATATCATATAATAATATTAAAATTTAATAAGTACCTATATAATGTGTGTCCGTTTGTTGCAATTTTTTTATTGGATTAGTTGCACATCATATTAATTTATTAAACGTGCCATCGTCTATCATCCCAAAACAAACTTTATTTCTTTTTTCTTCAATTACTTACAGCCAAATTGTAATAAACTGCCTACTTACACACCGTCAGTAAGTTTGATGCTACCGACCGTAAGTATTTAATCAGTTCAACCATTATCAATATTGTTTTATGTATGTATTGGTGTCGAATAGATTTTTACAAGAACATTATTGAGAGCACCATTAAGAAAATAAATCTTGTTATTAATAACGTCAATTTCATTGCTTAGTAATTTAATATTAAACTTAAGTCTGTACTGTTTGCAAATACATCTTGTATACAAACTGATCATTTCTTTTATTTCCTGATCATAAAGATCACGGTTAGAATTCAAGAAAAGCTTTTTTTAAATTGTTAAATTAAAAAGATCTACAAAACCTTCAGTCGGTATCTATTGTTGAATTTGTCAATACAATTAATTGAATTAAAGTATCTACTTCCTGCTCATAGATCACAATCCTCATTATTTAATTACCTGTCTGTAACCTTGTACATACCTTGTAATCTGACCGTCACGGGAAGTTGCGCTATATGTCTCAACGTCCAATAGATCTCCGACATAAAGATTTGGTTCATATTTTTTATTATCTGGTTTCTAATACATTTCTTTATTTAATTCAAAATGATAAGGACGCTTTTAATGTTAACTCTCCTATCAGTAATACAGAACATGAAACTCATCAGTCATCATATTTAATATATATGTTTCATTTGTTTTGTAGTTCAGAAAACTAAACGAAACAATTAAAATAATGGGAAAGCATAACAATGGGTAAGCCAAGATATATTACTTAAATAATAACTTGTACTATGAAAAGTCAAAGAAAAAGATAATGTTGTTTATTTTCTTGTAACTAGGAGGCTTATGTAATAGAAGAAAGATAAGAAATATAATGCAATACATTTAGTTTTTCGTCATTGACTGGTAATTAAAAAATAAATCTATAGTATTGATAATGTACGTATATGTTTGTAGTTTCACATAGAATGTGGAGTAAACATTTTGTGTAGATAGACTCATATAGTGACAGTTTAACAACTTCTATGCGAGCGCGACTTTGGTCATAGATAATGTATCTTTCTGGTGGCTAATAAATAATGAATATTTTTATACTTACCTATACCTACTTACCTTAATTAATTCCTTAATTTTGTAACAGTTTGTATAATTCACTACACGTGCCTATACACAAACTGTTACAAAATCCGTGTAGTTATTAAAATGAGATATATTAAAATATGTGTCGTTTCCTTATTTACCAAGGACACCCATATCCATTAAACTTGACAAAATAAAATGTTAATGTTGTACCAATTTTTAATAATTTATTCTAATGGGATAAGTATATGTGGTTTTTAAAGTCTGATTAGAATCTTTACTGGCTATAGAAGGAAGTCTCGCAATTTTTTTATGAGGTTACTAATGAAGTAGCAATTCTGTAAAGTCTGTATCTTCACTCTTCAGTATCGTTTCAAAGTTACGTAACTTCGTTAGCGTGGATTTTTTATTTTATTTTAGGGGTTGTATTATGTTGTAAAACCCCTTCTTAGTGGATTATTTAATAAATTCAATGTATTTATTTCAGGCTTTGGGTCCATAAAACTTTAGTGTTATTACTTTACGTTAATAGCCTAATGTAACAATCAAGTTTCTAGGATACAGTAACTTTTGCTCTGCGTTAATTATACTTAATTCAGTTAGGACCCAGTTAGAAGGTGAAAAACGCTATATGTTACTAAAAATTGTATGAAACTTGCACCGTTTTTCACTAGAGTCACAGTCATAAACAAACAAATTATAGAAGTATCGGTAAATGGGCGGCAGGTAAAGAGCATAATATATTTTATCTCACAATCCTTGATACATTCTATAAAAAAAAATACAGATTTTTTACAAACGTATTATTACTAATTAAGACATTGTCATGTCATATGCATCTCAAAAAGTGTTGATTGTCTTCAAATGATATTCACAATTCTAAATTAGAACAGAACCTACTTAGTTAGGTATATTCAATCAATGTGAATTAAGAATCTACTGTCAGAATTTATCTGATCTACTGGATGAATCTACAAATTCAAATTTCTGCCATGAATTCATGGATAGTTTAATTAAATAAGATACATTTTCCTAAATAGAAACGTAAGTAGGTAATAAACAGTCGGTTACTCACGTCGTGGTCAGGAACATAGGAGTAGACGTGAAGCTTGTCGATTCTTATAGTTCCTTGAAAAGGGTATAAAAGGGATCCCTTCGGCAGCTCTTGTGATGTCCAAACATTCACTGACGCCTCCCTTCCTCTAGCACCACCAGGCCTCAAAGCCAAGCTAAGTTCTTGGGGTATTAACACCAAAGTCTCCATCTTTGCACGCACTTTCAGTCAAAACTGATTAATTAATTGGGATTAAATTTGTCCTCCCACAGTCATGCCACAAATGAGTAATCCCCGAGAATGTGACTGAACTCGTCCATCACAGTTAATGAGTATAAATAATTTATTACAAGAAAAAAGGGACGTCTCTCCGATTATCAGTCGCTGATGTCGCCGACAAAATATCGGTTGGATGCGTGATCGATCGTCCAGTGAAACGTCAGTGTAAATTAATCACTGCATATACTCATATGAGTCAGGCACGGCTGTTCTCAAAGTTAAAGAAAATATTAGATGGTCATTTTTATCAAAGTTCGTTCAACCCGTCACAATATTGTCCGTTTAAGGTACAATATCAGCACAGTACGGGAGTACCGGTAAGCGCATACGCAAGATGCGCGCGCCGTCTCTGAACGTAGACTGAAGGAAGCGCTAACATTGACCTTAGTAGCGGCCGTGATCGCGTTTACAGTTCATTTTTTGCTCGATAAAAAGGAGAGGAGTAAAGCCCTGCAAGAGTTTGTCATAGTCATTTTCGAAATATAGGTCTTATATCGCTACCAATAAGTTCCATATCAAATGTATAGATATGTTTGTAAGATGTAGTAAGGTGCGCTCCCCTCCAAAGGCGGCACCTGCCAGGTTCGTGCGCCGCCCGTCAGAGCGGCGTAGAACCTCGCTCGGCGCACGCGCACCTACCTGCTATAGAGCTTTTTTCGGCTTCTTACGACAGGTGTTTTTTTAACGTTCCGTTTTTTAATTAGGTGGTTTATTGACGTAAGGTGTTTTTGTCTTGCGCCATAATAAAATAAAGATACCTACTCAAAACATAGGTTGACGTAGATTTCATGTACCTACTTACATATATTTTTTTAATTTACCTTTGGGTTTGAAAAAAAATGTTTTCATTAGTATTATGAAGGGACTTGCATAATTCTACCTAAGATTGAATATATTTTGATCCCTATCGCGCATACCAGCTTTTACGTACCTATCTTGCTTTAAGAATATTTGCGATTTCCACTTATCTTAGTAAAATTCTGTACTTAAAATTCTTAACTTTGTAATATGTACTTTTGGGGGTGCGTGTAGTGGTTCGTGATGAATGTTGTAGGTCTAGAAAGAAGTAATTAAAATAATGAATTAACATCCTCAATAATATAAATACCTATAATACAAATTAGAATAGAAAACTTCAAGAAAATATTTACACTATTATTTATTTATTTTTACGATACTAGAACTGAATAGAAAGGCCAATTTCCGTTAACATTCTATATTTTCTATAAATAAACCTGTAATGATTAGGAAAATACTTTATGCCCCAAGGTAGTTCTAAGCAACTTATTAGCTGTATTCCGTTTCTATTTATATATCTAAGAGATAAAGGATCCTTCTTCATAATTAGAGCTTCCATTAGATAAAACACCTGCCTGTCAGTCCTTTTGTGATCTCACTCATTAACCGCTGCACCAATTTGCACTTAATGCATCTGCAGGGTCATTATTACAACTTTCTTGCAGGATTGTACAGTCATTATAGATTTTGACCCGTGAATAATTAGTTCTTGGATTTTTTTTTCGTAGGTCCCTCGGGGGGGTCACTGGGAGTGTAAATTCAAAAAGTAGGCTTAATCAGGCTCCTGCGTATATTCAAAAAATGGTTTTTTTCCAAAATAACGGTTTTTCTTCAATAACTCGGCCATTTTTGATTTTACAGTAAAACCGTAAGGACAAAAATTGTAGGAAATTTGATTCTCTACAAGTTAGTCCAGTCATTATATCCAAAAAAACCGACCCTTCCCGTGAATAATCAGTTCTTGGATTTTTTTTTCGTACGTCCCTCGGGGGAATCACTGGGAGTGTAAATTCAAAAAGTAGACTGAATCAGGGTCCTGTGTATATTCCAAAAACGGTTTTTCTTGAATAACTCGGTCATTTTTATTTTACAGTAAAACCGTGAGGACAAAAATTTTAGAAAATTTGATTCTCTACAAGTTTGGTTCTCACAATTTTTCTTCTAGGATCGATAGTTTGGAAATAAAATTTGAAAAAAGCGACAAATTCAAAATATTTTCAACATCTCGTTTATTTTCAACTTTACGACATAAATGAAGAGGACTAAACTTGTAGAGAATCAAATCCTGAACAATTTTGGTTCCCACCTTCTTTCCCCCAAAATCGATATTTTAGAAATTAAACCTGAAAAACGCGACAAATTCAAAATATTATCATTATCTCCTATGTTCCACGCTTTACGGCATAAATGAAGTTTGTAACTCGAATCATGTTTCTATGACGAGACGAGGTTTTGTGCATAATATAATATAAAGAATACTTTTTAACTCACATTTTATTTTTTCAACTGGTAATTTTCGTCAAAAGCGGAATAAAGAGGAAATGTAGGTATGATTTCAATACAAAAATTAAATAATTAAAATCTCCGCCAAGCTGAGATACTATAAAGCTAGGTGTCTAGGTATAGGTATGTCATAGGATTTAGAAGGGGCTACTAACTATGGATACCACTTCGTTCATACGTTTTTGCGAAAACTAAAAAAATGGCTAACTGATCAGGTCCAACATATTTTTCACTGAAAGACTGTATTAAACTTCATGTAGAATGTAGTAGGCTGTAGAACATTTTTTTTGGACTAATAGAGCGGTTATTGTCGTAAATATACTAGTAGACACCTACGTATCAAAGTACGTGTTTTAAGTAGTGGTGTAGCCAAATATTTGATATAACATCTTCTTCACACAATCCATAAATTATTTCACACCATGCATGAAATAAAGCACCAGAACATTAAATAAAGAAATTACAGCAATTATTTTTCAACAATAGAACTAAAAGAGTAGGTAACTTGACAGTGGCGTAATTTGCTAGTGTTTTATACCGGGTGTGGCCTGTAACACGAGCAAATAATTAAAACATAGATTGTACGCCTCAAACGGTGACACTTTTATTCAATAACTTTTAAAAATTATGAAGTATTTAGAGTCCCTATTTTTCATACAAAATAAATATTATCTTCAATGGACGCCATCGCCACGCCATATCATTGTGATTGACGTTGCTTGTCACGCTTTAAACATAACAAAATTCGCAATACATTGCGTCTTAGAATAAACTTTAAAGTGTATTAAAAATCAAACCACAAGTTATTTTTAAATTTTCTGAACAAATGTTGGTCAGTATGAGGAGTACAGCCTACAGTTTAATTTTTTGCTCGTATTACAGGCCACACCCGGTATAAATTCCACATTGGCAAATCGTTTTGACAGCTCAAAAAAAAAGAACCTAATTTGACTAATAGTAGTCAACTACCCTATTAGGTAAATCTAAGCATCCAACCAAACGCATGAACGGAAAGTATACGAGCACCTACTCAAGTTACCCTTAACATTGGTGTTTATAAAAATAAGTCCTAAACTACTTCTTATAATCATTACACACAGTTCATTTTCGCTTGTACCCACTTCTTAACCAATATGTTACAGATAGCGCCAACGACCTGCACTGCATGCACCTGCCGTCACCGCAATCCTACTGTGTCACGAACGTACTATGTACAGTCGCCATCACACATATCGGAGCTGCTAAGGCGCTCACAAATATCTGAGCACGCCTCTATTGTCAGGGCATTAGAGTGCTTGTTCAGATATTGTGAACACCTTGGCTGCTCCGATATATCTGATGGCGACTGTACATATGTTATGAGTACGTGACATATAGTTCGTTTTTTTTAGCATTAGAAAGAACTTGCAAGAAGGTAAGCGATATTGACATGTCTTTTAATTGAAAAACGCTTTATAAAAATATAAAACTATTACTTATGAAAGCAGAAGAATATAAATGATCGTATTAGATTCATAATTGTTACATATTTGCCGTAACTTATTTTTAAAATGTGTTTTTCAATTAAAAGACACGTCAAGATTGTTTACCTAATTTCTAATGCTAAAAAAAACGAAGTATAGTTTTACGTACTAATGTATTTTGAACCTTTAGGCAACCTAATGTAAGTTTTTGGTTACCAATATACAATAAGAATAATAGAAACATAAGATACTAAAGAAAACAACGTTATTTCTATACTTTTGGCCTGGGGAGTAAATATCACATTTGATATATAATTATACATTTGATCCATAAGTTCCATAGAACTGATTGGAATGAGTCGGGGTCCAAATCCACGACTTTTGGTTTAAAAGACGTATATCTTACCGCTAGGCCGCAAACGGTTCAGTTGCATAAAATCACATGCTTATTCCAGCGCTGGCTACGGTTATTCCAAAGTTTCATTGCAGTTTACTTTACAGTTCAATATTATGGTCATATTTTTCGCTCATATTTTTGTATAAATTAAAAAAATATATATAAATTATGATACAAATACAAAGTGAGCAATAAAGGTACTCCCACATTGGTGTTACAAAATGTTATAGAACGATATAACACGATATCGTTCACTAACATTTTATAACACTTGCTACAATTCGTTAGATGTTTGAAATGTCTCCCACACTGGTAAAAATGCACAACATGTTGTACAAAAAAATAGATTTAACAAAAGTTATAAGTTGTTATACAACAATTTGCAACAAATTTTTGCAAGTGTTCAGTGTGGGAGCGCTTAACCATCTAACAAGTTTTATAATGTTATAAAACATTTTACCACCAAAGTTATAATGAAGTTTGTTACAGTGAAGTTGTAATTTTGATGTAGGTATAAGATTAAAAATGTATACAACGTTACAACATGATAACAATGCTTTACTTTTGTTATAAAATGCGATAAAATTATATACTACTAATGTTTCATAACGTTATATAACACTTTATAACACCAAGTGGGAGCACAAAGTAGTGTTAAAATTGTTAAACTCAAACGAATGCGACTGTTTAGAATAACAAGATTAGGGATTCTTTTTGTATATTATGCATTAGCAATTAATTATATTACCTTCAAAATAAATAAACTTCTTCTTCAAGGAAGATGACAATACCCTTCTGAAGAACTACCTATATGTAGAAAATCTCACTCTTGAGCCATATTTTTTAGCTCTCTTTTTAAGGTCTTATTTTGAAAAAGGAAATTTTAAGCCTTTCTATGTATACAACATTAATCAATCCAAAGACATATTTTACTATTACCTTATTAAAGACAGAACCATAGGTAAGAATAAAAGTATAACTTACTAACTATAGGTAAGTATAAAAAATAAATCGAATAACCCGTAGCCGTGTTTTTTAATCCCAGACATAATTTCAATTATTAAATCATATGGATAAATTGGCCAATTAACTATCTATCCAATCTGCCCAATCCGACTGTCATTCTTTACTGTACAAAATCAGACAGATTGTGTAGTAAATTGGCATTTAACTGGAATTTTAGTATCTGAGATATAATTAAGTTACTAAAAAACCCTTACATTATTCAAAATATCACAATTTCTACTAAATTCGATCGCTACAGAATACGTCCACAGGGCGTGGTTTCGGCAAAGGCGTGGCCTCGATCGGCCCTCCCTTGCGCCGGCGTGCTATACCGGCGCGCACTATTGTTTGACAACTACGCTATTGGTCCTACCAGCGTGTCATATCATATTTCCTTATTAATTTTGGTGCTTCATTTATTGCGTGTTTGTGCGTGAAATAACGACGACCTTCCATGTGTTTAATAGTTGAAATTGTGCTATGGATTTGGATATATGCGTGCATATAAATGTATACCCTGATACAGCTAATACTGAATAACATTTCAATACTACCTATTTAAAGAGACCCACAATACCTTCTATGTGACAAAATTACATTATCCAAGATGAAATGTACTGAATACCTACAAAGTAACAATCAGTTACAAAAATAGACATTCAATTGTAATAAGGATATAAATAAATAAATATTATTGCCATTATTGGACATTCTTACACAGATTGACAGTAAGTCCCACAGTAAGCTCAAGAAGGCTTGTATTGTGGGTACTCAGACAACGATATACATAATATATAAATATCTACTTAAATACATAGAAAACAACCATGACTCAGGAACAAATATATGTGTCATCACACAAATAAATGCCCTTACTGGGATTCGAACCCAGGACCATCGGCTTCACAGGCAGGGTCACTACCCACTAGGCCAGACTGGTCGTCATACCCGTATAATTTATTTATTTTTGGATTACAATGTTAGTTAATTAAAATCATAAACTTTTTATTAAATGTGTTTTGAAGACAATACAAAGAATAAAAACATCTCATTTTATTCTTAGCATGTTGCGACCAGTGCCTCAGTCGGCTTAAACTAAAAAAAAGTCAAAATGAACCCTGAACCGTTGTCATTCCGTCAGCCCTTATCCGCCCCGGGATGGACGTGAGCGGATCCCGTCACGCGCGAGCCCGTTTAAGCAAGGATTAATTGATATTAATTTCAACTCGATTTGGTTTGGCGGTATAACACGTCAATATTGTACGGTTTGTAAGTCGTGGTCGATGTGGATTATGTTAGATAGATCTATATACGCCTGTTAGCGTTGGTATTTATAGATACAATAATCTCTTTGACTTCTTAGCTATCTATCTGTCTCACATGGTGGTGGGGTCAGCTTTCCTGCTTAACCTTCTTCACTTCGCCCTGTCCACGACATCGTCTTAGGATAACTTGCACTCATTCATGTCCTTTAGCACTACATCCTTCCATTTTGTTCTGAGATGCCCTTGGATGGAAAGTTGTAGTGCCAAATTTCCTACGTATTAAGAAGCCCTTTAGTAAAATTATAACTAATAACTAGGCCAAGCAATAAGAAGTTATAGAGGGAAATGCTAGGAACACAATTTTTGACTACGTAACTTTGTTTGGACTAGTTAGGAGGTGAACATATCAAAAGTCCCCGGCCGTAGCCCCGGTGCTGGGGGGTAGAGGGGGGAAAGAAGGTCTCATTTTTCGGTTTTTCACTTATATCTTGGAAATTTTGCGTCTTAGCGACATGACTACTAAGACAAACCAAAAGCTGATAAAATTTGTTACAAGTTTATTCAGTCAAGTTTTTCGACATCTTGAATAGTTTTTGAGATATCCGCTCTTGAAAGTTTATTTAGGGCTTTCAATTTTACCTTGATATCTACATTAGTAGAAAGAAATAGAAATAGAAATAGAAATAATTTTATTCGTGAGCACAAACACAAAATAAAAACTTACACTGAACAGAGAAAACATAATAAAAAAGAGAGAGTGCCACGAAATGGTCTCACCTCAGCATGTTGCTGGCGACTTCCAGCGCTGGTCTTCCGATAAGACCATCCGGTGAAACAATCACGACAGGTAACATGAATAACAAGAAAATTATTAATATACATAAAGAATAACAACAAAATTAATATAAAAAGACAAATATAGTAATAAGAATACAAAAGACAAAGATGGTAACATTAGAAGAGATTAGTACATTACAATAAATTATTATGTATGGTATTACTCCGTACAAAATAGTTGTTATATTATCAGGTCAAACTCATCTTGGCCGTACATTACGTCTGATATTTAGGGTTGCCAGATGGTCGGGATTTGGCGGGATTCTCCCGATTTTTAGCATGTGTTCCCGATTCCCGACAAAGTGAAAACTGTCCCGAAAAACAGCTTCACGTTAAAAAACATTAATTTCAAGTTACAAACTATCGTCGAACGAGCGAGCGACCCGCGTCGAGCGATGAGCGAGACTGTTCAAGATCTCAAAGAATTTATACTATTTTTATATAAAAACGTCTATGGGCAGAGTAGCTGACGTAGTGCCAATAATGTAAAATATCGTTGTTTTTAATACAATTACTTTTTCCCGACTTAAGTCCCATAATCCCGAAATATTTATATTTTTTCCCGATAATAGCGCCATTAGATCTGGCAACCCTACTGATATTACAGCTAGCGCCATGCGGCAGCTTCACAAACTAAACTAAAATGACAAATGAAACAGGTCGATTTGTTACGAACAAAAGCAAATAAAGCAATACTTTATCGATCTTACAGATTTAACTGCTTATAGACAGCCAAAAAAGTGACGCTGCTAGACCGTGTTTGGTATCATTTTCGTATAAATCGGGGGTGCTGAATTCAGTTTTGGTATCACATTGACACCATTCCTAAGAAAAAACATATAAACTTTAAACAAATACCTTTTTTTTTTAATTCCTCTTCACGCTTAAACCGCTCAACCGATTTAATTGAAATTTGGTATACAGATATTTCGAGTCCCAAGACAGGACATAAGATACTTTTTATCTCAATAATCATCCTTTAAAGTTGTGAAATGGAGTATGGGGGGAATTCAACTTCGTCGACGAAACTGAATTCCTGAGGTTAATACTGCTCAAGGTAAGGTTTGAAGTCATGTTTGGTATCACTTTTATCTAAATCACAGATGTATTCCGTCCTAAATTTCATCTAAACCGGTTCAGCGGTTATTGACTCCCCATACAAACTTCCACCCCACTTTTCACACCCTCAAAAGATGCTTTTGGTTATAAAAACTATCCTATGTCGTGTGTCGAGATTTAAACTATTTCTATACCAAATTTCAACGAAATTGGTTCAGCAGTTTAAGCGTGAAGAGGGATTTAAAAAAATATTTATTTTTGAATTTTGGTTTTACTTCGGAATGGTGTCAATGTGATACCATAAATGAATTCAGCACCCCCGATTTATACGAAAATGATACCAAACATGGCCTAACAGCTTCACTGACGTAGATATCAAGATAAAATTAAAATCCCTAAATAAACTTTCAAGAGCGGGTATCTCAAAAACTATTCATGATATCGAAAAACTTGACAGGATAAAACTTGTAACTAATTTTATCAGCTTTCGGTTTGTCTTAGTAGTCATGTCGCTAAGACGCAAAGTTTCCAAGATATCAATGAAAAACCGAAAAATTCGACCTTCTTACCCCCCTCTACCCACCAGCAGCGGGGCTACAGCCGGGGACTTTTGATATGTTCACCTCCTAACTAGTCCAAACAAAGTTACGGAGTCAAAAATTGTGTTCCTAGCATTTCCCTCTACAACCTTTTTTGAGCATTCATTTCTTGACCTAAACTACGTGTATGTGAGGTGTGCAATAAAGAGTATTGTATTGTATTGTATAATAAATTAATGATATTATATTGAACTAGACATGACGCTCCTGTTTCATGCGTCAGATATTTGCTTGTTGCGTCGTTTTCAGTATTAATTAAGAGTACCTAATAATAATTAAAGACGTGATAAAATTGAATTTTACGGTTAGTATTTAACGCACACGTATTGAACGTAGATATATCTGCTATAAAATAAACTATTTAACAAATAAATTCAGTACCTACACAAATATAAATTAAAATTATGTAAGTATTTATTAAATTAACAACTAAATCCCCACAAGCTGCGCCGACATCCATAAGTTCTAATCTACAAAAAACGTAGGCCGACATCAATTCTTATTCCAATCGAGATAAATCTATATTTTGTGACATATTCATTGGGCAGACGACATGTGACCGCGTTGGACATGTTAAATAAATGAGTAAGTGTAT
This sequence comes from Cydia fagiglandana, assembly GCF_963556715.1. Classification (NCBI taxonomy): domain Eukaryota; kingdom Metazoa; phylum Arthropoda; class Insecta; order Lepidoptera; family Tortricidae; genus Cydia; species Cydia fagiglandana. The sequence goes on along the minus strand of NC_085932.1, from coordinate 14,619,404 downwards.
TGATCTCAATTTTATTTTGAATTGACGTGCCTAATTGTATTATTAAAATAGTAGTAATACATCGCACACAACTTTGCGTTCTAAATAATATTAGGCTACAAATATAATGACCACCAAAAAATACTTTGGTACCCTAATTAAAAAAAAGCATGCTTACCAAAAAAAATTACTGAACACCAAAAAAATAAGGCCTAAAATTACAAATGTACCACCATTTTAATTACGACTGCACTTCAAATTGTATTCGAATACCAAATATATTGAATGATTACCAAAAATCATTAATGATCACCAAATCTTGAAGACCAAATAAATGCGATATTTTCACCTAAATAAACCACTATGATACCAAAATATTTATACATATTACCAAATAAAGTAAAATGATGCCAAAATTACTAGCGCCTCCCGCTCAACCCCCGTACCCCGCACCGCATAACTTAGGTAGGCATACTGAAATGCTACTAGAAAAGTATGTTAGATTAGGTTTGTACTGCTATCAGTTAAGTGGGCTAGGTTAACACTGCGACCCTTACAGAAACGAATTGCTACTAGAAAAGTGGGTTAGGTTAGGTTTGAACTGTGACCCTTACAGAAACGAAATGCTACTAGAAAAGTGGGTTAGGTTAGGTTTGAACTCCAACCCACACAGAAACGAAATTCTACTAGAAAAGTGGGTTAGGTTAGGTTTGAACTGCGACCCTTCCAGATAAGAAATGCTACTAGAAAAGTGGGTAAGGTTAGGTTTGAACTGCGAACCTTACAGAAACGAAATGTTACTAGAAAAGTGGGTTAGGTTAGGTTTGAACTGCAACCCATACAGAAACGAAATAGATTTAAAAATTTGGTTATAATTTTACATTAAAATGGAGTTCTAATTTTGGTGGTCATTTACTATTTTTGGGTTTACAATGATTATTTTGGTGTCATTTTATTTAATAGGATAGCACGATGTAAAAATTTGGTTATCAATTGACATTAAATTGGGGTTTGAAATTTGGTAATTATTTACAATTTTTGGGTTACTAATGATTAATTTGGTGTCATTTCCTTTAATAGGATAGTAAAATGTAATAAAATTGGTAATCATTTCACATTAAAATGGTGTTATAATTTTGGTGATCATTCATTATTTTAGGGTGGTAAAGTAGATTTTTTTTGGTATTAAATTTTATTAAATCTGGTGATCAGTTAAATAGCAGCCATAATATTATGTAAAGGGATAAAATGCCATAATACCACGCCAATAATTCAAATGATTAAAGAGGCTTGCTATAAATAAATTGTAAAAGCTATACATATTTGTGTCTAGTTAAGAACTCAGGTCCTACTATGTCGATTCTAGTTTTCAGGTTACGAGTTTTGATAAATTAATTGACACCAAAAGTCGCATAAGCGCGGTTCTCAAAAAACAAAACGTTAAACCCAACATCACTATATAGCTAGGAAATGCTGGGCTTCGAGGAAAACTAATATAATTAGCGTATACTTTACGATTCCCGATGAAGATGCTTCGCTATGCCTAGCGAACGTCAACAGAATATCAAACACACACGTCATGCGGAGATCCTTAAAGATCGCTAGCGTTAGCGAATAAATGATGGCAGGACGTCCTCGCAGGTTTTAGGGCACGTTATGAGTTGAAAGGAGAATCCCAGTTAGGTACAAAACATAGCTTTTTATTATACCGAGGCAGATCGTTAATAAACTACTTGGAACGACTATCTAATGTATAATTATGAATGTTCAATCTTATCTCTATTCTCAAAGTCAATCTCAAAAGTTATTAAATCTTATTCTAAATACAAAAATATGATTACCTTGATGTATATTTTTTTTTCTACTCGAGTACTTTTATCTGTCATTTACATAGTCACGAACGAACATATAAGGGCATACATTATTAATACTCCTTAAAAGTCTATAGTCTATTGCCCAAAAAAGCACTTGTGTCGTTTTAGAGACATTACGATACGGTAAGCTAGTACAGGGTAGCAGGTGCCACATACCGGTACATTGCTACCAACGTGACAAACGATTGAATGCATACGGTTTTTATTAAAAAAGAAACAAATTTGTACTGAGTTCATTGCTACCAACATAATAAAAAATACTTTTATACCCTACAGCACCACGACCCTGGTACGGTGCGGTAGTGTGTAACCGGCTTACGTACGACGTGTCAAACAATTCATTTTACTGAACGAAATAAAAGAAACTTTAAAAGTGCCGACGTTAATTACCGTGGCGGGTGAGGCCACTTACTCGTTAATGTGCGACCTTTGTGCTCCTAACCACCCAGAGACAAAAACATTTGACGACCTCGTCAAGTTGGTTTCGGACCACCTCGAGCCGCAGCGCTCAGAAATCGCCGAGCGCCATGTTTATCGGCAACGGAGGCAACAACCGGGTGAAACGCTGACTGATTTTCTCGCAGTCAATTGTAATTTTACTGGGAGGTTAGAGGAGGAGTTGCGAGATCAGTTCGTCTCTGGTTTGGCAAGTGAGGCCATGAGATCACGGATTTTTGCAGAGAAAAATGTTAATTACGCGAAAGCGGTGGAACTAGCTCTGGCACTGGAGGCCGCGGAGAAACATGCGGTCCTAAGCGGGACCGGCGGGGGCTCGGCGGCGGCGGGTGCGAACGGCGGCGGCGTCGGCGCGGCGGGCGAGGGCCTGCACGCCCTGCGCGCGCGGCAAGGCAGACCGCGGCCGCGGGGGCCGACCGAGGGTGCGGAGCGCGGCGGCGGCGTCGGCGCGAGGGCATCCGGCGGCGGCGGCGGGGGCGCATATAGCTCGACGGGCGACGATACGACTTGCTGGAGATGCGGTAAACGGCATCGCGCAAATAAGTGTCGTTTTGCTAATTATAATTGCGATCAGTGTAATCAACGCGGACATTTAAAAGTGATGTGTCCAAAAAGTGATCGGCGTAATAGTGACAAGCGGCAGCACTACTTAAGTGATAATTCCGAGGACGAGTTTTACCATATTCAAATGCAATCCCGAGGTAACGACCCTTATTTTGTTGACATGGAAGTTGAGGGGTTAAATGTAGAAATGGAAATCGATACCGGCAGTAGAATATCAGCAATTAATGAACAATTTTATAAACAGTTTTTTAAAAATAAAGAATTATTAACTGATCATTCAAGGTTTAGTAGCTATCAGGGCTCACGAATTGAACCTCTCGGGTACCTCTCTGTCGAAGTGTACTTTGAAGGTACGAGAGTGTATAACCAATCTCTATATGTTGTTAGAAACGGTGGCCGGCCACTGCTAGGTCGAGACTGGCTTAGAGCGTTCGGTATTAAAGAGATAAAAATTAACCAGATAGTGGAGGATCAATTCGTGAAGCAATTGTGCAAAGAGTACCCAGAAGTGTTCACTGACAAGTTAGGTACATGTAAAAAAACTCTCAACTTGGAGCTGACGGATTGCGAGGGTGTGTACATACGGGCGCGGCCGGTGCCGCTGGCGCTGCGCGCGGGCGTCGAGCGCGAGCTGGCGCGCCTGGAGCGCGATGGTACTATATACAGGGTGAGTCATTCGGATTTTGGAACTCCTATTGTGCCTGTTATTAAAACAAACGGGGAACTTAGGTTGTGCGGCGATTATAAAATAACAATTAACCCTAAGCTAAAGCGGGACTATTATCCTCTACCGCGTATTGAGGAGTTATTTGCCAACTTAAGTAACGGGCAGGAGTTTACAAAAATCGACCTTAGACATGCATACGAACAAGTGATGTTAACTGAAAGTTCGCAACGTTTTACCACAATCACCACACATATAGGTACGTTTTCTTACCGCCGCACACCCTATGGTCTCTCATGTGTACCGGAGAAATTTCAAAAATTAATGGAGGAGACTTTGCGGGGGATACCGGGCACAGTGGTATTTCTAGACGATATTTGCGTCACGGGACCGGACCGCCATGCACACCTCCGCAATCTCAGGATGGTACTTGAGAGGCTTAAGGAAATGGGGTTAACTGTCAAAATGGAAAAATGTACATTTCTTCAAGAAAGAGTACATTATTTAGGATTTATCATCGATAAAACCGGTTTGCACCCGGACTCGACTAAGCTTGAGGCGATCACTAGTTTACCGACGCTACTGACGTCACGCAGTTAAAGAGTTTTTTAGGTCTCTTGAATTATTACGGAAAATTTATTCCGAATCTTAGTACCTTATTACACCCACTGCATGCGCTTTTAAAAAAAAATGTTAATTGGTCATGGAACAGTGATTGTGAACAGGCTTTTAACAATGCAAAAAACATGTTGGTTAGTGATCGCGTTTTGGCGCACTATGAGGAGGGGCGCGAGCTCGTGCTGTCTGTGGACAGCAGTTCGTATGGCGTCGGCGCGGTGTTGGCGCACCGGTACGCGGACGGCAGCGAGCGGCCCGTCACGCGCACGCTCAACGACGCGGAGAAGAACTACAGCCAACTCGATAAAGATGCCTTGGCCATATTTTATGGGGTGACTATTAAACATCACCAATATTTGTTTGGGAGGCAGTTCTTACTCCGCACGGATCACAAACCACTTATGTATATTTTTGGGGAAAAGAAAGGCATTCCACAGACGGCGGCCAGTCGATTACAGCGCTGGCGGGCTATGATTATAAAGTCGAATTTGTTAGGTCCGCGGACAACGGCCCGGCGGACAGTCTGTCTAGGCTTCCATTGTCACACGAGCTTCGCCCCCCCCCCCTGAGACTTCGTGTTTTAATATGTTGGAAACTATGCCCATTAATTTTAAAGATGTGGCTAATGAAACAAAAAAAGATCCTTTGTTATGTAAGATTCTAGGTTACATAATGTTCGGTTGGCCATTATCCCCTAATAGAGAGGAAGAAAAACCTTTCTTTATTCGTAAGGACGAATTATACGTGGACTTAGGGTGTATTTTATTCAAATATAGAATCGTAATTCCCACAAAATTACGCAGTGATATTTTAAGGGAAATCCACACGGGTCATTTAGGCATTAACAAAATGAAAAGCTTAGCTCGTAATTACATTTATTGGCCTAACATGGATGCCGACATCGAGGCGACGGCGCGCGCATGTACCGCGTGCCGCGCGGTTCGGGACGCGCCCGCGCACGCGCCGCTCCACCCGTGGGAGTTTCCTTTACACCCGTGGAGGCGATTGCATGCCGATTTTTTTGATTGTGCTAATAGACGTTTCCTTATTGTTATTGACGCTCATTCCAAATGGGTAGAAGTTTTGCTAATGTCAGGAACGACCGCGGGGGCGACAATAAAAGCTTTCCGTTCAATATTTGCGAGATTTGGCTTGCCCTCTCAATTAGTCACGGATAATGGCCCGCCATTTTCTTCGGAGGAATTTAATACGTATTGTAACAGAAATTCGATAAGACACACCACATCGGCGCCATATAGACCGCAGGGTAATGGGGAAGCCGAAAACGCGGTAAAAACAGTAAAAAAAGCAGTTAAACGGGCAGTTATCGAGGGGGTAGACATTGTAGAGGCGTTAAGTCGATTTTTATTCCAATATAGGAACAGCGAGCATGCCACCACGGGTGTGGCACCAGCCGTGGCACTACTCGGGCGGCGGCTGCGCGGGCGTCTCGACGCGCTGCGCCCTGACCCCGCGGCCGCGGCGCACGCCGCGCAGAGCAAGCAGGCCGCGGCAGCCGGCGGCCAGTACCGGCGGTTCCACGTGGGGCAGCCAGTTCTGGCGCGTGATTATACTAAAAAGGGCGAAAGATGGTCTGAAGGCCAGATTACTGCGACCACGGGTCCAGTATCGTACAAAGTGGACGTAGGAAACGATGCGATTTGGCGCCGGCACCAAGATCAAATTATTCCGTTGAGAGGAAATAATAATACTACTAGGTTTTCATTGTCACGCGCGAGTATGTTACCGGCGGACACGAACTCTGGCGAGACGAATGGCGCCGGTGAGGGATCGATGTCGGAGGTGGCTGGCGAGCCCGCAGGGGTTAGTAAGGAGACTAATAGGGATAGCGCTGCTGACTTCACCAAGTCAGCGGAGGAGTCAGAGGCCGAGTCTGACTACGAGTACGGGGACGCGGTAGACACTGACAGGTTGCCGGGTGAAGACAATGACGAGCGCCCCGCGGGGCACACAGCCCCTTCCGCTCGAAGCATTCGGGCCCAACGTAGGGCTAACAAAAAGCTTACCATAATTGAGCCTGATCGAACCTAAGGTTTAATCAAGACAATAATAATAGTAACAAAAAAGTAGTTAAGTATAGATTTAGTCATTGTCATTAAGTATAGATTGATAAACAAATAAATTTTTTTTTTTGTCAAGATATTTAGCACAAGCCTATTTTTCTGGAACCGGCGTATCAAACGCATACACTTTAGTAAGGTAATTTATTACAAGTAATTTACAACATTTAACGGACGTTCACGGAAAACATAGGCTTTTCCTAAGTATGCACAGTTAAAGTGTATTATTAATCCTAGCATGTACTTATTTTATTAGATTTGCCTTCCGATGGTGGGAGGGATATATATATGGGGTAGATAGGTACTGTTATATGTATAAAAATAATTGAAGGTCAAATTCACACGAAATGATGTTAATTACAATAGTGATTATTTAAAGGCTATGTCTTGATTTGGTGGTGGGATGTGTAGGGTATGCCAACAATTGTAACATATCGGGTAGATGCATAATAAAGTCAGTTAGTGCCCAGCTTGCGTTTTACTTAATACTTTCCACGCTGCAGCAAAAGCAGCGACCGAAAATTTGTTGCCTAAGTACTAAATCTCAGCACCTATACGACAAATCTTATGAGAAGTGCATGGCGTGGAGATTGGAGCACAAAACTTCGTCATTCTCTGAAAACGTCTTTGGTGTATTTTCAAAGACTAATTGGAAGCACCGGATCAGATCTATCTTTTAAGCAAGGTTGGTATATGTTATAAAAATTTTTGATACACAGTACAACGAGCTATATTTATGTACATTTTATATTTTTGCATTGAAGCTGAATATTATTTAATTCTCCTTTTTCTTGTTACAGGTTGCAGTAATATTTGGTATTATGGGTGCTTGTCGCATACAAGAGCTACATACATATAGTAATACCTACTATCCAAAATTTACATTGACATTTTCATAAATAAAATTTTGTTTATAATTTTTTGTATTTTATTTAATATTGCCTACTCATAGAAAAAGCATTGTATGCAACGTTGTATAAGTAGTCAAAAAATGCTCATGGCGTATTTATTAACAATGTTCGCCTTCGGCTCACATTGTTACCCACGCCACTCACATTTTTTGACCCATCTTATAAAACTGTTGCATAAAATACTATTACTTTTATCGTGCCCTTATGCCCTCTTTATATTGATTGACGTGTTTAGCAAAAACTTCATAATAACGCGCGCCATTTGATACTTTTATCTTTACCATCTCCATATCAGACCTTGACTTTAAGAGTCAACGACTTTAATTTACAGTGGCTAATCGTAATCATAAATTAGGTCGATATGTTATGTCGGTTTATTATATTTCTTTAAAGATGACTCACGCTATATTGGTCCGGATTCGAGACGAGACATCCGACTTTTCAGAAAACATCACGTGATCACCTATGCCCGGATCCGGACCGTTCTAACGTAAGTCATCCGTAGTTTAGTAGTAAAGATTATAAGTAGTACCTAACATTCATCGTCATCAACTAACAACAAAAAGTGCTGCTCTTGAAAAATCTCCTTAGCCCGGGGTCTGTGCTTTAAATGAATTTATAATTTGCGCCGGCCGCAGCAATTAGAGTGCTCCCGCATCGCCTCGGGAACGAATTTAAATGTTAAATCAGAAGTCGTTTACGGGAACAGCCCACGAACCCACGTTATGGTTTCTATTATTACGTATAGGGACTGCACGACTGCTGTTTAAAAAAATTAGGACGTCAATTTATAAAATAAGCGTTCTTAAGGGATCAAGGTCATATTCTGTGACTGCAGCAGTAACTTTGCAACAGTATCGCTGCGACAGACACTATCTGAATGTCCCATTTTATAGTTGCAGCTCCTTGATAAAATAAGTGACGGTTTGAGCGTTCTAATTGGACTGTCACCTTAATGATAACATTCCATTTCTAACCGCAGCTGCACTCCCGGTACTGAACGCGTCGCTGTCATTGTCAATTTCCATAGTAAAATGAACAGTATTGCAGCTGTCGTTGGAAACTGACTGTCACTTTTATGCGACAATGACAGTAGAGATGTAGTGCATAATTATTATACATATCATTCTCACTGAAACTCCGAACGCATCTTGCTATTTCAGTTAGTCTTGGTACAACAAGTACGTACTGACATTGACTGAACTAGGATGACAAATACGAACATGGTAAACAATTATGCACTACATCTGTAACAATTTGTCCAGGAAATTAACAGTGGCATCGCCTGCGTCAGTACTTCAGCTGCAGGAGCGGTGCAGTCGCTATCCAAATGTAATTTTTACACGAGGAGGTGCGTACGAGCTAGCAGTAATTACTAGTGGTACTTATAAAAAGTTGTGTCATGAATGATATTACCACAGAACCTCTACGAAAACCGAAGGAAGGGCTTGAACCCCGATGGGTATCTCAGTGTTTCTTGTTTTTACGATTTAATAGGTATCTCTTTACCGAACAATCTATATATACTTTATCGGTTGTATAAAAAAAATACAGAAAATTACACGTATAATTTTATTATTAAAAGCACAAGCAGGCAAAGTAAGCGCGGCAATATTAATTACCTTCGGTCACCGAATGTCTTAAGGCAACTTGCCGGTAATTATACGATGTTGTTAAAAGCTATTCGTAATAACATAGCGTCTTATTAAAATCCCATCGTGTAGACGAGAATAGAACAATATAGTGCGTGATATACCATTTATTATTTACCTACTAGTATGTTTAATTATTGCTGATTAAGCAATAATGCTGCTTAAATACGATGCTTAGATACGATACTGGCAACTGAGATATTTTATTCTAGATAAATTCTAATTGTTTTTTAAAACAAATTCAAGGAAAAAAATCTTATACAACAATAACCTACAATAAACATAATTTTCAATGAATCTCAGGTTTAACACCCGCAAGTTTTTTGCTGAACTACACCATTACCTACTTACTTACCTACTAGTAACTTTTCGAATAAATTTCCTTGTTCTTGATTCTTGTTAGTCAAGTCGTGGATGGCAGCAACTGCCCCAAGTCTTCCAAATTATCAATCGGATGTAAATTAGAATAAATGTAAATTAAAATAGGAATTTCATATGCAAAGTTTGAACCGTTTACGGCCGAAATTAGGTGTTCTAAATTGATACAGAATATTTTTGAAATTGGAAGGAATCGTGACTGTAACCTTTTTTATTTTTAGGGATCCGTGATCGTAAAAATTAGTGTAAAGTGTGTAACAAAATATACAAAGTTACTTTTGGCCGTAAGTAGGCTATTATAGGCTAAAAAATAGTTTTAACTACTATAGAAATACACGAAATGTAACAAACCTGATTACATTACAGACCTGATATACCTTAGTCTCGTGTATAAAGCACATAGACTCGTGTATTGCGAGAGAAGTAAATAGTATGAACACTTTTAAAAAATTGTATATTTAGGTAATCAACATACGTATCTACGTATGTTAAGTATTAAATACCTATTCATCTAAATAAGAGTACAAGTACTTACAAGAACGTTACCAATTGAACCAGCAATATTAGTCCATAACACGTTCGGCTTTTTGTTAATAAGGTTTTCTCTGGAATCCTCACGTGTATTTTAATGTCTGTACACTGTTAAAAATATTCAGGGAATTTTACATAATTTTAGGGCAACTTTCGTTGCCCTAACTTTTCTGTATTTTTACATAATTATGTAATTTTACAAGGCGTAGGTAATTTTACATATCGACCTGATTTCATTATTATGTAATTTTACATTTATGTAATTTTACATAATCAAACAAATTGACGGTTATGTAAAATTATATTTATGTAATTTTACATAATCATGCTGTCAGATATGTAAAAATCTCACTTATGTAATTTTACATAATCTGTAAAATTTCATGTATGTAATTTTACATATACGTAAAATTTCACTTACGTACTTTTACATTTTTTTCGGTAATATTACAGAGTAATTATGTGTTTTGTTACAAATTTCGTATGTATAAATACATAAAGTTTGTGTATTAGTAATGATTTTTATGTATGATTACATTTTATTCAGTAATATTACCGAATTATTATGTATTTTGTTACAGATTTCGTCTGTAAAATTACACCAACTTCATGTATTATTAATGTTTTTTTGAGTATTTTTACTTTTTATTCGGTAACATTACACAATTATTATGTGTTTTGATACAGATTTCGTATGTAAAAATACATTAGGTTTTTGTATTATTAATGATATTTTATGTATATTTACATTGTATTTGGTAATATCACAGAATTAATATGTGTTTTATTACAGATTTCGTATGTGAATTTACACAAAGTACATGTATTATTAATGATTTTTTTAAGTATTTTTCCTTTTTATTCGGGAATATTACCGAATTATTATGTATTTTGTTACAGATTTCGTCTGTAAAATTACACAAACTTTATGTATTGTTAATGTTTTTTTAAGTATATTTACTTTTTATTCAGTAATATTACCGAATTATTATGTATTTTGTTACAGATTTCGTCTGTAAAATTACACCAACTTCATGTATTATTAATGTTTTTTGAGTATTTTTACTTTTTATTCGGTAACATTACACAATTATTATGTGTTTTGATACAGATTTCGTATGTAAAAATACATTAGGTTTTTGTATTATTAATGATATTTTATGTATATTTACATTGTATTTGGTAATATCACAGAATTAATATGTGTTTTATTACAGATTTCGTATGTGAATTTACACAAAGTACATGTATTATTAATGATTTTTTTAAGTATTTTTCCTTTTTATTCGGGAATATTACCAAATTATTATGTATTTTGTTACAGATTTCGTCTGTAAAATTACACAAACTTTATGTATTGTTAATGTTTTTTTAAGTATATTTACTTTTTATTCAGTAATATTACAGAATTATTATGTGTTTTATTACAGTTTGCGTATGTGAATTAACCACAAACTTTATGTATTTTTAATGATTTTTGAGTATTTTTCCATTTTATTCGGTAATATTAATGATACAATTTATGTATTTTTACATAAGAAAACTGTGATTTTAAATATGGGCAAGGTAAAATTACTTGTTGTTTGTGTATTATTACCTGTAAAATTAGGTAATATTTCATGTTATTAGGGGATATTTTTCTGTAAAATTCAATACAAATTCTGTACATTTACGGTAATTCTCCGGATTTAGTTATTAATTAGTTAGTTTTTTTTTATGTAATTAATTAATGCAGCCTGTCTGCAGACTGCATTTATTAAAATACATAAGAAAACAAATACCAACTTGCCAATAGCAAAATCCTGAGAATTATCGATAGCATGTGAATGTACAAAATTTGTATAGAATTCTTTAGGAAATATCGCCTAATAACATGTAAAACGAACTAATTTTATCAGTTATCAGTTAATTTTATCATAATATACAAACAACAAGCAATTTACAGTTTGGAGGTTATTTAATAAAAAACAAAATTACAAAGAAATAAATTTATTGAAGTTCTTGCACTAAAATGATAGAGCACACGTCTACATGCATATCTACATGCATAAACACACATACCACGCAGAATTTTATTAGTTTTATAGCAACATTGCGAGTTAAACACTTATCTAACTTAGATTAACTTAACACTAATTTGTAAACTACTTGAAATCAAACAATCAAAGCATTTTCGCACGTACTATAGCCGGAGAGCTAGCCACGGAAAAAGGTATGCAATTTATAGAGCAACGAAATCCCTATAGTTAGTGTGCCATACCATCATTATTAATTAATCCGGGCGCCTGGCAGCTTTTCAGCGGTGGGTGCGGGAGTGGATGGGAAACAAAGGGGTTGTAAAATCAATTGAAGGTGTGCAATTTATAGAGCTCTGTGTTTGGTGTGATAGGTATAATAGCTAATTATGTATTTAATTCAAATATAACAAAGCAAGGCGTTTTATTCGGGGGAAAAGTAGTGCCAGGTGCCAAGTGCCAGGCCAAATTGCACCTGACTCACAATTGCTTTACGCATAGTGTCTTGAGTCTTCTACTTTTTCCTAACACTTACCTAGGCGTAATTGAACAGTGTAGTACTATTATTTATTCTGTGACAGAGTACAAAAAGTAGAAGACATACGACACTATGCGTAAAGCAATTGTGAGTTAGATGCAAATTGCTCGTGCTCTTCGACAGGCGCACAAAGGATTGTGTACTTTCATCATCTGGCACTACTTTTCCTCCAAATAAAACGCCTGGCATTGTTATATTTGAATTAAATACATAATTAGCTATTATATCACACCAAACACAGAGCTCTATAAATTGCACACCTTCAATTGATTTTACAACCCCTTTGTTTCCCATCCACTCCCGCACCCACAGCTAAACAGCTGCCCGGATTAATTAATAATGATAGTATGGCACACTAACTATAGGGATTTCGTTGCTCTATAAATTTCATACCTTTTTCCGTGGCTAGCTCTCCGGCTAAGTACGTGCGAAAAAGCTTTGATTGTTTGATTTCAAGTAGTTTACTTTAAGGGGATCGTCAATAGTCTATGCTTAATCGAATTTAAACTTTCGTGAGACATAATATATTATAAAATATTTATATCACAACGGTTATACACTTACGTGAATTATTTGTCGCTATACTGGCGACATGTTTCGGGCCCTTCGGGGGTCCCTCATCGACTCGAGTGTTCGCAGTGCGCAGTGCACGGAGTGCAGCCGCCGCCAGTAGCGACAAATAATTCACGTGAGTGTATATAACAGTTGTGATAATAATTGTACCCCTCTGAGTGATATACCTATAGCTTTTACAGTGTATCACACATGTACAGATAGGCAGACTGTTTTTCAACAGTCTAAAGTATTTAGGAGCCCGTTCGCTAACACCTTATAATAGGTTATAATACATATAACATTTGATTATCTGTATGCGGCGCTTATGTTGCAAAGCCCGACTTTATACTGGTAACTCAAGAAAAAAAAAAGTGAATGGATCAACCCCGCTTCTCGGAGCGATCACGTGCCACCTTTAGGCAGTAAGGGCGGCGATTGCCCATACCCCATGGTCTAGGAAATTGGCCATCTTAAAAGCAGAGACTAGTAAAATAAAGACTGCCAATGGGCCGTATGAATAAAGAAAAGTATAAGCATTCACTTCTATACGTATTAAATGCGTCAAATTTGACAAAAAGATACATGGTCAAATGCTAATACTTTAAAAGTTTAAAGCTAAGCAAAACGATTTACTCCGGGCCTTTTGCTCATTTCAATCATATGAATAAAGTACTCGAATGACAGCCAAAGCATTCGCTTCAAACGCAGTAATTCACTTCAGAGTAGAAGGTAAAGGATATCCATAGATGAATAAAGTATAAATGCTTAGCTTATACCTTCTTTTGAAGTGACTTCTTATACCTATAATCACAAGGATTTACTTTTTTTCATACGGCCCCATGTCTATACATTGTCGCGTTTCCATTAAAATAATGAACCTGCTGTAGCTAGTTTCACTATAGAGAGGTATCTGGGTGCGGAGCCTACGAACAATCGTTAACGCTCCGTAGCGAACGAAACGCAACCGTCAATGTTGCACTAGTGCTAGAGAAAGATGACTACGATACGCTACGGAGCGTTAACCATTGGCACATTGGCTACGCGCTCTGTACTGCTTAACACAATATAATATAATAATATGCACTCAATGAATTTCCTACAGACGGTGCCAATGTGTTAAGCAGACGTCTAGTTATAAGTGTCAAACGAAATTAATGGTACAGAGACCTCTCTATAATAATTGTACCCCTACCTACCTATAATAATTGTATCTACCGCAGGCTCATTATTTTAAAGGAATGCGACACTGTATATAACTAGATATTGAAGGCAGTCTTTATATTTACTAGTCTCTAAAAGCCAATGTGGGAAAAAATTGGTGGCGGACCCGCATATCAGCTTAAATGGTCTATAAGTTTTACAAACCTGGTGTGTGAGCTGTGTCACCTGCGGGCAACACGAGCCCTGCAGAATAATGTACTTCAACAATGTAACCATCCTGGTTATTACAGTAACATATAAAATGATATAATTAAAAGCTAACAGCAATCCAGTACATAAATTATATCTTATGTACATTAGTCTTATAAAAGTTTCGGTTAATAAGGCCTATGTGAATCACGCAATAAAACCTATACCATTTCAAGTAACGAATTGTCTGAAAATGTTTGTTACTGACATTAATAAAATTATAGTTCGTTTTTTTTTAGCATTAGAAAGAACTTGCAAGAAGGTAAGCGATCTTGACATGTCTTTTAATTGAAAAACGCTTTTTAAAAATCATAAACTATTACTTATGAAAGCAGAAGAATATGAATGATCGTATTAGATTCATAATTGTTACATATTTGCCGTGACTTATTTTTAAAACGTGTTTTTCAATTAAAAGACGCATCAAGATTGTTTACCTTTTTTCTAATGCTAAAAAAACGAACTATAGAGATGCAACGGATAGTTGTTTGGCCGGATACCGGATAATGGATGTTCGGCCTGATCATCGGCCGAATATTCAGTATCTCCTCTAACAATACCTATACTGGCCACTCGTCAAGAATATGTGTTAAGTACGGCAGGACGTGTCGAGTTCTGAGTATATATATGTCGCAGTAAGATAGATATGGCCGTTATATAGTTATAACTCTAGGGATATAATTATATGACGTAACATAGTTATATGAAAGCGATTCATTACTATCTTAATAGGTATATAACTATAATACGGCTTTAGTTTAGTGATATAGTTATATTACTGGATTAAGTTAGTGAAATAATTGTAAGTAGAAGTGCAGCGGTGCGGCGGAGGTATAGTTATATCCCTAGGGATATAGTTATATGCCGTATAGTACGTAACTACGTATTATAATCATATTCCTAGTAAGATAGTAATTGTAGGTATTAGGAGTACGGCAGTGCGGCGGAGGTTTAGTTATATCCCTAGGGATATAGTTATATGCCGTATTATAATCATATTCCTAGTAAGATAACTATTATATATATTTTCATGCTGCTATTTTTAAGGGTTTATGAGGCATTGCGATCGATTCACGAAAGCTGGCGCGAGATTTGACAGAATTTCAATGAAAATAGCTGTCACTCAGTAGAAATCTCGCGCCAGCTTTCGTGAATCGACCTGTACTTTTACGTAATATTGCAAAAAAGTATTATACGACATATAACTATATCCCTAGGGATATAACTATACCTCCGCCGCACCGCTGCACTCCTACCTACAATTATTTCACTGAACTCAATCCAGTAATATAACTATATCACTAAACTTAATCCAGTAATATAACTATATCACTAAACTAAAGCCGTATTATAGTTATATACCTATTAAGATAGTAATGAATCGCTTTCATATAACTATGTTACGTCATATAATTATATCCCTAGAGTTATAACTATATAACGGCCTTATCTATCTTACTGCGACATATATATATACAATTCAACTATATAGTGATTTATCTCTCTCCTTTTGATTCGGTCAAATTGTGTTTTTTGAAAAACACATTATATCCAGCTGAAAATGAATGTAGTGTGATACCATTGGGTATGGTGCTTTACGCACACTAGTGTCCCTACTTTCATTGACACTTTTTTCCTATATTGTATACTTTCCCCAAAAAATAAAAATATGTCAACCGGGACACATTTTATTCTAAAAGGGGGAGTTGCATCAGGGGGAGGGGCCTGGAAAAAAGTGTCAATGAAAGAAATAACCCTTATTAAATTCTCAACAAAAAAGGTATTTTATTCATTTTGTTGATATGGTGCACCATATTCATGTTATAGCTAGATGAACTTCGATAAAATTTTACCGTTCAACAAGCTGGTTTTCTCCATACGATTTCTGACCGTCTAGCATGAGTTGCGTTCTCGCGTGCGAGTCCATACTTAAAATCGCGCACGAGAACACAACTCATGCTAGACCGCCTGTCATTGCAGTACTATCACGTATTATTATGTTACATATATTCAACTTCAACAAGTTAATACATGAATATGGTAAGTCTTACCAAACAGTTGCATGTAACTTTTTTTGTACAAATTTGATTAAGGATTATTTCTTACCTTGACACTTTTTTCCAGACTCTAATACTTCCCTCAAAAAATTAAAAAAAAAACCATCAACCGGGACATATTTCATGCTAAAAAGGGGGGTTGTGTCAGGGGTAGGGGAGGGGACGCTAGTGTGCGTAAAGCACCATACCCAATGCTATCATACTACGTTCATTTAACGCTGGCTGTAATTGTTTTTCTTCCCCATACATTAGAACATAACGGGTTATACCCGCTAGTTACCACCAAATTCTTACAGTGGTAACTATGTACTGGGAATTTTTTTCCCAGTAGTTACCACCAAAATTTTGTTAGAGTTAAATACTAATAAAAGTACAGTATAAAATACAGGTTGTTTTTTTTATAGTCACCTGCATTAATTTACGGGGATGTAAGTCATACTGAACAACTTTTACTATGGAACCAAAGGCGAAAAAAAATTGACTCTCCCATACAAATATCAACATCAATTTTTAAGTAAATTTATGTTTTAATCAATTATTATAAATTGATTAGTGTTTCACCAAACCGAGTTGGTGGTAACTATATACGGAGAAATATTTTTCCCAGTAGTTACCAGTGGTAAAAGGTGGGGGAAAAATTCTCAGTAGTTACCACTGGTAAGAACTTGGTGGTACCTAGTGGGAATAACCCAACATAACTTGACGGAATCATTTATGGAAGAACAATTTAAACATTCCACTCACTTGCTCGCGCACTTATTTCGAACCTAGAAATGAGTCCGCGCGAAAGTTCACTACAAAACAGGTCGAAAACTGCACAAATGCGCACCTGAAAAACAGAAATGTAGGTGTATTTCCGCCGGCCGCAGACCGAATATTCGGCCGATCGTCAGGCCGTACATCCAGTATTCGGGATCGGGCCAAACAACTATCCGTTACATCAATAGTTCATTACGTACAAAGCCCTAATAAAATATTGAAGAGAGGTAGTATTACGTGACAAGTGACGATACCTTATCTTATAGGATCAAGAAAGAATTCAAATCATCGAAATAATGAGTACGGGCTGCAAGGAATGGCCCAGTGATGCTTGAAGCAACGATTTTTTAGACGAAGATATGCCTTACAATATATTTATAATTATGAGTCATATATATGTTTATAATTATGAGTCTTTTAAGTAGCACGTAAAATATATAGTGCCTAATAAATTATTATTGATGGGTATGTACTACTCGACACGAAAATAAATTAGGAAAAATATGTTCTTTAAAAAAGAGTGTACAGATGTGTGTACTATATCAACTATGAAGTCATTTTTCAAAAATATATACAGGGTGATTTCAGGGTCGTGATCCAGAACCACTTTTTGTGACTCTGTAAATGATCCACATTATCGTATGGTAGTATTTGATTAAAAGATAATTACTTTAATTATTCTTATTTTTCAAGTAAAATTATTGTTATACTAAGTAATTATGGTCACCCTATGACTTTTGACATACGCTGTATGGAAAGCGACAAGATGTCACATTGAGTAGGGTCACCAACTTGTATGCAAAAATGTTTTTTCCTACTTGTCATCTGGAAAATCATCATCATTATTG
The DNA here is from genome assembly GCF_963556715.1 of Cydia fagiglandana. Taxonomy (NCBI): domain Eukaryota; kingdom Metazoa; phylum Arthropoda; class Insecta; order Lepidoptera; family Tortricidae; genus Cydia; species Cydia fagiglandana. Next base: position 14,601,514 of record NC_085932.1, on the reverse strand, counting down.
GTGAAAAACAATAATTAACAACATCAAAAAGCTCATCTTTGGATTCTGTATGATGTCTGGCTCTCTTGCTCCACGACCCCGAAATCACCCTGTATAGGTATATAAACCCCTATAACGGAAACCTATGTGTGTTAATAATAGTGTGGTAGCCTGTTCCTATTATGGTCTAAGATCCCACATATACAGGGTGATCAATCCAAATGGGTCAGTATGGAGAAGTCAGAAACTATGAGAGATAGCGAAATCTGTTCTTAGGAACCATGGCTTCGATTTTAGATTTAATAATAATGGCATTCAATTTTTTTTTTATCTATCATACATAACCGGGATTCGAACATGGTCAATATTCTTGTTGTTTGTTTGTATGGCAACTTTTAAACGATGCGTGATAAGGTGGGAGGTGCTCGACCAAATATCATATAGGGCCCCGAGACAAAACAAACTACATAAAAAAAAATCAAAATGGCCGACATTTTTTTTAATTTTTTCAAGTTGGTACGAGCGCACTGAGATTTGGCATGCGGCGAGCCTAGGGGCCCAAGATTACCATGTCAAAATTTTTGTTTGAAAAAATCCAAAATGGCGGCGGACACGGGCAAAGTCAAATAATCTCCAAGTAGGTTAAGCGAGTCCGAAGGCCTTAGCCCGGAGCCTTAAACACGACCCAACACTTTTCCTATTGAGCGTCGCGTTTTGGGAGTCGGGGTGGAGGCTCCGGGCCTTCGGCTGTCTGCCGGGGTCGGCTTTCAGCCTCCCGGCCTGAAGCTGGCCCTTCGGGCTCGCTTAACCTACTTGGTAATTTGACTTTGCCCGTGTCCGCCGCCATTTTAGATTTATCCAAAATGTTTTTTTTGACATGCTAATTTTGGGCCCCCAGGCTCGCCGCATGGTTCCTAAGAACAGATTTCGCTATCTCTCATAGTTTCTGAATTATACTGACCCATTTGGATTGATCAACCTGTATAAGCACCCCCCACCTATTACGCATCGTTTAAAAGTTGCCATACAAACAAACAACAAGAATATTGACCATGTTCGAATCCCGGATATGTGTGATAGATTAAAAAAAAATTGAATGCCATTATTATTAAATCTAAAATCGAAGCCATGGTTCCTAAGAACAGATTTCGCTATCTCTCATAGTTTCTGACTTATACTGACCCATTTGGATTGATCACCCTGTATAGTCGACCTTCACCAATCTGTCTGACGGATGAAACTATGAAAATATGAAAGAAAATATGTTCCAGAACATAAATAAATAGGGTTACCTAAAGAAATATGGTCAAGGCTAATTTTAATAAAATTTTTGAAAAAAAAAATTTTCGGCAAATTTCACCGATTTGTCTGACGAACGAAATAAGTTTCAATGGAAAGTAAACAGGGTTGCCTGCGAAAATCCGGTCAGAAATAAGGGTTGCCAGGCTTTTAATTAAAATAAGAAGGGAAGACTTTTAGCGATAACTCATAAACGGCTTAACTGATCAAGTTTGTTTTAATTTTATTTGATTTAGTTTTTTAAACACTATTTTCATTTTTTTCATATTATTTGGACAGATGGTTCAAAAGTTAGAAGGAAAAACCGTTTTTTTTTTCTAAACGATTAGTTCGATATAGGGTTACATACATTTTTTTTCTTGTTTTTTCGTTTGATACCAGTGTTGTAAGATGATATTTGATATGAGTTTTAAAATAAATAGGGTTTTCAAAAAAAAACATGAAAATAGTGCTTAAAAAACTCACTACATACCACCAAGTTATTACCAGTGGTAACTACTGGGATTTTTTTTCCACCTTTTACCACTGGTAACTACTGGGAAAAAAAATCCCACTAGTTACCACTAACTCGGCTTGGTGGAATTTTATTCCCAGTAAGTAGTTACCACCTAAATATTGTTAGAATTCAATACTTATAAAAACAGTAAAAATAGTATAGTATAAATGTAGCGTGCTGTAATACATGAAATTAAAAATAGCCTTGACCGTATTTCTTTAGGTAACCCTATTAATTTATGTTCTGGAACATATTTTTTTTCATATTTTCATGCTTTCATCCGTCAGACAGATTGGTAAAGGTCGACCATATGTGGGATCTCCTACTATTAGTTTTTTTGTATCAGCATCTCTGTCATAAAGTTGTGAAAATTTGTCACACAAATCCCGTGCAATCACTCTGCAAGCTGATCTTGGTGTTACTTTTGATTCTTGGAAGAGTTCAGGTTCCGTCACACAGGCGCGTTTTCAGGGCGGGGCGTGAGCGTTTTGTACAATAAATTTTACAATAAATGAGTTTTTTTTTATATACAAATACTTAAATACATAGAAAACACCCATGACTCAGGAACAAATATCTGTATCATCATACAAATAAATGCCCTTACTGGGATTCGAACCCAGGACCATCGGCTTCGCAGGCAGGGTCACTACCCACTAGGCCAGACCGGTCGTCATACATACATGTAAATTAGAATGTTGTAACCGATCAGGTGATCACTAATTACTTAATATGTTAAACAAATTTCTGTATGTAAGTGTGACTTTTCAAGTTAGCGCTATGGCGTACAATGTAATTAAATATTTGCTTAATAGAGTCAGACTGTGAAAAGTCTGCAGTGATTTTGATAGCCCACGCAGTGCAAGTGTCATTTTAAACGTCAAACTTCTATGAAATTATGACGTATAAATAACACACTGCGTGGGCTATCAAATCCGCTGCAGACTTTTCTTGGTGCGACTCTACTACCATTCACATAGATATATGAGAGAGGGTATAACAAGTTTGTATGTATTTACATAGAGGTATATCGGCACGAATAGATCTAATTAAGTGACAGAAAATAGGCCTCTATCTACAATCTACATACCTAATTGGATACTGTTTAGCAAAAATATTAATATGTCAAACCACATTGATTTTGCAATATGTCAACTTCAAGCGTCTAATTTTTAAATTGACATCACGACTTTAAATCTTACCAGTAAAAGATAGAATATTAAATGCAATAAATAGCATTTCATTTTTAGTTGTACCACTGTTCATGATAAGCAACGATGTTACTGCAAAATAAATGTGGTTTGAGTCAGCACATTAATGCTTAACAATAGGTATCCAATTATAGTCTATTCTACAATACACTACATTCTACAATTACACAAAAAATATTTCATTACGAAAAGTCAAATTAATTTAGATTTACTCACCATTTTCAATAACATTTTCTATTGTTGGGTCCATTATTTGAACCGCTTTTTTGATTTTTTGATCTACAGACCAAATTTTTATAACAGGCATGTTTTACTGTGAAGGAATAACACAATTTATTAGTGTTGGTGACTATTTAATTAACCTACAAAATCAAGCATGTACTAATATCGTTTTAAATTTAGATGTAGCTAGTAAATACTTACATTTTTTTAATGGCATACGACGAGTGCTCCAAGATTTGCAGATCTGGTCTGATCTACCCTGGACGTGGACACGATATCAACTGAACTTCGTAAAGGACGCTGAGGAAACCGTTAGAAAAAGTTGAACCGCGAACCCTTTCTGGAACAATCATATTAAGTACATAACGCTTTAAGGTCTAATGCAGATTTCACTAGATATTCGATGCAAGAAAGTAAAGGTATATCTAATACTTATATTTACCAGTTTTCTTCTATGCTATCTCCAATTTTACACGTTTACACAATTAACCTACAAAATCAAGCATGTACTAATATCGTTTTAAATTTAGATGTAGCTAGTAAATACTTACATTTTTTTAATGGCATACGACGAGTGCTCCAAGATTTGCAGATCTGGTCTGATCTACCCTGGACGTGGACACGATATCAACTGAACTTCGTAAAGGACGCTGAGGAAACCGTTAGAAAAAGTTGAACCGCGAACCCTTTCTGGAACAATCACATTAAGTACATAACGCTTTGAGGTCTAATGCAGATTTCACTAGATATTCGATGAAAGAAAGTAAAGGTATATCTAATACTTATATTTACCAGTTTTCTTCTATGCTATCTCCAATTTTACACGTTTACACGAGTACTACTTTCTACGCACAGCGAGCGCCATTTTGAAGTGAACAACTGCGCACCAACGCAGCTGCAGAAGGCCTAACGCGAACCACGTTCGACGTGTTGCCTCCCTGTCACACTTACGTACAAATTCACAGGTGCGGCAGAGAGGCAACACGTCGAACGTGGTTCGCGGTAAGCCCTCAGGTGCGTGGCGTGGGGTGCGCTTCATGGTGCGCTTGACTAGCGATCGCGTGATCCATGTAGCTTGCGCGCCATTCGCGCGCGTAAAAATAGTGATCCGTGATTGGGTGTGTTCCAGTGCCGCACAAAATTCGTCCAATCCGCGAGTGCTAACGGTTATGAATTCATATTTGGGGTTGCCGTGCTTAAAAAGATTTATAGTTTATTTTTCGAAATTAATAATTAGGTACACAATTTTATCAATAATAATTGCTGACATTGGTACATAATAACATCGTAAGTTTTGTTGTTTCCAACTTTGATGCTGTAATTTACATTAAGGGGTTCCCTGGAGCCAATGAATGACCTATTTGAATCCCTTAGTTTTCTAATTTTTTTTTTGTAGCTTATCATACGGTAAAGTTGAAAAGAATTTATGTACGAAATGGGTATCATTTGATATTTACCAATCGCTTTTCCGCGCTCGAGAGGAGGCCTGTGCCCAGCAGTGGGACGTATATAGGTCGAGATGGTGATGAATCGCTTTTCGATGAAGGGGAAAACATCGTGAGGAAACCGGACTAATTCCAACAAGTTTCCTAGTTTCCTCTCTGGGTTAGAAGGTCAGATGGCAGTCGCTACTGTAAGAACTAGTGCCTACGCCAATTCCCGGGATTAGTTGCCAAGCGGACCCGCTGCGAGCAGCTGTGGCAAAAAGCTGGGATAGGAAGATTTATTATCATAGGGTAAAGTGCCCTATTACCAGCCACCTGCATTAATCGTTGAATAACTTTTATAATATGTCCAAAACTACACGGAACGGTGTTTGTATGTATACACGGTGTAACATGAGGATGTTACACCGTAACTTTAACCGAATAACTTTAACCACGCATTTCTGAGGTCAAAAGAAAGAAAAAATGTAATATCAGTTTAGGTCTACCTCGCCAAAAAAAAAATTTTTTTGTTTTGTTTTTTAAATTTTTTGAATGTATTTGTACATAATAAATAAATGTTATTTGATGTTGATTGGTAAACTTTTCACTTAAAATTGATTTTTAAATTTTTTTTCGTAAAACCTATTTTTTGCAAAGTGTTAGAGTGACATTCCATTTCCAACTGCAGCTGCAATACTGTTCATTTTACTATGGAAACGTGTCGCTGTCATTGTCAATTTCCATAGTAAAATGAACAGTATTGCAGCTGCAGTTGGAAATGGAATGTCACTCTTACTTGTCACTTTTGGACATCTATCAATAAGGATATTTAGACTACGTCTCATAGCAGCAACATCACACAACTTGTAACAATAAAAACTTGTTTTTTTTTTTAATAATATTATCTCTGAAACTAGGCGAATTTCAAAAAAGTTTATAGGACATTTTTGTCTCTAAATATGATCAGGAATACGCTGTTAAAATTATTCGGCTTCCTAATGTTACACGGTGTATGTGTCCGCGATTATCTCGCGTTTAGCTGAACCGATTTTGATGTGGTTTTCAGAAAAGTGTTTGTTACATTCTGGAGAAGGTATTAGTATACATAGAGCTGAGCTGATGCTGACCCTGGCCGTACCTAGTGGAACTAGAAAAGACAAAACTGTGGAAAAATACAATTGGACAGCGCGGCAATGCCGCCAGCCTTCTTGGCACCCTGCCCAAAGGCACAGAGCTGGAGCCAAGTTTTTATTTATAATTTTAGTTTATCTTGTAGTTAGTTGTAGCTTTATGTAGTTTTTATTTAGTTCATAATTTTTTGTAACATATTTGCTGTGACTTATTTTTAAAAAGTATTTTTTTTTATAAAAAGGACGTCATGATCGATTACCTTTTTTCTAATTGGGGCATTTTACCCTATTCCATATTTACTTAAAAATTAATTGGGAGGAAAACTAACTTTTTATCCCGCCAGGCCCCTATTTCACGGAATTTCGTGACAATTGTCGTATCGTATTTCTTGTGACAATTGTCATTAGCTTCGCAAAATAAGTACTTATTAACTGGCACACCGCCCGTCTGATGGTAAGCGGTTACTGTAGCCTATGGAGGCCTGTGACGTCAGTAACAGTGATGTCGTCAATTGTCGGACCTGTCACGTTGGTGAAATAGGAGCCTGGTGGCGAATTAGCGATTTTACCTCGCTTTGACATAAAAACTGTCAAACCACATACATTTTTTGTTTTTTGTAAGTAAGTTATTCTAAACTTGTACAATTTTCTCAAAAATGCCTGAATGTAGTGCGCCAAATTGTACAAACAGAGGAGCTCATTTATTTCCCAAGGACCCAACACGAAGAAAACGTTGGGAAACTGCTCTGCGTATTAAAAACTTTAGGGCAAGGGATTCAGCCCGCTTATGTGCAATGCATTTTAAGGAAGATGATTATTTTGGAAAAAGTAGATATACAGGTAAGTAAATTAATAAATGAATAGAATAGAATATCTTTATTAGCACAAAATGAAATACAATTTAACTTTAATGCTAGTAAGTTCGGCATAATTGTCTTGAATTCTAACATAAACTGTGTCACTTAACTTCAAACTTAGGTAAATCTATTCTGCTGTAAGGTTGGTTATTTAAAAAATAATATAATAATCTGAATAATAATCAACCTTAGAGTAGAATTAATTTACCTGAGTTTAAAATTAAGCGGCACAACTGATATGAGGTGATGTGATGTGTCCTAGTTAATACATACCTGGCTCAGTATTAGTACTATTTGTACTTTCTAAACATTATTTTTTAATTTTCAGACAATGAACCAGTTGCAAAGTTCTTAAAAAAGACTGCAGTACCAACCATATTCTGTTTCACTAAAATAAAACAAGTAACACCAGAAGCGCTTAAACGGCAGGAGCGTTATGAAAAAATAAGTCACAGAAAACTGTTTAAAGATGTCAAACAGGTCTTAGTAGAAGCAACACCATGTGTATTACTATTGTATTGTTCACAAGCATAATGCTGGATCTATAAGTGACAGGCAGACAGTTGAACGAAGTGGTCTAGTGTCAAAGTGTGAAAGTGGTGACAGTGTACTAGCAGATAGAGGATTTACAGTACAAGATGTGTTTATAGACAAAAACATTACTGTAAAGATATATATATCGCAGTCAAAAGTGTGAACTGGTCAAAAGAACTTTTAACCGACAAAAACAGGCAAAACTGCTTTTGACTGAGCATGTTGGTCAAAAGTAGTTTTACCTGAGCCCGTTTTTATCGGTTAAAAGTTCTTTTGACCAGTTCACACTTTTGACTGCAACATATATACTTTTATGAAAGGAAAATCACAGATACCAGGTTTAACAATCATAAAAGATAGACAACTTGCAAGTAAACATGTCCATATAGAAAGGATTATTGGATTGACAAAATCCTGGTACCCTGATAGGCTATAGCCATACCTTGCAAAAAACAGATTCATATAGTAGAAACACTTTTTGTATGAGCATAAAAACCTATAATAGACTGGATAATAACATCAAACAGTTGCCTTTGAAAATGTTTAAGGGGAAACTAATAGCATGGCTCGTACAAAAGGCCTTCTATTCCATCGAGGAATACATGGCATCTTTTGACTGAGGTGGGTGACATAATATAATATTAGGCCTCGACTATTATGACTTATGACTGTTTAAACTTAGTTTTAGTTGTAGTTTTAGTTTTTTGCATGCCAGATGCTGGTGATGTGTTACCCAATATTGTCTGACCATCTTTTGTACCATATTTCATGCAAAATAAAGTTATTTGTATTTGTAAAAACCTACAAAATATTAGTCTTTTATTGGAATATAGTCCATTTCGGCCGCACATCAAAAGGCTCCTCTTCACGTTGGGCCAACCCCAACGCCAACGAGGGACGCATTTATGCGTTAGAGGGAGCAAGTGATATTGCTATCTCATTCTACCGCATGGCTGCGTCCCTCGTTGGCGTTGGCGTTGGCCCAACGTGAAGAGGAGCCTAAAGGGATTGGCCAAGCGTGGTCCAATCGGCACTATCGGCAGTGCGCGGTCGAGGGTGGACGTTCATGTTTTTGTGTTTTTTAAAATTAAAAATGACGAATACGTGGCCGCCCCACGAAAATATAAAATTTTTAGAGCTATATAGGGGAGAAAGCGTAATATGGAACCCCAAACATATAAACACCACAAGGATAAAAATAAGGTAAAAATATCGTTTTACTTATTTATATGTTTGTACAGTCAGCAGCAATAGTTGCTAAGCTGGCTAGGTGTTCAAAATGATCTTGCCGCGACTTTATTGTTACGAGAATAAGAGCGTGTCAAGGTAATTTTGAACATCTCGTCCGCCTAGCAACTTCTGCTGCTGACTGTATGTATTACCTGTTATGTGCAATAAAGTGACGTACATACATACTGTTTGTTCGCGATTATTTCGCGTTTGGCTGAACCGATTTTGATGCGGTTTTCATAAAAGTGTTCGTTATATTCTAGAGAAGGTTGTAGTATACATAGAGCTGAGCTGATGCTGAACCCTCGCTGTACCTAGTGGAACTCAGGTTTGGTGCAACAATAGACACACTCTGTTTTGGTCATCCGACACGCCTAGGTGAGCACTTGGGAGAGCAGTACCCAAATAGAGCTGATGCTGAACCCTGGCTGTAACTGGCTTCCACGTCCACCTTGGAAACCGGTCAGATCACAACTGAAAGTCGCCATCGTGTAGTAGCGTTCCGACCAAGGCACGGCTAAAGGCTCCTCTTCACATTGGGCCAACGCCAACGCCAACGAGGGACGCATTTATACGTCAGAGGGAGCAAGTGATATTGCTATCTCATTCTACCGCATGGCTACGTCCCTCGTTGGCGTTGGCGTTGGCCCAACGTGAAGAGGAGCCTTAACTCATGGGCCAAGCGTTGGCGGAGCGTTTGGCCAACGTGTAGAGGAGCCATGATATGAATATTTGGCATATTTATTTTTAGAGACGTCAAAGACGAACCCAAATAAATAGGTACCTACGTAGGTATGTATGTAGATTGTAGATTTCGTATTAAGTAACTAAGTATTTCTATCTTTACATAATATTAATGAATCTATTTATCTTTAAGTAGGTATTAGTAGTAACGGGGTGGTGTGAGCACAAACCGATTTTGCCTAAAATTTATTAGGTAAGTACCTACTTACTAAGTAAGTAAGTACCTTTAGTACCTTCTTAATTTCCAGCGCACGGGCGGCATTCTCAGCAGGTTAAAACTTGTTCATGGAATTGTATTAGGGTTTCCACGTGTCCAGTTTCTGTTTCTTTGTCCAATGTGTGTTTTGTCTCACATTTTGCTTGAGAGAGAGAGAGTGAGATGCCATGACATTGGACAAACATATCATTGGACACATTACCGCACCGCACCAAGGTCATTGTGCGACGCACCCATAAGTAAGACCTTGACAACAACCTTGACAATGTCCTTGGTGCGGTGCGGTAATGTGTTAGCACTGTTAGCAGCTTTATGGTAACATTCCATTTCTAACCGCAGCTGCACTACCGGTACTGAACGCGTCGATGTTATTGTCAATTTCCATAGTAAAATTGACAGTAATGCAGCTGCGGTTAGAAATGGAATGTTACCATTAGGCATTAAGTAGTTTGTTTTCTATTCTATGTATGTAGGTAAAGGATAACTCACGCTCACGTTAGACCGGGCCGCATCCGGGCCGGAGCTTCCGGCGCTTAGGTACTTTCCTATGACATGACAGGCGAACACGTGATGCTTTCCATAGAAAACGATGCGCCGGAAGCTCCGGCCCGGGCACGGCCCGGTCTAACGTGAGTCACCCTTAATGGGTACTCGTATGTTACCAGTGTTGGGCACTCAAGAATAAAATCATTACTTATTTGAATATATACATATACCTAGTAGTTAGGAGTTCGTAAAAATAAAATCATATCGATTTAATTCCCGTCAAAATTATTCAAATAATTTCTTCGGGAATCCATATCCATACTTCCATACTATATATAAATAAAATAAATATAAATGCTAAAGCTAATAAATGCGAAAGTGTGTCTGTCTGTCAACAACCTCTTCACGCTTAAACCGCTGAACCGATTTAGTTGAAATTGGGCATAGAGATATTTTGAGTCACGGGGAAGGACATAGGATAGTTTTTATGTCGGGAATCATCCTTAAAGAGAGTGAAAAGGGGGGATGAAATTGAGAGAGAGTTAATGAATTGCCTGATCACTGATTGAATGAAACTTATGCTCAAATTGAATGATTGCTATTACACTTTCTTCAGGCGCTATTCTTACACTAGCTGGTAGCTGCTGTTACTGATTCCACGCAGACAAACTTGCGGGCAATAGCTAGTAATTCATAAATGTGAAAAAAACTCGCCCACCGAGGATTCCGTACTTTTTAGTACTTATTTATTGTTATCACTCACACCTTAATAATGAGAGAGTGAGACACTGACATTGGACAAAGAAATTGAATGCAAATTTGACAGGTGGAATACCACCCTAAGGGCCCCTTGCATCATTCCACTAACCCGGGGTTAACCGGTTAAATCTGGAGTTACCTTGGTTACCAGTACAATTTGACACTGGATTAACGGTTTAACCGGTTAACCCCGGGTTAGTGGGACGGTGCAAGTGGCGCTAAGCTAAGTTAGTTAAGTAGTGGTTTGGTATTTTTCCTTTTATGCTGTTTAACTTGTTTGAACTAAAATAAATAAAAATGTAATGTAAAGACACACATTGAAATAGTAAATTTGCAGAAAATTAACCCATTGACCGCCACAGACGGCTGTGGACGTCATTGGAAAGTTTTGCCAAGGGCGCCAACGACGGCTACAGCCGTCAGCTTCGCCAATTCAACAGGGAGTTACGGGAGACTCCGTAAAGTTCAATTTCGCTTAAATATTCGCGATCGACTGGTGTCGGCATGTTCCTTTGCCGTCTGGCGTTCAAAGGGTTGGGAAATTTCATTGTATTGTTTTTAATTTTACTGGCATTTTTCTGAATATTACATAAAAGATAAATAAATTTACATAAAAAAAAAATTCACGAAAGTATCACGACACACGACATTATGTAAAGTTCCCCAAAGGGTTGGTCGAGCACCACCTAGGTCTGACCGTTTGGCCGGGCCGTCTAACATTTTTCTGACCGGAAGCGGTCAGACCAAAAGTCGGAATTTTCTGGAGATCACGAGACCGCCCTCTATATGAAACTGTCGAAGTCTAACACACCACGAACCTCCTTCTGGGAGAACAATTGTGTCATCAGTCAGTCGTGTTGCAGCTATATAATATAGAAATACGTACATAATAAAATTATTTTTGTCCCTGACATTCCATGTAATTTTACAGATTTTATGTAAAAGTCCATTGTCTTAGTGATTACTATACAATACATATTGAATATGTAAAAAAAAACATATTCACGGCCTCCTTAGCCTATTAGTTGATAGTGATACCTTGCCTATAAAGCAGGACGTCCCGGGTTTGCATCCTGGTTAGAGCATTTATTTGTATGTCTATTATCACGTATATTTGTTCAGGAGTTATGGATGTTGCCTATGTATTCAAGAATTTATCGATTATACATATATATATACCTAAAGTGCCCACAACACAATCCTTATTGAGCTTACTGTGGGACTATGTTAATTTGTGTAAAATTGTCCTATATATTATTTATTATTTTACCAGTAAATTTACAGAAAATATATAGGTATACCATTAAGAAGATATTGGTAAATATCATAATATTGTTTGTAATATTACTGACATGTTTCGGAATATTACATAAGACTTAAGTAAATTTACATAAAAATGTATTTTTCAAACAAAATAGTAAATTTGCGAGTTTTTTATGTAAAATACCCGTTCCAATTGTTGAAAATCAATTGTAGTATTACAGATATTTATGTAAACGGGCATTTCTTAGTGACTATTACATATTTATCGTGTAAAAAGACACATTTGAACAGGAAGTTTACAGAAAATTTGTAATATTAAAAAAATGTTGGGAAATTTCATAATGTTTTTTGTAATTTTTCTGTTATTTTCGGAATATTACATAAGAAGTAAGTAAATTGTAATAAAAATGTGTTTCTCAATAAAAAATGGTAAAATCACGAGATTTTTATGTCAAATTCCCGATTTAATTGTTAAAAAAATACATTAAACAAGTATTTGTCCCAAAAATTCCATGTAATTTTACAGATTTTATGTAAACTGTCATCTCTTAGTAATTATTACATATTTATTATGTAAAAATACCATTTAAACAGTAATTTCTACAGAATATATGTAAATTTGAAGAAATGTTGGGAAACTTCATAATGTTTTTTGTGATTTTAATGACAGTTTTTGGAATTTTACATAAGACGTGAGTAACTTTACACAAAAATGTAATTTTCACAAAATTAGGTAAAATTATGAGATTTTTATGTAAAATACCCATTTTAATTGATATAAACACATAAAAAAATGAATTTGTCCCAAACAATCCATGTGATTTCACAGATTTTATGTAAACTTCTATCTCTTAGTGATTATTATATATTTATTATGTAAAGCGACACATTTAAACAGTAAATTTACAGAAAATATGTAAAATTAAAGAAATTTTTGGAAATTTTATAATATTGTTTGTAATTTTCCTGACATTATTCCGAATATTACATTACACGTAAGTAAATTTACACAAATATGTAATTTAAAAAAAAAATGGTAAAATTACGAGATGTTTATGTAAAATTCTTTTTTTAATTGTTAAAAACACATAAAAAAAGTATTTGTCCCAAACATTCCATGTAATTTTACAGATTTTATGTAAACTTCCATCTCTTAGTGATTATTACATATATGTTATGTAAAAAGACCATTTAAACAGTAAATTGAACAGAATATATGTAAAATTAAAGAAATGTTGGGAAATTTCATAATGTTTTTTGTAATTTTACTGATATCTTACGGAATATTACATAAGACGTAAGTCAATTTACATAAAAATGTATTTTTCACGAAAATAGGTAAAATTGCGAGATTTCTAAGTAAAATTCCCTCTTCAATCGTAAAAAATACATGCCAAAATGTATTTATCCCGAACATTCCATGTAATTTTACAGATTTTATGTAAATATTCATGGCTTAGTGATTATTACATAAATTTTATGTAAAACTACATAAAAATTATTGATTTTACCGAAAAAATTTAAAATTTACGAGAATTACGTAAAATGTCATATTTTTCCGTAAATTTCCCAGATTTTTCGGGAATTTTACAGGATTATGTAATTTTTTTGCATGTAAAATTACATAATTTTTAACAGTGTAGCTTTGGGCTATCGCTACTGAACGGATTCTCATACTGCATCAATCGTGCTCAAATTATCAAATTTAAATATTTCTTCACTAAACTGCGATGGGATATCTCTGTGTTAAGCGTTATTTAGGATCGTGTACTAATATGTTGTGTTTTGTTCCTTAAATAAAAAAAATACATCCTTAGGTAATTTGTGATTGATTGCATACAAATAAATGTACTCACTGGGATTCGACCCAGGACATCCAGCTTCGCAAGGGCTCATTTAGACAATGCGAGAACTCGCATGCGAGTTTCATCACATTGCTGGTTTTGATAGGTAGGTTGAATTGGACGTAACCAACAGTCCGCAATGTAACTAAAATCGCATTTGTGTTCGCGCGCCGTCTAAATCAGCCCTAAGGGTCACTACCGACTTGTCTAGGAGGCTGTTAAAATCTTAGAGCCATAATTTAAGATGGAGTGCTTATTATTCAAGTTGTATTTAACAATCATAAACATATTATATATTATTTAATTAAATAAGTAGGTGCTAAAACTTCAACGAAGCAATCATTTCAGTTTGTTAGAGTGTTGTTACTTTTGCAATTCATCATGATGTTGACGGGACAGGTCGCTGGAAAAAGGAAAGATGGCGGTTGAAGGAAATCGTGGTTGCGTAACATCCGAGAATGGACTGCGGATAAAAGGGTGGCCGAACTCTTTCGCCTCGCTAAGGACAAACAAAATTAAATATGCGGAGCTGACTGCTAAGCTTCACTAGTTAGAGTGGCATCTGAAGAAGAAGTTTGTTACAGTGTCTACAAAAATAGGTACCTACTTATTTATCATAAAATTATTTTATAGAATAATTCATAGTGATGAAGGATGAACTTAAGATTAAATCTATTAAAGCAAATTTTGCTTTGATTTCTTATCGTCAGACCTCTAAGCTAGTAGAAAAGACAATTTGTAATAAATTATAGTAAAAGTTTTTATTTAATAATTGTATAAAATGTACACAATAATAAAAATATCGTCAAGTTACTTACTTTAAATGTAATATATTAAGTTCATGTCAAGTATAAATGACCTCCAACATTATAATTTTATCATGAAACAAACCTGTGGAATATATGTAGGTACATGATATTAAACCCGTACTTTAGCTTTTAGTAGCTTCATGTCACATCCCATTGTAGCGTTCTCATTCAACTGACTTGATGAATACATCGATATATTTCCTGGGCAATTACTAGAATTATACACTGAGCAATTATTTAGAAAATATAAGGATACCATCGCCTTATTTGTAATTTTGAGCCTGATTTGGTCTAATTGAGCAAGTAGTTTAAATAAATGATATCCTTTTTCACTAACAAAAGGTAGTTAGGTTGAAACTTGGTTTGATAAAGCACCCACAGACTTTATGTATGTCAAATCTGTGAGTGCTTTTATGATTTCATATTGATATTATTTTGCCATTACTGTATCATCTCACTGCACCTTAATAAATATCGAAACATTAACCGTAGTCATATATGGAAGCAGGCATCAGATCTTCGATAGCAAGTGATAATGAGGACATAGATCTTTATCATGATGCCTGATTCCAAGATACAACTTCAATAAGCTGAGGAACACACATCAAGACGTTTGAATATACAATGTGCTTTATACTTACTTTACTTATACAGTACCTACTTAAACACTTAACAGTACATAAATATAAATGTGCTCCAATAGTAGATCTAGACGTCTTTCGAAAATATTGGCCTAATATTGCCATAGAACGAGACGCGTAGAAGAAAGAACTACACTCTCACCTTTCTATCCAGAGAGGAAAGTAGCTCTAGTCCTGTTTTTGACCATGCTCTTCTTCCTTCACGATTATTTGGTAACCAATTTGTTACAAAATTCCTATAAAACAACTCTAACTGAATACTTACCTATTTAAGCCTTTTAATTCCGTAGGTAAATAATACTTATTTTTATGAATTACATTTCTTTTCCTAAAAATAATATTAATATGAAGTAAATTATGCTTATCATTGGAAGTTAATCACATCATCGCACTCATTTGTATTTTTTTAAATAGTTTTTGGTAATTGTATCCACTTGTTAAGTCTTTGCCCACTACGTTATTTTTATCGGGATAAAGTAATTTAATACCGATATCCTTTTTAAATCCAGTCCCTATATCGAGTGCTAATTGCAAGCAAAATGTAGACATAAAGCCAGCTGTTCAGTGCAGAATTGTATTAAAAAAATTACAATTAGAAAGCTAAAATAGGTAGGTACCTAATTTAGAGGTTTAGAACAACAGATAAAGAAAGAAATAGTTTGGAACCTTTTCCCATAGTATGTACATAATGATATGATGGGCTAGTAGTAGGATAATACTATTACTTATTCTGTGATGTGACGAATGGAGATAAGGATATGTAGGTACTATACGTATATAGACGTCGCTCGACCAAACGTATTAATATTAACATAACCACTTAACATTAAAACGACAGTACAACAAATCTGCTGGCTTTGCACACTGATGCTAAGTTTGTACATATATATGTATTTTTTTCTACTCGGGTACTTTTATCTGTCATTTACATAGTCACGAACGAACATATAAGGGCATACATTATTAATACTCATTAAAAGTCTATAGTCTATTGCCCAAAAAAGCACTTGTGTCGTTTTAGAGACATTACGATACGGTAAGCTAGTGCAGGGTAGCAGGTGCCACATACCGACATTACTACCAACGTGACAAACGATTGAATGCATACGGTTTTTATTAAAAAAGAAACAAATTTGTACTGAGTTCATTGCTACCAACATAATAAAAAATACTTTTATACCCTACAGCACCACGACCCTGGTGCGGTGCGGTAGTGTGTAACGGCTTTAAAAAAAAACATAACCATAGACATTACTCGTTTGTTTCTCGTTTCCCGCCTTTCCCGGTAATTTCTTATTCTTTGAGTACTTTGCGTTACACTATTTGTTTTGCGTTCATAAAAAGTGTTGTAAATGGACAAAGAGGACTACATTGTTTCTACACCTGAAGAAATATCCGCTGCAGCACAAGCAGCGACCGAAAATTTGTTGCCTAAGTACTAAATCTCTTCTCATACGACAAATCTTATGAGAAGTTCATGGCGTGGAGTTTGGAGCACAAAACTTCGTCATTCTCTGAAAACGTCTTTAGTGTATTTTCAAAGACTAATTGGAAGCACCGGATCAGATCTATCTTTTAAGCAAGGTTGGTATATGTTATAAAAAATTTTGATACACATTTTTAGGGTACACAGTACAACGAGCTATATTTATGTACATTTTATATTTTTGCATTGAAACTGAATATTATTTAATTCTCCTCTTTCTTGTTACAGGTTGCAGTAATATTTGGTATTATGGGTGCTTGTCGCAGACAAGAGCTACATGCATATAGTAATACCTACTATCCAAAATTTACATTGACATTTTCATAAATAAAATTTTGTTTATAATTTTTTGTATTTTATTTAATATTGCCTACTCATAGAAAAAGCATTGTATGCGACGTTGTATAAGTAGTCAAAAAATGCTCATGGCGTATTTATTAACAATGTTCGCCTTCGGCTCACATTGTTACCCACGCCACTCACATTTTTTGACCCCTCTTATAAAACTGTTGCATAAAATACTATTATTTCGCACTTGAACATACATCTATTGTTTTTAGCTCGATTAGCTCGAACATATAAGGCTTTATCTGCCACAATATCTAAGCGCTTATATTGACAATCAATTCAGAAATCCATCGAACAGCGGACCTTAGCCCGGCGGGGCACGGCTGGAGATAACGCGGACAAGCCAAAGAGATCCGCCTAAGATACCCCTAACAATTAACAATGCGACATTATACTCCCGTAATTACCGCGGTTCGGCCGATTTGCTCCAGGACTTAAGTTATAGCATCTTGTTTTGTTTTAATTGACTATGGTTACCAGTTTGGAGTAATGATTAATGTACGAACGATACGGTACTGTAGTTTGTGTTGTACTCAGTTAATACGTGGAGGAATTGACTGTTTCATATTTTTGGAGGATGAACATTTGTCACGCTTGACAAATGTTCATCAGTTGAGATTTGAAATTAAGTTATGTAAACGCGGACTACGAAAATGCGTAAGCGATTGATTAAACAAAAATTTTCTAAATTTTAACTTTTATTGACGCAGGAAATACGTTTCTGGAGAAAATATTTATCCAAAATTGTTCTATTTACAGCTCTACAAACATTTCTTCTGATTTTTTGTCACAGGTAGATGAAGTATCAGTTGTCATGAACTAACAGGCCAGTTTGAATATACACTCAATAATTTTTAAGAAAATAAAACCGACTTCTATGGGGCCCGGTGAAAGATTATGGTAGATGGTGCACTATGTAGAAAAGGAGGTAAAACCAGTACTTTCTAGTAGCATTTCGTTTCCGTAAGGGTCGTAGTTCTAGCCTAACCTAACCCACTTCTCTGATAGCAGTTCGGTTCTGTGAGGATTGCAGTCCGTAGTTCTAGCCTAACCAAACCCACTTTTCTAATAAGTAGTAGCATTTCGTTTCTGCAAGTCTCGCAGTTCTAACCAAACCTCACCCACTTTTGTTCGATTCTGTGAGGATCGCAGTTCACACCTAACCTAACCCACTTAACGGCGCATGCGGTGCGGTGTACGGCGTGTACGGGGGTCTGAGCGGGAGGGGTTTGGCATCATCATACTTTATACCTACATTTTATGGTAGGTAATCATATAATAGCGGTTTATTTAGTTATTAGGTTTATTTAGGTATCATAGTGGTTTTCCGGGTCAAGCTCCGGGTCTCTGAGTCCGAGTCCGGGTCCGAGTCCCGGTCCGAGTCCGGGTCCGGGTCCGAGTCCGGGTCCGAGTCCGGGTCCGAGTCCGGGTCCAGGTCCGGGTCCGAACCGGATCCGGGTACGAGTCCGGGTCCCAGTCCAAGTCAAAATCGAAATTCGAAATCACCAAACGTGTACTATGCGTCGTTGAAGAGTTCTGTTCTGATCATCATCAGCAGTTCCACTTCATCAAATGCGACAGTTTTTAATGTAAATGTTTGATTTTATGATGAAAATACAGAAAATTCTATACGTATGCCTTTAAGATTGGAGGAGTTCCTTCGATTCCTTATGGATCCCATCATCAGAACTCGAGCTTGACAAAAATGTGGCTTAAAAACTTAACTTGCTTAACAAACATAACGAAGAGGACAAATCGCCAAACGTGAACTATGCGTCGTTGAAGAGTTCCGTTCTGATCATCATCAGCAGTTCCACTTCATCAAATGCGACAGTTTTTAATAATAATGCTTGATTTTCTGATGAAAATACAAAAATCTCTATACGCATGCCTTTAAAATTTGAGGAGTTCCCTCGATTCCTCATGGATCCCATCATCAGAACCCAAGCTTGACAAAAATGTGTCTTAAAAACTTAACTTGCTTAACAAACATAACGAAGAGGACAAATAGCCAAAGGTGAACTATGCGTCGTTGAAGAGTTCCGTTCTGATCATCATCAGCAGTTCCACTTCATCAAATGTCACGTTTTTGAATGTATATGCTTAATTTGTTGATAAAAACACAAAAATCACTATATGTATGCCTTTAAGATTTGAGGAGTTCCCTCGATTCCTCATGGATCCCATCATCAGAACTGGATTTTGACAAAAACGGGACCAATCTGTATGCATATACATACAAACAAAAAAAGAATTTTCCAAATCGGTCCAGTAATGACGGAGATATGGAGTAACAAACATAAAAAATAAAAAAAATGAAAAAAATAAAAATAAAAATAAAAAAAATAAAAAAAAACATACAACCGAATTGATAACCTCCTCCTTTGGGATTTGGAAGTCGGTTAAAAAGAATAGATAGTATAGAGGGGTCCTGTCATTGTCAATTTTGTAGTCACGGTACATTTACTGCCATCTGTCGACACACGATTAAAACTTAAAATAAAATTGAAAATGTATAAATTAATCATAGATGGGCCTTAGATGGGGTGCCGCAAGGTCGCTATCAGCATTCGACCGCGTGCGACTTGTAGGTACCTACTGCCTAAATGTTATCAAATGTGTAAGAACGAGACACTATATTTACTATGTTGAAATAAATAATGGAATTATATTTTTATCACTATAAATCCATGCCGAGTAAAATTAAGAAACTAATCCCCAATCAATGTCCGATAAAAATATAGAAATAGGGATCCTTAACCATGCGTTTAATTTATGTCACTAGAAATAGTAAATAAAACAGCAGTTATTCATTTCATTCAGTCATTTCGATTTTGATAAAACTTAACAAAGGCAAAACCAATGGCTCCGGCGCCGGCCACTCCAAGGGACGCACCCATGCGGTAGAATGAGATAGCAATATCACTTGCTCCCTCTAACGCATAAATTACGCTGACGCTGACCTATCGTGTAGAGGAGCCATAAGATTTAGTATACAGACAGGAGTGCAGAGTTATATTTGCATTAATAATATGTATTTTCAAGAATGTCTTCACTATTTTATTCGTTACGTTTTGATTTTATCTTAAGCACTAAAAAAGCAAAGGAGACCACGATGGGAGGTAGCACTACTAACGTTTCGTAGGAGTAGTTTTAAATTAATAATAACAACAAAAAAGATTTTAAAGCATAAACTACTGAATACGGAACCTTTTTTTAAAATATTTCTATTATCAATTCTTCTTCCATTGTAAATTATCACTATATCAACACAAGTACAGTCAACGGTAAAAATATGGGTGTAGACAACTTACTCAAAAATATGTCCCATAGTTCTTAATTCACTGACATAAGAGTTATGAAACATATTTTTGAAATGATTTGTACACCCATATTTTTACCGTTGACTGTACCTATACGTACATCGAAAATAGTAGTAAAGGTATTTATAAATAAACCCAATTCAGCAATGTGCGGTTGTATTGGTTCCCAAAAATGGCGAAATTAATTTCTTTTATTATCTTCGTCATTTGTTTGTATACAGTAGGAGCTTACATTGAATTTGATGTTCCTCGCCATGGTCTTGATACGGAATTGTATGAAAATGTATTAGATGAAGAGCTATGTGAAGCGCAATTGAGTTACTTACTAAGTAACAATACAATGTTGACAGCTGAATGTAAGTATACCTTCTTATTAAGAACCGGTAATATATTAAGAACCGGTTACTCATTTTACAGTATGTTTAGTCGAAAACGCTCGACATGTTTCACTCCGTACCGAGGAGTGTCATCAGGAGCTTGCCCGTTCTTAATATATTTAATATGTCTGTGTCTCACGGAAGTTTTGTTATTAAAGTACCTACCTACCTTCTCTTTTAACATCGACTCAAATTACTTTTAACTTTCAAATTCATTTACATGTGTAGGTTTTAACTTAATGAATATCTATATCTATATCAAAACAGAGCTTTCGTAAGTTAACGATTTAAAGTAATATTTCCCATCGTAAATAACAATATATTTTTATTTTGTATTTTATAGTTCTTGATGCAGGCATAAGACTCCCGAGAGGCATTTTACAAGGAAACTTTGTAGACCTCGGAAACTACCATCAGTGTCTAGCAATCAGTGCAAACTTTGAGCCATCCGACATAGAGGGCAAGTATTGTATGATAAATGTTCCAATGATTCAAGATGAGTTAAACTTACCAGTTCTGCAAGAATGGTCTGAAGCATGTTCAGAATGGTACGTTGAATGGCCGGAGATTCCGTGGCCAAAACTTATCTCTATCACAAGACCACACAGTGACATGTTCAGAAATCTACAAAAGGTACGAACAGAAGCAGCAAAGTACAGTCGTCTGACTGGACTTGATGTAGATTTAATGAGGTAAGTAAATATTTGCTCAAGTTGTTATAGCGTTAAATTAGATCTTACTAGTTTTTATTTCGGTTTTAAGCATTGTATACATATAGACAACAGTTTTGAAATTTTGGTATTTCTTGTGTAGTCACGCAAAATTTGTTGAACGAAATTTGGAATACTGACGTAATATAAAATTACAACTGGTATAAAATATGGGATTACCTAAGTATGTAGTTCCTTTTGTTCCGGGATTGAATTCCCTATTTAAAATCGTTTTTGAGACTTGACTTTATCGTTCTTGAGAGTTTTAACGTTTTAAATACTGCCACCGTTTATTCATTTTTCCTACAACAAAATTAATAACACGTCATCAAAGTTCGTGCATCAATTCATTCATATTAATTTTCATGAATACGTTAGAATAACTAGCAATCAATCCACAGGGTATCAAAAGACAGCCCGCTGGCTAATGAAGTCTTCAGACTGGCAGTATGTCTTCCTAAAGTGTGTACACCTAGGCAGTTCATCGACACTGTTTTTATAAACACTACTAGCGTGGGTTTAAAACACTCGGAAGAATTTTGCAGACTGAGAAATGATAAACCGTTTGCACCCGTTGATTATGCTGCTATGTAAGTAATCAAAAATTTACGAAGTTATCTTATTTAGTTTATCATTTGTTTTTGCTACAAATGAGTACTTTTTGTGCTATATTTTTTTAGTTATCGGATGTGGAAATGTTTTTCCAACTGATCCGTTATTGTTTCCAGAGATGTGTTTACTTTGTCACACATAATTTACGTACATTTCTAAATAGCTCATGTACTCATTCGCTAAAACTTTATAAAATTCAGAACAGATTGTGTAAAAATGTAAAAAAAATTGTTCGCGCGATCTCATGAGGCTAGGACTGAACTATTTAGCTCGCTCGCAATATTATTTATACATTATATTTTTGGTCTATTTTAGGGGAGTTTTTGGCTTCATAATCCTTATTACTGTTCTTTCGACACTCTACGATCTATATTTTACCGCGATAAGTAAGGAAGGTACGTATTTAAGTAAATACTGGTGTTTCCATTTGACTATTTCTTATCCACTACCTAATAATATATTTAACAGATAATTCGAGCGTCCATTTGTTAAACTCTCAGGTTCAAAAAAAGCCAATACTCTTGGAAAATCCTTCTCTGTCCATCCGAATACTCGCCGTTTGCTCACATTCAACTCTGGACCCGGAACTTTAGAGAGCCTGGATGGAATCAGATCCTTAGCCATGATGTGGGTCATCTTGGGCCACACGTATTCTACGAATAGGAGAGCGCACTTTTTTAATCCTTTAGAAATGTTCACGGTATGATTTTCAAAATTTAAAAAAATATTGTTACTATTATATATACCAACTAATATGGAACTAACAAAAGCATGCAAGCCATCTCAAACTTTATAGCGCCTTTTGATTTTGAGTTAAAAATCATTTTTAACAAAGCTTTTACTTACAGTGGATGACTTCATTCTCGGCAATTTGGATCGTGGCAGCTCCTATCACAGTGGACACCTTCTTCTTGTTGAGTGGACTGCTGATTGTGTATACATCTGTTGGGAAGATAAGTCCGAGTTAGTACCTTCATTATTAGAGTATAAAGTACAAAAAGCCAAACAGATATAGTGAAACTCTAGCTCCCTAGCGCCATCTAATCGGGTTACTTTGAACCGAACCCTAAAAAGAATAACTAAATGTTAGTCTAACTAACCTAACTAAGTCATTTTCTGTCCCTCCAACTTTTAACTTTTTTCCATATCGACTTAGAATCTTTAGAATATTTTTTGAAATTTATTATTTATGATTTTACTCAACGAACTACGAGTACTTTATTTCAAAATTAATGAATGTTTTATATAACTATAATTTCCCCATGTTTAATGTTCAATCTGTGTTAAAAAACGATTAGATAAAAAATTACTCTTACTAATTCTAAATACCAATGTAGGTAATGACTATCATCATGAATTTTATTTGTTTCAGAGGGTCTGTTTAAAACAATCCATTTATTCTATCTTCACCGTTTATTGCGAATGTTTCCCATTTTGGCAACCGCCGTGTTTCTTCAAGCGTCGTTATTCAATCATCTGGCTGACGGCCCGGAGTGGTACATCATAGTTGATAAAGTAGAACGGTGTAGGACATACTGGTGGTCTACCCTCTTTTATGTGCAGAATTATTTGACGCAAACATGGGTAAGTTGCTTAGAACAACAAACATATTCGGAGGATACGGAGTAACAAAAGTATTGATTTTTTACAGCTGTTAATGAAGTTTGGGGTTATGGGTGCGGAAATATTTTAAACCAGCCAATAAATAAGTCAAAATTGGCAAAAATATGTAAGCGGTAAGTCTTAGCTTCATACTCGTATATACATAAATAAACAAGGGTCAAGTCTAAACAGCTAAAAATCAATTATTATGGTACTCCGACTATAATTTCACTCCGACTTTGCTGCTGCTGCTGCGACGTTTGCTGGTGCATCTTTGATGCGAGTGCTAATCGCTTAAATTAGGTTGCTGTTGTAGCCGCATTGCTGTCACAATTATATTAACGTAGGTACGACAGTAAAAGTACCGTTCGGATTCAGATTTCAACAGCATTTTGCAAAAGTATTGCAGCACGACGTTACTGCCACCTACATTGCTGCTGCGAATGTCAAAAATGCGGACAGCTCCATCTATTTTGATATTTGCAGCAGTACTTAAAGCAGCCGGCAGTAATATCGCACTGCAATATTGCTGCAGTCAATTGCTTTACTGCAGTATATACATGTTTAAAAAACCGTATTTTCATATTTCAGTGTATTGGCCATACTTGGTACCTCGCTGTCGACGTGCAGCTGCATATACTTTCACCACTAATTTTGTTCTGGGTGCTCGGCAAAAGAAGATCGGCATGGATTGCATTAACTCTCGTCATGTTGATCGTCATGGCGGTGTCGACAACGTACCAGCGGCGTAGCGTATGTGTTTGCCGCCCGGGGCCGATCAGAAATTTGCCGCCCCGTTTATGATAAACATTAGTAGTCAGACATGAAAAAGTTCGGTAAAAATGTTAAAATAAAACTTTTTTTTCTTGGCTGGCAATCATTTATTTAGTTATTTAAGCAGGTATTTTAGTATTTAGTATATTACGTTATATTATGATGGTTTGTGTTTATTTAATTTAGTTTTAATAAATAAATCAACTTGCCTAAACAATTATATTTCAGAAATAAAACCGTGTACATAAATGACATAACATATTATAGGTCAGGAAATGAATGCTCAAAAAACGTTGATGTTAGGAACACAATTTTTGACTCCGTAACTTTGTTTTGGACTAGTTAGGAGGTGAATATATCAAAAGTCCCCGGCTGTAGCCCCGGTGCTGTTTATCAAGATAAAATTATATCATTTATATCAAGATAAAATTATAGGATAGGATATCAAGATAAAATTAAAATCCCTAAATAAACTTTCAAGAGCGGGTATCTCAAAAACTATTCAAGATATCGAAAAACTTGACTGGATAAAACTTGTAACTAATTTTATTAGCTTTCGGTTTGTCTTAGTAGTCATGTCGCTAAGACGCAAAGTTTCCAAGATATCAATGGAAAACCGAAAAATTCGACCTTCTTTCCCCTCTCTACCCCCAGCATCGGGGCTACGGCCGGGGACTCTTGATATGTTCACCTCCTAACTAGTCCAAACAAAGTTACGGAGTCAAAAATTGTGTTCCTTGCATTTCCCTCTATACCTTCTTATTGCTTGGCCTATCTGTTATTAAAAATAACAGATTTTTTATTATTATTTTTTATTTTAACAATAATTTTATTATTTTTTCAAGTTCAAGCAAAGAACCGAAACATGATCTTCGACGTCATTGGGAGTTTCAGAAAAAGTGTACCCAATTAGCGTGAGTTGTTAAGAAAAGTTAATCACTGTCAGTTTTGTGACGATAATAAAATTAAGCATTATATTTCAATGGAAACTTGGTTTAAACTGTTAGCAATATTATAATATAAAAAAAATGCAAAAAGTTAATCCCATGAAGATTTCATATGGTTAATTGTCGTCATAAAACTGACAGCGATTAACTTTTCTTAACTAGAGTCTTGTTAATGAAAGTTGTTAACGAAACCTGCAAAATTTCAAAATATCTATAATATGTATGTATACGAGTTGATAGACATGTGAAACAAGCTGTATTTTGCTTTCAAAGAGTTCCATTTTTATATGTTATATATATTTTTAATACAGTTCCAGTAAGTGGCCCATTCCGGATACATAAGTAGCAGCCCTCGTATTATAAAAAATTATAAAAATTATGCAATCCTTGTGATGCCTGCTGTTGATTTTTTTGATATTACCGAGTTTTTGCAGGTTCACCTTTCATTAGCCAAACTCTACTCTCGCTAATTGGGGATACTATTTTCTGAAAACTCCTCATTACACCTTTCAACATAAGTTCATAGTGTTAACTGCTGCTCTGGCTTCTTTATTTGTTATCAAGCTGACAGTAAATTAAATACTGACCGATAGTGAATAAAAATAACGAACACAGCTGTGTTACTTAGAAAGTTTAATAAATGTGTCCATTCCTTGCACGTGCAACTTGTGCAAGGCACAAACAATAGATAGAAGACCCGAACATTTTTTTGGATTTTATTGCTATGAGTTCGCGAGATTCCAAGTAAGACGTCATTATAAATTTTGCTAATTACGATTTACGGAGTCTGCTCTTTGAAATTCGTGTATAAATAAGTAACTACTGTCAGTACCTCGCAGGGAATTAACATTTTGTTCGAGTTACGGAGTCGAAATAATTCTATGTTTACCGCGTTTTTCTATTTAAGTATTTTAAGTATGAGAAAAAACGTCAATGACTGAGAATTACGACTTAAAGAGGTTCGCATTATCGAGATCACACTGTATTTCCAAAATAAAACGGATACACATTATGTACCTACTAATTACTCGGTAGCTCGGCACCTAATTCTAAGGTAGATATTGTAGTTTACGCACATACGCCTAAAACTTTCAAACTAGGAATATATGTACATAATTACATTTAAATTACTCAACATTTAAATACAATAAAAATAAGTAGGTAGGTACTTACCTTTCGACAATAATTCAATAACAATTCGCAAATCGAATCTATTATTTGTTTCCGTAAATATTGCACTTTGCACTAGTTGCACTGTTCTCAAACTCGAAACAAATGACGAACTTTGTTTGTTGTCATCCCTGTCATCTGTGACATAAGTTCGAGAAATAAAAAAACCCACACATTCCAAAATAAGGTTTAAAGTTATAAAAATAAGGAGTAATATTGTATAGTTAGTATAGTAAAACAGTCCCTTTTAGACCGTTTTTTCCGTTCCCTTTCGTCCGTTCGTGTGTAAGCTCGGCGGGCGCTCGGGACGCCGCGCTCCGGCCCGCAGCAATATCGATATAGTACAGTCATTATAGATTTTGATCCGTGAATAATTAGTTCTTGGATTTTTTTTTCGTAGGTCCCTCGGGGGTGTCACTGGGAGTGTAAATTCAAAAAGTAGGCTTAATCAGGCTCCTGCGTATATTCAAAAAATGTTTTTTTTCCAAAAAAACGGTTTTTCTTCAATAACTCGGCCATTTTTGATTTTACAGTAAAACCGTAAGGACAAAAATTGTAGGAAATTTGATTCTCTACAAGTTAGTCCAGTCATTATATCCAAAAAACCGACCCTTCCCGTCAATAATCAGTTCTTGGATTTTTTTTTGTACAGCCCTCGGGGGAATCACTGGGAGTGTAAATTCAAAAAGTAGACTGAATCAGGGTCCTGTGTATATTCCAAAAACGGTTTTTCTTGAATAACTCGGTCATTTTTGATTTTACAGTAAAACCGCGAGGACAAAAATTTTAGAAAATTTGATTCTCTACAACTTCGTTTCCCTTCATTTATGCCGTATCGATAGTTTGGTAATAAAATTTGAAAAAAGCGACAAATTCAAAATATTTTCAACATCTCGTTTATTTTCAACTTTACGACATAAATGAAGAGGACTAAACTTGTAGAGAATCAAATTCTGAACAATTTTGGTTCCCACCTTCTTTCCCCCAAAATCGATATTTTAGAAATTAAACCTGAAAAACGCGACAAATTCAAAATATTATCATTATCTCCTATGTTCCACGCTTTACGGCATAAATGAAGGGAAACGAAGTTGTAGAGAATCAAATTCTGAACAATTTTTGTCCTCACGGTTTTACTGTAAAATCAAAAATGACCGAGTTATTCAAGAAAAACCGTTTTTCGAATATACACAGGACCCTGATTCAGTCTACTTTTTGAATTTACACTCGCAGTGATTCCCCCGAGGGACGTACGAAAAAAAATTCAAGAACTGATTATTCATGGGAAGGGTCGGTTTTTTGGATATAATGACTGGACTAACTTGTAGAGAATCAAATTTCCTACAGTTTTTGTCCTTACGGTTTTACTGTAAAATCAAAAATGGCCGAGTTATTGAAGAAAAACCGTTTCTTTGGAAAAAAACTATTTTTCGAATATACGCAGGAGCCTGATTAAGCCTACTTTTTGAATTTACACTTCCAGTGACCTCCCCGAGGGACCTACGAAAAAAAAATCCAAGAACTAATTATTCACGGGTAGGGTCGGTTTTTTGGATATAATGACTGTACTAATATCCGCACCGCCGTCTCGCGACGTTCGCGCCATCGGTTTTTGAAAAACGTGATTTCTTAATTTTTTTATTTTTTAAATGCCGTGTTTGCCGCCCTCGCTTATGTGCCGCCCGGGGCTATGGCCCCCCTAGCCCCCCCCACGCTACGCCTCTGCAACGTACAACTATTTAAACAAGTTCCCGGCGGCAATGTTTGTACCAACGTAAGTTATAGATTTAATAGGACTTAAAATCACTAAATTTATATATATTATACATATTATGTATGTACTACATATGTATTAAATAATATCTGAGAGACCGAGCTATGCTCGGAAAACACATACCTAACAACTCACAAAGGCGCGCCCACGCACTTGTATACGAATTCCTACTAATCTACTCAAAATTCAAACTTAACCAAGTTAACTTATTTACGCCATAAAAATCATAATTAAGTACACAATTAATTTCCTTGAAATAAAAAAAAGCTCCTGGTGCTACGGGCACGACCACACTCACGAAGTCACGATACCTACCTATCGGATTTCAGATATTTAGGTTAACGTACTAGATTAAAAATTAGAGCATTCTTGCCACTTCATAGTCATTAAATATCTCAAAAACAAAAAAATAAACAAAAAGATGATTTTATGGGTAAGTAATACGTAATTGTTGCCTTTCAAATCGTAAAATTCTGGCCCCAATTTCACATCGGTCACACACAATTGTCATAAACTTAGCAAGAGAAATATCTGTTTTTTCCGATACAACATACATTATTGTCGAGGCTCGGAAGTAGCTACTTGCAGGCTGATTTTTCTGCCGAAAATACGCTAACCTATTTGAGACAGCTAAATAGTCGCTGTACTAATCATCTGTTTGGCTGTTTGATGGGCCTGTGCCTTCATTTGATATGGTCATTTCAACTTTTAAAAAGTTTGGAACTCGACAAATAATGGAATTTGTATGCAACATTGCAGTCCCAAAATCGAGTCTGCATTGTTTTTAACTTTTTAATTTTTGACTGACCTTAAACTACGCGCTTCGCGACCTATTTTTTAGACGGCAAAGTCGACTTTGCCGTCCATTTTTGAGAAAAGTTTTTTTTAATAGGTGGCAAAAAGGAATACGGCTCGCCCGACGGTAAGTGGTAACCGTAGCCCATGGATGCCTGTGACGTCAGCAACAGTGATGTTTTACAATTGTCGCACCTGTCACCGATGTGAAATTGGGGCATGTACCTTTTAGTTTACTTTATAAATTACTGCTGTCGAAACTGCCATCTATGCTAAATATGCTACACTATTAAGCAAACCTACCAAATAATAAAATGGACTTTGATTACAACGCCATCTGTCAAACACAATATACACTAATATCTACAGATGTTATTGGTACCTGCAAGTTGTTACAGTAGTCCACGATATACAGTAAAGATGGCGCTATTATCAACACCCATTTGTAAGTTCGACTAATAGAACATAGATGGCATTTTTATCTAAAGTTTTGTTTTCAGAATATCACCAGAAGATTCCTTCCGCTATTCACGATACTATTATATAAACACTCTGACAAGATGCTCACCTTTCTTCGTTGGCATGTTATTTGGCTATCTCCTTAATATTTTCAAAAGCAAAGAAGTTCATATGGCTAAAGTAAGAAAAATTTACAATTTGATGTTTATATACAGGGAAAAATATACAATTTGAAGTTTATATACAGGATGTTCGAGAGACAGGTACCCGTAGGGTTTAACTGTGTACTTAAATTTTATCAAGAGGCTATCCTAGTTACCTAATCTATAAAAAAAACTGGTCAAATGCGAGTCGGACTCGCGTTTCAAGGGTTCCGTACATCACACAATTTTCAAAAAATTTTTTTGTACGTGTAACGTGACGCGAGTGAAACGCCTTGAAAAACCCGAATGAGTCAATCAAGTTTTCAACACATGTAACATGAAGTTTTCTGGCGTGGTGGCTTATATCTCTGCAAATATGCAAAGTAGCTTCTACTCACGCTTGACTCTAGATTTCTAATAGGTTTTTCTGTCATCTTTAGGAAAAGGACTATTTTGTGTATTTTTTTCAGAGTTTTAGACTTAGTAGTTTCGGAGATAGAGGGGGGGGGGAATGGTCATTTTTTGTCTATTTTCTTGAATAACTTCTAGAATTTTTATCGTAAATTTATAAAAAAAATATATTTGAGATTCTCACAATGAGCTCTTTCGTTTGATATGTAACACGACATAGTTTGCAAAACTTTGATTTTTAATTTTATGGTTTACTCCCCAAAAGTAGCCCCTATGTTTAAAATTCATTTGTTGACGTTACATATCCGTCTTTGGGTCACGGACTTACATATATGTACCAAATTTCAACTAAATTGGTCCATTAGTTTCGGAGCAAATTGGCTGTGACAGACGGACGGACAGACAGACGCACGAGTGATCCTATAAGGGTTCCGTTTTTTCCTTTTGAGGTACGGAACCCTAAAAACCGGGCAAGTTCGACTCGGACTCGCGCACGAAGGGTTCCGTACTTCCGTACCATAATGAAAAAAAAAAACAAAAAAGAAACGGCCACCCATCCAAGTACTGACCCCGCCCGACGTTGCTTAACTTCGGTTAAAAATCACGTTTGTTGTATGGGAGCCCCACTTAAATCTTTATTTTATTCTGTTTTTAGTATTTGTTGTTATAGCGGCAACAGAAATCCATCATCTGTGAAAATTTCAACTGTCTAGTTATCACGGTTCGTGAGATACAGCCTGGTGACAGACGGACGGACGGACGGACTGACGGACAGCAGAGTCTTAGTAATAGGGTCCCGTTTTACCCTTTGGGTACGGAACCCTAACTAACATTCCTATTCAAGTTATAATTAATACACCTGAAAGGATATTATAATTATAATATTTTTATTGAATGATAAAAGGTTGAATCAAAGCCATTACGTCTGGACTGAGAGGTCTTTCCCATTCAGACAAAGATTAATTGATTGTGTTAAAACGTTTAAAGAATTCGTGATTCTGACAGACCCCGTGCATAAGGAATAAAAATGAGGTAACTGGTTATCAAAAGTAGACCTTTGAGGCATTGACCATTCAATGACCACACAATGTAACACAATGTAGGTATGGCGCAGAACAACGTCACCTGTGTTGACTGTCAAACTAGCTCAATAAATTGACAGTAGGTACTTACGTACTTTTTTGTCTGGGACTTTATTTAGTCTTATTGTCTTATCAATGAATTCGGTTGTTTAAAATATTTTAACAAATATATAGTCTAGTCTAGTACTTATAGATGACTAGCATCTGCCCACGACTTCGTCTGGGTGGGTTGATGATGATGATTGATAAAAACTTTTCTATGTAATTTCTTGGACATCAAACTATCTCCATACCAAACTTTATCTAAATCGGTTTAGCGGTTCAAGGTCGGTTTATATCTACAGAGACGCGTGCAAACGTGCATTGAGCGTGCCAAACACGTGCCGTGGCAGACAAAATAATATTATTCTATACAATGTTTATTAACGTATTTATATCTATTTGATCTTTACACGGCCGCGCAGTATCTGGCCCGCTTAATGTCTGTAAATATAAACCGACCTTTAAACGTATAGAGGTAACTACTTTTGCATTTACAAAACGCAATAGTTTAGTGAATGCGAAAGTAGTAAAGTAGCAACCTAGGTAATAACGGTAGGTAGGTAGGTAGGTTTGTTATCACAAAAAAACTGGGCAAGTGCGAGTCGGACTCGCGCACGAAGGGTTCCGTACCATAAAGCAAAAAAAAAACGGAAAAAAAATGCAAAAAGAAAACGGTCATCCATCCAAGTACTGACCACGCCCGACGTTGCTTAACTTTGGTCAAAAATCATGTTTGCTGTATGGGAGCCCCACTTAAATCTTTATTTTATTCTGTTTTTAGTATTTGTTGTTATAGCGGCAACAGAAATACATCATCTGTGAAAATTTCAACTGTCTAGCTATCACGGTTCGTGAGATACAGCCTGATGACAGACGGACGGACAGCGAAGTCTTAGTAATAGGGTCCCGTTTTACCCTTTGGGTACGGAACCCTAAAAAACTTTCGACTGTTTATCTTATTTCAGTGGTTTGTAGCCTTATGCTGGGCCAGTTCCTTCGTGGTTTCCGCTGGCATTATCTACTCCTCATACCCCATTCTTCAAATGGATTGGGACAGCCCCTTTTGGGACGGCATCATAAACTCCTTTGCCAGACCCGGATGGGCTGTGTGTCTTGGCTGGATGATATTTGCATGTACACACGGTTATGGAGGTTGGTACCTATAAATCTGTACCTTCATTATGTCCGGGCATGTGCCCGTAGGTCACAGCCATTTGTCTCAAAAATTATAGCAAATGCTATGTAATTGAACAAACGAATAATTAAGGGGTCACCCATATAAGTAACTAAGATAAGATAACTAAGATAACTAAGTAAGAGTTAAAAAAAATCTTGGTTGGTACTACGCAGGTCCTGTCAACTGGTTGCTGTCGCTCCGTATGTGGAAGCTACCATCTCGGCTTTCCTACGCAATGTACATCTTCCACTATCCCATAATGATTATCGTCAACACTACTTCTGTGTCGGCGAGCTACTTCTCTGTTGAACGCTTTGTAAGAACTTTTTTATATTTCGCTACTTTTTTTCAAACTTTATAAATAATATAATATTTTTTGACTTAAATGTTAGGGAAGATTTCCTAACATTCATTTTTCGTGGCAGCTTTAGTGAAAAAAAAAACTCTTTGTTCATATAAATTTTATTTTTGTCACTTAACGCAAGTATATAGTGTAGAAAGTGTAAATAAGCTTCAGTACCTAAGTATACAATATCGCTCGCACTCAGTATGTCAGGTCAAATACTCTCCTAGTATTAAATATATTAAAAACGGGTATATATTAAAAAAGGCTCACGTATAACGAGCGTTTTTCGACTTAGAATACGTGAGTGACCCGTTTTTAATATATTTAATATGTCTGTGTCTCACGGAAGTTTTGTTATTATTAAAGCTCTCCTAGTAGTATGTATTGTAGCTTTATAAAAGTGTATTTAATTTATTATTAATTAATACATCAAACCATTAATGCACTATGTCTAAAAGACAGTTTTTTTAAAGGCTTAGAATGTAATACAGCTATAGAATGTAAGAATTTTTACAAAGATTAACCAAATCAATGATAACGAATACAAAAAAAAATTTGAAGTAAGTAAGTTCTTAATGAATTTAACTAATTAAACTCTTTTGTTTTTCAGTTCTTCCGATTCTTAGCTCACTTGGTGTCGACGTTTATAATCGCTTTTACAGTGACCGTTCTTATAGATTCTCCTTTCTCTACACTAATAAAACTGTCTATAGGAAGAAGTGAGTTGTTTTTATTTACAAGCTTTTATTTACTTTCACCTGACCGTTGTCTGTAATCAAATCTTGCAAGTTAAATTTGATCCACTTCCCGGTTTCCGATTGAGCTGAAATTTTGCATACATACGTAAGTCGGGTGACAATGCAATATTATGGTGTCATCGAGCTGATCTGATGATGGAGACCAGAGGTGGCCATAGGAACTTTGTGATGAAACAACGAAATCTAATTGTTTTTGGGGTTCGTAGAATTGTCTCGATGAGTATTAGTTGCTTGTGGAAAAAAAAAGTACAGTCGGCGATAACAGCTTGTACCAAAAATGAAATTTTTGCCAAAAACTTATTTATTATTATTTTGGCACTAAAAATACACTGTCATCATGACACAACAACAGATGAAACAAACATACTCTTAGCTTAAAACAAAATACCTACTCGTAACTTAACACAATTCTAATACATAATCTAGAAAAAATGACTATCTTCTGATTTGTGTGTTAGGTACCACCGTCCACACTATGTTAACTGTGTGTACATCGGTGGAATTTATGCTTTTTAGGGTTCCGTACCCAAAGGGTAAAACGGGACCCTATTACTAAGACTTCGCTGTCCGTCCGTCCGTCCGTCCGTCCGTCCGTCCGTCTGTCACCAGGCTGTATCTCACGAACCGTGATAGCAGACAGTAGAAATTTTCACAGATGATGTATTTCTGTTGCCGCTATAACAACAAATACTAAAAACAGAATAAAATAAAGATTTAAATGGGGCTCCCATACAACAAACGTGATTTTTGACCAAAGTTAAGCAACGTCGGGAGTGGTCAGTACTTGGATGGGTGACCGTTTTCTTTTTGCATTTTTTCCGTTTTTTTTTTGCTTTATGGTACGGAACCCTTCGTGCGCGAGTCCGACGCGCACTTGCCCGGTTTTTATAATAATTTATAACTTAAGCACCGACGATGTACAATTAGGATTGTTGATACTCCGCCCACTACTGCCCACCTTTTATTATAAGACAATTATAATGGCATCCAACAAATGTTAATATAGCTGACTATTACAGGTAAAACTGAGATGGTGAAGACCAAACAAGGAAATGAAGACGAACATAAACTGTAGAACTTATATAAGACTAGATTGTACCTTGGGATCAACATTATTATTTAAAACAGATCTGGGATTTGTTAAATCTATTTGTATTTTACTTAAGTACCTACTTGTTAAATAGACTATATTATTTATAGCACATATTTTCTTTTTGTCTTTTCATAATATTCCATACTTAGTATTATATAGATTTGCATCATCGTCATTTGCGAAAAAACGAGACAGCATTTGATATGAACGCATATCAAATGCTTCCGTCCACCAAAGGGTGGAACCGAAAATCTCGCTTTAAGCTTTAACCCATTCAGCGCTAATCACAATTGTCGTTTCGCCTCTACGAAGCATTTTCGCAACATACCGGGTAAGTAGTAATGGGGATGTCGGCGCTAAGCCCGTAGGTTAGCAGTAAATGAGCATCGATTTCAAGTTAACCCTTTAGCCCGTAGCGGCAACATACTTGCCATCATCTTTAAAACATCGAATCGAATCGAATGACTAGAAAGGAATGTCAAATGGTTAAAGGGTTTACGGAGTTGTCGATACACATTGATCTAATTATAGCACTACCACTTGCATTAGTTTCAAATTTCGTCAAATTCAAGTCATAAAGGAGATCCGAGATATAATATATGCCATCACTTACAAAAGCAAATAACAAATTGGTTGGATTTTCTGTTTTGATATAAGTAGAACTATTTCTTAAATTATTAAATCGCGTGAGTATAATTAATTCCAAAATTCATCCCAACGTTTTGAACCTTTAAGGTACGCGTTCCTGGTAAACGGGGCACGTTAAGAAGGGGCGTAAAGTCAGGAAATTAGAAGGGAACAAAAGATCCGGGCCTTGCGACGGAAGAAATATGGTCATTGCGTGGATTTTTCACCTTTTATTTCAATTACTCTGAAAATATATTTCTGTTTAAAATTTTGCTTGTAGATCCCTCGTCAATATCACTAGCTATTTTATACTAATACATCGTGAAAATTAGACGTGCTTTTGTGATTTTTTTCTATCTAGTCCACTTTAACTTTTTAAGGTTTTGGTCAATTAAGGTTTTGGTCAAAGTCTGCCTTGCAAATATAGTTTAGTTTCTATGTATTTCTTTCTTGCGTTTGTCTTTGATTGAAACGTATAAACATGTAATTTAATAACTACTATTTTGCGTTAGTCCCCTCTTATAATAGTTTTATTTCTTGAATACTATACTATCGCAGTAATCTACAATATTTGGCTTTTGTGAGGTCAATAATTAAATATTTTTATTATCATTGATCAACGTGAACGTGACTAAGTGGCAGCTGTTTATCAGTAAGCTTTCAGTAAGTGATTCTTAGGTAAATTCTAGTTATTAAACGTTAATCGCCATATCAATCCAAGTAGTAATCAATTCTATCTAGACATGATGATAAACATTTTTGGTAGCAATATTTTTCTAAGAAGTACTGTAATTATGTATATTACAATTATTAGTATTGTAATATGTATATTTACTAAAAAAAACCAGCTGTTGAATTAATTTAAAATTAATATAATTTATAATCTGGCATGAAACAGCTAATAAACTTATTTGAGGTATTTCCATTGAAGCAGATATTTAATGTACGATTTATCACCGATTCTTGGGAATGAATGTGATTCATATAATTAAGAGAATGTACATTTGCATTGTTTAATAGAAATAAATTTAATAGAAATATGTCATCCAATCGTTAACGTATTCTCGTGCAGCGGCTTATGTTAAAAAAGCCACTAACTCGGAGTTAACCGTTAATATAGGTATAAATAAAATTGTACTGGAAACTCCGGGGTTAACCGGTTAACCCCGAGTTATTGGCTAACCCTGGATACCGCTAGTGACCGTTACTAATCACACAATCACACCTGTAATAATCACTCGCACTATCACTGAGTGTAAACAGTTTGTGATGTTGTTACCAGCATGTTAATCTGTTGTTAGTTTTTTATCCAATACCTACTATGAATGTAATTCTAAATTATGTTATTGGTTCAGGGTTAATCCATGCACAGCACAACGCATATTTTATTATCTCTATCAAATTTTCTTTTACCTTGTTATCTTTACACAAATTGACGTTCTAAATAACAATCGTATGTAGACCTACGTCATTTTAGATAAGACTTACTCGTAATTGGGGTTCCATTTTTTTTGCAACGTTAGAATACATTATTGTTTTTTTATACTCGTATATATGACACCGTAAGATTGTGAACCCGTTAGTTACAATCTAACGTAGGTTAGGTTAGGTTAGATTGTAATCTCTCTACCGTCTGTTAATAATTTAACTAGCGATATTATAAACTGAACTGAACTGAACTGAACTATAAGGAAATCAAGGAGGACGCCCTGGATAAAGTCAAATGGAGAGAGCTACATCGACAAGAGTCTTACTCTTAAATTTACGACGATTATAAACTGACGAGTGTTTACAATTTTACGGTTAACATAATATACCTAGTCCAGCTACTTAGTACGCAGTGATTACATGATAAACGTATTAGAACAAAACACAGTAGGTAAACGCAGTAAGTTTTCATAGGCGTGTGACCTTAGAATTACACATAAATATTATATTGTTTTCGAGTGGTGAGCGAAACTATTCCGTTTAATCTTGGGCAAAAATGCTAACCAGAGCTAGAGAACCCTTCATAATAAGTGTTTATCTTGATTGAATATAGCAAGATATCAAAATCAACTACTAAAATTAATCAATAATCACATTATAACGATTTTAATAATCACTCTAAATCTCAGTCAATTAGTCATGTCGGCGAAGCCCGGTAGGGAGGTTCAAATCAGGATATAGGGAATATTATAAAAATGGCAAACGTGTTGGTTATTGTTTTCATCAGCATCTGTTTACACTCAGCCAAAGCATTTATTGACTTTGAACAACCTAAAAATAATGCATTCGATACTGAATTATATAGAAATGTGTTAGATACAGAATTATGTGAAGCACAACTGAGTTTTTTACGAAATAATGATAGTACTCTACTGGCAGAATGTAAGTATACTTTTCTATTCTAACAGTCATACCTTACTATCTTACCTGTTAATTACTTTACATTATTTTTCATCATGATAGTCTATATTTTGGTGTATCTTATGATAGGATTAGACAGAAGGAATACACTATAAAGTAATTAAAATGCAATGTATAATATATTGATATTCATATAGACCAGTGTCTAGTAAATAATTAAGATACAAGGAAGATTGGCCGTTTCAAAACACCGTGTTGTATCAGTATTAAACTTATTAAACCATTTTGGGGTTTTGACGTAAGACTTGAAGGACCAGGACCTAATGACAATATACATATAAGTAATAAATATATCGCTAATAAGCTACAGCCGCAAATAATTTATTAGGAGCGTCATGGGTTTCATCTTAGAAAAACTATACGTTGAAAAATAAAACAGTCAATAAAATTATAATGATTATCATGACATAATCAACATTCAATTGTTAAAATTAGCTGGTGTGCGTGCACCTTTATAATAAGAACTTCTATATATTGTAACCAGAAACATTAAAAAGTTTATTTAACACTTGCTTTATAGACGAAATAAATGCTCCGTCTCCTAATAAACCTCAGTATTCGTGCAATGAGTAAAAATACATATTTAATTCAATATATTTATTATGAACAATAAATATACATGTGGCTACCTCACTTCTGCTTGTAATCTACAGACATTTTATGGCGTTGCAATATAAAATCGTATAATAATTTAGTCGCGATGATAGATAAGTCCACGTTTTGCCAATTGTCGTCTAGTACTTTTCCTGCCTAAATTCTATATCGGTGCTGTAGACCTACGCAAGGTTTTCATCTAAAACTGCCGAAAATTTCAAAATGTTTTAGTAAGTTTCAAACAGTATACAACCATGGCATGGATAGTCAATAAAAAAATGGACAGCAGTAGATCTGTAATACATTAATTCTAACGACAGATATTAAATAGACACTGTCTTGAGGTACGAGCATCATATTAATGCAAATATGTATGTAGATATATTTAAGTTAATTAAATATATTAATATAATTAGTCTATATAATTCAGTCGAATTTAAATGGTATTTAATTAACGAAGTATGAAACAGGTAGATGACATTTTATTTTGTCGCTTTTCAGTTCTTGATGCTGGTATAAGACCCCCACGAGGTATATTTAAAGGTAATTTTGTCGATTTCGGGAACTATCATCAGTGTATAGAAATAAGTGCTAATATTGAAACATCAGATACACAAGGAAAATATTGTATGATCAATGTTCCAATGACGCAAGACGATTTTGAGATACCAACTCTACCTGAATGGCCAGAGGAATGGCCAGAATGGCCAGAGGAATGGCCAGAATGGCCAGAGGAATGGCCAGAATTTCCTTGGCCGGAGCTTTTGCCGAACACCAGACGACACAGGAATATGATGAGAAATCTTCGCGAAGTTCGGGCGGAGGCAGCCAAATACAGTCAGTACACTGGAACAGATATGGATTTCATAAGGTAAGTAGATATAAATATATGAAATAAATTGACACACATAATTTCTAGTACATTTTTTATAATAATACATATTTTAAATTAGAAAGTAACTGTCTGTTTGTTAACTCTTCACGCTTTAAACCGCTGAACCGATTTACCGATATAAAAATTGGTATGGTGATAGTTTGAGGCCGGGGAAGGATTTTGGTTAGTTTATATCAATCATCATTATCATTTGACGTAGATAAAGTCACGATCATGAGCTAGAAAGTTTATTAAATATTTATGATTCAAAGTGTCATTAAAAAATCTTACAATCGACTTACAAAATTACGAATGTCTTAACCTAAACTACCAACTAACAACAAAAAAACGATTTACAAAATTCGTTTCGAGCCCCTCCAGATGCAAAGGAGCCCCTCTCGCTCACCGCCTTGCCACGTTGAACCGCGATGTTCAACCTTTGCATAAGCACCTTTGCAATGGAAAGTAAAATCGACTTAAGATATAAAAGAAGGAGCAAAGCAACTTCCTAATAGATTATCAATGAGATTCAACCGACGAGGGATTTGTGTTTTAAAAAATAATCTACTTTCCCCAGGGTTGCAGAAGACAGTGCCTTGGCTGGTGAAGCATTTAGATTAGCAGTATGCCTTCCGAAAGCTTGTACTCCTAAACAGTTTATAGATAAAGTTCTAATTAACACCACGGCTGTGGGTTTAGAGTTTACTGAAGAATTCTGTCGCCTGAGAAATGATAAGCCATTTGTACCTGGGGACTATGCTGCAATGTAAGTTTGAAACTTCTTTTGTGTGAACTGCAGTACATAATATTTAATACCTTATAATTAACAAATTACAATAATTAGCCGAAATAGTAAGAAAAATAAGCACTGGTAAAATGAGATTTCCCAAAAGCTTCCAAAGGGTCTAGCAGGCTAAGCGAACAAGAAGTGCCCCCAACGACGGATTTGGTCATTCTTTCAGGTGGTGTACTGGCAGGTCCTAAGAACTCTCTGTGCTTAATATCAGTCCTCGATCTTCTTTTGTTTTCGAGTTATTCAGGATAATGTAAAATCATCAGTGTATCATTGAAAGTGTCATATTTTGGAAACCGTTCAAGTTAGATTAATCAAACAAAATTATATTTGACAACAATAAAAAAGACTACAAAATGAATATGTTTAACCTGCATCATGTCCTTATACTTCATTATAAAAAAAAAACATTTTATTTTTCTTCTCATTATTTTTTATACTATTCGCGGAGGTACACCTACAAAAAAAATATGCATGAGTAGCCACTAATACCCACTATATAAACATATAAAAATATTTGCATTAAATCTTCGTGCGTCATGTCAAAAAAAAACATTATCGAACAAGGATCTCGGAAACGGCTACTCATGCATATTTTTTTTGTAGGTGTACCTCCGCGAATAGTATAAAAAATAATGAGAAGAAAAGTAAAATATTTTTTTTTATAATGAAGTATAAGGACATGATGCAGGTTAAACATATTCATTTTGTAGTCTATTTTATTGTTGTCAAATATAATTTTGTTTGGTTAATCTAACTTGAACGGTTTACAAAATATGACACTTTCAATGATACACTGATGATTTTACATTATCCTGAATAACTCGAAAACAAAAGAAGATCGAGGACTGATATTAAGCATAGAGAGTTCTTAGGGCCTGCCAGTACACCACCTGAAAGAATGACCAAATCCGTCGTTGGAGGCACTTCTTGTTCGCTTAGCCTGCTAGACCCTTTGTTTATTTTTTATTTATTAATCTTATTATAAAACTCGATACGTTCATGTCTAGTCGATTTGA
This sequence comes from Cydia fagiglandana, assembly GCF_963556715.1. Classification (NCBI taxonomy): domain Eukaryota; kingdom Metazoa; phylum Arthropoda; class Insecta; order Lepidoptera; family Tortricidae; genus Cydia; species Cydia fagiglandana. The sequence goes on along the minus strand of NC_085932.1, from coordinate 14,560,621 downwards.
TCAAAATACCTTCATTGATAAACCAATAAAATATAAATTTTGCATTTGTTCGACTAAAAATTAGCACGACGTTTTTTGTATCTTCTTATTTCTATTTAATAAATACGAGTAACATACTGGGCTTCGCTGCTCCACACGGCAGAATATTGTTAAACTTTTCTTATGACGTTTTATTTAATTTCAGGGGTGTTTTCGGCTTCATTATTCTAATAACTATACTCTGCACGGGCTACGATCTATATTATACTCATATACTTAAAGGAGGTAAGATTAGGTTACGCTCTATAGCATAAGTAAGCTATAATCTGATATTCCCTCATCTTATTTGAATGCCGATTACGTTATATAAAACGAATCTTTTAACTTCTCCAGATTGGGATACAGCAGTAGAAATTGCTAAGCCAACGAGGTGGTCAAAAGATCTTAATGCTAATAAAAGGAAGTGTATTTTATCATCTCACACACTTAGCTATTTCTGCTGCTGATTTTACATTTACATACAACATAATTATAGAAAAATACAAATACACACTCAATCATGATTCGCCTTGCACATAGATATACGAATACACAACACACAATAACGATACGAGTAGATACGAGTACATAGTAGGTACGAGTACGTAATATCTTAGAGTTAGTTTTGGCACAGTTTTGGTTTTTTTTTATTTGATTTTAAGTAGTCAATTTAGGCTTAATGATAAATAGGGCTTAATGATAAATGCATGATTACCATATTCAAATCAAAGTTTATACCTAAAGGCAAATTGTTTTGTCTGCCTTATCATTATCAACATTGATAACAATCAAATTCCAATAAAGAAATAACATCGAATAGCAATTTAGATATGACGTAGGTAGCTGTTGAATGGTATACATAGGTACTAGTAATTATTATCACGGTCAATCTTTGTGTGATAAGTTCTGATTTTATTGTTTAATTTTACAAAGTACCTATATAGCTGTACTTGTTTTGCATTTTTTTAAGACTTAAGGAGCGATTATATCAATAATATCGTCTTAGTCATTTTTTAGATACCTATCTAACGTACCATATGTTGATATTAGCAAAACAATTATTTCGACATTTTAGTCACAATATGTAGGGTAACAGCACCAGTGGCCAGCCAGGGACCAGTGGTCAGCCTTTTGAGTCGTTTATTGGTCATAAATATCTGGTATATTCGTTTAAACAAATCGCGATTACTCAAATAGGAGCTTTGATTCCTTATTGGTTAATACGTCACACGACAGGTGTGGTGAGGGAACGGGGGGAAGAAATATACTCGTTCATACAGGTGCTGTTTGTCGAAGAGTGCAAAAGTGTCATGTCCGCCATATTTTTTTCTGCACGTGGTGTTCTCTTAACAGGCAAGAAAAACTATGTTTTAATGTTATAAGTTATTATTTTTGTTAATGATTGGATTGATTATTAGTTTATCTATTAAATTGGATTACGTTTTGATGAAAATAACAATATTTCACTTATAAATTGAGGGGGCTGGCCACTGGATAACACTTTTTTCCAAAAAATCCAGTGTTCAGCCCCCCACGGCTGACCTTTGGGTTATTCGTTTATTTTATTATTTTCGAGCCAATGCGACCGTTAGGACCGTTAAATTTACATTTTAAAATTTAGTTTAGCATGCCCTAGTCAATTTTAAGTAAAATCCAGTAGTCAGCCGCATTTGAAATTACGTTATAATGCGGCTGACCACTGGAACTTCTTCACTTCAGTTCGCGGATCCAATACTCAGCCATTGACTTTGCTTGGTACATCGCCGCCAAAAATAAGTCCACATTTTTAAACCCTATCTAATTGAAATAAGGTTCAAAAGTGTATACATATTTATGACGTTAACTATACATAACTATTTATCACTTTGCTTTTTCCTGGTAGGTATAAGACTTTGTTTATTAATGATAATTAGATCTGCATAGAATCGTTTCATTATTTTTTACCGAATAGGTTCTTCCTCCTCGCGTTATCCCGGCATTTTTGCCACGGCTCATGGGAGCCTGGGGTCCGCTTGACAACTTTTTTAGTTAAGTACATAACTAACAAATTTCGTGTCATAAGAATTGTATGTACCTACTAATAAAAAAAAAAGATATACAAAAAATAATAATGATAATCATATTGTTGGTTATGATATAAATATAAGTGATTTTGATCAAATCATTATGAATATTATAAAGGCTGAGTACTACTGGGTACACAGAGGCTGCTTACTGGATTTTGGAGGCTGACTACTGGAGAAAAGTGCCACTTTTTGTTTAAACTAAATTAGAGATATTATAAAGAGGATTGTTATTTTTTTAAATATTTTGTTTTAAAATTATGATAAACAATTGATCTAACTATGTCATTTGTTTAATTTTCCGAGTAATCCTGTAGAAATGCCGAACGTTCAAACTTAAAAAAGTCGTTATAAGGCTGACTACTGGTGCCTTTACCCTATATAAGGTGTAGGTGAGGTAGTAGCGATACATATAAGTTACTTGTAGGTAGGTGTAGGTACCTAATATATTCTGAATTTCATTAAGATAGTTATGTCTTACTAATGACTTAAGTAAAAGTAACTTATGGCCTAATCACTGTGAGGTACTGACACTGCGGACAGACAAATATGATTAAACTACAAGAATTCCTTTGTTGCCGTTTTGGCTACGTAGTCCTGTAAAAAGGCGTATCATAACCTTTGTAATTATATTGATTATGATTACTATCTGGTAGGTATACGAAATATTTCTACGATATGAGTATGGGTATTTCTACAAGAATAATCTTATCATGTTTTAATGATAAAGTACGAGTATTAAATTACAAATAATGGTGCCATATGCTTTTTTTAACACGTGCGTTTAATTACAAAGGAAATCGTACGGCGCGATTCGGGAAATGAATAAGAGATTAACTAGATACGATATAGTAAAGATATGTGACGTCCCACGGGTAAAGGTACCTTATGGCGGTTGGTGCTTACGCTATTATTAACGCCGCTCCAGTATTATTGCAGAGCTATGCGACGTAAGCGCAGGCCACCATAAGGTACCTTCTTCCGTGGATCGTCACATAACTTCACTATTTCATATCTAGTGAATTTCTAATTCATTTCCCGAATCGCGGCATCGGCCGCCATAAGGTACCTTTTGCAGTGGAACGTCACATATCTTTACTATTTCATATCTAGTGAGTCTCTAATTCATTTCCCGAATCGTGCTGGTAAACAGACATGAAAAATAATGTAATGTGATAATTCCTTTCAGATCCTAAAACAGCGAGTGTTCTCGGGAAATCCTTCTCAGTGTACACGAACACTCGACGCTTGCTCACATTCAACTCTGTGCCCGGCGCTTTGGAATGTGTGGACGGCATCAGATCCCTCGCCATGATGTGGGTCATAGTGGGTCATTCGTATTCGACGCATTTATATGCGCCCTTCGTTAACCGAACCGATTTCTTTCAGGTACATATTTTAAAATGATTTTGTATTGTTCTGTCGGTCAGTTATTTTTTATATTTTGTATAGATGAACTACTGCCGATAGATGGTTGATAGCTCTAGGAATATTCTCTTCGGAGTTCTAAGAATATTTTTTATTGTTTATAATGATTACACGTTCATCTCTATGTCGACGTGTCAAATAAAACAAAATTATAATGACCATTTTACAGATTGAAGACAAGGACACTTATGTATGTAAATATGTACTTGTATTCTATTATGAGTTTGGGGCATAAATTCATAATTCCAAAATTACGATCTTTTATTGGATTTCTTTATTGTACTCTGAAGTACTTAAGACTGAAATTAGTTCGTGGGTTAACTCTTTAATTGCTTAGGTGCACTATAAATTGATAGTTTAAATTATTTTTTATAAATACCTAGTTTTTACATTAACAGTGGATGACCTCATTTTCTGCGATTTGGATTATGGCTGCGCCAATCACAGTGGATACATTTTTCATGCTGAGTGGACTGCTAATTGTGTATACTACTGTCGGAAAAATGAGTAGCAGTAAGTTAATTATTATATTTTAAAGATGACTCACGTTAGACAGGGACGTATCCGGCCCGGAGCTTCCGGCACATCGTGAATATAACGTGATCGCCTATCATGTCATAGAAAAGTAAGCTCCGGAAGCTCCGGCCCGAACACGGCCCGGTCTAACGTGAGTCATCCTTTAAGCAATACATTTGATAAACATAAACTAATGTATAGTATTCTTAACTAATACTATTTTTCAGTGGGCCTAATCAGAAACATCCACTTATACTATCTCCATCGGCTCTTACGGATGTTTCCGGTATTGGCTGCCGGCGTTTTCCTCCAAGCGACGTTATTCAACCACTTGTCTGACGGACCACGATGGAATGACGTCGTTGCTCATAAAGTGCACAAGTGCAGGCAATATTGGTGGGCTACTTTGATCCATGGCCAGAATTTAATAATTCCTGATCATATGGTAAGTAGGTTTTACAATAAAACTACAAAAAGTTAATATAATGTAAAACAAAATAATTATTTCCCAAAAGAGAACCTTCTAAACCTTGTGTATTATATTTCAGTGTGTCGGCCCAACGTGGTACCTTGCCGTTGATATCCAGATGCATATAGTTTCACCTCTTGTATTGTTTTGGGTGCTTGGAAAAAGAAGAGCCGCTTGGACTGCCTTAAGTCTCGCCATGCTAATCGTGTTGGCGGCGTCTACAACGTATAATTATTTAAACGAGTTCCAGCCAGCACCTCTAATACCAGCGTAAGTCAATGGTGAAATGGGGATTTCATTAATTTTTGGGGATTTCATTGCTGAGGATCGCGACACATGTATGCTCCGTCTCCACGGTGTGCGATCAATGATCATAGGCCATATGGGTCACGCACTGCATGTTGCCGCCAACCACTCTCTTCACAATATTTCACACTTTCAATAATAACTTCCTCAAATTATAATTACGTTTTTGTATTGACTACTGGAAAATGTACGTAGCTCCATAGTTTGCTCTAAAATTCAAAATAATTAAAATATACTTATTGTATTGTGATATCTTAATATACATGCCGATTTAAAGTAGACCATCACTGGCATCACTACTGTCATGTTGTTACACTTAAATGAGGGTGTGTGTTGTCAAACAACCGTTGAAGTACAATTACCCAGTGGGAAGCAAAGCAGGCGCACACAAAATACAAATAAAACATATTAATAAACTATTCTATACATTTTACTCTATTTACAAACTCTAATCTATTTGACTTCTACATGCACATCTTAGGCGGTCGACATTAATTAAACTCATCTGCCGTAAAAACCATAATACAAGTACCTATCTATGTCATACGAGCTCGTAAATGTGTGAATATCTTCTAAAATGCGTTTTAAGGTGGACTGTATGAATACATAATATGTTTTCGGTATGGTGATGAAGCTTTATCTTTAGGATATCTAGCTTAAGCATAATCTTTTTAATTTTTGGTGCTTCATTATTATCCTTGCTGCATACATTTAAATAAATAAGAATATATATTTTCAGACGTGCTGCTGTGGATCCTGAAGCTTCATCTAACTATATGTTGTACTATTATGTGAACACATTAACAAGATGCTCTCCATTTTTTGTCGGAATGCTGTATGGCTATCTTCTCGCTGTTTGTAAAGGCAAAAAAGTACACTTGCCTAAGGTAAGAGTGACCTCAAATATCTATACAGTGTGTTTTCTGTAACAGGAGCAATAAATCAAACTGTAGGCTGTACTCCTCAAACTGACCAATACAACATTTGTTCAGCAACTTTTGAAAATAACTCATGGTTTGATTTTTATTACACTTTAAAGTTTATTCTAAGACGCAATGTATTGCAAATTTTATTATGTTAAAAGCGTGACAGTAACGTCAAACACACTGATGTCAGCGTACATTGAAGGCAATATTTATTTTGTATGAAAAAGAGGAAGTGTAAAGGATTCATAATTTTTAAAAGTTGCTGAACAAATGTTGGTCAGTTTGAGAAGTACACAGCCTTTAGTTAAATTTATTGCTCCTGTTACAGGAAGCATCCTGTATAATCTCTACTAATCGCTTTGCAAATGTCGTGCTCTGTTAAAGTTGCTCCAGTCAAAATTATCCTTATTATTCAAATATTATATACCGCTCACTGTCAATTTTCAATTGTTATGTCGGTATTTTATAACATCGTTGTTTTCAAAAATGGTTACTTTATTAAATTGTTTTAAAAACTTACAATTTGTGAATCGTTATTTGTAAAACTGCATGCACACAACATTTCACTTTAGGTTGTAATGTCAATCATAGGCAATCAATTAACTCACTTTTATGTGTTCTTTCAGTTCTTCGTGGCATTAGGATGGGCTTGTGCCTTTGCGGTATCGGCTGGTATTATATACTCGGCATACCCTATCCTCCAGATGGATTGGTACAGTCCCTTCTTGGACGGCGTTATTAATTCCTTCTCCAGACCAGGATGGGCAGCATGCCTCGGTTGGATGATATTTGCATGCACTCATGGTTACGGAGGTTAGTATATATTATATTTATCATTACATTTTTTGTATAAAACCTAGCTGTACTAAGGTATTTCGCACACACATCCCAAAAAAATATATATATATGAGCCAATGTTCGTATACTCATAATGTGTCAAATATAAGAATGCACAGAGTATAATTGAGATGTTTTGTTTGAAAGTCGTACGCTTTAACGCCAAATCACCAACGTATAAATCCTATAAAACCGGGCAAGTGCGAGTCGGACTCGCGCACGAAGGGTTCCGTACCATAATGCAAAAAAAAAAACAAAAAAAAGCAAAAAAAACGGTCACCCATCCAAGTACTGACCCCTCCCGACGTTGCTTAACTTTGGTCAAAAATCACGTTTGTTGTATGGGAGCCCCATTTAAATCTTTATTTTATTCTGTTTTTAGTATTTGTTGTTATAGCGGCAACAGAAATACATCATCTGTGAAAATATCACGGTTCGTGAGATACAGCCTGGTGACAGACGGACGGACGGACGGACAGCGAAGTCTTAGTAATAGGGTCCCGGTTTACCCTTTGGGTACGGAACCCTAACTAGTATAGATGTACCTACATAATTGTTTGTTTGCTCGCAGGGCCCATCAACTGGTTCCTGTCATTGCATATGTGGAAGTTGCCGGCTCGGATCTCCTTCGCGATGTACATCTTCCACTACCCAATCATGCATGTCGTGAACGCGACATCGGTCTCTCCGGCGCACTTTACACCTGCTCGCTACGTAAGTTGATTTTTATAAATTAACATCTAACACTAACCTTTAATATAAACCTACCTTACTTAGGCCCACTTGCACCATTCCACTAACCCGGGGTTAACCGCTTAAACCAGGAGTTGCCATGGTTAGCCATACAATTTGACACTAGGTTAACAGTTTAACCGATTAACCCCGGGTTAGTGGAATGGTGCAAGTGGGCCTTACTGGGTCAAACTGATTTTTTATAATAGAGAAAACTCTAGTAACTAGACCGTCACTCTTTATTTCAATGTGTGCTAAAACTCTTTTTGATGACGTGTACAAGTTTTCATTCGGATAGCATCACTCTGACACGCGCACGGCTCGATTTCCCAAAGCCCTTTTTTGTTTCGCGGGTTTGGGTTCTCAAATGTTCTGTATGAAACACATGAGGGACACACCCAATTAAAAGTTTTTTTTACACATAAAAAACCATGCAAGATTTTTTTACTTGTATCATAGGAATGAGTGATGTCAGATTCTGCTGATATGAAACTTTAGTCAGTCTATTTGTTTAACCCCACAATTGTCATGTAAACTTATGTCGTTGCTAGAATGACATATTTCCCTATGATTAGGTTTTAATATTTAAATGTAAACAGTCGCCCAAGAACTGTCTTCATTATGGAGATAAAGCCTTATTGTACCTCTATTGTTGGCTGAACCCTGCAATAAAAAACGTATAAAAATTATGACACGAAAAGTGTCTGGTCAAAATTGTAATCACGTTCGACAAACAATTTCCAAAAGGTCAGTAATCCTGAAAAACAAATGACAACTTATAAATAGGTTGAGTGACAGACAGTGCACTATTATCGTATATCAATTTTTAACAAGCAGATACGTCTGCGAGCAATGCTCCATATATCGATCTGATTTATATATTTTGGGTTTGTTAGAATTGTCTCATTAAGTATTAGATTCCCGCTGAAAGAAAAGTACAGTATAAAGAATGAATTTTTTGTCAAAAACATTTTAGTTACATATATCATTTGTAAGTTTTTTTGTAAGAAATATTAGTATTACCTGTGTTGTGAACATATCACTCGGTAAAATATATTGTATAAAAGTATTTCATTGGATATTTGAAATAAGATATACCATCGCCCACACTGTTAACTGTACGTCGGTGGACCTTATACCTTTTTTAACAAGGTCGACCGATGTACAGTTAGGAGTGTTGCTGCTTGTAGTATTATAATAACAAATATTATAAAAGTGTCTCTTAACAGTTTTTCAGATTTCTGGGTGACTTCTCTTCAGCACTGATTATTGGGTTTATAGTAACCGTGATGATCGATTCACCCTTCTCTACGCTCATCAAACTTGCAATGGGAGGAGGTATGTTTTACTCGTATGTTAATGTTAGTGTTGTGTTGCTGTAATTTCGTCCGGTGACAAGCAAAAGTCACTAAGTACTGTAAAAAAATTTAAGTAACATTGCACTTTATTACACTTGTAACACGGTTTATTGTCGAATAATTTCAATGGTGTTAGTTAGTGACTTTTGCTTGCCACCGGACGATTTACTATCCCGATGTCATCCACGTAGAAGCAAAGTTTAAAATGTTCAACTTCATTTTCACCGATTACGAGTTAAATCGTTTCGTAGTTATGACATCGATTGAAATATTACCCAGACATAGGAGAGAGTGACTAATGCCTACACGTAGTGCGCTGCGGCCGTGAACATGATAGCAATATCACAATTTATAAAATATTATCAAAAAGTTACATTACCTGTCGATAAACCTTCTTTTTTCCCTACGGAGAGAAAAAAACGGATTTCGGTTCACTTCGGACACTTAAAACAAATAAATTAAAGATCTTAACAGTAGTTTACATATGTTTTTGGTGTGTATGTATCTGTATTTCATTCTTAAAAGAGCAGAAAAGAAAGAGATACTAAATTCCGATACAACCATGTTTACTGAAAACATTAATCACGTGTATGGTTTCCATTTTCGTAGGTATTTTATACTTTTTCTAATATTAGGGGTGGAAAGCAAAGTGTATTACGTGGTACCAAAATCAACTATTTTCTTCACAGGCCCGAAGAAACCTAGACCAGAAAAAATAGAGGCTAAAGAAGAAAATGGCGTAAACGGAGGTGTTACAGCAGTCAACCCGGCGATATCACAAGAAGAGTATGAGAGATACCTAAGCAAGACTAAACTATGACACGTTTCATTCATAAATTAGACACAGATTATCATGTCATGAGCAACATGTGTGCACTCTTCTCTCAGATAGTTCTACTTATTTAGATTACTAATAAAGTAAAATAAAGTATTTGTATGGTGGAAGACTTTGGATAGAAATTAATATAATCTAAGTATATATTAGTGTTTTCACTAATAACACGAATAACAATATTTAAAACACTGTTTGATTTATCCCTAAATCTACTAAAGGTTTTTATTCATCTCCAGATTATAAGTTAAGTCGTAAATAAACTGCTCGCACTGCTTCCTTACTTTCCAAGCAGCCATACTACAGCACTGCTTAAATACGCTTTAAAAGAGCTGAGGAGCTTTAGCTCGAACTCGGTCACCTATGTAACGTAGGTTTACTCACAGTTCTATTTGCCCGGGATCCTGACATACTAAGGACTTTTTCACTTGGTCTTTTCGTTAGATTTTTTTTACATTTAGTATAGTACCGAAAAACATACATATCATACACATGCACTCTATGATGCGTTCAAAAATCGCATATTATGGCCGGCATGGCAAGATGAACAATTTTGTTTAGAACAAGTAATACAATTATCATATCTGGGAAAACGACATTATTGCGTACTAATAACATCAATACCAATTTGATAATGACATTGAAATATAGTTTTTTTTTAAACTAAAGAGAATAAGAAAACACATACGTACCCTACACATATATTTGTGTTGTCAAACTTACCGACGAGTAAAGTTACAATAAAAATTAGAATATTGGTAACAAATTTTTATGCTAACAATTATCATAAATATGTTGGTATTGTAATTTTTGCACCTGGTCCTATTTAACAATGTATGGTTTAGAACTGGACCCCTATTCGACAAGCGACGTTTGACGTATGTGGGAAAAATCATAAGTTCTCGAATACGTACAATGTCAAAATTTTACATTAACAATCCACAGTTGAGTTTTGGTTGTACCATATGATATTATCCACCGTTGATGGAATCAACACTCAGTATGCAATAAAATCAACTGTTGATTTGACGTGGATGCGAAATCTGACAGTTGTACGTGTCGAATTTGGCCCCTGGTTTTGATACGATGCATCGCATGCACCGATCAGCGATCTAGGTCGTATAAAAATTTCCAATAATAATCAAGGTAGCGCTCCTGAGCTATAGTTCATTCTTAGTCGAGAGCCGAACGCATTACGAGCCCTTTGTAGCAATGCAAAGCCTTTGTTGCTTCAGTGAGGACTCGCTAGTTACGGTAAGAGGGAAGGAATGGAAATCCATATACTTAGAATAAAATCCTGGGTGGTCAATTAAAACGAAGTACCTAATTAAAATTAAAACGGCGTTAACGGTTTGTTGTTTATTATTAAGCGTTTAAAAAACTTTTACAAGCGTAGAAGAATGATGTACGAGTAACTTGATTTAAGAATAAGTAAGTAGAAGCGTTCAAGATTTTGTACTTTAGAGACCGCTAATTATTTGGTAAAATACCTCTTTGTGGCGTAAATTAATTTAGGTAACCTTTACAATTAATAACGCCTGAAATTTATTATACGAGTCGCTTTTGTTATACCCTAATGACAGAAACCAAACTTTAAGGAAATTAAGGACGAGAAATGAACTGTGCGAAATGATAATTAATTTCCGCGCAATTTGTTATTGTATAATTTCCGTTATCGTGTCTTCTTGAATACTTGTACATTGAAAACGGTACCTTTCAACTGTCATTAAATTAATACATTTTTAACCGACTTTAAAATCCTCTCTCCTAAAGGACGACATTCTCAATTTGGTCTTATGTATTTTCTTATATTTTTCACTTCAGAACTCTGTTGTTTCTGAACTGTTTTTTTATTGAAAGTATACCTAGTTACATATAGTTTTTTTTGTGTTTTTATTAACAAACTAAGAAATTGATATTCAGAAAAGTGACATTTGATAAAGTGGAACTACTGAAAAGGACCAGATGGTCTAGCATAAGTTGCGTTCTCGCTCGTAAGTCCATACTTGAAGTCTCGCTAGATGTATGGAGTCGCGTCTTAGAGCATTTAAATACAAATACAAAATACAAATAATTTATTATCATAAAAGAGTAGTATACATGTGCAGAATATATCTATCAGACTCCAAACTAGGCTGAGCCTGTATCTTGGAAGTCTGCGAGAGCGATTGACAACTATATTCAATTTTTTTTTGGTACAGTGCTTAATACTAAAAATAATTACTACAGTACAAGCTATATGATACAAAGTCACTAAACTAAATTAATAACTGGAATCTCCCGAAAATCTTAATTGTGCAAGTTTTGACTAAAAACAAGTGACAAATGATGAAATGGAACTACTGATAAAGACCGAAATGGAACACTTAAATACAAATCCATGTCAATGTAATAATTAGCCTTTGGTTTTTCTATACCACAATGGTTGCAAACACTCGCGCGGACTGCCTGATGTTAATCAGAATCTGATGTGAAATGTTTTTCTGATATCATTTTACGTACACATTAATTTAGCTGAATATTGATCTCACTTAACCTTTTTACTGGCATCAGGGCATAAATCAAATAACTTTTCAAAGCACGTATACGTAAGTTGTTACCGAGTTCGAGCCCCCCGCTGGTGTCAAGTTACAGGGCCTTATGAACAGCTACTTCACAGTAGTGTACTTCGCAGAAGTTCGTAGATTAAATACCAATAAAAAATGCAACAATGTGTGTTCTTATTAGTTTATAAACACGCACAAATTAATTCACTCTTACCCCAATTCGAATTTAGAATCATCAGCTTTTAGTAAATTGATGTTTACTACCTATTAATTAAATTAAATTGATATTTACGAACTTTTATGCTGAAAAGAGATGGTGCAAAAAATTTATGAAATATAAAATTGAGAGTTCTGGGAATGCTGACGAGGACTGGGACTGGGACTGACTGATCGAGGCATGAATATTAACGAGAACTAAATGATATAGCTATTATTTCGAAGCTGTTGTCTATCACGGTGGAACTGCCAAGTGGCTGAATATGTAATCATATCAGACTACTCTTCAATATCTCGAGTCACTCACTTGATCCCTGTAATGCTATTTCGTACATTTGAAGCTTGGATTTTTGCATTTAAAATGTTCAAGCCTGACTTAAGTTATCTAAGCGATGTTTAAGGAAATATTTAATTTATTAATGTAAATTGATCACCGTAGCGTAGTGTTTTAAATCTTTGTATGATTTGATGTTTCATTCCGTCATGTGAATGCAATACAAGTAACATCAAAACTTTACGGAAGTTGAATGAAACCAAATTACAAATTAAGACAAATTATGAACAAAGCAAGCAGTGGTGGCCGAGTGGATATGTCGTCTGACTTTCAATCCGGAGGTCGCGGGTTCAAATCCTGGCTCGTACCAATGAGTTTTTCGGAACTTATGTACGAAATATCATTTGATATTTACCACTAGCTTTTCGGTGAAGGAAAACATCGTGAGGATACCTGCACACATCTGCGAAGAAATTCAAAGGTGTATGTGAAGTCTCCAATCCGCATTGGGCTAGCGTGGGGACTATAGCCCAAGCCCTCTCGCGCATGAGGGGAGGCCTGTGCTCAGCAGTGGGACGTATATAGGCTGAAATGATGATGATGATGATGAACAAAGTGTTTTTTAGTTGTGCTTGGACATACCATAAAAAGGTCAAATAGGTACGGTCTTCAAACTGAACAAAAGATTTTCTCTGGACGAATTAATCTTTGTGTCCCTAGATGCATGGGAGAGTGGGAAGGGTTTTCGGGGATGTTGAGATTACCGATTTAGATGAAATCTACATCTTTGATTTGTATTTGTATTTGTATCTTCTTCTGAACTTTGAACTGTTTGCTTGGATTGATTTTCCTCTTCTTCTGAACTTTGAACTGTTTGCTTGGATTGATTTTTAAATGAAGTCTCGTAGTTCAGTGTGCCTGTTGGCAAAGGCCTCCTCCAACTCTTTCCAGTATTTCCTCTGCCTGGCCAGTCTTGTCCAGAATGGTCCTACAGTAGTTATTATTTCATCCTCCCATCGTTTGAGTTGTGAGCCTCTAGATCTTGATCCGTCTCTTGGGTGCCACATAAGGATTCTTTGGCTCCATTTTTCGATCTTACACCTTACAGTGTGCCACACATCTTTGATTTAGTTTTAGATAAATATAATACCAAACTTAACTTCCGGCCTGATTCTAATATCATAAAACGTAAAAAATTTGATATTTATGCAGTATTTTTTCTGCATACAAAATCGTCAGACACTGGCAGATCCGATCCACATCGTATCGGGATCTAATTGTTGATGTTTATTAAAATTATAATCTGACCTTTAGAAGCTCAAATAAAACACCACTGCTTGTTTATTTTGCTGACTAAGAATACCTAAAAGCAATTATTTTTATTTTTATTTCGAACCTTTGTGCATCATTTAAAGAAAATTTAATACGCAGTGTCAAAGCTAGCGTCAACGTCGCATCATCGCAACACGATTCTTACGAGTTAACTCTTCTTTGGATGCAGCAGTTTACACGGTACACGGTTCACTAATCTACGTGGACTCTAACGCAATCATCATGTCATGCCCTCACTCCACTCATAAACCCGACAGTAATATACAATAACAAACTCGTTACTCAACATCAATTTCTGCATAACCACAACACATTTCCCGGCGCCAACGAAGTTACTTCAAAGATATTTTCCAAGGCGCTCAACCACAACAGAAATTAGTCTCAAACGAGGCACGTTCTTTGAGCATCCAAGGTAACTGTGCAACTGTCATAGGCTAGGTACGTGGAGTAAATTTAGGTCATGAGGGCAACTTGAACTTTTACTTAAAAGCTTAGCTGATACTGTTACTGATATAATATGTAATAAGTTAAAAGTAATATATATATACTTTGACACAATTTACAAAAAAAAAATGAAACTTAGTACTATTTTATATAGGTATCTATATTCTTCTTCTTTTCGTGTAAAGGGATCAAACTTCTTAGTACTAAATTTTTGTTTGCCAATGTTTTGCCACTTCCAGCCCTCGGGGTGTAGCCCTCAGGAGATCTTCCTCAGTGCACGTCATTGAGCACAGAGAGCACTGTCTCATGTGTAATGTTGTTTGAGGTACTCCACACTCGCAGGATGTATCACCTTGTCGCCCAATTCCCCATCTCAGAAGATTATCTTTTGACCGACCAACTCCCGTCCTAAGTCTGTTGAGAGCTTTCCATACTGGCCACTTTTGCTTTCCCCCTGGAGGCAGGTGTTCCACAGCTGGCAATCGTAGCGATGTGTCGCTGAGTTGCAAGTTCCATGACTTGATGCGAGCCTCCTGAGGAGTTTGCTGCTGGAGAGCTGAATTTGTAACAAAGCTCTTCCGGGACTTTAGCCTTGCAGTAACTGGTTTGTGGCCGTGCAGGGGGTGACGCGGGTCACGCAGTTGTTTTTCTCGCTCCACAGCCGCCGCAATATCTCTGCGTATGTCCGGTGGTGCAATTCCACTCAGTTGGTATAGGTGGTCACGTTTAGTGGGTTTTAGGCATCCTGTTATTAGGCGGCAGGACTCGTTGAGAGCTATGTCAACCTGGGCAGCATGTATAGAGTTCTTCCAGGCTGGGCATGCATATTCTGCAGCCGAGAAGCTGAGTGCGAGAGCCGTTGTGCGTAGGGTGTGTGGGGTTGCCCCCCACGTAGTCCCGGTGATGCATCGCAAAATGTTGTTCCTCGCCGCCACTTTCTGCTTGGTATTAAGGCAGTGAGCTTTGTAGGTCAGTGACCGGTCTAGCGTCACCCCTAGGTATTTCGGGGCGGCAGTGTGTTCTAGCCGGCTGCCTTCCCAGGCGATATTCAGCTGTCTGGTGGCCTGGCTGTTTCGTAGGTGGAAGGCACAAACCTGTGTCTTAGACGGGTTAGGTTTAAGCTGGTTTTCTTTGTAGTAAAGTGACATGCTCGCCAATCCTTCCACTAGGCTATTCTCTACTGCCTCAAAAGATTTTTCTTGCGATGTGAGTGCAAGGTCATCGGCAAAAAGGAAATGTTGTAGGTTATCTATGATCGGTTGGTCGTTCGTATAGATATTAAAAAGTGCAGGTGCCAGTACGCTACCCTGAGGAAGACCATTTTTCAGGGACCTCCATCTACTTTTTTTCCCTTGAAACGATACATAGAACCTTCTGTTGGAGAGTAGCTCAGATATAACCTGCGTGAGTTTATAATCTTTTGTAGTATGGTATAGTTTGGTTACTAGTCTTCTATGGTTTATGGTATCGTATGCAGCCGTGAGGTCGACGAAGACTGCACCTGTCACCATGCCCCTCTCGAAGCCGTCCTCGATGTACTGTGTCAGGTTGAGCACTTGCGAGGTACAGGATTTACCTGCCCTGAAACCTGCCTGTTGCGCTATGAATGCATCCTCCAGGGTTGTTATCATGCGTTCAAGTATGAGGCGTTCAAAGAGTTTGAAGGTGTGGCATAGAAGGGAGATCGGTCTGTAACTTTTCACGTCGGCGGGGTCTTTACCAGGTTTAAGAATGGCAGTTACGTGAGATTTCCTCCATATCTTCGGTAAGGATGTAGTCTCCACACAAGCATTGAACAGTTTCAGTAGCCACAATTTAGCCGCAGGCCCAAAGTGTTTTATTTGTTCGACTCTTATGTCATCAATACCGGCAGCTTTCCCAACTTTAAGCTTTTGGATACCTGCTTCTAATTCCGACATCGAAAAGGGGTCTCCTAGATGGTCTTTTTCGTTTTCAGGTGAGTCCCGGGCAAGTTTCAGTGGTTTACACTTATCTGTCGTTTTTCCGTTGAGTAGAAGTTGGTGGGCTATCTGGTCGGCTGTTATGTTAGTTAAGTAAGTGTGTTGTTTGTTATCACTGCTAAGCTTGTTTATAAAGTTCCACGCTTTCTTACTATTGTGGGTCATATCGACACTCTCCACGAGTTCGTTCCATTTTTTCCTTTGGGTTTCTGATATTTCATCCATGAATTTATTACCCAGGAGGATAGTTTCCCGGGAAAACGGATCGGCCGCATATGCCTTATAGTACGCATTGGCTTGGTCCTTGAGGCTGTCAGACATCCCTGGGATATACTGGGTTTTACAGCCGCGTGGTATATGTCGTCTCGACGCCACTTTCACCAATCCAATGAACTCCTCGTAGCCATCGGCTGTAGGCGGAAGGTGTGAAACGAGGTTGTCTAGCTCTTTCGAGAAGCATTCCCAATCCGCTTTTACGAAGTTGTATCTTCTCCTGAACGGAACTGTACGTGGTCGGACTGCTTCGTATGTCCTGCAAACTATTGGGCGGTGTTGAGTTTTAGGGATGACTTCGCATACTGACTTCCTGCACTGTTTTGAGACGCTTTCGCTGGCAAAGATGAGGTCAGGGTTATAGCCTCTCTTCCATCTGCCACTGTTGAAAGATGATGGTAACTTAGGATCATGAATCAGTGAAATCCCGTACGAGTCGGCCCATTCCTCCACCAGATCTCCATTTTCATCTGCAGCCCTATAGCCCCAGCTCTCACTATGGCTATTGAAGTCTCCCACCACAAACCTTGTGGGCTGTGAATCGAAGTTCAAGGGTTTGTCGAACTGATATGTTTCGTTGGGTGGTTTGTACACAGATGTAATAGTGCAATTGTTGAGCTCTACAGTAATGATCTCAATGTTGTTTGTGTTGGTTTTGTGTACAGATCTGATGTTTAACCCTGGTCTAGTGAACAGTGCACTTCCATACTGACGGTGTTTGATCTCCGCTATGAGGACCATCCCCTCGATGGCAGGGCGACAATTGTCAGGTCCTCTATGGGTTTCTTGCATGCAGAGGAGATTCTATATACATATATACATAGTGGGTACCTAATGATTCTCCGAGAAACTTTTAGCAGATCATCGATTCGCCGACAACGATTCGCCGAACATCGTTTCGCAGAGTCATTTATTTGTCAATGTAACTTTTGGTCAACTAACGTTACGTAGACTCTTGGTTCACATACCGTCCAGTTCGCTTCTGTGTAAATTAGCAGTAACTATTATTGGACGATTTCCATTTAGCAGAGTAATCGTTACGTTTAAGAAATGTTTAGTCGAATAACGTTTCACATTTTACATATAAGTCGTTATTTTTGAAAAAAAGACTTTGCAAAAATAAAGGAAACCCACATCGAAAAGGATAAAATAAAATATTATCCTTTTTAGGGTTCCGTAGGTACCCAAAGGGTAAAACGGGACCCTATTACTAAAACTTCGCTGTCGTCCGTCCGTCCGTCCGTCCGTCTGTCTGTCACCAGGCTGTATCTCACGAACCGTGATAGCTAGACAGTTGAAATTTTCACAGATGATGTATTTCTGTTGCGGCTATAACAAACAAATACTAAAAACAGAATAAAATAAAGATTTAAGTGGGGCTCCCATACAACAAACGTGATTTTTGACCAAAGTTAAGCAACGTCGGGCGTGGTCAGTACTTGGATGGGTGACCGTTTTCTTTTTCCTTTTTTTTGCTTTATGGTACGGAACCCTTTGTGCGCGAGTCCGACTCGCACTTGCCCGGTTTTTTAAGTAAATTATGGTTCATAAAAATTGTTACAATCATTATATTTATATGGTTTAGATTTGTTTTTTTTCTATAGATTTTTGTTTCACATAAAAAATACCAAGTATTTCAAATGGTTATGGTTCACCAAAAAATTAAAACATTGGTTTAGTTTCAAGGACAATTTGTTCATGTAATTTCATTTCACAGAATCATGGACCTGTAGAAAAGTTACTTCTTATAAATACGGTTTTTACCACAATTAAAAAAAGAAAGGGATAAGTTCGCCTTTGTACTAATGATGTGTGTTCTTTCATGTTTTATGTTTCTTTTTGTACAATAAAGTATTTTGCTACTACTACTACTACAATTTAAGATACAGAATAGTCATTTCGTGGAATTTTATTTATTGAGTCGTTAATTTAACGCAATCTGCTTTTCTGGAAAGAATTAATTTTTCAGGGGTCGCAGTTCTAACCTAACCTAACCCACTTTTTCAGCAAGTTCGTTTTCTTAGAGTTGCAGCTCTAAACTAACCTAAACTGGTTTTTTAGCAATTTCCATGAATACTACGAGTATGTGAAAGTTAATTTAGTAAAATAATAAATTAGAGAGAAGTTTTTCTAGTCAATATTAATGCCAAATGAACATTCGACCTATTGTGTTTCGACCAATGGTTTTTCGGGTAATTATGACAGATACTAAATGATTATTCTACGAATAGTAAATATGCGTATCAATGTTCTGCTTATTGACTACTCTCGCAAACGACTATTATGCGTAATGAGATTCGGCGAATCGTTACTTTGCCAAACAACCCGTCTGCGAATCGTTGTCGGCGAAACAAATATCGGCGTAATTTTTTTCGGAATATCAATAGGGCACCATACATAGTATTAGCAGGTATTAGTATAATATTGTAAGACGGATATTTTTAACACAACATTTTACTCAGATATATTCAAATAAGGCGTTTTTATTTTTTGCTTTGAAAACTAAAAAAAAACCGGGCAAGTGCGAGTCGGACTCGCGCACGAAGGGTTCCGTACCATAATGCAAAAAAAAGGAAAAAAAAAACGGTCACCCATCCAAGTACTGACCACTCCCGACGTTGCTTAACTTTGGTCAAATATCACGTTTGTTGTATGGGAGCCCCATTTAAATCTTTATTTTATTCTGTTTTTAGTATTTGTTGTTATAGCGGCAACAGAAATACATCATCTGTGAAAATTTCAACTATCTAGCTATCACGGTTCGTGAGATACAGCCTGGTGACAGACAGACGGACAGCCGGGCGGACGGACGGACGGACGGACGGACGGACGGACGGACGGACAGCGAAGTCTTAGTAATAGGGTCCCGTTTTACCCTTTGGGTACGGAACCCTAAAAACTCAGATTCCTACTAATCAGAAAGACAAGCCAGTCCCGCTTACCCCGCAACCACACTTACCTATATTGACCTCACCTTTCCTCCTGAGACTCCTAGTACAAACTTTTGTACGTATTCCGCAATCTTTTCTAAACTTGTATAGAGTAGCTAAGGGACACAAAAAGAATACAATTGCTTCTGGGTCTCAAGAGGTTATAGACGATTGTTGTCATGTGTCAAAAATATGAAAAAAGCTATACGGCCCCGACACTATCATGGATACTGACATTACTTTGACGGAATGACGTTTTTAGTGATAGTGTAGGGAGTGTCATGAAGGAATGACAGAAAGTAATGAAGTTTATTTTAATAATTTCCGTCAGTATTGGAGTTATGTCAAAGTAATGATACTAGAAATGACATTATACAGACAGTGAATTGGTTAGAATGATGGAATCAGAAATGACAGAAAAGAATGATGGACGATAATGAAGTTACTAAACATTTTTAATATTTTTGAAGAAATGTCAAAATAATGACATTATACTGATAGTGAGTGGAGCGCATCACTCTAATCCCTCCTACCTTTGTATCTTGCAAAGGGCGCCTCTCTCAGCTTTTAAAAACATTCGTAACCAGACATTCTGAACGTTATTAAAGGCATTTGGCAAGTCTTGGATTCTTTCTTATGTGGGTAATTTTCAGCCGCGTTTTAACAGCCCGCTCTTGACGTCTGCAGCATTTAGTCGGACGGGATTTTTTAGCGTCTTCTGTGTTGAGCAGAGCTGCGTTTTTAAAGGGTGTATGTAAGGTAGGTAGAGTCGGACCAAGAAAAGCCTGCAGCGGATTTGTTAGCCCACGTAGTGCAAGTGACGTAATTTCATAGAAGTTTGAAGTTTAAAATAGCACTTGCACTGAGTGGGCTATCAAATTCGCTGCAGACTTTTCTTGGTCTGACTCTAGTGGAAGGTATGCTAATCCACAATATCCACATGCCTTGATGTCGGGAATCTCTCTCTATCCTACCATAAGCACATCGTGCACCGATGCGTCCACTGATAGATCCTTTGTCAGCATCGGACGTTGAGGATGCCTGAGGGCCTAACGCCTAGCCACGTTCGACGTTTTGCCTCGCTGTCACACTTACGTACGAATTTACAAGTGCAACAGAGAAGCAAACACTATGAACGTGGTTTGCGGTAGGCCTCTGGTCCTAAAATAGTGTGTATTGTAATGTATCACAATTTACCCATCTCATACGACCACCATTGGCATTTTTACATGAGTGTATAATTTAGTGTTAGATATTATTATTAAATCAGGGAAAACTTCACGTTAGTATCAAATTAAGAATGTCTAAAATCGTTCTTACTGAAACCAAATCAGTGAAGAACGCGTTAAGAAATTAAGTATATCTAATTTTAATACTTTTTTGTGCAATAAAATGTGTACTAATAAATAACGAAGTTGTAAAAATCTTTAAGTCTATAAAAAATCTAAAAATAGTAAATAAGTTTCAAACCAATACATATGTAGTTACTTTGTTTTCAAAAATACATAAAACCAGAGTTCGGAAGCTATCAAAGAAGGCTTATTATGAAACTTGGCTAACATTTTTTTGCTTGTCAGAGTTATTGGCAAAACGTAGTTTCTCAAGTGGACAAGTTTTTGTTGTTGCTACGGGCTTCCTGAACCGAAAAAATTTATGATCTTTCTCAATTGGGGCATTTCATATGAAGCGGACAGGAAAAAAAAAGTGAGGTTCCCGAATTTGTTTATATTTGGTTTAGTTCTTCTTCTAGTAGGTATAAAACCGGACGCCAAATATTTTTTATATATGACGTTTATTTTAAAAATTATGAGCTTTTAAAAAATTACCGTAATTGAAATTCCGATTTTTTGAAACTCGAATATCGAATAATTAAAATATATAACTTATTATTAAATCAAGCGTTTTGTATAGAATTTTTAATGATCTTTTCTCAAACATGCAATGAAATATTGATGTTATGTTCCTTATAATAGGCTGCGAAGTATGACGTTTCAGGTGCGGCTAGGACAAAAGGTCGTTAATGGAATTTCATACACATCTTGCAGGCCTAGGCCGGCAAAGTCCTCTTTTTTAATTTTCATTTCACAGATATTAGTGACACAGCATCGTGGCATTCATCCATTAAAAAAAACTAGAGGCAGTATTTGCTTTATGGTTCGTAATGACACTCTGCCACTACGCCTATAAAAAAAAAACCAAAAAACAATGTTTGCTATAATTTGCAGTTTTATTTGTATAAAATCAATACGAACTTAATAAATAATACATTCTATAATTTTATAATTTTAAATTATTAATTTAAGTACACAAATAAAAACATTTAAAATATTCCATTTAAACGTTAGCGGTAAAAAGGTCTACTCAAACACGCGTAGTTATATTTTTTAAATTGTTATGGAGGTAAACTTGAAAAATATTCATTCTGTTTTATTGGATTTATGGTGCGTTGTTGATTTTTTGACTTTAATATGAGTTCCGACGAAATAATGAAATTAATATTAATTGTAATCGTAGGTGTTGGAATTGGCAGCGTAATCAGAATTGATTTTAAATAACTTGCTGCCTCTGCCGCCAAGTCAAAGACGAAGTATGTATATGGTTGCTTATGGCAATTTTATTATTTGAGAAACTAAGAAAAATGGCTTACAGATTATTAGAAACAGTTTTGTGGCATATTTTAAATGAATGTAACTACAAATTCGTCAACACTGTGGAAATTATACTTATTTACTCCATGCATAAAGCAACGATGTATGTGAAACATGATATCAACATGAAAGGCTATGTAAACTTATGTGACGAAAACGACAGTCAGACGGATACAAGGCGAAAAAATCAAAGATACATGAAAATATACGGGTAGTATACTTGCGACTCGTGTAAAACATACGCGTGATAAATTGATAATGATATAGGTACGTGTTGGTTATATTTTGGGTGTAGTTTACTTTTAGTTTTTTCTATAAATAAAACTTGGGTTTCGTGGATTTTTTATTTTATTTATTTCATTGCATGTTTGAGAAAAGCACTATACATACCTCGGCGGGAAATGGGGTTGCCCGCGCTCAGACCTATCCGGCCTCGCTTCGCTCGGCCGTCTATATGTCTTCGGCCGGCAACCCCTTTCGTCCCGGCCTCTGTAGTAATGTACTATTTCAGCGAAGAAATCAATTTTGAAAAATAAAAATAAAAATATGGTTAAAACCGGAAGTAAACTTTTCAAAACCATTTTTCAAAAACTTTGACCAGTTTTTTTTCATTTTTTTTATGACAAAATATAGCCCTAAGTATGTACAAAATACACTAGAAGTTGCAGAGTGGGATCTCCATTGGTTAAGACAATAGGTCAATAAATGTATATACATGTCGCCCTAAGTGCGAGGTACCGTACTGGTATACATACATATAGCAGCTGTTTAGCTTATAAGAACATGTATTCAGTAAGACTGCTGGTAAATTCTAATCATATGTTATGATGAAATAAGAAAGTTAACAATTCTAACCAGTTTATTTCATAACTTTTATTATTTTACAATAAGAATCTATGCTAGAGCTCGTTCTTTTTACAAGAAGACCGTCAGTTTTCGGAATAAACGTTTTTGTTCCTGGAATCGTGACTGCGGAATCAAACCTGGCCTGCAAAAATATCCTCTGACGTTGAATATCGTCTTTAGAGCAATAGTAGATTGCCGTTTGCTTCAAAGATGATTTTGCCCAGTCATACAATCGCATTGGTGAAATTATTGATCTACTTGGAGGTAACTGCAAACTTGCACGCGTCGCCAAACGTTTCAGGTTCCCTCCGAGACTGTCGAGGCCCTTTACCGTGAGATGTTGCGTGAAAATGTGCTTCTGCATTCGTATTAAAATCATCCTTGTAATAAATATGATTAACAAAGTTAAACCGATTTTTAAAATGTTGTGAAGCACCATCGGTTATATAACCGATGGTGCCTAAAAAGAAATAGTTGCATCTAAAATCATATCTTTTTCTGAAAGGTGCTTGTATAGTAATATTTGGTAAGCATAATAGATAGCTGTGTCATGTTTTAAGTCATCGGAAATCATGACAATGCTGCCGTGTTTTATTTCAGTGCCATCTCTATAGTAATAAACCGAATGCAGAGGCACATTTTCACGCAACATCTCACGGTAAAGGGCATTGACAGTCTCGGAGGGAACCTGAAACGTTTGGCGACGCGTGCAAGTTTGCAGTTACCTCCAAGTAGATCAATAATTTCACCAATGCGATTGTATGACTGGGCAAAATCATCTATGAAGCAAACGGCAATCTACTATTGCTCTAAAGACGATATTCAACGTCAGAGGATATTTTTGCAGGCCAGGTTTGATTCCGCAGTCACGATTCCAGGAACAAAAACGTTTATTCCGAAAACTGACGGTCTTCTTGTAAAAAGAACGAGCTCTAGCATAGATTCTTATTGTAAAATAATCAAAAGTTATGAAATAAACTGGTTAGAATTGTTAACTTTCTTATTTCATCATAACATATGATTAGAATTTACCAGCAGTCTTACTGAATACATGTTCTTATAAGCTAAACAGCTGCTATATGTATGTATACCAGTACGGTACCTCGCACTTAGGGCGACATGTATATACATTTTCTCAAACATGCAATGAAATATTGATGTTATGTTCCTTATAATAGGCTGCGAAGTATGACGTTTCAGGTGCGGCTAGGACAAAAGGTCGTTAATGGAATTTCATACACATCTTGCAGGCCTAGGCCGGCAAAGTCCTCTTTTTTAATTTTCATTTCACAGATATTTGTGACACAGCATCGTGGCATTCATCCATTAAAAAAAACTAGAGGCAGTATTTGCTTT
Organism: Cydia fagiglandana; assembly: GCF_963556715.1. Classification (NCBI taxonomy): domain Eukaryota; kingdom Metazoa; phylum Arthropoda; class Insecta; order Lepidoptera; family Tortricidae; genus Cydia; species Cydia fagiglandana. Next base: position 14,536,310 of record NC_085932.1, on the reverse strand, counting down.
ATGGTTCGTAATGACACTCTGCCACTACGCATATAAAAAAAAAACAAAAAACAATGTTTGCTATAATTTGCAGTTTTATTTGTATAAAATCAACATGAACTTAAGAAATAATACATTCTATAATTTTATAATTTTAAATTATAAATTTAACTACACAAATAAAAACATTTGAAAATTTCATCTAAACGTTAGCGGTAAAAAGGTCTACTCAAACACGCGTAGTTATATTTTTTAAGTTGTTATGGAGGTAAAGTTGAAAAATATTCATTCTGTTTTATTGGATTTATGGTGCGTTGTTGATTTTTTGATTTTAATATGAGTTCCGACGAAATAATGAAATTAATATTAATTGTAATCGTACATAGGTGTTGGAATTGGCAGCGCAAGCAGAATTGATTTTAAATAACTTGCTGCCTCTGCCGCCAAGTCAAAGACGAAGTAAGTATATGGTTGCTTATGGCAATTTTATGATTTGATTAGAAACAGTTTTGTGGCATATTTTAAATGAATGTAAATACAAATTCGTCAACACTGTGGAAATTATATTTATTTACTCCATGCATAAAGCAACGATGTATGTGAAACATGATATCAACATGAAAGACTATGTAAACTTATGTGACGAAAACGACAGTCAGACGGATAAATAAAACTTGGGTTTCGTGGATTTTTTATTTTATTTATTTCATTGCATGTTTGAGAAAAGCACTATACATACCTCGGCGGGAAATGGGGTTGCCCGCGCTCAGACCTATCCGGCCTCGCTTCGCTCGGCCGTCTATATGTCTTCGGCCGGCAACCCCTTTCGTCCCGGCCTCTGTAGTAATGTACTATTATTGACCTATTGTCTTAACCAATGGAGATCCCACTCTGCAACTTCTAGTGTATTTTGTACATACTTAGGGCTATATTTTGAGATAAAAAAAAATAAAAAAAAACTGGTCAAAGTTTTTGAAAAATGGTTTTGAAAAGTTTACTTCCGGTTTTAACCATATTTTTATTTTTATTTTTCAAAATTGATTCCTTCGCTGAAAAGATCATTAAAAATTCTATACAAAACGCTTGATTTAATAATAAGTTATATAATTTAATTATTCGATATTCGAGTTTCAAAAAATCGGAATTTCAATTACGGTAATTTTTTAAAAGCTCATAATTTTTAAAATAAACGTCATATATAAAAATATTTGGCGTCCGGTTTTATACCTACTAGAAGAAGAACTAAACCAAATATAAACAAATTCGGGAACCTCACTTTTTTTTTCCTGTCCGCTTCATATGAAATGCCCCATTTGTTAAACACTCCCTTTGATTTTTTTAACCTTTTTAGGGTTCCGTACCTCAAAAGGAAAAAACGGAACCCTTATAGGATCACTCGTGCGTCTGTCTGTCCGTCCGTCTGTCACAGCTAATTTGCTCCGAAACTACTGGGCCAATTAAGCTGAAATTTGGTACAGATATGTAAGTCTGTGACCCAAAGACGGATATGTAACGTCAACAAATAAATTTTAAATATAAGGGCTACTTTTGGGGGGTAAAAGATAAAATTTAAAAACAAAGTTTTGTAAACTATATCGTTTTACATATCAAATGAAAGAGCTCATTGTGGGAATTTCAAATATATTTTTTTTATAAATTTACGATATAAAGTTTAGAAGTTATTCAAGAAAATAGACAAAAAATTACCATTCCCCCCCCCTCTATTTCCGAAACTACAGGGTCTAAAATTCTGAAAAAAAATACACAAAATAGTTCTTTACCCAAAAAATGACAGGAAAACCTATGAGAAATCTACAGTCAAGCGTGAGTCGGATTTAAGAACAAAAATGCTTTTTAGGTTTTTTAGGGACACAGCCGCAATGGTTTAAGTGAAACGGGATATAGACAGCTATTGCGAAGGCCCTAGGCCGATATCCGCATAAGGCCGAAGGCCCGAAGCGTCCCGAAGAGGCGTGCCTTTAGCTTCAAGCGTGAGTCGGAATGACGACAAAAAATGCGATTAGGCTCTATCTGGCACACAGCCGGCGCATTGGTACTTGTAGTACTGATTGATTAGGTTACTATTGTTACGTGTTTTAAAAAGCACTATACAGGGTGGCCAAAAAATTAACTATGTGTATTCCCGTTGCCAACGTGCAACCCCGAAATTGCGAGGAAAAATTTGGCTGTTTCATACATTTTGGCTGGTCCATTTTCTATGGGAGGATACATTTTTTTTTCGCGATTTCGGGGTTGGTCCCATAATAAAAGTTGTAAAGCTCAATATAATCCGAAAACCTCCCCGGCTACGGGAATGCACTTATTTTTTGGCCAGCCTGTAGGTATTATCTCTCTTCGGCCTTCGCTTTTAAAACACTTGCGGAAGTTGTAGGAAGCGCGAACCCGTCGGACACTCCGAGCTATCAGCCCTACGCGGAGCTCGGTCTTCAGTCTTCGCATTTGGACACTTATACTACTGTTCGGTATTAAATTTAATCTTCCTATCTACCTAAGAAGCTACTTTGCATAGTTGCAGAGATATAAGCCATCACGCCAGAAAACTTCATGTTACATCTGGTTTGTGACTGACCCATTCGGGTTTTTCAAGACGTTTCACTTACGTCACGTTTCATGTACTTACAAAAAAAATTTTTTGAAAATTGTGTGATGTAGGTACGGAACCCTTGAAACGCGAGTCCGAACTCGCACTTGACCAGTTTTTTTTCATAGTCTGTTTAAATAGGGCGTTTACCGATTAGGTTCAAACAAGAGATACAGCAGCGTAGATGTAAATTATTGCTGCATTAAATGACAATAATTTTGACATTTCCTGCAGCAATGTCAAAAAGGTGAATTTTATTCATAAAATTGTAACATTTTATCCACCAGTCAAAAATACACAGCGAAATTGAAAAAAAAATGTATGTTTCATACGAGTACATTCCGCCTGATGTGATGCCGCTGATTTCTTTGGGACAGCAAAGTTTTTTTCGTGATTTCTGCATTGGTCCCATAATGAAAGTTGTTCAGTATGCCCTATAAATTCAATAGCTTTCTTTCATAAATCAATTATCCTTCAATGTTAGAAAGAAATTGATATGGTTTTATCCTTGACTCCTTTTTCTTGATTGTTCATGATTATTTTTGTCAAGAATTTATATGATACCCCACTTTCCCTATTGACATTTGAATTTTCGCCACCCCTAACACATTGGTAACATCTTCTTAATAAACTATCGCTGCAATAATCATCTGTCAAGATGCTGTGGCCAATTTTAATAACAAAACTTCCGTGAGACACAGACATATTAACCGTAAACGCAAGCTCCTGATGACACTCCTCGGTACGGAGTGAAACATGTCGAGCGTTTTCCGACTTTTTCGACTAAAAAACCGTTTTTTAATATATTTAATATGCTGTGGCCAATGATGATGGGAGTTAAAGATCTAAGCTTAATCAACAGCAGCATATCCAAATAGGATGGCTTCATTAGAAAATGTTGTAGCATCTATTAACGCTTCTTAATACCCATTCCAGCTAGACTTTCAGCAATTAGCATCAAATAAATAATACATAAACTGAGTTTCTGCGTCGTTATATTGGACTTTTTGAGCCTTTGAGATAAACTGATTCGAAACTTTGTTTCGAGTAAAGCCAGTCTCGTAGTCTTTGCTAAATGCGTGGTGCAAGCATTTCATTGTAAGCGTAGTAAAGCGTGTTTACTTTTTATAACTATTGCTGTAATATTTCCTGTATTTCATTTTATTTGTTACAAAACATCTACCTGCCAAATATGTAAATATTGATATATATGTAAATATGTTTTGATAGATACAGTTAAGAAAACAGTTTAGCATCACTATGGGCCCGATTCGGATTTTGAAATAGACATCTATTAGATATCTTTAATATTTATTTACCAATAACAAATAAAGTAGTGATGTACCGACTATTGATTTGGCCGACTAGCCGGCTAGCCGACTAATCGGCGCTCGAATGGCCGATTAGTCGGCCGACTAGTCGGCTAGTCGGCCAGATTCTTAGTTTCGTATAAGTTCTGGTGAAAAAAAACAATAGTTTTGCTTCTTTGATTGCGCTATTCATTATATTAGCTTGGCTAAAAGGTGCTCTCTATACCAGGTTCAAACACCTATCACAAGAATCCTCGTTCAATTTTTGTCTTTCTTTTTTTTATTTTGCGTCAGTACAGCTTGGAGGAGATATTTCCAAGACTCTATTTCCCGTACGTAGTCGCTAGTTAAGAACCTATCCCCTGTGGTCGGCGTCTTTACGAGCAACGTGCCCTGTCTGAATCTCCAAATTTTGCAATAACATTAATAATTCCCCATGGCTCCACCATTAAAAAAAAAACAAAAACTTAATACTATAATTTTTTTTCCTATCGAACTTGCCCATGAAATTACACGAGAATCATTTGAGATCGACCTGTAGAGAAAAGCACTAGCCCACCAACAGACGATAACGATCAAATGGTCAATAATTTGAACAAAAGTTTTCATTTGCATCCTGAACATGTATATTAGTAAAATAATCATAAAATATATGGTAAATATTGACTGTCGATTTCTTTTTTGTCTGTTTTTCTTTCAATAATAAAGTGCCGACTAATCGGCCATTTTTGCCGACTAGTCGCCGACTAATCGCCGACTACAAATGTGGCCGGATAGTCGGCTTTCCCGACTAGTCGGCGACTAGTCGGTACATCCCTAAAATAAAGTGATAATAAAAACATTAAAATTAAAACTAAAATTATATCTTTTAAACATCACAAAGATACGATAACGATATATTTAAGATCTAACCTGTCAAATTTGACATTTGGGCGATTATGGAGATACTCTTGAACGATTTTCACAGGATAGACTTAGAGGTCCAATTCACATCTAATAGATATCTTACTCTATTTAACGTAAAAGTGACATTGGTTGCCCGAATTGCGCTGCATAAGAGAACTAACGTATCTAGAATGGATCTAGTACGAGTCGTCTCTTGTGAATATCTTGAAGTCCGAATACGGCAGTATGTATCTACAACCGAGATTGGTGTAATTATTTATGATTATCAGAGTTTGCTCTTGGTCAAAGTTTCCTTTAGGTAAGGCGGTTGCATGCTTACAATTTCAGATATTATTTTCAGTATGAAGTTTTTCAGTATTTTTTTAGGTTATGTAGCATAATTTCTAAAATCAAATTTCCGAAGTACGAAATTCCTAAAGACAGAACATCTGAAATCATGTATGAAATTCCTAAAGATGCATAATATCCTAATACACTTTTAATCGAATGATCAAATTTTCAAAATCAAAATGTCTTGATTTTTGATGTTCTGTCTTTAGGAATTTCGTACTTAGGATATTTGATTTTAGAAATTAGGCTACATAACCACTAAACTAATGCAATAAAAATGGTTAAATTTTATCTACAACCATCATACATCCTTACAATAAGTATATAAATACTTAAAATCTTTTCATGTACCCAAGTAATAAAAAATGTCATCAACCGCTTTCGTACTGTCTTTGTGCTGCAGGCAAAAGACAGTTGATAGTTCCATTCCTCGTCTGGAATTAGTTTCCCGTTTCTATTTAACAGCTTTGTAGCTAGTCGTAGAATTCAGAAGACTCCAAGACTAAAGATGCTTATACTAAAGATAGTATGTAGTATGTTTATTGAGATGTGAAGCGTCTTATAGGTAGGTAACTATGTATAATTGTATAAAGAAAATATTATGAACTCTTTATACGAAAGTGGAGAACCCGCGCTAGATCGTTTTTTATACAAACGTAGTCCCCATTTTCCTCTCGAAATTAATATTATTGAAAATGTCTTGACACAATTTTCTGCATATATCAACCACGACTATGCCCCTACGTTTGTTTTTTTTATCGATGACTTGATGATCAGTATAATAAAATAACGCATTTAACAGATTTGCAAGACTGAAACAGTGGTCCCATAAATGCATCGTAAACAGATTTTTGAAGCACTTAACAATACAGGAAATGAAACAAACTTAATTGGTTAGTGTTGTAGTGCGATAGAAAGCCTCAACACATTTCACAACACATTTCAACAACATTTCAAAAGTATGGTGACAAATTACATCCGGTATCAGGACCAGGCAGCATCAGGATTAGCATTTATGTAGCTTATCCAGGTATGAAAAGGGATGCAGGTACAATTTGTGCTTTGTAATGTTAAGGTGACAGTTAAACACAACTCGCCAAAATTTGCTTGAGGCATGATTCGAAAACTAGGTATACCAAAGTTGTAGCAACATGTTATATTGTTATTTACAATTTTTAATATAAACCATATTGTTTCTTGTCAGTTTTGCTATAACTTCAACAGTTTTTCAAATTGAGGAACTGAATGAACTAGTCAGAACGCCAAGCCACCAAATTGCAACATGTACATATACATGTTATAGTAACTAGTTAGAGATATTATGTAAATATGTATATTAAAGTACATACAAGTATCCAAGTCAAATAATGTTTTAACTTATATTTTGTGCATGTATAAAAAACATAAAGGTATGTATGCATGATTTCTTACGGCATTCCCATGTTCTCCATAAAGACTCATTAAACCCCAATGAATTCAGTTAACGCTTTCATAATGGAAGATAATGCTAAAAGCATCAAAGCGTAGGTAATCAAGCTTCAAAATTGCCAAATTAATTGACGGTGGCGTATTATTTTGAGATATATTCACGATTTAATAATGAGTTGAACTGCCTTATGTATATTGATTTGAACCTGTCTAAAATAATTAAATTGAGGTCGAAATAGGGATGATTAAAGGTGCCGTAAGCTTCAACAATATTAAATATCACTAATGTGTTGTTAGGCCAACCACCTGCTCCCAATTTTGGCAAACTTCTCAAATATCAAACCAATAGACACTATGGAACTTATCATGCATAAGTATAGCTTTTAAGTTATTTTTAAAAATAGCTGAACAAATGTTTGAGGAATACAGCCTACAGTTTGATTTTTGCTCGTGTTACAGGCCGCATCGGGTATATATATCTCTCAATATATAATATGTATAAATATACCTATCGCCCGCGTCATATTTTACTCTGTTTCGTCAGGGAAAAGGCAAAAGACGTTAACTCCACACTTAAATGTATCTTGCATCATTAGTTTTATAAATCTAATAATTTATTTTACTTCTCTATACATTAAATACATATATTATATAATTTCACCGAATAGAGGCGTTACAGACGTTAATTAACGAAGGTCTACAAACAATATGAAAACAATACAAGTCATCTCCCAATCCTGCGGTCTATTTAGGCCCGTGTCCCAGGGACCGCGTTATCAAACACCCTGGAGCTTCGCTGTTTGTTTACTTATATCACGAGTTGTATTGACGGCGATAGTTTATCGCTCAACTTGTGTTTTGCCGATAGTGATATATTGTTTGCTTTTACATCTTGTCGAGGAATAAGTTGATGTGGTATATATAAACTTATCTCTACACCTCGTAAGACAAAGTCCCCCGCCGCGTCTGTCTGTTTGTGTGTACCTATGTGTGTTCGCGATAAACTGTTTGAACGGGTTTTCATGTTTTCACCCATTTCAGGTTTTCACCAATCAATAGTCGGGGCGGGTCGCTAGTTTTGTATAAAAAATTGAGGTAACAAAACTAGTGTGCAAAAAAAATAAGCAAAGCAGTTGATAAAAGAGGTATGGGAAGTTATTCCTTTTTTTCATATTAAACGTAAAGTATGCCGTTCTATTTTTTTTAATGTAGGTATATACAGTTATGTAGGTATATTCAACTCTCTTCTTTTATCCTCAAGATTATCCATTAGGTACATTTATCAAACAAAAGGTCTAATTTATGTATCACCTCCGAAAACTCGAGTCGTATAATAAAAAAACGTGTCAGGTATGATGTACAACAGTTAGCAGTTCGAAACGCCGTGCAAACTGCCGTCCGAGGTGCCCTTAGCCAAAACTTCACGGTATAAATACACCAAACAACATTTACATCGGCCGTTAGTATTCCGACAGTGTTGCTAACTTCAGCAACATTTCACTGAGTAAGACACTTCTCAGACTTAATCATACGCCGTTGGGAGCGGCCACTTGCCAAAGAACGCAGAACGTGATTGTAACTTTTAGTCTTGATATGTGTTTTGCTATGGATAAAGAATATTTTACATATGGTACTGCATCACATTTTGGTAGGTACTTAGTAAAATCTAGAGAAGTAAAGAATCATTTCATTATTTTGTGTCTGTATGTACAAAGACTAAGTAATACATTTATTCAATTTTAAACAATAGTAGATATTATTGCCTATCCGTCGTTGTTAACTTTCTTCTTTTTCTTAAATAAAAGTTTTCATTGAAAGTATTTATCAAGCTAATGTTGTTTTACGATTCGTTTCATATGTTGTGGACCCATGGTTGAAAAGAACCTTTACCCGCTGTTTAATAAATGGTTTAGTTGCACACAAAACTTGTAGCACTTGTAGCTTATATAAGTAGGGTCAGTTTATTCAGAAAATTTATTTAGAAACTCCCCTGGCGTACGAGTAAAGTTTTGTTTTAGTCTTATTATATATGTACCTAATTGAATTTGCAATTTTTACACTTAAATTATTTTATAAGTAATTTGGTCGAGTGTACTAAGAGCAGTTCTTACAATAGCATAGTGCTAACTCTGACTACAGGGTAACTTAATTTGCCGGTTACAAAGCGTCCCGCAATCCCGCATGTCCATGATGGTAACAAGATCAACATCTTGTTACTAACATAGATAATAATATACTTACTTTACTTGGTTGGCAATGAAATTAGGTACAAGATATAATATTCTGTCTAGTTAAAGTAGGTACGTTTAAACCTCCCGAGTCCCCCAAGTCATTATTGCAGTTTTGAATTTGGAACCTTCTTGTATTCCATTTTAATTCAAAATTCGATTTGGATTAAATCCTTTATAAAGGCCTAAGGGACTCAGGAGGACGAAGAAAAGAGTCAAATCAATTATGGTAATAAATGCCGATGATTTTATTATAAATATGTAATTTAAGGAATATAATTATTTAAATATTATTCTTAATTTATTTACATAGTTGAGTTACTAAATTAATTAATTTTTCTATACAGGTAGGTACGGTTTGTATCTAATATGTTTGAACATGGATCATGGTCCATGTTTAATATGTTTAAACTGCATTCAAAAAAATTTCTTTTTTTCTTCAATATTGCTTGTCTAGAAAAATCTTGATTACTAAATATTAGATTTTATGGATATCTTGTACGACAGACGAGTGTAAGACCTTATGTTTTCAGGAGAAATGTTAGCATTAACTTTAACTGTATCGACTAGTGTAATAAAATTGCGAGTGTTTATTTTTTGCAATTTTTAGTCGGTTCGAGTTCCGGGCGAGGCAAGCGAGTTTTAGAAAATCTTTGAATGCAGTTTTGTTTTTTTTTTTAAATAAAGAAATGTCATCTTTAAGTAAAATGAGCCAGCTTAAGGATTTAAGGTAGTTTCCCTCCAGGGCCCGACTTATTTTTCCACACTGTATACATAAACTTTATTTTGTAGATGTATTTTATACATATATTCACAAATTATATTTAATTGCTTTCTTACGAATCCAAAATTTCGAACCTTGACCCCCCGCAGGAGCCTTTTATTGATAAAGAGCCTCCGTAAGGAGGTAAAAAGCGCAACGCCTCTTGCGGCCCTTCTGAAGAGCTACTTTTAGGGAGTTTGCTGCTTAGAATACAAAATTGGTTATAATAAACCAAAATTCAGCTAATTTAATTTTCAACCAGCACAAAAGCACTGCGAACGATGCTATTAAGCTTAGAATATACTGACTTGTGTGAGAAAATACAGCTTATTAAATGAAATGACGGAGTACGATATCAATATCAATTACCGTTTAATTATATACCAGAAAAACCAAGAGCCCCCTGATTTTGAACAGTAAATATTAATGACTGCCTTTTTTAGGATATCTTTTTTAATTTCTATATTTTACCTACGCATTGTTTTTCTACATTTTTTTATCGATTAAATTGCATATATTTTTGTACAACTTTTACGTTTCCATTTGAAAACAAGCTCCAACAACAACAGTAGGTAAACAGTACAGTAGGTTATCTCATACTCGTAAGTCAGCGAGCAATACAACGTTCCATACATATACTACTAGCGTTCCGCAGCTTATTTCATGCTTATATTTTGTGGAAGTTAAGTCACTAAGGGGTAGAGTTACATTGAATGTGAATTCAGTTTCGTTCGGCGAAGATTACATTTATCAAACAAAATACAGTAGCAGAGTGACTGAATTCCCTTACCAAAGTGAAAAAGCGTTTCCGCTAACTTTCGAATACTTCTACTAAAATATGCGGCGAAGAAAGACCGGAGCGAAAATACTTTTGAACAGATAAAGCTATAACGGATATTACCATAAAAACATAGTTTGAATCGGAAAGCGACTGTAAAATTTGAATAAGATGTTAAAATTCTATTTTCTCATTGTTTTCTTTATTTTGTGAAGTGACTGGAGCATTTATAATATATTATGTAGGTATTTAATATAAAGAAGTTAATAAAAATATTTTCCATAATGTCAATATCCAGAGAACAAAATAGGGACTACGTTTGTATAGAGAAACGGCCGTCCTCTTGTCTCTTAAGCTTTCCAAGAATGTAAATTTTTATCATATCAGTGTACATATTTATCATTATCAGGGATATTTAGAAGTTTTGTGTTTATATTTCTACGATCCTGTTTGAGTCACAGCTGTAAAAGGGTTGTGTGCACTGTGCCTTTGATCCAAATATCGTCAAATAGAGCGTGCCGAAATAATGACGTGGGTGACGTAACGTACGGTTATAGAGAGTTTACACTGCTGCTGTATAAGTTAGTACCTAGGAGACAGACGCGTAACAAGCCTGAAGTATTGATATGTAACTAAAAAAAGTACTTATCTTTAAACCCACTTCTTTCATTAAATAATAAACCCTACCGCTTCATAATTTGTTAATAATTTTACAACGCATAATACATATTTATTTTGTCTCTCACAGCCAGTCGCGTGCACAGAGATTTGAGACTGGGTAGGCAAAATTATATCAGAAAACCGGGAAAGTGCGAGTCGGACTCGCGCACGAAGGGTTCCGTACCATAATGCAAAAAAAAAACGGTCACCCATCCAAGTACTGACCCCGCCCGACGTTGCTTAACTTCGGTCAAAAATCACGTTTGTTGTATGGGAGCCCCACATAAATCTTTATTTTATTCTGTTTTTAGTGTTTGTTGTTATAGCGGCAACAGAAATACATCTGTGAAAATTTCAACTGTAACGGTTCGTGAGATACAGCTTGATGACAGACGGACGGACGGACGGACAGAAGAGTCTTAGTAATAGAGTCCCGTTTTACCCTTTGGGTACGGAACCCTAAAAATGAGAGCTACTAACTCACCAAAAAATTTGCGTGATGGTTTTCATTCGGTTGACAGCTGTCAAACCGCTAACACTTAGGAATAATCGCTTCGAAAATTTTAATCTAAAACTTACGTGGATATTACCATTTGCGTCCAAAAGAACAAGCCCCGTGAAGAACATAACCTCACCACCGTGCACCAACATTTTCACCATCAGAAAACCGTGAGTTTTATACTATAAAGCAAAAAATATTACACCTAAAGCCAAGTCACAGTTACGCACACATAAGAAATAGAAATTAACGATCCTTGTATTTTTGAAAACAATCACAATCTACCGTAACACCAGCTGATTAAAACACAACTTGTCATTGACAGTGACAGCCGTGTATGACAACTTGACATAACGGATGCGTTCAGTAATAAATCTTCGGTTTGTTCCTAAATCAATCAAATAAAATTGTATAATGAATTGCCTGGGATGCAGATTGAATATCGACAGGGGGGAACTACTTGCTTGTAAAGAGTGTAAGGATCCCTATCACTATCGCTGTCTCAATATGACGTCAGCTTACTACAGAGAGCATCAAGACACCTTGCGAGCTCACTGGACATGCCCGCGATGTGACAATATCACAAGACGACGCCGGAATGACGATGAGACTCCAGCATCCCCAGCATATGCAAACGGCACAAATTTACAATTCAAATATCACAGATATGTCAATCGTCGATGAGTCTCACATGTCGGAAGATACGGAAATAAATATTAGCTCACAGAACCTTCCCAATGCTTCAACCACAAACGATTCAGAGATTTGTGAGTTAAAAGCCCAAGTTAGTGCCTTGACACTGCAATTAGCAAACGCCCATGAAAAAATCGACCGGCTAAATGCAGATATTGCTGGACTTAACAAAAAGCTTTTCGAACATCAGAAAAAAGGGATCATTTACAAAAAACTACTCACCGAAGCAGGGCCTATAAAGAAACTAACCCCCTTAAAAAAAGAGCGACTAGTTATAACGCGAAATAGTGAAGAGGTCATTGACAGTGATGATGACACACCGCAGTATCTTTCACCCGCTCGTTCCTCACTTAAGGAACAAGAAAACCACTATGATCAGCCATACAATGATATTCCCATAGTATTGGAACCGAAATCGTCAAACACTTATAGCGACACAATAATTAGCGATCATACTACAGAAAACGTAACGGATGACAAAGAAATCACATGCAACGCTCCTGAAGTATGTGACAGAAAATTATGTATTATTAGTAGTAACAACACTAACAAGCTACTTCAAACTGCGCTCGCTTTTTTTGAAAGCTATAAAATTTGTCACTACATCAATACAAGCGCTGGGATATACCAGCTACTAAACGACGTTGAATTAAAAGCACAAGACTTTTCAATGGAAGACTACGTAGTAATACTGATTGGTGAAGCTGATTTTCAAAACACTATGGACTACCACAAAATTGTTAGATTTCTAAGATCAAAGCTTGAAAAAATTAATCATACGAATATAATTATATGCTCACCGAATTTCCGACTGCATAACTCGGGAATATTCAACAAACGAATTGAATTATTCAATAAGATACTGGGTAGGGATATCTGTAGGTATGAATACGCTTACTTGTTGGATAGCAATAAAAATCTAGATTACACATATAAAATGTTTAATAGGCGATCAGGTATGATAAATAATACTGCCATGAAAGTTATATTTAGGGACTTAAAGGCAAAAATCTTAGCAATAGATTGCTATAATCACAAGGAATATCATAACAGTTCCCATTTAACTGAGGAAGATGAATTACACGGTCAAAAATTAAGGATACCACTTCTGCAATCGAAATATGTATCTAATAGTACTCAAACTGATAACAGTTTTTTTCGAGCCTAAACATTTCGATTCTGAGGAACTCAACTGTAAATTTAACACCCTTGTAATATTACATCAAAACATTGCAGGTCTATTAGCCAAAAAAGATTTGCTTGAATTAACTTTAAAAGATTTGTATGCCTACAACGGTACATATGTAGATGTAATATGCTTGTCTGAGACATTCGTTCGAACAGGAGACGAAGCAAATATTAACATTGAGGGTTTTGAATTAGCAGCTTATTTCTCAAGGTCAAAAAGAAGAGGAGGAACTTGCATCTTGTGTAGAAATCATTTGGAAACGAAGCCTCTTAACTTTCTTAATGAATTAAAAACCGAATTTTGCTTTGAAGTTTGTGGAGTAGAAATTAAACATCTCAATTGTATCGTAATTTGTATTTATAGGATTCCGAATTGTAGTTATATTTTGTTTTTAAGTAGATTGGACGCTCTGTTAAAAATTGTTATAGCAAAAACAAGAAAACAAATAATCATAGCGGGCGATTTTAATATTGATTTTCTGAAGCCGTCTCACCAATTAGATGAATTTAACAACATCATCCAAAATTACAATTTTAAAGCCCATATCAATTTACCTACAAGACAAAATGCCTGCATTGATCAGATATTATCAAATGTTCCGGACGCAGTAGGTGAAGTGCTTCCATTAGATCTGTCTGATCATAACACAGGGCAAATACTTCGAATACTGAAGCCTGGAAAATATATTCCCTCCCCATATGAATATGTCAAGAAAAGAGACTTTAGCCATGAACTCGTTGAAAAGTTTCATCACACTTTAACATGTCTGTCATGGAATGACGTGTACTCTGAACCGGACGCTAATGTTGCTTTTAACAATTTTTATGATTTGTATACGCTATTCTTTAATTTGTGCTTTCCTATTTGTAAAGTCAGAGTTAAAAAAACACGGCATTGTACTAAATGGATTACTAAGGGTTTGAGAAATGCTCTAAAGACTAAACGACAACTAAGATATAAGTTTTACAAAGACAAGACAATGGAAAGTAAATTGAATTATAACAAATACAATAAATTGTTAAAAAAGTGTATATTAACATCTAGAAAGTTAGATAATAAGGCAAGACTAAATAATGCTAAAAATATCTCGAAAACTAGTTGGGAAATCATAAATAAAGACACAGGTAAAGTGAATAAAAGAAATAAACTTATTGACAAAATTACATATAATAATCAGACCATAGATAAACCAAATGACATTGCAAATGTATTTAATAATTTTTTCATCGACACCACTCATAATAATTTAAATTTGAATAATATGGTTAATCAATATGACCATTTTCTTCAATTCAACAATACAAATATGTTCATTTTCCCCATTGACTCAATAGAAGTAGTAAATATAATAAAAAAACTGAGAAACACCCGTTCGGTGGGCTATGATGACATCCCTACACATATAGTTAAGTCAACAAGCGACATTATTGCCCCTGTACTTTCACATTTAATCAACATGACCTTTCAACAGGCAGTGTTTCCTGATAAGTTAAAGATTTCCATTGTTAAACCTATTTTTAAAGCAGGAGACAATAACTTTCCTGGAAACTATAGACCAATTACGCTTATACCTATTTTCGCTAAAATCTTGGAGAAAGCAATGTATACAAGGCTGTTGTCTTTTATTAAAACTAGTGAAATAATAAGTGACCACCAAAATGGCTTCCAAAAAGGTAAATCCACCACATTGGCCACATTTAATTTAATAAACAAGATAGTTGATAATGTAGATAAGGGTCTCAAAACTGTTGCCATATTCTTTGACATGAGCAAAGCCTTTGACCATGTATCGCACAGGTTACTACTAAAGAAATGTGAAGCCTATGGCATGAGAGGACTGGTAAACTCGTGGATTGAGAGCTATCTCAGCAATCGTCGCCAAATAGTAGAAATAGTAGGTGTAGATGATGAGAAAATGCAACAGAATTATAGCTCAAACATGTTATGTAATAGGGTTGGAGTACCTCAAGGGACTATACTTGGCCCTTTATTGTTCCTTTTATACATCAACGATTTACCTCTAATTACAAATCACAGTTGTACCTTATTTGCGGACGATATCTCAATTGTTATTTGCGATAGGGATAATGAAAATTATGAGAATATTATTAATAATGCTATTGCTGACATAATTAAATGGTTAAATGATAATAATTTACAAGTTAATATTGATAAAACAAAGTACATCCAATTTATTAATAGAAGAGGAAAGAAGGAGAAACTGCATATAGCCTATAATGGACACACTCTCGTAGAATGCGATACCACTACGTTTTTAGGATTTGCCCTAGATGATCGATGTACTTGGAAAACGCATGTGGATAAGGTATGCTCAAAAATTAATAGATTTGTATATGTTTTATGGCGTTTGACACGCATAACTGATATGAAAACTGCTATAATGGCATATCATGCTTATGTTGTATCCAATTTAAGGTACGGTATATTGATTTGGGGCAATTCATCATATGTAAATCATGCCTTTATAGCACAAAAGCAATGCATTAGAGCAATATGCAACATCCCTCAAAACTGGCCTCAAAGAACATCCTGTGTAAGTTCTTTTATAAAATTGAAATTGTTAACGGTGCACTCGATTTATATATACGAAGTTTGTGTATTTGTTAAATTGCATCCCGATATGTTCGTCATGAAAAGAGATATAACACATTTTAACACTAGATATCCTGACAGGCTAGTACTCCCTAATATGCATACAGTTATGAAAAATAAAAGCTGCTATGCAATGTGCGTTAAAATATTTAACAGACTGCCTGACGAGCTTAAACAGCTACCACTTAATAAATTTAAAAACAAACTGTACTCTTTCCTTGTTGACAAGTGTTACTATAGTCTGAATGAATTTTTAGATAAAACTATCACTTCATAATCTTTTGTAACAGTCCACGTTAATGACTTAACCCTTAATCAAACGGAACACTTTTTATGAGATTTTTGAAAACTAAGATTGGTTTTTAGGTAATGTGGGTGCGTAGATTACGAAAAAATATATAAAAAGAATTTTAGTGGGGGGGAAAGGGGGGTTTTACGGTGGGAAATAATTTCCCGTCATCCGTTACGGAATAGCAAAATTTTGAATGAAGTGGGAAATAGTTTCCCATTGTCCGATATGGTTACGAACTTTTTACTAGTTAGTAGCTTCCCCCGGCTTTGCTTGGAATTCAAGTATGATCCTTTAACGTTATCTTCAAAAATCAAAGAAATAAATAAAAGAAATAAGAAAACAAAAACAGGCACAGATTTTTTTGTGTAACAGGCAAACGGGCATATATTTTTATTTATGGAAACCAATTAAAATTTAGGTGGAGAACAAACACTGGGAAATAATTTCCCACTTGATAAAACCTACCAATTTTTTTGTAAATCGTACGTTCAGGAACAAACAATGGGAAATAATTACCCACTTACTAAAACCTAAAAATCTTGGCTAAATCATATCGTTATCACAATTCTTTTCAAGCAAAACACAGGGAAAATAAGTCTAGTTTATGATAGTATTCAGTGTATGCACTCACAAGATTTTTTTTCGCACTTAACCTCAAAACTCTAAAAAAATTGTCGTTATTGCAAAAAAAATCACAACAACTGACATTGACTTTGACGTATGGTCACAAATGGCGGCCATTAGAAAAGTGTTGCCATTTTTCAAATTCAAAATGTTACTAAGATTTTAAATCTGTATGGTTGGTATCTCTGAGTGCTGCCTTTAAAAAGATAAAAAATATTTCGTAAATTAGAATGAAGTGGGAAATAATTTCCCGATATTTGATTAAGGGTTAACTAGTTTAATAATGCATGTTTTGTTTTAAATAATAATATTAATTAAACTTAAATTTAGTATAATTTTAATTTGCATGGCTTTTTAAAGCCTAAATGTGTACGGCTCTATAAACAATAATGTAACACCATTGTATACCACATTTAATGGCAAATAAATATATTTCTATATTTCTATTTCTATTTTGTTGTCAAGTCTTTTCAATTACTTCTTTTTTTTTGGCTAAACGAAAGCTTTGAAAACGCATCATTTTTAATAGTTTGCACACACTATCCATTATTTTCACTAATCGCACTTTATAATTTCCGGCATCTTTAATCTCATAAACTCACCAAAACAAACAAACAATGGCGACCGAATAAAAAATGTAAATAAACTTAACCAAATACTGTAAACGAATAAAAAAATAGTCTCGTATTTGCACTAAATTACCATAGCAAATGCTACTTTTTAAAATAGTCACGTAAACATCGGAAC
Source organism: Cydia fagiglandana (assembly GCF_963556715.1). Taxonomy (NCBI): domain Eukaryota; kingdom Metazoa; phylum Arthropoda; class Insecta; order Lepidoptera; family Tortricidae; genus Cydia; species Cydia fagiglandana. Next base: position 14,518,669 of record NC_085932.1, on the reverse strand, counting down.
TATTCGGAAACTTTCGGGCGTCATTCGTTTAGGTTTGGTACGAAAGGCACTGCCTATTGCGTCTAAATGTGTGCGTTACTTGTATAATTGTGTGCTCGTACTTATAGGAAGGCCCACTACACTGTAACCGCGTAACGACGACTCACGGAGAGGCACACATAGAAAGATTTAGACGGAAATGTTTTTTGTCTTTGCCGTGCAAGGCACATAGCGGCGCTAGTGCCGCGTGGTGTAAACTTCGTCGCGTAGAATTATAGATGATGACTTGATGACAATGCTTAACCGGTAGATGGAGCGCTTATCAATTTTTAGAATGTTTTAAGTTATATCGATTACTGATAGTACCATCAAGTATAAATTAAATTAAGTAGTTTAGAGGATAGACATCGGAATTATAGTAGGGTAGGCAGTGCCTTTTTGCCTTTATGAAGTGCACGCCACTGCTCACAGCGTAGGTACAAAGTTTGAAGCTCCTTATGGTGTCGGTGAGGCCACGAGGGGATATTTATAAGTAAGTACTCGAGCGCGTCAGATTAAGATGTGAGTGATATCTTGCTTCCCCGTACTTTAACTTTCTAGTTGATACAGTTATAAAAAAGCGGCCAAGTGCGAGTCGGACTCGCCCATGAAGGGTTCCGTAGCAGCAAGTAACACAATAAAATTGCGGTTTACGATTAAAAAAAACTACTTACTAGAGGGTTCCGTTTTTTGCCATTTGGCTACGGAACCCTAAAAAGTCTATAAATAGTGGTCCCTACCTACCTCTGATAGCTGCCTAAAAATATTGACATAGTCCCAGAGACCGAAGAAGGTTGCATTGTAGACCAACACAAACATGCTTACATCCTGCATGTACATACAGAGCTCAATCCGATACTTTTACTCGCATTTACAAAAAGCGGCCTGGGAAACGGGCGGCAGTAAAAAATACGGCAAACAAACATCAAACAAAATAAAGACGAGTTCTTAGTTTTAATGAATCTTCCACACATGCTCTGAACATCGTTATTTTAGGATGTTTTGAATGTAATATGATGAGATACGTGTATGAAAACAGGTCTTGTATTTTTAACTTTGAGGTTTATGTTGATGATGCTCGTAATTTAAAATACCAATTTTTTATGTTAGTTTGAACTTTTAATTAATATACGTTTCAGAACAAGCCAATGTTTCTCCAAGTTCGCTGGGGAAAACTAGTTTAAATTAGGCTAGCACATGTTATTTTACTTTGATGTTATATTAGTTTAGCTTCGTCCGAAGTGCTTATATAGATTATAATATTATGTATATATGCATAAGCCTATATACATTTAAACGTAAAAGTTCTGACTGATTGACGGGGCCCACTTATTATCAGTCCTATATCAGTCCGCCGGACGATATCGGCCTATCAGTTAAAAGCAATATCTGACAGCTCCTATAAACAACTGACAGGCTGATATCATCCGGCGAACTAACCTCCCTAACTATTTGACCTAGACCTTGATTTTAATTATAGGCTGTTTATTGTAACATACCGATTTTGAAAAATTCAACCTTTCAGTGGCTTAAAAAACTGAAGGAATGAAATAAATTGAAACTATTATACCACTATCGAGAACAATTTTATGAGTCTGGGACATGAATCTTTGTAGAAAGGCAATATTAAAAAGCAAAGTAAGATCATTTCAGCGCTTTTGATAATACATCGTCGAATAGGAATTAAAATGGGTCGAAAATTCATTTCGCGGATTTTCGACGTAAAGGATTTGACACTTCATAGAGAGACACAATATTAGAAAACAAGAAATTCGTTTTCAGCGGGATGGGAAATAAAGGGAGTTAAAAGGGGGTCAACAGTGTATTAGGACTTAATTTTTTTGCAAGAGGCTTATAAACAATTCCTTCGGTTGTGTTTTATCTAATTTATCACCTCTCGCTGCAATTTTCCTACTTTTTGCACTGGTATCGTAATGTTCTAACTATTATACCACGATTGTAGATTGTGGCGAACGACCGCCTGATGTTATGTGCTTAACGTAGACATCGGCATTTTTTTTATACCACATCGGCATAATAATAATATCATTTCATAATTATATGAGATAAAATTTTTATTATAGGAGTTTTTACTGTGATAACGGCTTATTCGGTTCAGCAAATTCAGTTGTCACTACTATATTCGATAAAAACTCGAAGGTAAAGTAATGATTTTATCATAGTTCTGTAAATAAAAGGAGGACCTTTTTACGTGGATAAGGGTTCAATAAGAAAATTAATCTTTATAGCCCTTAACTTTGTGTATGTCCACAGGAAAGAACGTAACACAGTGATCTGTTTGACCCAGGTATACGGTGTATGAGAAAAATACCTTAATTAAACGCACCTGATACACTGCACCAGCAGTCTGATAAAAAAACTGCAGTGATACCTACTTAAACACTTAATTTAATGGGGCTCTTTTATAATAACGCAAATCGCGCTTGGTGCTTATCATAAGCGAAACATTATGACAAGCACCAAGTTACGACTAGGTTAAATGAGTTCAGAAATATTTTACAACATAAACAAACCTCAGTATCTGGTTGCAGTCAGAACTCTGCATGGTTTCCTTCCGGCCGTGTTCGTGCTCGCTGAGCTACGAGACTTGACAAAAATGAAAACACCCGACAATTTGCTACTGCAATTTTAGGCTTTGCAGATGCATTCGTGTAAGCGACATATAGATTGAGATCTAATAATTAAAACCAATATTAGGTGTTTTTTTTATCTAACCAATAAACAGGATTTCATGTGAGATACGTTAAAATTGTATGGTCTACACACTGAAACAGGCTCATTGTTGTAGCAAACTAACATAAAATACTTTGAACAACGATTTGATTAATACTATTTTTTTATCCAAGTTAATTTAAGCCAAGCATCGCATTCAGTCATTGTAGCTAAAACCTTCGCTTTATTGTAAGTAAGACATAGAATTAGAAGCATGTTGTACAAGAAAATCTAGAGTATTTTCCTCCCGTCTTTACAAAGCCAATCCGGGGACGTAACAAGTCGGTAGATAGTACACAAACTGCACTGAACTGCTTCCTTCCGTTACAACGTTGTGTGAAGCATGAGCCTAAATCAACTCAATCGAGGACATCGAGGTTGTTTACAACGAACTGCCGGCTATTGCCATACCTGTTATTTATCTCGAATACAAAAGAGTAGGTTTTTGTAATCAGAAAATAATACAAATTGACTAGGTACTTACTTGAAATTGTTTTAAGAAACCATGAACCTTTAAAGATCTCTGATTTTAAGATTTTTAAAAGAATAACTTTCATATCCAGCCGGATATCGAACACGGTCGTTAGATATTTTTAGTAGCTATGGTTAGTTGCATTGTTTGAATTGGGCTGTGAATGCGTTAAGCTACATACATATATCATAGTTTCTGACTTTCCTTTACTGCCTCATATGGGTAGAAAGTATTATGTACATATTGTAAATAGTTACCTATATGTACAGGTATTACAGGTTTTTAAGGTACCTGCGGGCGCAGCACGGTTCCATTTTTATCGACTATCACTATGCGCGTCCCTTTCGCACTTACATACTTGTTAGAACGTGACAGATATGGTGACAAGGGATAAAAACGCGACCGTGCTACGCCGCCTGGTCTACATATATTCGACTATACCACGTTGACTAAGTTAACTAGCTTAGTGTACTAGCTTTTGCCCGCGACTTCTGCGTGGAATTAGCGACAGCAGCTAAACGCCTGGATAATGCTATTGCAACCATTCAATTCGCGCATTGCTTACTTCAAATATTAGGCAATTCATTCACTCTTTCAATTCCACCCCCCTTTGCACTCTCTTTAGGCATGATTTCCGACATAAAAACTATCCTATGTCCTTCCCCGGGACCCAAACTAACTGTATACCAACAACTAAATCGGTTCAGCGGCTTAAGCGTGAAGAGGCAAACAGACAGAAAGATACGCTTTCGCCTTTATTGTATTAGAATGGATTAATAAAAAGTAGGTGTACAATTCGGCTATTTATGAATGCAACAGATAAAATAATAAACAGTATAAACACGTCTTGGCGTCCATTTCAACACTGAAATGCAAAATCGCGGCGCTAAAACAGATGCATTCAACTTCCAGAGCAGAAATATTAATATCCAAGAAATATTCCTTGAACACTGAATGCTGCTGGAATAGTAAACTTGCTTGGTAATAAATAAAAATATTCAATCCCTAGCTGAACAGTGAATCCGTGAGTTATGAATTATTTAGCAACGTAAAGAATTTAACTAAAACTTCTTCTTTTTCTGTTTTAATTTTTATAATACCGGTAAATTTTATAATAAATAGAAAATTTATTTTTATTGCAATGCCCTTAGCCATTTCTACCAGTTTAATTAGCTAACATTCTATAGCTATTAAGAAATATGATTATTGATGAACAATGGTCCGCTATTTTGGCAATTTCTTCGAACTGGCAGTACTTCAATCTACTCATTTTTTTTTATAAACCACACGCAGAGAAAAACATTTATGTTCAATGCCACATGCATGCCCTAATATGAATCCTATCTAACTTATTAAAATAGGGTTTTCATTAAATTTAGACCTATTTTATTTGAACGTGGCGACGGCTCGCTAATTACTCGCATAGCTCCTTTATACTAAATACTGTGCCCATACGAACGACATCAAAAGACAGTCTTGCACATGTGAATGAAAAATGTACCTATGTACGGGGACACTTCACTTTCAAGAGCTTTTTATATGAGTAAATTTATGATATTCCCATGATCTATGGTTTTATTTTTATCTTGTTATCAACGATTTAATTGAATTTCAGATTTTTTATTTTATTTGCAATTCACTTTATTGAGTAGGTATCTGCTATATCTCAAAAGGTATCAGTCGTAAAGCACATGGCGACTTTATTAATGAATTTACTTTACGGTATTTGCAGTAATCTACATAACACCTTTGTGACATTTGCAGTAATCTACATAAGTAGGTATTTTAGTATGGAAACTTGACGACGAAAGCAATAAAAGTTCCTATTTTTTTGTATTTGAGTATTTTCCTGTGGGATATCGAGGTCAAAAGAATTAATTAACCAGCCGACCCTTACAAAAGAATTACATTATGAAATTACAAAGTGTTCAAAAACCAAAAACGGAAAACATTTTCAGTGCCCAATTTAATTCTTTACAAAAGTGATCATAAAAAAAATATCAAAAATCACTCTCACTGTTGATAAAGTCCAATGCAAATTGGAATTAATTGCCACCCTACTTATTCCTCGTTTGTCTTGCACGGGACAATTAAGTAGGAAACAATTTCACAAGACTAAATAATTATTTAAATTAATTAACTGGGCAAGCTGGGCAACAAACAAGTGTCAGACGGTTCTCAGGCTGGACCCGAAGGGTTGCTTGCGTATTGAAGAACGTATTCGCGAGAAATCAAGCCAAAATGGACCCTTTTGTGGATACTTTAAGTATTGTGTCATTCGCAAATATATTGTGGGCACGATGTACTAAAAGGATGATTAACGTAATTTACTTATGTAATTTATGTTTAATTGAGAATCGTACGCCGAGTGTACGTGGGAATTATTGAAGTAAGATAATAATGTTTTCACCACACGAGTTCGTAAGGGCACCCTTTATTAAAAAAAAAACTGATAGGAAAGTTGGAGTTTATTTGGATAAACCTAAACAGTTTATTAGTGTGGCATATTAATTTTATGAAAATTTTGAGTTGTTTTTTATGTTAAATTAGCAAGATGTATCAAAAAAATCCTGGGCTTATGTTTTATAACAACTTAGTTATAGTTATATGTTTAATAACAACTTCAGAAATGCTTACGGGTAGGTAAATCTGTATCTATTAAAATGTGTCTAAATAGGTCACCAACATCACAAACTGGGATGTACGTACCTACTAACTACATATAATTTAATAGATATTTTACTGTCATACTAAACTTGCCTCACGGTATTCAAGATTATATTTGAATTAAAACAAAGTTGCTTATTGCTTTGTCCTAAGCCGTTAACGTTAACAACTTGTTTACCCAACAAAATTTGAAACAAAGGACTTTCATCATAAAATGTAACTGATAAATAGGTATTATAAAATATGAGAAGATTTTATCACGGTATTAGAGGCAGTTTAATGGTGCTCCGCTTGCATGTCACGTTCCGCCTAACCTTTAAGGCTTTTAGGGTTCCTTTGTGACAAAAATGTGTAGTACCCATAATTCAAACTTGCACAATAAAAGCTCACTTAGCCATTCTTTTGTAACGACAGTGAGATATTAATGTGGCGTAACATTATGTTTTAGCATTAAGAGCAAAGAAAAATCTTACAACGGCACTAGATTCCGTGATTTAGGTTTGTGTGCTGTGCACTGTGCTGCATCACTTTCATTTGTCAGGAGGAAAGAGATCTAACACGAATGTTTTGATTGATATAATAACGCGGGAGCGTGTCAATTCAAGTTCAAAATAATCAATATTATCATGAATACATTAGCATGCACATTGCACATGTACTTATTGCTTAGAGAATATAACCAAACGGAATGGTCATCAACCACATGTCAACCAATGTACGGACTGACGTTTATCTGACATGAAGTACCTATACATTTGATGTGCCCCTCCCCCGCAAAAAACAGCAGACTATTTTGTACCGAAAATTATAGACATGGCGTCTCCGTTGGTTATATTCTCTAAGACTTATTGTAGTAAAATTATCTACCAGAATCCATACCGAACCTTCTGACTAAAAGAGCTATCTTGGAAGGTTTATGTTGAGTCAACTAAAATTAATTCATGCAAAATGGCGGTAGCTGAAACGGGCATAACCTTATCATTCGCATAATTGTAGTTACGATTTTACCCACAGAAAGTAGAAGTATAATTTTTATCTGCGTAGGTATAAAAATTTGCTTTACGCCATTGTTTCATGTAAAATAGCTACAACAAAGGGTTTACTAATGCAAACAACCTAATGTAAGGTACCTAGCAGTCTGTTTTATTTACAGGGTGATATATTAATTTTTTAACTTCAAAAATGTGGTTGCAATAAAATCAAGGTTTCTCTCTCTGCACCAATTGTAGATATCTCTGTTTGGCCCTATGGTTGACTGGTAGAGAATGCCATTTGGCATTAAGTCCGCCATTTGTACATTGTTGTACTTATATATTTTGTGCAATAAAGTTTAAATAAATAAATAAAATCAAACACGAAATTAAAATCCATTATTTATTATTCCTGAACAGGAAGCAGCATTCTGATGGATGGTAACAAATCCCGCTATTTCACAAGAAATACTTAATGGGAAGTATAGCGAAACTGCCACACCGAGGTAAGTTAAAATACATGTATAATTTATGAATTTAACAGACAATCTAATCTCAATGACACATATTTATTCATCAATAAGCGCAGCTTAATTTAGAATAAGAATTTTAGTTTCTAATTTAGTGTGCATCGGATAGGACCAAATGGCGTGGCGGGGAAGAGGGGAGGGCTTTTCCCAGCAGTGGGACACTCCTATTGGCTAATAAAAAATCTTGTCTTTTAGCTGGTTATAGTTTCTCAAATATTTACAGATTGTGGCAGTGTAATCTGAAAATATGTTGCTTCAAACAAAAAAAAATTGTTGCATAAAGAGTTATCAGTGGTTCAAGTCGGTTCAGATACTTTTGCATTTATATATTTTTAAATAGTAGTATGGTTTAGTACTTACATATTCACCCCTCTAAAAATGGTCAGACGTAACAAAATTGGTGTATGTAGTTACGTTTTTCCAAAAAACTAATCACTCTGTACATACATAATTATATTGACGTCATATCTAAAAGCGAGTATATTTTTTTAAGTCGACATTAACTGCTAAGTAGGTAACTGTACGAACACGTTTTCTACATTTCCAGTTCTGTCGCGAACAAATTACTAACCTCATTTCCAGCGGAGGAGTCAAAAGGGTAAGATTCCTTTTAGAAAATTGTATTAATACAAACTTGTAATGCTTTTTTTTATTTTTGACACCTATACATTAACTAATAATTATACATTTTTACGTACTTAAATAATAATTTACTATGTTTTATTTATTATTTTATACACGTCTATTTGTCGGTATATATTTTGTGAGCCATAGTAGGTATATGGTTACTACCAAATCCATGAAGTGTGCATTTTGTGTCACAACCTTGGAGATAAGATAAGATACGATTTATTGTTTAACTGTGTACAAGGCTTTATTACTTGTATAGGTATTACAAAAGTACAAATTCCTTTATTTTGTGTTGTCCTACACGCACTTGGTTGAGTTTTTTTGCATCTGCTGCCTGCGTTGACTAATGGACGGTCGGTCGTTAATCACGGGCTTTTCTTACAAATGTATCATTTCCTCCGTAATTAGATAGGTGCTGAAAAAACTATATCATTGATACAATAAAAATAATATCGAAACTGCAATCATACACTCATAGATGTTTTTTTTTCACGCACTTACTATATTTCTCATACCTAAGATATCACCATCACGCATTTAACTACTTTTTAAGTTGTCTATCCGTTTTATTCATATATTTACAACCATTTAAATAATTAATTTTTATGTAAACAATTGCAACACTACAGTCAGAAATGGGACTCAGTCTAACTTTCGTTTGAGATTCATTTATTTGTAAACAATTTTGGCTACTCTCCGGACGAAGTGGCGATGGCGGTTGCAGTTAGCAATTTGATACTAAATAATATGTGCGTTGTAACTTAAAAACAGATGGGTGCATCTAAATCTATATCCGCGTTGGAGGTAGTGGCAGTGGAGCCTACAATCAAACTGATACAGGCGGCATTGCTCACTCTGACCGTTCTGCACCTAGGCTCCAACAACTACCCACCGCAGGCTACAGTATCCAGTAAGTTTATAAAGCTTCAGAGGATGGCTTTTGAGGATGTTTATTTCTATCCGCCTCGTAAATAAACACAGTGGAGATGGAAGCAAACTGCTTTGCATAGTGTTACTAGACTTAAAAAAACAGTTTTTTTTTAAGAAGGTTAGGTCAAATATAGGTGCATAAAGAATCTAACTCATATAACATCCCTAGACAATATCTGCAGAAAGTGAAATGCACTTATATGGAAGTAATGCCGATGCCGCGTTGAATCTCAAATGGAAAAGTTGACTGTCATAAGTCATAAACCTGGAATATTCCATAGTTCTGAATAAACATTTCCTTTAAAACAGATGGTGAACAATTTGACTTCATAGTGGTGGGCGCGGGGTCGGCAGGGGCGGTAATTGCCAACAGGCTCTCGGAGATAAGCGAATGGAAGATCTTACTCATCGAAGCTGGCGATAACCCACCTATTGACTCAGTGGTACCTAAGTCATTTCCCTAATGAATTTCAGCAATAATTATAATCACTACCAAAAAAAACTTTCATTAAGTACATAATCTTCATCTTCCTCGCGTTTCCCGTTCCTGGCATTTTGCCACGGTTCATGGGAGCCCGTGGTCCGCCTGACGACTAATCCCCAGAATTGGAGTAAAATTTTTTTTACAAAAAATATACTATCACCAAAAAAAATAAAGTTGTAAATTATACTATTCCACCTATTTTAGTTACGACTGCACTTCAAATTGTATTCAAACGCCAAATATAATTAATGATAACCTAAACTTAACGAGCACATTTAATGCCCTATTCTCACCTTTATAAACCACTATGATTACCATAAAATGTATGCAACCTCCATTTGTTGTAGGTTCCTATTGCAACCTCTATTTCCTGAAGCAGTAATGCAGTCGGCAAATTGTGCAGTATTAATGCAGTCGGCGGATCACTGCAGCACTGCCGCAAATATCAGAAATTCGGGCAGAAGTCAGAACTATAGATTTTGATATTTCTGACAATAATGCAGTCGGTAGTAATGTCGCACTGCAATACTGCAGCAGTAATGCTGGTGTAGTATGAATCCGAACGATACTTTTAATATAACACTTTAAACTCTCGCGTTTTGTACACATATTTAATTACACAAACGGGTCTACCGCGATATAATTTCATTGTTTTTACCTTTCATTCCGACGTTTCAACTGAGTTGCACCAGCTGTGGTCACGGAAAGACTGACGTCCCAACAAATGTCAAAGGAGATATTAATAAAACACCACTAAACTACCCGAAATTAGTTTATAAAAATGTTCGGGGTAACGTCAGAATTAAAGGTAAAAACAATGAAATTATATCGCGGTAGACCCGTTTGTGTAATTAAATATGGATACTTTTAATGAAAACAAAATTTTATATATTCCAGATTCCTGCCTTGTTTCCTTTTGTGGACTATTCAACGGCTGACTGGAACTACTATAGTGAAAATGACGGATACTCTAGTCAAGCTCATAAGACAAAAACAATCCATTTAACCCGAGGAAAAATGCTTGGAGGATCTAGTGGCGCAAACTACATGTACTACTCTCTCTCTCCTCAGCATTATTATTCCCATCTGATTGTGGGGTCTGCTTTTCTGGTCTTTTCTCTCCACTTCGCGCGATCGGACGTGTCGTCTACTGAAACGTCGCAGGCCCTCATGTCTTTTGCTATTAAACTACATGTTGTTGTTTTGTTTTATTAAACTACATGTACTACGTGCGAGGAAATAAAAACGACTTCGAGAACTGGGTGGACATGGGAGGCGATGGATGGGATTGGGATAATGTCACCTACTACTTACTTCAAAAAGAGCGAGGGCCTTAAAAGCTTCGAGGTTTTGCGAGCTGGGTCAGGTGATCTCCATAATACTGACGGCCCTTTGGGTGTTACACGACCAGTTTGGGATAATGGAACTGAGGAATATCTAGAGGTATTCGGTGACAAACATAAAATTCTTATCGATTCGAATGGACATGAGCAGCTTGGATACTCACTTCCTCAGTTTACCATAGCTAACCATAAACGTCAAAGTACTGCAGTAGCTTTTCTAAGGCCAATCAAAAATCGAAAAAACCTGTTTGTTCTCAAAAACACCCTATGTATAAAAGTACTTTTCGATATAAGACACAAAGCTACTGGAGTAAAGGTAAAACTGCCGAATAAACGAATAATCAATTTGTATGCTACCAACGAAATAGTACTTTCGGCCGGTTCAATCAACACCCCTCAGTTACTTATGCTGTCAGGTATTGGACCTCAAGACCATTTGACGGAAAATGGTATCAAAGTACTGCTAGACTTACCTTTAGTTGGTAAAAACTTACAAGATCATCCCGCATTGCTTGTTATGTTAACAGGCAGAAAAGGCATCAAGTCAGCACCTCAGAACCTTGAAATATTAACTAATCTTGATCAATTTCCTACTCCTACTATAATGGGTATTGTTACTCTATCAGAGAACAGTTCGGTTCCAGATTATCAAACTTTGGTTTTCCCGTTTCCAGCTCGGCGTCGACGCTGATATGTTCCTACGTATTTGGACTTCAAGATCAAATTTGCACTGCCGTTGCAAATGCTGGACAAACGCAAGAGATACTTTATACGATACTATCTTTGCTGCATCCAAATTCCAGAGGATATATTGAGTTGAAAAGTAATAATCCCGAAGACAGTCCAAAGATTTTTCTTAATTATTATTCAAATGATACAGATTTAGATAGGCATGCAAGCAGTATTGAAGATTATATAAGCGTTTTAAATAACGATTTTATGAAAAACATAAACTCTAAAGTCGTAAATATGCAGATACCTCAATGTGCTGATATAGAATTTAACACTCATGACTATTGGAGGTGCCATGTGTTGAATATTGCAACGACTCTGTGGCATCCAGTTGGAACATGTGCAATGGGCGTTGAGGATAATAGCGTAGTAGATGCTGAACTAAGAGTGCGAGGTGTTACTGGACTTAGGATAGGAGACGCTAGCATCATGCCAAGCATCACCAGTGGTAACACTAATGCGCCATGTATTATGATTGGAGAAAAACTTGCTGATATGATTAAACGGGCCCATGGTTATTAATGGGTCAAACAGATCACTGTGTTACGTTCTTTCCTGTGGACATACACAAAGTTAAGGGCTATAAAGATTAATTTTCTTATTTAACCCTTATCCACGTAAAAAGGTCCTCCTTTTATTTACAGAACTATGATAAAATCATTACTTACATGCCCACAAGCTGTTAACTATTGCCCACAGGAGAGAAAACTAGCGTGTTCGCGCGAACTGTACATTTTTCTCCCCTGTGGGCAATAGTTAACAGCTTGTGGGCATGTAAGTAATGATTTTATCATAGTTCTGTAAATAAAAGGAGGACCTTTTTACGTGGGTTAGGGTTAAATAAGAAAATTAACCTTTATAGCCCTTAACTTTGTGTATGTCCACAGGAAAGAACGTAACACAGTGATCTGTTTGACCCTAATAATTAACATTTCTGGGGCTATTATATCCTTGTTTCCTACCATAAAAAGTACTTAATAAAATTTTACGTTTATTTTATTTTGAATTATAAAAGTTTACCGTTAACCATTTTTGGTGAATGAGATGAGATAAATTCTTCAAAATGACGCGTGTGACAAGGGCTATATGTATATTCTAACCAAATTTCAAGAGGCAGTATTTAGAAGAAAATGGTGATATCAATCATTTTTCAAAAGTTTTGCTGGTTAATCGACGTACGAGTATACGAGTAGTGGTAGTGGTGACACTAACAAAATTGTCTTTAAAGTCGGTTGCAGTGCTGCGAACTTGAAAAATCTTAAGGTGACGTTCGGGTGGCGACTGCAGCAATATTGCTAATGCGACATTGCTGCTGCGGTATTGAGGCGATTGAACGTCCAATATTGATATTGACAGCGCTCGTATGCGCAGCACAGCAGTAATGCAGCTGCAGTTGTTTTCGGATTTTTACGTTTAAGCTCAAAAGGTTTGTTTTATTATAAAACAATGAACTCAATGATTTGTTACATTTACAACAATGTATTTTATTGTAAAACTTATAAATCACGCTGAATCAAATCATCAAAAAATATGACAGTACCAAAGTAATAGACATAATTCTCAAAATAACACTACAAATAAATTACATTTTATATCTGTATCTAAAAAAGTTTTTAAACAGGCGGTACCTAAGTAATTCTAATATATTCACATTTACTATTGGGACCTTCCCTTAGCAATAAAATTTTATTTGTTAATTAATCGAAAACCGTTTATTGGCGACTTTCAAACGGTTTAACTTTGAGACCGCTATTAACACGTTTGCCTTAATTGCGACCTTGAAGCCTATTGATACTGCACGGCCGTAGAGTCCAATTCAATTGTGAAATTCAATTGTAACAAATTTTATTGAGTATCGTAACATTTTAACGTTCAACTTCTACGTCAATGATTGATACTAAATATTATCTTAAGGATCGTTCCATTATTTTAAGCCTAATAAGGGCGGGATTAAATGGTCAGTTACCCGTTTGAACGTATTTAAATATGATTTTATTCAAGAGATAAGAGACGGATATGTCCCTGACCCGGGTATGTCCTTAAACTACGTCCAAGACCACCGGTGGACGGGCAGCAGCATCCCTCAAATTCGGTGTACTCGACTGCGATCGCCAACCCGCCTGCCAAGCGTGGCGATTATGGCATTCACCCCCCATAACAAGGGGGGGCCTATGTTCAGCAGTGGACGTCTTATGGCTGAAATGATGATGATGATGATGATGAAGAGACAAATATATCTTTGTTTGAGTACCCAAAGCACAAGCCTTGATGAGTTTACCGTGAGGCTTAGTCAATTTGTGTAAAATAAACATGTCATATAAATATTAATTTTTATTTATTTATAAACTATCTCGTATTAGAAGTGCCTATCTATATTTAGCCTAAGGATCTTATCTAAGCAGCAGTTAGTCTGGTCAGAACCTACTCGTTCGAGATTGACGTCCTGGGGTTATTTGGGCGGTATTGCACCAGTTTAGCGTAAAATAATCTTGTGTACCCGAAACAAATCAACTGCACGAGGCTTAAATGCTGGGCAGCCACCGCATTGTGTAACTGTAACCACTGTAAAACGACGCGCCACAAATTTCTGCAGGAGAATAATACTCTGACCAACACCGCAGTGGTAGTAGTAAGTTTATAGTATACAAAATGTTTAATATTATCCAGCAGGCGTATTTATTTATGGATGGTTTATATTATTTTATACACGTGATAAAAGCTTTTTAACATTATGCGATTAAATATAATATAATATTTATTTTAATATTTTTTATCAATAAATGATCGTATCGTATCGTAAATGAGACGGACACTGTCACTATTCACGTTACACGTAGATTATACCACCATCATATCAGTCCTGTAGAGCTGTCCTTGCCTCTTATCGTCTGTCACCTGCTTGCTACGTTCTAACAAGTGGATAAGTGCGATAGTGACGCAGACAAGACAGGCGATAAAAACGCGACCAACTTTCGCCGCCGGTTTCTTATTGTGATAAATATGTTTACTACCGCATTATTCGAGCCAAACAGCCGTGGAACTGGATTGTGTCAATCAGCAAACACGTTACGCAAAGTAGTAAGTACATTAGATTTAATTTAATGACGAAAACAAAATTATAAATAATAAATACTTACCTACAATTTACCTAATATAATTAATATGAAGAATATTGATATGAGGGAGGTTGTTTTTGCGTTAATTTACTATTTAAAGTTTCGAATATTAAATAAACTTATTAAAAAGATTGTGTAGCATATTGTATTCCTTTGCAATAAATGTTTAGAAATTAATTAGTTATTGATATAATATAGTTATATAATAATCATAACCGCCACTATTTATTACAGTTAATCTATGAATAAATAGTGAATATGTATTATAATTATTTCAATCATAAAACGTTTTTAAAGTCAACAAACTACCGCATGTAAGAGTGAATGAGAAACATTTTATTTCTTTAAATAAATTATCTGATGCCCAAAAAGTACGCCCATTTTCGTTACGTTCTGATGCTAGCTGAGTTTTCATTTGGAAAATGAGTCGATACTTCCAGTGAGCAAAAATCCTCAAAATCAAAGCTTAAATCCCCATCCGGCCACCATTAAGCACTATGGGCTTATGTACATATGCTATTACATTTTTGAGATAAATACTGGAGTCAGTTATGTAACGCTGCCATACATGACCCAAAAATTTTTTATTAAGCTATGAGCTTCATCACATCTGATATTTGAGTAATTCTAAGCATTTCTAGCCTGAAGTGGGGGGGAGGGTGGGGTACAAAGACGGCCGCCATCCGTCATCTTTAAAAAAAATCTACTCTGATCCTGGTGGGTACTAGGGCAAGTTTGGTATCATTTTCGTATAAACCAAAGACGTAGAATTCATTGCTGATATTTGTTTTTTCAATTTCATAGTAATTTTACAAGAAAAACGTAAAAAGGTGAAAAATTTGGTTGGAGATTTTTGCTACGCGGAGCCGAAACTACAAAAGATAGAAAGTTGAAATTTGCACACTAGATTACATTTATAAAGTGTACAAGAGATAAGAAGCGATTTTGAGAAATTCAACCCCTAAGGGGGTTAAAAAGGGGATGAAAGTTTGTATGGGGTTCAAGTTTTATTTTAAGCTAGGAATTTGAAACTTCGTAAAACGATATATTATTAAAATACAAGAAAACTTATTTCAGCGTTTTTGAAAATTCATCCCCTAAGGTGGTGAAAAAGGAGTTGAAAGTTTGTATGGATATCAAAAAATTTTCGAACGCGGGACTTGAATCTTTGTACTTGGGGATATTATTAAAAGACAGGAAAAGTAATTTCAGCGTTTTGTAAAATTCATCCCCTAACAGGGTTAAAAAGGGGTTGAAAGTTTGAATCCATTACAAATCCGAGTAGACACACATTTCTTATTGCCTCCCAGGCTTGAAATGCTTAGAATTACTCAAGGAACATATGTGATGAAGCTCATAGCTTAATAAAAAATTTTTGGGTCAACTTTATAACTGCTTCCGCTAAAAATACCGTTCGCAATATTATTGTTCTTCAATATATTTCCTACTGCATTTTCATTTACTGAAAATAAGAACCAGCCCGAGAATACAATACGGTATATTGTAAAAGTTAAAAGATAAAGCGCAAAACATATAAACAATCCAAAATAAGGGTTGTAGAATATGGTACTGGCAGATAATACAAGCTTGGCCACCCGAGAAAGGGTCGGAAACTGATTGCGTTGGTAAAGATGCGAACACATTGAGAGACACTACCAAGAAAAAAATCCAATAAAAAAAAGCGTCCAGACTAGGGCTCGCGATCGTGTTCTGGTTTCGCGTGCCAATCGCCGAGGCTGCGTTCTCGTGATACACGGCACCGGATTTGTGGCCCGTTCGGAACGTGTAATAATGGTCCGTGTACGCAGATCTACGGATCTTAAGTACCCGGGGGGTCCATGCCTTAGACCAGGGGTCTCCAAACTTTTTTCCTGGGGGCCATATTGCGCCTCAGAAACTTCGCGCGGGCCACCGTCGGCGCCGAGAGGGGAGGGGGGTGTATCTGGTTGCTGCTGTTAGGGCTAAACCCCTGGAGCCTGGCTCCCGCGGGCCGGATTGGAACGCTGTCGGCGGGCCGGATTGGAACGCTTCGCGGGCCGGGGTTTGGAGAGCCCTGTCCTAGACTATAGTATTAGCGATGGGATGCGTTGTCTGTAAGCGCGACGAATGAAAATTGAAAACGACGCCGAAGCGGTTGCTGTCCTTGCCCGTGTCATGGAACACTCGCGGAGGCAGCATCGGCCAGGATGTGTGATGTCTACCCAAAACTTTTTCATACACTTTTCGTCGGGTAGTCACGCAAATCTCTGTTTTGACATTTGCTGGGACGTCAGTTACCCGCGGTCACGACCAGTGCAACGTTTATCAAAAAGTCGGTAAATAAATGTAACAAAATAAATTCGCTATAGACCCGATTGTAAATGTAATTTAATGTTTTGCTAAAAGGCGAAAATTTGAAATGTTGTTTTTAATGGTAAATATTATGTATGAGAAATACCCACATATAAAATATTTCTACATTTAAAGACTATGCTCTTTAATCGATGTATATTGGTCAAAAATTAGATCCTTACCCGCCATGGTGTAAATAAAGTTCTCGATTGACTTGTCAATATTAAATGTAGTTCATAATTGCCATATTATGACGCTAAAATTTGACATTGGGCGTTCCCGTGATTCAGCTTTCTAAGGTAGGTAATCCAAACTTAACCTATATGACATGGTTTTGATTACAAATTCATCCGGGCTCATCGTGGGGTTAGAATATTAATACGGGTCTCAATCTAAGACGGTAACGCAATTTTAGCTCAAATATGGCTTAATGTTGGTTGGAGATTCATGTGTTATATTTGTATATACTTACCTTTATTTAATAGCATTTACAAACGGTGGCTAACAAATAACTGCATTCCCGTTGCCAAGGAAGGAGGGAAGTTTTACTATGGGACCAACCCCGGAATCGCAAAAAAATATAACCACCAAAAATAATAACCATAGGAAATGGACCACCCAAAATGTATGAAACAGCCAAATTTTTATCGCGATTTCGGGGTTGGTCCTATAGTAAAAGTTGCTTAGTATAATCCCAAAGGTAAGCAGTGGTGGCCGAGTGGATATGACATCTGACTTTCAATCCGGAGGTCGCGGGTTCAAATTATTGGCTCGTACCAATGAGTTTTTCGGAACTTATGTACGAAATATCATTTGATATTTACCACTAGCTTTTCGGTGAAGGAAAACATCGTGAGGAAACCTGCATACATCTGCGAAGAAATTCAAAGGTGTATGTGAAGTCCCCAATCCGCATTGGGCTAGCGTGGGGACTATAACCCAAGCCCTCGCATGAGAGGAGGCCTGTGCTCAGCAGTGGGACGTATACATATATGCTCAAATGATGATGATGATGATAATCCCAAAACCTCCCTGGCTACGGGAATGAAGTAATTTTTTTGCCAACCTGTATAACATTTCCTGTACATCTCACTCGTACTTGTCCGTAAATACCGGGTGTGGCCTGTAATACGAGCAAAAAAATAAACCGTAGGCTGTACTCCTCACACTAACCAACATTTGTTCGGCAACTTTTAAATATAACTTGTGGTTTAATTTAAAGTGTATTTTTAAAGTGTATTAAAATACACTTTAAAATTTATTCTAAGACGCAATGTATTGCGAATTTTGTTAAGTTTAAGGCGTGACAAGCAACGTCAATCACAATGATATGGC
This sequence comes from Cydia fagiglandana, assembly GCF_963556715.1. Lineage (NCBI taxonomy): Eukaryota > Metazoa > Arthropoda > Insecta > Lepidoptera > Tortricidae > Cydia > Cydia fagiglandana. The sequence continues at coordinate 14,500,377 of NC_085932.1, read as the reverse complement.
GTGGCGATGGCGTCCATTGAAGATAATATTTATTTTGTATGAAAAATAGGGAGTCTAAATACTTCATAATTTTTAAAAGTTGTTGAACAAAAGTGTCACCTTTTGAGGAGTACAAACGATGTTTTAATTACTTGCTCGTGTTAACAGGCCACACCCGGTATATTGCCGCGGTAACATGTACGATAACTAATAATTTAAAAAAAAACGAATATTTGAATCAAACGATAATTAATTTGATTGAGTCAAATATCATTCTGATGTAAGTGTATGTTCCAATTGGCCTGAGTGTGTTAATAAAAATAATTCAGATAGCACGCTTCATAGACGAGAAGTGCACATATATGCTGTAAAGATGTATATTTTTAAATGAACACACCCAATAAGATAGTGTGAAAATAAAAATATTAAGCTATTCTTGCACAACTAGCGGTTGTCGCTGTGTGTATTCCAAACCTTACACCACGTAATCGCTACACTTCACTGAATATCTACTTATATATAAAACCTATTGACTTAGCTGTGAAAAGGCCTTTAACAATATTTAAGAATGTAACAGCATGATGAATTGTCAAACTATAAATTAAATTTACTTACTCTGAATTACCTAATAAAATATAAATATTACTTATGTTTCACGTACACATGCATTTCACTACTTAGTCCATAATCCAACAAAAAAATACAGTGAATGTATGACTTTGTTGCAATATTAAAAAGCGGCACATACCTTTAAATATTGTAATGAAAACCAAACAACCACACAAAATATGGTAGTACGCAATACGCATGGCAAACAGATTAAGTTATAAATTTCATTCTAGTTTTTAGTGTACAAAATTCATATTTGATGCGTAAAATGTTGTACACGTTGGATGAAATTTACTGCTTTATTGTTCGCATAAACTCAAAATGCGAAGCAAATTTTGTTCCCAGGAACGCCTTTGTTGTAGACAACTTACACGGAGCGGTAATATTTTTTTCATCACACCAGTTGGTAAAGGCTCTCTTGATTGTTCAAAAACTGATGAGAAAGTTGCATTTTATCCACATGTGTATAGATAATTAGATGATAATTTTGAGTTGTTTCCTTATGTACTTTCTATATTTATTCATAAACATTATTGGTAGGAATATTCAAAGTCAATCTTAAAATCTATTTAACAATTTACATACACACTAAAATAAAGGTCCTAACTTAATACTTACTTATAATTAATTAATACAATTCAACACACTTAAGTATTACAATTTAAAACACTACACCCAAATTACAAAACTATAAATAAATAACATCACATAATTCCTTATGTTAGCCGGTAGAATTGACATTTAAATGATGATTTTGAATGATAAATATTTAATTAAGTACGTCCATTTAGACTTGATTTTATTTGATATCTTACAGATAATATTTTAATTGGGTTGTTATATATTTATTTTCATAACAAGCCTCTATATTTGGGTTGGTGTGGTGAAAAATTATGTAGGTATCTCCCGGGGGCAAAATTTGTTTAACCCTCTTGCTTTGAAACCAGCGCTCTTGGTTCAATTTTGGAATCTTTCGCTTGTTAAGGTATCAATATTAGCACGAACGGTTAAACGACAACTATGCCTCCTTGTAAAACAAATAACTACTAAGAAAATACTTAATTCACAGATACGAGTAAGAGTGGCGTTATGTAATACCTAACTCTTGTTTTGGTGTTATTGTCACTAGTTGCATGCAAAGCGCGCGGTCAACAAATAGTTGTTTGATCAGGTACCCTTTTTTTTTACGTCTTAAAATGTTGTTATAATTTAGTGCCTGTACGCTCATATCCATATTATTATAATCTTTTTATTATTAATGTTTTATCTCGTGCAAGTGAATTGTAAAATTCTTAATGAGATTAAATGATCTTAAACCTTAACTCATTATTATCATTATTATTTAAAGCCCACTGTGTCTCACTGCTGGGCAAAGGCCTCCCCCTCTTCCTCCACTCGTCTCTATTTAGTGCAATATCTGGCCAGTCTCTCAAGAAGGAGTTCAAGTTATCCCGCCATCGCCGACGAGGCCTGCCGGCTCCCCGATTATCATTAACTATCTTTCATGTTCTTAATTTATTTTTTAATTTTCTGCACCTACAGTCTTCGTCTCTTTCTTATTTTTTACAGTTTTTGTCGTAGGTATCTTCATAATTTATATTTGTTTTATAAAAAATCCGATATTCCGGTATTTCAGGATTCTGGAAGCTCTAGTATAGGAGTAATAATTGACGATATTTAATTACTTTCTGTCTCATTTAAGAAGCCATTTGGGTTCGACAATTAACATTATAATGGCAGGGAGTATACGACAAGAGGATTACCCTAAGAAGGCGCCAGTATGTGTTTCAAAGAATGGCATCGAAATTTTAATTAAGACATTATTACTATGGCTTTGTATAAATACATAATTAGAAACTCTAGTCTCACACTAATGCAAAAAGGAAGCTTTTGTTTAAAGATATAGAAGAAGATTTTTATTTGTACCTATACATTTTAAGTATGTTAAAACCCTTTTTTTATTTACAATTAAATACTACTACTAAATTTACTAGAACTATGACAAAACCGACCATGCTATTTGGCCTAGTATGCCGTGTCGTATTAAGTCCGTTTTTTGTAACTGTGTGGCTTATGCAGTGCATTAAAGTTTAAATAAATATATAAAACTATGAGAAAAGGTCAACATTAAAATTTAAGAGTCTATTTTTGTGTGTTCTTTAATATTATTTATGACACACGCTAGGTAGCGCGAGACGAGATATTGTTGAAGTTACTCTTGCAAGGTAAGTATAATAATATTACTTAGAGCTTTATAATCTCTGTTGGTACTTTTTGTAGTTTTCTAATAGTATAAGCTTCATAAGCGTTCTATGGACAAGTTCTGATGAAGTCTGAGTAAAAGATGTTTTAAACTTTTAACAGAAATTTACGTCTTCAGTGTCTAATTACTTCGTCTTTCATTAGCATAGCAATTTCCCAGTTTTGCCGCAAAGGAGCGAAATATATCACAGTTCCGATCAATAGATAAACGTGAACTATTTGAGCCGGGTAACCGCAATTACTGTGCCAAATGAAGCGGCCATTTTAAATGAAGATTAACGATCGATCACTAAACGCTACACTTAAGCCTGGTGTCGCATCGTGCGCCTTTGCTGCAGCATTGTTACTTTGATCCCGCATTACGCCAGTCTTAATTTTTTATACATTTTCAGTTTACGTCTTAGTTATGCCGTAAATAATAAAGATATGCATGCATTATAGGGGCATATACAGGGTGATTCAATGAGACGTGAGCAGGATCAACCCTACATTATGTTAATGGATCCACCATCTCCATCATATTTAAGTAAAAAAGTCACACCTTTTACCTATTTTATAACTTTATTATGAAGAAAGTAATGTGTCACACTTGAGTGACAAACGATTTTTCAAAAGTTATCAAACTCTTATAACATCCAATTTGACATTCAAAATAAAGAGAATTGTTATTTTACGGAAATACTCTAATTGTAGGGTGACCATGCATGACGTAATTTTTTTTTACATTTATCTAATAGGCACATAAAACAATAAATTAATCTTACTAATACTGGTACGAAACAGTTGCTTATAATTTACTGAAAGCGCAGGGTTGATCTTGCCCATGTCTCGTAAATCATCCTGTTTACCCAAGTGTCAGTCAATTTGTTTGAATGTTATAATGGCCTGATGTTGGAAATTCCAGATGTAACAATACCCATTGGTCAACTAAGGTACTTGCACCTAATAAGGCCCAGTTTTAAAGTTTGCTCAATTTCAAAATTTCATACTTTTATAAGTGTAAATGAGTTTAAATTTCTCGCCCATGTTTGGTTAGTACCATAGACAAAATTGCAAGTTCATATCAAAAATGATAAATATAAAAAATTAAGTTAAAAGTGGGCCTTATTAGGCGCAAGTACCTTAGTCCGGATGTTATGATGCTCTAATCCTTATTGTCAGCATGTTTATGTACTAATTGTTTGCCAAGTGCAATTTGGAATTATGCCTCAGGGTTGCTTAGCTAACCTAATGAGATCTAAATTGAAAATTAAATCTATAAAAAAACATATAACCGAATTGATAACCTCCTCCTTTTGAGATTTGGAAGTCGGTTAATAAAAAAACCGACTAAGTGCGAGTCGGACTCGCGTTTCTAGGGTTCCGTACATAAGTCCGACTCACGCTTGACTGCACATTTGTAATAGGTTTTCCTGTCATCTAAAGGTAAAGAATTATTTTGTGTATTTTTTCAAAACGAGACTTTACGGTACGGAACCCTAAAAAAGAAGACATAACCTAACGACAACGATGAATTGCTCAAAAATGTAAAATTAGTATTAAACCTTACTTTGGATCATGTAACTAATATAAAAAACGCAACTAAAAATCTTTACTGAAATGTTTCATGTGCGACAATACAAACGTACAATTCGTGCCGGCAGCGCAGCTGAATACATTTTTTAACCCGCATTCAAACAGCGGTCCAAATTTTTGCAGTTTATCAGATTTGTTGTCATTGAAACACAAATCACTCGTTTTAAAGTGCCGATCTCTTACTAAAACCTTTTCCTGGATTTTAGCGAGAAAAACAAACCATATTTACGATAACGACCGTTACAGAAATCTATTTACTTGTCCTAAATTCATTCGTGAGATACTGTATTCGCTGAACCACAAGGCCAATTAAAACGCATATTTCAATATCTAAATAATGTGATCTTGTTATCAACTATTGTATGCATTTAGCTCCTACCTGTTCGTACATACTACATGTATTCATACATAATATTATCGGCTCGATTCGAAAAATGAATTAGATTTCTACTAGACTTCAACAAGTTCATCATCATCATTTCAGCCTATATACGACCCACTGCTGAGCACAGGCATCATGCGCGAGAGGGCTTGGGCTATAGTCCTCACGCTAGCCCAATGCGGATTGGGGACTTCACATACACCTTTGAATTTCTTCGCAGATGTATGCAGGTTTCCTCACGATGTTTTCCTTCACCGAAAAGCTAGTGGTAAATATCAAATGATATTTCGTACATAAGTTCCGAAAAACTCATTGGTACGAGCCAGGATTTGAACCCGCGACCTCCGGATTGAAAGTCAGACGTCATATCCACTCGGCCACCACTGCTTGGCAAGTTACGATATGGATAATTTAAAGATATTTGTAAGATAGATATGTCAAATTTGACGTTTCCGCGATTCTGGAGGTCCTCTTGAATGATTTCGACAAGTTATGACTTAGATATCCAAGTCACATCTAGTCGATATCTAATGTAGATCTATCTCGAAATCCGAATATGCCTGTATGTATCATTATCAAAAATGTAAAATTATAGAAATCAGAATTGACCAACACCGAGCACCGTAATTGAAACCGAAGAAATGTTGGCTGGATTTGAATTTGTGCCGTGTCCCAAGGATACACATGCTGGTGAGAGTGGTGAGCCGGATTATCGAAACCATAATTTTGGATCTTGGCTAGCCCATTACTACACTAAGGGATATGTCCCACCGGTCCCCAATGGCTTTACCGAGATGTTTGATGAAGGCGGCGTTCGATTATCAATTAGATTTTCCCAAAAAACCTCTTTCTATTAAAATAATGTAAGTACATGAAGGTACGCCCTTTTGTTCGTAAAGTTTTTTTTTCATATCGTATGAATGTTCAGATTGCCATTATGCGTGGCCTGACACGTATTTGGCAGGTTTTTTACCTAAAAGTGCTATAATAAATCTATTTTATTTAATCTATAATTTATGGGTAAACATTTTACATTACACATTAATCATACTAGTACTTGTTACTAAAGTGATTAAAAGTCTCATACAATCAAATTATCATAACAACAGTACCTCTGTTTAATAGATTCCAAACAAAGTTAGGATAATCAAAGCAATGTTCTGCTCCGGTAATCGTGAATATTCGATGAGTCAATGTACCTATGTGTACCTATATTTTCTCGGGTGCCCTACTTTAAGTTTGGAATGTTATTGTTTCACGATGGATGTGTAAGTCCCAAAACCCAATAAACGCGTATAACATCTAGAGTAGTCTAGAGTGTATAATAACGAGGTGCTTTTGAACAATGCTATCTTTTGGCTATAAACTCATGTATTTACATGGAAGATAATAGATTCTGTGCCACTTTGTGCCGCGTCACAGTGATAATTAAGATTAAGTATTGTAGTTAAATCAAATTCGTTGGAGTTGATCGTTCATCTTGACATATTTTTTTTTCAATTTTATATTTAGTTTTTATGTTGTTATTTTACCAAGTTGTAGGTACAAGTAAATAATCGCTTTAAACATGATTGGTAGGAAATGTTGAAATCAATATCGACGTCTTAGATAATTGATATTTACTCTAGCAATACAGTGCTGCATATACTCGTATATTATTATATAATTAGAATGTCTCCTAACTAAAGGCTCTATTTACTGAACAGGGTTTCTAACATGTATAAGGATAGTAGGAATTTAAAAATAGCAAAAAAGCAAATTCTTAAGTACCCCAACCCCAATAAACTGCCCACTTCGAACTTTAAGATACGTCAAATTTAATATTACGCCTAGATACGATATGTCAGTGTCAAAAGTGACGTTTTTGTTTGAAGAAACGTCACATTTGACACTGACATATCTAATCCATATCGTATCTAGCCGTCATATTTGACGTATCCTAAAGTTCGTATCGGGCCGATACATTTAAATTACACATTTCTATACAGAACAAAACTAAACCTAAACCCAGGAGATTCAAAACCTGAAACAGATAGTGTTACACGAATAAAGTTTTACGAGTTTGGGTATCAAGCGCGATTGTGCGTAACGAGCGCCCTTTCTTTATCTTCGCCTCCTGGGACAAGTAAGCTGCATCCTCTAAGGAAATTAGTGGTCGGGTCGAAGAGAAACGTATATGGCGGAAACAGGTGTGTTTACCCTTAATTAGGTGGTATTGTTTATTTGACTACTAAGGAGTTGGGATACGGTGCGAGAATAAATAGGGATAATGTGCTTCCAGGGTTATGCTATGTTTATTCAAATGTTTGCAACGTATAATAGCGGTATCAATATACTTTATCTAAGATACGATATAAGAAATATACATCATAAAAATATATAATTAGGGTGATATTCCAAAAGGTACCAAGTCCAAATCTTGCTTAGAGAGGTGACTTTTTTTTATTTCATTAATTAGGTCTTAAATATACTTATATCCATAGATTTATAAGGCATAGATTCCTAGTTCGTACACCCCCAGTGAAGCCATTTCAAGTGCGACGTCACGTCACACTCGTATCATCGTATTCGAACGGCCCTCGCAGTACTCAAAGTCAAATCGGTATGTGTACACCTCCCGTTTAAAATTCAAAAACTACAGGAAAGATGGTTGTTTGTACAGTGAATGGGTGTCACAACACATCATATAATAAAAACAAACCGCCTGATATTGTACCGGAAATCGCGCTGTACGGAATACCTCTGAATAGGACCAAGAATTTCAAGTACCTGGGTCATTGGGTCACGGAATACCTCTCGGATGATCTAGACGTTGAGATAGCGCAGGGCGTTGGCTGTCCGGGGTAACATGGTGGTTCGCAGGTTTGCTCGGTGTACAAAGGAAGTTAAGATAACTCTGTTTAAGGCATATTGCCAATCCTTTTACACTTGCAGCCTGTGGGTCAACTATACTCAGAGGGCAGTCAGCGCCTTGCGCGTTCAGTATAATAACATATTTAGGATGCTGTTGGGTCTTCCTAAGTTCTGTAGCGCTTCGGGTATGTTTGCGGATACGCGAGTAGATGGTTTTCATGCCATAATACGAAAACGAACCGCCTCCCTTATGCGCCGCGTACGTGAGAGCTCCAACAGCATCCTAAGTCTGGTGGCTAATAGGCTAGATTGTCCTATAGCAAGGCACTGGGATAGTCTCCATGTTCCCACTTTATCCTAACTTAAGAATAGTTTTTTATGTCATGACATTTTAATTGAAATTGACTGCGCATAATTTTAATATTTAAATGAAATCTCAGATATAAATTTTATTATTTTATTATATTTTATTATTGCTTATCAATTTTATTTTTATCAATTATCAAATGCTCAGTTAATTTATTTTTAATGTCTAGTCATGGATCTATAAATTATATACCTATTTTTATTGATTTTAGTTTTAAGTTTTGACATTTTAATTAAATTGGACTGCGCATATATTTACAGTGTTTTTTATAGTATTTTAATCTTTTAATAATCAATGAATTTTATTATTTATTATCAAATGCTAAGTTTAATTTAATTGTAATGTCTAGTCAAGAATCTTTATGTTATACCTATACCTAATTTTATATATTTTTAATTTTATCTTAAATGTATACCTATGGATCGATGTTGTCTGGAATAAATGATTTATTATTATTATTATATTATTGCATTTCACGCGTAAGTATCGAGATTAATGTGATATTTCTACATAATCGTAAATACAAAAATCCAAATTTTCGTCAGCCGCCATTTCTTCTAAATGTTGCCAGTGTAGTGAATATTTTTTCCTCCAAATGGGACATGGCGTCTACATTCTAAAATAAATACGCTTAATTAAATATCATTGTATAATTATAGAAAATTATAATTAAGTTAATTATTTAGGTAAGTATTTACTTTTTTCTTATTTTTATTTTGTGTCATGTTCGTTTCAGTTTTCTGACTGATCGGAAACATTGGAAATGGACTAAACACAGTCGAATATGCTCTGTCCTATTTAAATTTATTCTTATTATTTTATGCACATTTGTTAAATAAATAAAAATAGTAAAAACTTATCAGCTATTTATTTAATCCTTATTTCACAAAGTACAGAAATGCAACAAATCCCGAAATAAACAAAAAGCTTTTGCTACAAAATCGAATCTACACACTTCCAAATTATTAATAACCAAGTGTGGATGTTGTTAAAATTCCTCTACTTTGAGAGAAGTAAATGAATACTGGCAACATATTTTGTATATAATATATGTGTGTGTTTGCTGAGCGTAAAACACGAGCGTTCCACGCACACATCGATCGTGTTTCGGCTTCACTTTTGGCAGGTTAGTTGTATGGGGACTATCTGTCTATGCGTTATTAGTTTAAGCTTATATCTATTATATATACATACATGTCAAATAGGTATGTACTCCTTTTTAGGGTTCCGTACCTCAAAAGGAAAAAACGGAACCCTTATAGGATCACTCGTGCGTCTGTCTGTCCGTCCGTCTGTCACAGCTAATTTGCTCCGAAACTACTGGGCCAATTAAGCTGAAATTTGGTACAGATATGTAAGTCTGTGACCCAAAGACGGATATGTAACGTCAACAAATGAATTTTAAACATAAGGGCTACTTTGGGGGGGTAAAAGATAAAATTTAAAAACAAAGTTTTGCAAACTATATCGTGTTACATATCAAATGAAAGAGCTCATTGTGGGAATTTCAAATATATTTTTTTTATAAATTTACGATATAAAGTTTAGAAGTTATTCAAGAAAATAGACAAAAAATTACCATTCCCCCCCCTCTATTTCCGAAACTACAGGGTCTAAAATTCTGAAAAAAATACACAAAATAGTCCTTTACCTAAAGATGATAGAAAAACCTACGAGAAATCTACAGTCAAGCGTGAGTCGGATTTAAGAACAAAAATGCTTTTTTGGTTTTTAGGGACACAGCCGCAATGGTTTAAGTGAAACGGGATGTAGACAGCTATTGCGAAGGCCCTAGGCCGATATCCGCATAAGGCCGAAGGCCCGAAGCGTCCCGAAGAGGCGTGCCTTTAGCTTCAAGCGTGAGTCGGAATGACGACAAAAAATGCGATTAGGCTCTATCTGGCACACAGCCGGCGCATTGGTACTTGTAGTACTGATTGATTAGGTTACTATTGTTACGTGTTTTAAAAAGCACTATACAGGGTGGCCAAAAAATTAACTATGTGTATTCCCGTTGCCAACGTGCAACCCCGAAATTGCGAGGAAAAATTTGGCTGTTTCATACATTTTGGCTGGTCCATTTTCTATGGGAGGATACATTTTTTTTTCGCGATTTCGGGGTTGGTCCCATAATAAAAGTTTTAAAGCTCAGTATAATCCGAAAACCTCCCCGGCTACGGGAATGCACTTATTTTTTGGCCACCCTGTAGGTATTATCTCTCTTCGGCCTTCGCTTTTAAAACACTTGCGGAAGTTGTAGGAAGCGCGAACCCGTCGGACGCTCCGAGCTATCAGCCCTACGCGGAGCTCGGTCTTCAGTCTTCGCATTTGGACACTTATACTACTGTTCGGTATTTAATCTTCCTATCTACCTAAGAAGCTACTTTGCATAGTTGCAGAGATATAAGCCATCACGCCAGAAAAATTCATGTTACATCTGGTTTGTGACTGACCCATTCGGGTTTTTCAAGACGTTTCACTCACGTCACGTTTCATGTACTTACAAAAATTTTTTTTGAAAATTGTGTGATGTACGGAACCCTTGAAACGCGAGTCCGAATTCGCACTTGTCCAGTTTTTTAACTCCATTCTCAAAAGCGTTGGAGATCTGCCCAGACTTGACCATTCCCGTCTAAAGTAAGATTAAGACATTGAAGCTTCCAACATAATGTGATATTTTTATATCCCAACCGACGTGCTCAAAAGGGCCGTTATTCTATTTTATCTTTATCAAATTCATACATGCTTGCCAATTCTCTTTTAGTGAAAATCTCACGACAATTTGTGGGCAAGTCATATCTCATATTTTATTGGTAAAAGAAATGACAAATATAACACGCGATAAGGGTACCTTTTCCTCGTATACCCGCGTTATCAAGCATGTCCGATCGTGTTATAATGTTGAAGTCGGTTACGGGTCTATTTATGACAAAAATAAGTATCTACTGAGTACTATTTCTTAAATTATAAATACATATTATTACCTATAATTGTTTACAAAGTGTATTTCGCGGCGACATTGGCAACAAACTAATTTGAGTATCAAATAAATAGTGCTTTTGGTGTTTTACAAAATGTGATTATACTATTAATATAAATTTGTAAATAAAAAATATTTATTTTTGCTTTATTAATCTAATAGTTTTTTATCATTTAAAGTTAATGTTTAAGAGCTTGGCTCTTTGTCGTGGGCGTCATAGTTGTATTTTAGCCAGCTTTAAACTATTATTATTTTTATTTTCTGGTATAAATGGATACAAAACTAGTTGGTCTGGTTCTTAAAAAGTAATGTAGGCACTACACATGTTTCTATTCACATCAACTACTTAGCTTTTTTAGTTCTCTCGTTTTCCTTGAACTCAACTAGTACCTAAAGACCTTCAAGTATTTTGTACAACTTTCAGAAGAATTTTCTGTAACTTGCAAGCAGGATTACCAGTAGCTAAGTTTCGCATTCCTCTTCATTGACTTGCTCAGATAGTCTGTTCCTTATGGTTTTATATATGTAGGTAAACATTTTTTCAGGCATTATACTAAGAAACAAAACTAGAGTTGGACCAAGAAAAGTCAGCAACGATTTGGATAGCACACGCCGTGCAACTGCTAATTTAAACGTCAGTTTTCTATGAAATTAGTTCCTATAAATAACACTACTTGCACTGTGTGCGCTATCGAAATTGTTGCAGACTTTTACTGGTCTAACTCTATTACGAAATTATTAATTTATATTAGCGATCGCTAATAGATATGATTTATATTACCCATAGGAATAATAAACTTACAAACCCTCCACTATTCATTTCATTAAATATTCCCTAGTACCCGACAAGGCAAACTAACATTATTCAAAATCGTCAATCATCAACTGCTGATAGTCATAAAAAAGATATTATTATATCGTAAAACGGGACTTAATCGAGTAATCGCGTATTTAAGTTCAACGCCATCCTCGAAACGTCGGAAGTAAATCTTAATACGTGATTAAGTCCCGTTTTACAGTTTAATTATCTGTAAATATCCTGAAAGTTTAATTCAGTGTTTTACCAAAAAGATACCCTTTAAAGTGTCGTAACTAATAAACAAGTACAAAAGTACATAAGCAAACCGTCCACGTACAGTGCGTTACGTTATATGTATTAAACCCCAAAGAAATATTGTTAATAATAACAACATACCTCGGAAAATCCCGGAAACAAAAATGGTGTAGGTGTTTTCATGCCGATGTATACAGCCGATTAATTAGGGTTGAAAAAAAAACCGGTTTTCATCGGTTATTTAAATGTTAAAAACTGCTCACGCTGTTATGAATTCATTTTTCATCGTAGAAACACGAGCATCGATGAGGAAAAAAATTGTAGGAAGGATAATATAAATTATCTAAAATAATAGTGAGGCACATCATTATTGTTTTCTAGCAACAATGTAAATGTACCTATAGCGATAAGATCTTTTTGGATTGCTTACACAATGCACATACGTACCTACCTTACAATTTAATAGGCATAAGTATAACAAGGAGTACCTATATTATATATATGGTCTACATAATTTAAACCAGTGACAGTTTTCCTGAACCAAAATGATAACCTCAGTGCAATATTGACAAAACTTTCGAATCGTGTCAAGTATGTTCACTGATAAATTTCAAATGTAGAATTGGGGACGCGGTATTGGTGTCAGAATAGGGTCGCGTAAAACTTTGCACTGCCCGTGAATTTAGATGGGACGATATCGTGTTTGTTAGGTTTTTTAGGAATTTATGAAACTCGACACGTCCTGAAAGTTTATTACCTACATGTTACGTTAGAAAGGGACGTGAATAATGAATGTCGTTACACCTTCGTGTCAACACAGTGGTATTGTATTGTAAACAAAGATGACAAATGATTGACAGCATTATGAAAGCCATTATTTGCATGGTGAAGATGTTTTCCGTATTTGAATAACTTACTTTTTAGGGTTATTTTTTTACTTAGTGAGGCACTTTACATTACAAATATGGCAAATGGTACATAACGATACAATTGCGAAAAATAAGAGTTGCGAATTACCTATTGGCACATGTATCGTATAACGTTTTACAGTACATATGACCCTTTAAATTTTCGACATAGTTGCGAAATGTACTAATTATGGCTAGTGCGGTAAAGTACTGTTAGTTCAAGAAAAATAATTGGCCAAGCACGAAGTCAAGACTACGGTGTTCAGAGCACCGTACGACACATCCCTAGGTGGTTTTAAGTTTGGATACTAATACTAATTTATCCCATAAGTACATTTTATTGACTAGGAAATAAGAAGGTAATGTCTGGGAGCTCTGGGACCTTGGAGTTTGGACTTTTATTAAAGTCTTCTGGCGGCCTAGCACGGTCGCGTTTTTATCCCTTGTCACCATGCCTGTCACGTTCTAACAAGTATGAAAGTGCGAAAGGGACGCGCATAGTGATAGTCGATAAAAATGGAACCGTGCTGCGCCCGCTGGGCTAGTATAGGTAACGTAGAAGTTACAAAGCTTCTACCTTAGATATATTTTTTAGAGATTAAAGATTTTATTTACCACCTTGTCGGGTTGATTGTATATCCATACCAAATTACAGCTTTCGAACACTAACAATCAACCTCATCTTGGAGGTGAAAAGAGGAAAAATCGTAAGTCCCATTTCGGCCAACCGAAATCAAGAACGTTTATATAATATAGGCCTAATACCGTTTATCTAAAACGTTTGGTGAAGGCACATTTCTAGTAGAAACAAATTATTATGAATTTCTCTGTAATTTGTACAAACCATTTCGTAAACTGACATTCCGCTAAACTGTTGTTTTTACATCTTACTAGCATCCATAACATATTGAAGTATGATATTCTTCCACTTGTCTGAACATTTTCATTATTATTGATTCTTTTTTTGTGAAAATGGCTTTTTCTGCCACGGTACTTTGCCAATTATTGATTTTTTCAAACACCAAAATAGTTGACAATTTAATATACGTCAGAGTTGACAGGCAACTTCGAGCATGAAAAACTAAATCCGTCAAAAATACTGGGTATACATACAACCTCATAATCTTTGATATAGTCGCAATTGTTGTACTTATTTTAAACTTGTAGACTGGGCAGGCACGACTCAAAAAGGAATAATATTACAATTAAGTCTGTGATTCGGCATTTCTCGGTTTTTGACGTTAGGCTTGTTTCTGACTCAAAATATAATTAACGTAAAGTATTAATCAATTTGCTCATGTTTCATATAATATAAGTCACAGAAATAAGTACCTAATAATAAATGTCTAAGTTTTAGTACAAGTAGGGTAACTGCGTCAGGTTGCCGTCCAGTACCTGTTTCCGTCCACTTGGCGGAGTTGCTACAAAGAATTGCGTATTTGAATATAAACCTAACTTACCGGACAATTTTGGACTTATTGTACATCAGTTTTTAAAAGCAAAAATATTTTAGTAGAACTGGAATTCATGAGTACCAAATCTTAACTGACATTTTTGTCACTCAAACAAGTTTGATCAAGATCGGCTTACTTTATATTTCGTCAACTTTACCTTTGTTTCCAAAAACTGTGAATTGTGAATTTTAATTTTTTTTTTCGTCACAGAACAGTATCTAGTCGCTGCTCTCACCGATCGGTTCAAAAATATACATACTTTATACAATTATATATAGTCCTCCTCATCGTTTTCGATGACGGCGACCCCAGATAAACATCATGGACGCTGTCTAGCGTGAGCCCTTATGTGACTGGCCAGGCCGAACTTGGTCTTAAACACTCTATTGCACGTGTGACAATACAGTTGGCCAGCTTCGTTGAGCGTGTACACGTAGGAGGGCTTAGGTCTCTCTTTCCGTTATACAATTAATACATAAATGTAATGGTACTTAATGAAAAGGAATAGGTATTGTTTCGACGAATTAGATACTCTCAGTAAAATCTATAGGTAGATGACGCCATAGCTGTTAATAAATATTGAATGACTTTATTATCTCTATTCGCTTTACTAACTCTATGTGCCCTAATGTGAAAAAAAAAACACAACGACAGTGAAGAACGGAATTCTTAATTTAAATTTAAACTGATAAACTCCAATAATAAAATATGATTCTTACTGAGCACACTGCGATAGTCCATTGGTTGGAAAGCCCGTTCGAAATTTAAACTTATTTGCTTTATAATAAGGTTGCATTTTGCAGATCTTTTACTCTCTCATACTTATAGTAGGCTATTCAGGAAAAAAATGAAATATCTCACAAAAGTAAGTAAGTAGAATTAAACTTTGTATCAAAGACATAAGTCATAAATTTCAATGTCAAAGTTTTAAGTAAGGATCTTTCTAACTAAAACTACTTCTTAATATGAATGACCAGTGTAAGCATCAGTTAGCTAGCCCTAAGCAACCAAAGATCAGGCTGCAGTTTAAAAACTAATAAAGTTAGAGTTAACCTGATAATTTTCCCGCCGTCTCCATAGTCGTTTTAGTTGGATATTGACTGGTCAGCTGCCTGTTAGCTATAGTTTTCCCGAAAATCGCCAGGACAGAGGTGAAAATTTTTGTATGAAAACTTGCAACTTTAAATGCATTTTTTATCGAAACTATTGCATTCTAAAATGAAGTCAAAATCAGTCCATCGACTCAATTTTTTGCAAGCTTTCTAATGGTACCTCACACGATTCTTACAATTGAAAATAAAATTCAGCCTACCCCTCTTAACCCCTAAATTTCCCCCTAAAATCAGAAATAAGCAGTTTCGACTTATTCACAGTGTTAGTGATGGTACTTGCCATAACTATTCCAAATTTCAGGTACCTACATCAAACGGTCTTTGAGAAAAACGCATTTAACCGATTTGCAAGACCGAAGTGATCCCATAAGAGCACCGTGAACAAAGTTTTGTACGGTGCTCTAAAAATCAGCGGAAATAATTCGTGTACTTTTGAAACATGGTATAGTTACCTACAGTGTGGAAAGATAAGTCGGGCCCTGGAGGGAAACTACCTTAAATCCTTAAGCTGGCTCATTTCACGTAAAGGAGACATTCCTTTATTTTTAAAAAGAAACAAAACTGCATTTAAAGATTGAAAAATCTTTAAATACAGTTTAAAGAATGAAGAATGAAGAAATAATGTAGTTTAGTTTAGTTGTGTTTGTTCTTGTTTTCTTCAATTTTGGTTGGCTAATCTTGAGTACTAAATATTAGATTTTATCCTGGATATTTTATACGACAGACAAGTGTAAGACCTAATATTTCTTGGCGAAATGTTATCATTAACATTAACTGTATCGACTGGTAGAATAAAATTGCGAGTGTTTATTTTTGGAATTTTAAGTCTGTTCGAGTCCCGGGCGAGCCAAGCCAGTTTAAAAAAATCTTTCAATGCAGTTTTGTTTCTTTTTAAAAATAAAGGAATGTCTCTTTTAATTAAAATGAGCCAGTTTAAGGATTTAAGTTAGTATCCCTCCAGGGCCCGACTTATCTTTCCACACTGTATACCTTGTGGTGCCCAGATAAACACACTAAAAGTCCTTGGTGGTACGGGGTGTGCTGAGGGTGTAAGGGGAGGGGGGTTGAAGGTACCTACCTGTTTTCATATTAATGCTCATATCTGGAATACCTGTACGAATAGCATTATAATTACTTCGGACAAAAGGCCCATTGCCCAATGCCCATATTCGTCTTAATTTGACGTGGCTATCTAAATAATGTATTATATTCGCGTCAAAATGCTAAGTATTCATAAATCTAATAATTCCATACAAATGTGTTGAATATAAAACCTGATATTGATCTCGCATTTGCGAGACGGACTAGCCAGCTGCCATGCAATATTTTTTTAAATTTATTTAATTTTTTAGGTCCAATCTTTGCCGGTTTTTATTGTTCGTTGCTATGCAGCATATCACGTTACCGCTTCTCCATACGTTGTATGTTTGTATGGAGAAGTGGTAAGCTGTACGTATTTTTAATGTAGATATATTAACCATAGCTTTGCCTCTTCGATGTATGTATATATATGAGGACTACGTTTGTATAAAGAAGCGTCCACTATCCACTTAAAGGAGCCCAGAAATTATCGTTCGCCGGGCGAAAGCCTGTCAGTTAAACTCAAAAGGTGACAGTTCTGAACAACTGACAGGCTGAAATCGTCCGGCAAACTGGTAATCTGTGGGCCCCTTAAGTGCTACCGTTTCGACCCCCCTGTATGTTCAGCAAAAAATAATCATTTCGGAGAGGTCGTTTAATTGCATCAGTTAACGTTTTAAAATATGTAGCAGTAAACACAGCTACAAAACTGGGTACTTACCCACTTTACGTAATGAATGGAATCCATTTACAGCTCGCTGTATATCTAAATGTAAAACATTTTATTATTTTAGAGTCCGTCGCTTTTAAATCCTTCATTTCAATGTACTTACTTAAAATATCCTAAATAGTTATAAGCATTTTTCAAACGTAACTACCTGTGTCGCGATTCTACTCGCATGTTTAGGTTCGGTGTCATGTTTGTATTTTACTTTGTAGGTTTCATTTGTGTTCACACAGATTGACTCCACGCTAATCTCTATTGTGGGTCGTTTTAAGCAAACATTCCGGTAAATGGATTGCGAAGCTTTAACTGCTGACTGTACTGGTGCCAAATGTTTACATGTGTGTGTGTATATATATAGTTGCTTTATATCCGGTTGCGGTTGTTTTTGCTGTTTATAATTGTATTCGTAGCCGATATTATTATACTTACCATGGTGGCAAACAACCATAAGGCTCACCTGAGGGTATTCGATCACCGAAGCGTATGGACACCTGCAACTACCGCCAGGAGTATTACGTGCGCAAAGAAGTAGTTTTAACTCTATAAAATTTCTCCTTCGCCGGTCCACAAGCATAGCCAATAAAATTAGAATACGGCCTTATATACTTAACCGATACTTCGTATCCCGTTCCTAATACCGTCATACTTATTTATTTTTATTGTCGGACAAACATTTTGTACCTACTCAAAACGTCTGTCTGAATATACTTCAACCAAAGCTAAAATTTACTCAGGTGTACAATTTAATTTTGCTTGGAAAGTGTTACCAATGTGTGGCAATGCTAATGTAACGGAACTGAAATGAAAAAATATTGGATACTCCGGGGATAAATAATGGAAGGGGCGTGTTCTTTGCATGACTGTGTAGTATAAATTTAAAGCTACAAACAAAGAAAATAAAACGAGTTAAGTTTTTAATACTTATAACCTTCAGTTACAATAAAAAAAGTTTCGTGAATATCATAGGTATTCTTTGATTGAACTATCACCTATAGATACGATTTGACCCCCCTCTCTTCCCCATGTTTAACAACTCAAACTTAATAATGGCAGATAAACACAATGAAGCTGCCTTAAAACGACTTTTTAAAGTCTAAATAAATACTTGTAAGTAATGCCTTTCAATTCACATAGCTAGCTTTTTAGGGTTCCGTACCTCAAAAGGAAAAAACGGAACCCTTATAGGATCACTCGTGCGTCTGTCTGTCTGTCCGTCTGTCACAGCCGATTGTCTCCGGAACTACTGGACCAATTAAGTTGAAATTTGGTACACATATGTAAGTTTGTGACCCAAATACGGACATGTAACGTAAACAAATGAATTTTAAACATGGGGGCCACTTTTGGGGGGTAAATGAGAAAAATAAAAAATAAAGTTTTTCAAACTATATCATGTTACATATCAAATGAAAGAGCTTATTGTAAGTATCTCAAATATATTTTATTTATAATTTTCGAATAAACAGTTTAGAAGTAGTTCGAGAGAATAGGCAAAATTTGACCATTCCCTCCCTTTATCTCCGAAACTACTGGGTCTAAAATTATGAAAAAAAAACATCAAATAGGTCTATACCTATAGATGCCAGGAAAATCTATTAGAAATGTACAGTCAAGCGTGAGTCGGACTTAATTACTTAGTTTTTGATCCGACCCCTACGGATTTTTTAAAGAGATTTCACTCACGTTTCACATAAAAAAATACATTGTTAAAAATTGTGTAATGTACGGAACCCTTGGAACAAGAGTCCGACTCGCACTTGATCGGTTTTTTAATACTTACCACATATATCATTGTCAAATTATATCCCACGTAAAAAAAACACATGTCAAGTCCATACATTATCCCCGTAAGTTTATTTAAAGTATTGCATTTAGTTAACTACAATAGTACGAGTACCAAACATTTACACATCATGTGCAAAGCCATAATTCAACTAAGCTTATTATATTATATTATTATATCTAAGATAATACAATAAGCTTAATTGAACGATCCCGACTTAATTTGCCATACCTAATTGCCTGCATGGAAAGCTTAGCAAAATTTCGAACGAAATTCGAAGCAATAATTGCCTGCATGGAAAGCTTAGCAAAATTTCAAACGAAATTCGAAGCAATATTAACAGTGCATGTTTTCCACCCGGCAACGGCTTGACAAACGATCCAGCGATTAGATAGGCCAATAAATCTCGAGTGGCCGCCTGCAAATCGGTATAGTCGCGAACTAACGGACCGTTGTAGTGGTTGACTCCATCCCTTGACCTTTGATCCCCTGGCAGCCTTAATAGTTGAACTTGGAGCAATTAAATACATAAATGCTGTAATCATTATTTTTGATCATCATTAATAATTAACCTATATGTATATATAAGCATCATACAGCTGAGCGCACAAGTCTCTTACATGCGAATTTGGCTTCTTTCCGCACGATTGGACTTAACGCACATCATGTATATATTTCTTCCCAGATATGTGTGTTTCCTCACGATATTTTTCGTCGTATAAAAACAAAATATCAGAACTTTAATAACTCGTAAAATCTGAATTCCGCTTCTGGTAAATATCAAATAATTCCGTAAGCACTGATCACAGACATCGGTCTTTCAAATATACGGTCAAAAAAAACCGTAAGTATTTATAGAAAGATAGCTAGACGAGAAGAAAGCATTTGCAAGCTTTCAAAATCACGGGTTGAAATACGACAAAATAATACAGGACCATGTGAAATATTCGGAGAGGATGTTAATTGAACCCACTTAAAACCACTAATGATTCGGATTTAACCCAAGCTACCTTTTTGAATATTAGCCTACTGGAAAAAATGCATCGTTGGGACCAGTTCGTTGAGCATCGCCCTGAACGTGCTGATACTAATTTAACACTAGCGGCCCGCCCGGCTCCGCACGGGTTAACATATTATGCTATTAAACCATCCTCAAGAATCACTCTATCGATAGGTGAAAACCGCAATAAAATCTGTTCCGCGGCTTTGTGTTATAAGGCGTAGTTATATAGTTTGGATAAATGTTATCTGACGGTTGTACAGCGGCTAGAAAAACTCTGATTTCTTGCTTAAAAACTTAAAGTTTAAATTTAACTTAACATTTATGAGTTTGTACTATTTATTACGTACATACCTAGGTAAAAATAAAGTCACATATCGCTATACAGAGCTATTATTTATCATTAATTTACAATAAATATAAAAGTACGAATTATATTATAATCGTAAATTTAGTATCTTATTACGAAAGTAAAAAAAACCATCTTCAAAAATAATGCAAAAGCTTACGAGTATAAGAACTTGTTTTGTTCAAGAATTGTTACAAAGAATGTTTTGCTCGGCAAACTGAGTAAAAGATTATTTGTGAGCGCCATAAATTTCTAAAAGCTCAACTCAGAAGCTCCTCGAAGCTGCGCTTTACCCGGATCTCTTGAATTGCCTTTTTTACTTTTCCAGACAATTAAATTTAGAGCTGTCCTTGAACTGAGACTGAAGTATTTTAATTATTTTTTGAAATGGGTACATTTGGCCAAAATCTTGCAGTAAGTACCTACAGTGTGCGCTTATTTTTAAATTTCACAGCTCTATTTCTTAAGGTCGGCCGAATCATAAATCGGGTCATAAGTCGGGTCACTGAAATACCGCTTTAAGTATACGAAAATGTGTTTTTTTTTGTTTACTTAAAAGGCTCATAATTCAATAAAAACTAAGATTATTTATTATTCACAACGACGGGAATTGATTTCGTAAACTTAAGCTTTAAATACATAATAATGTATATGTGTTGTGAATAATAATGACTGAAAATCGTGAAAGTTTAAATCAGTGAAAAATAAAGATTTTCTGAAAATATATTTATCTGGAGATTTTATATTTTGTTAATTATACTAATAATAATTGGTTTGAACAATTTTTTTTAAAAAGGAGATAATATAGTCCAGCAGATATTTCTTTTTTAGGGTTCCGTACCCTAATGGTAAAAACGTGACCCTAATACTAAGACTCCACTATCTGTCCGTCTCTCTGTCTGTCCGTCTGTCACCAGGCTGTATCTCATGAACCGTGATAGACATTTAATTTTTTACGGATAATGTATAACAACAAATACTAAAAAGTACGGAACCCTCAGTGGGCGAATCCGGCTCGCACTTGTCCGATTTTTTTTACGTCTTAGAGTGTGATCCTCCCCAGCCGGACCACCTCGTCTGATTGCGCTCAGTTTTTAATGGCGAAATGTACCTCTAATGTACTTCACGTACCTCGTCGGAAATTGAACGTACCTCTGTAGTTTGGCAGATATATGCGTTTAAAAGGGGTCCGGCTGGGAAGTAGAATCTGCAGCCGGACCACGCCTGGATCCGCTGATATCTGTTATTTTGAGATATAATTTAAATAACAGATGAATGTACCTGTTACGTACCTCTGAATAAATACTTTTTTTATTTAAAAAATGGTCTCATAAATGGATTTTCATACATTTCATTTTTTGAGTATACTACGCGTAAGCGCCTGTCAAAAAATAATAGCAACAGAGATAGTAGAAAACAAATGTATTCAATTCGGGCAAGGCGTCTAACGTGACAACTAGATACAAATGTGGATGGTTATAGGGAGTGTTTCAAACCGACACGAGTTGCGAATTGCCTTTTCGCACGTGTATTTTACAACGTTTTACAGTATACAGTTGAAATCATCAGAGATGAAGTATTTCTGTTGCCGCTATAACAAATACTAAAAACAATAAGTTAAATATTTAAGTTCATTCCATACAACAAACGTGATTTGTTTGCCGTTGTTTGCTCGATATTAGTGATAATACGGAATGGTACGAGGACCTTCGTGCACGAGTTTGACTCGCACTTGACCGGTTTTTTTGTTTCTTGCCATGACGCTCTATTAGACTTTTGAAACTGTAATATTATTGTATTTAAATGATTATCATTATTATTTCCGACTGAAATTTATATCCTATGTATAACTTAAGTACTAAATATGCCGGTTATACCGGAATATACAGTGTGGAAAAAAATTACGGAACCTGGAAGGATAGTAACTTAAAACCTTAAGCTAGCTCATTGTACCTACTTAAATTAAACATTCTTTTATTTTTAACAAGAGACAAAACTGCATTTAAAGCTTTTTTTTTTAATTAGCTTAGAATAACGTAGCGTGTGTTTAAGTTTTAGAATTTTTGTTAATGATAACATTTCTCCAAGAAACATTAGGCAAACAAGAAACATATCCATAAAATCGAATATTTAGTACTCAAAAATAATTATTTTTATTACAAAAAAAATTGAAGAAAAATGAATATCTTTGAATGCAGTTTTGTTTCTTTTTAGAAATAAAAGAATGTTTCCTTTAAGTATAATGCGCTATAACTTAAGGTTTGAAGGCAGTTTCCTTCCAGGGCCCATCAATTTTTTCCACCCTGCATTACCTATAGGTAATCTAACACATCTAATTTGTCAGTAGGAAAATGCGCGAAATTCCAATCATGAAACATTTTTTAAATTTGCCGAAATTTTCTAATGACAAGGTGGGTGTTGCCAGAGCATATAGATGGTCAAGCAAATCTTGTCAGTAGAAAAGGCGCGAAATTCAAATTTTCTATGAGACTTTATCACTTCGCGCCTACATTTTTCAAATGTGCCGCCTTTATATACTGACAAGATCTGCTTGACCAACTTTATATAGTTTGTCAAAGGACTACATGTCGTTTCAAATATAGACAGAGAGAATCATAATACTATCTTTGTCTTACATTAGTACTAGCACCCAAAAGAAAAGGATGGGTATAGTTTTTTTGTTCTTATTTACTGACTTTGGTTTGGCCAAATATATATCAAACTTAGGTAAATGCAAAAACCTATTACTATAATAATACCGTACATTTATGCGAAAAAACGGGCCGAGTGAGAGATGACAAATGAAGTTTGTCCCTTTCTTTCACAAGAAAGCGTAAAAACTATATATACAGCAGCAAACTATAGTTTTCACAATATGGCTGGTGTTCGCTAGGCAGATCATAAAATGGCGGCGTTTCATGATCTGACTGGCGACCACCAGCTATATCGTGCAAACCTCAAGGGGTGGTAATACTGATAGGTAATCCTAGGCAGATCACCAGTGAACACCAGCTATATCGTGCAAACTAATGAAACGCCGCCATTTTATGCTGCGCTTTACCCGGATCTCTTGAATTGCCTTTTTTACTTTTCCAGACAATTAAATTTAGAGCTGTCCTTGAACTGAGACTGAAGTATTTTAATTATTTTTTGAAATGGGTACATTTGGCCAAAATCTTGCAGTAAGTACCTACAGTGTGCGCTTATTTTTAAATTTCACAGCTCTATTTCTTAAGGTCGGCCGAATCATAAATCGGGTCATAAGTCGGGTCACTGAAATACCGCTTTAAGTATACGAAAATGTGTTTTTTTTTGTTTACTTAAAAGGCTCATAATTCAATAAAAACTAAGATTATTTATTATTCACAACGACGGGAATTGATTTCGTAAACTTAAGCTTTAAATACATAATAATGTATATGTGTTGTGAATAATAATGACTGAAAATCGTGAAAGTTTAAATCAGTGAAAAATAAAGATTTTCTGAAAATATATTTATCTGGAGATTTTATATTTTGTTAATTATACTAATAATAATTGGTTTGAACAATTTTTTTTAAAAAGGAGATAATATAGTCCAACAGATATTTCTTTTTTAGGGTTCCGTACCCTAATGGTAAAAACGTGACCCTAATACTAAGACTCCACTATCTGTCCGTCTCTCTGTCTGTCCGTCTGTCACCAGGCTGTATCTCATGAACCGTGATAGACATTTAATTTTTTACGGATAATGTATAACAACAAATACTAAAAAGTACGGAACCCTCAGTGGGCGAATCCGGCTCGCACTTGTCCGATTTTTTTTACGTCTTAGAGTGTGATCCTCCCCAGCCGGACCACCTCGTCTGATTGCGCTCAGTTTTTAATGGCGAAATGTACCTCTAATGTACTTCACGTACCTCGTCGGAAATTGAACGTACCTCTGTAGTTTGGCAGATATATGCGTTTAAAAGGGGTCCGGCTGGGAAGTAGAATCTGCAGCCGGACCACGCCTGGATCCGCTGATATCTGTTATTTTGAGATATAATTTAAATAACAGATGAATGTACCTGTTACGTACCTCTGAATAAATACTTTTTTTATTTAAAAAATGGTCTCATAAATGGATTTTCATACATTTCATTTTTTGAGTATACTACGCGTAAGCGCCTGTCAAAAAATAATAGCAACAGAGATAGTAGAAAACAAATGTATTCAATTCGGGCAAGGCGTCTAACGTGACAACTAGATACAAATGTGGGTGGTTATAGGGAGTGTTTCAAACCGACACGAGTTGCGAATTGCCTTTTCGCACGTGTATTTTACAACGTTTTACAGTATACAGTTGAAATCATCAGAGATGAAGTATTTCTGTTGCCGCTATAACAAATACTAAAAACAATAAGTTAAATATTTAAGTTCATTCCATACAACAAACGTGATTTGTTTGCCGTTGTTTGCTCGATATTAGTGATAATACGGAATGGTACGAGGACCTTCGTGCACGAGTTTGACTCGCACTTGACCGGTTTTTTTGTTTCTTGCCATGACGCTCTATTAGACTTTTGAAACTGTAATATTATTGTATTTAAATGATTATCATTATTATTTCCGACTGAAATTTATATCCTATGTATAACTTAAGTACTAAATATGCCGGTTATACCGGAATATACAGTGTGGAAAAAAATTACGGAACCTGGAAGGATAGTAACTTAAAACCTTAAGCTAGCTCATTGTACCTACTTAAATTAAACATTCTTTTATTTTTAACAAGAGACAAAACTGCATTTAAAGCTTTTTTTTTTAATTAGCTTAGAATAACGTAGCGTGTGTTTAAGTTTTAGAATTTTTGTTAATGATAACATTTCTCCAAGAAACATTAGGCAAACAAGAAACATATCCATAAAATCGAATATTTAGTACTCAAAAATAATTATTTTTATTACAAAAAAAATTGAAGAAAAATGAATATCTTTGAATGCAGTTTTGTTTCTTTTTAGAAATAAAAGAATGTTTCCTTTAAGTATAATGCGCTATAACTTAAGGTTTGAAGGCAGTTTCCTTCCAGGGCCCATCAATTTTTTCCACCCTGCATTACCTATAGGTAATCTAACACATCTAATTTGTCAGTAGGAAAATGCGCGAAATTCCAATCATGAAACATTTTTTAAATTTGCCGAAATTTTCTAATGACAAGGTGGGTGTTGCCAGAGCATATAGATGGTCAAGCAAATCTTGTCAGTAGAAAAGGCGCGAAATTCAAATTTTCTATGAGACTTTATCACTTCGCGCCTACATTTTTCAAATGTGCCGCCTTTATATACTGACAAGATCTGCTTGACCAACTTTATATAGTTTGTCAAAGGACTACATGTCGTTTCAAATATAGACAGAGAGAATCATAATACTATCTTTGTCTTACATTAGTACTAGCACCCAAAAGAAAAGGATGGGTATAGTTTTTTTGTTCTTATTTACTGACTTTGGTTTGGCCAAATATATATCAAACTTAGGTAAATGCAAAAACCTATTACTATAATAATACCGTACATTTATGCGAAAAAACGGGCCGAGTGAGAGATGACAAATGAAGTTTGTCCCTTTCTTTCACAAGAAAGCGTAAAAACTATATATACAGCAGCAAACTATAGTTTTCACAATATGGCTGGTGTTCGCTAGGCAGATCATAAAATGGCGGCGTTTCATGATCTGACTGGCGACCACCAGCTATATCGTGCAAACCTCAAGGGGTGGTAATACTGATAGGTAATCCTAGGCAGATCACCAGTGAACACCAGCTATATCGTGCAAACTAATGAAACGCCGCCATTTTATGCTGCGCTTTACCCGGATCTCTTGAATTGCCTTTTTTACTTTTCCAGACAATTAAATTTAGAGCTGTCCTTGAACTGAGACTGAAGTATTTTAATTATTTTTTGAAATGGGTACATTTGGCCAAAATCTTGCAGTAAGTACCTACAGTGTGCGCTTATTTTTAAATTTCACAGCTCTATTTCTTAAGGTCGGCCGAATCATAAATCGGGTCATAAGTCGGGTCACTGAAATACCGCTTTAAGTATACGAAAATGTGTTTTTTTTTGTTTACTTAAAAGGCTCATAATTCAATAAAAACTAAGATTATTTATTATTCACAACGACGGGAATTGATTTCGTAAACTTAAGCTT
The DNA here is from genome assembly GCF_963556715.1 of Cydia fagiglandana. NCBI lineage: Eukaryota > Metazoa > Arthropoda > Insecta > Lepidoptera > Tortricidae > Cydia > Cydia fagiglandana. The sequence continues at coordinate 14,473,735 of NC_085932.1, read as the reverse complement.
TAAATACATAATAATGTATATGTGTTGTGAATAATAATGACTGAAAATCGTGAAAGTTTAAATCAGTGAAAAATAAAGATTTTCTGAAAATATATTTATCTGGAGATTTTATATTTTGTTAATTATACTAATAATAATTGGTTTGAACAATTTTTTTTAAAAAGGAGATAATATAGTCCAGCAGATATTTCTTTTTTAGGGTTCCGTACCCTAATGGTAAAAACGTGACCCTAATACTAAGACTCCACTATCTGTCCGTCTCTCTGTCTGTCCGTCTGTCACCAGGCTGTATCTCATGAACCGTGATAGACATTTAATTTTTTACGGATAATGTATAACAACAAATACTAAAAAGTACGGAACCCTCAGTGGGCGAATCCGGCTCGCACTTGTCCGATTTTTTTTACGTCTTAGAGTGTGATCCTCCCCAGCCGGACCACCTCGTCTGATTGCGCTCAGTTTTTAATGGCGAAATGTACCTCTAATGTACTTCACGTACCTCGTCGGAAATTGAACGTACCTCTGTAGTTTGGCAGATATATGCGTTTAAAAGGGGTCCGGCTGGGAAGTAGAATCTGCAGCCGGACCACGCCTGGATCCGCTGATATCTGTTATTTTGAGATATAATTTAAATAACAGATGAATGTACCTGTTACGTACCTCTGAATAAATACTTTTTTTATTTAAAAAATGGTCTCATAAATGGATTTTCATACATTTCATTTTTTGAGTATACTACGCGTAAGCGCCTGTCAAAAAATAATAGCAACAGAGATAGTAGAAAACAAATGTATTCAATTCGGGCAAGGCGTCTAACGTGACAACTAGATACAAATGTGGGTGGTTATAGGGAGTGTTTCAAACCGACACGAGTTGCGAATTGCCTTTTCGCACGTGTATTTTACAACGTTTTACAGTATACAGTTGAAATCATCAGAGATGAAGTATTTCTGTTGCCGCTATAACAAATACTAAAAACAATAAGTTAAATATTTAAGTTCATTCCATACAACAAACGTGATTTGTTTGCCGTTGTTTGCTCGATATTAGTGATAATACGGAATGGTACGAGGACCTTCGTGCACGAGTTTGACTCGCACTTGACCGGTTTTTTTGTTTCTTGCCATGACGCTCTATTAGACTTTTGAAACTGTAATATTATTGTATTTAAATGATTATCATTATTATTTCCGACTGAAATTTATATCCTATGTATAACTTAAGTACTAAATATGCCGGTTATACCGGAATATACAGTGTGGAAAAAAATTACGGAACCTGGAAGGATAGTAACTTAAAACCTTAAGCTAGCTCATTGTACCTACTTAAATTAAACATTCTTTTATTTTTAACAAGAGACAAAACTGCATTTAAAGCTTTTTTTTTTAATTAGCTTAGAATAACGTAGCGTGTGTTTAAGTTTTAGAATTTTTGTTAATGATAACATTTCTCCAAGAAACATTAGGCAAACAAGAAACATATCCATAAAATCGAATATTTAGTACTCAAAAATAATTATTTTTATTACAAAAAAAATTGAAGAAAAATGAATATCTTTGAATGCAGTTTTGTTTCTTTTTAGAAATAAAAGAATGTTTCCTTTAAGTATAATGCGCTATAACTTAAGGTTTGAAGGCAGTTTCCTTCCAGGGCCCATCAATTTTTTCCACCCTGCATTACCTATAGGTAATCTAACACATCTAATTTGTCAGTAGGAAAATGCGCGAAATTCCAATCATGAAACATTTTTTAAATTTGCCGAAATTTTCTAATGACAAGGTGGGTGTTGCCAGAGCATATAGATGGTCAAGCAAATCTTGTCAGTAGAAAAGGCGCGAAATTCAAATTTTCTATGAGACTTTATCACTTCGCGCCTACATTTTTCAAATGTGCCGCCTTTATATACTGACAAGATCTGCTTGACCAACTTTATATAGTTTGTCAAAGGACTACATGTCGTTTCAAATATAGACAGAGAGAATCATAATACTATCTTTGTCTTACATTAGTACTAGCACCCAAAAGAAAAGGATGGGTATAGTTTTTTTGTTCTTATTTACTGACTTTGGTTTGGCCAAATATATATCAAACTTAGGTAAATGCAAAAACCTATTACTATAATAATACCGTACATTTATGCGAAAAAACGGGCCGAGTGAGAGATGACAAATGAAGTTTGTCCCTTTCTTTCACAAGAAAGCGTAAAAACTATATATACAGCAGCAAACTATAGTTTTCACAATATGGCTGGTGTTCGCTAGGCAGATCATAAAATGGCGGCGTTTCATGATCTGACTGGCGACCACCAGCTATATCGTGCAAACCTCAAGGGGTGGTAATACTGATAGGTAATCCTAGGCAGATCACCAGTGAACACCAGCTATATCGTGCAAACTAATGAAACGCCGCCATTTTATGCTGCGCTTTACCCGGATCTCTTGAATTGCCTTTTTTACTTTTCCAGACAATTAAATTTAGAGCTGTCCTTGAACTGAGACTGAAGTATTTTAATTATTTTTTGAAATGGGTACATTTGGCCAAAATCTTGCAGTAAGTACCTACAGTGTGCGCTTATTTTTAAATTTCACAGCTCTATTTCTTAAGGTCGGCCGAATCATAAATCGGGTCATAAGTCGGGTCACTGAAATACCGCTTTAAGTATACGAAAATGTGTTTTTTTTTGTTTACTTAAAAGGCTCATAATTCAATAAAAACTAAGATTATTTATTATTCACAACGACGGGAATTGATTTCGTAAACTTAAGCTTTAAATACATAATAATGTATATGTGTTGTGAATAATAATGACTGAAAATCGTGAAAGTTTAAATCAGTGAAAAATAAAGATTTTCTGAAAATATATTTATCTGGAGATTTTATATTTTGTTAATTATACTAATAATAATTGGTTTGAACAATTTTTTTTAAAAAGGAGATAATATAGTCCAGCAGATATTTCTTTTTTAGGGTTCCGTACCCTAATGGTAAAAACGTGACCCTAATACTAAGACTCCACTATCTGTCCGTCTCTCTGTCTGTCCGTCTGTCACCAGGCTGTATCTCATGAACCGTGATAGACATTTAATTTTTTACGGATAATGTATAACAACAAATACTAAAAAGTACGGAACCCTCAGTGGGCGAATCCGGCTCGCACTTGTCCGATTTTTTTTACGTCTTAGAGTGTGATCCTCCCCAGCCGGACCACCTCGTCTGATTGCGCTCAGTTTTTAATGGCGAAATGTACCTCTAATGTACTTCACGTACCTCGTCGGAAATTGAACGTACCTCTGTAGTTTGGCAGATATATGCGTTTAAAAGGGGTCCGGCTGGGAAGTAGAATCTGCAGCCGGACCACGCCTGGATCCGCTGATATCTGTTATTTTGAGATATAATTTAAATAACAGATGAATGTACCTGTTACGTACCTCTGAATAAATACTTTTTTTATTTAAAAAATGGTCTCATAAATGGATTTTCATACATTTCATTTTTTGAGTATACTACGCGTAAGCGCCTGTCAAAAAATAATAGCAACAGAGATAGTAGAAAACAAATGTATTCAATTCGGGCAAGGCGTCTAACGTGACAACTAGATACAAATGTGGGTGGTTATAGGGAGTGTTTCAAACCGACACGAGTTGCGAATTGCCTTTTCGCACGTGTATTTTACAACGTTTTACAGTATACAGTTGAAATCATCAGAGATGAAGTATTTCTGTTGCCGCTATAACAAATACTAAAAACAATAAGTTAAATATTTAAGTTCATTCCATACAACAAACGTGATTTGTTTGCCGTTGTTTGCTCGATATTAGTGATAATACGGAATGGTACGAGGACCTTCGTGCACGAGTTTGACTCGCACTTGACCGGTTTTTTTGTTTCTTGCCATGACGCTCTATTAGACTTTTGAAACTGTAATATTATTGTATTTAAATGATTATCATTATTATTTCCGACTGAAATTTATATCCTATGTATAACTTAAGTACTAAATATGCCGGTTATACCGGAATATACAGTGTGGAAAAAAATTACGGAACCTGGAAGGATAGTAACTTAAAACCTTAAGCTAGCTCATTGTACCTACTTAAATTAAACATTCTTTTATTTTTAACAAGAGACAAAACTGCATTTAAAGCTTTTTTTTTTAATTAGCTTAGAATAACGTAGCGTGTGTTTAAGTTTTAGAATTTTTGTTAATGATAACATTTCTCCAAGAAACATTAGGCAAACAAGAAACATATCCATAAAATCGAATATTTAGTACTCAAAAATAATTATTTTTATTACAAAAAAAATTGAAGAAAAATGAATATCTTTGAATGCAGTTTTGTTTCTTTTTAGAAATAAAAGAATGTTTCCTTTAAGTATAATGCGCTATAACTTAAGGTTTGAAGGCAGTTTCCTTCCAGGGCCCATCAATTTTTTCCACCCTGCATTACCTATAGGTAATCTAACACATCTAATTTGTCAGTAGGAAAATGCGCGAAATTCCAATCATGAAACATTTTTTAAATTTGCCGAAATTTTCTAATGACAAGGTGGGTGTTGCCAGAGCATATAGATGGTCAAGCAAATCTTGTCAGTAGAAAAGGCGCGAAATTCAAATTTTCTATGAGACTTTATCACTTCGCGCCTACATTTTTCAAATGTGCCGCCTTTATATACTGACAAGATCTGCTTGACCAACTTTATATAGTTTGTCAAAGGACTACATGTCGTTTCAAATATAGACAGAGAGAATCATAATACTATCTTTGTCTTACATTAGTACTAGCACCCAAAAGAAAAGGATGGGTATAGTTTTTTTGTTCTTATTTACTGACTTTGGTTTGGCCAAATATATATCAAACTTAGGTAAATGCAAAAACCTATTACTATAATAATACCGTACATTTATGCGAAAAAACGGGCCGAGTGAGAGATGACAAATGAAGTTTGTCCCTTTCTTTCACAAGAAAGCGTAAAAACTATATATACAGCAGCAAACTATAGTTTTCACAATATGGCTGGTGTTCGCTAGGCAGATCATAAAATGGCGGCGTTTCATGATCTGACTGGCGACCACCAGCTATATCGTGCAAACCTCAAGGGGTGGTAATACTGATAGGTAATCCTAGGCAGATCACCAGTGAACACCAGCTATATCGTGCAAACTAATGAAACGCCGCCATTTTATGATCTGCCTAGCGAACACCAGCCATATTGTGAAAACTATAGTTTGCTGCTGTATATATAGTTTTTACGCTTTCTTGTGAAAGAAAGGGACAAACTTCATTTGTCATCTCTCACTCGGCCCGTTTTTTCGCATAAATGTACGGTATTATTATAGTAATAGGTTTTTGCATTTACCTAAGTTTGATATATATTTGGCCAAACCAAAGTCAGTAAATAAGAACAAAAAAACTATACCCATCCTTTTCTTTTGGGTGCTAGTACTAATGTAAGACAAAGATAGTATTATGATTCTCTCTGTCTATATTTGAAACGACATGTAGTCCTTTGACAAACTATATAAAGTTGGTCAAGCAGATCTTGTCAGTATATAAAGGCGGCACATTTTAAAAATGTAGGCGCGAAGTGATAAAGTCTCATAGAAAATTTTAAATTTCGCGCCTTTTCTACTGACAAGATTTGCTTGACCATCTATATGCTCTGGCAACACCCACCTTGTCATTAGAAAATTTCGGCAAATTTAAAAAATGTTTCATGATTGGAATTTCGCGCATTTTCCTACTGACAAATTAGATGTGTTAGATTACCTATAGGTAATGCAGGGTGGAAAAAATTGATGGGCCCTGGAAGGAAACTGCCTTCAAACCTTAAGTTATAGCGCATTATACTTAAAGGAAACATTCTTTTATTTCTAAAAAGAAACAAAACTGCATTCAAAGATATTCATTTTTCTTCATTTTTTTTTGTAATAAAAATAATTATTTTTGAGTACTAAATATTCGATTTTATGGATATGTTTCTTGTTTGCCTAATGTTTCTTGGAGAAATGTTATCATTAACAAAAATTCTAAAACTTAAACACACGCTACGTTATTCTAAGCTAATTAAAAAAAAAAGCTTTAAATGCAGTTTTGTCTCTTGTTAAAAATAAAAGAATGTTTAATTTAAGTAGGTACAATGAGCTAGCTTAAGGTTTTAAGTTACTATCCTTCCAGGTTCCGTAATTTTTTTCCACACTGTATATTCCGGTATAACCGGCATATTTAGTACTTAAGTTATACATAGGATATAAATTTCAGTCGGAAATAATAATGATAATCATTTAAATACAATAATATTACAGTTTCAAATGTCTAATAGAGCGTCATGGCAAGAAACAAAAAAACCGGTCAAGTGCGAGTCAAACTCGTGCACGAAGGTCCTCGTACCATTCCGTATTATCACTAATATCGAGCAAACAACGGCAAACAAATCACGTTTGTTGTATGGAATGAACTTAAATATTTAACTTATTGTTTTTAGTATTTGTTATAGCGGCAACAGAAATACTTCATCTCTGATGATTTCAACTGTATACTGTAAAACGTTGTAAAATACACGTGCGAAAAGGCAATTCGCAACTCGTGTCGGTTTGAAACACTCCCTATAACCACCCACATTTGTATCTAGTTGTCACGTTAGACGCCTTGCCCGAATTGAATACATTTGTTTTCTACTATCTCTGTTGCTATTATTTTTTGACAGGCGCTTACGCGTAGTATACTCAAAAAATGAAATGTATGAAAATCCATTTATGAGACCATTTTTTAAATAAAAAAAGTATTTATTCAGAGGTACGTAACAGGTACATTCATCTGTTATTTAAATTATATCTCAAAATAACAGATATCAGCGGATCCAGGCGTGGTCCGGCTGCAGATTCTACTTCCCAGCCGGACCCCTTTTAAACGCATATATCTGCCAAACTACAGAGGTACGTTCAATTTCCGACGAGGTACGTGAAGTACATTAGAGGTACATTTCGCCATTAAAAACTGAGCGCAATCAGACGAGGTGGTCCGGCTGGGGAGGATCACACCGTCTTAGATACTTACTTTTGTTGTCATCTCCTAATACATCTTCCCGAAACTTCATAACACTTTCAAATAACCTCACTATCAGCTCATTCATACACGTCCCTTTCTAACTCGGCAACGATACTACCATTCGTCATGTTGTATGGGAAATATTTCCGATGTATGCTGCCCGTTTCGAAACGACACTGGAGCTCTATAACTCTTGAAATACAGAAGGTGAACTCCTTAATACGTGGCGAGGTAGGTAAAAAACCTGCTCGTAATCACGAGTATACTACTCGTACCTACTTATTTATGTAAAATTAATTAACCATTAGGCCCCGTCGTTTGACTTTTTATTAACATCACATCGTGTAATTTTTTTTATAATGTTGTGTGTTGTGTGTGTGTGTTGTGTGTGTTGTGTTGTGTTGTTGGTGTTTATCCGGAGAGGAAAATGGGGACCTAATTTGTATAGAGAGGCGGTGATCCACATTCTTTTTACCTACTTAATCCACTCAAGACCACATCAATCGTGCCAAGTTTCAGCGCATTTTTAATCATATAATGAAAGGTTTACATGCCTACGTATACGAGATTAACTAGATGAACATCAAACTAAAAAGCACCCGCAGGCTAAAACGAAATACAAATAGTATTAAAGAATTAAAAAGTTATTTAAATCCAATTGGTATACCTACAAGGTATTTTGAGGACTTTAGATTTCAGACGCTCAGTTTATAATTAAATAAATGTACAACCGAAACAAAACAACCTCTGTGTTATTCGACGTATTATGACGGAATGAGCGTTTCAGTTTTTCAACAACTATTAGCTATGGGTATTAGCAATTAATACATTCACTATTTCAAAACTAGCAAACCAATGCTAGCTCAATATTGAAAATCGTGTTTCCTACCGGCAACCAAAAACATTATTAGTGCAACTCACGCAGTGCTCAATAATAACTCTAATAGGAGTTCTATTTATTCAAATGCGGATATATAATCACAAATTATAAAATAAAATAATTACCTATGCGTAGTTAAATATGCGCAGGCAACGGTAACATTTCGATTTTGGAATGTACGGACTTTCCAAAATCGAAATGTTTTCCTAAGTCACATTTATTCATTAAGTGACGGCGTCTAAAAATCAATAGATTATACTTGTGTGTATAAAATAGTCGCCTTTCAAGTCCAAAAAGTTTTTCGGAAAATGGTCCTTCTGTGTTCATTGTAACCACTTTGTCCGCGCTTTTTTGCGGCTGCCCCAGGCACGCGGGTTGCAAATTACATAATTTATCATGTCGACTCCGTTTTGAGCTTGTTGGAAAACATTTTCTTTCACTCATGTGAGAGTATTTGAGTTATCGTGTATTATTTTCTGGTGTAAATTGACTTCGAGACGACTTGACATTGACACCTGCTTCGTCGAGTTCATGATAAATGCATTCTAGATATAATATCTATTTTATATATTTTGAAATTTTCTGTACCACAATAACGATCCTTTGAGCGTTGCGTTTAAATAAAAAGCTATAGTCTAAACTAGCTTAAACTTTAATTGCAATTAAAGCCATTCAATGTACGAAGACTAATTTTGGTCCAACATTTAGTTATTGAATAAAAAAGTTTAACATAAACAATAATTAATTTTATAAAAGTTATTGGAGGTTGAGTGCTTATTAAAGAGTAATACACAAAAGTTGAGTTGACAGCATTTCATTTAGGCTTATTGGATTTAAAAATAGCGTTTGTAAATATTATGCCAGGTATTCATTTTTGTATTTTTCTTATATTGTGTAAGTTTTTATTCATAAAATCTTGATTGAAGTTTACAATTACATTGTCGAAAAATGCAATGTGCTAAAATGAACTGTGCTAATAGTTAAAAGGGTAGTGGAGGCTTCGCCATATAAATATTTTCTTCTCTGGATATTAACATTATGGAAAATATTTCTATACGAATTGATGTATATGGTTGCCTAAACCATACTATTAGCTGAAGCATTCCCATACACCCGCATTTGATTTCTTGTATTACAACTTTTTTCGGCGTTTAAAACCGATGATAATTGTTCCGGTTATATTTATAACCATTTGTGTGTTTTGTCACAGAAAAATAAACCCATATACCTGCAAATGTTTAGATAATTCGCGTTTGTACAGGACAACGGTACCTAGACCATTAAATGGAATGCGCCAGCTATGCCCCTTCGTTTAAGTTAATTATTACGATTTTGTTATTATTATTATTATACAGTCATACATCATCCAGGGGCAGTGTTGCCAGATGGTCACAAAAGTCACATTTTTCGTGAATTTTGGCCTTCTCGTGTGACATGTGCGTGACTTTCGATCATGAGGCAATTTTTGTGACTTTTTAAGCTAGTCGAATTTTGGACAAGTTTAATTCTGCAATTCGTATTATTTAGGAACGCAGTGAACGCACCCAAGTTGACACTTGCACTGGCACTTTGACGTTACATCCACCATCAAGTTTATTATAATAGTCGTGGCAAAATGAGACTTGTTACCTTGACATGACGGTGTTATTTAGTTTGATAGTATACCTAGTAATTATCTATACGCCTCTGGCGGCCTCTGATTCGATCGGGCAGTTTAATCTGATTGGCGAAAATTTGACTAATCTGAATACGCCTTAAATCGGAGATTGACGCCAATTTTATTTCTGATCAAATCAGTCGATTTGTTCATCCTGTCTGGATACCGCTTAAAGGCTCTCGTGATTGTTCAAAAACTGATAAGAAAGTTGCATTTTATCCACATGTGAGGCAAAGTAATCAAGTGCAAATTTTGCTGGTAGAATTGATTATTTTCAGGAACAAAAATATCAATAGATTTATGGTGATATTATATTAGTACCCCTAAATTGAAAAAATGCCCCAAAAAGAAAATACTGGCGTCACAAATTGGTATTCTTGCGCCCGTACTCCGTTTTATCGGTAATATCGGTCATAATCGGCGATTTAATTCGGCGAGCTAAATTGGCGTTTGCGTCCGCACGTCCTGATTCGATCGGGCAATTTAATCAGATTGGCGAAAAATTTACTAGTCTGGATACGCCTTAAAATTCATGAAATCGATCACAAATAGCATTAAGTATGAAAATGTGTGTTTCAAAAAGAAAAATCATATAAAGTTAGTAGATTTTTTGTGAAATATATTATTTTCTGAATCTGAAAATCGATTTAAAGTTGGTCAAGCAGATCTTGTCAGTAGAAAAAGGCGTCAAATTTGAAAAATGTAGGCGCAAAGGGATATCGTCTCATAGAAAATTTGAATTTCGCGGCTTTTCGTACTGACAAGATTTGCTTGACCAGCTATACCTACCCATACAATACAATAATATAAAAATGTGACTTAAGCAGCAAAAACGTGACTTTTAGTGAAACGAAACGTAACTTAGGACTCCAGAGCCCTGGCAACACTGTCCAGGGGGTAGGGGTGACCACCCTAACAATACCTCATAAGGATCGACCAAGAAATATTTAATATTCCTCGGTCGATCCTGAAATTTTCAGGTTGTCTGAGTCCCCTGTGGTTCTGCCTACCTCTGAATCTCCTCAGCACCCTGCTATGGGAAGAACTGGAGTACCACAAATTCATGCCCCACCGTCCCGTGGAGTCACCCGGGTATATTAACCCCGGTTGTTCTCATCTAGCTAACGGCGAGTACATGCGCAGACATAATCTTGTAGCTAGAATTATTCACCAGCAACTTGCTTTCCTATACGGCGTTGTGCCTCCTTTGCGACCTATGCGACCGCGAAGTACCGTACTACGAGTACCCACCTGCATCAGTTTTCGAAAATGGTTGTACCACGTTCTTTGTGCTTTCTGCGACCCTGACCACCGGCAACTTGAGTCCTGTTCTGCTGCTACACAACACACAAGTTTCATTTTTTATATTATATTCATATGTACTTTTGTATGATTTTTTGATGTCTTTCTACATTTTACTTTTATATTTATATTGTGAAAACATGAGACAGATGCCTGAAAGGAATAATAATTCAGCCCATATGACACTGCTGGTGCTGAGCACATTAAGTAATTACATTTTGATGTAGGTAATATTTCTTTTATCGATTAAAAAATAGTTATTAAAAACATACCTACATTTTAATGTCGCGCTGGCTAATTTAATGTTTATCGGGTGTTAATAAATTTTTTTGCATTCAAATATGCACGATGGTGAATCATGATCAATATTATTTGGACCCATGACGGTTTTAATGTTCATACTTTGTACGTACTGACTTGAGAAAGCTACTAAGTTTTAATGAGATTTTTGAGGTAGCCGTGCGGTCTTCAGGACAGACATGAAATTCGAATCCCAAATTGACTTAGCAGAAGTTACTTTCGTCTTGTCGTGTCCCAGGTTAATCCGCTTGAAAGTTACAAATTTACTCTTGAAATGGAAAAATTTGATGAGCGAAGACAAATTTGAAATATGGCTATGCTTAACTTGTTTATTTATTTATTAATCAAGTTAAATAGTTTCGGTATAAAAGTTAAGTAGGTACCTATTGAATTTATAGACCTCTTTATTACCGAAACATAGGTTAGGTAACTCTTTTTTCAAAAACTAGAAAGGATTTATCCTAGGACTATGATAGTGGTGCCGTCATATCATTATAGCGACCATCTCCATACAAAATACTACATGGAGACGGCTCCTATATGACGGCACCGCTATCCTAGGAAAACAGAGTTTTAGAACGTTTTTTTGGAGGCGAGAGAGCAGTCTACTTTAATACGTCTATGCTTAAGTACAATATGTGCGCACGCGTCATAAAGAAACAAGATGAACGCTTAGTATTTGTTTTAAGCAAGAAATAAGTAAATGCAATATGAAATTACATAGTGTAGACCAAGATAAGTCTTCAGCGATTTTGATAGCCCACGCAGTGCAAGTGTTATTTTTACGTCATAATTTCATATACTTAACCCTTTAATTCGCAATGTTGAGTATGCTTAACATTAGAATCAAAAAAATATTGCAACGTAATTTTCACTTAAACTCAGTACTTTTTTTTAATAAAATGATAGTTTAAAACCTAACGCATCTTCGACGAGTGAGATTATTGTCCAGGCGCACGTATTTTGACAGTTAATGGCAAAATGGTGCCACGACAGCAATTGTCCTCAGGACGCAAGTTAATTAAAAAATATAAAAAAATATTTATACCTATAATGTCGATTGAAATACTATTACAATGTGTTCTTGAGGGTGTGTGCTTTGTGTTTTTATGTTTTTATAACACAATAGCAGCCTAACTAACACAGGACTGGGTTACCATTATACGTGTTGAGAATGCTCAACATTGCGAGATTCTTAGAAATATACTTAGTGTAACGCATGTTGAGCATTCTTAACACTGCGACGCTATGAATAAAGTACATTCGTGTTAGGCTGATAAGAAGGTTAATATAAGGGAAGATGCAACATCCACGACTTGATGAATTCAAAGGTGGTGGACCGCCAAGATGACCGTTTTGCAGCGAGCTCTTCCCATCCCAACGTGCAGGATCGATATCACACACGTTTAGGTGACGCTTGAGCATGTCCGCCGTGCTTCCGCTTGCCCTCTGCTAATTCTGAGTAGAATATAGCTTTAGGCAGGCGGCGATCGTCCATCCGAAGAACATGCCCACACCACCTGAGCTGACGCTGCATCAATAGTGCCTCCATGCCGTACATCCCGGAACGACGCAGAACCTCAGAGTTTGGAATACGGTCCTGCCATTTAATTCTGAGTACCTAAACATTAGACATCTTAGGTGGTGCGTGTCTAGTCTTTTGATATCTGGCTTGTACAGGTATCGTGTCTCTGCGCCATACAGAACTGGGATTATTACGGCCTTATAGATGCTTATCTTAGTTTCAAACTTGATATCATGGGAGCGGCTTTGGCGATGCGAGATGGTATTTCTGAAGCCAGGGTGTTGTCATGTCGTATAGGGATCCCAAGATATTTAAAATAAGACTTCATCTAGTGGTTTCCCATCTAGATTCACTGGTTTTTAATCAGATTCAACTCCACAGGGTGGTTGTTGAGGTTTTGTGTTTTGGAAATACTTATTACCAGCCCGAATTGTTGCCAAGGGTGGTTTAATGCATCAACGTAGCTTTGGAGATGCGCCATACTGCCAGACATAAGGCATATGTCGTCAGCGTAGAGTATCTCTAATATGTAGACTCGTCGCACTTTAGACTTCGCCCTGAACCTTTAAGACACCTTTTTCAGGCCCCTCACATTTAGTTGTCTCCACTGAGAAGCATGTATATGGCAAATAGTGTGGGTGCCATGACACATCCCTGCTTCACTTCGCTTGTAACCTGGATCTCCTCAAAGAGTTCGTTTTCCTGTTGAACCTGCGCTTTCATGCCATCGTGGAATTGGCGAATGAGGTTTACGAACTTCTTTGGATATCCAGATTTTATAGATAAAAGTAAATAATGTCTGGTTGTTGTATCGGCGACAAGCAGGAGCTACTGAAAAGACTATGCTACTGAATAAATTAAGACTACTACACAACTAGCAATGGAGCTGCTAAAAAGAAACTAGAAAAGTGCGAGGCGGACTCGCCCACCGAGGGTTCCGTACTTTTTAGTATTTGTTGTTACAGCGGCAACAGAAATACATCATCTGCGAAATTTTCAACTGTGTAGCTGTAGCTACTACGGTTCATGACTTTCATGAGATACAGCCTGGTGACAGACTGTGGTGGAGTGGTAGGGTTCCGTTTTTACCCTTTGTGTATGGAAACCTAAAAACAGGGCTGGGCCCTGTTTTTTTTTAGAAGCTTCAAGTTCCAAGACCTCCACATCTTGTAGTTCATCAGTATATAAAATCAGTGTACACCTTGAACATATTGCAAAATAGGATACACGAACATATTCAAAATTGATATTATGTCTCGCCTAGTAGCAAAAACAAATCGTTTCTACTCTTTTCATGACACTCAATAGAAACTTTTTATTAAAAACTATAAATTTTTTATTTCTTCATTATCTCTAAATCATGCGCAATGTTGAGAGTACTCAACATTGGTTGCCAATGGTGATATTGTGAAAGTTGGGCAATGTTGAGTATTCTTAACATATGTTTTCTACAATATCATATAAAAAAAATTTTTTTTATTATTTTTCTGTACTTTATATTACCCCTAAGAACTCATTTATGTGCTTAAAAGCAGAAAAAAATAGAAATATTTTTTTGAGCATTAAAGGGTTAATTTTGACGTTTAACTTGGTCTAACTCTACTTACCGATGATATGATATCTCTTCAATCTACTAGATTTTTCTGTTTTAGATTTTATTCTCATCACGATACAACTAGCCTTTAAACAAATAAGAATGGCATTGCGCAAAACGGCTCACGACTGCGATTGTGACACCAACGAACTGGGCTGGGAACTTCGTAGTGTCTGTAAGGCCTAACACTGATTTAAACATTCACCATTTTTTTTTTTTAATTTATTTAGAAAACAAACAGCCTTTTACAAATAAGTCTTACAAAAATTATTGAAAATAGGCCTAAAGTTTCATATGTTACTAGGTTGACTATTACAATAAAGGTAGTAGGTTACTTAATTATAAATTACCCGAAGGTATTATATAGTTGTGAATACTACACGCAAATAAAGTAAGAATACAATGCGAAATATAACTAGAAACAATTTTTTCAATTACTAGAAAACAAAATATGCCGAACTTTGTTCTTGAAAACGGACAAACTATGAACAAAAATGTCTATATCATTAAGCGATTCATTATACATATTACAAGTGCGCCTAAAGAAAGAATTTTTAGCATACTGTGTGCCACAGGAAGAAATAGAAAAGGTAGGTTTAGAACGTGAGTGGAACCGAGAAATTTTGAAGGAAATGTTTTCTAATAGTGGGTTGGAATCAATATGATTTCTAATAATTTTAAATAAGAATAAAATATCTAGATATGCTCTTCTTTTTTCCAAAGGAGGAAGTCTATGTCTAGCTGCTGACGAAAGATAGTCACAGTTATAGCGGCCGGTTCTATAATCAAGGGACTTACAAAAAAATTTCTGAATCCTTTCAAGTCGAGACTGATGAATACCGAAATGTGGGCTCCAAACAACACTACCAAACTCCAAAATACTACGGACGAAAGAGTAATACAAGACTTTTAACGTGAGCGTACTTTTGAACGGTTTACTTAAACGCAAGATCATGCCTAACTTTTTATAGGCTCTCGTCACAATATTATCTATGTGTTCATTAAAGGAGAGTTTAGCGTCCAGAGTAATCCCTAAATCTCGAATCGACGACACACGTGAGACACTGATTTTTACACATTATTAATTACTTTATAAAACGGGACTGGACGATCAGTTTTTATGAAGATATATTTATATAAAGTATCATTCTATGGAACTTGCTAACTAACTATGCAAACAAAAGTCACTAGTAAATTAATAATTCAGCCGGCCTAGCCAAGGTTACAATCGCAATCGCTTCGACAACGAAAAGCAATATGTCTCTCTATCACTCTTCCATATTAGTGCGACAGTGACAGTTGCGTTTCGATCGCTACGGAGCGTAAGCGATCGGCATCTTGGCTACGTGGCCTGAGTTTTCAGCATGTCGGTTTGTTTACATGGTAAGCAAGTTCCATAGAATGACAGTTTAGTACTTCGTAGTTCATCGTATATTATAAATCTTCGGCATTCCATGCAGTTGTGGTTGCAGGTAGAAGCAAGTATTAAATACGGTTTTGGAAGAAGTACAATTTTCTGTTTGTTATTGGGAATCAATGTGTGTGTTATCAATAGAAAAACAAGAAATAATAAAAAGAAATGGTAATTTCTATCAATTTCTATTTGTTCTACAAACTTAATGCAATTATATTCGGTGGCCTTATTTAATTAGAAAAACGTGAATTAATTTAAGCTAACCAAAGAAAAGATTTTTACTAATTCCGACGTGACCATGGGTTTAAATGAGTTTAAGGCTTTCCTCGAGGAATATTAGAAAATTGTCAAGACAGTGCCATAAACGAATACGGAATTTAATTCACGTAGTTAAAATATATATTTAATTTCAACAGATGTCGCTATTAATATAAATATTACAATGCTCATAAATAATTAAAATAATTGACCTATTTTGAAATTCGAAAATTTGAGTAAGGTAAGTCATTCTCAGTTTTAGCATTCTAATTATAGACTAATTGTAACAAACCTTTGGATTCCTTGGGTTTATAAAACAATGCCCCTGAACGAAATTAATACAAATCAATTATCAAATTGATCATTGATCACTTTGGCATGATAATAGTAAAAACGGAACTATAGTTATTTAGAGCAACAATATTTCACGGTTGGGGAAATTAGGAAATTGCCACAACCCTTTTTATTTGTTTGTTATTTTTAAATAATTTGATGAAAAATGAAATAAAGCTTTGTAATAATTCTAATAGAAAAAGCGTGAGTCTAGTTTTAGACCATAATAGTTCACGGTTTCAGCAATTAGAATATTGAAGATGTATGTCTGTTTAAGAAAGAAGGAATTTATGTGAACCATAAATGTGAACATGAGACATTATATCAACTTGCTAGTATCAAAGTTATTTGTTAAAATAAACGTTCTTAACACAAGCTCGCATCTAGTTAACAGCGTACTTTTACAGCAAGATAAGTAAACAGGTTTCGTTGCTTTTAAAATCGTTGACCGTTTTCCGGGGCGAGCTCTTAGCCTTTGTGATTAAGAATGTGCTCAATATTGCTGTAACTACTTCGAAGAGCAAAATTTAATCAAAGAAAGCAAAATTAAATTAGACTGCTATTTCACTACCGGGTTGAAGTGCACGATTGATATAGCTCTTTGAAATCAAGGTGGCACTCGGCAACTTTCCCTTACGTAACTCAAATGCTCCGAGAAATAATTAAATTGCAAAGGTTTCTGGACAAATGGTTATTGGCGAAGGAATTCGGCGGTATTAATTTCTTCACCAGAGGTTTTTAGTGAAATTAATGGGGTTTGCCCTAAAAGGGTTTATTACCGGCCCCAATGAATTGGCTATTGGTAACGTTGCTTTCCATTAAGTCTGTTTCCGCAGATTCAATCTCTGATTCTCCAGTCAATAGCCATTTTAATT
Source organism: Cydia fagiglandana (assembly GCF_963556715.1). Classification (NCBI taxonomy): domain Eukaryota; kingdom Metazoa; phylum Arthropoda; class Insecta; order Lepidoptera; family Tortricidae; genus Cydia; species Cydia fagiglandana. The sequence continues at coordinate 14,456,551 of NC_085932.1, read as the reverse complement.
AAATTTAATATTGTTACTTTATTTTCTTTTTTGCGATGGCACTGGAAAATATTTTACGAACTACTCGAAGTTTGAACTATGTACAGTAAACATCACCCAAGTCGAGAATAATATATGTAAGCAGGTTTATTAAGATTTACTCTAAGATATTTAATTTATTCCACCTGTAGGTGTAGAATGAACTGTCATCTGCGGTATTTCCGAACCGATATGATTTTAAACCTTCAATTTAAGAGCGTACTCCTATCTTAAATTCCGGCAACGCACTTAAAACCCCTCTGCGCTTGTAGGTGTCCATAAGCGACGGTAGATTGTTACTATCAGGTGATTTTTCTGCTAGTTTCCCTCCTGTACCTGTAAAAAAGCCGCAAACAATTTTGCACGCATTAGGTATATAACGTTTATATTTTAATTCATACAATATTTTATCAACGGTAAAAGAAAAGTTCTACGCGTTTTCCTCTGATAAATATTATTAACCCACTTAGTTATGGTTATATCTCAACAGTCCATGAACCCAATTTGTGAAATAATCCCTCAACTCTGTTGTCAAAGATGGTAAGCCCCATTCCAAATAGGATAAAATGTCCGTACTATTAAGCAACCAAAATATTTCGTTGTAGATTTTTAGGGGACTGTACTCCCGACGATACCTACATGTTAGTATTCATAATAACACAGTATTTTCTTAAAATAAGTTTAACGCTTACCAACAAAGTCATAAAAATAACCTGCTCCGAGTCTGAGTACGGCAATGCACACAAATTGCGTGATAAAATAAATTAAACCATCTTATTAAAGGCCCGTTTTCGCTAAAATTGCGTAATTACCTTTGAAAATTTAAGAAATGCTCCCATATTTTAGTGCGAAACACTTCGCCTTCGGTAAACGACCTCCCAAAGACGTTCATCAGGGACGCTTTTATTACAATAAAATTATTCGCTTAAAAAGATCATCCTTCTGTGGCCTTTGAAACGATTTGAAAATCCATTTCACTTGGTGACTACCAAATAAATCTAAGCGACTTATAAGTTACTTTAGATCACTTGGCTGAGTGAACCAGTCGTTTTCATAGAGCTAACTTTTCAATACCCCAAGTTGTTAAACTTTGAGTGTTTTTTTCTGTCGGCCTAGCCAACTAATTAGTTGGCTTACTAAACCAGATGGCTGCGACACATATAATTCTAAAAGCTGAGTAACAATACAATATTTGTTTGGTGTTACGTGTGATGACAATAGAATGGTGTCTATAAATAAGTGTACTATCCCTGTACAAGACAGTAGTTAGTACTCTTGTACCTGTATTTAAAAACACCAAGTGCACAGCAGTAGTGGAAATGTGCAATACTATGCTGAAAACGCAATCTGCAGAAACTATTAAAAAGCTGCTCTGATAGCGTCCTACATGATATACTTCAGTCAAAGGTTACCTTGGAAAAGGAATACTATTAGCGGCTCGATTCGGAAAATGAATTAGATTTCTACTAGACTTCAACAAGTTACGATATAGATAATTTAAAGATATTTTCTCAAAAATGAACGGCAAAGTCGACTTTGCCATCTAAAAAATAGGTCGCGAAGCGCGGAGTTTATGGTCAGTCAAAAATTAAAAAGTTAAAAACATTGCAGTCTCGATTTTAGGACTGCAATGTTGCATACAAATTCCATTATTTGTCGAGTTCCAAACTTTTTAAAAGTTGTAATGGCCATATCAAATGAAGGCACAGGCCCATTAAACAGCCAAACAGATGATTAGTACCGCGACTATTTAGCTGTCTCAAATAGGTTGGCGTATTTTCGGCAGAAAAATACACTTCTATTTTTTTATTAAAAAAAATAAAAAAGGCGGCAAGGGCTTTGTTCTGTGAAAATATATACGTAAGAATGTTGCTTTTGTAAAATATTTCTATGATATTTATATTTCTTGCACCATTTTTGAGAAAAGCACTATATATGACTCGGCTAGAAGGCTACTTGCTGGCTTCGGATTCAATTAAACGGACTCCCAAGGTCGTCCGTTTAAAACGAATCCTCAGCCTGCAAGTAGCTACTTCCGAGCCTCGACAATAATGTACTATTGTAAGATAGATACATATGTCAAATTTGACGTTTCCACGATTCTGGAGGTCCTCTTGAACGATTTCGACAAGTCATGACTTAGATATCCAAGTCACATCTAGTCAATATCTAATGTAAATCTAGTTGATTTCTAAATCGTCTCTAGATCTTGTGATTATCTCGAAATCCGAATAGGCCTGTAGGTCTCAATAAAACTTTTTTCAATTTAAGTATTTATTATTCGATGATGTATTTTTTAATTAAACTAATTTTTACAGTCCTTATAAAATTACATTTATGTACTAATAACAGTCACAACATTTTGTAATTACAGGATGCATTGGAATTGCTAAAAAAAAACACTACTCACAGATTTAAAAAAAAAGTTCACATAGATGAGAATTAAATATATATATACAAATAACTAGTGTATTTTTTATAGTTATAAATCAATTTACATAAAGATGAAGTTAAGTACCAAACTGTAGGTCAAAAAACGATTTATTTAGAAAGTAGAAGCTCAAAAGACAGCACAGTATTGTTGTCATTTTGTCGAGAGATGATTTTGCACAGCCTTGCTGCATCGCCGCTGGATGTTCACCTGAGAAAAATATGCTTTTTAATAAAATGGTAAATATATTTAAAAAAAATGAAATTATACATTTTTAAATGATATATTATTCCTCATTTAAGTCTACGACCGCATACTATCTATGAACTAGGGTGTTTGTTAATGAATACTACAATAGAAAATGTCTTGTAATGATTGGGTCGTGACAAATCAATGTAGTACATAAATTGCTTGTATCTTGTAATATGCATACAAAACCGACACGCTTTATTAAACTAGTTTAGTCTATGGTCTGTGTTAATTGACTAAAAAAATGTCTCATAACAGTGTTAAATTTACTCTTAGATTTTCTACGTTACGTACGTTGCGGCACCTCATAGTAAGTTTCTTTTTTATTTCCTTTAATTTAAACCACAATATATCCTGTCCTGTTCAATGTGATTTATAATGGACATATTCCATTTTTAGCAAGTTATGAATGAAAACTTGGATAGGTTGAGTTTACACTGTTTTTTTTTTGTTTTTACTTAAAATGTGAAACAATATAAAATTACCTCTATTTTTGAAATAATTCGGTTTAAATTTCAATGGCTTAAATTTAGCATGGTGGGCAGGCCGAGGCTAAAACGATCGAAATATTCATTCACTTAGGACTGGGCTGCAACTAGGCTGTAACGTTACACCTTAGTCAGATTTACTCTACTAGTAGTTTCTGACTTTTGAATTACTTTTATGGAGTTAAATCTATCCATGTATACATCTGCGGCTGCCCTAAGCAGAAAACAAGTATCTCGGAAATTTTCAAAAACGGGTTTTTTGGATTTTCGGAATCTACAATTTCAGGCGCATCTTTCACCAAAAAAATAACTGTAAAATAATGCGTAGTTTTTAAAATATTCATGTTTTTAAAATCCAAGTATATTTTTTTGACCCTGTATTCTACGCTGAATTCAAGTATATGCCCCATTTCTACGCTAAATTCAAGTAACTAAACAGAGATACTTGTAATTCATATAGATGACTGAGATACTTGAGTTTAGCGTAGATGTTCGTAATTGCGAATCAGTTTATTACAATGGTAATACAAGTATCTCCCAACACAATCTGCAATTTAGGTTAGAAATTAGTTACATAGTTATACAGAAGGTACCTTGTTTAAACGTATACATAGAGAACAAATTTGTTTAGCAATATTCGTGTCAAAGGCTAACACGTGAGAGAGTCTGTGAGATTTAAGTATAAAGAAAAAGTGTTATTAAAACAATTAAAATTATCTGTATTGTTTACAGTAACGAAAACAGAACACTAGAATGCAAAGAAAGAGGAAATCATAATCATGCCGAAAAATAGAAACAAACAATAACTGACTTGATTCAATTGACCAAAAGGGAAATATTTAATCCAGAAATTTATTTTTTATAAAGACATATATTTATTATGTGGTAAAGTGAATCATCTAAGATCAATCTCGAGGAGTCTATTATTAGAGTTAGACCGAGAAAAGTCTGCAGAGATGTTGAGAGCACACTCAGTGCCAGTGTTATTTATATCATAATTTCATAGAAGTTTGACGTTTAAAATAACACCTGCACTGTGTGTGCTGTCAAAATCTCTGCAGTTTTTGGTTTAAATCTAGCCACTAAAGAGAACCACCAATTACTTGCCATATTAATAGGTAACATAGCCAAGAATCGACATTGCTTTATAAGAAATAGGGAAAACTGACTTGAAGGATTTAATTAGATTTTTACTTTGTTACATAAGTAAAGTTAAATAGTAAATAAAGTAACTATGTACCTAAGTATTTATCTATGCAAGTATGTATGTATATCGTCGGCATCGTCGCCTAGTACTCATAGTACAGTCAAGGAATTTAAATTCCGACCCATTTCGTACTTTGTCACAGTGACAATCAATATGAAAGCCGCTAGAGACCTCATACGGTTGTCACTGTGACAAAGTACGAAATGGGTCGGAATTTAAATTCCTTGACTGTACAAACTTTGCTTAATTTCCCCAAATTATTATTCCCTAGGTCAACGGACAGGGCAGTCACAAAAATCAAGATTGTTCCCAAATATTGATTTTTATGGACTGACCAGTTCTCACCATGCCATGCACCAGCCTCATTCCTATCAAAGACATCTGTCGAATAGGACTATAAAAAATGCAAGTGCAAGTCGAACTCGCCCACCTTACAAATTTAAATTATTTCTTTATTTGTAGGTACTTTAGAGTTTTCAGGTTTTTCCTTCTACTTATAGTGTAAGACAATATTACTTGCCACATTTCATAGTTCTAGGTCAACGGGACTTCCTTAAGCTACCTACTACCTACCAGTTTTAATTTTGATTCCCTTGAGACTGAAGACGACTTGAGACGAATACTTACGTATTTTGACATAAACTACCGTATCTTTTTTTACGTTAGAAGTTTAGAAGTTTAAAACCACCCATCCACGAAGACAGAGGGTTTGTTGAAGGAATGGGACATTGTATCACAAAATAATCACTGGCAATAAATAAAATCGATGAAATAGGTACCAATAACCATGTGTCAGAAGGTCTGAGGATGCCAACATCAATTACTAATAAAAAAAAAGTATATTTTCCAAGAGAAAATGAGTCTTAAATATATATAAAAAAAATATAATCTTTTCAAGCGTTTTATTATGTAACAGAAATTTTGAAGTCGACAAACCAGAAAGAAACAAAAATGAGTTATCGGTAGCTTATGTCATTAGCTTTCATTTGATACCATTTCCTTCAGAATTGCATGAAAATTTGAAAAGTTATTGAGCGGAGAGCCAAATATGTTTAGTATTTAAGAAGCTAAAGTGCTTGCTATTTCAAAGCTAAACACGAGATACTTGAATTTGTGTAGAATGGTTCTCAGATTTTCCGGCAGTAAACTACACAGAAAACATTTTATGCCTGTACAAAGTTTTATATACAAGAATATAAAAAAATTAAGTCTGTATAAGCTTAATTTTATCGCCCTTAACATAATGGTATAAAAAGATGTTATATTTTAGACCAAATACCTAACAAAACAGACAAATTACGTTTTTTTGCTCTCCTCAAAAATTTGTCAAAAATGAGTTACTTGTTTTCTGCTTAGGGCAGCTCTGGCTGTCATAAAATAATATTTTTACCTAAAGCCAGTTGAGGGTAGATGAAAACATTACACGATCAAATAATGTAAGTTAGAAGTCAGGTCGTTCAGTGTCATATCCTGGCGGTTTTGCATTTGGTTGATTAACTAGTAAATGTTATAACTATTCGAAAATGGACAAATTATTTGTTTAGTTTTATTTAAATACCTAAAGATACAAAGTATAGTACAATACAACATATCTCTTTATGCTAAAGCCTGTATTTGTAAAACCGTATTAACAGCACGGAAGGCTAAGTCTGCAAAATACCTTCAGTTAAATATTCATAACTTGACCCGAACAAGACTACCGTGGTGGATTAGATAATCCCCCGGATAATTCTTAGTAGCTCCAGTCCAGAGGATCTTGCAAGTCCGAATAACAAGTATAAATTTCTTATTGTATTCGGGTTTCTATTCAAGTATTGACTTAAATAAAAATAATTTTGGTCACTCTGTTGTCCGTCAGGTAGTTTCAATTATTCAATGGTTTACAAACATCCTCATTTATTTTGCTTAAAATAAAATACTGGGGTATAATTACCCCATTCACTTAAATGCTGGGGTATAATTACCCCATCTTTTTATTTTACCACTCATTTTTTTTCATATTTATCACATTCAGTTGTTAAGGTTAACTGTCCAATTTATAAACCACACCCCGTACCCAGGGAAATTAAATGGAATACTTTTATTTTTATTGTTAACGCATGCCGTATGCCAATCTCTTGGTTTAGTCCTTAGTTTACTGGTAGAGCAAAGCCTTCTAGCATTAAGTCCTCCATTTGCACTTTCATGTATTTTGCAATAAAGTTTAAATAAATAAATGCCGGAAATAACGTAATCCATATTTTCACATTAAATTAAGTTCATATTCATTTATTCGAAGAACATACGGGCGAAACTAATCTTTAATTTTAATTGTGTTTAAGTTTATGGTTTTTGACGAGAACAAAAAATAGTCCAAAAGTTTTGCTCATTTTGCCAACTACATATTTACTTATACCGCCATTTGAAATAGATCAATTGTGAAAAATAGATGGTAGTCGAAAAATATGTCATGAAATGAAAACAAACAAAAAATGCTCGGCAAATATTAAAAGGAATGCTACACGTTTTTTCATTAGATTAAAATGTTCAGTCCTTTTAACTAAATTGGTTGGATGTAAAACGAACGGCTTGGCAGATTTTGTTGAATAAATAGCGGCAAAGTTTCACGAGCATCTAAAACTTAATTACTCTGGTTATTATATATTTCTTCATGTTGTTCTGCACCTAGTTATACCTGTGATACAGAAGAAGAAAGTATAAGACTCCAAACAAATGATTCGACTTGGAAAATTCTACAAAAATGAATTATCTATAATATTCGCATTATGCGTTACCTACCTTCTGCTAAATTTAATGTTCACAAAATATAATATTCTTTAAAACATTTCAATCGCAAAAAAACTAGTCTCAAAGGTTCTTTGTGTGCCATTATGTAAGCCTCGGCCGGACATTAAGATTTGATTTAGTATTTAACATTTGGATTTTTGAGGTCCGGAAGCGGTAATCGAATTAAGTATGCTAAAGGCCATCAAAAGTGGAATTCACTGAAACGAGCTTTTCTACACTGAAACGAGTGTGGAAACTGTAACGAACGTGTTATTTGCGGTATAGAGATCTTAAATATGTTATTTTTATATCTTTTCAGTTAATTTCAATCACTACAATTGTCAATATTAATACGTACATACATAAATACGTACTTTCTTCATTACGAGTATTACTAAGTCTCTGGATCGCATTATTGATTATGATTATTATGATTATGATTATTCAACTTTTATATACTGCTGTGACGTAGTCTATCTGTATTGACAACTGTGACGTAGTCTATCTGTATTGGACTAGCACCAACACCAGAAGATGAGTTTCTTGTTTCTTAATGCATTTCTATATATTTGCTCACCAGACAACACATGGACTCGGGTGGAGGCAGGAGGCGCGTTGTTAGGCCCACACGTGTACAGCCCGGCATCGGCGCCCCTCGCCCGCTGCACCAGCAGACGGCTTGTGCTTTTCATGCCTTTCTCGGTGACCAGGGAGATACCTCCGCGTGCAGAGTCAAAATTTATAACCTGTTAATGAAACACTTTGGGTAAATGAAAAGTCATTAACGAAGAGTGAGTAAATTACACCCATTTTAGAATTGAAAAGGTAATGCAATTTATACTATTAGTTGAACTAAAATTTTAAGACTCTTCTAGGCTTTCTACATTGCCGTCAACTGTGTTTATTTGTAAAAAAATTTATGGCCGAGCCTTGCGTGTGCAGCACGTATGCGTCGAAGAAAGCGAAGACGTGTGTAGCACCACTGGGCGCGTACTCGCGTAGCCTACGTGCCAATTGTTAACGCTCCGTAGCGTATCGTAGTCGTGTCTCTCTTCCACACTTAACTAGTGCGACAGTGACAGTTGCGTTTTGTTTGCAACAGAGCGTTAACGATTGCACACGTCAGCTACGCACCCTGTCACACTAGACATTTAAAATTACAAACCAAAAAGAACAGTCCTTTGCCAACCGCATAGTGAGTTGAAAAAGCAGATTTTAATATCGCAGTTTGTAACTTTAAAATGTATTTCTATCTAAGAAATAAGTACAATCTCGTTTTGGCAACAACACAAAACCTCATATTTTATATACGTCTGAGAGTGGCGCACTTTTAAGTGCCTAACTGAAAGAAATTTGAGATGGTTAGTAACTAAATATTTAATGTTTTTTTTTAGTATGTATAGCTAAGATATATTTAGTTTATACCGGGTGTGGCCTGTAATGGTGTACCCTTGTTTTGCCGACAAACTTTTCATAGAATATTATTTCATCGACAACGATTCATCGAAACGTTAGTACTAGTAATATTGTTTGGCGTTATTTTGTTTCATGTACTATTTATTTCAATTTTTCTTACTGCGTAGAAATACTATTCAACGAATATTACTTGATCGCTGATTCGTTTCAAATTATTTTAATAGGCACAACTACTAAACATTGCAATTCATTTGTTCGACGTATTACTTTCATACATTTTTATATATCGTACTACTCATTTAAGTATACATTTTTCTGTTGTAACAATTTTAAGTTTCGGTTAGGTTAGAACTGCGACCCCACACAGAAACGAACGGCTATCAAAGTCGGTTTAGGTTAGGTTAGAACTGCGACCCCACACAGAAACGAACGGCTTTCAAAGTAGGTTTAGGTTAGGTTAGTACTGCGACCCCACACAGAAACGAACGGCTTTCAAAGTGGATTTAGGTTAGGTTAGAACTGCGACCCCACACAGAAACGAACGGCTTTCAAAGTAGGTTTAGGTTAGGTTAGAACTGCGACCCCACACAAAAACGAACGGCTTTCAAAGTAGGTTTAGGTTAGGTTAGAACTGCGACTCCACACAGAAACGAACGGCTATCAAAGTAGGTTTAGGTTAGGTTAGAACTGCGATCCCACACAGAAACGAACGGCTTTCAAAGTAGGTTTAGGTTAGGTTAGAACTGCGACCCCACACAGAAACGAACGGCTACCAAAGTCAAATATTACATATTGAAATAATTTTATGCGTAGTAAATTTTATTAAATGCAATCCAAAATGAAATAAGAATACCCGTAAAGAAATACCACGATATAAACTATATACGAAATAACTCGAGTGCCAATTAAAAGTCCCAGATTTAAATTTACTAGTATCAATTCTTCGACGCAATGACTTGTCGATGAAATGAAAATACTTGAAACGTTGTCTTCGAAATAACATTCGATGAAATGTCTGTCGGCAATTCAAGGGTAAACCGTATTAAAAATCAAACCATAAGTTATTTTTAAAAGTCGCTGAACAAATGTTGGTCAGTATGAGGAGTACAGCCTACAGTTTATTTTTTTGGTCATATTACAGGCCGGTTTACCCTTGAATTGACTTTAAAGTTTATTCTAAGACGCAATGTATTGCGAATTTTGCTATCTTTAAGGCGTGACAAGCAACGTCAATCACAATGATATGGCGTGCCGATGGCGTCCATTGAAGCTAATATTTATTATGTATGAAAAATAGAAAGTCTAAATACTTCATAATTTTTAAAAGTTGTTGAACAAAGTTATCACCGTTTGAGGAGCACAATCTATGTTTTAATTATTTGCTGTTGTGACAGGCCACACCCGGTATTTGATAAGAATGGAAAATTGGCGTATGATGGCATTGATGGCTGGTTTATGCCCGTGCTAAAATATGAAAGATACTGACTTAAACTGTCACGTTAGACAAGTGGAACTATCATAAATATTATAATCTAAGCACTTATTATGATGTGAACTATGACAAAGATAAATTAGTAAATACATTTTTAGAACAAATTTCTGTACGATAATACTTTATTTTAGCAAATACCTTGGGAGTTAATACGTACTTAATACGTAAGAGTGGTAACTACATACTAGATAGGTAGGTAGTAGCTATTAACGATAGATAAACCCTAGACCTACTGCCGTATTCGAACTTCAAGATATTAACAAGAGACGACACGTACTAGATCCATTCCAGATACGTTATAGTTTAGATATCAACTAGTTCTCTTTTCCAGCGCAATTCGGGCAACCAATGTCACTTTTACGTTAGATAGAGTAAGATATCTATTAGATGTGAATTGGATCTCTAAGTCATCTGTGGAAATCGTTCAAGAGTATCTCCAGAATCGCGCAAATGTCAAATATGACAGGTTAGATCTTAAACATATCGTTATAGTGTCTTGGTGATGTCTAAAAGATATCTAATAGATGTCTATTTCAAAATCTGAATCGGGCCCCACCTCACTCAGTCATTATACAATTTCACAACCCTCTTTTTCAATATAACACCTAAAGTGGCAAGAATTTCCCAAGTAAAGTTCTAAACTCAATGATCCATAGAAATTAGAATAGAATTTCCAATCCTTCCGGGGGCTCTCTATAGCCACGTTAAGCGCGGGATTTCTGGCATAATCATTGTTAACAGCAACGTCCCTTACGTTGCTGTTAAAATACATATAATATATTATAGAAGGGTCAAAAGTGGCACCAAGTGGTTCGTGTAACATTACACTCGGCGCTGGCTAGCCATCCACCGTGTCTAGATATCCACCAGCCGCCCTATTATGATTTTCTATGTATAAGAAGATGAGTTCGTTTAATTGTAACTAAATTATTTTTTATTTTATTTATTTATTTTGGTTTATCCAATTTTATATTTTAGTAGTAGTAGTAGTAGTAATCACTTTATTGTACACAACACAGGTTTACAAAAATAAATTACAGTAATGGAAGTACAAAGGCGAACTTATCCCTATAAGGGATCTCTTCCAGCTAACCAAAGCTAGCTATATTTTCTATTAAGTCTATAAATATTTTTTATCGCCTATCGCCATGGGCCTGTCACGTTCTAACAAGTATGGCATGCGATAAAAATGCAACCATGCTGCTACCGCAGGTTTATTGAACAGTTATAATTAAGATCTGGCAGTCAACATTTTCTACGACAGCATTACTCGTACCTATCCAGAAATCCTAATATATTGTCTTGAACAACTAGTTAAGATATCAACATCAAAAACAAAGCTGATGGTTCCAGAATTCAGGACGTATACTCTTGCAAACATGTTTGATTAAGAAATTTCATATGAGTGATGGTTGTGTGTTAAATAAGGGTCTAAAATATAATTAAACTATACAACTTCGTCTTGTGGTACGCTGCTACGTCATGTCAAGGAAATTTATAACGTGAATCGTAAAAATTTATATCATATTTCATATCGTGGTATTTACAGCACGAAGGAATGACGGATGCCAGTGATATGATGTCATTTAATAATACATTTTTGTTACACAATAATATGAGTACGGTGGAGGTTATTGAGATTTCTACGTTCCCATCGTATGAACGCAAACTAACTGCATTTATTTAATAGCTGTATTTAACCACCCTCTTTGTAAACTACGCTATTTATCCAAGTTCTTTGATGATTTTGAACACACAGTTATAATTTTGTTTGACATTATAATTAACGACAAAGGACGATGTTGTGAAAACATTTAAAAGTTTATGCAATTAAATTTGAACAGCGTAGTCAAGTTTTGTTTTAATATAGCAAGTTATACTGTAACTGAGTTAAGATTAAATCCCTCTTAGTTTCAAAGTAATCTCTCTCAGAACCACCTACGAGGGAAATACATAAGTTTACTACAGTAGTTATATGTTTATGTATATGATTATGTATTCAGTAAGTTATCTAGAATCCTAGGAGTGGTGGCTAAAGTCTACAAAGAGCTAAATCTGTTGTACTTATATAAATAATATTATAGGCTTAATACTGCCTTTATATATTATGATTAATGCTTATTTTGTCCTTGTATAAAAAATAAGCCTTGGAAATAAAATTATAATAGGAGTATTCTAATATTAGGTAAGCAAACAAAATTCTTAATAATCTGTTGTTCGGGATACGTTATTAACTTAAGGTAGTCCGACCTTTGAAATATACCATTTTAAGGCGACTTAAGTTTTTTTTTTACAAAAAAAGGTATTTTCGACGGACAAGGTTCCCGCCATCCTTGACACAATAAAATATGGTTATTAGTATACTTTGTTATACACACACATAATTTTTATTTTGTATACTTTGTTATACAAAATAAAAATTAAAAATACCGGGTGTGGCCTGTAATACGAGCAAAAAATTAAACTGTAGGCTGTAGTCCTCAGTATACTGATCAACATTTGTTCAGCGACTTTTAAAAATAACTTGTGGTTTGATTTTTAATACACTTTAAAGTTTATTCTAAGACGCAATGTATTGCGAATTCTGTTATGTTTAAAGGCGTGACAAGCAACGTCAATGACAATAATATGGCGTGGCGATGGCGTCCATTGAAGATAATATTTATTTTGTATGAAAAATAGGGAGTCTAAATACTTCATAATTTTTAAAAGTTGTTAAACAAAAGTGTGACCGTTTGAGGAGTACAATCTATGTTTTAATTAATTGCTCGTGTTACAGGCCACACCCGGTATTTTTAATTTTTAACAAGCAGAAACATCTGCGAATGATGCTAATTAAGCTTAGAATAAATTTAAAAGTGGAAAAATTACTGTCTTGGGTCAGACTTGAACTCACGGCCTCTGGATCGATACTCCAGCGCTGTGCCATCTGATCCACCTCGCAACACAGTAATTTTGTCCACTTTTAAATTTATTCTGAGCAAAATTATATTGTTAAAATGAATATTTATAAAGACCTGGTCTGCGTGAGTCCAAGTGATTGAAGACGGGGGTTCGGGCGTATGTCGTACAGTGCACGTGAGGTTGATGGTGGAGTCGGCTTGAATGAACAGTTCGGCGCCACTTGATATTGTTGTTTCAGGCTCTGTACAAAAAGAAAGTGAGTATCGTACCTACTTATATTTAATTAAACTTTAAACAACTTTTAAAAAATTTAAGTGAACCGGGATTTAATCATTTACATTTATTCATGTTTGATTAATAAACATAAAATAAAACTATTGAAACGGATTATGTCGCGTGTAAAAAATAATTAACAAATACCTAGGTGCTGAAATTTATAAAAAAACAAACACGTTGTTGTGTTGAAACGAGTTTTCAACATTTTCAATGGGCTTTAATTGTATTTTAATACACGAAGTTAATTAATATTTAATGTTATAAGTAAAACAGGATAATTCCTTATTTTATTTTGATTATCGGAAAAATACAAGTATCATTAAAAAAGTGTTTTTATCATGTTATAAAAATTTTAATAAATAAAACGCGTCTATATACTTAATCAAAAGTTTGAAAAATCATCTTTTCATTTCATGAAGTCTAATAGTTAATACTCAAGTTAAAAAAATCAACTCCAGATAAAAATATTACGATATACCTACATACATTAGTTATACACATGGCGAAGAGTATTTACGATACTCCAGTCGTCTCCTGCAAGAGGATGTCGAGGAATGCTTGTAGGTAATGGACATATCACAATATTGATCTCCTCAACTGCTTGAAGTGGATTTCACCTACGATGTTAAGAAAGACTGCATGCCCAATGGGTGGCGTGGTGGAGATCTGGCACTCGCACTTGCTAGAAACACTCCGCTGCGGGTTAGATCCATAGCGTCCATCCGTTAGAGCGTGACTTGTGTTGTGGTTGTTATCTTACCAACGATATTGAGAAAGACTGCATGCCCAATGGGTGGCGTGGTGGAGATCAGGCACTCGCACTTGCTAGAAACATTCCGCTGCGGGTTAGATCCATAGCGTCCATCCGTTAGAGCGTGGCTTGTGTTGTGGTTGTTATCTTACCCACGATATTGAGAAAGACTGCATGCCCAATGGGTGGCGTGGTGGAGATCTGGCACTCGCACTTGCTAGAAACATTCCGCTGCGGGTTAGATCCATAGCGTCCATCCGTTAGAGCGTGGCTTGTGTTGTGGTTGTTATCTTACCCACGATATTGAGAAAGACTGCATGCCCAATGGGTGGCGTGGTGGAGATCTGGCACTCGTACTGGCCGGAGTCGCGTCGCTGCGGGGAGCGGATGCGCAGCGCCCACTCCTCGGAGCGCGGCTTGTGCTGCGCCTCGAACCGCTGGTCCGATGTGTACGTGTAGCGTCCCACCGTCAGCAGGTGGATGTCACGGTGACGGACCCATGACACCTGTGAGTCATAAGTGAAAATAACGTTACCCTTGCATAACATTACCTATTCCTATGCAATATTAAAGGATCAGGATGGAAGTAGAATAATTTCAGACTCGCTAAGATCTCAGCTAGGAAAGTAGAGCGGTGCGCATTTCCAACTTTAAAATGGAACTTTCCATTCTAAAATGTTGCCTGGTATTTAGTTTTAACTAAATGCAAAACTTCGATCGCTTAACACCAGTTTTACATTAGGTACGTACGTATTTATTTCAGTGATGTTTTGCCATGTACTCTTTGATTGGGTTTATTGAGTGTACATAAATGAAATTATGTTTTGATGAATAATTACATTTAATTCAGTACATGTTAGTCACGTTTCACCTTGTTTCACTAGTTAGCTAGCCGAATAATTCGCATGAGTCGGTACCAATTAAATAGTAACGACTTTAAAAAACATTAAAATAATAATGGGAATCGAAGCAATGTTGAGAAATAACAAAAGCAACCCTGGTGAGTTATTACACCCATTTTAATAAAGTCTCGGCTTCATTTTAATACAATTTTATTTTGTTCGTCCCTGTATTTTGATTCTTAGAATTCTTACACGATTTCTTTATGAAATTTGTTTTTCGTGCCCCGTTCCATTACACGTTACAAACCTTTATCAGTTACCAATTTAAAATTAACGCTGCCTGAGTAATGGTCACCCCACCAAGAGCACAAAATTTTGATAGGTATATTTAATTGTACATTTAGTTATTTTAGTCGTTGTCAGTTTGTTTTATATTCAAGTTATGATTAGATATACAATTTTCAATTTAAAATCCATAACCAGTCAACTTTAATAAAAAAAAATAAGAAATTTAAAACTGGTCAGGTAAAACCTGTATAAAATTTTGTCAGAAAAATACACATTACATCCTGGGTTTCATTTGGGATTCTATAAAATGGGACGTGATGAGGCATTTTACTGGTATACGTGCTATCAATGGTGATGCTTAAGTGCGCACTTCCGTGAAACGATCGCTGTGAGAGGAGGTAAACGAAAAATATATATTGAGTAGGTACAAGTTCATCTAGTTTGAGCTTCGTAAGCACGCAACTTTTAATGTCCCTCCATATAACCTACTTATTTTGTTAAGGTGATAAGACTTTTATTGTGTACTACTTATAGTGTTTATGTAATTAAGTAAATTATTAAAAATTAATTAATTTTGTCCTTCTGCCTGAAACACAGGGAATCCATGTTCAGACATTTGTAAACCACTTGTCTTTAATAAAGATCCTTAGTCTGTAAGAGCAACCACTGTGTCCAACTGTCCACTGAAGGGCACTACTACTACTCGTGTTTACTTTTCACAATCAATTATTTGTATTGTATGATTAGGGAGATTTCATTTATTACGAGATTTCATTTATTATAAATGAATTCTTGTATCATAGGTACAAATATAAATTTAAGTTGGAGTTAAGTAGTTCAACTTCATCAAATGGCACTTTTTGCATGCAAATGCTTTTATTTTAAATTTTCTTGAAACTACAATAATCACTCAATTATGTAATAAGATTACAGGATTTCAGGAAAAATAGGTTCAATAAGCAAAATTATACCTATTTACAAAAATTACCCATTCTTTTTTTTATTAAATAATCTTGGAATTGCTTGTACCATCAGACGTAAAATTGCATAGTGACTTTATCAATGAATTCATTCATAATTTCTCCATGCAATGTCGCAGCTCACTGTACAGTCAAGGAATTTAAATTCCGACCCATTTCGTATATTGTCACAGTGACAACCGTAAGAGGTCTCTTATCTAGCGGCTTTCATATTGATTGTCACTGTGACAAAGTACGAAATGGGTCGGAATTTAAATTCCTTGACTGTACATATCAGTTTCAATTTATAGCAATAAATAGGTTATGTAGCATAATTTCTAAAATAACATTTTTAGGAATTTCGTACATTAGACATTTTGATTTTCGATGTTCTGTCTTTAGGAATTTCGTACTTAGGAAATTTGATTTTAGAAATTATGCTATATAACCAATAAATAAGGTGGTTTAATATGAAACAAACAAAAAGATCAATGCAACGGCGAAGGAGGGTCAACCGACTTAATCGAAATCCACAAATTAGATTACCGTTTCCTCTCCAACGCCTGATTGGACATCCTGAGTGGTGTTAGAAAACACAAATTTAGTGAATGTTTATTTACTGAAAGTTAACGCCATTGTATGTGTATGTATTGTATTGTAATTGCTGTGAAAAGGAGATGGCGGGATAACTTGGACGCATTCTACATTCTACAAATGGTGGGAAACCCGAAACAGGGTCGAGTGGAGAAAACTATAGTTCGTTTTTTTTAGAATTAGAAGAACTTGAAAGAAGGTAAGCGATTTTGACATGTCTTTTAATTGAAAAACGCTTTTTTTTTAATCATAAACTAGTACTTATGAAAGCAGAAGAATATAAATGAACTTATTAGATTCATAATAGTTACATATTTGCCGTAACTTATTTTTAAAATGTGTTTTTCAATTAAAAGACACACCAAGATTGTTTACCTTATTTCTAATGCTAAAAAAACGAACTTAGCTCAGCAGTGGGACCTGTGGGACACCAAAGTCGGCTATTAAAAAAAAACCGGGCAAGTGCGAGTCGGACTCGCGCACGAAGGGTTCCGTACCATAATGCAAAAAAAAACGGAAACAAATGAAAAAAAAATCGGTCACCCATCCAAGTACTGACCACGCCCGACGTTGCTTAACTTTGGTCAAAAATCACGTTTGTTGTATGGGAGCCCCATTTAAATCTTTATTTTATTCTGTTTTTAGTATTTGTTGTTATAGCGGCAACAGAAATACATCATCTGTGAAAAGGTGTAGTTTACAAGTAAACTACACCTATGTGTTCTAAATGTTCTAATATCAAATAATAATCGTATAAAAAATTGTTACGTTTCAACTCCCTTCATTCCTACAATATTGGCTCTTCGCAGTGTCCATTAAACTAACGCGTTTTTTATCACAGCTGACAACATACATGTTTTTAATTCATAATTATGCCATGTTAAATATGAATGCTAATCCTTAGGATTAAGTGTAAAAGCTTGGGCACCTGAGGCAACCTTCTAACTTATTAGGACCCAAGTACGCACGACACATTATTTTACCAAGTATTTACTCACGGTCCTGTTCTGCAAATTCTTGACTCGGCACAATAATCTGACGGGGTGTCCAACTAGTCCAGTTATGTTTCTTGGAGTGCTAGGATCGAAGTAAGGAGCATCAGCAGATCCTTGCCATTCTTGCAGAAACTCTGCCCGAAAGCGTTGAGAAGATATGTCTACTGTAGTGTTCTCTGCCGGGGCATCTGTTCCGGAGCCAGCTGTTGGATTAAATATTAGGTTAATGGTAATAACAGATGGCCAAGCAAAATTTGTCAGTAGAAAAAGGCGCGAAATTCTAATTTTCTATGGGATGATAACCCTTCGCGCCTACATTTTATAATTTGCCGCCTTTTTCTACTGACAAGATTTTCTTGACCATCTATATTAGGTACTACACTCATTATTCGCTTGCCCTTATCCCATTCATTTGGGGTCGGCGCAGCATGTCCATTTCTTCCATATCTCTCCCTCTCCCGTCCTCTCATCACACTTGCGTTCATTTGATATTTACTACTATTAGTACTACACTCTTACATCATTTTACTTCTCTGAGAACACGTTTTGCCAACAGTACCTAGTAACAATAATTAAAATTTTATTTTATACCTCTATTGTGTGATTCTGTTCATATTTACACATTAATCTTAGTAAGATGTATTATGTATACTTAATTAATAGACATTTCAGAAAAATCTAGATAATGAGACCAATGAAAACAAACCCTGAGTTTGGCCTACTTTGTTTTGAAATTGATAATTTGTATTCGCGGCAAACTTATTATGCACCGAATTTGAAGTGACAAAGTGTGGTAGTGCCAAAATAAAGTTATTTTTTTCATAGAAATTGGACGTTTATGCTGACCAATCTGACTATACCACACTTTGTAAATCTTTACAAAGTTTGTGTAGAGTTAGCTTTTAGACTCTACTATGTCATATGGAGTCGGTCGAGCAATAGGGAATTAAGATCGAAATCTAATCATCAAAGTTATATTAATAATTAATGTAAGAACTTAAATAAATATAAGTAACTATGGAGATCTATAAGTTACTTAGTAATTGTTTTTAAAGATAAAATATTTTACACATTATTTTTATAACATCGAAGTTAATGCAGATACTTAGCTTAATCTCTATAAAACGAATTCTAAGCTATTGCTAAGCCTAACTCCTAACATTTAATCGTCACACTAAATTAACAACGAACTTTAAACAATTTTAAGCCCCGCGCCATGTTAAGGTTTAAAGTCGTAAAGCTCGTAATGACTCTGAACTGAACTAAAACCGCCTCTTTTAAAAATTAATGGCTCACTTTGAAGGGAGTCTTTCAGGAGACAAAAGCCAGCTACTACATCGCATCTTATGGTACAGCCTGCTTCACCCCACTCATTCAAAAGCAGCGGACCGAATATGAATACATATACATATATAACAAGATGTATACAAAGAATCCCGTATTTATGATTTACGAGAACGAACGTCATTTTGTTGAGGCGAACTGTTAGCGTACATTTATTTGGCAACGGAGCAAGAAAGAACGCCTTTATTGCCTGGGTTAACAGTTAATAATGTGCCATTACGTTTAGGATTTTCTTTCGTTTCATGTTTCAAATATTTTGCCTTTTGATGTTCGTGAGTCTGGAACGTTCGATTGAGTGTGTGTACGAGCCTGATCTATCGACTAAAGCTTAATAAATTGATGAAAACAATATAAGATATAAAATATTTAATGAATAGACATTCTTCAATAAATAAATTGTATCCTATACCGACAATTATAACACTCATTAGTGATATACGTAGAAATGTGTATGTCTGTCTTTATGTGCCTGTCGAACAAATCTGTCAATGAATGGAGAAAAATATACACAGATGTGTCTGCAATCAGCGCCATAAATATAGCACCTATGTATGTGCAAAATTGACGGGCATAGTGACAGCCGATAAAAATGGAACCATGCTGCGCCCAGCCAGGATTCGCATGTTTCGACCGGGAATGCAAGCGTTGCTCAATCGCGGATATCAGGTAACGTTTGCAAAATATCGCTTGCTCATTATACACTGATTGATGGATCTATAATTCATCGTTCATTTTACACAAAAGTGATGTGAGTGTGACAGTTTGTTTTTAACAAGCCAAAATAATATTCGCCCCAAGATAAACTGAACGTGAAATGGCGGTAAAAGAAAACTTTTCTCACAAAACAGTTTATCTTTATCTGGCCTTAAGTTGCGGATTAGAACGCATTATAAAGGATTAGGATATGTGTGTAGATAAAAATAGATATATAAATATTGAATGTTACATCCATTCATTAAAAAAAAACAGGCAGTAACAAAAGATGCGATTAGTACCTAGTCACTAGCTAATTTACTTTATATCCAATGTGATAATTTCTATTGATCCGAAACATCTTTTTTTTTTCAAATAAAGACTTAACATAATTGAAGATGAAGTAATATTAACAGAGTATGAATTCTAAGTATGACCCGTATTCGTATACCATCTGAAGACAATGGGCCAAACAGATACGTATTATCCCCCTTCCCCTAGCCTCTACACCCGCTTCGTAGCAATGGTTACTCACATACCGATAACACTCATAATTCATGATTATTCAGGGTAATGCCAGTGTCACACATACGTACCAATGAGGAAGAGGAAGCCATGTAGAAGAGATAGCAATAAAACGGATTTCGTCCCAGTCTGGCCCATTCCGGCGGCGTGCTGAAAAATGCTACAGCTTTAATATGGGAATTTGCTTACGGTAAATGGTTTTAAATTTGAATACAGCATTAATTTTAGGTACTTTAAGTATAATAAAATGCATTTGCACACTTCAGGACATTCGGAATAATTTTATTGTTTTCACAGTTCTTACAAAATACGAGTAAAATACCTTTTAAGAAATTGTTTTTTTTTTCGTGTACGTTAAATTATTATTTCATTTTAATTCTAAAAAAAAGAAGAAAGAAGAAGAAGAATGCGAAAAATGTATTCTATAAAATAATATGTACTTCAAGCCCTCGTATTTTGTACACATATTGCATGATGTTAAGGGTCTACTGCGATATAAATTCATTATTTTAACCTTAAATCCAAAATTATCGTTTATTTGAGATGTTGATGAAACCATCTCCGGACCAGTGCGTGGATATTGATTGTGTTGTGTGTCGTGCCGTAGACAATAAACATTAAACAAAAATGGGTAGTTTCATTTCATTGATTACCTCGAACATATATAAACCAATTCGGATAGTTTAGTGTTGTTTACCAATATATCCATTGTTATTTTGGAGGGACGTCTATCTTTTGTGAGAGAAACGTCAGATATAAGGAAAAAGTAATGAATTTATAGTGCGTCAAGCAAATCTTGTCAGTAGCAATGTAAAGCAAACTAAAGTAGGGCAACACTCAAAGAGTAGTATTGCGCTAAGAAAAGCAGCAATGTACAATGTACATCGAACCAAAACTTTTTTTTCCGCTGAGCGCGCCCTGTTACGTACGTCAATTCAAATTGTCACTCGTGGATTCTCTATTGAAAATGTTTGAAATTGTTATTAAATGGCATTTAAATGGTATGGACGGACAATTTAAAAGCGGTGTGTGGTGAATTTGAAGATCTCAAAATAAAATTAGAAGTGGAATATGCCGTTAAACAAGAATGTAATGAATAAAATCATTGCTTCAGCAGGTAGATGTCCTATTGGATTTTAATATTTTATTAGATTTATATCTTGGAACTGTAAGCATTGTAGGCACCTTATCTTTGATTAAGCACAATTTTATTTAATATATTGGTATTTAATGGCGACACAGCAGAAATATCTCTGGAAATAGAATCGATTCAGATTGTAAACAAAGATGATGGCTGTCATTCGCGATCCACATTCCACAGATAAAACACAGATGACACGCGATTTTCGAATTATTCGAACACAGTGTTGCTAACCCGCGATTTTTCAAATTTGCCGCCGTTTGCTACTGACAAGATTTGCTTGACGCAGTATACATCGCGGTACCCGTTAATGTAATAAAATATTTATAAAAAAACGTAATAGCTATGTAACTCTAACTATGTACCTATTCAGATATAATTGATGCCTTAAACTCATACTTGTAACGGAATAGAACCCTGTTTTTTACAAGCTTTTATTTAGTTTCACCTGACCGTTTTCTGTCTGTTTGTCGGTCTGTAATCAAATCTTGCAAGTTAAATTTGATCAACTTCCCGGTTTCCGATTGAGCTGAAATTTTGCATGCATGTATAAATCGGATGACAATGCAATATTATGGTACCATTGAGCTGATCTGATGATGGAGACAGGAGGTGGCCACAGGAACTCTATGATGAAACAACGCAACCTAATCGTGTTAGGGGTTTTTAGAATTGTCTCGATGAGTGTTAGTTGTCTGTCGTAAGAAAAGTACAGTCAGCGATACAAGCTAGTACCAAAAATTAATTTTTTGCCAAAAACTTATTTAAAATAAATTAGTTCTTAAAATTAAGTATAATACAGTCGACGTCAAAGATATTTTTACACTTTTGCACCTCACTCCTTTGTAATAAGGCGAAAAGTGTAAACATATCTTTGACGTCGACTGTACAAACCAGCATTTTTTTTTATATCTTTATTTAACGAGCTTAGTCTAAAAGACGATGCCGCTCAATAAAACACATCATGAATAGTTCTTACAATACAATTAAAAGCTAAACAGTTAATTCTTTTCGTCTTCGGAGGCCCACCATCACCATACTGTACAGAGCTCTCGCTTCCCTAGATTGAGGGAAAGCCAAGATCCTGTTGCAGCCGTCCAGCTCCTTAATATTAATGCCTTGGAGCAAAAGATCATTCCTTTTGTCTTCGTTCCGAACACACTCCATCATGATATGATACTTAGACTCTTCTTCTTCCTCGCGTTATCCCGGCATTTTGCCACGGCTCATGGGAGCCTGGGGTCCGCTTGACAACTAATTCCATGATTTGACGTAGGCACTAGTTTTTACGAAAGCGACTGCCATCTGACCTTACAACCCAGAGGGGAAACTAGGCCTTATTGAGGTTAGTCCTGTTTCCTCACGATGTTTTCCTTCACCGAAAAGCAACTGGTAAATATCAAATGATATTACGTACATAAGTTCCGAAAAACTCCCATGAGTCGTACCCATGTACGAGCCGGGGTTTGAACCCGCGACCTCCGGATTGAAAGTCGCACGCTCTTACCGCTAGGCCACCAGCGCTTTATTATGTGTAAAAATACGGTTCTCGACTCGCGAGGTGAATGATAGGCTAAATTTTCAAGAATCTTTAAAGAGTGCATCGGTAACACTGATCACGCCTCTTGAGTCAGGGTGTACACATGTCGCTTCGGCTCCTCTTCATGATATGATAGACATCTTCTAATTTACCATACAAAAACCGGCAAGCGACAACAATCTCAACTCGCAAGTCAATGAGAGCAGTATGTCACAATTTAGAATACCGGTGACGAACCAATACGAGGTACTACCAACAGAAAACACAGAAAACAGACGAGCCAAAAGAAAACGTACGGGCGTAAACAATTATACGGCACCTACACAGAGGAATACCCACATCCCTAATATAATAATAAGAGATGAAAACGCAACTAAAAATCAAGACACACTGAAGAAAATCCGAGATACAATAGCAAAAAACAACTCAACGCTCAACGTTATGGGTCGTCAAATAAAAATCAATCCAGAGAGCGCAACGGCCCGTGAGAATATTCTCATTACGCTTAATGCTTGCGGGATAGCCAGGGTAATAGCACCGAAACCGAAGGCCGACAGACATCCGGCGACCAGGATCGTGCTTAAAAATGAAACCTATGGAGAAGACGTCGACACCATCGCTAACGAAATAGTAGACTGCATTGGCATCAAACCAACAGCAATCAAACCACTAGGGAGAACAGGGAAATCACACCTACTCATCTTCGATGGCAAATACAAATCAAGGGACATCCTGGAGAGCTTCAAAGCGTCCTATAGGAAATTCTTCTGTGCTCCTTCCATCAAGGTCGAGCCATTCAAAGAAAACCCCAGGCACATTGTTCAATGCAAAAAATGTTATGCATTCGACCACTCCAAGCAATCGTGTTACGGCAAACAAGAAGAACCGCAGATAATCATCACTACGCCCGAGGGCACAACGACGAAAGTCTGTAAAAATTGCAAAGCAGAAGATCACGGCGCGAACAACGTCAAATGCCCAATGTTCAAAAACATGATTGAGAGGCAAATGGAACAAGCAAAAATTAAGCAAACAAAGAGGGAGGAGAGAATCAAACGCTCAGTGGTAAGACAGGGTGTCAGATACGCGGACATCACAAACATGAGGCTATTCTCCACTCTGCCACAAAACGACATACCACAACAACAACCATCCACAGAACAAGTCCCGCTGACAATAGGCGGTCTCACACTCGAGGGGCTCTATCAGATGCAGATACAGATGCACCAGACACTGATGAGGCTGATCGACACAATAAATAAGACACATCCACACCATAATGTTTAGTAAAGACAAAAAGAAAATACAGAATTTAAAAATCTTACACCTGAACTCCCAAGGAATCAGGAACAAATTCTCAGAAATAAAAGCACTAGTCGAGAAATACAGACCGGCTATAATCATACTAAACGAGTGCAAGATCGACTTCGACAAACACAAATATGACATAAAAGGGTACGATAAACTCACCCACACACTAAAACGACACTTAGCCACGGCCATGTACATACAGAGGGGACTAAGATGGGCCGAAACGGAAGTCACCCCAGGATGGACCGACGAAAACAAGATGATCGAAGGTGTCGGCATCAAACTGTTCACCAACCACACCACCGGACAATACATCAATATAAAAGGAATCTATATTCAGATTCCAAACCAACACCACGCCAAAGAAGAACTAGAAGAGACCCTAGCCGACGAACCATCAATCATCATCGGCGACATGAACCTACGCATGCAAACCCTAGGCCACAGGCGAAACGTCGGCCTCGGTAACATTATTAAGAAGGCTATAAATGACGGAATATGCACCCTGAAACACGCAAACGCACCATCCAGACCTACCAGCCAAGGCAACACCATCCTGGACCTGGCTATCATAACACATCAACAGCTCGAAGCGCAGGCCAAGCAGGTAGAGAGCGTGGGCTCGGACCACCTCCCTTGGCTGCTAACTGTGAGGATTGAACACAACATAGAAGAGCACCTATCTCGTAACACAAAGAAAATCTACGAGGATGAAGAACTGAGAGACGCATACCAAAAGACAATGCGGGAAGGACTTCGCGACCTCAACGAAGACATCACCACTGAAGCGGATTGCGAGAAGTATGTCGAGACAGTGGAAAAAGCAATTGTCGCAGCCCTCGACACTCACGCACCCCTCAAAAGAGCAACGAGACAGGAACTGCTACCGAAGGAAATCAATGATAAAATAGATCTTCGAAATAAACTGAAACAAATAAAATGGCAAGCAAGACACTGCAGCCTCGAACTCCAACTCGAAACACGCACCCTCTATAACCATGCCAAGAAAGAAGTCGAAAAAGCCCTGAAGGACTACACCGAAAAGGGCTGGCTTGACAAACTTCAAGATCCGCGAGACAGCAGATCACAAATGTGACGTATTCAACGGAACATGAAAAAGCCAATCGCCTAACTACCAAACATCACGGGGTGCAGTACGGAGTCAGAAACGATCGACTCACTCACCGACACAGCCATAGTAAAAGAAGCGAAGATAGGAAAAGAAGATGAGGGTACCGAAAAGACGACTCCATTTCAACCGCTCGACCCAACGTGTAAAAGCGAAGTCCAACGCGCACTGAGCAAATTTAAAAACAAGAAGGCACCAGGTCCAGACGGAATCAAGGCAGACGCCCTTAAACTTGGGGGAGAAGTCTTCACTGAGGCATTCGTGCCTCTCGCTAACTTTGTATTGTCCACAGGGTACTTCCCTAACCGTTGGAAAACCGGCGTATGCATATTCCTGCATAAGGCGGGCAAAGATCACCGCCAGGCATCATCGTACCGCCCGATCACACTGCTCAACATCATGGGCAAGCTATGTGAGCGCCTAATCCTGACAAGACTCACTGCTACGGTCAACCGGCTGCAACCACCATTCCAACATGGCTTCACGAGGGCAAGGGGAACAGCGACCCAGATCCTACGTACCGGCAAAATAATTACCGACGCGCTAGCCGTGGGAGATAGCGTCTCTATGATATCTACGGACCTCTCGAAGGCCTTTGACTCCATCAACCACAAAGGCCTGATCAACAAACTTCAGAACAAAGATGTCCCCAACAACGTCATAAAAATAATTGAAAACTACCTCGAAGGCAGAAACCTTAAAGGTAGATTCAGAACTACCGAAACTGACGTCAAAGCGATATCTCACGGCGTGCCACAAGGCTCTATCCTAGGGCCGGTAATCTTCAATCTGTACGTCCATGACATATGGGACATACATGACCATATCAGAGGACTCAAACTCTCACAATACGCGGATGACCTCTGCATACTTAACAGAGCCACGAACCCAGACCATGCGACCATGCGCGCTGAATGGGCAGGTGAAGCCATCGTTGACTACTATACGAGATGGGGACTCAAATGCAATATAGACAAAACCGAGTGCATCATGTTTTCAAAAAGGAAAAACTACCGCCCAACTGTGAAACTGAAACAACAAACGCTGCATTACCAAAAACATATCAGATATCTCGGCGTCATTTTCGACAAACACATGAAGATGAACGAACACACCGCAAAGGTCGTCAAAAAACTAAAACAAGTCAGAGGAGCCCTCGGCCCTATAATAGGATACCACGCGAAGACGGAACTGGAAACAAAACTGGCCATCATACAAACTTGCATCCTACCGCTGCTGGACTACGGAGTTGTGCAACTACTTTCGAGGTATAGCGCAACGAACCTGTCCAAAATCGAACGCCAGTACAGAATGGCACTGAAAAGTGCCGCACAATTACCAAGACGAACACCCACAGAAGTGATCTGGGAGATGGCTGACATCGAAGCTTGGCACCTACGTGCCGAGGACCTCAACACCAAGATGCTAGAAAATATCGCAAGACTGCAAATAAAAGATCTTGAAACCCCCGGGGACGCCTACATGGCGCACGGCGAATTCAACCCCCTCAGAGTTAATTATAGAATTGGTGAAGTAATGTATGATCCTAATAAAAAAGTACATAGGCGGTGGCCTGTCGATAAAACAAAAGCCCCGCGTCCCCTTAGAATAAGATAGTCTGTAAGCACATATAAACAAAACACGTAATCTGTTTGTATTAAACTTATTGCGAATAAATGGAACACAGCAGACACAGATCCATTAGGACATAAGTTAGCTGACTCACCCCTACACGACTCCACCGGTCATAGGGACATTTATGTAAAACACAAAGTAGGCAAATAAATGATATTCTGATTCTGATTCTGATTCTGATTCTGATTCTAATTTACCACACTCTGAACATTCCGGTTACTGGACTTTTCTCATTAAAAATGCAAATTTATTGAGTGGGATGTGCCCGGAGCGAAGTCTGAAAGCAGTTACAAGTTGAGGTCTACATAGGTCACTATTATCAGACCACGGGCTTTTCCATGGCTCTGGTTGTATGGTTTTATACCATATTCCTTTTTCCACCGAACTTTGGTCAAAATGTTCTTTCCATGATATATGCCAGTTTGTCTTCACTAAATGTATGTACTCTGTGAACTATGGTTGAACTGTTAGAGGCACTCCATCAGATGATGCTTCTTTAGCTAAATTGTCCACTATCTCATTCCCTGAGACGCCTATGTGTGATGGTATCCACTGAAGTACCACAAGTTTTGATTTGCCACTTAGTTTAAATATAGCGTCAACAATAGCATACGCTGTTGGACTTCCTCTAACTTCAACCGTACATTTTAGTAAATGCTGGAGAGTGCTTCGAGAGTCAGTGAAAATAACAAATCTTTCATATTCTACTGATTCTATATAGCCTATGATAATTGATCCAGTTGCAAACTCAAACTTTTTTTTAACGTTTTAATTTTGAAGTAAGCAGAACCGTCTGCTCATGGATTTATAAAAATAATGACATGAAAAATAGACCAATCAAATTAAATCCAAAAAGCGTTTTGAAAAATTAATTCTCAGCAAGCTGGAAGTTGTTTTATTACCATCATTAGGTACTAAATGCGTGCAATCCGGGTTTTATCTATCCCAGGAAATGTGCATTTTTCAAAATTAAAAGTGGAAATAAGTCTTTAATTGGTTGTTTTCCTCTTCAATTTATTTGAATTACTTTACGATTTGAAATTCAGCATTTATTTCTACATTTCAAATAACAGAACATCATTCTCTCAAATTGTGGAACTTTATATTACATCTGCACGGAGGTTTATTGTCACGCTATTTCACATGAAAGCATACGATCAATTAAATGTTTCATGCCCGAAACTGAAAAGATCTGAAAAGATATTTGAATACTGGGAAGTCACATAAAGAGTGGTGTTGTATGAATTCACAAAATTCTTTAAATATGTGTACTTAGTTCTGGTTATTTTAATTTTCTGAAACAAACCAAAGTCACTTGCAACCAAAAATAATGTCACTTCCATCGATCGTGTTTACGTATTAGTTTAATTGAATACATCTTTTTTACCTCTAATTTACAAATAATGACGGTTTTATATCAGTTTTAGTTTTAATTTAGTTCTACTTTAATTTCTGTCATGTGTGTCATTTACTGTATCATTAATTTACATGGGTAGATACCTATAGTAACAGTAACACGAAATCGCAAACGCCCAGCTTTTATATTGTTGTGTCGCGGCTCCACTATACGTTCATGTAGTTAAGCTGAGCTGTGATAAAAAGACATTCCTTTATGTGGGCTGTAAACGAAATTGCCCCGTAATGCCCGTCACAAACAGGGGCCATGTAGGTACCTGAAGTACATTAAACTGTTTCGGAGACCGGGTTCCGGTAACTCTAACAAAGTCAGTTTATTTGTTCTGTGTGTGAGCAACTATGTCATATTGCTACCTATGTTAAATAGAGAGGGCATTAATATAACATATTTCAGATCCTCTTGTTTCTCTTTAGTAAAGCAAAACCTAATATTAACTACATAGACATAATTATGTTTGCGTAACTTAGTTTATTTTTAAAACGTACTTTTTTTTTTTTTTAATTTATTGCTAATAAACAAAAAACACTTAAAACTATTACAAAACTTCGCCAAACTGCGAAACAGTTTGTTGGCGAATGAAATACACCCAATTATACCTAAATGTTTATACCTTCATGCTTAATACTATGCTAATTACTAAACTAAATATGACTAACTTGCATTAGCGTAACTATTTAATAACAGACTTCTAATTTTTTTCTTAAATATTGTTTTTGTTGAAAAATTTTGCTCGGGGGGTATGACATTAAAAATACGCGGTATTAGGTACTGCCTTGTTCTTCGGCCGTAATAATTGGAGGCTTGTGGCTCGACATATCGTTTTCGTGTAGATGCTCTTAGACTTCTGTTGTATATTTTTACTATCTTAAATTTAGGACACATATACTGTTCGACAGCTAACAGATATTTAAGTTTTTCGTGAACAGGTAAAATGTTACAGCTCTGAAAAAGTTGGTTATAGTGCTTGTTACATTTTTCTTTAGTTTTCTTATCTACTAATATCTTAACAAGTCTAAGTTGTAAGTTAAGGATCTTATCAAGTTGAGTTTTAAATGTGCGACCGTATGCCACTAATCCATAACTTATCACAGAATCTGCTAATGCGTGGTACAGTGTAAATAGAACCGCCTTATTTACTATAGGTTTTAAATTGCTCATTTACTCATTTATTGCATTGTTATGATGTGAAAGGTGATAGTCAAAAATAAAAAGAACTGTAGGTAGGTACCTAATATCAAAACCAATACATGTTGTATATATTTTTAATTCGAACAAGGATTTCTTTTTTTTTGGTTTTACTAGGAGTTACTAGTATCTTCGGATGTTTGATACTAGTTCATCTTGAAGGTTATTCCATAAAACCGTTCCACTGGGCCTTAGTAAGGGTAAGCACCCATTAAACCTCCACAAATAATAAAATAGTACTCGTAGTATATGTACCATAGTACTTAGTAATTAAATAACGATTCAGGGATCCTCTTTTTAATGAATTCGTAATTTATATTTGTCCATAATTGAAATAACTCTCTAGCTAGTGCAAAATGCCTAACTGTTTTCTAAATTATTCTGTTCCTTAATTATTCTGGTTGATATAAAATAAAATTATGCTATCGGTTTTATTTCTTGGTGTCGTAAAATTTAAAACATAACTAAATAGCAGTATTTATTTTTATTTTTATTACTTTAGAATAGTTAGATACTTTTTATAAGTTTTTATACCATATTTATATTTATTTGTTTAATGTTTCAATAAAGAGTTATTTTTAATAGTAGTCTATTACCGCCAACAAACGACCAATTATAGTTCACCTTATTATTATTATTGGGAGCCTATAATGTCCCACTGCTGGGCAAAGGCCTCCCCCCACTTTTTTATTGGTAATTAAATAGTAATTACCTTTTTAATTTCAATCTATTTATAGTTAATGTAGCTCAAGAATAATCCATGCTTACCAGGTATGTAGCATGGATTATTTATAGGTCCTATTCCACCCACATGTATCTATATTTAGCAAGGATTATTCCAGCTCCAACTAGTACTGAATAATTTCGAATCTCGACACAAGCACTAATCAAAATCAGAGTTAAATCAAATCAGACCTTGCATGCGACTTTGTGAATAAATATGGATAAATGCAGTATACATAAGTCTTTTTAGTATATCGCACAAAGCTTTGCTCGCGGTACACTTATTTGTGTATGTAACTAGTTTTTGGAATTAGGACTTCATATATGTAGCCTCGATTATAATTACATAGGTACTTTTCTCTATGGAGCTCTTGACTCAACTGAGTACAGAAAATTAACCGAGTATAGTGAATGAGTACTTAGTAAATTAGATATCTTACTAATAACAGTTTTGAATGATTCACGGTTAGTTTCATTTAACTTATATTCAGTGACCCGTGAACAAGATGCATGTAACTACCGAGCGTCGCAATATCGGGAGCTCGAAAACTATACAAAAGATAATCACGGTTCATATTCCGGTTTATATAAGTCTAGTATCTTACGAATAGACATATCATTTGACCTAACTTTGGCATCACTTGCCACAACGTATTGCTAAGAATAAATAAACATATAAGCTGCATCTTTGTTGTGACGCCAAAGTATAAGAATAAATTGAAATGGAAATTATATGAAAACTAATACAGCATGCACTGTTTATGGAGGAAGTTTTACTCTCAAGTGTTTTACTGCGGTTGGGTAATGGCTGCGATACACCCTCCGGGTGTCTCCGTTGATTGTGCTTTATACATTTTCTTTTATTAGATAAACGTCATTTAGGCTGCACTCTGTAAACACAGCAAAGCAAAGTTTCGAAATACTTTTTGCTTTAGATATGTTGCAAATAAATGTTTAGATGTTTCATATCAATTAGAGCCCTATTCTATTATCTATTTTTACCAATAAAAAAAATAAAAAAAAAAAATTAGTTTTATGATTAGAGCCCTTAGTTGTGAGATTCTTTCGACTCACGGTGCGATTATTAAATAAAGTTTTCGCTGCCATCATAAATTTATATTTATATATATATTTATATAGTTATTTAACAGTCAACGTTTTTTCTGAAGCACCCTTTTTCAGCCTGATTGATATGTTGTAGGTTACAAGTGTTAAATTATAGTATTTTCGTCACGCAAGGACTGACAAATGGACATTTTGCGCAACCCTTTTACTAGATGAAAACTAAAATTGGACTTTAGAGAAACACATTGCATTTCTACTCAAACCTTCTCTTTCAATTTGTATGACAATTAATTGAACCCTCTTTCTACGCCTGTTAGCCTATTGAATTGCTACTATTTTTTGTTGTATTAAATAAGGGTCGGCTGGTTGTTTCATTTGTTAATAACGACAAAATACTATTATTAAATTCAACTTTCTGACCTCGAACCGTCGGTAACATTTCGGATCTTTTTTAATTTTCGATACTAAAGACATAGATGTATTTAAATAGGAAACTTAAATTTAACAAGAGCATTTTGTCATTATTAACATATAAAAAAACCAGCCGACCCTTGTTTAAGGCACTACCCCTTATTTGGAACGCTTTCAATAGGCTACGTGTAATTTACCTGAACATCTTTTTGGACCCCTCATTTTGTGGAAAAGTATAGGATGATTACTCCATTAGGACTGGATGTAACAATTGACATCGAGTCCAAGCTTTATAACAGTCCTTGTACCTGGCCTTTCTCATCAAAATGTGACAAGAGACAATGTGGTCAATATGTAATCAATCTACACCATTCAGATTTAAGGTACTCTTTCCTTTAACCGGCGATTACGTCATTTAGGCTTCAAGGTAGCCTTTTATTCAATTTACACCAACCACAATGATACAAGGATGACCGCTCGTTGAGTCAAACCATTTTATTGATGATGTTACACAGGTCATTCTATTGTTACAGTGAACATCAATAACAAAAGAACACGAGTCAGGATTTATGACGTTTTCAATCAAAATAAATAATATCATTATTACATAACATGAGCGTTGTATTATCCCTTAGTTATGAGACCTAGGTAAATTATTGCTAGTTTATCTGTACATGATAGGTATTTATATTGGCGAGAGGTCGCACAGGACCGAGAAAAGTGACGCTGTCTTGTGTCGGAGACCAAGGCTCATTTTGGGTCGCAGAGTCTACGGAGTAACGCTACGTCTTACGTAGGCGAACAACGCGCGAACGCGGCGCGGCGCGGCGCGGCGAAATCAATCCTTTGATGCCCATAGAAGTGTCCTACGTAAGCGATCTCGTTGCGAACGCGGTGCGGCGCGATTTGCACGCGAATGTCAGGCGGCGCGGCGCGGCGGCGGCCGCTTTCGCCGCGCCGCGCCGCGCCGCGTTCGCGCGTTGTTCGCCTACGTAAGACGTAGCGTAAGTAAGTAGGTATTTATATCAGACTAGAACTATACCGAGTGACCATTATTAATGTTAGTACATTATGTACCTACGTAGGTACGTAAAGTACGTTTGTTATAAAAAAGTTACGTCTTCACAATATTTCATAAGTTTACTTAATGAAGGATTTCAATGAAAATGTTTGAAGCATTTTGTTTCTAGTCAACGTTCATTAAGTACTATTCTTTAGGAATACTGCGCTCTAATTCTAGCTTCGTTTTACTTTCCCAATTGTGTGAGAACGAACACAGCTCCGTTGTTTGCTCAATTTGGACCAAAGCCATAAGCACAAGTTGTAAGTGCTTAGGTACAAACAAAAAATAAATTAACTTTTTGCTTGAAGCTTCGGTTACTAAGCATGTGTTTTGTACTCAAGAAAACTAGCTTCCACAATTATTGTGTTAAAAGAAACTATGTTGCGGCAGTTCTTTTGGTTTCATTTTAAAGGATGACTCACGCTAGACCTGGCCGCTTCGTTCCGGCGCTTCGTTTTCTATGGAAAGCACCACGTGATCACCGATCAGCCGTCGTAGAAAATTACATGTCGGACCCTCCGGCCCGGGTACGGTCCAGTCTAGCGTGAGTCATCCTTAAGTATAGGTAGATACAGTCAGCATCAACAGTTGAGGATTAAACAACGCGCCAATGTTATTTGTCACCCTGCAAAAGAGATACATACATACATATTTTCTAATAGATATACAGCTCTTCAACTCATGTTCAAAAAGACTGTCAAGACTGTTCTATTTGAAAAGTTAATCAGTTAAATTTAATATAGTTCAGACGCAATTCTTTAGCTAATCTCATTGAAAAATAATTTTGAATGTAAACTCATGCAAACGTAAGTTCGCTAAACGATCCACATAAGTCCTTAGGAATTCCCCTGTCTGGCCAATGAACCTCCTTTGGGATTATTTCGATGATAACCCAGTATAGTGACGTACTATTGTTGCAGGTGAGAATTCAAATAACAAGTTACCGCTTCAGTATGCATATGATGGTCTTTCTTGTCTACGAGACAGCGTGATAAAACGGTGTCCGTCACTTTCTATCCCACGGAATTAAACAGTGACAGTTATTTTATCACGTGGATAAAGATGGATAAAGCTATTCATAATTTATTTATTTATTTTTTATTATTATTAGAGATAAATCACAATTACATAATATTTTGATCCAAGAGCATTGTCTCGATACTCCATTTCGCAGTACTTAAATAATTAAATATACAATAGACACATCTAATTCGTAAACAGCATTATGCATATAACGATTGCAAAAAAATTACAAGCTGAGCGCATCTGTTATCACACCGGCCGGCCGAGCAAGATAATAATACGCTGGCTGGTGATATTTCATGAAGTTAATCGGACATTTTATCATGATTAAGGACATTTTTAGGGTTAATATGAGCAAAATTTTAAATTTCTTTACCTTAAAATAAAAAAAACCGGGCAAGTGCGTGTCGGACTCTCCCACCGAGGATTTAAATATTTAAATATTTGAGTACTTATTAGACAACAGAAATACATTATACATCGTCTGTGAAAATTTCAACTGGTGACAGACAGACGGACAGAGCGGAGTCTTAAATAGTTAGTAATAGAGTCCGCTTTGGGTACGGAACCCTAAAAACGGAAACCTTTATTTATATAGGATAACTCGTGTAATCTCTTCATCCGTCTATCACAATCAATTTTCTCCGAAACTACTGGAATTATTGAGTTGAAATTGCAGGTGAGTGAATGGACTATTTCTTGTTATTCTGTTCCGTCAGCCAGGTGACAATAATAGCACAGTTTGTTAGAAGACATCTTCTACCACGATACATTATCGTGCATGATTGATTGCCCATTGTGGAAGGAGCTTACAACTACCACTAAACAAATGTTTGGTTAGTTAACATGACATACAATTAGGGTTTAAAGGGTTAGTAGACCGTAACCATCGCAACGAGTGACAAGAAAAAGTTAATTCACAGAGGTACACATTGTAAATGCCAAATATAAAATGTTTCCTAAACTTATAATCATTTCATCAATCAATCCCGCACAAGGGTGAAGTTACTATAATTATTACGCTACACTAGGCAGAAAAACAGTAGAGGAGGTTTATTCTGTTTTAATAACTGGTCATGAATATGATCTGGATTTCTTATGGATATCTGTCAATGTTCAACAGTGACAATTCTAGTTGAAAGTTGACAAAAGTCTAAAGGTCAAATTTGCTCCACATTAAATGTCGATAAGTTTAAATTTAGGTCACTCGCTGTCAACACAGTACTTACATCATAGGGAGTTCTGGTTTTCAAGCGAACCAAAAAGCAACCCTACATTTTAATTAAATATAATTAGTAAGTTACTTCCAGTTTTCATGGCAATGTAGTCGTAATCGGAAGTAAAGCTTTATATATTTAAAGTATTATGTTAATTATGTATACCCTATAAGTTTTAGTTATTATATGTATATGCGCCCTAGTTTTTAGGCCACCGTGGTGTTTTTCGTATACACATAGGACAATGTAAATGTATGTAGGTACTTGTCAGTACTATTGTTTCTTTAGAACAAAACTCGTGCAGTGAGTGATAGCAGGCATTGCTATCAGATTGAAAAACAAACAAGCACATCATAATAATAAGAGTTCTCTAAGGAATAAACAACGTAGCATAGCATCTCCGAGTTTTTTCCGGTTCGTATCGTTTAAGATTGACTCGGTCCCCGCAGGCAACGCGAAGTTACTTTCTTATGAGATCCGTCATAAAAAAACTCTTTCATAAATGTTACAAGTGTGTTTCATTGATGCGTCATATTTAAGGGATGTATTTAGATTGTATGATTAATCTTGGTAGCTCGCCATATGAAGGGAGGGAGCGCGTCTTATTGAACATTGAAGTATGTAGGTCAACCGACGGAACAAAATTATATCCATGTTTGGAAACTTTTTCTGAGTTATGTCCCATCAGAACTGCTTGAATCTTCGATGTGCTGATCGTATTCAATTTTCCCAATCGTCTCTTAATCTGACAGGAGTATTGATTTATTGTTATCGGAGCCCCGATATAACTGGAAAAAATTGTTTGTATTGTCTAGGTCTAAGCTCATTTCTGTTCTTGAACTCATTTAGTCTAGTTTTATACTGACACGTAAATGATACATATAAATCAAAAATGTCTCAACCGATTATGTTTAAAGCAAATTTCCATAATAATATCAAATATATGTCATGTATTTTTCGAGGGGTGAGGACAGTTTTGCACTTTTGGAGAGATTGCTCCGGAAATATATTACGTTGAAAGAATTATTTATTGACCTACCCACGGACATCCCACACCATAGAGATGGAACATAAAAAAAACATCGTCAGTTAACATGTGTGTAACCCACATTTTTCACAGAGTTTATTTTGTCATTTTATCGACGTAAGTATGAGATTAATTAATTAATGTATATGTAATTATATGACAAGTCTTATAAGTATTGATACTAATTGCCAACTTTGTGATGGATAGATAGACATGTCACATGGCGAAAGTATAATGGCTTCCTACTAATTGACTACGGATTCCTAAAAAGTGATTGGTAGGTGGTATATCGATCGTTTCTGTTGGCCTTCATTGAAATGCCGGGTGTGTTTCACTCAAACGTGTCCGAATGTCTAAATGATTCCAAAACACTCTATTAGTCGTGTGGAGCCCGGTTCAACTACTAGTAGATTAAAAATAGATAGAATAGGCTACTTTCCTACTAGTCAATCAGCTTCTTATTTAGAATTGTCAAAACGATTTGCTTATAAGGAATTTAATGAAAACAAGTATAGTGACGTCACGATCAACTCACCTACTTATTATACATATTTCTATCCGATTTATTAAATATAAGGGCCCCCCCACATCTGGCGTCTTTCCAGCGTCGGCGTCTGTCGGCGTCGGTCCAGCGCTATGGAAAATGAAGTCGCTGCGCAGTTGCGTCGACGTTGCGTCGACGTCGGCCATAGAATTGTAGACGCGACGCTCGAAAGACACCAGATGTGGGGGACCCCTAAATTGTGTTTAAAAATAACTGCAATCAATGTATTTCTAATAATTATCTGGTGCTTTAAATATTTCGTGCACGGTGTGAAATAATTTAGGTACCTATTTTAAGTTGAGGAATCATCCCTATTTATACCTACCTGTAAACGTAGCGTACCGTGATAAAAGTATTCTAAATTAAAATTACCTTGTCAAATATACATAGGTATACATACCTAGCCTATAAATACAGGTTTTCGAACCTTTTTATAATTTAACTATTCTATTCATATACATTTATATCATTATAAGCAATTAAATTTTTATTAATTTTGAGTACCTATATACGTACTATATAGGTCTTCAAACTATTTTTCATATTTTAATTTGCCTAAAGTGCTCATTTGAAATGGACTCAATGCTCAAAAAAATAAATTAATACTTATTATAATTGCAGTAAGTTCCTACATAAAGATTGAAGTTTACAACTGGATCTAAGTAGTTTGCATAAACGTCGTGTTGCATAAACAAGTAATGAAAGATTCGTACTTACATGATTAAAAACGTACTGAGCTGCGTTTAACGACGGCTATTACTAAACTTCAGATGAATGTCTTGTAAGTACTCAGAGTAAAATGTTTGGCAATATTTGTCTAATTTAGATAATGGAAAGAAGCGACGACAAGTCACAGGCAAAATTAATTAAGATGCCGCGACAGAACAGCAATTCTTCAGATTAGAACCATTTTATTTATACCAGGAGAATCCATTAGGCCGGGGATGTCATCGTGACTCGGCAGCGAAATACTACAAAGAACCGCCTAATATTTACGATCACTCATTCGTCTGTCACTTTACCGTGACAGATTGCCGCTCGGCGGCGACTTAAAGCTAATCGCACATGAGCAACCGTTCCCGCCTACGACATACGTTTGAAACTTATCACCAACTTAATCGAGAGTTCACGGCGTTGACTAATTCTCAACATATTATTGTGCTCCGTCAAAACTTTCCGGTATAAATTGCTGCGGACTCGGGTTCAAAGTGTGAAGTTCGCTTTCTACTTGGCTAATGTTTGGGGGTATAAATCAATTAGTTATTTTGACAAGCGGCGGGGTCGCGGGGGAAGCGATCGGCGCGGGCGGGTCCCGTGGCGTTACCGGCGGACTGCGGGGCTTGTCGCGGTAAGCGCAGCGCGCATGCGTCGTAGTACATACCACGAACACGCTTCTCGGTACACTTTTCTCATTACCCGTACCAGCTAAATTGCGAAACCGCCGGCCGTTGAAGGTACGATAAAGAGCCCGTCGTCAGGGGATGTTCCCACAGAACGTAATCACCGGAACAACAAGCCGGAACTACCTTTTTTCTTTCCCAGTAATTCACACCCGACTTAATCTCATAATTGACCGGCAAAATTAGCATAAAGTCTGTACAGCGGAATAAAATTTTAGCAGAGCTGAGGATTAAACAATAATTTGGAGTTTATTCCCTTCCAACAGGGCCTGTTGTTATCGTCAACCAATTAGCGCAATTTGTTATTTATAATCCAACCACTAGCCGTGTAATTTAATTTCTAAATTGGGCTAGTTGAGAAAATTTGGAACTGCTCTTAAGTAATTTGAAAGCAGACCGTTCCATATTTAAAAGGGCGTGTTCAGAAGAAAATACATAGATGGAAAATATGTACATACATACGCGATCTCACTCTTGACGTTTGAGTAAGACGATTTAGCCTGACCTTGCGCATCAAGAAAGCAAAACTGTATACTGCCGTGAATTAAGTGCGACATAGGTGTGAGCGAGTAGAGTTTAGAGTAATTTCAATGTATGAGTTTTAAAGACAGACAGAGGTATCTTTACCTCACACACACACACGTTAATAGCCTTTTGGCTATTAACGTGTGATGCTGATACACGTTAATACGTAATATTTAGTAGCTGTAGCCACAATAAAACCTAAGTCTTCAAGTCCTATCCCGCCTGGCCATGGTGATCCTAGACCTACATGATTGTATCATGGCCCTGGTAAGCAATAAAACTATAATAGAGAAATCTAAACCCTAATTTTTATTAAAGCTTTATAAAACGGCATAAAATGTTTGCCATAATTTGGCAATTCAGCCTTTTTTCAATAGCACCAAAAAATTAATGTCTCAAACTCTGTCTTTCATGACAGTTTAAATAAAACCATTACCAAGTGAATGAATCTTTCACAACTGTTTATAAAACATCACTGACCTCAAAATATAAAGTGAGATAAAGCGGCCGCATAACGCGAATTTTAATACTCGCGACGATGAATAGTAGAAATATTTCAGGAGTGAAAGCTCGTCACGTACCCTCCGACTCCCAGGAGGTTCGGGGAATGCCAAGGCGTGCTCGACTCCGATATGAAATGCTGCCCCTCAAGATTATACATTTCTAACTGGAAGAAACCTATCGCAAAATATGTGCTATCGTGCAAACTTAATGCACTCTTGTAACCATTGCGCATTGTTACTACTTCGAAACGGTCTAAGATAAAAAAATACTTCCTGTCCCACCTAATTATTATATATGTTACTGTAATAAGTATTTATTAAAATATTGTATAACAAATACACAATTACCTAACTAACCTATAAAATATAAACTCAAAATCTGAAAATTAATTAATAAAAGCTATCCCCCTGGTACATGGTGCCGAAGATGCTGGCAGCATTTCCTTGCTGTATCGCCAAACTTATTCTTTGTGCGAGGCTAGCTCTACAATCATAGGTGGCGTGTGCTATTCTCTTCGATAATTCTAAAATAGTGTAGACCCTTTCGGAGCCCGCGGGCCAAGGGTCTCGGCGCCAAATGGTACGAAATGGTATGCGGGGCCGAGACCCCTATATTTGGTCTTTGGTAATTTTTCGCCCGCCTTTGACGCCGCGCCGGCTTTTGTAGTTGTGTCGTGGAGATAAGACGGGGCTAGGGTGTCTACACAGATGGCGTCCCACACCACACCAGCGCTCATCCCATCTTCCACGGAATTAGTGACATTCCGTCCAGTTTCTTCCAATATCAGGAGGCTCAAGAGCTCGCACGTTGACGCTGGTAAAGGACAGGCGGAGAATATCGTTAAGCACGACGTGTCTAGAGGAATAAAGATAGAGTTAAATTGTCAAAATTTCTAGTAGTGCTCCGTACAAACTTTGTTTACCGAGCACTCCGTAATGAAATAAATATTTTGTTCTTTCTAGTATCTTTGTATCAACGCAAATGTTACCTCACACTGTTATGAAATTATTCAGCGAACACTTTTAAGTGAGCTATGTCACTGTGCTTATTTAAACTCAGTTTACCCTCCAAGGTTTTTTACATTAATATTTAGATAAGTAACTCCACATTCATCAAAAATATATGTAGCTTCCACTGCAGACTTAACGAAATTAATACTAGAGAATGCCTTGTGGCAATAAGTCGCCTTTTTTACTGTAAGATTTTTTCTAGTGTCTAAGGTTAAATTATTCTTGAGAATCTAAAGCTTAAATGTTTTAAAACAACATCGTTATTATATTATAAGAATAGATAGGTACGTAAAGGCCGGTACTTAGGAATTATTTAGTAATCAAAGGCAAATTGAATCAAAGACTTAAACACAAACAGGATATTTGGGATTTTTGGTTTCAATTAAGGCGCTCTTATACTGGAGTTTTACGTTTTCAAGGGGGTGAAGCAGACGCAGCGATAGAATAGGCAGGGGGGCACCCCGCGCGCCCCGCCGCACGATTCCCGCGCAACACGTCTACTTCCTTATTCTGTCGCCATCCGTATTCTGGTTTGTTAGTTCCGAAATTTTTTACGGAAATTTATATTGAATGAGGTTTATATATTAACGAAATAAATAAAATTGAGATTGTTTATAGGCTAATTCGTATTTTGATGAGTATTTAATGA
This sequence comes from Cydia fagiglandana, assembly GCF_963556715.1. NCBI lineage: Eukaryota > Metazoa > Arthropoda > Insecta > Lepidoptera > Tortricidae > Cydia > Cydia fagiglandana. Next base: position 14,415,794 of record NC_085932.1, on the reverse strand, counting down.
AATTTACAATGGTGGTAAGTATAGATAATTGTATGTAGAGTATTAAATAAATAAATAATAAATAAATAAATAAATATTATGGGACATTCTTACACAGATTGACTAAGTCCCACAGTAAGCTCAAGAAGGCTTGTGTTGTGGGTACTCAGACAACGATATATATAATATACAAATACTTAAATACATAGAAAACACCCATGACTCAGGAACATATATCTGTATCATCATACAAATAAATGCCCTTACTGGGATTCGAACCCAGGACCATCGGCTTCGCAGGCAGGGTCACTACCCACTAGGCCAGACCGGTCGTCAAACCACAAAATAAGTAAGTATTCCACAGTAAAATAATAAAAATCAATCATTTCTAATCACATTTAATTCCACGTTGTTTTATAATTCATGTAGTCTTGTGTGATATAATAAGCTTTAGAAATCGATACTTTTGGGTTCAATTGGCGTAAAGGACATTTTGGCGAAAATGAGTTATATATACAGTTTTATTCAAAAGTCCAAGCGCTTTCGTTCTGTATAGTTAAATATTCAATATCTCTTTAAATGTTCTCAATTTTATACTATGATTTTGGAAAAACACCTTAGCTCAGGGGGCGTAAATGACCAGTTATAAATTACATAGTATAGTAAAAGTAATTGTTATAAATTGTATTGATAGACATAAATAAATAGATATAGATGGTAGGACAGCAGTGATTCTGCTGCAGTAATATAAACAAATTTAAAAAAAAATGTTTTTTAGCAAAAATTTTTTGTAAGTACTTTAAGCCCTTTTTCTAATAAAACAACCATAAAAAAGAGGCCTAAGGGACGCCCTTCTTAAAAACAGTCGTGTTTTTTGGCGTAACGGACATGCTATTTTCGTAAATAAGTATTGTATTATAAGTTCAAGCAGTCAGTTCAAAAGAACTCAAAAAGTTAAGAATAAGCCATAAATACAGACATCCGTTTATTGAAACAAACAAAAAGGTATGATTTTTTTTCTCAAAACCAAAGCGTTTTTGGCTCTCCTAAAAATCGCGTTTTGTCCGTTAAACCCTTCGAGCCTACGGTAGTCGATGTGTACCGTAGTTGGAAACGAATACACCCTGAATTTAGAATAAAAATGTCTGAGTATGTCACTTACGCCCAAACCGCAAAACGCTACAAACAAAAGTTGATAATTTACAGGATAAACTTTCCAGCGCAGATAATGAAATTGAGAACCTCCTCGCCGAAAATAAGACATTGAAAAGTACAATAGAAAAGTTAAAATCGAAGGTCACTAATTTGGAACAAATCTGCAAAACTAGCACGAAGAAACGTAATAAGAGCCCTAACAAGTCCACACTCGTTTTCACACCTAACGCGAACGCTACTAAACATAATGACAGTTTTAAAGACCTGATCGGCGATGAACAATCCCGAACAGTCACAGAAATAGTACAGGATTTAGAAAATCAGGGTATCGCTGTGCAAACAGATGTTACTATACGATCAGATGTCGCCGTGCAAATACAAACTGCTGTCGCTGTACCAACAGACGTCGCTACAGAAGAACCGGAAAAGACAGTCACTAAAAATCTACAGGCTGAAAATTTTACAACAGATGGTGCGCGTAAAAAGTTAGACGTTCGAAGCAGAAATAAGGCCCATAAAATATGTATGATAAGCTCTGACCAGTTCAATAAGATTTTAAATATTGCAAATTATAATTTAGGTGAATCTTACAATATCTGTCACTATCTCTATCCAGGAGTTGGGGTTAGAACTCTTTTTGACAACTTAGAGAGCAAATTGGTAAATTACACTAAAGATGATTATTGTATTATTTTTATAGGCGAAGATGACTTCAAAAAATCACAATGTTATGACAATTTAGTATTATACATAAGGCATATGACATCCACATTATCACATACAAATATTATTGTGTGTTCTCCAACCTATAATATTGGCTACTATAATAATATGTTTAACTGGAGGGTTGAATTCTTTAACCATTTATTGCATGCAGATAATTCTAATTATGAATATGTTTATTTATTGGACAGTAATAGAAACCTGGCATACGATCATGAGATGTTTCACTTGAACTCAGGTCGTATTAATAAATATGGATTAAATGTAATTTTTAGAGATTTAAAGACATTAATTGAATTAATTCAGATTGACATTCACAATAATATTTTAATTGAGCAATCATATCGCAGCAGCACACAAGAATCAGAGTTTTTTCGTGACTACGACTAACGCACGAAATGACGCAAATGATCACAATGAGCTGACAATAATGCACCAAAATATAGGAGGACTATTAAACAAGCTTGACCAAATACAAATTGCATTAGACGATTTTCACTCAAAAAGCCAGGAGATCGATATAATTTGCCTCAGTGAAACCTTCTCAAAAAAAGGTACAGAACAAAATGTCAAAATTGAAAATTTCAAACAAGGAGCATATTATAGTAGGAACGCCTGTAGGGGTGGCACAGCTATTCTAGTAAATAAAAATTTACAGGTCAAGCAAATAGAGTTTGAGTCGAAATTAGCCTCAGATTATTATTTTGAGTGTTGTGGAATCGAAATTATTGGATTGGATGTGGTAGTTGTTGTTATTTATAGAATACCGGTACAAACGAAGTCCCATGTTGGAATCTTTATTCACAAGCTCGATATATTGCTATTCCAATTAACATCTAAATATAAGAAAAAGAAAATTGTCATCTGCGGAGACTGGAATATTGATGTTATAAAAGATAGTCAGTTTGCAAAAGATTTAAAAAGTACACTGCAAAATTATAATTTTACAATGCACATAAATTCCCCCACCAGGATAAATACATGTATTGATCAGATAGCCAGTAACGTAGATAAAGTTAAAGCATATACACATCAGTTATGTTTATCTGATCATGACATGGCTCAGACAATTACTTTTAGTGTCAAACGGAAAAATAAATGTCTGACTTGGTTTGAATACAAAAGAGATTTTAGTAAAGGTAATATTGCAAAATTCATACAGTGCATCTCGGCGCTATCATTCTCTGAGGTACTGTTCTCAAGCGTTCTTACGGAAGCATTTACACTGTTTTATGAATTAGTGTGCTTATTTTACAACCTATGCTTCCCGGTCATAAAGGTCAAGATGAATAATCGATATAACAAATCAAAATGGTTAACAAAAGGAATACGTAAGTCCTGTTATACAAAGCGAAAATTGTATTTAAGTTATAGATTAGTAAAAACAAACAAATCATATAATAGGACTCAACTCAAAAATTATAACCATGTACTAAAAAAATGTATTATTAAATCACAAAAAATCAATAACATAAAATATAACGGGTTGGCTTAAAGTAATGAGAATTTTTGTTTTCGGACATAAAGACAAAAAGACAATGGCCATGGATTTCTGGATGTTATATTGAAGAACTATGCAATATCCAACATTAGAACCAAATTCAAGAATGAAGTAATTGGCCTCCCTTGTGTTAGTTTACGTAACATGCTTCTGACCGTTTGCTTTTCACTTTGGACAAACTACCAAGTACTCTCTGACTGATCGTTTTGTAATTACACGGTAAAATTTATTTTATTCTATAATATTTTTGCCTACTATCGCAATATACATATCAGAGTATATAATATTTGCCAAAATTCTTCGATTGATTTAAGTCTTGGGGATATTCTAGGGTTGGAAACGTTTAGTCGTTTTTCCGCGAGAGCCTAAAAGGGTCAATTTCTGAACACGATTTTTTTTCTGTCCGTGATGAAAATCGCGGGTTAGCATCAGATAATACTTACCATTTTTTTTTTACATAAAGAATCCACACTTTCACACCGGGTTCCATATGAATTCACTGATTAATTGGTTTTTAGAGTACACTTAAAAATATTTAAAGGCTCAAATTACTACTCCCGTGCCCTGTCCGGAATCTACTTTTGAGCATAATGAAAAATCCTACGAAAAATTCTACATTAGTATCACTAATTTAGTGTCAAATACTTAAACTAGATGATATTTACTATCACCGAGCACATACACTGTTAACTTCATTGTGGTAAATAACTCGTGATCGAAGTTTAAATTTTGTCCGAGCGCGCGAGTACAATTTCGTCGGCAAAACTCAAAGGGCTCCGACAGCCGACGTCTGTATCTGAACCGCCTCGTGTCCCGCCTCACCTGTACTAGCACTATTCGTCTGTCTCTCAAAGCAAACGGATGTACGTCAAGCCGCGACGTGTTCGAGCAAATCGCATAAGTATTTCGGAATCCGGGTGGGAGACAATTTTTTTCTAATTTCGATGTCCCTTATAAATTTTATTTCCCACATAGCTTTTCAATAACTATTTTCATATTTAGGAGCCCTTTATGTATCTTTATGTAAGCAATAACATAAAAGTTTGTTTAAACACGATTTAAATTTTTGGCGAATTTTTTTATAACGATTTCTAATTTCTGTGCCCTAATTCCCATGGAATATTTACCTAAAACAGCTGATTAAGTGGCACGGGAATTAGAAAGTATTACATTTATTGTCAACAAATTTTTAATTGGGGGCACTGTAAGTTAATTGGCAATGTTTATGTTATGTTTAATATATATATATATATATATATATATATATATATATATATATATATATATATATATATATATATATATATTGGCATTGAATATATATTATATGTAATAATAATATGACGTATATCTTTCTATTTTACATTTAAGGAAATACGTAAGGTAAGGTGGGGTAAGATGATACTGGGGTAAGACTATCACTTGTATGGAATCCTCGTACTGTTAGTCTTGCGCCACTTTACCTCATTCATTGATCATATTATAACATTAAAATATTATATAAACATAAAACTATTTTTGGAATTATTACATATTATAATACCTGTACCTAAGGTTATATGAAACAAAATGAATCAAATTTACAATGTTTTTTTTTTGTAAATTTGACAGCTGACAGCGTAAGCCGTATAAAGTTTAAATATCTGGGAGACTGAGCTTTGCTCGGAAAACATATACCTATCTAAAAACTCAAAAATGCGCGTTTTCCCAGAGATAACATTGCACCTAGCTAGATCGAGTTTTCATCCCAGAAAACCCTCATTTATGATCAAATTACATCGAAATCGTTAGAACCGTTTCCGAGATCCCCGAAATATATACAAGAATTGCTCGTTTAATAGATTAGTTGTTATAAATTAACTTTTATAATAGGTACACGAAAAATTAAATATATCCTATTCTTACTATATTATAAATGCAAAAGTATCTCTGTCTGTATGTTATCTCGTCACGCTTAATTTGAGCATATACACAGGCACAATCACTCACAATCAATATTATTTAATAATACTGCAATATTAGTCACGTTCTAAAGATAACTGAATAAATAACTGCATAATTAAGTTTGTAATCCTTTAGAAATATATGCGATAACAACGTTACTTTTTAGTTTTTACAATTAGTAGGGAAAGTAAAGGTACACTACGATGTACGATGTGAGTATGAATAAAGATGTGTATAGTTATGATATGTGTATACAAATAGTATCAGTATGGTATGGGTATGATTACCAGAAAAGAAGGACAGCCTACAAAAAGAGATGGGATCCTATCTAAAAGATTACATGTAAAAAGATGCAAATCTCGCAACGCAGTTTTTCTATTCTACTACAAAAAAAATTTGGGATGTAATGTGAAACCAAGTCGGTTATTTTAGTCAGTGCCAGGGGGTATTTATTTAGGAAGTTTTTTTTTTAGGAAGATTATGATGTTTTTGAGAAATTACTTAACCAACCTACACTTTGCAGATTTTCCCGCATGGTAGGGACACCCCGTATACCTATGTGTTAAGTAAGGCGGGGTAAGACTAACTTAGTTTATTTTGATCGGGACAAGACTAACAGTATGAGGATTCCATACAAGTGATAGTCTTACCCCAGTGATAGTTTTACCCCACCTTACCTCATATGTGTTCAAACAATTTTTGGGGTTATTAATTTATGAAGGCAGCATATTCGATTTCTTCAGATTAACTTACACAATAACTTCTTCTCACTGTGCCCCTATTTATTTCTTAGTATCATTTCCTATACGGCCATATACCAGATCATACACCTTGTTTGTACCTATCTACATGCAGATACATAATGACACATTTTAATGATTAGTTTTGTATGTAAGGCGGACAAGTTTACGAAACTACTCAAAGAATTGTTTTGAAATATGTACATTTTACTAAGAAAGAGTGATTAGTTGCCATTAAAATAAAGGAAACGATTAGTCAAATACTTAGTTTTTAGTGTAAGTATCATACTTTCGTAGATTTGTCGTTCGAAACTAAAATTAAAGAAGGTAAATATGTTCGATGCCACTTCAGTATGGTTGCAGTATATTATTGTAGATTAAAATATAAATAAATAATAGTTTTAAGTACCAAAATAAGTTAAGAAAACAATTCCCGTGCGTTAAATCTAATTTCCATGGACGCACTAATTCCCGTGCCCGGCCCAAAATTTTAAATTTAAATAACTTTTATAGTTTTATGAATATTTTTATCCCATAAGAAAATTAATGTTTATTATATTTTTTATCAAATTCTCAGCATATTTTTTTTTGTGTAATGTTGGTATTTCAAAATTCCATGGGAATTAGACAAAAATGCTCGTTTGGTGAAATTGACCCAAAACCAGTTAAAAACGTCATTGCATACATTTTACCAAAATATGATACATAAACAATTTTCTCTAAATATCAATCAGTTGCAGATTTCATGAAAATGTTAATCAATTAGCAATTGTGAATGATGGCATGATATAGATAACAAGCTAATATGCCGAAATAATTAAAATTAACGGCAATAAAACAGTTATGGAATGTAAATAAAACGTTGTCCAAAGCATGACGCAGAGGGTTTGAACACAGTTATGAGAAATCGGATGTGGGAGATGTTATAGTATATATAATGTTTTCTTGTAATTTAAAATATGCTCTTGTTTGTCACTGTAAAATTTCGAAAACCCACAGCTATTGTCTTTTTTTTTATATTTCCGAAAACGAAAATTCTCATTACTTTAAGCCAACCCGTTATATCAAGTAATAAAAATAAATGTAAGGCGACATGGAACATAATATCAGCTAATTTGTCAAGTGCAAATAGTTATAATGAGATTGATTCTTTGAATTTTAATAATACGACATTTCATAATCCAAAAGATATTTCTAATTTAATGAATGATTATTTTATTGACATCACCTTATCGAAATCTAATGTAAATAGCAATGCAAAGAATGTAACAAATAATATTAATAATTATTCCTCTTCAATATTCTTAAGACCTGCTGATGCCAAAGAAGTTTTTAAAATCATAATGTCACTTAAAAATAGTAGGAGCTCTGGGTATGATGATATTACAACATATATTCTTAAGTTGATTGCGCCATGGATATGTCAACCTATAGCTTATATTATAAACCTTTCGTTTGATCAAGCGGTTTTTCCCGAGCAGTTGAAGCTGTCCGTGGTGAAGCCCTTATTTAAAAAAGGAGACCGTAAAGACCCGAATAACTATAGGCCCATAACAATTGTTCCAGTTATTTCGAAAATAATTGAGAAAGCAATGTGTGAAAGGTTAACGGGATTTTTAGAAAAAAACGGTCTATTGCAGGCAGAGCAGTATGGTTTTAGAAGAGGACACTCAACTGAATTGGCTTGCTTTGATTTAGTAAAATATGTATCTGAAAGCCTGAATAGCAAAATACCAGTATTATCAATATTTTTAGACTTAAGTAAGGCGTTTGACTGTGTTGAACATGGCAAACTTCTTGCAAAACTTGAATGTTATGGGATTAGAGGAGTTGCACTTGATTGGATAAAAAGCTACTTATCACAAAGGAAACAATGTACTGAAGTAGTTAGAATAGAAAAAGTAGGTAAGAGTTTTGTTAAAGTCAAATATCGTTCAGATTTTCGTGAAGTACAACTAGGTGTTCCTCAAGGGAGCAACTTAGGTCCCCTATTATTTTTGGTATACGTCAATGATCTACCTCGGGCTATCTCGCATAAATGTATACTTTTTGCAGATGACACAACTTTACTCATAAGGGGTGAGAAAGTTGAGACATATGAGACTATTGTAAATAATGCACTAGCTGACATTAACAATTGGACATGTACAAATAATTTAAATATCAATTTGGCAAAGACATTTTTTATTCAATTCTACTCATATAATAGTAATCCAATTCAATTAAATATCAATTACAATAATTTATCTATATCAAAATGTGAAAATATTAAATTTTTAGGATTATTCATTGACCAGCATCTAAACTGGAAGGAACATGTAAATGCGGTGTGTAGTAGATTAGATCGGTTCGTCTTTGCAATACGAAAATTAAGAAATACTGTTAACTTTGAGGCAGCTGTCACAGCCTATCACGGTGTGGTATCGTCAGTGCTAAATTATGGGCTATTACTATGGGGAAATTCGGTAGATATCGAAAGAGCATTTATATTGCAGAAAAAATGTGTCCGTGCAATATTGAGAGCCTGGGTAATTGATAGCTGCCGACCACTATTTCAGAAATTAAAAATATTACCTTTAGCATGTATGTATATTAAAAAAGCATGTTTACTTGTAAAAAACCGTCCCGATTTGTTTAAAATGAGATCTGAATTCTTCTCAAGCCAGAGAACTCAATATCAGAATCTTCTACACCAACCTCGATGCAACTTAGATATATATAAGAAGAATGCTTACAATATGTGCATAGTTCTTTACAACAACTTGCCCAACAGTATAAAGCTACTAAACGCTATGGAATATAAGAAAACATTAACTAGTTTTTTGTTAGAGCACTATTTCTATAGCGTGAAGGAATATTTAGAATATAATTTGCATGAAAGTCTTTAATATAAACTATTTTTATTATTAACTAATTAATTATTATGACATTTAATATTTTAATTTTAATCGGTTACAATATTTAGTAAGTAGTAGTAATTAGTAAATATATAAATATTTTTTGTAAAATTTGCATGTCGTTGTGTGCGACTGAATACTGTACATACCACATAACAAAACATCACCTTTGTATTCTAGAATAAGTATTCTTGCAAATAAAAAATCTTTATCTTTATCTCTATCTTTACGACCCCCTACCAAACAAGACTCACTAAATTATCAAAGATGTCATTGTCGTAAAGGACATTCATAGTGTTTTTGACCAATTTTAAAGGACATCAACTTCTTTCGTATTGAATTTATAGATATGATCGCTAATTTAGGTTAAAGAGACTAACATTTTGAATACTTTTCCAATACACATCAAAATATAGCTCGATAAATAAATAAAAATATATCAACATTAAACAAAACATCGCAGTTATTCGCGTCTCCTGAAAAGTAGCATTTTGTCCTTTACGCCAATCGAACCCAAAGGTATCTTCAGTTTTGTCTTGACCGGGCGCGTGCAATATTACACTGGACTGCCGAGATAAGCGAGTGTTCAAAAACTAATTTGCTACTCCTAAACGATTTCCTATTCCTAAATGATCGATTTAAAAGTAATGTTAAAAATAGGCTCATATTAATTGTCATATTGTTTTATTATATAGTGGACATAATATTGTCTATCGTTCGGACAATATTTTATTGAACTTGCCGAGTTTTTTTAGTATGAATGTACTCTTAGCTATCTATGTATGTTTATGTAACCTGAGAGATTTAACTAGTCTTCAAGTGTGGTTTCATTTAGATAGATTAAACACACTGTAAGACAAAAGTTCGATAATATCGATACCATTGATAAAATATGCCGCTGTCGATCGTCCTATAAGTTGTCAAACACAGTCCTTAATAATCCCCTATCCTCCTAAGGTCCAAGGTCCTACCTATAGCATTTATTCAGTTCGATGAAATTTAAATCATAATAATATTCAATTGGAACAGTCGTTCAATTTTCATTTTTTTTTGTAATAATGGATGTTCTTGTATAAGATATATGTGAAAGCTTTTTAGTACTAGAATTTTTAATCAATAGCCTTACCACGACTTTGACACTGACAGATTCGCTAACGTCTGCGTAACTTACTTTCTATACATCATCGAGTATCTTATTTTAAAACGATTATGAAACAATTAAGTAAACGAATTAATTTAAACCGATTTGGTCATTAAATATTAATTACTTCTTCGTCCAGATACGTTTCAAACTTTTTAAAGTGCTTGAAACGAAGTTTTTTTGTTTTATATCAACGAGTTAGTGTAGCTGAGCTCATGCAATGACAGAAATAATTAAATTACACACAAACAACCACTTCCACTGCTCAGGGACGAATAATAACAGTCATAACATATCCCTGCGCCCGATCAAGCTGCATCTCCGATGAGAATCGGGATAGCGAGGCGATGGGCAGTCGCTGATACACTTGTCTTGTTCTCTTAATCAACAAAAAATGCGAATCAGAAAGGTACAGAGTGTATTATGTACAGGCCAGTATGTTGTCGCAGGACTATAAGAGATTCCACTGCGAGTAAAATAACGATAGTTGCTGAAAAAACCTGAGCTGAGGTTTCTAAGTTAAAGGGCAAACTTTACATTTTAGTAATAAAGGGCCCATAAAACTATTTAATAATTTGGTATTATAGACCTTTACGCCCATGAATAAAGATAACTGCGGAAAAAACTCTTAGCGTAAATGCTTTCAAATTTAAGGACATTATAGTAATAAAGTCCCCAATCCGCATTGGGCTAGCGTGGGGACTATAGCCCAAGCCCTCTCGCGCATGAGAGGAGGCCTGTGCTCAGCAGTGGGACGTATATAGGCTGAAATGATGATGATGATGATAGTAATAAAGGTCCCAGGAAACTTTTTATTTGATATTATACACCGCTACGTCCATGATATTAGTTTTGAATTTAGAGTTTAGAAATTAATTTGTGGTAGTAAAAGACACATTATCAAAACATAATATTAAGACACATTAATATTAGAAAAGTCCTGTACAACCTGGTTCGCTTCATGTACTTATGGTAAAATCATTTTTAGGGCGGGTTGTAAAGGGAAGTAAAATAATATCAATACTAAAATATGTCCTTTATGACCATCTTGACCATACGATATGAAAAATCATCAAGACAAATGAAGGGCTTAAAGGACAGCAAAAGACATGTGAGTCATTTACAACAATATTTATATTTAGCGGTAACCTTTACGATAACATCTATGAACATGTAATTTATGACTGTTCATTTATGGTTCCTGAGCTAAGGTGTTTTTGCAAAATCATAGTAAAAATTGGGTCGTAAAGGCAACTTTTTAAAAGATATCGAAATTTTAACTATGCAGGACGAAAGCGCTTGGAATTCTGAATAAAACTGCATATATAACTAATTTTCGCCAAAATGTCCTTTACGCCAATTGAACCCAAAGATATCGATATTATGAATGTCACAAATTTTCCTAAAATTAACAATAATTTTATGTACCTATATACAGAATATTCTGAGGTATAATAATATTATAGTATATTATATTATATATTATTATAGAGGGGGGAGGCCTTTGCCCAGCAGTGGGACACAGCGGGCTCTGAATAAAAATAAATAAATATATTATATTATTATACAGAATATTCTAATAAATGTATTAACAGTGCGCTGTTATTATGTAAATTTAATGAAATTTATCTCTAAGTAAGTCTCCATGGTTCATTTTATATATTGCTTGAATAGCCTTCTTCTGCAGAACAAAAATGGTATTTAGAGTTAGACGAAGAAAAGTCTGCAGCGGATTTAATAGCCCACGCAGTGCAAGTGTTATTTTAAATGTCAAACTTCTATGAAATTATGAGTGTAAATAATACTTGCACTGCGTGGGCTATCAAAATCGCCTAAAGACTTTTCTTAGTTTAACTCTAGTAACTATTCGGTCGTATCAATGTTACAATAGTATCTGAACGGTTGCTCCTTCTGTCTTATGATGACATAATGCTATGGCAGTTATGAAAATAAATACTGATCGAGTTGTTTACACATAGGTTAGCAAACGTTTTGCTCACTGCAAAAGCTGCAGAACTCAGTCTATTTGAAAGAGCAGAAATATGGGGACCCCACTTGAGTTTAGAATCTAGAGTTATACCATGAAAAACTGTAGGTACTATCAACTAATCGTAATATGGAGCGCTTCAAAAATTGGCGAGCGTCCGACCTCCAACGCGTCCCGCTCGGGACTGAGCGGTGAGATGGCAGCGGGGGCGCGAGTAAATGGTGCCGTGAATTCGTAAATTTTGAGTTTAAAGTTATATGTGTTACGAAATTAACAAGATTAAACCCGACGGACATTACATCATTACAGACGTTTATTTTGATGTGATTTTCAATACATAAAGTAGTATAATATTTAAATGAAATGAGTTTTAAGGTGGAAAATAAGGGTATGTTTGGATTTTTTTTCTATCGAGCGAAGTTTGTCCAGTTATGTAACGAGTACCCGACGTACTTAGATAAAGGTCTCAAAAACAACATATATTTTTTTCACGTGTTTAATCTTTGCCGTTTCTTAATAAAATGGCATTAAAATTACGTTTCTAAGAGCTTACCTCGCCTTAAATAATTACAACCCGCCCGCGATCGTTTGTGTGACCAAGATGTCTTTTTTTAGGAAAATATAATATTGGGAACCGTAATTTATGCTCTTTACCTAAAAAAACATCGTGTTAAATATCTGTATTTTATTTTCTTTGCCGATATAATATTTTTTTTTAAATAAATTTTCGACGGTAAATGCCAGCATAAATGGTCGTATCTTTTACTTGCTAAGATATTTTATTGTTTTAAGGCATCAAGATACTGCAGACCTGAGTATTTGATATTAAAATGCAGAATGGTAAGATGCATACGGAAAAATAATACTCGTATATTCTTTATTTGCTTCGAGATATAAATCCGTAAAATTACATCCTTTATTAAGTTTAAGACTATACTCGTACCAACAATAATTTTACTCTAGGTTAGGTTATTTTATGTTTATAAGCATTTTGTATTGTTTTGAATTTTATTTATACATCGATATTGGAAAAAATATCCTAGTCGAAGAAAAAAAAAAATTATCATGTATAATTCTTGATAATATTTAATTTATATTCTTTTTTATTTAACTACAAGCAAAATAGAATAAAGTTATTTGAGGTATTAAGTTCCATATTCATTTCGGTTGCAATCAAAAGGCAGCACAGGGGGGACAACGAATAATATTTTTGGAGAACAAAAGCGAGTCTAATTTCGTAAATGCAGCATTTGACTCCAGGCCAAGCAAAACAGGCGCTACGCGACACTTTTCTTTGCTCTATTGTTTGTCTGACCTTAATCCGCCATTTTTTGCCGCGTGCTTGCAAGCTGGGAAAGTCTTAGACAACAAGCTGAGGCGTAAACGCTACGACTTTTTTTTTAATTTGATTGAGGATTAGGTAGTCTAAATTGCCTAACGTGCTGCTTGTATATTTTAAAAACTTTGCTTTGAATGCCAACGGACAAGAAACGTTATTCTCTTAATTAATATGAACTCTATCGAGATATATTAAAGTAAGAGCAAGAAAAATCTGCAGCAATGTTGATACCATACGCAGTGCAATTGTCATTTATACGTCATAATTTCACAGAAGTTTGACGTTTAAAATAACACTCGCTCTGCACTCTATTTACTTTTTGCTTTGTTCAGTTGTTATAAATATAATATCTTAATAGCTCAACATCTAGTCTGACAAATTAGTTGAAACATCACCACGGCAACTAACTTTTCTATTATTAAGAGTGTATTGTTTATTTCCTGTATAGATTCTGTGCGGAAAGAATGTAAATACAGTCTTTCACAATCCCTATCTTACAATCATCATCATCATCTCAGCCATAAGACGTCCACTGCTGAACATAGGCCTCCCCCTTGGACCTCCATTTGTACCGGTTGGAAGCGACCCGCATCCAGCGTCCTCCGGCGACCTTAACAAGGTCGTCTATCCATCTTGTGGGTGGACGTCCTGCGCTGCGCTTGCTAGTCCGTGGTCTTTCGAGCACTTTTCGACCCCATCGGCCATCTTCTCTGCGTGCAATGTGGCCCGCCCATTGCCACTTCCTACATATCTTACAATGCAGTTGCGAATATATTTTGCACAATCTTATGCACACATAACTTCCTAACCAAACATATAGAATATATCTTAGCAAAAAATATTCTCTTATTCAGTACCTATGTAATAGAGTTCATCCATGTGACAATAGCTGCTGGCTACGCTCACCTGATGGGTGCGGCGTGACACCGAAGATTATTGGTACTGTAAATCAACTAGATTGGACGGTACACGCATTCGCCAACCAATATATCAGCCGGGATACAATATTTCCATGGTTAGAAGACTTTTATTACGCACGTGCGATAGATAGTCGTGTTTATTAAGCATTATTGTGTCTGACCTATAGGTCTATCTGATCTGGCTTAGATCACCAAGGTAAGTAGGAAAGAGATATACCACGTAATGACAATGACATACATATTATAATTATTTATTTTCTGGAACTGAGCGCTCATCATTGACTTATCAAGACATGTACAAATTATGAGATTAGTTTTGTTCTATTTCTCTAAAGTGTCATTTTTTGCATTTCAGAACTCTGTACTTATGCAAAAATTAACAAAGGTACTTATAATTACCCTGGATAAAATGGAATAGGTACAGTCTGACGAACATCTTAAGCAAATGACCGACCGTGGTGCTCAATATGCAAACTTCTTCCCGCTACGTCTCGTTATACCACGTTATACTTAAGAAGTATGCTGACAATAGATTTTAACCTGTACAATCAAAAACGATAATAATACCATAGAATTAAAGTCTGCATCCATTTCACTTTTAAATTTTAGTAGGTACCAGCCAAAGCCATTGTATTGTATAATTAGGTAATTAAGGTACTTCGCATATCTGCGTCTTTTGCCCAGCATGTAAACGTAGCAGTATATTTAGGTTAACTTTGTTGTCCTAGTGTTTAAGCTTTGTAACTACTTTGACTCCTACTGCAGACATCCAATAAATCGTGCCTCAAACTAGCCAATAATCTTCAAGTTTGTTCCGACTTTGTGTCCGCTTGGTGCTCTAATTATTTATTAGCTTTACTGATTGCCTAGTTAGTGGATTAAATCCGACTTTGAACCCCTTGGTGCGTTATGATGCAAATTTAGTAGCATATGTTATTTAGCTGTTTACAATCAAATAAGAAGGTGGATTTGGGCATATCTAAAATTATAAAGTGGTCACATTTAGTATTGCGTTATAGAATAAAGAAGACTGTGAGGTGTCTGTCACTATAACAGAACTGTTATTAATTATCAGTATTATCACATATCTGTATGCAGGGTCCATATTGGGTCGCATAATAATTGAGTGTCCTAATGAAATGTTACGCATAAAACTCATTTCGCATAATTGTTACTGTGCTGGAAATATTAACATTTCTGAAAAATTATAACACTAACCTAACCTACCCCATTCTACACAACCTATGCAAAATATTTTCGAAAATACTTTCTGTTTCAGCTGGAGAAAAAATATGCGAAAAGAGATTTATGCGTAACATTACCTTATGACAACCAATTATTATGCGATGAGATAGGATCCCCTGTATGCATTATATAAATTGAAAGTAAGTAAAACTATCAACTGACCACATCTCGGTGGAAATATTTTCAGGTAAGGAATAAACATTCCTAACACAATAACTTGTTTAAGTAGGCGGGTTTAGTTATTATTTAAGATATTGGACTGCCACTGATTTCTGTTTGAATAAGTTCGAACAGGTACACATATTTTGTAGATCATAGGTACAGTCATCAGCAATAGTATCTTACACAACTAGGGCCGCAAAAATATATGACGCGCTCTTATTGCCCTCCAAATAAGAACGTGTCACATATTTTTGCGGCCCTAGTTGTGTAAGATACTATTGCTGATGAGTGATGACTACGAGTATACCGAATACGGTTTCCTAAAAATGTGAATAGCAAATCTTGAAGCATTTTCTAGTAACTTCATTAATTCGAAACCCTGATTAAACAACTTTTAAAAGGGTATTTTTATTATATTTACTGATTTTTGTATTAAACGTTCCATCGTGTTTCCATGTTTGTATGGCTAAACAATACAATACAATATCTTAGTAATGACTGTGGACCCATATCGCCTATTTCAGTATATACTCGCATAAGGTTCATATTATGCGAGTATATACTTGTACCCGCGTTGCTCATAGCTGGGTTCATTTACCTGAGTGCGTACCTAGAGTCACTCGTGCTTGTGGCCCACAAAACCCGGAACACTGAATGTATAAAATAAATGAACTGAATTCTTCTCATCATTTCTAAAGTTATAAGCTTTTTGAAAAAAGAGGATAATTTAGAGGTATGCACATGTACACTTAGACATCTATGTAATCTATGTATACAGGGTGTCCCAAGACTATGGGACATCAAGGGAAAGTACTTACATTAAATATCTGTTATTTAGCAAAAAATAATCCTTATGATGAATCCTTTCGATCGGAATGATAAAATTACAGAGTGATTTTTTTTCTCGTGTAGCGGGTTCGATTCCCGATTCAACCATGTAATTATTTACACATCTATGAATGCAGTTTAAATTGTTTTTTGAATTAAAATAATGTCTTCTTTCAGCAAAATATCCTATCTACGATATTTAAGGTACTTTCCCTTGATGTCCCATAGTCTTGGGACGCCCTGTAGTATAATTTCAATGGTTCATTTACTGTCGATGAATAAATGTGATTAAAATACCTTACAGAAGGTATTAACCTTCAAATGTAATCAAGCTTGTGTATATCTTAATGGGCTACAGGGTTGAATGAACTGTTCCGGGGTTAATCACTTCTTGATTTCAGTGCTAGTTAACAAATTAATGTAAGTAATCACACAATTGTGATGTTTCCTCTACGTAAGTAGGTATAAAAAGTAGGTGTGTTGACCATGACGTCACTATACTAATTTTCATATAAATTCCATATTAGCAAATCGTTATGACAGTTCTAAAAAAGAAGCTAATTTGACTATTATCTAGTAGGTAGAGTACCCAATTTTTCTTTTAATTAATTAATAATATTCATCGGGAACCAAAAATTCAAAAATACCGCTATCTATATAATACCTAGACTAATAAATAGTAGTGTAGATATTTATACCGGACAAATTTTAATATACCTAGTAGAAGTCCATTTAAGGGTATATTCGGTATCATGTTCTGATTCGGATTCGTGTTGACTAGGAACTTGACTAAGTAAAGATAGATCTGTGTGGGTAGATTGTTGAAATAATACAATCCAGACATATTTCTGTTTTTATTCCATCGCCCTTAATGTACATTTTTTTCTAAGGAAGTTTGAATCTGGATGTAATGTTAATTGGGAAAATTTGAAAAAACAATGAAAGTCTATTATTGTATGTTTTAAGAGAGGTTCAAGTTTCTTTGATACCGAGTGTACAGTGTACAGCTAGCAGAGCAGCTGCTGTATTTACAGTTAACATCAAATAGATAGTGACGGTCAAAGTGGCCAAAAATATTATACTGTATCACACGTCACCTTTGTTAAATACTATACCGGGTGTGGCCTGTAATATGAGCAAAAAATTAAACTGTAGGCTGATCTCCTCATACTGATCAACATTTGTTCAGCGACTTTTGAAAATAACTTTACTTTGATTTTTAATACACTTTAAAGGTTATTCAAAGACGCAATGTATTGCGAATTTTGTTATGTTTAAGGCTTGACAAGCAACGTCAATCACAGTGGCGAAGGCGTCCATTGAAGATAATATTTATTTTGTATGAAAAATAGGGAGTCTAAATACTTCATAATTCTTAAAAGTTGTTGAACAAAAGTGTCACCATTTGAGGAGTACAATCTGTTTTAATTATTTGCTCATGTTACAGGCCACACCCGGTAGAAGTAAGAATGTGTAGGTACCGACACCTACATGAACCTATGAAACTACTTCAGACGGATTGGCGGCAATACAAGTGCACACAAGTCTTGCAAATATGAGTATTGAAATGTAAGTACATAGATAGACCAAGAAAAGTCTGCATCGATTTTGATATCAAAAGGTGTGCTATCAAAATCGTTGCAGACTTGTCCTGGTCTAACTCTACCTGTGTATGTATACTGTATACATATTCTAAATGAATTGAAACCTTACATCAATCAAATAAACTTTAAGTTTGAAACTTAATTCAGTAGACAAAAGGATAGTAGCAAAGCAATACCAACTAAATACGTGACAGCGCTCCTCTGGGCGCAACTATGTCTCTAACTTGACCGCGTCTGATGTCAGCAATGTAGGTAGCTTACTTACATAAGTAAAGCTTTGAGCAATAAACTACAGTAACGAATTAACACTGGAATCCAAAAAAGATTTTAAATGTAAGTTTTTCTATTTTTATTAATTATTCAGGTAAATAAGTACTCAATTAGACCTAAAAACGAATTAAAATAATTTAAACTAAGAACTTAACAAATAACACTAATAATACCTACCTAAAAAGTAAAAACCTAGAAATAGATCTAAGTAATTTAATATTTGACGAAGTTTGTTTGAATTTAAATAAGAAAAATATACCTACACATATATTGATAGAAATATTAAGTTAAAAAGATTGCGGAGTAGGTCGGATTATGGTAAAAATAAGGTTTGCTATATTTTTTCAAATAAAGATAAATATTATTTGTAATATAAGTAGATATTCGATTATTTACCTACGTATATATAACATGAAACTAAACTCGTAGACAATTAATATTCGTCACTTTCCCAGTTCTCGGGTCTCAAGTTGCCCTGCTAAATCAAAACCAACAACAATATTTCACCACTTATTCTTTGTATTGCATTTAACCCAAAACAATTTCGCCTATAGTTCGTTTTTTTTTTAGCATTAGAAAGAACTTAAAAGAAGGTAAGCGATCTTGACATGTCGTTTAATTGAAAAACAATTGTTAAAAATCAATAACTATTACTTATGAAAGCAGAAGAATATAAATGATTGAAATTATAATGGTTCCCATCGAAATAAGTGAAGGATAAAAGGTAGCTACTAATTTTAACTGAAATCATTTTTTGAACAATTCGTCAAAACTAGTTTTCACCAAGTAACTTTGCGAAAACTAGTCTCTTGAACTAAACTAGTGTCTTGAGGGTTCTGAAGTTAAGAAGGAACTTGGGGATTAGGGGTTAGGGCTTGGCGGGTCAGGGTTTGAGGATCTGTGGGGCTGTGGGTTACTATGAGTTGGTTTGGGGACTGAGGGGTCGGATGGTGGAGTTTAGGGGTTAAGGGTTAGGAGTTAAGGGGTCTTAGGTGGAGGAGTCGGGCTTTGGCAGTTGAGGAGTAGGGGGTTCAAGATCGATGGGTTCAGTGATCTGGAGTCAAGAGGTTGTGAGTGTACAGTCACCTGCAATAATATGTTACTCTTCGAAGGCCGCAAAAATATGTGACACGCTCTTATGGCTCTACAAATAAGAACGTGTCAGATATTTTTGCGGCCTTCGTTGTGTAATATATTATTGCAGGTGACTGTACTACTATATATATGAGTGAATACTATAACACGTTCTAGGAAAGGTTCATAATACGTATATATACCTACTTTCAGTTTACAATGCGTTTGCAGATAATAAGTAATACAACGATATATTGCGTTCTTTTGTCATTCCTTCACAAAACCAAGTCAAAGCAAAACGTTTATTTACCTGTTTTAGTAGACCGAGCATTTAAAAGTATACCTTAAGCTTTGTAAATTAAGTTACATTTTGCAGCTTAGCTACATGGAAGGTACGGTCTAGATTTGTGTAAGTAGATCTAAGTTTGCCAGTAGAGCGGTCGTGCATTTACTAGCGGAAGAATTCACTCACAAGTCCGCCATCTTTAACTAAATTCAACTATTCCTGCAAGTTGAAACCACTAGCAACATTTATACTTGCATAATATTATTATAATTAAGACTAAGAGATGTAGTTTTGAAATACTTAACCATTGCATGAGTCGCCGCAAATTTGTTATGTTACCGTAAACAAGATTATTTAAACCGAAAGATAGAGTAAGTACTTACATTACGTAGCTAAAAAAAAGTACTGAGGTTGACTAAATTAGCATAACAAATACGAGCGTTTACGAGAAAATACGAGGGCAAAGGATTATGCACTACATTTGTAACAAGAGACATTTATTTAGTAAATTCGTCTCTCAATGCAATTTCTTGCCTGATGTTCCCGTCGCCCTATGTGTGAGTGCACGGTTGTATCATAACATTTCCTCTCATCCTTGGATGTATTAATCTCCGCCTAATGAAGCGCGTCCTTTCTCGTGCAAGTGAGAAAATTATTATGATAAATAGTCTCCATCACGGTATTAGCGGCGAAGGGTCCATATGCGAGCCATTTGATACAAAAGAGCTTACGTCCACTAAGATTAATGTGGCAAAACGTATTTATTATTATACAAGCATAATCCCTTCATCGTCCTTCAGGTCGTTTTTGTAATAAGTATGCTTAGGTAGTTACTGAAATATTATATTACAATAGCTTACCCACATAATAATGATCGTAAATTTACATTTTTCATTCCAATTGCGACAGACCGAGATAGTTACCTAACTGAAGTACGAGGAGCATGACAAATAAGAACGTTTCCGAGAAAATACGATGGAAATCAATTATGCACTATCGTCTGTTTTTTTTAGCATTAGAAAGAACTTCGCAGAAGTAAGCTTGTGGTTCCAAATCAGGCACTTTTAGCGGTAATAATTTGAAGTAAATTATATTGTATTGACCATGCTACATTAGATAATTCAATAATTATTAACAATTAAAGAGCCTGATAAAAACTGCACGCTTGCTTCTGTGGAGTTCTTTCTAATGCTAAAAAAACGAACTATAGGGTTTACTCGGGTAATTCCGGATGTCGAAAACTGTCGGATAATTCCGAAGAGAGACTTTTATTATGATGGAATTAAGGGTGATTTTCATCTGAATTTCGGAATTATCCGACATTCGGTATTACCCGAATACACCTTACATCTGAACATAGATTAGGAGAGGTCGCCGATTTGACAATTATACTTAGTACACTTGTGTGAAAAATCTTTTATGTTTATAGTTTGTAGATAATTGAAAGTTTGTTCGGAACCCTCGGTACCCGAGTTAAACGAACTCTCACTAGACTGTCTTTTAAGAGTGACATAGCAAAAGGAAATTGTCATTTACTCGTACCTTAATGTACTCTAATACTTACTTACACAGTAAGTACGTATAATACCTTAACTTAATTCAATATCAAATAAACTTATTCAAACATCACGATTGTAAAACAAGTCAAACACTCGCTTGGTAACTATTAGACTCAACTAAGATTTGGCTAGTGTTTAGTCGAGCCATATCCTAGTGCTCATTATTTGTCGAAAGTCGTTAGGAACTCGGCATATGAACAAAGCTAAGTTTGCTCAGCTGTTGCGGTTCTGCTAAGCATCTGCTATGTACACAGTTGTTGTTATGCTTTTGTTAATTTTAAAAAGAGGTGGGTTCTATGTATGTTCGGCTACCAGTAATTTTAATTTTATATGTACTTTGATGTTTATTGAGGTATCGATATATCGCCATAATAATTCATAATATTAGTATTGAATGATGAATTATGTATCTCATCTTATCTAATCCAATCTCGCCAATAATACTTGACGAGCACCGAGTACCTACTCCCTACGAAATGATCTTGTATTTACTACGTCAACCCCATTTGACGAAGTTTCCTCAAACATGGAGATCATACAAACATGTAATACCCTCGAGTGTTATGCCGTATTCGAAGAGCAATAATAGTGAATAAGATGCAGCGGTGTGGGTACTGGGTATGTGTCTACTTATAATGCTATGTTACCGTAAAAACCAGTTTTAAGTTATAGCTAGCTAAGCCGCAAGACCTTGGTGAATACTAGTTTTGCTAATTAATAATAGTACATTTCAATGGAAGTGTGAAAAGTGTGTAATCGCCTGCGGCTCATAAAAGACATCTCGAGACTCGTAAATAATAACACTTCCACACGTACATTATAATAATATATAATAATAATAATAATAATAGTTCTTTATTGACAGGTAAACACCCATTTTAAACAATTAAGTACAGTGTAAAAATACAAAAATACAAAGCATAAAAATGTAAAATACACGCAAAAAAAATACCTAAAATTAATAATAATTAGGCAGTCACGGTCAGGATCGTCACTTCCTGTTCCTCTCACGATGCACGGATATCCAGTATTTATATATAGGATTGTCCAGATACCCGAACAGCTCACGGAGAATACTGTTGTCAGATGATCTTAGGCGACTCCAAAAGGAAGCGACGCGGGAGCGAATGATAGCAAAAAAGTCAGGGACTTCGGCCTCGGCAAACATGGTCGACGCGCTGCAGTATCTTGGTAGCTTCATTAGAATGCGGTATGCGTCATTATACTGCACTCTAATTTTATTAATCGCACGTCTTGTGAATCTGCTCCAGAGCTGACATGTACTTATAGAAGCATAAACAATATGCCCTAAACAATGTCACCTTCACTTCATCACTACAACGTACGAATCTACGCGCAAGCATGTTGCACCGCACGGCCAAAGCCCTGCGCTCCCGCTCGATGTCTTCATCATCAAGCAGACCCTCCGCGAGCAAATGTCCGAGGTACCGGAACCCTTTCACTCTTTCCACTTGTGCTCCATCCAAATACACTGGCGGGACATTCGTCGGACCTCTCCCTGACTTAAATACCATCATTTTAGTCTTTAGAACGTTATACTTCAGACCATGGCTATGAGCATATTGCTCACACACCGTCAGAAGTCTTCTTAGGCCCCTGATTGATGGGCTGAGAAGCACCATGTCATCGGCATAGCTAAAATTATTTGTACATGTAGTGCCTATATGACAGCCCACTCTGGTTCCTCTCAGCTCAACAATCAGGTCGTTCACGTATAGGCTGAAGAGGTCCGGCGAAGTCAGCCCTCCTTGGCGTACTCCACACTCTAATATATATTCATTAGAGGTTGTGTCGCCCCACCTTACACAGTTTGATTGGTTCTCGTACCAGTACCTCAACAGATTCACGATTTTTGGAGGCACTTTAGATTTAGCAAGTTTCTCCCATAGCAACTTCAAGTTAACTAGGTCAAAAGCTCTACTAAGATCTAGAAAACAGGCATGTACTGAGGTTTCCCGCGCCACATAGTAGTTAACCGTGCTTTTAAGACTGAAAATCAAATACATTGAACGAAGTTTTTAATACGTTTGCGAAAAAATCACAATAAAACAAATATTGGTTACATGAGTATTACACTTACAGTTACGAATTTCCCCTTGAACTTGAATGATATTGTATATTATTCAGCACTATAAGCTACGTTCAGTGTTGATTTACATTGCAAAAATTAATCACATTAACTCATTTGTACAAAAACACTTTTACAGTTGCAATTTAAGTTAATTATTTTGATAGAAGTAAATTCCAAATTAAAATGGCGGGCGGTTTTACTTTTTAATTTTTTCTGTTAACGGCAGCCAACGTGACAATGATAGTTCCATTCAGCCAAATAATAAAATAGTTTTTTGCAAAATTACGTATTATATAACGTTTTATTAATATAATAACTAATAAATATTTACCTTATATCTTACAACAATAATTTTAATAAGTACGTAATAAATGACTAATGGCAATATTAAAATATATAAAGTTTTTGAACATTCAAACTCTTTTGGTGTGAACGTATTGATTACGGTCAGGATTAAATTAAAAAAAAAGCTGGAAAAGTAAAAAAAAAACTTTACGAACGCTGAACAGCTACGTAAAGTAGCACTTTTTGAGCAACTGTATTAAAAATATATATTTCAGCGAAAACTATTATACTATTTATACTATTGTTGTCGCTGACGCGGCACGCTTGCTTCACTCGCTCGGCTCCGCGAGCGATTGTCACCATGGCTAGGCCGGCCGAACTCATGACACCTTGTTCAGAACTTTTGAATCGATGCATATAATTTCGGAAAAAAGATACAATTGCGTATATAAATTAACATGTAAGTATTTAAAAACTCGTAGTTCAATGGTTTTGTTAATATTACATAAATATGTAAACAAAATTGTTACACGGAAGAGCTACTTTGACGTTCATTTTGACCGCAGTGTTTGCGAACATAAATCGACGACATCTTTGTCATTTTTATAAAGCTTTCTAACCCAACCTTATAATAGATGCCAAAGAATCACCATTCAACCCAGAGTAGATTCTACATTAATGTTAAGCATGGATAATGCGGGAAAGGCACGGTCCCTTTTTTAAATTTGTTGTGTATCGGAAATTGAATTTCGTTTAGCAATTTCTTGTCAAGGCACGAGTTTTTCGTGGTAAATTTAATAACCCTTTTTTTTTTTTTTTTTTTCAAGAGGGGAAATGCTTTACGCATACCACCCCGGCGCGGGGACGGGCCGGGATGGTTATGTGGGACTCCCTGTTGGGGGTCATGAGACCCCAGGTTTACCCACTAAAACCCCTCTGTTGCCGCCTCGCTGCTATACGGCGAGGTCCCAGGAACGCCGAAGTACTCTTCCGCAACCTCGCCAGCAGCCGTCCGGACTCGGACCCGACTCTAGGGGAAATCACCCCTTCACCTCAGTGGGCGCGTTGCTTACACATCGCGCCCGCCCACGCAGGGACCTTTGTGCGGGCGACAGACGTCCCCGAGCCTGCCGCCCACAAGTGCCCTTATGGGGGTAACCGGCGGTCGTATGCCAACCGCCGCCGCCCCACGCGCTTGCGGCGCATTGGCTGAGAGGCCGGATCTTCCTCCCTGCCACGCTCCGCTGCCTCCTTCTGCACCATCACGTCCTCGCAGAAGGAAAATTTAATAACCCTGGTTTAAGATACGTGCAGATTAGTTTTCGGCGAACATAGCGAAGAATTCGCGTGCGGCGACGACGGTCCGGTGGTGCGATTTGCTCCGTATCTTCGTCCGGAGCTACGGTGTGTGACGAATCGCGGTTAGGCTGTCTTAGAGACAGCCGCAATGGTTAACGTGAAACGTGGTGCAGACAGTATCGTGAAGCCAAAAGCCGACATCCGCTGCTTAGAAAGCCGATATCCGCATAAAACGTCCGGAATCGGCGTGCCTACCCGCGGCGAGGCCGAAGATCTAGCTGCAGGAGGTTAGTACCTACTAAGACAAAGAATAAAATTACAATCTGAATCAATGGCCGAAGGCCGAGCCCCGCATAGAACTAAAGGCCCGAGGCGTCCGATCTTTGCATAATTCCTAAAAATTCCACAAGTATCTTAAATGTGAAGGCCGAAGGCCCAAAGAGTCCGGCAGAGGCTCGAAAGCCGAGCTGCATGCAGGAGATTAGTCTAATGGTCAAAGTATCATAATTGCGAAGGCCGAACGCTACCAGATGAATACTAACAAACTAAATTTTAGAAAAGTAACATAGAGAAATATAATATAGCGTGTACATAAAACTAGCCAAGTCAAATCCTGAACTTTAATTACATCCCAAGTGAACTAGAACTTGGCACCCATATAAATCTCAATTCTTTTTCCAGCGAAGTCAACAACGACGCAAATTCTTCATATTGAACTCGGCTCTCATTTCACATTTATGATTTTAATAGGATTATATACTACTGTTGTAGTAATAACAATGCATATTATAACTACTGCAATACTCTCCGTGCTACAAACTAGCGCAGATCACGCCATTTGCTGCAGCTACCCATTTATAACCGTCGACATTATCATTGTCGACCACGGCTCTCATATTCGGACGTCATTTGTTACGCAGACTATCACCTGATCCATGCGGCCTTGGTGCTCCAAATACTGTGGCTATAACTACCGGCATTTATATGTATATTAAGATGTAAGTAATTCGAGAAAAGTGAGTAGTCGTTTAAGCATGATGCTCTTTCAGTATTAGGTATGTGTCTATTAAGTTATGAATAATTTGCAGTTCTTTTAATTATATTATGAAACTACACAACGGGACTTAATCGCGTATTTAAGTTTTAAGATTTACCTCCGACGTTTCGAGGACGGCGTTGTCCCCGTGTTCTCGGAGAAGACTGGCTTAAGACTGGCTTTTTTGGTTTTTTTTTTTGGATCTTAAAACTTAAATACGCGATTAAGTCCCGTTGTGTAGTTTCATAATGTTAAATAATCGTGAAAGTTTAAATCAGTGTTTTATTTATATTAGTTACCTTTACCATTTGTTTTTTAAAAGGTACAATGCGTTTAGACTACGTTTTGACAGCAGTTTTGTACCATTGTCGCGCTTTAAAAAAATGTTATATACATACCTAGTTATTTTGTATACCTACTGGAGTGTTGAATGTTATGTGGTAGGCATCAATGGATGTTCTAACACATCATTCAATATTAACGATAAGCATTATCATCAGCCGATACAATTATTATTGGATGCGGTTATTCCGATGTCAATATGTGATGTTTACGTGCCATAAATTAGCTGCATGTACACAAACTGGCACGACGGTTATAGTTTCAGTTAATAGCTGCTTAAGTTATGTACGGTACGGGCTATTTGAAATAACTAATATAGGGATATTTCAATGGGGTTTTATAGCGTGAAACCCGTTGAAACTAGCAGTTTATCATACCTATCACGGCTATCACATTAGAGGAACGTAGACATAGGAACCCCACATCATCCTATATTGATCTTTATTTTACAGCAATTTGGCAGATTTAAAATATTTTTTTAGGGGTCCCCGAATATTTCATATGGTGAATTTTAGGACGATTGTTTTAGGTATAGACGTACAAATTGATAAATAATTTATTTAGATGACAGTTTGATCTACTGTTGAAAAATTACTGCTTGAATCCTCAAATCCTTCAAAGCTGTGACAATAAGGAGCTAGGTACCTAAGCCTGACGAATGACTCGAACCCACAATACTACGTGACCAAGACCGGCAGCGACAGATTTTTAACAATGCCTGACCGGAATAATAAAGACTACTAAATATTACAGATAACTACTCTAGTCGGCTAGGGACAAGCTTGAGACTTCAGATTTTATAATATACCGGGTGTGGCCTGTAATATGAGTAAAAAATTTAACTGTAGGCTGTACTCCTCATACAGACCAACATTTGTTCAGCGACTTTTAAAAATTATTTGTGGTTTGATTTTTAATACACTTTAAAGTTACTACGACGCAATGTTTTGCGAATTTTGTTATGTTTAAGGCGTGACAAGCAACGTCAATGACAATGATATGGCGTGGCGATGGCGTCCATTGAAGATAATATTTATTTTATATGAAAAATAGCGAGTCTAAATACTTTATAATTTTTTAAAGTTGTTGAACAGAAGTGTCACCGTTTGAGGAGTACAATCTATGTTTTAATTATTTGCTCGTGTTAGAGGCCACACCTGGTATACTTACATGTTTGTATTTCTAAACAATTAGAACTATGTATATTTGTGACGATATTTATTCATTGTTGACTACGGAACACTCATAAGTGAACACGTCTTTATTTTTTTTATTATTATTAATTTATCGTGAACAAGTTCAAAACCATTGACTTATATATTATTCAGTAAAGACGGGCCTTACAGGCACTACGAAGAGGGCGCATTTCGTTGGTGCGCAAATGGCGTTTAATGCACATGTTCCTTGGTGTGAATATTCGGCCGGCATTATACGAACTTGAACGGGCCATTACTTTTGAAATCTTTGGGCAAAACATGGATTTAGGGTACTTTATTCAAAAAAAAATCTATCTCAGAAATAAATACAAGTTGTTGTGTCTGTCAGAAATATCGCAATAAAAATAGTAAATCTTTTATAGGCAGACAACCTTACGTCGAAAATAATAAATAAATAAAAGAAATAATAAATTATTATTTTAATGGCCACTTAAAGAATTGTTAAATGGAGTTGTTCATTAACATAACCAATTAAAAGCAATATGTAAATAGGTATGTACAAAGGCAACGTTATTTGCACGCCTTATAAACATTGCTAGATTAATTGAGGATTCCCTTTGAATTCTGAGCGTGTGAAATAAGTACGAGTACCTAACTTAAAGTAGATTAGTACAGAGCAGAGCAGCCTCTCGTATATTTTGCATTGAAAGAATATCAAAAAGCTCTGTTCTCATAGCGACAAAGGTAAAATAGGTACGGAGTGAATTATAAAATACGATTCCACATTATTTTAAGAACAATAATAAATAAAATAAAAAACAAATTCCTCGAGTATTCACCAAACATTAGGTCAATTCACACGGCATGCATCAAAATGTCGGACTGAGAAGTTTTTTTTTAAATTGGCCTTCTCTGTTTTCATATATTTTGCGTACACAACCCGCAGGCACAAGCAACTCAAGCAAAGGTAAATTTAGGAGTAAGTTTAATGTTTACTTTGAGTTGTTCATATTAAGTATACATTAGTATTACAGTCACGGACTTTATTTGTCGAAACATTTAATTTAAGGTTTTAGTTTTTATTACAGATTCCATAGTGTTTGTACGGTACATCCAAATTAACTTGAACCGTGAATGGTTTAACAATTAAAAGACCTGAACGTAGATATATTTTACTTGTTTAGAAGGGCGACATTGTCGACTAAATATACTTTTGAGTAAATATAAAATAGGAGTCATAACGTGTAATTTATATATCATTAAACTCGTTAATATTTGAACGTTTAAAATAGACCTGTTATTAAAGTATATCTTAAAGTGAGCTAATAATATTAGCTTAGACATAAGCTCTTGGAAATTCTGCAATATGCATTTGAATGCGTCAAATCAGTCTTCATAAGCACGTGAGATCAAAAGATAACTTGGCAGTGAAGAGACATACGTATATGTCTGTATACATAACTAATATGCCCACTTCAAAGTTTCTTGTTGCACACTAAACTTCATAGGGGTGTACATACTCACCGCGTAGCAACATATGTAGGTAGAACTGAATAATTGTCACCTATCAAACAAACTTAGTGTCTAATTATAGAAGGTACAATACCTACCTACATAAAATATTATATCAATACATAACAAGTTCTTAACATAAATAAAACAAGTGACCGCAAAACCTGGCCGCATGACTTACCAAAGTGAAATAGTCTGAAATGCTTTTTTTCTAGTTATACAAGAAGGAATTCAATATTATTTCTCGTTCAGGATTGCTAACGTAATTCAAAGTTGCTGGCGTAGTAAAAGAAATTTCTTGAACTTGTCGTGACACGGTACCGTATTTTTATTTCTCGTTCATAAAATAATTTTGAGAAATCGCGTTACCTGGGATCAGGAAAACATTTACTTAAATTAATACATTTTTTTACGTCATCAAAGTGCGCTCACGGTAGGTACATAAGGCGTTACTCTACAAATATACATATACAATCCTTTTCTTCTGAGACTGTTAGTGCAGGTCACAAATTATAGTTCTTACTCGTACCTAATTGTACAAAAAATATCATACCTATCGGAAATGTATGTTAGATTATAAATTAGTTCTGTTTTCATCACAATAACCAATTTGTTTCTTTGCATTATCTATTATCTATATGTACATTGTACATCTTAAGAGTGGTGGTTTAATATTAGTCATTTCTATTGTTATGTATTAGCATTTGTTTTTTTTTATTGTAATTACTTGAAGGTAAATGTGATGAAAAATACCTATTGTGTGTAGCGCGGGAAATATTCTAATTATAACTCATATCATACCAACATAATTTACTTTTTCTGTTCTTGTACAAATTTGGTAATGATGCATAAAAAAAATCAGGAAACGCTTTTTGTTCAATGAAATAACGTAAAAAAAGGAAGTAACAATTCAGGAAAAAGTTAATTTGCGAGATACATCTCAGTGTGTGGGCATGAGAGCTGAGGAATGGCATGCGCGTCATTAATCACAACGAAGGTCATATTCAATGTGCTAGTTTCGATGTGAAGTCTGCTTGTATGTAAGAAAGTTGTTCAGATACAAAATATCAGTAGGTATGAATACTACAGCAACATACAATCAAGATGATAAATAAGTTAGGTAATTAAAGAACAGCAGTAACTTAATATAAGTTGGTACGATGAATATTTTTATTATATGTTCGTTGTTATTGACTTTTCCGCTGTGTAAAAAAAAACCGGGCAAGTGCGAGTCGGACTCGCGCACGAAGGGTTCCGTACCATAAAGCAAAAAAAAACGGAAAAAATGCAAAAAGAAAACGGTCACCCATCCAAGTACTGACCCCGCCCGACGTTGCTTAACTTTGGTCAAAAATCACGTTTGTTGTATGGGAGCCCCATACCCCAGGGGTGGAGTGGTGTGATGACCTCCCCGAGCGGGAGACAGGGGGAAGTTTGGGTGGGCTCCGGCCTGCCCAAAGGTCCGTCTGTCACCCCCGGTCCATCCTGGGCAACGTCACTAGCGACTGGCATTCGTGCCTCTTTCTAGTGGCGGCTAACATCCACACTGGTGTTGTCAGTAGGTGTAGGCTACTACTGACGACCTATACATAACCTACCTGTGCTAGGACCTGCACAGTAGAGCGCCGTACGCAAGGATGACGGGATCCTGGGGATTGAGCCATTGCCAACCCGCGTGGCAACACGTCTGCTTCGGCCCTGATTTCGGGCAAAACGGTAGCCCGGGCTACTAGCCACAGTCCGGGAAATGGTCAAGTGAGGAACCGTAGGTGGGCTCACGGCGAGAAGTGAGAGGGCCGCAGAGGCAGTTTCGGCTGCTGATGCGGTGGTGAAAGGCCATGCTGACGAAGTGCGTTTAGGTGAATCGGGCGGAGGGCGTCTGACCTGGACGACCCTACGTCCCACCTTCACACATTTCCGATGTCGCGCAACTAGCCAACTTCTCACTTCTATACCCGAGTCGGTGTCCTAACGACCGAAAGCACCTTTTATATGTGTGAGTAAGCGTTCCCAAGATGTGGGCCCTTGTAGGGTGGGAGCCGATGAGGATGAAGTTAATCGTTACGAACTATGGATACCAGGTCTAACGAAAAACCCCAAGCTGATCCAGCAGCGTCCATCTCTAATGGTGAAGCCACACAGGCGAGACAAGCTGTTCCAGTGACAGTGCGTCAGACCGAAACCCCGGCCCGTCCGCAACCCAGTTCATCTGGGGAGCAGACCGGCCCAAACCCCTTCCAGGACTGGCAGGTAGTGGACCGAAGGTCCAAGAAGCGACCCCCCGCTGGGAAGCCTCACCCTGCCAGACCTGTGAATTCTTCCTCCTCTAACCCACCCCCCCCTGTTAAATGTCAAGGTGGGGTGGCTAAGAAGAAGAAGAAAAACAAGAACCAGAGGCGTGCAGCTCGTCTAGCGCGAGAGCAGCAGCTGGACAACACATCGACACCGACACACTCTGCAACCGGTGTGGGTGTGCAGGCTTCCCAGAAGCCGGCACCCAAACCGGCGCCGAACAAGCAGGTTGCTGCTGCCAGGCCTCCGCCGAAGGGAAAAGGTTCCATCCTACCCCCTAAGGCTGGAACGTCGGGCGACAGCCCTACGGGTTCGGCCGCAGATCCCTCCAAACGACGACCTGGTAAGCTCGCACGAGCCGCTGCTAAAAGGATGCGAGATGAGTCCTTCTCCCCGCAAGGAGACAACAAAAAGCAGCGACTAGTGAGCCCAAGCCAACCGTTGTCGTACGCACAAGCAGCGGCATCTGACCTGACGATCGTCATTACTGACGAGAAGTCGGGGAAGATCACCGCTGACCACTCCAACGCCATCCTCCGCGGGTTGCACCAAGCAATCGTGGAGGAGGCGAGGAGAAACCACGTAGGAGCCCGGCCACCCAAATTCAAGGGCAAGCCCATCTTCGCTGAGGGACAGCTGAGGGTCTTCGCAGAAGACGAATACTCGGCCGCCTGGTCTCAGCGATGTGTCCAGGCCCTAACCCTGCCAGACATCTCCCTTAAGGCGGTTCGCCAGTCGGAGATGGCAAGGAGAATTAAGTGCGGGCTCCTAATACCCAACATCGACAACTCGTCCTGGGAAGACGTCCGTCAGGCAGCTGACGGACTAAGGTACCAGAACGAATGGGCCAAGGTCGGGTCTTGGTCCATTATACAAATACTACGGCAAGACCAGGGGTGGTTTGTCGAGTTCACAATCCCCGAAGACCTCGTCCCCGCCTTCATGGAGAGGGGGAGATCCCTGAACTGTGGGATGGGCAATGTCTACCTCAGGTTCAGGAGTCCCGGAGGCAAATACCTGGACCAGCCTCCCACCCTGCAAGGTTCCACCCTAAGGGTAACGGGAGTACAGGTCCCCAGCGAACAGGCCGCGGGCACCTCCGAGCAGAGCAAGTCTGTCTCCGGGGAGAAAGTTGCCCCCCTGCCGCTACCCAAGCCGACGATACCCGAACTCTCGGAGGATGAGCTCCTTGGCACTGGTGAGGGACCAGCCGGGTCATCATCCGAGGGTGAGGACTTGTCGGCTTGGATAGTGTCGGGGTTGGCCGACATGTTTAAGGAGGGAGGGGAAATGCAAAATGCCGCCCCCACCACCGACAACATGGACACCAACTAGTGTCATCCAAGCAAACCTCCAGCACAGCGTGGCCGCTACGGCCCAACTCAGACGCTGTCTGGCAGGTTTGCCAACAGCCGTTGCCCTCCTACAAGAACCATGGGCGGGCAATAGATACATACGCGGGCTGTCCGACACGAAAGGTAAGCTCTACTACTCCACGGTACATGCCGTCCCTAGGGCATGTATCCTAACTACTAACAATATTATTGCACAACCGCTCACTGAATTCTGTTCCAAAGACCTGTGTGCGATTAAACTACAAGTTCCACTGCCAACAGGCTGTCGCGACCTAGTCCTTGCCTCGGCGTACATGCCTGGAGAGGACGAGCCACCGCCTGCCGAACTACAACGACTGGTCAGCTACTGCGAGAGATCAGGCCTCGCAATAATCATCGGGACCGACTCCAACGCACACCACCCACTGTGGGGAATGGAGACCAGCAACAACAGAGGTAAGACACTTGTTGAATATCTTGTGACTACTAATCTAAACATTCTAAATATAGGCGCTGAACCAACATTTGTAAACAAACGATGCAGGACGATTATCGACCTGACTCTGGCTTCGGAGGAGGTCAGTGAACTAATTATGGGATGGCACGTCTCCCAGGAGGCCTCCTGCTCAGACCATAGGTGGATTCGCTTCAATCTACTAGCATCTAGAGACACACCAACCGCCCGGAGGAATCCCAGGAAAACGGACCGAGCCACTTTTAGGAAGGTCCTAGGGGAAAGCCTTGACCGGCTTCCACCGAGGGATGACCTTCGGGAACCGGCTCAGATAGAACAGCAGGTAAATATCTTAACTTGACCACGCCAACCGGGTGAGGAAAACCTTAGCGCACAAGCCCACATCACAATTGGGCTCACTGCGTAAACCCGATGGCACATACACATCTAGCCCTGCAGAGACCCAACGCCTTCTCCTGGTAACTCACTTTCCAGGATGCGTAAGTCTCGCCGATGCAGATCAGCAGGACGAGGAATACAGTACAACGGACAACAACTGGCAAATGGCGCACAGAGTCGTCACGGCTGAGAAACTCAGGTGGGCCATAGACAGCTTCCATCCCTTCAAGGCGGCTGGTCCGGATGGGATCTTCCCCGCTCTCCTACAGTGGGGTCTAGGACTCATCCAGGAAACCCTGACCGACATCATGGCAGCCTGCCTAGCCTGGGGGTACGTGCCCAGGAGATGGAGAGATGTGAATGTGGTATTCATACCTAAACCAGGTAAGAACGACTACACAGCTGCCAAATCCTTTAGGCCCATCAGTCTCACATCATTCCTGCTGAAAACTTTGGAAAAACTGTGCGACAGGGACCTGAGGGACCGGGCGCTAAAGAACATACCGATGCACAACAACCAGCACGCGTACAGCTCAGGTAAATCTACGGAGTCGGCTCTTCACATGGTTGTAAGCCGCATTGAGAGAGCCATCCACGGCAAATAAATGTGCCTCGGCACTTTCATTGACATAGAGGGCGCTTTTGACAAGACTCACTTTTCCAGTATAGGGAACGCCTTGGAAAGCCACGGCGCTGAACCTGGACTAATAAAGTGGATCATGAACATGCTAAATCAAAGGACAATAAGGTATGTAGGTGAACCGCAGGCCGTAGCGGCGGTGCGGGGATGCCCTCAAGGGGGAGTTCTCTCACCTCTGTTGTGGAACCTAGTAGTCAACAACCTCATAACCAAACTGAACGAGGAACACTTCTACACAATAGGCTACGCTGATGATCTGGCAATATTAATATCAGGTAAATTTGCCAGTACAGTATGCGACCTCACCCAGGCAGCTCTTCGGATCGTAGAACGCTGGTGTAGAGATTTTGACCTATCAGTTAACCCCACCAAAACAGAAATGGTAATGTTCACCGATAAAAGGGCACTTGGCAACTTTACCAGACTCACACTCTTCCAGACTGAGCTACAGCTGACCGACGAAGTTAAGTACTTAGGGCTAACGCTCGACAGTAAACTCAACTGGAACAATCACATCAACAAACGCAGACAAGGCGGGAGTAGTCTTCTGGCAGTGCAGAAGGATGATTGGTAAGAGGTGGGGACTCAACCCGAAAATTACCCTTTGGCTCTATAAGACTATAATCCGCCCCCTACTCTGCTACGGTGCTCTGGTTTGGTGGCCAAGAACAAACCTAGGCAACGTACGAGACAAGCTACAAAGACTCCAGAGGCTCGCATGCGCGACCACCACTGGCTGCACGAGGTCCACTCCGACTGCAGCCATGGAGGTCATGCTAAACCTTTCACCGCTGCACCTACACATACAACAAGAGGCCAGTCTCTCAGCGGTAAGGTTTCGAACCCTCAATATATGGTCTAACACCACAGGAGCTCTTCACACAGCATGCCTGGAAAAAGTATACAGCGAATTTCCAGTGCTCATGGCGGGCACGGATCGAATTCACAAACAAGCCATCTTTGACAAAAGGTACAAAATACAATTATTTGAGGACGACAACTACGAAGGACTCAATCCCCGGGAGCTGAGAATCTTCACTGATGGGTCCAAAACAGACAGCGGATCAGGCTCTGGAACCTTTTCAGAAGACCTGAACATGTCAATCACCACTCCGCTAGGAGCCCATAACTCGGTATTCCAGGCTGAGTGCATGGGCATCATTAACGCGGCGGCTGCCATCACTGCAAGGAAGGTAGTAGGATCCTCCATCCGCATACTCTCCGACAGCAGAGCAGTCTTAATGGCCCTAAAAAGCCATATAGTCACATCCAAACTTATACACGAATGCCACGAACGACTAATGGAGGTATGTCAGAACAATAAGATCACCTTACAATGGATCAAAGGACACAGTGGATCCCGAGGTAACGACGCCGCGGACGAGCTCGCCAGACAAGGATCGGGTGCGGGGGCGATAGGCCCGGAACCGATCCTCCCGATACCGTTTAGTAAGGTACGCTCAATGCTGCTGGCACGTACAGGGAAACTACACACAGAACACTGGCTAAACCAAACTGGATGCAGACAGGCCAAGCAGGCCATGCCTAGCATGAACGGTAAGCTCACAAGGGCGCTCCTTCAACTAGGAAAGGTTCGACTGAGTATGGTAACCAGTGTCATAACAGGTCATGGACTTTTTAACAAACATCTTTTTATAACAGGTGTCACAGACAGTCCCCTATGCCGTGGATGCATGTAGGAAGAAGAAACAGCCTCTCACGTGGTGTTGGAATGCAGCGGATTGGCCCCATACAGGGCAAAACATCTCGGATCCCCGAGTGACCTCCCCGAGGTCCTACTCAACATCAAAGGTTTGATAGGATTCCTCGAGGAGCTGGGCTGGCAAGACTAGCCCACCCCCTATCACGCAAAATAGGCGCAAGACGTCGAGTTGCGGAAAATCGCCCGAGCTACAATACAATACAATACAATGGGAGCCCCACTTAAATCTTTATTTTATTCTGTTTTTAGTATTTGTTGTTATAGCGGCAACAGAAATACGTCATCTGTGAAAATTTCAACTGTCTAGCTATCACCGTTCGTGAGATACAGCCTGGTGACAGACGGACGGACGGACGGACGGACGGACAGCGAAGTCTTAGTAATAGGGTCCCGTTTTACCCTTTGGGTACGGAACCCTAAAAATTACACGACATGTCTTAATATACACTGTTAACGATCACATGATTTCTGGACGAGCCCTAATTACTGTACGAGTAATAATAATACTTATATTTAACTTAAATCATATATTAATGTTTTTGACGATTTAACAAATGTTAGAGTGGATTAAGTAGTTGATTTCAAAATTAAAATATCATCTACTTTAGTTGTAAATAACTAAAATCTTCAATAAAATACAAAAATATTCAACAATAAATTTACAGTACATAGAAATCGATTTATTTTGTTTTCTACAGAGGACCTTTATAGCTCGTATAATGATATGCGTCATAAACATTTAAAAATGAACCTTACTTATTCCCGTCTCTTTCTCAGAACAGTAGTATTTAACACAAGTGAAAGAGACAAGACTGCATACCATTGACTGACGTTTAAGCGGTAGATTTCTAAAGCAAAGGATATTGTACGTGTTTCTGTTTCCCATATATGTTGTCGGCAGTGATCGCTAATCTTCTAAGCTATTTCGATGACTACGGTCCCTTTGCGCTCGGATTCAATCCTTCAAAGGGTAGCTTAAACGTTGCTTGCAAATGGCGTCTACGTCTGAGATGCGCTGACATACTATGTATTACTAGAGGACACAACGAGAACAAAATTCTACAATAGCTAACAAGAAACGACACCATTATGACACTGTTCACCTTTTGCCTACATAGGTACACTCATGTACAATAATGACATTGACATCGCCTACAGCAAAATTGTAGTATTAATGTTACAATAACAACAGGCTACAGTCGACATCAGTTACACGGCCTACTGCATATTTTACCAACGACGGATATTGAATTTGTCATTTTCCATATATATTTAATTATTTATTATTATTTATTTAAACTTTATTGCACATAAAATTATAAGTACAAATGGCGGACTTAATGCCATAAGGCATTCTCTACCAGTCAACCACTGGGCCAAAAAGAGACGGTTGTTAGGTACATATGTACAATCGGCAACTATAATGTTTAGCAAAGCTTACATGCGGTAATGCAATTCGCTGCATGTGTATGGGTTAAAAGACTCAAAACCTGTTAATGTTTATTTATAGCCCTGGGGGCCGATTTTTGAATTACGACCACTCGATTTCGTGTATTTCATTAAATAATATCTCCACTACTACTTATGCATTTAAATTCTACTAATACAATTGAAATTGAGTGGTAAATACCAATATATTTCAAATTGCGATCGCTTGTATTTCAAAAATTTGCATTTGGCTTTTTCCACCGATTTTCGAGTGACGAAATCGAGCGATCGAAATTCAAAAATCGGCCTCTGGCTAAATTTATTTAGATTTTGGATTGACATTAATACGTAACAATACGATCTGATACAATCCAGAAAATCGACATGGCGCGTGCATATGTTGTAGTCAGCTTCATTTTCTTTTCACATACAGGTCACGTAGAACTCATCAGTTGGAGGTTTGCAAGTCGTTCAGCACGACTGCGTCGAATGTTTGGGACTCAATTCAGTCAAACTAATTAAAAAACGTATACAGATGTTTATTACGTAGGTACTTAATTCCGAAGAGCAAACGAGTCAAACTAATTTGGGTATTTTTTGAGTAGATTTAATCAGGTCTTAATTTCTGGCTTTCCGCCAGAAAATTCTAACAGAAAGATTCTATCAGAATGTTTGTAATGGTATTTTTTTTAACAGAACCTTTCTTTGATGGAAGGCCACATAGAAGTCTTTATGTAACTTTTACTTAACTAAACGTAAACTTTCTTTATTATCACACTTGTAATTTCGAAAGCGAGGCATATTACCATATTCATATAATATGTTTAACATAAAAAAATAAAACGCTTACCACGTCCACATTCACCATTACTTATTCAGCTAACACGTGTCAGTATAATTGGGCCAATTTAAGGCAAACCCTGCATAAACTCCCATCCTCAAAGGAACACCTCAAATTTTTCTACCCAACACGTAAGACCGCATCTATATCTCAAAGTTTAGAGCTGCAAGAGCGTACGTGCACCACCGCCGAGCCTTTTTGTCTGAAATGTGACACCTTTTGTTAGAAACGAGTCGTGCATGCATAACCAAGTGACAATGTTTCTTGGAAGTGGGTTTTTGCACGAAATATCCTACTAATATTTTGAAGCCTTGTATTTTTTTGGGAAGACAACCATACAGGGTGGAATATTCTAATACCACCTCCAGGGAAAGTACTTTGAATAATGGAGACAGCAAATTTCACTTAAAAGAAACATACCTTTATTTTCGTAAATAAATAGAACTGCATTCAAAGATTTTTTTTTGAATACGCTTCCCTCACCCAGGAATCGGAACGCCTAAAATTAAAAAAACAACATCCTGTAATTTTATGGCCCAGTCAAATTTATAAAAAAGCATAGGTACGAGTACCTATGCAATTGCAAACGACTTGAGAACTGAGCTTCGCACCTCAAATTTTGGACTATGGGCCCGATTTTGAAATAGACATCTATTAGATATCTTTTAGACATCACCAAGATACGATAACGATATGTTTAAGATCTAACCTGTCAAATTTGACATTTGCGCGATTCTGGAGATACTCTTGAACGATTTCCACAGGATATGACTTAGAGATCCAATTCACATCTAATTCTCAATCTAATAATCTCTCTCTATCTGACGTAAAAGTGACATTGGTTGCGCTGCAAAAGAGAACTAGTTGATATTTAAACTATAACGTATCTAGAATGGATCTAGTACGTGTCGTCTCTTGTGAATATCTTGAAGTTCGAATACGGCAGTATATTATAAGTTACTCAAAATAAGTTCCTTAAAGAAATAAACCTATGTGACTGAAAACAGGGTCCATTTCGAACAACTCATAAGTTAGGATACACATGTTCTTTTCTGTTAAATTAAAATGAGTTTAGATTTTATAATTTTCCTTTTATTTAATTTACCATGTTTATTAGAGTGATTAGAAAGGGACTGGCTTTCATAAGACTTCGTAACACGCTTTATGAATACATGCCTACAAATGATTTTTGTCCTAATATGATTTGATAATACGAATATAACTGAACCCGGTATAGAACGTAAAATTATACTTAGTTATCTACCTATACAATTCTGGAATATATTTAATTAGATTCGAGCATAAACGTATTAAAATACAACCGTAATTATAATTTACGCTATATAAATAATAATGTTATGTTTTTCCTTTTCACTATTGCGGTGAGTTAGATTCATTTTCATTACTGCAACTCTGGCATTTCACTCAAATGAAAAGAGGCCAGAATGAATGAGAAATTCATAACCGGCACTGTCAGAGACATACACTGGTACATTTACAACATTTCAGCCTTCAGACACTCGGCGAATAGTATTTTAAAGTGAACAATGCAAGGTGTCGACGGCGAAGAATATAATATATTTTCTTCGTGAATAATAAATTGAAGGCAAACATAAGAATTTGATGAAATAGAGAAATAGCCACATCAATAATGTTACATTACCTATTGACTACCTAGAAAGATAGGGTTTATAAAAGAAATACATACTTTATGTTTTGTAAATAACGTTTTACATTGAGTTATCCCAAATGTAGGGATGTCTGAGTCGGAATGTATCTCATTGAAATTTCAAATAGATATAAAAAGCTTTACCTTTAAGGCATAATGTTAAAAGGAATTGAGAGCGAAATTGCGGAATACCTATGTCAGTTTTAATCTTATAAGAAAAATTACCAATAAAATATCTATTATGTGTAGGTAAATACGAAAATACCTACCTAAGTCCTATCAAAAGCATTGAAAGATCTCACACGTCCCGGAATACCTGCAGTCAGTCCAAAGATAAATCCTCCTCCAAATCGCTTACAATGTCAAGACAGAGTAACGGGAGAGACAGCGCGGGTGACAAACGAACTTGTGACGTGCGACCCACGCGATAACGTCCGAGGAACGAATGGGCTGCGTCCGGAATACACTCTGCCGATAATCGCGTCAAATTATGCTGAGAGCACACGGCTGTTAAAAATACATTTATTTTTTTATTATACAATAACAATATTTTTTTTTATGTCTGAAACTCAGGCTCCATCTTAAGTTGTCAAAAAAGGCGTTAACAAACCGGGTCCCCGTTCTATCTCAACACTCACGCACTTATTCATTTTAGAATCTTTTCTATTTAAAAAAACATCGAATAGAACTTAGGATGTTGAGTAGTAGCATTATGCTGAGTGTGGATGCTATTATAGGGTCAAATGTATTTTATGTCTGCATGCTTTTCTTCTTTTTTTCATGTAGTACGTTAAAATAAATGTATTTCTTCTTCTTCTTCTAAATACTTTTAAACTGGATGCATTCCAGCGGGATTGGCGGGATCTTGCTCAGCACAGGGAGGACTGGAAAGGGAGAGGGGAGGCCTTTGCCCAGCAGTGGGACACACACATAGGCTATTAAAAAAAAAAATTAATTAAGTTTTTCTAAACGTAATAATTAATCAACAGGAGGAACGCCTGGTATTTCAGGCTGTACGTTTACAAACTCACGAGCTTCATGACGTACTCTAGGGTCTTTGCGCGTGACGTTATTCTCCGTCCATGTAGAAATTTGTACAAAATTATAATATTTTTAATATATCATCTCCGGAAAGAAAACAAAAATTATTTAAGTTTATTTTTGGATTCAGTTGTTTGGAATCACGACTAGTATGATCTTTGACGTAAAAACACGGAGAGGATTATAATGTTATTTAGTAGGTATTTGGTTCTAGTTAATATATAAATAATGTAATATTTTGATTTGGTCACAAGGTGATTTACTGCTTTAATATCATAATTATATCTTTGTAACTCACGTGATGATACAATACAAATTACACACCTGGTAGTAAAAAGACACGGGAGTCGAGTCTAAGGTTAGACTATTAAACCAGTGCCAATTCTTGGGATAGTTGCCAAGCGGACCCCAGGCTTCCATGAGCCGTGGCAAAATACCGCGATAACGCGAGGAAGAAGAAGGAAAAGAGGTGTTTAAACTTGCATTAATTTTACATTTATCAGTTTCATCACACATTTACTAACATCATACGGATAGGTACTTATTGCCGATTGATAACTAGGTATTACCTGCACAACTAAAACGAATTTCATACCTTTTGCATATGCCATAGCTCCCACAAGCAAGCAGGCTTTTGTTAAATATTTAACAGAAGTCTCATGCATCTTCATCGATGCATTTGGAAAGCTTCCTCTAGTAGCGTACTCCGCATTTCTTTGAGCCATTTGATGTATCTCACTAGCGGAATATCAAAGAGGTTTTCCTTTAAAAACACTCAAAGCCGGTTTGGGGACTGCGACTTTCAATGGAGTGCATGAATAATTTATATACGTGCGGACCCTTGTTGCGGCCGAGGAGATAAATCTTTCATTTTACACACTGGATCACGTTATGTTTTTATTGAAAGTAGATCTTAAATCATAACACCAACTGTTGTTACCACTATTATTAGTGATAGTAATTTAAATCAAATTAAATATAATTTAATATCAGGCAACTAAGGCCCATAGATAGGTAAGTATAGGAATGTAGGCATTCCTAGGTAGGTACTTTACAAACTAACATACGTACAATAATAAATAGCTTTAATCATTAAAATTAAAAAAAAAACAGTGTTAAGTACGTAAAAATAATACATAGATGATTAATTATAAATTACGGCAAATACGGCCAAAGCATGCGCTTGAGCGACGTTAAAGGCCCTTTTGAGGGCTCGCTCTTTTTACTTGATGAAATTTCTAAATGCCTTTAATAAAATTCAAGGGACACACCGAGCAGATGTTTCTTCCCTGGCCACCATAATATGAATGCAGAGGTAGCACCCGCCGAAAGTAAATTCTTTTATCTGGGGTTTATATAAAGATATTGACAAGCTAGCTCCGGGGCTACTGAATCAAAACTCAGATAACTACGTAGGTAATTAAAACGTACCTTTTAAATATTATCTTGTCGGACGGGGATTTGTCTCGCCATCCGACTGGGCTTCTCCGGAAGCACTTCGGCACGTGGAGTCGCTAATAATTAGCTCATCACAGGCTGAGCTAAGTTAAGATAAGATAATGTTTTATTGTCAAAATTGTGTAAAAAGTATAACATGTTATAAATTATAAAGGTATCAACAATTTTGCCTATTTCGAGCGTACAATAAATCTTATATAACTAAATTCAATGTCTAAGAAATACTTAAATAAAGTTGGTCTAAATTACAAAAAATACTCATTTAAATCATAATAACATTTATACAGCAATCTTTTAACTTGCGTTTAAATTGAACTCCATCCAACGACTTAATACTCTCAGGCAAGTTGTTGTGTAATGACGACGACTGAGACCTGCTGTGGGCCAAAGGTTCGCCACATAGGGATACGCATTTAGTATAGGGATACTGAATAGAGATACATAATAATTACTAACTATTTAGCGCTGGGTTTACACGTGACAATGTGCCGCTTTGTTGGCCATTAGTCAGCAAAATGACAAATGAAACTAAGTACAGTACCTATAGCTCAATAGTGGGACCGGATTTTTGCACTAAAAGTTTTGATAATTCTAAAGTTGAAAAAGTGATACTTATCTGATATGGGACATATTTTTAAGCATATTTGCAATATATGATGAAAAGTTAGAACGAGCGTTAGATATAAATTAGGTATTTATGTTTTTAGTAATGATTTTTTAATATTGAATTAAAGTGCAATGTTTAAGTTCCATTGTTTATAATATGTATGACGCTATATAATGTTAAATTATTAGAAATTTTTTTAACGTGCTTCTTTGTCAAACTACAATTAGCTTATTATTTTGTCGATATTGAATTAAAGTTTAATAAATCCACAACAACATATCAAAATTTTTAAGTTAATAGGCAAGCTAAAAAGCTAGAAGAATAAGATATATGCTTTAGAATTAATATGCGTTTTTTGTCCTATAAGATCTAATATTGAATTAGAGTCTGTAAAAATAAGTCTATTACTATAAAATAATATACGCAGCCATATTATGGAGAGTAAGAAATTTCTGTGTGTAGCTTGCATTGTAATAGTCAAATCTAGTTAAAAAGGCGCGAAATTCATACATACGCCGCGCTGGTCCGTCAGTCGCCGGCGCGGCGCTCGAGAGCCTATCATAGCCTACCTATACCTCGCCCCTCGCCCCACCTCCCGCTCAGTAACACTGTCTGTCTTTTCTTATCATTCATTTGTTTGTTTACCGTGCACATATATAAATTAGATGCGGACATTACGTGAAATTAAAATATCTTATTACGTAAAAATACCTACAGCTGGTCAATCAGATCTTGTCAGTAGAAAGAGGCGGCAAATTTGAAAAATGTATTCACGAAGGGATATCGTCCCATAGAAAATTTGAATTTCGCGCCTTTTTTTAGTGACAAGATTTGCTTGACCAGCTATATTTCATTATCTTCACTAATATTGTAATAAAAATGTACAAGATATTCACAACTATTTTATACTATACATAGTTTGTCAAAGGATTGTCTCATTTCAAACATAGACAGAGAGAATCATCATACTATCTTTGACTTACACTAGTACTAGCACCCAAAAGAAAAGGATGAATATAGTTTTTTGTTTTTATTTACTGACAAATTGGTTTGACCAACTATACCCATTTCTGGTTCCTATTGTCATGTCCTGTCCTATTTAACGTCAATATCATAATATGTATATTATAAACCAACTGCTCAATATTACACGGTATACATCCTGAATATACAATAAGGTAAGTGGCCTCACTTACCTTATTGTATATTCCGTGTGGGCCGTATATGCCTATATACAGCCCACCTTAAATTAAAATGGTTTTTTTTAATGAACAGGATATGAAGTATGAAAAACTCACTCAAATAGGTTTCTCATTTATTTAAGTTTCTTCATTATACCAAAATAGTTATAAAAATATTACGATACTCTTGGAAAATAAACCTTTTATAAAAGTCCTATTATCGGCCTTATTGAACACTAGCAGTGTATTACTTAATCCCGCAAAAAATAATCATTTTGACAGTAGGTAATAACAGATTTTATTGTGTTTAACTTAAGAGTTATACAAATACAAATAACAATATTTGATACTTCATATC
The DNA here is from genome assembly GCF_963556715.1 of Cydia fagiglandana. NCBI lineage: Eukaryota > Metazoa > Arthropoda > Insecta > Lepidoptera > Tortricidae > Cydia > Cydia fagiglandana. Next base: position 14,371,292 of record NC_085932.1, on the reverse strand, counting down.
AGGAGGATTTATTTATAATAAGTGAAAATAATTATTTTGGGCCTTAATAACTAAAGATATAAAAATTGTCTAGTTTACGCGAAAATAGTAGGTAACTAAACATAAATCTTTATTAGTTACAGTAGTATCATCTTTTAACATCTGGGGGCACGGAAGTGCCCCCGCCAAGACGAGCAAAGCGCAAGGGCACTATCTACCTTTTCTCGAAGCGCTTCGTCGTTTTTTGGAACCCTCATAACTTGGGGTTGGATTATACCAGATAAACAAAGTTCTCGGACTTATTAAGCATATCAATTGCATAGCTCTTATACTTTAGATTTTATTCATATCTAAAAACTTTGATTTCGTCACTGACTCACTCACTTGATGATCATCAATACCGGGTACTTCCTGAAGTCCTCTAAGAAGCTGAAATTTGGTATGTAAGATAGTTTTAAGTTGTAAAAAACCCGTAGGGATCGGAAAACTAGGTACTTAAGTCCGACTCGCGCTTGACTGCACATTTCTAATAGGTTTTCCTGTCATCTATAGGAAAAAAGCTAATATGTGTATTTTTTTCATAATTTTAGACCCAGTAGTTTCGGAGATAAGGGGGGGGATGGTCATTTTTTGTATTTTCTTAAATAACTTCTAAACTATTTATTTTAAAATTATGAAAAAATATATCTAAGATTCTCACAATGAGCCCCTTCATTTGATATATAACAAGATATAATTTTTTTTTCTTCTATTTATCATTCATCTCAAAAGTGACCCCTTTATTTGAATTTCTGTTATTTACTTTACATGTATTGTCCTTGGGTTATAGACTTACATGTGTATACCAAATTTCAACTTATTGGTGCAGTAGTTTCGGAGCAAATAGGCTGTGACAGACGGACAGCCAGACACACGAGTGATCCTATAAGGGTTCAGTATTGTTCCTTTTGAGGTACGGAACCCTAAAAATAATGAATTAGATAAATTTTTCACCTTACGCCCATGTGGCGGTAGAGAAACAGCCAAGCCACATATTTTGACTAAGGTGTAGAGTTAGTGAAGTTAGGGCTTGTAGAGTTTGAAGCTTGGCTCGACAAGAGATCTGACAACTTTTTGACAGTGCGAGTCTTATGGTTTCGTCTTGGCAACAATTTACATGAAAATGTGTTTGGTGGGATAATTTTTTACAGTATAAATATTTATTCGTAACAGTAAGTATTATCTTTTAACATAATTTTTACAGTACATCTGGTGCTACATTACGACACCGGTGCTATAATAAGCACATTAGAACACTCCCTTTGGCCGTGTTTTAAAATTCCTCACTCGTTGCAAAATATCTATTTTTCGCACTTCTATCGTAAATACCTACCTATGTATTAACAAAAAAAAGTCACTTGTAAATAGTACAAGGCAGTACCTTTAAAAAGTATAAGTGCCTCAATGTTATTAGACTTTTTGATTCTTTAAAACGTCTTTAGGTCAATAAAGCAAGTGAAACATTATTAGAGTTAGACCAAGAAAAGTCTGCAGCAATTTTGACAGCCCACGCAGTGCAAGTGTTATTTATAAGTCATAATTTCATAGAAGTTTCTTCAAATCGACCTTATTAATAAGAGATTAAAAATATTCAAAATTTACTTAAAATATTTTAAACTAATATTTCATCTCATACGTTCAATAAGGCCCGGGACTGGACCTTTTTACCTGCACTTACAGTGGGCCTTCTAAGCAACAAGTAGAAATTCAGAATAATTGGGAATAATAGGGAGCAACTGCTACTTTTGAATGCTGGGCCTTGTTACCCGCCGGGCCTCATATGCCTGCACCTCACCTACCTTATTTATTTGTTTTACAAGGGGAAAAGTTGTTGATTAACCGCTCGTGCATTTTTTTATTAAATAGGAGGCAAACGAGCAGACGGATCACCTGGTGGTTAGCGATTACCGCCGGCCATGGACATCCGCAACACCAGAAGGGTTGCAAGCGCGTTGCCGACCTTTAAGATGGGGGTCTTTGAAGGTTTGAAGGTCGTATCGGACAGTTCATACCACAGTTTGGCTGTGCGAGGCAGGAAATACATTCACAAATTCAAACATTCTAAAATTGAACCACGAGCGTAGCGAGTGGTTCGTAAAGTTGAACCTTGAGCGTAGTGAAGGTTTCAAGGGACGAATGTTAAATAAAATTTTCACCACATCAGCTCGTAAAGGCCCTCTTGATTGTTCGAGACGGATAAGAAAAGTGGCATTTAATTTAATGCAAATTTTGAGTTGTTTCCGTAGGTAAATAGGATCAGTTGGTTGGTAATATTGACGTTAAAATGATAAATATTGAATAACGTTAGTTTGAAATTGATTTTATGATAAAGTAAATATTATCGGAGATGATCGTTCTTAAAAAATATATGCCGCTAGTCATTTATAACCTAAAAGCGCCATATTACGCAAAATTATATTGAAATGACACCTGTGTATTGAATTTGAAGAATACTTTAACAAGGGTAGTTATCTGTATGACAAAGCATCTAAAATAATTTTCAAATGAATCTATTATTTCTATACTTAACACGATAACGAATTCTACGTAAACGAAACCGCGGGCAATCCCTAGTACATATAGAAATAAATAAGGGAAGGTAAGTTTCCATTAGTGTACTGTGTAAAATAGCTATTTACCATTGATAATAATTTTATAAACGCTTTGCGTATTTTTAAGGGCACCGCGCTAACCGCTAGCCCGCGACGTCGATCGCTGCCTCCTGCCACGGCGCACAGCGCGGCGCGCGAAAACGCCGCGCGTTTGAAATGTAACTTAATATAAGCTCGGAATGCATACTTACGTATCAGTATTTAGTGTCGCCGTGATTTTATATTTCTAATCTTTTGTGTGAGAAGTAAGATCTTTATTATGACCGTGTAATATTAACTCTACAAACTTTAATTCAATATTGGCTATACTGCTTAACCAGAAATCAATATCTAGACAAGCACATTGTCTACATTTCTAACTTTTTACATGTATACTAAGTTGATAGATAATATCGTAATTTTGCAATATCAGCGACTCTAATTCTGTATTTGCATAATAATTCGTGTTTTTACGTTCACCAGAAAGCAGCTGTTCCAGATTTCTAAAAACGGAATATTGTGAATAAATTAAAGTGTTATTGAATATGTTAAAATTTTTTGTAACTTTAATTTTATATTTACATAGTTATTTAGCAAAAATTGAAATATTTAAATATGGCCGAACGCTTCACCTAAAATTTTCTAACTTTTTACATGAATGTTATTTAACATGCTTACAATAACATATCAAAAAAGAAAAAACTTTAATGTTATCAAAACCCATTTTTGTTCCACCGCTGGTCTACTAGGTATACTCTTTGTTTCAAAACATGGGAAAACTGTAACATTGTCATTCCTTTATGTTTTTTATTACCTTCCTAATAATTTATTACGAATAGGTATATTGCTTAAATTAAAAAGAAAAATCTAGATCTCAGATTAGTAAAATTATTATTTGACTGTAGCGTCTAATTTTCTTAGACGCTACTTAAAACCTTTTGACATTGCCAATTTAATAAAACTGTAATGTAAGTGTCGTGTTTAAAATTGTCGGTGTCCCGTGCCCAGTGGCCATTATTCATACAGGCCATTTGTCGGCGACACGGCCTGACCAATATATCCCGATTTTAAAAATAACTCTTTAGTTAAACTTTATGGCTATGGATTTTTTACATGACATATTTTGTTGTTTAGACTAAGAGGCTTTTGGGCAATAAAACTTTTCACCTCATAAGCGAGTTTTAGGATCGATTTAATACCTACTGAAGATATTCTAACAATGTTAAGTTATCACTAAGTATCACAACGCGAATGGTATAAACATTATTGGACCTAGTGCAAATTCAATTACAGTGAAATCTGGATAGTTGAATCTCAAGATCCGCCAATTTTGTGTCCTGTTTTCCATTTAAGCACGACGTACAACGAAAGTTTCACATGCATTGATCACAGATATCATGTATGCTGACGACCTGTGCTTTCTTGCAGAATCCCCAGATGGCCTGCAACAGCAGATGTCTGTTTTTCACCAAGCCTGCTGCAAGTTCGGCCTCAAAATTAGTGTCAAAAAGACGGAGGTGATGTCTTTGGACTCATATGGTCACGAGACACTAGCCGTACAGCTTGGTGAGGACGTGCTGAAGCAGGTCAACAAATTCCGTTATCTGGGGAGCACTATAACATCGAAGTGTGACCTTGACGCTGAGATCAACAGCAGGATCGGCGCTGCAGCTGCAGCGTTTGGGAAACTGTGTTCCAAGGTCTTCTGCTCGCATGACCTAAAACTGGCCACCAAAATTTCTGTGTACATGGCGGTTGTGCTGCCAAACCTTTTATACTCTTCCGAGACGTGGTGCGTGTACCGTCATCACATTCGTACCTTAGACCGGTTCCACCTCAAATGCTTGCGTAAGATCATGAACATCAAATGGTCTGACCGAGTGCGAAATACCGAAGTTCTGCGACGAGCCAAGGTCGGTGGAATAGAGGCTTACCTAATGCGTCGACAGCTTCGGTGGTGCGGTCACGTATCGCGTATGGCGGAGGAGAGAGTGGCGAAGCGCATCTTTTTTTCTGAACTAGAGGAAGGTAAGCGGAAACTTGGCGGACAACTCCTCCGATACAAAGATGTTCAGAAACGACACATGAAAAGATGCGACATCGAGCCCTCTCAGTGGGAAGGTTTGGCAGCACAACGTCCTGAGTGGCGCAGGCTGGTCCATGACAAAGTGCATGGTTTCGAGGAGCAACGTAAAGTTGACCTCGACGCTAAACGCGATGACCTGAAAGCGCGCCAGCCTGCTTCCATTCACTACCACTATGTGGCTGGTGTTCTCACGTGCCCTCAATGTGCGCGGAGGTTCACCTCCAAGATCGGCTATGTCAGCCATATTCGGGCGCACGAGCGCCGAGCGAACTAGGAGTCGAAGTGGTCGCCATGGTCGAAATCGGCCGGAAGGATCATCATCATCATCATCACCAGGAAATTACGCAATTTTTGATCCTGGATACATCCGATATTTGAACACTAAGAACACAAAATATCTGAATTTAATTTAAAGAGGATCCAAATTTCTAATTATAGAGGAATTTTAATACCGATGAACTAGGACCGAACCTTCGGTAAAATTATTTAGATCACCCGTTTATCCAGGTCCGAATTAACCAAGATTCACTGTAAATACGTATACAATTTTTAATGATATTCGGATCCTAGTAAATATAACTTGAGCACTTTTAGCATAAATTTAGTAACAAATATTTATTTTAGCTGTGAGTTTTTACTAGGAAATACACGGAAAACAATACTTTGTTTTAAAATGTAATTGAATACAAAAATAGGTTGCGTTTTATGTACATTAATTTTTAACGGACTATTAGAAGACTATTAGAAATGTTTTTATTTTTATTTTGTGATCTTATTTAAACCTTTGTTTTAAATAAAGCTGAAATTGTTTTTACCACTCACTCCAGCTTATAAAAATTGTAAATGGTATGAATATGACAGGGTAAGTAGTTTTCACCAAGGCAGTAACTAAAAGCTTGTAATTCACTAATAAAAAGTAAAAATTAACTAAAGAAAACGTGTCTTAACTTGAAGTACATAAGGTTTTAAGGTAAGATAAGTATTCTTATGGTATTTACACAAGGTAACATTTTATATCAATGAGCATTGCGTGTTATAGTCCCCTTCAAGCCAGCCCACAACTGGTCTAATCTGTACGGAGCCAAACAGAGCGTGTCTCTTGACATGGCCCTAATTGTAATCTGTCTGCATAGACTAACGACAAGGCAATAATCGTAGTCGAGTCGGTTACTATTAATGGTTAATTCCTCATTCTTCTATTCAGAAATTCGAATAGTAGCTGTCTATGAAAAAAATTCTTGAGCATCTCTAAGATGTTGTAAATATTAGGTACCTAATTGAGTACAATGTGAATATTTTATTTTGTTACAAAATTGCGACCTTTAACAAAAATCTGTGTATATGAGATTGTTTGTGAAAGAACACCTGTCACGTTTTTGATATTTGTTTTTTTATATTCATTACGTTTCATAAGAAATTGAAAGTGAGTGCCGCAATGGCCATCGTTACATGCGGTTCCTGAACAAGTCATAGAGCTCAGACAGTTTGTAGAATCTTTAGCCTAATACCGTTCGAGAAATGGGCCCCTACTTATTTCATAAACTACTATAAATAGGTAAAATACCGAATGTTTCCTTTAACCTCTAGCCGCCTATAAGTCAAACCTTACCAAGCAAAATGAAATTTTATTTTTTCAACACAAAGTTCAAATAAGAATGGAATAGGAGACCTTTTTATAAGTTTCTGGGCGGCTAGAGGTTAAACGATTATCACTAACAAGGAAGGGTACCCAACTGTCCGACTCCGATTTGATTTATTTTGATATATATTATAGAGTAGTCTAAAATAACGGACCGTATTTTTTTTTAGCTGCCCAAACTCAACCTGTTAGGAGAAAATGGCCTTCAAAGTACTGAAAATTGACCAAACCTTCTAATTTCTGAGAAGAACTTTTTTCAAAATGAGTTTGTGGTGAAATGACAAAACACGTCCCCTTTCTTTAATCATGTTCTCCAACATATAACGAAACCAGTAATTAATTATCAATTTTTTTGAAAAAAGTTTTTCATAGAATGTAGAAGGTTTGGTCAATTTTCAGTACATTGAAGGCCATTTTCTCCTAACATATTCAACCTACTGGTTGATCACATCATGATCTTAAATAAGATGTTATCAAATTGCAACATGACGAAAAAACTGAAACGTTTTTTTTTTTCTAGCCTACTTTGGTGTCCCACTGCTGGGCAAAGGCCTTCCCTCGTTTTCTCCAAACTGAAACGATTATAAATAAAAGTAATTTCAAATAACCCCATAATGATGGTCATAAAATTACGGTTGTCAGTGTCAGGAACCTTTAATTCCACGGCTATGTAAATAAGAGTGGCAAAGCTGTATTTAAATTTAAGGTGTGTGCGCATTCCTATTATTTTGCCAAAGTTAATCTGCATATTCAAGATTCATTCTTATGTTGATTGCTATGATTATGGTCTCGCGTTCCATTTCTATATGAAGATGATTCATATTCACTGAGCAAAATTATGATTTTGAGCCAGATTTGCACAGGAAATGTGATATTTATTATGTTAAAATGTATTTAATATTGTTTTAATTGTGCAAAATAAAGACGTTCATACTTCGACTACTACTACTCAACTTTGTATGTATCTAAAGATACAATCCTAAAGGATTCGGCGAGATATATTTTTGTCTTAGGTATCGAATTTTGCTCGATAAATGCGTTCAATTTGAATATTTTAAAGAATAAAAGATATCTCGCAGATATCCAGTAACGGAGATTGCATGAAGGAGGTCATAAGAAGGTCTCAAATCGCAAAAGCAGCAGTGAAGCGCTTGGAGAAGATTTGGAGAAACAGGAACATATACCGCCACACGAAAGTCCGACTTATGCGCACCCTTATCTTCTCCATATTCCTCTACGCCTCTGAGACATGGGTATGGAAGCCACGTGTGAGAGCAAAAATAGACGCATTCGAGATGTGGTGCTGGCGCAAAATGTTGGGCATATCCTGGACGCAACGCCGCACCAACGCGTCTATTCTCGAAGAGCTACATATTACCACCCGGCTTTCAACTACATGCTTCCAGAGAATGTTGACCTTCTTTGGCCATGTGGCCCGCCAAGACCCGTCCAGCTTTGAAAAGCTCGTTCTGGTTGGGTGCGTCGAAGGGAGAAGGAGTAGAGGCAGGGCTCCAATTCGGTGGTCTGATGCCATACGCGACGCTACGGGCGTCAACATCCAGGGGTCAATACAGCTGGCCCAAGACAGGGGGGTTTGGAGAGCGGTGGTGAAGAACTGCACTCCTGATGGTCACGACCCTCAGCCTTGAGGAACCGACTAAGAAGAAAGAATAAAAATTAAAACCAAACCAAGAATTATATAGCTAATTACAGGATAATAATAATTGTTAAGGAATCATAATTATACCCTCAATTGTTGAAGTGGGTGGAAAGAGCTATTGACACTAAAAACACACATTTTGGGGACAGGTAGGTACTGATATAGTTAATTCGAATGACGTATTACGGAGTCAACCCCGAAATCACCAAAACAACCGAAATGTATTTCTACGCAATTGTATATGTATTAACCAAAGCTATGCCCTTTGTCTGAAGTTTTTACATTTTTTAATTACCCATTATAAGAGTTAGGAACATTAAAAAAATGTTTTTTGCTCCTAATTCTTATAATAAGATGAAATCGATAAAGTCATTTAAGGGGCAAAATTTAGTTATTCTTAATGTAGTGTAAAAATATATTCCATATTGTCAATATCCAAGGAGGAAAATTGTGACCACGTTTTTATGGAGACGGTATTCCGCTATTCTTATCTTCATGCTTATTATTTTAACCTGAGTTAGTGATTCATCGACATCATTCGCTTCTCTCTTTTAAATTCGAGACTAGGTATACTATTACCAGGAAAAAAACTCTATATGATTAAAACTTACACCAAATAATACTTCACAACTCGCGTAACTATCGATCAGCATTTGAGAGGTTTCCGTTAGTACCTGTTATGTTGTGTATGGACATGCCTGTAAAAAATATATTTCAGGCAAATATTTAACTTGCTAAAATAAAATTAATTAAGTAATTTGGACTGAGAGTCTGAAATGACGCAGGTACAGAACGCTTTATGGGTCAAACAGAAAACTGTGTTCGCGTCTTTCCTGTAGATATACACAAAAGTCAAGGGCTATAAAGGTTTATTTTCTTATTTAACCCTTACCACGTGAAAAGGTACTCGTTTTATTTAGAGAACTATGATAATAAATAAGAAAATTAACCTTTATAGCGCTTAACTTTTGGTATGTCTACAGGAGAGACGCGAACACAGTTTTCTGTTTGACCCTTATATCATTCTCTGTCGCGGTATGATATTGCATCAAATCGCGATGTCAACATTTGCCGCTTCGTTGATGGCAAGCTTAAGTTCCTATAAGCAAGGTGCATACTTGAATCTCAAAACAAATACTGATTACGAGATTTCTGCAACCCCACATCCCCACTCCACTTGTAGGTACCAACATTATTTTATTCCACAGCAAATTTAAATTAAAATAAGAAATTGAAGGCATTTTATACAAATCAACGATTAGGCAAGCAGTAGTTTCAATAACCCATTAGAAAATTCAAACAACAGCAAGCAATAAATCAGAAAATCAGACCGATCAGACGTTATGTAAGTTAAAACAGTTTAGGTTATAATTTACATAAACAAATTCTTAGTGTTATTTAATTCCGTATTGTCTATTGCTAGTTGCCAAGCGGACCTAGGATTTTCCATAAGCCGTGGCAACATCAGGAAGATAATGATTATCATTTGCTACCAGCCCATCCAATATTTTTACTCACAGCCATATCCGTAGTCTAGCCTTTGGGACGGTCTCCTCACTCCCCTGAATGCGGTTCGTTAGGTGTGTTAGTCAGTGCGAACCGTGCGTGCGACTTGTTTCCACAAGGTAATATTACGTTGGATAATATTTGATCAGACGGCAGGTGTTTGTGGTTGTTTCGTTTGTTCTAATTAGCTAGTTTTAATTCATTGTCTTCTTTTAGTTAAGTAACCCGGCAAAAACGAGGAATTCATTATTTGATAAAAAAAATACCGAAATAGGATTTTATCAAATGTTGTTTTAGTCCGACGCGTAAAATCAAAGTACCATCCAAAGGAACAAAGCATACAATTTGCCATCCATGTAGCTTTTGTACTTTTGTGTCCATTTTCTAGTTTTACATTTTTATTAGAAAAACGGTGGAAATTCCAACAAAACTGCTAAGTTATAATGCTATTTTTCGTTAAATTCTTACAATAGTTGCCTTTAAAGTTTGTTGCTAGGAATTATAGTTTCCAAATGATGTGAGGTGGAAATTTTTACGAGCGATTTTTCTACCACACATCATAGTATGGGCACCCTGAGTAATATAAACTAAGCACGAATGGTTTTACATAAGTATAGGTAAATGTTCTAATTAACTACAAGCTATGTAAGTACCTAATAATTTCGTTGATGAGTTTTAACACGCGCCCTAATTGTATAGTCACTGTGACCTTCATCAGTGCCCTATTTTGTAAATAACTTGGTGGTGTGAATATTATGTTCTTCCAATTAGTTACACAAAGGGGTATTTTGATAATTCTGTCAAACCTTGGCAACTAGCTGCCCATGAATAATAATTAAATTGCTTTAAACTAAGGCTAACGTTCTCTAATTTATCAATAGTATCATGTTCCACATTTTCCACAATAACAAAATTACCAGAATATATTATTAAATATAGATTCATACTTTTTATATTTCGTTTGTCACTACCATTTTGTGTTTGAGTTATTTGTGTATTCTTAGTGAATACCTTTTATATATTGTATACCCTACTTGTAAGGCTTTGCTTTTATCGACGTTGTGACTTGTCAATAGCACAGATGTGCGACATAAACTCTTTGTAATGTATAAAAATTACCTATAAGTAGTAGTAGTAGTAAAACACTTTATTGTACAAAAATCAAAACAAAACAGGAAAAATAACATTCGTCATTAGTACAAAGGTGAACTTATCCCTTTATAGGATCTCTTCCAGTTAACCTTTGAGTAATTGAGGGAGAATTGGAGACAACAACTGGAGATTAAAACTAAGACGTATCAGCAAAAATAACCTAAAAACTTAAATAAATAAAAAATCCCTTTTTTATGCAGCTTTTTTTCAGGTGCACCATGAAATCAAACGTATACATAATGATATTTATCTTAATCGAATAGTAATAATTTCTAGTTTAGGATGGTGATTACCGCACGGCATTAATAGAGTTAAACCAAGAAAATTCTGCATCGATGTTGATAGCATACTCAGTGCAAGTGTTATTTATACTCCATAATTTCGTATAAATTTGACGTTTAAAATAAACTGGCACTGCGTGAACTATCCAAATCATTGTAGGCTTTTCTTGGTCTGACTCCAATCGCACGGTGTTAATGGCAATATTGAGAGTGTTTAAATTACAAACATGGAACAGACAAGTACCCAGACATTAAAAAATTGTAAACCCGATATCGATACCTAAACTAGCCTAAAGTATTCTATTCTGAGATTTACTCTTTGAGTTAGGCATGCAAACACTTAAGTCAATTTAACTATCCGATCCAATAATAGTTTGATTTGTTTAGGTAGACCTTAATATTTAGTAGTAGTAGTAGTAGTAATCACTTTATTGTACACAACACAGGTAGGTATATTTCTACGTAGTAATGGTATAATATAGACAAACATCTGGGTATGTACATACTCGTACAAATACAGGTTACTTCAGACAAAGATTTTATTGTTGCAAAGATTTACAGTTAGGTACTGTTGTAGGTATAAGTATAAAATCCATATGATAAAATTGTAATAGCAAAAGTGATGGATATTATTATTGGGATATAAGTAGATTAAATTTTACATTCCTAGACGTCAAGCCTGTCTTGCTTTAAAAAAAAAATAGTTCCTAGTTTTACTCACCTAGCGCCACTGTCTATGTAACTTTCCTCATGTATCTTTGGTTAGAAATACCAGTCGAATAAATAAGTGTTTTTTCAGAATTTCTTGCATTTCTATTAAATGGGCTACCGATTTCCTATAAACTATAATAGGTTATGGGCCCAGCCATTTAATAAAAGTACAAAGAGCAGTGAGTGGACTCGGTACAGTAAAAATTACGAAGTCATTGTTAACATAACCTCAAAGTATGGATCTCGGCGGACTCAAAATGAATGTGGAACGTTTTGATGGAAATAACTTCCGTCAATGGAAATTTCAAATCAAGTGCGCGCTAAGAGCGAAAGGCATTGATATATCTAAGCCGGAGCCAGAAGACAAGAAAGAATCATGGTTAAAAAATGACGGCATGGCGATGTTCATTATGACGTCCACCATGGATTACCGGCAAATCGCGCTTATTGAAAACTGTAACAGTGCGTCGCAAATTATGGAGAAACTTGAGTCAATATACGAAAAGAAGTCAGAATTTAACAAAATGTTAGTTCATGAGCAATTTTACCAATACAAAATGAACCCGTCAGATAGTATGGCGCAACACATATCTAAAGTGGAGAGTTTAGCGCAACAGCTGAAAGATTGTGACGAGAAGATTAGTGATACGGCCATAATAACAAAAATCATAAGTACTTTACCATCCCAGTATCGCTCTGTAAGACAGGCCTGGCTGTCACTGGAAACAACTCAGCAAACCTTGCAGAACCTGACGGCTCGGTTGATGGACGAGGAAGCCAGCTTAACGGCAGAAGAAAAGACTGACGTAGCACTTGTAACCTCGCAAGATAAAGCGAAACCGAAGAAGAATTCCAGTTCTCACAATGATGAAGATAAGCGTCATCGCTTCATTTGTTATCACTGCAACAAGCGGGGGCATTTCGCCAGAGATTGTAGATCTAAAAAGAAATCATACAACAAACCAAATGGTAATATGTTGGCATTTCATGTGGAAGATGTCATGTGTGTAAATTTATCAGAAGAATCTGAAGATGTTTTTCTGCTTGATAGTGGAGCTTCAGTACATACCACTTTTAGAAAAGATTTCTTTTTGAAACTGGATCTATACAGTGATAATGACAACAGATATGTGAAACTAGGAAACAAACAGAACCTGAAAGTGCATGGAATAGGTACCATAATTATAAAGAAGTGCTTGAACGGCCAGTGGGAGGAAAATATGCTCAAAGATGTTTTATGGGTGCCTGAGTTGAAGAGGAATTTGTTTTCGGAGGGAGCTATAATGAAATATAATTATGTGATAATTAAGAAGAATGATTCTGCCCTTATCTACAAAGACAATGAAGTAGTTCTAACTGCAACTAAAAAGTATAATAACTTGTATGTGATGAACTTTAAAGTTGTGACAAGTGCAAGTTGTAATGCAGTGCATGTGCCAGTGAACAATCTTAAGGTTTGGCACGAGAGACTTGGACATCTGAATGTGAAAGAAATACAAAAAATGGTGAAAAGTGAACTTATACAGTGTAAAGACATAAGTGATGAAAAATTTGTATGTGAAGGCTGCATGTATGGGAAACAAAGTCGCCTCCCATTCCATGCTTCGCGCCGAGGTGGGCAGTGTCCTGGAGACCTGGTCTACAGCGATGTTTGTGGACCTATGAGTGAATCATCTGTGCAAGGTATGGTGTACTTTGTCTTGTTTAAAGATGCGGCCTCTAGCTTTTTATATGTATGTTTTATGAGGCATAAAAGTGAGGTTTTGGAACATTTTAAGACTTTTAATGCCATTATTCGGAACAAGTTTGGCCACAACATACGCATCCTGCATACTGACAATGGTAAGGAGTATGTGAACAATGAGTTTAAGACCTACCTTAACCAAAATGGCATCCAGCATGAACGCACAGCACCTTATACGCCCCAACAAAACTCTCGAGCAGAGAGAGAACTACGTACAATTGTTGAAAGTGCACGTTCAATGCTGTATAGCCGCAATCTGCCAATGAGTTTATGGGCAGAAGCTGTCGGATGTGCAGTATACATACTGAACAGGACAACTTCAACACAAACACCAGATAAGTCGCCGTTTGAGATTTGGTATGGCGAAAAACCAAATCTGCAACACCTCAGAATATTTGGATCTTGTGGTTTTGTTCACATTCCTGATGCATGTAGAACAAAACTTGAAAAGAAAAGTAATAAACTGTACTTAGTTGGTTATGAAAATGAAAATTACAGGATGTATGATCCAAATACCAAGAAGATAAAAGTGACACGTGATGTTATATTTGACGAAACTTGCAGTGACAATATTGTGAACAAACCTGCTCAGATTGAAGTCGAAGAGACAAACAATGAATGTCCCTTAGTACCTGTGACTACTTCTACTCCAATATCCACTCCGCCAAGAGTTGAAACTTCAACTACAGCTGTGGATGATAGTTTGAAGAGCTGCAATGATGATGGTGACATTACTTTTGAACCGGCTCAGACAGATAACACATCTGAAGTGAGATCCCCTATACTACGAGGCCGAGGAAGAATATCCATTTTGAAGAAATCAACTTTACTGAATACCCGGTGCCCTCAACATATGAGGAAGCAATGAACTGCTCTGATGCAATGAAATGGAGGGAAGCAATCAATGAAGAGCTTAAGGCACACGAGGATAACAATACGTGGACGATAGTTGATAAAGAAGCTGGTAAGAAGCCTATAACATCAAAGTGGGTGTTCAATATCAAACAGGACCGAGAAGGCAACATTGAAAGGTATAAAGCTCGACTATGTGCTCGAGGTTTCACACAAATTAAAAATGTTGACTACACAGAGACCTTCTCCCCGACTACTCGATATGATTCAATCAGAGTCTTACTAAGCTTGGCTGCAAAGCATAATTACAAAATTGTTCAATTTGATGTTAAAACAGCTTTTTTGTATGGGGAGCTTGAAGAAGAAATTTTTATGGAAATTCCACTAGGCGTGCATGTAGAAAATGGTAAAGTTTGCAAGCTGAATAAGTCCCTGTATGGACTAAAACAAGTGTCTCGTTGTTGGAATGCAAAGTTTACCAATTTCCTTAAGTCCTATGGATTTACACAAACAGAATCTGACCATTGTGTATTTACAAGTTACATAAACAATATTAAAATATTGTTAATTATATATGTTGATGATGGTCTCATATTCTGTTCTAACGAAGAGACTTTAAACTTAATTATTGAAGCTCTAAAAACAAATTTTTGTGTAAGAATCTTGGATCTTAATTATTTTGTTGGACTAGAAATAGTTAAGAGTGAATATTCCATTCGCATCACTCAAAAGAAATATGTAGAACAGATCATTCAAAGATTTAATATGTCAGATGCTCATTCCTGCTCTACGCCAGCAGACCCAAATGTGTTATTAACAAATTGCAGTAATGATGGCGAGGCAGTAAGTTTTCCTTTTAGAGAGGCCGTAGGCTCATTGTTATTTCTAGCCTCTGTGTCTCGTCCGGACATTTCATTTGCAGTAAATATTGTATGTCGTTATGTCAATAACCCAAGCATAGAGCATGTTAAAGCTGTAAAACGTATTTTAAGATACCTAATAGCAACCAAACACATAGGTATAGAGTATAAAGGGAATTCAGGCCTGGTTGGTTACTGCGATTCAGACTATGCAAGTGACACTGAATCAAGGAAATCCACCAGTGGATATATTTTCTTATTGAATAATGGTCCAATTGTATGGGCAAGTAGAAAACAGCAAACCATTGCCCTGTCTACAATGGAAGCTGAATTTATGGCTGCCTGTGAAGCCACAAAACAATTTTTATGGATAAGACAATTGTTGATTGACTTAGGTGAATCTCTTAATAATATGACTCTGTTGGTGGATAACCAAGCTGCTATTAAACTAATAAGCAACCCTGTGTTTCATCAACGATCCAAACATATTGATGTAAAGTACAAGTTTATTCGTGAGAAGGTAGAGCAGGGATTGTTAAAAATTCAATATGTTCAAAGCTCAAACCAGTTAGCTGATTTTTTAACAAAAGCTCTGACACCTCAAAAATTTTGTCTCAATAGAGATTTGGTACTTTCTTAGGCTAGTATAGTAATATTAGTAATAGTATAGAATCTATTTAAGTGTATCAAGACCGGTGAGATGTAGAGAAAATGTATAATTAGTGGGAGTATTGGGATATAAGTAGATTAAATTTTACATTCCTAGACGTCAAGCCTGTCTTGCTTTAAAAAAAAAAATAGTTCCTAGTTTTACTCACCTAGCGCCACTGTCTATGTAACTTTCCTCATGTATCTTTGGTTAGAAATACCAGTCGAATAAATAAGTGTTTTTTCAGAATTTCTTGCATTTTTGTTAAATGGGCTACCGATTTCCTATAAACTATAATAATTATTATAACCGTACTATTTTAGTTTTACTTTTCAATACCTCAGCTTTATTGACATAGGTTTCTAGGTTTTAATATTCTTATATTGTTTGTTAAATATTTCCATATTTATATCGACATACCTATACATTTACATATTTTTAGGCTATCAGTCATAATACTTGGGTAAACATTTTGTTGGCATGATTTTATACAATAAAAACATGAGTAGGGCAGCTGCCCCGGTTCCGGCCACCTTAGTTCTCTTTTTGGTAGTTAAATTATTATTAAAAGCTATTCTTTATATTAAAAATTATGTAAAATATTTTATTTTATTTAAAGCTTCATATGGTTAGGAATTGAGTTTGTAATGGTATAAGTATAATTAATAGGTACATTTATAATATAACAATAAATAGCCAAGACTTGCCCAGTGGCCAGATTTGGGGCATCTGCCCTACTAATAAAATGGTTATAAAACTAGATTTTTTTTTCATTATAAGGGATTATGGCGAAGAATAAACAACAGAAATCACGCACAACAAATCAGTCTGCCAAAATTGTGGAAAACAAGGAAACTGACAAATCGGAAGTACCTGTGAAGACTGACTCTTTAGATGATGAAGATCAAGGGTTTGGAGGATGGCTTAGGTAAATATATTTTATTTTTATTTTATTTTTTTATCATATTGTCACTTATAGTATACACCAAACATGACACAGGTATATAAGCATGAAATTGAATTACACATAACTAGAACTAAATACAAAATACAGTAAGCCAGAACTTAAATAATTTTATTATCTAATCAGCCGGCCTAGCCAAGGTGACAATCGCTATTGCTTCGACAACGATGCGCTTTACGTCTCCCTATCACTCTTCTATATTAGTGCGACAATGACAGTTGCGTATCGATCGCTACGGAGCGTAAGCGATTGGCATGTTGGCTAGGCGGCCTGTACTAATGGTGAATATATGTACCTGGGTCAATCAACTACTTTTTGTTGTTATTCTGTCCCATCAGCCAGGAGATAATAGTAGCATAGTTTCTTAAAAGAACTGCTGTACCATGTTCTACAAACATGCTTGGGTAGATGTCACATTTTGGAAAGACCTTATAACTACCAAAACATTCAAGTTTGGTTCATTTAAATACAAAATAACTAGTATTTTAAGAGTGACCCAGGAGACCGTAACCATGGCAACTAATTATCAGAAAAAGTTGATTCACCCACCTAAACAAAAATTTGAAGGTATAAATATGTCAGGTGGCATTTTGTTCCTTTACACAGGTACGAAATACCACGTAAAATACCCTTGTCCCGTTAAATTTTTTTTTATTCTTTTAGGTCTGAGGATGGCATGGATACTATGAAGCTATTTGTATTAGCGAACAGCATAGTGATGGTTACAACTATTGCTTACCCACACATTCAAACAATATTCTCTGTCATATCAGAAATTATATACGGTGAGGACGAGTATTACCGAGTCGAATTGTAATAAGCATCCTAGAGAGTCACTTTTTAAATATTGTTTAATAGAATTTGAATTTATTAAGAGGACTTATGTTGACATTGAAATGTGCCCGAGACTGTCGACTGCAAAAAAGGCTTTGACTAAAAATATTGTATTTACCTAAAGTAAATCGGTTTTCAGCTTCTCTAGTTACCTATATAATTATAGTAAAAAGAATTACCAACCACTTTTCATGTATATAATTATATTACATTTCTAGAAACGTGACTTTGAAAATAGAAGTGGTTAAAAAAAACATATACTTACCTATTTAATATTGAAAATGCTTGGTTTAATATTTCGTGTTGTTTTTTCGTTAGGGGTAGTTGTTTGGTATTCAATAAACGTTTGGAAAATGATTTCCGACTACTTTAATAAAGAGTTCCAAAGAATGTTATTAAATGTAACGGGAGATGAAAATGAACTGTAAGCTGAATAAATAAATATTTGAGTACATGTTTTTTTTCGCGCTAAAACCTAAGGAAATTTAATCAAATACTTACAATTAATGTATACTTACATGGAGATATATAAAAACGATCAAGTGCGAGTCGGATTTGGACATTACCAAGTTTTAACTATGTATTTTTTTATGAGGAACGTCAATTAAATGTCTTTGAAAAATCGGATCAAACCAGTACTTAAGTTCGACTCACGCTTGACTGTACATTTCTAATTGGTTTGCCTGTCATCTATAGGCATTGTGTATTTTTTTCAAAATTTAAGACCCAGGGGGCATAGTCAGACAGACAGACAAACAGACGCACGAGTGTTTTTTTACCTTTCGAGGTACGGAACCCTAAAAAAATAAATAAAAATACTTAGAACCAGAAATTATAAAGAAAGGGTTTTCTGCGTTTGTTTGTCAAATACCTACTTTAAATAAAAATGTGTATTTAAATAACAACAGTGCTTTGTCATGAAGTGTAATGTGTTCTAAAATAATTTGCATTGATTCCCAGAGAAATTAGCCTGATACCATAAGGGCCCCCCCAAATCTGGCGTCTTTCGAGCGTCGGCGTCTGTCGGCGTCGGTCCAGCGCTATGGAAAACGACGTCGCTGCGCAGTTGCGTCGACGCTGCGTCGACGTTGCGTCGACGTCGGCCATAGCATTGTAGACGCCGACGCTCGAAAGACGCCAGATGTGGGGGGGGGCCTTATATTAGACGTAGACGTGGACGCAACAAAATAACTCAAAAGCATATATTCTCATCGTTAAAAAATAATAAATTACAAATTAAACTAAAGAGAGCTTATCAAGAGCAAATTAGTTAAACGACTAATCCGCTGCAGTAAAACACTTAAATTGGCCTTTTAACGAAACGACTGAAGTAATTAGTTAACAGAGCTTTATATAAGCCGTGTCGAGGCACGAAGTTTGGTACAAATGCAACTGCATTTGGCTTGTTGCCAGAGCTTGTAAGAAAACCTGTGCGTATCGATTTAAGCTAGCTGTATTTACCTTATGGTAAACAGTTTCTTAAGAGACCGACTATGTTATAGATACAGTACGGATATGATGGTCGTATTTGTCTACGTGACAGCGTGATAAAATGGTGCCCGGCTCAGCGTGATAAAAAGTGACAGTTGTTTTATCACGTGGATAAATGTGGATAACGCGATCCATAATAGGCTTGCAGGTTTGTTACAACAATTTATGCAAAGTATGTTCACACATTTTTTACTCTATTGTAATTATATGATTCTCAGTATATATTGTCGTCATAGTTATTTAGTGTAATTAGGGAAGAACTTTGCTGTATAATATCAATATTATTGATTACATATGAATAAGTAGTCATGTGATAATTATGAGATCCATAATCCAGAGTGAGAGAACCATTTTTAATAATATGAAATCCCTAGCAGTTTTCATATTGATTGTCACCGTGACAAAGTATGACAAGGTGCGAAATAGTGTAGAAATTAAATTCCTTAACCTTACGAATACTCTCCGTGTACCTACATATTAAAGGATATTTTCCTTCATCACTGAACTACTCCGCGCACTAAACCCAACCTAAACCTAAATAGGTACCTAAATACTTGATAAAGTATTTAGGTCATCTTACATGTCGTTTAATTGACGTATATAAATACCCATTTTGTTGACACTAAGAACCAGAAAGCATTTCAAAGAAATCTTCAAAGCCGCCGGGAAGTAACTAGCCTTTTGCCATGCACTTACTAAGATTCATGACAGCAAACAGAATCAATATGCCAGGGCCTCTGGCGGAATACTGGCAACTGGCCAGCTTCACACTGTTTTCCATTTACAAAAAGTACAGACAAATTCATGCAACGCAGTGCGGGTTCTGCTGCGGTTACAGACACGGTAAAGCACTGTGTTGAAATGTGAATTTAGTTCGAGGTGTCAGACACACATCAGGCCGTTCTAGGCACTCCCTAACTGTCAGCAACCGTTGCCTTGATTGTTAGTATGCAAATCCAGTGAATGTACGACCCACATAATTGCTACTTTAACAAAATGTATACTTTGGTTCGGGTTATTGGCCGACAAAAGTAATTAAGCTACCTTCCATAAACCTACATACGTTAATTAAACATTATAAGTTTCTTCGTAGCGTAGTGTTATATTTTCAAGCTAAGAATAATTACACGTACTTAATACTATGTCTTAATAGGTAATTAAACTTAAGGAGCAAGGCTAAAAATTATACAATTATTTACATAGGTACTAAAAGCAGTCTGTAATTGCATTGAGCTTAAAATATTATTTTAAACCTACTGTATCCTTTAGAAATTCAAGTAACAATATACAAACACCGCAATAAAATAAACATATCCATTATGTAGGTACGTTATTAATCCATCCAATGAATCCATCCAATCAATTAATTCCAGTCTATTTATACATATTCGCCATATATTTTCTAGCTTAATATAATATTAACCCTCAATGCGAGTATAAAATGTCGCGTGTATCTTACCGTACGAGTAATTTGGCGTACGCGCCGTCACGAAACTGCCTGCGTTCCGTGTTCCGTCTGATATGCAAATTTATTTAAACTGGAATCCGCGAATCCCTAAGACCGCATGTGAAATGTCTGATGCCATGAGCGACGAAATATAGGAAATATGGCAAACGTTACATTTTATACCTACATTAGATGCATAATTATAATGTTACCGTAAAAATCCGTATTTAGTTTCCCGTAGGTATTGCCCTAATGAAAACGGATTTTCACTAATTATTCAAAATTAATTTCAGTTCAAACTATAATATAATACATAGGTAATTACTACGTGAGCGATGCGAGAGGAAAAACCAAGAATTCTGTTGTTTTGGGTTATTTAAACATATTACCTACCTACTACCCAAAGATTGTGTTTAAAAAGGTACATATCTATGTATATAGAATAAGTTATTTCGAGGTAAGGTTATTTCTAAGAAAATTATCCATCATAAGTAGTTCAACTACTCATATTGTGCGTCGCAGTTCTTATGACGATAAATTATTTTGTAAGTTGTGCTGTATAACAATATATGTAGGTGACAGTAGTAATCTATGTAACTATTTTAGTTTGAATCATTTTCAGTACTTATTTACCAATCAGAAAGTACCGTTATGTTTACATCTGTGCAACATTCTCGAAAGACTTATTAACAGTTCATAAAAAATATTAAAGTCCTCTTTTATCACACACTGCGTTGAGAAAATTACTCCATCAAGCACTGCCACTTTAAAAACATAATGTAGCTACTCCGTTCATTTTGAATTCCATGGTCTGGTGCAAAATCTAATTTTATTTTGCTTCGTAAAGAATTTTTTTCGTAGCGTCACATTTATTTCTGGTAAGAAACATCCGTAATTACTTGGTATTTTACATCCACAACGATTTATGATGTAAGGTATGTACATATGTAAGGTACTCTAATTTTATATCGTGTGATCTGTTTATCTTACGCCATGTTGTAATGAATATCTTAATAAACTGTGAGTCCACTAATGATGGATATAAACTATTCATTGAATAGAACTTATTAACCGACTTCCAAATCTCAAAGAAGGAGGTTATTTTATTTATTGTGAAAGGCGGCAGTTACAAATGGAAATTCTCAGAAGACTGTTAATATTTACTAAGGGCACCAAACCTTTTGATAGAACGTCATCGATGAAACATTTGTGAAACTGTTTTGGAATTAGAAAAATCGGTCAAGTGCGTGTCGGACTCGCGGTCCACGGGTTCTGTACATTACCCAATTTTTAACAATGTATATTTTTAAGTGGAATGTGATTGAAATGTCTTTAAAAACCCGTAGATTGCACATATCTAATAGGTTTTCCTGTCATCTATACGTAAAGAACTATTTTTTTTTAATGTTAGTCCCAGTAGTTTCGGAGATAAAGGAGGGGGGAGGTGGTCGGACAGACAGTATACAGACGCACGAGTGATCCTATAAGGGTTCCGTTTTTTCCTTTTGAAGTACGGATCCCTAAAAATCATAGTACATTGCTGTTATAGCCTGCCCACACATAAAAAAGGTTTCCGTATTATATACCTAATAGAAAAAAGCTATCAACGACTTTTGTTCACTGAGATAGGTTTTGTTTTATTATTTAGGTTATATAGTAGGAATAGTGTTTTTTTACTGGGATCATAGAAAAGGTATTATATACGATAGTGGTATAATGAAGCTTTTTGGTCTTTTACCTTACTTAGGCCACTCAGCAAGCTTAGCATCAACTCATCAAAAATCCTCCGGCAGTCGCATCAGTAGTAGGTAAAGGTGTAATGTTATAAAAGGATGATTATTAAACGTTTGTTCTTGCCTTTTAAAGCTCACCTACCAACAAAGGCAGATTGGAAAAGTTCTTTCTTGAGAGTCCAATTAAAGTTGTTAAAAGCAATTTCCGCAGTGTGTGCCAGAAACTGGACGCAACAGAATCGACGCTTGTTCGTTTTATTACTTGTTATTTTGTGAGGTGTAACTTCATAATATTATTTTTAGTAAAGTGAGGATAAAGGATGACTCACGCTAGACCGGGCCGGGGCCGAGCCGGAGATTCCGGCGCTTCGTTTTCTATGGAAAACGTCACGTGATCACCGATCAGCAGTCATAGAAAATGACATGTCGGAAGCCTTGGCCCGGGCACGGCCCGGTCTAGCGTGAGTCATCCTCAAAAGTCAAAAGAGCTCTCAAATGATCCCAGATAATACAACTAAATATTATAACTTTATTGGTATTGTTACAAATACTAAACACCGTTTCAATAGTACATTACTACAGAGGCCGGGACGAAAGGGGTTGCCGGCCGAAGACATATAGACGGCCGAGCGAAGCGAGGCCGGATAGCTCTGAGCGCGGGCAACCCCATTTCCCGCCGAGGTATGTATAGTGCTTTTCTCAAACATGCAATGAAATAAATAAAATAAAAAATCCACGAAACCCAAGTTTTATTTATAGAAAAAACTAAAAGTAAACTACACCCAAAATATAACCAACACGTACCTATATCATTATCACGCGTATGTTTTACACGAGTCGTGTATTTTTACTACCCGCATATTTTCATGTATCTTTGATTTTTTTCGCCTTGTATCCGTCTGACTGTCGTTTTCGTCACATAAGTTTACATAGTCTTTCATGTTGATATCATGTTTCACATACATCGTTGCTTTATGCATGGAGTAAATAAGTATAATTTCCACAGTGTTGACGAATTTGTAGTTACATTCATTTAAAATATGCCACAAAACTCTTTCTAATAAACTGTAAGCCATTTTTCTTAGTTTCTCAAATAATAAAATTGCCATAAGCAAAGCAACCATATACATACTTCGTCTTTGACTTGGCGGCAGAGGGAGCAAGTTATTTAAAATCAATTCTGCTTACGCTGCCAATTCCAACACCTACGATTACAATTAATATTAATTTCATTATTTCGTCGGAACTTATATTAAAGTCAAAAAATCAACAACGCACCATAAATCCAATAAAACAGAATGAATATTTTTCAACTTTACCTCCATAACAATTTAAAAAATATAACTACGCGTGTTTGAGTAGACCTTTTTACCGCTAACGTTTAGATGAAATATTTTAAATGTTTTTATTTGTGTAGTTAAATTTATAATTTAAAATTATAAAATTATATAATGTATTATTTATTAAGTTCATGTTGATTTTATACATTTAAAACTGCAAATTATAGCAAACATTGTTTTTTGTTTTTTTTTATAGGCGTAGTGCCAGAGTGTCATTACGAACGATAAAGCAAATACTGCCTCTAGTTTTTTTTAATGGATTAATGCCACGACGCTGTGTCACAAATATCTGTGAAATGAAAATTAAAAAAGAGGACTTTGCCGGCCTAGGCCTGCAAGATGTGTATGAAATTCCATTACGACCTTTTGTCCTAGCCGCACCTGAAACGTCATACTTCGCAGCCTATTATAAGGAACATAACATCAATATTTCATTGCATGTTTGAGAAAAGATATTACTACATAATTTGATTTGTGTCACCAAAGAAATCACTTGTAGCATAGGTATACTTCAACACGTACTAAGCCTTTGCAATAAATTATGCCAGTATGTTATTGCGAAAAGGCCGAATACAATGCCAATGTATTGACATTGGTTGCCCGATTTGCGCTGCAAAAGAGAACTAGTTGATACCCTATTTAAACTATACAATCATTCTCTTTAGATCCAGTCGATAGATCCAAAATGGATCTAGTGAGAAAAAAAAATCTTCTTAGATCCAACTTCTTTCCGATGGATCTATAGAGAAGTTTTTTTAGTAATAGATCCAGTTGAAATGATAATGTAACGTAAAAGTGACATTGTTTGCCCGAATTGCGCTGCAAAAGAGAACTAGTTGATATCTAAACTATAATGTAGGTATCTAGAATGGATCTAGTACGTGTCGTCTCTTGTGAATATCTTGAAGTTCGAATAAGGCAGTTATTCTTTTACGATAACTTAGAAAAACTGAATTTTAGCTGCCCAGATTAGTCATACCTATACCACATAGTGCATCGGCTTGAGCGGCTAAGGGGTGTCGAGAGCTGTACTGCGCTTTCTCCAAAGTTACTCGCGGTGTTATGCATTTTAAAACTTCCACCCCAGGAGCATACATATAGCTCTGACGACTCCTCTCTGGATAGCCTCCTTATGGCAAGCCAGAGTTGAGAGTCCTGCGGGTCTGAAAGAGACACGCTGGAGACGGAGACCCTGACTGACTCGGGAGCACTAGAATCCGAGTATTAGGTAATCCTCAACAGCCCGCCACATTATTATTATATATAGGAGCATCCACATCCACCGATGACCACGATCCTCAATCATCGACCACAGAGAGAGATATAAATTTTATAGTACACCCAAAATATAACCAACACGTACCTATATCATTATCACGCGTATGTTTTACACGAGTCGTGTATTTTTACTACCCGTATATTTTCATGTCATCATCATCATCAGTCGTTCCCTCAATGCTGAGGATCGTGACATCATGTCCTAATGTTGCTGACCAGTCTCTTCCATAGGCTTCTGTCACCCGCCATATGTAGTAGTAGTACAGTCATTCGGCACCCTTTTGAAGGGGTGCGAGAGGCCTCTTCCGCCTTCCGGCTGCGGAGGCTGTCTCCGGTCGCGCCCCACCTTGTGGGGCGGTCAATCGCTCGTCATTTTGGGGACGGCTGTGTGTCCATTGAGGGCCAGCTTTCTCGCTACCGGCCGTTTATCCAACCCCGCGACCCCTAGCCCGGTGATACCGTTTGAGCGGGGCCGGGCGTCGGGGAAGCAGGGAAGGCGACCGGCAGCTTAGGCTGGCGTGTGCGTCGTGCCTACTGTTGTGTAGGCGGCATCCGGTGTGGTGAGTTCGTGTTTTCTTCTTCTTCTTCTTCTTCTGTGGTGTGTAGGAGGGCTCGGGGGAGATGCCGAGCCCCGCGTTGGTCCGGCGGGCGCGCGTGATGAGGCGCGATCCCGCGTATGTGTTCGTGGTCGGAGTTGTCCGCGCGGTCGAACATGCCCCGCGCGAGACGCTCGATGACGAAGTCTTCCAGGCTGCTGCTCCACTTCAGGTACTCGGCGATGGCTGCGTTGCTGACGTACCGCGTTGCCCCGACGATGGTCCGTAGCGAGAGGGTCTCCTGACGCCTCAAGTTGGCCCTGATGGTCCTGCAACAGAAAGAATACCAGGCTGGTGAAGCGTATGTTAGTCGAGATCGCACGTAAGCTTTGTACAGACCGAGTTTGGTCCGTACGGGAAGCTTACTGCGCAAGACCGGGCGGAGGTTCATACGAGCGGTTCTCGCTCGTATGATCGTCGCCGCGACATGCTTCTTCATGTTGAGCCTCCTGTCTATGGTCACCCCCAGGTATTTCACTGTGGGTGACCATGTCAGTGGCTGGCCTAGAAGGGAGGGAGGTGGGGGCAGGATCCTGGCTGCCCCTGTGATGAGCGCTTGCGTCTTGCCCACGTTGACTGATAGCCTCCATTTGGAGAGCCAGTCAGGAAGGGCGTCGAGCGTCGGCTGGATCTTGGAGACTGCGTGCGGCATCTGGAAAGAGGAAGCAAAGTAAGCGGCGTCATCTGCGAATAGGGCTAGTTGCGCTTGTCCTACGACTGGAATGTCGTCGGTGTAGCGCGCGTAGCATGCGGGCGACAGGCAGCTCCCCTGGGGGACGCCTGCCTGTATCGGGCGTTCCTCTGACAGTGTGCCTTCCACTTGAACGTGAAAGCGTCGGTCTGCCAGGAATGAAGCGATGACTCTCACGATGCGGCGAGGGGCTGTGGACAGAGAAAGTTTATATATTAGACCTTCGTGCCAAACTCGATCGAACGCTTTCTCCATGTCTAGGAGGACAGCGACTGTATACTCCTTTTTGTTGAGCGCCGTGCCCATGTGGTGTAGCACGCGGGTGAGCTGCAACGTGGTGGAGTGTTGAGACCTGAAACCAAATTGCTCCGGCCTGGGTGTCAGGTGTGGCGAGAGGTGCCGGAGCAGTAACCTCTCGAACACCTTTGATAGGTTGCATAGCAACGTGATGGGCCGGTAGTTCTCCGGCTTTCTTCTGTCCTTCCCGGGCTTGGGAAGGACTATGACCCGTCCGGACTTCCAGATGGTGGGGAAGTGCCCCGATCGTAGGATCCCGTTGAACAGGCGCGCCACTGCCGCTAAGGAGTTTAGCGGCAGTTGGCGGAGCGCCATGTTTGGGATCTCGTCGGGGCCCGGCGCCTTCTTCGGCTTGCAGTGACGTCTGATTGTCGCCTGGACCTGTGAAGGAGAAAAATAAAGTGGATCATCGTGGGTCTCAACGGGCACGCTGAGGTAGTCTCGAACGTGCCGCACGATGTCCGCTGTGTGCTGCGGGTCGGTGTCGGGGAATGGCCTGAATTGCCGCTCAAGGCTGCGAGCGAGTATTTCCGCTCTGTCCTTGGCCGCGTATTTCGGTTTCCCGTCGGTGTCGTCCACTAGGGGCCGTATCGGCTCGGGCGTCGTGCTGAGTTGTCGGCATAACCTGTGGATGGAAGGAACGTGATCAGTTAGGCTATCGATGTGCGCTTCCCAGCTTGCAGCTCTGTGCTCGCTGAGTTTTACCCTTAACAGTCGCTCGAGACTATTGAGCTCAGCCTTGACCGACTGAGCCCTAGTCCTTTGCCACTGTTTCCTGTACCAGCGCTTTTTCTCCAAAAGCGCTTGAAGCGGCCTCGGGAGCGGCTTGCGCCGGTCCGAGGCACCCGCCATATGTACGGCTTCCTGCAGATGTAGATGCAGCGGTGTAGTGACTTGTGCGCTCCATCTAGCGGGTGGTCTGCCGCGAGTCCTCTGGCACTCAACTTTGCCCGTCATAGTCGTCATTTCTAGGCTATCAGGAGAACGTCGTGAGAGGTGGCCAAAATATGCAAGGATGCGGTCTTGACATACGGTCGACAGCCGGCGGTTTATGCGTAGCTCTTCTAGAATGGACTGGTTCGTACGCTTTGCAGTCCAAGGTATTCGCAGAAGTCGACGCCAACACCACATTTCGAAGGCATCGATGCGACTTTTCATTTTGGCTCGGATAGTCCAGGTCTCTGAGCTATACATAAAGATCGAGAATACTAGGGATCGCACTAGTCTGATCTTTGTGCTCCTCTGGATAGCACGATCCCTCCAAATCTTGTCTAACCGGCTCATCGCTCCCTTAGCCATCTGGATCCTCCGGACGATATCCTTGTCGCAGCTCCCATCACTCGTTATGAGTGAGCCCAGGTAGGTGAAGCTATCGACGCACTCTATATTTTCATGTATCTTTGATTTTTTCGCCTTGTATCCGTCTGACTGTCGTTTTCGTCACATAAGTTTACATAGTCTTTCATGTTGATATCATGTTTCACATACATCGTTGCTTTATGCATGGAGTAAATAAGTATAATTTCCACAGTGTTGACGAATTTGTAGTTACATTCATTTAAAATATGCCACAAAACTGTTTCTAATAAACCGTAAGCCATTTTTCTTAGTTTCTCAAATAATAAAATTGCCATAAGCAACCATATACATACTTCGTCTTTGAATTCTGCTTACGCTGCCAATTCCAACACCTACGATTACAATTAATATTAATTTCATTATTTCGTCGGAACCAAAGAATTATATGACAAAGAACAACTCTCAATCTTCAAAAGTGTGACCAAAAATGGAAATGCAAGTGTGTGCGTAAATTGTCTATGTGAGATCAAAAATAGTGATGTCATGTTACAACATATTCATAATCTGTCGATGTTTGATTGCTTTATCGACTACTTTTTCAAATGTGTTATTTTAAACACTAATATTCTATGACATTATGACGTATAAATAACACTTGCACTGCGTTTGCCATAAAAATCGTTGCAGACTTATCTTAATGTAACTCTTACTGTGTTGGAAAGTGAAGTTATCATAACACGCTAAACATGAACACCTTCAAAAAAGTATAACAATCGTTATTATTTGAAGTCGGTTATAAAAGATAATATCTTAATAATGTCTTGTGAAGAAATAATTACATAGCTATTAATATACCGACAAGTTATCGATACTGTCATATGAACATTTTGTCAAGCCCTAGCGTAAACTAACAGTTTATGTTTTTACACAAAATATTCTAAATTATTGACTAATATGATAAAATATTAGCACGGAACGGAAGAAAAACTTATAATGAACTGTATAAACCGGCTTCTTACACTTTTTACGCTGTTAATTTGACAAAATATCGCTATGAAAATTTCGCTCGGAATATCATAAATACTCTGAAATGAGTATTTGCTTGGATTATTTGGCCCTGTGACACTGCAATCCGGCACACTACAAGACACCATCTTAACTGAATTACTTTATTTAATACTTTTCGTCCTAATCCATGTATATTTTTCAATTTGAAAATTATCGTGATACGCTCTTGGCCGTCCGCGGCCGTCGTCAAACTCAAAAGTGGTTACGTTTTCTCATTGGTAGTCTGACTCTTTCGCACTTATGGGATGTTCATTTACGTGATGGCTTCCCTTTCGCACACTTAAGCTGTCTGTCAAGCGCAAGCGAATCCTAGGTCTATGGTCGGAACTCATATTAAAGTCAAAAAATAACAACGCACCATAAATCCAATAAAACAGAATGAATATTTTTCAACTTTACCTCCATAACAATTTAAAAAATATAACTACGCGTGTTTGAGTAGACCTTTTTACCGCTAACGTTCAGATGAAATATTTTAAATGTTTTTATTTGTGTAGTAAAAATTTATAATTTAAAATTATAGAATGTATTATTTATTAAGTTCATGTTGATTTTATACAAATAAAACTGCAAATTATAGCAAACATTGTTTTTTGTTTTTTTTTTTATATGCGTAGTGGCAGAGTGTCATTACGAACCATAAAGCAAATACTGCCTCTAGTTTTTTTTTAATGGATGAATGCCACGATGCTGTGTCACAAATATCTGTGAAATGAAAATTAAAAAAGAGGACTTTGCCGGCCTAGGCCTGCAAGATGTGTATGAAATTCCATTAACGACCTTTTGTCCTAGCCGCACCTGAAACGTCATACTTCGCAGCCTATTATAAGGAACATAACATCAATATTTCATTGCATGTTTGAGAAAAAACTATTTATATAATCGACCCAGGTAAGCACTGTCACTTCACTAAATTTCCTACATTGATCGATACCTGAGCAATTCTCAAAAAGTTTGTACATTTCGATCACATCTTAGATGTCTATAAAAATTGGTATGCTGGTAAAGTACATAAAGCTGAACAACTTCCACTACATTTCCCAAAATGTCCCAGAAAGTTTCGAAGAAACATTCCTTTTTTGTTACCAAATGTGTAATAAAATCGGGTAACAAAAAAGGAATGTTTCTTAGAAACTTACCAATTTTTAGGGTTCCGTACCTGAAAAGGAAAAAACGGAACCCTTATAGGATCACTCGTGCGTCTGTCTGTCTGTCCGTCTGTCACAGCCTATTTTATCGGGAACTACTGGACCAATAAAGTTGAAATTTGGTACAGATATGTAAATTAGTGACCCAAAGATGGTCATGTTTTTTTTAGAATTTTAAAATACATAGGTTCGAAGTTATTTAAGAAAATAGCCAAAGAATGACCATTCCCTCCCCCCCCTTTATCTCCGAAACTACTGGGGCTAAAATTTTGAAATAAATACACAATATAGTTCTTTACTTGTAGATGACAGGAAAACCTATTAGACATGTGCAGTCAAGCGTGAGTCGGACTTATGTACGGAACCTTAGAAACGCGAGTCCGACTCGCACTTGGCCGGTTTTTATAGAAATCTAAGATGTGATCGAAATGTACAAACTTTTTGAGAATTGCTCACCTAACGAATTGTCATAACGTTCACGGGTTACCTACTCAAGTACGTTTGTTCTAATGAACTGTTTACTGTTTACTCTCTTTCCCAAACGTTTGCAATAGTAATAGCGGTACACCGTGAAATTCGGGAATCAGCTGCAAATGGTGTTAGAGGTATGAAAATCGGCACGATTAATCTTTAGACCATTTGAATCAATTTGACCCGTAGCACCAAAAACAAAAAACAAACGGAAAGAAGTTATGACGTCATCTTTTTTTTGTATGGAAAAAGAAAAAAAATTTTTCATAAATCTATCGTGTGTGGTATTAAATGAAAGGGCATTTTGAGCCGGTTCTAAAAATATATCACATTATTATATTTCCGTCACTTGCATTCAATTAAAATAAAAATAATTTTCAAAATATACCAAGTTTGGGCTCCTCCAGATAGGAAACCGTTGAATTATTTTTTGTAAAATATACCTCAAGTAATACCCAATATCCTCATATCTAACCCCAAGAAATTAATTTCGAAAATATTTAGGGTTAGTATATTTTTTTTTTAATTTTATCATTACTAATTGTGATATATCAATCTATCAATGAAACGGCCTCCTAGCCTAGTCGATAGTGACCCTGCCTATGAAGCAGGAGGTCCCAGGTTCGAATCCTGGTAAGGGCATTTATTTGTCTGTTCATCATCATCATCACACAAATAAATGCCCATATACACATATATACAAGCTCTGGTAAGGACATTTATTTGTGTGATGATGATGATGAACACACAAATAAATGCCCTTACCAGGATTCGAACCTGGGACCTCCTGCTTCATAGGCAGGGTCACTATCAACTAGGCTAGGAGGTCGTTTCATTGATAGATTGATAGATCACAATTTGTAATAATAAAAAAATAAAAAAAAAATACTAAAACTAAATATTTTCGAAATCAATTTCTTAGGGTTAGATACGAGGATATTGGGTATTACTTGAGGTATATTTTACAAAAAATAAATCAACGGTTTCGTATATGGAGGAGCCCAAACTTGGTATGTTTTGAAAATTATTTTTATTTTAATTGAATGCAAGTGACGGAAATATAATAATGTGATATATTTTTAGAACCGGCTCAAAATGCCCTTTCATTTAATACTACGCACGATAGGTTTCTGAACATTTTTTTTTCTTTTTCCATACAAAAAAAAGATGACGTCATAGCTCCTTTCCGTTTGTTTTTTGTTTTTGGTGCTACGGGTCAAATTGATTCAAATGATCTAAAGATTAATCGTGCCGATTTTCATACCTCTAACACCATTTGCAGCTGATTTTGGTCAACCGCTAGCACAAGGCAAATCATATCAATATGCCTTGTTAGCGAATTTACCATGTTTTTCACAAGAAATTCAATTGTTGATAAATGTATTTTTACCTGTTTCTAGAGTTTATTTTTAATAAGTTGTGTAGGTATTTGTTAAATAATGCCAAATAGGCAGGACCGTTGATATCTAAATAAAAAAATATATATTTGGCCTAGTAGAGGACGAATTTCTAATATATAGATACTAAAATGTAGTAACTTAGGTAACACCATGGACGGTTTGTGGCCGTGTGGAGAGCGCAGTGTGTGACCCATCTCGGCTGCGGTATGATATTATATTCTATATATATTAGTCATGCTGCTCAGCAGGCTTAGCATAGTAGGGAGCACCGCGGCAGTATCTCGCACGCGAGATAGACTATCCGTATTTACTGTACCAATACTGTAATTAACTAGAGAGCCTACAGTCGTAAATTAATAAGTATTAAGATGAAGAATAAGTTCGATTTTGTATCAGTATCTCGCACGCGAGATAGACTATCCATAATTACTGTACTAATACTGTAAGTAATTAACTAGAGAGCCTTACAGTCGTGAATTAATGAGTAAGATGAAGAATAAGTTCGATTTTCGATTATTAAATTTGTGTATTTTATAATTCGAGAATGTCATATCTACGCAAAAAATGGTGCCTATTTATTTTAGGAGTGATTCGCTTGCTCCTTAAAATGCATGTATTAAGGTGAAAAATTACAATATTGAATTAAGCATTTCTCATTCTTTATTAATCCCTTTAACTTTGTAATCATACTTAGTCTAGGTATAAGGAATCTTTTTTTAAGTACATATTTATGGCTATGGACAACAAAATACTCAACTCATTACGGCTGGCTGTATGATGTGATGACATACAGGTGTAATAAAAAATCAACACTCATTAGCAACCCTGTTTCAAGTTGCGTCAAACACTGAGCACGCGAAAGCGTAATTCATAATATTAAGTGACTGCTCCGCTGATTGCATGAGATACGAAGATAGATTCAATCCACTAATTGACACGTTAAGTAGAAACTGCTCGGAGGAATTTCCGTTGGATGAACTGAGCTTTGATAATCAGGGTAGAATGTGTTTTCCGAGAATGAAATTCATTTAATGAATTGAATATTAATTAATTCAGGGGACTAATTTGACTGATTGTAATGACAGCCCTCGACATCGTATCCATGTCACCGTAAAACTGTAAACACTCGTCAGTTTATAATATCGCTAGTTAAATTATAAACTGACGGTAGGGAGATTACAATCTAACCTAACCTAACCTACGTTAGGTTGTAAATTAACGGGTTCACAATCTGACGGTGTCATCCATAATATCAACAAAATGTTAATACCTACAATGGCAAAAAACTTGTGAGCGCAGTGGGTCATCTTGCCTACTACTTCAAAAACCAGAAGATTATTACTGACTGAAATTTATATGACATTCGTGGCCTCCATCACACAATACAAACTTTCAGGCGTCCACCAAAGAATGCCCAACAATGACACCGATATGCCCGTCACGCCACCTATTGTTCGCAGATAGTACGTTTCGAGGGCATTGTGCACATTACGGATTATCTCACGTAAAACTGAGTTTTGTTTAAGAAGTAAGGCCCTAAGATATATATGTATATGCAGCGACCTGCACAAAAGTTGGAGTATGATAGGTACTTACCTAGCATGTAATATACGTATTATAGTTCTACTGTTTAACTGAGGTAGGTACTTACTTAACAAGGTAGGCAGGTCTCGGATGTGTACGTGGATATTGTGAGTGTTGCGGGTCGGACAATTGACAATAATTAACATTATGGAGACTGCAGGACCAGTCTGGATAAGGGAGACTAACAATCGCTCAAAATGCAGAGAGATTGGGGAGGCGTATGCCCAACGGTGGGCGAAAATACGCTGAAGAAGAGAGAACATTTTTATGTGTAGTGGGTGGTTTGAAAATGTCTAATTTTCTACCCCAAACTTTTTCGTACACTTTTCGTCGGGTAGTTGCACAAATCTGTTGATATTTTGCTGGGACATTAATTAGCCGCAACCACGACCAGTGAAACCTGTGTCGAAACATCAATAAATAAAGGTAATAAAATAAATTCGCGGTAGACCCGTCTATAAATGTAACTTTATATGGGTAATAATAAACTTATTAAGTAATAAGCTATTAAATATGACCAGTTACGAACTGGTTGATGGCTCCGCTGCATGAAAATGATTTGTAATTTTCAAGTTAATAATAAAGTAAAATGTAATGTACTATACTTCGTTTTTTTTAGCATTTGAAAGAACTCCACAGAAGCAAGCGTGCAGTTTTTATCAGGCTCTTTAATTGTTAATAATTATTGAATTATCTAATGTAGCATGGTCAATACATATAATTTACTTCAAATTATTACCGCTAAAAGTGCCGGAGTTGGAACCACTAGCTTACTTCTGCGAAGTTCTTTCTAATGCTAAAAAAAACGGACTACATGTGTAAAATAATTTAGTCACAAAACTCAGTTACTTACCAGTTATCTATGCAGAAAACCACCACGCAAATTGGCCTGACATAAGTGGTTTTGGTTATAGTTCATAAAAACAAGGTCAGTACCCGAACCACGAGTAACTGACAGTGTCAGTACATATAAGCTAACTAACATCTACGTAATTTACTATCTATGAATCTCGCTTGTACTGATTTATTAGTGCGAGTGAGATGTAGCCATAGAAAGTATGATAAGGGGTTTCGGCAGAAAAATAAGTAAATCAGGTTCAAAGGATCTATTTTTCAAGTGATCAACACACAAAAGTTGAAGTTTAGACTAAAATACAAGTATGATACACAAGTGAAATACAGGTATGAGTATTAAATGTAAGTTATTTTAATAGCAAAATTTAATTACTCCTTCGTCTACTATACGTTTCGTGTTAATTACGGTGGTTGATTCTGTCATGAAGTTTACTTATCTGTTTCAAATTATATATAACTTGAAATAGATTCGGGTAGGTATACATCCGTATCCGTAAATAAACATGAATAAAACTACACTCTATTCAGGACAAAATAATATATTTTAGTCTGTTCAAAAAAGTGTATTGGGCACTATACATTCCACGACTCTTTCCGCACAGACATTATCATATGACATTGCCAACATCATCGAAGATCATGGCACAATCGCACCAATACACCAAATATATATTTCATAAATAGGGCTATTTTATTTAATAACGGCCAAACGAAAGTAATTAACGCTTGAAAACCGTGGTGACGAAGTAATAAAACTCACGCCATTGGCTATTTGTCATGAAATTCGTTTCATTTGTAAACGGCGTGCGAAAAGATCCCAGTAATAAATAAAAAAACATGCGTAATTGCATTATAATATACTTACCTATATTATATTTTTGTAAAAACTAGAACGAAGTAGGTAAAGTTCGTAAAAGTAAACGGTTTCATTTTTAAACTTACATTGAAATAGTATATTTATCCCCACCCAAAATAGTTATTTACGATACAAGTGCGAAAAAGAGGAAATTCGAAACGAGTGGCGATAAATTAAAACACGACCGAAGGGAGTGTTTTAAATCGACACGAGTTGCGAATTACCTATTCGCACGTGTATCGTACAACGTTTTACAGTACATATGGCCCTTTAAACTTTTGACATCGCACGAAAAGTGCTATTTTACGCACTAGTGCGGGAAAATAGGACCATATGTACTGTAAAAATATTTTTTTAATATTACTGTATCTCAATTGTGATAGAATTACAGGAGATAAACGATTTCCACCGAATAAAATTCCTCAATCACAAACAACGAAAATATACAACGTTGACAATAAAAGCTTTTCTCCACTATTTGTGTAAAATCAATGTTCC
Source organism: Cydia fagiglandana (assembly GCF_963556715.1). Taxonomy (NCBI): domain Eukaryota; kingdom Metazoa; phylum Arthropoda; class Insecta; order Lepidoptera; family Tortricidae; genus Cydia; species Cydia fagiglandana. Next base: position 14,335,693 of record NC_085932.1, on the reverse strand, counting down.
AGAAACCACTATATAATACTCGTATTTTACAAGCACGAGATTTTTCCTTTGTATGAAAACTTTTATTGACTAGGTACTATATGTGAGTAACCCATCCCAAAGGATTGAATGCCAGTGTCCACGCAATTCGAAGTCTTATATTATTTTATTATGTTTCTCCTGTTGAACTTCACATTCTTTCCTTTTCTCTTTAACGGCATTTGTATTCCGTTGGAGAGAAATGAACGCCATTGAATGTTGGAAGTAGACTCGGATTAGATTCGAGTCGTTGGAAGGTAAGCTTGAATACACATGGCGTTCTTTACGGATCCCCTAGCTTGTTTTTTCTTTTAAAATAACTAAGTTTTATGCTTCATAAAAAGATAAAAGATAAAAAAAAAGATAAGAAAATAGTTTATTCAAGTAAGCATATTACAATGCGCTTATAAAACGACAAATAAACCTAAACCGTCTCCAACCGGCCGGCTCCATACAAACAATAAATTTGCATATTTTGCGTCTATAGGTGACATTCGAATAGCAATTTTAATTTTATTCAGTCTAATAAGTAACTAAAACTCGAACGGGCCTCTCAGTAACATACGTACAAAAATACGGTCGAATTGATAAGCTCCCCCTTCACCTGTTACTATGTCGAGTTGTATGGTATAGGTATATGGTGACAAAAATTACACCTTGGAGCTGATTTTTGAAATTCGACCGCTCGATTATTTCTTTAAATAATTGCTAAGTATTGCTAAGCATTTAAATTCTACTAATAGAATTGAAAACGAGCGGTCAATACCACTAGATTCCCAATTTCTATCGCTCGTATTTCTAAAATTAGCATTTTACCGTTTTCCACTGATTTTCGTGTGACGAAATCGAGCGATCGAAATTCAAAAATCGCCCCCCTGATACTAAATTTTAAAAATATGTAATATACTCCGCCTCTGACTTCTTGCAAGTGCTGGCATCTATTAGGTATTATTTTCAGTTTCTAAAGTATTATCAGAGATAAGTATATATAACTCCGTATAAGATAAAGTCTAAGAAAAAAACATGCCTCGGAAATCAACAAAAAGTCATTCTCGAATAGATGGCGCCATTACCTTTGGCCTATTCTCAGCTAGATGGCGTTGACGACACCGTTTGATATTTAACAATTTTAACACATACCTGTGTTAGTGAAAGAACATGGGTCAGTATGGAACAATAAAAATTAAAAATAATTTATCCGTAAACATATTTTGATTAATTTATACATTTTCAATTTTATTTTAAGTTTTAATCGTGTGTCGATAGACGGCAGTAAATGTACCGTGACTACAAAATATACAATAGTTAAATGTTTACTCGTGTGAGAAAACTCTTTTGTAGATATAATAAATACACTCTGAGTGTCATATCTTTAGAGGATATGTGGTGTAAATCAAATGCCCAAATATATACATGCAAAATTAATTTAATCAAAAAAGGTGTAGCTTGTACAGAGATCGTATTAGAAGTGAACGACGACAATTAAAAATGTTCCAAGCACTGAAAGCGCCTGCCGATAGTTACGAGCAAACTTCACGAACCACACTTATCACTGTCTTTTTAACATAGGCTCCAGAGCCTGTACATACTCCCGGCCGTTGAAAACTTGCTTTTCAACCTCGAAGCTCTTCGGCTGTCGGAAGCTTACACAAACGCACAAGAGAGCGACGCACACAGCCTCTGTTTGTGGTGACGTCTGCCACTCTGGCTAATCCATCGGACCCAGTGATGAGGCGTAGAACACGGCCGAGCCTCCATGACAGAGGGGGAGCGTTATCTTCTGCCAGAAGCACCATATCTCCGACGCTCAGCTTGGCAGCGTTGCTCTTCCATTTAGTCCTTTGCTGCATTTCTGATAGGTAGTCGCGCTGCCATCGCTGCCAGAAATGCTGTTGTATTTTTTCCAGGCGTTCATAGCGTTGGAGGTAGTTTTCCTTAGAGTCACCCAAGTATTGCGCTGGTGGAGCAGTTAGCGGCCTTCCGATAAGAAAGTGTCCAGGGGATAGGGAAAGGAGGTCATTGGGACACGATGACAACGGGCATAATGGCCGACTATTTAAAATAGATTCCACTTGTGTAAATAAAGTAGAAATTTCCTCAAAAGTGAGGTGACTATTACCCATAACACGCTTTATATGATGTTTAGCCGATTTAACGCCGGCTTCCCATAGTCCACCAAAATGAGGAGTGTAAGCCGGAATGAACCTAAACTTTATAAGGTTTTGACTTGCAAAATCAAAAAGAGGTTCTTGGTTTTGTTTGATAAATGACCCTAATTCCTTTGCGGCAGCTACAAAATTAGTCCCATTATCACTAAAAATCTCAGTAGGTCTGCCTCGACGCGCTATAAAACGTCGAAGAGTCATTATGAACGCATCCTTAGTTAAATCGCTAACAGCTTCGAGGTGGATGCATTTATAACGAAGACAGACAAACAAGCACAAGTAACATTTAATCAAACGACTTCCACGGCCCTTGCGGTTAATGATAGTAAAAGGACCAGCGAAGTCCAGCCCGACTGACAAGAAGGGATAGTCGGGAGTAATCCGTTGAGATGGTAAGTTACCCATTTTAGGTTGTAGGGTTTTACCTCGTAGACGTCTACACCTAACACAATTATTTACAACACGCCAGGCGAGGTGACGTCCGTTTACTGGCCAAACTGTTTCTCTTACGGTTGAAAATAACAAGAGAGGACCAGCGTGCATATTGACGATGTGTTCTCTTTCAAAGTAAAGCCTTGTCAGTCTATGCGATGCATGAAGTAAAATGGGGTGTTTTTTATCAAAAGAGTAAAAATCTGTTGCGTCTAGGCGCCCTCCAACACGCATTATCTTATTATCTAAAAATGGGGACAAACACAATATTTTGCTTTTATTACTTATAGGTTTATTATTTAAAAGTGATTCATATTCGTCTGAGAAAGATTGACTTTGAGCAATAATACATAACGAATGCCAAGATTCACGCAATTCATCAGCTGTTAATATGCCAGTACGCTTGATACTATTTTTAGTGTTGAATATGAATCTTTGTACGTACGCAAACGATCTAATAAGTCTATTACAAGAAGAGAATCTTTCGAAATCAACTATTGGTTCACTTATTACTGCGGAATGCACTTTCAGTTCAGGCAGAGGTTCGGAATCTTTAACTTTCAAGACAGGCCAATCGTCTTCATTTTTGAGCAGAAAGTTGGGACCTGACCACCAAAGATCCAACGACATTATATTTTTTGGGTCAACACCACGCGAAATGAAATCTGCGGGATTTAAATCTGTAGGAACGTACCTCCATGATTGTGGCGAAGTAAGCTCAACTATTTCACCAATACGATTGGCAACAAATGTTTTTAGTCTACTTATATCACCTTTGATCCATCCTAAGACTACGCTCGAGTCACACCAATGCGCTATTCTATCTGGCTTGTATCTGAGGGACTCTAAAACGGATTGCGTGAGCTTGGCGGCGACCAGCGCAGCACATAATTCAAGCCTTGGGATGCTGGTGAATTTGATTGGTGCAATTTTTGATTTTGCACATAACAATTTGACAGTAACATCCTCATTCGGGCCTATCGACTTGACATAAATGCATGCCCCATATGCAGACTGAGAGGCGTCACTGAAAGAATGAAATTCTATACGCTTAGGCGAATCGCCTAGCACCCATCTTGGAATGTTTAAATTAGTCAGAATTTTCAAATTGCCAGAAAACCTTATCCAGTCATTTTTTATTTCTGATGGGACTGGCGAGTCCCAATCTAATTTTTTCTCCCACAATTTTTGAAGCATAATCTTAGGAATAACAATAACTGGGCTCAGAACACCTAACGGGTCGAATATTTTAAAAGAATTTGACATTATAAATCTCTTTGTTATTACAGCGTCAGGTTCACTAAACATTTTTATAGGAAAGTGCAAAGTATCACTTGAAGGGGTCCATCCGAGGCCCAAAGTACTTGAAGACTCACTGATTGTTAAATTGTCTTGTTTGTTTATGTCAAGATTATCAAAAATAGATGGATGATTGCTTTTATATTTTCTAAGATTGAAACAACCTGATTTTAATGCGTTTGAAACTGATTTTTGAATGTATATTAATTGTTGAGGATCATTTGCCCCTGTGATTAAATCATCCACGTAAAAGTCCTTTTGAATGATAGTTTTAATCAACACATCATCCTGTTGCTGCCCTAGTTCCCACAAGCAACGTGTACTGAGATAACTGGCGCTAGCTGTGCCATAAGTTAACGTGTTTAACACTAACGTCTGAATAGGTTTTGACTCGTCCTCTCTCCACAAAATAAGTTGCAAGTTCCTGTCACTCTCGCTTACTAAAACCTGTCGGTACATTTTTTCGATATCGCCAGTTAGTAGGTACTTGTATTGTCTTGCACGAATTAAAATGGAAAAGAGAGTATCTTGAACATTAGGGCCTACCATCAACACGTCGTTAAGAGAGTAACCGGAAGTGGTGGGGGAGGATCCGTCAAAAACTACCCGCAACTTGGTAGATTCCCTTTCCTCCTTAATAATTGCATGGTGGCAAAGGTAGTACGATGGTCTAGGGCTTGGCACAAGATTAGAAATTGAAAGATGCCCTAGATCAGCATATTCGTTAATAAACTTTGTATACTCACATTTGAGTGTAGGATTTCGTTTAAATCGTTTCTCTAAATTCAGAAATCGTTTTTTGGCAGTATTATGACTATCACCTAAACAATCTACAGATTCCTTTAATGGCAAATTGACACAAAATCGTCCTTCCTCATCCCTTATAGTATGAGTGAGGAAGTGTTTTTCACATTCACTTTCTTGTTTACTTAAGATTTGTTTTTTGGGAACTTCTTCCAAGTCCCAGAATTTTGACACTAGATTTTCAATATTTTCATTTTGAGTTGAAGAAATTATAGCATGATTGCAGAGTATCTTTTTGCTAGATACAGCTGAGTTTATACGGCCACATACTATCCAACCGAACTTTGAACTTCTTAATTTTGGGTTATTTGGTCCTAGGGAAATTTCCTCGTGTCCTAAAATATCCCAGAATATATCAGCACCTATAACAACATCTATAGGGCCTGGCTGATAAAACATTGGATCAGCCAACTCAATATTTTGAGGTAAATTGAAAGAGGTAATATCGACGGGCGCCTTTGGTATACGACCGGTAAGTTCGTCCATGACGTAACAAGATAAAATAGCACTAAACTTATTTTTTATTGAATTTAATTGAACATCACAAGTTCCTTTTATGGTATGTTTAGAAGGAGTGTCGCCCATGCCTATAACATTTAAACTTTCAAGTGAGCGGGGTTTCAATGACAGTCTGGCCTTAAGAGACTCAGTAATAAAAGACGACTCGCTTCCATTATCTAAAAATGCACGAATTTTTAATTTTTGATGGTCAACTGGATTCTCGACTTCAATAATTGCCGTGGATAACCAACCTCGACGGCCTTGATTTGTATTTTGATAAGCATAATTGACGTGTACTGCTTCTTCTTCGTCTACTTGAGCGAGGTGGCTTGAGGAGGGAGATGGACGGTGGAGAAGACTATTGTGTCGCTCGGTGCAGCCGTGCTCGCGGCATGGACCCATGCGGCATTCACTCTCAACATGACCTTGTCTCAAACAATTTATGCACAGTTTATATTTTGACACATCCATCATTCGCTCGTCAACCCCTTTCGCCTTAAAAGTAGGGCAATCATAAATCCTATGACGCTCACTACAAATAACACATGCAAATATGTTTTGTTTTTTATTGTTATTATTATTGGTTGAACTTGCAAACGATTTGACGTAATTATTTTGAACTGGTCTTTGACCGTAATTATTATTCGTTGTAGAACGAGAAGGAACGCTAGGCGTCTTTGACACACTAGAAACATCTGATTTATTGTTACGATTTAACGATTCGAGTACATCAGCACGATCGATCATGAATTTATAAAATTGTTCTAAAGTGGGTACATCACCTTCTAAATTGTTGCGGTATTCTTCCCATTTTAGCAACGTATTGCTATCTAACTTAGAGGACAGCATGAATATTATCAATACGTCCCACTTGTCTGTGGGCTGGCCTAGGCTAGTTAAGGCACGCAAGTTTTTGGTCACGTGATCAACCAAAAATCGCAAAGATCGCTCTGTTTCCCGTGGAAGTTGTTTAATATTGAACAATGAATTTAAATGATGATTAATTAATATTCTTTTGTTATCATATCGATTGCAAATCATTTTCCACGCTTCAGCATAATTATCAGTTGACACTTCCAAATTTGAAATGATCCTAGCCGCATCACCCTGTAGATATGACACGAGATAATGGAATTTATGGATATCTGAAATACGCTCATTTTTGTGTATTAAATTTTCAAAAGTATCGCGGAACTCTAACCAACGAAAATATGCGCCATCAAATTTGGCAATCTGTATTTGAGGTAATTTCAACCCTATTTCGTGAGAGTGAGTGGGATCATCACAATATGACGTATTATGCGCGGAAATGCGCCTCTTTTCGCATTCAATTTTTTTAGAAAATCTTTCGACCAAATTTTTTGCCGTGGCAATATTTACTATTATTTCGTGCTCCATGAGGTCACGTTCTTCAATTTCAGCCGAAATATTTTCAAAATTTAAAACCTCTATTTCACTTTGCAATTCATCAACCTTGACGGACAAAGCCTCAAACTTTGCGAGTTTTAAATTTAACTCGGTTAATTGAACATTATCCAACTCCGTCTTTGGTGCAATACTATCTAAATATTTTCCAAATTTAGTAATTTGTCCTTTGGCGGAAGCCCTTTTTCTAGATAATTGAAGCAGCATTAACTTATCTGCCTTTTCAGTTTCATTTGACATTTTTGCTAGTAACTGTATCTACTTAGTTATTTAGATAGTAATGCAATAAAAAATATAATAGAATGGCTCACGTTCCTCGTTCTGGTGGTACTTGCCGATGACAGGGAAACCGGCTGCGCACGCTCAGCAGACTCCTCCCGGCCGGTGCCGAGCCACGGAGTTTATTTGCAAACGATGCCAGCGGCGCACGGCGATTTTAAATAGTATTGCCCTGGAATAGTCGGCAAATAATGCTAAAGATCTTGTAAACAAAGATAAGGAAAACGGAACCTAAATTAAATTGAATTCAATACGAAAAATATTATAACTTTCACTTTAGTTATACTAATAAATGTTCAAAACTTGTAAATGTAATGATGATTATTAAGTTTTATTGTCAACTTTGTAATATTGAAAGACTTTTATATCGAATTTAAGTAAAATAATCTAAAATTGCAAAGTTAATTGCAAAGTTCTTTGTTCACTTTTTTATGTTTCGGGTAGGTATAGAATCTGATGCAATGCACCTTTTGCACTAATTTTAGGTTTTTAGACGTAATTATAGTTTTGAAATCACTTGATTTACACAAATGGAGATATATTTTAAATAGTTATATTGCCTGTTGTCAGGATTATTGGAATATATGAAGGATAGACACTTATCTTTGGGTGGCGGCGTGCGAACGTAACTGCTCGATGTGAACTTTAGCCGTTTCACTGGTCGAACCCTGGTTTGGAGATCCTCGTTTCTTGAAGCCTGGTGACTTTAGACATCCCCTGGTAGCTCCAGAATACAACAGCAATCCTCTAGACTTGAACTGCGATGTTGAAGATCCGTTACTCGTCGCGCCGGCCGATGTCGTATTTAATTGTTGTACATTAATCTTGATTATTTCGCGGATTCTTCTTTATTTTCCCCTCATGGGCCACCATGTCATATCTTTAGAGGATATGTGGTGTAAATCAAATGCCCAAATATATACATGCAAAATTAATTTAATCAAAAAAGGTGTAGCTTGTACAGAGATCGTATTAGAAGTGAACGACGACAATTAAAAATGTTCCAAGCACTGAAAGCGCCTGCCGATAGTTACGAGCAAACTTCACGAACCACACTTATCACTGTCTTTTTAACATAGGCTCCAGAGCCTGTACACTGAGAGAATATCACCTAGAAATATCTTTCCTTACCAGCCCATGTATCACTAGGCTACGGTAAAGATGAGCCTTCTTTATAGGCCGACCTAACGAGAGCCGGCTAAACGGACCGTGAAGACCGTTCCACACAAATTTATATAATATAAGTTTATTTATGAATAGGTCCTTTCAGTTTGGTGTTTTTAGTGTTTTCTGATTGCTAGCGAAATATTTGTGTAGGTATGAAAGAGTGCTGTTGTCCTAGACGTTATTTTTCTGGTACGCTCAATATAATAACTAAACAAACCTAATAAATATTTTTACGTAGATTATCAGCCCATATTATACGATTACCTACTCTTTTGTTAGAAGTGTTGCAAGAGTTTAAATTAACTTCTTCAAATTTATAAAACAGTTTTAATATACATATTAGGCCCACTTGCACCATCGCACTAACCCGGGGTAAAGCGGTTAAACCGTTAACTCAGTGTCAAATTGTACTGGTAACCATGGTAACTCCAGATTTAACGGGTTAACCCCGGGTTAGACGAATGGTGCAGGTGGCGCTTAGAGGTTAAATTACCAATAACTTATCATATCGTATCGATTATAATTTTAAAATTCAATTATGACTTTATCTTTGCATATGTTTGTATTTTGTACTTCACATTAAAATATGTTAGATCTTTAGGTAATTTTGTTACTCTCCTTTGACAAGGTGATAGAAACACTTGAGATTTTAGACCGAATCAAATCTTAAGTTCATTATTATATAAGAAACAGCTCTATCGGATTGATTAATGAATGAACATTGATTTTCGAGAGAAATAATATTGCCTACATTGTAGTTGAATCCCAGATCCCAATTAAACATTCTTTTTTTATTTACTTAAAAATAATAAAAATTGTGTTAATGTTTATTGTCATAGTCTGACTTATCATCTGACTTAAATATTTCAAATACAATTTTCTACAATCAAGAAGAGGTTTAAAATGCAAATTAAATGTAAAATTCAAGAGGCAAACAAAAGTGCTATTTGAAAAAAGTTTTATTTTACATAAATTATCTGATGTGGTGTTAGAACCATAGACTTTTAGGTGTAATTAAGAGAGCTGGATTAATTGAAGCAGAAATATATTAGGAGTGCAGGACGGTGGCGCAAAGTTACGCAGGCGCGCTAGGCATGACACATCGCAGTGGTGGCCCTACGGACGCGAAGGCAACCCGCCGGCAAAGCCAACGTCCCCACGACTTCCGAAAACCCCATTTACGAAAACTCTCCTTCTCGTTTGTATTTTGTTTTTCGTGACAGTGTCTTGAGTTCCAAACTTCAACGCGAAACAAAAGAACTTTTCGGCTTTCTTTTGTTTGTTATCTTTTGTCGTGAAGTGTTCCGTTTTACCGCTCAAGTGTTGATAAGATATTAAAATCTTTGGAGTAAGGGGCTGAAGATTGACGCTATGGTAATTACTGACCTCGATCTTTGTTGCCTTTTGTTTTCGATCTCTGAAGTATTACACAATATTCTTGCAAGTTGTTAAAAAAAATATTATTTATCGAGGCATTCATATTATGTGGATGTTGTTTTTACTTAGGCATTTAATGAATCATATTAAATTTAACATAGTCTTACGTATAGTTTATATTACTTAGTACGTACTTTTCATATTTTAATGCTTAAAAACAGGTAACTTACCTGCGGAGATTCTTATTAGAATAAAGTACTCAACGAAATTTTTGACAAATCGTCCGTATATTTATAATAGCTAACTAAAAAAAATAAGCAAATACCTATTGTTATTATTAATCAGCTTAGAGTTCATTTGTGTGTTGTGAGCAAACTTAATCTTAAATTCATCAAAATTTGTTGACGACTGATTGCATGTAAGTAATACAACAGACCTAACGCTTGAAACTTGTGTGATCAAAAAGCCGCGCAAACAAAGGCTTAATTCTTTACATCATGTTATAGTCTGAATATACACTATTTGACATGAATGTTGCTGTTAACATTTAAAATAGATTATCATTGAAAATTATGTGCATTATTTTTATACAAATGTGTAAATATGTAAATCTGTCAAAATATCGATTTTAAGTTTTTATTAATCCTACTTATGTTATCTAATTATTATACTAATCAATTTAAATCTCAAGTTTTTGGTCGGGGAATTTGAAATGCAAATTGCATTCCCCAATCAACACGCGCGTGTTGGTGAGATATTATCACTTTTTTTATCGTTCCGTAAAACTCCTCTTTTAGTGAAATAAGTTTAGTACCGTGTCGTTTTTAGGGTTCCGTAGTCAACTAGGAACCCTTATGGTTTCGCCATGTCCGTCTATCTGTCTGTCCGTCCGAGGCTTTGCTACGTGATGCAGTACAAACAACAGGCAGTATCTTGGCGGCACGCCCTTTTGCCAGGACTATGGAACTCTCCGCGCGAGCTCGGATTTATACCTCCGAATCTGCTCCCGTTCACGGTAGAAAAGCGAGCCAGTCGGTTGCCACACGCGCCCACGTACGCACGTCACCGCGCGCCGCCCTGTCAATTTTTACGATAGTTACAAGCTACGTAGTAGGCACCTACCTACTATTGAATCTCTTTAATTGAAAATGTAATGTTTATTATGTATGACAAATGTATAGTTTTAGATATCTATCAATTTGAAATAGGTAGTAAATTTTTAATTTATTTTGGTAAATGTTTATTTTAACGACAGTAAGTTAACTTTATCCGGTGTAAAGTTAAGTGCCTACTCATTTTTGCTCTGGTTAACTTATAATTAATTACCTGTATTCATGGGGTTTCTATTATTTTTCTTTATTGTGTAACATCAATCTCTATCTGGTTTAAAATTACACGAAGTTTTAAAACTAATTCTTGCTGGGATTATTGCGAGGTTTATAAAACGGCGTAAACACTGCGGTTACTGCAGGGACATATGACCTTTTAAAATGACTATTTCGCAAACACTAACGCATAATCGGAATATTAGGTATAATTTAAGATTTAGCTTTCCTTTTATTTCACTCCGCTGTTTAAGTAGGTATTTATTTATCATTACTAAGCCTCAGCAACCCTAGCGTTGTGCCGGTGCGCGCGGTGCGGGGAGCGGCGCGCTGAAGGTCACTCCATTGTATTTTAGTGTAGGTATCAAAACGTTAGGTATTTGCTTTTTCTTTGAGAGATAAGTATCTGTTCGTAAGAACTATTATATAATCTGTGCTTTTGCTACAAAGGAGTTACAAACTTTTCAATCGAAAATGTTCCAAACAATTTGGAGACTTTATTCAATATCCCTCTGTATTTAATTTATTTAACTAAGTAACGACACAAAAACACACATTTTTTATTGAAATAGTTACATAATAATATATCGTATACTTCCTTCTCGAGTAATATGGATGTGACATACCTACGAACTACGGACATAACGAAATTATAAGGGTTCTATACTCGTATATCTGCCTTTTGGCAACGGAATCCTTAAAAGGAAAATGATTTGTATTATTATAGTAAAATATCAATTTATGCGTAGTATACGTAATGTCATGGACGAATCAAACAAGAAGACTGACAATATAGGTATTTCGCGCTCCTCTAACATTCAGCGCCATGTCGCCATGTACTAAACGGAAGTTGAGTTAGGTACTTATTTTGACCAGAAGTTTCCCCGCAGAACAAAATGGATGGTGCAGAGACCCGTTTCAAAACTATTCAACTTAAATTGAATGGATAGGTAGTGCTGCAGAACCGGAACCCAATTCCAGGGGACTAAGAACTAAGAACCGAGCAAAATTAACAGAAGTACGACCTGCTGCATGACCAAATGGTGTCATTTGGCCATAACCTATTGGAGGAACGCGATATTGTATAGACATTATCAGTCTTATTTTTTAATCGTCCATAATAATACTTATTTTACTGAAATGAAAAGAGACAAACTCCCTCGAAAGGTAAATCAGATGTAACTGCCCTAAACGACTGTAATGAAATAATGATTATGCTTATATCTTTGAAGACGTTCGAAGTTAAATCAATTTGTGTTCAATTAGAATTTCAGATTTACCAGAATAATATTGGTTTTCATATCTGCTCCAACGAGTTCAAGTTTTTAACTTTGCAAAGTTCGGGCTCATCTTACATAGGAATCTTATATTCAGATGATATTAAGGAAGTAAATTAACAAAGCATAAGGCTTCCGCATATCTGGACTTTCTTCATCAGTCCTGGGATCTTTGTATTGAATAAAATAATATTAAATTTTCGGAGTTACAATAAAAAATAGTCATTCATCATTCATTCAATTTAAGAGCTAGCTAGTTTTTTCGAAAGCGACTGCCATTTGACCTTCCAACCCAAAGGGTAAACTTAGGTCTTATTGGGATTAGTCCGGTTTTCTCGCGATGTTTTCCTTCACTAAAAAGCAACTAGTAAGTATCAAATGATATCTCGTACATACTCGTAAGTTCCGAAAAACTCATTGGTACGAGTCGGGGTTTGAACCCGCGACCTCCGGTTTGCAAGTCGCACGCTCTTACCGCTAAGCCACCAGCACTTCACGATAACATATTTTACAAAATTTAGATTTGTACCTCTATTAATATCAAAACAACAGCTCGATTCATAGCTTTTCGTCGCTTTAGTTTGGCATATATGCCAATGAATGATGAAAATAAATAATTACATATATTCATGTCACATATGTGGTTTCCTCACGAGGATTACCTTCAACGAAAAGCGATTGGTATTTATTTATCAAACGATCGTTATTAAGTGCATATTGACACGTAACATTATATTACTCTCTCAAGATATATTATTACCTTCAAGACAGTCTCCGCTAAAATACAAACTTGAAAAGAGGGTATAATAGTTTTCCAGAACATGAATTCACTATTAAAAATGATATTTAAATTGGTCTCAGCACCTAATAAGTAAGCGTTCAAAAAGAACAAAAGAAAAGTTAATTAATATTATACCAGTAAATATAATATCATGCCGTTACGACTTGGACAAGCATTTACGCATATTTGACAGAGCACTATTCTTAATTTCTATAAAAGTTAGTTTAATATTATTATTATTATAAGCCTATACGGTGTCCCACTGCTGGGCAAAGGCCTCCCCCCTTGATTTCCATTCGTCTCGATTTTGGGCAATCTCCGGCCAGTCGTTAAGATATGCGTCCAGGTCGTCCCGCCATCTCCGTCTGTTTAATATAATTGAAATAATTCTGAGTCAATTGGGCGGAGTTAGCAAGTGGTACTAAGTCGATTTCCTTCATCATCATCATTAGTTAAGAGTTTTGCTCTTATCGGTGGAGTAAGAGCCAATCATTTCTTTCTCGTGTCAGTCTATTAATTTCTTCATATGATGCATTATTATGACGACATTCTTATGTGAACTATATCTACCCAAACATTCCAACAAGCAGCAACAAGTAATGTTGCCATATCATGAATATGCATCCTTAAATTCTTCATAATATTTCGGTAAGACAAGCATTTTATATCGATAAAGTATAAAATATCGTGTCACTTTATTATTGCTCTGGCGTATAGGGATCTCGTAATTAGCTTAGTAAATTACCTTTTATTTACTTACTCGTGACGTACTAATATACAGGGTGATTCATGAGACGTGAGCAGGACTAATCCTGTACACTCAGTAACTGACAATTGATCGATCACCGTTGTATTAAGGCAAAACAACTTCACTTTTTCCTATTTTAAAATTTTTGGTGAGGGCTAATTTAATTCTCTACAAACATGGTCACCCTACAAGACCTACTTAATAAACATAAAACCTCTTTAACCGTAATGACAGCATTTTGATTATGAAGAAAATAAACTGTCAAACTTGAGTGAGATACGAGATTTCAAAAGTAACCAGACCTTGATGACAGTGATTTCATTCAATTTGACACAATATCGGTACCTAGTTTAGTAGTCTAATTTTAGGGTGACCATGCATGTCGTAAATAAATTAATAGCTTTTTTTTTTCAATACGACTAGAAAATTAACGTTAACCTCACTAATACCGATACGAAGCAGTTGCTTATAATTTACGAAATGCGCAGTGTTAGTCCTGCTCACGTCTCTTGAATCACCCTGTATAATGCAAGTGTCGTGTCGTCCTATATTTAGCAATCTCTTTGAGTAAAATATACCTCTATAAAATAACAATGGTTATTTGCTCGCGTTATTAGTTTTTAGGGTTCCGTACCTCAAAAGCGAAAACCGGAACCCTTATAGGATTACTCGTACGTCTGTCTCTCTGTCAGTCTACCACAGCATATTTTCTCCGAAACTACTGGACTAATTAAGTTGATATTTAGTACATATACCTATGTAAGTTTGTGACCCAAAGACGGACATGTAACGTACCGTAATGAAACGGATTTGAAATATTAGGGCCACTTTTGGGGGGGTAAATAAGAAAATTAAAAAATAAAGCGGTTCGAAATATATCGTGTTACATATCAAATGAAAGAGTTCATTATGAGCATCTCAAATATATATTTTTTATAATGAACAGATTAGAAGTTATTCAAGAAAATTGGCAAAAAAATTACCAGGGGCCCTTTATCTCCGAAACTGGGTCTACAATTTTGAAAAAACACCAAAGAGTTCTTTACCTACGGATAACAGGAAAACCTGTTAAAAATGGGCAATCAAGCGTGAGTCGGACTTAATTATTTAGTTTTTCAGCCGACTCCTGCGGATCCGTTAAAGGCATTTCACTCACGTTAAACATAAAAAAAAATTGTAATATACGGAACCCTTGGAACGAGAGTCCAACTCGCACTTGACCGGTTTTCTAATGTTAACCGAAATATAGAAAGGCAAGCAAGAATAAAATATAAACGGAAAGGTCAAATAACAATGTAGTTATTGTATTCCCACAAATCTATTAAAGAATTTTTGCTCAAAGTTATAAAACTACAGGATAGCTGATACCTATCTGAAAATACAGCTCAAACGAGCACAAGGTACAAACCATGCAACCTAAAAACAACAAAAGCGCACGTCTGCATTGTTCAAGTTTTGGCACAGCACTGGAGCACTATACGGGAATCGTTCCAAAACTCTTAAATAAACATAAACTTAAGTCCATCAGATAGTATCAAGAACGCATTACATGGAAAACATACTGTAATTTATGAGTATGAGGGATAAAAGTGCAGTTTAGTGCAGAAGCATAAAAGGATACTTCGTAAACAAACTTCGGTTTTTAAATTTTTCAGGCCATTTCTTTCAAGTATTGAAACTAGGTATTGAAAGCGCTCGTTGTGGATGATGCAAGCTAATTACAATGTTTTCAGACAGCAATACATTTTATAATGAAACGGTTGTTATTATATTGTGTAAAAATCACAATATAATACTTGATATTGATTCTATTTAGTGGTCAATTTCAATCAAAAAAATGTATTTTTTGGTTAATTTTAATGGCTTTTATTTAAAAGTTGCTCTTGCATAAGTATTTGCGTGAACGCAACCATGGCAAGAGTTGGGTAAACAAAAACAACCTCAAACTCTGTAAACATGTTTGCATTGAACTAGTGCGAGGTAGATACTCGTATATTTACCTATGTTAGGTAATAGATATGTATATGTTTACTCAATAAAAATACGAGATATTTTACCCGTTAGATTAAAAACGGGATATTGTGAATTTATGAGAATATATTATCTCGATTTGAAAAATTAAATCTTCGGCTGCGTGGGATGATGAATATGATTGATCAAAACTACCCTAGCTATGTCCATCCCCGGGTCTCAAACTACCTTCATACTAATTCAGAGGTATAAGTGTGAAGACGTAATAGACAGGCAGACATACACATTTTTGCATATTAACATGCAATTAGGACGGATTATAAATTATAATAGGGGTAAACCAATATAATTTAATTATGTAATCAAGCTGATAATGTTGGTGTTATGAATGTTATCATTATTGTAAATAGTCATAGGTGCGAAATTTTTTTAAACATTCCACTCGCATGTTCTTAGTGATTTGTTGTTTATTTTTTTATTCTTAAGCGCACTTGCACGATCCTACTAACCCGGGGTTAACCGATTAAACCGTTAACCTAGTGTCAAATTGTACTGGTAACCATGGTAACTCCAGGTTTGACTAGTTAACCCCGGGTTTGTGAATGGTGCAAGTGAGCCTTAGAGTTTAATTCCGACGAGCGTCTAATCTCTTTCTTCTACGCAGGGAAACAATAAACGTGCTGCCGGCGTATTATGGATAGCTTTATCCATCTTTATTCATGCGATAAAATAACTGTCACTGTTTAACACCATGGGATAGAAAGTGACGGACACCGTTTTATCACGCTGTCACGTAGACAACAACGACCATCATATCCGTACAGGTTTAAAAAATCGAGGTCAAATGTCTGTAAAATCTGTCAAATTGTGTACAAATAATTAGCGCATCGTAACGCTTGTATCACAGCGAGTAATAAATAAAACTACTTTGTATGCAAAAACCTCACATTATAACTTTCCATTAAACATTAATTATGCAATAAACTTTCCTGAACGTATGACAACGCTACTGTTGCGGAATTATATTTCAGGAAAAAATTGCTGCACGCTATTGCATGCAGAATGTGAAAATGCATTTTTATGTAAAATATCAACGTGATAAACATACATACCTACTGGTAAAAACATTATCCTGCACTTTTTGTGATAGCTGAGCTACACTGAAAAGTAAGTAGGTACCTATATAAAAAATGTACACGTAAAAGCCTCAGCCTAGGTGTGTTAAGGCACCAGTCTTCTATTTACCTATGTGTAAAATTTTGACCAGAGTATATTATTTAAATGTCCTAGAACTTGACTATGCTCAATTAGTTATTTGCACTAAATATAAAGGTAACCAAAGTCTTCCTATTCCAAAAACAAGAGTTTCTCGTCTACATTTTGTTTAAAAATATTGTGTAAAGGTGTTTTTTACTCATTGATATTATACATATTATTTGTTTTTATCTCTCATTGTACAATTTTTCAATGCAAACCTCGGTATTTTGTTTTCCGGTCATCTCATCAAAAACCATTCCATTTGACCCCATATAATAATATGATTTAATACGATTATAAATAAGACAAAAAACTGGTCAAGTGCGAGTTCGGACTCGCGTTTCAAGGGTTCCGTACATCACACAATTTTCAAAAAAAATTTTTTGTAAGTACATGAAACGTGACGTGAGTGAAACGTCTTGAAAAACCCGAATGGGTCAAACCAGATGTAACATGAAGTTTTCTGGCGTGATGGCTTATATCTCTGCAACTATGCAAAGTAGCTTCTTAGGTAGATAGGAAGATTAAATACCGAACAGTAGTATAATAAGTGTCCAAATGCGAAGACTGAAGACCGAGCTCCGCGTAGGGCTGATAGCTCGGAGCGTCCGACGGGTTCGCGCTTCCTACAACTTCCGCAAGTGTTTTAAAAGCGAAGGCCGAAGAGAGATAATACCTACAGGGTGGCCAAAAAATAAGTGCATTCCCGTAGCCGGGGAGGTTTTCGGATTATACTGAGCTTTACAACTTTTATTATGGGACCAACCCCGAAATCGCGAAAAAAAAATGTATCCTCCCATAGAAAATGGACCAGCCAAAATGTATGAAACAGCCAAATTTTTCCTCGCAATTTCGGGGTTGCACGTTGGCAACGGGAATACACATAGTTAATTTTTTGGCCAACCTGTATAGTGCTTTTTAAAACACGTAACAATAGTAACCTAATCAATCAGTACTACAAGTACCAATGCGCCGGCTGTGTGCCAGATAGAGCCTAATCGCATTTTTTGTCGTCATTCCGACTCACGCTTGAAGCTAAAGGCACGCCTCTTCGGGACGCTTCGGGCCTTCGGCCTTATGCGGATATCGGCCTAGGACCTTCGCAATAGCTGTCTACATCCCGTTTCACTTAAACCATTGCGGCTGTGTCCCTAAAAAACCAAAAAAGCATTTTTGTTCTTAAATCCGACTCACGCTTGACTGTAGATTTCTCATAGGTTTTCCTGTCATTTTTAGGTAAAGGACTATTTTGTGTATTTTTTTCAGAATTTTAGACCCTGTACTTTCGGAAATAGAGGGGGGGGAATGGTAATTTTTTGTCTATTTTCTTGAATAACTTCTAAACTTTATATCGTAAATTTATAAAAAAAAATATATTTGAAATTGCCACAATGAGCTCTTTCATTTGATATGTAACACGACATAGTTTGCAAAACTTTGTTTTTAAATTTTATCTTTTACCCCCCAAAAGTAGCCCTTATGTTTAAAATTCATTTGTTGACGTTACATATCCGTCTTTGGGTCACAGACTTACATATCTGTACCAAATTTCAGCTTAATTGGCCCAGTAGTTTCGGAGCAAATTAGCTGTGACAGACGGACGGACAGACACACGCACGAGTGATCCTATAAGGGTTCCGTTTTTTCCTTTTGAGGTACGGAACCCTAAAAACCAATTCGCAGTGCATCTCGCGTGCACTAGCAGGTAACTGAGGCGCCTTTGGACACCACTACTGCAGTGCATTTCGGGCTTAACAGATTTTAAAATCTATTTATTGCCCTCAGGACGCTAGCTTGGAATAACAGGCCTTATCAGTATGTGTGATTAAATGTCACAGGCTCAGCCTAGTGTGGGGATCACTGAACTGCCTCTCCTTTTATATTAATTTCTGAAATAAATATATAATGAAATTGAATTTTGAATTAATTAAATACCAATTTTTTACTGTTGTGTAGTACGGGGTTCTGAAACAGTAATATATAATATATTCAATAAACCAGGCCAGGGTCGCTATTATTGAATAAATATTTTCGGATGTTATCCCGGTAGTTTCAATAAAACGTAATTGAACAGCAAACATAAGTTTTCCGATTTGGCTGTATTTACTGAAGGATCAGGCCGGAGTTAACGTTCAACAGACTTTATTTCATATAATTTTGTTTGCTAACGAAACTTAAAATATAATGCCTACGTTCAACGTTCACCCTCGAACTATTATAACTACTGCTGATATTTTACGAATACTGAGGTACATTTTTTGTGGTTCGTTGTTGGCTACGTCTATCTATTAAATTATGCAAGCTGTCTAAAAATAAGTGTATTTTTTATTTTACTTCTATTCTCTAACACAGACCAATTACTGTAGTACTTAATATTACGTTCTTAACAAAATATTTTAACTACAAAGCACAAAGGAAAAATCCGCCTCAAACACATGCTTAAGTTTGATCAAGAAAGAAAACACACCAGTCCGAGCGGTGAAGCGAAACAAGTGAAGAAACTTTAGAACTTCCGAGTTTGCTCAGGAGTCTTAAAAGTTTAACAGGAATGAGAGGCTGTGGTGAAATAAATAACTTTGCCGATAACACACTGGAAGCCATTGTTATACAA
Source organism: Cydia fagiglandana (assembly GCF_963556715.1). Taxonomy (NCBI): domain Eukaryota; kingdom Metazoa; phylum Arthropoda; class Insecta; order Lepidoptera; family Tortricidae; genus Cydia; species Cydia fagiglandana. Next base: position 14,316,256 of record NC_085932.1, on the reverse strand, counting down.
GTTGGTACATAAAAAAGTACCTGTCGTAGTTAGATTAAGTGCCAATACCTGCAAACAAAATGGGTCTTTTTTTAGAGTTTCTTACCATGCCAATAGGATTAAACCGTCGGGTGACAAGCAAAAGTCACCGTTCAGCTAGCCACCAGTCACCACTCAACTAACACCATTGAAATTATTGGACAATAAACCGTGTTACAAGATTAATAAAGTGCATTGATACTTTAATTTTTTGATAGTACTTAGTGACTTTTGCTTGTCACCCGACGAAACTATACATGTGGATATAATATAGTGAATCCTTAATTATTTTGAGGAAAACTTACCTACTGATAAAAGTGTTGGACTGTAATTTATAAACAACTAAGTACGTTTTTGATGAATATTTAATAAGCATCAGGTACTTACTAGATATTGTAAGACAATTGCTTTGGTTTCTTTGTACCTTCGAAGTTTCGCTATGGTAGCCATTTACTAAAACAAAGTCAGAATGCCTTTTCTTTTGCCAAAACACCAAGTTCTCAAAATGCCACAACAATCGACGTAATAACTAAAACTCAAATTACGTACATTTGTGACTTCTATAATAATCCTATATCATCGTCTTTACTTCCAGCATCAGACCCTTAAAAAGAATATTTAATTCGGCAATGGTTTACGCAAAATTGCACGTAACTACAATTTATGCAAAGTGGCACGTAATTGCACGTAAGATTTAAAGAATTTAAACTTTAATTATATTGGGTGTTGGTGTGGGACGCTACATGCGTCGATACACTGGCCCCGTCCCATCTTCATGGCACCTCTTGTCTCACCGGGTGCAGCTGCAGATGCGGCTGAGCGAATCAAAGGGAATAAGTACAACCGTATCGGGCAGAGTATATAGTTTACCCCTTTTGGTGTAGAAACACTCGGCCCGTGGGGTCCCGGTGCTTTGAAATTTAACGGCTCGTTAGCAAAGAGGTTGGTGGACGTAACTGGGGACCGTAGGGCTGGCAGCTTCCTCGCACAGCGTCCGCGTCCACGGCACCTTACCGAGGGGCGATTTTTTATTGTAGTTTAGGTTTTATTCTTATTAATTTAGGATAATTTTAGTTTATAAGTTTTTATACAACTTTTATATTTATTTAAATAAAGATTTCAAACTATATTTAAATTATAAATCCCCTCGGCAATTCCCAGTATTTGATGAAACGTACTTTAATCTGAATATTAAAATACCCGAGTTTTTGGAACTTGGGCGATATGAAAGTCATTATTTTATTTGCTCATTTTAAAAGTTTGAAAATTAAGCATGTTGGGACTTATCAAACTGCACAACGGGACTTAATCGCGTATTTAAGTTTTAAGATTTACCTCCGACGTTTCGAGGACGGCGTTGTCCCCGTGAAGAAGACTCCGAGACCACAAGGACAACGCCGTCCTCGAAACGTCGGAGGTAAATCTTAAAACTTAAATACGCGATTAAGTCCCGTTGTGCAGTTTGATAATGTTTAATAATCGTGAAAGTTTAAATCAGTATGTTGGGACTTAGTTGTTTAAAAATTTAATTCAAATAAAAACAATGGCATTAATGATATTTATGGGCAAATAAACCAAAGCAATTTATTTTCATATACATACATACATACATAGTTTAGAAATTGAATAAAATCCATATTTATAAGTAATATGTTACTATTTTACACCTATTACAATTTAAGTGTCCAAAAAAAACATAAATACCTACAGGTCACCTGAATATAACAACAAAACCTAAATACAATCCGCACAATTAAAGTCGTCTGAATAGGCATTGTTCACACTTATTGGTGCGCGTGAGATGCCTAATGATATTAATAACAGATTTATGAAATCAGAACCGGCCTCTTTATATTGCTTCAGATTAATTTTTATTGTTCACTATAGTTTTCTTTCGGGAGGGCTTCATAATAATAGTCCTGCAAATTATTATGATCAAAATTGGCAATATATGTGCACAATATATTTACGTACGAGTATGTGATATTACGACTAAACTGTAATATTTTACAAAGTTATACGCGTAAAACTTTTTATGGTTATAAAATCCAAGGATCCCCTCATCTAATTTGAGGGGCTTGGCTTTTAGAAATTATAAATTTGCATGAATCCGTTTATACCTACCATGACTTCCATGGCATTTTTTATTTGCCATAAGAAAAAAAAGAAACTCCGGAACATTATTAATTTTTTTGTGTAATATGTTGAGTTGTTGAGTATGTCGACTGTAGGATATTCATGGAGTATCTATGTGCGGATATTCTAACATTCATGCATGATTTTACGATGTCTTTATAAGAATTCAATAAATATCTCAAACCAAATGCTTAAAATGTTAATGTTAAGGGTAACATTCCATTTCCAACGACAGCTGCACTACTGTCAATTTTACTATGGAAATTGACAATGACAGCGACGCGTTCAGTACCGGTAGTGCAGCTGCGGTTAGAAATGGAATGTTACCATAACTTAAACCTTGCCATGCATTTGTTTGCGGCAGTATAATATCCGACCTTTTCATCACCAACTATTTAAGGCAAGGATGGCAGTAAAAATCTCGGTCGCGTTGTTGACTTGTGGAAATTACTTCCATTCATTTTTGCGCTACGTTTAAAAGGGATGTTAAAAGAAGTTTTGTTTCAGGATCAATGACCTTGCTCGGAGGCAGCGACGATGGCGCGTAGCACGGCTGTCTACCTCTTTACAGTCCATTTTCTCTCGTACATTATAGGTGAGTGTCTTGACAGATTGTTAAGTGTTTGCAAGCTATTGTGAGCTTTATGGTGCTTGATTGCACGCACTTGACCTGAATCGTTGCCGGAGTAAGTGTGAAAGGGTGACGGAATGGTGTAAATGGAATGCGATTGATGGAATTGGATGGATGAATGGAATTACTATTTTATCGTTTAAGTGAAATCGCGATAGAATTCCCCGAACGCAAATAGGTATATTTCGAATCATTTTTTATTGTTACGTTTTCTTTTCAGGCTTTTGTTGCGTAGGTACGTGCTAAACATTTTGTCGTTTCATTAGCATAAATACGTTATGAATGGAATTCCAAAGGTCAATATACATAATTGTACGTATGCGTAGCGCAAAACATACGTTTCTAAAAATATATACCACACCTAATGAGTAAACCCAGGTAAAGCCTAAAATAATCCATAATAAAGAGATTAAGATCAGTCAGACATAAACAGAATTATGGTCCTACGGAGCATGAGGTTTATCACGTCAAGCATAAAATTTTGCAAAACGCGTAGGTTGACATAAAACGGTGTTGTAAAGCGGTCCGTCCACAGGACAAAGCGAGGATCATAATTTAAATTTTAACACTTAATCAAGCTTTGGCTGACAATCAAGATTTACGTCTCTACTGGGAGCGTTTCATTTTCCACTCCATTTCTTCGAGCTGCTCTTTAGGCAGATAACGCGATTAATTTTTAATCTGATCGCTCTCCATCATTAATTTCCCACTCTGTGCTGACGCGTAGGACGATTGTAGACAAATCTAATTGATGGATATTTCGTTGGATCCACTGGCGTACTATAACGAGGGGTTATTAAATAATACGACCCAATGAGAATTCGACAAACGTAGCTAGGTACCTACGTTTGTCGTACCATATATCAACGGGTCCGTAACGTCATAATATTTTTTGAAAGTTTTATTTTGAGACAAACTGATGCTGGATTTATTTTTGGAATATGCCATTTCTAATGGTTTAATTACCGTTCCAAATAAAGTTGGATTGACGAAATATTTGGGGGTGAAACTTTTTTACACGCATTTTCTCAAAAACACGGCATATTTTTTGATAAATATTTCATTGGCAGTACTTTAGCTATAACTTTAAGAATAAATACTTGACTGTTTCATTACTTACAGTTAAGAATTTTAGTATTGATTGCTGATAAAATCTCCATGAGCAAGGTTCACAACAATACCCGACGAGTTCTTGAACTATTGTGAATAATGTATAACACAACTTTGCTTGAACAATCTGTTGGTAATAGGTACTTGCCCAGTTGAATGCAATTTGAATAAAGTTGTTGAGAAGTCAATTTTATTTAAACTAAGTTATCAATGAAATTAAAATGGAAACACAGATGGCGTGTTACATAGCTTAATCCTACTTATTGTACAATACTAGTAATATTACAGTTTATTGCCTACTTTTATCTTATTAAAAATTTATATTAAATTTGGTTCAATTAAACCACCATCCGTCAAAAATCTAAACTCAAAACACAAAAATGATATTGTATACCTACATATACTTGCTATGATGCAGCATTGCTTGCTATGTTTGCCAGATTAATAAAGTTATTGTTCTGTTTATTGTAGACCAGAATATTTACAATCACTCGAAATTTACGATAACGTTTATCTAACGAACAAAGCGAGTTGCACGTAAGTAAATTTTGTTACAAAGTTTTGTACGAATGCCTCGCCAGTTTTGATGAACTTGTCATGTAAATTACTCGATTTGAAATGTTAATTTAGTTACGCTTTAAAAATGGATATAGTTTATAAATAGAATGATTGAAAGAAAGATTGCAGATTTGTTACCATGTTGCTGTTTAGGTGCAATATCATGAATTACTAATGTGGATGTGTGGGTGTGCATGTGTAGCGTCAAAGTAAAATGTCTTGCAGGATAAACATTTTACTTCGAATTATACCAAATGCTTCTTATTATGATTTCTTTTAAGTATTTCAAGGATTTCAAAACAGGGTGATTTTAAGAAAAAATAGTTTAAGCTTTGATAACTTTGTAACGTGGATCATAATTATCATAAAACATTATTTTTATTTATATTCATACAATCATGTAACTTGTAATACTTTGTACCTACAAAAACTATCTGCGTAAAAATCGATATTATAGCTTTAAATCGGAAAGTAATTTTTTATTTCAAAGTCACTCTATTATACGATAAAAACATAATTTCACACACAAAGCACATCTATCTGCTTTGCTGTTAACAACACAACATGTATCCATAATAAACAGATAAAATGATTTCAGTTTGCCGTCAAGATAGCAGTAACAACAAACCTCGAGACCAGAGTACAGTTTCGGAATCTTCCCGAAGATTCCGAACAGAGTTCTTAGAAGATTGGCCGCAAGCTCCTGGGGCTCCGTACTTCGATCCAAGTACACCCGACAATGTGACCGGACTGGTGGGACATCCTGTCACGCTTCTTTGTAAAGTGAAGAATTTGCAAAATCGGACGGTAATTGTAACTTAAACCAGAGTATAGTAAACATAGAAGACCTACCTTATAAAACACCGCATTTTTTTTTCATTTTAGCTTTGTGCGTGCAAGGTACTTTGAGGCACAAAAGTAAATCTAAAGCGTAATTAAAGTATTTTATTGTTATTTAATTTTCATACGCTAATATTTAGTTAAAATGTTGAAAATAAAATTAGTTAAGCGCCATATTTAATGACGACTTTCGTGGCGTTGTACGTGGGTATTAATTAGATAGTCTTCTATTTACTAGCCTCTGCTTGAACTATGGTATCATTATTATGTCTTTAGGCATAAAATATTTTGATTGGTTTGTTGAGTCTTATCCTTTTATTAAACTTTATTTTTTCCATACTACTCCCAATAATTGAAGTAAGATGAACGATTATTGTATCTATGTGGTATAGGTATCGTCTTGGGTCATCGCATTCGTTTTTCGTCAAATTCTTATATTAGTCCTATTTTACTTTCGTCACTCATTCTACATTGAAAGCCACCGACGATTGTGATGAATGTAGAGTGGGTGACGAAAGCAGAATAGGACTAATTTAAGAACTTGACGAAAAACGAATGGGACGACCCAAGACGATACCGTGGTATACAAGTACCAACACAATATTTTTATCTTCCGTTTTGTATATGTAGAAGTTGGTTAATGATTCCTTGATAAAGAAATGCAAACTTTTCTAAGATTTGATTTAAAAAAATGGACTTTGTCCAACCTTTGTTTTACCATAGCTCGACAAGACTAAAAGGACATTTGAAAAATAGCCTAACCCTTCAAATATATCACAACTTCCATTTTTCTGTGACAAAAATGCCGGGCGCTCGCTCGGAAGTTTTAATTGCTCAAACTTTTTGCTCCAAATCCAAGTGTGAAAACGTTTGAAGCGAAACAGTTCAATCTCCGGTTCCTATGCACCAAAACGTTATACCTCTGCTGGAACTATTTCAATGAAATATGCTCAAAATATCGATTTCAGTAGCTTTGATATAATAGCATAAAGTTTGGGTAGCCACACATTTCTCCACAATGCAATGGTAGGTGGCTACCTACCATTCAGATATTCTCATTTACATCCAGATTGCGACTGCAACAGCGTCACCATTGCGGCGTTACTGGTGCAGTGTTATTGTAACATTCCATTTCTGACCGCAGCTGCACTACTGGTACTGAACGCGTCGCTGTTGTTGTCAATTTCCATAGTAAAATTAACAGTAGTGCAGGCTGTCGTTGGAAATGGACTGTCACCTTTAACATCACTGTCAATTTTCTTAATAGAATGAGTGATGAACTCAACGTTATAATCACTACAACCATGCGACAGTTACGACAATGCAATTTATCATGAAAATTGACAGTAACATCTTCCGACTGCATAGCTGCAGGAAATATCGAAATAAATATCGTCCTGGATAATTTTAGCTACAGCAATTCTGCACATAATGCTGCAATAGTATACGAGTATTACCTTAATGTTACCTTGTAATTCAATAGTAGTAGATATTAGTTTGAAAAATGTAGGTAACGAAGAAAATAATGACATTCTGGCACTTCTCGCTATATCCTCATTACGGAGGATTTCTGGTGCTGTTATTATGCCCCGTAGGTAGATCTGTCATAAAATATGTATACTCGTATATTAACAAAAACACATTCACTGTTTAAAAATTACATTACCTATAGTTGTAATTATTTTATACTAAAACTATTTTCATTTTAGTATTATTTATGATCTATTTTTGGTAAAGGTATCATGGGTGCGTCACCGTGACATCCACCTGCTGACGGTGGGGCGCTACACGTACACATCGGACCAGCGGTTCGAGGCGCAGCACAAGCCGCGCTCCGAGGAGTGGGCGCTGCGCATCCGCTCCCCACAGCGACGCGACTCCGGCCAGTACGAGTGCCAGATATCCACCACGCCACCCATTGGGCATGCAGTCTTTCTCAATATCGTGGGTAAGATAACAAGCTATGCTCTAACGGATGAGCGCTATAGATCTAACCCCGCAGCAGAGCATTTCTAGCAAGTGCGAGTGTTAGATCTTCAACTCGCCCCATGGCCATCCGCGCCATTTTCCCCCAACATTAGGAGTGAGCGTTTCCGTCATACGTGACGTATATATACATGCTAGACGAGGTAGTTTTTGCACATTCAATCTGCACAAAAGTATGGCGTTTGACGCATTCCATAAACGCGTAAAAATCTTCTTACATCCCTGTTTTTATAGTCAAGATGACTACTTATATATACATATAATAAAGCTGAGGTATAATACGCTATGAAATTACACAAGGGCATACTGAGAATTCCTGGAAGAGGCCACTAAAGTAAGTCGTCTCATATATCAGAATCCAAAAACTTTCAGTATGGCTCACGTACATTAAACTCTCGAAGCTATCTAGATTTGTACTACCCCATTGATTAAAACGACACTGTTCAGCCACGAGCTACTCGCTCCAGCAAGCTTGCCAACCTTCTAATTGGAATCGTATCCGGCTTGAACCGGCTCGTTCCAGTTAAGCCACGACTGCAGGAAGCTTGCCACTTGTTTATCTGTTTGTCTTACCCTGGATTAAGTTTCCGATGAAGTTATTGGAGCGAGCACGGCTCTGTATAACCAGGATGTTGCATAAATGTAAACATTGAGATATTTTATGGTTTAATGCGATTTTTGATTAAATAAGGATAAGTTATTTGTTTGTTATGATATGACCGCCCATGAAAAACCAAGTAGTTGGTCAAAATCTACAACAATGCGAATTATGGACTACTATTGTACACTCTTGAGACGAAGATCGTCTTAATTTACATGGATGACAAATCGGTTATTTTCGGTTATTTTTTGTATGGAAATAATCGGTTATTAACCGAAACCGCGGTTATTTCCATACAAAAAATAACCGATTTGCATTCCCTAGATGTAAAGCTTTGATTGGAAATACTGTATAGGCAAGATAGGTTTTAATTACTTATTATACTTATTTTAATTACTGTACACAAAATTGTTTTTTTTATGTGGGTACTTACGTTGTTATTTGAATTTCCCCGAGGTAGTATTTAAGAGCCCGAATTTCATGATATTTTTTACTTCCTATTACAGTTAATTTTAAACAATGTCAAGTCATTATAAAAAAACATCCAACCCAATCCAATATAATTGATCTAAAGTTATAGTTTTCCCTAATTTTCATTTCCCTATTGTCTGCTATTAGTAGCATACAGCTGTTTATAAATGATTTATAGTAAAAACCTTTTATTAAGTACCTTCTTACATACCTCTCAAGACTCGAGATAGAGGTCGTATTATTTCATTATCACAGTCGCTCATACATCAAAAGGACAGGCGGAGTGAAAAATTGAAGGGAAAGTAATTCCTTAATGCTTCCTAATGTACATGAGGCAAAGTTAAATGGAACGCTTCGCTCACATCCATATTGTTTGCTTCTACTCTGTCACCGACATCAGTAGAAAGTATTCGCCGTTTCTGGCCCCGCCTCTCAGTGGTCCCCGATCCTGACCCCAGGGCCGAGCCACCGCCCATGCTGAACCAAAAAAAAAAAAAAAAAAAAAAAAAAAAAAAAAAAAAAAAAAAAAAAAAAAAAAAAAAAAAAAAAAAAAAAACAAATAGCCCCCCATTTGAATTGATTGCGCTAGGTCCCAGCAGTGCCCGGCGCCTCCTTCAGGGACTTACGAAATACGCTACTTAAACAATACACCTTGTTCACCACGGTAACAATAGGCTCATCGACCCTTTTCTATTGTTCGATCTCGACTCGGGCGCGCTATTGTGTTACCGAGCATACTACCTGCCTGGACCCTTTCCTTAACCCACCGACGTCTCCATTCATGCCTTCTTTATGTGTGTATACAGTAGGTGTTTGTGATAGGTATTAGAGATAGGTATTTTGCAATATGTATTAGCAATACCTATTTGCAATAGGTATTAGCGATAGGTACTTATTTGTGATGCATAGGTACTCTAACTATCAACTCTAATAACCCGCATTATCTTATTACCTCTTGCAGCTATTTCGATTTATAAGGAATACAGTTCTAACCTTCTTCTGACGTAGAATTTACACTATTTAGACTTTGGCAGTCTAAACTAGCCTTAACCTTTTACCAAACCTAACTTATTCTTCGAAAACCTTCTCATTTCAAACTGACCTGCTTTCACCTAGTCTTCCGATATAAAGTAAACTCGTAGTTACTTGTTTCTTTCTATTATTTAAAAAAATAACGAGGCGTGTGAGGTATTTCTTGTGCACTTGTTTTCATTGTTATAACAGCTTAATTGCTTTATTGATAGATGTCTATTATATTTTATGCTGACAATGGGTTTATTGTTTCCTATACATATTTTTTTATAATTTTGGTTTGAGTAAAGAGAACGTCTGTTTAGATGAACTTGTTGAGACATGTTACTTTGAGTGATTTAAAAAAAGAACGAGACGTGTCAACTGGTTTCAACATGATTTAGTCTAACACATCAACATTTCTTGTGCGTTGCTATTCATTGTTATAACAGCATAACTGCTTTATTGGTAGACATCTATTATATTTTATACTGACAATGAATTTATTGTTTCATATTATGCTTTTGAATTTGGATTTGAGTAACGCGTCTGTTTAGATAAACTTGTTGAGACATGTTACTTTGTGTGATTTTAAAAAAAGAACGAGACGTGTCAACTGGTTTCAACATGATTTAGTCTAATACGTCAACATTTTTGTACGTTGCTATTCATTGTTATAACAGCATAATTGCTTTATTGGTAGACATCTATTATATTTTATACTGACAATGGATTTATTGTTTCCTATTATGCTTTTGAATTTGGGTTTTAGTAAAGAGAGCGTGTATTAGATGAACTTGTTGAGACATGATTTTAACGGTACTGTACCCTGGTCATAGTGACACGGTATAAAAGCCGAAGAGAAATGAGTTTGAGTAAGTATTACCGTCGTGGCAGTCCTCTGTATCAGAGCTCCTTGTATCTATTGCAGTATATAGAAATATAGTGTTAATTCAACAGTGAAGTGTTTAAGTGTTTATAGAAAGACCCAACAATGGATGTAAGTATGTCTTTTATTACCGTAACTTACTTTGTTTTGTTTTCACTTGTGTTCTTTGTGTTTTAATTATCAAGTGTAGACAGTGTGTAAATTATTGTTTTATATTGTTTCAGTTCACTGAAAATACTTTCAAGAACTATTACTACCCGGATAATAATAAAGACGAATCAAGCGATGAAGAGGGTACGCTTGGTTTCAAAGTTAAACAAGCCATCGCAAAGAAACGTTCAGGAAACAATATCGATAGTTTCTTTGAACGACCTAAAAAGCAACCCAAAATTGTGAAACGGTCTTCGAATGTGAGCAAAAGTTCACCAGACGGTGTTGCAAACTTATCATCCGGACAAGACGACGGGGCGTATGCATCACATTTGATTAAAATCGAGATATATGATATGCAAACAATTAAAAACGTCCCACCCATGGAACACTGGAAGCATGCGGACTTCAGATTGAAATATTTTGCGTTGGAAGACGATTTGGAGCTACAAAATACGCGAAATATTATTTATAACATAACAAAGCAATTAGCTTCTAAGGACAGTAGTGTGAAATATTTTATAGATAATAAGAAACAGTGATAGTTATAATTATTAATGATAGTGTTAACGTATTTCTCATTTTTTACCTCTTAAGTACATTTTCCATGTAACAGATTTTTTTTTGTGTCGTCTCGTTTTTAAGTAACAAGGATGTTAAGAAATATTTTGTAAATAATAAAATTTAAAAAAAATGTATAGTTTAGAAAGGTCTTTGTATTATATGAAAAAATAAAAAATCTTATTTAAGTACAAGTATTATTTTATTTCACAAAAAATGTTTTAAACATATTCCTTAATATAAGGTCATTACATACAGAATTATCAGAAAACAAACTTAGCATATCTTTCATAGTTTTTCCATGATATTTAAAATACAAATAAACTAAACAATATTCACCACAAACTGCAGTAAAATGGTTTTGAAGAGGTTTATTGTTATAAAACCACTGTCTGGTGTTTCTTTTCAAAAATAAGTTATGGTAACCTGAAGGCTTCCTTCCGAAGGAATCAAAATATTCTCCTATACCAGTAACATCAATGTGTATGGCAACCCAGTGGGAGCCTGGTTTCGTGTCAGGGTCCAAATTACTAACAATAAAGACAGGTAGATCGACCCAAATAGGTATTTTGTTGGCAGCAAAAACATTTGTTTCAAACAGTGGGTTTAATTTCTTCATACAAAATTGTATCTCATTAGTATCCATAATTACTTAATTAATAACAATTTATGTCTTGATGATGCTGCAAACAATGACTACAATAAAATAAAGTAAACGAAAGAAAACATTGTATTTATATAATTATGTTTATCAACTATTATAATCTACAGATACATCACGGTTTTTGTTTATTTCAATAATGTTATCAAATTCTGCATAAACGATAAAATTAATGGTGCTAGTTAGAGCCGAATCAAAGCGTACTTCTATCCGAACACTTCCATGTCTAACAAGATTCCAATGTGAAGTTGAACTAGCAGATAAATCTGGGGTTAAATCAAAACATAACAAACAATAACCTCCACCATAATCTGTTCTACTTATTCCATTACCTTCGTTGTGAAAATGAATACCAGTTCCGGAAAATAAGGTGTGATATGCCGCCGCTATTAAACCAGAACTAAATGACGGTTGTAATGTTTTAGAAGGAATTTCATGACCATCTACAAACAAACTAAATGAATTCATATTATAGTTTTGAAAATTAAATGGATTCAATGCTAAATTTCCATTAAAACCTGAATTTGATACAAATCCAATAATACACCGTTTAGGAATTTGTCCGAGAAATATATTATCCAATGTTTTACCCTGGACCCCTGATGGTATTGTGAGAACCTTAACTTCTGCTCTCGTAATGGGGTACTTCGCAGTCGTTGTTGCCAATACTTTTTGATGGGCTAACAAAACGCTAGGATTGATTTTTGTTCTTCTAACAATGAGACTAGCATCTGTTATTTGTACTTTATATTTTTTATCTTGATGACAAATTAAATTAAACGATTCTTTTGATCGGACTAACTTAATACGCAATTCAACGCCATTTATCAAGAATTTCTCTTGGTTAAATATATCGCCATGCAAATGTCCAATCATTTCCACTTGCTTACTCTCTTTGATAAATTCTAGTCTTTTCTGAAATCCTTTGTTGTTGGCGTCAACGGTATCCATAAAATCTGGGGTATCCTCATACCATAACCCACAAGTAAGATGGGTTTTTTTGGCTGCCGGTCCATAGTTGAGAAGATTTTCCATATAAGCACGATAAGCATATGTATTGTTTGGGGGTGATATGAGTTTTTGATTTAAATATACATCAAGTTGGTTGAAAAGGGAATGTAGCCAGTTATTGGTGGGTCCAACACCGGCATCTGCTTTTAATTTTGTCCCATCTTGATTCAACACTTTAGCAGTAATATGTAACATTGTGTGTGATAGATCAATGTAGTCATCTCCTGATCCAGGTACTTGAAATTCAATGGGACCATCATCACTTAAAGATGAAATTGGTTTGTAATGAATCCAATGTCCGCTTTCAATACTTGTTTGAGTTGATGGAAGGGCAAATATATCTAATTCTGATTTTGCACATTCACATGAATGACTGTGTAGAAATGACATTATTTAACTTGAAAATATATCGTTATTTTTATTATTATTTTTACTTCCTCTTCGTCGCGATGCTTTTCGAGTAATGAGCGGTTCTCTTCTTTTATTCGACATTTTATACCCAGATCCTGACATGAGAGAATCAATTTTTTCATCAGCCTTTCTTTTTAGGTTAGCGCTCGCTTCCTTAAATCGTGATCGAATGGAACTATCCATAGGACGAGAATTTACCATATCAGATAACAGACCAACCCCTGCCCCTAAGGTTTCTTTTCCAATGGTTTTTAAACCGCTAGATAACAAAGGGAGCACTGATCTAAATAGTCCACCCAAAAAACTGCCTATACCATGTCCTCGTTGGTATGGAACTCCCTTATAGACAATACCTATCCCAGAGCCGGCTTGGTGTGTATAATAATGTTCGTAAGGACAAGAGACTGACGATCTGTTGTAAATCATTTTACTCGTTGAAAGTGTAGCTTCACGCAAGAAGATCCAAATTGAAATGGTACTCTGACACCAGTCGTTGTTCTTATATCTATTTCAATTGTATCGAACTCTCTTCGTAAAACTGGTACATAATGAGCGGGTGAGAAGATGTGAGTTTTATAAGCTCCATAAATGAACTTAGTTGGATCTAAAGGTATTATTCTGAGTAATGAAGTAATAACATCTCCGACTACTTGTGGATGTATTATATCAGTATAAACAAATATTTGAGATGGTAAACCTAAATATAAATTTGCGGGGTTTTTTCCTAATGTATTTTGTTTTAAATTTGTTCTCGGTTTAAAACCCAATTGCAGACTTAGTATCGGAGTTGTTATGATAGATGTTATTTCTTTATTTGTTGTTGCTATTCCAACCAGTTTTGTTAATCCATCATATCGAAATTTTACGTTATTTTTTAACTGTGGGTTTTCATTAAACGCTTGAAGAAAATGATCTATATTATCATATGTAGTGGCTGGTATATGAGTTTTTATATCCACTATTTTTGTAGTTTTGTCGGTGGGTGATACCACCGTTTTCTTTAAATAAATGATGTTTTCGTGCTCTTGAACATTATACATGGAACAAGGGTATTGAAATTCCACCAACCCAACTACCCATTCTCCATCCAATTTAATGGTCTTTGGTAATTTAGTTAAGAAATGTGCAGTCGTGTTATCCGTGTAGTAATCTGATGAAATATTACTTAACAAAGTTAGATAAAAACTATTTTCACTCATATTTTCTTTAAATTTGATTCAGGTATCCAAGAATTAAATTTATTAGGATAACCTTGCCACTTAACTAGTATTTCCTTTCTGCCAGCAACTCGACGCGAGCGTATTATTTTATCAATTTTATACTCGTTGGAGGGGAGGTAAGTTACCTTTTGTAATTCTTTAGAATAAAATGTACCAATGATGGGTTCACCTTCTAAATCCTTTATTGTATAAACAACTCGTGGCGATCTGTTAATAATCGAATCAATAATAAATATTTCATCACTCCAATTACTTTCATAACCTTTTTGAAACACATGCTTATATTTAGTGATTCTAACATGATCACCTACATTTAGTTTTTTAGTTTCTGATGAAATTTGCCTATCTTTTTTGCGATCATATAAATTACACCAAACAGTCATAATATTATTAGAGCTAACATCAACTGGACGCATTTTAATGCTAGAATGATAGCTATGGTTGTAAGAATGTAAAAGATCTTGTAATATATTTGTGTAGTTATATGTATTCTTATGAGTGAAGTAACGCCACATTTTCATTTTAAGTGTTCTTTGAAACCTTTCTACTATACTTGCTTTAATGTCGGGGTTATTAGTGGTATAATAATTAATATTTTTGCTCTTAAAGTAATCTCTAACCGCCTTTGAAACAAATTCTGTACCTTTATCAGATTGGATGTGACGGGGAACAGAGTTGGCTTCAGTAAATATGCTTTCAAAACATTGTTTAACAGTTGCTGAATCCTTCTTCTTCATGGCTCTTGCAAAAGCATATTTACTGAATACATCAATAACACAAAGAATATATTTGTACCCATCATTATATTGACTATAAGTACTCATATCACTTAAATCGGCTTGCCAAAGTTCATTAAAGTTCGAGAGAATGTATTTATTTCTAGTAAATCGTCTATGAGTAGGTTTATGCAGCGTGTACGTATCTTGAGATTGTAACCATTTTTTCACTTCCTCTTTGTTCATTTGACCTTTCATTTCCTTTGATAAATTATTTAAACTGCTATAGCCAGCTGGATTAGAGACATCATAGTAGATTCTGTTAATGTCTAATAAGGACTCCATCTTTCCCACTCTATTTTCTTTCCGGATCGCTTTTGCTCCCGTGTAGCAAGAGGTGTAGAAGTATTATTATCTTTATCTGTTGAGGCTCTCGTCTTCACAGATGTGGAGGGGGTAAAGGGTTCAATCAAAGGAGTACCATTAATAAATGCTAAATTAGTAGGATTACCTATGCATGACCTAGGCACTTCGATATCTTTTAAAAGTAAAGCAAACACTTCCCATCCAATTGGCTTAGGACGTTTAAGACATCTAACGGTGTCGCTTACCAAATCAGTAATATTACTATTTTGAATGGTTTGGTTATTTATAACAACTTCACCAGTCTGTTTCCACCAAATTTTCGGTTTACTTGAAACAATGTAATCTAACAACGTTCGAGCTTTTTTTTCATAAGATTTAGGTAATATGTTTATAATTTTTGATGGACTAATTGGCATTAGTTCTTGATTTATTTCACCAGGTGGTGTATTAAACGATGACGGTGTTGCTGCTTCAGTTACATTATCTGTAACTGACTCATTATTTTCATTCTCCTCCTTTTTGTTCACTTTTCTTTTTATAATATCATTACTTTCGTTGACGACTTGATCTAGTCCCTCCATCACGATGGGTATTCTAAACGGTTTTCGATCTGTTTCAATAAAATGTAGAAATCTTTGTAATGCTTGAGAATATAACGTCCACTTTTCGCGATCATTCATTTTACTTTTAAGGATCTTTTGCATCTCTCCATCTAGCCGAGATGAGGAATTTTCGGGTGGACTCTCATTCCGTTTCAGTCTTTCAATAAAATCTGATTCTACTAATAACATTTTTTTTGTGTTTTCCATTTTGTTTATGATAAAGAGTTCACTAAAGCACTTAAAACTGCACCTAAAATAATAGGTAGAAATGCACCTCCTTTTTGAACTATAACAGTTTTTCTTATTTTATGTTTCCCTTTCGAAACTAATTTTCTTAAAATATCTTTATATTTTTTTAGTTTCGTCTTTTCTTTTTTTTCTAATGGAATTTTCCCATTTAGGACGTTATAAATACACTCACAAATAATGTTGATCTCTTCATCGTCACAAGATTTAAGTAACGCAGTACGATATTTGGGTTTAAGCAACTGCAATGCTTCAAGTAAATGTTTATATGTGTTTACTCTTGCATGCATCATGTAGAACTGACTAAAATATGCTGATTTTTATCATATTTAAACCCCTTTTTAGGTACATACACTGTGCAATGCCCATCGAACGGAAATATTTTTGTTTTGAAACGGCATATGTCATTTGTATTTTGTTTCAGGTCAATCATGAGGTAACCATGAGCATCCTTTGTAGCATCTTTGTAGGCTTCGTCCACAAACTTTGAGTTTTCTGGGTAAACTTGTCGTGACAGGTAGCGTATTTGAGTTTTATCCCTGGGATTTTTAAAAAATACAATGTAGCTTGTATTCAATGAAATATCACGTTGACCTCGACCTTGATGAAATATGTTTTGTGTAATATAAAAAACACTTAAGTTTCTATGATGACTACCTTTCGTAAAAATGTCAACGATTCGTCCATCTGATTCTCTCATCAAATCATCTATAATAAGAAGTTTAGGTTTCTTCCCATCAAAAATTGAAAAATCTGGTATTCCTTGACTATAATTTACATTTTCCAGATTGTAGAGAGGTTGCATTTCATCATAACACCAAATAATTTCATCAAATTCAACATTACATATCTCTTTGGAGTTATTCAAAAAGTTTGTGACAAATTGAGTTTTACCACAGCCACTAGGACCTGCGACAATGGTGGTGAAAGGATGATAAAAGTGAATCATTATTAAATATCGTAATCTATGTGTATGTGTGTGTTTGTGTGTGGGTGAGTGTTGATATGTTAACGGATGGACTTTAAATGGTAATATTCAGCAAGACGATTACTATTTAAACAACTCAGATATAGTAGAAAAAAACAAAAGGATTACGTAAAAAAATAATTTATTATATATGATCACACTTTTAACATCAATTTTTTTTGTTTCTTATTTACAAAATTACCTTAAAAGATACAATAAAATAAAATTCATACATTTTTGTTTACATGTTTACAAGTAATATCTTAAAAATATACAATGTACAAACAATAATTTGGAATTCGAATGTTCTGTGTGATTAAATTTCAACTTTGAAACTTTTTAATTATTGCGGTATTTTATAATGACCCCACGCAAGAGTGTCAGAAGAGTTTTCTAATAAGTATCGTTTTGTATCTTCATGCGATAATGATATTTTATTTATTTTTTGAGTGAATATTATATGTTTTATAGACTTAAATCTTAGCATTTGAGCGCGTTGCAAATTTTTATTAAATAAACACGTTTTGTAATTGTCAAGAGTAAATTTTTTTGTAACACATTTATTGACTCCTTTGGCTTTTGATAAAACACCGTATTTTTCACTTTTCTCATCATTCTCGTCATATTTTCCAACATCTAAGGTATACATTTTAGACCTCAGACCTACGAATTCTTTTAAAATTCTACCATTATTTTCATCTTTGAAAAACCCTAATCGCTTTTTATTTATTAACGGCAAATCATATTTATTGTTAGGAGGATAGTCAGATGTATCAAAATATAAATTAAGGTCTGATTTTATATCTGCGTAATAATTTTCCGTGAAAATTTGATATACTAAGCTATCAGTATCTGTATAAAGAAGCTTAAGATTGTCTGGATATTTGGTTTTCATGTAGCTGTAGTGAAAGTCATACATCAAAGTTTTTGATATATCTAATACGCAAAATCCCAAATAAATCGGTTTATTATAAAATATTCTAGTTTTATTCAACTGAACGGCTACTAAATTCTCAGAGAATATGGATAAACTATGGAACTCAGGTTTCGCTATCAAAGATTGAACCCCCTGCGTTTTTCCTCGATTTTCCCAGTTATTTAATAATTTGACATTTACACGTTTTGCAACATTTTCCATGGTCTTACCGAACACTGAATTATTCATTAGTTTAAAGAAATCTTTTTCAAAATCAGATGATGCCTGTGATCGCATGTGGGTGTTCAAATCTATGTAACTTTTTAACCACATAGACTGCTGAAATTTAAGAATGCGATGGATTTTACTCAATTTCAAACCATTTTTTAAACACTGTTTTAGATTTCTATAGTGAATGACATAATTCGTTTTTTTATTTAAATTAGTAATTAATTTTTTTTCTTTGGAATTACCCAAACAAACGTTTTCAGGACAGAATGGTAAATCTGAATGAGAGTCATGCAACTCGTTAGGGTATTCGAGATCAACTTCTAAAATTAAACCATGTTCAGCGTCATCAGATATATTAAAGTCAGTATCTGTATTTACCCATTCAAATTTACCGGTAGGAAGACATTGAGACATAGCCCACCCGTAAAGGTTATTTGCATCAAAGTACATAAGAAATGACGATGGGATATTTTGATTATAATCTGACAAAAAAATATTATTAGCCTTCGCATATCTATTACTACATTGTGATATGCCACCTCGAATATTTTTCGCTATAAAAGCTATTTTATCGATATCAGTTAGGAGTTCTAGTTTTATTTTTGTAGTTCTTAACATTGCATCCCAACTTAATCCCGGAGCAGTATAATAATGAGCGGGGTCTAATCCATACGTCTTAAGACAAAGGTTTCTAAAATTTTCAAATATATCAGTTAGTAATAAAACATCAGTTTTTAAATATAAATCAGAATAATCACCCATATTTTTGCATTGAAAATGAGACCAAACATCTTTTGCGTGATCATAATCCTCCTCTGAGATGTGACTATCAGACAAGGAACTAAAGAAATCATCTTTAGAGGGAAGAGCTGTTAAGTTTAAAGAATCGTATGATGACATGTGTTCATAGGGATATACACCCTTTCGTAATAAGCGTTTAAAATCCTCCTCGCATGAAAAATTCAATTTTAATTCATGAAATTGTTCAGGCAACAAGTTTTTTGCCAATTTGTCAAGACTACTGGACATAAATTTAAGTGAATCAACAAATCTCAATTTAACTGTGCGATTATTTATTTGCAAGCTCTTAGAAAATGAAATGTATTTCTCTTTGTTCTCTGGAATCAGTTCAATGTCGCCTTCCACCAAACCAAGCCCATGCACTATAAAATGACTATCATAGTTACACAAATTATGGAAAAATACAGGTACAAAATTAGGTGCCCTATATTTTTCAGAACAAAATTTATGTGCCACTCCTTCATAAAGACCGGTATGGTAATTATAGGAAATGACTGAATCCTCGTTTAAATTTTTATCACAAATATAACATGTACTACTCTGAGAAATATGCACATTATTTGCGTTAGATAAAGGCAATGGAGTTTTTACAAAAGTATTTCTCCTACAAATGGCCTTTAAGTCTTGTTCCATATACTTCATAAATTCCTGGGTGCAATTTTTGCCTTTATATGTTCTGTACACTGATAATTTATCATTATAAGAACATTTAATGTAGTATCCAAAACTATATACCTCATGTTTTTGTACATTTGTTGTTGAGGATGTAGTAGGATTAATTTTACCTGTTTGAATCGGGTTTAGAAAGGCCTCGAAATCAGCATAAATAACAAAAGGTACCCTTAATTTACGTTCATAATTATCGAAAGTAAGTATATTGGAGGAAACGTTTTCATTGAACCAGTTTTTCTTTTTATCCTGTTCTGAAGGTAAATGTGTACAAACATGGAAACAATCGTTTCTTTGATGATTCATTAAATTGTCGCGAGTTGTAAATTTCGACAAACAACCATCACAAATATGTGCGGCATGCTGTGTATTTGATAATTGTTTAGATACTAACCTAGATAAATTTTTGATATAGCAATAATGCCCCTTACTGTCTTTGGATATGTACAATAAGTTCAAGTGGGTAGCTTTTTTGCACTTTGTTAAGTGTAATGGGCCTACTACGTCATGTATTTTACTTTTCGAATTGTATTCAAGACCAAAAACGTTTATACTTATATCATTCATTTTTTCAAATTTCTGAATATCTCCAACTTTAAGTGGGAAAGTTAAATTTCCAAAATTTAATTTATTTTTATGCGCTATATACGATTTCGTTGTGTTTGAACGATGACTTGTAGGTGGATACAAGCCTGACAATACAGCCCATTTAAAACATTCATGATCACTATTTTTTACATTAATAACTGCCTTTCTGTTCTGAATATCACGTGGTAATTCGATAAAGGAAGAACCACGCAATGGATTAAATTTGTTTACATTGACATCTAGATAGTTAAATTTTACTAAACTCCATCCACTATCTTTTCTCTCAAAGTTAAATAATTTTGTTAATATATCTTTAACAACTGACTCGAAAATCTCATCTTTGTTGCTACTAATATCAACTACATTGTTACATAATTGGAAATCAAATGTATTATTTACTTGTTTGGTCTCTTGAGTAAAATCCGCATTTAAAATAAAGTTTACTTTTAAAGCATGGTGATCAGTGAGGGAACGATCCAATAATGCAAAGATTTTATCTTTATTTCCTAGTAAAATAGATTCGGGAGTAAATGGTTGGTGAACATTTTCATTTAATAGTATTCTGTAAGTGGCCACCCTATTCTTAAAAGCATTTTCAATTAACTGAACATTAACCCATTCAATGTCAGCCCTTAAAACATTATTTTTGTGAAGATTACTATTTAAATGATTTTTAAAATATCTTTTAGAGACAAACTTATTACACACAGAACATTCAATTTCATGATTATTATTTGTACTCACAATGACATCGGGAACTGGTTCGGATGATGTTGATGCGACAGGTTCAGCAGCTGCTGGACGGTTTTTCTTCAACAAGAATTCTTCAGTCTCCAAAAATTCAGCTGTCCTTTTTACTCCCCGTCCTATTTGAGAAGATCTATAACAATACAAAAAAAACATAAATATCTTAATGTGAGATAAAATAAAAATAATTACTAAAATGGTTGGTTGTATATACTAACGTAAGTCTTTTCGACACTGCTGACAATAGGCCTGCATCATCAAAACTCCATCAATCACATCTGATGACTCAGTATTCCCCTTGAAATTTTTTATATGCCCATCACATGGTGTATAATACGGTATAATATCAGAATCTTCCAGTAACGTGTGAGGTAATTTGTTTGAAATGTACCACATTCTGATATTTCTATGAAAATATGCTACAATAAATTCTTTATTTAATTCTTCAATCTTATCACGAGGTAAGGTGAGGCCAATATGATAATAAGTAAACACCATTATGGAAAAGGATATCACAATACAAGCACGGCACCAAAACACTGAATGATATGAACTCGAGATACCCCGCTTATATAACCAGTCCTCTCCCACCCCACCTTTATCCTAACAATAAGTTCAGGTCACAACAAGTTAGGGACCCATCCTTTGTTAAACAGGTACCGATTAAGAGTTATAAACATGTATGAACAGGAATATTTTTACTTACGCCTCTCGATGAAGTTGGCTCACAAGACGGGCAGCCTCGCATAAATCTTCATTTTCTTCTATTTCTTCACAGAGTCTGATAAGTTCAAGATCGTAGACATCACAGCTCAAAGAGTCCATTATGAAATGAGAAATCATACAGTGCTTTCTTTCATTTAAATAGTTGACTACACATATAAGATTTCTAAGAGTGGGGACTGTGACCTTTACAAGTGAGAAGTTTAAATTAAAACTTGTTGTAATGTGATACAATAAAAATAATCTGTTACATGGAAAATGTACTTAAGAGGTAAAAAATGAGAAATACGTTAACACTATCATTAATAATTATAACTATCACTGTTTCTTATTATCTATAAAATATTTCACACTACTGTCCTTAGAAGCTAATTGCTTTGTTATGTTATAAATAATATTTCGCGTATTTTGTAGCTCCAAATCGTCTTCCAACGCAAAATATTTCAATCTGAAGTCCGCATGCTTCCAGTGTTCCATGGGTGGGACGTTTTTAATTGTTTGCATATCATATATCTCGATTTTAATCAAATGTGATGCATACGCCTCGTCGTCTTGTCCGGATGATAAGTTTGCAACACCGTCTGGTGAACTTTTGCTCACATTCGAAGACCGTTTCACAATTTTGGGTTGCTTTTTAGGTCGTTCAAAGAAACTATCGATATTGTTTCCTGAACGTTTCTTTGCGATGGCTTGTTTAACTTTGAAACCAAGCGTACCCTCTTCATCGCTTGATTCGTCTTTATTATTATCCGGGTAGTAATAGTTCTTGAAAGTATTTTCAGTGAACTGAAACAATATAAAACAATAATTTACACACTGTCTACACTTGATAATTAAAACACAAAGAACACAAGTGAAAACAAAACAAAGTAAGTTACGGTAATAAAATACATACTTACATCCATTGTTGGGTCTTTCTATAAACACTTAAACACTTCACTGTTGAATTAACACTATATTTCTATATACTGCAATAGATACAAGGAGCTCTGATACAGAGGACTGCCACGACGGTAATACTTACTCAAACTCATTTCTCTTCGGCTTTTATACCGTGTCACTATGACCAGGGTACAGTACCGTTAAAATCATGTCTCAACAAGTTCATCTAATACACGCTCTCTTTACTAAAACCCAAATTCAAAAGCATAATAGGAAACAATAAATCCATTGTCAGTATAAAATATAATAGATGTCTACCAATAAAGCAATTATGCTGTTATAACAATGAATAGCAACGTACAAAAATGTTGACGTATTAGACTAAATCATGTTGAAACCAGTTGACACGTCTCGTTCTTTTTTTAAAATCACACAAAGTAACATGTCTCAACAAGTTTATCTAAACAGACGCGTTACTCAAATCCAAATTCAAAAGCATAATATGAAACAATAAATTCATTGTCAGTATAAAATATAATAGATGTCTACCAATAAAGCAGTTATGCTGTTATAACAATGAATAGCAACGCACAAGAAATGTTGATGTGTTAGACTAAATCATGTTGAAACCAGTTGACACGTCTCGTTCTTTTTTTAAATCACTCAAAGTAACATGTCTCAACAAGTTCATCTAAACAGACGTTCTCTTTACTCAAACCAAAATTATAAAAAAATATGTATAGGAAACAATAAACCCATTGTCAGCATAAAATATAATAGACATCTATCAATAAAGCAATTAAGCTGTTATAACAATGAAAACAAGTGCACAAGAAATACCTCACACGCCTCGTTATTTTTTTAAATAATAGAAAGAAACAAGTAACTACGAGTTTACTTTATATCGGAAGACTAGGTGAAAGCAGGTCAGTTTGAAATGAGAAGGTTTTCGAAGAATAAGTTAGGTTTGGTAAAAGGTTAAGGCTAGTTTAGACTGCCAAAGTCTAAATAGTGTAAATTCTACGTCAGAAGAAGGTTAGAACTGTATTCCTTATAAATCGAAATAGCTGCAAGAGGTAATAAGATAATGCGGGTTATTAGAGTTGATAGTTAGAGTACCTATGCATCACAAATAAGTACCTATCGCTAATACCTATTGCAAATAGGTATTGCTAATACATATTGCAAAATACCTATCTCTAATACCTATCACAAACACCTACTGTATACACACATAAAGAAGGCATGAATGGAGACGTCGGTGGGTTAAGGAAAGGGTCCAGGCAGGTAGTATGCTCGGTAACACAATAGCGCGCCCGAGTCGAGATCGAACAATAGAAAAGGGTCGATGAGCCTATTGTTACCGTGGTGAACAAGGTGTATTGTTTAAGTAGCGTATTTCGTAAGTCCCTGAAGGAGGCGCCGGGCACTGCTGGGACCTAGCGCAATCAATTCAAATGGGGGGCTATTTGTTTTTTTTTTTTTTTTTTTTTTTTTTTTTTTTTTTTTTTTTTTTTTTTTTTTTTTAGGTTCAGCATGGGCGGTGGCTCGGCCCTGGGGTCAGGATCGGGGACCACTGAGAGGCGGGGCCAGAAACGGCGAATGCTTTCTACTGACATCCGTGTCGTACCTTGTTTGCCCACATACTCATGTCAAAGAGTTAATCTTGGTGTGAATATTTACTTCCGCAGATTGAAGATTTTGTGCATTTATTTCTAAGTTTTGTGGTTCGGCAGTGAACATGGTCGATTGGTCATAGAATAAGGAGTCATATTACTTAGGTATAGAAAATTACAGTTTTGATTGGTACTTCGTAACATTTGTATTTCAAGGTGAGGTGGGTCCATTCAAATAAGTGCCGTCTTTGAAACAGATCAAACGAGTGACGTTTTCTATTTCTAGAC
The DNA here is from genome assembly GCF_963556715.1 of Cydia fagiglandana. Taxonomy (NCBI): domain Eukaryota; kingdom Metazoa; phylum Arthropoda; class Insecta; order Lepidoptera; family Tortricidae; genus Cydia; species Cydia fagiglandana. The sequence continues at coordinate 14,291,633 of NC_085932.1, read as the reverse complement.
CAGAGTGTAACAAATAAGCGGTCGTCGTTTAAAAAAAGTAGGGGGAATAGCTCTATCTATGTATAGATATTCGTTGTATCAAATTGTCCATGACAAATTATTATCATTGTATCTCGTAAATTCGTACTGGGGAGTAATCACAGAACACAACGATAGCAGTTGTTAGAAGTATAATTATGTATATTGTTAAATCCAACTAACTTCGTTATTGGATAATACTTTTATTTTTCTAATTGCCATCCCTAAATTCGCTTGAAATAAAAGATAATTTATTGGCCTGGAGCAACCCGGATCCTTTACGAAAAAAATTAAGTTTGACTTTGTTAATCGGTTGTCTGACATTATGTGGCGATTATCATTTAATTAGTGTATTTTTTTTGCAGAACCAGAGACGGAAATACTGGGTGGGCCGGATTTATTTATCTACGCTGGCTCCACCATAAATCTGACGTGTATAGTCAAGCACACACCAGAGCCTCCGAGCACAATTAATTGGACTCACAGAGGCAAGGTAATACAGGTTAAGGACCGTGCTCCATCTTGGCGTCCTGTCGCTTTGAGTAGTTGGACGACTTCGTTTGATGGATAATATGACTAATGTGCGTATCAAGAAAACTATTATCAGTGACAGTTACAATCGGGTCTATCGCGAATTTATTGTGTTACCTTTAAGGCCGAGCCACACCGGCTTGCGTGTGCGTGACGTGCGCGTGTGCGTGCGCTAAAATGTTGGAGCCGCACACGCACACGTCACGCAAGCGGTGTGCCATCTCTCATAAGGATCTGTATACTACAACGCTGCACGCACACGTGCACGTCACGCACACGCAGCCGGCGTGCACAGGCCCTTATTAACCGACGTTACCACGACCAGTGAAAGCTGTGTCGAAACGTCGGTAAATAAGGTAACCAAATAAAGTCGCGATAGACTCAATAATAAATGTGATTTAATTTGTGTTCAAAACGCGAGTTTTAAATTTTATATTATCAGTGATCTGTAATAATACATACTATAGGTCGTTATATTTATTTTATTAAATGGAGATAATGGACATAGCTATCTAAAAACTATAAAACTATCATTTAACTTAGGCGATTGATGAAAAGTTTTAACACATTCACTGCCAGCGATTTCTATTCGTAGGCGTTTTTCGCTACACACGGGTTTCCCATTTACCCACCTATCTTATTAACACATTCATTTCATTATGCTGCCTAATAATACCTGTACGAGTTTTTTATATAGGTATTTTTATCCTACACGATATACAAGGAGTTAATTTGAGCTGAAAGAACCAGGCCCCATTTTTCATTTAAAAAGAAAGAAATATCTAGTTAGCCAACTTCTAGCGGCCACATCGATTGACGAACAACCGAACAATGAACTGTCGATCGACAAACTAAAACCAAAATACTGAAAGCTTGGACACCGTCCCGGCGCGGCGGTTCAATTTGGTTGTAAGCCGAGTAACCAAACGCGTTCGACCATCATCACGCACGGCGGGGACGTCATTATATATTCCACGCCAGCCATTCCGATCCAAAACCCACATCTACCGATATTGCACGAAGCAATGAATAGTCGGATTGTGGCGAAATATCGTAAAAGCTTTTCGTGTGTACGTTAAACTTTATATCATATTTGTTTTAAATTGCAATAACTATTTGAAATATCATTCATATACCTACCTACAATTTATTTGACATTGCATTGCAAAAATATAATTTCCTAGTGAGAACGGAATAAATAAAAAAAACCAATTAATCAATTACTTAGTATATTGTACACCAAATAGTGAAGGATATAATTCCAACCCGTTGATAGCAGTTTATTGATAAAATATTCTGTATACCAACCCATACAATATATAATGTTCAATCGGTCTCGTGACATATCTTACCGAAATTTACGGCCCGATTCGAACTTTAAGATACGTCGATTGATAGATCTAGAAACGATATGGATTATATTATGTCAGTGTCAAATGTGACGTTTCTTCAAACAAAAACGTCACTTTTGACACTGTGATATATCTAATCCATATCGTTTCTAAATCTATTTAATCGACAATATCGACATATCTTAAAGTTCAAATCAGGCAGTTAGTAGTCTATTGCAAAATTACATCAAGGACTGTTTTATCTGATAGACGATAAACTTCGACTCTACACGAGGCGGCATATCGCTGGTGACTGAAAAGGGGACACACAGCAGCAGTCGGCTGCTAGTACAGTCAGCCAGGACGTCAGACGCAGGCGCATATCAGTGCGCGCCGGACAACGCGCTGACCGCTTCAGCGAGAGTACATGTACTTACTGGTAAGTAAATTCAAACATTTTCTGTTTCAGTTATAAAAAAACACGACGACACCAATACATATATAGTCAGCCTAGAGTCTTGAATTCTATACGAGGATCTATCTTATTTAATTTTAATGGATGGGACGTCAAATAAAATTAAATAGTATAGATCCTTCTACTTACAAAACATTTGTCAGCCTCAACTTAAAGACACGTAATACATCGTTTAATATACAACGTTCGATTACACACTTTATTATTAAAAACTCACTTTATCAGTAAGATTTCTAACTTTTTAAAGAACGTCTCGTTCTATGTTGCACGGAAATGAAATTTTAAATTACTTTTCAGACGATTTCATTAATATTACATTTTATAGAAACCGCTTTGATTGAAATCTCTAGCTTAGGTAGATTGATTTCAAAAAGCGATTTCAAATTTGTATTGGAAGTTATCAAAGTACTTATGAAATACGCATTTATGTTTTATAATTTAAAAGATAAGAAACTGTATTTAAACTTACGCCAATGTTTAGTAAAAATAATCGTAGTTTTAACGATTCCTAAAAGTAAATGCTTATTGTACTTAGCATACCGTAGATTTCTACGATATGCTACTATTTTCTTTTTTAGGTACCTATGTCGGAATTGAAAAATATACAGGATTATATTTTGAAACAAGATACGTTGGAGCTCTTAGATCCCATCTCGGCCTCCAAGCACTTAAATTATGGTTGATAGGTCAGACACAAGACACTTAAGAATGGCTCACATTTCACCGATCCGAGCTTTGGATTTATGTTGGCCCCGTATCTACAAAAGCAGTTTTCGAGCATGTGCTAAGGGCTACAGTAGGTACTACTCCCACTACTCTGTGTGTAAAATTATGTATTTCTTTTTTTTGGCACCGCGTGAGTTTGAAACAAGAACAATTCAACTAACAAAAAAAGTTTTATTGAACTATGAACTCCAACTCTTCGTTAAAATAAATCACAAGCGGAGACAAGTAGGTAGGTAGATAGTTAGAAAACTATTCCTACTTGAACCCAAAAGTTCCATTCGTGCCAAGGTGGTGTCAGAAAATACCACTTTTTAGTCCACTTGCGAAACGTACTGTACAGTCTGTCTGGTCGTTTGTCTTGTTCGGCTGTCTGTCGTGAACTGATGTGATTTTGTCCCCGTAACGTTTTGTGTCTAATTTTGATTTAAAATGCCCGTAGTTCCAAATATGTATGCCAGTCAGTCGGTCTATGTCAGATTGTCAAACGCTTCATAGACATTTAACTGCTTACAGAGTACGAAAGATACAAAACATTTTTGTTCCAGGGGAAACACCAGCAGCGATGCAAGGCAGCGCCCAATGGCCTAGCAGGTTACGGCTACCTGTTGTTATCATTATAAGTGTATCATTATTTAAAGTGACTGTAATAGACTAATTGAAGTAAGGTGAAATAAGAAAGTGTTAGCCGCCAAAATTTACCTAAGTCTCTCTAAGTGTAAATACATTTTTGTAAACACTAAGGTTAACTTTAAGGTATCTACTATTTAAAGATTATGCGAGTGGATGGGAAACATCGAATTGTAAACGCAAAAATCAGTGTCAATGTTGCAAATGTACTTAGAACCTAAAATATCAGGGTAAATTGTAAATTAAAAATAATAGTTGCTGAGTGCATCATTTAAAGTACAACACCATAGATGTTTAGTTCTATAACACTTTACTCAAGACCAATGTAAAGTTTATCAATTCCTCTCTTTTAAATAGGTATATTTAACTAGCATCTCAATTTATTTTAAAACAATATAACTAAATAAAAAGTGTTCCTTATTTCGTCGAAGTAAAAAATTTCTACGTCGTACTGCTTAAAAAACCAATGTAGACTTTTTGTGGATTTTCAGTTACGTTTTGACCATGACCCACTGTCTCACTTAAAAAAAATACAAATTTTCAAAGTGCGATAAAACTAAATTGAAAATTCTGAAAAAATCCACTTCGGTTATTTAAAGGAAGAGACCACATTAAGCAGTTCAGACGTAGAAAATTTTATTTTGCGGATACGAGCAATGCCCTACTAAATAACTTATATCTAAAATTGGTTCATGATTATGATTTTCCGGTAAGTGTTTTTTGTATACTGTATTTTCTAGTTATCAAGATCAATAATAGTACCTACTAATAAATAGTATTCTTGGATTGACTAGTAAATACACTGTAAATTGGATTGAATGTCTAATACTTGTAAGGATTTCTGTCAAATTGTTCTTAATAATTCAAAATACGATTACAGTTAATATGAGGAGAAAACAATAAATCAAATTGTAGTTAGTAAATAAGGATAGTCGTAATTACCTACATTGTTCTCAAATTAAAGTTGATTCAGAATAAAACGATTTACAATTATACTTTTACTGTTTTATTTTTTTATTAAAAGACCAAATTATATCAAAGTACCTTATAAAAGTAATGAGACGTAGCGAGCAAAAATGTAAACATTATTGTTATAAATATGTTAGAAGGTGAAGAAAGATCAAAGTTACATAGGCAATCGTTGCTGATTCATTTTCATAATTTGAATAAAATTAAAACTGTTGGAAATAATAAGTCTAATTTTCTGGTCCTGAATTAAATAAAAAACGGTACATCTCAAGGATACGTTTTGTTACACGGGTTTGTAGTCAATTTCAAAGAGTATTATTATTTTATATTTACAAAAAATAAAATGACGTCAACAACTTCACAATAAAATACTCCGACGATAAATTGTAGAAAGTTATTGACGGCGTCACTTCCTAAGTTCCTACGTAACACTGACATTTTTGTTGAAAACGTCACAAATGCTTAAATATGGCAACAATTCAGTGTGGATTTTTTTTAGTTCCATTTTATTTAATTTCTACTATTTGTAACGTTTTCAACCAAAAGGTACCACATTAGGTTCGCGCGGTTATCGATAAGATTGATTTCAAATTGAAGATAAATAGAAATAGCGCCTTATCTACAACCGACAATAAGTACCTGGGTCGTTCTACCGTTTCGTGCCGATTTGCCACTTTTTTGGAGATTTTTTTTATTTTGAAGTTACAGTGTAGGTTTTGATATTGTGAATGTGTATACGTATTGTGTATATTATTTTAAGAAAGGCACCTATATACTGGTTATACTTTTGGAAAACATATAAGGAAAGTAATGAAGGCACAGATGGAAATGAAAAACCAAGGGAAGGTAATGAAACACGAATAGAAGGAAATGAAATTAGATTAAATATAAATTAACTTTATTGGTCAAAATCAAAATGATAATATTTTAAACGATGGAACCATAAATAGCTTGGCTTTTAAAAAATATATCTACCCTGTTGATCTGTTTAATATAATAACCTACTTTTTAACAATACTTTTTACGATGTTTCAGTATTCGTCTTCGGTCTCATTATTTGTCAGAACTAGAAACATATAATAATGAGATTTGTAATGTAAAAACTACTTATATAAATGAAATTAAAAAAGCTTAAATTATTTTTGTAATGTTAAAAAACTACTTATATAAATGAAATTAAAAAAGCTTAAATGATCTAGAAATTGTCATAAAAAAACAATCGTTAGTTTTGATAAAATATATTATTCGGGACAGAACTGAGGTATAATTTTAAACTATCCAGTATTGATGTAGGTAATGTGACTTAGCCGTCTTTGTAAAGGGCAGATCCTGTTTGTTTAAATAATGTAGTGGGCTAGAATATTACATTTCGGACACGACCATGATAAGCCGTTTCAAAGGGAACGGCGGGCCGAGGTTAAAGCTGCAGAACAGCAGAGCTTGAAGACGAACAAATAGTTGTGTATTAAAAAGCAAACTAGCGGACCGCAAACACGATGTTGAGCTCTAAAGCCGTTGGAGGTCGAAGAGCGTATTCTACGAAACACCAAAGCCCTGTGTACGCCCCAATAATCAAAATACGCCCCAATAACCCCAACACCGTCCAGAGGCCGAGTACGCCCCAATAATCAAAATACTTATTATAAATAACAAACTCCATAGGGTTGTAGACTCAACAAGTCGCACTTTCGAGGAAAAATGCAAAGTTCAAGCCGCAGGAGAGTCCGAGATCACATTGGTTAAATTTCAAGCTCTCTTAGTTCTCAAGTTAGGTCTTCTATGGAAGCGCAACGTGATCAGACGGACTGGGCCTTCACTCTTGCAGATTGATATTTGGCCTTGTACGGAAATGTGCCCCTATCTGACGCTCCCCCGGGCCTTCGGCCTTGCTTTTTAATACATTCGGCTATTGGTTCTTGTTTGAGCTCAGCTCCACTGAAGCTCAGTCTTTAACCTCGCACGATTGTGCCGGCTGCCAATAGTTAAAAAAAAATTTGAACTCCTTTTGCGGAGCTCGGCTTTCGGCATCGCTTGCATTTCGGCAATGAAACAATTTAAGGTCTACTCTCCTGCGAAAGCTTGGCTTTCAGCCTCGCAGGCAAGCGCGCCACAATCGGACGCTCCGAGCTGCCTGCTCTTTCTTTGTGGAACTCGCAGAAAGGGGTGGGAATTGGACGCTCCTCTCCAGTTCTAGATGGTGTTGCACCATTGTTTCATGAACTTTCTAGATTTTTCTAAAGCTTGGCCTTTAGACGGTTACAAAGTTACAAGTAATTTCCCTGATACGGCCAACCCGTATTTTTAACTTAGCACAAGAAGGGGCTTCCGGGAGCAGATCTTTGTGAGACCCTGCTCATAAATATCTGCGGTCGGAGGGCTCGCTCTTGAGCTTTATTCAAGGACTATCATAAGTTTTATAGTAGTTTATGTGACTGCTACATAATGAAAGGCATTAAAATACGAGTGTGGGTTTAAGAAACGAACGAAGTGAGTTTCTTAAAAGGATCACACGAGTGTTTTAATGCCTAATTATGTACAGTTACATACACTACTTTATCTACACACATATTATTACCTTCTATTATATATTCACTAACCTCATATTTCAACCGACATCCATCGTTGCTGTCTGACTTAACTCGCAGATTTGAGAGGTGGCGGCTCCTAAATATCTTTTTATCACTCATTTTACACGATACTTTTGCTTAAAGTTTGTTTAAAAACAACTATCAAATCAATTTTATAACCTAAAACTAATTAAAAGATGAAACTGTAAGTCAAATGGCGGTAAATGAAAACTTTTTTTCACAAATGTCACGCATCCGTAGTTTTTTTTAATTCATAGACAAAAGAATGAAGTCCCTATTCTCATGCCACTCGAGATCAAATGTCGTACGGTTTATATTAAAAAATATACCGAATTGACGTTTCGTATCGATAATTGTTTTAATATCTATGGATACTAGAATAGACACCCACTTGAGTTTTGACAGCTGTTCCAAATTTAAAACTCATAACCTTACAAAAATCTGTAAAGTTATAACTTTAAAGTACAAATTTTACCTACTACCACAGATAAGAAAGTTCTCATAGTAAAATTGGTTGTGATAATGCTGGTCATTTCCTACGGTTTCTGAATGCATTTTAGAGCAGTAATGATATGTGCGTAGATAAAGTATTTTAATTAGCAGATAAGTTAGGTTTTAGACAACTTTCAATAGGGTCATCTGTCCAAAATGTTCCGCATTTATAAAATGTTGGAAATATGGTACATCATATTCCGATCCGATATATTTACAATATTTGCCATGAAAAAAAAACTACTTACGCTTACGCGCATATCTGCTTATTTATATGCAATATCCACAACCAACAGGATTCCCATGACATAGTGTCGGGTATAGGTAAGACCCTAGTTATACCCTGAAACTCTGTCAAACGGTCTAACGAAGTCGAAAGAATGGGACATACATACGTTTCAAAACATCAGGGTTATGATTTGAGAGCGTATGTGTGCATATAACTCTTGGGCTGTCGGCTAAAAACATAAAAAGGTATCACATCTGTCATACAAAATTATTGTTCATTTCCTTCCAAACTGGTTCATTTCCTTCACCCGAAAATATTGGAAGAAATGGAGAGGAATGAATTGGAGCGAAATGAACTTTCGACGGTTTTTTTAAATTTCTTTATCGTCTTTAAGGCTAGAATGTCATCAAGTAAAAGTAATGAAGATATACCAAAATGCTAACTGATTATTAACAAGATGATTTTTTTTTGCAATAGATAGCACCAAATTACTTAATGGATAGAAATGAGCAGTAACCGTGACAAAGTGTCTTTGCGGTGAGGAGAACCAAAATTACTCGTAAATCAAGAGCGCGAAACCTCCTTCGTTGACGTTTTGCGGTAGACTAAGGTAGTCAAAACACGTAGCAATCACAGGTATTCGTGAATAAAGGCGCGTTTAGATTTAGCATGAGTGACAATTTTTTAGAGTGAAAATGAAGTCTTTAGCGTGACAAAATTAAAAAGTGCGTTCTCTCTATGATAATTTAACTTTAAAAATACGTACCATGTACCATTATAATACTGACTATTTGCTTATTTATAAACAATAATGGAAAGTAGGGTTTATCTGCAAATAATAGTGTTTTTAAATTTTCGAACCCAATGGTACGCCATTTTATGTCGAGGGAAATGAATTTTTCGCATGTTTTTAATTTTTATTTAATAGATCATTGGGTTTAGCTAAATTCCAAAACTGGCGCATTTTCCGTACCACATAAACATACCTTTTAAAAATAACCACATGTAAAAAATTATAATTTTAAGGCTTGATGTGGGCTCGGACACCAAATCGGCACGAAACGGTAGAACGACCCACCTACTCTTTTGATCGAGAATGGCACATTTTATGTTGCACTATAGATGTTACGATTACGATTGAGTCAGTTTTGCACCTAACTATTAATGTTATTTGCAAAATTGACCCATAATTGCAAGGAATGAAGAAGCCAGTCCAGATCTTTTTATTTGTACATCTGTGTTACCAACACCTGCAAAGATTTAAAATACAGCGTATTACGAAGCGACAGAACACAGAGCGAGGTCAAGCCAGCGCCTCGCCGGCGGCGCTCACGGTCGAAAGGAGCCAATCGAAACCTAGTCCAATGGAAAAGTGCTCTGATAGGGTGTCCATTTACTAGGTTTTCAGTAAGGACAAGCGCGAAATTAACTAGAAGTGTTCATACATATATGTAAATGCACTGTTGTAGATTATTCTTGTTGCAACAGGATTGATTGAGATGTCGAAAAAACTCAGTGGTAGAAACGAAATCATTGCAACTGTATCGTTAATTTTACCATGAGTTTTACACGGCCTTAAACGCTAGCGACTTACTCAATTCAAACGCAGTACGTCTCGCTTGCACCAATATTAATACTAGAGAGATCCATTGTGAGTAAGTTTACGCAGTCGCTAGCGCAATATGTCAGTGTCAAATACGTGGTAAGAATACTAGTATATTTTTGTGTGCATATGTCGAAATGCGTTTCGCATCAGGGCCCCAAATTTTGCAATAGCCAATAATTGATTACCTATGAGAAGCAAATAAAAATTTTCGATCTGAAATCACAAAGGTTCATTATATACACCTTGTCGACCGAAATACAGGAATATAAAAATATTTTCCCCTTTGGTGTCACTAGTCCAGTACTCTTAATTTAGCACCAAGGTAAGTCTACCTTAAACCTACCTAAACTTTCGGATTTTTTAAAATCTGTTTTTTTTCGTACTTACTTATTTTCTTTACTTAGGAATTTTATCAAAATTGCCTGGCAAGGTTCGCTTTGCTCAACATACTCTTCAGTTTCCAATTGTACGTTTTTGGCGATTGCAAGTTTACAGTTTCGGCCGAAAACCGAAACTAGGTTATTAACATAAATACCATCCAAAATGTGTTAACCGATGGATTGTATCAATTCGTGTAGGTTTGTTCTAAATGTTCGCTATTAATGTGAAAATCAATACCATAAATTAAACTACACATCACTGAGCACGTGCTGCGCGTATGTAAATAACAACCGATGCCTGAGATATTGTATCTATTTGCAAACCAGTGAGCGATGATAATTTATAACACTATAATATTTACTAAACACGATTGTTTTTTGTTCCCTCATATTCATATTCAGCGCTGAATATGATTTTCCTCTACAAAGCATTTTCTCTGTTCTTCTCCGCCAAATTAATCTCGATAGAGCAGTCGTGGCCACGTTGAACGACAAACGACATTTTCTCTACATACTGGAAAGTCCATGCTATCGGCTACGACCGTAGCTCAGCGGTAAATGTGTTAACCAATTTAACTAAACTTTAACAGAGATGACATTAAAGTAAATATGAAAAATTAATAGCGTGTTTATAAATTTAATAAACATCTGGACGTACAATGTTTTTTAAATGTGTAAGTTGACAATATTGTTCCTTAATTTTTTAATTTGCCTATGTATTATTGATATACTTATTATAACCGGATTAGCACAGGATGGATAAAACGGCGACAGGTCACGGGAACCATTTGCGACGCCCGAATGTCTCTTCGGTTGAAGGGTAAAATTTATAAAACCATCATAAGACCTGTCGTCATGTATGGATCAGAGTGTTGGGCCCTAAAGGTGACGGATGAAAAGAGATTGCATGTAACGGAGATGAGAATGCTAACTATAAGATGGATGTGTGGCGTGACGAGAATGGATAGGATAAGGAATGAATGAATGGAGGAAGCCTGAAAGTTGCACCCATAACAGAAAAAGTAAGGGCAAATCGCCTAGCGTGGTACGGGCATGGGATGCGGAGGGATGAAAGTCATGTGACGAGAAGGGTACTACGAATGAATGTAGAGGGAAGTACGAGGAGAGAAAAACCGAGGAAAAGGTGGATGGACTGTGTGAGAGATGATATGAAACGAGCGCAAGTGAATGATGAGATGACGGATGACAGAGAGGTGTGGAAGAGAAAGACATGCTGCATCGACCCCAAGTGAATGGGACAAGGGCAAGAGGATGATGATGATGATGTATTATTGATGTACTTCAATGAAATAGGTATACAAAATTGGCTTCATTTTATGGACAATTGTACATATGTTTATGTAGTAATTCTAGTTATAAACAATAAGGTGTACTAGTACCAACAGTAATGTTATGCTATAAATAATCTGAAAATACAGAATACGAGTATGAAAGCCTCGTTTATATTTTTCCTCATTTGAAATTCAGAATTCTGCACACAAAACGTAATATTTCACACTTGTCTGATCTTGCTGCGTCTTTGGAAATTTGAATAAATAAGCACGCAGGTAATACAATCATATGATGCGAGGGTCTATGGACAAAAGATAGGTACCTACCTATGTACGCCCAACTTGGCGAATTGTCTAAAATGTGACGGACGGACAGAGTCGCACTATAAAGGTTCCTTTTGTACCTTTTTGGTACTTAACCCTAAAAACGAAACCAAAGATAATTAAATCACTATGTTTTAGTTCGGATATGATGGGCGTTCTTGTCTACGTGACAGCGTGATAAAACGGTGTCCATCACTTTCTAACCACGGTGGTAAAAAGTGACGGTTATTTTATCACGTACATAAAACCTTCCGTAACATGCCTACTGCTCACAAAATTTCACGAGAATCGGTTAAGAAATGCGACATGTACAGTCGGTAGCAAAAGTTGTTAAGCGGGCCATATATTCAAAATGATTTAGACGCGACTTCATTGTTAAGAAAATAAAAGCTTGTCTAGGTAATTTTCAACACCTCGCCTCGAACAACTTTACTCATGATGCTGACTGTACCTAAAGGAGAACATCCAGACATACGAAGAAATTTTTGCCCACGCTGAAACCGAGACCTTCGCTAACGCTGTTTATGCTTTAAATCTATTTACCTATTTATCTATTAACCTGTGATATGTAGGTACCTACAGAAATGATTACTACTTACTAGGTACGCTACCTACCACTATTTTATGTGAGTTACAGAATACGTAGTTATAGTACTGTGGTCAGATTTTACGTCGTGAAATTATAGATAGCAGTAGAGTGGTAGTTTTCATACCCAAATAACTAAAATGTATCAACAAATAATATTTCATTTCATTTACAAAACTGACGATTCTGGCGGCGTTGTATAGATTTGTTAGTCTTCTTTATTTACTACACTCTGCTGTAAATCAATAATATCAAAAAATATGAAAATGACATGAAATATTATTAATATATTTTTTTCTTGTGAAAAATCCTTGATTAATTTTTGAGTTCATGGTAAAAGCGTTGCTTAATATCGTCTTTCTCTGAAATAATTCCTGTTCAATATACGAGAGGAAAACGAAGGCTTTAAAATTCTCGCTCGATCTCCCATGATAAATGTGTTATACACCGTGTTTATTGAATTCCGTTAATTTCGGGGTATGGTTGAGTACGTTTAAGAAAATTAATTGGCATAGTTAATACAAAAAAAGTAATTAATGTTGCATATGGCTTTGTTGTAACACGAGCATTTATTATTTAATTCAACCGAGGAATTGAAAACTGTGACATATTATCAATGTCATTTCGAACATCGATTATCCGAGATAGTACTTAAGTTTAGCAAATATATGAACTTATACTAAAGACTAATCAATATGTATGCAAACAGGCCCTAAGGCAAGATTCACGCTCGTAGGGGCCTTATCAGAAAAAAAAATGATTATCTCCAAAATGGAATTTATTAAAATAGCGGTGTCTTTTGAGATATTTACTTGATTGAAGCTCAGGAATGCACCCTAGAAATTAACGGAAGAAAAACACGGTGTATGTCGGTACGGAAAATGTTTTACGTAAATACCTAACTTACGAAAAGTCAAAAGAGTTTCCCCATGTTCAATTTAACTTGTATAACGCGAAATTTGGAGAAATTAATGATTATTTGAGGAACACAATATGCGCTTTATAAAGCGGAAGAGTTTAATTTAAAAGTAAAAGTAATTTGGAGTTTATGAAAATAATTAATTATTTGTAAGCATTTTTTTACTTTGTTCATGTTCATTTTATTAGGTAGGAACCGTAAATATATTTACAGTATACAATATGGACCCACAAGACCCACACCCACAAGATGGACAGACGACCTTGTTAAGGTCGCCGGAAGACGCTGGATGCGGGTCGCTTCCAACCGGCACGTATGGAGGTCCAAGGGGGAGGCCTATGTTCAGCAGTGGACGTCTTATGGCTGAGATGATGATGATCAATATGGTGCTGCTTTAGCGCCCAAGGCCAGGATTAAGGACTATACGTGCCTATGTTAAAAATTGAAAGGACATATGTATTGGAAAACGTTGACCAATACACATATAAAAACAAAACAAGTGCGAAAAGTGGGAAATTCGCAACTCGTGTTGTTTTAAAACACTCCCTTCGGTCGTGTTTCAATTTATCGCCAATAAAGCACAAATAATGGCATTTCATAGATGAATAAAAGTTTTTTTTTTACAAAAAGCAGGAAGTGACGAGTCACAAAAGGCGATTAAAATGATATGTATTACATTGACAACCCCATCTGTGTACAGTTCGGAACTTGACTCTTTTAAAACTGCAGTTTAATCCCACTTACTATTTCCGCTTAGTTCTAGTTCCCAGTAGCTTACCGCTTATCGCAAAAGGACGAGACGCCAACGCTCAAGCGAAATTAGCACTTAACTTCGTTTGCATAAGAGATTTTTTCGAGTGACGAAGGATGCTTTAGTATTAAATTATTAGCCGCCAGAGCCTAAATAGGGATCACATCGTTAAGTTTAATCTATATTCTAAACTGTTTAGCCGGAGATGGTGCGTTTGTTGGCAGATTATATCGGATTAAGTGTAAATGGAGGTAATTTTGCAGTCGTCCTTGTACTTGCTTAAGACGCAATTGGATAACCAATGAAAATTCAAGACTTCACTAACTTTACGATAGTATTATTGTATCCTGGTCAAATGTGTACTACGCTTTAATACTAATAGTCAACTAAGTACCTACGTAAAGTAGTACTAGTGGGAGTAGTAGGTAGTAGTAATAGCTGTCGTCCTTGTACATTAAGACGCAATTGGATAACCAATGAAAATTCAAGACTTCACTAACTTTACGATGGTATTATTGTATCCTGGTCAAATGTCTACTAAGCTTTAATAGACAACTGAAAAAAAATATATCTTTATTTCAGAACATTACATTCCACTAACTAACTAAGAACCTATGTAAAGTAGTAGTAGTGGGAGTAGTAGTAATAGTACCTAGTAGTTAATTTTAGGCATGTTTCTTAAAATGAAGTTTTTAGAATTTACAGCTACGATTTTAAAGAGAAAATAATCCTAATTTGTAAAATTTTATCAGGAGTCCACGAAAACGTAATCAATTGAAATTATAATGTGACAGCACCAACTACATTTTTTTTAATTTAAATTTAAGGACTATCGCCTACCTACACGCAGAAATACGCGAAAAAATGTAAAATAAAATATAATAAATGCAGGGCAACCGAAATTTAATATAATATTTGCACGTACGAGTAATGTGCTATAAAAATCGCTGCAGAGTTATCTGGATCTGACTCTTAGTGACGATAAAAAATCATCTAGTAATAAAATGAATCCCTGTAAGTTTATATATTAATCTGGTTGGTTGGTTGATTAGGTAATTAATACTTGTTTTTAGGCATTGTGCAGAGAAAGCGTATTTTAAATTCTAAACAGTATACATTGTTTTCAATATCGATGAAATTCTTAACAATGAAAACATTGTAACCAACGTTAATTTATATTATTATTACTTATATTAAAACTATTTTCTTACGAAATATTGATAACAATATTTGTAATCAGATATGTTTCTACGGCAATGAGCACGAGAACTAAGCCGTATAAACCAAGCTATTTTAAACTCCCTCAGGGCAAGGGATTGAGACCAATTTGATTGGATTCAAAACAAGCAACCATTGTCAGAACCACGATGCTAACCCTCGAGACATGTTGACTACTTGTTAGGAAATTAACCGGGCATGCTGCGTGTGTGGGTGCGTCGGGTTTAAGTTTTTGCTTTTTTAAATGGTAAAGCTTTAAAACATCATATCTAGAGCGACAAACGAACTTTAGATCTA
The DNA here is from genome assembly GCF_963556715.1 of Cydia fagiglandana. Lineage (NCBI taxonomy): Eukaryota > Metazoa > Arthropoda > Insecta > Lepidoptera > Tortricidae > Cydia > Cydia fagiglandana. The sequence continues at coordinate 14,276,274 of NC_085932.1, read as the reverse complement.
TTATTGATTTATCAACAGGCAACGAATCTATATATAAAATTATTTTATAATAAAATTAATAACTAAACTAATCTAAATTAAAATACATCTAAATAAGGCCCCGCGGCATTGTGCCAAAGATGCTGGCATCATTCCCATTCCCTCGCTGAAGGGCAAAATACTAATGCGCTGCGAGAGAAAGCTGCCAGCTCTCTGGTCATCGGTAACATCGATGAGCTTTTTGCATAGTTCTTGACAAGAACATGTGCACTTGAAGCCCACGGCCCCAGTATCTCGACAATAGTTATTATTGATTTAGTTACTCACAGTGCATCTCAATCTTTTATTCGCGATTTGGGGGTTGGTCCTATATAGTAAAAGTTGCTCAGTATATTCTCAAAATCGCCCTGGCAACGGAAACGGGAATGCAGTTATTTTTAGCCACCCATGTAGTTGCGTTATATGAGCCAGATGCACGGGCTAGTAATGTCTAAATGAGATTATGTCCATTTGTAATTTATATTTGGCCTCTTACTTACAATTATTGATACTTTTAATCTATTACACTGTGGCTAGTGATATCTTACATTAAACTTCGGTGTCAGAAATTACATGTTATCAGATTACTAACATCACAGAGCTCTTACAACCTGACCAGTAATATATCATCAATTCATCACAAACGCCATATTTAGGAAAATCATTGAAACTAAATTTTTCATCACCCTTTTGACAATGACCATTATATTTCTGGTCGAGATTTACATAATGTTTACTTCACAATCGCAGTATCGATTTTAGAATCAAATTTAGAATATCAGTTACAAAAAAATTTTTTTGGCCTATATACTAATAAATACCTATCAGTCGAGATGACGTTTCATCCCATCTTCACCTTATCACCTAAAGTGTCTCTAGTCATACTTAAACACAAAATATAATTCGTATAAACCCTCATAATTCTATCTACCTACTATTTTTTTTGGTTCTGTAGCGATTTTCTGATCTCAACACAAATCGGAAAAGTTTTAATTTGATTTACGTCCCTAAAGTTGCGTGCAAATTATACCTTATCTACGACCAAACACGATTCCTACTAAGAAAATTGTAACTGTTAGCAAATGATGAAAGATAAACTACAAAAGTTGAATGAAATCAAGAACTATTTTGTGAGTGCGTGCCCGCTAAAGTGTGAAGGAGTAAAAGCAAATCAATTAACCAATTTTACTGTGTTTTAATTCAACAGACATCCAAAGGGCCCCACAGATTATCAGTTTGCCGGAAGATATCAGCCTGTCAGTTGTTCGGAGCTGTCAAATTTTGCATTTATAACTGACAGGCATATCGTCCGGCGAACTGGTAAACAGTGGGCCCCTTAAGGCACTGGTCCCACCGCGAGCTAGTAAGCTATGAGCTATCGGCTATAAACATGAACAAAAGATAAACACTCCCTTGTAAATAAAAGAGACACGGCGATATTTATAGCTCACCGCTGGGCGAGTAACTATAAATATCGCCGTGTCTCTTTTATTTACACGGGAGTGCTTATCTTTTGTTCGTGTTTATAGCCGTTAGCTCATAGCTTACTAGCTCGCGGTGGGACCAGTGCCTAACAGACCATCGAGATACGAAAAAATACGGGTAGATAGGTACTTACTCTATGTTAGGGGTCCATCTCTTTCTATAGTTATTATAAACAATTACCTATTTCTTGGAAAATTTGTAGCTTTGTAGGTGTATTTTCTATGTTCCATATGAACTGTCTCAATTATGATGTCACGGCTCATTAAACAAGAGTCGATTTACTAGGTAGTATTTAAGTAGAAGTTACTATTTACTATAGTCTGTATCTTTAGGTATTTAAACCAACATATTGAACATTATCGGGTAGTTATAACATTTATTGGTTAACCAACCAAATACAAAACCGCCTGGATCAGTCACTGAACGACCTGACTTTAATCTCCATTATTTGATCATGTAATGTTTTCATCTAAACTCAACTGAATTAAGGAGCCATTTGAGGGTAGATTTTGTTTAGTTTTGTTTAAATAACTAAAGATACAAGAGTATAGTTAGTGATTTTAACATGTCTACGTCGAACATTTTCAGAATATAAATATTCTGAAAAGTAATTATAATTATAATCGATGTTAGCACTTAGTCCAACATCAATAATGATCACAGTTAGTTAATAATTATTATCGCTCCACACTATTATGTTAATCGTCAAGTCCTTTGTTTGCGGTAATACAATGGCAGTTTAGCTTGATTATCTAAATTCATATGCAAATTAGTCAATTGGCTGAAGTAAGACCAATGCGTAGGTACAAATTGAAATGATTGTACTACTTATAAGCAATCTTAATTTATAAAAAGCCGTTTTGACACTTGGTAATAAAATATGTAAGTAGAGGACAGTGAGGTACAACATGACATGATAGGATGAGAATGTGCTACTGTTGTTTGACATTGGTACTCCTCATACCTGTAAAATGCGAGCAAAATGTCTCTCGATTCCGGGGCTTCTTGTTTTTCGGAACTAATTACCCAAAATCAATGTGATTTTTCCTAAATATTATGATTTACTATCGTCATCTATGCCATAAGTCTATAGGAATTGCATATGCCAAATATTTTCCAAGTCTATACTGGGAAAATTCGACCCATGTCGCCATGGCCCGGGTGGTCGAGGGGCTTAGGCACCTGCCGCGATATCAGAGGACGCTGGCACGTTTCCAACACTGGGCACAGGAGGCCATGTTCACTTTTTCTTCGTATATGAAAATTTCGGTTTATGTTTATGACTGTTACGCAAATTCGAACGTACACATATTCTACATCAAAATGATGTCTTCCAATTGTGCATTTCGCTCGTACTTATCCGTAGATGTGCCGCGATCGACACGTACGATAACGAAATGATATTATTCAAATATTTCCACTATAATGCGCCTTTTGAGAGGCGCCCTAAAGGCTTATAAGGCTTCTGTTTATCTTTTGACTGGTTTATTCACGTATAGTTAGCCACTATGAGCGACATATTTCTGAGAGCCTAGATCTTAATTTTCAAGCACTGATACTGTGCTCTGTGTTTCAATATGTACTACCTTATGGTTTTCTTTAAGGTTACATACGAGTACAAGTACATTACATAACGCACAACAACCGGGAAAGAAAGAGAAAGTTCTAATTTGGTTATCAGACCCTTTACCCCTTTGCCCCTTAATCTAATTGAATGACGAAAGCGACGCGAAGCGATGTGACGTGATCCTGCTCATACATTTATGCAAACTGATGGTAACATTCCACTTCTAACCACAGCCTGCACTACCGGTACTGAACGCGTCGCTGTCATTGTAAATTTCCATAGTAAAATTGACAGTAGTGCAGCTGTCGTTGGAAATGGAATGTTACACTTACACGATCACGTGGACAAAAACATGAACTAACTGCGTTTATTACATAGGTATGCATATTTTAGTGATATATATTTTTGATTTAAAAACTGAAAGTTGCATTTTATATACAGGCTGCCTATAACATTGACAATTAATTAAACTATAGGCTGTACTGTACTACTCAAACTGACAAACATTTGTTCTGAGACTTTTAAAAATAACTTATGATTTGATTTTTATTACACTTTAAAGTTTATTCTAACACGCTATATGTATTGCATTTTTTAATGATTAAAGCGTGACGGGCACGAACTTCCGGCGCATCGTTTTCTATAGAAAGCATCACGTGATCTGAGCCGGAAGCTCTGACCCGGACACTGCCCGGTATAAGGTGAGTCATCCTTAAGATGTATTTCTTATTTTACTTTTATAAAAATATTGTGAAATATAAAGAAAGTAAGTAAATGGAAAGGATAACTGTTGGATATCTGCCAGACAAGTTAAAACCCTGCAGGGCTTATTGTAAATTCTCCTTATTTTAATATTATTAAGCCTTGAAGAGTTAGCCTTGTTTAATATAAAATTAAAAATGTGTTTATTTTAACTCTTCGTGAATTAATGAGAAACTTAAATATAAAATAAGCTTTATTCGAAGAATTATAGACCGAAAAAAGTTAGGTTATTAGCGTAATCTGAATCAAATCTAATAAAACCTGCCAAGTGAGTGTTGGATCAAGCATCATGGAGGGATCCGTAGCTTAAAGGATGACTCACGTTAGACCGTGCCGTGTCCGGGCCGGAGCTTCCGGCGCTTACTTTTGTATGACATGGCAGGTGATCACGTGATGCTTTCCGTAGAAAACGATGCCCTGGAAGCTCCGGCCCGGACACTGCCCGGTCTAGCGTGAGTAATCCTTTATAAATATGTACATACAATACAAAAAGCCATACTAGCAAAAGACTTTCTTTGTTTTCTACGAAAAACTCAACTTACCACAAGGCTTAAACGACCGTATTCATAATAATTTTCGTGGAAAATATTTACTTAATTACTTTTATTTTGCATCTCCGGTTAAAATATTACAGGGTCCCCCTTAGAATATATTTGACTTTTGGAGCGAGTATTTCCAAGGGTATTCACGGTATCAAAAAACGCTTTTAGCAGCCAAAATGTTACCCATTTTAAAAGACCTATCGAATCCTGTGCCACGCGTTTACTTTTAGTTATACTTATGTATTAATAGAGCTCCTCTCTCCCCTCTTAAATATATCTTAAAATATTATCATAAGATAGATATACATTATCGTAGTATTTAAGTTTTGGAGTAATATGGTACCGTAAACCGGGGTTACTTTGATCAATTTTAGAGTTTGGCACCATTTTTTGACGATCCTAATATACGTAAAAATATGAAATAAAATATAATAATCGGTTTTTTCTCCTCTTTCCGCCTGCCAAATAAAAAAAATTAAGACTTATAATTTTTTCAGAAAAAAATAAAAACAACGCGGTCAAAGTTATATTGAAAATGGGGTTACTTTGAAACCACTTATTTTTTTGCTGACAATCTAAAGAAGACCCGCTAAAAAGCCCGTAAAAAATAAAAAAATAAAAATCGGTTAAGTACTTTTTAAGTTATTTTTATTTTTAAGGTGTGGGGCTACTTTGATATCATACGAATTGATCAAATTAGAAAAATTAAGCGCTTATTTACTATAAATAACGTAGGAATTTAACTTATCATCGCACTTAGCAACAGATTTTTGAATTGCATGCTTTTCCGTTTCAGTAAATTTGGTCTGTGCACCCGGGTTTTTGATATTATGTTACCTTTATATTATACTTATTGTATAAAGTTCTATAAAAAATATAGCGTGCTTTCGATGCGGTACGAATAGATTTTGTGCCAATGTTTGCGAATGCATCATTAAGTTGTTCTTCTTGGTATTTTTTGTAGGTAGTCTCGTTACCCGATTTTTTTTTTATCTATGGCATTATTCCTATAAAAAAACAATGCATATTTATTTATTGTAGAATTAATGCCCTGGTGGGCTGGTGGCCTTACGCACGTATAATAAAACACCTAAAGCAAAGCCGCAGGATAAAATATAGCCAAATTTCACCCAGAAACTTAGTTCCATACGACAACTATATGGAAGAAAGGGGTAAAAGAATAATTATAATCGGATAAGCAGTTCCAGAGATCAACTCCTAGATACAAATTTATAATTCTACAACCTTTAACTCTTCCACTGACTCAAACGATGCCTATTTATTACATTACTATTGAAAAAAATACGTAAAAAAACCGTAAGCTGCCAAATTAATCCATGGTGTTACTTTAATCCTTTGATCAATTTCACCACGTATAAGTGATCAAAGACACCCCGACCCATGGATTCCCCGGCTACGTGCGCATGTGGAGGTTGTCGAATTCAGGTATTTTTTTATAAACTCGCGAATCAACACTAATTAACGTAAGACACTAAAAAATTACATGGATTAATTATTGACACAAATACAGTCAAAGTTTTTCAACCAATAAAATCGGGAAAAAAAGCGTACCCGCCATTAATATTTTTTTTCTAGACGAAATAATAATATTACACTCGCATCCGCTCACTGCGCGGTGAAACAACTATCAGTGTTGACAATAAAGAAAAAAATATTGGGAAGTTATTGTTCAACTCGTTAAAACAAGGACTTTAGTAGCGAAGAGAAGTTGCTATCAAAGTCGACCCGCAAATCAAAGTAACCCCGGTTTACGGTAGTGCCACACGGCAAACGGACGGACATGACGAAGTTTTATAGTTGCGATTTTGCCATTTTGGCTACGGAACCCTAGAAATTAAGAAATCTGGAATTTATTTTTGAAACTCTTTAATCTGATAAAATCTAGTAAAAACCAATAATCGTATCCAAGTAACATACTTACATATTATTTATTTATAATAAAGAGACATTTTGAATGTACCTATCACAAATAAGTACTTACCATTTATTAACACAGATAATTCCAATAAATTTGCACAATGCACATTACTGGAAGAGGTGAAGAGGGATTTATCACACACGGTATTATTGTAGTAGTCGTTGGGATTGGTCCAATGGATAAGCGTGACTCATAACTAGGTAATGTTTTGTTTATCGCGATAAAAAATATTCAGGACGCAGCCTGCTCACGACAACAATGCGGAAATGACAGTTTCGCAATTTAATAAGGATATGGAGTGACATCTACATTTCCGCTGCTATAACACTGCCGTAGTCGCAACATGACCACCTGAATACCAGCCGGCCTAGCCAAGTTTACAATCGCTATCGCTTCGACAACGAAAACCATTATGTCTCTCTATCACATTTCCATATTACTGCGACAGTGACAGATGCGTTTCGATCGCTACGGAGCGTAAGCGATCGGCATCTTGGCTACGCGGCCTGATTACCCTTAGCGACAAAGCCATCAAGTGACTGACTAGCCTTAATTTGTATTTATAGTTGTATGTTTTCTGTTTATGATACTATGCCATACGATTAAATTAAGTACTCATGCTTAAACCCGTAATGGTTACTGGCGACTGTATTTTTATGAGCAACATGTAGAATTAATAAAAAACAACAACGGGTTGCACTCCGGTAGTGCCGGCAGAAGTGAAAACTCATTGTAACAGTTTCTCGATCAGGTCACGTGTCCGTCTTACGAAGCGTCTTACGTCTTACGCTCTCGCGAGTTTAACTTTTTTTTCCCCATCACAAAAGTGCACAGCGCCGCTAAAGAAGTTTTCACTTCAAAAAATAGCGTCACGTCTTTTTAACAAACCGCTTTTAGCTTAAAGCTTGCGAACGAGCATTAGCGTGATCATGCGACGTAGAACTATGGGAAACCGTGTTGGACATGAGTGCGGAGGCAGGCTGCCGGTAATGCCGCGCTATTACATACGCCCACGAGGGACGCACGGCTTAATACTTTTATACGCCCTGATATTAGAACAGTTAAATAAGACAGAGAAAAGTTGTTGGTACAAACTAATGGCAGGTACACCGACTTCAGATAAAATTCCAATTGCAACCACATTGCTGTACCACAAATTAAGTACTGCCGATAACATTGTTGCAGGAAAAGTTACCTACATAAAATGTCCTGAATGATAATTTCAGGAAAATGTCCTGAATGATAATTTCAGGACATTTTCTGTAGGTTTGTTTTAGACTTACTGCCGTATTCGAACTTCAAGATATTCACAACAGACGACACGTACTAGATACATTCTAGATCTAGACACGCGGCAGCGTGTCAAGCCAAGTTCAAGCAAAGGAACTGGCTAGCTAGCGCCAAGTGTAATATTACACGAACCACTTGGTGCCACTTTTGACCCTTCTATAACTCAAAACATCTTTAACGTAAACACATAAAACTACGTGTGTTTAATTATATCCATAAGGACATCTAGAAGCCCAAATTTCATGAAGCTAGCTCAAACGGGTATAAAGATATGAAGGTCAAAAAATCGTAAATTTTAAGACTGACTGACATACCTATAGTACCTAAACCTAACCTACTTCCAGATGACCCAGAAGGATGAAATTTGGAATCCAGCTCAGTTATTGTGTGAAAGCGTAGGAAAAAATCTAAAAATTAAAAAAAGTTATAAAATAGGGGGGGTCCCCATACAAAAAAAACATTTTTTATTGTGACTGACATATAAGTACCTAAACCTAACCTACTTCCAGATGACCTAGAAGGATGAAATTTGGAATCCAGCTCAGTTATTGTGTGAAAGCGTAGGAAAAAATCTAAAAATTAAAAAAAGTTATAAAATTGGGGGGGTCCCCATACAAAAAAACCCTTTTTTTATTGTGACTGACATATAAGTACCTAAACCTAACCTACTTCCAGGTGACCTAGAAGGATGAAATTTGGAATCCAGCTCGGTTATTGTGTGTAAGCGTAGGAAAAAATCTAAAAACAAAAAAAAGTTAATAAATAGGGGGGGTCCCCATACAAATTTCTTTTTTATTGTGACTGACATATAGTACCTAAACCTAACCTACTTCCAGATGACCTAGAAGGATGAAATTTGGAATCCAGCTCGGTAATTGTGTGTAAGCGTAGGAAAAAATCTAAAAATAAAAAAGTAAAAAAATAGGGGGGGTCCCCATACAAAAAACCTGTAATACGCGCTAAACAACCGGCCAACGGTGTGTCGTTGGCGGCGCGCGGCACCACATAATTAATACAAAGAACAGAAGTAAAAACATGCAGCGGAAACACAAGAAAAAACATTAAATCTAATCTAATTTAATTTAATCGTGTGATATATGTATGTATGTACATTGTATATATTTTGTTTCTAGATAAGTTCTCTTTTGGTTTTCTAATGCACCGCCTACAATATTTTCTGCTTGGCCTTAAGGTTGACTGGTAGAGAATGCCTCATGGCATTAAGTTCGCCTTTTGTACATTAAGTTATTCTTTTGTGCAATAAAGTTTTAAATAAATAAAAAAATAAATAAATCTCAATACCTGCCTAGTTTTCTTTACAAAAAGTATTGATATCCCATCAAAAACATAAATGTAAAAAAGGAGAGCCAAGTTCAATACAAAAATTATGCTTGGCTGTGGGGTTCGCCGCAAAAAGAATGGAGATTTAAATGAGTGCCAAGTTCTATGCAAAATCGAAATATGTATTTATAGGAACAAAATAACATTATAAACAAGTATTAAACTCTATTTCTTTGCTTTATTGGATACCTATAACAATTGCTGTTATTTTTAAAAAATGTGAGATCTTAAAGTAGGTTAGATTTGGCTTGGCCAGTTTTTATCAGAATTACAAAATATATATGTTGAATAACTTTATAAAATGACTGATGTAATGAAAACTGGCCAAGTCAAACCTAACCTACTTTAAGATCTCACATTTTTTTTAAATAACAGCAATTGTTATAGGTATCCAATAAAGCAAAGAAATAGAGTTTAATACTTGTTTATAATGTTATTTTGTTCCTATAAATACATATTTCGATTTTGCATAGAACTTGGCACTCATTTAAATCTCCATTCTTTTTGCGGCGAACCCCACAGCCAAGCATAATTTTTGTATTGAACTTGGCTCTCCTTTTTTACATTTATGTTTTTGATGGTACGTTATAGTTTAGATATCAACTAGTTCTCTTTTGCAGCGCAATTCGGGCAACCAATGTCACTTTTATGTTAGATAGAGTAAGATATCTATTAGATGTGAATTGGATCTCTAAGTCATATCCTGTGGAAATCGTTCAAGAATATCTCCAGAATCGCGCAAATGTCAAATTTGACGGGTTAGATCTTAAACATATCGTTATCGTATCTTGGTGATGTCTAAAAGATATCTAATAGATGTCTATTTCAAAATCCGAATCGGGCCCTTAGTTGCTGTAAAATGTTGAATTCAATAATTTAATGTGCACCTCTTGACGACGACTCGTGACCAGCATATTTTTTATATATTTTGTTTTGTTTGTGTATGCTACCGTAAAAACCTGTTTTGAATGAAAACGCATTTTCCCTAGTTTTAGTTGCACAATTTGAACCCAATAACACTTATAAAAGTATGAAATTGTAAAAGTAGGTAAAAGCTTTTTTATGTACCGGGCCTTCTTTGACGCAGGTACCTCATTAAGTATGAATGTCGTAATCCACATCATAAAATAACTGTCACTTTTTACCACCGCGTGATTGAAACAGACATACACTGTCACATAGAGAAGGATGACCAACATAATTATTCATACTGCTCAGCAAAAGGAAAAACCTGAACATTCACGGCGTAGGTAATGTAATCTCGAAATGTGCAGGTCTGCAGGTGCGCCTGCTATTGAGAGCACACGCGAATCCCATTTAAATTCATTTCATTAACATCCTCATATATTTTCGCAGCTAACCGAGATGCGAACAGTGGCCAGTGTTTTAATTAAATTGTTTATAGTGTAATGGAATGTGGACTGAATTGAAAAACGGACATTTTTATTCGGATTTATTGAAGAATGTTATGTCAATATTTTATTGTTTCTGTTATTCCAATTGTGTTGAAAGGTTTAAGTTTTAGTGAGAAGCATCAGCAATGTACCTATCTATTCTTACCATCACCACTACCTAGGCCGATAAAGACAAGTGAGCTTAAGAGTGACATTCCATTTCCAACTGCAGCTGCAATACTGTTCATTTTACTATGGAAACGCGTTGCTGTCATTGTCAATTTCCATAGTAAAATGAACAGTATTGCAGCTGCAGTTGGAAATGGAATGTCACTTTAAAGGTGACAGTCCATTTCCAACGACAGCTGCACTACCGTTCATTTTACTATGGAAATTAACAATAACACCGACGCGTTCTGTACCAGTAGTGCAACTGCGGTCAGAAATGGAATGTTAACATAATCGTCAAGTCCCGCTCAATACATCAAACTTTTGTTTTGTTAGTTTTCCACTCATGCTAGACAAAAGTACCTACTATACAGTCCTTGATGAAATAGAAATGAACAATTTGTGTTGCTGTCTCACTTACCGTAAAACGGGGTGGCTTTGCAAATGCAGGAGCGACTTAGAAGCTATATTTTTAGCTAGATTTTTTACAGTAGGTGAACATGTATATACAGGCGTATTCTAGTTTTAAAAACAGTTTATGAATTAGATCTAGATTAGTTATTGATCTGATTTGTCAGTTTCAAATGTGACATTTCTTCAAACAAAAAAGTCATTTCTGACACTGACAGATCAGATCCATATCCTATTATTAAACTCAGAATATGCCTGATAATATAGTACTTAATCTAACTAGTTACACGAATAGCTTCAGTAAAAAAAAAATGAATATTGGTAATTTTGTGACTGTTTTAAAACTATCAAATTAACCCCAAATTATATTTTCCTAAAGCCACCCCGTTTTACCGGTAAGTTATCATTCGCGAGCAAGCGCACGCAAATAATTCGTCTTCGGTATTATTTATACGCACATTAGAGAAAGGTCGCACATGAGGTCGTATAGGGGAGTATTCAGAGCGGCTACCGCGAAAACCGAAATTCGCAAATTGCGGGGATCTTTCTCTTTTACTCCAACGAAGGCGTAATTAGAGTGACAGAGAAAAATCCCCGCAATTTGCGAACTTCGATTTTCGCGGTTATAGCCCTGAATCTATGTAAAACGAACAAAACTGACATAAGTAACACAATCATAGTCCGTCTAGTAGGTACCATGTTTATTCAAGTTTATACATGGTGGCCAAAAAATAAGTGCATTCCCGTTGCCATGGTTTTCGGATTATACTGAGCAACTTTTACTATGGGAAATAAAAATATCCCTCCCATAGGAAATGGACCAGCCAATGCGTATGGAACAGCCAACATTATTTTACGCGATTCAGGGGTTGGTCCTATAGTAACAGTTGCTCAGTATTATCCCCAAAACTTCCCTGGCAACGGGTATACACTTATTTTTGGCCACCCTGTATAATCTGAATACTCCTGTAATTTGTCCGCAGTTGCGGAGGCTTCGCGTGATCTTTGTCAGTCTGTCCGTGATTATGTTCTCCCTTTGTTTGCTATTTTCAGCCCATTGTGGTATTTAATCCATCACACTCCGGCTAGAACAATTACGAAAAGAGTCTAGCTTATAACAGCATTGGTTTTGAAAAAGGTATCAAGACTGACAACTGATAATAACAATTTGTTTATAAATCGCAATACATATAAACGTGGCTCTAATTATTGATACCTAGTGACGTTATAGTGCATTTAGGTCATTTTAACGCATTTACTGCAAGGGGACATGGCCTAGGAACAAACTTGTATGATGTGTAAGAGTAAAAACACCAGAGCACCACTTATTAACAAGATTTATTAGGGAATCACAATATGAGAGTATAGATCTGAAAATAATATGCGAGGACGCTCTCGCGTAAAACCAATCTAAGATGGACGACCACCTCTAGTGATGTGACATTGTCGGTTATCGTAGTGATGTCAAACACCGACGGATGACGATCTCGCCGTATAGCTCGGCCATCTTCTGACCCGACCTACGTCCCGTCAGGTCACCGTTATCAAGGCCGCCACTGAAGACTGCCGCAGCCAACGCAGTCGCAGCAAGCTGGGCCTTCACCAGGTGGCGGTAGCCTCCACCAGTTCATTACTGGTTGGCTCCTCCGTTGAGTTGGCTCCTCAACTGGTGGGAGGCTAATGTGGGACACGTCTCATGCATGTGCATAGGTGCCCTCCAATACAGCACATGTAAACAGTACAAACTCTTATTCACGAAACTCTGTAACATACATGTGAAAAGCCTCAGTTCCTTAATATAACCAAGGCGTTATAATTCACCCTAGCGCCATCGATAGGCTTTGCATTAGCACACCACAATGTTGTTCAAAATAATCATGATAAGGTTTCGACGATATATTAATGCGCAAATGGCACAGTTAGACCCTTTGATCACAGGTCCGACTTGATAGCCATAAAATTATACTGTAATAACCATCACAGTCAAAAGGTCTACTTCTGTAAATACATGAGAAAGATGCAGTTATGATTGGACAGAACTCATGAGCACTCTTTAGCAACATTGTTAATAAATTACATAATCACCCTTAATGGCGACGTAATCAAGTAGGTACTTCATGTCACCGCTTTCTAGCATCGTGACTAATGGCATATAACCACAGATTTGATTATTGGACAAAAAGAAAACATTACCGTGTTAAAATACCACATGCAGGCTAGAATATCACTGCCCTTGTAGGGGCAACGACCGTAGAAGTCAGCCCTTCACGATAAGGCTGTCACGGAGCCCATTGCACGCACTCATTCTACTGGGCATCTTGAACAGGCACTACCTCAACGTCTACTGGATCCGGAACTGCGCCAGCGATCTCTAGAAGGTATTAGTGCAAGCAACCCTTTCAAGGTAACCTTGAGATCATCAGTCTTAAGGTCATTTAAATATCCTTTTGTAAACAAAGTCTCAAGCCAACCTCTCAAGGTCAACAACAAATAGTACGATATAGATAAAACAGTTATCGGTAGTAGAAATAATGGTCCTCTTAAGGATAATCTCATATCACATACAATGGACCGCCTCTTAAGGCCTACACTGCAGATACCAGGAACAAACTAGCATCTTAAGAATAGTACTATGTTATAAGCAATGGACCGCCTCTTAAGGCCTACACTGCAGAAACCAAAAACAACTAGCCTCTTAAGGATAGTATTGTCATCAGCAATGGACCGCCTCTTAAGGCCTACACTGCAGAAACCAAAAACAACTAGCCTCTTAAGGATAGTTAATACTATGACATAATTGTCATCAGCAATGGACCGCCTCTTAAGGCCTACACTGCAGAAACCAAAAACAACTAGCCTCTTAAGGATAGTTAATACTATGACATAATTGTCATCAGCAATGGACCGCCTCTTAAGGCCTACACTGCAGAAACCAAAAACAACTAGCCTCTTAAGGATAGTAATGTCATCAGCAATGGACCGCCTCTTAAGGCCTACACTGCAGAAACCAAAAACAACTAGCCTCTTAAGGTTAGTATTATATCATCAGCAATGGACCGCCTCTTAAGGCCTACACTGCAGAAACCAAAAACAACTAGCCTCTTAAGGTTAGTATTATATCATCAGCAATGGACCGCCTCTTAAGGCCTACACTGCAGAAACCAATAACAGATAGTGACAAGCAACAGACCGCTCCTTCAAGCCTTTGTTGCGATTACCGGCGCCAGGAACTAGCCTCTTAAGGATAGCATCCCTTGCCAAGACAAAAGTAACAGCCTTTCTTAAAGAGCACACAATAATTAAAGCTCTATAACAGACATTGAAGCAACCGGTAGAATTATGAACCAGCCTTTAGAGTAAAATGGTTAACAGTGAGGTGGCATAAAATAACATATCGCAAGCATTACCATGGTTACTACAATATTTAATCAAGCACAATGTGTTTATTTTCTAGGTTTTGTCGGCAAACCCGTTAACAAAACACATTAGTATGACAACAGTAACCCAGTTCTAAATCTGGAATAAAACAAAATCACAACTCGGTTCCTAATCCGAGAGTATGAAATATAAATAATAACTCAGTTCTTAATCCGAGTGTTCAATAAAAGTATAACTCAGTCTTAGTCTGAAAATATAACCAGTTCTTAATCTGAAAACGGTACCTGAAATAACAGCATTTGCCTTCATTAGTCGGCAAACCCGTTAACAAAACAAATTAGTATGACAACAGTAACACAGTTCTAAATCTGAAATAAAACAAAGTCACAACTCGGTTCCTAATCCGAGAGTAAGTAATATAAATAAAATAATAACTCAGTTCTCAATCCGATTCAATCCGAGTGTCTAATAAAATTATATCTCAGTTCTTAATCTGAGAATATACTTGTCGTCAGTTCTTAATCTGAAAACGGTACCTGAAATAGCAGCATTTGGCGTTAATATGGAAAATATAAGATAATAAGCAGTTGCTACTATGCAACCAATGTAAATGATCATGTGCAACTTGGCGTGCCTCTTGCGTGCCCCTAAATAAAGGCCACACTCTTACTATACCACGGTTGAACTACAGTAGACCCTGAACAGAAGTTCATGTTATCGAGGTTCCTCTGTTACCCAGGTTCGCCTTACCGAGGTTTCACAAATTGTATTTTTCAACCATCATGAAAGTGTGTATTGATAATGATCAATCAACCGAATCAATGGCACATATGCTTAAACCATAAAGCTTCCGATTCCAAGACACACATGGTTGATTTTCTTCAGCTGTATATGTGCATTTTATGTGTAGGTGACTCATCACATCATCTTATACCTGCACAAAACTAAATAATTTTGTTAAATGCCATGCAAGCACACATTTAAAAGTAAATGAGTTCATAACATAATAAACCACAATTTATGCAGTTTGCAAAACAATGAAATAGTGAACCCACAAAATTTGTGAAACATTATTATTATTATTATTTTTAACTTCTGATTTATGAAACCCAGAAGCAATAAAAGTGTACTGTTTTATAATGCAAACAGTACCATAACACACTACAAGTTCAGACGAAAACCGTTAATAACTTCAAACAGTAGCTCATGAAATGATATGATATCCTTCGGTCAATGTTCAGCAGCAGTGAACGGGTTAAAATAGTTACTTAGAAAGCTTTAACCAAGCTATTTACCTTCGTTTAGTATTCATCCATTTAACATTTAACTGACCGGTACGTTTAGAGTCCAGTAGCAATTGTATGTAAAAGACATGTACATCATGTAGACCGTCAAAGTCTATATTGACTCCTGAAAGAATTCACCTTGCTTACCATTAGCAGCAACCTGCTTTACCAATCATATTCAGCTCAGTAAATAAATATCTAGTTCAATATGTCCATCTCTTTCATAAGATTTAAACCTTGAAAACTCCTGTAATCATACTTCACCGGTGCAAATATTATAAAGTTATGATCAAAACTTCACCAGCAATCAAGTTTTGTTATAAGGAAATGCATCTGAAAAATACTGCTAGAACACAAATGATTATCTTTGTCAATAACTCAAACACTTGACAATGTAATGCCAATAAAATTTTCATTAGTTTGGTAAGTCTGTTTAAATATATGTCTTTGGTACATTTTATAACATGACATTTTGTGAAAAATATTTGCAATGCAAACATAAACCAACATCCCTATGAACAAAACAATCACAACACAACATACTATAAGTTGTATGGAACGGTTGGATAAACATTTTATTCATAATTAATAAAATAATATGTACAGACAGACAGAAATTATCCTTGATACTTTCCTTGCCATTTTTACTGAGATACTGCCTATAGCAGTATGTCTCCAACTTAATATGAATTGCAAGGATGTATGTGGTTATATGAGATATGGAACATTTAAAATATTCAGCCCGAGGAGGCTCCGGAAACATGGAGTGACTAAACCTGTCACAGACAATACTAACCAGCTACAAATAGATGCCAATAATTCCTTTTGCTTATTCACAAAGCGCATTTTACCAACCCACAGTCCATGTAACACATACTAACCATTAGTACCCATGTAAAACATGAACAATCATTTTATTTCTAAATAAATACCTCATTTTCCATGGCATCAGAGATTTGTCACTTATCAACATATTTTCTGCATATAATGAATTACTTGAACATAATATACCTGGCATCCATAACCAACTAACTTTGAAATATTATCCATGTCGATTTGGGTTCATTATAGAGGTCTGAGCTGATAGGCCTAGGCTCTCTAATGCCTTCAACGGTATGGTAATTCACTTCAAGAATCATTGCTGTCAAATTTCTGGAAATTACACAACTCAAAAACATACTAACAAAGCATTATTTCAGTTGCAATAAGCATGTTTTACACACACACATATGTGAAACAACAATTCACTTTCCTTACCGGTTTGAGTTTTTGAAAACTTGGAATCTATTTTAATTTGACTGTAAAGGGAAAGTATTAAGTAGCACTCATTGTTAATTGTGAGAGCATAATATCACCATACACATAGTATCAATCAAGGCTAAATTTATATTACCAAACTTGTTTGTATGATATGACTTTTACTTGAATATAGTTCTCACACCGTAATACAAATCTTAGAAAATGATTATAGCATTGTGTTAATGTGTCAGGTGTATATAATCACATTATGTTATGTATCTGAAAGCACATGAATCACAAAAATAACACAACATATAAGAGAGACAGTGAATATTTACCACTATGACCCCGGTAGCATTCTTAGGTGTTGGGTCAACGACTTCTTACCTGAGTTAACTTTGGTTCTTACTTTGTAATCCCAAGGATTCACTCAATTCATACCGACATTACACCATACTGTCAGTCTATGTCTTACAATTCCCCGCTGTGAACATTGCAATCTCCATCATCATCATTCATCATCATCATGGAATCAGCTTTATTACACTGTCCATATGTATTTCTTTTTTAGCCAGACATGTTCATTTATGATGGACAGTAAACTGAAATAGATATCTGAAAGTAAACACAACAAAAGGCAAAGGTACAGTACGTCGGCAGCCGACAGTGGTTTAGTAGGTTAGTTAGGTTATCCTTGTAGGTCTTGGACGGTAAGACCTTGTATATTTGAATTTAATCCCTAACTGATGAGTGGTGTTGATGCGTTTACTCATTACAATCAGTTTCATTATTTTATATAACTATAACGTTCAATAACAATGAAACAAGAAAGGACTACGCCCGGTTAATTTTGTATTGCCAATTTCCGACAAATTATATCGCAGTTGGCGAAAAGTTCACATCCCACTTCTGAAGCTGTAAGAGTAAAAACACCAGAGCACCACTTATTAACAAGATTTATTAGGGAATCACAATATGAGAGTATAGATCTGAAAATAATATGCGAGGACGCTCTCGCGTAAAACCAATCTAAGATGGACGACCACCTCTAGTGATGTGACATTGTCGGTTATCGTAGTGATGTCAAACACCGACGGATGACGATCTCGCCGTATAGCTGGTAAACGCACATGTGCGTCTGGGGCACTGAATATGTTAAATTGCATACATATTTTCAAGTACTAAGGGTGTACGTCACTTCCAATACAAAGGATACGTGTATGATAGGATATTAATAGTACATTAAAATATTGAACTGATATTTTTTTCGGTGGCTACTTTGCATCAGTCGTATACTTGTGAGCCGCCAACTTGTACATATACGTAGGGTACCTACATTTAAAATGGTATTCGATACCTTATTTAATAAGGACAACTCCCGGTACACCGGTCCGAGGCGTCAGACGCTTTGTTTTCGAGATGTCTGATGCCCGGGCCGTTCTAGCGTTATTTTTTATTTACAAAACAAAAACAAATTATTTTATTTTCATTTACAACTTTTGCGTATCAGTGCGTAGTTGGATGTCTGTTTCAAATTACACAAGGTTACCAGTACACATATCTACAAGGACAACATTTTGTGATACAAAGCTTTTGTTATTAGACAATGAAGAACATTACTTTCACACGAGAGAACTCCTCTTAAAGAACATTAAACCAACAGTAAATTTGTTTCATTCTCATAGCATTTTCGCAAGATACTTAATATAGACTCACACCCCATACGAGGCTCGTACAAACGTAACAAAGTTTGAAGCGTCTATCTCCAAATCGGTGACATCATTTCGAACAATGCGATTCGGGGATGTTCGCTAGTCGACGAAATAAAATAAAACAGTTCACGTAAAGCGAGCCATCAATGTAAGTAGGTACAAAAAGTCGTGGATATTATATATTTACTATAATGCCTTATTTGACTTAGAGAACTACTTAGAACTGCAGTTGATGTGATTCTTGCTCGTAGACTACATACACTTAGGGACTTCTTAACTGAATTGGGTATTTGGATTGAGATCTTAAAATAAATATCTTTGACTTGGGTATAAGTGTCTTGGCTCAACCTATATAAATTTCTCTAAACGTATTTTTGTTCAAAAATACATTTTCTGGAAAGTAAAATACCGAATAGTGTCATTCCGAAATTATTTTTTTAATAACACATGCCTTTGTTCTCAATCTTCATCCGGATTGTCACCTCTCGACCCGTGTCCGCTCAGTAAGGAAATAGTGAAGGATGGCTACTTATTATAGTTTATTCCAAAGTAAAGTACTTTTATAGGGTTAATGGCGTAAAAGTAGCGATTCACACCTCCACTCCCATGTCACACGCTAAGGGAGTGGTTTCCGCAATAAAACCTTATTGTACATGATAATTCAACCAGAATAACCATCTCTTAGAATGCGATTATCAAACTGATACGGATCCGCACGCCATAGCCGCTATGTGAGCAAGACAGCGATATGCACGACATGCACGTGTATGAAGTTATGTCCCGCTCGCGCGTTGGACCAACGTGCAACCGTGGGACGAAGATCCGAATCCAATTTGAAGACCGCCTAACCCAATATAAAAAAAATACATGCCCACAAACATTCACATTTATAGAGTCTGTGCGGAAAGTGAAGAGTCGTAGAATGTATGGAGCCCAATACATTTCACGACTCTTCTCTTTCCGAACATACTCTAGTATATATTTGTGGGATAAATAAATTACTAGAGGTGTATAATATATACAACTTTATCGGCTTTGTGCAGAAATATGACTTTGAACATGTGCCAAGAAAGTGATTAGCTTTGGCAAGACTAAATTGAAACAGGCACCCGTCTCATTGTACAGTAATCTCACGGGTTACATTGGAATTTGTATAAGATTTAGTAGACTAATAACTATTTGCATAGGCAGACTACAACCAAAACAAATGTTGGCTCGATAGAAAAAAAAACATGAAAACATGTCTACTTTTCGTTAATAATTCTAAAGTCATCGTGAGTTTCATTGGTTTCATTAATAGTCGAATAGTCTAGTCTAGGGTTTGCACGACGGATCCGAAATGTTTGGGAAGATCCGCGGATCCGGATCCAGATCCGGATAATTTCATACATTTCGGATCCGGATTGCAAACCCTAGTCTAGTCATAGGTCTCACTATGTCTCTACCCATAAGGACGAGATTTGCTTGTATCTTTATACAAATAACCTGTCAAAGCATCCTTATGGCAAGCCACAGAGTGAGACATAGAAACGACACAATTTTCAGCTTAACCCAGCATATCATAGCAGTATAATTTTAGTATTACATGTACAAACTAGTAGTATGGCCGAGGCATCTAACGAGTAAAATTGCAAACAGAAGTATACCTACTTTCAGAGTAGATAATTGATTTTACAGCTAAAAACCCGCGCGATGTCCAGTTGTTCCGTCGAAAGACTCACAATTTTTGCGCGGTACCTATTGGTACCTTCTAATTTCCTGGCTTTACGTCCTGTCTTAATCAGGAATGTTCATGTTTGAGCTAGGAACCTAACCTATGTATAATATAATTTAACCTATGATTTCTTGATAAGCATATTCAATCGATGATACCACGTACGTACCTGCTTGTTCCTCGATCAATTACTTAGGAAGGTACTTAAAAATACGAAAATATTTTTGGAATAAAGCTTACGGTTAGGTACTTAGCAGTCACTTGCTTGTTTAAGCACGTGGCTGCGTGACTGGGTTGGGTATAAGGGTAGTAACCTAGGTATCTTGCACTCTATAATGTACGGCTGTATGTGTATATACCTACCTCTTGCTTCATTAAAGCACATTTTGAATAAATTGAATCATACTTGACAAGTATGAGTATGATAAATAATAAATAAAAGATAAGGTGGAAGTGGACGTCCGAGTACCTACCCGTCACTGCCCCAGTACATGGTCTACATTTAATACTTAAACTTTGGTAAGTACTTATGTTTCGATATTTGGTAATAAAGGTTGCCGCTAATGGGCGTTATCATATCGAGTACGTTTACCTCAATGTACAATCACTTGTCATATTTAAACATAAATAAAGTGTAGACCACGACCCACGAAATATAATTAAAAGCTTCTCATTGTGTTGGAAGTGCCAAGTTTAATGAACCTAAACTTTTTGTTTTCCTTTTTGGCGACGAGCTTTTACCTTGGACCGGGCTTATGAGCCACAAGAAATTCAATAAAACAAGGCGTGAATATAAATAACACCTTTTCAGGGTGTTAACATATTTAGCATTTTGATGATTTAGTGTTCACTTTCATGTCCCAGAATGTTTTGGTTTCAGGGAGTTTTAAGTATTATTGAGAAAGTATCAACTAACGTTATTAAATAAATAAAAATACAACGATAACCCGCACTAGAGTAGATACTTACCTACTTCAATTTTACATTAATTTTAATAGTAAATTACATCCAAGTTATGAACCAATCTCATACACACTCACACATGAGGCAGACATGAAACGATCTAACGGTATAGGTATAATATTTTACATTTCAAAATTAATTTTACGCCAATATACCGGGTGCGGCCTGTAATACGAGCAAAAAATTTAACTGTACTCCTTATACGGACCAACATTTCTTCAGCAACTTTTAAAAATAACTGGTGGTTTGATTTTTAATACACTTTAAAGTTTATTTTAACACGCAATGTATTGCAAATTTTGTTATGTTTAAGGTATGACAAGCAACGTCAATCACATATGATATGGCATGGCGATGGCGTCCATTGAAGATAATATTTATTTTGTATGAAAAATAGCAAGTCTAAATACTTCATAATTTTTAAAAGTTGTTGAACAAAAGTGTCACCGTTTGAGGAGTACAATCTATGTTTTAATTATTTGCTCGTGTTACAGGCCACACCCGGTATAAAGTGGGATGCAAGACTTGAAACGCTTGTGCTAACACGATCAAATCCCAAATGTCATGCGAATCGATCGGCCCGGGAACGAGTAAATACGACGTATTTACCCGCCCTTGCGAAATGGGATTATTCTCGAAGCTTTGATAAAGGTGTTCAGACTCGGGACTTGAGATACTCAATGGAAAAGGAATTTCTCTTATTGGAAAAGTATTATGTGTAAATTAACGAAAGGATATCTTTGACAAACCTCTTGTGGCATTGTGATACATTTTGGTGGCCTTTATTTTTTGAGGAATGTCTATTTGTCTTTGACTATTTTATATAAAGTAGTACTGATATTTTTAATTGTTTGGATTATATATGTCGGCGGCCCATCGTAGTTAATGTTCCTGTGTAATGTTTTGACGATAGTCACATTAAACCAATATATAGGTAGGATAGGTTCGTTAGGTTTCTTCATATACCCGAAAGGCAAACTGCCCAGAAATAGGAGCCCCGCGTAGCGGGGCTCCGTCGACTCAGAGAACGGGTCAAATATTTTCACGTTTCATGATATGCCTAGGAATTTCACGATATGCCTGATCTTACGATCGGCTGCCGACATATACATTAATAGTACATTATTGCAGAGGCCGGGAAAGGGCAATTCGTGGATGAGTTTCGATTTCGACAAAGAAGACGAATCCACGAATTGCTATTCCTGCCGAGGCATATATAGTGCTTTTCTCCAAACATGCGAGGAAATAAGCTAAAATAATAATTATTTAAGCATCAAGCATCACTCAAATCAAACCTTCACATCCAAAATGTCAAAAACAATTTCCCTCTTTAATTAATTTTTAAAAGTTAAAGGCACAAACCTATTCTGCCATTCAGTACCATTCAATATTCGTTCATTCAATATAATTGCGCAATATAGTTTGTCAAACCAACTTTTCAGTCAGTAAGAACCAGGAAAACTACACCCATCCTTTTCTTTTGGGTGCTAGTACTAGTGTAAGACAAAGATAGTATGGTTCTCTTTGTCTATGTTTGAAATGAGAAAGTCCTTTGACAAACTATGTAAGCTTTATGAACACGGATGAGATTTAAAAAAAATATAAAAATAATCTTTGATTTTATTAAGCAGTATTCGCACGATCATACACGTGAAATGATAGCTGATCGGGTCGTGTAGAAGCGGCTCGCGGCAATAATAATTGGCTGTTTGCGTTTTTTATTATTAAAAAGTAAAAAACACTACAGTAATAAGTTATTACTGTAGTGTTTTTTTACTTCCCGTCCGCTAGAACAGGACAGCGATAGTTTGATGTTTTTTAGTTAGAGTTTGACATTAACGAAGAACTTCCCGTACTATTTTTGCTACAGTAAGGTGAACATTTCCGAGCATATTGGAGAAATAGTACATTTCGATGCTAGTGCGGAAGGTATGTCATTACTTCACGAGTACCGAGATATCTTGCCACGAGCCGCAGGCGAGTGGCAAGACTCGGGACGAGTGAAGAATGACATTTCCGCACGTGTATCGAACGACGTTTTTTAATACAGTTGCGAAAAAATAAGAAAAACATAGTTAATCGTACACTAAACAAAAGTGGTAACAGTGACAGCTCGGTTAGACGTCGTCTTTAAGTATATTATATCTATGGGCGTTTGGCAGCTATTCCGTTCCATTCCAGTCAACTTATTAAGAACGGAATTTTCAATATTGAATATTAAAAAATAAACGTGTTATAATCATGAAGAGGTAAGTAATTAAATATGAAATATGTAATATTTTTCGTATTCTTACATTAACGGTAGGTTTTTATGCTGATTACGACGTTTAAAGGAAACTAATATTAACACTCATCAATAAGTAGTCGTGAATTGGAACAAGTATAAATTTAAAAAAATTGGAAAAGTAAAAAGCACTAGTTCGAGATAACCAACTTTCCGCACGCTAAACAGCTACGTAAAGTAGCACTTTTTGAGCAACTGTATTAAAAAATATATTTATAGTGGATAGGTACAAAATACAGCAAAGATCTCATATTATACTTTTTAATTAGGTCTCCAATATGCCTTTTGTTATGTTTTTAGTAACTAAGCACAAAGTAACGTATTAAGCCGATTAGCTTTGCTACAATTTCTCTTCAATTTAATAGGTAATTAAATTTCTAAGAAACCTTATAAGTCCATACATGTAGCAACTCCTACGTATACTAGGTATTAACAGTATAGATGTACGTTTACCTACCTTATTGTTTTTGACACAAGAACCTTGTATCTAATGTGGAGATAGCGTAAATATTTGTAAATTTTTTTTATTCATTAATTATTCTTGAGCTTAAAACCGGTCAAGTGCGAGTCGGATTCGCGCACGAAGGGTTCCGTACCATTACGCAAATAACGGCAAAATTTTACGTTTATTGTATAGGAGCCCCATTTAATTATTTATTTCATTATGTTTTTAGTATTTGTTGTTACTTATAGCGGCAACGGCAACAGAAATACATAACATAAGTATATCATCTGCGAAAATTTCAACTGCCTAGCTATCACAGTTCATGAGATACAGCCTGGTGACAGATAGACGGATGGACAGACAGACGGACAGCGGAGTCTTAGTAATACGGTCCCGTTTTTACCCTTTGGGTACGGAACCCTAAAAAGTATATTTATCCTTAACATAAAGACGTTGTGCAATTAATGCTGTCGCATTTAACTCGGAACAATGTTCATTCCGAAAGCAATCTAGATAGCAGTTAAATGGGCAAATAAACAGCGATCATGAGGCTTTCATCGCTATACATTACAGTGATTGCGATTGCACTCGTATTTATGTCGCACTGGACAATATGGATGGTGTGAATTCACCAATTCTGTTCTTCCTAGGAAAAGCAAGCCTTTTTTATTTTGTAATTGTTTTTCATAGTACCTACCTACCGAATTCGTAAGCACGTTTCTTACGTATTTAAATGAGTAACTATTATTATGGGTTTTGCAATTTTAATAGAAAAAAAATATGGTAAGTAAGAATATATCTAGTACTTATATGACTCCCAAATTAAATCCTTATCGGTACAAAGTAGATACTCGCACTTCTATTTGTGGTTTTTTGGATAGTAGTTAATTTAGAACAATTGCTAACTTTCCAACATGTGCATCAACTAGGTTCATTAGTACAATCATGAGCATTGGAAGTTAATCAAGTTGTACAATTAAGCCGCTTTTGGTCGCTCGCACCTGGCGTACCCGCAGACAAATTGGCCTGACAGACCACATTGCCAGGCCACCCGCCTGGCCACCGCACGGGGACGTACAGAAAATAGTTATATTCTATACCGGGTGTGGCCTGTAAACACGAGCAAAAAAATAAACTGTGTGTTAATAAATAATGTACACCTGATTTGTATTACATGTGCCTACGCTTCATTAAATACGTAACATTAAGGTCCAATTTCTTCAATCACCTAGTTATACCGGGTGTGGCCTGTAACACGAGCAAAAAATTAAACTGTAGGCTCTACTCCTCAAACTAACCAACATTTGTTCAGCAACTTTTAAAATTTACTTGTATTTTGATTTTTAGAACTCTTTAAAGTTTATTCTAAGACGCAATGTATTGCGAATTTTGTTATGTTTAAATAGTAACAAGCAACGTCAATTACATTGATGACAGCATATACTTATTGAAGGTAATATTTAATTTGTATGAAAAATAGGAAGTCTAAAGACTTCATAATTTTTAAAAGTTGCTGAACAAATGTTGGTTAGTTTGAGGAGTAGAGCCTACAGTTTAATTTTTTGCTCGTGTTATAGGTTATAGGCCACACCCGGTATAACCAGGTGATTGAAGAAATTGGACCTTAATGTTACGTATTTAATGAAGCGTAGGCACATGTAATACAAATCAGGTGTACATGATTTATTAAGTTAAGTGTACTTCCTACCCTACGTTGTGTTAGAATTTCACATTGATAAAAAGCTCATTAATTATGTCCTTCCTTTTTGGTAAACACATTTGAATCACGACAAATTTGATGGCTCCGGATGAAGTATCTATCTGTCTTAGCACCTATTTACATATTTAGATGTTTTAATTAACTCGTTTCTTACCTGTTTCTATTCTATAGGTTTACAATGGTGATTATACTGAGATAAACATCTTTCCTCTCTATAGTTAATAGATACTTAAAAAAAAATTTTGCCGAGTCAGAACACATAAGTACTTAATGCATTTTTAAGTATTCATTTAAGGTTCAAAGAAAAAAATCTTCCCTTTAAGTTCCTCATAATAAACATACGGATAACATACACTGAAGTAAAGTGTCTCAGTCGATACAGGCAGGGCCGGATTAACCCTAAGTCAAAGTAGGCAACTGCCTAGGGGCCCCGCCTCAGCTAGGGGGCCCCGGCTCGGCTAGGGGGCCCCGGCGGCTCAGCACGCACCAAATAAAATTCTGTTCCATAGGGTCAAAATTCATGAGTAAATTTTTGATTCTTATAATGAGTATGCTTTGTTATTGTTTTTTTCCACTCTTTAAATCAGCGGTCGGCAACCTGTGGCCCGCGGGCCGCATGCGGCTCGTGAACCTGTCACTTGCGGCTCGAGAGCCGCCTTGGCTACTTTGTATGTGATAGTGACAAACGACAGTGTCTCATAAAGTCATAAATATTAACAAAGTACGGCCCGCATCACCTCCGTTAACTACTATGTGGCCCTTGGCTGCTAAAAGGTTGCCGACCGCTGCTTTAAATTAATGAAATACTGTTATAAAAATTGAAGCAATACGTTACAGTTTACGGGGCGTATTCTGCGTACCTGTTGTAAAGTTGTAATAATAGGGATTTTCAGGAAAAATAGGTTCACTTTTTTTCGAACAACCAACAACTTTTGGGTTATTTTGACTCAGAATCACGAGGACTATTGATTAAAACAAAGAAAAAGAAAGAAGACGAACGTGTCCCCAGTTTTTCATAGGAATGCTTGACCTTCGACCTCACTTTTTACCTCAATTTACCATTGGTTTGTGTTCCACATCTCCTCTACTTCAGCTAAGCCTTTGGCCTCGCTGCGCTAAGCTCGGCCTGCGGTCTCGCTTTTTAATACAATGGACATTGGTTCGTGTCTGTGCTCGACTATTTATCCTGAAGCCTGATGAAGCACGGCTTTGACTTCGCATGAAAGCTCGCCTCACTGGGGCAGTTTGGACTTTTAGGCCCAGATGAAGATCGAGACCCGGCCTTTTAACACGCTCTCACAATTTGAGATATTGTTACAAAAAAATTTCGCGCCCGCTGCGCTCGCGCTTCTTTTTGGTTCTTTAGTTGCTCCTTTTATCATCGACATGTTAGCTTGACTGGTGAATGGATAGAGTTAGACCAAAGTATGTAATGATTTTGATAGCATACGCAGTGCAAGTATTATTTATACGTCATAATTTCGTAGAAGTTTTGACGTTTAAACTAACACTTGCACTGCGAGTGCTATCAAAATTGTTGCAGGCTTATCTTGGTCTAACTCTAGTAATTGACCGAAGCGAAGCGAAGGTCTACGTTTCGACTCGGGCGTTTCGCTTTTGTATGTCCGGATGTTCTCCTCTACAGGTCGCAATTCTTAATCGATTCTCGTGAAATTTTGTAACCGAATTCTATAAACCAATAAAATTTTTTTGTCGAGCCATTTTTTGAAAATTTTTCAAAATGGAAAAGTTGTGATAACTCTCGCTTATACAAATAGTCGTATCGGTATCATAAGAAAGTATTCTTTTTGAGACATGTTTACAGATTAAATGTCAAAAAATTCAGAAAATTTATTTCGCTGGTTTTGGAGGTATTAAGATATTTAGTTTTGTATGTCCGGATGTTCTCCTCTACAGGTCGCAATTCTTAACCGATTCTCGTGAAATTTTATAACCAAATTCTATGACTCAATAAAAAAAAATTGTCGAGACGGTTTTTGGAATTTTTTCAAAATAGAAGAGTTGTGATAGCTTGCGCTTAAACAAATAGTCGTATCGGTATCATAAGAGTGTATTCTTTTTAAGACATGTTTACAGATTAAATGGCCAAAAATTCAGAAATTTTATTTCGCTGGTTTTGGAGGTATTAAGATATTTAGTTTTTACTTGAGAATGAGTAGCTAAATTTCGTCACCTCATGTAAGAACTATCATGGTGTATTTTGCAAACGTTCGCTTTTTTGTTTGCACGGAAGGTCTGGGTTCGATACCCAGTAATTATATGCTGGGATATAACTTTTTGTATTTTTTTACACTTAAATTTCATATCAATTGTTGTTTTTATTTTATTTTTTATTTAATTTACTCAATTTTAAGCTCTGCTCGCGAGGTCTACAGCTCACAGAGCCACTAGTTTAAGTAATTTTAACATACGGAAATTCTTTACTATTAGGTTCGGCTCGGCGTTCGGTCTTATGGTCGGACAATCGCTGTTCAGCCTCGCAAAATATTAACTATTGAGAAAATCAACTTTGCGGCACTAGTTGAGCTTAGCTTTTAGCCTCGCTTAAAATTTGCCATTAGAGGTAGATAGGAAAGTGACGCTGAAGCCTAAAGGGCTCTCCCCACACTTGACGCGACGCGGAATCGGCCAAAACCGATAGAATAAAGCTTTAAGTCCACGCAGTAAGAGCGAAAATGACATCGTTCGATTAGGACCGACGCTGATGATTAAAATTAAAAACGCAAACTTATTTCCCTGTACTGAATGTGCTGTGTGCAGAATTGACTGTGGGGGGCCCCGAGCCTCGTACTGCCTAGGGGCCCCGACATGCTTAATCCGGCCCTGGATACAGGTGTTAATAATTAATAATGACACACATTCCTTTACGATCAAACTGCAGGTATTCATAAAAATAACAACATTACAGGGAAATCTCACGGTCGTTTCTATAAACAAACTGGAGCGTCAACTTTTTCGCGATTCTGAACACCTATGATAACAATTTAATGTTGTTTTGTTTCCCGTGTCATAAAAACAAGAAGAGTAGTATAAGCAACGATAGGTAGGGAATTTTCCCTGCATCCGCAAACAACCATTTTATCACACGGGTCTCTACCTACTTAATGGATGGCTTTATCCACGTGATAAAATAACTGTCACTTTTTAACACCGCCGGATAGAAAGTGACGGATACCGTTTTATCACGCTGTTACGTAGGCAAAAACGACCATCATATCCGTGCTGGGCTACCTTATGCAAAAGGCGAAGAAATACATTTTAAATTTTGCTATACATCTACCGCTTAACTGAGATGGTCCGTGAGATTAGGTAACAGGGTCAAACAGATCACTGTGTTACGTTCTTTCCTGTAGACATACACAAGAAAAATGTACAGTTCGCGCGAACACGCTAGTTTTCTCTCCTGTGGGCATGTAAGTAATGATTTTATCATAGTTCTGTAAATAAAAGGCGGACCTTTTTACGTGGATAAGGGTTAAATAAGAAAATTAATCTTTATAGCCCTTAGCTCTTGTGTATGTCTACAGGAAAGAACGTAACACAGTGATCTGTTTGACCCAACAAGGTATTGTTGAAATCTTAGCCGTGCCCCACTGACTAGCTTCAATTAGGTACTCTGAGTAGGTATGTAAGTAAAAATAAAAACTTTCACTATCCCAAACCTGCTTTCCACTAGAAAATCTTTGCACAACTATATCAACTATTCCACAATTATATCTGGTAGGGCCAAGACCTGTAGTTATACAGACGCAAATACTATTCGTAGGTAGGTAGGTAGGTGCAGATTCTGAGACCATACAATTAATTGTTTTTTGGTATACGATAATTATTTACATTATCACCGATATTAAGTAACGGTAACATTTTTTTTCTAATAAATGTTATTGTTTTTTAAAATGGCCTTGAAATTTTTCCGCGTAAATCCGTTCGGTTGATAAGAACCTGAGTTATTTATAATTCCTTACACAGTGTCGGGAA
Organism: Cydia fagiglandana; assembly: GCF_963556715.1. Lineage (NCBI taxonomy): Eukaryota > Metazoa > Arthropoda > Insecta > Lepidoptera > Tortricidae > Cydia > Cydia fagiglandana. Next base: position 14,246,617 of record NC_085932.1, on the reverse strand, counting down.
AATTTCGCGTAACCGTTACAAGGTTTATTATTTCCCATATCATTATCTTGATTTACATTATTTCCATTTTGCTTTGCAATATTTTTAGTATGGCGTTTTATTCATCTGATTATCGACTTTGATAAAGTAAAGTAAGACGTACACATGGAAACCGTTTTTAATTATTTTTATATTAAAAACTTTTAAACAGATTAAGAAAATTACGGTTGAAGAAAAATACATTTCAAATCGAAATTTTTAGGTTTAAAATAATAACTAAATAAATAAAATAAACCGTTTTTATTGAAATTCTCCATAGTTAATTAACTATTTATCCAAATATGTATTAGGTATCTGACAACTGTAATTTACATTTAATGTTTTTAATTTCTTATTCCATAATAATAACAAAGACAAGCAAAGCGCAAAACGCAAAGCGGCGCACGTTCATCTACAAGAGTTGCAATATGAGTTTGACCAATCTCATGCGGAGTTCATAATTGCTTGCAGCATAAAACACCAAACATATTTTCAAAAGCCATCAAAAACAAAGTCACTAGACACCACTAAGAAAGTTGGTCCGATGTGACCAATATTTTTGCGACGTGCTCAGTCGCTCACTCGTTTTCTTTTATGGAGGAGCAGTTACGAAAAACTTTCGTGTTATGGAAAGCTCACTCGCTATTGGCTGCAAAATCACTTCGCTGCTCTTAAAGTCATCCATGTTGTATGAGATTTTACACTTTTGTCATTACATGCGCATATTATTTGTTTGACACGAGTTTAATATTTTTCCGTGATTCGAAACTCCTCTTCTTCTTTTATCACGGCTCATGGGGTCATGGGATCAACCATCCACATTCACTATTTAATATTGCATTAATTCATATTATACATATATTATTCATTCTCATAATCTCGGAAACTTTTGACCGGATTTCAAAAAATATACCAAACAGTACCAAACAGTAGGTACATTATGGGTACATAGGTACCATTGTAATTGACTGGAAACTATATCTCTGGACTTGGCAAATTATTCGGAAACTAAATGTTCGTAACCGTGGAGCCAGTTTGTCCTAGGATAATAGACACTTATAAACAGCAACACGAACTGCATTTAACAACCTCAGACTGATAATAGTGTTAATGTTCCGTAGAATGTTGTCTGCTCTTATTTAAGTCATTGCGATTGTAACAGCGTTACTTCTGTAGCGGTTGGTGCAGCGTGAGTATTATGTTGCAGTCACATCAGATGTCACTGACAATTTCCTGCCGTTGTTGCGTAGCTATAACGATTTTAACGTTCAATCCTTCCATAGACTAAGAATCCTCAAGACCGCGTTCAGAGCAATTATTTCATGCAACCGATGATGCCAAAAATGCGGGGGTGCGCAGGACGAGGTGAACGAAGTCCCGTCCCGTGATTGGTCCGTTCAAATACACGAACGTCACACAAAGACACTTTCGACTAAAAGTGTCTCTGTGTGGCGGAGGAAAACGCGCTACCCCGTATGCGTGGCAGAGGGGGTAGCGCGACTATGCTCAGTCTGGAGGATGTTTTGTCTGTGAATCCTTCACTCCTTTTATGAAGATTGACAATAACATGACATGGCCCGTTTTCTGTTGCTGCAACACCGCAGCAGTAACGCTACATTAGTTACGCTACGCTATGCTGCTGGAGTCGCAAGCAGAAAGTAACATTTAAACTAAAGAACAAGCATTTCTTATCAAATGTATTAAGTATATAAGTAATTATGCTTATATATGAATGCAGCATTCATGGCAGTTCGGCCTGTTCTCGTGTAAGTAAAAAAAATATCTACATTCACTCGAGTACTAGGGTTGATTGAACATAGACTATCAATTAGTCTAAATTGGTCTGTGATGTTCCGAGTACGTATTACATTTTACATATAAACATCACCCATGTGCGCTCACCTCTTGCTCCTCATAAACGCTTCGTAATGCGGTTCCTGTGAAATATCTACTACCAACATATTTAGAAACACCGAGGCCCCGATATTTGAAGCGTCTTATTGTATTAGGTACCTTAACTGCTGCAACATCAAACAACTAGGCCGTTAAGTGTAAAATTGATGTGAATTAATTGTTTCCGAGTGCTCCCGTAAGCCTTGTCGCGTCCATTCCCTTGCTTGCCGCCTACTCACGAATGAATATAAGGTCGTGTAATGTAAATAAATAAAAGAAATTACGTTACACCCACTTTTCCTTTCTATTTGCAATTCAATCAAAGCTAAAACAAGTTGAAAATAAAAACAATACTTTTACGTATTTTTACAAGTTTATTATTTATGCAATAACGTCGTACGTCGTAGATTTAGTGCTCTTACTAATCTCGTGTTAATAAATTTAGGTATAGTCAGCAGCAAAATTAATAAAAGAAACTACACTACGCTATATTTCGCTTTTCTGCCTTTTAAATTAAAGTTATCTAGGTGCCTCTGCTGCTATATTTTATTCTATGCTAGATTTCAACATAACATAGTACGAAAATGTTGATTTGAGGATCTGAAACAAAGAATATATCTGAAATAAAACACAAAATGTTTACAATGCTTATGCTCAGAATGTGTTACCTAATTTATGTGGGACAACATTGCCATACAAAGTGCCACTTTTCCGCACGCGTTAATAAAACATTTAAAAAGAAACTTAAAACCCTAGTAGACCATGATTATTCTGCAAAGTTTTAAAATCATTGTGTTACATCTATTACACTTCTAATCTATTCCGGACCGAGCGGTTACCAACTCCATATGACCCTACGCTGCGTTTTCAAGCCACGCTTTCCTCATCTACACTTACCGATGCCAAAGGCCTTACTCCAGCTCTTAACCCACCGGACGCTTTGAACACCAATGGAGTCTGCATTCGGTGTAAGATTGGTATTAGTAACTTTTGATTACGTACTGACATCTTCTCCCAAGGCACGTTGTAGAGCAATACCGGTAGGTCGTCCGTCTTTGAAAATAGGTACTTAGTTATTTACTGTATTATTTTAGCATTATAAGGCTAATAACGTAAGTTAAAGATTGGTATAATTTTCAGTGGCGGTGCGTCTAGATTGTTTGTAGGCAAGCCTCAGCTATGTTGCCCTTCTTTTTCTTCATAAGTTTAAATAAAATGGCCCAAGAGCCTAAATATCAGACAAGCCGATGGGAATCGAGTTCTATGGACGCTCCGCCACTAATAATTTTTAATAAGAATGAGTTTTGCGTGGACTTGTGGTGCTTAATTTTCATATTGATTAATTATCTTAATTTACTGAAGCGCCTATGTCGTGCACACAGCACACAGCCAAAACTATTTTTAATGTGATAACATGTAAACCGTGTTGACATTTAATTAATGTTAAAGGGCAACGAAAAAAAACAACATTTACCTTAATACGTATTTGTTCTAACGCCAGCGACATTAATATCAGGCCTCCCATGTGAAACTGCATCATAATTACATAGGACAGTCTGTTTGCCTTATCCTGAAATAAAATAAAGACATTTCTAGCGATGAAATCTAAAATCTAAGCTTGTCTAGACGTAAGCACCAGCTGGAACCGCTCATGCCTATCCCGGGGTAACTATTGCAGCGGATATTTTATAGACTGGCTATAGTTTCGAACATTGGAAATCGTTTTCTTACGAAATCAGAATTGGGGCCAAATTTACTACCTATATAAAATAAAGCGCACAATATGACTCGACTTTAGATTATAATATTTCGTAATAATTAGTTGCAATATAAATAGATAAATTATCCGGAATTTATTATTTATGAATGTTAAACCATAATATTATTAAGCTTTGAAACTCTAAAACGAAATTTTCATTGAAACCGCAAGACACATAGTAATTTGCCTGTACAACGCGGCATAATGACTGATTAGTTTCAGAAGTTGCCTCATTAAATGGTGTGTGTTATACCTACCTACTGCAACAATGTCGTACTATGCGGTACTAAATAACTTGGTATCAAATTGTTTTGACGTAGGTAGGTAATTAATTAGGTATATATTTTTTTGTAATTGTTTGTACAGTTTTTTGGCGAGCAGAGGCTGATCTAGATACCTACTATATACTTTTTATTTTTGATGTTCATTTTCAATGCCTACTCCAGCCTAATGCGATAGTTGCAAGTAGTGCGAAATTTGTAATTTTTTTGGTTGAATATAGAAAATATAAAATGACTTTCAGATAACTGAATCAAGAAAAAAAAAACATAATTTTAAATTATTATTTAATTAGATGTTACCCTAACCCTAATACGGGTACAAATATGAATATTTATATGAGTATCTGTTATTAATTATTTTTTCACCGCACCAGCTCGGAAAGGCTTACTTTGCACTTCAAAAACTGATAGCAAAGTTGCATTTTATTCACATGAGAGACAAAGTAATCAAATGCAAATTTTGAGTTGGTTTCTTATGTTTGCTGGTAGAAATGACTTTTAAATGATGATTTTGGACGATAAATATTTAATAACATTCATTTGGATTTGATTTGATTTTGTTTGATATTTTACATTTAATATTTGCTTCAGGTTGGTGTGGTGAAAAATTTTGTGTTTCACTCGGGGGCAAATTTTGTATAACCCTCGTGCTTTGAAACACTCGCAACGCTCAAGATTCCATTTTTCGAACCACTCGCTACACTCGTGGTTCAATTTTGGAATCTTTCGCTTGCTCGGGTATCAATATTAGCACGAGCAGTTAAACAACAACTTTGCCCCCTTGTAAAACAAATAACTATTATTAATTTGCCGCTAGCGATTGTATAAAAACATAAATAAAAATAAGTATCATCATTATTTATAATAAATCTATGATAAGTAATTAAGTTAAAATTTCGAAATATTTTGAATTACCATTATTTTGGATATGCCAGCTTGCAACAGTAACTCATCCGGTTGAAGAAATGTCACTGTTGACAGCTGACAGATCATATCCCTAATGGTTTGCAAGAAATGATTATCCGAATAGGCCTCCTGATTCTATTTTGATGATAGGTGTCAGTGATACGGAGAAAAAACAAAGTAAGGGTCTTTGAAACAGTCTATGTTTTAATGGTATTTATTTGAGTGTTGTCAACGTAAAAGATGTTTACATTTTCCGCCTTATTACAAAAGAGTAAGGTATAAATAAATATATACCTACGTCTACATATCTTTGACGTTGACTGTATTTATCTGACGTAAGGAGTGCAGGTGTTTCTTTATTGTAACATTCCATTTCTAACCGCAGCTGCACTACCGGTACTGAACGCGTCGCTGTTATTGTCAATTTCCATAGTAAAATTAACAGTAGTGGAGACCGAGGTAAGTTGTGACAGAGGAGAGTTGTGACATCGTCGATTTTTTTTTTTTTTATTAACTAGAAACTAGGTCGCAACAGTGTGCGTTTGTTAGCTCGTAACTTGAACTAACAAACGCGCGCTAACTATTGCGACCTAGTTTCTAGTTAATAGATTCAAATAATCTACGATGTTCCAACTCTCGTCTGTCACAACTCACCTCGGTCTCCCCTAACGCAGCTGTCGTTGGAAATGGACTGTCACCTTTATAGTACGTACCCCAATCATAATTTGGTATAATAATAAACTGTCCACAATTAGGTTGTGAGCATAATTTACAGCTACATTCATTCCAAACGCAGCCTGCATATCTTTGAAAGTGCTGTAACAAATGAGTATACAACATATTTATATAGGTAAGTAATGTGAGTAAATAAATAATACCGTCAATAAACACATTCAAGCGTATTGAATAACCTCCTCATTCCAATCCTCTTTTTAATATTTTAGTGAATAATTTTATGGAAAGATAAAAAGGCAAGCTTACATTGCTTACCTTAAAATAAAAGAATGATATTTTATAATGTCGACAATCCTTGTTTTAGTTGTAGATTCATCTAGCTTTGTAGCAAAATATGTTTTCATCTTGTATCTTAGTACGTCAATGTGACTCAGAAAGTGGAAAATGAAAATAAAGTTAATGGAATCATAAAGAGCGAAGACACAGCAACCGGCACCAACGAGGTACACGTTCATGGCGTGAGTTATAGCCCATGTATTATAGTCATAGCCGTAGTCAAACGGCATCCATAAGTACAGACACGTTTCCATCCGTACCATGCGTTTTTCTATTAGTTCTTTGTTTTTAATGTTGTTCATAAGAGGAACGAAAATCCATAGAAGCCAGTCGAAAAGAATGAAAGCTGCAAGACACAACGTGATCCAACGGGTGTGACGTTCGACTTGAATTAATTTCTGTAAAAACGAGCAGTCTATGTATGTACATAAAAAAAATGCGTCCCTAGTTTGACAGCCCAACTAAATGGCGCTTCAGTGAGCCATATATTTTGTGGTGACCTTGTGATTAAATTTCTTATTGCTCTTTGACTAACTTATTAGTGTAGGGACACGCGTTTGCCTATTGGAAGGTTTAAAATGTCTCCTTAATTAGTGTAAGCATTGTTTTGAGTTGATTTACAAGAACATACAAATAATGGGTAGTTGTGAACAAATTAAGTAAAATTACCTTCGTTTTATTGAATATTTTATCGGGTAGATGTAAATTAAGCAATGTGATTCTACCTTCCTTTAGTATTATTTTCTATCGGTCACCGGGGTATAAATACAGCCAGTCATTCTGAAGGAGGCCACTTCTAGTTCGGAGTTCAACGAGTTAACAAGGTAATTATGTTAAATTGAGTATGATTTATTTCCTATTCTTGAATATATGCTTTTAGTTCAGAAATGGGGATTTACAAGCCCACATACCATTCGGTCACAGTTTTAATGGAATTTAAAATTATTTAATAACATTTTTATTAGTGTGTAGACTAATCTAGTATTTTTAAAAGTCATTGTTTTAACTGATAAATATAAAAATAACATAAAAAAGTGTTAAGGTTATTTTTAGCTAATGGATGGTTTGTTTGAAACAGGAAGGATTATGTCGGAGGAACATGCCGATGACGATATGAGCGAGGGTTCAGTTGTCCTGGGCGTGACAACACGGCGCCGTGAGGAGCTGCCGGAACGAGGACGACATGTCACGCGGCAACGGAGTGAACGACGCAGCAGGACCCGGTCCCGGCCGCGAGGCAAGCGACCATCGAGGCTGCGTTCACGGTCGCCAAGGGAGCGTTTACGGACGCTTAGAAAGCGTTCACGGACACCGTTCAAGCGCTCTCGGGCGCTAAGGGAACGGTCACCTTCATCCTGTGAACGTGCACGATCGTCGAGGAAGCGTTTGCGTTCGCCGGGCAGCAGCGAGCGGACCAGGCGCCGCCGATACAACACGCCGTCTACAAGTCGACGGGAAAGACGACGCGAGTACCGGTCAACCGTGAGTGCTTCCAGTTCTTGTACAGACGATATGATTAGGAGTTGCCGAAGTAGTAGTAGTAAACATAGTTTAAATAGGAACGCTAATACATTTACCTTGCAAGATGTCATGGATCTGATGAAATCGTTGCCCTCATCTACATCTCAGCATCAGAATCATTTTTCAATGAATACCAACGCGGTCCCGGAATTTGATCCGGCCAGCAAAGAGCAAACAATAGACGCGTGGATTAGGAAAGTAGAGGAGTGTTCGACTTTGTACAAATGGACGGAAACTCAATTGATTCATTATGCCTTGCCTAAATTAGGTGGTGTTGCAAAAGTCTGGTACCAAGGGTTAACTTCACTTAACTACACTTGGCCAGAATGGAAAGAAAAGTTAACAAAAACATTTCCCACCGTTCAAAATTACGCGCAACTTTTACATGAAATGTTGGACAGAAAAGTAAGGCATAATGAATCACTTGAGCAATACTTTTATCATAAAATTAATTTACTTAATAGATGTGGAATAACTGACAAACGAGCTGTAGATTGTATCATATACGGGTTAGACGATAAAGGTATTAGGTTAGGAGCCCAGGCTGGTAAATTTAATGAACCAGAAGAGTTGTTAGCATACCTAAAGTCTATAAAAATTGAGGATTCAAAGGATAGGCGTTTCCCGTTCATCAAGAAATCGAGTGAACCACAAAAAGATAATGCGCGATCTAGTACTATTAAATGTTTTAATTGCAATGAGGTTGGTCACCCGAGTTTTAAATGTTCAAAACCCTTGATAACGTGTACTATATGCAAACGATTAGGACATCAGAGTATTAATTGCAGGCGGTTAGCCAAGACAAACAACGATAGCAATAAAAATAGTCAGGCAGAACAGTCGGTGTTAGAAGTTAAATTTGCCGGAGAAGTAGACAAGAAGTTTGTTCTTCCTATATTAGTTAACGACAAACCGAAGACGTGCTATGTAGATTTAGGGTTTCAACCTACCTTGATTAGACATAGTGATTTTCTAGAATTGGGTATAAGTCATTCCACGGACAATTTGAAGTTTTTAAAAGGATTTGGCGATGGCTATATAAAGCCTATAGGTAAATGCACTTTACAATTGCAAGTACAGTCGGTTAAAGCCTCGATTGAAGTATTGATAGTGTCAGATCATTTGTTAAAGCATCCTATATTACTCGGACATACTTTTACGGAGCGAGATGGTTTAATAATCATCAAAACGCATGAAAATTTAATTTTACAACAATTACCTTCGATGAAACAAGATATTGAAGAAATTAAATTGAAATTAAATGTAAGCTCTGAAGTAACTATTAAGTGTATGGATATGGTACCTATCGAGGCTGAGTCTGATCTTACTTGCAAGGTGTATGTGAACGAATCTATAAGAAATATTGGCACGAATAAATATTGTATTTTACCTGGTCTCTATTCTTTGGTAAATGGAAAGGGGTGTGTAATGGTGGTGAATTTAAACTCTTTACCGGTTGCTTTTTGTAAAGGGCAGTTATTGATGAGAGCTTATGTTTTTCAAGAAAATAATTGCGCTGAAGTTAATAAAATAGATGAAGAGGAAAATAAAAATATAACAGATACTTTGCAGACAGAATTAAATTTGGAAAATCACAATAAATTAGAGCTGTTATTGCAAAAATACAAGGATTGTTTTTCATTCAGTTTGAAGGATTTAGGTTTGACTAATTTAAATGAAATGACAATTACGCTTAAAGATAATACTCCTGTGGTTTATAGACCTTATAGATTAGCATATTCAGAAAAAGACAAAGTAAAACAAATGATCAAAGAAATGTTGGATTGTGGCATCATAACTGAATCCACTTCATCTTATGCTAGTCCTATATTATTAGTACAAAAGAAAACAGGTGACCAGCGACTTTGTGTAGATTATAGAGCCTTAAATTCAAAAACCATTAAAGAACACTACCCTTTGCCAAGAATAGAGGACCAGATAGATCAGTTAGGAGGATATGAATATTTTATTACCCTCGATCTTGCATCAGGGTATTACCAAATACCAATCGCTCCAGGCTCACAGGATAAGACTTCGTTTGTCACCCCTGACGGTCAGTACCAATTTACGCGTATGCCGTTTGGGTTGGCAAATGCGCCGTCAGTGTTCCAAAAAACTATAAATACTATGCTCAAGGACCTCAAAAATAAAGAAGCTTTTGCATTTATGGACGACATAATTATTCCAGCTCATAGTGTAGAACAGGGAATGGAGCGATTGGAAATGGTTTTGAAATTGATTAGAGAGGCGGGCTTAACATTAAAGTTATCAAAATGTAAGTTCTTCTGTAGGACGATTGATTACTTAGGATTTGAGATAAACAAAGAAGGTGTACGGCCAGGATTAAGAAAAACTGATGCTGTACAGAATTTCAAGCGACCAGTAAATCAACATGAAGTTCGACAATTCATAGGCTTGGCGAGCTTTTTCCGCCGTTTCGTTAAGAACTTTGCCATAATTGCCAACCCCTTAACTAGTTTATTAAAAAAAGATAGCAAATGGGAGTGGGGTACGGAGCAAGAAAATGCGTTTAATTCACTGAAGACAGAACTAATTAAAAGACCTATCCTTGCTCTTTACAATCCTAAGGCTAATACTCAAATTCACACTGATGCTTGTAAGACTGGTATCGCAGGGATTTTGTTGCAACAGGACGACCAAGGTAGATGGCGTGCAGTGTCGTATTATAGTAGACAAACTACCCCAGAAGAACAGAAATATCATTCTTTCGAATTAGAGACCCTGGCAGTGATCGCATCTTTGAATAGGTTTAGAGTATATGTGTTAGGTATTCAATTTACCATAGTAACGGACTGTAGTGCATTGCGCACTACCTTATCGAAGAGAGATATGATACCTCGTATTAGCAGATGGTGGTTACAGTTACAGGAATACGACTGTACTATCGAATACAGGCCAGGGAATCGCATGAGTCATGTTGACGCATTAAGTCGCAATGCTGTTCCAATGTTAGAAGAGCCCGAGCCTGTGTTCGATGTACTATTAGTAGAGACTGAGGATTGGTTGACCACAATGCAAGGAACTGACGAGGAAGTTAAGCGAATTAAGCGCACTTTAGAAGACCCTGAATCTCCCAAAGTGGTAGACATTCATAAGAACTATCAAATAAAAAATGGAAAGGTGTATAGAGTCATTGACGGTCAATTGAAATGGTTAGTACCTAAAGGGGTTAGGTGGCAATTACTTAAGAAAAACCATGACGAACTTGGTCATTTTGGAGTTGAAAAGACTCTAGATAAGATAAAAGCTCTATACTGGTTTCCCAAAATGAACAAGTTCGTCAAAAAGTATGTACAGTCATGTCTAGAGTGCTCTTATTACAAAACCCCAGCAGGCAAGCGACAGGGAATGCTTCACCCAATACCAAAAGTAGATCAGCCCTTTCACACGGTACACTTAGATCACCTGGGGCCATTTATTAAAAGCAAGTCTAAAAACGCTTATCTCTTAGTTTTGGTTGATGCTTATACTAAATATTCATGTTTATATGCGGTAAGGAATACCAAAACGCGAACGACCATAAAGGTTCTTAATCATTTTATGAGCTATTTTGGTATACCTAGCCGTTTGATTAGTGACAGGGGAACTTCATTCACAAGCAAAGGGTTCAAGCAGTTCGTATCAGCATTAGGTATAAGACATGTTTTGAATGCAGTGGCTACACCGAGAGCGAACGGTCAAGTTGAAAGGTACAACCGAACCATATTGGCGTCGCTCTCGGTAAAGAACCACGATCATAACGAGAATGAATGGGATAAGCATCTAGAAGAAATACAGCTAGGACTTAATACCACATTAAATAAGGCAATAGGCAAAAGTCCGGCTGAGGTACTTTTTGGAACTAGACTGAGAACAAAGGGTGATGGATTAGTAGCTTCATTAATTGATCAAGAAAATTCGAGCCAACGTTCAATCGATGATGTGCGGTGCGAGGTTAACATGAAAATTCAAGAAGAGCAACAAAAGAATAAGGAAAGATTTGACAGGGTTAGAAAAATAGCAAAAAAATATGAGGTAGGGGATCTTGTTAGAATAGAAAGAGATATTAATAGCAATAACGGCAAATCTAAAAAACTCCTACCTAAATTACAAGGACCTTATAAAATAGCTAAAGTGTTAGACATGGATAGATATTTAGTAGAAGACACGCCAATAACCCGAAAGCGGAATCGAAAGTACGAAGCAGTTATTGCGGTTGATAAAATACACCCATGGTTAACATTTACGCAAGATGTTATTGATTCAGGTAGCGAGAGCAGTGATACTGATGTAGACATGAGGGGAGTAGGAGATGACATTGCAAATGAATCACAGGGCGAGAGTAATTTGGAATAAATATGAGTTATATGATGATTGTGATGTTGATTATGACTATGAATACCTTAACAATGATATGATGAGTAGGATTTTGATTCCGAATTGACACACATATGAGTCGTAAGACATTTGGGAGTGTGATCAGTTTGGCATGTAGACTTCTTGGGTTGACACACAAAGGAGTCTTAAGGACAATTTGGAGTGTGTTCAATCCAAGACAATGAAGGCAGGAATTGACACACAAATGAGTCGTAAGACAATTGGGAGTGTGCTCAATTCTTCCCTATGAAAATAGCTCAAGAAAGGCTTTAAGTTATATAGCTGTAGCTTAAATGTTATTGGTCATATATTTCCCACAAGTATTCTAATGGTCGAGGGTAATAGGTACTTGACATAATACTTGTATAGTACGAAATTTCCATATTGTAATCGAAAGAGACTTGTGAAAAATATATTAGTGTTTAGGGCTGATTTTTAAGTATTAAGTATCTTTTGAATATTTACTATCGTGCGTATAAATAATTCAATTAATTAGTAAAATAAAATAAGAAATATTTAAACTTACGATTTTACCTAAAAGTCTGCCCTAATGATTGTAAATATTGTACGTAATTGATGGAACAATTACTTTGGTAAGATGGCCGAACGAATTAGAAAAAAAAAATTAAATTATATATTTTATTTTACTTTTCATAATTTTGTTTTCTAGAAATGTATGTTGGTATCAGACATAATATGTATTAGTGTTTTTGTAAGTCTAGACACAAATATGAATTTATTTGTTAATTAATGGAGTCGAATTATAAGCTTGATATCTTGTAATAATGCTATAACGAGAGGACTTCGTTTTTTCAGAATGGCCGACTGTAAGCATTGTTTTGAGTTGATTTACAAGAACATACAAATAATGGGTAGTTGTGAACAAATTAAGTAAAATTACCTTCGTTTTATTGAATATTTTATCGGGTAGATGTAAATTAAGCAATGTGATTCTACCTTCCTTTAGTATTATTTTCTATCGGTCACCGGGGTATAAATACAGCCAGTCATTCTGAAGGAGGCCACTTCTAGTTCGGAGTTCAACGAGTTAACAAGGTAACTCTGTTATCGTATTTTGTAATTAAATATATTTGTTATTCTCAGTTGTTGAAAATAAAAGGTAATTATGTTAAATTGAGTATGATTTATTTCCTATTCTTGAATATATGCTTTTATTAGATAATATGGATTTCACCACGCTCTGTGCATTTCGCTCATATATATGTATATTGTTACATGCGAGATGTACTTACTGCGCGTAATGTGAAATCAATATCAAGTTGAGGTTTTTACAATTCCTATAGGCCTCCTGAAAAATGAAACGATTTCCCGATGGTGGCTTGATACTTCGGGTACATTGGATTCTTTCTTTGCAAGCAATACGTCTTGCTTATCCCATGACAGCTGTTATTGGATAGTATTCCACTAGGTTAGGTAGGTAATTGATTCTGAAATTGGGTTTGCACTTCGAATAGTACCTGTGTCGACATGTAAAGTAACCTTCCTTTTTACAAGCTTTTATTAAATTTCACCTGACCGTTGTCTGCCTGTCTGTCTGTCTGTGTGTAATCGAATCTTGCAAGTTAAATTTGATCCACTTCCCGGTTTCCGATTGAGCTGAAATTTTGCATGCATGTATAAATCGGATGACAATGCAATATTATGGTACCATCGAGCTGATCTAATGATGGAGACAGGAGGTGGCCATAGGAACTATGTGATGAAACAATACAACCTAATTGTGTTAGGGGTTTTTAGAATTGTCTCGATGAGTATTAGTTGTCTGTCGTAAGAAAAGTACAGTCAGCGATAAAAGCTTGTACCAAGAATGAAATTTTTGCCAAAAACTTATTTATTTTACGGAGCAGTCAAGTGAGAAAATGAATGCATAGAACAATGTATATTGTACCTACTTATGAAAAACATCTTTATTTAGCAATACCAATACATAATGTTTATTCGGGCCATGCCTAAAGGGGGTATTTTTTGCAAATGACAAATAATGTGCAGAGATTGTGTAAAAAAATCCAAAACATAGTTTCCATGTTGCGCCCAACAAGTTATTATTCCAAAGACAAACAGACCACCCGATATTTTAAATAAAATTGAATGCCATTATACTTACATATAAATGATAACTTTACCTTCTTTATGAAAGAATCCTTGTCATCAATAAAATTGTTTAAGTGTATTTTATCCATAAGCTCTTTCATTATTTGAGAGTAAGCTGGTATCATGCAAATGTATATCTTTGTCTAAAAATTTGTTTATAACAAAGATAAATTGTATTAATTCATTAGTTACCTAATGGACCAAATTACACTCTTGCTACCTACCTATCTCCTTTTACAGTTTTTAATTTAATATTATGAAACTAATAAAAACGAATAAAAGATTTTACATTAATAAGTGCGGAAGTTAATAATTATATATTTTAGTATATTTTAGTTAAAATTGTAGTCATATAAAACGAGTATAATTAACAAAATTACATACCACCACGACAGCAGTTGCTGGAATAATTGAAAACATGGTTCCCAAAGTTCTAAAATTTAGATCATCAAAATTTATATACAGGTATACAAATTGCAAAATTAAACATATCGGACAAATCACAGTCATCAACCAAACATTGCACTTGAAAATCTTGTGCACAGGAGGGAAACCCCACCAAGTTCGATTTCCCATACCAAAGACGTTCATTGCGAAAGCTAGTTTCTGATAAAATATCTGTTGCCTTGGAGGTAACCTGAAAGAAGAACAAATCATACATTTTTATTAATTCACTTTTAAAAATTTTCTCTATTATAAATTCAATAATTACAAATAGTATTCGCATTTCAAGTTTTCTTGGAGGTCAACATTGTTATTAACATGTTTGATTATATCAGCGTCTTCAACCTCCATGCCCATGTCTATATTTTTCAATTGTTCAAGTCGTAATACTAGACTGGGAAGTAAGAAGGACAAAACGCATTTACTACAGTTGTTTGAAATGAATTCGTGTCCATTGTGTTACGAGTTATGATTGTCGATGGTCCCATCTGCTACCTTCCCATTTTTTTCATATTTGTTAGGTAAGGGCTTGTATGTGATCTATTCTATGGCTTATGCAAATATGCACGTACGGGAATGGCACGGGGAAAAGGTCACCCGGTCGTTTTGAAGCCGAGACCAACACACAGAGTCCCTGTCGATGAAATGTAAGGGGTAGATACGCCGACCGTGCGGATACTGCCTGTGGTATGCACGCAGAGTAAGCAACCACCAGAGCGCAAGGACTGTTGAGAATTACAGAAATCTAAATTGTACTAGGCTATATCGTGTGTAGGCATATATATTTTTTATGTCATATACCTACATATTGCATTCGATTTTCTTTGCCGAATGTTAAACCAGTCGATACTAAGATACTTTTGAATAATGAATGGTTAGAGATGGTAGATAAAGCACTGTTTCTTGGTTTAACATTGGACAAAAATCTACAATGGAGTCCTCATATAAGAACACTAGCAAACAAATTAAGTTCGGCCGCTTACGCTGTGAGGAGAATTAGACAATTGACTAATGTTGAGACAGCTCGCCTTGTTTATTATAGTTATTTTAATAGTGTAATGTCATATGGTATTCTGGTTTGGGGCAAAGCAGCTGACATACAGACTATATTTGTCTTACAAAAGAGAGCCATTCGTTCTATATATAATTTAAGGGTGCGTGAATCATTAAGAGAACTTTTTAAAGAAATTAATATTTTAACTGTAGCTTCCCAATACATATATGATAGTATTATTTATGTTGTTAAGAATCTAGACTCCTTCACTAAGAATTCTGATGTCCATAACTATAATACTAGAAATAAAAATAAGCTTGCTATCAGAAAGGTTCGTAAAGTACAGAAGTCATTCGTTGGGCAATGCATTCATTTTTATAACAAGTTACCTGAGGATGCTTTAAGATTACCCTTTCCAGCTCTTAAGAATTACTTAAAAAAGTCATTGATGTTGAAGGCTTATTACAGAGTCGAGGACTACTTGACAGACAAACATGCATGGTCCAAACCAGAAACTGTAATAACGACAAGTAGCAATTAAAAACATTGTATTATGTGTAGAGTTAAAGGTGACTCAGCTCAGGTAAGAAAGCACATCAAATTGTATGAAAGCATCTCATAACAATCAGTTAGATTCATATAATATGTATTCTCATTTCTTTTATTGATTTTATTTTCTTTTCCTTTTGTAAGATTTGATTTGTTTTCTGAAAGAGCTACGTATTTGTGATTTCATGTGCATATATGTTTATTTTTTATATCAAATTCTATAAAGTTATGTACTCACTGAGTATAATTGCATGAATTCTATAGTAATTTAAATTGTATTAATTACTCGTAATGCATGTTAATTATAAGATGTAATAATGTTTTGAAAAGATGTGTCCCGCCGAGTTTGTTGCCGGTCCCATATTGGGATACCCTCCTCCAATTGAGGGGGGATTTAAATCTTCTCGGGGCAGAGGTGTACGGTTGGAGCCGGTAAAGGTTTATTTGACGTTCATAAGCGCATTGTAATATGCCTACTTGAATAAACTATTTTTTATCTTTATCTTATCTTTATCTTTTATTGTATTTTTCACTTAAAGATAAATTAAAATATAATTAACAATGGATATGAATTCTTCCGTAAAACGTCAATTAATTGTCATTTCCCTTTCGTGGTTAGGTATATTTGATGATAGGAAAATGAGCTGCTTGTTTTATTCTTCTTACAAAATTAGAGGCTTTGTTACTTTCTATGACTACTTCGTTGTTTCAAACAATCGTTTGATGATATCATGTCTGAAATTACATAGGAACATAATTAGATAGGTACACATTGAAACTTTTTATTTGTAGGTAGGGTTCTAAGTAAAGGTTATGTCTTAATTTTTACTTTTGTTATTAGTACCTAACATCCGCTTATTCTAATATTGAAATAACCGCTTAAGGTGGTTCGCTTTTCATACAAAATTCAATCAAAGCTCATTAAGTAACTACACACTATTAGTACACAAATATTTCCGCATTTATCTTCTTTCGAATATTCGTTTGCGCGAAATTAACAGGAAAACAATGTTTCATACAGAAATCATGCAAAAATCATAGTTAACTTTTCATCAATTTTACGTATGTGTGTGTCACAAATGTCGTGTACAGATACATTTGCGACGTTGCCATACCATTTCCGACGTTGCCGGGCTGACCACGGCTCGAATTTGGAGTGCCGTCATGTTTAGTGCAATTTTATTGACACTGATATTTGACAGGTAGTTAATTGACCTAAGCGAGAAGTTCGTCAGCTTAGCTAAGAACTATCATGGCGTGTTATGCAAACAGTCGCTTTTTTGCTTGCAAACGGAAGATTCCCGGTTCGATCCCCAGTAATTGTATGCTGGAACATAACTTTTTGTATTTTTGTTACACCTAAATTTCGTAATGTTTTTTTATTTTTATTTAATTTTTCTTATTATCATAAATCGATTATTAAGTATGGGCTACACGTATTCTTTTATTTTTACAAAGATAATTAGAAATTATACTCTACCTAATCTCTCTGATTTTTACAATCAGGACATCCTCACTGCAATAAAAACCGGGCAAGTGCGAGTCGGACTCGCGCACGAAGGGTTCCGTTCCGTGCCATAATGCAAAAAAAAAAAAACAAAAAAAAGCAAAAAAAAAACGGGCAAGTGCGAGTCGGACTCGCGCACGAAGGGTTCCGTACCATAAAGCAAAAAAAAAACGGAAAAAATGCAAAAAGAAAACGGTCACCCATCCAAGTACTGACCCCGCCCGACGTTGCTTAACTTTGGTCAAAAATCACGTTTGTTGTATGGGAGCCCCACTTAAATCTTTATTTTATTCTGTTTTTAGTATTTGTTGTTATAGCGGCAACAGAAATACGTTATCTGTGAACGCTACGCTATCACGGTTCGTGAGATACAGCCTGGTGACAGACGGACGGACGGACGGACAGCGAAGTCTTAGTAATAGCAGAGATATATATAACTCCGTATAAGATAAATAAAGTCTAAGAAAAAAACGTGCCTCGGACGGCCAAGGAAAAGTCGTTCTCGAATAGATGGCGCCATTACCTTTTTACTATTCTCGGTTTTAACTAAAATGGAATTGGGCAGGACATGTTGCTAGGCAGAGTGATGGCAGGTGGACTAAAATGTTAACAGAATGGTGGCCGCTTTCAAATGAAAGAAGCGCCTGGCGTCCGTTGGCTCGTTGGGTGGACGACATCCGGAAAATTGCGGGTCACTGCTGGATGAGATTAGTTCAGGACCGGGACAAGTGGCGTACTAGAAGAGAGGCCTATGCTCAGCAGTGGGCGATAAAGGGCTGATATGATGATGATGATGATGATTCTCGGCTAGATGGCGGTAACGACACCGTTTGGTATTTAACAATTTTAACACATATCAGTGAAAGAACATGGGTCAGTAGGGAACAATAAAAATTAAGAATCATTTATCCGTAAACATATTTTGATTATTTTATACATTTTCAATTTTATTTTAAGTTTTAATCGTGTGTCGATAGATGGCAGTAAATGTACCGTGACTACAAAATTGACAATGACAGGACCCCTCTATACTATCTATTCTTTTTGATAATAGGGTCCCGTTTTACCCTTTGGGTACGGAACCCTAAAAAGAAGTGTATAAAATTTCCTGTGGTTAAAAATAATGGAATCTTGACGTGTCTTTTAATTGAAAAACACATTTTAAAAATAAGTTACGGCAAATATGTAACAATTATAAATCTAATACGATCATTTATATTCTTCTGCTTTCATAAGTAATCGTTTTTGATTTTTAAAAAACCTGATAACACTGAGTATGTGGGGGAAGCGCTGCTGGCCTAGCGGAAAGCAATTCGGAGGTCGCGGGTTCTAACCCCGGCTCGTACCAATGATTTTTCGAACTTTTGTACGAAATAGCATTTGATACCTACCTATTTATACACCGATACCTATTTTTCGGTGAAAGAAAACAATGTGAGGAAACCGGACTAATCCAAATAAGTTTACTCTCTGGGTTGGTAGGTCAGGGCAGTCGATTTCGTAAAAACTAGTGCGCATGCCAATTCTGGGATTAGTTGCCAAGCGGAGATTGAATATCTGGGAGACCGACCAAAGCTTACAAAACATAAAAACTCAAAAATGCGCGTTTTCTCATAGACCTAGCTAAGAGATCAAACCCCTTATAGCAAATTTCATCGAAATCGTTAGAGCCGTTTCTGATACCATCCAAATATATAAATAAATAATTATATATCTAATAATTGCTCGTTTAAAGGTAAGATAACACAAAGGAGAAACAAAAAGAAATTACCTACTCGCACCAGTCTTGAACCCCAATCCTCTTGCACGTATTTCCACGAACATACCGTTACGCTATTGCAACATACTTATGTTGTGTGAAATTGTCTACTACAAGGATGACGGAAACACCCAAGGATTGCGTGCGACTTGCAATCTGGAGGTCGCGGGTTCAAATCCCGGCTCGTACCAATGAGTTTTTCGGAACTTATGTACGAAATATCATTTGATATTTACCAGTCGCTTTTCGGTGAAGGAAAACATCGTGAGGAAACCGGACTAGTCCCAATAAGGCCTAGTTTACCCTCTGGGTTGGAAGGTCAGATGGCAGTCGCTTTCGTAAAAACTAGTTGCCTACGTCAAATCATGGGATTAGTTGACAAGCGGACCCCAGGCTCTCATGAGCCGTGGCGAAATGCCGGGATAACGCGAGGAAGAAGAAGACAAGGATGACGGAAACACTGTTTGCATGTGTGAGTAATAGTAGGAAAAAGCGTGACAGCAACACTCCGTCGAATTAAAAAGGTGGTTTTTGCGCAATGAAGTATTCAATGTTTATTTTAATAGTTCAATATTTACTTAAAGAGTGCGCGAAACATACTTTTAAGTATACAAATACCAAGACCATTTCACAAAAAAATAAAATCTGAAATTTTGCAAAAGTGGTGCCATCTAGCGAGAGTTAAGTTTTGAGTAACCTAGGCGAACCACCTTAAGTTAAATACTTACAGTGGCTTTATTGACTGGAATTCAATTTGAAAGCAGTGATTGGAATCCTACTATCCTACCTACTCCTACCTAAATAATAATATACAAAAAGTTGGAGTGCAGATTCGAACTGGGTTCGAGTAGACTCCACGTAGGCCTCTATAAAATTACCACTGTTTCTTTCAGTCGTAAACTTTTCAAACCCTTTCCCCCTGACTGAGGTATTTCCCAATGACTTTCTCTTACTTCGTTCATTTCATAAACCCACTCTCGTATTTTAACATAAGACTACTATTTTACTATTAATTAATCCAGAATAATGTAACATTAGTGTTTTTATCTCCTTTCCACAATATTGTGATACATTTGTTGTACAATAGGTACATGGCCGAGTGTAATATTTAATACTTTGTTCTACAACAAGGGTCTGGTAGAAAAAAAATACTCATCAGAAAATTATTTTACATGACGCAATTTATGCTACTTCATTTCAACCGCATGTAAAGTTATAAATTCAATACCTAGATTTGGTATTTCATCCCCCTGAGTTATCGCTTTCGCTCTCCCGCTAATGTGCTTCATCCATCATCCGAAACTCGGTAATATTGGATTTTTTACCAAGCATTTTCACCTTGTTTTAAATTATTGCGAATGTATCATCATGTCTATGAAATTGGCAATACTTCTATCAGGTTATGACTCCAAATTGATTTAAAGTATACCCGACACATGCGAGGCCCAGTGTCTAATAAAACCCGCTGTTTTAATGTCCCACTTTGCTGAGCCGAATAGATTGAGCTATTTGATGAGTGTGTAAAATTTATTAGCTGTCGTTGTATCCATACCTACACTGGGTACTGGACAACTTTTACTAGTAAACCCACCAAAATCTGCTCATCCATAAAAAAATGACATAGGTATGATTCGCCGAAATGTATGAGACAGCAGATTTTATTTTGCGTATTCGGGGTTGGCTCCTTAAATTCCCCCCTCAGAGTATGGTCAGACAACAAAATTCCCGTGTATAAATTTGAGATAGGTATAAAAATTTACACAATGATCGCACGCAAGTCGACTTTAAAAATAGATATTAGGCAGGTACATAATATGTGTACCTAATTACGTCACTCAGACACACTCAGAAAGGCAGTGCTTTGGTCCTTCTGCGCGACGGATCGTCTGTAAATGTAGTATTTATTCTATGAGTATGAGTCTGTATGACTGAAGTATGATTGTGTACAAACGCAAGAGTAGTTAAAATGACATTCGGATAAGGGCCCAAATTCGACATGTACAACTGTCAGATTTCGCATCCACGTCAAATCAACAGTTGATTTTATTCCATACTGAGTGTTGATTCCATCAACGGTGGATAATATCATTTGGTACAACCAAAACTCAACTCTAATCTAAGGGTGATTCGGTTTGGTTTGCTTGTCACCCTAACTGTGGATTGTTAATGTCAAATTTTGACATTGTACGTATTCGAGAACTTATGATTTTTCCCACATCAACGGGAGATCAACACGATACGTCAAATGTCGCTTGTCGAATAGGGGTCCTGGATTGCAGCAGTGTTACTGTTGCTGCATTCCTGCTGCAACATTGATGGCGATGTTACTGTCAAATTCCTTGATAAAATGAGTGACGAATTGAACGTTCTAAACATGATAGTAAAGGTGACAGTCCATTCCCAACGACAGCTGCACTACTGTTCATTTAACTATGGAAATTGACAATAACACCGACGCGTTCAGTACCAGTAGTGCAGCTGTGGTCAGAAATGGAATGTTACCATAATGTGGCAACGGACGTAATATAGTTATTTTACCAAGAATGACAGTACCTGCGATAATACCGCAGTAACGCCGCAAAAGTAACATTATTGCATAGTTTATTCGAATGTCACTGTTGCTAAGTAGTAAAGTTATTAGCTAAAATATATAATCTAACCACATACTTAATTTTGTTCTTGTTTCCATTTTTACCTTTTTAAATATTTATAATTTGACCTCACTATATAATAGGTACCTATGTACATAACGCAGTAGGCAATAGGTAGGTATTTACTAAACACCAGGAGTTCAGGACTGTTGAGTGTAAAGTTTATGTGAATGAATTGTATCCGAAGTGCTCCCGCAAGGCTCTCCGTATTCATTCCCTCACTTGCCTCCCACTCATTAAGTGAATGGATTTATATCTGGGATACACAGCTCGCGTTTCAACTTATTAAATATACATACAATATACATCCACTTGCAAAATGTTTTAAATACGTCTAAAATATCTGTTACTCTTTTATAATATCTAAAGTTATAAAATGTTTCTTGACACAAAATACTTTTCGTTCAGAGTTTGAATAATCATAATATAAAAAAATAAGCTTAAATGGTGCTATTTTAATTTCGTCCCGTTTTCTCTCCGACTGTCTTGCGTTCCTTGAGATTTCATTTATACAATGAATAGATATTAAGTAACAGAAAGTAAGAAGAAGCAATTAAAACGAAGTTCTATTATTTAGTGAACATTTTCGCGAGTTATCGTTTCCCAAAAACTGATGTGAACCCTCTCTACAACTTACAAAATAGTGAAAAGCGTATATTTGTTATTCCAATTATTCGTTTTAAATAATATATTTTTATTGTTATTTATAACTGGATACACATTCACCATTATGACTATTTACAATAATATAACCTGACTGCTTAGACATTTTAAAGATTACTATGCACTCGTATTTATTCTTAGCAAATAGAAGAGATAAAATTATTTCATATTTTTGATTTTCTACCTATCATAAAAATATTACAAGAATTATTTAGTTGGGTAAAGTGTACATAACAAAATGTTTTAATACTTAAGACGAAACGGGAGCTGAGCTAAAAGTCAATTTTGAGATTTCAAGCTGAATATACCCGTCGCTCTGACGGGGCGTAACCGCGGCATGAGAGACTGTATTTGTATGTGTAATGCACGCACACAGACGCGTGCGGTGCGCCCGTACTCGCGCTGGCGCGCACCTCACTGATTGCAATTTGCATTGCCACTTTTTGTTACTGCTACTACTAAGTAGGGTAATTCGCCAGTAACTGGCCACTTTTAATAACTGGCCGCCCTAAACTAAAAATGAATCCTATTCACCTATAAACAGAATTCATTTTAGTATAAGGTTTCAATAACTTCAATAACTGGCCACTTTATACTAAAATTAATTCTATTTATAGGTGAATATAATTAATTTTTGGTTTGGGGTGGCCACTGACGAATTACCCTATTGCGATTGAACTTTTTTACTTACCCGGCTTACGTTTACGGAACTCGATATCGAATAGGGTAATTCGCCAGTAACTGGCCGTCCTAAACTAAAGATGAATTCTATTCACCTCTATACAGAATTCATTTTAGTAGGTATAAGGTTTCAATAACTGGCCACCTTATACTAAAATGAATTCTATTTATAGGTGAGTGTGAATAGAATTCATTTTTGGTTTGGCGTGGCCAGTTACTAATAGTGGCCTGTTACTGGCGAATTACCCTATTTATGTACTTAGTGGTTAATACTAGTATCAAGTAAGTTTTTTTTTTTCAATAATGCTCAGAAACGAAGTATAGACATGACAAATATAAATATTAACGTCTTTGTAAGGCAGGATTGGACATTCTATAGAGTAAGAGTAAGTGTATGAAACAACCAATTCAGCTAGGACTAGGGAATGCTATCTAGATCTCGCAATTTCGAGATCTCGCTAGATCTCGCACGTATTTTCTAAATTTAACCTAGTTGACAGGAAATCTCGATATATGCAATCTCGGTCGAGATCTCGATTAATATATTCGAGATCTCGAACAAGACTGAAAGTGAAATACTTTGTTTTAAGTAATATATGACCTTAGATTCATGTTGTTCAGGCAGTGCTATTATGTGTCCGGCTTTAGCTCTATTATTGTTACGCAGTTTCTAAGTAAAGGTAAATAGTGGTTTAACATCGATAGCATTTCATACAAGTAAAGTAAAAATTAAAATTGATTTTATGTTAAATATTTAATTTGTTGTTGTTATTTTCAAAATATAACATGAGGTACCTTAAATAAGTAGTATGTCGGCGGCATATCGAAAAATCGTAATCCTTGGCGTATCATGAAACGCCACCATTTCCTGATCTAATATTAACCCAAGCATATCACGATCTTCCTTATGAAAGAGACGGCAGATTCATCAGAGCAATGCATTCTTTGATATTCCTAGCTTCATAGCGGGTGCATTGTAAAATAATTGATCGAGAAATCATATACATATTTTCAATGATTTTGTAAATGACTACAGTTATGACTACGGTTATTAGAAACCAATTATAGTATGTTTAATATTCTTTCTAATGGTATGCATCACCAATTGATCAGTAAAATAGAACCCGAGAAATAATGATCAGTTGAGGTCGGTCGCCCGCCATTTACGTGACGGAACAAAATTCATCATTACTTTGTTATATGTATAATATCATACATCAATAAAACTTATGTTTTTGGAAAGCTAATGAAATTTTTCGTATATTTTATAATAACATTAATTGCGATAAAGTTATAATTTATTGAGTTAGACGCATGTTTTGTCAGTACTTATGCCATCCATGCACGGTAAAAAATCATATATTTTAAATATTTTGTAAATGACTACAGTCATGACTACGGTTATTATAAAACAATAATTGCACGTTTAATACTCTTTCAAACGACATCTCACACGAACCGATCGGTCCCATAGGACTAAAGACGTGAACAAATATCAATGCTGGTCGGCCGCCCACTTTTTCCTTCCTTTTTTTCGACACGTCCCCCCCCCCCCCCTCCATAAAATAAAAACCGGTTTATTCATATTCTGGAGACCACGAGGAACACGTCCATACCAGTTTTAGGTATTTAGAAGAGATGTCGACGAAAATCGTGAAGGAGACGACTTTTGTTTAATTTGCCTATAGACTATAGGAATATCAGAATATCACACCTTGAGGTTTGCGCAAAATGGCTGGTGTTCGCTAGGCAGATCATGAAATGTCGGCGTTTCATTATATTCCTAGGAATATCTCGATACGCCCGATTTTACGATGTCTATATCTATGGAATTCTTAGAGATTATTGATTAAAATAACACATTTTTAGTTACTTTGTCAAATTCGATCTCGTCGAGATATTAATCTCGATCCCGAAAATCTGACTGTCGAGATCTCGAAACACCCAATCTCGATTCGAATTTTTCGTGCGAGATCTCGAATCGCCAATCTTGGTGCGAGATTGCATTCCCTAGCTAGGACCTTAAATTGCTCGACAATTACGGAGCGTGACTGTACCTAAAAATTTTGTAAATCCATAACCATGCAATAAAATATTTTTGATTTTGATTTCTAATTTGAAATATTAGAATCAAAAAGTTCAAAATAGATTGTACCTATGTAACTACAAAAATGTGTTCCCTCTCAACGCAAAACCCCTTGTGTCTTAGGAGGATCTAGATATTTTCACACAAGACGGTTTATCGATAACTTCTTACATCACTAGATTATCGACATTAAATGTCGACTATTGCCCATCACTTTTCTGGCTGTGTACGTATTTAGAAACTTGACTCCGCCCCTAAAATTAGTGCGATAGGGACAACTGCAGCTGAGGCGAAAGATCCTGCGTAAAAATGACAAAAATAGAGGTTTCGTAGTCCTCTTTTTCCTCCTCCAAAACTTAACCAATCGTAACCAAATTTGGAAATCTAAATGATTATGAAATTATCTGTGTCGGACCGTTTTGCTTTTTTGGCTAATTGATATCAGTTTTGAATACCACGCCTCTCATTGCGGCATAGTCAATTAGGCCATTTTGGCCATTTTTGAAGGGCTCTAGCGCCTTAAAAAACAAAAATATAAAAAAAAGCAAAACGGTCCGACACAGATATTGACAATATTAATCTGTGTTGAAAAAATCATTGCTCTAGCTTCAAAAACCACGGAGGAAAACGAGGACTACGTTTGTATGGAGAAATGACCACTCCTGTTGGCTCTTAATTGTGGATTTTAGTAGCTCGTGCATTTTTTTGCAGAACAGAAACAGACACCTTTAAAAGTCCGCATCAAGCTCGGCCGAATTTCACCTTCCCATACGAACAGAGCTACGTTCTCATTTTAAAACTACGTATTGGATTGTAATGAAACTTAGCACATACAATGACATGAGGTATATGTATTGTGGCTCCTCTACACGATGGGCCAGCGCCGGCCACTCCAAGGGACGCAGCCATACGGTAGAATAAGATAGCAATGTCACTAGCTCCCTCTAACGCATAAATGCGTCCCTTGGAGTGGCCGGCGTTGGCCCATCGTGTAGAGGAGCCATAAATGACTGTTACCCAGCTCCAGTTCCAAGTTGTTGTACCAGCTCCTCTAAAACAAAAACAAGTTTTGTGTGAAAAACTATATTTTTAACTATAGTAATTATCTGCAGCTACATAAACTAATTACAAGCATAAATATTTAAAAAAAACCATTTATTCACGGAACAGCATATTTTTACATCATAGGTACACCTCCGCCAAACTGTATAACAGTTTGTTGGCAGAAATAGGCTCCTCTCTTTACATACTGTTTTAGGCTAATTTACTTAATTTAGGTATTTAAACTATTTTTAGATGCTATATACAAATACAAGTACAAGTTAAATATAAAATGACACTCCTCAACTTAAGTTCATCCCAGCTTCATATTGTTTCAACATGAGCTTATTTAATTTAGACTTAAATACAGTTTTGCTGGTGCTTTTCCTAATATTTATTTATTTATACCTTATATTTGTAAGTAAGTACAAAGTTTCAGAGAAATCTATTGAAAGTAGTTTTAAAATGAGAGCGTAGCTGCTATACGTTTAGAGAACCGAGCTTGCTGCGGACTCTTAATGAAGAGGTACAGATTATGAACAACATAGAATGATGGCAAGCTAAAACTGATTACTTACAACCAATTTGCTTATATAATTATGAAGGTGGATGTTTCACTGCATGGTGATATAATTCAGGTTCAACCATTCCCAGCCATCCCTCGTACAGTCTCCAACAACACTCGAAGGACGAATAACCTCACCCCGTATAAACATATTCAGCGCAGCTCCATACATTCATTAAATCAATGTTTACCCGAAGCACTTTCACTACTTGACACGTAACTAGAATTTATTTAGTGGAGAGAAGTGGAATACGTGAACGAATACGTATTATGGTAAGTAATACGAGTAAGATAATTTTAGGAGACTGGGTTTCGACAATTTGTGCACCTTAGTTACTTTTTTTTCAAAAAGAAAATAAAATATATAGCTGAATATATCGGGTGGAACAGAACGAAGGACTTTTACGGAAACTGGGAATTTTTAAAGCTACGTACTTTATTTTTGACTTATTATTCTTATTAATCACTTTAATTTTCTAACCGTTTTAATGTTACAGTTTGTTAAAATATGTTAGTGCGAAAATTATCTTTCAACCCTAGCAACTAGATCCTATTGAATGACATGACATGACTGTGTTAATTTAAAATGTAAATAGCTTTGTAGGGTTCTCACTGATATAAAACTTTTCATTTTAATAATTTTTATTTTTATGTGAGTTCAAAACTCGACTTTAATTTGTACTTGTACAAGTACACGGGGACATACGAGGTTAAGATTATACTAAACTTACTCGATTGTAGTCCCAATCCGCATTGGGCTAGCGTGGGGACTATAGCCCAAGCCCTCTCGCGCATGAGAGGAGGCCTGTGCTCAGCAGTGGGACGTATATAGGCTGAAATGATGACTCGATTGTAGGTCACTTAGACAACACTATCTTTTTAGCTCAGACTATATTGTATTGTATGATAACACTGAGCTAGGTATGGCTTGTATTCTTGGAATTAATTAAATTAATGAGGTGCTTAAATAATACAAAATAAAGAGAGATTAAAATAAATTAAAAAGATGTTAATTTGTAGTCCTCGACGACGTCTCATTATTCAGATATTTTCATAGCGTTGGTTTAAACGGCTGAGATAAGTAAAGGGTAAAAAATTTGTGAAAAATATATTTTAAAAATCCGAGTGTGGCCGCTGGTACAAATACCGCGCGTGCCGTGCCGTGCGCGTGACTAGCTCAACAGGAGACAGTGTGAGAATAGTAGGTAATATCATTTTTAGGGTTCCGTACCTCAAAGGGAAGAAACGGAACCCTTATAGGGTCACTCGTGCGTCTGTCTGTCCGTCTATCACAGTCTATTTTCTCGGAAACTACTGGACCAATTAAGTTAAAATTTGGTACACATATGTAAAGTAGTGACCCAAAGATGGACATATTTTTTATAATTTTAAAATACATAGGTTCGTATTTAGTTGGACTTCTAGAAACGCGAGTCCCACTCGCACTTGGCCGGTTTTTTAAGTATTCAAGATTATCATAATAAATTAAAGATGTATCGCACTATAGGTACTGTCATACTCTTACTACGTATTTCTTAACGAAGAAGGTGGGTAGGTAATTTTTAATATGACGATTTCATGACTACCGCTCGGACAAAACTCACTGATGAATTGCTGATAAATAAATGAAATTGTTGTTGTATTTTTGCTAAATAAATGAATAAACCCTAATCGGAGTCAAGGGGTTCAACATTTTTATAAACTATTTATCAAAAAAAACATTTTTATAAACTATTTATCAAAAAAAAAACAAGAAAATTAAGTAACTTCAGCATGTTTCTAACAAGGTTAAAGATGTATAAGTATGATGGTTTGGTAAGAATGTATGTAGGTATGGGTACTGTTCCCGCACTGTCTACTTACTCTGTCAGTTCACTATTCCCGTCACGCTCCGCTCATCAGTTCAGGCGCAGCCAAGCTTGCTCTCAACTGTACAGCTTAATAATAAACTTTAACAACTCCAAGAACAATTTTTAATGTCGTCCGAAGTGCAATTACTATGTCACTTCAGATATTTACTGCTGATAAGCAATAAATAGGTTTTACTTTTGATTTCAACTAACCCATTGAAGTATTATTAGATAACGATAATTAATATAATAGACGTTTTCTTATGGGAATGATTTTATCGAATTGATGAAATAAATGCACCTATTTTGAGAGTCACTTATTTGCTATTTCTAATCGTAATTGCGTTGACAGTTTGCGAACAATTTATCCCATAAGTTCATTTGGGTGAATCATCTAATGGTATACCAACATTTCCACATTACATAAATGATTGTTCAGTATAACGACCTCACCTAAGTATTCTGCCAAATGATTACTGGCCAAAGCGAAATATAGGTACTCAACTACTCATAGATTTGGTTACATTTGTTTTGGTTTGCTAACTAAACATTCTGCGATTAGGTGATTTTGAATTAAATCTTATGCAGAAAATCGTCATTAAAATGGATACAGGAAGTCCCTAGCACCGAATTACATTATAACTAGGTACTCGTACAATATTAATAAAATGAATGACCTAATTGTTATAAATTTTCAATAGGTACTAATGTGAGCTATATAGAACAAATCACTACACCTAATAAAACATAGTCTAAGTGTATGTACGTTCGCGATAAACTCTAAAACCACTTATCAATAGAGTGATTCTTGAGTAAGGTTTCAGTGTATAATTTATTACCGTTTATCCATGGGAAACCGGGGCGGATCGCTAGTAAAAGTATAATCCTTAAACACCGACGACCGTTCAGTTTTAACAAGGATTTATCAAATACTCTGCCTCTATACACTCAATCCGAAAACTTACTTATGAACTTTCAGATCGATATCCGATACCGCAAAGCACATTACTCACGCTCGCAGAAAGATCCCGCCCAGTAGGAACGCTGCGGGTTCGCACTGACACTTGCCAATCTATAAAGTTTCCTGAAATATGGCATCAATAAAGATCGTAGGCCTATGCGAAGTATAAAAATCCTAACTGGGTTTATTATTGGTATTATACGAATATTACACACTCGCTAAGCGGCAAGCCGATTCTGTTTTAAGCATTAAATACGGTTTTCATCATAATTTGATATAACCTTAACCGTGGGCACCAATAAGCGTTAGCGGCTAACGTTGATTGTTACTGGTGAAATGTAGGCAGGAGTCGTACCATAAGGCATTTTGTTCGCACTTATTAGTGCTCATGAAATTCCTACCCGATAACACGAATATAAAATGGAAGTGACGTCAAATTGTTAAAACAGAATCAGTGTTCATATTGATGGGCACGAGATTCACTGCGAGTCCCGTCATATACGTATCATAGAAATTACAAATAGCGATGGGATATTCAATTTCAAATAACCCTCCCAGTAGGGAATGTAAGCCAGTCCAGTAGCACCAACCACATTCGATGAATTAATTAACACAACTCAACAGAGATAACTATAGTAACCTATTATGAAATGAATAGGTTCGATGAAAATATTAGCGAAGTAATTAACAGCGTTGTCGTCACACGGACATAGGGGGAAGTCCCGTATCGCCGGACGGAATCTATTTATTCGGACACACGTTTATCTCGGCAACTAACAATTGTGATATTTTGTTTCAATCCTTAATTTTGTTGACTAAGTTAATTCAGTAAATAACTAAACATACATTTTTTTAATACTGTTTGGTTTTCTTCAAAAATTCCGACCGTCCGAGCGTCCGACAATGCGGGACTTTCCCTAATATTAAAATACAAAAACAATTGAAGACAATGACATATCAATAGGTATCGATAGTCCGAGATTGCTGTACTTACGTCTAGTATCAAATGTAATAAACTCATACTAAACACTAACAGGCCCTAAGGCAAGTGTACTCACTCGTAGGGACCTTATCGGATAAAAATTAACCATTTATTTATAACCTATCTCTAATAAAAACTCTTTACAAAAAAAATAAAACCGACTTCAAAAAGGATGAAATAAAATATTATCCTTTTTAAGTCTATACGTTACCAACTTAACTTTTTAACGTCGACTGTACCTACAGAAAGTACGTTCATTGTAAGGCAATCCAACGTACATCCTTATCGAATCGCACCAAAATCATGGTATGCTTCAAAAGTTGGCTTGGCACCGACTTCAAACATATCAGTTGGTAACGTATAGACTTAAAAAGGATAATATTTTATTTCATCCTTTTTGAAGTCGGTTTTATTTTTTTTGTAAAAAGTTTTTATTTTTCCATTTTTAGTTTTAACGCATTGTTAATAGCGCGACGCGTGAATGAAAAACAACATCATGATTAACACTAAATTCGTGTATCTACTTTAATAAATATGTAATCTGGAATTTTCTCGAGTCCGTCTGGGAAATTATAATTCCTGTCACTACACTAAATCCATCCTCCGCCCCGCCACTGACCCAATCCCTCAACCTCCCCCCGATCACTCAACCTCATAGCGTATGAACCCCTGATCCATGTACCCCTCGGCCCTGAACCAGCACCCCTTCAACCACCATTACCCGACCCCTTAAACCCCGGCCCCTTAACTCCTAACCCTAACCCCCGATCAGTATCCTTACCAGCTTACCAAGAGTTTGACATTGATTTATTCGCTAGCGTGTGTGTAACTTACTTTCTTTGCATCTCGCTCGCACTGGCATATTAGTGCGAGAGAGATGCATAAAAAGTAAGTTACGAAGACGTTAGCATCGCTAACTTAGCGAATATGTCAATGTCAAACTCTTGGTAAGGCTACACTTGCACTACATCAAATTGGCGGTGTTCGGAAGCAAATGCTCGAGTTACTTTAGAAAACACCGAAATCACTTTACACGTGCCTTTAAAAACTGAGGAGTTCCCTCAATTCCTCATGGATTCCATCATCAGACCAGAACCAAAAATAATACGGAAACAGCTTGGAGGCAACTCCTTCCAAACAAAAAAAGAATTACTCAAATCGGATCACAGGTGCCGGAGTAATCGCTGAACATACTACATTTAATAAATCATCATCATTATCATCAAAACAATCATCATCATCAGGTCTACTTCATCAAAGTGGTGGTTTTCGGGAGAAAATGCTCGAGTTGCTTAAGAAAACACCCAACTCACCATGCATGTGCATTTAAAAATTGAGGAGTTCCCTCAATTCCTCATGGATCCCATCCCATCATCAGAACAGAACCAAATTAAAATGGGACCAACTCGGAGGTAGCTCCTTTCAAACAAAAAAAGAATTACTCAAATCGGACTACGGATGTCGGAGTAATCGGTGACCGTACATAGAAAAAAAAAATAGCCACAACCGAATACAGAACCTCCTCCTTCTATGAAATGGAAGTCGGTTAAAAAGGAAATAATTAAAATTACTTCCTCGCTTAAAGTACTTACTTACTTTTGTAAGTTACTTACTGTAAGCTCAGGAATGCACCCTAGAAATTAAATGACTTAAAAAAAACCGGGTTTATCAAAATTTCACAGGTAATTATATAATAAAGCAATATTCCAGTATTCAATATGTTAAAAAATATTTAAGTTTTCCTATAAACATCCTTTACATGGTATATCGTTACAAGCAATCAAATAATTGAAATAAGGAATATAAAAGGCAATATGTGCAATACATGGCCTGTTGTTACAATAATTTTCTCAAACATGCAATGAAATATTGATGTTATGTTCCTTATAATAGGCTGCGAAGTATGACGTTTCAGGTGCGGCTAGGACAAAAGGTCGTTAATGGAATTTCATACACATCTTGCAGGCCTAGGCCGGCAAAGTCCTCTTTTTTAATTTTCATTTCACAGATATTTGTGACACAGCATCGTGGCATTCATCCACTAAAAAAAACTAGAGGCAGTATTTGCTTTATGGTTCGTAATGACACTGCCACTACGCCTATAAAAAAAAAACAATGTTTGCTATAATTTGCAGTTTTATTTATATAAAATCAACATGAACTTAATAAATAATACATTCTATAATTTTAAATTATAAATTTAACTACACAAATAAAAACATTTAAAATATTTCATCTAAACGTTAGCGGTAAAAAGGTCTACTCAAACACGCGTAGTTATATTTTTTAAATTGTTATGGAGGTAAAGTTGAAAAATATTCATTCTGTTTTATTGGATTTATGGTGCGCTGTTGACTTTAATATGAGTTCCGACGAAATAATGAAATTAATATTAATTGTAATCGTAGGTGTTGGAATTGGCAGCGTAAGCAGAATTGATTTTAAATAACTTGCTGCCTCTGCCGCCAAGTCAAAGACGAAGTATGTATATGGTTGCTTATGGCAATTTTATTATTTGAGAAACTAAGAAAAATAGCTTACAGTTTATTAGAAACAGTTTTGTGGCATATTTTAAATGAATGTAACTACAAATTCGTCAACACTGTGGAAATTATACTTATTTACTCCATGCATAAAGCTACGATGAATGTGAAACATGATATCAACATGAAAGACTATGTAAACTTATGTGACGAAAACGACAGTCAGACGGATACAAGGCGAAAAAATCAAAGATACATGAAAATATACGGGTAGTAAAAATACACGACTCGTGTAAAACATACGCGTGATAATGATATAGGTACGTGTTGGTTATATTTTGGGTGTAGTTTACTTTTAGTTTTTTCTATAAATAAAACTTGGGTTTCGTGGATTTTTTTATTTTATTTATTTCATTGTATGTTTGAGAAAAGCACTATACATACCTCGGCGGGAAATGGGGTTGCCCGCGCTCAGACCTATCCGGCCTCGCTTCGCTCGGCCGTCTATATGTCTTCGGCCGGCAACCCCTTTCGTCCCGGCCTCTGTAGTAATGTACTCAGAGATGGGCATTAATCGATTAACTTTTTAATCGACTAATCAATCGATTAAAAAAGTTAATCGTCAAAATTAATCGGCGATTAATTTAATCGCGATTAATTTAGTCGACCTAACATACGATTGAAATTGAATTAATCTTAATATTAATCGATTAAATTTCTCGATTAACTCTCGATTGAAAGTAGACAGGATACTGGTGGTCATTTTTGTATGTACCTAACTAAAAATCAAAACTTCTTGCGTACACATTAAAAACCATTCCAGTGTTATAAATGTGCTTCAATAGTATAAGATGGTTACATTGGTTACTATAATAATGCGGATAACTTAGCGCGGCATCTCTAGGTAAGGGTTTAGGGCTTGTAGCGCAGGTATAAAAATTAGAAAGAGAACGACGTATGTGTATGAAAGAGCAAACACATTACTTACCTCTTATCAGTTGTTTTCTATAAGGTTTTTGTCAATGCAGTAATTACTTACTACTTACATCGAACGGATACTATCCTATCGAAGACGGTCGAAATTAATAGTCTCCAAGTGAACATACATAAAAATTCGTCTGTTACTTATATTATTTATGGGTCAATTTCTGAACATTTTTTTTTTCTGTCCGTGATGAAAATCGCGGGCTAGCATCAGATAATACTTACCATTTTTTTTTTTACATAAAGAAGCCACACTTTCACACCGGGTTCCATATGAATTCACTGATTAATTGGTTTTTAGAGTACACTTAAAAATACCTAAAGGCTCAAATTACTACTCCCGTGCCCTATCCGGAATCTACTTTTGAGCATAATGAAAAATCCTACGAAAAATTCTACATTAGTATCACTAATTTAGTGTCAAATACTTAAACTAGATGATATTTAAGTTTTGGGATGTAATGTGAAACCAAGTCGGTTATTTTAGTCAGTGCCAGGGGGTATTTTTTTAGCAAGTTTTTTTTAGGAAGATTATGATATTTTTGAGAAATTACTTAACCAACCTACACTTTGAAGATTTTCCCGCAGGGCAGGGACACCCCGTATACCTATGTGTAAAGTAAGGCGGGGTAAGACTAACTTAGTTTATTTTGATCGGGGCAAGACTAACAGTATGAGGATTTCATACAAGTGATAGTCTTACCCCACCTTACCTCATATGTGTTCAAACAATTTTTTGGGTTATTAATTTATGAAGGCAGCATATTCGATTTGTTCAGATTAACTTACACAATAACTTCTTCTCACTGTGGCCCTATTTATTTCTTAGTATCATTTCCTATAAGACCATATACCAGATCATACACCTTGTACCTATCTACATGCAGATACATAATGACACTTTTTAATGAATAGTTTTGTATGTAAAGACGGACAAGTTTACGAAACTACTCAAAGTATTGTTTTGAAATATGTACATTTTACTAAGAAAGAGATATTAGTTGTCATTAAAATAAAGGAAAGGATTAGTCAAATACGTAGTTTTTAGTGTAACATACTTTCGTAGATTTGTCGTTCGAAACTAAAATTAAAGAAGGTAAATATGTCCGATGCCACTTCAGTATGGTTGCAGTATATTATTGTAGATTAAAATATACATAAATAATAGTTTTAAGTACCAAAATAAGTTAAGAAAACAATTCCCGTGCCGTGTTCTAATTTCCGACCTAGTAAAATCTAATTTCCATGGACACACTAATTCCCGTGCCCTGACCAAAATTTTAAATTTAAATAACTTTTATAGTTTTATGAATATTTTTATCCCATAAGAAAATTAATATTTATTATATTTTTTATCAAATTCTCAGCATATTTTTTTTTGTGTAATGTTGGTATTTCAAAATTCCATGGGAATTAGACAAAAATGCTCGTTTGGTGAAATTGACCCTTATAAATGTTTCAGACGAATTAGGCACCTCGTCCTTTTTTTTAAGTCGGTTAAAAAGACCATATGTATTGCTAAAATTAATCGAGAGAAAATTAATCGAACTAATTAATCGATTAAAAAAATTAATCGCCGGTAATTAGTCGACGATTAATTTAATCGTGACAATATTAGTCGGAGCTTTTCGACTAAAATTAATTAATCGTCACTTTTAATCGTTGCTCGCGATTAAGTCGGTTAATTTTAATCGTTAATCGTCAATCGATTACATTTTGCCCAACTCTGAATGTACTATTAAAAATAAAATAAAGACGAAATGGTAATATGTTCATTACATGGTAGGTGTAATAATTACCTAGTAGGTCATTAGTAGTCATGGTAGGTCACGAATCTCACTAGTGCTCAATGTAAGGATACTATACCACTAATGAACCTGAAATCGTATTAAGGTAATGCGCATCTAAACTCGAATAACCTTTATCATTCGTCTGAACGACGTCGTATTCGCGAAACCTGAAATTTGATTTTATGACATCATCCTGTTATCGTGCCAAGGCAGGCTGAAATCGGCAAAGTTCAGCTTCGTTATGAATTCTGTGTCATAGGCAAAATTTGATTTTTTTATTTTCATCACAATCTTATGGAATATTAGACACAGAATATTAGATATAGAAACTAAAGAAATTACATATTTTATTAGGTAAGCCTGAGTTTATTAATAGCTCACTAGATACTATAGTAAATTATGATACGATACAAGTGCGAAAAATAGGAAATCCGCAATGGGCGGCTATAAATGAAAACACCACCTAAGGGAGTGTTTTATGTCTACATGAGTTATTCGAATTATTCTGACTGATACTCATAATTTTACCCGCCAGTGCAGCTAATCGGGGGGCACGGCAGTGCCCCCGCCAAGTCGAGCGCGAAGCAAACACTGCCGTACCATCCTTCACTGGAACCATTTCGCCGCATTTTCAGGCCCCTATTTGAGAACCTCTGGATAAGACCAGAACGCAGAAATTTTGATCATCCAGTAAGCTATAATCACATACTTAAAATCCAAAATTTCAAGTCATTTAGTTCCGAAGTTAAGCGAAGGCAAAGTTTCGCATTTATGAAACTCACTCATGATCATCAGAATAGAACTAGTACTTCCCATAAACTCAGAGAGCTGAAATTTGGTACAGAGTTAAGGTTTAATGGCCACATAAAGGGAAAACCTAAAAATATTGCAATATCAGTCACGTTTTAAAGATCTAAGAACTGCATAAGTAAGTTTGTAATCCCATATAAATATATGATATTACAAAGTTACTGTTGCAGTTCCTACAAATAGTAGGTAAAGTAAAGTAAAGGTACACTACGATGTACGATGTGAGTATGAATGAAGATATGTTTAGTTATGATATGTGTATACATAGTATGGGTATGAGTACCCGAAAAGAAGGACTGCCTACAAAAAGAGATGAGATCCCATCAAAAACATTACATGTAAAAAGGTGCAAGTCTCGCAACGCTTTTACTACAAAAAAGTTTTGAGATGTAATGTGAAACCAAGTCGGTTATTTTAATCAGTGCCAGGAGGTGTTAAAACCGTATCAATAAGATATCTTTAATTTGTAATACGTATAATGACTTGGCCATCGCACGGCTGCATAATGACAAAAGGATCATCGTCACCTATTAAAAATAATTCTAATTGAACATAACGCTAGCGCTAATTGCAGTTTGAGCATTACACATATTTACGAGTACGGTACGAGTAAAGCATTATGTGCGATTGCCAAGTCATTATATGATGATTAGTGACGGATTACTGATTATTATTTAATTAGTAGATTTAATGAAAATACGAAAAACTGTTGCTACTGTACAAGAATCAGAACCGGAAAAAAAGAAAAGAAAGATTTGTAATAATATAAATACTACTCCTAAAAAGAAAAAAAATGTGTTAAATAAGAAAATCTAATAAAATAAATCAATATGCCCACGTTTCTACAAAAACAAGTGAAAACCCACCAAAAACATTCTGTAAAAAACTAGCCAAGTCTCGATGGAGCTGCTTGTTTATCTCTAAAAAGTAATGAAATCTAGACAAAGTCGTGCCAAGTCTAAGGTTCCTTACTGCGATTTCTTTATTATTATAGTTAATGTTGTGTGACTTGGCCGTTGAAGGGTACACAAGGGTACAAAACCAGGTGCTCCATGACACCATTGCACCAATCTGCCATTGCACCAAAAAGAAGTGTTTGTTTCAGGCTCGCCCATACATAAGTATTATTGAAATACGCAGCTTTATCAAGTCACAATTGACTGGTTATTGAACCAACGTTTTCCAAGTGGCAATTTTCCATCGTCAATGGGTAGCGGTTCTGGCGACAGATTGGTGCAATGGTGTCATGGAGCACCTGGTTTTGTACCCTTGTGTACCCTTCAACGGCCAAGTCACACAACATTAACTATAATAATCAAGAAATCGCAGTAAGGAACCTTAGACTTGGCACGACTTTGTCTAGATTTCATTACTTTTTAGAGATTCAAGCAGCTCCATCGAGACTTGGCTAGTTTTTTACAGAATGTTTTTGGTGGGATACGATATTACAGCGAGCATGTCTATGGCATGACAGGCGATCACGTGATGAGTTCCATAGAAAACGATGCGCCGGAAGCGCCGGCCCGGACACGGCCCGGTCTAACGTGAGTCATACTTAATCTAGTCTAGGAAATGTGTCCTGGAATCGTATTGAAACCATTTTTTAAACTGCCGTATTCTGTCACAGTATCCATACATTGTAGTAATGCTTTTTCACTGCGTCATTATAATAGTGACTGAGGATGGATATAAATCTTAACTACACTCAATTGTTCGGACGCGCAACACTCCTTCTGAATGCTTCCAAACACTAACCTAAGGCACACTCTAGAGAGCGAGAAAGAGAACTTGTAATGCGTTAGGGGGAGACAAAACAATATGTAACCTTCCGTTGTTAAACATAATGAAAATTCTATAGCACTATTATGAATTCGGAGCTTCGGTTACTCGAGGTGTTAAGTACATGTTTGGTATTGCAAAAAATTGTCATTACCTTCCAATTTTGCTGCTGTTCAGCCGGTTTAACGACTTCCGCGCGTAAATGATTTGTCAAATGGGTAATCGGACCATTTTTAGGAAAAAACTACATCGGCTGAGTAATGACGACCTAGCCATTGTTGCTGACTGCTATAATTTTCCTGTCTAGAATTAAATACCTACCTACGTAGGCTAAATTAATCGTTTTACCGCGTTATATATAAAAAGAGCGCATTCAACGTAAAGTTATTCAGTGTGGTCCGTCAGACAACATGCTTCGTTTCACAGTGTTGGCTTTTGCATTGACTGCCGTGTTGGTAAGCAAGTACTTTTACATAACTTATTTTATACAAATAAACTTTACGATACAGAAAACAATATTATTTTGGTTTATAATTTCGCATACATATGATAGATATTCATAAACATGTATTGATTTTTTTAATCAACTATATATAGCATGGTATAATAATATACTCCGCCTGGTACTTTCTTCCCGTCTTTTCTAGGTCACCTGACTGACACAAGCCTACGTCATCATGCGACAGCGCTATATGATAATATGCGATAGCGCTATATATAGCGGCCATGTTATTGTGACGTAGGCTTGTGTCACTCTGGGAAGAGAAGACCATGTTTTATTAGACTATGAACTATAGTGTCGGTACATACCTACTTATGTTATGGAAGTACCCACTTTTCTATACTATTAGTATGGCAACGTGGGTCCTTAATTTAAAGCCCCGATCGTACATATTTTTAACTCCTGTAATTTTTTTACGTATTTTGTTTACCTTTTTGTCAACATCCAGTTCTGATAATAGAATCCATGAGGAATTGAGGAAACCCCTTAAAGCTTATAGGCATGCCTATAGCAATTATTGTATTTTATCTACAAATCAAGTATTTGCCTTTAAACTTTGCTGTTTGATGAAATAGAATTGCTAATGCAGATCAATTCAACCAAATTGGTCAACGACAAATATTTTACGCTTGGCGATGAATTTTCTTAGTGTTTTCGTTAAAGTGGAACTGTTTATAAGGACCTTAAGGACCTACAATGATTAACGGAACTTCGTAATGTAACGAAGTGTCTCTGCCGCCTTTGGAGTTTGGGCTAAATTGTGATTGTTATGCACTCTAGTCGTAAATTAATGTGTATTTCCAACTGTTCCGAGGAAACATTTTTGTTCCCTTAAAGTTTTTTTCTTGATTACAGGCCGACGGTGAGGATAAGAGAAAATGTATGAGGGTGTTTCATCCGGTGAGTAAAAAACTGATCAAATGCGAGTCGATTTCAACCTTAAACGGTTGCAAGCAGCACCGGCTTCCGACACGTCGGAAGGGGGGAGCCCAAGCGTTACATTTGCAATGTTGAATACTGTATACCTAACCTTATTTTATTTCATTAAAGTTCAAAATTAAATTTGGAATTTTCCTTTTAAAAGAACATTTGGGGTTTTGGGGATGATATTTATTGTTACGTAGTGCCTTTTCAATAGTACGATACGACTAAAATAAAGGTTTAATATTGACCTATAGGAGACCTACTAACTAGCGGTGGCGAAATAAACTATTCGATAAAAAATCTGCAATACTTAATTAGTAAATATAAAGGAAAATTATGTGATTGCTTGCATTATGTACATAACACTATATGTATAATATTAACCATTTGTTGTGTAATTTAATTCCCCTTAATTGCTTTTTCCAGGGATCTATGCATTGCTGTAAAAACGATATGATGCCACCGAAAGGAGAGAAAGATGTCAAAGAGGAGCTGAAAGAATGCTTCAAGATGCCACACGCTCACCATTCTGTAAGTGTTGTATTTTTCTTATGGTAAGAGTGACATTCCATTTCCAACTGCAGCTGCAATACTGTTCATATTACTATGGAAACGCGTCGCTGTCATTGTCAATTTCCATAGAAAATGAACAGTATTGCAGCTGCAGTTGGAAATGGAATGTCACTTTAACGTTCCATTTCTAGCCGCAGCTGCACTACCGGTACTGAACTCGTCGCTGTCATTGACAATTTCCATAGTAAAATGACAGCTGTCGTTGTCTTCAAAATACCTACTGCCCAGCCAAGTAGATGAATTCGTTATATCAGATATCCTTATATAAAACCACAGAAAAGGCTACATTATAAAAAACAGTTTTCAGATCAAATGCCGTGTATGCGATATGTAATTTTTTTAACATAAATAGTTATTTACGATACAAGTGCGAAAAAGAGGAAATTCGAAACGAGTGGCGATAAATTAAAACACGACCGAAGGGAGTGTTTTAAATCGACACGAGTTGCGAATTACCTATTCGCACGTGTATCGTACAACGTTTTACAGTACATATGGCCCTTTAAACTTTTGACATCGTACGAAAAGTGCTATTTTACGCACTAGTGCGGAAAAATAGGACCATATGTACTGTAAAATATGTTTATGAATATTCTAATAAGTTATAAGTATTATAAATTTGAATGTTTGTGTTTTTAGACATTTTGATGAGTTTGTTCATCCTATACACACAAACGGCATAACGGATTTCTATGGAAAGAGTTAATACATAGTATGTTATATGTAATAGTAAAACGGCCGGTGTCTTACAATCTTTACAAGTTCTCACACTAAGTACTGTAGTTACTGGTATTCATCATAATGTACATTTTTTTAGTGTGAGCATGATATTTGCGTTGGGAAGAAACTCGGATTCGCTTCTGATGACGGTACTGTCGACATGGATGCATGGGAGAAGGTCATTACGGAACAATTTAAAAGCAATCCTACGTTGTTAGAAGCCGTCAAAGAGAACTGTATCAAGGGTGATATCAGCAAATATGGACCACCTGATGCTTGCCAGCTGGCCAAATTGAAGATGTGCCTGCATAGGTCCATTATCCTAGTAAGTATACCTACTCTACTATATTATATCTATGTATAATTACGTCCCCGAGTGCTTTCTAAAAATACAACTTATATCATCATCATTGGCCACAGCATCTGTTGTAGATGTTTCTTGCGGCCCTTGTGTGTTTATGGGGTCCCGCATCGCCGTTGATGGCTATAAAGTCCTATAGCAGCGCGGCATTTCTTGCCACATTTATTATTACAGTAAC
The DNA here is from genome assembly GCF_963556715.1 of Cydia fagiglandana. Taxonomy (NCBI): domain Eukaryota; kingdom Metazoa; phylum Arthropoda; class Insecta; order Lepidoptera; family Tortricidae; genus Cydia; species Cydia fagiglandana. The sequence continues at coordinate 14,204,902 of NC_085932.1, read as the reverse complement.
TATCCAACTCGGTATCTATTTTAACATAATAATTACATTTTCAACTGCTAGTAGTTTTTGTACCTAAAATTGATGTAAGTACCTGATTCATAATCAGAATAGTATTAGACACAAGGGTGACACCCAATTAGAATCGTTTCTGGTGCAAAGGAAGTCCTGTCCATAGCTATTCAACGCTGGAGTTCATCGAGCGTTATGAGTTTTGAGCACTCTTGCACCAGAAGCGTCTAGAATTCGTCTTTTTATTTAGTCGTAATGCTTTATATATATGCTATATTATGCTATATATTTACAAAAGTTTAACAAAAATTAGTATTGAATTATTATTCTAAATTGTTAAAATCAATAATGCTTCGAACCTAATTATGTCCACATACTTAAGAATAATGCGTCACTAAACGGAGTGGTCATTAACAGGCGTTCCCTTCTATCGAAAATAGGCGGCCAATGGTCAACCACATGTCAACCACATGTATGGACTGACGTTTATCTGATATGGCTATTTTGACGTTACGTATACATTTGATGTGCCCCTCCCCCGCAAGAAACGGTAGACTATTTTGTATTTTGTACCGAAAATTATAGACAGGGCGTCTCCGTTTGGTTATAAATATTCTCTAGTCACTGGTCGAAAATTAAGAAAAAATATTAAGACCATAAATTACGAAATACCTATAACTATGCTGCTATTGTGTGCAATAAGACGTTCAAATCGTATAAATAATAATAAAAAATATTTCCAGGACTGCAAGGAATGGGATGACAATGGTCCGTGCGCTGGCATGAAGGACCTGGTCGTGGAGTGCGCCAAGATGGATGAATAAACAACTGACTACCTAATAAAATATAATGGTTTTCTACTGGTGAAGATTGTTTTTGCAAACGATATGCTACTTATTTAAATAAATATTTTTTTCTCGCTGCGTAACATTTTTGTAAAGCGTTTTATTTTATCCTAAGCGATCCCTTTTTTAATAATAAAGTAATTTAATATGGTTTACAACTCTTCTAAGAGAACATGAGATCTTTGTGATTTGTCAGAGCACTCACAAAATAAACCAACCGACACAGTACACAGTCAGACAAAAGACTGTTGAAAAATGCGTAAACCTAAGTTACATGATCAGATACAAGCAAAATGTTAACCCATATTTTAGTTGTAGTTTTGACCCTACACAAGCATAAAATCGGACCAAGAAAAGTCTGCAGCGAATTTGCACGTGTTATTTTAAACGTAAAACTTCTATGAAATTATGACGTATAAATAACACACACATGCGCGGGCTATCAAATCCGCTGCAGACTTTTCTTGGTCCGGCTCTACCCACATATATATGTAATATAAACGATACCCCAGGACAAAGTACACATTCACCACAGTACAGCTTATCTCGCTGATCACCCATATCATGAGGTGTCACTAAAAGAAATTGAAATGAGCTCCACCTTCATCAAACTTTTTTTCCGCAGAAATATCACTAAGAGAGGATTAGCTGAAGTTTTATTTACGCAGCCGACTAATTAATAAAAACTTTGAGAAGGAGATATAGATCCAAAAACTTTGAGAAGGAGATACAGATCCAGACACTGTACGTACCTACAGGTATTCTATAAACATTTCATGAAAGCCATGCTTTAACTTTTTCAATCCTCCTCGATGGCACACACTGGCTGTTAACTAATTTTTTCTACTCCCGTACTTTTATTTGTCATTTAAAGGGTCGTGCACACACCTTTGAAACCCTTCCTTATAGTTGTCAAGACAAGTCTTTAGTCTATTCCCCAAAAAAGAATTTGTGCATACACGCAGTATCTTTTTGGCGATTTTACGATACTTCGTGTAATGACCACTTAAAAAATATTGAATGAAATATACAGTGTTGCCAACCTTATTTTAAATATCATCCCTGACAAATAAGTGAACCATAGATATATGGTTTTTAAAAATTTCATTCATTCATTCATTTTTATCCCGCCCATACCCCATTTTTGCTACTTCTTGAATTAAAAATATTTATCAAATTTTCAATTTTATTTCAAAGTAAGTGCTTGGTCGTAGCCTTCTTCGGTCGCCTCAAATTGTTACTTACGCCACTCGCCTTTTTTGACCTCTCTTAAACAACGGTTGCATAAAATACTATATTATTACAGACAGGTTAATTACACAATTGACACTTTGGTTAATTTAGTTTGTGTTGGAATGTTGGTGATTGTTTTATTTGATTTTCTACCTTATCGTAATAATCATAAATGTTGTATTACTAAAGGTTTCTTTATCACAAACGCAAATGCTACCTAGCTTTACTCGTACTCACCCACGGAATGCGGTTTCGAGAGTGGGTAAAACAGTGCAAAATAAATGTTAGCGTTCACGAAGCGAAGCTATAATGATACAACTCTTTGAAACATTGTACGAGCTATCGCCCTAGAAGAACTTGAAAATTTGTTGTTGGCTTCATAACTAGGATACCTAATGCATATTCACATTCACATAGCTTCTAGTAGAGATAGTCTAAACGTTATAACAACACCCCATTTGTCAATGACGGATTCACACGATACCTATACGGCTCGATTCGGGAAATGAATTAGAGACTCACTAGATATGAAATAGTAAAGATATGTGACGTTCTGCTGCAAAAGGTACCTTATGGTGGCTGGCGCCGCGATTCGGGAAATGAATTAGAGATTCACTAGATATGAAAGAGTGAAGATATGTGACGTTCCATGGAAAAAGGTACCTTATGGTGGCCGGCGCTTACGTCGCATAGCGCCGCAATAATATTGGAGCGGCGTTAATATAATAGCGTAAGCGCCAACCGCCATATGGTACCTTTACCCGTGGGACGTCACATATCTTTACTATATCGTATCTAGTTAGTCACTAATTCATTTCCCGAATCGCGCTACTACTTAAAATTTGTATTAGTAGTTTTAAGACATTAGGTATACCTATGTCACTATGACCAAGAAGTCCAAGAACACAGCTTAAGAAGATTTTTCCACAATTTTCCTTACTGGAGTAGGTACGGCAGTAATAAATAAATAAAGAGCCATTGGCCTTATTATTTTTAGAAAGCAAAATGTTATTAAATTAAATTTTTGTGTAGGTAAACAAAATTTAATATTCTTTCGGTTAGCTAACTTGGCTATCAACACAATAATACAAGATATATTCCATACGACCTGACTATTTTAAATGACTATGTGAACTTCAAAGGAATCATATAAATTGCCTTTACGTGCTACAAAATTGTTAATATTTCCTCATAATAACTTCCATTATTATTATTGTGCAATTGACTACCTACTTCCTGTGACATTTATTTTTATAATAAGTATACACCTTCGTGGTCAATTGCACTGAATTATAGGAATATACCTATTATAAAATGACCTACACAACTTTCAATGACACGATTTCAATGGTCATAGTGACCGCCATGAAATTTTCAAGGAATGCTTGTAAGTGCTATGGGGCGACTGACAATTGAGTGCAAGAGAGTATTAGAAAGAGAGATGCCTGAAAGTACCATATCTTAATTAACCGACTTCCAAATCTAAAAAGGAGGTTATGAACTATTCTACTCGGTATTCGGTTGTATGTTTTATTTTTAATTAATTAAGTGTTGTAAGTGGCGGGATGGATGGGGCGCTCCAATCAGCAAAAAAGCAGTACCTAGTTTGAAGACTAATCTTGACGAATTTAATTAAATTTGATAATTATAGTTTATAACAGTGCACAAAACAGGTTGTGTTTTCTGTTCGCGTAGAGGTAATTTCTTTTTTTTAGGGTTCCGTACCCAAAGGGTAAAACGGGACCCTATTACTAAGACTTCGCTGTCCGTCCGTCCGTCCATCCGTCCGTCCGTCCATCTGTCACCAGGCTGTATCTCACGAACCGTGAAAGCTAGACAGTTGAAATTTTCACAGATGATGTATTTCTGTTGCCGCTATAAGAACAAATACTAAAAACAGAATAAAATAAAGATTTAAATGGGGCTCCCATACAACAAACGTGATTTTTGACCAAAGTTAAGCAACGTCGGGAGTGGTCAGTACTTGGATGGGTGACCGTTTTTTTTTTGTTTTTTTTTTGCATTATGGTACGGAACCCTTCGTGCGCGAGTCGGACTCGCACTTGCCCGGTTTTTTGACATTGGAAAATCCGGCCCTATTTCTAAATACCCTAAAGCGACGAAAGACAAACGCTTGCGCGTTCTATCTCGACGCCACCGCCATCTAGTGAGCGATTTGCATACTAACGTCGAATACATGCTATGAAACTGTGATAGACTAACGCTTGCGCGTTCTATCTCGCCGCCAGCGCCATCTAGGGATTAATTGGGTAAACTTTCCGCATTGGTGCTGACGTTTGAGTGCTTAATCTTGTTCAGATATTTTCGAGCACCTCGGTCGCTCTTATATATTTCATGACGACTGTACACTGAAATAGTAAATATAAACTGAAGCAGTTTAGTAGTTAGAACACAATATATATTTTCCTGATTTTTTAAACACAGTAACTAACAATGGATAATTTTCTATCCACCACAAAGGCATATACTTAGCAAAGTAGTTTAAGCCAAACCATTCAGGTTATTTCGACCACACGTCATACGAAACTTTCCTTTCCTTGTACCCCGCTCTCGCCTCAAACGACGAAACTTGGTCTTAGGCTGAAACACTTCATTTTATGACATTTGTGCCTCCGGCCACTTTTGTAGTTCTGTGAGAAAAGGCGGACTCAAATCTTTTTATGAGGAAACATATGTTTCAAACTAAAGTAGTGTAGTTATGATTGTGGCTATGAAATATTAGTAAATGTTCTATAAAAAATATTAAAATACGAGTAATAAGTACCTATTTATAACCGAAAACTCACTAAATTACGCTCTGTAATTTGGCATTAATATTCAAGAAACCTACAACGTGCTTACGAGGACCCCGAAAGATTTTAACAAAGCATTTCTGAGGCCAAAAGATATAAAAAATGTTAAGTACGAGTATATTAGTTTAAGGAAATTTCACCATACCCATTTCTTTCTATAGGTAAGTATTCGATTTTTTAAAATGTATTTGTACATAAAATGTATATGTTGTTGGTAAAAGTATTACTTGTACGGACTTTTTTTTTCGTAAACTCTAATTTTTGCAAAGTGTGACTCGTCAGTTTTTGATATTTGTCAATATGTATATAGCAAACACCAGATTCCTATTCATAAAATTGTTAATTAGGAACCCCAGTAACGCAGGTTAAAACAGATAATTAAAACCCGCTATTGAAAGAGAACTATCTCCCCAAGTGTAACTTCTGCCATAAACTTATATCTATTACATACCCTTCCGAGTACTGCTTAATAAGAGTCCCGCTAATACCAGTTTACGTTATTGTACGAGCCTTAAGGCTAAGATTAGCATATAAACACCATCATTCCTAGATTTATACGTGAAAACTTGTTGTCTTTTGTCTCCCAGTGTCGTGGTTAATGTTCGCTTTGTTCCCCTCCACCGCACTGTATATCAAGCTTAACGGGTGTTATCTCACTGACTTTAAACTGTAACCGTTTGAAAAACTCTCGATAAAACAACAAAGGAATAAGTGATTTAATACGTTCTCATACAATAATATTCGTGGATGTAAAAAGAACAAAAATATGTGTATCGGTGTGAGCAAAACGAAACTTTTTTTTTTCAATCTGAGAATATAGTCCTATCATCATAGTTTGTACATGTTTGTACCTTCCTGCACGGATATGATGGTCGTTCTTGTCTACGTGACAGCGTGATAAAACGGTCTCCGTCACTTTCTATCCCGCGCTGTTAGAAAGTGACAGTTATTTTATCACGTGGATAAACGGGGATAAAGCCATCCATAATACGCAGGCTGATTTTAAACCTAGGTGATCATGGTGAGTACACCACGATCATTCAGTAGGGTACATAGGTGGTACTGGGATTTTTTTTTTCAAAAATAAAGTCACGTTTATTGTAATAGCTTCTTTTTTGGAATTGTTATAGGTAAGTTAGAGTTGTCTAAAAATATTGTTATATTTGCAAGATACACTTAGTTTTCAGTTATGATATAACTAACACCTCCGCAGCATAAAATACTAATTACCTACATGAGTATTATCTAATCACCTTAAATATTACCAATCATTCCAGTTGGAAGCAGGCAGGCAGTGGTAAGCAGTTGCTTACATATTTTAATGGACTAGCACATAAGGCCTGATTCGAATTCAATCTGCCAAATTGAAAACCCTATTAATGGTACTGAAGCTAGCTGAATCAAGATTTGTTTTTCCATAATTTATTGAAAATTTGTTTAAAAATTGTTATTTATAAGTAAATTCATCATTTTCCATTTCTTCCCGCTCCTGTCGTTAGTTTTGTTGTATGCCCTCCATCATACATCCGACAGTGTTTTTTGACAGTTTCTTAGTTTGAGTCCTATCAAGAACAATGTTTATTTTGAAATATTATATTGCATATAGTTTTTGTTGTTTTAACGAACTAATTCCTTGGACACTCCACTCCATACCGTTCAATAGGTCAATACTGTGGGACTTTGTTGAATCAAGTTTTTTGGTCCGATTTCGAGGGTACTGGCTTAAGCATGCTGATTGCCTCATAAACATCGTGGATCATCTCCAAATATTATCAAAGGAATATTGGAAATCCGCATTATTAAACTAAAGCTGCGAACCGTTTCTTTTAGTGATGTTGGTGTCGATTTCTCTGTCGAAAAGTAACCAATGCCCGGTAACTGACACCAGATCGACGAAATTCCTGATACGCCAGATATTTGAAGATATGTCTAGATCCTCATTGTTTCATGGATATTGCAATGAAATTACCTTTCAGTATTGGTATAATATTAGGTAACAGGTTATGTTGGAAATTAGTTATGTGCAAGTTTCTTCCATACTTATCAAGTTTTTGACAGCAATTTGGCGCCTAATTAAAAAGACGGCGGCGTTTATTTGATTTTTTTGATCATCTTAGAATTGATAAAAAAAAATTTTTTTGGTATAATAATTTTGTGATTCTGATAATTATAATGTCGTAGTGTATATATAAAGTAAGCTAGAAAATATCCAAGAAAAATCACTCTGAATTTGTCAAATTTGTTTCGAATCAGGCCTTACATCTGACTTTCTTAATTAGGAATAAATACTCGTAGTTAGTTACTCGTAATAGTGAACAGTATTGTGCCCATATTGTCCCCAATAGCCCCGGGCCTTTCTGTAATGAAAAACTTGAGCTCTAAAATTAACCCTTTGTTCGCTTAATCACCTCTATTAACATAACAGAGAGTGGCCGTACGGCGCTTAACTTTATTGTGCAAAATCTGCAGTCCACTGTTCTGTATAGAGTTAACGAGAACTCTTAATTTTTTGTTCTCTGCCTCAGAGTGATGCTGTTGAATTCTTAACTAAGTACTGCGATTGAATTTTTTCCTTATTTTCTCCTTAGGTTTTCCCTGTTAAAGTAACAAAAGTTCGTTTTACAGAAATATACAACTACTTACTTAAATGCATCTAGCGTGTAGGCAAACAAGAGTTACTCTTAAAATTCATTTTTCCGTGTACATACGTAATATTGTCTTTATGTTCAAGTTCAGAACAGCTCAAATAATCATGCTTCATCTAGATTTTGTCGATTTAAACACGGTTATTTTGATTTTACTATCAATTGTTATGCTTTCATATACATAATTAGGTATAACTATCACAAAAGAGTAAAACCAACAACCGCGTTATGGTCACCTATATATTTTTAGCACTAAATTTGTTATGTTATATATAAAAGAGCAATCTATTTCAAAATACATATACAGGGTGATTCAGGAGACGTGAGCAGGACTAACACTGCGCATTTTGTAAATTATAAGCAACTGTTTCGTATCAGTATTAGTGAGATTAACGTTAATTTTCTACTCGTGTTGAAAAAAAAATTAATAAATTTATTTACGATATGCATGGTCACCCTAAAATTAGAATACTAAACTACCGATATTCTGTGTCAAATTGAATGTCATCACTGTCATCACGGTCTGGTTACTTTTGAAAACTCGTATCTCATTCAAGTTTGACAGTTTATTTTCTTCGTAATCAAAATCCTGTCATTACTGTTAAAGAGGTTTTATGTTTATTAATTAGGTCTTGTAGGTTAACCATGATTGTAGAGTTAAATTTGCCCTCACCAAAAAGTTAAAAAATAGGTAAAAGTGTCGTTGTTTCACCTAAATACAACGGTGATCGATCAATTTATCAGTTACTGAGTGTGCAGGATTAGTCCTGCTCACGTCTCATGAATCACCCTGTATTGTGGTAAGAAACGGAGGATTTTGCTGCTTTAAACCAGTTTTGTGATAATTCTGTGTTATACACAAATCATACCAAAAGTTAATAACTTGAACTACTTTTTAGATTTACGTCACGTTCTGTCTGACTGGCTCCGCAGGGAATGGAGAAGCGAGGAATAAATTGTAGATATCTGCCGAAATTATGTAGCTTCCGACGATCTAAAAATAAATTATTATAGGTAAGTACCTATTGGTAAAGGAAATTTCATATGATTATATTTTTGTTGTTTATAACCTAAAAAACCAAGCCAAGGTACTGCAAAAAAAAGTAAAAAACTAATTTTCAACAACGCCTTACGGAAAAATAGTTTTAACTAGTCAAAACGCCTTTTCTCTCAAGCGATACGGAACACTAGTTTTAACTAGGGAAAACTCGTTTTCACTAAGGCGATACGGATAACTAGTTTTAACTAGAGAAAACTTATTAGATCAAACCACCTTGTGTGGCCAAGACGCTAGTTTCGTAAAAATAGGTAACAATCGTAGTGCCAAGACACGACGCCAGAAACAAACATAAATTGATAATGTTTTGAAGCGTAAGATCTTAAATTTAATATACAGCCAATGAATAATATTCACATTTAAAATTTGACATTAAAATGCGTTGAGTAGAAGTTTTTATCAAACATTTTCTTGTATGTATTATATGTACATAAGATCAAAGGACTGAATTTAGTGAATGCTCGTTTAATATCTTTCAGCATTGCATATTATTTATTTTTCTTTGTGAAGATTACAATACATTTCGATTGGCTATAAGCGACCGCCCATTGCTTTTAACGTTACACGAAGATTAATTTCGCTTGGTGCAGAATTCAGATCAAATTTAAATATTTACAGGATGTTTTATTCAACTCCTAGTCTTGTTTTGCGCGGTTAATACATAGGTCATACTTACCACAGACAAAACATCCTCCAGCCTGAGCATAGATAGTCGCGCTACCTCCTCTGCCACGCATACGGTAATTTTACTCCATGTTCGAGTCGAAAGTGTCTTTGTATGGCGTCCATATCTTTGAACAGACCAATCATTGCACTTCGCTCACCTCGTCCCGCGCACCCCCGCATTTTTGGCATCATAGGTTGCATGAAATAATTGCTCTAAACTAGGATTCCTAGACTAGGAGTATGGGTCATACTCAGCACTTATTTCATACATTTTGTTTGCTTATTTATTTAACTCATATCTAGAAAGTAGCGACCCGTCATTCCTAATATTTACTTAAACCTAGAAGCAATCCCTCGTGAGTTTAAAATCAACATTTTTGTATTCGAAGTAGCTATTTTTATGTCTAAGTTGGCATGTGAACATTGCTCCTTCAGTCGAGCAAACACGACACAAAGTCACTCGTTTTAAGTTTTAAATTTTATTTGACTTCATCGTGCGGTTTCCATTTTCCTTGTTACCGCGGAAATTCTTTTTCTAGTTTCTTTTTTAATAGCTTGTACAATTCTAACCGCTTTTATTAATCATTATAGACTTCTTACAGATTTTTATGAACAGGAAAGGTCGCATATTGGTGTTGTGATATTGTGTTGTTTGACATCAAATAATTAAAGAATTAGATAATAGTCTGTATTTTCGTAAGAATACCTTCCTATTTTTTAATTTAAGCTAGGGAGCTTAAATAAAAAAAAATTACTTCGGTCGGTCGCTACGTGAAAACTGAAGCACCTATCCCCCTTAGGCATCCATCCCACTATTATTACCTTATATCAAATTATATGTACATGCGATTCATCTCAATAGTGACTAAATTAAATATAAATACGCAAACTTCGATCAAAACAGAACCAGCGGCAATGTCGAATAAATTGAGTGGAAATCCAAGCGGTTTTTTATTTTATTTTTGGTTTAAAAATAAATATTATTTGTAGGTAAAGTACTAAATTGTCAAATTGACCCTAGGTAATCACGTCGTGTACCTACTATACCTACCTAAAACATAAAACTCTGTCACATACTATTGTTAGTATACTCGTATATTACTTAGTGCAAAATCGTATACAATCATGAACAGCCTAACAAAACACTCTTCATTAATTACGAGCGGCCCCAAATAAGCAACAATTTCTAGCTTCAAAGCTCACTTAAAAATTGCCCTAAACGGCGACACTATGTTTTAAAATTTCTAACTTATGAAATTATAGCCCAAACCATCCCACACAGTTGGCAATCTAAAATCGAAAAAGATGCTACCATGAAACTTGTGACGTTTAATCAAGGAAAATATGACTGGAAAATCTCATCAATTCGGGAACCTCTGCTACACAAGACAAAGTTAATAAACTCCTTGAAATTAGGTTAGGCTAGAATCGTTCAGTCAAGGCGTTAATTGCGCACAGACGAGATCTACAAATTGGCACACATTTTCAAGTTTATTCCGCGTTGCGTAACGTTTGCATTTGCCTTCAGTTAGGGTTATTGTGCAGGAAAAACAGGGATTACGAAATTGTACTTTATTTGGTTGTTTTGTAAAATGGGTCAAAAAAGCGAACAGCGTGGGTAACGATTTCACCCGTAGTAAGATATATTTTGACTTAATAATAGAAGGTTAAAAAAAAACAAATTACGTTTGCATCTCAGGAGAAAAAAACAAAAATGTAATTAGCTAAAAATCTCTCTGAGTTAATAACTCCAAAACAGAAAACCTCCAAAAGAGAAACACGCCGAGTGGGACTTAGTTTCACGCTCCGTGACTTCCGTACCGTCACCCAATATTTTATAATGTATTTTTTTGAATTAACGCATTACTCCAACCTTAACTCCTACTCACAAGAGGATAGTGGACGACCGCTTTTACATACAAACATACTTCCCATTTTCCTCTTATGAAGATATGGACAATCTTTTGACACAATTTAAGAATTGTATATTAATAGCTAAATATGCTACTTCGTTTGAATTTTATAGAATTTTTTATTTTTATAAAAATTAGGAGCAAATAACAAATTCCATACATATTTCTAAAAGCTTCCAAATACCTCTACATAAGTATGATAATGATTAAAACATTGACAAAAAAAAACAAAGACGTATGTACTGTTTCTCATTGCTCTCTCAAAACTTAATCCAAAAACGTGTAATGATGATAATTATTGTATCAAAATTGTAATGTGGTAATAATTATTATTTTGCCTAAGCAGAAGTTATAAATTCTTCTCCAAATATTCCTTTTTCCTCGCGTTATCCCGGCATTTCGCCACGGCTCATGAGAGCCTGGGGTCCGCTTGACAACTAATCCCATGATTTGACGTAGGCACTAGTTTTTACGAAGGCGACTGCCATCTGACCTTCCAACCCAGAGGGTAAACTAGGCCTTATTGGGATAAGTCCGGTTTCCTCACGATGTTTTCCTTCACCGAAAAGCGACTGGTAAATATCAAATGATATTTCGTACATAAGTTCCGAAAAACTCATTGGTACGAGCCGGGGTCTGAACCCGCGACCTCCGGATTGAAAGTCGCACGCTCTTACCGCTAGGGCACCAGCGCTTCGATAAATATTTTGTCAAAATTGTAATGTGATAATAATTATTACTTTACCTAAATTACTTATTTTGCAGAAATTATAAATTCTTCTCCAAATAATATATGAAATAAATTAAGAAGCAATTAGGTTAATTAAATTTTGGCATAGGTTTTACAAAGAACAAAAAATATGTCACACAGGTGACGCTACGCGTGACACGGGCGTGCGGTACACGTTTCCACCATTAATCACTTCCGGTTGATGCCCCCGTCCTGATTTATAGCATAATTAACCAACTAATTAACTTATTCTAAATAAAAACATAACCTGATGTAATGTTGTCAAATATTTAGCGTTTTTAAATTTCATATGAATGTAGATTTAGGTCCTAATTTACCTTTTCTGCTCCTACACACATTACTGCTAGACATTAATACTGTATAATGTTTGTATTTTATTAGGTACCTACCTGATATTATGATATTTACACTGCCCGTTTATAGCTGTTATTCCTGATTTCTTCTATTTTAACCAAAGATCCGGAAGAAATAGCATATAAGCAAATGCCGCGCCGCTTATTGGTAGTAGGTACCTATTTACTCGTAGTTACTGTGTTGTGTGTGTGTTTTATTTGTATTTAGAAATTCACTATGATAAAGAATATTTCCGTGTACGTCATTACTTATTCGTGTATTTAGCGGCCAGACAAGACTATGTTTACATTTCAAAGTTATGAATAGCAGAAGTTAAAATATGTATAACCAAAATAAATAGCGCCGTTTATACAGCAGTGAAGACGCAAATCAATAATACTTTTCACATTACTGAGACAAAAACTGTGAAACATTACAAATTCAATGCATCATTTAAAAACAAAGATATATATATATATATATAACTCCGTATAAGATAAATAAAGTCTAAGAAAAAAACGTGCCTCGGAAATCAAGAAAAAGTCATTCTCGAATAGGTGGTGCCATTACCTTTGGCCTATTCTCGGCTAGATGGCGTTGACCACACCGTTTGATATTTAACAATTTGAACACATATCAGTGAAAGAACATGGGTCAGTATGGAACAATAAAAATTAAAAACATATTTTGATTAATTTATACATTTTCAATTTTATTTTAAGTTTTAATCGTGTGTCGATAGATGGCAGTAAATGTACCGTGACTACAAAATTTACTTTGGCAATAGCCCTCTATACTATCTATTCTTTTTATTTAAAAATCAAACCTCGAAGTTGCGTTAAATTACTTTAAGTACAGTGTTTTAGATAAAACACGGTTTTGACGTTTAGAGAGAAAAGCGTTTGTATAATATTTTATTCATCGAGCCTAATATATCGTATTCTCAATTATCTACTATGAGTAATTGAGTATATACTTATAATAATACTTCCATGTAATTTAATCCTTTGGATACCTACGTCTCCCCGACTACCGTACCATACACTCGTTATTTAAATTGCTATTTAAATAAGTCATCCGTAAAATTGACTTTGTATTAGTTATTTGGGAGGCTCCTTTATAATTAGGGTCCAGATGCGGTCCCAAAAACTTGATTAGGTAGAAGTGCTGTGTTTGTACAAATATACTTAAATACTTAACTAATGCATAGAGGGCAGACATAGGGTTCTCATCAATATTCATTGGAGATTGTGGTTGCCTCAAGGATGATTCTAATATATTTACACAACGATTGCCTGTCGAGAACGCCTCGAGACGTTACCGTGCCAGTGTATCGGGCGAAATATTCATAGTCAATAGGTACATATACCTTGGGTTTGCACGACGGATCTGAAATGTATGGCAATATCTGCGGATCCTCATCTAGCTCCGGATAATTTTCACGACACTCCGGACAATTTTGACGCAGCGTAACACTTTAATACTTTATTCTGACAACTCGAAATTTGATTTGTGAACCAAACCAACCAAATGTAATGCCCGCAAAATGCCCACTGAAGTGTGACGTATGCATATCACTTTCATTGGTATCTTATAAATATTCACTTCATAACTAAATCGGATATTATCCTTACTTATTAAGTCACCTAGTGCAACTCCACAGCAATAACACTTACCATTACGACAGCATAAAGTTCTTGTTTGTTCAGTTTTACTCGAAAAATAGAAGACTTTGGGCAAAGTTATGTTGCTGCATTGTTAAACTGCACTTAAATTTCAAGAGTAAAGTTTCAGGTGAAACTTCAGCCGTCGTATATTGTTTTCCACTTAGCTCGCACATTATAATATTAATCAAAAAGTTTCCCTTTAATAAACCTTTTACGTAAACGGCTGGCTCACTGCCAGTGAAGCGATACTATTTTCAAGAGAAGAAAATTAAAACTCAACGCTTCAACCATAAAGTTGAGTCGGGCTCTTCAGGAGGAAATCTGATCTTTGCCAGTCTGGGTTACAAGTGTTACAACTAACACAAGCATACCCCAAAGTCAGTTAATTTATTTACTGAAACAGAAAATATTATGAATATATAATTATTATAGAGAAGGGAGAAAAAAATTGCGTCAAAATTTTTATTTTTTCCTAATCAGAATACGATATCAAATAATATTATTATATGTCCTTAAACAGATCCCCTCGATTTTATTTTGTTTGTATGTTTGTCTGCTAAGTAGTTAGAAAATTTGCAATTCGTGTTTACTGTTCTTTTTGTTGCAACAAAAAAAAACAGTAAAAACGAATTGCAAATTTTAAGCTTAAGAGAGCCAAGGGATTGATTTATTGATTATTTGTTAAGTTATTGCTTTCTAATGAATAAAAAGACTATCCGATTTATAGCTTAAGTAATTTACGGCTCAATCATTCTAGAGGTCCCAAAGTTCTAAGGCATTTTGTTCAGTTTCGAATATATAAGTGCGTAGCATGTGTAAAACTAAATGAGACCTATTATATTAAAACTTCAGAAGTTAAGTTTTATTTAAATTCATTTGTCACCTATAAATCAATCCATCTCTTTTGCTCTATCCAAAATAATACGAGTACTTACCTAAGTATTTATTCCATCTACTTACAGAACTTAATTTTGCACTTTCAATTTGAACCAACCTCGCATTTTAACCTCTAAATTTTAGCCGCTTAACCACCGCATTTGCGCAGTTAGTTTCGGGTTCTAATTATGTAAATAATCATAACCACAAGCTTTGGCGCTGTGTGAACGTATGGTAATGAAACCAAAGCCAGCGCAGGGAAATTTTGCAAATACGTGCGTGAATTAGACTAACAGCCGTATTCGAACAATGAGATACGTCACATACTAGATATTGAAACGATATGGATTAGATATGTCAGTGTCAAACAAGTGTCAAAAGTGACGTTTTAGTTTGAAGAAATGTCAATTTTGACACTTGTTTCACATTGACATAATATATCTAATCCATATCGTTTCAATATCTAGTATTTGACGTATCTCATTGTTCGAATACGGCTGTAAAACTAGACAGAATTTTCGATTCTAGTTTTTATACAATGATTAACAGACGGGGGATGAAAATTTATTCAATTATAATCTTTGGAATAATATAGGTAGATATTTGATAGGTGTTCACCAATTTTGGTGTTTGACATTAAATTCCAGAGTGAAATGTATCAATCAATAAAATGAAATATGTATAAATTATTAGTTTGCGATAGGATCTAAATAGGTACCTGTGTTCTCATTTAGGGTTCAGGACCAAAAAGGTACAAAAGCGTGAATTAGACTAACAGCCGTATTCGAACAATGAGATACGTCACATACTAGATATTAAAACAATATGGATTAGATATGTCAGTGTCAAACAAGTGTCAAAAGTGACGTTTTAGTTTGAAGAAATGTCAATTTTGACACTTGTTTCACACTGACATAATATATCTAATCCATATCGTTTCAATATCTAGTATTTGACGTATCTCATTGTTCGAATACGGCTGTAAAACTAGACAGAATTTTCAATTCTAGTTTTTATACAATGATTAACAGACGGGGGATGAAAATTTATTCAATTATAATCTTTGGAATAATATAGGTAGATATTTGATAGGTGTTCACCAATTTTGGTGTTTGACATTAAATTCCAGAGTGAAATGTATCAATCAATAAAATGAAATATGTATAAATTATTAGTTTGCAATAGGATCTAAATAGGTACCTGTGTTCTCATTTAGGGTTCAGGACCAAAAAGGTACAAAAGGAAACCTTATGGTGTGACTCTGTCCGTCTGTCAGTCTGTCTGTCACATTCACATCGCTAAATATCTCGAGAACTACTGAAGCTATCGAAGGAAATGTTTTTTTTTTAATATGGGTAGGTTGATGTTGAGAAATAGTAGTTTTACATAAATAGGACAAGAGGAAAAATGGAAGTAAAATAAGCTTCTTAAATAGTAGCTACTATAGTTCGTTTTTTTAGCATTAGAAATAAGGTAAACAATCTTGATGTGTCTTTTAATTGAAAAACACATTTTAATAATAAGTTACGGCAAATATGTAACAATTATGAATCTAATACGATCATTTATATTCTTCTGCTTTCATAAGTAATAGTTTTTGATTTTTAAAAAGCGTTTTTCAATTAAAAGACATGTCAAGATCGCTTACCTTCTTGCAAGTTCTTTCTAATGCTAAAAAAAACGAACTATAGTTGCTAGTAGTTGGTTTGCATCAGGTCTTTAAAAGGAATCCGTTATGACCTTATATAAAACACTTTTAGTCTCATTAAATAATAGTAGTTTATGTGACTGCTAC
Source organism: Cydia fagiglandana (assembly GCF_963556715.1). Lineage (NCBI taxonomy): Eukaryota > Metazoa > Arthropoda > Insecta > Lepidoptera > Tortricidae > Cydia > Cydia fagiglandana. Next base: position 14,188,308 of record NC_085932.1, on the reverse strand, counting down.
ATAATGAAAGGCATTAAAATACGAGTGTGGGTTTAAGAAACGAACGAAGTGAGTTTCTTAAAAGGATCACACGAGTGTTTTAATGCCTAATTATGTACAGTTACATACACTACTTTATCTACACACATATTATTACCTTCTATTATATATTCACTAACCTCATATTTCAACCGACATCCATCGTTGCTGTCTGACTTAACTCGCAGATTTGAGAGGTGGCGGCTCCTAAATATCTTTTTATCACTCATTTTACACGATACTTTTGCTTAAAGTTTGTTTAAAGACAACTATCAAATCAATTTTATAACCTAAAACTAATTAAAAGATGAAACTTTAAGTCAAATGGCGGTAAATGAAAACTTTTTTCACAAATGTCACGCATCCGTAGTTTTTTTTAATTCATAGACAAAAGAATGAAGTCCCTATTCTCATGCTACTCGAGATCAAATGTCGTACGGTTTATATTAAAAAATATACCGAATTGACGTTTCGCATCGATAATTGTTTTAATATCTATGGATACTAGAATAGGCACCCACTTGAGTTTTGACAGCTGTTCCAAATTTAAAACTCATAACCTTACAAAAATCTGTAAAGTTATAACTTTAAAGTACAAATTTTACCTACTACCACAGATAAGAAAGTTCTCATAGTAAAATTGGTTGTGATAATGCTGGTCATTTCCTACGGTTTCTGAATGCATTTTAGAGCAGTAATGATATGTGCGTAGATAAAATGATTTTGAAATACTAAACATAAGCTTACAAAACACATCTATGAATTTATTTAGATTTAGATTTAGATATTTATTCTCAAAATATTAAATTACATTATAAATTTTGTAAGACTAATCTACATGAATTTATATTATGATCGTCATTCATATTTACATAATATTATTTATGTAATAGATCCAAATAAAAAAAAATCTTACAATATTTAATCTCATGTCAACAATTTATCCATTCATGTCAAAACAAAATACGGGAATAACTAAGTACGAGTATCTCTTAATGATGATTTAAATAAAAACTAGGTACACATTGAATTGATACATAAATCAATAACTGAGAACATGTCAAATTTACACGATACGATTCAATTTACAATTTAAAATGTCAAGGTCATATACTCATTTACAGGGATTATCCAATAAAAGAACTCTCAGTTGACGTTCAAATGTTTCGTCAGATGTTTCCCTATGTTGCACGGTTCATTAAAATATTTATACCTTACAGCTTCCGAGTAAAATGGCTGTAAATGAATGTAAAATACGAAGAGACTGACAGATCGACGGACGGACAGACGGACATGAAGAAACTGTAATAGTTCTGTTTTTGCCATTTTGGCTACGTAACCCTGTGTTTGTACCTACGTAAATATATGACATTTATTTTTGTTTACGTTATAATCCATACCTATGTATGAAGAAAACCGGGCAAGTGCGAGTCGGACTCGCGCACGAAGGGTTCCGTACTATAATGCAAAAAAAAAAAAAAACGGTCACCCATCCAAGTACTGACCACTCCCGACGTTGCTTAACTTTGGTCACAAATCACGTTTGTTGTATGGGAGCCCCATTTAAATATTTATTTTATTCTGTTTTTAGTATTTGTTGTTATAGCGGCAACAGAAATACATCATCTGTGAAAATTTCAAGTGTCTAGCTATCACGGTTCGTGAGATACAGCCTGGTGACAGACGGACGGACGGACAGCGAAGGCTTAGTAATATGGTCCCGTTTTACCCTTTGGGTACGGAACCCTAAAAATGGCACTTTTATAATATCTAAACAATTTATAGGCAACTAAGTATTATTGTTATTTTCAATGCTAAGTTTATGTATCCGGCGCCGTCACGAAGCTCCAAAACAGAGCTTCTTGCAAAAAGAGTCCTTATTGCGCTCTTAGCAGCCGTATCCACGCCTCGTGAGATTTATCGCCTTCCACTGACTGTTTGCTTCTTGAGCGCAGCTTGTAACTGATAGTACAAAATTGAAATATATTTACTCGACTAGCAAATAAATTAGTTGAATGTATTTTTGGGCACTTGGATATTGCGTGTGTTGTGGACATGGTATGCATTTTTCTTCACCTCGCTCATATGTTAGAGCTGATTTGAAGGATTTTTAGCTGGTGTGAGGTAGGTACTGTACTTATATACATAGGTATACATAGAATGAACTGCTCTCTACGACCGAAAGATAAGCAAAAGCACAAAATTGCACCTAGTTTTCATTAAGCGATAAATAACGCCATTTAATAAAAATATCGATGTGACAATAATTCAAGTGAAAGATATCAAAATTGAACCACAAGCGAAGCAAGTGGTTCGAAAAGTGGAATTTTGTGCGCTGCGAGGGCACTCATCAGTTTTTGAAGAATAAACAGAGATTTTACGAGCTGGTGTGGTAAGAAATCTTTTGCTCACATTTTCAATGTAACTTTAAGGGTTAAAAGTACAAAGGGTTTTTTAATCCTTATGCTTAAATTGGTGATATGTTTAAATTATTCAAAATATATTATTATTATAAGACCACACCGGAAGTTCAAAAAAAACTATTGACTGTCTCGGAGAAAACATCAATATTTGAAACCCACAACACAAGCCTTATTGAGCTTACAAAAACAGCGTGAATTGTTTTCAAGGGGTCAGAATATTTAATCAAATAATGGACGATCTGTTTTCCAGTAGTCACGAAACTGTCTGGATATTAAATATTTCCTCGGCAGTACTCGAGGGATAAGGAAGTATATTTGCCTAGTACCCACCGCTTGTTGGTTTTTACATTTTTTTCTAATAACATCTTATTATGGAAGCATTCCAGTATGCAGTACCGATGTAACAGTGACGTATTTTTAGTATTCATTTTATATACAAAGCAGTTTCAAGAAAATATTAATGTCCTAAGAAAATAAAATGTGCTTATTACAATTAAGCATTGTAGGTACATATTCTTGTCAATATTATCAACTTGAAGTCAGTCAAGATGTACCTACACCGAGCTACAAAATTTAACAATAATATATTAAATAAGGGGCTATTCATAAATTACGTCATTTCAAAGTGGTCATGTAACTTTTTGCAACTTGGTACTTATAAGTTACTTTTCATTGATATGTTTATACCAAAACATTCAGCGAGAAAAAATAATAAATTATATTCAATATGAGATAAGAGATTAAGAGACATTATCTCACCAACTTCCACAACAAAGGGTCTGAATTTAAAGGCGTTGGAACAATAAGGCCAGGTGGGCATGTTTGTTGAACTTTGGTGATAATCGGGCGCTTATTAAGGCACCGACGCAAATACCCTCCGGGAAGGGATCGTTATAATAATGGTCCCTTTTAGCGTAGTCTTACTGGTACTGAAATGATTTTAATTAGAAATATTATTAATACATTAATAAAGGCTTTGTGTATTTCCTAGCATAAGTACAGAAAGACCCTGAAAGTTTTATGCGTGTCCATAGAACTTTTTTGGTTCAATTATCTGTTTATTTAGTACCAAGATTACACACAATGTTTACGTGCCAAGTCAAGGAAACCTACGATATATAACAGCCGTACCATACCATCCTTTTCTCGAAACCATTCAGGCCATTTTCGACCGCCCTCTAACTTCAATCTTCAAATACGAAACATTTATTCGCCCAGCATTCAAATAAATATTAAACTATACTGCAAAACGTTATTCAAGACCAAAAAAAGTAAGACAATATTGCCACTGCAATAATTTGTATGTAAAATAGTAAATTCCTTTTGATAAATAAACACGCTAAGATAATTTATACATTAGTAATTTTACTCCTACTATTTAAAAAAGTACTTTTATTTACTTATTTGTACATAAATACAAGACTCGCTAGTAAAAAAGTGGCAACATTTCTTATTTTTTTTGGTCTTGAATTACGTTTTGCAGTTTAGATCTTTCAGTAATTGGCAGTATTTGATGTTTTTACTTTATCTGTAAAGCGTTTGTATACTAGCGGGCTTAATTTACTGATTTATAACTGGTAACGTATTCGTAATAAAAAATACATAACTCGCAACGGCAAAAAACTCAATTAAGCAATATTTTTGTCCCGCGCTTATTGAGGACACGTACCGCTCGTAATCTGAAGTTAAATTTCCAAATCAAAACATTATTTCGACAATAATCTCCTTTGGGATTAACCGTAACGTGTCGGGGAAATAACGCAGTTAACGTGCTTTTGGTTTTGGTTACGTTTATACTCGGTAAAAATACTGGATATATACTTTCATTTCTCAATTTTTTCAAACCTACATAATCGTAGTTTAGATGTAAAAACCATTAATTAGCATTTAATAGTTGTAAATAATTTTTCAAAAAAGTTTTTTTCTAGATACGGATAGGTTCTTTTTTATAATATTTTAAACTTTCGCGTTTTGAATACATATTAAACATATATACATATTATTATATTATACATATTATTTTCGTCGGGTAGATGCACAAATCTCTCTTTTGACATTTTGCTGGGACAATCAGTCAGCCGCGACCACGACCAGTGAAACCTGTGTCGAAACGTCGGTAAATAAAGGTAATTGAATATAATTCGCGTTAGACCCGTCTATAATGTGAGTTAATAGGTTCTTTTTTGACAGCATTTATTTATGTACTTAATCAAATCAGCGTTACATCCAACTTTAAAACTAATACATTATTTTTATTTTTAAATAAAATAGTATTTTCTCAGTTTTCGCAAAAACAGATAATATGGAAATGTATTTTTTCTTTTGAATTCTACCTATAGATTAACTTTATAGCTGGTTCGGTATACGGATTGGTCCGATTGTCATAAAGTAAATTAAGGGATATTAAGCACTTAGCAGAAGCAGCCTATAATGATTAAGGTATTTTTTATTCTTGGATAGCGACATTTGGTGAAGTGGAACTGCTCATGATGACCATTAAATGATGTATACAATATAAAATGACAGTAGTTTTCAAAAATCAGTCCTTTTTTATTAAACGTTATTTAGTACCTGTTACCAGTAACGTGTAATGTAGCATAAACGCCCGTGCGTGACTTACAGTATTAATCCGCGCAAAATTCCCAGTTCTTAATAACAGCAAACCCCTAATATATTTGCATACGATACGTATGTACATACATACAGAAGTAATATAAAAACATAAATCCTGACATCGCGTAAGATTAAAATATTATGCACGTATTAACGTGCGGACATTTTTTATAACTTTTTGGTGGAAAAAATGTCGCTAAACAAAGTGGATTCCGTTTTGCGTACAACCTAATTAACTGACCTACTCTTGTAATTGTACATTTGATCTCTCTTCATAAAGGTGATCTGATTGTGACTGAACGGTTGCCGGAATCGGGCGATACCTATCACTGTCAATCTCCTTGTGATATAATAAATGAGGGATTGAAAGTTCTAATCGCGGCAGAAATGCGGCAACGACAACAACATAATTTATCTAAAACTTTGACAGTGATATTGTCCATTTTCTGTTGCAACAATACTTAAAAACCGGGCAAGTGCGAGTCGGACTCGCGCACGAAGGGTTCCGTACCATAAAGCAAAAAAAAAACGGAAAAAATGCAAAAAGAAAACGGTCACCCATCCAAGTACTGACCACGCCCGACGTTGCTTAACTTTGGTCAAAAATCACGTTTGCTGTATGGGAGCCCCACTTAAATCTTTATTTTATTCTGTTTTTAGTATTTGTTGTTATAGCGGCAACAGAAATACATCATCTCTGAAAATTTCAACTGTCACGGTTCGTGAGATACAGCCTGGTGACAGACGGACGGACGGACGGACGGACGGACAGCGAAGTCTTAGTAATAGGGTCCCGTTTTACCCTTTGGGTACGGAACCCTAAAAAATAACAAAAGTTCTATTAATCATAGTAGGCATGTGAGAACCAAGCGATGGTCTGCTAGTTTTCCCAGTGTAATCAGCAAGCAGGACGGTTTATGGGTTATCTGAGCAGCGACTCCACGTACCTACGTGCTCCTGAGGGAGCTGTGCCCCGAATAGTAGGTGGGTGCAAAAGGGCCCTCTGCCTTTGGCTTGCCTTAGTCGGCTGTCCAGAGAGAAGTCGCTATAGCTGTGTTCTCGAGGATAGGTGTGGAAACATAAGTGGCGAGATAGCTTTATGTTTAATGTCTAGTTTCACCTCTATCCCATACACCCCTGCACCGAAGTTATCTTTAAGCCATCCTAGATGTCACTTTTTGAGGGGGGTCATATGTGACCTGGGGGGTCTACGTGTTTTCCGGAGATAAAATTCAAAATTTTCGTGTCATCGAGTGTTGCACTTAGGCCAATTATGTCACTATTGTGCAGAAAAATTACTTATTTAAGCATAATTTATGATATTTTGTACATACATACATTTGGGTCTAATAAAGGTGAACTTTACGAGGTTAAATAAAAGCATAAAGCTTCGTATTATCATAGCTATTGTATAAGGTTTGCGTTATCATGAATTGTCGTGCAATATAAATCTAAAGGCGCTGGATTGGGTTTACATACCTATACGATATCCAATGTCATTATACAAGTTGAAAATAGAATAAAACTTTACTATCTGTAAATATGTATAAAGCCTCTGATATTCATAGGCCCTCAATCACAGATACGGAATGAGGGTTGGAAGTATGACACATCACGTTTCGATAGTGATGGATGGAGATATCTGGGCATCGTGATTAGTCATGCTCCCCTTCATATCTCTTCGGTTCACGATTGTACTTATATAGATATTAAGTTAGTCTACTGAAATATCAAGGTAAAATGATACTAAATCACATAAAAAACTGCGTGAAAAATTGTATAAATAGTTACCAGACCTCTTTACGTTATTAAAACTTTATCGCTAAGCGTATTATTACCGTAAGAGGTAAGTACAGTATATTTTACAATGGTTCTGTTTCTTAATAGTGTATATACACATTATCGCACCAACCGCAAAGATAGATAACACAATATACATACTTAATATTACTACGATTCGTCGTCGAAATCCTCAAAATTAATACCGATATAAACATTTATTTACCGTTACATAAAATAATATTTCCTTATGTGTTTATTCAATTAGTACGATGCTTTAGGATTCTCTAAATCATAATAAAAAACCGGGCAAGTGCGAGTCGGACTCGCGCACGAAGGGTTCCGTACCATTATGCAACAAAAAAAAACAAAATAAGCAAAAAAAAAACGGTCACCCATCCAAGTACTGACCCCTCCCGACGTTGCTTAACTTTGATCAAAAATCACGTTTGTTGTATGGGAGCCCCATTTAAATCTTTATTTTATTCTGTTTTTAGTATTTGTTGTTATAGCGGCAACAGAAATACATCATCTGTGAAAATTTCAACTGTCTAGCTATCACGGTTCGTGAGATACAACCTGGTGACAGACGGACGGACGGACGGACGGACGGACAGCGAAGTCTTGTAATAGGGTCCCGTTTTACCCTTTGGGTACGGAACCCTAAAAAGGATAGAAATGTAATGATTTATAATGCAACATAGATTTGTAATACTCGGAAACATTAAAACGGGCCATGAATAATTCAAAATTGAAATGTAATTTGTGCTCCGAACCTCCGAATTCAGTGGGATTGATTAAATGTGTTAAGATAACATTTTGTTAACAGTAGTTTGAATTTCAATTGCTGTTCAGAATGCTGTGTTTTTAGGACCTTTTTAATATTCCGTGAGTATTTATTTACGATTTTCATTTTAAGCAAGGGATTTTTAAATTTATTCTGAAAAAAATACGCCTCATATAAATCGGTAAGGTATCGTGTAAAAAAGCGCCATAACCTTACTTTACTTTTGTACGGGATACAAACTTCTAGATAATAATTTTATTATGAATTCCTGTAGTGAAAAACAAAAATCAAATTTTATTTTGATGTATTTTACACATATGTGTAATTGGATCTATAATAGTTAATGAATGTTTAATGTTGTTTATTTTGAGGCTTACCTACATAGATACCTAATGACCTACTGGTCTGTCGCAATAACACGAAGTAAGGGTAACATTCTGTCCATTACTATCGCAGCTGCATTACTAGTACGAACGTGTCGGTGTTATTGTCAATTTCCATAGTAAAATGAATGGTAGTGCTGCTATCGTTGGAAATGGACTGTCACCTTAAGAGTGACATTCCATTTCCAACTGCAGCTGCAATACTGTTCAAATTACTATGGAAATTGACAATGACAGCGACGCGTTTCCGTAGTAAAATGAACAGTATTGCAGCTGCAGTTGGAAATGGAATGTCACTTTAAGTCTTTGCCTCCAGCATCATACTTCTCTGTCCAATCGACGGCGCCGATTCGCTGAAGTTCTTTTGCATTTCCTCTCTCCAGTGGTACTCTTCCACCTCTCTTCAGTGGTCTCCCTCCAGACTGCACGATCGTCATCTATCCGGACTACGAGCCCGAGCCATCGGAGCCTGGCGTTTTTGCTCCACCAGGCACCTGTCGCGAAAGCAGAGAGGATGCTGGTACGATTCCAGCCTGGGGCACTAGAGGCCTTGGTCACTTTTTCATAGTATATTGTTTATTTCAGCTTAGCATTTTTGCTCTCGCAAGAGAAAAATACCAAGTGTACATTAAACTAACAGTACCTATTGATATGGGTATATTTTCATTATTTTTTTTTAGTGGCGGTGGGAGTTGACAGAGTTTATCGTTTTTTTAGTGAGGGACTTGTGATAGACCAATGACTTTAACGAATATCCCCCACTCCACCTGACCCCATTGATAGTTTTTGCCGTACAACATACTCGTACAATGTACATATTGTTGATGTATAATATACTAGCGACCAACCCCGGCTTCGTACGGGTTAACGATTTATACATCTCAATTTTCCTCAAGAATCACTATTGATAGGTGAAAACCGCATGAAAATCCGTTCAGTAGTTTTTGAGTTTATCGCGAAAAACATACAAGCACACAAACGGACTGACGCGGCGGGGAACTTTTTTTATAAGGTGTGAGATTTTGCCTAGTACCATCAACGCAGAATCGGCGTGCCTATCTGAAAAATCTATACGAGTAGGTATTATATATACGCTAAAATTTCATAAAATTCCGATATATCATTTAATCAAGCCGATCCTGCATTAATAGATCAGTGTGATGACATGGCAGAAAATACTTCAGACAAGCTTGAAAGTATGTCACTACGACTACGCTAGAATCATTCATTTAATTTCATTTGAAATTATTAAAAAATAAAGGTATTTTGGCGACGTTCATAATTATCAGGATTAAGGAAGTGGTAAAATTATCCAAACAACTTAGGTCTAGTCCTGTCACTCAAACAACTAACATAAATGATTATTTTCTTTTAAAAAATAGTCCAGTCACGTCATTCAGTCAATGTATCATGAAGCCAACTATTAACAGAACATGAAAGTTATTCGTTTGCTTAGCAAGTTATTTAATGTTCGAGCTGGGTGAAACGTAACTCTGCCTCATGAAATTCAAATTTACTTGAAACTAGCAGAGGGCAAAGATAGGTACATGATTTTATTTGAAAATGTCGGAACATATTAAATTTAACCGAGTATGCGATAGCTCGCAGGCACTGGTGTTTAACCGGCACTCCTGATTATACATGTCAAATTCATTTTGATAAGTATCCAAAATTATAGTCTACTGACATTTCCGGGCTTGTATTTCGTTGGATTCCCGCATTATCGTATCAAGTTAAAGTATAAATTAATTGTGTTATTTTATACGTCTAGCTGTATAAGTACGCCTTTGTACAGTCAGCAGCAGAAGTCGCTATACACTCCAGGTGCTCAAAGAGAGGTAAACGTTTAAACTGTCAAAAAGTTGTTGACTGTCATGGTAGTATTTACTTGTGAGCGCTCAACGTGTCACAAATATGTTAACAGTCGCAATTCATTAATTTCTACACTTACAACAAGTCATTGATACCTTAGCTGTCAAAAAACCAATGGTATCTAAGCGGTCAACGTGTCAAATATATCTGAACAATATGGAAAAATAGACTTTAAAGCATACAAGTATGGTCGAATATTGAATAAAAGATAGCCATGCTAATTTCAGGTAAAGCGTTTTGACAATCATCGAAAGCAGTACAGTCTTGTCATCACATACATCTATCTCACGTTTTGCCCTTCAACCATTTGACAGGAGCCTCTCGGTCAACTTACTGCAAACTATTTCTTTTAACAGAATCGTCAAGACGAATGACACATAGCAAAAGCTAACTGAAGTCGAATTTAGAGCCAATTGTCAAGGCACGTCGTGGTCTCAGTAACAGGCGTTTGCTTTTCAAAGCAGAGACCGCGGGTTCAAATCTCAGTCGTACGCACCTAGAGATTACAGCTTTTTGTTTTTTTTTTTTTCATTTCTATTATTAATTTTGTGTCTTCTCGTTTTATGTTAATTTCGCATTAGTTTATATAATTTTTGAAGATAATGTCACATGTAGCGTATGTACGACTTTCTATCAGGACGTTGTAGGTTTGAACCCGCAGTGGGCGTTACTTAGATTACTCCTGTGCGGAAAGCCATTTGATATTTACTACTCAAAAATCACGTTTGTTGTATGGGAGCCCCACTTAAATCTTTATTTTATTCTGTTTTTAGTATTTCTTGTTACTTATAATAGCGTCAACAGAAATACATCATTTGTGAAAATTTGAACTGTCTAGCTATCACGGTTCCTGAGATACAGCCTGGTGACAGACGGACGGACGGACGGATGTCGATGGACAGACGGACGGACAGCAGAGTCTTAGTAATAGGGTCCCGTTTTACCCTTTGGGTACGGAACCCTAAAAATGCTGGTCTCTTCGAAAACTGACTAAATTAAATTAAAGGATATGAAAACAATGCATTTTATTAATTTCAGACATCATGTTTCATAGTAACATTTATTGCTTAAGACCTACACAATCGATATCTAAATAGAAATAGTCTTAGTTTTATTTTTCAAAACGTTCGGGGTTCGATTCCCGAGCTGAGTACACATTTTTTTTAATGTATGAATGCAGTTTTTCGTGTTACTAAAATCGATGACATGATTCCTAAGAAGAGATCGGTGTATATCGTATAGTATCAGATTTTCCCATACTGGCCGATCTAAATGGGCCACCCTGTATAGTATATTTTACTACAATAAGTGGGCTAAATAAATATATTAACATAGAGGTATATAATATGATCAACGGTTTGGAAGAACAGCTGCATATGACAGTTAAAATAAAAAAAACCGATCATTCTAGTAGAACCTACTTATTTATTGTATAAGTTTGACACTTAACGATAAAATACTTCTTTAAGAAAGGAAGTGTCAATTCGTAGTGCTACAGTATTTATTTTAAAGTTAAACAGATAAAATGTTGATGCTTAGTTACCATTGAAATAACAACTGCTTAGCAACTGGTGGCACCCTGGCTGCTGACGTACGTGATTGGCAGTGCGTGTAGGTATTAATGACAGCAGCTTGAATTTGATTGCTTAGTTACCACTGACTTTTTAACCGTTATTGTCATTGTGATTAAATAAGGGTGTATGTGTTAAAGAAAAACTCAGAAGTTAAGGTATTTGTGACGAACTGGAAGCCTACGTGAAAATGACATCTTAGATGTCCTTATTTTTGTGACGATTGAAGTGTATATGTTTTCTTGGACACCTTGCCCGCTCAGGTATATCTGCTGCTGACTGTACTATCACAATGTATGCATAATATGTTTTATCAACTGATAAGTATTGCTTTATTTTATGAGTACGAGTAGGCACACTTGCATTTTATTTATGTGACTCTCCCTTTTAAGGTCCGTAGTCAACTAGGAAAGGAACCCTTATAGTTTCGTCATAAATATCCGTTTAGACAGACGGATACCGTCCATCCGAGGCTTTGCTCCGTGACCGTTAGTGTTAGAGAGCTGTGATTTGGCATGGATATATAAATCAATCATGCCGACAAAGTGGTAAAATAGAAAGCTGAAAATATTTTTACGATACCTCCCCTACACGTAAAGTGGAGATGTTTTTTAGGGTTCCGTACCCAAAGGGTAAAACGGGACCCTATTACTAAGACTTCGCTGTCCGTCCGTCTGTCACCAGGCTGTATCTCACGAACCGTGATAGCTAGACAGTTGAAATTTTCACAGATGATGTATTTCTGTTGCCGCTATAACAACAAATACTAAAAACAGAATAAAATAAAGATTTAAATGGGGCTCCCATACAACAAACGTGATTTTTGACCAAAGTTAAGCAACGTCGGGAGTGGTCAGTACTTGGATGGAAGACCGTTTTTTTTGCATTATGGTACGGAACCCTTCGTGCGCGAGTCCGACTCGCACTTGCCCGGTTTTTTTTCTTTTCTGCGTGTCGTTGAATAGATCTTTTAAAAATAATAGAAGTCTTCATAAACTTTGTTTGTTAAAATAAAAAAAAATCCAATATAAGCGAAAAGTGCTTAGAGGGCTTAGTCCCTTTTTTTGTATACGACATCTATCTCTGTTAAAAAATTATATAATAGTAGTGTAGTTTACATAAAGTACTTTAAAAAACGCTGTTTCGAATCCGGCCTCCACCACTGGAGGGCTTTGCCACTTTTTCTTTAATACCTATATATTATAATTATAACATCTATTTCAGTTTATAATAAAATTTATAGGTATATACTGCTTAAAAAACACAAATCAAAATATTAAATAACATAATATGCCTGGCAACCAAAATAATATTATTAAAGTTAAAGTTATAGTTGAAAACAAGCTGTGATTTAGAATTGTATTGTATTTTTAACTGGGTACTGGTTTACCTCTAGAAACAGCGTGCCGGTATTTTACGTCTTTCTACTCAGTCAGAATTCCTTTATAGACCGCTATATCGATTTGTAGAGCTTACGCCAACGCAGGCAATTGTTAAACTTTGATGCCTGAGTCCGCAATCAGCCTGTAGCCTGTTACACGTCGACAAATATCCCGACTGTGACGATAACGGAGCGATCATAACTCAAAGCTAACAATGAAGATAAAGGGTCTAATGCTAATTGCTGTCACCGAGTTGCGGGCCCTATCGCGATCGATTTCGAATAGCCCCATTAATTTGGAACAGTTGTTAAACAAATTATAGCGTTATGTGGATTAGTCGAAGACATTTCTGTAAGAAAGCCAGTTCTTTGTTTTGATAAGTGAATACTTTTTTTTTCAACAGTAATGTGTACGAGTGTTGACTATAGCGTTGAAACTAAAGCGAACCGTCACAAACGGTTAGTTTGAAACCACACTAAAATATTACCGACCATAATTTAGACTTATCTGAACAGTATTATCGTCAGGAGACTGTTTAATTTTCTAGGGTTTCGTTAATTCTGTTCTGTCAGGGTCTTTATTATTGAACCGTCATATTGAAGATAGATATCGAAGTAGCTGATTTAGTTGTAATTAGATTATTTCCCACAAACATTAGCAAAAGCGAAAGTGAATTAGTTTCTGTCGCATTGGTATTCATGTAAGCAAAGGTCTGCTCAAGACAGACATACATGGTGGCCGCTAATTAGCGCTGTCAAGGGCCACTGCGGTTCATCCCTTTTGCATAACGAGTAAAGCGAGGCGACCACACGGCAAACTCATGCAAATGTGCGGTGCAATCAGAAAGTGTCATTACAAGAGGCTCTGAACCGTGCCCCGCTGGCACGGAATAAAAATTGAATTTGTTCCCTGATAAGTAAACGAGTTAAGTGACGCATACAACATGACATGGGGACAGAGAGGCAAAAATGTTATACAGTACACACAGCAAAATCCAATTTTAGGGGTCGGAGCTAACGGCAACGGGAGTTCAGATTAACATGGCGTATTAGAAGGTATTCTTAGAGTACGGAATACTCCGTATGCATTAAAAAAACCGGACAAGTGCGAGTCGGACTCGCCCACCGAGGATTCCGTACTTCTTAGTATTTGCTGTTATAGCGGCAACAGAAATACATCATCTGTGAAAATTCCAATTGTCTAGCTATCACGGTTCATGGGCCTCTAGCATCACGGCCTGATGACAGACAGACGGACGGACGGACAGAAAGACGGACAGTGGAGTCTTAGTAATAGGCTCGATCCCGTTTTTACCATTTGGAAAAAATACAGTACCGTAGCGATGAATATTACATTTATTGTTATTGTTGATACTGCTTAGTTATCGTCACGCGCTGATACTAGTAATATTCTGCTGACCGGCACATATATTAACGCAAATAAATAAGCTTGTACGATCGCAGTGTCACGAAATCTCATCAAACAGTTATAACATTTGCATTCATTAATTAAAATACATTTTTGATGAACATTCAGTACAGTGCGACTGAAAATTACTCGATGAATATTACATGATTTAATTGCACGAGGCAATCAGTATGGCTATGTAAAGAAAATAATTAATAATATGAACGATCGAACGATATGTAATTATTAGTATGAACTAACCTTTATTATAATTAAATTTAAATGGCACATGTATTGACAGTTTAATTATTGAATTACTTTTGTGTGATGTGGGTTAATTACATCAAGATTGATTACTACTACTTAATTTGAAAGTTTCCTGGCTACTATCAGATATTAAACTACATAAAGTTTACGTACTTACCTGAGAATAAAATTGTAATTAATAAATTATGCAACCTCTTGTTCAAAATTCAGTTGGGGTGTCTGGTGAGATGTTCTACAGCAACCTCACCTTCAATTGTGTTTACTCCCAAACTAAAGAGGTACAATTTCTTTTAAGAAAGATAGATTAAAGGCCCCCCCCCCCCCCCCCACATCTGGCGCCTTTCGAGTGTCGGCGTCTACAATTCTATGGCCGCTGCTCGACGCAACGTCGACGCAACTGCGCAGCGACGTCATTTTCCATAGCAATGACCAGACGCCGACAGACGTCGATGCTCGAAAGACGCTAGATGTGGGGGGGCCCTAAGTACCAACTGTGTACTGAATCCTCATATAATTAAAAATGTCATAACGTAATGTGGGGTTGCCAGAGAGCAGAGAGCTCTCCACTCCACAAGATGCCCTGCGTTTACTAATTGCATAGGGAAAACCAGCGAGTGATGTCCAATGTTTGATAGGTATTGTTATTGTGATATAGTTTACTTTTAAATTTTCTTAATTCATAATTCTTAAGTACCCATACATATAGTAGTTATTTGTTCAGATAAGATTTCTCAAATAGACCAGCGGTGGAACAAAAATGGGTTTTGATAATATTAAAGTTTTTTCTTTTTTGATATGTTATTGTAAGCATGTTAAATAACATTCATGTAAAAAGTTAGAAAATTTTAGGTGGAGCGTTCGGCCATATTTAAATTTTCAATTTTTGCTAAATAACTATGTAAATATAAAATTAAAGTTACAAAAAACTTTAACATATTCAATAACACTTTAATTTATTCACAATATTCGGTTTTTAGAAATCTGGAACAGCTGCTTTCTGGTGAACGTAAAAACAGGAATTATTATGTAAATACAGAATTAGAGTAGCTGATATTGCAAAATTACGATATTATCTATCAACTTAGTATACATGTAAAAAGTTAGAAATTTAGACAATGTGCTTGTCTAGATATTGATTTCTCGTTAAGCAGTATAGCCAATATTGAATTAAAGTTTGTAGAGTTAATATTACACGGTCATAATAAAGATCTTAATTCTCACACAAAAGATTAGAAATATAAAATCACGGCGACACTAAATACTGATACGTAAGTATGCATTCCGAGCTTATATTAAGTTACATTTCAAACGCGCGGCGTTTGCGCGCGCCGCGCTGTGCGCCGTGGCAGGAGGTAGCGATCGACGGTCGCGGGCTAGCGGTTAGCGCGGTGCCCTTAAAAATGCGCAAAGCGTTTATAAAATTATTATCAATGGTACTTAAATAGTTATTTTACACAGTACACTAATGGAAACTTACCTTCCCTTATTTATTTCTATATGTACTAGGGATTGCCCGCGGTTTCGTTTACGTAGAATTCGTTATCGTGTTAAGTATAGAAATAATAGATACATTTGAAAATTATTTTAGGTGCATTGTCATACAGATAACTACCCTTGTTAAAGTATTCTTCAAATTCAATACACAGGTGTCATTTCAATATAATTTTGCGTAATTTGGCGCTTTTAGGTTATAAATGACTAGCGACATATATTTTTTAAGAGCGATCATCTCCGATAATATTTACTTTATCATAAAATCAATTTCAAACTAACGTTATTCAATATTTATCATTTTAAAGTCAATATTACCAACCAACTGATCCAATTTACCTACGGTAACAACTCAAAATTTGCATCAAATTAAATGCCACTTTTCTTATCCGTTTCGAACAATCAAGAGGGCCTTTACGAGCTGATGTGGTGAAAATTTTATTTAACCTTCGTCCCTTGAAACCTTCACTACGCTCAAGGTTCAACTTTACGAACCACTCGCTACGCTCGTGGTTCAATTTTAGAATGTTTGAATTTGTGAATGTGCTTCCTGCCTCGCACAGCCAAACTGTGGAATGAACTGTCCGATACGACCTTCAAACCTTCAAAGACCCCCATCTTAAAGGTCGGCAACGCGCTTGCAACCCTTCTGGTGTTGCGGGTGTCCATGGGCGGCGGTAATCGCTAACCACCAGGTGATCCGTCTGCTCGTTTGCCTCCTATTTAATAAAAAAAAATGTTTCGCTTGTTTGGGTATCAATATTAGCACGAGCGGTTAATCAACAACTTTTCCCCTTGTAAAACAAATGAATAAGGTAGGTGAGGTGCAGGCATATGAGGCCCGGCGGGTAACAAGGCCCAGCATTCAAAAATAGCAGTTGCTCCCTATTATTCCCAATTATTCTGAATTTGTACTTGTTGCTAAGAAGGCCCACTGTCAGTGCAGGTAAAAAGGTCTAGTCCCGGGCCTTATTGAACGTATGAGATGAAATATTAGATTAAAATATTTTAAGATAATTTTCAATATTTTTAATCTCTTATTAATAAGGTCGATTTGAAGAAACTTCTATGAAATTATGACTTATAAATAACACTTGCACTGCGTGGGCTGTCAAAATTGCTGCAGACTTTTCTTGGTCTAACTCTAATAATTTTTCACTTGCTTTATTGACCTAAAGACGTTTTAAAGAATCAAAAAGTCTAATAACATTGAGGCACTTATACTTTTTAAAGGCAGTAACTAATTACAAGTGACTTTTTTTAGTTAATACATAGGTAGGTATTTACGATCATCATCATATATTTAAGAGTATGACTCTTGTTGGTGGAGCAATTTCCATGTTTGGCGGTCCTCCGCCTTCTCTTTGACAGCCCGATACGACACGACGTTGATCTTTTCCTTTATTTGATCCATGTACGCTCTCCTTGGTCTTCCCCTCTTCCTGTTTGCTTCAACTTTCCCTTCTATGATATTTTTGATAAATTCGTCGTGTCGTATCAGGTGCCCAAGCATCCTTCCTCTTCTATTGTCTATAGTTCTTAACAAACTCCTCCTCTCTCCTACTACATAGGCCACACTGAATGTTTTGCACTACTGGCCACTGGTAAACATTTAAATTATGAATTGTATATTTTTAAAAAAATACAGGCTTTTGATTATGGAATGTGACAAATGTTGGCGACAAATCGATCGTCTTTTGTTTTTAATGGCTTGTCAAAGTAAGTCAGTGCGTTGAACGTGGCTTTAACGCGAACATATTTTTAGAGCTATGATTTTGTTATGATTTTAAAAGTTCGCTTACTCCGCAAGAGTGTAGTGCTTGCCTTCAAAATGCTTTTGGGATTGAAGCACCACATCTGAGCATCGTGAGGCGTTGGTATGGTGAATTTAGTAGAGACAGTATTATTCTAGATAATGATTTTCGTGAAGGTCCGCCGTCCACGGCGATCATTCAAGGAAACGTGGCTACTGTGAGACGACTCATTGAAGAAAACCCACGAATCACCTATGACGAAATTTGAGGACAATTAGGGATAGGTATGAGACAAATACAAAAGATTTTACAAGAATATTTAAAAGTCGGGAAGCCTTGTTGTCTTTGGATTCCTCACGAATTAACTTCAGTCCAAAAACAGGTACTTTTTGACTGATGCCGAGAAATGCTGCTTATTGTTCAATAAATAAAAATAAAATATATATATATATATATATATATACAGGGTGATCAATCCAAATGGGTCAGTATGGAGAAGTTAGAAACTATGAGAGATAGCGAAATATGTTCTTAGGAACCATGGCTTCGATTTTAGATTTAATAATAATGGCATTTATTTTTTTTTTAATTCTCTCATACATAACCGGGATTCGAACATGGTCAATATTCTTGTTGTTTGTTTGTATGGCAAGTTTTAAACGATGCGTGATAGCTGGGGGGTGCTCGACCAAATATCATAGAGGGCCCCGAGACAAAACAAACTAGATAAAAAAAAACAAAATGGCCGATTTTTTTTTAATTTTTTTAGGGCTTTAAAAGGGCGAGCTTCAGGCCGGGAGACCGAAGGGTGACCCCGGCGGAAGGCCGAAGGCCCGGAGCCTCCACCCCGACTCCAAAACGCGAGGCCGAAGGCCGAGCTGCGTGAATGCGGTGCTTCCAAGCGTTCTACCAAGTCATCTGTCTTGACGAGCGAAGCCGACGGGCCGAATGCCCGACGTCGAAGCGTCGAGGCTTGCGAAGGCCAAAGGCCGAGCTCCGCGTAGGGCGCCGAAGGCCCGAAGCGTCACATGATAGGGGGCAGTTGGAGCTTAAACACGACCCAACACTTTTCCTATTGGGAGTCGGGGTGGAGGCTCCGGGCCTTCAGCCCTCCGCCGGGGTCGGCCTTCGGCCTCCCGGCCTAAAGCTCGACCTTCGGGCTCGCTTAACCTACTTGGAACTTTGACTTTGCCCGTGTCCGCCACCATTTCAGATTTTTTCAAAAAAATATTTTGACATGGTAATTTTGGACCCCTAGGCGCGGCTAGCATGCCAAATCTCAGCGCGCTCGGACCAACTTGAAAAATAAAAAAAAGTCGGCCATTTTGAATTTTTTTAATGTAGTTTGATTTGTCTCGGGGCCCTCTATGATATTTGTTCGAGCACCCCCCAGCTATCATTATATATCGTATCGTTTAAAACTTGCCATACAAACAAACAACAAGAATATTGACCATGTTCGAATCCAGGTTATGTATGATAGATTTTCAAAAAAAAATTAATGCCATTATTATTAAATCTAAAATCGAAGCCATGGTTTCTAAGAACAGATTTCGCTATCTCTTATAGTTTCTGACTTCTCCATACTGACCCATTTGGATTGATCACCCTGTATATCAAATGAAGGGGCTCATTGTAAGAATCTCAGATATATTTTTTCATAATTTTAAAATAAATAGTTTAGAAGTTATTTAAGAAAATACGCAAAAAATTACCATTCCCCCCCCCCCCTTATCTCCGAAACTACTGGGTCTAAAATTATGAAAAAAATACACATATTAGCTCTTTTCCTATAGATGACAGGAAAACCTATTAGAAATGTGCAGTCAAGCGTGAGTCGGACTTAAGTACCTAGTTTTCCGATCCCTACGGGTTTTTTAAAGACATTTTACTCACTTTTCCCTAAAAAAAATATATTGTTAAAAATTGTGTAATCTACTGAACCCTTGGAACGCGAGTGCGACTCGCATTTGGGCGGTTTTTGTATTATACTTACATACTATATGTATTACGTTCTTGTAGAAACGAAACGGCCAAGCCACACAATTTTGGTGTAGAGCTAGTAAAGTTAGAGGGCTTATAGAGTTAGAAGCTTGGCAAGAGATCTGATAACTTTTTGACAGTGCGAGCCTTATGGTTTCGTTTGGGCAACATTTTACATCAAAATGTTTTTGATGGGATTTCACTTCTTTTTGTAAGTTGTTTATGACAATCTTCCATCCCCTAATTTAAAGGGTTGGGGGTGATTTACTATTAAAAATCCTGAAATAAGTATCTGGGGGCATCTGTTACACAATGTACTTCTTACTGATTCCCCATATAAACCCTTCACCCCGTAAGGGTAAACTTTGGGGTTGAAATCTGCCTTCACCCCGTAAGGGTAAACTTTGAGGTTGAAATCTATTCTATATCCTTCCCCATAACAATACAATTCCCCATAATAACAACAATCTACATACCAAATTTCAACTAAATCGGTTCAGCGATTATTGATTTCCCATACAAAATTAAACCCCATCTTCATCCCCTTAGGGATAAATTTTTTTTGAATTTATTTGTTGTTTGTGTACTAAAACTATCTTACATACCAAATTTCAGCTTCTTAGAGGACTTCAGGAAGTACCCGGTATTGATGATCATCGAGTGAGTCAGTGACGAAATCGAAGTTTTTAGATATGAATAAAATCTAAAGTATAAGAGCTATGCAATTGATATGCTTAATAAGTCCGAGAACTTTGTTTATCTGGTATAATCCAACCCCAAGTTATGAGGGTTCCAAAAAACGACGAAGCGCTTCGAGAAAAGGTAGATAGTGCCCTTGCGCTTTTCTCGTCTTGGCGGGGGCACTGCCGTGCCCCCAGATGTTAAGAGATGAGACTACTGTAACTAATAAAGATTTATGTTTAGTTACCTACTATTTTCGCGTAAACTAGACAATTTTTATATCTTTAGTTATTAAGACCCAAAATAATTATTTTCACTTATTATAAATAAATCCTCCTGTTATGAAGTATCAAATATTGCTATTTGTATATGTATAACTCTTAAGTTAAAAACTGTCACATGTCAAAATGATAATTTTTTGCGGGATTAAGTAATACACTGGTAGTGTTCAATAAGGCCCATAATAGGACTTTTATAAAAGGTATATTTTCCAAGAGTATCGTAATATTTTTCTAACTATTTTGGTATAATGAAGAAACTTAAATAAATGAGAAACCTATTTTAGTGAGTTTTTCATACTTCATATCCTGTTTATTAAAAAAAAAACCATTTTAATTTAAGGTGGGCTGTATATAGGCATATACGGCCCACACGGAATATACAATAAGTTAAGTGAGGCCACTTACCTTATTGTATATTCAGGATGTATACCGTGTAATATTGAGCAGTTGGTTTATAATATATATATACATATTATGATATTGACGTTGAATAGGACAGGACATGACAATAGGAACCAGAAATAGGTATAGTTGGTTAAACCAATTTGTCAGTAAATAAAAACAAAAAACTATATTCATCCTTTTCTTTTGGGTGCTAGTACTAGTGTAAGTCAAAGATAGTATGATGATTCTCCCTGTCTATGTTTGAAATGAGACAGTCCTTTGACAAACTATGTATAGTAAAAATAGTTGTGAATATCTTGTACATTTTTATTACAATATTAGTCAAGATAATGAAATATAGCTGGTCAAGCAAACCTTGTCACTAAAAAAAGGTGCGAAATTCAAATTTTCTATGGAACGATATCCCTTCGCGCCTACATTTTTCAAATTTGCCGCCTCTTTTACTGACAAGATCTGATTGACCAGTTGTAGGTATTTTTACTTAATAAGATATTTTAATTTCACGTAATGTCCGCACCTAATTTATATAATGTGCACGGTAAACAAACAAATGAATGATAAGAAAAGACAGACAGTGTTACTGAGCGGGAGGTGGGGCGAGGGGCGAGGTATCGAGCGCCGCGCCGGCGACTGACGGACCAGCGCGGCGTATGTATGAATTTCGCGCCTTTTTAACTAGATTTTACTATTACAATGCAAGCTACACACAGAAATTTCTTACTTTCCATAATATGGCTGCGTATATTATTTTATAGTAATAGACTTATTTTTACAGACTCTAATTCAATATTAGATCTTATAGGACAAAAAACGCATATTAATTCTAAAGCATATATCTTATTCTTCTAGCTTTTTAGCTTGCCTATTAACTTATAAATTTAGATATGTTGTTGTGGATTTATTAAACTTTAATTCAATATCGACAAAATAATAAGCTAATTGTAGTTTGACAAAGAAGCACGTTAAAAAAAATTCTAATAATTTTACATTATAAAGCGTCATACATATTATAAACAATGGAACTTAAATATTGCACTTTAATTCAATATTAAAAAATCATTACTAAAAATATATAAATACCTAATTTAAATCTAACGCTAGTTCTAACTTTTCATCATATATAGCATATATGCTTAAAAATATGTCCTATATCAGATAAGTATCACTTTTTCAACTTTAGAATTATCAAAACTTTTAGTGCAAAAATCAGGTCCCACTATTGAGCTAAAATATCTACTTCAAAGTCCTATTTTACTCTAAGTAGGCATGATTTTATCATTAAAATGAAACGTCCAAGTTTCTGAACATAAAATTAAACCGTCAACTTGTTTGCAGGTGGACAAAATTCTCCTTGTTAGATTTTGCATTTAATTCCTGATTCCCTTAAACTTTATTACTTCAACAGACTGTTTTAAAGTTTCTTTTTGGAGCCAACAAATAAAATCGCTGGAGGATATTGTTCGCCCGAGTACCTAACTATTTCAAACTTATTAAAGAAAGTAACGTTCTTTTAATAGACAATAATATGATTATTGCGTCGAGGTTCTATTACAGGTCTAATGTTCTTTTTCATGGTTAATTATTTTTATCAGAATTATGATGCTTATGTTTTTATAGTCCTCCGTGGCAATCGTTATTGTCACGCGTATATACTTGTAAAAATATGACGGTGACGATGACCGACGATAAAAGCGCGACCATCTTAAGGTCCACTAAGGTGACTGCCATAGTTATTAGTCACTCCTAACAAATCAGAAAGAAACAATCCAATTGAAGCCTCATTTTTTAAACGGACTATAATTAATATAATATAATTGTAGTGGCCAATTAACTATAGCAATCACCCCAGTCAGATTAAAGTAGATATCAACCCAAGTTCGCTAATTATTAGCAATTGTTTGAAAGAAAACGGAGTTCCATTAATCCTATTCCATTAGAATTTTGGATACCATGCTTTATGAGAGTAACAATAAAGCACTTACTGTAAAGAAACCGAATTGAATATATACATATTATACGCCTACAACCTACAAAATTCAGGAATGATGTCTATAATTAAATATAACATTCTGACAATGATATCAGAACATTTCCCCCTGAAAATTATTTAAGCACAATTAAAAATCAAGTAGGTACTAGGTACGTTATACAAAGTAACTTTTATACCAAAGGTCACTGTCATCGTGTAATTTACATAGCTATTTCTGATTTTTAAATGTTGAACATAATTCTGCCAAGCTTATTTTACCCATAAGTGTGCCTCGTTGCCTGGTAGTCAAATTTTCACCTTCTACATGTTTCCTCCAACGAGATAAGACACGAAAGAGCAGCACAGAATTTGTAATGTGTCTTTGAGCTAAAATTATGTTACAACACTTTTAAGTTAGGCAAACTTAGATGAAGTACCTAAACTACGCTCGAGCATATATGAATACTTGTCTGACAATCCCTCAATTCGCGGTCTCTGTGGTATGTAATTTAATGGTATAGACTCAAAATAAAGTACCTTTGAGTTAACGATTATACGCTTTATTCAAGGGGTCGGAGGCGTAGTAGGGTAATTTCGGATTGTTTGTTCATAAATGGTAAGCATACTTACTATTTATTACTTAGATCTTTTACTACTTAGCTCTGTAGTATATTATTTTTAAATGTTAATTCATCCCTAGAAAAATATGTTCATATTCATATTTATGGGAGATTACATTACATAATACAAGATTTATATGTATGGGAGAGTAAATTTTTTTACCATTTCGGGAACTGACGTAATTATTCCTAGTAGATAATTATTCGTACTGTGTGGCCAAAATATCTTAATGAAAGTTCATAACATTAATTCGAAATTTTCTCATTTTTAATGTTTAGTATCAAAACTTACAGTAGGTAGACTGTCAATAAAATTAGTGAACTCGTCAGTCTGCCAAAATGCCTGCCAAAATTTTATAAAAAATTCCAAGGTCCACCTATATCCGCGATACAAGAGTGTCCCCTACCGTTGTGTAATATCACAAATTTTTGAAAATTTCACACAAAATTGCTTAGACATGCTGGAAAATAATTCGCAACCTTGTTTGTCAGAATCAACTAAATCGCGTTCGCAAGCGCATACCCGATGCAAGATAAAACGCTACTTCTGAAATACCGACGAAAACAGATTTTGCATGTTGCGGTTATTTTCGAGCTAAAAACATATTTTTCACCTTTGCACTTCAAAAACTAATAGCAAAGTTGCATTTTATTCACATGTGAGGCAAAGTAATCAAATGCAAATTTTTAGTTGTTTTCCTATGTTTGCTGGTAGAATTGACTTTTAAATGACGATTTTGAATGATAAATATTTAATAACATTCATTTGGATTTGATTTGGTTTGATTTTGTTTGATATTTTACATTTAATATTTGCTTAGGGTTGGTATGGTGAAAAATTTTGTGTTTCACTTTGAAACCCTCGCAACGCTCAAGATTCCATTTTTCTAACCACTCGCTACGCTCGTGGTTCAATTTTGGAATATTTCGCTTGTTCGGGTATCAATATTAGCACGAGCGGTTATACAACAACTTTGCCCCCTTGTAAAACAAATAACTATATTTATGTTGCAATTGGGTGCAATTTAGTTACTAAAAACAGGGTAGGTATATGTTATTGTATTGTATTGTATGGTACGAGTATTGTATTATAATTGCCTACATTTAAGCTCCTTACAATAAAAAAATCTATAGGTATAATATTAATAATTAATTATTAATTAGCATCAGCACAATCTTATGTGTTTGTTAGAGATCCAACCAAATACGTATACCCAAGAGTAAATATTTACCGCATATTCAAACGTAACCCATTTAAATATGTACTTAGGTTAGGTATCTAAAATATGTTTAACAGACCAACACATTGTGGAGTAATAGGGACATTTTCATTAAAACCAGTGATTTATCGAAATGCCTGTAACTTTGTATTCCTACAACCAGACTTCTTCGATGCCAGACTCAATTCTGCGTTGCATTCCGCTCGTGTGGTAAGTTTCGACCAAATTCCTAGCAATCTGTTTTATTTGGCTTTATTTCAGCTATGTCGATATCAATTTGGCTCAAATATTTTGCTGAAATCTGAGTAAAATCATTTCATTGTGCTCGACTGAAGAAATTTAGCATTGTTCATAACTTTGGATGGTAACTTTTCAAAGTTATTGTGGTGTGATATTTCCTTTGCTATTTTGGTAAAGTTTCTTTATGTATTATATTTCTCATTGTTTTCTGAAATACGGCTTGAATAAGAATCAATTTTATTACAGCTAATTAAGTAATTGCCGTATGTATAAATGTATTTATGTAGGTACCTACCTATTATCGTCGTAAATTTAAGAGTTAGGTGTAGCTCTCTCCTATTATAATACATAAATTATTATCATTAAAGTATCAAAAGGGTAGTCTCAATCCGAATGATGGCACCACACCATACACAATTTCGTGTAAGTAATTAAAAATCTGTGACAAATTCAGTCTCTTTTACCTATTAAATTTCATACGACACATTATACTGACTGACACAATACATGGAAGCTTAGTTGGTGATAGGGTCCTGTTATCACCCTTTGAGTAGTGCACAAAAAAAGTTCTTGTGTGTTGTACATTAAGGGTACATTTATCACTTTTACTATACACACATGTCTTCAATATCCACACCGTGTGACGTGTTTTATTAGCCACAGATCTTTCTTTCAATTTAAGAGCTGGGCTCTTGTCGGTGCAGCGTGATGAAGATGTCTCCACCTTGGTCGGTCCAAAGCCAGCCCCTTTGTGTCCTGGTACGACGCGGCCCCTACATGCTCCTTTACTTGGCTCATATAGCTCTTCCTTGGTCTTCCCCTCCCTCTCTTTCCATTTATTTTCCCTTCTATAATGTTTCCGATGAAGTGGTCGTGTCGTAGCAGGTGTCCTATCATTCTTCCTCTTCTATTTTTAATAACACTCATTAGACTTCTCTTTTCTTTCACTCGCTCTAGAACAGCTTCATTCGTAACTCTTTCAGTCCAACTTATTCCTTCCATCCTACGCCAACACCACATCTCAAATGCTTGTAGGTATTCTTCATCTCTCTTATTTAGCGTCCATGTCTCACATGCATATAGTGCGATGGACCATATATATGTTTTCATAAATCTCTTCCGTATGTTTAAGGATATACGTGATTTAAAAAGGTTTTTCTTCTTATAGAAAGTCTGCTTAGCCATTGCAATTCTTGCTTTTATATCTGGAGTACATCGTGTGTCCTCTGTTATAATACTTCCCAAATATTTGAAGTTCTTGACTTGTTCTATATTTCTTCCCCTTATTTTTAGCTCACTCTTTATATTACCTGTCTTAGACACTTCCATGAATTTAGTTTTATTGTCATTAATTTTTAGTCCAAATTCTTGAAACACTTTATCCATTGTATTTACCAACTTTTCTAATTGAGTGTTGTTATTGGCTAAGGCTGCAATATCATCCGCAAACCTAACAAATACTACTCTCTTTCCATTTATTTGAATGCCCTGCTCTTTTACTGAATCCAAAACCTTTAGGATGGCAGCTTCAATGAACACGTTAAATATGAGTGGTGATAATGAGCATCCCTGTCTTACCCCCTGTTTTATTTTAGCCATTCCCTTTTCATTATCTACTTCTATAATTGTTTCTTGTTGTCTGTATAGTTCATATATTATCTTCCGATCCCTGTAGTCTAATCCTATTTCTTTAAGTCTGCCCATCATCAGCTTCCAATCCACCTTGTCGAAAGCCTTTTCCAGATCTATAAAGGCTACACTTGTATTATGGCCTATATCTAATCGTCGGTCTAAAGTCAATCTCAATGCCAGTATTGCTTCTCTAGTACCCTTCTGCTTCCTGAATCCGTATTGGTCCTCTCCTAGGTTACTCTCAATCTTATCTCGTATGCGAT
This sequence comes from Cydia fagiglandana, assembly GCF_963556715.1. Classification (NCBI taxonomy): domain Eukaryota; kingdom Metazoa; phylum Arthropoda; class Insecta; order Lepidoptera; family Tortricidae; genus Cydia; species Cydia fagiglandana. Next base: position 14,161,267 of record NC_085932.1, on the reverse strand, counting down.
ATTGTATTATCTTCAGTAGGATTTTTGAAGCTTGTGATATTAGACTAAGCGTTCTGTGTTCCTCACACTTCATGGTGTTTGCTTTCTTTGGTAACATTACTGTTTTCGTCGTTGTAAAGTCCTTGGGTACTTTTCCTTTTGCGTACATATTCGACACCAGCTTAAAAACTTCTTCCATTAAGATTGGGTTGTTAGCGTATTTTATCATTTCTATATAGATGTCATCAGCACCTGCGGCCTTTCCGTTTTTTATTGATCTTAGTGCTCTATCGAATTCTCTTCTAATTATTTCTGGCCCCATGTCATCTTTAGGCACTTCCCCTTCAATCTCTATATCATTTTCTTCCAGTCCATCTCCTTTGTATAGATCTTCTACATATCTTATCCACCTTGCCAGAATATCCTTGCTGTCCGTTATTATATGCCCATTCTCGTTTGTTATTGCTGTTGACTTGGTTTTATGGTTCCTATGTAGTTCTCTTATGATTCCGTATGCTTTGTCATTTTCTCCTTTTTTTATGAGTTCTTCAATCATTTCACAGTCTTTTTCCATATCTACTATTTTTGATTTTCTACACAACAACGTTATTTTATTTGTGATTCTCTTATAGTTTTGCAGGTTTTCTTCATCAGTTCTGTTTCTTATAGTCCTTCTTTCTATCATCAAGCTTATAATGTCTGCCGTGAGCCATTTTTTCCTAGGGATCAATTTCTCTTTCTTCGCAGTGGCTTTGGCACTTTCCTTCATTATATTCTTTATATCGTCCCATCTTTCATCTATTTCATTAATCGAATTGTCACTTATATATTTATCCACAAGCCACAGATCTAGAACTACGAAAATGTCCTACACTATGAACCGCTCACACTGATTGGTGCTCACGAAATGTCGCATATTCAGGAGGTACTAAGGAGGTAAAGTGAAAGGAAAACGTCCTGATGTCTCCAGAAAACATTTTACATATGGCAAAAATGCCAGTGCCATATGTAAAAGGTGTTACGGATAAAGTTGGCACAGTTACTTGGGAAGTACTGTATAAAGACGATGTACACACTTTTACCTAAAGTCGCAGGGAGCCTAAGGTCACCGTATGACGATATTCAGTTCCAGTCACCTGGCATACTTATACCATCGATTGAAGTTTTGATAGTTCCTATATAGGAGAAACAAAGCGCACCATAGCAGAAAGAGTTAAGGAACATATCGCAGCTGTATATAAGAAATATAAAGAATATTATTTCTTTCTAAATATTGCCTGAATTTATAGGATCGCAATAGTTCAGGCTAAATCATAATGACCACTTCCAGTGACATACATCCCACTATCCATCTCCATTGGCCCATTCGTGTCACGTAACGGAACCTATTCGAAGCGGTACAAAGTACAGCTCTCCTTGTTCACGAGGCACCTAAAGGGTTTTATTTCAGCTCTGGGAAACATGTGAGCACTCAAATGTTTGTTTGTTCAAATAAAATGGGGAAGAAAATGTCAAATTGTTTTCTTTTTTGTGACGATATCGCAAATGTACAGCTGTATCATTCAAGATTTTAATTAAATAATTTAATAAAATAACTTATTAAATAGTTAGCTTATTACAACTACGGCAGCGTATGGTAGCTTTAAATTACATTAAATTAACATTACTATAATTCCAAATTGTATCACATAGGTACACGTACTCGTATATTATACTCTTGGAGTTTTTCTCAAATAAGATTATGAAGGATCATGAAATAAAATCTTGTAGATATCTAAGCAATCACTTTCCATTCGATTCCCACATATGTTTGAATTGTAAATCAGAATATACTCACCTAAACTTGGTTCATTCCTAACAATAAAACACATCGCTTTTATAACTGCCCGAATAAATCCAATTTATTTAGTGTCAGACCAATAAGCGAGTCAATTTAGAAAATTGGAATTTCTTCATAGACTAGTCTAACTGAGAGCCTTTAGAAAACAAACAGCAATTAGGCATTGTAACAATACAATGCCAAGCAGTACCCTTATTACGAGACTACCAATTCTTTGTCCGATAGCGAGTGTGTTAAGGATTTGTATGGAGAATTGATACAGTGCCTCTAGCAGTTACTTAAAGAACAAACTTTTACTCGTAACTCGTATCATGAGGTCACATACCTGATATTATGTTTACTATACTCGCTAACGTTAAAAACTCGATTGGTTGTGTATTAAACGTAACGAAATAGTGTTTAACGTCACACAAACCGGAGAACTCTCTTTCTAACTTTACTTAAAACACTGACAGCGACAAAAGCTTGTGCATAAAAAAATTGTTTCCAAAAACTTGTTTATTATCATAATTTAATAACTAGTCCCTAAATAGAAAACAAACGGATTGAACATGATGGAAGGACAAGCGTGTTTGTTTTTATTAAACTACAAAAAAGTGTCCTCGAAGAAAATGAAATGCTTCTTTTACTATGTAAATGTGATTTTCTGTATTCTCGGATGTCACATTTCAAATCCTACTGGGAAAAAGAAACCAATATTAAGTGTCGAAAATAGCTCGTGTCATTTCTTTAGCAAATCCCCAATATTTTCTTAAAGGATTTTTGGGCTAACATGTTCAATAAATCTAGAATTTCTATGTATTTGTGTTTGTAGGGTCCTTAATTATTTATAAAGCATTACGATATTGACATCGACACGTTATGGACACCTCTGCTAAACACTCCTGGTAATGGAAGTGGCACCAATAATGAAACATAAACCACAAATTCACACAATTGACACACAATCCACAGTTTTTCTACAGTGACATAATTTTATAGTACATAAGAGTCATAAGTCAGCCAAGTCCAAACTACAAGTTCGTTGCTTTTAGTGTCGAGATGCTCAGGCCGAGGGGCAAAGGCGCGCGTGGGTTCTACAAGGAGCTCGAGAAACGCTTAAGGCCCACTTGCACCATTCCACTAACCGGATGTTAACCGGTTAAACCCGGAGTTAGCATGGTTACCAGTACAATTTCACACTGGGTTAACGGTTTAACTAAACGGTTTAGTTAAAGTGGGCCTAAGACGAAACTGGAAGACCGCCCCGAAATGGGCACCTTGCCGAAAGAATAAGGTTCGGAGGGTAGATTTTCGTTATTTTAATTTTTGAGTTAGGTTTAAAATAGCATAGTTATTTTATTTTACTATATAAGTGGCTATAATTCTAATCATATTAATTTCGTTTGTTTAAATTATTATAAATGCAATAATGTAAGTTCTCTTTTTAGAGTCAGAGCCGCTTTTGTTTGAAGTTTGAGAAAAAATATCACATACTTATTTTTAATTTGATGATTGTGTTGAAAACATTGGAGTAACTTACATTAAATACGTCGAAAATATAAAAGACGAATTCAACTTTTAACGCGGAATGTGGTCGAAATTTTACAGGTGAAATATCAAAAAATACTTCATGTGTCATTTGTTTGGTACTATTGTATTAAGTATACAGAAAATGTATTTTCATATCTCATGCTCTGAAAGTGGGTCGTTGTTGTTCTAAAAGGTGCGCAGAAAGTGATACGTTTATGCTCTAGTGCAGAAAAGTGGTGTACTCCTCTGCGTCCCTGTCCCACGAACAACTGGGTGGAAACAAAATGGAAAAATAGTGTCTTTATTTCCTCGCCTGGAACAATTGGTAATTGTTTAATTTTATTAATCCCACGTTGATCCTTTTTTTATAAAAAATGATATAAGTGAATTGTTAAAAACAAATTATTCTTGATTTATTTCGTTGAATTCTATTTACTCGATTTCATAAGGCGGGAACCAAAAGGAATACACCAAAAATATTTTTTTAAACCTTACACTTTGCGTAAATGGGCAAAGGCAGAATCTTATACAGCCACAGTTAAACGTTTGTAGGATATAAATTGATTTTTAAAGATATTTAGCACCATATTCATGAAAATAAAATAAAATACAAGAAAAAATTACTTATATTATTAATTAAATTGTTATTTAATATTTAAAATACTTTTATTATGTTATTACGTGGTGCGGCGCACCAAGGTCGCGGTGCGGTCCGGTAGTCTGTTGCGGCTTTTAGAACGAAAAAGTATAAAATTAAAAAGTAAGAGGCAATCCCGCTGATTTTCATACTATAATGAACAAATCATTTAAAAATGCAGTTTCTTCAATCTAAATTATTTTCGCTAGGGGTTATTAATCACACCTGTAAAGTCTCCGATTGCAAGTAAGTCCTAAGGAAAATAAATCATGGCCGTAGATCTATCAGGTACTTCCATTACTGATTTTGCGAAATTGCCTTGTCTTGTTTGGTTTCCTCGCATTCGATATGAAAAGTAGAGTGTTTAACTCGGGTGAAAGGCACCATTTCTGTCTCGGACTATTGGCGCTCTCACTGCGTTCGAGCGCCAAACTGCCTCGACAGAAATGGGTGCCTTTCCACCCTTGGTTAACAATCTACTATTATCAATTATATAACTAGAAAGAAACGTTAATCTAACTCACCATTATTTCTAACCCGTACTAGATTTTATATGATTTATTTTTTAACATTTTCTTCATCAATCTATATCATATGGCTGTCAAATATCATCAAGCAGATAATATAAGCGCTGACTCCGTTAGGCATTAGTCTCGGTAACATTTTGTATTCAGTCAAGCATGGCATTACAACGACGTGGGTAACCGGACAGGACACGACTAAAGAAATTTTAAATGACTTTTCGACTTACGAACCGCAACTAAAATGGCAGAGAAAATCGCTTAAACTCCCCACTATAATGTAACGTCATAACAATTTATGTCACGGCTGAGCTTCCCCTATAGTTCACACCCAAGTACGATATGAGATATGCCGCTTTCAGAGCAATGCTATCAGGAAAGGGGCGTCACCTTTAAAAATATGAACGTCGTTTATGTAAGGCTCACTTTGCTGAAGTAAGCGAAATTAGGGATTCTGAGCTGCATTAGAAATAAGTGATTCTTTGAGTACCAGGTATTAAATACTCGTTTTAACCATATGACTTTACATTAAATAATATTGAAAAAAACACATCTTTCATATTAAATTAAAGTCATGTAACTTAAAGAAGATGTATGAAGAAACAAGAAGCCCTTTGAGGCAACATTCAACAACTCAATACAATTAGGTACCTAATCTAATTTTAGGTAGTACTTTAACATTAATTTACATAAATCCTGATAGGTACCTAATTATTATTGGTCTCTATTTAAAATATGAACTACTGTTATCGATTTACTTATAACAGAAACGAAGTATTTTCTACTTCAAAATATTTCCTAGTATTTTTATTCCGTACTAGTAGGTATCCGAAATACGTGAGACTTTTGCATAATTCCGACGCGCATTATCCGGCCTTTAGCAGGCTGGGGTGTCGGTTTGGAAAGGCGCCATGTCCTGTAATAAGGTAAAGTACCCTATCCCAAGATATGACGCTAGCGACGCGACGTATACGTACATATTATTTCTAAATATCTACTAGATTTTATAAAGTAGGTAATACGCCCTATAATCTGGGGAGATTTAAAAATATGTTCGTGCCCCCGCAAAGGCGACCCAAACGAACCGCAAGGGCACTATCATTTCTATGGCGCACGTCTCGAATAAATAACCTTTTTTAACCGACTTCCAAATCTCAAAGAAGGAGGTTATCAATTCGGTTGTATGTTTTTTTTTTTATTTTTTTTTTTTTTTGTTTTTTTTTATGTTTGTTACTCCATATCTCCGTCATTTACTAAATCGATTTTGAAAATTCTTTTTTTTATTTTAATGTATATGCATACAGATTGGTCCCATTTTTGTCAAAACCCAGTTTTGATGATGGGATCCATGAGGAATCGAGGGAACTCCTCAAATCTTAAAGGCATACATATAGTGATTTTTGGGTTTTTATCAACAAATCAAGCATATACACCCAAAAAAGTGACATTTGATGAAGTGGAACTGCTGATGATGATCAGAACGGAACTCTTTAACGACGCATAGTTCACGGTTGGCGATTTGTCCTCTTCGTTATGTTTGTTAAGCAAGTTAAGTTTTTAAGCCACATTTTTGTCAAGCTCGAGTTCTGATGATGGGATCCATGAGGAATCAAGGGAACTCCTCAAATCTTAAAGGCATGCGTATAGAGATTTTTGTATTGACATCAGAAAATCAAGCATTTTCATTAAAAACTGTTGCATTTGATGAAGTGGAACTGCTGATGATGATCAGAACAGAACTCTTCAACGACGCATAGTTCACGGTTGGCGATTTGTCCTCGTCGTTATGTTTGTTAAGCAAGTTAAGTTGTTAAGCCACATTTTTGTCAAGCTCGAGTTCTGATGATGGGATCCATGAGGAATCAAGGGAACTCCTCAAATCTTAAAGGCATGCGTATAGAGATTTTTGTATTTACATAAAAAAATCAAGCATTTTCATTAAAAACTGTTGCATTTGATGAAGTGGAACTGCTGATGATGATCAGAACAGAACTCTTAAACGACGCATAGTTCACGTTTGGCGATTTTTCCTTTTCGTTATGTTCGTTAAGCAAGTTAAGTTTTTAAGCCACATTTTTGTCAAGCTCGAGTTCTGATGATGGGATCCATACGGAATCGAGGGAACTCCTCAAATATTAAAGGCATACGTATAGATTTTTTTGTATTTTCATCATAAAATCAAGCATTTACATTAAAAACTGTCGCATTTGATGAAGTGGAACTGCTGATGATGACCAGAACAGAACTCTTCAATGACGCATGGTACACGTTTGGTGATTACGAATTTCGATTTTGACTTGGACTGGGACCCGGACTCGGACTCATACCCGGATCCGGTTCGGACCCGGATCCGGTTCGGACCCGGACTCGGATCCGGATTCGGACCCGGACTCGGAACCGGACTCGGACCCGGACTCGGATCCGGACTCGGACCCGGTCTCGGACCCGGACCTTGACCCAGAAAACCACTATGATACCTTAACTAAATAAACAACTATGATTACCTATCATAAAATTAATGTAGGTATAAAGTACGATGATGCCAATCTTACTATAGCCCCTCCCGCTTAAACCCCCGTACACCGCACGGCATGCGCCATTAAGTGGGTTAGGTTAGGTTTGAACTGCGATCCTCACAGAACCGAACAAGGATTAGGTTAGGTTAGAACTGCGAGCCTTACAGAAACGAAATGCTACTTGAAAAGTGGGTTTGATTAGGTTCGAACTGCGATCCGCGAAGAACCGAACTGCTATCTGAGGAGTGGGTTAGGTTAGGCTAGAACTACGACCCTCATGGCTCCTCTTCACGATGGGCCAACGCCGGCCACTCCAAGGGACGCATTTATGCGTTAGAGGGAGCAAGTGATAGTGCATGGCTGCGTCCCTTGGAGTGGCCGGCGTTGGCCCATCCTGTAGAGGAGCCATTATACAGAAGCGAAATGCTAGTAGAAAAGTGGGTGGTTTTACCTCCTTTTCTACATAGTGTACCATCTACAATAATCTTTCATCGGCCCCCATGGAAGTCGGTTTTTTTTTCTTAAAAATTATTATGTCCTTTATTTCTACGAATTTAACTTTTTTTAAGTAGTATACATACACCATCGCCCCCGTAATTTTCCCTAGAATAATAGCTTGCAAGGACCTTATAGTCGCAATTAATCATTAATGGGGAATGGGAATCCATGATTCCGCTATGCAAAAGGCGTAAGTTCATTACAAAGGGCTGAGAGACCAGTAAATGAATCTTATTTCTTATACTACCAACAAAAAATATTTTATTACATGATTAATAAACGTTTAGGTATATACTAATACTACGCCGGTACTCTACGTTAAAGATATATGTTGTACCTAAAGCTGTGAGTACATTTATTCGATGTCGGCACTCGGCAGTGAATATGTTAATAAACCCGAACTCTACGAATATTTCCCACAAATTGGCCGTTTATTACTTATTGAGTAGCTACACCATAAACTTCGAATAAGCATTGTTCAAAATTCAAGTGAAAATATCTTGTTCCGTTGTAAAATAAGGAACTATGGCGATAAAGTACGATTTCGCAAGTCACGGCACATTAGGAGCATATTAGACTTCCGGGTAAAGGCATACTCACTCGTACAAAGATGAATAACTTTACGTCAGCATTATGTGGTGTTCAGTTTTAACTTTGACATAACAGGGAGTTTAATTAAAATTTACTGTAATTATGTAGGTTGTACCCTTAACAAAAAAATGCAAGGTAAAAAGGAGTGTACCTACAGGTTGTTTGATTGTATTAAGGGGGCGGCAACGCGCAACCCCTGGAGTAGCAGGCGTCCATATTCGATGGTGACTGCTTACCATCAGTCGGACCATATTCTTGTTTGCCATTAGAGTGGTATTAAAAAAAACATTTGGGCTTCTGCCTTTTTAAGCGTTAGGATAGGATAGGTTCGATAGTAGTTTATGCAACAGTGATATAATAAGGGTTCTTAAAATTCAAGGGTCGAAGTTACAAAACGAGACGTAGTCGAGTTTTGTAAAAAAAGACCCGAGAATTTTAAGAACCAATTATGAGCTGTTGCATACATTACTTTTTCTATGACAGCTGCACCCGACACTTTTTTGTAGTTTCCATGTAATGAAAGTATCATAGCTCTTTTGGTAGGCTTTCTTCGACTTTTCGGGTAACAAATTGTCGGTCGCTATTAGGGCCAAAGCCTTTATTTCTTCTGGAGTACAGTTGTCACTCTCACTTCCACTCATTTTAACTGTTTAAAGTCAAGTTTTTTGTACATAGAAAGTTATTTTCACATTAAATCCTGTTAAAAACTCAACAATAATCAGTTTTGCTAAACTTTTTCAATTTCGAACACGGAACAATCGGAACATCAACTCAATAGCATAGACAAGATACAATAAGACAGTTCTCGATTACGAAAAATGTGGTCGCGTTCAAGTAAATCTAAATGTCAAAATGTAAAATGAAGTTGATAGAATAATGTTTTTTTTATGTATTTCGTAAACATTTAAAATACTAAGACACAATTATGTTTTATTCAATCTTTATTCAAGATATTTACCTACGTATTATATTAATTTGAAAAATGAGTTATTATTGTAAATGAAAACATACCTCTTTCAATCAAGATGATCAGAAGTTGTATCTTTAAAAAAATAAAGCAGTTGTATTATACTCATAAGATGACTGCTAGCAGTCACCTTATGAGCCTATAGACAAATAGATTTCATTGCCATCATTCAAATGACATTGCTTTAGATATCACTGTCAGTCATTTAATTGACACATTTAAGTGCTGGAATAGAAAAAAAATTAGGATAAAAAAATACCTGCTCTAAGTTCAGTATTCCAATTAAGCACACGATTATAATTATAGCTATAGGTATTATAGGTCATCAACCTTTCTTAATGTCGTATAGATATAGATACTTGTGGATAGCAAGAGGACAAAGGCCAACTGGACATAAAACGCCGCTACTAACTTTTGCCTAACTTTATGAGGTGCAGTAATTTTATTTACTACCCGTATATTCTGGGTCTCTTCTCTTTTACTTGATACAAATTGTTAAAGCTTAGATAGTAAAGAAGCCAGTTTATTTCCAGTGTAAACTGTGTGTTTTTGGTACTCTCTTATTGAGGTTTATGTATGTAACGTAACGTCAAGTTTGTATCAACATGAAATGTATTGGCTAATTACAATTAAAAAAAAAAGTGTAATCCTTTGCTTATCATGTAGCGTTTTTAAAAAAATGTTGAAAAAAACATTAGCTTTTAATATAACACAACAGTATTTACTTGAAGGTTGCAAAGCCTCTAACACTGAAATCACAGTAACTGAGCTGTTAATGTGGTTATTACCGACATTACAATATACATCCCTCAAAGCAAATAAACAGTCAATTAATTGTATTATATGCATTAACTTCTTATTATTATTTTCCGTTTCTTTCCTCAAAACATGTTTATCCGTTTGCTCACAATGGTGACCACATAATGGATTCGCAGGTTGGGTGCTATTAGTTGCTGACCCGCAGTTCCGCCGCGACTTTCTGTCACGGTAAACCTAGAACTGCGGGTGCCATCTGTAACGTATCGTCAACAAACGTTTGCATTATAGTGTCTATAGTTAAATATTTACAAATTTATGCATTACATTTTTACAATGTCTTGTTGTTAGTTACTGTAAGTATAATGGGTTCATGCGAGACACTTATCATGTAGTTTGTCCATTAATTCGCATGAACTGTTTTTAGATATATATGGATTATTTACTAAAATACATATTACCAACATGTAAGTTATTTTAGTTTGTGGGGACGTACCTACAGTATACCTACTTGAATACTTTCTATAGGTATACGAGTCCATTAATCCATTACCTATTCTATAGGTAAATTATGCCATTAATCCATTATTCTGTAGGTACATTATGCTACAGTTAATTAAGTGTGTTCCGATCATTTTGGACACCTTGCCCGCTTAGCTATTTATTACTGGTTCTATCTATGTTTTGCCTATACATATTGGATGCAAACATACTTAAAATTACAGACTCAATCAATTAGATTTTATAATAAATGGAGCATAAACCGCAAGTATAACGAACACTAAGTCTTTAATAAGAAGCGAAACGTGCAGCGCTTGGCACACAACCAAAGTGTACCTAGCGTGTAATTAAACGCAATTTTTCGGCCACCGTTTACCTAATATCGTACAGCCTAAACCATTAAAACTTTAAAACCATTAAAATCAACGCGTCAAAGTCTAATTTTATCTGATTGTATTTAAAAGTTTATAATTTGATTGATTTAACTTAAAACCTATTTATAGGTAGACGGCGATTTATTAATTTTATAATTAAAATAGTACATATTAAATAAGTACTGACATTAATTGTGTTAACATTAGTTTCATCAAAACAAACACACAACAAACGCCCTTAAATAATTTGAATGACATTTTAAGGATCTCATCAGTAAAATATACTGTGTTCAAAGATAAAAAGCTCTCATGTCTGACAATTTACTGTTAATTAAGCATGTGTTTGCTCACGTGAGCGAAACCATGTTGACAAACGTTTTCATCTCATTAAAAATGTCTTCTGATTTTCAGAGTATTTGAGGTCAATTAAAGTGTTAATTTGATTAATTTCACGTTAACATTGTGCTGACAGCTAATGTTAATTTGATTAATTTTACGTTAACATTGTACAGACAGCTAATTAATTAAATGAGATAAAATACAACAATCATACCGACAAATAATACCATAGCCGCCGACAAATGATTTTTAGGGTTCCGTACCCAAAGGGTAAAACGGGACCCTATTACTAAGACTTCGCTGTCCGTCCGTCCGTCCGTCTGTCTGTCACCAGGCTGTATCTCACGAACCGTGATAGCTAGACAGTTGAAATTTTCACAGATGATGTATTTCTGTTGCCGCTATAACAACAAATACTAAAAACAGAATAAAATAAAGATTTAAGTGGGGCTCCCATACAGCAAACGTGGTTTTTGACCAAAGTTAAGCAACGTCGGGCGTGGTCAGTACTTGGATGGGTGACCGTTTTCTTTTTGCATATTTTTCCGTTTTTTTTTTGCTTTATGGTACGGAACCCTTCGTGCGCGAGTCCGACTCGCACTTGCCAGGTTTTTGTTATTTTCGTCATATTTAAATGGACATTTTTCTGCAGCGAAGCAGTAAATTAAATGACAGTTTTATGGCTTTAAATTGCTTAAATTTGGCCGGTTTTATTTGACTGATTAATCCTACATGGTTACTTGTTTCATCCATTACACACCAATTTCATCCTCAGAGACAGCTGTCGGCGAGAGTAGGTACGAGTAACGGTGGCTCATTATTTTTCCGCTACATTATTCATCGTGTCTCAGGGAGGGATACTGGGATAATACTCTTGAGGCAACGCACAATATCGTAGTAAGGTAGCTGCTGCTGGCTGGTAACCCAAATGGGATATCTCGAGATTGTCTTTGTCTCCAGTAATTGATTGAGTTTCATAAATTATGACGGCTATTTCTCTAGGAAACATGAACTCTGTTTGTATTTTGGGTGCTTCGTGATATTGGTTACTTGAGAATTTAAAACTCTAATAGTTCCACCAACAAATTCGACCCTTATAGTTTGTACGAAGAAATCTATACACAAATATAACGTCGCAAAAATTTATCGATTCTTAGTTAAAAGTACATTAAAAAGCAGTGGGTGCAATCATCAGTTTTGGGAAAATTGTAGCGCCTTTTTAAATCGTAATATGGTTGCACAAAATTATTAAACAACACTCACTCGATAGAAAAAAATAACAAACGTACATCTAAAACGCACCATTAATAAAAATTTGTACACACGACAATTAGCAAGGTTCATAGTAAAATATGGGCTGAAGGCATTTACTTATATTAAAAATTCATAAAGCGGCTCTAACAAAAGAAAGATTTTTTAAATTTCTTTTGGTCACCGTAGACCCTTAGGGTAAGGCATCGTCGACACTTTGTCACAATTTAAAAATAAAAGGAAGGTGCGCCTTCGGGGCATACCTAAACACAAATTATAATTTTAAAAGTTTATGGTTTAATGTCAACGACGACGACGAAGAGATGTGGAAATACATATGACGTATGCTAGGACGCTAGAGTACATATTATAAGTGATCGCCTGTGTATTGTATAGCAACCTTAATTCGTTTTGTTTTTTAAAGAAAGGTATTTGAAAATATATATATGGAGCAGATTTTATCTTTTTTGACCTTTAGGGAGCTTAATCTTACAAAGAAAAACAAAATAATGAGGTTGATTCCTCTAAGTATAAACGGCTTAAAATAAAACGTTAGAAAATCTGTTTCATTTATTTGTGGTTCTTGTAAAAAGATACCCGAGAATAGATTTCTAAAAAAATCAAAAGTTAAAGACTCATAAATCTTTTAGATTAATTTATAATTCATTTAGTTCAGATCTACCTAAAAACTGTAACAAAAATCTAGTTTAAGTCGCTTATATGAGCCTAAAAAAGCTAATAGACATAAACATGTTTTAAACTGTGCTTCCCTCCCTAGATCACCTGTGTCTTGCATGAGTGTTATCTAAAGCAAAACCTTAAAAACACATGCATGAATGACAAAACGGCAAAAGCACCGTCATTTGTTGTTGTGATAATGAAAGTGTCTCGAGATTTCCATACATTTTCGTTTCCTTTATTCCGTTGCCCTCATAAATAAATATATAGTCTATGAAAAAGGGAAGCAGAATGGATAAAAGTTATGGAATCGAGAAGTCTATAATTGGAAGTGCTCGCTCGTGTTTCTGCAGTGTGTATACTACACCTTACCCACACACATACATGAGCATAGGTACTATAGTATTTAAGGCCTTGTAAGTGTTATTTAATGCAGTATACGTTTATACTCGAACCTAGTTGTTTGTCTCAACGCCCAACCCTACATGGCGATCCTGCCAGTGCGGCTTCTTGCTGCACTGGCGGTGCGCTGCGCCAGCCAGAAATAATTACCGATGTCCTTGCTGGAAAATATCGGAACATTTGAGTGAAACGGGAAAGCAATACAACAAAAAGTGAACGTGTAAGTTTGAAAGACTAATAGAACTAATGGATTGGTGTTTTTGCGACAAATGAAAATAAAGTGTAATGTGGATAGTATGAGTGTTAAATTAAAATCTAAAATTGAACAAGTGGCGAAAAGACAAAAGTGAAAATGAACTAAAATAAAACGAATTATATTTTTTTAATAAAAACCATAGAAGTTGGAAAATGCAGCCGGGAGCTTGTTAATTTAATGCAGTATACGTTTATACTCGAACCTAGTTGTTTGTCTTAACGCCTAACCCTACATTTCTGAGTAGAACTTACAAAAAATCAAAATAAAAAAATGTATTTTGTACTGTAGAGGAAATAAAATGGCCCTAACTAATAACTTAATAGAATCTAAATCTAACCCACACGATCACGTGATCTTGAAGGTACGTTTTAACAGAAATATGTTGAAAAAAGTTTTATATTTTGTGTTTCTACAAACATTTTTATGCTACTTTTGAAGATGTAGTTTTAAATATTACACTGAGAGAAAAGTACAACAAAAACACACTTAGAATTACAAAAATAAACTTAATCCGGGGACAAGGAAAGTTAACTAATAGGAACAAATTGACTTTTGCAATTTCTACTAGTTCTTGCAATTTCTATTATCTGTTTGTTGAAATTATATTTGGGATTACTGAGCTGTTTGTAGAAATAAATAAACTTTACAGAAATAGTGAAACGTCCATAATTATTACTAAAACTTCATTTTTCCTCCAGTACAGAACTGTTTTTTAATTCCTGGTGATGTTTTTTCTCTCAGAGTAATTCCCTTTGTGTCTAAATTGCCACCACAATTAGTGTCCCATCATAACATCAAATATTAGTTCAAGAAAGTAATTTGAACTGAAGACCGATTTTTCGCAAACTTCTCACAAAATGGCCTAGGTCGAGTGTGCTTGAGTGCACTCCAGGGAGCTACACTGTAGCCGCAGTAAATATCGATGGCGCTAGATTGCGGTGAACATTCCGCTGTTATCACAAACTCAAATAAGTACCTACCTATGTGAATAGATGTAGTAACACAGCTTAATTACTTAAAAAGAAAATTAATATAAAAGTAATGAATAACTGAACTGAAACAACGTAACTTCTACCAAAAAAGTACTTTTTCAGCTTGTATATAAAAGTGTAAAATTTTCAATTTTCTGGTAATAGAAAGTTTTGTAGCGTACAGTGGGTATTTGCTGCATCGTAGTTTCTATTGAGAATGTTCCAGCAAATGTTGGAATTGTTTTGTTTCAACAAATCGCCAACTGAGTCTTACGTCGCTGTCGAAACTTGGTTCTCTTGAACAGTGCGAACTTTGCACGGTATTTCAATTAAAAGGACAACAAAAGCTTGAGAAACCTAAAACGATAATTAAATATCTCAAATATGCTCGGAAATGGTAGCATTTTCTTTGTAAATCGAAGACGCAAAGTATCTTTGAGGTGCCTACTGATTACCAGTTCGCCGGACGATATCAACCTGTCGCAAACAAACGCAAAATTTGTCAGCTCCGAACAACTGATAGGCTGAATTCTTCCGACGAACTACTGATCTGTGGGCCCATTTAGTATGATGCATATAGTATTATGCATTTTAGTGTTATGGTATTGAGTGGTAATTAGACTAAATGCGATGCGCTAATTTTGTGACTTCAAGCAACATTGGCGGGATGTTAAACTTAGGGAAATATAATTATTTTTATTCGGATAAACATTTCGGACGAGTAATATTTTAAAGTATAAATTAACCTTCGCTCGAGACGAGACTAGTTCTAAAGGTTAGTTAATCTTTAAATTGTTTAAATACGACAACGGTCTTCTCACTTGAATTTTACTTTTTTTTTCGCCGCGAGCACTCGAACCTGAGGAAGGACCCCCGACGGGCCCGAAACATGTCGCCAATAGCGACTAAAAATTCAAGTGAGTGAATCCGTTGTCGTATAAACAATTTAAAATATGTCTCACGACAGTTTAATATCGATTAGTTAATCTTTTCTTCTGTTATTTTAGTTAGTAAATGATAAAAGTTTTATATAATGATATTTTAATATGATTTTACATGGCTACGGAAATATTACGGGCATACAAAATATGTAGTTATATCTGCTTGTTATTATCTACAGATTATTCACATGACCTATTTTCACACTCTTCCGGCAAACCTGTGCTAAGGAATAATTAATGAACTATAATGGTATCATTTATTAAGCAAATAGGCTGTGAACGTTCACGCCACGCCTCTGTGCACGAAATTGTGTTTAAAGAACATAAAGACATATTAACAAGTAATGAACATGGCATGGCAACTATGTTAAGGGTAGCATGCATTATTTCTGCTTATTTTATTCTGATAGCCAAGTTGTTTTCACTTAAATGTTACAGACTGTAAAAAAAATTGTACGAATTAACGAATACAGTAACCTAGATTGAGCATAGATAAATATGATCTTGGCTAGGTTAAACAGTTATATCTAAACAAAATAATTATGTGGATTAAGTATTTAAGCTTCCAGTAATAACGGGACATTAATAATTCGCGAGATAACCCTAGTAGTGAGTGTACACCAACTGGCGCGTAATTTACGATGCCGCTGTACCGTTATCGCCATTGGTCGAGACGCAGTTAATCTATTGGTGTACTGCGATACTGCGAATTGAGGATCAAATTTATATTACTTGGATTACACCGTAGTGGAATACTTAGGCTTCAATTCTCTGGATCAACAAAATGTAACTCGCCAAGAATAAATAAAAAAATAATAAGTAAGTAGCTTGAGCTATTGCACCCAGCTAACTATTTTCTACCGAGCTACCTACTGACCCTACATGTAAATAATTTAAGGTCTGTAGGGATTATTCAACCAGTATGATGACTGAGTCTTAACAAATTCCAACATTTTGCTATACTTGATTATGAGGACGCTAAACCATTCAAATATAATCTTAAGAGTCTTATTTGAATGGTTTAGCTTTTCGTCCTCATAATCAAGTATAGCAAAATGTTGGAATTTGTTTTGCTCACAAAACAGTGTGAATAACACAGTGTGTCCTACTATGAATAACACTGCCTATATTAATATTAAAATAGTATTTTGGGGTCATGAAAAATATCTCCAGTTGTCTGTTTATTGTAAATTTATTCGCAATATCTGGAAAGAGTAAATTATAAATATTGATGATCAGGTGCTACGCAAGCGTACGTAGGATCAGCGATCCAATTTTACCATTCCGATTATATAAAATATTAGTCTTCGGCCATTTAGAAATATCGGCCACATAGGTTCCCCCCTAGATAGATCTCTCTGCTTTGCCTTAAGGTTGACTGGTAGAGAATGCTTTTGGCATTAAGTCTGCCTTTTGTACGATAAGTTTTCTTTTGTGCAATAAAGTTTAAATAAATAAATAAATAAAATATGATTATTCATTGTGAAATTCCAAATTATAGAATTAAGTATTACTGTGTCATTAATGACGATGGCTTTTGAATGAAATTACAAACAATTTTTTTTCATATTCCCCGTCCTTAATGTCATTAAAATTAATGAATAGGCAAGTCCATCGTGTGTCACTCGAAACGAGACGGGAAAAAGTGACACTTGACGTTTTTAGAAATGAAGTAGTTAGGTACCTGTTTTCAGTCATGATTTCATTTCATACGTGAATAAAAAGAGAAGTGGTTCATCTGAAAGGAGTATATGTTTTGGTTTTTAATTGTGAATGTTACGGACTGTATTGACAAAGCCATACCTGTAAGGGTGTTATTTCTCGACATGACTAAAGCCTTTGATACGGTGTGTCATGAGCAACTACTAACTAAATCACAAAACTAAGGCATCCTGTTCTTATGGTTAACGACAGACAGAACTTATCATACAGAATTCAGTGAACAAAAAATAGATAAAATAGAAAAACGTTTAAGTTAACGTAAATCATATTACAAATGAAACTCTTTTGGTATACCTCATTATTGTTAGTATTACCTGAGATTACAAAACATGAATGTATACTAGAGTCAGACCGAGAATAGTCTGCAGTGGATTTGATAGCCTACGCAGTGCAAGTGTTATTTTAAACGTCAAACTTCTTTGAAATTGTGACGTATAGATAACATTTGCACTGCGTGGGCTATCAAATCAGCTGCAGACTTTTTTTAGTTTTTTTCTTTGCAAGCGAGATAAAAAATCATTGTGTGTAACTCCAGGGGAAATTATTGCAAACTCGAGTCTCTGATTCACTCAAGACTGCGGCTGTCGTGAATCTATAGACCTCGTTAGCAAAATTTATTTTATTTATCCCCCCCGTTGCACAAATAACTATTAAGTCCGATCTAAGTAGAGTAAGTAGTAAAAAAAAGTACGTCGCGACCCCACGACCAAATTGTTATTATCCCTTAAACATTTCACAATGCTGTAACCAATGTAGGTACCTAAGATTTATTAAGCATAGAAGTGCTAGGCTTAAAAATATGCCTATGTTTCAGACGAGGCTTTCAAGTATAAAAAGAGGTTTATTTTATAGAGGCACACAATTCCTCTTGGCGGAGTAAAGTGAGCAATTTATTCAAATAAAATATACCTACCACTTGGCCGCAAGTTAGGTACTGAGAATACAGATAAATCACACTGTTGGTACTTTTTAATAGTAAGTATTTGAGATGATGGTACCTACATGCATTTGTGCGACGCGTCGGTCAAAACAATAATATTTTCTCTCTTTTATTTATTCCTTAAATTAACAATTATAGTCTACCGTGTTAAACATATAGGAGTGATAATAAGAAAAACATGGTGTAAAAGTGGTTATTTAATGATAAGGGTCATGTACTAACATACCTCCTAATTCTTAACTATGTAATTGATTTATTTTACAAAGCTTAGTCGTCAATTCAAAAAGTACGAAAGTGCTCCAAGTTTTGCGGTCCATTAATAACAATCCAGATCAAAGTTTGAGTCATGAAACTCTACTACTACTCTGCTGTGCTCTTAGCGAGATAATGAGATAATAAGAGGAAACGTATTTATACAGAACTTCGCATTTTTGTCCTTTTCTGGTTAAATTTTAACAGTTATGCTAATGCAGATATATACGAGTACCAATTATAAATTATATTATGTATGAAGAGTGCCTATTTTAATCCTTCTACCATCTATCTAACCACCACCAGGACACGTTTGGAACTATATCTCTTCATTACGGTTACTATGCTATTATATTATGTTACCTTTTTTATACATATTTTCTACTGCTATGTAATTTTTTACTTTGTTCAAGTAAGGACAGTCTTTTAAAAACATCGTATGGCCAATAACATTTTAATTCTCACTTTTTACATGTCCCCCAAAGAGCTTAGTTTATTCTCATGAATAATAAGTTTCGTAAAACGCGCCCCAGACCCCCGGCTTGGTTATTTCGTTGGCTTCTTATCCCATGTGCAAAGAGCGTGGCTATGTTTTATTTATATTTTGGAAATCGAGTTTAGGCCTTCTTGGATTCTAAGATACATCGTTATAGTCCGACAAGAAATTGTAGAAAATTATTGACTTAAATGCTTAAATATGGCAACAATATTTAGTATGGAATTTTTTTATTTCCATTTTATTTTACTTCTATTAATTGATGTCGCATTATACATCGGTTTGTTTTAGGTGAAATCGTTATTGTCATCAAAATGTTTGTAAGTATCATAATTTAAGAGTCGTCTTAATAGGATTAAGCCAAACTAACAATATTACAAACGTGAATGATAGTTATACGGAAGTTTATATGTATTGAGGAACAAACAGCAAAATATATGGAGTTGGCTGAAATTTGGCTTACCTATCTAAATATCTACAGTATAAACCTGGTTACAAACTGGATTAGGATAAAGAATATATTTTATTCTCGGATATGGAGAATAGTTACTTCGAGAGCACTGAATTCTCCATAACTACAGTCTAAAAACTTCTCAGCGGACGAATTGCCGGGCAGAGATTAAATTTGTTGAATTTGGTTGTCAGTAAAGATCAGTGTCAGCTGTAGATAAACCATGAAATTGGACGTAACAATTATGCAGGTAAACATGTATTTGTCGGAATAAACGACATTATTATTCACCCGATAATGAAAATTTTATGACACCGGACGTACCATTTATGTGTTGGCTGAACACAGTTTTGGCAACTCGCGATTTATATAATTTATGTTGGAATAAATTGTGTGCCGTAAAAAATAATTTATCGCACAAGACATACTTATTAAAGTTGCTATTTTATAATCATGTACTTATTAACAGTAGCTGATCGTAAATTCGTGACTAACTTCAACTAGAAACATTGACAAACAAAAAAAAATATTGTGAATGTTTGGTACAATCATTAAAACTAAACTAAAACTAAGTTTCCAAACCTTTAACAATGCTTTACATCTATAAAATTTTTGATGTAAGGTTAATGTACGAGTATGAACATTTGAACAAGGTAAGGTTAATAAGATGGACAAATAATGCGTGTATAAAAAAATAAATAGACTGATTATTTAGCTACATGATATTATCTATCACTTTTAATAAGTACCTACATACATACATAGATACAATCATAACAATACAAACTTCAATCCATAGACACCGATCTATGGATTACAGTATACCGATACTGTTTACTTTCTAAAATATAGTCCCAATGCCTGCTAAGACCGGACCATAGGTGTCTATCGTTGCACTTGTGAACCCTCTACATGTCATTAAAGTTCTCCAAAGGACATCTACGTGTTGGATCTGTATCTCCACGCAAGCCTATCAAAAGACCGGGATTTATAGGCCCGTCAAATCGAAAATGAAGTTATTTTTAACTTAAAGAAAACGAGTCGGACATATCAAACTGTTACAGTTGACTCCTGTTCAAAAAATCATGATAATCTTCTTCGAGTGGGAGCACATGGGAGCGCGTGGGACTCATGGGAATCTGGGTCAGCTTGGCAACTACATAATCCCGAAAATTGTCGTAGGCCCTATTATTAGTTTTACGAAAGCGATTGCCATCTGACCTACCAACCTACACGGGAAACTAGGCCTTATTGGGATTAGTCTGGTTTCCTCACGATGTTTTCCTACGCCAAAATGCGACTGGAAAATCTAAATATCAAATGTTGAGCCAATAATCCAATACTCCGCGTAGCTTTATTTTTTAATAAGCCTAAAGAGAAGCAGTAAACTCAGCCTACCGAAATATTGTTGGGCCGCGTTTGTTATTTAAATTGCGTCCGCTTGAGTGCCAGAAAATTCAGTAATTTACGGCAGTCTCAACCGTCTGATCAATTTGCAATATGACCACTAAATATATATGTATATACTTAGATAATGAAGATTTCTCATACAAAAATTCAGACAGTTACTAATCAAATTATTAGTTAGTAATTGTTTGAATTTATTGCTAACTGTTTAGACTCGACATCAAATTCAGTCAAGCTATTTTGTTCAATAAGAGATATATTATAGACTCATTCATTCCATTTATATTGAAAAACACTAAAAAAGCAAATTAAGGAAATTTATGGTCACATCGCCCACTTAAAGGCATGGGCACCCGATTAGCACGTCGCTCCGACGTACGAGCGGTACATCGCTATAAAAGTGACATTCCATTTCCAACTTCAGCTGCAATACTGTTCATTTTACTATGGAAACGCGTCGCTGTCACTGTCAATTTCCATAGTAAAATGAACAGTATTGCAGCTGCAGTTGGAAATGGAATGTCACTCTAATACGAGCAAAGCGTTGTCTCGGACTGCGAATCGGACGCAGTGCACTGCAACTTTGCAACAGTAATGTTGCTGCATACCCGAAAATATATTACAAACAGGTGTACATTAGTAGTAAAACTTAATATTTACCAAGACTGTTAGTGTACTATATAATCTTAAATAAAATAAAACGAAACAGTTTGAAATGCCATTAAAATTGTTCACAACCATAGTGCACGTCTCATAATAATAACAAATAGTGAAATACTTACGGTGTTCCATTCTAGTCTTCAAAATAATTTCGATTTCTAGCAGTGTTTAAATGCAAATGCAAGGTTTTTAGATTAACATAAATAAAAAAAAAACGATATACTTAATATAAGCATGTATTATCTTTATAATAATTATTAATTAAATACTCCTGCTTGTTAATTTAGTAACAGCGTTGACCTAGCTATTTATCAGTACCCTTTATGGCATCGTTAACTCATTAAATAGGGTCTGACGTCGCAGTTTCTATGACACGGGTCCAACCTTGTACCCTAACTAAACTAAACTAATTGTCATTGCAAAGGCCTGGACGGGAAACTTAACCTTGCTTTATGTCCTATTTATAAACAACACTAGAAAAATATCACTATTATAATATATAAACTTACAACATGCACAGGATATTTAATGATATTAACGGGTCTAGCGCGAATACAACATACACTTACTATTTACTTCGAAGACTGGGCCGTAGCCACCAGTATGATACATTTTCGACTACGAAGTAATATATATTTATGAAATTTAATATTATATTATTTGCCTCGAACGTCGAGGCATAATGCTCTTCTCAAACAAATACAATGAAATTTATATCAAAAAAATTATCAGCTCCACACGTAGGTATGCACACGTAGGTATGTACACGTAGGTATGGTAGGTAGGCACTTTAGAAACTTAATTACTTTTTTAGATGTACAATGATATTCTCAAATATTTAATTCTGTTCAATATAGTAGGTACAGTATTTGCATACTTATAACAATGACTTTGAACAAAACGTTCGTACTATTAAGACTAAGGTATATTAAATATACCAACACCAAAACTAAAATAAAGTCATAAACTTTACTCACCTGAACAAGTAAAAAACCGGTCAAGTGCGAGTCGGACTCGCGTTCCAAGGGTTCCGTCCATTACTAAATTTTTAACAATGTATTTTTGTATGTATGTGAAGCGTGAGTGAATTGCCTTTAAAAAACCCGTGGGTGTCGGATCTAAAACTAAGTAATTAGTCCGACTCACGCTTGACTACATATTTTAATAGATTTTTCTGTCATTTGTAAGTATAAAAACTATTTTATGTATTTTTTTTTCAATATTTTAGACCCAGTAGTTGCGGAGATAAAGGGGGGAAATTGTCATTTTTTGCCCATTTTCGTGAATTACTTCTAAACTGTTTACTCTAAAATTATAAAAAAAAATAGATTTGAGATTCTCACAATGAGTTCTTTCATTTGATATGTAATGTAACACGATATAGTTTGAAAAACTTTATTTTTTAATTTTCTTATTTACCCCCCAAACATGGCCCCATGTTTAAAATTCATTTGTTTACGTGACATGTCCGTCTTTGGCTCACAAATTTACATATGTGTAGGTACCAAATTTCAACTTAATTGGTCCAGTAGGTAAATAATAAAAAAAAATATATAAAAAACTACACTTTCATATAAATCTATGTACTTCTGTAGCGGCACAACTTAAAAGAACAAAACAATTTAACAATTCGCAGTGGGTATTTCAAACTACAGAATGAAATGTTTTTCTTTTCACGGTTTTTCTTTTTCACGGACGATAGAGCCTGTGCTGTTCGCGATGATGATTTTTAAATCTAAATATTTTATAATAATCTGATAGCCATCTGAGCACTGGGTCTGTGATAAAACCGCCGCTATCTTCGACGTTATGTGTATTGAAACAGGTTGCTTTGCAGGCAAAGATCTTCAATTTTGTATAAAATTCAATTATAAACACCTTTCGAGTTCTCACGCCCAAAACGGAATACTTCAACATTTCATTGCATGTTTGAAAAAATATTAAACTAGTCACTTACATTTTTTGCGACATATTTTGTATAAATAAATGTACAAGAATATTTATACTTATAATTTGAAAATCACACATTAGTTACAGGCGTCATGATATTTAAATAACGTGCGTAGTATACACCGTTATCAGCTAACGACTTATTATTTGGGTTAATTGAGTTGATATTTCCATGATCTACTGGTAGTTTTCTAAAATGTGTACCAGTTGCATGCACATAAATAAATAAGCACCTTTTCATTCACATTTCTTAACGTTATTTAACTCCCCGTTCTCCAAACTAAACCATGCTAAATCAAAGTTAATGTTTTCTACCACGTGTCTAAGCGTAAGTATGCATATGCCATATCCCACCTTTGATAAGAAATGCAATAACGCATCTACACTGCGTATCGAACATTCAATAAATCCCGCTGTAACTTTTGAATCAGGGTTTATGGTTGAATAATTCATAATTGACGGGTTTCCTCCTCCGGGTACGTATAAGCCTACTTTCTTACACTTCATTTTGTCATCGATTCCCGAGAGGGCTCAAGCGGTTTCAGTTTGTGGAAAAATATCTCAAAGCTTTTTTCACCCTTCTTCAATAAATTTATTTTCTACTCGTATTTGCATAGAGCACGTAAATGCCAGTGATTACAAAAACTATGAAATAACTACAAAACACTGACTGAAAGTTTCAGGATTTTCCACGTTACTAGTAGGATTTCTTCGAGACCACGAGGACATTGGGGACAATGCCCTCTTTAAAACGTAGGATGTAATTTTAAAGCTTAAATAATTATACGCAATTACGTCGCATTTATCTAAATTTATATATTTTTAGCAGTACATATCTATATACCATCTCATTTAAATCACTGGTCTATAAATGCTATTTGAGTGAAACATTAATATATTTCTGTATAACAATGAAATGAAAAATATACAAAATAGATGATAAGGTATCTTCATAAATGTCTAAATGGAGAGGATATTTTTTGCTTTAGAGCACGATAGTCTATGATGTCTCTGTCTAAACAAAAAGAGGAAGCAGAAAATATATTTGTTATAAGATCAGACGCTTATTACACCGGATATACTGCGTCAAGACGATTTTCCATCTTCGGGCAGGCCTGTGCACACCGGCTGCGTGTGCGTGACGCGCACGTGCGCGTGCAGTAGCAGTGCGTATGAAGCTAGGACACAGGTATTGCGTTTGCCAAAGAATAGCGAGCCCTTAGAGTTGATTCTTCAGGTTGACCGGGGCAGAGGAAGAGAGACGAAAAAAGAGATGGCGGGACGACTTGGACACATTTTGTAGCGTCTAGCCGGGGGTATACCTACACCAAGCCGTGAAAAAACATTCTGTCACTGAATCATCAAACTGTAATATCTCATGTATGTGTAACTATAAATCATAACTTTCCTGTAGCAGTAGATACTTGCTCATAAACATAAAGATGTGGCTCTGTGTTACCAAGATTGTAATCGACACCTACTACTTATTTATGACAGTTTAAATCAGAATATTTTTATGACAATACTTCGTTTTATTTATACCCATTTTTTCAACACGCTACAGTACATAACTCGCACTATACGGAGGGTCCGCGCAAAAGTAAGGCGGTTAACAATGATGGATGACAACATTACCATCGCCGGGCCTATTTATCTCCTTCCCTGCGATCGACGACGTGATCGGATCACAGGTAAGTGCCTAGTCTATTGTAATGGAACAAATATGTACTTAAAGCATATTTAAGACATAGCCGTTTTGTGTGTTCTTGAGTAGCATTCACTTTTAAAGAAATATTTTTTATCTAATAACTTGAGAATCTACGTACACGTATAATTGACGTTACCCTATCCGGTAACATCGTTTTTCGTATTAGTTATACGGAATTGTTTCAGACGGATTTTTTTAATATTTACGTTAATACAACTGATTTCAATGATCTGACTAAATTTATTATGATGGATAATTTATTTAACGTATTTAATATGAACCGAATTGATCGCAAGGTATGTTAAAAGTTGTATGCATAGTAGTTTCATGCGAGAATAAAATAATAAAATATTACTAGGGCAGGTATGTTCTTTTGCAGCAGATGGCCGCAAATTGAAAGCAAATTTTCTAACAAAATCACTCGGTCCAAAAATTTCCACAAGCGCAGCGAGCGGCGAGTGTTAAACTTTTATAAGCTTTTAAGCGCATGATTGCTTCCATCGCCACAACGAGCTTTGTAAATAAAGTAACGAATATTCTGGAGCGCTTCCGTTACAAAAATAATGATAATAAGGTACCTAAAGAAAGTTTAATTAGTTCTGGTCAATGAGGACAGTTTTATTAAAATATTTGTGGTAGTTTTTAATTTATTTTATAATTGCTGTTGCTCACGACTACTTTCACGTTGTTTTTTATATTGGTTGTAATGTCATCAACGTAGCTAAAAAAACAGTTGAGACTCCATGACATTTGTGCGACAATATCTTGCTCCAAGGTCCCTCAATCGAAAAAAAAAAATTGTCGATACAAATTATAAATTACCTCTCAACCCCCTACAGAAAGAATTTTCCATAGGTAACCCACCCAAAAATATTTTCGTTTTCGAAACAAAGTTTTAACCCCCGTGTTGACCACCATGAGGGTAGAATTAAAAGAACAATGAAATTACCTATCTTGTTTTCTAACGGAGGACTTTCTCCGAAAATTCAAGTCCCTCAACAAAAATATTTTCCCGTAACAACCTTACAAGCCACTACTTACTGTACACATTATATATTGACCAAATAAAAACAGCTGCAAATAAATAAATATATAAATCCAGTCCAGTCAGTTGACGACCAGTCTGGCCTAGTGGGCCTGTGGGTGTGTAGTGACCCTGCCTGCGAAGCCGATGGTCCTGGGTTCGAATCCCAGTAAGGGCATTTATTTGTATGATGATACAGATATTTGTTCCTGAGTCATGGGTGATTTCTATGTATTTAAGTATTTGTATATTATATATATCGTTGTCTGAGTACCCAGACCCACAACACAAGCCTTCTTGAGCTTACTGTGGGACTTAGTCAATCTGTGTAAGAATGTCCTATAATATTTATTTATAAATTTATACACGCCCACATTTGGGAAAAAAA
The DNA here is from genome assembly GCF_963556715.1 of Cydia fagiglandana. NCBI lineage: Eukaryota > Metazoa > Arthropoda > Insecta > Lepidoptera > Tortricidae > Cydia > Cydia fagiglandana. Next base: position 14,134,739 of record NC_085932.1, on the reverse strand, counting down.
GAGGGTTGTTTATACGACAACGGTTTCACTCACTTGAATTTTTAGTCGCTATTGGCGACATGTTTCGGGCCCATCGGGGGTCCTTCCTCAGGCTCGAGTGCTCGCGGCGGCTGCAACTCGTGCACTGATTGTCGTCGTCGTATAAACAATTTAAAATATGTCTCACGAAAGTTTAATATCGAAAAAAAGAGGGTCTTAAATAATCAGACTGAGGAGGCATCCCGTAAGAATATCTTGGCTCTACAAGTAAGATCGTGTCAGATATTTTTGCGGCCTTCGTTGTGTAACATATTATTGGCAGGTAAGGAACCCTTAAAATTGAAAATCCGAGAAATTGATTTATTAAATTATTATATTTGCAGAGCCAGAATCTGTTAAGAATGCTTCTCTAAGAACGCTGTACATATTAAATAATTGTAAATACAAATAACATCTCAACATTCACAACCAGTGAACGGGCATCTGGTGCCTGGGCAAATAAAATGCTTAGTCGCCGGCGTCGGTCGGGCTGCGCTCACGGCCGCAGGCGCTTGGAAATTGTGTTTCCAATCAACGGTATTGTTGTTACATTCAACACACTTTTTTAGCGAAATAGAAGCAACATACTTCCGCTAGCATTTGGTTATATTTTTAACTGATCAAATATATTTTCAATGTAATAATTACTTCTCGTGTTTTGTACACATATTATAATTTTATTAATGTTACTAACGGGTCTCACGCCCACACATCACCACACCACACCACATACCACCACACACCACAGCACAGCTAGTGTAACTCGCTGAAACGTCGGAAAAAGGTAAAATAATGAAATTTAATCGCGTTAGACCCGTTATTAACATTAATTAAAAATATTTACAGCTCAAATCTGATGACATGTAGGTAATGACTGTAATGAGTTTTAACTAAACCGTTTTATTTCATTTTAGGTACGCCAAATTTTCCGAGATGATGATAATTTTGAAGGTAATATTGGTCTAATCTGGCCCTTTACTGATGGATCTGTTTTTTTTAATAAGTGAAGAAGCCGAAGACGTGTCTGAAAACTAGTTGTATAATACGATTATGGTCTTAGGGATCTATTTAGATACAAATGTTGAACTGTATAACATAGATTAGGTAATCTGATTCATTAATTAGATAAAAAATAAGGGATTAAAGAAATAAATATAATACGTGATTTAAAAATCTAAAATCCTTAAGCTTTTTTAAAGCTTCGAATTATGGTTGTGTAGGCCAAACTTTGCCGTATAAGAGGGAAATTGTTCAATAAGGACATTATAAAATTTTCTTCGGCGAGGGTTAACACATTCACTGCCCCCGACGCACATGTGCGTTCACCGTCATACAAGTTTGTTCCTAGGCCACGCCCCCTGGCAGTGAATGTGTTAAAGTATGTAAAATATAAAAAGACGTAGGTACAATTACTTTTATTTTTAGTATTATCAATTAATTTAATAGGTAATATCTTTAAGTTTTTATTTTCTTTCTGTACTGTACTTACATTTATTAGGTATATACATTTTAAATTCACATTTTAGTTAAAACTGATAAATACCTAACTCCTTGTAACCAACTTTTCTTACAAGTTGCGGCGTCCCTTTTGCATGGCCGGGTATTTGATAATTCGTCCTCGGGTTTAAAGTAGCAATCTCCTTGGAAGCAAAGTCTTAAACTCTCGGGGCTATCTACTGGTCCTGTAATTAGCGTTGCTACTTTAAAGTTATCCCCGCAGTAAGAAAATACCACCGGAACAGATTAAGTCATCCAAGTTAAAATAAGTAGGTACCCACTATATGGATATTTTCTGTATATTTAACCCAAACAGGGCAATTTTGGCTCACATGAATTGCATAGATTATGTAAATATAAGAACCGACCAAGTACGAGTCGGATTTGCACTCGTACCATTACGCAAAAAACGACAAAAAATCACTATTTGTTATTATAGCAGCAACAGGAATACTGTGAAAATTCCAACTGCCTAGCTATCACGGTTTATGAGAGCCTGTTGACAGACAGACAGACAGACAGCCAGCTGAGTCTTAGTAATAGGGTCCCGTTTTTACCCTTTGGTTACGAAACCCTGGTAAAATCGACCACAATATGCTATAATTTCAATGCATTAATCAAGCCAAGCCTGCACTAAATTAATCCCAAGTGCCAGGTAACTCTCCAGAGCCAACGTAATCTGATTTTATGGTATAATTGCTATATGTACAGTTTTTAATAGTTTAGATAACATTAAATTTAACATTTAGGAGGCCTATGTTCAGCAGTGGAAGTCTTAAGCCGACCACTGACTAACAGTCCGCCGGACGATATCGGCCGATCAGTTGTTCGAAACTGTCAGATTTTTGTTCTAACTGACAGGCGGATATCGTCCGGCGGCCTGTTAGTCAGTGGTCGGCTTTATGGCTGAGATGATGATGATGAAACTTAACATTAATAAATACAAAATATAAAACTACTTACACCAAATTTTTAATTAGGATATCCACAACGCAGGCTTCGTCAGGTGGCTACAAATGCAAATCCGCAACATGCTTCGTCCAAAACAAACCAATGATGATATCCGCAACAGGCTTCGTCATTTTTTTTTAAACAATAAAGCAAAGTTAATGCGTAAAGCAATTGTCACGAATCGTACATGGCTCAAAAGTCCCCATCACACTGGCAGCGTTACCACGTTGAATACCACTTAACATTATATACTTGCTCGGTACTTGTCATTTGTTTTAACAAGGCCAAATGAATTCAGATGAGAATATTAGTTAAATTAAGAGCTATCATTTTAAAAGTGGTTTTTTTATCAAACAAGACTACATTTTACTAACTTAATTATTTTATTTCAAATCGTGTGGTCACTGCTCCTACCGAACTACAAGGAAATATATTATGTCGTAAAAACCTCACAATATTTTTTTCGTAACTACAAAAACAACTATGAAATGAAACTTTATGAAAAATTGTGAGTTCTTACCTATAGAACTAGAAATTCATGTACCTACCCAAAATATTGCTAGTATGATATCCCATTATATACTTGGCAACCGTAGGTACTCTCGCTCTGACCAAAATATATTTTTAAATAAATTGCGTCAGTAATAAGAATTTTACTTCGTATTTTCAGGCGAAATTCCCGCTTGTGGCAAAACAGACGCTCCCTGGTGGTATTTTGAATTCTGCCCTAATTTTAATTTCATTGCCTTGGTCTAATTAAAATATGGCAATCAAACAATCGCCGGCTAAGGCAATACAAGGTTAAATTGGCTCAAAATATAAGAAGTAATTTCTTTATATTAAAAAAGTGGTCCAAATTGAGACTTTGAACCGTAAGTATGTTGGTAAAATAAATAATTAAAATAAATGCATACGTAGGTATACTTAATCTACATTTTTTCAATCATAAATGAATATGTTGCAATTATCTTATCATAGATGAAGAAAAACATCGTGAGGCAACCTGCATACATCTGCGAAGAAATTCAAAAGGTGTATGTGAAGTTTCCAATCCGCATTGGGCTAGCGTGGGAACTATAGCCCAAGCCCTTATAAGAGGAGGCCTGTGCCCAGCAGTGGGACATATATAGGCTGAATTATTATTATTAAAGTATTAGATTATCTGTACCCCGGAATCACAATAACCGTGTTACAAATAGCTAAGCGGCCACAGGCAATCTCGAAAATTGGCTCACTGGGACTCTGGCGGAAAATCCTGTGAAGGATAGCTTTTAAAGTTTTAACTTCGTTGCAGAAATTAGTTGGCACGGGCTGTGCATACTCCTGGCTGTTTTCAATCTGTGTATTATTTAATAAACAAGATTTATTGTTCAATTTACTTTAAAAATAAAAGGCGCAATTTGTCTATATTTATGGTTGATTGTTTGGTTTCGTTAATTTATTTAGTTCATTTTATTAGAACTTGTCATGTCTAATTCTATTACTTATTACCTTCAATGTTTTAGGCTGTAAGTTTCTCATTACTATTTAATGAATAAATCTTAGTATCTTATAAATGATACTGCTTTATAAGTTAAGTAGTTATGGATAGAAGATGTAAGCTTCAATCTGTTACTAAACTAGTAACTAAAGTAGTTACTAGTTTATTTATTTTGTAGAATTACGACTAAAGATTTAAGACACCCAGAAATAATGAAATCGGTACTGGTATTTTTACTGAACGGTATTCCGCACAAATTCCCAAAATATTGTACTCACGTTTGTCCCAAGTAATCATGCCATTGTCAAAAAAAGGTTGGCCCTTCCAGCTCGCGAGTTTTACTAGTTTCCTTTACCCGACGCGACGGTAATATTCCGTATCTTTTAGGTATTGTCGAGCATTTTAGGGAAATGAAAAGTTAACTGAAAATATTTTCCGCACCCTTCGACGTAAAACTTTTTACTGTTCTCGTGCAGAAAAAATATTTTAAAATGATTTGCAAGTGTAGGGTTCTGTCGGTTTAAAAAAGCTTCTGAGTAAAGTTTTTTTTTCTATATTATTTTAAAACGGTTGAATATTTACGACTTTGACAATGTAATAGATACACACAGCAACACTCTTAACTGTCCATCGGTGGACTTTAGGCATTCTGTAATAAAAGTTTACAAACTCTCAGCTAACAGTGTCGGCGATGGTACTAGGTATATGGGCACCTTAGCTTAGACATTGTCTTCCTGTAGTTTTAGGGTCAAAGTCATAGTAATTTATATGTAAGTACATAACAAGGACGGTACCAAACTGCTTACGGGACCGGATCTAATCTGATAATTTAATATTTATTCTAAAACGGTTCCTCTCCAGAAAACTTTAAGTCACAGTCAAGTGCAGATATAGTTGATCTTCTCTGCATAGAGTTTTTTATGAGGTTAACTATCTCTGCAGGCTTTACAATTTATTTTCACAACTATATTATTCCCTTGATTGTATATACCATAAGTGATCTTTGAAAACTGATTAAATTTTCATCTGTTTTACTCAATATTAATTTACTTCCCTTCAATTTTCGAACCTAGGCACCTACTTACTTAGTACCTACGTAAGGAAGTCTAAAATTATAATAAAAAAGTGCCGTAAAACTAACGTGATTTAAAGCAGTACATAGTAAAAAACAATAAAATTGAACCCAAGAAATTATCATCTATAAATCGCACTCATTCTTTACAGACTTTGAAGGTTTAGCAGTAAAAACGTTGGTTTTATGTAATGGACATTCAACATTAGGCGCTTTATGTAAATTACGTAGGGGTAGTATCTCGAGGGAAATAACCGCGCATCACTAGAGCCCTGTGATATCCTAACGTATTTTATTATCTTTGTTGGTCTCGCCTTTGTTTACATCTGCACTTTTAAAGTTTGTGTTTGGTATTAGCCGCAGCTCAGTCAGTAGTGTCCCTGCCTAAGAAACTGCAGGACCTGAGTTTGAATCTTGAAAAGGAAATGTATTAATGTGACAGCTTGAGTTACGGATGTCATCTATGTTTACTTAACTTGTACTTTATCGATCTAAGAGTATTTTCTTATTTATTATTTTCTGCCTTAAATAAGTTATAAGCGATTAAGTCCCGTTTAAGTTTTAAAATTATGAATGCTGTTCGTCTCGTATACAGGGTATTCTACGAGAAAAATTTAGTATTCTTGTATTCCCTCGTATGTTCGTAAGTGCCTTAATGCCTTAATCGTATTAATAAATGATATGTCATTAGACGTGTCTTTATTGCGGCAGTCACTAAATACACGTATTATCATTATGAAAAATAAAATAGGTAAAATAGGCGTCAAATTTCATTTCCATTTTTAGTTACGATTTTTTTGGCTATGTCTCTACCTTTTTACGGCTAAACTTAAACCAATTTGAATGATTGATAAGTAGAAGATTAACCCCTGGGGATAGACATAAGCCTATTATTACTATTGGAAATAATCCCTGGGACAGGAAGGAAAAATGACCAAGACCGAATTCCACGAAGGCACATATACCGGGTGTGGCCTGTAATACTAGCAAAAAATATAACTGTAGGCTGTAATCCTCATACTGACCAACATTTGTTCAGCAACTTTTAAAAATAACTTGTGGTTTGATTTTTAATACACTTTAAAGTTTATTCTAAGACGCAATGTATTGCGAATTTTGTTATGTTTAAGGCAAGACAAGCAACGTCAATCACAAATAATATGGCATGGCGATGGCGTCCATTGAAGATAATATTTATTTTGTATGAAAAATAGGAAGTCAAAAACTTCATAATTTTTAAAACTTGTTGAACAAAAGTGTCACCGTTTAAGGAGTAGGTACAATCTATATTTTAATTATTTGCTCATGTTACAGGCCACACCCGGTATTTGGGCTTAGCTGGTTACTAATATAGGCAACTAGCGACCAGCCCCGGCCTTGCATGGGTTACACAAAAAAGTTACCCTACGTTTTACCTGCTATTGGACTTATGTTCGTGATTTCGCATAATTGAAATAATGACATAATTCGGGATTTTTTTTTGATCTATATGAGGTCAAATTCTTGGGAAAAACTTGCCACAAGAGAACTTCTAGTCCCAAATTTAGTTTATGATGTACATAGACTGACGCTCCGAAAAACTACTAAAATTAATTAAAAACAATAAGATACCAGTATCTTACTAATCGGACTACACTCTGGTATAGGTCAAGGAAGCAGTCTTGGCCCGCTATTATTTTTAACAACTATAAATGACCTCCCGGATTCATTAACTAATAAGCACTGATGTTTGCTGATGATGTCAATCTCGCTTTGCCTATACACGATCAATCTGACATCATCAAGCTCCAAACAGTTATTGATAGCGTTTACCAATGGGGTGTACGTTAAATACAAGCAGCAATGGGTTGAACATGTGCAGTCATGAGCTACTCAAAGACGTCACACACCATGGATCGTTTTTATACATTGAATGATCAAACACTGCAATGTATTAAATGTATAGGGTAAACCCTCCAGTGAATGAACACCCCCCAGTGAATGAACAAAGTCACGTTTTTTGTCTAAAATAAGAAATATAGCAATTTCTTCCACTTGTCTTATTTTTTTTCTTATTAACAACTCTATTTCCTATGCAATGACAACCCGTAATAAATTTATTTTCGACCAGTTAGGATGTGACTGGCGTTTGAAGTTTACGTATTTCTGGATTTGAAGTTTTGTATGGAAATATTAGATCCCAGATAAGAACAGTGTACGTTTGGAGCAACATATGAAGTGCTTATTTAATCTTTACCAGTACAAAGTTTAGTTATTTGGTTAGATTAAGAGTTGAACTTTCTATTTATGTACACTTTGTCGGCGTATTATGCGATTAAGTATTTATTTTTTATAGTTCCATTACTGGCTCATCAAATGTTCTGAAACCAGTAAATGAACAGTGTGTTCATTTACTGGTGTCGCGTAGATTTCATTTTTATCCCAAATGTATATGTAAACGCAATCGTATTGAGCTTGTTTTTTGTGATTCTGCATAGATAACGATTCTGATTCATTTAGCCAGTATTGGAACAAACCAAATTTCTATAGTCCATTTACTAGATTTATCATGCCTATGTATGAACAATACAAAATTTGGCTTGTTCATTTATTGGATTTCTACTAATTCTATGTATGAACAGTGTAACCACGAACAATGCAGTGACAAGTTTATTATTTTAAGCATTATTTGGTGAGCATGACCCCTTTTCATCAAAATATGCACGTTGGTTCTTGTTTTAATGGTTGATTTTATTTTTTCATTTTAATATGTAACGGGTTTCTATGTTATTGGTGAATAACCATCATTTTATTACATTCTGATCGATTCGAAGTCAATATGGAGGGATAAAAGATATAAACGCTATCGCTATACCTATTAAAATAGAGCAGGAAACTGTGTTTGTGATAAAAATGATTTTATTATGCTAATTAAAAAGAGTTAAATAATGTTCATTCACTGGGTTTTTCGGTGTTCATTCACTAGTTTTTATGTTCATTCATTAGGTTTTTAGGTAGTTTTTGGTAAATTCTGGTATAACTCAAAAAGTATGAAAGTAATTTAAAATCGCAGAAATTACTTTCTTATTTATTAAATGAGGATTGATTAAATTGCAGTTAATTATTCCAATTATTAATGAATGCTGAGCAATGATTTTTCAAACTTGGATAATTGCTTAAGTGTTCATTCACTGGTGGTCTTACCCTACGTGATGTTGGTACATTTTTTTATTTTAAAATATTGTTTGGTCAGCATGTAATTCTGCTATAGATCGAGAAATGCCCTCGGCTTTGTTGGATATATTAAGGTTATGTGAGATATCTCTACTAGTAAATGTGGTAGTAAATGTGGGATTATATATCTAATACATTATATCAACAAAGGTTATAACAATTCTAATTTAGATGAAATATAAAAATATTTGCTAGCTAAATGAAATATTGACTATATAATTTACATTATATAATAACATTGGTGTGAGATGTATATACATTAATATTTAAATAAAATAGCGTTGGCTCGTTAAGAACTATAGAGTCTAATCTATTGATGTAAATATTTTTTTGAATGTTTATTAGCCTTCATCAAACTACGTCACTAACTATTTATTATGGGTTTTGATATGTAACTCAATGTGAACCACTTTCATATATAATCTTATAATACACATATAGTGATGTGATGTCATTAAAGACCTTGCTTTGTTAGTATGATTCTCGCCAAGCTTTATAAAACCTTAATATAAATGTTGTTTATTCTATAAATCGGGTAAAAAGGAAAAAAAATGTCAAACAAGTTTTGACAACATACCTACCGTATATATTTTGACGAAGAATTAGTGCCAGTTGCACCATCCGCATTTGATACTGATCCGCGTCACCCGGCGCGCCGCGCCGCGGCAGTTTACTATGAAACTTTCCGTACAATAAAATTTAGCGAACTAACGATGATAAACAGTTTGGTGCAACCGACCCTTAATGTGATTACTTCAAAAACAATTTGACTTCCATATTATTGTGAATAAACCATTTTGTGTTTTTTTACTAGCTGTTGCCCGCGAATTCGTACGCGTTTTATATTGGTTGTTATATTAAAAGAACAATTTTCAAAAACTCTCAAATATGTTTCTTTAATATAATTACGGGATTTTCAATAAAGTTTCAAATCCCTCACTCAAAAAACTATTGGTACGAGATATATATACGAAGCGCTGGTGGCCTAGCGGTAGTAAGAGCGTGCGATTTTCAATGGAGTTCGCGGGTTCAAACCAACCAATGAGTTTTTCGGAACTTTGTACTTATTTAGCTTTTCTAGTTAGCTTATTCTTACGTATTTAGCTTTTCGGTGAAGGAAAACATCGTGAGAAAACCGAACTAAACCCCTAAGGCCTAGTTTCCCTTCTGGGTCGGAAGGTCAGATGGCCGTCGCTTTCGTAAAAACTAGTGCCTACGCCAGTTCTCAGAATTAGTTGTCAAGCGGACCCCAGGCTCCCATAAACTATGACAAAATGCCGGGATACCGCGAGGAAGAGAAAAAAAACCTTTTCGGGGGAATAATTTTCATAAGCGCTGAAATCTCTTTATTAATATTGCGCCTTTCTACGAAGTTTTTATGATTATGAATCTTTTATTTATATAGCTACTATACTATAAAGACACAACTTATAGATTAAATCTGTGTGAAAGGAATTAAGGATTTAAATTGAATTTAGCTTCATGCAGTTACTCGTATGTAACAAACTGAGGAAACGTAATATATTCTCGTAAACAAAAATCAAATACGAAAAGGTTGACACCGGCAGGCTATTTGGCAGAAGTCGACATGCGTGGGGAATAGCAGTTCGATTGTCTCTGATCTTAGGCCATTGGCCCTGAACCTTTTAGATTGTTTTGAAATTAAACCCTTTTGTTGAAGGATAGTATAACACCAGAAGAATGTATATTTTCTGTGTTACCTTTTTCGCTTTTGCATTTTAAAAAAATTAGCTACTGTTTAAATTTTTAACCATATAGATTTTAGATCAGATTCCACGTTATCTATCTAATCATGGTAGTTTACCTATTTATATCATTTTAACCAGAAACAGAGATCGTTTTAACACGGTGGTCACAATTGTTATTTTATGCCGGAAGCGTAATTATTTCACAGCTACTTACCGACGCTGTAGTAAAGAGGGTCATATTAGTAAATGATATAGGTAGCGCCATAAGTGCTCTTTGCGACTCATGCCGCATTCGTTACGTAATAGTTAGTTACCTAAAGCTGCGTTGCGCTGCCATGGAGCTAACAGGCCAGTAGGGTCTGTGCAAAATTATAAAAATTAGGAATGTGTTCATATAAAACACCTAACAACTAGCTAAATAACAAGTACTTATACTCTAAAAAACCAGTTTATATGCGTCACACTTTTTTTTAAATAGCTCAGTCCCTGCACGTTATCCAAAGTTGGTGTCATACAATAAATTAATGCTATGTGTAAGCCCTTTCAAACGAGGTATGTCTCAATAGTATACATCCATGGGACAAATTGCCCATTCTCCTTTGGAATAGAAAAATGATTTTTACCTACACACATAGGTATCATAAAGACAGACCAAGCTAATTATGCATGACATATGCAATGACAAAGTTTGGTAATGTCATCATTTATGACAAATTTTTTAATCATTAAAAAGCATATAGTAACGCAAGGGATGCTAACGTTGGATATTGGCTTTTTTTTTGTTTCTATTTATTTAAGTAGAACTTAATTAAAGACCTTTTAATTCATAACAAGTAACTAATTTATGGCTAGACTAGATGAATAATTTCGTGTTGGTCTTCTGTAGGTTATATACTTGTCTGAAATTCATGGTCGCCCGACGCGCTATGGCTCCGTCTGAGTGCATCGTGGCATGCATCACAGTAATGTCTCTAAGCCACAGGTACGGAAAAGTCGAACTCATTTACGTTAGTGCAAAAATGGGTTTACCTAAAATTTAAACATATCTACACACATATCAGTTACCGCAGCCGTTAGAGCGTGCATAATGGTCCTTCTTAGCAAGACACTTAGTGTGCTGTGTTGGTCATTCCACTCAAAGTACCGACCCACACTGTTAATTGTACATCGGTGGACCTTATGCCTTTTGTAATAAGGTCCGCCGATGAACGGTTAGGCTTGTTGCTGTTTATACTGCATTGTATCAAGGATCCGAGAGTGTAATGATAATGTAACCTACATATATAATTACAAATTATAGTTAGCTGAAAAGAAACAATCTAGCATTTTAGTATTAGCAATAATATAAATGTAACATAGGTCCTTCTTCCTCGCGTTATCCCGGCATTCTTGCCACGGCTCAGGGGAGCCTGGGGTCCGCTTGACAACTAATCCCATGATTTCACGTAGGCACTAGCTTTTACGAAAGTGACTGCCATCTGACCTTCCAACCCAGAGGGGAAACTAGGCCTTATTGGGATTAGTCCCAAGAAAAATGTAACATAGTTATTTACTTGTAATATTATGGACTATTGGACTCTATAATTCTGCACTGAATTTGACGGAACCTCATAGAATTTGAAGTTTATGATGTCACTTCCACACTGTGTTATTGCAAAATCTCTGCAGAGTCAGCGGGGAACGACTCTAGGACTAGACTATTATTGTGAGGTTAGATACTTACTCTTAACAGGTAACATCATAATTTTTTTGTTGAATGATAATTTGTTGAACGATGCGTGGCTATAATTATTATTTACAAACAATCAGTCATGCTCCGTCTAATACATACATGTATACATATATTATAATTTTATAACGTAATCCGGAAATCATAACCAATCATAATAGTCATAACGCATAACATAACAATACACGAGTGCGGTAAATAAACTAAAATAGATACAAAAGCAAACCAAAGGATGACTCCAGCCTGCGTCTGTTGAATTAACATCCTCGTTTGTATATATTTTCTTACTCCCCTCGATGCACAAGCTACACATCTTTGCCTTAAGAAACTGCTGTCACCGGATTACATGTAAAGGCGTATGATGGAAGGCATTATCCACGTGATAAAAAAGCCGTCACCTTTTAACATCGCGCAATTGGAAGAGACAGGCATTGTCATTATCACGCTAAGATGGCGATAGCGTAAGCAAGTGCTACTATCAATTCGTACAGGTTGACGCCGTGGTTACGGCCAAAAAGAATAGGAATACGAAGTTACATATGTTTTGTCACGGCTTTCCTCGTCTGGAAAAGATGTAGGTATGTTAACTGGAAAAGAACCCTCTTAGGAACAAGTTCGCCTTTGTACTACAATAACGTGTTACTTTCTCACATACTTACTCACGGGCAGACAAATCAAATTTGAAAAAAAATTGTCAGAGTAAATTAAATATCTATTACGCGATTGGAAATGTTGCGAAGCAAATTACACGGGTTTGGTGAAACAATCTAGTTGCTGACATAAACACAAATATTTCAAACCTCCTGACGACCGGGTTTCAAAAGATGTCAGTTAAAATTAAACTCTGTTAAGTTGACAACGGTTGTCAGAAGGTTAATCAAGACATTAATTATAACATAAGTAAGTTGCTCCTATCAATCGTATAATATCCTTTACTTAATATATTCCTATAGATAGATTACAATAATTATATTCATGCAATTTGAGATGAATACATTGCTCGTTGTAAGCAATTAATGATCATAGCCATGACAGGTCACTAGTTATGGTGGGTAAGATTCCGTGATCATGCATAATACCTACATAATGCAAGGTATATGAGGTGATATAAAAATAATGCAAATTACATCCAGTGAGATAAAACATAGAGCGAGATTAATTATATTAACGTCTGTTATATTTGTACGTGCTAGTCATTTTACATCCAAGTTATAAAATAATTTGTCGACAAGTTCAAAATAGAGAAACTGCTCCTAGAAATAAGGGTGATTCATCATTGCATTCGGAATGATGTCCAGAAAAATGTATTCGAAGAGTTTGTTAGCACATAGACATTAGACAATTGCAAAAGTTATAAACAAGTAAAACTGAATAAAAATATGGTATCACTTTTTTTATTGAAAAAGATTCTTAAAGAAGGAGAAATTTCCAATAAAAAAGTCCTAATAACTAATGTAATGCTAAAAATAACCCTCTGCGCGTCATTACAGAGAAGCGCACGCAGCGTCAAATGCGAGTACGTCACATTAAATTAAATTTAAATATCGAAAATATCTCAAATAAACTATTAACATTTAAGAAATAAAAACAGGTTTTTAAAGGACTAGACTTATAATAAATTTATAATATTGAATAGCTGTGGATTTTATCCAAAAATCACCTTGAAAACGAAAATAAATGGAAAATACTCACGTTTTCCGCAATGTTCTTTTTCTTGTATTCTTTGATTTGATAATTTACGATGTTTGTGTTCGTACCTACCTACTAAATCAAGGCTCCTTATTCTTTTGCATTTCAACTGGAAAATTTTATAACGTAGAAATGGTTCTGCGCCATTTTTTGATGTAACTTCATACAAAGTTTAGTTTTAGTTCAGTTTTAGTAAAAGTCGAGTTTATAAAGTAACAACATCAACGATAGATATTCTTCGCATATACTTATATTTTTCGTCCTATTTAATTTGAAATAAGCTTCTGGGATATAGCAGCATCCATTTAGGCTGATTATATCATCTTTTGTATGTAACTGCGTTATTAATTATCCATATAAAGTGGTTTAGCAGGTATGACTTACATAATACCTCATAATATAAAATCTGTAGTGAGTATGCAAATTAGCAAAATGTCCAAAATTTACTTATATATTATGTTCGTAGTAGCGAAGGAATACAAAAAAATATATATATGTACTTGTATATACTATGCGCAACGCTGTCATGGTCAACTCTTGATCATAACATACCTACGATAACTGTATCCATTTTTTTTTGTAACTTTAAGTTGTCCAAGAGCTGAGATCTTCCAAATTGTTTGTTTTTTTCGTGAATACCTACTCTGCGGAGTATCCGTTCGGTGAAGTCAGGTGTAACAGAATATTATTTTATACTGTATATCATACGGTATTCGCCATTAAAAAACCATTGTCCGAGAAACGCATGCATTAATAACCACTAATTCGTAAGCTGTACTTACATGTAACGCTGCAATTATTATTACATAACGCTTATGAAACTAGTAGCTAACAAGTTTTAAAAGTAGCAGTAACCATCGGTTTTCCTTTCTTGCTAATCACACGTTAACTAGTAGGTAAAATTACCGGCAGTTATTTTCACGGGTCGTCACTCAGTCATTTAACTTATTCGTACGTCATGTTTCTTTGATTGTAACGTTTAGTATCCTTGCGTCTTCAAAAGCTGGCGCGCGCGTTGGTAATGCCGGCTGAACGTTGATACGTTCGGAAATTTAAAAAGTTTTACGAGAGCACAAGTTACAGCAAAGATTAAATAAATAAAGATTTTGTCATGATACGAGATAGTTTCGTTAGAATCTAAGATTTGAGACAGATGGCCAGTAATCTAGTCTAATAATTACAATTAGGTATATTTTACTGACCGTTATTAATAAACATAAAAACAAGCGTTTATGAGTGATTATCGGGTTATAAAATATCTAAAGTGAATATAAAGAAGACGTTTAAGTGATTCGTGTTTTGAAACTGATCAAAAATGTCAAACGTTCCCTTAGTTCGTAAAGCGATCGCTGGCGCCGCCCGACACTCGTCGATCCCTACCAATGAAAACAACCCTTTAGTGTTGCAGCCTGCGCAGGAGAGCCAATGGACCCCCGCGGCTTTGGAAAGGGCTGGATCTACCCTAAAGGCTCTCAATCGAATGGCCAAGCGTCCGCCCGTGCATATACTGTTTGAAGATATTAACTATACCGTGAGCTCACAAAAAGGTAAGTTAAGTTTTTTTACATATCTTTAAATCAAGGGTCTTATACGCCTGTGAAGTACATTATCGTTAGAGTTGGACCAAGAAATGTCTGCAGCGGATTTGGTAGCCCACGCTGTACAAGTGTCATTTATACGTCATAATTTCATAGAAGTTTGACGTTTAAAATTACACGTACACTGCGTGGGCTATCAAATCCGCTGTAGACTTTTCATGGACTGACTCTACTAGGTCGGATATAGGTAGGATAGTATTTAATAATCTATTATTAATATGATAACGATTGTATAAGTAATTTAATAACCAAACCCTAAGTGAGCATTTGGCTCACCGAATCATTTTATTAAATTACTACTAATAAGGAAGGTGACTGAGTCGGACTGACATAGGTACTTAATTAATCAAGACTATTTAGGCTGGCAAGCAAATTTGGAAATGGATTAATATTTAATTAAATAGCTGTCGCTGACAAACTTCGGTTTTGTAGGAAGTTTTTTTTTACGGTAGTACTATTACTTATTTTGTGGTTTTACCGCAATAACAATAACTCTGAAAGTATACTCCTGTTGAAAATGTCGCTATGATAAGCTATTTAATTATATTAGCTATGTTAAAATATAATCCTTTCCCAAATTTGCTTGCCAGCCTATATTCTTGATTATTCGTAATTATGTTTTAGTTTCGTCATTAAATATAAGTGTGGAAATACTGGAAATAACATTTCATTTGTATTTTATTCATAATGGGTACAGTTAAAACGCATTGTTACTACGGCGGAAGACGTCAATTTCAGACGTAATAAACCCGTTCCGGTCCGCGCTCGCTGAAATTATTTGCGTTACAAGTGTATCTACAACAAAATATTTATTTCTATTATCGTTGAGTTGTAGTAGCTATCATGAAAAAGTTGTTTTAATACAGTTGTTATACGTCATAATTTAATGGAAGATTGACGTTTAAAATACCACTTGCACAGTCTAGGCCAGCGGTCGGCAACCTTTTAGCAGCCAAGGGCCACATAGTAGTTAACGAAGATGACGCGGGCCGCACTTTGTTAATATTTGTGACTTTAGCAAACTTTGTCGTTCGTCAGTATCATTCGTCAGTATTACATACAAAATAGCCAGGGAGGCTCGCGGGCCGCAAGCGAGAGGTTGGCGGGTCGCATGCGGCCCGCGGGCCGCTGGTTGCCGACCGCTGGTCCAGGCTATCAAAATAACTGCAGACTTATCTTGGTCTAACTCTCTAAGTATTGATGCATTTCTTGAACAACATAAATACAAAGTGATGGCCATATTCGAACTTTAAGATACGTCAAATATTAGATATGGAAACGATATAGATTGGACAAATGTCAGTGTCAATCAAGTGTCAAAAGTGACGTTTTTGTTTGTAGAAACCTCACTTTTGACACTGACATATCCGATCCATATCGTTTCCATATCTATTATTTGACGTATCTTAAAGTTCGAATATGGCTGATACTCGTTTTATTGCTAAATGTAATCATAGATTATAATTAAGCTGCGACGCGATTTTAATTTTCCTGCAGTAGGTATATCTGTTTTTCCTTAAGAATCTCAAGAATTGTTATTCCAATTAATCATATTTATTCTATTGTTTACAAATTAGACCTTATTACAAAAATAATTATGATCACAAATAGTCAGTTGTTATTATTGCCTACATTAACTCAAATACCGGTTCTCTCCACAGGCTCATACTATTTTTATATTCAAAGGTTACGTTAAGAAAATGACAGGTAAATTATAGACACATACATTATAATCCATTTAATGTAGTTTAAGACAAGTAAAAACGTAGTTTCTCACACATGCCAATCATTGGTCATAAGTGACTTAAGGTATAGGTACACCTACATAATAAAAAAATAAACAAGTTCGAGTCCTGCTCGCCCCTGAAGGGTTCCGTAGCAGCAAGTAACATAATAAAATTGCGGTTTACGATTTATGACGTATTAAAAAAAACTACTTACTAGATCTCCTTTCCTTTCCTTTCTTTTTAACGGCCTCCTAGCCTAGTCGGTAGTGACCCTGCCTACGAAGCAGGAGGTCCCGGGTTCGAATCCTGGTAAGGGCATTTATTTGTGTGTTCATCACAAATATTTGTTCCGAGTTATGGATGTTTTCTATGTATATAAGTATTATATATGTGCATATTATAATATATATATCGTTGTCTAGTACCCACAACACAAGCCTTATTGGGCTTACTGTGGGACTAGGTTGATCTGTGTAAAAATTGTCCTGTAATATTTATTTATTTATTTTTTATTATTTATTATCTCGTTCAAACTAATTTTCGGTGGAAGTTTGCGTAGGAATGTACATCATATATTTTTTTAGTATTATCATTCTCTTGTTTTAGAAGTTACAGGGGGGGGGGACACAATTTACCACTTTGGAAGTGTCTCTCGCGCAAACTATTCAGTTTAGAAAAAAAATATATTAGAAACCTCAATATCATTTTTGAAGACCTATCCATAGATACCCCACACGTACGGGTTTTATGAAAAAAAAATTGAGTTTCAGTTCTAAGTATGGGGAACCCCCAAAAAGTATTGTTTTTTTTTTCTATTTTTGTGTAAAAATCTTAATGCGGTTCACAGAATACATCTACTTACCAAGTTTTAACAGTATATAGCTCTTATAGTTTCGGAAAAAAGTGGCTGTGACATACGGACGGACAGACAGACAGACACGACGAATCCATAAGGGTTCCGTTTTTTGCCATTTGGCTACGGAACCCTAAAAAAGGCTACGCTGGGCCGGTAGGCCAGTGCAAAATTATGTATCTGCGTTTGATGTATAAAAAGAGCGAGCTCATCGCCAAGAAACTGTTTGGCGAAACTTTGTGTTGTGGTACGCATATTTTATATTTTAATAAAAAAACGGATACTTATGTAGATAAATTATATTTCATACAGTAGATAACGACTTAAAGTCGACATTATAATAAATAATAAAATCTGGTATTTTACGTCATATATCCAAAGGTCACGAATCCAGTAAAACACCTTTTCTTAGCAATACACTCGAAGTCTCGAGAAACAAACAAAAATTGTACGCAATGGGTCACAATTATGATTTTATACAATTTTTTTCCTACTAAATCAAACCTTTAACCGTATGTTTCGTAATTTTTGTCGATATCGAGAAATGAGGGTTTCCGCGATCGAGTTTTTCACTAGATGACAGCACCGTGTCGAAAGGTTAGCTGTCATAATCCACCAATCATGTTTAACCATGTTTTTTTATTGGTGAATTTTGACAGCAGCTGTCAAAAAGACCTCTCGTCACGGTGCTGCCATCTAGTGAATATCTCGCTCTCGGAAACCCTCACTGACTCTACTTGCACAATTAACATAACATCTACAGTTACTATACAAGACAGTATAGGTAATACTTACTAATGTAAATTGATTATCTTACTGTAAACCCTAAATAACTCGGCAATTTTTACCATTTAACCACCAATACGTTAATTTATAAGTAAAAGCCAAACTAGTTTAATCAATATCTGTTACTCTTCGTTCTAAATCAAAAGTGATAATGTTTCCTTATAACGCTTAATAACGAGAAGACTCTTAAAATAAAAAGGTCACTTACATAAAAAAAAATATTACATAAAAATATTCTAACGCACTCAAAAATTCATTCTCACTTTGACGGAAGTGCCTACCATAAAGCACACTCGTCATAAAAGTCCGTTAGTACAAGTGTCAAGTGAGCTTCGAATAACGAAGCCGACAACCGCAGTGCGCTTCGCTGTTTGCGAGGCCACTACGCGGTTTGAGGGCTACACGGGATAACGAAAAATGAAAACGCGTATTCAAAAACTGCAATAAGCTTACAACGTTAATAAAGAAAAAAATACGACTATAATGGTTTTTGTCTACGTGACAGCGTGATAAAAAGTATCTTTCACGTTCAATCGCCCGATGTTAAAAAGTGACTGTTATTTTATCACGTGGATAAATCCATCCATAATACACCTTTGATTTCGTATTGTTATAGATTAAAACTAATTTATATTAATACTGTAATATAAATTGTATAAAAACTAAACACTAGTTCATATGTGTTTAGTTTTTATACAATTTTATAATCCGAAAAATAGAAATTCGCAACGAGTACCGATAAATCAAAACATGACCGCACTAGTGCGGTAATTACCTATGTCGAAAATTTAAATGGCCATAATGTACTGTAAACGATACACATTAGCATGACTGTTAGCAATGACTTTATTCATAATTTTATTGACAAGCCTCTGAGAGCAAATAATTATCTTAAGGACATTTTATAAATTATAACTGTCAATGTTTAGATATTTTATGTTGCATGGGAATAAATAATATAACAATCACAGTAAAATGTGTATATAGGCCAAGCAATAAGAAGTTATAGAGGGAAATGCTAGGAACACAATTTTGACTACGTAACTTTGTTTGGACTAGTTAGGAGGTGAACATATCAAAAGTCCCCGGCCGTAGCCCCGGTGCTAGGGGGTAGAGGGGGGAAAGAAGGTTTCATTTTTCGGTTTTTCACTTATATCTTGGAAATTTTGCGTCTTAGCGACATGACTACTAAGACAAACCAAAAGCTGATAAAATTTGTTACAAGTTTTATTCAGTCAAGTTTTTCGATATATTGAATAGTTTTTGAGATATCCGCTCTTGAAAGTTTATTTAGGGCTTTCAATTTTATCTTGATATCTACATTAGTGACGCTGCTAGACCGTGTTTGGTATCATTTTCATATAAATCAGGGGTGCTGAATTCAGTTTTGGTATCACATTGACACCATTCCTGAGAAAAAACATATAAACTTTAAACAAATACCTTTTTTTTAAATTCCTCTTCACGCTTAAACCGCTCAACCGATTTAATTGAAATTTGGTATACAGATATTTCGAGTCCCAAGACAGGACATAAGATACTTTTTATCTCAATAATCATCCTTTAAAGTTGTGAAATGGAGTATGGGGGGAATTCAACTTCGTCGACGAAACTGAATTCCTGAGGTTAATTCTGCTCAAGGTAAGGTTTGAAGTCATGTTTGGTATCACTTTCATCTAAATCACAGATGTATTCCGTCCTAAATTTCATCTAAACCGGTTCAGCGGTTATTGACTCCCCATACAAACTTCAACCCCACTTTTCACACCCTCAAAAGATGCTTTTGGTTATAAAAACTATCCTATGTCGTGTGCCGAGATTTAAACTATTTCTATACCAAATTTCAACGAAATTGGTTCAGCGGTTTAAGCGTGAAGAGGGATTTAAAAAAATATTTATTTTTAAATTTTGGTTTTACTTCGGAATGGTGTCAATGTGATACCATAAATGAATTCAGCACCCCCGATTTATACGAAAATGATACCAAACATGGCCTAACAGCTTCACTGACGTAGATATCAAGATAAAATTAAAATCCCTAAATAAACTTTCAAGAGCGGGTATCTCAAAAACTATTCATGATATCGAAAAACTTGACAGAATAAAACTTGTAACTAATTTTATCAGCTTTCGGTTTGTCTTAGTAGTCATGTCGCTAAGACGCAAAGTTTCCAAGATATCAATGAAAAACCGAAAAATTCGACCTTCTTACCCCCCTGTACCCCCCAGCAGCGGGGCTACAGCCGGGGACTTTTGATATGTTCACCTCCTAACTAGTCCAAACAAAGTTACGGAGTCAAAAATTGTGTTCCTAGCATTTCCCTCTACAACGTCTTTAAGCATTCATTTCTTGACCTAATAATGTTTCTGTTGAAACATACAGCTACGAAGCGCAAAAAAGGCAGATCAACGAAGTTCCGTTCCGAGAGGCTTCTATTTCCGCTCTGACGGACATAATTTAAGTAACAAATCAACTTTGATAAACTTTTCAGAATTTTTCTGTAAAAAAAGAGGTTAAAATGCTTTGAATATTTTGATGTTCAGATAATATTATATCTACAAGAAAACTGATATCAGCGTTCTTATGATCATGCGACGTATTGATCATTTAACTAAATTAATAATACCGAAGTCAATGCAAAAATAAGTCAAATGGCTTGAATTAAATCTGACGAAACGGCCAAGCCTCATTTTTTGACTAGGTGTAGAATTAGGACTTGTAGAGTTAGAAGATTGGCTCTACAAGAGATCTGATAACTTTTTGACAGCGAGCCTTATGGTTTCATCTTGGCAACATTTTACATGAAAATCTTTTGGTGGGATCAATCATACCGTAATACCTTTGGTAATTTAATGCTAACAAAGTCACAGGTGTATGCTAGTATACAGTATAGCCATATATATACTTAGGAATTGTTACGAAACATTCATCGTGCTTGGAAACGATCAAATTTGGCACGAGCCTTATTATAAGGGAACTGCGGTAACAATTAACGGTATTTTGAGTACCACTGTATGGATGATATTATTATGGCACGTTTATTTTCCTCCGCATAAATAATAATTAAATGAAAACATGGCTAAAGAGAAGCCCATCAGGTTTCGAGTGTCATTGAATGGGAACAACTTTAGTTTTAGAGGGCCACACATAACTAATGAATAAAGTTTGCCCATCCAACACCCTTAGCTCGAGTGTTTGAGTTTCCAACATGGGCCCTAGCGGTTATCCAAAGCACGTAGTTATTTTGTGCACAGTCATAATGAAAGGATACATTAATTTTTACCTATACATAAAATTTAATTAGGATCATATATTAGTTAAATGGCTTAAATTCTAAAGTACTAAAATACGAGTGTTATTGTAAAAAATATATATTATATTTATGTGAGATCGAGAACTATGACACCGTGGCAGAATATACACTTTAAACATAAGGTCGATGGGGTGAGACAAACACTGGGGCATCAAGAGTAACACTGTTAAGTACTCTTGCCACGAGTAAAATAAACTATGAAATGAAATGAAAAACATTTATTTCGAAACAACTATGGACTCATACAGATTTGTTAGTAGACTTACGTTCCTAATGTTAGTACCAACCCTATTTAACTATTACAATATATGTATATACACTGCTGGAAACAGGCATTTCGCAGCAGTGTCTCATATACGGGCAGCCAAGTCTGTCCGCTATCACACACAGGATAGGGTTGGGTCTGGCCCGCACCCGGCGCACCAGAGATGTGCACCGTTTGCGCACAGTCGCATAAAAAAATAATAAACTCTGATTATCTTACCACTCTTACGTTATCTGACCTTAATAATGTATTATTAGTACCGCGACACATATGAAATCCTTTAAAGGCGTGCTCTGAAAGTTGAATGAGGCTACTAAACATGACGTTAATAATTCAAGTGGTAATTAAAAAGTATAACTAAATAAACATACTTTGTTAAATCAACTAATGATTTCCCACCGGCAAGGGCACATCAGACATGCTAACGATAGTTGCCAAGGCAAAGGTCGATATGTTTGATATATAAACAACTAATAATGCATATATTAACAGTTGATTCAACGACCTTAATGATACGAGAATTTATTATAATACTCTTTTAAGGGCACAAGATGCTCCGAGTTGGTCCAGAACAAGTTTTGAATAAGTAATTCACTCAGTGCCTTTATTTTTAGATATGCCAGCGCGCGTAACTTTTTATTTTGATTTAGTGCAATTTCAAAATTACTGAATTACCTTCATAAAACGGTACCGGCACTAATGTCAGATCGTGAGATTAGATTTCCGAGCGGACTCCAAGCTCCTACGCAAGGCTATCATGAGTGAAAAGTGAAACAAACCTGTCAAATGTAAACGTAGGTACCTAACTACTAAAATAGCCATAATATTAATAAATACCATTCGGTTTTTCCATGTAAGTAAGCAGCTTTGTTTCACAAGTAGGTACCTACGAAAAAATTTAACCAAGGGATTATTACGATTAATCGTGGTGTCCTTTCTACCTAGTGATTTTATTTATATTTTTTTACGTTATAAATATATGAAGGATCGAATTATGCCAACACAAGATGCAAACCTTTGACAACAGTTATTCAACAGAATAATTTCCTCTATAGTACCAAACCGACGCAATTTTATAACAAATGAGGATTCATAAATTTCTAATTTCCGTCTCGTTAATGATTTTCGTTTCAAAAACGCATTAAACTGGTGACACCATTACCGCTAACGACTTTTTAAGCAATCTTTCTAAAACGTAAATTGTTACCTCCATTTGAAGTGGAGTTGAAAAACCGCAGGCACTCGTGCCTTTTCATCATTAAGTAGAACGGTGCTGCAACGGGACATTCTTACTTAAAAAGGAAACCCTGAGAAGTAGGAATAAGATTCAATTTGGTACCAGAGGACTTTAAATGAAAACTCTCCAAGCAAAGGATTAATTTATACTCCGAAAGTATTGTTACTCGTACAGAATCACAATTGTTGAACAAAATTATAATTTTAATTTGCTTTTTTTAATACTACGTCGGTGGCAAACAAGCATACGGCCCGTCATCATCAGCATCACCTACGGAGACTGCTTGTTACCATCAGACTCTGATGGTAAGCAGTCTCCGTAGGTGATGATGGTATGCAACTCCAAAGGACGGTGTTACATGTGCGTTGCCGACCCTAATTACGCTCCCAACTCTCGTTGAGCTCTTTTTCTTCTTCTTTATTTGATATTCATATATTATAAAAACAATAATACGTATATGCAAATGTGGTTAATTATTTATATATGTACTTATATCGTTCGATCCCACTCGGTCGATTGTATTTAACCATTGCTCTCGTGAAATATAATCATTAAATATGGATATAAAATGCAACGAAATAAAAATTATACTAAAAATTACACCATTACCGCTCAGCAATAGCATTCGGTACAAGTTTTACAAATGTTGATGGTTCTGAGAATGATTCTCGGTAGGATGAGCGTTCACGAATTTGTCATGGCCCAGCTCAACCGCAGAGACCGCTGGATCAGTCAGTTCCTACTAATGTCGCTCGGTTTCTAGCACCTACAAGCCTACGAGCGGCTATCGACATTCTCTCGATATTAACTATCAGGATTTAATTTTACCATTTAACCCTTAAATGCATTATTATAATATGCAGCCTAGGTACCTACTGCATACATAACAAAAACATCTTTTTGTCGGTTTTACATGAAATGGAGGATTTTTTAAATTCATAATAATTCTTAGTACAATAAATGTGATTTAGGCGGCTTTTGATATTATTTTTTATAAAAAATAGTAGGTAGGTAGGTAGGTACAAACAGCAACACTCCTAAATATGCATCGGTGAACCTTATTACAAAAAGCATAAGGTCCACCGATGTACAGTTAACAGTGTGGGCGATGGTACAGTATATTATTCGTAATAAAATTTATCATAATTCGGGGGACTATAGAAAACGGAGGAGCGGGAGAATAATTATTATGCTTCTCTTAACACGTTATTTACCATGGCAAGAAAATAACACTTAATTTAAAAAAATGGCCGAACACGAGGCAGAATGGCGCCCCAAGGGTCACGCACACGACCGTACGGCCATACATTTTTTTCAACTTATTTCGTTAGATCGAGTGATGCTTGACCTTCTTAAATTTTCCTCAAATCTTTAAATTAATTAACCTGTAAGTGAATAATTATATTGTGTTTTTAAATAAAGTATACATAAGGCTCTGTAGTTTTGGAGATAAGGGAGATAAAGATGGTCAAGCAAATCTTGTCAGTAGAAAAAGGCGCTAAATTCAAATTTTCTATGGGATAATATCCTACCGATCCTACTTTTTTCAAATTTGCCGCCTTTTTCTACTAACAAGATCTGCTTGACTCAGTATAAGTACCTAAATGTAAAATAAATATTTATCTTAATATTATAAAACATATAACTGGGATTTCACAACACACCCGTTTATGTATTTGATTCGCCACACTATGTGCAGTTTTGAAAGCATTTATTATTATCTCATTTAAGCCCCATGTTTATTTAAATTTTAATTACATATTTAGGACGTGTGAAGATTACTAAAATTATTTATAGTAGTACCTATTGTTTAATGTGCGGTAACACACAAAGTTAACGTTATCATAACACCGAATACCATTAAATTTATTTAATAGACTTACGTTACCAGTTTAGTGACGTTAGAGGTCTAAAACCAGTTTTGAGTAGATCGAATACAGATGTCGAGAATCCTACATTCCATACAAATGGCGCCAATTCCCTATCCTTTTATCCTCAACAATAAATATTAGTCATCATTTGAGTAGCGTCGTAAATTAGTTTTAGTAAATAAAATAAATGGACTTTAATTTTATTACATTACATATACAGGGTGTTACTGACCATCGGGCTTTAAATCCAGGGCTCGATTCTACTCGCTAAACTGAGCTACTTTTATTATGGCACCAACCCCGAAATCCTGAAATTTTTTTCTTACTTTTTCATACATTTTGGCTGATCAGAAGTCGACGTTTTCTATGGAAAAGCCAAAAAAAATTCCCCGATTTTAGGGTTGGTCCCATAGTAAAAATAGCTCAGTTTAGCGAGTAAAATCAAGCCCTGGAATTAAAGCCCCATGGTCAGACACATACTGTATACACATGTAAGACGCCCGTTTCTCCAAACAATTTTGACGCAAGTTGTCTATTATAATCTTTAAGTTAAATAAAAAATACCTCTTTAATGGATATAAAGTAACTACAATAACATGTTTACTTACTAAATACTTGAGATTTTTACAACCTTGCAGCAAACGTGTAGGTACTTAAATGAAATGCGAATCAAATTTTAATGCCCAAGGGTGTTATCAAGCGACTCGTCAAGTCATCTTTGATAGGCTGATAACTGTAACCATGACGTGGCTATACCGTATGTTTGACTTTTGTTAATGTTTACAGTAAAGTGGGTATTGTCACCGATCTACCGTTTCAAATAGGCCACTAGGGGTCAAATTTTTTGCGTCATTTGCGTCACTAAAACCAAATTGAAGTTAAAGAAAAGTAGTAGGTACGTTACTATATATAGCTACGCGTAACCAAAATTAATTTATACCTATATTGGAATTTTAACGACATTTGTACGCAGATGAACCCGCGGACGAAGGATGATTTAATACTTATATTTATCAAATAAACATAAGGTTAAAGCGAGCTACAGGTAATAGATGTAGGCATTCTCGATAAAAATAATACTGTTCATTAATTCAACATAATTAGGAAGGTGTTATTTTAAGATTAACAGATTAATACAATTTTTTTACATTCTAATTAATTTAGAAATACTGTTCAAAGCAACAACGAATGATTATGAAATACTACGCCTATAGAGCTCAGTGTACGTTTCATTTATACTTCACAGAATCTCTAGTTTAATCAATAAACCTTACTTTGTCGACAAGCTACAGAGACAAAACAAACATTGAAAAGCTAGTTGCAACTCAAAGCGCGAACGTTTTAACAAATTCTCGATACCTATTCAGTTCAGGTGCAGCGACAATGGTACGAATCACCTAAACGCCGGAAAACGTCGCCGATAGTGGCCTGCACTGCAGTGCACCTCACGTTTTCTGACCGGTCGAGTTAAGTTCGATTTTCATATAACTATGTAATAATGCGTTTCATGGCATACATCGATTTAACATCAATTTAGTTAAAACAAAAAGGTTATATTGTGATACATATATTGTCCTTATTCTAATCGCAAGCGATCAGTGTAGACAAAAATACGCTAAATAATCGTTAACATTAGCTAGCTAACGGTTAGGTTACTAGTTTTGGTATATATGACGGCGGCCGATCGTAAGATCAGGCATATCATGAAATTCCTAGGCATATCGTGAAACGTTAAAATCTTTTACTCATTGCCTGAGTCGACGGAGCTCCGCTACGCTACGCGGGGCTCCTATTTCTGGGCAGTTTGCCCTTCGGGCATATGAAGCAACCTCATGAGCCTATCCTACCTATACCTATATATTGATTTAATATGACTATCGTCAAAACATTACACAGGAATATTACGATCTGCTTGATCTTACGATCGGCCGAATCATATTGCCGTGGTCGGATTTACCGCTTCAGTAAGAACCAGTTTTTGACATTTTAGCTAGAGAACCCTAAAAATAGTACCTGCCGATAAATAGATTGAATGTTATGTCGCTTCACGAAGGCTCAAGACATAGGTACCTGGTTTCATCAAAAGGATAGTGGACGGACGTTTCCCCATAAAACCGTAGTCCCTGATTTGCTCCCTAGATAATGACATAAAAAAGATTTACCACCGTTGTTAGTACGGAATGCTCCCGGAATTCAATTTATTTGGCGATAAACGGGAATTCCCGATGTTCTTATTTTTGTTTTGTACTTAGACTATGTAGCGTTTCGTTAGATTTAATTTTTAATATTTTTGTTAAAAAAATTAAAAACATAAGTACATAAACCCTAAATATTTTCCACTTATAACGTGTATTTCACACTCCCACGGGAACTTCGAAACATAAAATCTACAAGTCAGGAGTTTCAATTTATCCTAAATAATTTAATGATTATGTATCTACAAAACTTGTACCAATTTAAATCTCAATTAATATTTTGTGAGTATAAAAAAGTACAAAACATATTCTGTATAATGAGGTTTCATTTTCATGTTTTGTTATGATAATTCTATTAAGGAAATAAATAGGTATTATTTAGAATACAGTCTCCACAATATTGGTTCTAAAATGTTGTACCGCCTAGTTAAAGTAAATCTAGTTAAACTTAGTGCCTGGTAGCAACACTGCGTTCAAACCTAACTTTTAGGGGCGCTCGCGGGTTGCGTTACGAAAGTGGAGCAACTAATTAAATTTTATTAAAACTGAAATATAATGGAAAATTTTCGTGCACTCTTCATTGGAGTGAAATCGGAGAGTACTTAATTGGGGATTGGAACTTGATAAACTTTGTAATTGAACGGCTATCGACGTTTCAGAGTTAGTAAATATACTCTCATGACAAAATTTAGAGGAACGCAAAAAAAAACTAATTTTGAAATTACTTTAGGTGCTGTAATCCAGTAATTACACCTGCCTTGCGTTCGTCTAAATTCGTCCATGTCATGGTCATCTCATTGAGTATACATATATTAAAAATATCTGAATAAAATCCAATTCAGTGACTTGTTGCATAAGCATGCCTAACAGGCCAATTCGATCGCGCACCTGACATCAAACCTATATTGGAATGATATTGGAATCATATATAATCAGGTAGCGGTCATTCGCGCGTTCTTTTCGCTCAGACTACCCGCACGAAAGACAGATAACTGATATGAACCAATATCGTTCTAATATCAGTCTGCCCATATAACCATTCCAGTCGCAGAATCATCAAAGTGGTAACTAAATGTCAGATGTGTCGTAACAGAGTCCACACAATGTGTCTAGAATTGTTTCGAAACAAAGTGTCGTCGCCGTGTGTACACTTTTCCGTAACAAGGTGTCGACACATTTGTGTGCACTTTGCGTGCGGTTTGCGACTAAATCTGACAGCAAATTTGTGACAGCAAATGTCAATATAAAATACCTCTTGAAAACCAAGGTTTGTCAAACTACTATTAGTGTCTCGTGTGCTCGTAAGTAATTCTAGTAAGTCATCATGGGCGATGCAAATGATAATAATCGACCAAAACCATATAAACACCCAACACCCGTCAACCTTTTACAGAAAAGTTTTTAAAGAAATGCAATTAGCTACTTAGGTCAGCCAACGAATGCTCAAAAAAGTTGTAGAGGGAAATGCTCGGAACACAATTTTTGACTCTGTAACTTGGTTTGGACAAGTTAGGATGTGAACATATCAAAAGTCCCCGGCCGTAGCCCTTGAGCGGGGGGAAGAGAGGGGGCTTTGAATGTCCCATTTTCCGGTTTTTCGATTATATCTCGGAAACTATGCATCTTAGCGACATGGCCACTTATACAAAATGAAAGTTAATTTAATTTGTTACAAGTTTATTCAGTCAATTTTTTCGATATGTTGAATAGTTTTTGAGATATCCGCTCTTGAAAGTTTAGTTAGGGCTCTCAATTTTATCTTGATATATCTACATCAGTGAAGGTGCTAGGCCGTGTATGGTATCGTTTTCGTATAAATCTGGGTTGCTGAATCCATTTAACATGGAAACCATTCCACAAAATTAAAAAAATCTTTTTAGGGTTCCGTACCTCAAAAGCATAAAACGGAATCCTTATAGGATCACTCGTGCGTCTGTATGTCTGTCTGTCTGAATACACAAAATAGTTCTTTACCTATAGATGACAGGAAAACCTATTAGAAATGTGCAGTCAAGCGCGAGTCGGACTTAATGTACGGAACCCTTAATACGCGAGTCCGACTCGCACTTGGTCGGTTTTTTTAAACTCCTCTTGACGCTTAACCGCTGAACCGATTTCGTTGAAATTTGGTATAGAAATAGTTTGCATCCCGGAACAGGACATAGGATAGATCTTATAACCAAAATCATCTTTTGAAGGTGTGAAAAGTGGCGTGGAAATTTGTACGGGAAATCAATAACCGCTGAACCGATTTATATTAAATTTGGGAAGGTCTACATCTTTGATTTAGTTAAAAATGATAAAAAAAAACATGACTTCAAACCTAAACTTAAACAGTATTAACTTCAAGAAGTCAATTCTGAATTCCCCCCTACACCTCATTTCACACCTTTGAAGGATGATTTTTGAGATAACTTATTATGTCCTGTCTCGGGACTCAAAATATATGTGTACTAAATTTAAATTAAAACTGTTCAGCAGTTTAAGCGTGAAGAGGAGTTTAAGAGAAAGTAAGTTTATATGTTTTTACTTTGGAATGGTGTCAATGTGATACCATAACTAAATTTGGTACTGCGAATTTATACGAAAACGATACCAAACATGGCCTCGTAGCTTTACTGTTGTAGAAGTCAAAATAAAATTGAGAGCCCTAAATTCTTATTACTTGACCAAACTTGTGTAGAAGGAAAAGGAAAAATAAAAGTCTTCGGTAGGATTATAAGACACAAATATAATTTTTTTTTGCGTTACTATTTCAATTATCAAATATAAACATACCTTGATTATATTATTCTAGTGAGATCCTCACAGATAAACAAAACCATTTACTTAAAAAATTACAAGGTCGAAATGTCACGGAACTTGTGAGAGTAATACGTGAAAAATAAAAACTTTTATGACAAATAAATCTGGACACAATTTAAGAAGCATCCAATTGCGTCGAGGAATCATCTGTATGTTTGCTTGTTTCATTACCTCCTCGCTTCTTTTTTTGTCCTTTGTATTCTGTAGCAATTTGTTAGATCTGAAAATAAAGATAACTTGCGTCGTCACGGATGTCGATTTATAGGTTTTAGGGAGTGCAGAATTCGAAAACGATGATCATTTTATAATCCAAGATGGCCGCTACGTATTTTGTCAGAAAAGTCGTCATGAATATCGTTTTATAGGTTTTAGGAAGTGCCGATTTCGAAAATGATGACCAGTTTGGAATCCAAGATGTGTGCCGTGCACTTTGTCATAAAAGTCGTCATGGATATCGTTTTATAGGTTTTAGGGAGTGCAGAATTCGAAAATGATGACCATTTTGGCTTCCAAGATGTCTGCCGTGCACTTTGTCATATAAGCCGTCATAGATGTTGATTTATAGGTGTTAGGAAGAGCAGATTTCGATAATGATGACCATGACCAACAAAACGACATCCATGTCGACTTTTAACATAGTGCATGGCAGCCATCTTCGATTCCCAAATAGTTATTATTTTCGAAATCTGCGCTCCCTAAAACCTATAAAACGACAGCCATGACGACTTTAATGGCATACTGCATGGCCGCCATTTTGGATTCCAAAATGGTCATCATTTTCGAAATCAGGGCCCCCTAAAACCTATAAAACGACACCCATGACAACTTTTATGACATAGTGCGTGGCCGCAATTTTGGATTCCAAAATGGCCATCATTTTCGAAATCTGCGTCCCCTAAAACCTACAAAACGACATCCATGACGACTTTTATGACATAGTGCATGGCCGCCATCTTGGAATCCAAAATGGTCATCGTTTTCGAAATCTGCGCCCCCTAATACCTATAAAACGACACCCATGACGACTTTTATGACATAGTGCATGGCCACCATTTTGGAATCCAAAATGGTCATCATTTTCTAAATCTGCGCCCCCCAAAACCTATAAAACGACACCAACGACAAGTTTTGTTGGTCATGGTCATCATTTTCGAAATCTGCTCTTCCTAACACCTATAAATCAACATCTATGACGGCTTATATGACAAAGTGCACGGCAGACATCTTGGAATCCAAAATGGTCATCATTTTCGAATTCTGCACTCCCTAAAACCTATAAAACGACACCCATGACAACTTTTATGACATAGTGTGTGGCCGCCATTTTGGATTCCAAAATGGCCATCATTTTCGAAATCTGCGTCCCCTAAAACCTACAAAACGACATCCATGACGACTTTTATGACATAGTGCATGGCCGCCATCTTGGAATCCAAAATGGTCATCGTTTTCGAAATCTGCGCCCCCTAATACCTATAAAACGACACCCATGATGACTTTTATGACATAGTGCATGGCCACCATTTTGGAATCCAAAATGGTCATCATTTTCTAAATCTGCGCCCCCCAAAACCTATAAAACGACACCCATGACAACTTTTATGACATAGTGAGTGGCCGCCATTTTGGATTCCAAAATGGCCATCATTTTCGAAATCTGCGTCCCCTAAAACCTACAAAACGACATCCATGACGACTTTTATGACATAGTGCATGGCCGCCATCTTGGAATCCAAAATGGTCTTCGTTTTCGAAATCTGCGCCCCCTAATACCTATAAAACGACACCCATGACGACTTTTATGACATAGTGCATGGCCACCATTTTGGAATCCAAAATGGTCATCATTTTCTAAATCTGCGCCCCCCAAAACCTATAAAACGACACCCATGACAACTTTTATGACAGTGCATGGCTGCCATTTTGGATTTCAAAATGGTCATCATTTTCTAAATCGGGGCCCCCTAAAACCTATAAAACGACTTTTATGACATAGTGCATGGCCGCCATTTTGGAATCGAAAATGGTTATCGTTTCGAAATCTGCGCCCCCCAAAACCTATAAAACGACACTCATGTTAACTTTCATGACATAGTGCATGGCCGCCATTCTGGATTCCAAAATGGTCATCATTTTCGAAAGCGGGGCCCCCTAAAACCTATAAAACGACATCCATGACGACTTTTATAACATAGTGCATGGCCGCCATTTTGGAATCCAAAATGGTCATCGTTTTCGTAATCTGCGCCCCCTAAAACCTATAAAACGACACCCATGACGACTTTTATGACATAGTGCATGGCCACCATTTTGGAATCGAAAATGGTCATCATTTTTTAAATCTGCGCCCCCCAAAACCTATAAAACGACATCCATGACGACTTTTATGACACAGTGCATGGCCGCCATTTTGGATTCCAAAATGGTCATCATTTTCGAAATCGGCACTCCCTAAAACCTATAAATAGACACCCATCTCGACTTTTATGACAAAGTGTTTGGCTACCATCTGCATGCAAGACATTTCTATTATTTTTACGTACAAAAATGGCCCCCTGTCAATTTCCAACCGAGATTTAATCGATAATTTATTCGATTAATGTTCAGATTAATTCAATTTCAATCTATGTTAGGTCGACTAAACTAATCGTGATTAAAATTTGAGGATTAACTTTTTTTATTCCATTAATTAGTCGAATAAACAGTTAATCTATTAAGTCCCATCTCTGACCACGTCATTTTTACACTTTGAGAATATCTGAAAACAAATGAACACAAGGAGCCATTTTGCAAATCCAGTAACTTTGTTATTACTTTTGACAGCGCGTGTCATGTGTCTACACAGAGTCGACACAAAGTCGAAACATTTGCGACTACTTTGTGACTGCAATATTTCTCAGCCTTAAACCATATTTATACATCATAATTAACAAGTTTCGTAATATGTAAAGCGTTATTTCTGTTATTTAAGTATAGTATACGCATCGAAGTACTAAAAATGCATCAAATAATATATTTATGAACACAAGCACTGAGAAGTAAACAATTTCCTTTCCGGCTAAACTAAAACAATGTGGTGGCGCGTTGATTATATTACACTTAGTTTATCAAATCACTCGAGCAGTTTAATTCCCCATAATAATTTAAGTCCTATTGTAATATAAATGCAAACAATATATAATTACGTCTTGTAATCCGTTTTAGAGATGGCGTATTAATGTCACTTATTTTTATTTAACTATTTTTCCATCTGACAGTTTCCATTTGACAGGAACAAAATGAACGAATGAACGAATGATTTTGGCATAAAGTAGTCGCAAACCCGAAACAATGTGTGCACACGGCGACCACACTTTATGTCACTTTGTGTCATGTGTCGACCCTTCCCCATTTCTGGTAACTGTGTCGACACGGCGACGACTCTGCGACTGGAATTGTGACCGAAACAGACGGTGTCGACACAAGATGTGTCTACACCGTGTCGTAACGGCGACTGGAAATGGTTGTATGGGTGATGTCAGGTGCATATTCAAATTGGCCTGATAGACCGGTCTTATAATTTTATTAAAACACTACACCGTCATTATAAACTGTAGATACCTAATACGTTTAGAAAAGACGAGCGGTAGGTAGTCTTCAAACATATCAGATGGTAACGCATATACATAATAGGATAATATTTTATTTTATCCTTTTAGAGGTCGTTTTAACTTTTCTTTTGTTAAAAGTTTTATGTCACGTGTGTTTGTTAAAAAAGATAATATTTAAGAGACACAACTTTCCGTATGTACATCGGACAGGACTCGATACGAGTAGTTACTTTTTATACATCAAAATATTAATACTATAAGTACCAATAAGGTACTTGTAAAATGTTACGCTATTCAAACCTATTAAAACTCGCAGGATTCCAGCTCCAGCTAATTAAACTTAGCAAACAAGGCAAATCAAGGGTGATCGTAATGAGGCCTCACTGTGCTGGAAACTGAGTCGGAATACTAAATATAAACTAGTATAATAACTTGTAACTAGACTATTATTTGAAAAGCAGACTATTTTCTTTATAATTAGTCCAGCTTTGTTCGTGAACGTTATCGTAAAGTAACATTTTATATGTAAGTACTTATTTTATTTTTATTAAGGTGCAGTGAGTTCAGAAAACGGAGTTTTTTAAAAGCCGTAGCTCTTTTTTGGATCACAATACGGCTGCCATACATTCAATTAGCAAACTTGAGGGCTTTTTCTAGTGAGTGGAGGGATTAGAATCCTAAGTTTTTGACTTTTGCTCGATAGAAAACGATCACGAACATAGGTCTAAAACGGACTTTAAAGATTCGTAACAATTTGTGCACAAAAGATAGAAATATGAAAACTGCTTCTATGTACGCGCAATTGTATGCTTGAACGACTACCAGGATTACTTTTTTTTTAAATTTCACATTCACTAAATAAGTTCGAAAATATGATATCAGCGGTTCCGTGCACGCAACTTCTTTGATCAGATGCCCGCTGGGCTCGGATCAAAGCACACGTATCGCGAATTTAATTAAAATGACAGTTGGTTTTCGCATTTATTTCGACATTAAGTCATATACATATACGAAAAAGTATACCAGTAGACAAATAGTATTTAAAAAAACAGGGTAAATAATTATCATCACATGGAGCTCGAGTCTCATCTTAGATTTGATTTGTTGGGGCATAATGGTTGAAAAACGCAGTAAACTATCTTAAAACAATACGATTCCAATATCATTTAAGTAATTTGCTCCTTGAAACCCGGCTTAGAATGAAAAAAGTTTGAAGACTCATACTTATTGATTGGAATTAATTTTCATTATGCTGGTATTAATATTGCATACCTATTTGACGTACTTTTGTACGTCAACGTCAATGAACTGTGATGACAATGTTGTGATCTTGTATTTATGTTAGAGAACTTTTGATCTTCAAATATTACCTATTAATACGGAACATTATGTAAATATTTCGTGTACTACTTGAAAATCGTGCAGTGGTACACCTATTTTGTTGCTGTGAGGTCCGTCTAAGATAGATGTATAATGCGGTTACGTGCTGTTCTGCAAACCTCCATGAAATCAAGAATAAATAAACGGCTATGGTCTAGCCTCAGCGAGTTTTTGCGGCTTGTGAGGCCGAGATATACATTATACATACTGGCCTACGAGGCTTACAGCCCAAAACCACTGCGGTGCCTGGTTTGTGATTGCCTATGTATCGAGTGTTATACTAATTTACTATAAAATAAAACAAAGTTTTTCGTTCAATGATATTCTGTGCATATTTAATTTTATACCTCGTCGATGACAAACAAGCATACGGCCCGTCTGATGATAAGCAATCTTCGTAGCCTTTGGATGCCTGCAACTCCATGCGCGTTGCCGAGTCTAACACTCCGCACCCCTCGTTGATAACTGGCAACCATACTCACCGGCAGGAAGGACACTATGAGTAGGGTCTAGTGCTAGTGTTATTTCGCTGCAGATTTCTGTAAGGTTGAGCTCTGCTCTAGATCTGGAATGACATCCGCTGTGCTGTGCCCTACCACACAAAGCGAGATGTCATTCTCAGTTCCCATTCCCATACCTCTCTTTGGACGTAGTTCAAGGACCATATATCTTAAATATGCCGATACCGATATGTCCATATATCTTAAATATTAACTATAGAGATTCAGAGTCTGAACATATAACCGTAAGTTTACCAAAAAAATGCCGTAATAGCTGTAGGTACAGTCAGATGCAGAGAGAAAGAATCCGCCAAAATGAAATTTCCACCCTGCCAGGACTTTATTTATTGATAAAGATAACGATATATTTATTTGCAAAAAATATAGTGATGAACATAGGTGGACAGTAATTTTGGATGCGTAGGGTAGAGCGGGGAGAAACGTAACACTATGTACTTTGACCTTAGTTTCTGGTTAACCATTATTATTTTGATGAGTTTAATGTAGTCATACTCGTATATAACGTCAGTGCATGTTCTGTACATTAACGTCTTGACTAACATTATAATTGTGTATTTTGTTTTAAAAAAATCGTCTTTTGTTACTAATGACCCCGTTGTCGTGCAGAAAGTAACACGTTGTGGGTCAAAAGTAACAAGACACAGTGGGCTGTAATTTAATATAATATGACATATCAAATCAAAATAAAAACCGGTCAAGTGTGAGTCGAACTCGCGTCCCAAGGGTTCAGTACTGCACACATTTTTGAACGAGCGAGCAAAGCGAAGTTCTTAAGTACATTCAACTATTTATTCAATTCGTCCACACACGGCTGGCTATCTTAGGATAGTTAGTTACCCATTTTTTTTTTGTTCAAGTATTATGTTAAGCATAGTGCCTACATTTTTTTTCATTGTTAGGCGTATCTCTGTTAATTCAAGATAACAGGGCTATAACCGCGGCAATCGAAGTTCGCAAATTGCTGGCATTTCTCTCTGTCACTCTAATTACCTACGGTTTCATTGGTGTAAAAGAAAAATCCCCGCAATTTGCGAAATTCGATGGTCGCGATATACGGCAGTTCAGCCTTCTCACTTAGCTACTCGTACTTAAACCAATTATTTGTTCTGTTTGAGCACTAACCTCCTAAAGCTCATGCTTCGACCTTGCGTGGAGGTGCACCTCCCATATAACCATTCCAGTCGCAGAATCATCAAAGTGGTAACTAAATGTCAGATGTGTCGTAACAGAGTCCACACAATATGTCTAGAATTGTTTCGAAACAAAGTGTCGTCGCCGTGTGTACACTTTTCCATAACAAGGTGTCGACACATTTGTGTGCACTTTGCGTGCGGTTTGCGACTAAATCTGACAGCAAATTTGTGACAGCAAATGTCAATATAAAATACCTCTTGAAAACCAAGGTTTGACAAACTACTATTAGTGTCTCGTGTGCTCGTAAGTAATTCTAGTAAGTCATCATGGGCGATGCAAATGATAATAATTGACCAAAACCATATAAACACCCAACACCCGTCAACCTTTTACAGAAAAGTTTTTAAAGAAATGCAATATGCTACTTAGGTCAGCCAACGAATGCTCCAAAAAGTTGTAGAGGGAAATGCTCGGAACACAATTTTTGACTCTGTAACTTGGTTTGGGCAAGTTAGGAGGTGAACATATCAAAAGTCCCCGGCCGTAGCCCTTGAGCGGGAGGAAGAGAGGGGGCTTTGTTTGAAGGTCCCATTTTCCGGTTTATCGATTATATCTCGGAAACTATGCATCTTAGCGACATGGCCATTTATACAAAATGAAAGTTAATTTCCACAAGTTTAAGTTTTGTTACAAGTTTATTTAGTCAATTTTTTCGATATGTTGAATAGTTTTTGAGATATCCGCTCTTGAAAGTTTATTTAGGGCTCTCAATTTTATCTTCATATATCTACATCAGTGAAGGTGCTAGGCCGTGTATGGTATCGTTTTTGTATAAATCTGGGTTGCTGAATCCATTTAAGGTATCACATTGACACCATTCCACAAAATTAAAAAAAATCTTTTTAGGGTTCCGTACCTCAAAAGCAAAAAACTTATAGGATCACTCGTGCGTCTGTATGTCTGTCCGTCTGAATACACAAAATAGTTCTTTACCTATAGATGACAGGAAAACCTATTAGAAATGTGCAGTCAAGCGCGAGTCGGACTTAATGTACGGAACCCTTAACACGCGGGTCCGACTCGCACTTGGCCGGTTTTTTTAAAACTCCTTTTGACGCTTAACCGCTGAACCGATTTCGTTGAAATTTGGTATAGAAATAGTTTGCGTCCCGGAACAGGACATAGGATAGATCTTATAACCAAAATCATCTTTTGAAGGTGTGAAAAGTGGCGTGGAAATTTGTACGGGAAATCAATAACCGCTGAAC
The DNA here is from genome assembly GCF_963556715.1 of Cydia fagiglandana. Classification (NCBI taxonomy): domain Eukaryota; kingdom Metazoa; phylum Arthropoda; class Insecta; order Lepidoptera; family Tortricidae; genus Cydia; species Cydia fagiglandana. The sequence continues at coordinate 14,096,837 of NC_085932.1, read as the reverse complement.
CGATTTATATGAAATTTGGGATGGGCTACATCTTTGATTTAGTTAAAAATGATAAAAAAACATGACTTCAAACCTAAACTTAAACAGTATTAACTTCAAGAAGTCAATTCTGAATTCCCCCCTACACCTCATTTCACACCTTTAAAGGATGATTTTTGAGATAACTTATTATGTCCTGTCTCGGGACTCAAAATATATGTGTACTTAATTTAAATTAAAACTGTTCAGCAGTTTAAGCGTGAAGAGGAGTTTAAAAGAAAGTATTTTAATAAGTTTATATGTTTTTACTTTGGAATGGTGTCAATGTGATACCATAACTAAATTTGGTACTGCGAATTTATACGAAAACGATACCAAACATGGCCTCGTAGCTTTACTGTTGTAGAAGTCAAAATAAAATTGAGAGCCCTAAATTCTTATTACTTGGCCAAACTTGTGTATAAGGAAAAGGAAAAATAAAAGTCTTCGGCAGGAATATAAGACACAAATATTTTTTTTTTTTCGCGTTACTATTTCAATCATCAAATATAAACATACCTTGATTATATTATTCTAGTGAGATTCTCATAGATAAACAAAAACATTTACTTAAAAAATTACAAGGTCGAAATATCACGGAACTTGTGAGAGTAATATGTGAAAAATAAAAACTTTTATGACAAAAAAATCTGGACACAATTTAAGAAGCATCCAATTGCGTCGAGGAATCATCTGTAATTTTGCTTGTTTCATTACCTCCTCGCTTCTTTTTTTGTCCTTTGTATTCTGTAGCAATTTGTTAGATCTGAAAATAAAGATAACTTGCGTCGTCACGGATGTCGATTTATAGGTTTTAGGGAGTGCAGAATTCGAAAACGATGATCATTTTATAATCCAAGATGGCGGCTACGTATTTTGTCATAAAAGTCGTCATGAATATAATCTTATAGGTTTTAGGAAGTGCCGATTTCGAAAATGATGACCAGTTTGGAATCCAAGATGTGTGCCGTGCACTTTGTCATAAAAGTCGTCATGGATATCGTTTTATAGGTTTTAGGGAGTGCAGAATTCGAAAATGATGACCATTTTGGATTCCAAGATGTCTGCCGTGCACTTTTTCATATAAGCCGTCATAGATGTTGATTTATAGGTGTTAGGAAGAGCAGATTTCGAAAATGATGACCATGACCAATACAACGACATCCATGACGACTTTTATGACATAGTGCATGGCCGCCATTCTGGATTCCAAAATGGTCATCATATTCGAAAGCGGGGCCCCCTAAAACCTATAAAACGACACCCATGACGACTTTTATGACATAGTGCATGGCCGCCATTTTGGATTTCAAAATGGTCATCATTTTCTAAATCTGCGCCCCCCAAAACCTATAAAACGACATCCATGACGACTCTTATGAGATAGTGCATGGCCGCCATTTTGGATTCCAAAATGGTGATCATTTTCAAAATTGGGGCCCCCTAAAACGTATAAAACGACACCCATCTCGACTTTTATGACAAAGTGTTTGGCTACCATCTGCATGCAAGACATTTCTATTATTCTATTATTTTTACGTACAAAAATGGCCCCCTGTCAACTTCCAACCGAGATTTTATTCGATTAATATTCAGATATAATGCTATAAAGTGCAACATAGGTACCTGATACCAGTTCCTATTGGTTAAATTTCTTTAGAATAAACATATTATTATATAATATAGCATAGTACTAGATATAAGATTGTATTTAAGTATGTTACCTGTTAACAAATATTCCATCGGCGTCACAGTTATCTGACCAGTTTTGAACTTTGTTGCAAGGAGATAAAGCCTAACGACTGCTCGGGTAAGTGTATTGCCGATAGTACCTACTTATACCTTACACAGTAGATTAAGGAAGATTGTTGAGTGCTACCGTTCGCCAACAAACTGTCATGCAGTTTGGCGAAAAAATATGTGTAATGGATTACTGTGTATTTTTTATTGAGTAAATAAATTAAAAAAAAAAAAAAAAAAAGATTAATTCAATTTCTATCTATAGGTCGACTAAACTAATTGCGATTAAAATTTGAGGATGAACTTTTTTTATTCCATTAATTAGTCGAATAAACAGTTAATCTATTAAGTCCCATCTCTGACCACGGCATTTTTACACTTTGAGAATATCTGAAAACAAATGAACACAAGGAGCCATTTTGCAAATCCAGTAACTTTGTTATTACTTTTGACAGCGCGTGTCATGTGTCTACACAGAGTCGACACAAAGTCGAAACATTTGCGACTACTTTGTGACTGCAATATTTCTCAGCCTTAAACCATATTTATACATCATAATTAACAAGTTTCGTAGTATGTAAAGCGTTATTTCTGTTATTTAAGTATAGTATACGCATAGAAGTACTAAAAATGCATCAAATAATATGGTTATGAACACAGGCACTGAGAAGTAAACAATTTCATTTCCGGCTAAACTAAAACAATGTGGTGGCGCGTTGATTATATTACACTTAGTTTATCAAATCACTCGAGCAGTTTAATTCCCCATTATAATTTTAGTCCTATTGTAATATAAATGCAAACAATATATAATTACGTCTTGTAATCCGTTTTAGAGATGGCGTATTAATGTCACTTATTTTTATTTAACAATTTTTCCATCTGACAGTTTCCATTTGACAGGAACAAAATGAACGAATGAACGAATGATATTGGCATAAAGTAGTCGCAAACTCGAAACAATGTGTGCACACGGCGACCACACTTTATGTCACTTTGTGTCATGTGTCGACCCTTCCCCATTTCTGGTAACTGTGTCGACACGGCGACGACTCTGCGACTGGAATTGTGACCGAAACAGACGGTGTCGACACAAGATGTGTCTACACCGCGTCGTAACGGCGACTGGAAATGGTTGTATGGGCTCTCTCGGATGCTTCAGGCCTTCGGCCCAACGCAGAGCTTGGCCATCGACCTTCGCACTAGCTGTCCGCACCACGTTTCAGTTTCACGTAAACAATTGCGGCTGTGTCCCTAAAACAGCCCAACCGCGTTTTTTTTCTGAAGTCCGACTCACGCTGGACTCTAGATTTCTAATAGGTTTTCCTGTCATCTAGAGGTAGAAGGTTGTGTTTTTTTTTTCAAAATTTTAGACCCAATTTTATCGGAGATAAGAGGGAGGGGGGGACGGTCATTTTTTGCCTATTTTCTTAAATAACTTTTAAACTGTTTCATATAAAATTATAAAAAAAATATATAGATCCTCAAAATAAGCCCTTTTATTATGTAACACGATATGGTTTGCAAAACTTGGTTTTCTAATTTACTCATATTCCCCTTAAAATAGCCGCCTATACTTAAAATTCATTTGTTTATATTACATGTCCGTCTTTGGGTAACAGACTTCCATATGTATACCAAATTTCAACTTAATTGGTCCAGTAGTTTTGGAGAAAATTGGCTGTGACAAACGGATAGACAGACGCACGAGTGATCCTATAAGGGTTCCGTTTTTTCTTTTTGAGTTACGGAACCCGACTCTCGAGCCGCGAACATTTAGAAACCAGAAATGTATTTGCTAAAAACATTGTCCTTACAAAGGTATACAAATGGAATACGCAGTGATAAAAAGTGAAATAAACTGTGTGAATCATGTTAAATGTAATGTTTTGTCATAAAGGCTGCTTTTTCTACAATCAATTGTTTTATTTCCTAATTATACGTATTTTTATACATGAAAAAAAAAATTGGTATTATGAGATTTGATCAAGTCCAGCATAATTCACATAAATATAATGAAATTCATTGGTATACAATCAAATAAGCCATTTTATGCTGAATTCAATGATACATAATTAATATCATTCATACATATTTTTAAAGAAATGGTCATATTTCTAACACACGCCAAATTCGCGATGACCACCCATGGAGGCCACGCCACTAGACGTATATTTTTCTAAATTGGCCGCGCCACTCAACCTCAAGCCACCGTTAAATCTGAGGCGCCGCCATTCAACGGCTTGTTATGACTGTCCGTCTCCCGGCTCCCCGCCACCATAGAGACTGGGAGCCAAACAATGCCACTCTAGGGGATATGCAAATATTCAGAAAATGTATGAATTTTAATACAACATAAACATCAAATAACTAAAAGTCAAAAAACGTACTTTAGATTCGAAAAATCACGTTGCGTCCTCTCACACAACCTAATAGCACGTGGCGACCGTTTCGACTGAATGCGCTGACTGAGTGAAGGGGGCACCACTGTCTATCACTTAATAGCAGCGGAGTGGTATTTTGTCTATTAGATAAACCTACAGAGCAATAGTTACTTTCCACCCGCAGTTACTTTTGTCCCCGCTCTCCCCTACATTTCACTTGAAGAAGCATGCAATTTTTTCTTAGTAGCTAGGTAGTATAACTAAATATATACAAACTGAAGCTAAGCTAAGGTAAGTTATATAATAATAACATCATCGGAATACACATATGATTTTAATGAAATTGTCATTGAATTGATTTGTGCCTTATCGAAAGCCCTATTGATTAGAGTAGTACCTAAATAACGTTTTTCATTTGACGACTTCTGTATTTATTCGGTTTATTTAGTTCGAGTATCTAATAAATTCGATTATTTAGTTAATTTACATTTAAGTACGTCACATGTGACATGAACAGACAAGGAGAACAAGATAAAATATATTGTTTTGTCTTCCTTCTTTCAATGGAACTTTTTTAGAGTTTCTCTTCCTCAAAGGAGGCTAGTGGTTAAGACGAAACTCAAAATACTCTCATTTGCATCTTAAAAAAAACAGGATGGGTCACTGACCTGTCCCGGTAAAGTGAAGTAGTGTGCGTGACGCGTGCTTGTGTGTGAAATGGGGTAATTTGACAGAATCTGAAAATTTTCCCCGGGCATACCTCACCTTAACAGATTTAGTGCCAGCGCGAGCTACACGTTACGAGCGTACCCTTATGTATCCAGCATTCCACGAAAAATGGTAATCGTAGACAAGTGAAAATAAATAAACAATCACATCTTTCTTTGGTGCAGATGTAGGTAATCTTACGTCAGCAAATACATCATTTTGAGGAACTATTTCAGTAAAAAAAATATTTAGATCACCTTTTAATTGTTAAAAACAACCCGCGTGCCTATTCTCTCTTACACTTAACCAATTATTAATCATATTGAGTCTTTTTTTTGTGAGAGCTGTTTATTTATGGCAATAATACCTAAAAATATAAACATTCCTCTTACTGACACACATTTAAATATGTAATATTACTCGCTCGTTCACATAAAAATATTGCATTGAAATCCAACCCTGGTTGTCCCGTAAAAACGTTTTTATTGATATAAAGTTTTTCCTGTTAACCCTCCTTATAGCCATCAACATTTAACTTTTGCTCTAAAGCAGATTTAGTATGAGCTATAAAAAGTGTGCAGTCAGTGTGTAAAGGTAGCAGTTTTTATTAAATAAAATTATTTGATTACTTTTTTGTCCCGTACAAACACGATATTTTGTATCAATTTTGTATAAAATGGATAAAAGTAAACCAAAAGTAATAGTTCTGAGCGTAATAAAAAGTGGAGAAGAAAGCAGGAAGATAGTAACCTGGATTTAAAGAAATGAAGGAGGCTATACCTACTAGACCTGGAATAAAAAAGTCGTTTTGTCATAACAAAAATGCAAAATCTAGTCCAAAATTCAAAAGAATTTGCCGCATTAGCAGCCTCCTTAGTACCAGCTACAACGATTTCATTCATACCATAATAATAATTTTATGTAAACCTGTTTATGTGCAATAAAGTGACATACATACATACATACATAATTATATTTGTACCTACATGAAATTTCGGAGTATCTAACCTTTCACAAGACATACATATATTGACCGGGATATGAACCGTGATTACCTTTTGTAGATATTGTTTTCCCGGTCGATATAAGTTCAGTGAAACTAACCGCGAATCATTCAAAACTGTTACCTAACCTTTATTTGCAGTCTAGGAACTTCACTTCAAAGTTCAGAATGTTTGTTCAATTTAATTTAAATTAGTCTGATTCTCGAATAATTTAGTTTGTTATTTACGTAAGCTCAGTTTAGAGCGAAGAATGTTTAGGTTAACGGACGGGCGGAAAGCGGGATTACAGAAAGCTCGTTAAGACTTAAAAATGTTGGCTTAGCTGTACAAAAACACAAAACATTTAGTAGTGCCAATTAATGTTTGATTTTCAGATTGATTATGTACTTCACAGTGATTTTTGAGTAGTCACAAGAGCAATTTAAACAAGTAAGATCACAGTAAATGTAATTGGAGTTAGGTAATATTCAAAACTTTCATAAACTTTTACTAGACGCACTACACGGTGATTTTGGTTTAAGTTTAACAAACATACCTACATCAAATTCATAAAAACTTTTTCGATAGGATGTTTTCTATATACCTACCTAATATTCTATATTTACAAATAAAACATACTTAACAAAATTCTGAAAGATTTACAACTTTAAGAGAGGCGGATGAAATTAATAATGAGTAAATAAATCAAATACCATATTCATAAAAATACCCTTTCACAAATGTATCTCTGTCCAGATTTAGTCAACGACTCCCAAAAAGGTCAATATTGATTACCAGCATAAGGGTCGGTTGCAACAAATCGTCTGTTACCGGGAAGACGTTCCCTTAGAGGCTTATCGGTTTGACGCGCCTATCGCTCCAGCACAGAAGCTGAGAAATGAAAATCCAGCAAAACTAAAAACAAACTGTGAGCAGTCATTGTTAGATATGAAATTAATAAAACGCAGGCGCGCTTGCAGAATGATACGCTAGACGCAGCTTTGAAACAAAGAGTTAAATATACTTCCCGGGCCCCGTAATATTTGCTAAGAAATACCTGGGACATACACAGACAGATAAGCAAATCCTGCCTCCTCTATACATATTTACCCAAAAGCTATGGGTACTTGAGGGTAATTTCTGTGTGTGATTTACATCACCCAAAAATACTAAAGTAGCTTTCGAGTGAATTAAAAGAACTCACACAAAATCACACATAATCTGTGTATGACCTGCTTGAAAAAACTAAAATAGTGTGTTTTGGTACCATCAATGTACCAGTAACGGTACAATCAACCAAAACCACACACAAACAAACGTACAGCAAACAAAACAAACATAACTTTTATGTTATGAGCAAACCTATCACATGTGTTGTGCTAAAATAACTCCCAAGAAATGCATAACAATTTCCGTAACTAGCATAAGCCGCAACTTAGTTTAGAAATTAAAATTTATGATAATATATTTTTAAGGGGTGCCATCCATATATGTAACTAAAAAAGAAAATAAAATGTTTTCAGGGAAAATCGTCGTGTGAAAGTAAGCTGATTGCAAAAAGTGTTTTTTTTATTCAGAGTACCTAATATATTTTTACAAATAATTACTACGAAAGTTTAAATTATTATAACAAAATACAGACCTTACCCAAACCAGTCCAGGCCAGGTCCAGGTCAAAATCTCTCTAGTGCTTCTAGGATGCCTAATAATATAGCAATATTAGCATTTAAAATATTTTATTCAAATTATAACTAAGCACTTCCAGAAATCAAAATTCTGCGCGAATCCCAATTTCATATCGATATGCAATTTGGCAGTTGCAGTGCCAGTGCACAGTGGAGGGAAACGATATTCTAGCATTCTGGCGAGAATGCGATGAACGTGAGAACTTTTTATTTGTGATTTGTAACATATTTTCACGTTGCCTTTTTTCATTACTTTATAATATTCTCAAAGCTTCACAGGAAACACCAGAAACTTAAAAACGCCGTTGCTGCCATACTATTATACAACATATTGTGTTATGATGATAGAGATTAAAAAAGCGATACTGTCAAAGGACAGTATCGCTTTAAAGGCGTGTCATTTTGTGAAGAAGTCTGACTTTTACTTGAATAGTTTACATAAATACAGGATGTTGTAAGTACCTAAGTCATTTGAATAGAAAACATCTCATAAAATCAGACATATGTCAGAACAGCAAAATATTGCAATTTCTTGCATTCACGCACACTGATGACTCACTAAATCACAGGTGGTAAAGTAATGGCAGCTGCGCATGGAATGGTTTTAGTTTGAAAACAAATTGAAAATTAAATTTTAAATTCTTATTTTGGACAATGACAAGTCACATATATAACCTACACTTTCAGACATTCATTGTTAGTGCGGTAAGTAATGTATGTTAAAAAAAAATTTTATTGGACTTTTACTAACTGTTTTAACAATTAAAATTTGATTTATTATGACATTTTTATTTTTTGCTAGTGTGTTGAAAAACGTCGTATGATACGCGTGTAGGTACTATAGTCCGTTTTTTTTAGCATTAGAAAGAACTTCGCAGAAGTAAATTTGTGGTTTCAAATCCGGCACTTTTAGCGGTAATCATTTGAAGTAAATTACATGTATTGACCATGCTACATTAGATAATTCAATAATTATTTACAAATAACGAGCCTCATAAAAACTGCACGCTTGCTTCTGCGGAGTTCTTTCTAATGCTAAAAAAAACGAACTATAGTCATTACACACATCAGCCTTCTTATTGCCCAATATCACCCCAAGTGTAATGTAATGACCAACGTAGCATACTTGTATCATAATGTAATATTAACCTTCAATGAAACCTTCTCCCGTAAAGGCTCCTCTTCACGTTGGGCCAACGCCAACGCCAACGAGGGACGCAGCCATGCGGTAGAATGAGATAGCAATATCACTTGCTCCCTCTAACGCATAAATGCGTCCTTCGTTGGCGTCGGCCCAACGTGAAGAGGAGCCTTAAGTCGTACTCACACCTCACACGTCACTCTGGCATCTGCGATGGCTTGACAGGCTGATTTATTTCTGGAAATTAGGCACTGGAAATAAACATCCTTTAATGTATTTACGTACATAACATAACTACAATTATAAACGTCTTTTTTAATAAACAACGTTATTATTTGAAAATAAAAAACATGTAATAAAATAGGTACTGCTGAGTATAACCATAATTTAATAATATATATTACCTACAGTTAAGGTGTAATCTGCTTGAATCATTAATAAAATGATGCAGTTTAACTCTTTGCTACTTGATGGATTATTAATAATAATTTATTATGTATTTATAGTAACTAATGTTAGTGATTATAAAGTCTTTAAGGTGTTTCTACTCGCCGACTTTAATCATGGTTGAATTAAGAGTTCGTATACCTACCAAACTATCGCATAGTTTTCACTACGGGCTCCGGATGGCTTCATTCCCAATTCCCAAATTCCGAAGAGAACAAAACCACGAGCTTCTGAAATAGAAAGTTCGAGAAAAAGTAGCTCATTGATATTTTTTGTTCTATTATTTTATCCATTGAGATACTTAGCGCCACTTGCACCATTCTACTAACCCCGGATTAACCGGTTAAACCTGAAGTTAATATGGTTAATACCAATACAAGTTAATGGTTTAACCGCTTAACCTCGGGTTAGTGGGATGGTCCAAGTGGCCCTTACTTAGGTATCTAATTTTGTTTAATTATTTAGGAAATTTCTAATTTAAATTTAAAATCTTAAGAAGATAGTGTCGATAATGCGCGATCTGTATTAACATAATAGAAAATCATTTTTCTTTTCCACGTTTTATATATTTTTGCGGGCCCTCCACGTTAAATGACATTCGAACGTAAATGTTATTTCGCTCAAGGTCGCAGGAAAATCAAATTTAACCACTATTCTTAAGAAAGAGGTAAGATAAGGAAAGAAAGAGGTGTTATTGTTCAAGCTCCTGAGGTAAACATGTATATTGTGAAAAAATATATTCCCCGGCCTTCATTAGGTATAATTTCCAATTCAAGTAAAACACAATAAGTAAATAGTAAAAAAATAATGTAGGATCGATAAACGCCAAAAACCGCAACCGGTTTTTTACGCGCTTATCGATGCCGCTTAAACCAATACATACGGTTGATGGAACTATCACGCTAAAAAGGCTAAAAACTGGTTAACCGTTACAATTTTGTACAGGTAATATTTTTCAGTTACTCACTGTTTCGTGTTCGGGACAATAGACCCGAGCAGGAATGTTGTTAGAATCAACAACAGATCCGCTTTTATTTTAAAATATTGGCGTGCGCAATTTTTAACACGCTTTTATTAGGTCGACCTGTATGTAACTATGTAATGGAATCTAAGGTAAATAATTTAACAATCAACCACCAAGGATCGTAGCGTCATGACATTTGGCAGCTGTATGTAGTTCTGATGACAATACAATAATTGGTACTGTCGAACTGATCAGATGTTGAAGCCGGATGAACGAACTGGAACTTCATGATGGAACATCGTATTATAGCTGTGTTTGGATTTGTTAGATAAGTCTTGTAATGAACTTTGACCACGATTAGGTTTCAAGGTCTGATGATGAAGCCGGAAGATAGGCACTGGCAAAGCGTGTTTTTCTAATGTTTTTTAAACTATTAATTTATTTTAATGTAGTAGTAGGTACGTAGGATCTAATGATTTTGACATTCATACTGCAATGTTAAATCGGTATCAAATCGAGCAGAATTTAAAGTTTTACTCGTATTAGGCTGTTTTTGACACTATCTTTAACTGTGTTTTATTAATTGATGATTTAAGTGTCCAACCCTCAAAATCAGTATTAGGTAGCTAGGTAATTTTTAATATTTCATTATACTCCTTCAGGCGGGTCTCTGTTGTTTCCCAAATAGTTTTAAATCATAAAAATCATAATGTATTGTTTGTCCGAATTTTCGTTAGTCATAATTGGTTTTAGGCGTAACTTTTCAGGATTGCCATAAAACAAACCTAACCTAACCTAACCCATCTACAGAATAACCTTACGAAAATCCTGAAAAGTTAAGGTTACAGTTTTATGACTAACGATAATATGACAAACAATACATTATCACTTAAAACTTTATGGGAAACAAAGGAAAACCATTTATTTCGTATTACAATGTATAGAGTAGGTAAAACCACTGCCACCACCACTTGTATTATAATATTGAAAGCATTTAATTAAAACGTCGAATTCGTCTCACCCAGCCTCAAAGATTCTTCGTTAAAGACTTTTGTTTGCGACCGTTAATTAGGGACTAATTAATCAGACTTCAATTATAATATTGTAGCCTGTATTTGTTACAATGGTTATTCATCTTCTTTTCTTTGTAATGACTTGAATAGCGATTAAAAAAGATTAAGAAAATGGTTTTTTTCATTTTTAATGTTAAGTTGTAACTAGTAGATCTCGTTTGAGTGTTGTGTGTCGACAAGTATTCGCATGCTTTTTACGCATCTCCATTGATGCTTGGCCATTTTTTTTATTGTTATGCTGGGGGACATACAGACGAACCCTAATGGTAACATTCCATTTCTAACCGCAGCTGCACTACCGGTACTGAACGCGTCGCTGTCATTGTCAATTTCCATAGTAAAATTGACAGTAATGCAGCTGCGGTTAGAAATGGAATGTTACCCTAAGAGTGGAATCACATCTATCAGCATCGAGCCGCATTTCGTATACGAGAAATCGCTCGTCAGTATAAAGATACGTAGGTACCTACGCATGCTTTCAGCTTCCTGATGCGTACGCATCTTCATACTAACGAGCGATTTCTTATATACATATACTGCCGTATTCGAACTTAAAGATATTCACAAGAGACGACATGTGCTAGATCCATTCTAGATACGTTATAGTTTAGATATCAACTAGTTCTCTTTTGCAGCGCAATTCGGGCAACCAATGTCACTTTTACGTTAGATAGAGTAAGATATCTATTACTTAGATGTGAATTGGATCTCTAAGTCACATCCTGTGGAAATCGTTCAAGAGTATATCCAGAATCGCGCAAATGTCAAATTTGACAGGTTAGATCTTAAACATATCGTTATCGTATCTTGGTGATGTCTAAAAGATATCTAATAGATATCTATTTCAAAATCCGAATATATCGATTTCATAATGGTGATCCTTCCTCCTGACACACTACGTTCGTTTCATAAACCCACACTTGTATTTTGATGCCTTTCATTATGTAGGTAGCGGTCACAATCTATTATAAATTTACACGAATAGTGCTCGTATTTATGGGTAGGTACAACTGAAACAAGTGGTCGCCTGGTCGTGCTCCACTACTAAATTTGGTGACCTCTATTGGTTCAATGCGCTCCATCGTAGTGGTTGAGGTGGTCTAAGACTATGAACAATGGATGCATAAGAGAATATGTTAGTTTACAGTACATATAGTCCTACATTCCAGTGCGGGAACTACATTCCAGCTCACTTTCAGTGCGTGTGTCAAAAGTTTAAAGGGCCATATGTACTGTAAATCGTTGTACGATACACGTGCGAATAGATAATTCGCAACTCGTGTCGATTTAAAACAATCCCTTCGGTTGAGTTTTAATTTATCGCCACTCGTTTCGAATTTCCTCTTTTCCGCACTTGTATCGTTATTTCAATGTACATTTCAAGTTAATTTATTTTCCTGTTACATTTGTTCCGTAGCCATTTGTTTCGTAATTGCATCGGTACTTAATGAATTATCTCTTAAAATTAGACCAAGTAAACTGCTGACCCTTTTCTAAATGGTTTCAACTATTAAAATATAATATTCTCTTGAGTCATATATATGATAATATTGATAAGCCTCGCATCGCATTTAAATGATCGACATATCACTTACATTTGACATACCTGGAATTCCAAATAGTTAAATACTATTTGATTGTTAGAATTTATGAAAATGAATGACTTATACATGTAAGTACATGAACAAGGACATTGTTATCAATGTGGTCCTGGCCATTCAATGGAAACGGGACAGACAGAATTTCTTTCAAGGGGGACTTACTTCTGAGGGGGACAGTTGTATGTGAGACGTTTTTTGTACGAATATACATCATGCCTCTCGCTGCAAATAGAAATCTGTCACAGATAAATAATTGCATCGTATCTCATTATAATCAGATACTTATTGGGTAATGCAAACATTTACCCGTTGACTGCGCCGCGGTTTAATTGACGAACAGTACATCACATTCCTATCAATTGAATACTAACTAAAATTTCTTAATTTCTTCCCGCAACAACCCACCGTTGAAAGGGATACGTGATATTAATTAGATTTGGTCATGTGAAGTGGTTCGAAAACAGAACAGAGAAAATAGCACTCCAATGAGCATCCCAGTTCTAAGAGACCAGCGTTATAGTTTATAGTGTTCAAAGTGACCCGTGAGGCAAACTTCTCTAATATGTATACATAGATAGTGTTCAGTAGAAATTTGAATTGAAATAGGGATGTTGACACATGTTGAATTTCATAACGAAATCTAGTTAAATAGATAGAAAATGACCAATTTGTTTCAAAATTTATGTTATATTTTTCAACTTCCATAAAGGAAAAAAATAGTACGTTCGATTCCTTACAATTAATTCAAAAAATATTGTATTGCAACTACATAAACGCAATATTTCATCGACAAAATGCAATTTCCTAGTTTTCCTTACATCAAATCGGCTTCTAAGCAATCGTGACGTCACGATGTATTGCCAGTTTGTTCGGGGCATTTCCTCAGTAACGTGCGATTGACTATCATTTGTGACTTTTGTAGTGCTTTAATGCAATGGGTCCCAAATAGACATTTGATCGTTAAAACTAACCTAATCGACTGATGTCATTAAAATCTGTCAACTACTGTTCGTACGTATAGGCCTTCGAATCTCAGCAGCAATAGGCTACATTCCTACTAGTCAAATCAGCTTCTTTTTTAGAACTGTCAAAACGATTTGCCAATATGGAATTTATATGAAAACAAAAGTAGTGACGTCATGGTAAACTCACCTACTTTTTATATTTCAATCCGATTTATTAAATATAAATTGTGTTTAAAAATAGCTGTTATCTATGTTTTTCTAATAATTATCTGATGCTTTATTTCGTGCACGGTTTGAAATAATTTATTTTAAGTACAGGAAATATCCCTATTAGGTTTAGTTCCGTTGCTATATGTCAAAATTATTTACAATGTTTTAATTTTCACATGTTGACTGTGTCAAGCTTGTTTATTTAGTTCTTATAGGTTTTTTAAGGCAGACAGCTGACGCAGACAAAGAGACGGCGAAGACTTAATAATAGGATACCATTTGTCATCTCACGCAGTATGGGCAGTATGGCATGAACCCTAAAATACTCGTAAGTAGGTCAATGTAGCGACGCTTTCCAATTCGTAGTCTTAAAGAGTCTATACGAAGTTGAACAAGTTATGATTTGTTATTAACCCATAAATGCATAATATAAGATGATGTTTGGTACAAGAACGAGATTTTTATGCGTACCTAATTAGATAAAATTTACTTCTTCATGTAGGTATATTGTTTCTATAATAAAACTAATCCATTTTCCGATTTTCAATTAAAATTTGCATGTAATACAAACATGGGAGGCACAGTTCATCTCGCGCCCAGTATTTGGTAAGCGTGAGCAGGATAGGTCGCATTAATGACAAATCATGTTAATTATTGAACTTCTTATAAAGCATCAAGATTAAATTACCTACCAAATTGATACATTACTCAATATTGCACGATAGCAATTTTGAATGTTTCAGACATGAAACACATCTTGCTTTAAGACGGTCTATGGTCTAGATTTTTGACTTTTCGAACTAAGTCTGCTATGCAAATTTGACTGTAGTACAGCAACTAAGTAAGCTGAGGATATCGGTCTCACTTGTAGGATTAGCGCACGTCTGTAATCTGCTAGATACCGCGTGCACTACGGTTACGGACGCAGCTGCTTTTAGAGAGTCTAATAGATGCAGCTAATAATAAGCGTAACTCATTTGTATGACAGTGTCTGATAAGGTGTCAACTTAGAACTACTAAAAACACACCAGCTTGCGCTTTTAATCTGCATCGTAAAAATTTGAAAACTAGAACATCAAACTTTGATTGTTTCCGACCAAAACAACAGTGATATAAATAAGTTATTTTACTTATTTTGAAACTGATGATTTTGATTGACTTGGTTAGACATTAGAGACTTTGATCTCTATATATCATTAAACTAAGGAATATTCAAGTGCTTAAAATACTACGCTAACTATTTACCCATAGTATGTTGTGTATACTCTGTATGCCACGTCCCTTTATTTATCTACGTATTTCTTATAATTTATTTTACTTACGTACTATCTAAAAAAAATTGACCGCGAAAAATCGAATTAACTGTTTTCATTTAGTGCCCATTTAATCACTATGTACTTTGTTTTACCCCTAGGGAATGGATAGAAATAACAGTAAACCGGAAAATACCGGTATTTCTCGGACTAATTAATTATTTACCGGTTGCATTCCCTATTCACTTCTGGCAAACTAGCGGAGAACTAACTATACGTCGTTTTTTAGCATTCGAAAAATGGTAGGTAAACAATCTTGAGACCTATTTTTAATGAAAAACGCGTTTATAAAAAAATTGTCTATGGTCTTTTGAAACCAAAAGAATAGAAAATAGATATCCTTGCTATATAATTATTACATGTGTAAAATCATTTATTATAAACCAGATATATACAGTGGTAAATACTAAAAGAAATTAATAACTAGCTTAAATCTAAAAATAGGGTTTTGAGCTATTTACATATTTGCTGTAACTTATTTTTCAAGTGTTTGTCAATGAAAAGACACTTCAAATTTGTTTACCCTTTTCCTAATGCTAAAAAACGAGGTACAGTGAGAGTCTAAAGAGGTCACCTATTTAAATTATTGCGACTGTCACGCTCCTACAGTGGTATATTGAACGAATTAGGTACCTTTAGGCAAGCAAGAAGTTATTTACATCTGATATAATATTCTTCAAATAGAAAGCAGCTGAACATCATATAAGATTCGGCAAAGGATCGTGCAGAAAGCGATGCTATTTATTATGCGCAAGGCGTGAAACACCAATTTCCTGGTTCCGATGCGGTATCCTGTTACAGTTCCATGAATTTTTCCTTGAACAGTATTTATGTATTTATTTTTACGCTGTATTTTTATCTGTCATTTAACAAATACACGGTCATGGACAAATAATGTGACATACTTACAGTTTACTGCTTTCTTATTAGAACACAAAACACCTGTGTGTTTAGCGACACCAAAACAGTGTTGTACCTGCCCATCACCTGCCACAGACCACTACATTGTATGCTATTCTCGAGGGTCCTCGACCGGAGCACCATCTGCACTTCGCCGGGGCTTTGCTGCAGGTGGTGCTCTTGTCGAGGATACTCGTTACGCTAAAGGAGGACCTTCGTAGAGTGAAATTTGACCTAAATTTTGTGAGTGATCCGACATGACCGTAACATATTTTATAATTTAGTTTTACAGATGTAGTGCGTAATTGGTTTCCATCGTATTATCTCGGAAACGGAAGAACGTGTCATGCTATTTCAGTCAGTCTCAGTGCAAAAAGTACTGAGGTTGACTGAAGGAGCGTGACAAATACGAACATTTCCGAGAAAATACGATGGAAAATAATTATGCACTACATCTGTATCAGAATTTAACTTACCGGATCAGTCATTATATTTGGGACAGAACTTTACTTAGAACCGACTGTGTGTGTATACTACTCCGTCGTATCGTAACTATCACATATGTAATTTTCTCTGATTTTCATTTTCCAATAAAAATTGTAACTTCTGAGGTGTTTTTGTATGGCATACTACGGCCGGTTGTAAACATCCGGAAACCGGAGCGTGTTACGCGACTACGTCCAGTTTTGTATGTGGCTACACTGCCGGCCTAGCCAAGGTTACAATCGCTATCGCTTCGACATCGAAAAGCATTATGTCTCTCTATCACTCTTCCTTAATAGCGCGACAGTGACAGTTGCGTTTCGATCGCTACGGAGCGTAAGCGATTGGCATCTTGGCTACGCGGCCTGGCTACCGACAGTTACACCCGATAAAATAAAATATCGTCGCCGAGCCCAGACAATTCTCCGACAGAAACACCGGACGTCACCAACCGGCCTAACTTTAGATTAATCATGCGTTTAGTAAAGTTATATAGGCTTTTTTTTTTAAATAATAAACTGATCGGCGATTGGCTCTAGTCACACCTGATGGAAAGTGAAGACAGAGCCTAAGATGGAGCTCACCGGTTCAGTAATAGCCTATTCACTCTAGCTTTAAAGAGACCGAGGTCATATTTCTCAGGGAATACAGATGCCGGGAGCGCATTCCATTCCTTAGCCAGGTACGACCATCTTTAAATTATACGTAATTATTTAGCGTGCCCACTAACCTTAACTAACTACATAAATAAGTGTAAATTTTGCCAAGTAAGTTTTCGCCATATTTAATGAAATGCGAAATAACAATTATATAAATGTTGGCCAACTAATACACCCTATGCGATAAGTAGGTTGGGAAATGATATTAGGTGAGTTTTTTTTTAGCAATACATCAGTAAATTAGATCTCACGACATTGTTTGCGCAATCCGAAGGAGGCATTTGCTAGGTCAGTCGATCCTATAAGAAATACGAGAGACATTACCGGTCGCGTCGGAGAAGACACATCGCCGTAGTTCACGATAGCTGACATGTAACATTGAAGGTGAAGGAGGAAACTTGGTAAAACAAATACCTGTACGCTGAAGAGCTACATACCGCACACGTCTGTAGCTCTACAGCGTACATGTATTCTTTTTTATATTTTTAATAAGTGACGAAAATAAAAATACAATTTTCTTTATAAGTATTATTTTTCCTAGCAAAGCAGCGATACCCAGAGATACCTTTTGCGTAAGTAAATTTTAAAATAATTATAGGTATACATTTTTCTGAGGACGGTATGAATAATAAACTTAATTTTCCCTGTAGTTCGTTTTTTTTGCATTAGCAAAAGGTAAACAATCTTGATGTGTCTTTTAATTGAAAAACACGACTTAAAAATAAGTCACAGCAAATATGTAACAATTATGAATCTAATACGATCATTTATATTCTCCTTCTTTTATAAGTAATACTTACTGATTTTTATAAAGCGTTTTTCAATTAAAGGAATATTTTTTTCTTTCTAATGCTAAAAAAACGAACTATAAAACCTATACAAATAATGCTGGTTTCATTCACTGTAGCAAAAGTTAATGCAATTTAAGCAGTTCAGAAGTTAAATAAATATAAGCTCTATATTACCTATATAGTTAACCTTACATTATAAATTAAGAATATATTTAAGCATTTTCGTGCTTCCTCCTCCTAATTTACCCCTTAAACGATATAATGAAATAGTTTGTTAAAATAAATAATAGGTAATGTATTATGCTGTTTTCAATAAACAATCCACTCCACACGTTCAATCCTACTTGCAAGGCGACTGGCTTTGCTTACTGGCAGTTGGCTGTTCTCAGCGTACTCGAATCTGGATACCTGATGCAATCGCTTTATCCAGTATGCAGCGTTGAAAATGTGACCAAGTCAGATAAAAATATTTATTTCACAAAGTTGAGCTGGATTTTATCAACATATCTGTATTATTTCGAATGTATTTATCAAGACCATACATTACAAGTATGGTCATATCAAAATTGAAGTAAGTTGTAAAAATACATAATATAAAAGATTATTATTTTATTATACAGTACGGATATGAGGGTCGTATTTTTCTACGTGACAGCGTGATAAAACGGTGTCCGTCTCTTTCTATCCCGCAGGGTTAAAAAGTGACAGTTGTTTTATCACGTGGATAAATGTGGATAAAGCCATCCATAATAGGCTTGCTGCTCTTATAATTAGAACAAGGCGCGGGGACTCCACTGACAAGGGCAATCAGACAACCGTGGGTAGCTGTCGGAAAGTAGCGACTCAAGTCACTGTGCATAGTGAAACAAGTCCCCTGGGTCTAGCTTGCCTTACCCGGTCTCCTATAGGTAAAGTTACGTTTTGGAGGTTTAAATTGCAATTTTATTTACTGAACAAATCAGTTTCACTCAATTAATCCGAGTACAGTTAACTACACTATATTCAACTGTAATAACTTCTCACCAACCGTCTAAGGTAACTGGGCTAAAACCGCGAAAATCGAAGTTCGCAAATTGCGGGCATTTTTCTCTGTCACTCTAATTAGGCCTTCATTAGAGTAAAAGAGAAAGATCCCCGCAATTTGCGAAATTCGGTTTTCGCGGTAGCCCCTCTGCAGACATATTTATACATATATCAGTTTCTCACCATTGTAAACCGCTAAATTGTAAAATAATTAACATTATTGCTCGTTTTACAATGTATAGGTAAGATATTAATATATCGTGGATTAGCAAACATTTAACCTCTAGCCGCCCAGAGACCTATAAAAAGGTCTCATGTTCCATTCTAATTTGAACTTTGTGTAGACAAAATAAAATTTCGTTTTGCTTGGCAAGGTTTGACGTATGGGCGGCTAGAGGATAATGGCAAACTTTAAGCGGCTGTCAAGTACAGGCAGTGTGCGAGTTCATTCCTACACGTAGCAACTTCGGGAACATTTCCGAATATTCAAAACTTTTCGCCTGACCATTTCCGGTGTAACGCTTGACAAAGGACGGGATAACTTAATATTTAAATCATATTATGAGATAAATAGGAATCACTCAAGATATAAACTGTTTCTGGAACTTATTGTTCTTTTAAAACAATTTAAAGTCTGATTGTAGAGTATGCCTTAGTTTCTGATTCCGAGAATCACTTAATAAAATATTTCTGAAGCATCTTGTTTGCATCATACCTTAGTGCAGTATAGCGAATAAAGTCTCGTGCAATGCAATTCCAGTTGAATCCTATTTTAGCTTTGCGCTTTGAAATTGCATCTTGTAGATTTCATTAATGTGATACAACCTACATATAACTGATAATTAAATATTAAATTTTAATTTATATATATTGTCATACTTAAACAATAACCTAATCTTATGAAAACAGAATCATTAATCGCAAAAAGTTACAAATTTTAAGATTACTTCAAAATATAGGTACAAAGAAACCAAATTTTCATTGTATCAACAAAAGGGCTATTTGAAAACGTTAATAATGTAGTAACCTTTCCTAACACTATTATTTTTGCCTACTTCTTATACATGATTTGGTCGATTATTATCTTGTAACAGGTACCCACGAGGAACCCGAGAGATTTTAACCACGTATTTCTGATTTCGGTGTTACAATTAAAGTAAATAATCCGAAATTTAATCACAAACAAAAGACTGTTGGACAATTTTTTTCTTATTATAATGTAAAGCTCCCTTTAATCATACCTATTTTATTAACATTATTTAATCAATTATTCCCTTTGACTGCAAAATTTAATTTACTCTTAGAATTTATTTGTATCTCTGCCACTAAACTAAAATTTTAATGCGGTATTTTAAGTAAAACATTTTGATACCGTACTAATTCCTATTTAATTAAAACTACGTATTTTACAAATAAAAACTCCTAAGGAAGCGAGAAGTCACATTACCGTACTGGCGAACAATTGAGTGAACAATAAACATTTCGACGAGTTTCTCCAATGCAACTGTAATAACTGAACAACAACGTCAAGAAACCTTTTTAAGGGCCCATAGATCCCCCCTCAAATCCCTGAAATGTTTATTTAAATCCTAATTTCGTCAAACCATGTTATTTGAAATTTGTTCAATTTAAAATTGGATTGAGTTAGAAGCAAAACGAAGTTTCCCTATGGCGTCAAGGGTTCTGTTCCGTCACAGCATCATGAATCAGACAAATCAGTTGATCAAACGTCATGACAAATATATTTTATTACAATATGCATTGTGCAATATGCACTGAAAGTGCTTATTTTTATAGAGGCACAGACAGTACCACTTTTCAGCACATGTGCGTAGAAAAGTGAAGGACTGCTCGCCGGCACCCTGTCTTACTGTCTGCTCTTCACGCATAAACGGCAAGACCAATTTAGACGAATCCCATAGAGGTAGTAGTTTTAGGCCCGAGAAAGGACAGGATCTTTTTATAAATCATCATCATCATCCCACGCAGACGAAGTCGCGGGCATAAGGTAGTGACACAATAAGTATTCAACACACATGTATTTATGCCTTTAAAATGAGTTTATTATACTTCAACACTTTCATGTTATTTTAGAGGACTATGATAATACAATATTAAAACTAAAGTTAAAACGAGAAATAAAATAAAAATTGTAAAACATGTACCTATACGACAAAGACTGCTAATTTAAAAAAAAAAGATTTTGGCGCTTCCGTAGTCGGGTCAAAAGGGACCGAGTGCTATTTCTGTGTCCACAGTTCTGTCGCGAAGGGTCTCGTCGCAAATACGCCGCTCGTCACTCACAGGCCGTCCAATTCGTCGCTACCCTTTTTACCATCTACTCGGGCCTTATTTCCAATGAGAAATACCACTTAAGGAACATGCCTTTCTTCAATATAAATAAGAAACCTAATAATATTAAGGCTATTGTTAAAAAGGCATTGATAGAGATAAATGTAAAAAGACTCAGTAGCATGTAAAAACACTTAATGATAATGTTCAATAATTTTGATAGGGGTTGCTCCCCATGTCCCTTAGTTCTAATAATCTTAAAAATATAAGATTAGTTCTAAGCTAATGGAATGTTTAAAAAAAAATACTTTTAATATGGGTTGTTTCTTTCTTGTAACAAAACCATGTTAATATTGTTAATTAACGCTTTTGTACAGATTGAAGACGTTTTTTTATTTATTTTTTTCTTATTTTACAGTCGTAATTTTATTATAATTATTTTATATAGATTGTATATATTTATCAAATATTCATTAGATATTTATTTGGTTGTTAATGTTGTTACTCTTTCTACAGTGTGTCTAGTGGCAGATTAAAACGAAAATTATGTAAACAAAAACTATTTATTTTTATTTTTGCAGGTTTCATTTTTTAAATCACATTTTCTATCTTACGTCTTGGAGACCGATTCTAATTTCTTGTTCCGATACTCGTATTTCTGGACCAAAAAAGTTATTATTGTCAGATCTAATAATTAACATTTTTTAACAAAAAATTAAATCAAAGTCAGGTTCTTGCATTACTGAGTCAAAAGCCATTGGATAGATAACGCCTCAATAGCATGTGTAGTATGTGTACGACACTCTGCTGGTCGATCCATTTTCACTAATCAATCCGCAACACGCGCGAAACAAAAAAACCTGCGTCTCCCTCCGCGTTCGAAAATTATTTGGAATCGAAATAGGAAATCTGCCACTGGATACCTCAAAAATAGACAAAGAGTTATATTTTCCAACAATAAACGTGTGCACTCAGTGCATGATTTCTAAATGGCTCATAATAGAAACTTTCAGTATTGCCCGCGCATTATCTATTAACAACTTACCACTGACGTAAACGAGAATACAATAGATAGGTATTAATTTACTAGGCAGGGCCCCAGAGGAGTGGAAACCTTGTGGCGTTAATACGAGTAATCACGGCTTTATTACATTACGGACATATTCTGACGTCATTTCATGCATAGAGTAATTGACGTTATATGTAGCCTATGATAGAAAAATTAATACCTAAATTAAATGATAACTACATAAACAATCACCCTGGTTTGCGATATTTTGCTAAAACATAAGTCGTTTGTAATGTTTACTAACGTTTTTGAATATATGTTTTGTAATAGGTATACTAGGAAAGGTAGTTTCGAAACTCTCGAAACGTATTCCATTGTTTACCCATTACCGGAATAAACTGCACATAAGAAGGTGTTCTAAAGTCACAGTTATAGAAAAATTTATCCTATTTCCAGGGTTTAGAGTATAAAATGAGTCCTAAGAACAGTCAATTTAAGAACTTGCGAAAGTTATCTCCGATCAATTTACCTTGCGCTGGGGAAACTAGATTTTGAATATCCTAGCGTCTGGCCTGAATTCAGGCTTGGTTTAGGCGAGATCGTTGCGGCAATTTCCAATATCATGTGACGTCACAGCAGTCCCGGCTTGTCTGGAAAACAAAGCTTATTTCTCACTTAGGCTATGCATGCATATAGTAGTTAGGTACTTAAAAAAACATTACCGTGATTGGTTGGCACCTAAAATTTGCAAACAGACAGGTATAAGGTGTAAGTGATGTCGGAGGGGAACTGACCACACTCGCTGCAAAAATTGGCTATGTCAGTCACCTGAGAGCGCACCAGCTATGCTCTCAGCGATAGAATGTAGTCGCTGTGGCCGAAATTGGCTAGAAGATGATGATGGGGTGATGATTTTATGAAAACATGACTTTATCAAAAATTGCAACCTAAGGGCCAGTTGCACCAACTACATTTGACAGACTGATCAACGTCAGCCGGCGCGCTCCGGCCCTTTACTATGAAACCTTTCATACATAAAAATTTAGCGAACTCTTTAACGATACGAACAGTTTGGTGCAACCGACCCTAAATGTTACATGTTGTAACCTTATTGAGCTTATTACCGTGGGACTATAATATTTATTTATTTATTTATATACGAGCAGCTATTAATATTTAGTGTTGTCTAAGCACAATCGCAAAGAAATTGCGCCCATATTATTAGGACCATTTTAGGTAAGTAACAAACGCTTGAATGCATGTTTGTCCAATTATACCTTATACACGGTGTAACATGAGTAAACCGAATAATTTTAACAGCGTATTCCTGATCATATTTAGAAACAAAAATGTCCTATAAACTTTTTTTAAAAACGCCTAGTTTCAGAGATAATATTAATTTAAAAATAAACAAGTTTTTGTTGTTATATAATGTAAAAGGCCTTTTTGATGGTAATGTTGCTGCTATGGGACGTAGTCTAAATATCCTTATTGATAGATGTCAAAAAGTGACAAGTAACACTTTGCAAAAAGGTTTTACGAAAAAAAAATGTAAAAATCAATTTTAAGAAACAAGTTTACCAATAACATTTATTTTTTATGTACAAATACATTCAAAAAATTGAAAAAACAAAACAAAAATTATTTTTTTTGGCAAAATTGACCTAAACTCATATTACATTTTTTCCTTCTTTTGACCTCAGAAATGCGTGGTTAAAATTATTCGGTTTCCTCATGTTACACCGTGTATTCTGATTAATAATTTCCGTACTCACAAATCAACTCACTATAATTTTATACTGTCGAATTGTATCAATCAATGCACCTTCTAAATACGAAACATTTCCTTCAGGTTAAGGACTAAATGAAAAAAGTTACGCAGTAGGTACCTATTTAATTAAACAAACAAATAATTATCTAGCGTGTAAACGATTCTCCAAAAGACAACTTCGAATTGTTCAAGACAATTTATTGATACAAAAGTTTTGCGGCCCTATATTTTCGGTCTTATTCATAACACAGATAATTTAATATCAGAAGTTGTACCAATAAATACATAAAATTACCTTTTTTTAATAATGGGATTTTTAATAGGTACCTAGACTTAGTTATCAATACCTACTAAGCACAAGAATCTTAACAATAAGCATGGCATATTGGGCCTTGCCCCGCTGCTGGCGGCACCCTAGGTTAGGTTTTTTATAATGTGTTTATATGTATTATTTATTGTTTTGTAAGTGTTTTTATATTTTATTTTTATATACATATTATAAAAACCTAGCCTAAGAAAAATGATGAATAAAAGCATGGCATACAGCATTCGTTTTAAGATTAGGTCTATTCCGACTGTTGCAACAAAGCAGGAAACAGGAAACAGGCTATGTTACTGCCTCTTCTATTTAATGTAATGAATGTTGGAGTTGATTATTCTAATCGCGACAGCAATGCGGCCACGACAACAACGCAATTTATGCTGCTGCAGCCATAATCCAAAATATGCTTAACCTCGTCTTCTATGACAGGTGATCGGTGATCACGTGATGCTTTCTATAGAAAACTGAAGTGTCGGATACCTCAGCCGGACCCGGACCGTTCTAGCGTGAGTCGGCATCTTTCATGCTTTCTGACCGAGCAAATTCGCGAAGCTTCACCTACTCGACTCGTATATGACTCCGACTAGAGACAACTCCGACGCCGCATGCTCTGTGCTTTCAAAGTTATACTTTAACTTATTAGAAGTGAAATTTCTCTGCGATTATATTTTCTGTGTTTTCGGTCCTACTCATAATTTATATTAATTGGAGGCGGGGAAGTTTACAAACTCTTCAGTTGCGAGATACTTGTTTTAAAGAACAATTTTGCGCAACTGTGCTGGGACGCAGTAAATAGTATTGGGCACAACTTCAATTGAATTATATTATAAAGTCATTCCACGCGAGTTAACAGGAAAACATTTAACATTTATCAAAATTAGGAAATCATACAAATGGGTGCATTACATTTGTTTTACCTACTTTTCATATATATCGTTATTTTGAATAATGTAATAAATGGCATACTACCGTAATATATAATTAACGGTAAACATAATGTTATTATTGCTATAATGGTAATAAGGTATATTTACACTTCATCTAGTATACATTGTCATAATTATTACATACTCTAAAGCATATTATTTGTTATAACAAGTGACATCTCATAATTATTTGTGTGGAATATTAGTTGCACGACATAAATGGGTTAGGTTAGATTGGAACTGCGACTCCGCACTAACTAATAACTACCTAACAAAATTGTGGTGAAAAAATTGTTTAGGTTCAGGTTAAAACTGTGACTTCCCTAGCAGGGGTCGGAAACCAATATTTGCTCCATACAAAAATACCGGTATTATTACGTTCGTTTTCGTTCTTTGGTTTATTATTTCATTTTAATGGGACAATCTAATAATACGAAGTTATTACCTAAATACATGATTCAGTCCTATCTAAAGAGCATAAAATAATTCAAAATATTGGGCTATTTCGGGGTTTAAAAAAAATACCGGTTCCGAGCCCTGTTCCCTAGAATAAAATAGCTAACAAAAGCAATAGGCCTGTCTACTAGTTATAAAAGTTATGTAAAACTTTACGTTATCAGTAAATGAAATATGACAAAAAATATTAAACAATATATGTATTTATACTTGATAAAATTGTATGAAGTATTACGTTATACAAAAATATAATATAATAAATGTCATTATAAAACATGTCTATATACGTATAGGTTGTTCCATAAGTCTTGCAAAAGTGTAACTTCTTATTAAGCTTTTTCAAAATAAAAACCATCACTGTTAATACACTTATGCATGCGTTCCAACCATGTATCAAACATGACCTTCCACCGCTCCTTTGTGACAGTGGCGCAGGCTTCGTCCCATGCACTCACTAGCTCGTCATCAGTTGCAAACCGTCGTCCTTTTAATTGGCTCTTGATCAGCAGGAAGAGACCAAAATCGCACGGTGCAAGGTCGGGGTTATAAGACGGATGGTACAGCACAGTAAGCCTCGATTGCTCCAAAAACTCCCGAGTTCTAATCGCACGATGAGCAGGAGCGTTATGATGGTGGAGGTACCAACTGCCCAGATGAGGGATCCAGAGAGAACATAACTTTTTAACTTGTAGGTCTTCGTGTAAAATTGAATTAAGTGTTGATGCACTAATGTGGAGAAGTCCTCAATCTGCCTGCACGTAATTCGCCTATTAATAGTTATCAGTTTTCTAACAGCGTCTATGTTTTCTTGGGTCCTGCTTGTAAAGGGTCGGCCCGGTCTTTCGTCGTCGTCTAAATTATAGTTGCCTCTTTGAAATTCCTTGTACCACCTGAATACGGTAGAAAGGGAAGGGCACTCTTTACCAAAGGCACCGAACATTTCCCTCGTGGCACTCTTGGTAAAATAATCCACGTTTGAAATTATAATAGAAAATCACTCTGTACTCGCGGTTACCCTTTTCACAATTGTTTCGATCTATTTACCGACTATCACTGCTGGCAGGCTCAACAAACACATCATGTAAGAACTTGTAATTAGTGGCAGATAACCATACGCTCAGTCATACATGTCAAAGCTTGTTAGATTCCTTCCATTGCAAGACTTATGGAACAGCCTACGTACTATTTGAAAATTATACTGTATTTAAAATAAATTATTTTACACCATGCATGAAATAAAGCACCAGATAATTAGTTATTAGAGAAACACAGATAGGAGTTATTTTTAAACACAAGTTCTATTTAATAAATCGGATAGAAATATAAAAATAGGTGAGTTGACCGTGACGGCACGATGTAATATTTCATAGAAATTCCATATTAGCAAATCGTTATGACAGTTCTAAAAAAGTAGAAAAATACCCTATTGCTAACATACGATGACCTGCTCGAAGCGGCTGTGGACGTCGATGTGGCGCGTTTGAAAGCAGTGGCATTGCCTGAATCCGGAGCATGGCTGCACGCGCTACCATCACCACACTTGGGCACACTCCTTGATTCTGACTTCCTTCGCATAGGTTTGACACTGCGACTGTTACTGTTTGCGAACCCCACCAGGGGCCAAATTCGACATGTACAACTGTCAGATTTCGCATCCACGTCAAATCAACAGTTGATTTTATTGCATACTGAGTGTTGATTAGTAGAAAGTATTCCCCGATTCTGGCCCCGCCTCTCAGTGGTCCCCGATCCTGACCCCAAGGCCGAGCCACCGCCCCTGCTGAACCTAAAAAAAAAAAAAAAAAAAAAAAAAAAAAAAAAAAAAAAAAAAAAAAAAAAAAAAAAAAAAAAAAAAAAAAAAAAAACAAATAGCCCCCCATTTGAATTGATTGCGCTAGGTCTCAGCAGTGCCCGGCGCGTCCTTCAGGGACTTACGAAATACGCTAATTAAACAATACACCTTGTTCACCACGGTAACAATAGGCTTATCGACCCTTTTCTATTGTTCGATCTCGACTCGGGCGCGCTATTGTGTTACCGAGCATACTACCTGCCTGGACCCTTTCCTTAACCCACCGACGTCTCCATTCATGCCTTCTTTATGTGTGTATACTGTAGGTGTTTGTGATAGGTATTTTGCAATAGGTATTAGCGACAGCTATTTGCAATAGGTATTAGCGATAGGTACTTATTTGTGATGCATAGGTACTCTAACTATCAACTCTAATAACCCGCATTATCTTATTACCTCTTGGAGCTATTTCGATTTATAAGGAATACAGTTCTAACCTTCTTCTGACGTAGAATTTACACTAGTAATCCTTTGGCAGCCTAAACTAACCTTAACCTTTTACCAAACTTATTCTTCGAAAACCTAACCTAAACCTAACTTGACCAAACCTAACTAAAATCAACCTAACTCATTTCAAACTAACCTGCTTTCACCTAGTCTTCCGATATAAAGTAAACTCGTAGTTACTTGTTTCTTTCTATTATTTAAAAAATAACGAGGCGTGTGAGGCATTTCTTGTGCACTTGTGTTCATTGTTATAATAGCTTAATTGTTTTATTGATAGACGTCTATTATATTTTATACTGACAATGGATTTATTGTTTCCTATACCTATTCTTTTATAATTTGGGTTTGAGTAAAGAGAACGTCTGTTTAGATGAACTTGTTGATACATGTTACTTTGTGTGATTTAAAAAAAAGGACGAGACATGTCAACTGGTTTCAACATGATTTAGTCTAATACATCAACATTTCTTGTGCGTTGCTATTCATTGTTATAACAGCATAATTGCTTTATTAATAGACGTCTATTATATTTTATGCTGACAATGGATTTATTGTTTCCTATACCTATTCTTTTATAATTTGGGTTTGAGTAAAGAGAACGTCTGTTTAGATGAACTTGTTGAGACATGTTACTTTGTGTGATTAAAAAAAGGAACGAGACGTGTCAACTGGTTTCAACATGATTTAGTCTAATACGTCAACATTTCTTGTGCGTTGCTATTCATTGTTATAACAGCATAATTGCTTTATTGGTAGACATCTATTATATTTTATACCGACAATGGATTTATTGTTTCCTATTATGCTTTTGAATTTGGGTTTTAGTAAAGAGAGCGTATGTATTAGATGAACTTGTTGAGACATGATTTTAACGGTACTGTACCCTGGTCATAGTGACACAGTATAAAAGCCGAAGAGAAATGAGTTTGAGTAAGTATTACCGTCGTGGCAGTCCACTGTATCAGAGCTCCTTGTATCTATTGCAGTATATAGAAATATAGTGTTAATTCAACAGTGAAGTGTTTAAGTGTTTATAGAAAGACCCAACAATGGATGTAAGTATGTCTTTTATTACCGTAACTTACTTTGTTTTGTTTTCACTTGTGTTCTTTGTGTTTTAATTATCAAGATTGTAGACAGTGTGTAAATTATTGTTTTATATTGTTTCAGTTCACTGAAAATACTTTCAAGAACTATTACTACCCGGATAATAATAAAGACGAATCAAGCGATGAAGAGGGTACGCTTGGTTTCAAAGTTAAACAAGCCATCGCAAAGAAACGTTCAGGAAACAATATCGATAGTTTCTTTGAACGACCTAAAAAGCAACCCAAAATTGTGAAACGGTCTTCGAATGTGAGCAAAAGTTCACCAGACGGTGTTGCAAACTTATCATCCGGACAAGACGACGGGGCGTATGCATCACATTTGATTAAAATCGAGATATATGATATGCAAACAATTAAAAACGTCCCACCCATGGAACACTGGAAGCATGCGGACTTCAGATTGAAATATTTTGCGTTGGAAGACGATTTGGAGCTACAAAATACGCGAAATATTATTTATAACATAACAAAGCAATTAGCTTCTAAGGACAGTAGTGTGAAATATTTTATAGATAATAAGAAACAGTGATAGTTATAATTATTAATGATAGTAGTAGCTTAATGATTGTGTTAACGTATTTCTCATTTTTTACCTCTCCTTAAGTACATTTTCCATGTAACAGATTATTTTTATTGTATAACATTACAACAAGTTTTAATTTAAACTTCTCACTTGTAAAGGTCACAGTCCCCACTCTTAGAAATCTTATACGTGTAGTCAACTATTTAAATGAAAGAAAGCACTGTATGATTTCTCATTTCATAATGGACTCTTTGAGCTGTGATGTCTACGATCTTGAACTTATCAGACTCTGTGAAGAAATAAAAGAAAATGAAGATCTATGCGAGGCTGCCCGTCTTGTGAGCCAACTTCATCGAGAGGCGTAAGTAAAAATATTCCTGTTCATACATGTTTATAACTCTTAACCGGTACCTGTTTAACAAAGGATGGGTCCGTAACTTGTTGTGACCTGAACTAATTGTTAGGATAAACGTGGGGTGGGAGAGGACTGGTTATATAAGCGGGGTATCTCGAGTTCATATCATTCAGTGTTTTGGTGCCGTGCTTGTATTGTGATATCCTTTTCCATAATGGTGTTTACTTATTATCATATTGGTCTCACCTTACCTCGTGATAAGATTGAGGAATTAAGTAAAGAATTTATTGTATCATATTTTCATAGAAATATTCGAATGTGGTACATTTCAAACAAATTACCTCACACGTTACTGGAAGATTCTGATATTATACCGTATTATACACCATGTGATGGGCATATAAAAAATTCCAAGGGGAATACTGAGTCATCAGATGTGATTGATGGAGTTTTGATGATGCAGGCCTATTGTCAGCAGTGTCGAAAAGACTTACGTTAGTATACATATACAACCAACCATTTTAGTAATTATTTTTATTTTATCTCACATTAAGATATTTATGTTTATTTTGTATTGTTATAGATCTTCTCAAATAGGACGGGGAGTAAAAAGGACAGCTGCAGTTTTGGAGACTGAAGAATTCTTGTTGAAGAAAAACCGTCCAGCAGCTGCTGAACCTGTCACATCAACATCACCCGAACCAGTTCCCGATGTCATTGTGAGTACAAATAATAATCATGAAATTGAATGTTCTGTGTGTAATAAGTTTGTCTCTAAAAGATATTTTAAAAATCATTTAAATAGTAATCTTCACAAAAATAATGTTTTAAGGGCTGACATTGAATGGGTTAATGTTCAGTTAATTGAAAATGCTTTTAAGAATAGGGTGGCCACTTACAGAATACTATTAAATGAAAATGTTCACCAACCATTTACTCCCGAATCTATTTTACTAGGAAATAAAGATAAAATCTTTGCATTATTGGATCGTTCCCTCACTGATCACCATGCTTTAAAAGTAAACTTTATTTTAAATGCGGATTTTACTCAAGAGAGCAAACAAGTAAATAATACATTTGATTTCCAATTATGTAACAATGTAGTTGATGTTAGCAGCGACAAAGATGAGATTTTCGAGTCAGTTGTTAAAGATATATTAACAAAATTATTTAACTTTGAGAGAAAAGATAGTGGATGGAGTTTAGTAAAATTTAACTATCTAGATGTCAATGTAAACAAATTTAATCCATTGCGTGGTTCTTCCTATATCGAATTACCACGTGATATTCAGAACAGAAAAGCAGTTATTAATGTAAAAAATAGTGATCATGAATGTTTTAGATGGGCTGTATTGTCAGGCTTGTATCCACCTACAAGTCATCGTTCAAACACTACGAAATCGTATATAGCGCATAAAAATAAATTAAATTTTGGAAATTTAACTTTCCCACTTAAAGTTGGAGATATTCAGAAATTTGAAAAAATGAATGATATAAGTATAAACGTTTTTGGTCTTGAATACAATTCGAAAAGTAAAATACATGATGTAGTAGGCCCATTACACTTAACAAAGTGCAAAAAAGCTACCCACTTGAACTTATTGTACATATCCAAAGACAGTAAGGGGCATTATTGCTATATCAAAAATTTATCTAGGTTAGTATCCAAACAATTATCAAATACACAGCATGCCGCACATATTTGTGATGGTTGTTTGTCGAACTTTACAACTCGTGACAATTTAATGAATCATCAAAGAAACGATTGTTTCCATGTTTGTACACATTTACCTTCAGAACAGGATAAAAAGAAAAACTGGTTCAATGAAAACGTTTCCTCCAATATACTTACTTTCGATAATTATGAACGTAAATTAAGGGTACCTTTTGTTATTTATGCTGATTTCGAGGCCTTTCTAAACCCGATTCAAACAGGTAAAATTAATCCTACTACATCCTCAACAACAAATATACAAAAACATGAGGTATATAGTTTTGGATACTATATTAAATGTTCTTATAATGATAAATTGTCAGTGTACAGAACATATAAAGGCAAAAATTGCACCCAGGAATTTATGAAGTATATGGAACAAGACTTAAAGGCCATTTGTAGGAGAAATACTTTTGTAAAAACTCCATTGCCTTTATCTAATGCAAATAATGTGCATATTTCTCAGAGTAGTACATGTTATATTTGTGATAAAAATTTAAACGAGGATTCAGTCATTTCCTATAATTACCATACTGGTCTTTATGAAGGAGTGGCACATAAATTTTGTTCTGAAAAATACAGGGCACCTAATTTTGTACCTGTATTTTTCCATAATTTGTGTAACTATGATAGTCATTTTATAGTGCATGGGCTTGGTTTGATGGAAGGCGACATTGAACTGATTCCAGAGAACAAAGAGAAATACATTTCATTTTCTAAGAACTTGCAAATAAATAATCGCACAGTTAAATTGAGATTTGTTGATTCACTTAAATTTATGTCCAGTAGTCTTGACAAATTGGCAAAAAACTTGTTGCCTGAACAATTTCATGAATTAAAATTGAATTTTTCATGCGAGGAGGATTTTAAACGCTTATTACGAAAGGGTGTATATCCCTATGAACACATGTCATCATACGATTCTTTAAACTTAACAGCTCTTCCCTCTAAAGATGATTTCTTTAGTTCCTTGTCTGATAGTCACATCTCAGAGGAGGATTATGATCACGCAAAAGATGTTTGGTCTCATTTTCAATGCAAAAATATGGGTGATTATTCTGATTTATATTTAAAAACTGATGTTTTATTACTAACTGATATATTTGAAAATTTTAGAAACCTTTGTCTTAAGACGTATGGATTAGACCCCGCTCATTATTATACTGCTCCGGGATTAAGTTGGGATGCAATGTTAAGAACTACAAAAATAAAACTAGAACTCCTAACTGATATCGATAAAATAGCTTTTATAGCGAAAAATATTCGAGGTGGCATATCACAATGTAGTAATAGATATGCGAAGGCTAATAATATTTTTTTGTCAGATTATAATCAAAATATCCCATCGTCATTTCTTATGTACTTTGATGCAAATAACCTTTACGGGTGGGCTATGTCTCAATGTCTTCCTACCGGTAAATTTGAATGGGTAAATACAGATACTGACTTTAATATATCTGATGACGCTGATCATGGTTTAATTTTAGAAGTTGATCTCGAATACCCTAACGAGTTGCATGACTCTCATTCAGATTTGCCATTCTGTCCTGAAAACGTTTGTTTGGGTAATTCCAAAGAAAAAAAATTAATTCCTAATTTAAATAAAAAAACGAATTATGTCATTCACTATAGAAATCTAAAACAGTGTTTAAAAAATGGTTTGAAATTGAGTAAAATCCATCGCATTCTTAAATTTCAGCAGTCTATGTGGTTAAAAAGTTACATAGATTTGAACACCCACATGCGATCACAGGCATCATCCGATTTTGAAAAAGATTTCTTTAAACTAATGAATAATTCAGTGTTCGGTAAGACCATGGAAAATGTTGCAAAACGTGTAAATGTCAAATTATTAAATAACTGGGAAAATCGAGGAAAAACGCAGGGGGTTCAATCTTTGATAGCGAAACCCGAGTTCCATAGTTTATCCATATTCTCTGAGAATTTAGTGGCCGTTCAGTTGAATAAAACTAGAATATTTTATAATAAACCGATTTATTTGGGATTTTGCGTATTAGATATATCAAAAACTTTGATGTATGACTTTCACTACAGCTACATGAAAACCAAATATCCAGACAATCTTAAGCTTCTTTATACAGATACTGATAGCTTAGTATATCAAATTTTCACGGAAAATTATTACGCAGATATAAAATCAGACCTTAATTTATATTTTGATACATCTGACTATCCTTCTAACAATAAATATGATTTGCCGTTAATTAATAAAAAGCGATTAGGGTTTTTCAAAGATGAAAATAATGGTAGAATTTTAAAAGAATTCGTAGGTCTGAGATCTAAAATGTATACCTTAGATGTTGAAAAATATGACGAGAATGATGAGAAAACTGAAAAATACGGTGTTTTATCAAAAGCCAAAGGAGTCAATAAATGTGTTACAAAAAAATTTACTCTTGACAATTACAAAACGTGTTTATTTAATAAAAATTTGCAACGCGCTCAAATGCTAAGATTTAAGTCTATAAAACATATAATATTCACTCAAAAAATAAATAAAATATCATTATCGCATGAAGATACAAAACGATACTTATTAGAAAACTCTTCTGACACTCTTGCGTGGGGTCATTATAAAATACCGCAATAATTAAAAAGTTTTTTAAGTTGTAATTTAATCACACAGAACATTCGAATTCCAAATTATTGTTTGTACATTGTATATTTTTAAGATATTACTTGTAAACATGTAAAAAAAAAATGTATGAATTTTATTTTATTATATCTTTTAAGGAAGTTTTGTAAATAAGAAACAAAAAAAATTCATGTTAAAAGTGTGATCATATATAATAAATTTATTTTTTTACGTAATCCTTTTGTTTTTTTTCTACTATATCTGAGTTGTTTAAATAGTAATCTTCTTTCTGAATATTACCATTTAAAGTCCATCCGTTAACATATCAACACTCACCCACACACACACACATACACATAGATTACGATATTTAATAATGATTCACTTTTATCATCCTTTCACCACCATTGTCGCAGGTCCTAGTGGCTGTGGTAAAACTCAATTTGTCACAAACTTTTTGAATAACTCCAAAGAGATATGTAATGTTGAATTTGATGAAATTATTTGGTGTTATGATGAAATGCAACCTCTCTACAATCTGGAAAATGTAAATTATAGTCAAGGAATACCAGATTTTTCAATTTTTGATGGGAAGAAACCTAAACTTCTTATTATAGATGATTTGATGAGAGAATCAGATGAACGAATCGTTGACATTTTTACGAAAGGTAGTCATCATAGAAACTTAAGTGTTTTTTATATTACACAAAACATATTTCATCAAGGTCGAGGTCAACGTGATATTTCATTGAATACAAGCTACATTGTATTTTTTAAAAATCCCAGGGATAAAACTCAAATACGCTACCTGTCACGACAAGTTTACCCAGAAAACTCAAAGTTTGTGGACGAAGCCTACAAAGATGCTACAAAGGAGGCTCATGGTTACCTCATGATTGACCTGAAACAAAATACAAATGACATATGCCGTTTCAAAACAAAAATATTTCCGTTCGATGGGCATTGCACAGTGTATGTACCTAAAAAGGGGTTTAAATATGATAAAAATCAGCATATTTTAGTCAGTTCTACATGATGCATGCAAGAGTAAACACATATAAACATTTACTTGAAGCATTGCAGTTGCTTAAACCCAAATATCGTACTGCGTTACTTAAATCTTGTGACGATGAAGAGATCAACATTATTTGTGAGTGTATTTATAACGTCCTAAATGGGAAAATTCCATTAGAAAAAAAAGAAAAGACGAAACTAAAAAAATATAAAGATATTTTAAGAAAATTAGTTTCGAAAGGGAAACATAAAATAAGAAAAACTGTTATAGTTCAAAAAGGAGGCGCATTTCTACCTATTATTTTAGGTGCAGTTTTAAGTGCTTTAGTGAACTCTTTATCATAAGCAAAATGGAAAACACAAAAAAAATGTTATTAGTAGAATCAGATTTTATTGAAAGACTGAAACGGAATGAGAGTCCACCCGAAAATTCCTCATCTCGGCTAGATGGAGAGATGCAAAAGATCCTTAAAAGTAAAATGAATGATCGCGAAAAGTGGACGTTATATTCTCAAGCATTACAAAGATTTCTACATTTTATTGAAACAGATCGAAAACCGTTTAGAATACCCATCGTGATGGAGGGGCTAGATCAAGTCATCAACGAAAGTAATGATATTATAAAAACAAAAGTGAACAAAAAGGAGGAGAATGAAAATAATGAGTCAGTTACAGATAATATAACTGAAGCAGCCACACCGTCATCGTTTAATACACCACCTGGTGAAATAAATCAAGAACTAATGCCAATCAGTCCATCAAAAATTATAAACATATTACCTAAATCTTATGAAAGAAAAGCTCGAACGTTGTTAGATTACATTGTTTCAAGTAAACCGAAAATTTGGTGGAAACAGACTGGTGAAGTTGTTATAAATAACCAAACCATTCAAAATAGTAATATTACTGATTTGGTAAGCGACACCGTTAGATGTCTTAAACGTCCTAAGCCAATTGGATGGGAAGTGTTTGCTTTACTTTTAAAAGATATCGAAGTTCCTAGGTCATGCATAGGTAATCCTACAAATTTAGCATTTATTAAAGGTACTCCTTTGATTGAACCCTTTACCCCCTCCACATCTGTGAAGACGAGAGCCTCAACAGATAAAGATAATAATACTTCTACACCTCTTGCTACACGGGAGCAAAAGAGATCCGGAAAGAAAATAGAGTGGGAAAGATGGACTCCTTATTAGACATTAACAGAATCTACTATGATGTCTCTAATCCAGCTGGCTATAGCAGTTTAAATAATTTATCAAAGGAAATGAAAGGTCAAATGAATAAAGAGGAAGTGAAAAAATGGTTACAATCTCAAGATACGTACACGCTGCATAAACCTACTCATAGACGATTTACTAGAAATAAATACATTCTCTCGAACTTTAATGAACTTTGGCAAGCCGATTTAAGTGATATGAGTACTTATAGTCAATATAATGATGGGTACAAATATATTCTTTGTGTTATTGATGTATTCAGTAAATATGCTTTTGCAAGAGCCATGAAGAAGAAGGATTCAGCAACTGTTAAACAATGTTTTGAAAGCATATTTACTGAAGCCAACTCTGTTCCCCGTCACATCCAATCTGATAAAGGTACAGAATTTGTTTCAAGGGCGGTTAGAGATTACTTTAAGAGAAAAAATATTAATTATTATACCACTAATAACCCCGACATTAAAGCAAGTATAGTAGAAAGGTTTCAAAGAACACTTAAAATGAAAATGTGGCGTTACTTCACTCATAAGAATACATATAACTACACAAATATATTACAAGATCTTTTACATTCTTACAACCATAGCTATCATTCTAGCAT
Organism: Cydia fagiglandana; assembly: GCF_963556715.1. NCBI lineage: Eukaryota > Metazoa > Arthropoda > Insecta > Lepidoptera > Tortricidae > Cydia > Cydia fagiglandana. The sequence goes on along the minus strand of NC_085932.1, from coordinate 14,059,542 downwards.
TAAAATGCGCCCAGTTGATGTTAGCTCTAATAATATTATGACTGTTTGGTGTAATTTATATGATCGCAAAAAAGATAGGCAAATTTCATCAGAAACTAAAAAACTAAATGTAGGTGATCATGTTAGAATCACTAAATATAAGCATGTGTTTCAAAAAGGTTATGAAAGTAATTGGAGTGATGAAATATTTATTATTGATTCGATTATTAATAGATCGCCACGAGTTGTTTATACAATAAAGGATTTAGAAGGTGAACCCATCATTGGTACATTTTATTCTAAAGAATTACAAAAAGTAACTTACCTCCCCTCCAACGAGTATAAAATTGATAAAATAATACGCTCGCGTCGAGTTGCTGGCAGAAAGGAAATACTAGTTAAGTGGCAAGGTTATCCTAATAAATTTAATTCTTGGATACCTGAATCAAACTTAAAGAAAATATGAGTGAAAATAGTTTTTATCTAACTTTGTTAAGTAATAGTTCATCAGATTACTACACGGATAACACGACTGCACATTTCTTAACTAAATTACCAAAGACCATTAAATTGGATGGAGAATGGGTAGTTGGGTTGGTGGAATTTCAATACCCTTGTTCCATGTATAATGTTCAAGAGCACGAAAACATCATTTATTTAAAGAAAACGGTGTTATCACCCACCGATAAAACTACAAAAATAGTGGATATAAAAACTCATATACCAGCCACTACATATGATAATATAGATCATTTTCTTCAAGCGTTTAATGAAAACCCACAGTTAAAAAATAACGTAAAATTTCGATATGATGGATTAACAAAACTGGTTGGAATAGCAACAACAAATAAAGAAATAACATCTATCATAACAACTCCGATACTAAGTCTGCAATTGGGTTTTAAACCGAGAACAAATTTAAAACAAAATACATTAGGAAAAAACCCTGCAAATTTATATTTAGGTTTACCATCTCAAATATTTGTTTATACTGATATAATACATCCACAAGTAGTCGGAGATGTTATTACTTCATTACTCAGAATAATACCTTTAGATCCAACTAAGTTCATTTATGGAGCTTATAAAACTCACATCTTCTCACCCGCTCATTATGTACCAGTTTTACGAAGAGAGTTCGATACAATTGAAATAGATATAAGAACAACGACTGGTGTCAGAGTACCATTTCAATTTGGATCTTCTTGCGTGAAGCTACACTTTCAACGAGTAAAATGATTTACAACAGATCGTCAGTCTCTTGTCCTTACGAACATTATTATTCACACCAAGCCGGCTCTGGGATAGGTATTGTCTATAAGGGAGTTCCATACCAACGAGGACATGGTATAGGCAGTTTTTTGGGTGGACTATTTAGATCAGTGCTCCCTTTGTTATCTAGCGGTTTAAAAACCATTGGAAAAGAAACCTTAGGGGCAGGGGTTGGTCTGTTATCTGATATGGTAAATTCTCGTCCTATGGATAGTTCCATTCGATCACGATTTAAGGAAGCGAGCGCTAACCTAAAAAGAAAGGCTGATGAAAAAATTGATTCTCTCATGTCAGGATCTGGGTATAAAATGTCGAATAAAAGAAGAGAACCGCTCATTACTCGAAAAGCATCGCGACGAAGAGGAAGTAAAAATAATAATAAAAATAACGATATATTTTCAAGTTAAATAATGTCATTTCTACACAATCATTCATGTGAATGTGCAAAATCAGAATTAGATATATTTGCCCTTCCATCAACTCAAACAAGTATTGAAAGCGGACATTGGATTCATTACAAACCAATTTCATCTTTAAGTGATGATGGCCCCATTGAATTTCAAGTACCTGGATCAGGAGATGACTACATTGATCTATCACACACAATGTTACATATTACTGCTAAAGTGTTGAATCAAGATGGGACAAAATTAAAAGCAGATGCCGGAGTTGGACCCACCAATAACTGGCTACATTCCCTTTTCAACCAACTTGATGTATATTTAAATCAAAAACTCATATCACCCCCAAACAATACATATGCTTACCGTGCTTATATGGAAAATCTTCTCAACTATGGACCGGCAGCCAAAAAAACCCATCTTACTTGTGGGTTATGGTATGAGGATACCCCAGATTTTATGGATACCGTTGACGCCAACAACAAAGGATTTCAGAAAAGACTAGAATTTATCAAAGAGAGTAAGCAAGTGGAAATGATTGGACATTTGCATGGCGATATATTTAACCAAGAGAAATTCTTGATAAATGGCGTTGAATTGCGTATTAAGTTAGTCCGATCAAAAGAATCGTTTAATTTAATTTGTCATCAAGATAAAAAATTTAAAGTACAAATAACAGATGCTAGTCTCATTGTTAGAAGAACAAAAATTAATCCTAGCGTTTTGTTAGCCCATCAAAAAGTATTGGCAACAACGACTGCGAAGTACCCCATTACGAGAGCAGAAGTTAAGGTTCTCACAATACCATCAGGGGTCCAGGGTAAAACATTGGATAATATATTTCTCGGACAAATTCCTAAACGATGTATTATTGGATTTGTATCAAATTCAGGTTTTAATGGAAATTTAGCTTTGAATCCATTTAATTTTCAAAACTATAATATGAATTCATTTAGTTTGTTTGTAGATGGTCATGAAATTCCTTCTAAAACATTACAACCGTCATTTAGTTCTGGTTTAATAGCGGCGGCATATCACACCTTATTTTCCGGAACTGGTATTCATTTTCACAACGAAGGTAATGGAATAAGTAGAACAGATTATGGTGGAGGTTATTGTTTGTTATGTTTTGATTTAACCCCAGATTTATCTGCTAGTTCAACTTCACATTGGAATCTTGTTAGACATGGAAGTGTTCGGATAGAAGTACGCTTTGATTCGGCTCTAACTAGCACCATTAATTGTATCGTTTATGCAGAATTTGATAACATTATTGAAATAAACAAAAACCGTGATGTATCTGTAGATTATAATAGTTGAAAAACATAATTATATAAATACAATGTTTTCTTTCGTTTACTTTATTTTGTTGTAGACATTGTTTGCAGCATCATCAAGACAAAATTGTTATTAATTAAGTAATTATGGATACTAATGAGATACAATTTTGTATGAAGAAATTAAACCCACTTTTTGAAACAAATGTTTTTGCTGCTAACAAAATACCTATTTGGGTCGATCTACCTGTCTTTATTGTTAGTAATTTGGACCCTGACACGAAACCAGGCTCCCACTGGGTTGCCATACACATTGATGTTACTGGTATAGGAGAATATTTTGATTCCTTCGGAAAGAAGCCTTCAGGTTACCATAACTTATTTTTAAAAAGAAACACCAGACAGTGGTTTTATAACAATAAACCTCTTCAAAACCATTTTACTTCAGTTTGTGGTGAATATTGTTTAGTTTATTTGTATTTTAAATATCATGGAAAAACTATGAAAGATATGCTAAGTTTGTTTTCTGATAATTCTGTATGTAATGACCTTATATTAAGGAATATGTTTAAAACATTTTTTGTGAAATAAAATAATACGTGTACTTAAATAAGATTTTTTATTTTTTCATATAATACAAAGACCATTCTAAACTATACTTTTTTTTTTAAATTTTATTATTTACAAAATATTTCTTAACATTCTTTGTTACTTAAAAACGAGACGACACAAAAAAATCTGTTACATGGAAAATGTACTTAAGGAGAGGTAAAAAATGAGAAATACGTTAACACAATCATTAAGCTACTACTATCATTAATAATTATAACTATCACTGTTTCTTATTATCTATAAAATATTTCACACTACTGTCCTTAGAAGCTAATTGCTTTGTTATGTTATAAATAATATTTCGCGTATTTTGTAGCTCCAAATCGTCTTCCAACGCAAAATATTTCAATCTGAAGTCCGCATGCTTCCAGTGTTCCATGGGTGGGACGTTTTTAATTGTTTGCATATCATATATCTCGATTTTAATCAAATGTGATGCATACGCCCCGTCGTCTTGTCCGGATGATAAGTTTGCAACACCGTCTGGTGAACTTTTGCTCACATTCGAAGACCGTTTCACAATTTTGGGTTGCTTTTTAGGTCGTTCAAAGAAACTATCGATATTGTTTCCTGAACGTTTCTTTGCGATGGCTTGTTTAACTTTGAAACCAAGCGTACCCTCTTCATCGCTTGATTCGTCTTTATTATTATCCGGGTAGTAATAGTTCTTGAAAGTATTTTCAGTGAACTGAAACAATATAAAACAATAATTTACACACTGTCTACAATCTTGATAATTAAAACACAAAGAACACAAGTGAAAACAAAACAAAGTAAGTTACGGTAATAAAAGACATACTTACATCCATTGTTGGGTCTTTCTATAAACACTTAAACACTTCACTGTTGAATTAACACTATATTTCTATATACTGCAATAGATACAAGGAGCTCTGATACAGTGGACTGCCACGACGGTAATACTTACTCAAACTCATTTCTCTTCGGCTTTTATACTGTGTCACTATGACCAGGGTACAGTACCGTTAAAATCATGTCTCAACAAGTTCATCTAATACATACGCTCTCTTTACTAAAACCCAAATTCAAAAGCATAATAGGAAACAATAAATCCATTGTCGGTATAAAATATAATAGATGTCTACCAATAAAGCAATTATGCTGTTATAACAATGAATAGCAACGCACAAGAAATGTTGACGTATTAGACTAAATCATGTTGAAACCAGTTGACACGTCTCGTTCCTTTTTTTAATCACACAAAGTAACATGTCTCAACAAGTTCATCTAAACAGACGTTCTCTTTACTCAAACCCAAATTATAAAAGAATAGGTATAGGAAACAATAAATCCATTGTCAGTATAAAATATAATAGACGTCTATCAATAAAACAATTAAGCTATTATAACAATGAACACAAGTGCACAAGAAATGCCTCACACGCCTCGTTATTTTTTAAATAATAGAAAGAAACAAGTAACTACGAGTTTACTTTATATCGGAAGACTAGGTGAAAGCAGGTTAGTTTGAAATGAGTTAGGTTGATTTTAGTTAGGTTTGGTCAAGTTAGGTTTAGGTTAGGTTTTCGAAGAATAAGTTTGGTAAAAGGTTAAGGTTAGTTTAGGCTGCCAAAGGATTACTAGTGTAAATTCTACGTCAGAAGAAGGTTAGAACTGTATTCCTTATAAATCGAAATAGCTCCAAGAGGTAATAAGATAATGCGGGTTATTAGAGTTGATAGTTAGAGTACCTATGCATCACAAATAAGTACCTATCGCTAATACCTATTGCAAATAGCTGTCGCTAATACCTATTGCAAAATACCTATCACAAACACCTACAGTATACACACATAAAGAAGGCATGAATGGAGACGTCGGTGGGTTAAGGAAAGGGTCCAGGCAGGTAGTATGCTCGGTAACACAATAGCGCGCCCGAGTCGAGATCGAACAATAGAAAAGGGTCGATAAGCCTATTGTTACCGTGGTGAACAAGGTGTATTGTTTAATTAGCGTATTTCGTAAGTCCCTGAAGGACGCGCCGGGCACTGCTGAGACCTAGCGCAATCAATTCAAATGGGGGGCTATTTGTTTTTTTTTTTTTTTTTTTTTTTTTTTTTTTTTTTTTTTTTTTTTTTTTTTTTTTTTTTTTTAGGTTCAGCAGGGGCGGTGGCTCGGCCTTGGGGTCAGGATCGGGGACCACTGAGAGGCGGGGCCAGAATCGGGGAATACTTTCTACTTTGATTCCATCAACGGTGGATAATATCATTTGGTGCAACCAAAACTCCACTCTAAACTAAGGGTGGTTTGGTTTGGTTTGCTTGTCACCCTAACTGTGGATTGTTAATGTCAAATGTTGACATTGTACGTATTCGAGAACTTATGATTTTTTCCACATCAACGGGAGATCAACACGATACGTCAAACGTCGCTTGTCGAATAGGGGTCCTGTGTGTGTGCGGGGCTGCAGTCCAACCAAACGGTCACCACGGACTGAGCTGCGTTCGTTGCACCGGTAGGTTCTCCAGACACCAGTGCATTAACGAAATTATTCGTCGTGCACTGGTGTCTGCTAATTTGCCTTGTGTTCTGGAGCCCCAAGGCTTAAACAGGACCGACGGAAAAAGACCAGACGGTCTGACGCTGATCCCATGGGAGAGAGGACGCAGCCTCATCTGGGACGCGACGTGCGTAAGCACATTTACCCCTTCACACCTCAGCTACACGGTACACAAAGCTGGCGCTGCTGCTGAAAACGCCGCCAAACTGAAACGGGTTGAATACTCAAATCTGCATTCGACCTTCGATTTCGTACCAATAGCCTTAGAAACCAGCGGGCCTTGGTGTGCTGATGCTAAAAAAATTATTAGAAAATTAGGTCAACGCCTACGAGAGAAAAGCGGCGACCCCAGGTCTGGCGCATTTTTAATCCAGCGTATTTCGCTAGCCGTGCAAAGGGGAAACGCCAGCAGCGTGCTAGGTACATTTAGCCGGGTACCTATGGCCTAATAGCATGTAATACCCTTAATTTTTATATTTACCTCGTTATAAGTTTGTAAATTTCTGTTCTTATTTGTATTTAGCAACACGTGGAATTATAATAAGCTGCCAAAAAAAATATAGGGAAATAAATTTTATGTAGGTAGGTAAGTATTAAAATTTATTTCAATAACTTATTTTGTTGCGCGCAGAAATTATTAGATTAAACGAACTTACCTTAAGTGAAGTTCTATCATAATAACATGATTATCTTTCTCTGTTAATTAACTATTGTATAACTTTTATTGTATCCAACATTAATCACAATAAACAAACAAAATTTTAAATAAATATAATTGTTTATTATTTTACAAATTGTACCACTGCTCATCATTACTCGTAGTCCTTTGAAATATACATACTCGTAAACCCATGACGGTACTTAAGTAATTTGCGAATGGACAATTAAAACGGACCAAGGTCAGTGAATAGTGGTTGTTTCTTACGGCGCGTTTCGGGAAATGAATTAGTGATTAACTAGATACGATATAGTAAAGATATGTGACGTCCCACGGGAAAAGGTACCTTATGGCGGTTGGCGCTTCCGCTATTATTAACGCCGCTCCAATATTATTGCGGTAATAAGCGCCATCCGCCATAAGGTACCTTTTGCCGTGGAACGTCACATATCTTTACTATTTTATATCTAGTGAATCTCTAATTAATTTCCCGAATCGCGGTGCCAGCCGCTATAAGGTACCTTTTGTCGTGGAACGTCACATATCTTTACTATTTCATATCTAGTGAATCTCTAATTCATTTCCCGAATCGAGCCGTTAGCCAGGCTGTAGACAGCGATGCGCAATGAATACATACTCCAATGCATGTCTTTATTAATTAGATATCTCGTAAATATCTTGTAAACCCACCTCAAGTCTGAACTGACATATATGTCTGAACTCCGCTGCATATTATGTAATACCGTGATAATACCTAAAAGACTCTTGCTAGCAAGTTCTACAACAGCATCCAATTACCTTAGCTAGGTAAGTATTATTATAAGTAACCTACTTTGCTAAACTAGGACACCGATTAAGAACTAGAACCCTCGGGTCTTTAGGTTAAGTAATTAACTGTAGTTTATCTTGTGCTACATATAGAATTAACATCATATCTAAACAAGAAAAGCAATATCTTTTCCGAGAAAACACATGATACAAATAACTGCGACTCGAACTGTAGGAAGTAGGAATAACACTTACCTTATATCATATGTGTTACAATTAATTTTCTAGAACCAAAAAATATAATTCGGTTTTTGATATATATATACTTATATCAAGGATTATTGAACATATTTGAATGCAATTTTGAACTCTACTTAATTAGCAGAATTACATTTATAATAAACTATACCACAGAATTGAACAACTCTTTTTCACTTAATATCACAAAAGGTGTTTAATGCTTTCAACGTCGATTACTTATTACCTACAATTTGCAATTTACCATAGCTGTCTCATATCTCATTAATATGTTTAATTAAGTAGTAAGTGATGGATCCGCATGATTAACACCTGCAAAAGCGACCTACTTAATATAGGTACTTGTATATTTATATTATTTATACATATTTACATTTTGCCTGACTGATGCAAATTGATAAAGGTACAGTATTTCACGAGATTATTTTTAGCGACGCTCTGTAGTCTAAACGACATGAATGCTGTCACCATATTTAGTTACGAAAACTACAAGATAAGTTTTGGGGATTTTAATGCCCAATTACCCAAATATTTTCCTTTCCATCGACATAAACACTCTTCACCTAGTTGATATATTTCATTGCTTACTTAACTGTATATTTTAATACTGTTTTCAAATGAGCCCGCAGCGACCCCAACCCGCGCTAACGACTCGAAAGCACCGCGTAATATCTCACGGACGACGCTTTTGATTAATTCCGCTATGAATTTCTAGCAGTATCAGCTATTTTAGTTCGTTCTTTTACTGCTACTTAACTCTGTCGCGTACTGTTCTACTTTCATAATTTTTTTTGTATAATGTAACTGTGTGAAATGACGATTTTACTAGGAATTAATTTGGGATTTTTTTTTGAGCTTATTTTGGGATTTTTTGGTACGAGAAGTTACGTTTTTCATCTTGTAGAGTTGGACCAAGAAAAGTCGGCAGCGACTTTGATAGCCCACGCAGTGCAAGTGTTATTTTAAACGGCAAATTTCGATGAAATTATGACGTATAAATAACAGTAAGTTAACAGTAACTAACTCTAATTTGCTCTTGTTTACAACTTGTATTAAATTTCATTGAAATTCAGATTTTGAAGTGGGCGTTTTTATATTGATAATAACTACAATTTTTCGTTAGCGCCATCTTAACGAGGTATATAGACACATTATGACTAAGTAATTTAACGGGATTGCAAAGAAATATTTTTAGCGATAAAAGTCACCCAGAATGCGGGCTATCAATAAAGTGACCCTCTTTTTGTCACACCGGGGTAAACCAGAGAGGGTGAAGGGGTACAAGGGTACAAACCACGGATATTCAATCACGGAAAACATATACGAATGCAAAGTGTCCACTGTCCAGTCGTTGAAGAGAAAACTCGGTTCTTCACATCTTCAGTAGGTAGGTAACTAAAAGCTCTATACCAAGGATAATGTGCAAGTAGGTAAACCTATCTTTGAAATAACGGTTTAGTTATATAGAATGGGTTTTCGACCCTTGCAAATAACCGCGGGTAGGCCGTAGATAGTACGAACTGCCATAAAATTATTTGTAAGATAATGGGAGCCTTCATAAACCCTGTGCATATCTTCTTTGTGTTTATCAAAATGTATATTTTACACTAACTGTGTCTGCGTCTTTGTATGCGTGGAATTAAATGTAATGAAGTTTGGGTAGTATTTCGTAACATATCTTTTTAACTAAAAGGAACTCATTGACGGGACAACGATAGGATAATTTATAAAAAATATACATAATTATTTGAGTACGCCTCACAATCAAATAGCTCTGGTAACTATATGATATATAATTCAGTTTAAATTGTCCCACAAATTTATTAGCTCTAGTTAATATACCTAACTTTCATAACATGATACGAGTATATGAAACTATGTATCTGTAGCAGAGATAGGTCAAGTAATTTCAAGCTATCTTCAGACTATAAATACTTATTATAACTATCCCGTCAAATAATTTCGCCGTTTCTGAGCTGGATGAATGAAGCGTCTTTTACACTTTGTAATGTTCCCCGCTGCAAGCTCAAATAATTTAGCTCAAAGGCACTTTGTCAGTGCTTTCTGTAACCCAGAAAACCTGTATTCCTTGCAGTTTTGTAGGTATAATAGCATTAAAAACTTTGTGTTTCCTTGCCTTAGAACAGTCAAATGAATGAGAATTTAAATCGGTTTAAAGACATTTATTTCTCAAAAAGAAAATGTGCACAATGTACAATTCGTTAACTTTAATGGGAATGTTTCCTACATTTAAAATAAATTATTTCACATTATGCACGAAATAAAGCACCAGAAAATTATTAGAAAACCGTAGACAACATTTTAATCCAGTAACTTTTTTGCCTTTTGTAACGGGGGTCGTTTGCGTCCAGTTTGCACCAAATCCGACAGTTCTGATAGTTACAGACTTGTAAGTTCTAACAATAAGCGCGGAACCCAACATTGTCAATAATCGAAAAAACCGAATACATTTCGGTTTTTTTTAGTTTTGGTGGTTTATGAACCGAAAGGACTAGATTTTGATAGTACTTTCTCAAGATGGTTTTAAAGTAGACTAAGTTTGCTATAATACGATACTACTAGATTTGTACCTATATGTAGTCATGCCAGTGATATGTGAGTTTCCGAGATAAAGTATGTCAATTTTTTTTATTTTTTTGAACTTGAATTCACTTCAGTTTTGTCTCAGGCGATTGGCACGATTATTATTACGGTCAAACAAAGCTGATTTGTCCCAGTAACCACAAGATCCTACCGTGCCTACCCCTAAAAAGGGGGGGAAAGGGTCGGCTCTCCGCAATCTGAGTTATATTTCTTCCTACTCTTAAATAGCAACTAGAGCGATTTATATATCATTATTCTAATAATGTGTTTATATGTTATATGTTTTTATTTATAATGTGTTTATATGTATTTTTTACTGTTTTGTAAGTGTTTTTATATTTTACTTTTATATTCATATCATAAAATCCTAACCTAAGACCTAAGATAAATAAAGTAATAATAAAAATTTTAAGAGCTAAATAAACATTTCGTGGCACAGTTTTCTGTTGCGTCACCTGTTCCGGGGTATATTCAAGGTCAGTAGGTATGGTTAAGTGTGGCTGGTCTTCACATTGGGGCCTGTTTACACATTGATTAGTGTTATTGCGGTACATAAGTACCTACATTTGCCACTAAACGCAAGTAGCAAATTTATTAACTAGCAATAAACACTAACCAATGTGTAAACGGCGGTAAACGGGATCCTATCTCATCGCACAATAATTGATTGTCATAATGTAATGTTACGCATAAAACTCATTTCGCATATTTTTTTCTCCAGCTGAAACAGAAAGTATTTTCGAAAATATGTTGCATAGGTTGTGTGGAATAGGATAGGTTAGGTTTGTGTTATAATTTGTCTGAAATGTTAATATTTCCAGCACAATAACAATTATGCGAAATGAGTTTTATGCGTGACATTACATTAGGACAATCAATTATTATGCGACCCAATATGGACCCGCGGTAAACAGACCCCAATGTGAAGGCCTAGTCATCCTTATTATTTATAGGTACCCGTATGCCACACTTATCAGTATTGACCTTACTCAATAATTTAATGATCTTACAACAAACTATAATTATTAAACACATGCTAATTTACTATACATTCCATTCGTTAATCTTTAGATTACGTATATTACTTAATTAACATTTATAACTGTATAATAAGTGCGGCTCATGAGTCATTTCAGTATTTCAATTATCACTATAATAAAACGAAGTGACAATTCGTTTTATATCATCGTAAAAACCGTCAGAGTATATTATTATTACTTAGTTACCTTTCGTTGCCTACGTGCACAGTTTACTTGACATAATTGTTTTCATCACATGATAACAAATATATGTATGTATAGATATTTGAAAGATAGGACTACCAACTACGAACGGCTCAAGTTTCCTTGAGGCAACTACTAAGTCTTCAAACTAATAAAATCGTAAATAATGGGTTGCAATTGTGTATCATTAAATGATACACAAATGTATAGATAGATAGACATATATAGATGCATAATTATTTTATATAAAGGGATATACTTCTTTCCAGGGGATAACACAATTCTGCACAATGTATCAGGAGAGTTTCGATCGGGTGAGCTGACTTGCATTCTCGGACCTTCGGGCGCTGGCAAGTCCTCCTTGATGAACATACTGGCAGGCTATGCGTGAGTAATACATTACACTTCTTAGATCATATGAAAATGATCTTAGATCTAAATTATATCAAAATGATTTAAAACTTGCCCTAGTTGCTAAAAGCAGGAAGTAATTCCCTCCCCCTCCCCTTTTGGGGGGGTAGGCATGGTACGATCTCGTGGCTACCGTCCAAATCAGCTTTGTTTCACCTTAGGAACAATCGTATCAAGTGGCATCGCTTGAGACTAAAGTGCATACTTATTGCACTTATGTACTAAGCCTATGAATTCAAGTTCGAAAGTAATATAAATTCTTGGAAACCATTAGATACTACAGAGACAATTTTAATCAAATCTAGTCACATATTGTAGCAAATTTAGTCTATTTTAAAAACGTCCCGAGAATTATTAAAAACTAGTCCTTTAGGGTTATAATCGCCCTAATCTAAAAAAATACTGAAATTTACGCGATTTTTAGATTTTTGACAAGATTGCGTTCGTCGCTCGAAGTCACAAACTTGGATTAAGTATTTATTGGGCCAACATCATAAACAAGTCTGCAAAAAAATCAGAACTACCGGATTTGACGCAACCGAACCCCGTACATTCAGGCGACAAAGTTACTGTAATAAATAAAGATGGTCATTCTTTATTAAAAAGGTCCGATACGCCGCATAGTTGCTACAACTCAATTCTGGATTTTCGGAAGACCAATACCACCGCTATCCACGCCTACTATCATATTTTATGGAAAAGATTCTGCGGATCCGTATCATTTTCTTGATTTTGATTCCAATTTTTATTTGATAGATAAAGCTGTGTTTACAAACTGTATATTATTTGAAAAATAATTAACAACTAACATGTAGCTCTCGCATCGTGATAAAACTTAAAAGTTGCTGAAAGTTTGTATAATACACTGATGCACAAGGCTTTTATACGTGTTTTACTTCGGTTATATTAAACAGCTCCGTTACTCGTACCTCGTACATAGGTATATAGCACACATGACATACAACGCACAGCTTAAACTGATGAAGAATGTTGTAGAGCTTCACTAAGAAATTAGTGATTTACATAAATTACACCTCTTAGGCCCACGTGCACCATTCCACTAACCTGGGCTTAATCGGTTAAACTGTTAACACAGTGTCAAATTGTACTGGTAACCATGGTAACTCCAAGGTTTAGCCGGTTAACCCCGGGTTAGTGAATGGTGCAAGTGGCCCTTAGGTGATGAAAATGAGGTTGGAAGTTTTTAATGACTTAACGTGGACAAAATTACCTGGGAAAGGTCAGTTTATTAGTTGTTTTAAACCAAGAATTTGTGATATTTATTTGAAGACCAGACTTTGAAATCGAGAAAATATACCAAATCACGCTGACACTGTTAGGTACTAAAAGCTAACTTTTACTTGAGGGTAAAATTTCTATGTGCTAGAAGCACATTTTAGACCGAGTAATGACGAGGCAGGTTGCGTGATATTGAAAAAGCGACTACCACTTTGATAAGATCTCCTGATGTCATGATTTTTTTTGTAATGACAAAATGTATGTATTCTAGGATTTCTAGGTCAACAAGACTAAGTTTTTTTTTTTTAAAGTAATCGAGCTTTTAAATAGTATTTAATGCACACATCACTTGAAGGGCGCACGACTTCCATATTTTGCAATAAAGTGATTATAAACAATACATTTAATTAGTGACAATATTGTTTTTACAAATATATGTAATTAGGTCATTTCTGAAGTTTTACATCCTTAAAGATAAACCACATTCGATTGTTAACAATATGTAAAAGAAGTTGTAGTGTAGTGTAGTGTAGTGTAGTGTATTAGTGCACATAACCAGAATTGGTACTTATCCCTCTCTCTTCCAGCTAACCTTCACATACATATGTAGATATGTACTTATTCAGATTTATTCCTTTTTATAGTTTGTATAAGCTGCAATACTTTATTATTAATTCACTTTTATATATGAACATCAGCTAACATAAAAAATAAACGCGGTAGTTTGTCTATAGCGCTGTGTGGTGGTAAAACAAAGTTATGAATCGTAAAAGGAACGGCACGAAGCATTATTGTTTCACAGACTGCCACACGGTTGTGCTATAAGTTTAACATCCCTTGCTTCTTGTATCTATAGGAACTGTAAGGATGTGTTTTATTACAAGCTTTTCTTCGTCGAATTTAAACTGTTGTGAGACATACTAACATTGAATTACATTGAATTCAAAGCTTTTATTTAACTTAAAATATCTGTTAGTTCAGTCTTGAATTAATGAATATCGTAAAAAACTGGAGATACTAATTAATGCTCTGGTAACAATTTTAACCAATAACATATCCCTCTCGAACCAATTTTGTTGCCAATGTATCCATCTGTCTATTAATAAGCGTAAACTTTTTGCACTATAACAGACCGTCATATAAAAGTAAATCAGACGCGAGTCTAACTGGCTTAAAGTTCTAAACAATTGCGATTCAGCTAAAATTTGCACTCTACTTGTAAAATTAACTCACACGTTTCACTTCGAAGTTAGCGAACGTGCAGTCACATTGTAGCAGGTTTGTTTAGTCGACGTCATGTTTGCAGATTACACATGGTTATATAACTCATATTTTCGAGGCAGCAATTCTTTTGCGAGTTCTTTATATTAAAAAATATCATAATCGTATGATACTTTTCTTTTTACCTATTGCGTTGGTACAAAATATTAGGATTTAATGATTGATTCTCAGTATTCTAATTAAATAGTTCTGCTCATTTCATATAAATGTTCATTATATTGTACGTCACTGAATATCACGTATGCCTTACCTACAAAGTGTGGAAACAGACCGATCTGTGTAATAAAGTCTCTAAAAATCTTTTATTTTTTCTAAACAGTTCGAACAACGTAAGCGGACGAGTAACAGTAAACGGGCACGCGCGCGACATGCACGTGTTCAAGAAACTGTGCTGTTACATTATGCAGGACGACATGCTGCAGCCGCGGCTGACGGTCATCGAAGCTATGCGGATCGCAGCTGATCTCAAGTTGGGCAAAGAACTTGGTAGAGCTGAAAAGCATCTTATCGTGAGTAACATATTTCACGTGCGAAATAAATCTATGCAGATACCTACCTCATTGCAAGATCGTCATTTCAATGACGGTTATCGTGGTAATGAATGTACATTTATTTATTTTAGTTACATATTTCTAATTTTAGCAGCAATATTAATACACACTCAACCTTCTACGAGCAATTTTAGTTCATGAAGTACAAGCCATATAATTAAAATCACAATCTAAACTAGGTATTCAAACAAGAGATAAACATATTAAGTACCAAACATCGGCTTATTAAACATGAAACCTATTTAGTAGGTAGTTTATTCCCCTAATAGCTCGCAGACAACTTCAAGTAAACTCAAATTGAATATGTCAAAACGTTAGTTACTGCGTTTTTCTATCAGTCATTATTCATTTGACCGTACTCTAATCAGTGTATACGGTCGAGGCCGAACGCCTTTATGTCATCTTGGCATCGGGGTCATGCTCCCAACGATTTTCTTTAAGTGGACTCCATTTATCTGTACTTGCCTTTTTCTATAGATAACCGGTTTTACACCGGCCTTTCCGGATTTGTTGGCTAGAGCCGGATAAGATCCTTTTAGGCGGGATTAGATTTGTTCAAGACCCTTTTTATTGGCAGTCCAAAAACCCACAACGATACAAATGAATTATTTTGTCGTTTAATGGGAGCATCCTTATTCGTGTTTTTTATTCTAACTGGGTACTCTTAATTAATTAAGTCGCTGTAGGATCATAGAAATACATTGAAGTTGTAAAGCGTAGAGGGTAAATCAACAATAATTGGTCACTTCAGAAATAATTTCACGGAGAATAGTGCTCATTAAAAAGTTGCAGTGCGGCAACTGAATTGCATTGTTTACATACAATTTAACCAACACGTACATTTTTTTTTTTGCTTGTTAATTCCCAAGTCATATGCTACTTATTACAAAAGACATACTACCCTGTTTCAGTCTTTTGTAATCTCGAATACAGTATTAATCCGAATTTATTTAGATGTAACAAAAAAAATACAATTTTAATTAATGTCAAAATTAGTCTCTTTAAACTACTTGTTGTTTTGCTGAAATTGATTAGCACCCATACACAATACAGAGGACAAAACACCAGCATTATGAACTTTGCGTCATCGTGTTGCTAATCGAACTACAATTTGTCTATATATCTGTAGACAGTCTACTGCCACGGGTTGATGTGAGTGCTACTCACGGACTATTATTTATTCTGTCACTGAACGGTAAAATTAGTACCTATATATAAAATTTTGTTTTAGGTAACAGAAATTTTGCAGACCCTTGGTCTCTGGGACCACCGGGACACGAGATCCGAGTGCCTGTCCGGGGGACAGTCTAAGCGGCTCTCCGTTGCATTAGAACTTGTCAGCAACCCACCTATCATATTTTTGGATGAACCTACCACGTAAGTTGAGTCAATATTAGCAACGGCTTAGGTATATTGCAGTTGCAAGGACTAGGTGTACGTATTTATAAAGATTTTTAGAGTAAGTATACAGTACATATTGAGTATACAGTGTGTAGAGGCTTTAAAAAATGATGGTAGTCATTAACGGATGGTATTATAATATAGTTAACCTATTCCGACCTTTGGGTAATTAACGCAGAGGCTTTAATAATTAACTGCGTTGTTCATAAAACTTAGCAACCTCTAACATTAAACTTCTGTAAAATGTTGTCTCTTTCTTACAAACAGAAAAATCAATTCGTTTGATGGACCATGACCACTGATCATCAACGGATTGTTAGATTTGACTAACATTTATGAATAACTCCTATAATATGTATCCATGGGACTTAGTGGCCTGAAAATAAATGCTATTTTATTATATCTGATTAGACATTGAGTATTCATTGTCAAATTTTCCGTGTTACCCAACCCAAGTCGTTTAAAAATTACGATGACACAAGCTGACAAAAATAAGTAGCTATATGTATTTAGGTAGGTACCTATGAAGGATGTAGATTATCAAGGTGAATGATAATATATCGAGACGATACCGTGCCAAGCTCTTCTCCATCACACTAAATTTAACAACCATAAGTGACAATTGAAAATCTGTTTGGACTTGGAAGTATTGAGCAATAACAACAACACTAACATTAAATCAGTTTTAAAATGTCACGGTTGTTCTTGATGTAGCAGAATCGATCGAGTAGTGACAATCTGGTCACGTTCAATGCCTCCAAAACGCAGGCGTGTCTATTTTCCGCAAAACGGAGTCCATTCGACCTGACTCCTTCTTTCCGGGGTGCATCTGTACCTATTACCGACAGCCTGGAACTCCTCGGCATGGAGCTGAGTTCAGTCCTCGGCTTCGGCAGCTTCATTGAGTCTAAAGCACAAACTGCGGCCAGAAAGCTGGGCGTCCTAAATAAGGTGAAGCGATACTTCACACCTGGACAGCTTCTAACACTTTACAAAGCTCAAGTCCGGTCGTGTATGGAGTATTGCAGCCACCTGTGGGATGGCTCAGCTAAATACCAACTCGCCGCTTTGGACTCAGTGGAGCGCAGAGCCAGGAGGATGATTGGCGACAAGAAGCTAACGGCTAAGCTTCAGACTTTGGCCCATCGGCGGAAAGTCGCCAGCCTGTCGGTATTCTACAGGTTGCACTTCGGGGAGTGTGCCCAAGAGCTACACGAGCTCATTCCACCGTCCCCATTCTACCATCGGACTTTTAGACGCACGGCCGGTTTCCATCCTTACTTGGTAGATATTCCGCCAATTCGCACTAAGCGCTTTGCTTCTACTTTCCTTATGCGCACTGCCAAGGAATGGAATTCCTTGCCGGCGTCTATATTTCCGTGCTCTTATAACCCGGCAACCTTCAAATCAAGAGTGAACAGGCACCTTCTGGGCGAGCTCGCTCCATCGTAGGCCACGTCTACGCCTCGGCTAGTCTGTGGCCATGAGTAAACCCATGCATAATAAAAAAAAAAAAAAAAAACATTTTTATTTCATTAACATCATGATCGAATGTCTTGTAGGTACTTAGAGTCTGTGCGGAAAGAGAAGAGTCGTGGAATGTATTGGGCCCCATACATTCCACGACTCTTCTCTTTCCGCACAGACTCTACACGTTACAAGATCAGTCTCCTGTCAGTTTTCTGTCATTTAAAATGGACTAACGAATATTATCTGTCCGTAAAATATTAAATTTTCATCAGTCCTAACCATAGACCTAGGATTCGCTCACGCTTGACAGACACCTTAAGTGTGCGAAAAGGAAGCCATCACGTATATGAACATCCCATGAGTGCGAAAGAGTCAGACTACCAATGAGAAAACGTAACCACTTTTGAGTTTGACGACGGCCGCGGACGGCCAAGAGCGTATCACGGTAATTTTCAAATTGAAAAATATACACGGATTAGGACGAAAAGTATTAAATAAAGTAATTCAGTGAAGATGGTGTCTTGTAGTGTGCCGGATTGTTGTGTCACAGGTCCAAATAATCCAAGCCAATACTCATTTCAGAGGATTTATGATATTCCGAGCGAAATTTTCATAGCGATATTTTGTCAAATTAACAGAGTAAAAAGTGTAAGAAGCCGGTTTATACAGTTCATTATAAGTTTTTCTTCCGTTCCGTGCTAATATTTTATCATATTAGTCAATAATTTAGAATATTTTGTGTAAAAACATAAACTGTTAGTTTATGCTAGGGCTTGACAAAATGTTCATATGACAGTATCGATAACTTGTCGTATATTAATAGCTATGTAATTATTTCTTCACAAGACATCATTAAGATATTATCTTTTATAACCGACTTCAAATAATAACGATTGTTATACTTTTTTTGAAGGTGTTCATGTTTAGCGTGTCATGATAACTTCACTTTCCAACACAGTAAGAGTTACATTAAGATAAGTCTGCAACGATTTTTATGACAATCGCAGTGCAAGTGTTATTTATACGTCATAATGTCATAGAATTTTAGTGTTTAAAATAACACATTTGAAAAAGTAGTCGATAAAGCAATCAAACATCGACAGATTATTAATATGTTGTAACATGACATCACTATTTTTGATCTCACATAGACTATTTACGCACACACTTGCATTTAATTTTTGGTCACACTTTTGAAGATTGACAGTTGTTCTTTGTCATCTAAATTCTATGGTCCTAACCAAACCATCAGTCCGAGTGTTACACAATAATTCTCTCGTCATTCTGACCAGAATGATGGACTGAACTGACGTATCCTTGTCTAGTATTGAATCAAGAATATATAACCAAGCCAAGCGGTTAGGAATTCGATTATCCAAACTACACTCGCGACTTTAGTACTAGGTAGGTATCCAATCAGATGGTTTAAAAGAAGTGGAAAAATTCCATTATTTCATGTAATTTAGCTACACAGATAATATAATACGTAAACTGATTTCTATTTCGTTTAATAAAACTTGTTGAATAAATCAGTGCGTCTTATAAAAAAGCAAAGCGTTCATTATAAATTACACTTCAAAGTAGACCACAATAAATCTGATTAGACATTGAGTATTCATTGTCAAATTTTCCGTGTTACCCAACCCAAGTCGTTTAAAAATTACGATGACACAAGCTGACAAAAATAAGTAGCTATATGTATTTAGGTAGGTACCTATGAAGGATGTAGATTATCAAGGTGAATGATAATATATCGAGACGATACCGTGCCAAGCTCTTCTCCATCACACTAAATTTAACAACCATAAGTGACAATTGAAAATCTGTTTGGACTTGGAAGTATTGAGCAATAACAACAACACTAACATTAAATCAGTTTTAAAATGTCACGGTTGTTCTTGATGTAGCAGAATCGATCGAGTAGTGTCAAACATTTTTATTTCATTAAAATCATGATCGAATGTCTTATAGGTACTTAACTACACGTTACACGATCAGTCTCCTGTCAGTTTTCTGTCATTTAAAATGGACTGACGAATATTACCTGTCCGTAAAATATTAAATTGTCATCAGTCCTAACCAAACCATCAGTCCGAGTTTTACACGATAATTCTCTCGTCATGATGGACTGAACTGACGCCAGAATTAGCGTGTAACCGATGTCTTACATCCTTGTCTAGTATTGAATCAATAATATATAACCAAGCCAAGCGGTTAGGAATTCCATTATCCAAACTACACTCGCGACTTTAGTACTAGGTAGGTATCCAATCAGATGGTTTAAAAGAAGTGGGAAAACTGCATTATTTCATGTAATTTAGCTACACAGATAATATGTAAACTGATTTCTTTTTATTTAATAAAACTTGTTGAATAAATAAGTGCTTCCTATAAAAAGCAAAGCAATCATTATAAATTACACTTCAAAGTAGACTACAATAAATTAACATATTGTATTTTTCTACGTGCAAAACATACAAAAAATAACAGTTTTTTTTAATATTCTACCTAAAATACTGGATTTAAGGTAACATACTCTTAACATGGCCTTTGAATGATGACTTCTTTTATTTCTTCTTCTTCTTGACACAGTGGTCGTAACGACACGAATTTATGCTATTGATTTGTACATAAATTGTATTTCAGTCGTGTTATCATACCTACCTGTTCAAATTCCTACCTTATTGGTGGACCTTTACTTACTAACACCGTAATACATTAATGTTTGATCACTTTTATTCGTTTAGATTTAGATGAGTTAAAAAACATCGTATGATCCCTACTAAATACAAATCATACGAGACAATGTCCGTTCAATGGCTATTTTATTTTATCTCTTGAGTTACATACATTAATCTCCTTTACTAGAAAGGCTTTTAGGATATTAGTTTACCTGTCTAGAATAATTTTGTACGCAAAGAAGTTAAAATATACCTTCTTATTTGAAAACGAATTCAATTCGTGTGACGTTTTTGAGAGAACGTTTTTAATATAACTTTGAACTTTTTTCTTTAGATATGAATTAATAAATTAATAATAAATAAACATTTGGGGAATATCTGAAACAGATCAACAATTAATTCATTTATACCTTCATACATTAATTGTATGGTGCTACTTTGCCGTACTAGTGCGGTGCCTACCACTTTCCGTGCCTAAGTACATATATCGAAAATGTAAACAGCCGTTATGTACTGTAAAATGTTCTGCGATAGGTACACGTGCAAGTAGGTGATTCGCAACTCGTGTCGATATCACTCGTTGCAAATTTCCTACTTTCCGCACTTTCGGAAATAACTATCGCTCTGTATACATTTTAGTAAGCACGTAGATTCTTAGGGGCTGATGATCCCACAGGCAAACTCATTCCCAATTTTAGTGGGGCTACCTACGTTCACTATCGGGTAAGTACGACATTTTCGCACCCTTAAATAAAACTAAAAGTGTTTTAGAAAATTACCCAATCCCTAACTTACTTACTTAAGTTGCGCAGAAAGTCTCAGAAAAGGTCCCTAACACCCTTCAAGTTTCGACAAAACGTTTTTCCTCTTGGCGTTTGTAATAGATTCAGGTCAAGTGCTTAAGCGCAAGTCTACCGATTTAACAATAGGCTAAGTTTCTTTTATACTATTTTTGAACTCTCCTGACCTCTGGATTTATTATACTAAAAGTTGTATCAGGTTTCTTGGTGGAGCGAATATTAAAGTTAGCTTTTATGCGCGGACGCGATATGATATACTGCTTTTAAAACTAGCAACTATTAAGGATCGTGCCTAAATTTAGGAAGCATGAGGTATATTTTTAAAACGCTTATTTTTTTTTTTATTTAATCTATTTTTTATAGAGGCTTTGGACACTAACGCTTATTATAAATATAACATTAAGATAACACAAAATCAACACTTTTTCAAAATAATACCGATAGTGGACGAACGCTTCTCCATAAAAACGTAGTGCTCGTTTTCGATGGATTTTTTATAAACGAAGGGGTCGTTTTTACGACTTTTTACGATTTTTTTGTATCATTATACAGTTAGGAGTGAAAAACTAATTCCATACAAAAAAAACAACGGTTTGCACTCCGGGACTGCCGACAGAAGTGAAAACTCAATGACTATGTATAATTGACCCATCCTCCTTTCTATTGAAAAACTTTAGTTCCGAAATTGCTGGCCAGTGAGCTTAAATTTGTAGTGTTAATTGTTTAAAATTCGAATAGAAATTGTAAAGTTACCTTGCAGACCTCGCATCTAAATATATTTGATCATGATATTTTGAGTTTTATTCACCAGTACTAGAGTTCACTTTTATTAGCGATTTCATCAGGATGTAGCTTTATTGAATTATATTTGAGTGATATAAAGTTAGAATGTAACTGTGAGATCCTCGTATTTCAGCCAGTACAAGATTAGAACATTGAGCTTTATTGCTTAATATACTTACGCATGACGTTTACGATTGTCCGTCACACAAATGACGTCAGCGTTACGTTACGGGTTACGCGGTACGCTGAATCGAGTTTATAATTTTTTCCCCACCTCAAAAAGTGCTCAGCGCCGCTAAAGAAGTTTTCACTTCAATATTGACTACTTTTGTACGGAGAGTCACGTGACATCATCCCCTTTCCTCTTAAATTATTAAGCTTGTCTATACTAACATAGGCCGACAGTGATAAATCATTAGTTTATAAAGTAACATGTTGTCCCGCATTTTGGCGTTAATTTCTTGCTGAAGCCGTTGTCAATGTCCCTGTAAAAAGGTGGCCTATTCACGCTAAAGTTATACAGCTACAGCTAACTTTGGTTTGATAAATTATGTGACTAATTTTGCTTCAATAATTTACGAGTACGGAAAATTATCATTAACACTGGCTACCTGCGTTTCTAACGAGGATACAATGCTTATATCTAAGGGTTGTGATTCGAATTCGAAATTTCTCGATGTTTGTCGGTACAGATCGGAAACGAAATTTACACAATGTTATCGATATTATATTGATGCGCTTTTTAAGCGGTAGTAAGTGCAATTGTCATACATGTATACTTTTATCACCTGTGCCATGATAAAAGCTGGATTTACATTTGTCTGACATGTCGTGTGGTGTTGTGTCGCGACGCATCAGAACGGTAATCGGTTTCATAAATTTATTATGGTAGCGCTCATATCTATGTGATGCAACATTATTATTCGGTGACCCTTTACGATAGATAACAGTTACAATAACAAGCTGAACGCAGTCTTGCATCTCATATCTGTCCTTGCCATCTAAAAAAAGTGTACATGCCAGCCACAGAATAGATGCAAAGCATTGCAGTGAAATTCCATGCGAAGCAGTACGCTCGATCTTGCTGCTATTTTCCACTTCGTCGGCCACTTTCACTAGCTCGGTGACCAGCCAATTGGCTAATCTAACGCTAGCCTCGTTCTAGCCTGATCGATTCGGCCAATTTGTCAAACACGAACAATGAACCATGCTTTTTTTCATTAAAGCAGTAAAACATCTACTCGTTCGTACCGTAAAATGGGGTGAGTAGGGTCAAAACTGAAATTCAAACCTCGATAACATTTTATTTTTACATATGAAAGCTGAATGGTGTATATAATAAATGTTCCGGACGTTTGTATTTTACTTTGGGTAGTTCCATTTCACAACTTTGACGATAAAGAGGAAAACCCACCTCACCCCGTAGTGCCTCGTATTTGGGGTGAGAGGGGTTTTCATACAAATGTGATTTTGGAAGATTGTTGGATCGATTTTTTTTATTGTGCGTATTACTATAGTTCCATTTTAAAATAGAATACATTATTTTTGTAGCAGTAGCCTTAAAATCCCTTCTCACCCCCCTCTCAATCCTTCTCTCCCCATTCATAATCCACCTCTCCCCGCGGAACCTACTCACCCGTTTTACGGTACGTAATATTCGAAGAAACTTGTCTGTTACTTCCATAATATGTAATAATCACGCTTGTTTGTGATTTATATTTGCTACGATGTTTCCACAGCTGTTTTGCTTTACTCTTTTCATTACTATAATCTCGTTATAGCTATTGGTCTGAACAATCGCAATGATATATACATAATTATTGTTCTGGATGGTAACTTAAAGAAACCATCGATACCACACTATTAAGTAAGTAGATGATATAAAAACATATTGATTATCGATGGTCAGAAAAAATGCATACCGACCCATCGAGTAGTAAAAAGAAGATTGTTAAGGGATATAAACCAATTAATTATGATAAATTAATAAATACATACCTATATGTTTATATGGAGGTAATGTACTACATTAATGACTATGTACTAAGATGGGAACATCAATTGTGAATTCTGATTAAGAGGGCGTCGAGGAGGGTAAATTTTCAGATTCTGTCAAATTACCCCATTTCACACACAAACGCAGCTCACACACACTACCTCAATTTACTGGTACAGGTCAGTGACCCCTAATGTTTTTTTAAAGGTGCTGTTTCGAGTTTAGTGTTAACTACGGACCTTCTTTCAGGAATTTAAACTGTCAAAGCTTTCCTTTGTGAGAAGACAGAGAAAAATCACTTTTTATATATAGCTTTCCTTGTTTGTTCATGTCATGTCATAGGTATGTGACGTATTAGGTAATTAGTTATTTTCGTTGTTGACTTTTATTTGTATTAAGATAGGTACAAACGGCGATGCTCTTAACTGTCCATCGGTGGACCTTATGCCTTTTGTAATAAGGTTTACGAACTGTCAGTTAACAGTGTGGTCGTGGGCGATGGTATGCGGTTTGTAAACATAGTCCGAATTTACCTACTCGAAAAAAGTGGACTATATCTAAAATGATCCCCTCATTAGTTATAGGGCTTGTAATATTTTTTTACAACTAAAGACGCTTATTATATTTCACTTATAACTTAATTGATAATAAGGCTTTAAAAACCTCTAATAAAATTCAGGTACTACATATGTACTACATTTATACTTTTGTAAGTCAGTAAGTGATGCTTATCGGGAAATCAAAGAACTCATAATTACCTATATAAAAATAATTAAATTTACTATTTCGTCTCACGTTCAATAACGCCCGGGGCCGGGCCTTGTCACCCGCACAGACAGAGGGCCTTTTTAGCCCAAGTACAAGTTCAAGAATAACAGAGAATATAGTAAGTATAATTTAGTTTATTTATCTCAATTATACAATTTTCACACAGGTAAAATGTACATACATTTCAGCTTGTAGGTACTTATCATATAACGATCGTTTTTGTCATAAAAAAATATTTATTTATTACACTGTGCTAAACATGAGAACAATATGTTATAATCTAGTTCCTTTTTATCCTATTCAGTTCACATACATTGTTCGTGGGTAATAAGGCCTACAAAATTTCCTTTTAGGCCTTATTATCCTTTATCTGGAATTAATTACGCCTTAAATTTAAAATGGTATACAGGGTGGAAAGATAAGTCGGGCCCTAGAGGGAGCCTTAAATCCTTAAGCTGGCTCATTTTACTTAAAAGAAACATTCCTTTATTTTTAAAAAGAAACAAATCTGCATTAAAACTATTTTTCTTTTTTTATTCAATCTGGCTTGTCAAACGAAATCTTAAGTACTAAATATTAGATTTTATGGATATTTTGTACAACAGACGAGTGTAAGACCTAATGTTTCTTGGAGAAATGTTATCATTAACATTAACTGTATCGACTAGTAGAATGAACTTGCGAGTTTTTATTTTTTGTCGGTTCGAGTCCCGGGCGAGGCAAGCGAGTTTTTAGAAAATCTTTGAATGCAGTTTTGTTTCTTTTTAAAAATAAGGTATAATTAAGGTAATTTCCCTCCAGGGCCCGACTTATCTTTCCACCCTGTATAGTAAATTAAGGCCTAGATTCATTTGATTGTTGGCATTTTGTTTTATAGTTTCATGTGATCCACGATGACGCGCTGCTTTGGTAAATCTAACCTTTAATAACATGGCAATACAAGTCAAGGCACGCGTTTTCGTGAATGACACGATCTATACTTTGCATTTGTAATAGGTACAAGATTGTAATATAGAGTGTTTGTTACCTAACTTACTAAAACAATCGATTCCAGGTATAAGACAATTTATTCTCAGAAGAATATACATACCTATACAAACTTCACTTTTAGAATTGATTTAAATTGTACTACATCGCAAAAGCTTAGTTTGTGTTTCGTAACGATAATTGTGTTAATACCTTACCTACCTTACGATGCTCCGCAAACTCCTGCATCTTTTAATACCACTGTCTTTTGTTATCGATGTAACTTTTGAAAATGTACAGTCTCCCACGAAAACGATCTGATAAACATTTTTAATGTTATAAACCTACAGAGTTGGGATGTTTAGTGGCATTAGGGTGAACAATGAAGCAGTGGATTTGTTGTTGTAAATATTTTTGGCGTGATAACGTCTTATAAATCGATGAACACCGGTCACGTTGTGGCCAAATCTCCATGATAACGTTGTGGACAGATTTCCATGGTAACGTTACGGCCACGTTTTCTTATGACGTTATCACGCAAAATTATCGTCCGTATACTGACTTTACAGACAACCATTTTTTGATGAAATAAATTAATGAATGATTCATAAAAGTAAAAAATAAATAATATTGCTAAAATTTTCATGTCTTGAACAACTTGCGATTGGAATCAACAATTCAAAATCTTGCGTATTATTACTTCATATGATGTCATACGGTTGTCAAAATTATGGAAAGCCTATACTATATAATAGCAATCTGTTCCTTATTAGCTGGAGTTATACGGATTCACAATTTATGAAAAATCCATGTATGTGTCGAATATGATCTCTCTACGTGCACCGATGTTAGCGTAGCATAATGTTAAATAAGTTATTTCCAAACAAAATATAAAACCGAACAAAGAACGTGCAAATTTATTCTAAGACACGTGTGACAGACAAAGAGCATATAATCACACGTGACAGAAAAAGTTGGTAACCGCATTGACATATTAGAATTAAGAAAAATATAAAATACGATCCAGTAAGGCTGTCGTTCATACTACTTTATACGGGCCCGACACTATCATGAATGACAAGACTTATCATAACATGCCAACGTTTGGTCCATTTCGGTCATGACATTACAAATTAAAATCTCCTCAGTGAGGAGGCCTCAAACACTTATCAGTATTTTACAGTACTGCTTACAGCTATTTAATTGTTATTTTAACTACTATTCTTGAATGCTGGGCCTTGTTACCCGTCGGGCCTTATATTCCTCACCTAACTTTAACCTTAAATTTGCCTTTAAGAGGAAAAATAGGAAAAGCCTGATTCGTTGTAGTCCAGTTATCTGGCTTTCGAAATCACTCGGTTTTATATCTTGAGCATCGATTTTTTTATATAAATTTTACTAAACGCTGACACTCGTTCATCTCATTTTAGGTACAACTTTGCATAAGTGTATTTTTTATATTGTAAAAGATTTCAGATTTTCAAGGGTGATTCGTTGTAAACACACTCTTTGGGATAATAATGACATTTATTATTTTTTTTTTTATCAAGAGATGTGAACGCTAGCGACTAAACGGTGACTGCCTTTTCCGCTGATTTTGCTCGACACAAACGATTTATAAACGGCAACTAAGCCACTAGTATTGGGTTGCCTATAATCATTTTTCCGTGAATGTACTCGTAAACCTCTATCCGTTAGTATGCGATTCATTAATGGACGCACCATCGGGACACGGTTCTTTAACACGTAATGTTAATAATCAGTGAACATCTTTAATTACGCTCAAATGCTTAAGTTTCAGTACAGGTTTTCATATGAGCTGTACTTTTAATTGTTAGTACAATCGGCATCAAATAGATAGTGACGGCCAAAGTGACCAAATATAGCTATAGGATCTAAATGTGGACGAATAAGGTCAGGTGAAGCATATAAGGCCCACCTTTATTTTAACTGAAATAGTTCTATTAATAATCAGGATATTATTAACAAATCAATTCAATATAGATTTCTCATTTGTTCATGTTACTTCACATACCAAAATAGTTATATAAATATTCCAGCGCTTTTGAAAAATACACGTTTTATAAAAAAAACCGGGCAAGTGCGAGTCGGACTCGCGCACGAAGGGTTCCGTACCATAATGCAAAAAAAAGCAAAAAAAAAACGGTCACCCATCCAAGTACTGACCACTCCCGACGTTGCATAACTTTGGTCTAAAATCACGTTTGTTGTATGGGAGCCCCATTTAAATCTTTATTTTATTCTGTTTTTAGTATTTGTTGTTATAGCGGCAACAGAAATATATCATCTGTGAAAATTTCAACTGTCTAGCTATCACGGTTCGTGAGATACAGCCTGGTGACAGACAGACGGACGGACGGACGGACAGCGAAGTCTTAGTAATAGGGTCCCTTAGTAAAAGGGTAAACCTTTGGGTAAGGAACCCTAAAAACCATACCATGTTGGTTCGGAACCGGGCCTTGTTACTTGCACTGACAGTTGAACACTGACTTGAACAGAAGTTCAAGAATAACAGAAAATATTACCGGGCCTTATTAGCTTTTATCGTGAATTAATTTCATCTTCAATTTAAAA
This sequence comes from Cydia fagiglandana, assembly GCF_963556715.1. Lineage (NCBI taxonomy): Eukaryota > Metazoa > Arthropoda > Insecta > Lepidoptera > Tortricidae > Cydia > Cydia fagiglandana. The sequence continues at coordinate 14,031,027 of NC_085932.1, read as the reverse complement.
TGGTCTATAGTAAAATACGGCCTACATGAGTCATGGAAAAACAAATTGTATTTTATTTAGAAAGTACTTATATGTTGTTCATAATCTTCAGTAAGCTGACTTCTAGAGTCTATCTATTATAATTAATGTAGATTGACAGTTTACTTAGCAAATTGTACTTTTATACCTTTAGGTTTTATGTCGGAAGTATTTCAGCCAATTTGTACTGAAACAAGCATTTGAGCGTAATTAATGATGTTTACTGATTGTTAATCTTAAATATACCTATTATGTAGGGCACTTAAATTATTTTAGCGGACCGAGCGGATATGTATGTTTGTAGACCACTTATTTATTTAAATAATTAAATTGTAATTCATTCAAAATAATTTGGCCAAGCCCGAGATAGCTCGAGGCATTTAGTGTTCCGTACGGCTACCATCAGTTTGGCATTGACATAAACGCTACCGTGAACGTAATTTACTGCATGCATCTCGCTCGTACTGACATATTAGTGCGAAAGAGATATATATATTATTACCCGCTTTTTTAAATTACGTTCACGATATCGTACCGCTCGCATCGTTACATTTTACAGGGGTTGTTTGCCTGTTTTTAGGATACCGTATTCAATTAGGTACCCTATATATAGGAACCCATATAGTTTCGCAACCATTGTAGTTTTTACTACATATTTAATATATCATTAATTCTGAGACAAAATTTGTTTGTGGTGGCTGAAAAAACTTTCAACAACATATGTAAATATGGAATTCGGAATATTACTAAAAAAAATGGAGACAGGCGGTATCCGGGACAAAGGCGCTATGGTTGACGTGAAAAGTGGTGTAGACAGCTAATGCGAAAGCCGAAGGCCGAGCTCCACGTAGGGCCGAAGGCCCAAAGCGTCCAGAATGTCAGTGCTTAAACAAAGAACAACAGTACAAGTGTCTAAGTGCGAAGGCCGAAGGCAGAGCTTTAGCAAAATGTCAGTGCCTTAGCACAGAGCAATAGTACAAGTGTCTAAATGCGAAGGCCAAAGGCCGAGCTCCGCGTGCACAGAGCAATAGTACAAGTGTCTAAATGCGTAGGCCAAAGGCCGAGCTCCGCGTAGGGCCGAAGGCCCGAAGCGTCCAGGATGTCAGTGCTTTAACACAGAACAATAGTACAAGTGTCTAAATGCGAAAGCCGAAGGCCGAGCTCCGCGTAGGGCCGAAGGCTTGAAGGGTCCAGGATGTTAGTACTTAAACACAGGACAATAGTATAAGATAAGTGACTAAGCGGAGCTCAGCCTTCGGCCTTCGCATTTAGACACTTGTACTAATGACCTGTGTTTAGAACTGACCTCCTGGATGCTTCGGGCTTTCGGCCCAACGCGACTTCAGCCTTTGGATCTTGCGATTTAGACACTTGTACTTTAAAATCAAGGCCCCAACGTTGCCTGTTCTCTTTGACGGCGCAGCAACTAGTATCATTTCTCTCTCCTCGCTCTTTTAAAAATGCCGTTTGTCAAAAAAGGACAACCATACTGTTGACAAGATGGACTTCAAATCAAGGTGTTATCGTTTTAGGTGAAACCAGGTTGTGTATGTGTGCGTAAAAACGTATATGTGTGCTCTTTTAGGGATGTGAAAACTCGATTTTAATAATGTTATATATCGATAAACGCTACACAGCGGAACCGCAGAATAAATAATAGTACTAGGTACAGAAGACTCACTCTCTAACAAAACGCGTCTGTCACGATCAGCACAGATATGGCCGCTGGATGGCGACAGCGCCACGCGCAGCTTATGGCAAACCCCAAAATGGGGGTCGAACGGATGTACTTTTAGCTACCTGTAGCAAAGCGGAGTGAGCCACGCCCACGCCTGGCGGAACGAAATAGCGATTAATTGAAGCTTCAATATCTTCGTTAAACCTAAACATCATTGAAATGCTAATGGATAATAAATATATTATGATATAATAAAATAATTCAATTATTGCGGAACACATATTTTAGTAGGTATTTATGTATTTTAATTAAATAATAGCTGAACTTTCCCTTGGTTCCCTGCTGGGGGGCGTGACGCGTGACGATAAAATTGTGATCTGATAACCACAATAAACGATAAAAGTGTTTTTGTTCATTTTAAGTATCGTTAAACCTTTGAAGTAAAATTAAAATTGCAAGAAATGTCGATAGTTTATCGACATGGCTACAGCAAGGTGGGCCACATTGTTAATCGTACACTAAACAAAAGTGGTAACAGTAACAGCTCGCTTAGACGGAATCTTTGTATATTATATATCTATGTTTGAAATACTTGGAAAAGTTACGGGAGGCAAGCGTCTGTCGGACGCTTCGGCAGTGTTGCCAACTTGGCATAATTGATGCCAGATCTGGCATATTTTCACTTGCTTTGGCACCAAAATTTTCCATTTAGCATCTGGCATATTTTTTAGCATAATTTAGTCTAAGCAAAGTTTGCACCAAATTGGCAGCAACAATATGCGCCATCGCCTTATGTGGTTCATATTTTCATATGAATTTTGACTTTTGTGGACGGATGGACGTCGACGGATTACTTATATAAAGTTGGTCAAGCAGATCTTGTCAGTAGAAAAAGGCGGCAAATTTGAAAAATGTATGTGTTTTAAGTATCTAATTTCAAGTTGTCATTTTAGCATTTTTTTAGCATATTTCAAAAAACTTTGGCATAATTTTGGCATAATCTAGACATAAGTCTAGCAGTTTTTCAAAATCCGAGTTGGCAACACTGCGCTTCGGACCTTCGAATTGGTCTTACGCAGAGCTCAGCCTTCCGAATATTGTGTATATTGTTTCGACGAATCAGATACTCTCAATGAAATCTATAGATGAGGCCATAGCTGTAAATAAATATTAAATGACTTTATATTATCTCTATACGCTTTACAAACTCTATGTGTCATATTGTGAATAAAAAAAACACAACGACAGTGAAGAACGGAATTCTTAATTTGAATTTTTCATATTTTTGAGATACCTAGTCCATTGGTTGGAAAGCCCGTTCGAAATTTAAACTTTATTTGCAATACAATAAGGTTGTATTTTGTAGATCTCTCTCATACTTATAGTAGGCTATTCAGATAAAATTAAATATCCCACAAAAATAAGCAAGCAGAATTAAACTTTGTGTCAAAGACATAAGTCATAAATTTCAATGCCAAAGTTTTAACTAAGGATCTTTCTCATTAAAGCTACTGCGTAATATGAAATGACCAGTGTAAGCATTAGTTAGCTAGCCCTAAGCAACCAAAGACCAGGCTCCAGTTGAAAAACTAATAAAGATAAAGTTAAGCTGATAATTTTCCCGCCGTCTCCATGCTTCTTTAAGTTGGGTATTGACTGGTCAGCTGCCTATTAGCTATAGTTTTCGCGAAAATCGCCAGGACAGAGGTGAAATTTTTTGTATGAAAACTTGCAACTTTAAATGCGTTTTTTGACGTAACTATTGCAGTCTAAAATGAAGTCAAAATCAGTCCATCGACTCAATTTTTTTCAAGCTTTCTAATGGTACCCCACACGATTCTTACAAATGAAAAAAGTTTCAGCCTACCCCTCTCTACCCCCTAAATTTCCCCCTTTAATAAGAAATAAGCAGTTTTGACTTATTTACAATATGAGTGGTGGTAATTGCTATAACTGTTCCAAATTTTAGGTATCTATGTCAAACGGTCTCTGAGAAAAACGTATTTAACTGATTTGCAAGACCGAAGTGATCCCATAAGTGTTCCGTAAACAAAGTTTTGTACGGAACACTAAAAAGGTTATTAAATGAGGGATATAGATACCTCACCTACCTTATTACAAAGCATTACAAAAATGTCCAAAGGCCAAAGCCACGCTGATAAGACATAAGACCTCATAAATACCTATAAATAAACGTTCACTGAAAAAACTTTAAGGCATTTTTGATAAGTAATTAGTTTTCGTTACCTACTGAGTTATCGTTTTGCACCGAATATCAATGAAATAAAAGCACGTTGTTATTTGATAGATACATTTATATAAACATCGTCACATGAAACCAATATAGGTACTCGTAAACCATACCACTGCGATGGAAATATCGTTCTTTCAACTGATAATATAGCCACAAAAACACGCTGAGACTGCAGGTCGAGTCTTGGTTTCAATTTCTTGATGATATATCATTGAATTAACTTTCAAAGCACGTGATAGCTCTCAGAATAGCAACAAAACTGGTTGAAACTAAAAATTTTATTGCTGATATTATGTGAACAACATTGCTTCGTCTTCATAAATAAAATTTTAATAATTTATATTGTTTACGTTAAAATGTGAAGAAATTTGTTGATAAATTGTCTATCTAGTATATTGACATTATGTCATATATGTTTTTAAAATGACGTAATATGAAGGCCAGCACAATGAAAATTTATTCCAATAAGATAAAACAAATCTTCAAACTTTTTTAATTTTTAGTGAATTAGGAAGAAACTAATTACGCTGATTTGGTTGTGTTCGTATATATTTTAAATAATTTGTTATATTTTTAAAGTATTATGACTTATGAATAAAAACAAATCAAAATTTTAATGACTCTGGATCTCCGTGTGACATTATTCATTTACCCTATTTATTTTGAACACAGTTTTTCACTGGTATCATCATTCGTATACGGACATGAATTTCTGTCAATATATATGCCAAATTGAAAAGTCAATTTGGAAAAAGCATGTACGCGTCCGCTTCCAACGGCCCACAGCGGGCATCTGAGGAGAAGGAGAATTTGACAGATATGGCGGATGTATGGAAATTTTACGAAAGTTTACGTTTACGATTGAATTTCTCTGTAGCCTTTAAGAGGAAAAATAGGAAAAGCCTGATTCGTTGTAGTCTAGTTATCTGGCTTTCGAAATCACTCGATTTTGTAGCATGAGCATCGATTTTTTTATACAAATTTTACTAAACGCTGACACTCGTTCATCACGTTTTAGGTACAACTTTGCATGAGTGTATTTATTATACTTATTGTAAAAGATTTCAAATTTTCAAGGGTGATTCGTTGTAAACACACTCTTTGGGATAATAATGATATTTATTATAATTTTTTTTATCGAGCGATGTGGACGCTAGCGACTAAACGGTGACTGCCTTTTTCGCTGATTTTGCACGACGCAGTCTTAACGTCAGTTATGTCTATTTTGTTTGTCGGTATTTATCTAGATCATAGATCATCTAAGCAGCAAATAGGTCATGTGATTTTTGACTTAAACCTCGCAGTTTTTTATAATGCGAAGTAAGCTGCAATTGCCAACCCGGCGGTGACGGCTTTCAGTGGTTCAGTAAACAGCTGACTTAATCCGACGTCTGAGGGATTATAGAAAATTCCAACTTAAGGTCAAGTGTCACAAACAGTAAGACTTCTATTTGGATCATGTACGTATTTGTACAAAAGGTTACCGTTACTTTGTACATATAATAACTTTATTAAAAAGGAAATTAACACCTCAGATTTAAAAAACATGTTGTATGTTGAATTCCATAGGTTCATCATCATCATCACCATCACCATCTCAGCCATAAGACGTTCACTGCTGAACATAGGCCTCCCCCTTGGACCTCCATTCGTACCGGTTGGAAGCGACCCGCATCCAGCGTATTCCGGCGGCCTTAACAAGGTCGTCCATCCATCTTGTGGGTGGACTCGAGCACTTTACGACCCCATCGGCCATCTCTAAAGTACAGAAGTCATTCGTTGGGCAATGCATTCATTTTTATAACAAGTTACCTGAGGATGCTTTAAGATTACCCTTTCCAGCTCTTAAGAATTACTTAAAAAAGTCATTGATGTTGAAGGCTTATTACAGAGTCGAGGACTACCTGACAGACAAACATGCATGGTCCAAACCAGAAACTGTAATAACGACAAGTAGCAATTAAAAACATTGTATTATGTGTAGAGTTAAAGGTGACTCAGCTCAGGTAAGAAAGCACATCAAATTGTATGAAAGCATCTCATAACAATCAGTTAGATTCATATAATATGTATTCTCATTTCTTTTATTGATTTTATTTTCTTTTCCTTTTGTAAGATTTGATTTGTTTTCTGAAAGAGCTACGTATTTGTGATTTCATGTGCATATATGTTTATTTTTTATATCAAATTGTATAAAGTTATGTACTCACTGAGTATAATTGCATGAATTCTATAGTAACTTAAATTGTATTAATTACTCGTAATGCATGTTAATTATAAGATGTAATAATGTTTTGAAAAGATGTGTCCCGCCGAGTTTGTTGCCGGTCCCATACTGGGATACCCTCCTCCAATTGAGGGGGGATTTAAATCTTCTCGGGGCAGAGGTGTACGGTTGGAGCCGGTAAATTTATTTGACGTTCATAAGCGCATTGTAATATGCCTACTTGAATAAACTATTTTTTATCTTTTATCTTATCTTTATCTTCTCTGCGCGCAATGTGGCCTGCCCATTGCCACTTCAGCTTGATAATCCGGTTGCTTATTCCATAGGTTAGGTGCCACTAAATAACTAATAAACTCTAAATACGTACATAGTTACATATACTAACTAATTTGACTGAGTTAAAATAATAACCTTACTCAAAGCGTCGATCAGTATGGTCCGACGGCCAAATCTACATAACCTGACGTTAATCAGATCTAAAAATTGATTCTAAATATTATATGCAAGGAATTTGGATTGGATTCGAGGGAAACTGGGACTTGTTCGAAATATAAAACTATAGCATAAACGTTATATCAAAATAAATTCCTATAATTCGCATTGTTACCTACTCCAATTACTCCAAATAATAAATTCACGGCACGGATTCACGGTACCTACTTTTCCTTTGATTTGATGAAAAAAGACTTAAAATCTGTGCACTGGACAAATAGTACAGTCATTATATCCAAAAAACCGACCCTACCCGTGAATAATTAGTTCTTGGATTTTTTTTTCGTAGGTCCCTCGGGGGGGTCACTGCAAGTGTAAATTCAAAAAGTAGGCTGAATCAGGCTCCTGCGTATATTCGAAAAATGGTTTTTTTTTCCAAAAAAAACGGTTTTTCTTCAATAACTCGGCCATTTTTGATTTTACAGTAAAACCGTAAGGACAAAAATTGTAGGAAATTTGATTCTCTACAAGTTAGTCCAGTCATTATATCCAAAAAACCTTCCCTTCCCTTGAATAATCAGTTCTTGGATTTTTTTTTGTACGTCCCTCAAGGGAGTCACTGGGAGTGTAAATTCAAAAAGTAGACTGAATCAGGGTCCAGTGTATATTCGGAACACGGTTTTTCTTGAATAACTCGGTCATTTTTGATTTTACAGTAAAACCGTGAAGACAAAAATTGTTCAGAATTTGATTCTCTACAACTTTGTTTCCCTTCATTTATGCCGTAAAGCGTGGAACATAGGAGATAATGATAATATTTTGAATTTGTTGCGTTTTTCAGGTTTAATTTCTAAAATATCGATTTTGGGGGAAAGAAGGTGGGAACCAAAATTGTTCAGAATTTGATTCTCTACAAGTTTAGTCCTCTTCATTTATGTCGTAAAGTTGAAAATAAACGAGATGTTGAAAATATTTTGAATTTGTCGCTTTTTTCATTTTTTTTTCCAAACTATCGATCCTAGAAGAAAAATTGTGAGGATCAAACTTGTAGAGAATCAAATTTTCTAAAATTTTTGTCCTCACGGTTTTACTGTAAAATCAAAAATGACCGAGTTATTCAAGAAAAACCGTTTTTCAAATATACACAGGACCCTGATTCAGTCTACTTTTTGAATTTACACTCCCAGTGATTCCCTTGAGGGACGTACGAAAAAAAAATCCAAGAACTGATTATTCACGGGAGGGGTCGGTTTTTTGGATATAATGACTGGACTAACTTGTAGAGAATCAAATTTCCTACAATTTTTGTCCTTACGGTTTTACTGTAAAATCAAAAATGGCCGAGTTATTGAAGAAAACCCATTTTTTTGGAAAAAATCAATTTTTCGAATATACGCAGGAGCCAGATTCAGCCTACTTTTTGAATTTACACTCCCCGTGACCCCCCCGAGGGACCTACGAAAAAAAAATCCAAGAACTAATTATTCACGGGTCAAAATCCATAATGACTGTACTAAAAATGTCATTCAAAATATCGTTAGATTATACCTATATATACTTACTCGTATTTAGCATTTGAATAGCACTAGCATAATCAATTAAACAGTGAAGTATAATTAAATTAAATACCTAATAGTCATATAACTTTGGTTCCGCCATTCAGCGCCTCCAATAATTGGGCAAACCGAATCTACCAATAAATTCTTCTAATATATCAAACAAAGCCGTTATGTATTTTATTATAATGTATGTTTGTCCGTCTGATTATAGCAAGTCGTTCTCATGATCCATTAGCTTCCAATTTCAACGGTAGTCCGTCGTTTCCTTATTTTTGAATAATAGGTATTTTATATTATAAACATTGAAGCAAAAACAAACTTAACATCAATTAGCAGGCTTGTGACAGTTGTGAAATCGCAAGGTTACCTATGTACTTGGGATCGTTAAAACCTGATGGTGTTGGAAAAAATAGCTTTGAACCCCGAAGTAAATAAGGTCATTTGACTGTTTGTATCAGTCTGTGCAGAAGACAGTCAAAGGTTAGCAGGAAGATATCACTTATAGGTTCGCCTTAAGTTCCCCTTTACCTTAATTTCTGGAAATGTCATGTACCTACCCTGGTGTTGTGTTCTTCGTTAAGTTTGTGTAGCAACATTTTTTCCAAGGCCTTAGTTCTGCTTACGGGTTCCACGAGAAATTGTGAGAACTCCTCAAATTTTATAATCATATACCTACTTAACCAGCGACTTTTTTTAAATCTAAAAACCAAGCATCTGATGAGCAGGTTCAGAATATACCTAACTCTTCCACGAAGTATTTTACGTGTTGAGGTTAATTGTACCCACCTAATTGTTTAGAGACACTCTATGGTCTTAAATAATTTTAATAGCATTTCATATGAAAAAATGAAAAAAAATTAAAAAATATTTATTGGTTTTGTATAAGTATTGCTACAATATAGGTTGGGATCTTCTTTTAAGCAACAGATATGCTTGTGACAGAAAACCCCGCTCTTCCACAAATGCAGGGTTTAAACCAATATGTTTGTGTAGGTATATAAATCTAATACTTACTTATAATTTCATACTTATGCGTAATGTCGGATTTTTTTATTAAAGTTTACTAAAAAGTGTGGTGAGTACGACTAAAGATGGTAAAGATGGTGGATGGTGGATGGATGGATGGTATGGTGGTGATGGCTATGATATGAGTTATAAATTAACGTATAACTAAATAAATAAAATATATTTACCTGCCATTTAATTAACACAAAGTAAAAATACTTCGCATTTGGCAACATAGTGGTATACAAAACAAAGATAAACCGCGGTCATCAAACAAGTCACGTAGAGCCCGGATTAAAGTTGAGTAATTGTGGCAATCTAGCGTAGGGTTGCCATACGTCCCGGTACGCCGGGACATGTCCTGGTTTGAAGCATGATGTCCCGGTGTCCCGGCCCATAAGCAAATTGTCCCGGTTTATAAATCATAGTTATTTAGTAGGGGGCATTGAGACAGACAGACGGCCGGACGGTCAACAAAGTGATCCTATTTGGGCTCCGTTTTTTTTCCTTTTGAAGTACGAAATCCTAAAAATCTACCTACTAAAAAAATTTCGAAAAAATTTCGCGCTCGCTTCGCTCGCGTTTTCATTTAGGTACCTACATTATTTGTGACAGTCAAGTTGAAATTTGGTACACATATATTATGTCAATCTATAACCCGAAGACGGACATGTAACGTAAATAAAATGAATTTTAAACATAGGGGGCACTTATTGGGGGATAAATGAGACACTTAATAAACAAAGTTTTGCAAACTATATGGTGTTATATATCAAGTGATAGAGCTGTGGGAATCTCAAATATATTTTATTAATAATTTTAAGATTAATAGTTTAGAAGTAATTTAAGTAAATAGACAAAAAATTACCACTTCCCTCTTTATCTCCGAAACTAGTAAAATTAAAAAAAAAATACTAAATAGTTCCTTACCTATAGATGACAGAAAAACCTATTAGAAATATGCAGTCATGCGTGCGTCGGACTTATTACTTAGTTTTTGATCGTCCCTTACGGGTCTTTTTTAAACATTTCACTCACGTTTCACATCAAAATATACATTGTTGAAAATTGTGTAATGTACGGAACCCTTGGAAGGCGAGTCCGACTCGCACTTGACCGGTTTTCGTTAAATGTCCCGGTCTGAGCCCCCACACTTATGGCAACCCTAATCTAGCGGCTACGGGAGAAGGAGCAAGACGCGTGATGTCCGCGGCAATCTCCGTTTCCAATATAATCCTGGGTCATATAACCACAGGCGCTAAAATCGTCAATCTATGTACACTATTAACGACTCTTACATATGTACATATATCTTACATATCAACTGAAATAGAGTGGAAGCTCGATGGATCGAACCTCCATTAGGCGAGATCCTCGTTTACATGAAATATATTCGCTTTCCTACATGTATGTATTAAATATTGTTCAAATGTTTGGTGAGGTGGAAAAATGCCTCGGTAGGCTTAAGGTAAATTTAATTTCGAACTATCAATATAGATCAGAAATGAACTCTAATTTGACGATTAACATCATACCGCCCATATAAAATTTCAAGCCGATAATATTTAATGCCGATTTCGACCACAGAAACTACGCAATTACCTATTTCGTTATAAAAAATGCTTATGTAGAGGTTTTTGTGTTGCCAAAGAATTGCCATTCAGCAAGAGCGAGGTAATGCTGCCAGCATCTTTGGCACAATGCCGCGGGGGCCTTATAGATGTGTATTAATTTAGATTAGTTTTTAATTATATTATAAGTTGTTTTATATATGTGTTAATTTTATTTATAACTTAACCTGAAGAATAAACAAACGGATATTATCATGTTCTTTGATCACAGCTATTAGTTTGAAAAATATGATGTCGCTGTAGCTCACTACTTTTAAATTAATAAGTATACGCGTCGCATATCAGTCATATATATCTTTCACTGCAACATATAAATATTATTTAAATGTGCATGAAGTTTTATACCATTTGGTTAAGCTTTCTTAACATTCGAGAGTGAGACAAAAAACTAGCCATATTAGCAGTCCAAGAGTTAATAATAGACGCGTTATTTGAAACTTTTCATACATTCCTGCCACAACCCCCACATACTAATTACCCAATTACCCTGGAAATTGGTGTATTGGCCTACGTCCTAGCTCTAACAAATTTCCTCGAGACGCATGACAACCGCAAATTAACTACTCGACCACACGCGACTGCTGTTGGTTTCTTGCTGGAGCCTTATTCAGAAACAAACATTCAATACCAATCCAATTTGAATATAATTGCATCGCTCTTGTTTAGGATGAGAAACAGAATAAATTATAGTACTAGGTACAGAAGTATCACTCTCTAACAAAACGCGGCTGTTACGATCAGGACAGATATGGCCGCTAGGGGGCGACAGCGCCACGCGCGGCTTATGGCTAGCCACCAAAATTGGTGTGGAACAGATGTACTTGTAGCTATTACCTGTTGCAAAGCGACGAAATCGCGGAGTGAGCCACGCCTTCTAATGGCTACTACTACTATGGCCTCACCTTTTTATGGTACCCTAAAACTGTCACTATTCTGCTTGAACAAAAATTTGAAATACTAAAATGAGGAATCTTACAAACCAAATATTAAATGATAATGTAAAAACATAAAACGTACCATATTCCGTCACAACCAATCTACAAAATCACTATGTAGAGCTCGGTAGATTTAGTATTCACACAATAGGCGCGAGCGTTGAATTCCCGATCATTTGATTACACTGCAAACTGCGGGGTACATTCAATTTTATCGTTGTGGGCACCATGTACCGCTGTATCGAAATTTACGCAGTATCGATTCACACTACAGCTCTTTCGGAATTCTAATCAGCTCTGTCTAGATTACAGTTCAGCCTCACTTAACAGGCTTCCCAAAGGCCTATTAGAACTGTATTTTGTGAAATCTCAACTTCGTTTGATATTGTTTTAACATTACTTAATCGCAAGCACCGATAAGCACAAGCAAGAGTCGATGTCAAAAAGATGTTTATAGGTACTTTTGCTAAAGTCCTTTGTAATAAGGCGTAAAATATAAACATATGTCTGACGTTGACTGTCGTACTTACATCGCATCCAGTGAACGAATACGTAACACATGTCATTTGTAAAAACATATCGATGATATAGTACCTAATACTAACTATAACTCGCTTAAGTACTAAACTTAGTAACTGGGTAAAATAAAACTTAAACGATGCGACGCGTTAGGCACAAAGCACACCTGTGCCACTTAGTGGTACGGTAACCATTTTAGCTACGTAGCCAGAATAGCTTACTGCATTTTTGCTAACCGTACTGAGAAGAGAAAATGTAGACCGGGAGCTTGTATTTATTTCTAGCGCGTTTATGTCTACAGATTTACCGTAAAATACACCTTATTCTGCTCCAAAATTTGCACCAAATTTCGAAATTTAAAATCCGTCCGAAATCCTCGGGTTTCTTGGGTAAAAATAAAAATCTTACGACACTCCACTATCGTAGGTGTAATGCTGCCTTGGCTGCACTCTATAGGTCTGATTAGGATTTGCATTAATTTATAAGGTACATCGAAATGTCTTCTTTAAATCAAAAATCGTCAATAATTAACCCTACAGGACAAAAAGTATTTATTTCGGTAAACAGTACAACATAACACTCTCATAGTTGGAACTTCCCAGTATGTACCTACTCGTATCGTATAGGGGCCCACTGATTAACAGTCCGCCGGACGGTATCGGCCTGTCAGTTAGAACAAAATTTTGACAGTTCCGAACAACTGACAGGCCGATGCCGTCCGGCGGACTGTTAATCAGTGGGCCGCTTATGTATAACTACCCGTGACAAGAAACCGCGCTCTTCCATTAACGCTCTTCAGTTATCTACATATAACAAAATCAATTTCAGTTATCATGAATATTACAAACAAAATTATTGAAATCGAAATAAACGATTCCTGCTGTCTCCTGACCTACTTACATACATTGTTGATAAAATGAAAATTTCACGCCCGGCAAATGAAAAACCAAACGCTCAGCCACTGAGCGCTCTAGAGTGAGCCCCAAACACGTTTTCTGGTAATTTAATTAAATAGTCCACTTACAAAGTGATTTTATTGTTCAAATTCGGCTACATTTTGCTTTTATTTATTTGGATTAAGAGAATTTGCCACAGCTTTTACTTTAAACTTAAAAGCATATTCGTCAAACTTTATTGATGATTTATCTATAATTGACGACCGGTCTGGCCTAGTGGGTAGTGACCCTGCCTGCGAAGCCGATGATCCTGGGTTCGAATCCTGGTAAGGGCATTTATTTTTGTGCTGAATACAAATATTTGTTCCTGAGTCCTGGATGTTTTCTATGTATATAAGTATGTATTTATCTATATAAGTATGTTTATATCGATGCCTAGTATCCATAGTACAAGCTATGCTTAGTTTGGGGCTACATCGATCTGTGTCCCCAATATTTATTTATATTTATTTATTTACATTTATTTGCGGAAGTGCCGCACTCTTATGGACGCTATTTGAATCATCATTTTATTGATGTACACTATGTACAGGCCAATGATGACGACATTGATGACCCTACCAGCCACACAGTTTTTTATCAAAATCAAATCAAATCAAAGCATTTATTTTCGGGCTACTAAGGCCCATAGATACATACCTTACTAACTAATATTATATATACAATAATAAAAATCTTAAATACTAAAAAATCATTTTCGTGACGCAGTTTTCTGTTGCGGCGTCACTTGCTCTGGTGTAGGATTCGGTAGATATATAGATATTATACTAAACGAATAAAAGTTACTATCATTTATCGAAATCTGGAACTATCAATTACTAAAAGATGAAACAAAAGCTGCAAAAATAATGATTAAGGTACGTTTTCACAGAGGCCTAGATGTGGTATCGATCCGGCAACTGGTGGTACTGCTGCGTCTGCTCTCACGGCAGGGCAGGACGATCATCTGCACCATACACCAGCCCTCGGCCTCCCTCTTCGCGCTCTTCGATCGAGTATACGTCCTGGCTAGAGGCATGTGCTGTTACCAGGTAAGTCTGTGTCCATTGTTCTGTACATCTTGTACATCACACAGGCCTGAAAGTTATATTAATCCGACAGATAGTGGTTTCACTACGTCTGCTGTTTTACTAGAAAACTTTAACTCGTATAGGTAGTAACCTTACTTTACCTATAGGTAAATATATCAAAATTTTATTATATATTTTTGAAGGGCACTCAATGCATGCTACTTTTTAGCTGTCTGTAAATAACAGAGAACATCAAAGTGCCAAACTTTTTTTTAACATGTACCTAAATAAAAATTATAATAAGATTAATTTAAGTGAACATTTTTTTAATAATTGATTCGAATTTAAAGTTTATAAATTTCATAATATACGTGGTCAGCTGCGTATTTGGCAAGTCTTTTAGTTTATATATTCTCTTCATTGTGATCCTGGGAGTCATAATAAGAAATACAAAATGACTTCAACTGTTAAACGCGACATTATTAAGTAAAGTTATAGTTCTTTAGAGATTACTAAAGGAGCCAAAGACTACCATTTCAGCGCCGGCAGAAACATTAATGGGTTGGAGGTATAAAGAAATGGCCTGGAATAAGTTATTATGCCTTAAATAAATTTTATCAGCTGACCTCTAAATTTCATTACGGCACCTAATTCTGGAGGCCATTACGGAAGACATACGGCCTTCTAATGATTCAACCTAATTATTATTAATTCAACCAGACACAAGTTTTGGTTAATTAACAATAGTAACATTTTAAAACAAATTAATTCTTCACCAATTACACACGAAAAGTTAACGAATGAGAAGACTCAGTGTGATGTGAAATTGTAGCCAATATTTCTCTAAAGAGACTAAGGAAAAAGCTATTACTTAACTATTTTATAATGAGATTCCGGCGTTTCCCTTTATACTTTGTTGGGCATTAGATTAATATAGTGAAGACCCAAATGGAACTAGCGTCTTACTCTTTACGTTTCTCACTGAAATTATACACGACATTAAATAAATACTAAGTTAACGCTTGAAATATCCTTATAACCCTATTATGGAGTCGGCTTGCGAGTTTTAAGGAAGCCTAATGTAATAAAGCGTATAACATAGCCCTATTGTTCCCCTTATCAGCGGGCATACAAAATCGAGTAAAAGCCCCTAACTACCTACAAGAGACAATGTGGGCGACAATCTCATCACCGAACTTTCTTCATTTTCTCGTGCCCCCTGACGTGCCGCAATATTATTGTGATATGATTACGTCTTTAATAAGTTTGGTTGACTTGGATTAAATGTGATTTCGATAACGTAAAGTTTATATTTAGGTGGGATATAACTTTAATAGGAATATTGATTTATTAAAAATACGTATATACGTTTGAAATTAAACTTTTGTACTTACAATTGTTATCCGCGATTTATCAGATTTAGATCACAATGGAAAAATAACCAACAAATATCAAACGTACTAAAATACTTTCCCATTCCAAATGTTTTTTATGCTCCTCAATGCAT
This sequence comes from Cydia fagiglandana, assembly GCF_963556715.1. Taxonomy (NCBI): domain Eukaryota; kingdom Metazoa; phylum Arthropoda; class Insecta; order Lepidoptera; family Tortricidae; genus Cydia; species Cydia fagiglandana. The sequence continues at coordinate 14,015,296 of NC_085932.1, read as the reverse complement.
CAGACGTACAGGTTAATTAGGTGTCAGAATAAAAACTATAAGTACTTACATAATACATACCTATATACATTTTTGCTGTACTCGAATATAGAGTTAGACCGAGAAAAGTCTGCAGTGATTTTAATAATACACGCAATACACGTGTTATTTTAAACGTCAAACTTCTATGAAATTATGACGTATTAATATCACTTGCACTGCGTGTATCGCTGTAGACTTTTCTTGGCCTGACTCTACATATATTTTACATTTTGTTTTGTTGTTTGATCAAAAGATCAGGAACCATTTTAATAACCTTAAATATATACGCTTATTTTGGTAGCTATTACTTTTCAAGCCAATTACAATGTAAATTTGGCCATTTACCCTAAACTTACACTTTCTGATCATTCTGCTAAGAACTTCTAGACGACATTTTGAATTCCTCTCTATTACCTACGGACCGTTCGGAGTCTATTCGGGTCACCAATCGTTGGATTTTCGCCATTTACGAGCCTAAATGTTGCCTAAACCAATTCGCAGTTGTAATTTACGTCTCGCCTACTGCCTATTTCTACAAAATCAATTCATACAGAAGATCCACTATATATGTAACCTTACGGCGCAATTCGGCAAATGAATTAGACATTACCTAGATATGAAATAGTAACGATATGTGACGTTCCACGGCAAAAGGTACCTTATGGCGGTTGGCGCTTACGCTATTATTAACGTCGCTCCAATATTATTGCGGTCATAAGGTACCTTTTGCCATGGAACGTCACATATCGTTACTATTTCATATCTAGTTGATGTCTAATTCATTTTCCGAATCGCGTCGAGACACGTGTACGTTTATATTATAATACAGCAAAGGTAAAAGCTTTCTATCTTGCCATAACTGAAATCTCACATTATATTTTTTTCCTATAAATATTTCTCGCAACCGTTTCTGCTTGATTTAAATTACCTCATATTATTTTTTATTACTACATTATTTTCCGCTCTTATTATTATAAACCTATTTACTCGTATACTTATGGATATGGTGTGGGCTGCCCAACAACGCTTTTTGCCGTACTTATTCTATTAATATACTTACCTATAAAATAACTAAAAATGCATTTTATAACCGTTGAGTGGATAACTGATACAGAAAGGAAAAAGCAAGCACATTTTTAGGGTTCCGTGCCCAAAGGGTAAAACGGGACCCTATTACTAAGACTTCGCTGTCCGTCCGTCCGTCCATCCGTCCGTCCGTCCGTCCGTCCGTCTGTCTGTCACCAGGCTGTATCTCACGAACCGTGATAGCTAGACAGTTGAAATTTTCACAGATGATGTATTTCTGTTGCCGCTATAACAACAAACTAGTTTTGTGCGTTGTGCGCGGGGCCCGAGGGCCCCGCGGTCTTCTTGTGGTTATTTTGTTGTTGTTTTGTTGTTGGTGCTGTTGTTTGTGCTGTTGTAATTGTGTAGTAGTTTGTTTTCCAGAGGGAAAAGGAAATGAAGTTTTACTTTTGCTTGAAACAAAAGGTCCGCATGCGAGCACTTCATTCCCGCAGCTCGGCCTTCGGCCTCGCGTGCTTGGGAAATCGTAAGGGACGCTCCGGGCCTTCGGCCCTACGCGGAGCTCGGCCTTCGGCCTTCGCTGGGCTTCGAAGCTCAGCCTCGGGCCTTCGGCCCGCCGCTTCGCTTATTAAAACACTTGGGGGGTTGGTTTTGCTTTGGGGCGTAAGCGGGAAGTTGGAGCTTAAACACGACCCAATAGTAAAAGTGTCTTGACAAGCTCACGTCGGGCCTACGGCCTTCGGCCTTCGGCCCGCCGTTTCGCTTGTCTAAGACACTTTTCCTATTGGGTCGTGTTTAAGCTCCAACTTCCCCCTCTCGTGTGACGCTTCGGGCCTTCGGCCCTACGCGGAGCTCGGCCTTCGGCCTTCGCCAGCCTCGACGCTTCGCCGTCGGGCCTTCGGCCCGCCGGCTCCGCTTATCAAGACAGTTGACTTTGTAGAACGCTTGGAGGCACCGCATTCACGCAGCTCGGCCTTCGGCCTCGCATGCTTGGGAAATCGTAAGGTCCGCATGCGAGCACTTCATTCCCGCAGCTCGGCCTTCGGCCTCGCGTGCTTGGGAAATCGTAAGGGACGCTCCGGGCCTTCGGCCCTACGCAGAGCTCGGCCTTCGGCCTTCGCTGGGTTTCGAAGCTCAGCGTCGGGCCTTCGGCCCGCCGCTTCGCTTATTAAAACACTTGGAGGGTTGGTTTTGCTTTGGGGCGTAAGCGAGAAGTTGGAGCTTAAACACGACCCAATAGTAAAAGCGTCTTGACAAGCTCACGTCGGGCCTACGGCCTTCGGCCTTCGGCCCGCCGTTTCGCTTGTCTAAGACACTTTTCCTATTGGGTCGTGTTTAAGCTCCAACTTCCCCCTCTCGTGTGACGCTTCGGGCCTTCGGCCCTACGCGGAGCTCGGCCTTCGGCCTTCGCGAGCCTCGACGCTCCGCCGTCGGGCCTTCGGCCCGCCGGCTCCGCTTATCGAGACAGTTGACTTTGTAGAACGCTTGGAGGCACCGCATTCGCGCAGCTCGGCCTTCGGCCTCGCGTTTCGGGAGTCGGGGTGGAGGCTCCGGGCCTTCGGCCCGTCGCGGGGTCGGCCTTCGGCCTCCCGGCCCGGAGCTCGCCCTTCGGGCTCGCTTAACACAGTTTTTGTATAGGATTTCGCTTTGTTCGTCATTTCCGCGGCGAGGCCTTCGGCCTCGCCCAAAATTACTGGGGGTAGGGGACGCTTGGCCATTCGGGGTGAAGCTCCGGGCCTGACGGCCCGTCGCGGGGTCGGCCTGCGGCCTCCCAGCCTGAAGCTCGCCCTTCGGGCTCGCTTGACCTACTTGGAAAATTGGTTTTGCCCGTGTCAGCCGCCATTTTGAATTTTTCCAAAAAATTTTTTTGACATGGTAATCTTGGGCCCCCAAGCTCGCCGCATGCCAAATCTCAGCGCAATCGGAACAACTTCAAAAAAAAAAAAATCGGCCATTTTGAAATTTTTTAAATGCAGTTGTATTTCTCTCGAGGCCCTCTATGACATTTGGTCGAGCACCCCCCACCGTTTAAAAGTTGCCATACAAAATAAAAGTGGCCATTTTTTCCGCCATCTTGGATTTTTTCTTTTTTTTTTTTACCAATCGAATCTAGGGGACCCCGAGATTCCGTGACCAAAATTTCAGCGCGCTGGGACAAACTTGAATAAACGTCAAAAAAAAAAGTCGGCCATTTTGAAAAAAAAATGGCGGCGTCAAAAACTGCCAGGGTCCCTCTATGACATTTGGTCGAGCACCCCCCACCTAAGTCTTACCGTTTTGGCGTGCTCTTATGCAGAATCGTGGTCTTCCACTTGTCCAGGATATCCATATTTTTCTGGACCTACATTTTTGGCCCTCTATACGAATCAACTTTTTTTTTTAACCTAACCCTTACAGTTGCCAAATAAAACAGGTACATGAGAAATGTATCGGGTTGTAGCTATATATATTATTTAACAACAAATACTAAAAACAGAATAAAATAAAGATTTAAGTGGGGCTCCCATACAGCAAACGTGATTTTTGACCAAAGTTAAGCAACGTCGGGCGTGGTCAGTACTTGGATGGGTGACCGTTTTCTTTTTGCATTTTTTCCGTTTTTTTTTTGCTTTATGGTACGGAACCCTTTGTGCGCGAGTCCGACTCGCACTTGCCTCACTGAGGTTCATACCTACATAAAAATAATAATATAGGTACATAGACGATATAGATATACTGGGTGCGGCATAAGCCAAAGGAGCATTCCACGAGCTGTCCCGTACAATCGCATTTTATTTCCTGTGTTGCGACTTTTTCTTCGGCATTTAAAGGAAGCAATTATTTTTCTGTGCATAAGTTTTTGACCATTTGTCATACAAATAGAAACTCTTATACCAGCAAAACGTCAGAAAATTCGCGTTTGTACGGGACAAACGGTAGACAATTTCATGGAATGCTCCCAAAGCCATTAAGTGGGGCCAATAACATTTTATGCAATAACTTTACCGAATTAACACAGGCCTTCTGTGCCTGTGTGTGCTAGACCACCTCCCAGAGGTAATGTGCCCCCTAGATAGCCTCGCTCCAATGCGGGTTAACAATGCTGTAGACACGTTTTATCTCTCGGGGGATGAGGGATGTCGTCATTTAAGTATTGTTACATTTATTGGGTACTTATGTTTGACGTCAGCAATCATATTTTATTGAACTACAACTTCTTTTTCTTCTTCGTGTTCTTCATTACTGAAGGTCGTGCCTGTCTTGAAATGCCTTCACCGAGGCCTCGACGAGCTGCTTCCATTTCACCCTGTCTTCGGCTTGTCTAAGGGCAGTAGTGACAGTAAGTCCTGTTATGTTCCTACTTGATCGGATCAACGGGTGGGTGACCGTCCTCTCGGCCTCTTGCCATCCATTTTTCCAACAACAACCAGTTTCACTACGTTAACTGGCTGCCTTCGAGTAATATGTCCAAAATTTCGTAAAATTCGAATACCTACAACTACATGTGCATATTTTTAAATAAAGGAATATGTTAAGTAAGTACATACCTTATAGTTAGGTTAGGAGGTTAAGGGCAATTGACTATAAGTAAGTAAGTATATTTACTTATAAGGAAACAAAAAAAAGTTCAAATATCTTTACAAAAATGTTACAAAAAATTGCGGATTTCACATTTTTGGGTTAATTCCGTGATGTTGAACGTGTTTTTTGAACAAATATTATAAAATATTCTTCATGCACGTAGCTCATTAAGTACCTGCTCTTAAACAAATTAAATAATAGTAGGCACATTGCCCCCCTAAATGAGATATTGCAAACAAGAGTCTAATTATAGATTCAAGACAGCCGCCCGCTGGAGTGAATTAAAGACTCGAGTTTGCATTTATACCTTACGCTACCTTTATTTATACCTTGACTTTAAACTTATAACCTACTTGGTTCTTATGAGTCAGTGACATTATTAAAAACTACTTATATCTCCCGTGGGAGTAAAATGGACATGCGTGAAATAGCACGCTTACTGCGCAAGTGTGATGAAATAGTATTTTATGCAACAGTTTTATAAGAGGGGTCAAAAAATGTGAGTGGCGTGGGTAACAATGTGAGCCGAAGGCGAACATTGTTAATAAATACGCCATGAGCATTTTTTGACTACTTATACAACGTTGCATACAATGCTTTTTCTATGAGTAGGCAATATTAAATAAAATACAAAAAATTATAAACAAAATTTTATTTATGAAACTGTCAATGTAATTTTTGGATAGTAGGTATTACTATATGTATGTAGCTCTTGTCTGCGACAAGCACCCATAATACCAAATATTACTGCAACCTGTAACAAGAAAAAGGAGAATTAAATAATATTCAGTTTCAATGCAAAAATATAAAATGTACATAAATACAGCTCGTTGTACTGTGTACCCTAAATCAAATTTTTTTATAGCATATACCAACCTTGCTTAAAAGATAGATCTGATCCGGTGTTTCCAATTAGTCTTAGAAAATACACCAATTAGACGTTTTCCGAGAATGACGAAGTTTGTGCTCCAATCTCCACGCCTTGAACTTTTCATAAGATTTGTCGTATAGGTGCTGCGATTTAGTACTCAGGCAACAAATTTTCAGTCGCTGCTTGTGCTGTAGCGTATATTTTTTCAAGTGTAGAAACAATGTTGTCCTCTTTGTCCATTTTCAACACTTTTTATGAACGCAAAACAAATAGGGTCATTGTGCTAGTTTTCGTCCGGTGTCAGTTTCCGTCCACTTGACGAAATTTGAATATAAACCTTCTTTGCTGCACAAATTTGGACTTATTGCATCCTTAATATCTAAATAATTTATCTATCTTCATAAAATTTATACTTCGTAAGTAGCAAATTATAAATGAAATGTGTTATTCACGAATCTGTCAAGTGGACGGAAACTGACACCGGACGGAAAACTGACGCAATTACCCTAGTAACGCAAAGTATAATAATAAAATATATACTCAAAAAACAACAAATTACCGGGAAAGGCGGGAAACGTAAAAACAAACAAGTAATGTCTATGGTTATGTTTTTTTTTAAAGCCGTTACACACTACCGCACCGCACCAGGGTCGTGGTGCTGTAGGGTATAAGTGTGTTACAGGCCCTAGAAGTCCACCTTCCAATAGTGATGATACCAAAAAAAGTATTTTTTATTATGTTGGTAGCAATGAACTCAGTACAAATTTGTTTTTTGTTTTTAATAAAAACCGTATGCATTCAATCGTTTGTCACGTTGGTAGCAATGTACCGGTATGTGGCACCTGCGACCTGCGACCCTACACTAGCTTACCGTATCGTAATGTCTCTAAAACGACACAAGTGCTTTTTTGGGCAATAGACTATAGACTTTTAAGGAGTATTAATAATGTATGCCCTTATATGTTCGCTCGTGACTATGTAAATGACAGATAAAAGTACACGAGTAGAAAAAATATTTAATGCATCTTGCTAGACATTTCCCCTGAAGCACTAACCTCACGCATTCTTCGTAATGAAAGCCATATATTTTGTTAACATAACATGCAACCATGCCGATTTGGCACGCCATCATATTTAATTCACTCGGCTACTACACGAACGAACAACGGTTCCGGTGGGTTTGGTTTGTTCCGGTTTTCGCCGGGATTTGCCGATATTTCCGGACGCACAACGATAAAAGCCAACATCAGTGTCTCATAATTCATAATACGAGTAAGTATATAAAGAGCAGTAATTTTTGTGCAACTTGATGGTAATTACGCCGTTTTCATAAGGTCATTAAGTATTACAACTTTTTTTTTGTTTATCTACCGACTCAACAACAAGTAGTAATGAAGCATTTACTTATTGTTTTCTAACAAAATAGATATTCCTTAGGCCACAGAATAAATAATAGTACTAGGTACAGAAGACTCACTATCTAATAAAACGCGTCTGTCACGATCAGCACAGATATGGCCGCTAGGTGGCGACAGCGCCACGCGCGGCTTATGGCAAACCCCAAAATTGGGGTCGAATGGATGTGCTTTTAGCTACCTGTAGCAAAGCGATGCAATTGCGGAGTGAGCCACGCCTGCTTAGGCGCACATGAGTTGTTATTTGTCACTCTGATGTACCTGATGGCGGCTGTGTAAGTATTTTAACTGCGTCGCAAAGAAGTAGCTGAACACTATTTACCTCTTAATAATGACATTTTAAACGTTAAAGTTATAAGACATGTTAGTAGTTTTGACCTGTGTAATTATGAATAAAGTTTAATTGTGACCTGTGTTAGTAAATGCTTCAACTTCCTATAAATAGTACTTACCTATTTTTTCTGCACTTCACGTAGCCTATAACTTTCAAGAATACCTACTTTACGATGGAACATAGTGTTGCCCCAAAAGTTAAGTTACAATAATGGCTATAACGCATTACCTACTTAATACTATTATTTATGTATGTATATACCTATTCATTGGAAAATGTATTTATCTAAATTATTTAAACAAGAAATATAAAAGTTTTCCCGTATTACCCTTTACTTTACAGCATTTTTCTCGAGAAAATGAAGTTTCGAGCTAACTATTATTTCGGAGTGGAGCTGTCCTAACGGACCAGTATCTCGGGCTTGGAACTATTAAAAATTCACAACTTTGTCGCTATAATATTTAAATTTTACCTATAAATATTTACATTCTCAAGATAACAACTTACTATACCTTTAATGAAAAACAAAGAGGTGCTAACAAAGATATCTTATTTTGGTTTATAATAGACTGTATTGTATTCAAATGTTACGTCATGATTATCAAATTGATTTACAATACATTCAATAAAAAAGTCTACTAGATGCCATTAGTGAATATTTACAAATTACTCGTTATTAATAAAGTATTTTTAAGGGATCTTTTACGAGTAGGTAGGTATCTATCTCGTTCCGATGTAAAAAACAATTGAGCGTAAAAGATTGGCACGGAACAGGGTTGTCAGTGGCAGACAATGTGCGACAGGCGGATAATGAGGGGGCGTGTCAGCCCTAATACTCCTCGTATTAGTTAAATCCTTGTATCGTAGGTGGAATAATACAGCTAATATAGATCATGTCATTGACGAAGACGCTTGCTTTGAGTCGTATTGCCATGTCATTAAAGGTTAGATTTCACAAAACTGCGCGTCATCGTGAATGACATGAAGTATACTTCGTTATTTAAATGCAGTTTCTTGCACACTCGCCTGCAATAAATAGTTATTAGCTTTACAAGGGGGCAAATTTGTTGTCCTCTCGTGCTAATATTGATACCCGAGCAAGCGAAAGATTACAAAATTGAAGTTCAAAAAATGGGATCTTGAGCGTTGCGAGGATTTCAAGTCACGAGGGTTAAACAATTTTTTTGCCACCGAGTGAAACACAAAACTTTCACCACACCAACACAAGTAGAATACTTACTGTAAAATATCAAACAAAGCAAGAATAAAGTTCATAATGTCGGAAATAATCGCTACGAAAGAAAAGAAAATGGGTCCTAAAGATATGAAAAAAATCTTAAAACAAAAGGTTATTAAATACTTTCAATTAAAACTATAGCAAATATGATCAAATCGGTCCATATGAGATGATAACTCTGATTTTATTAAGTGGAGTCACGTAATGCTTAAAAAGTATTTTATTTCATCGGTGAACGTGAATTTAAAACGGAACGATTGCACATGCATAATTTTTTTTTAATTTATACGAATTTCCTCCTCACATTAAAACTTGCTGACAGAATACACAGTGCATAAAACGCAGGAGCTTGGCTTTGTGCAGGTTAATAGTCACTTGGCGGATTGTTTGCACGTCGCGAGCGCAAATAGAAGACATTATGCAAGTGAATGCAGCGCCTGAGCGTCTATACTATGTGGCTTGTCGGAGACTTATTGCTAATATATTTTAGCAGGCGCTCGCACACCGTGGTATTTTGGTATAAACGTTGAATTTCTGTGACAGTTGCTTATGAAAAGCGGAAAAAATAAGGTAAGCGTACTTTAAGCTCATATGATTCATATGATTGCCGTCAGTTAGAATTATTTATTTAATTGTGTTTACAAGGATTGGTAGATTATACGTACTTAAGTACTATAGTAACTTTATAGGATAATAGTTTCATTGTATCAAAACGCAGCGCAGATAAACAGATATTTTTAGTGGGCTTGCGGCTATATGTAAATGGTTTTCTTATTACATAAGTACATGCCGAGTTTGACATGTAATAAGAAAACCATTTACCCAACTCTTTCAATTCCCCTAATATACGAACGTCTCAAGTTACTTCTGTAAGAAACCGTTTATGTTAAGGAAAACATACGGTAAATAGATTAGCATAAAACTAAACATGTACCTAATCAAGAGGCCGATTCGAACCTACAAATTAACTCCAGTTTTGGCTCCTTATCACCAGATAATTTTATAGAATTTTAGGTGCAGCGGAGTGGTGATAACGGAATTGGTATAATCCATTTCAACCCTAATGATAAATTAGCGTTAATTACGTTAATTTTAACCTTAATTTACCATTTCAGTTGGATTAGTTGGAATTATCTATACCAATCCCGTTAACACCACTCCGCTGCACCAAAAATGCTATTTACGATGTCTCTTATCATCATCTCAGCCATAAGACGTCTACTGCTAAACATAGGCCTCCCCCTTGGATACGTGCCGGATGGGGGGGGTGAATGCCATAATCGCAACGCTTGGCAGGCGGGTTGGCGATCGCAGTCAAGTACACCGAATTTGAGGGACGTCTCTTATCATCGTCCTATAAATAAAAAATAATTTTAGCAAACACTAAGATAAGATAGGACACAAATAAAAAAGAATTCGTTACAGAAGCGTTATTCACCTAAATATAGGTTTTTAGTAGTATATACAACTCATACATGAGAATATAAAAATACCCAGGTTATTCAGGCCCACAATGTTTAGTTAGGTTGAACTCTACTGAACCGAATAAATTCGAAGGTTAATTCTATAGATTCGCTAACGCAATAAAAATCCGAATGGAAACTTTAAGCTAAACCATTTTATCCGCTAACTTTTAAATACAATTGAAATAAATTGTACAGCAGACACATTCAACTTTTATTAAAGCTGAGACCGTTCTCATAAAAGCCCAGCAAAGAACTTTAAAAGTGCAATTTTAAATTAGGTACAAGTCCGTCGTCCCGGCGAACAGACAAGACATCTGACACGAAGCCACTTGTGAGTTCAACGGATCGGGACCTTATTAAATTCCATGTTAATTTCAACTTGCAGGCAAATTCACTTGTGCGGTTAGTTAGGGCACAGTGTAGTAAGAAAAATGGGTTTTCGTCATTCTCTGTTATAGGTACTTGCTGGTGATTATTCGAAATAATACAACGTATACAGAGTATACATACAGTCTGTAAGGTATTTGTAATATGGGTCTTGTTGCCTGATTTAAAATATTCAGATTCAGATTCAGATATTTATTAATAAAATTTAGTATTTTACAGGTCATTTTACAATAGTATAAATAATTAAATTACATTAAATTATTGCTAATTATTAATTTATATACATTTTACATTTTTTTTTTTTTATGTGGTTGGGATGGCTGCCCTACTGACAAAGTCGTCAACAGTATAACACGCCAGTTCAGTTAAAAGTGTTTTGAGTTTTTTATCGAATCGAATTAAATAAATAAATAGGGACTATTCCGTCCACTAGCGTTTCTCTAGAACAACCAACAAACAATAATTTCATCGACAAAGCAGCTTTGCTTTAATTGGTTTCAGCAATCAAAAGCAAATGGTTTTATTTCCTACGATTGAAAATCAAAGAAATATACGCTCGTAGACGGAATAGTCCCTATGACGGAATTAGCCACATTGACCTTATCACCAAATTTGTACTACCTATACTATTCTGTCAATACTATGTTAGTTTCTCAAGAGTTCGAGCGTGTTCGAGACGTGACGGGTTTTGCAAGGTTATGTTGAATTAACAAGCTTGTATTGAAGCTCAAGAAGGAGGCTTATTCTAATTATAATAACAGGTAATAAATTTGATCTTCATTTGTTACGCATTTGATCTGTCACTGTCAACAGTGACATTTCCTCAACTCTGAACGTTACTTTAGACACAGACACAGATCATATATCCACAATAAGTCCATATCAAATTCATAAGGAACCTGTTATTAAAATCAGAATAAGTACCTACCATCTTGATTTGACTGTAGCTTCGGATCTTGTCGTGTAGGTAAATATCAAATTGCTGTAAGCAGCACTTGGTTCTGTTTATTAGTCACTCGTGTTATTGTGGTATTTGCTTGTCATAACTATTATTAAATAATTAACAATTTGTGTAATAATAATTTAATAATGGTTGGGCGCCTTATTTATTCATGCCAGAGCACACGTATCGAAATATCGAGAGGTCGACAACGATACAAAAGGTAATCCGGTCCATATCCCGGTCGATGTAAGTTAGCAAATATACCTTTGAATTTCGTCGCGGATGTATGCAGGTCTCCTCACGATGTTTTCCTTCACTGAAAATCTAGTAGGTAGTAAATATCAAATGATATTCTGTACATATTCAGAGTTAAGTTTCGCACTGCTTGAAACATTATAAAATTTAATTTTTATCACATTTTCAATGACGTTAATGCTCATTCATGCCTTAATTGCATATACATAAGCAGGATACACTTATTAACATATCACGTAGGTACTATAAATTTAATATAAATGACTGGCATGATATTTACTTATTGCGAACAAAATTATCAAAATTTATCGTAACTAATTCATTAATTGAAACTCTGAAACATGTTCAATTAATCAAGTTCCCATATGAACGGAGAAGCCGAAGGATTAATTAATCTGTTAGTGTAATTAATCGAATTGACATTTGGGGGTCCCTTTGTTTCCCATAAAGTTTTAAGTCATAATGTATTGTTTGTCATATTATCGTTAGTCATAAAACTGAAACCGTTAACTTTTCAGGATTTTCGTAAGGTTATTCTATAGATGGGTCAGGGTTATTAGGTTAGGTTTGTTTTATGGCAATCCTGAAAAGTTACGCGTTTCTAAGAAAAACCAATTATGACTAACGAAAATTCGGACAAACAATACATTATGACTTAAAACTATTTGGGAAACAATAGAGACCCTGACATTTGATATCGGCATAGCTCAAATAATCACAATACAGTGAGTAGGTACCTAATATCAATTTTACTACGACCTACATGTAATACATGTACTAGGAGAACAGGAGAAGAAATTTACGACAAGCAATTTGCTATAGAACTAAATTGTCTAATGTGTGTGTAATATATTCTTACTGAAAAATTACCAATCTCAAGAAAGGAAAGGTTTTTATCACTACACCAACACCAGGGCTCGTAACTGGTATTTTTAAAAACCCCGAAATAGCCCAATATTATGAATCATTTTATGCTTTTTACATACAATTGAATCATGTATTTAGGTAACAACTTTGTATTATTAGATTGTCCCATTAAAAATGAAATAATAAACCAAATAACAAAAAAGAACGTAATAATATCGGTATTTACCTACATACCGGTTTCCTACCCCTGCCTTATTTGTTTAATTATGTCGTTCACAGGGCGCTGCGCCCCTCCTCGTCCCGTTCCTGGCCGAGGTGGGCTACATCTGCCCGACCACGCACAACCCGGCGGACTTCGTGATCGAGACACTCGTCATCGACGTGGAGGCGCCCGCGCACCTCTCCGAGCTCTGCCAGAACGGGAAGCTCTGTCGCAAACTGGACCGGATCACTGCGAGAGGAGGCCGGTGAGAACTAATGGTAACATTCCATTTCTAACCGCAGCTGCACTACCGGTACTGAACGCGTCGCTGTCATTGTCAATTTCCATAGTACGTAAAATGAACAGTAATGCAGCTGTCGTTGGAAATGGACTGTCACCTTAATCCTCCTAAGGCCCAGCCATACAAATGAAAAAAAAATTGACACTGAAATTTGAACCTTCAGTGCAGGGAATAGAGTTGATTTTGGTTTTGTTTGAAAATTGAATTAAACTGAACTTGAACTGTTCCAATTGAATATGATTTAAATTTCATCAAACTGAATAAGTACTATAGGTGGGACCTTGGGCCTTAGGAGGATATAAACTAAAGGGTCTAATACTAACTAAACATATGTAATACATACGATGTGATTGTACTTAATAAATAAAATAAAATAAAGGGGCCCACAGATTAGACAGGGGGCCCCTTTAAGCAAAGAATAAACGTCTACCCTTCTTATTTTCATGATGTATTACGACTTATGACTAGTGGAGATACATAATGCTTAAGTAAAGTGAAAATTATTTCAGTAAAAAATTATGTGACACAGAAGAAAATAAGAGCAATATACCTACCAGAAATAAATACGTATAATACCAAATATGAAAAATTACGCTTCCGGCACGACTGTCCTGCCGGAAGCGTAATTTTTCCATTTTTCCTTTAATATAAAATTTGGAATATCGCTCGCAGACGTATCTGCATGTTTAAAAAATTGATTTAAATACGTATAGGTATCTATATGTCGGCGGCCGATCGTAAGATCAGGCAGATCGTAATGTTCCTGTGTAATGTTTTGACGACAGTCATATTAAACCAATATATAGGTAGGTTCGGTTTGTTAGGTTGCTTCAGATACCCGAAGGGCAAACTGCTCAGAAATAGGAGCCCCGCTACGCGGGAACGTCGACTCAGGGAACGAGTCATAGATTTTCACGTTTCACGATATGCCTAGGAATTTCACGATATGTATGTATGTATGTATGTCACTTTATTGCACATAAACAGGTTTACATAAAACGGACAAAAACAAAACAAAAATAAAAATGTTATGTACAAAAGCGAACTTATCCCTAAAAGGGATCTCTTCCAGCTAACCTTTGAGAAAATGCGAAAGGATCAGATACTAACAGGTGAAAGGCAATTTAATATGGACAAATAGCACTATGAGAATTTTGGATACACATAAAGGACGACGAGAGCAAATAAGTAAAGAAAAAAAACCGGGCAAGTGCGAGTCGGACTCGCGCACGAAGGGTTCCGTACCATAAAGCAAAAAAAAACGGGGAAAAATGCAAAAAGAAAACGGTCACCCATCCAAGTACTGACCACGCCCGACGTTGCTTAACTTTGATCAAAAATCACGTTTGCTGTATGGGAGCCCCACTTAAATCTTTATTTTATTCTGTTTTTAGTATTTGTTGTTATAGCGGCAACAGAAATACATCATCTGTGAAAATTTCAACTGTCTAGCTATCACGGTTCGTGAGATAAAGCCTGGTGACAGACAGACGGACGGACAGCGAAGTCTTAGTAATAGGGTCCCGTTTTACCCTTTAGGTACGGAAACCTAAAAAAATATGCGATATGCCTGATCTTACGATCGGCTGCCGACATATATACCTACCGATAAATTTTCCTGAGTACCGAGCTTCTCGGAGGAAAGGTTTTAATTGAGGTGCTCACTTAAATATGATTAAATACCACCTACTCGTACCAATAGACCCAATAAAGCGTTCCGTTCTTCAATAAATGTTTAAAATAGATTTCATAATTTATTTATGTACAAATACAACATTTTATACGCAGGACTTGACAAGATTGAAATACGAAACATTTTCATTTATTTTCCTCACAATAGGGCACTTGTCCCACCGCCGACGATGAGCGATAAGCGAGTAGAACGATAAACTAGAAACGAGTGGGCGAGCGGCGAGAAGCGAGTGTTAGCTCCAATAGTTTTGTCGCTCGGCTATAGGCGAGTGTTCGAGTGCGACGGGCTATTACTCGAGTCACTCGCTCGGGCGGTGCAGCGTAGCCGAACACGCAGACGTCACAGACTTGTTCAAACTACGAAGCGAGCATCGCCGAGCGAGTACCGCTGAGCTAGTTTTATCTTATCGCGGCGACAAACTAGTAGAGCGAGTGTTCTCGCCGACAATGTGAACTATTAATATATGTGTCTCTTTTACTAACACAGGATCCTAATCTTTTGTTCGTTTCTCGGGCGAGAAAATCGCCGATAGTTAATCGCTTACTCGCTCTTGGTGGGACAAGTGCCTAGAACTGAATAGCAGAGTATTCACCCCCATCAAGACTCTTAGAAACTTATTCAATAAATAGACGTGTATTATTACGGTTACAATAACGACAATTTCGTCAAAGGTAGCACTCATATCAGTAGGCACTACTACATAGTGAGTTACGATTTCGTTGGGTAGGTAAAGTTAGGAGGAATAGGTAAGCACTTCAACAAGGAATAATCTCGTTAAAGACGTCGGTACATATACATGTATAGCATTTATGCTGTGAGCAGAATTTAGGTACAAGTGGGTGAAGTGGGTACGTAGAACGTAGATGGCTTGCCTCTTGAGCTTTGCGCCAATTATTGATATACCTACGAATATAATCTAACGCTAAGCCTTAAAATTAAGGGCCTAACCTTTATCAATGCTTGTCTAACTTTTGAAACTTTCGCGTTTTGAATACATTCTACTTAATCCACAGAGGTTGGTCTGTGATTTTAATCATAAACATACTGGTACAGTCATCAGCAATAGTATCTTACACAACTAGGGCCGCAAAAATATATGACGCGCTCTTATTGCGCTCCAAATAAGAACGTGTCACATATTTTTGCGGCCCTAGTTGTGTACGAGTAAGATACTATTGCTGATGACTGTACAACATAGGAGAACATTTGACAAATTCCCAAGCCAGTGTAACTGTCTACATGTTTGCTAGTTCTGCTACATGTAATCGAATTGTCTATCAATTGAACTCGACTCTCCATCAAATCGACTACAAGTGGTACAAGCGTCGCTTAAGCAGAGATGTTGAACGTACCTACTCTGTTTACAAATTCGTACATGAATTGTATCGTCGTTGGCTTAATTGGAACAAGCAGGAGTATTCGGTTAAACGTAGTTAATTTTGACTGCGCTTTGTCTTTTACCGCAGTATTGTATTATAGAGGTATTTAACACGTGTGTGCGCTTCTTCTTTCATAGATATCACGGTGTGTGTGGAGAAATTTTAAAGGTGATGTTTATGTATACAGAAGTATAGATATGATGGTCGCATTTGTATACGTATTTATTTATTTAATATTTATTGCACAAAAGAAAAACCTTATAGTACAAAAGGCGGACTTAATGCTATAAGGCATTCTCTACTAGTCAACCTTAAGGCTAAGCAGAGAAATTGTGAGCGCCTACAATTACAATAGCAAAAACAATCAATAAACGTATCTCATGGATAACCCCGCTGATTCATACCTACGCCCGCTGGATCAACCGATAAAGTGATGACGTAGAACATGATCATGCACAAACCATTTTTTTTTAATTTTCCAAATAAAAAATGGAAGTGGATTTATATAAATATATGTAGATCCCAATTTAACTTTTCCACTAATGTTACTTAAGGGGCCCACTGATTAACAGTCCGCCGGACGGCATCGGCCGGTCAGTTGTTCGAAACTGTCAAAATTTTGTTCTAACTGACAGGCCGATACCGTCCGGCGGACTGTTAATCAGTGGGCCCCTTAACTTTTAATTGGGTTCAAATTTAATTGCATGTCTCTAAATGAAAGGCTTTATGACCAGCTTTTGATAATAAATTGCACGTTCGGAGAACGTCTTACGTTTTAAGGCATTTTCTGAGTGTTTACCTTCAGACATTGTACTTGTACTTTTAACATTTTGGTAATCCTTTACAGGCGACCTGTTTTGCACTCCGATGAATCAATCCAACGGATATTCGTGGAGCACGTAGCCAAGGAGCTGGAGCAGAAGATGGAGTTCCCCACCACCTTCCTGATGCAGTTCTTCATCCTCACCAAGAGGATGTTTGTGCAGAACAAACGGAACGCAGTAGGTTCACACTATTTGCAAAATTCATTTTAGATTAGTGATCGGTGATACAGGAGAATTAATATTGCACATTTCTCCTGTGAACATACCCAAATTAAAGGGCTAATAAAGCCTAGAACTATGTTTGACCTCCCACATAAAGGGCAACTCCTAGTTCACTCAATATGACCTTCGCTTTTTAAAATGCAGTAACCTCTGACTGAGGTAGTCTACAAAATTTAAGTTCCATGAATTAAACCAAACAATTATTGATTGTACTTAAACATCGTTCCTCGAGTTTGCAACTGAAGTACATGGCACTGTACAACCCCATATGTGTTGTGAGCAATGTCTGTCTGTGCGGAAAGAGAAGAGTCGTGGAATGTATGGGGCCCAATACATTCCACAACTCTTCTCTTTCCGAACAGACTCTAAACGGGATTGTCAAACATAACACCGCATAATGTACGGAACCGTAGCGTCAACTGAGTACCTAGTTGACGCAGTAGGTACATTATGCGAAAGAGATTTGAGAGTTCAAATAATTCGAAGCACAAATTGAATTCTTCTGCAATTAATAACCAATAACTATTTGGTTTGAACAGTTATACAATGGGTTTGATTTGTGTACAGACAGGCCTCTGGATTCAGCTGCTTCACCACGTGGTGTCAGCCATGCTGGTGGGCTGCATATTCTTCCTCGTGGGCAACGACGGCGACTCACCCATCGTCAACTTCAAGTTCTGCCTCAGCTGCCTTGTGTTCTTCATGTACACTTACATTATGATACCTGTACTTATATGTAAGCTCATTGGAAATACCTAAAGCGTCGACATTTTACAAGCTGCATAAAACCTACTGCCTACTTAACGGCTATCCTTTTTGAGCAGTGTATCGGAACATGCAATTAAAAACATTTTCAACAGATTATAACACAATAGTAGATTGTTAACCAAGGGTTGAAAGGCACCCATTTCTGTCGAGGTAGTTTGGCGCTCGAACGCAGTGAGAGCGCCAATAGTCCGAGACAGAAATGGTGCCTTTCACCCGAGTTAAACACTCTACTTTTCATATCGAATGCGAGGAAACCAAACAAGACAAGGCAATTTCGCAAAATCCGTAATGGAAGTACCCTCAGAAGTACCTAATAAATCTACGGCCATGATTTATTTTCCTTAGGACTCACTTGCAATCGGAGACTTTACATGTGTGAAGATTAATAACCCCAAGCGAAAATCATTTAGATTGCAATATTTACGAAAACACACATTTTTTAACAAACTGCAGTAATTTTTAAAATGATTTGTTCATTCTATTATGAAAATCAGCGGGATTGCCACTTACTTTTTAATTTTATACTTTTTCGTTCTAAAAGCCGCAACAGACTACCGGACCGCACCGCGACCTTGGTGCGCCGCGCCACGTAATAACATAATAAAAGTATTTTAAATATTAAATAACAATTTAATTGATAATATAAGTAATTTTTATCTTGTATTTTATTTTATTATCATGAATATAGTGCTAAATAACTTTAAAAATCAATTTAATATCGTACAAACGTTTAACTGTGGCTGTATATGATTCTGCCTTTGCTCATTTACGCAAGTGTAAGGTTTAAAAAAATATTTTTGATGTATTCCTTTTGGTTCCCGCCTTATGAAATCGAGTAAATAGAATTCAACGAAAGAAATCAAGAATAATTTGTTTTTAACAATTCACTTACATCATTTTTTATAAAAAAAAGGATCAACGTGGGATAAGTAAAATTAAACAATTAACAATTGTTCCAGGCGACGAAATAAAGACACTATTTTTCCATTTTGTTTCCACCCAGTTGTTCGTGGGACGGGGACGCAGAGGAGTACACCACTTCTCTGCACTAGAGCATAAACGTATCACTTTCTGCGCACCTTTTAGAACAACAACGACCCACTTTCAGAGCATGAGATATGAAAACGTTTTTACACACTAATAAATAGTTATTTGTGCAACAAGATTCCCGTGCAAGCGAAATATTCTATAATACATAGATTCACGAGCGTAGCGAGTCACTCGAGACGATCTTGGGACGGGGAAATAATAAAGCTCCGTCTCTGTAACATGTTCCCTCTGACAATCAGACAAGCACCAAGCAAGTTAACTTTCAAACGTTTATTTTATCACCAACTTCTACCTATTATCTTATTTTAGGGCAGACCTATGGGTGTAGAGGTAAAAAAAAGTGGTTTATTTTTTCAGTCCCCACTGAAGTGCGCATGCTCCGGAGAGAGTACTTCAACCGCTGGTACAGCCTTAAAGCGTACTACGCGGCGCTTACATTCGCCTCCCTGCCTGCCATGGTAAGTACCTATTATGTATGTATAATCCTAATACATGCCTATTTAACGTTTAATGATAAGTCGACCCTTTTTGAGGCATTTGTCGCTCCGACCGCCCGCCATTAGTACCTACCTAAAAATATGAATGCGATACAGCGATCTAATTTTTTTCCATTAATCTTAGAAAGAAATAATCGACCACCGAGGATTCCGTATCTTTTTTTACTTACTGTACTTATAGTGTAAGATGATATTTTACTTGCCAAATTTCATAGTTCTAGGTCAACTAGAAGTACCCTATAAATTTTGATTCCTTTTGAGTGTGTCTAAATATACCTAAGTTTTTTGTGGAATCGATAAACGGCCGTATCTTTTTTTACGTTAACCTAGAAGTTTGAATTTTTTTCAAAGGGGCTGTAGACCTGAGTAGGTATATGGTTTTAATTTCAACTAGAGCTTGACAGACAGACGGACGGACAGCAAAGTGACTCTATAAGGGTTCCGTTTTTTCCTTTTGAGGTACGGAACCCAAATAATAATAAAAAATATACATACAACCGAATTGAAAACTTCCTCCCTTTGAAAGTCGGTTAAAAAATAGTACATCGCTATAGTCGCTTTATCGTGTGCGGTCGCAATCTAATAAATACCTGTACAAAAAGAAGTAGCACATTGGCATCACCAACATACTGTAGTAAACAAAATAAACAGAATAGGGATAACTAAGTAAATAATGTTATTCAAATTGTTTACACATGATGCTCGAAGCAATCAATTCATAAGATCCCACACATTTGCGTTGGCTATTTATGCAAAATGTGTGGCCATGTATTAACGCGTTCTCTCTCCACCCCAATAACTCTGTTTTGGTGCCTATCCAAACAGATATATTGACAGGAAACGTGTTTAGTAATCGTGAAAACTATGGATAAAGAAATTATATTGTATATATACTTAGATACACACAGCAAAGCGACAACCTGAGAGCCAAAAGAAAACCCGATGCAAAAAAGAGGGAAAATCTCATTCGCACTGTGCCTGGCGACATTAGTTCTTATAATGATAATTGACACCCGTCAAATGGTATGAAGATGTCCTCCAATGAAAGTGCATATTTTTCTCACGTCGTGCGTTGAGTATTGTCTCTTGTATTCCCCACACATATTGCCTTTCTTACATCAGATTTATTATGTTGACATAAATAATAACACATTTAGAGTTAGACGCGGGCAAGTATTATTTATTAAATAGGTACGTCATAAGTTCATAGAAGTTTGACGTTTAAAATAACACATGTACTTCGTGTGTTATCAAAATCGTTGCAGACTTACCTTTTTTCGTAGACAATAATGCTGCATTACATCTGAACATCTCCTTCATTAATATCGCAAATGATTTATATTTCCGTATATACAAGTTACACCACAGTATTGCAGTTTAGTATTCTTTTCTGTGCTGATATCTCTTTCAGGTCATAAGTCATCAACTAATAGTTGAGAAGGGCACATCGCTCTCATCGACCATCAATAATATTATCATGGCATTCTTGGCTAAAGAGCCAATGTAGAGGATCACGGTAATGACCGGCAGCGAAACTGATTGATATTGGCGATATTGCGTTTTCGTGTTTGTGAACACTGTGTATCCATCATTTGAATCCTAAAATAACATCATACATTGATATTACTTTGGTTCTGTTGTACCTACAGTTTAAAATGTTGTATCTGGGGGCACGGTAGTGCCCCCGCCAAGTCGATCAAAACATAGAGGCACGGCCGTACCATTTATGGCCAAGTCATTATAACATGTATTAAAAATTAAAGATATCTAATATTGATACGGTTTTAACACCACCTGGCACTGACTAAAATAACCGACTTGGTCTCACATTATATCTCAAAACTTTTTTGTAGTAGTAGAATTGCGATGCATCTTTTACATGTAAT
This sequence comes from Cydia fagiglandana, assembly GCF_963556715.1. Classification (NCBI taxonomy): domain Eukaryota; kingdom Metazoa; phylum Arthropoda; class Insecta; order Lepidoptera; family Tortricidae; genus Cydia; species Cydia fagiglandana. Next base: position 13,994,091 of record NC_085932.1, on the reverse strand, counting down.
GTTTTTGATGGCATATTTATTTGCGTATTTATTTTGAAAATAACCTAGTACCTACCTATCTAATTGTTCGTTTGTTTGTGTTTTCTATTTTAGCTCGACTTTTATGATTGTATTTGCAGCGTTTGGGTTAGTAAGTAAGTAAGTAAGTAAGTAAATATTCTTTATTGCACCAATAACCATACATCTTACATACATGTAAAATTACAAAGAAATTTTAGTGTTACAATAGAACCCGGTAACAACAGGCGGTCTTATCGCTAAAAAGCGATCTCTTCCAGACAACCTTTGGGTAGCAGGAAATGTGTAACTCAAACAAAAGTCAACAGGTAGTGCACGGAGTGAAATATGGAGACTATTAAACACAAACACACATATTACATACTACTTATACAACTATTACAACAAAACCGAATACACAAATAAATATACAATATACATAATATATATTTTATACTTACATATATACAATATATAAAATGGCAACTTAAGGCAGAGATAAAAAGTATACTTTCAGCAGATTTTTGAAAATGGGGAGAGATTTAGCTAATCTTAATTCTACTGGCAAAGCATTCCACAACCGAACAGCTCGGAAGGTAAACGAGGAGTTATAAAATTTTGAAGTAGATGAAGGAGGAGCAAGAATATGAGTCCGAGAACATCGGATAGAAGAGAGATACTTGAAACGCTCTTTGAGATAAGGTGGTGTAGCGGGGTTAAAGAGAATGCCATAGAGAAGGGCGAGGACATGAGAGTCACGGCGAAGTCGAATAGGAAGCCACTTGAGCTGAGAACGGAATTGTGACACATGGTCATATTTGCGCAGGCCAAATATAAACCTTATGCAGAGATTCTGGAGGCGCTCAAGCTTATTCAGCTGGTCCTCCGTAAGGTCCAGATAGCAAATGTCAGCATAGTCTAATATGGGCAGTAAGAGGGTTTGAGCTAGCGCAATCTTAGTGGAGTAAGGCAAGAAATTTCGAAGTCTACGGAGTGATGCACTTGCGGCAAACATCTTCCTGCTAACCTCACGTTAGTGAGATTTCTAGAAAAAAAATCCCAAAATTGTAATAAAATTAACAAAGTCATTGCCTAAAATGTTTTTTTAAATATTATTAATTTATATATATATATTTCTACTTAAATACGAATAGGCAGGAGGTTAATGCCTAATTATGTACCTACAGTTACATGCCTACAATATTATAAGCTCTCTATGATGTGTTCAAGAATCGCATGTTACGACCGACATTGCGACGTTGCTTGAAGCGCAGGTAACGTCTCTGAAATATAAATCGCGTGCTCATTAGTACATATACATACACTGTTTGATCGAGCGATATTTGATCTCTCGTTTAACACGCAAGTGGTGCGATAGCTAGTTTTTCAAACAACAAAACGAACTCATTTTTGCTACAAGATAAACGGAACCAACGTCAAATGGCGGTAAATGGTTTTTTTTTTCACGTATGTCACGCAACATAAAAATTACTAAGAACTGTTATTTTTTCTATTCAAAGATTTGTCTTTCGAATCATTTAGCAGTTGGGGCCCACTCTAGTTTCCTACTGTCATATCATTCGATATCAAGTAGAATAACATGCGAGATTTGTCAATAATGTACGCAATTGAAATTTCATTACGAATAAAACGTCATTGCGACTGACATTAGCATATAGGTTAAATCAAATTACTTTGTTTTTCAGTGCTATTCGAAATTTGAATGTCATTATAAAATTGATTACGATGTTATTATCACGCAATAATAACATTTTGACAGATAAGTAATTTATCTAGACACGCGGCAGCGTGTCAAGCCAAGTTCAAGCAAAGGAACTGGCCAGCCAGCGCCAAGTGTAATATTACACGAACCACTTGGTGCCACTTTTGACCCTTCTATAACTCAAAACATCTTTAACGTAAACACATAAAACTACGTGTGTTTAATTATATCCATAAGGACATCTAGAAGCCCAAATTTCATGAAGCTAGCTCAAACGGTTATAAAGATATGAAGGTCAAAAAGTCGTAAATTTTAAGACTGACTGACAGACTTATAGTACCTAAACCTAACCTACTTCCAGATGATCTAGAAGGATGAAATTTGGAATCCAGCTCAGTTATTGTGTGAAAGCGTAGGAAAAAATCTAAAAATAAAAAAAAGTTATAAAATAGGGGGGGTCCCCATACAAAAAAAACATTTTTTATTGTGACTGACATATAAGTACCTAAACCTAACCTACTTCCAGATGACCTAGAAGGATGAAATTTGGAATCCAGCTCAGTTATTGTGTGAAAGCGTAGGAAAAAAACTAAAAATAAAAAAAAGTTATAAAATAGGGGGGGTCCCCATACAAAAAAACCATTTTTTATTGTGACTGACATATAAGTACCTAAACCTAACCTACTTCCAGATGACCTAGAAGGATGAAATTTGAAATCCAGCTCGGTTATTGTGTGTAAGCGTAGGAAAAAATCTAAAAACAAAAAAAAGTTAATAAATAGGGGGGTCCCCATACAAATTTCTTTTTTATTGTGACTGACATATAGTACCTAAACCTAACCTACTTCCAGATGACCTAGAAGGTTGAAATTTGGAATCCAGCTCGGTAATTGTGTGTAAGCGTAGGAAAAAATCTAAAAATAAAATAAGTTAAAAAATAGGGGGGTCCCCATACAAAAAACCTGTAATACGCGCTAAACAACCGGCCAACGGTGTGTCGTTGGCGGCGCGCGGCACCACATAATTAATACAAAGAACAAAGTAAAAAACATGCAGCGGAAACACAAGAAAAAACATTAAATCTCAATACCTGCCTAGTTTTCTTTACAAAAAGTATTGATATCCCATCAAAAACATAAATGTAAAAAAGGAGAGCCAAGTTCAATACAAAAATTGTGCTTGGCTGTGGGGTTCGCCGCAAAAAGAATGGAGATCTAAATGAGTGCCAAGTTCTATGCAAAATCCAAATATGTATTTATAGGAACAAAATAACATTATAAACAAGTATTAAACTCTATTTCTTTGCTTTGTTGGATACCTATAACAATTGCTGTTATTTAAAAAAAATGTGAGATCTTAAAGTAGGTAGGTTAGATTTGGCTTGGCCAGTTTTTATCAGAATTACAAAATATATATGTTGAATAACTTTATAAAATGACTGATGTAATGAAAACTGGCCAAGTCAAATCTAACCTGCTTTAAGATCTCGCATTTTTTTTAAATAACAGCAATTGTTATAGGTATCCAATAAAGCAAAGAAATAGAGTTTAATACTTGTTTATAATGTTATTTTGTTCCTATAAATACATATTTGGTTTTTGCATAGAACTTGGCACACATTTAGATCTCCATTCTTTTTGCGGCGAACCCCACAGCCAAGCACAATTTTTGTATTGAACTTGGCTCTCCTTTTTTACATTTATGTTTTTGATGGGATTATAATAACAGTTTATCTTCAGGCGGCGTAGCACGGTCGCGTTTTTATCCCTTATCACCATGCCTGTCACGTTCTAACAAGTATGTTAGTGCGAAAAGGACGCGCATAGTGATAGTTGATAAAAATGGAACCGTGCTGCGCCCGCAGGCTAGCCCTAATTTGCATTTTTGAACAAATCATAGAGGATTTATGATATGTGGCTATATAAAATAATTTTATTAAAATATAATACTCATGAGAAGAAACATAAAAAACTATTTAATCAATGTTTTCTTTAAAAATACAATAAAATAGGTACCTACTTCTTTTTTTTTTATGGTGCATGGAACGGTTCGTTTCACGGTGTTGTAACACTTGTAACTATTTTCAATTGATTGTTTGAAAATACAGGGATACGCGCAGTTAATAAAAATGGAGTTTACGAGTCTTTCCACGTAGAAAATATTCATTAGAAATGTTTATATTGACAAACATTAAAAGAAGACTTGGCAAATATAGGTCAAACTGGTATTGGACTGCTTTTTTTTTTCAATCAGAGAAGTGGGAATAAAGAAAACTTCGTATTTACCTGACTACGAAGTTGTTTTATAAATAAAATACCCTCGATGTTCCCAACGGTAAAGTAGAACTCGAGTCACGCGGAAGACGCTTAAGAAAAAGCTGTTTTTTTTTATAAATGGAACCTTCTTTGTAAATTGTCGACTTAAATACAATAGTAAATACTTGCTCGGGGAAAACAAATTACGTGACCTGATTTATAAAATCACATAAACTACACTTCTACGCGTAGGTATCTGCTTTTAATTTGCAACGAGAAAACATAAACATGCAGAAAATAGCAGGAGACAAAAATATAATATGAGCTACGTGCGCATTGTGTTGCCTTGAGATCTATTAAAAACTGTCTTCTTTCGAACTTTTTGGCTTGCCTAGAAATATCTACATCACTCGGTTATTGCACTTTAAATTATGTCTATTATTATGCCATGATACAGAGATCATCAAATATATCAGAGCGGCCAAGTTTCTCAATAATGTCTAAACATGCACTAGTAACCCCTAAAATCCCACACCTACAGGGGTGAAAAAACGAAATGAGAGTTTGCATGTGATACAAGTTTAGTTTTAAAAAATGAAAATATTTGTCTTTCCTATTTCAAATAGTTATTTGTTCTACAAGGGGGCAAAGTTGTTGTTTAGGTAACCGCTCGTGTTAATATTGATACCCGAGCAAGCAAAGGCTCCAAGATTGAACCACGAGCGTAGCGAATGGTTCAAAAAATGGAATGTTGAGCGTTGCGACTTGCGAGGGTTTCAAAGCACGAGGGTTAAACAAAATTTGCCCCCTACTCGTAGTGAAACACAAAATTTTTCACCACACCAACCCGAAGCAAATAAAATAAATAATGTTAAATTTAAAATATCAAACAAAATCAAATCCAAATGAATGTTATTAAATATTTATCATCCAAAATCATCATTTAAAATTCAATGCTATCAGCAAACATAAGAACAACTCAAAATTTTCAATTGATTAGTTTGCCTTGCATGTGAATAAAATGCATTTTGCTATCAGTTTTTGAAGTGCAAAGTAAGCCTTTCCGAGCTGGTGTGGTGATATTATTCGACCCCATTTTGCATACGACCCCCTTGGGGTATAATTTTCAAATGAGAGAGTTGAGAGCCTTCAAATTTCGTGAAAAGGCGTTATATTGCTTCCTCTAAGCGGCTTGAGACTTGTTGAGAGGAGATTGAATGTTTGTATCGAGAATAAATATTTTTTGAGTGAGATACGTGAAAATTCATAGAAAGACATTCGGCTCGATTCGGAAAATGAATTAGATCTCTACTAGACCTCAACAAGTTACGATATGGATAATTTAAAGACATTAAATTTGTAAGATAGATATGTCAAATTTGACGTTTCCGCGATTCTGGAGGCCCTCTGAACGATTTCGACAAGTTATGACTTAGATATCCAAGTCACATCTAGTCGATATCTAATGTAAATCTAGTTGATCTCTATATCGTCTCTAGGTCTTGTGATTATCTCGTTTGCCGAATACGCGTGAGTGTTAGAGATAAATGTTACGTGCTGTCAAACTGTGCTGTTATTAAGCCAAGTGCTATGTTTTGCGGCACAATGTTTAATTACCATCAACAGCGAATGAAGTCGTAGGCAACAACTAAGTACCTACCTACTTATAAATTAATATTATTATTTTTTTCCTATGTAGGTACCTTTAAATTTGGTAAGTAGGTACATTTTCCGTAAATACCTACCTACATAATTAAGACGTCAAAAAGCACCAGACAAGCTGTTAGATTTATTCTTGATGTATTTATAATTAGTACCTACATTCTTATTAGTAGTAAATATGTACTAGTATTGATGACTAATTACTTTCCTGTAGGTAGAAACATGTAAATTGTAAACATGTAGGTACGTAACGTCCGGTAGAGCAAGTCCTGCAACAAAATAAACATTTGAAGCGAAAAGCCCGAGTACTCTGAGTAGCCACCTGTTTCAGTGATTACCAGGCTCAAAAGACAGATCTACTTCACTATTCGTAAAGGGAGACTAGCTTACCTACTCTGTCAGGTACAAACTAAAGGAATAAAATGTATGTTTCGGTAAGTAATAACATATACTAATCTATGATGGATTGTGGTAATGAAGCTCCCTACGCAGTGTTTCGCCTATTATTGTCAAAAATATGAGCGTTGGGGTAAGTACGTACCTAACTCCGAAGAGCGAAAATTTCGTAAATAGGGAATACCTATACATATGTACTAAACTACAAAGTAACCCTTATAGGTATGGCTACTACATCGCTTGCATCTTAGTAAGTAAGTCTGTGTTGCTTGGGTAGAATATTAATGTGTTTAGTAGGTATTTGAAAAATAGCTTTTCATAATATTATTCATATATATAAGTACCTACTTATATGTCAAACATATAAATCACCCGTGGTCTTACATCGAGTCTGCATTAATACATAAATACATTCGTTTAACCTTTTTTACTTTTTAAATTTATTTTGTCCCTAAATTATGTATAAAAACGTATCTTTTAGGCCCTTAATTATTAAGTGTAAAATATCCCTGTGATCGTCTATGCAAATTGTATGGTAATTGTAATTAGAATTCTGCGTAGATTTGTGAAACATTTGAACCCCGGGCCAAATTAGCTAAAGGGCTACTTAATGCCTTTGCCGGCCGGATTAATATAAATACCGAATCAAACGCTGAAATACCCTCCTAAGGCCCAGCCATACAAATGAAAAATGCAATATTTGCCACAGAAATTTGAACCTTTAGTGTAATAAATAGAGTTGATTTTACGTTGTTCAAAAACTAAATGAAACAAATCAAAAGCAACTCTGTTCCAATCGAATATGATTTAAATTTCATTGAACTGAATAAGTACTATAGGTAGGACCTTGGGCCTTAGGAGGATACAGTAGACAATCCGAATTTTAACCGTAGGTAATCATTTTAGCTACCTTCTTTCATCCTTCGTCGTCAAGTTTGTTTAGTGTTCCTAAAATCCTTCCCATTTTGAATGATTATAAAGCCTCCGGTTGATACCGTACGCAGTAGGTGTAGATAGATGACGTAGCATAAGAACAAGTTGCAATACTCTGTGTCTGGATTAATATATTCGTAGATACTGTAAATAAATAAATAAATCTACCGTTGAATCACGGTCATTTTGACGCATGGTTCTTTAAATAAATATTCTATTTTATTTAACAGAATATACCTAAATTGAATAGTTGGTAAACCAGGAAAACTTATAAATTAAAATGTAGAATAAATAAGTGGGAGTGGGACTAAGATTATTTATCTCAAGTATACATTAAGATCTAGTAACAGCTATAGAAAATGGCGTCGCTGCGAAGTTGCGTCAACGTCGCGTCAACGTCGCGTCGTTGCGTCGAGCAGCAGCCACAGAGTTAACTAAAATCAGAAGACGGTAGTGCGGGTGGCCCTTAATGATTTTACCCTAAGTATTGTAAAAGAGCTATTAGCGACAACGTTCATTGGTGCAAATAATAATATTTCCTCAACTATACAGCGTCACATTTTATAAAACAGCAACCGGAGACCGAGGCTTTAGAAAAACGGCCTCGAGTTTCAAGAGACACTTATAGCAAGTTATCCAAGAGAATACAAGCGGGCACTCGGTTAGGAGGATTTTCTTTTATACCATGCCTACTATTTTCGCATTCTGTTTTAATCGAGAGATGAGATGATAAACGAGACATATTTTTACTTTTAACTCGACCTTTTCTGACTGTACCGTGACCGAGCGTCAAACTTATTAGTTTTTCCTGATAACTTAGGTATATTAATAGTACATTATTGCAGAGGCCGGGAAAGGGCAATTCGTGGATGAGTTTCAGGAAATAAGCTAAAATAATTATTATTTAAACATCAAGCATCACTCAAATCAAACCTTCACAATCCAAAATGTCAAAAACAATTTCCCTCTTTAATTAATTTTTAAAAGTTAAAGGCACAAACTTATTCTGCCATTCAGTACCATTCAATATTCGTTCATTCAATATAATTGCGCAATATAGTTTGTCAAACCAACTTTTCAGTCAGTAAGAACCAGGAAAACTACACCCATCCTTTTCTTTTGGGTGCTAGTACTAGTGTAAGACAAAGATAGTATGATTCTCTTTGTCTATGTTTGAAATGAGAAAGTCATTTGACAAACTATGTAAGCTTTATGAACACGGATGAGATTAAAAAAATATATAAAAATAATCTTTGATTTTATTAAGCAGTATTCGCACGATCATACACGTGAAATGATAGCTGATCGGGTCGTGTAGAAGCGGCTCGCGGCAATAATAATTGGCTGTTTGCGTTTTTTATTATTAAAAAGTAAAAAACACTACAGTAATAAGTTATTACTGTAGTGTTTTTTTACTTCCCGTCCGCTAGAACAGGACAGCGATAGTTTGATGTTTTTTAGTTAGAGTTTGACATTAACGAAGAACTTCCCGTACTATTTTTGCTACAGTAAGGTGAACATTTCCGAGCATATTGGAGAAAAACACCATAAACAAAGGTTATGACATGTTCTATCAATAGGTACATAACCTCGATTGGAGTTAATCACCGCCGTTCGGTAATGTAACTTGTAGTTTCAAAACATAATAAAATAGCGTCAGGCCAAATCCATTGACATCTTGTATTTTACTAACCTATCTCGGATTAAAATTCCAATAATTTTAATGTCATTATAGTTTCCGAGTAAAATGGCTGTGAGATACGGGCAGACGGACGAAACTTTAAGGAACCCAAACGGTCGTCGGTACGCAACCTAAAAAAAAATCAACTTTTAGTAAATCGTCGACCCGAATGATTCGATATATCTAAGGAGTGAAAATTGCGAACGTTTAAGACGAAATTCAAACTTATATTTCAAAGAGGGTTTAATGTAACATCTGAATAAGTTTGCCCACCCGTAACCGACAGCCGTCGTTCACAATATCAATGTTTAACGAAGCTTGTAATCTATTCCACCTAAACTCATTCCTCGTAAATGCGATTTCAAAAACAAAGGAGAAAACACAGCCAAGTTATATGAATGGTCTTTTTAGGGTTCCGTACCCAAAGGGTAAAAACGGGACCATATTATTACTATGTCTCCACTGTTCGTATGTATGTCTGTCACCACCCTAATAGCATTTTCTTGTAGGGATTTTGTTGGGCCTTTGTTTACGTATTAGTTGGGCAACCGTTATATTTGGCCGTACGATTTGCTGGAGGGCCCTCGACAAAGGCCCTCCCGAAGATTCCCAACAGAGGGCCATAAGAGTAATTTTTTCGTTGGGCCTATTTAAATAAATCATACAATTATTCAACGGTGGTCGTTTTGGTTGGGCCGTGGTTGGGCCTATACACATTTGTTTGATGGTTGGTTAATTGTTACATTTGGCCGTACGATTTGCTGGAGGGCCCTCGACAAAGGCCCTCCCGAAGATTTCCAGCAGAGGGCCATTAGAGTAATTTTTTCGTTGGGCCTATTTAAATAAATCATACAATTATTCAACGGTGGTGGTTTTGGTTGGGCCGTGGTTGGGCCTATACAAATTTGTTTGATGGTTGGTTAATTGTTACATTTGGCCGTATGGTTTGCTGTAGGGCCAACTGCAAAATAATAAAAAAAGGGCAATTTTTTCGTTGTGCTTATGTTTGCAAATTCAACAATTACCCAACGGCAAGTCAGGTAGGTCGGTAGGTAGTCGTGCACCAGGTTGGAGGCCCAACACAGCTTGTTGCTCAAAGGGCCAACATTGTAACTTTAACGTTGGGCCTTGTGTAGGATTCTTACAATACTACCGTAGGTAAATACTTGTGTAATTTATAGTGTGCCTACAGTCTAATTATGTAATGGGCTTTTGTTTACGAGTCCTACAGTTACCCTACGTTAAGTAAGTGGTTGTGTAATACGACGTTGGGCCTTTGCTGATAAATATTACAATTACACTACGGTAGGCATTGATTGTATCCACATGAAGGCCCTAGGCAGCAGTTGTTGTTAATCTTCTCTGTATCGTTCCAATTTTAGTATATGTACTGCCGAAGCAAGTACACTTACTATACACTCTAATTTGTATATATACTAACCGCACTTCGAAACTTCGTAAGCGAGATTTATGTTTTTTGAGATTTAAATTGAGAAAATGTTAGTAAAATCAATTTTTTTAATTTATGTATAAATTTTATAGTCACATCTATTAGATTTATAAGTTACTTTAAAAAAATATTATGATTATATCCGGAATAATCGAGAAAATAACTATAACTTCGATGTTTGGAGACAGTAACGCCATCTAGTGACGCCACAAGCAAACTCAACTGGTATTGTTGGGCATCAGTACCACAGCCAATGTTGGTAAATGCGATATTTGTGCTCACTGGGCCAACGAATGTTATCGTTGTTTAGCCACCGGTACCAAAATACACAAAGGCCCATTGTTAGGCGTCAGTGCCACAGCCAATGTTGGTAAATACGATATTTGTCATCATTGGGCCATCGGATGATATCTTTGACTAGCCAACGTTACCAAAATACCAAAGGCCCATTGTTGGGCATCCGTGCCACAGCCAATGTTGGTAAATGCGGTATTCGTCACCATTGGGCCAACGAATGTTATCGTTGTTTAGCGAACGGTAGCAAAATACACAAAGGCCCATTGTTGGGCCTCAATGCTACAGCCAATGTTGGTAAATGCGATATTTGTCGTCATTGGGCCATCGTATGATATCGTTGATTAGCCAACGTTACCAAAATAAACAAAGGCCCATTGTTGGGCATCAGTGCCACAGCCAATGTTGGTAAATGCGATATTTGTCATCATTGGGCCATCGGATGATATCGTTGATTAGCCAACGTTACCAAAATACACAAAGGCCCATTGTTGGGCATCAATGCTACAGCCAATGTTGGTAAATGCAATATTTGTCGTCATTGGGCCATCGGATGATATCGTTGATTAGCCAACGTTACCAAAATAAACAAAGGCCCGTTGTTGGGCATCAATGCTACAGCCAATGTTGGTAAATGCGATATTTGTCGTCATTGGGCCATCGGATGATATCGTTGATTAGCCAACGTTACCAAAATAAACAAAGGCCCATTGTTGGGCATCAGTGCCACAGCCAATGTTGGTAAATGCGATTTTTGTCTTCATTGGGCCATCGGATGATATCGTTGATTAGCCAACGTTACCAAAATACACAAAGGCCCATTGTTGGGCATCAATGCTACAGCCAATGTTGGTAAATACAATATTTGTCGTCATTGGGCCATCGGATGATATCGTTGATTAGCCAACGTTACCAAAATACACAAAGGCCCATTGTTGGGCATCCGTACCACAGCCAATGTTGGTAAATGCGGTATTCGTCACCATTGGGCCAACGAATGTTATCGTTGTTTAGCGAACGGTAGCAAAATACACAAAGGCCCATTGTTGGGCATCACTGCCACTGCCAATGTTGGTAAATGCGATATATGTCATCATTGGGCCAACGAATATTATCGTTGTTTAGCCAACGGTACCAAAATACACAAAGGCCCATTGTTGGGCATCTGTGCCACAGCGAATGTTGGTAAATGCGATGGTGGGCCAATACAAAATTAATGTTGGCTACGGAACGAACCTCATCCCAACGTTTTCCCTACCGTTGGCACCGTGGGCCCCAACGAAAATGCTACTAGGGCAGGCTGTATCTCATGAACCGTGATAGCTAGACAATTGAAATTTTCACAGATGATGAAACAGAATAAAATAAGTGGGCTCTGTACAACAAGCGTGATTTTTTGCCGTTTTGTAATGGTACGGAATCCTTCTTGATACATACCTAATATATTTTTAACCGACTTTAATTCCAAGAATAAACCTCTTCCTTCTGTATTCGGTTGTGGGTTTTTTTTCTTCACCGATTTCAAAACCCGTGATGCGTTTTGGATAATTATTAGGACTCTGAATTGATATCATAGGTAAGTACTCGTATTGTAGGTACTTACTTTAATGAACAAATCCCTAACAACTTGAATAATGTACTGTTTATCTGCCTATTCAAAGAGCTTGGCTTATTGTCTCTCTGCTTACAGTCCCGAATAGCATAGCATAGGTTTCAAATTCCTTCATCAACTTAAGTGCCTCAGAATTGCTACCAACGTAGGTTCCTTGAAATCTGGGTATACCTACAATGGCCTGGCTTTGAAATCGGTATAGATTTGTTATTAGATTAGACTGCCTCCGATATAAGCTGATGTACCTATTCCATCGATACTGGATTTCGGTAACAGTTTAATACAATAACAGATTTCTTCGTAAACCTGTAGTATGTAAATTAGACCTTACATTAATATTTTATGAGTCTTTTTATTGTTTATAAGTGAAAAAGTACCTAATGGTAATACAACTTTGAATTATAATAGGTAAAGGAAAAGTCTAATACTCAGGCAAACTAGCTGTTTCCAACGGCCAGATACAAACAATGTTTATAAGAAGTCACAGCGGTACGATACCGATCTGACTATGTCAGAAGTGACATTTCTTCAACCAAAAACGTTACTTTTGACATTGACAGATCGGTATCGTACCGCTGTGTCTTCTTATAGGTATTGTCCGAATCAGGTCGCAAGATCCGTTACAACTATGTACTTTTAGAATTCGACTCGCGCTTTCGAGGTAAGCAATTGGTAGGTATAAAGCCCCCTCCACACTCGTGCGCGAATCGCGGCGCGAAGCCGCGAACGCAAGTGTGGCGTCGATGTTCGCAGACAGCGAAATCGACTCCACACTCGCGTTCGCGGCTTCGCCCGCGATTCACGCGCATAGTCTGGAGCGGGCTTAACATTTGGATGCTGATACGCAATAATGTGTCAATCCACATTATTTTTTCAATAAGATGTCAACTCAAAAAATAGACGCACAAAGTTGACATTTATTTGCAAAATGGATGTGGGATGACTCATTTTTGCTAAACACCATCCATTTCTGAAGGCTTCTGTAGACTAAAGGGTGATATAGACATTACGGAATCCTCGATGGGCGAGTGCGAATCGCAGTTGTCCGGTTTTTTAGGACTTGAAAAATCATGTGTTATCCTTCGTACTGGCTAATAATAATATTTTTTATGAATTATTCTGACTTGATATGGATAAAAAATAAATCAAGAAACGACGGCAAATGCGACCGTTATTTTTTTAAATCTATAAAAAGAGGCATATTATTACATCTAGCGGTATTAATAATTTAATTTCTTTTTTGTTTATAAAATGTACCTAAATATGTAATTTTTAAGTAGGTACTTAGATTAATTTAATAGACCAGGTAGCTATTTAAAATATTTTTATGTAGGTACACAATTTTCAATCGTGGCAGAATGCCGGATGGGTCTGTGCTTTCGTGCCTTTGATGCCTAATCTGACAAATGCCACCGCCACCACCGTATTTGAATGACTTCGCTTAAAATTCAATTTTCTCTTCGCAAGTGTGATGGCTGATGATAAAAATTGTGTGTAATTCCGGAGGTAAAGAATATTGCAAACTCGAGTCTTTAATTAACTCCAGCCTGCGACTGTATTTTTGCGACTTTTCCAATATTTCTCTTAGGTAGGTACTCCCCCTCGTTGCACAATTAACCTACTAAAACTGTTATTTTTTTTTTAGATGTTATTTGGCCTTCTATTCCTCGGCATCTCATACCTAATGTCAGGGCAGCTGCTTGAATGGAAGAGATTCTGTCTTTTCTCTCTCATCGGCATTCTGACTGGAGTCTGCTCCGAAGGACTCGGACTACTCATTGGCGCTGCCTTTAGTGCTACGGTGAGTGTCAATTTAAATTTAACTATTTTAACTAAATCTCACTTAAAATGCTTATACAGTGCGACAGAAAATAGTAGAAATAAAATGGAACAATAGAACTAAAAAAATCCACACTAAAACTCTACGTCGTAGTTGCCATGATTAAAAAGTATTTTACATCAAAAATGTGACAGTTACGTAGGAAGTGGCGCCCTCACTAATTTTCTACAATTGCTTGTCGAGCTATAATTATATACAGGGTGTTTGGTACATCGTTTGCCAAATTAAAACGGCAGATAGGTTAAGTCATTTGCTATCTTCTGAGGGCTAGAAATTTTTAATTTGGCGTACATTTTTTTTCCACTTCTATAAAATTTTTTCGTAAATTTCAAATTTTTACTTGCGTAGTAAAAAAAACCATGGCCAATTTTCGTTTTCTAGGCATGAGAAGATAGCAAATGAGTCAACCTATCTGCCGTTTTAATTTAGCAAACGATGCACCAAACACCCTGTATAAAGCTGGTGAAGCAAATCTTGTCCGTAGAAAAAGGTGGCAAATTTAAAAATGTAGGCGCGAAGGGTTATCATCGTCTCATAGAAAATATGAATTTCGCGCCTTTTTCTACTGACAGGATTTGCTTGACCAGCTTATAATTATTATTGAATAACCGTCGCAAACGCTGCTCGCACTGTTAGTGCTTGAGAAAGGAGACCTAGGCTCTCCGAAAACATGTCGCGCGAGTAGGGTTGCCAGATGGTCGGGATTTGGCGGGATTCTCCCGATTTTTAGCATGTGTTCCCGATTCCCGACAAAGTGAAAACTGTCCCGAAAAACAGCTTCACGTTATAAAACAATAATTTCAAGTTCCGAAGTGAGGAATTGGGCAGTGCAGCTTACGTAGTGCCAATAATGTAAAATATCGTTGTTTTTAATACAATTACTTTAATTTGAATGTTTCTTTTTTCCCGACTTAAGTCCCAAAATCCCGACAACTTGATATTTTTTCCCGATAATTAGCGCCTTTTGATCTGGCAACCCTACGCGCGAGTGATTAAAAACAAGTGAGTCTAAACCGTAAAAATTATTCAATATTAGTATGTCTAACAAGAGTTTAAATTCGATTATAATTATTATGTAACTAGTATAATTAAGTATGTGCATTCTGTAAAAATGTACACTTGAGCATCTGACATACAATTTATTACTTAAATTGACTGTGTTTATTTAGACAATACAATCCAATTTAAAAATTAATATTGCGTGGCTTTTGGAGTATTTATTACTAAACTTCGGCTAAATAGAATTCAGAAAAGTTCGAAACTTGCGTGATGAGTTCACCACAGAAACATAGATAGGTAGGTATATAAATCGAGACGTAGACAGATTGGATGTATGTAGGATTGTAGATGGATGAAGTTTTACTTAACTATCAGTGCTGTACTTATGTTTGTAAATTTGTATTTACTTTGTTCAACGAATTGTATTTAAT
Organism: Cydia fagiglandana; assembly: GCF_963556715.1. NCBI lineage: Eukaryota > Metazoa > Arthropoda > Insecta > Lepidoptera > Tortricidae > Cydia > Cydia fagiglandana. The sequence continues at coordinate 13,978,818 of NC_085932.1, read as the reverse complement.
TTGTTGTATTTTTTGAAGTAAGTATCGTGTTTATTGCGCAAAATTGTAATATAGGTAGCTATATTATTTTAAAAATATACCAATGTACCTAAGTATAACGTTAGATCAGATATAATGAATGGATAACTTAATTATGTAGGTATCCACCTATTACCTACAGTTATCCTGATTGTAGGCACTTGATTCAGATACTAAGATTTTCACTTAAAAATAAACATTTAAAACATTGAATAAATAAATAACAGGATTAGTTAGGGAGAGTGCCTTTGGGCAACCTGCATAAAGGTTTTTAAACTAACCGGTTTATACCGGGTGTGGCCTGTAACATGAGCAAATAATTAAAACATAGATTGTACTCCTCAAACGGTGACACTTTAGTTCAACAACTTTTTAAAATAATGAAGTATTTAGACTCCCTATTTTTCATACAAAATAAATATTATCTTCAATGGACGCCATATCATTGTGATTGGCGTTGCTTGTCAAGCCTTAAACATAACAAAATTCGCAATACATTGTGTCTTAGAATAAACTTTAGTGTGTATGAAAAATCGAACCACAAGTTATTTTTAAAAGTTGCTGAACAAATGTTGGTCAGTATGAGAAGTACAGCCTACAGTTTAATTTTTTGCTCGTATTACAGGCCACACCCGGTATACATTAGTAATATTTAAGCTTAAAATAAAAATTGTGGCTTATTTCACGTATGCATTTCAAGTAGGTATATCCCTAGCGTATTTCAAAGCTTTGCGCCAGCAGGCTTTGTTCGCACTACCCCGGTACACCTCCACCGGTGACCCAAATTCTTGAACAGTCTAGCTGATATCATAATTACGTACAAAGTTTAATCAAAATCCGTTATAGACTAAAGTTCTTATCGTCCTATCACGAAACCATTATATTCTCATCAGGCGATAGGTAAGTTCCTAATAAAAGTTTGGGGCAATTTTGGGATTCAAGAGTAATCGGAAATACACAGGCAAAACGCTAGATTTACAATATACGAAGGTTATTACAATTATAGATACAATCGAAAGTGGTTTAATCGTAGAATAAAATGATTGTGTGTACTGGGTATGGGTATAGGTACTTACTTAATCTTCTGCGACAGCTACAAAATATTCTATTTTGTTTCAGAATGGTTCTATAGTAGGTCCAGCCACTGCAGCTCCGCTCCTAGCGCTCTGCTGCTACGGAATGGGCTTCGGCCCCAACATAGAACTCATCATGAAGGTCCTTATGGCTGTCTCCTATCTTCGCTACACTGTCACAGGATTCACCTTAGCCTTATACCAGGAAAGAGACCCTATGGACTGCGACGATGTATTCTGTCTTTACGCTGACCCTAAGTTGTTATTAAGAGACTTGGGCATGATTGATGATAATTATTATTTCCAAATACTGGCGCTATTTGCATTTACTGTATTGCATAGGGTGCTAGCGTACTACGCTCTTAGGTACAGATTGACCGTCGAGTTTTCTAATAAGTACGTAGCCTATGTAAGTAAACTACTTAAACACAAGTAATCAGAATAGCTCAATTTTAATAAATAAATTATTTAATTTTAAGCACCTACCATAATACTTTGGTGTTGGGATTCAAAAAATATCCAATGGCAGGTAATTTACTTCGGTGCTGTTTTAATAACTTACGTGACAATACCAAATAATATCAATGTATTACCAATATACCCTTTTATCGAGTCAAAGACACCATAAATAATAGTTAAGTTCGATGCAAAATGATTTTAGCTATCCCGACTATTTAATATTATCTACATACCTAACAAGAAAGTTCTAAAAAACCTAAGTCGTACGTATCCTGTAGGTAACGTGACACGAATGCAGATTTCGAAATTGACTCGATATAATAAAAGTTAGGTACCTACCAGGTACATTTACTATATAGGTTACTTACCTAATTTTTAGGTTTGTAATTTTCGGAAATTCGGATCCAATTATTGTAAACCATTTGTGATGTAGTTAAGACTGACGCACCTGAAGTGCCGTGTAAAATTGTGTGATATTCATGTACCTACTTAAGTAAGGAGATAGAAAAACACCAAAAAAGCGGTAAGTTGTTAAGTTTAAAAACTATTTTTAGCCGGGTCTAAAACTACTAAGCCAGGAGTGGCGTCTCGAAACTACGGCCCATGGGTCAGATAACTAATAGGTACTTACCTAAGTACTTTAGATCCGCCTAAAATAGGCAGGAAAGCCAAAATCTAAAGCCTGGCCTTGGCTCTCGGGCCCAAAAATTTGGATACCGCTGCTCTAAGATATTCCTTCATACCTAGGTAAATCAAATAGAGATGCCCCGAATATTCGGCCCCTATCCGAAGCGCCGTATATTCTGCATGAAATGTGAACATTTTGAACCAATGAACGGGTTTTGAACAGTCTTCGTAACATTTAACAACTTAGCAATCAACCAACCATACATACCACCAACATCAACAATACCTTTACCTAGTTTTTGGTTATTATAAAATATAAATAATGAATAAAGTAATTTTACTTTTTAGGTAGGTGCAACAGATATTCGGTAGTCAACAATATTCGGCAAAGTGGCTGAATAAGCCGAATAAGTAGTTGCCAAATATTCGTGGCATCTCTAAAATCAATGGTGAAAAGTTTTGGCATTTAGTGAACCTATTTTATATTTTTAGATAAGCAACAAACAATACATAAAAGCTATTGTCGATAGTGTAATGTTGTTATATTATATAGAAAAATATTCCCAACTGATGTGTGTTTATAATAAACTACGTAGCTACCTCAATACTGCCTTTTAATGCAATGCCTACCTACCTTGTACCTACCTTAAATGCAATGTGTAACCTGAAGTTTTTTTATTAGGTAGGTACCTACCTACTCCTAATTTCATATTTTTGCCTACGGTCCAAAGATTAGAAGGGGATAGGGCTGGGACAGATTTTTTTGTATTATGCGAGTAACGATTTCACTCTACCAAATAATTGAAGGTTTTTAAGACCACAACTCCACAACGGCCAAGTCATAGGATTTAAACAAAAGAATACCCAATTATTACGGCCGATGTTACCTACCTAAAAAAATTCGAATTGTATTACAATATCAGGTACCCATATGTATGAATAGGTACCTAGGTATATAATTATGAATGCCAAACTGCAGCTTTCTATAGTACCTACCTATCCCACCAAAAACATTTTCATGTAGAATGTTGCCAAGACGAAACCATAAGGCTCGCACTGTCAAAAAGTTATCAGGGCTATAACCGCGAAAATCTAAGTTCGCAAATTGCGGGGATTTTTCTCTGTCACTCTAATTACGCCTTCATTGGAGTAAAAGAGAAAGATCCCCGCAATTTGCGAATTTCGCTTTTCGCGGTAGCCGCTCAGATCTCTTGTAGAGCCAGCCAAGCTTCTAACTAACTCTACCCACAAACCCTGACTTCACAAACTCAACACCTTAGTCAAAATAGGTGGCTTGGCCGTTTCGTTCCTACGAACTATTGTTTTTCACCTTACGTGACCGCAGCAAAGGCTTCCGTACCTACAATGACGCAAAAACGGCAAAAAATTCACGTTTATTGTATGGGAGTCACTTAAATATTTATTATATTGTTTTTAGTATTAGTTGGTATACATCATATAATAGGCCTTTTCGTCTATATCAGACGATTTATGGTGTAACACCGTTTTTGGTGGCTAAATAGACCGATGCGAGATCGACATGGTCTACCACAGGTCTGACAAGAGAAGTTTGCGGAAACCGGTACTGAGACACCTTGTCGTCGTCTTTGCCTCTTGTCAGCGAGTGCGGCGAACCAGGTCTCATCACAAAACTTGCGACCCTCCACAACACGTTTGGGCCATTGGTATACAGCGGCAACAGAAATCATCTGTGAAAATGTCAACTGCCTAGCTATCGAGACAGCCTGGTGACAGACAGACAGACGGACAGCGGAGTTTTAGTAATAGAGTCCCGTTTTTGCCCTTTGGGTACGGAACCCTATAAACAATCTAATTTATTAATTCATAACAAAACAATGACGTACCTACCTAAATAGTTTCAGTATTACACCACCTAATTACCTACGTTACGTAAAAGTACTACCGATAACATTGCTAATTACCTACTCTGGAAAATATTATCTACTGAGGAATGTAGATAGCACAGGTAGATAGGCGCATACTCGAGGTCAAATTTAGAGGAAAGCAAAAAAAAGGTTTAATTACAGCACCTAAAATAATTTCAAAATTGGTAATTGAGTAAACTTTATTTTGCGTTCCTCTAAATTTGTACCATTTTTTTCTGTATCATACCTACGTTTTATATTTTTAGTCTTATTTAGGTAAAATGACGTCCATCATTCTATGTTCTACTTCATATTATTATGCTTGAATTATTAACACAGAACGAGTAATATTTTTTAACAGGTGTTCCAAATATCGTGGGACTTTATGGAAATAATATTAATATTCATAATTTTGAAGCTCGCTGATTAAAACTTGACTAGTAGATCATATTTAACACGCCTTAAAAACGATCGCCTAAGGAATTAAGAAAGTCTTTTAATTAATCACTTAATTAAAAAACGAACGCTTGGTGCCTATTATTTGCTCCTGCATCTGCACCCGCTTACCACGCCTAGCACAACTCTACCTTCCACATCTACACTAGGTTACACATTGAGAATCAAGCTTCGAATCTACATGCTGCAAATAATAAATCTTTAAATTTTACTTTCATCCAACATTGCATTATTTTTTTACTTCAATTACAGAAAACAATCTATTTTCTCATTGTACCTAGTGACATTATAATCTTAAACTCGTTAAATCTGCCAAGTGTAAGAATATAATTATACTGTTTACTGCAGTTCTTCAGACTCACATGCAGACATCTATATCTATAAAGTCGAGATAAGAGTAGTTAATATTACGGAAGTAAGGAGAACTCTTGACCTGCTAGTTAGTAACTACATTACATAACATAGATATTTGAAGGACACAAATCATTATAGTTTATATCAACAACTTTATTATTGCCAATAACATTTTCTAATAAAAGCATTAGGTGTATACCCTATACAAATATGTGTAATGCTATTAAATACATTGATTTTCAATCTTAAACTTTACTCAGTCAATCTTTGCACACATCCAGTGCATCCTGTTTCTCCTCAGCCAGCTCTTTGCCTGTGTTGTCCAACATTTTGCGGGCAAAGTCAGAGATAGTGAGACCCTCAACAATCTTCCATTTACCATTGTTAACGGTGACGGGGAATGAGAAGACAACATCCTTGGGTGTGCCATAAGATCCATCAGACACAACACCCATACTCACCCAGCGGTCACCTGTGCCAAGGAACCAATCCCTCATATGATCAGAAGCAGCCTTAGCTGCAGACAAGGCAGAAGACATTTTCCTTGCAGCAATGACAGCAGCGCCTCGTTTTTGTACAGTGGACACGAAGGTGTTTGTTAGGTATTCATTATCATTTAAGACAGCTGGGACTGGTTTCTGGGCACCTCCAACAGTCACCACAGCATTAGCGGCATCAGGGAACTGAGTGGAAGAGTGGTTACCCCAGATGACAACATTCTTCACATCCTTCACTGGTACTCCAAGTTTAGCTGCCAATTGTGACTGGGCACGGTTTTGATCCAGACGAGTCATTGCTGTGAAGTTTTCCTTGGGAATAGAAGGAGCATATTTAGAGCAGATGAAGGCATTAGTGTTGGCAGGATTGCCAACAACAAGGACTTTGATGTCTTTGCGGGCAACTTTATCAATGGCCTGTCCCTGCTCTTTGAAAATGCGAACATTGGCAGAGAGAAGATCTTTTCTTTCCATGCCTTCTTTCCTGGGCATAGCACCAACAAGGAAGGCGGCAGCAACATCCTTAAATGCCTCCTCGGGGCTAGCTGTGGGTAGGACGCCAACAAGAAGAGGTAGTGCACAGTCAGCCAGTTCCATTACCACACCTTCCAAGACGCCCATCATTGGGGCGATATCTAGAAGGTGGAGGTAGACAGGCTGCTCAGGGCCAAATACTGCCCCAGACGCGATTTGGTACAGCAAGGAGTAGGCGATTTGACCCGCCGCTCCGGTAACGACAACCTTGATCGGTGCAGCCTGGAAAAACAGAAAAAATTGGTTTATATGATAATAATTCTAATAAGATTCTTGTTACAATGACAATTATTATTATTATAATTACAGTAAAAATACGAGGGATTATTCTATGAGATCCCAATTAATTACCATGGCAACCGGTTTCGGTTCTATTATAGTGGTTTCTAAAAAGTCTTCAGTTTTCGATCCCCAACAACACGCCATGTCTCAACTCGATCAAATAAATTATCGTAAAATAAAAAAATCTAGAAGTCATTTTTTCTATTAATGATTAGATTAACCTTACTTATCATAATCATGATAAGGATAGTGCAAAGTATCAAAAACACAAGCAACCGGTTACTTAATTGACTGGGCGGTAAAAAACATAGTGTACCTAGTCATTCATATTAAAACTAAAATTGCTACGTAAGTATACAGAATTCAAACAACCTTTAAAGGTAACCTACGAGTTAGAGATAACCTACGAATTTTAAATTTTTTCAAGATAAAAAAAAATTAAAACTACAATAAAGGTCAAACCAAAGTCAATGGAATAATACAAGTAAACAAATTTCATAATAAAATTGACACTTACCATGTCTTCGGTCTCAATGGATTATTTCACAAAAAATAACCAAAAACACGTCGCGTTTAAATAGAAGCGTGAAGGTCAAGATATCGCCAACACACGACACGACCTCTATCTTTTTTATTAGCTTAAATCTTGAGTTGAGCGCAAATTAATACTATATTTTTATCACTCCCAACTAAGTGAATGGATTTCTGATAACAAGGATTTCCGTCTCCGCTCATCGAATTCATCGATCGACCATTCATTCGCTCTTCCGGTCCTAAGAATCCAATCAAGGCCCCTACGTTTTCTGTTCTCTTTGACGGCGCAGCAACTAGTATCATTTCTCTCTCCTCGCTCTTTTAAAATGCCATTTGTCAAAAAAGGACAACCATACTGTTAACAAGGTGAACTTCAAATCAAGTGTTGCCTTTTTTGATGCATCCAGGCTGTGTATGTGTGCGTAAAAACGTGTATGTGTGCTCTTTTAGGGATGTGAAAAGTCGATTTTAATCATGCTATATATCGATAAACGCTACACAGCGGAACGAAATAGCTATTAATTGAAGCTTCAATATCTTCGTTAAACATATACATAATTGAAATGCTAATGAATAATAAATATATTAGAATATAATAAAATATTTCGATTATTGCGGAACACATATATTAGTAGGTATTTATGTATTTTAATTAAATATCTGAACTTTCTCTTGGTTCCCTGCTGGGGCGTGACGATAAAATTGTGATCTGGGCCCAGTTTTATAAAGTTACAAGTTACAAGTTTACAGGCGTTTACTGGCAACACTTGCTCCGTTTTTTACAATTTGCGTTTTATAAAAGTACTGTGTTACAATTTTACAGGTTACAGGTACAAGTGCCTGTAGCTCAACCATAGACGAAAATACGGGAGTTTTATAGTTTTACGCTACGTCTTACGTAGGCGAACAACGCGCGAACGCGGCGCGGCGCGGCGCGGCGAAAGCGGCCGCCGCCGCGCCGCGCCGCCTGACATTCGCGTGCCAATCGCGCCGCACCGCGTTCGCAACGAGATCGCTTACGTAGGACACTTCTATGGGCATCAAAGGATTGATTTCGCCGCGCCGCGCCGCGCCGCGTTCGCGCGTTGTTCGCCTACGTAAGACGTAGCGTTAAACTCATAATCGAACAAGCGTTTTATAAAAATATTGTAAATTACAAGTGTAGATTGGTACACTTGTAACAAAAACTTACATACGTCTTGAGTCCTGTAACAGCACAACAGCAGTTACTTGTAGACTCGTTTTCTGAGAGATTTTAAACTTTACTCTTTATTGTTAAGCACCAACGCCAACGATTGTGCCGGGCATGCATACTTTTCCATGCACTGACCTTATCAGTTTTTGTTTATGTATCTGAAATATATAGTATACTTGGTCAAGCAGATCTTGTCAGTAGAAAAAGGCGGCAAATTTGAAAAATGTAGGCGCGATGGGATATTGTCCCATAGAAAATTTGAATTTCGCGCCTTTTTTTACTGACAAGATTTGCTTGACCAGCTATAAATAGGAAATAAAGTGACAATATGTTTGATATTGATTTTATTGACGATTTGTTTTATTTTATCTACTAGGAAATGGAAAGGGATTATTGCCGATATTTGTCGTTGATTTATTAGCATTCGTCTCTTTATTTAAGTATAGTGCATTCACATTATGGTAAAGTGTACTATTCATAATTTTCGATACAGCCGCTACCGAAACGATACATTTTAATGTAAGAATGTAAAAGAGTACTTATTTACATGTTATTTACTTATTACGTAAATATTTCATTAAATCTAACTTAATCTGAATCTGAAAACGGCCCAAAAAGTATATCCTTGGCATGGAACGCCGCTCTCGACCACTCGATTTTTCCTTCATTTCTGGCCATTTTTCCAGTAATTAATATTTTACAGCAAACAAAAACACATAATTTAGTAGAGAACCGAGTATCTATGACACACGTTTTTTTTAAAATAGTGATGTCCTTCACACCTGTAGATTTCACATGTAATCGAGATTGACCGTGGTTCTTTACAACTGTAATTATTTATGTGTATTTATAAAACACCTGTAGCCGTTCACAGTGCATTACAGGTGCCTGTAGCCTGTACTCTTGTAACCTGTAACTTGTAACTTTATAAAACTGGGCCCTGATAACCACAATAAAGAATAAAAGCGTTTTTGTTCATTTTAGATATCGTCAAACCTTTGAAGTAAAATTAAAATTGTAAGAAATGTCGATAGTTTATCGATATGACTTTATCGACATGGCTACAGCAAGGTGGTGTTAAATTGTTAATCGTACACTAAACAAAAGTGGCAACAGTGACAGCTCGCTGAGACACCGTCTATATATATATTATGTCTATGAATCCAATAACCAAAGACAAAGAGTATTCAGGTTGTACTAGAAATGTCGGCAGCTTTTCGGTTTACTCAAACAGCCGCGAAGTGACAGATGACATAACAAAATAACCTCAAATTCTTTTAATGTGGAAGATTTTCTTATAGACGACACTAACGCTAATATTCTAATAAAACGCCTCATTTTAAGTATTCTTTACTAAAATATTGATTTTCAAGTGAAAAGCACGACATCAAAATGTCGTCGCTTTTACGTTCCACTAAATTTGTGCGATACTTCACGGGTGCGGCAAGAACGCTGATATTGAACTCGGCTAAGACTGCCGAATCTAATTTATTGGTCAATCCTATTGCACTGTGTTCCGCTAACAAGTAAGTATGATTCATATTTAAGTACTTAAGTAAAAATTATGAAAGAAAAAATGTTTATTAATCTTTCTGCTTCATTGATTATTTATGAATTATGTGCCAAGACAGTTGCAAACAATCTATGGATGCTAGTTTATAGGGGTGTCACATGTGTGTTGCTAGCCTTATTAATGTAAAACAGGAGAAATAATGTGTTGACTGCTTAAGGCTGGCGTCCACTAGACTCGCCGAGGCGAATCGAATCGAATCGCAATAATTCGCCTCCTATATTTTCTATGCAACTGCGTCCATTGACGAATAGCCGCGGCGCGCCGATTCGACTCTCCGCGCGTATTGCTCGTCAGGCGAATTTCTGCGGCTACGCGTTTCGACTCGACTCGGCGAGTCTAGTGGACGCCAGCCTTTAAAGTATAAATGCACACTTGCACAGCTATCACCATCAAGTATGTGTTTACCTCCTCAACCTCCCGAGACCCAGAAGCAATTGTTTTGTTTTTGTAATTGGAACCCTTAGTTACACAATAAAAGTTTAAAATAGATTTTGGAATATGTACAAAAAATTGTATGCAGGGATTTAGGAGGATAAGACAATCTTATACAAATCAACCAGCTTCATCAACCATATCAACAGTATAGTATAACACAATGATATACAATTTAATTTTTTTTCAGTGTATTTATGCGCGATTATGCCACTTCCAAAAAAGCAGAAAGTCTTGAACCTTTGCTACAAAAATTGGATTCAGAAGCAAGAAGATTTGGCCGCATTACCAAGAAAGACATTGACGAGGTGTTTGATGAGATCAGAGCAAAGAATGACATCACTAGTTCCCAGTCGTTGCTTGTAATACGGTGTTGTGGTAAGAAAGTCAATAGCCATACAACATAGTACATATGTTAAATGTACTTGCCATAAATAATAACATATATAATAAAAGTCTCATTGTCACAGCCTTATGCAGCATATCACATTAATTGATACCATGCATTAAAAGTAAATTTCTAGCATAAGTTGCGTTCTCGCGCACAAGTTCATACTTGAAGTCGCACTAGATGTGTGGTGGCGAGTACGAGTACTCATGCTAGACTGATTGAATAGCTCAATAATGTCATGTAGTTATTGTGCAATTCGCTTGTTCTTGTCCATACATGTAACTATGATGTCAGTGTATGTTCAAATTGGCCTGATAGTGTAAATCTATAACCATAAAACATTGCTGACTAGGCTAACAAGACATAAAATTATTACAACAGCATTCATTCACCTTTATTTTATAGGTGAACTTGTACCAGAAGAATTACCAGAACAAAGGACACTCTTAGTCCAAAAGATATGGAGTGTACTTACAGAACGGGGTATCCCTATGGACATTTCTCACTACAATGCTCTACTGAGGGTCTACATAGAAAATGAGCACCCGTTTTCACCAGCCCAGTTCCTTGAAGAATTGGAGAGGAAAGGACTGCAGCCTAACAGGTTTGGCAACAACATTTTATAAACTACTAAGCTGAGCAATGTGCATTGCCTAGAACAGCGGTCGGCAACCAGCGGCCCGCGAGCCTCCCTGGTTATTTTGTATGTAATATTAACAAACAACAACTTCCACTTCGTTAACTGCTATGTGGCCCTTGGCTGCTAAAAGGTTGCCGACCACTGGCCTAGATGTTATCCAACCCCAGCATTACCATAAAAATAAATATATGTTAAGAACAACCGCACCGAGATCATAGAGGTGGCAACCAGATTCTACAGAGATCTATACAGTGAAAAGTCTGCCATGGAAAATAATACCCAAGAACCTATACAGTCACAAAATAAACAAGAAGTTATAGAAATCACAGAACTAGAAGTTATACAGGCGATAACCAGTCTAAAAAGTAGTGTCCGACCGAAACATGTTTTTTTGCCGAAACCGAAACCGAAACCGAATGTTCGGCTTTGGCTCTAGTTTCGGCCGAAACCGAAACCGAAACCGAAACTTTTGTAGACTTGTTAGAATCGTTGAAAAAATGTCATAAAACCGCTTTTACACACATATTATGGGGCTGTCAACACCCAATGTCCTTGAAATTTATGTTACTTAAGCAGTTTTTTAAGAAAATTACTAGAGTTAGACCAAGATAATTCTGCAACGATTTTGATAACACACGCAATGCAAGTGCTATTTTAAACGTCAAAACTTCTATGAAATAAGACGTATAAATAACATTTGCACTAGTTGCACTGCGTATGCTATCAAAATCATTGCAGAATTTTCTTGGTGTAACTCTATTCATTCACCAGTCAAGCTAACATGTAGATACAAGGTCAACGCGAGCGCAGCGAGCGCGAAATTTTTTGTTATAATATCGCAAGGCCGGGTACCGATCTTCACCTGGGCCTAAAAGTCCGAAGTGCCCCAGTGAGGCGAACTTTCATGCGAAGTCAAAGCCGTGCTTCAGGCTTCAAAATAAGTAGTTGAGCACAGACTCCAACCAATGTCCATTGTATTAAAAAGCGAGACCGCAGGCTGAGCATGGCGCAGCGAGGCCAAAGGCTAAGCTGAAGTAGAGGACATGTGGAACACAAACCAATGGTAAATTGAGGTAAAAAGTGAGGCTAAGGTTGAGCACTCGTATGAAAAACTGTACTGGGGCACTTTTAAGGGTTTTTTCTTCGTTTTAATCAATAGTCAGCTGTTCAGCCTCGCAAAATATTAACTATTGAGAAAATCAACTTTGCAGCACTAGTTAGCGTAACCTTTAGCCTCGCTTAAAATTTGTCATTAGAGGTAGATAGGAAAATGACTGAATAAGTGATTGAATAAGAGCGAAAAAGACATCGTTCGACTCGGGCCGAGCGGATACTCGGCTAGCGGCTACGTGCGACAGTGCTATCTCATTCACTCCGATACAATTAGACAGTGCCAGTGTGCGCGTTATAGGTATTGACAGCCTCTTAAGACTGAGGCGACCGTCCAGTGGCGCCCTCACTAGTGGAATTGTGTTTTATAATAAACCAATTAAATTATGTACCTACCTATACCACCTATACATGAATCAGTATATGTACCTAGATATTAATATTGTTGTCCTACTTATTCCCCAACTTTTGGTCTTTGTCCGAAGTACCATTTCGTAAGTTTCGGCCCGGCCGAAAGGTTCGGCCGTATTTTGGCCGAAACCGAAACTACGGCCGAAACATGATTTTTTGGCCGAAACTGGCCGAAACCGAAACCGAAACCGAACCTTCGGTCGGACACTACTAAAAAGAGATAAAAGCCCAGGGTCAGACCAAGTGACCAACGAAGCATTAAAGACAGGACAAACAATATTAGCTCTACCCCTAGCAAATCTGTTTAACCTAATACTAAGAACATCAGAAATACCCTCTCAATGGACCGAATCAAACATTATTTTAATATATAAGAAAGGAGACCCAAAAGATATTTCCAACTATAGACCGATAAGCTTGCTGTCAGCCGTGTACAAGCATTTCTCTATAATTATTAATCAACGAATAAGTCCAACTCTAGAATCATACCAACCTATAGAGCAAGCGGGCTTCCGGAAAGGGTTTTCTACCACCGACCACATACATACACTGGAACTACTTATAGAGAAATACCAAGAGAAACGGAGACCGCTCTACATTGCCTACGTAGACTACCAATAAGCTTTTGATACGGTTTCACACACAAGCATATGGGAAGCTCTTGGGAACCAAGGAGTAGAACACCAGTACATAGAACTCCTCAAGAGCCTCTACAAAAACAGCACAGGTAGAGTAAGACTAGAAACGACGGCTTCGAGTTTCCCCATAAAAAGAGGCGTAAGACAGGGAGATCCTCTATCCCCTAAAATATTTATAGCCATCCTAGAGTTCATTATGGGACAGCTAGACTGGAAGCACTACGGTATAAATATAAAAGGCAAATATTTAAGCCACCTCCGTTTTGCAGACGACCTCGTCGTACTGGCTGAAACGGGATCTCAACTTCAAATTATGATGGAAGCTCTACATAGAGCAAGTCTCAAAGTAGGACTTGAAATGAACCTGGCAAAAACTATGATAATGACAAACAGTACAGAGAAAACAATAACAGTAGGCAACAAGCCCTTAAACTATATTGAACAATATATATACCTCGGCAAGCAAATAAGTTTCAACAAGAAAAATAATGAACTGGAAATCGAAAGGAGAATACAAAGCACGTGGAACAAGTACTGGAAATTGAAAGAAATCTTCAAGAGTAACATGCCCATAACCTTAAAAACTAGAATTATGAACTCGTGTCTATTACCAGGCCTAACTTACGGATGCCAAACATGGAAGTTCACAAAAAAAGTCAAAGACAAAATAAGAACTTGTCAAAGGGGAATGGAGCGTAGTATGGTCGGCATCAAAAAAATCCAAAAAATAAGACATACAAAGATAAGAAACTTAACAAAGGCCAAAGACGCGCTTAGACACGCCAAACAACTGAAATGGAAGTGGGCGGGACATGTATCACGGATACCGGACCAGCGTTGGACCAAAAATGTGACGTCATGCAAAGGGCCACTAGGAAAACGGGGTATAGGAAAACCTGTGACTAGATGGGAAGACGAAATAAAAAATATCGCTGGTCAAAACTGGATGCAAATAGCTCAAGATAGAGATGAGTGGAAAACTCTGGAGGAGGCCTTCACCTGCGAAGACGGGGTTCTTGCTAAATATTAACTTTAAAAACTATTCTAAAATGTCAAATTGCAAGAAATAAAAGGCTATTTTATTTTATTTTTATTTATTTTATTTTAAGAACTTTTACAAACAATAAACCACAAATATTATCAACATTGCAGGGTGACTTACCAAAGGCTTATGTGGCGTTATTGTCAAGAAGGAGATGTCGAGGGTGCAACAAAGGTTTTAGAAAAAATGAGAGAGCTTAGCATGCCAGTGTCAGAACCAGTTCTAAACGCCCTGGTCATGGGCCATGCATTCCACGGAGACACAGATGGTGCCAAGGCTGTGCTTGAGACAATGGCTGGAGCAGGCCTGCAGCCAACTAACCGCACCTATACTCTTCTTGCCTGTGGGTATGCTAAGCAAGGAGATATTGCAGGTGTTGAAAGTGTCATCAAAACTGCGACTGACAAGGATGCTTACTTGACTGATAAGGTACTTATGTTCTAATCCGGTTGTTTTTATTAAATTATCAGTGTGTCTGGTCTCACAAGACTCACTTAAGTATATTTATATGCAGACCAGCATGAACAAGATTAATAGTCCAAAACTATGCTATATTTGATTTAAACACTTTCTTCCAGGATATTTTGGATATCATTGAACATCTAGCAACTGGAGGTTACAGTGACAAAATGGAAAGTCTTTTCCAACATCTTCAGAAGGGCATGGGCTACAATCAAGACGTATGCAATGTTATCCTACGGTTGCTCAACAAAGGGCAACTGGATGCGGCCAAAAAGATCATGAAGACCATGCCAAAGACTACCAACAATGATGACACGCCGTTCAAAGGGGCATTCTTTATCAAACAGCTTTTAAGAGTTAAAAAGTCGCCTGAGGACATAATCAAGGCTTGCCAGGAACTTAAGGAAGAAGGACTAGTTCCTAATTCCATCTATATAGCTACTGAGTCAGCATTACAACAGGGACACGTTGAACTGTCTCAAAGTTTGTTCAAAGAGCTCGAAAAGGAAGGATATGAAATTCGCCAGCACTATTACTGGCCACTGCTCGCACAGAAAGGTCGCGAGGGTGATGAGGAAGGCCTTTTGCAACTCATCCGTGACATGGTGAAAGGAGGTAACATTCCCAGTGGAGAGGCTTTGAGGGACTATGTCATACCACACCTGATAAAAAAAGACACCCCTCTGAACATAATATTAAAACTCCAAATTGCGAATGTGCCAGTTGCACATGCCGCAAGAAACCTTATGATCGAGCTCTTACAAGCCGGCAAACTTAAACAAGCGGCCGAGGTTGCATTAAAATATAGACCTAGAGGTCAATACTCTTTGATCACGAGACCGCTAATCATTGCACTGAGCAAAACTAAAGATATTAACGCATTTTCGACTATTTTGCACGTTATTTGCAGCTCACAAGGTCAAGTAACACAAACTGACGATGATACCCATGATGACGGTCAACAAGAGATTGAGGTCGGTCGAATTGTTCTATCGGCTTTGAAAAACTTAGGCAATGTTGACGCAGCTAAACAGCTACTGCAAGCTATTCATGCAAAAGGTTTAAGAATTAGCTCTGAATCTGCAGATGCCATTCAACAGTATCTAGGAAAGAACTTGACAGTGGAACTTTCGGAATTACTGTCTCAACTTACGTCGCCTGATCTTGAAATTGCGCCATTAGAAGCGCAGAGAGGTTATAACAACGAACCGCGAAGTTCAGCTCATTTGGAAAAACTGCTGGCTCAAGGCAAGCCTGACAGTGAAAAGCGCCTACAGAGACAACTCATTTCAGCTTACATTAAAGAGAACAATGTTGAAAAGCTTAACAAACTGTTGGCCGACTTGAAAACTTCAAATTTTGAACTATCTAACTTGGTTCTTTCCCAGTTGTTCGAATTTTATTGTGTGAATGATGATATAGAGAAGGCTAAGCGAATCCATTCCGAAATGCTACAAAAAGATCCTGAATTTGTGTTGAATAAGTTTAAGCTTGTTCAGATGTCATATGCTTTAGTGAGAGCAGGTAAAGTGGAAGAAGCGATCCAGTTTCTGAAGGACAATAGACAGGAGCCAGAGTCGGATAAAGGAAGTTTCATGCTCAACTCCAAATGCTGGCAAATGCTAAATAGCTTAGCTGAAAAGAAAGAAGATGCTAAAGTAAGTATCATGTGAGTTGTTTTCAGGCAGGACTCTGTCGTAACATTTGTTTACGTTTTATCGAAACAGTCAATATTAGAAATTGCCTTCATTAACAGCTCATAAATTGGTAGTAATGATGGAATGAAATTTTGCTGTTTATTATGATTTCCTGCTCATTGACATCCCTTTTCCTTAACCATAAAATTCAAGATCTAAAACCCAACCCACCATTTATCCAAGTGTAACTAAAGCATCCTAATGTTTATACCTTCAACAGGTAATAGAAATGACAACGGTACTCCTAGAGAACAACTACATTGAGCCATCCAACGTGATCTTCGGGCCCAGCATCAAAGTGTTCTTACTGAAAGGCGACATTGAGGCCGCGCTGAAGCAGTTCGAGGGCTGTTGCAAGCAGTACAGGTGCACGCCGTGGAAGGGAGAGCTGATGAAGGTGCTCATCGCCAAGGAAGACGCCAGCAGGCTGCAGTGGTTGGCGGATCTCAGCACCCAGGTTTGCTTTAAGTTTGATAATATATGTACTTAATTGGTTAAGGAAAAGTTGTGGGGTAACTTGCATATTATACAATGAGATTCATAAGTACCTATTTACAGTCGCGTGAAAGATATGTTTACATTTTTCGCCTTATTATAAGGGAGTGAAGTGCAATAAGAGTGTAAAAATATCGTTGACGTCGACTGTACCTATGTTGATAATGATATATGAAGTCAACCATTGATCAGATGAGATGTCATATTGTGTTCCAAAAACTCAACCTGGAAAACTTCATATTCGTGCCGCTTTTTCAAAGTTATATTCGCTATATAATCACCATATATAGGGCTGGACCCTTCTATAATAAAGAGGCAGACTGCTAAAAGGCCCTATCACACGTCCCCAGATCCACGGCGAAGTGAACGTGCTCCACGACCTGGTGCTCGCGTTTGTTGAGTGCGGCCGCCTGCGCCAGGCGCGCCGCATCCTCGAGACGCCGGGGCTGCAGGCGCGCCACCAGCGGCTCAACGACGCCTGCGAGAGATACGTCGAGGTAATAGAGTACACACTAAAGTTTCATTCAATGGAACTTGCTAACTATGTAAACCAAAGTCACTAGTAAATTGACATTTAGAGACAGTTTTAATATGGTGGTTTGTTTACATAGTTAGCAAGTTCCATAGAATGACACTACACACAAACCTGCATCACGTCGCAGATATCCGGTAATTTAATGTACGGCACATGCTCTTGTGTAATTCAAGTATTATTACTGGATTAGATCCCGATGTGCGGTAACTTGGAGATTTTTAAACATCAGACTTATGTTGTGATTACAGGAAGGCAAATCCGAATATCTCGAGGGCCTGCTCGAGGCTACCAAACAACTGTCGCACATCGATCGCTCCAACATTTTCTACCACCTCCTCGTCACCTACTGCAAAGCCGACGAGACTGACAAAGCTCTCGGCCTCTGGACTATCCTGCAGGAAGAAGGCGAAATCCCGAGCGACCAATTCCTCGCTTACCTTGGCAAACACCTGAAAGCAAAGAAAAGGCCAGTACCATTCATCGTTCCTGAAGAACAGGGCACAAACAAGCAAGTGAAAAGAGAACAGCAGAAACCTAAAAAAGTACAGACGAAACCAGATCAACCAAAACTTTTGAAGCAAGATGTAACAGCTAAGATTGAGAATTTGGTTCACGACGGAAAAATTACCGAAGCACTGGACTACGCCGTTAAGACATTAGACGAAGGGACGATAGCAAAGCCTAACATACTGAAGTTTCTGCTGAAGAAACTCGCTGAGCAAGGAGAAGTCGAAAAGATACAAGAGCTAGGCAAGCGCCTGACGGAGCCCATGAAACGTAATGTCACCTACGACGATAAACTAACCCTGGCCATATTCACGACGGGCGCGGGCCCGCAGCACATCGACAGTCTTTACGACGCCGTCAGCAACGCCAAGTCCGACGAAGAGTTAGCAAAAGCCCTGGTGAAGTTCCCGCGAAGCAATGCTCTTGCTTCGGTCATACAAGATGATGTTTTCGTTGAAAAGTGTGAGTTGTTATGTTATAATCCTAGTTATAAGGAATAATTTGTTAAAGTTTTAAGGTTGGTTCTAATAATTTCTAGGGTTTATGCAAAATACAAACGAACTATGCTTGTACTGGCAATAAAATGTAATATTTTCAGATGTAAAATAATTTTAAGTGGCGTTTAAAAAGATTAAGAATCCTTCGGAAGGTTTCACCGACAGATGTCTTTTAGTTGTTAGGATAAAAATGGTAAATAATGAGCATTTTTATTATATTTCAGGTCGCAAAGTAGCCGAACTAGCAGCTTCCAGAGGACAACACATGCCAGCAAATCTCCTCTGGATGGAGTATGTACTAGCAGGAAAAGACCAGCAAGCTGACTCTCTCTGGGAAAAATGCTTGAACAGTGTCCAGAGCGTAGTCTTCAGACGACTGCTGCAGGAGAGCCACGTCAGGAAACAACCAGAGTTAATAGAAAAACTTATAGCGGCGATGCAGAAAAACAAAAACATATCGATAGGGTCGCACGCCAATGCATACTCTAGACTAATCAATTTGCATTTACTTGAAAATAAAGTCGATGAAGCGCAAGCTGTTTTAGAAAAAGCAGTGAAACTTGGCGTACCCATCGATCAATTTAACAAAAATTCTCTAAGTAAGTTGAAAGACGCCATAGAAGCTACAGGACAAAGTTTCAAATATGCTGTTTAGATCTAGTTCATTGTGATTTGTTTCAGTAGTGTGATCATAGGCCTTGTAAATAATATTGTGAAATTAATACAAGTACTGAGTATTCATTATTATAATTTACCTTATTAATATTATATTAGATGTCATTAAATTGTCAGTTAATAAACTCTTTTGTTTAAATAAATCAAATAAATACACCTATGGTTCCCAGTTCTACTCTCTATGGTAAGAAATAACTGCCCACAATATTGATATTTTGTGAAACCAGACATTCACTCTAATCAAGCAATCTACTACGAGTACGAGGCGAGTTGGCTATATGTTTAAGTCCAGTGACACCTCTACCCTCAGCTCTCACAATGCTGTTGCCCTCCTAATGTCGCTTTTTGTGGGACTCGATCTTGGGGCTAGTCATCGTCTGCCCGAAATAAAATTAATACCGTTTTATTAGTATTTAGTCCATCGCTTTCGCCCAATACTCCCTATAGCCTAGTTCATTTACGATTTCATCAACTCTCAATAGTCCTACCCTGTCATAGAGGTACATGGTATAATAATATACTCCGCCTGGTACTCTCTTCCCGTCTTTTCTTTCTAGGTCACCTGACTGACACAAGGCTACGTCATCATGCGACAGCGCAATATGATAATATGCGATAGCGCTATATATAGCGGCTATGTTATTGTGACGTAGGCTTGTGTCACTCTGGGAAGAGAAGACCATGTTTTATTAGACTATGATAGACGTACAAACAGCAATACTCTTAACTGTCCATCGGTGGACCTTATTACAAAAGGCATACGGTCCATCGGTGGACAGTTAAGAGTATTGTCTGTACCGGGGTCCCTTTGTTTCCCATAAAGTTTTAAGTCATAATGTATTGTTTGTCATATTATCGTTAGTCATAAAACTGAAACCGTTAACTTTTCAGGATTTTCCTAAGGTTATTCTATAGATAGGTTAGGTTAGGTTAGGTTTGTTTTATGGCAATCCTGAAAAGTTACGCGTTTCTGAGAAAAACCAATTATGACTAACGAAAATTCGGACAAACAATACATTATGTCTTAAAACTATTTGGGAAACAATACAGACCCGTCTGTACCTCTATTAGACGTTTACATTCACGGCTGGCCTCGAGCGCGTAAACACGTCGAGCTAATGATTACACTCTCGTCTCGTGCTAATGATTACACTCTCGCCTCGTGCTCGTCTCGTGTCTCGTTAGCTCGTCGATGTAATCCACCACCACCACCTTCCAATCACCTTACCTTCTATGTCCACTCGAGACGACCCACGAGCCCCCCGCTTACACTCACGTCTCGTGGTTCGGCTCGGCTCGTGGCTCGCACGAGAATGTAAACTGCCTATTACGGCTATTTCCGTGTTTGTCTATGATCTATAGATTTAAAAAAAATCAGCTAGAACGAAATGAGTGAACGGTGAACGAATGAAACGCAAATTGGCGGGAATGGGAAAAATCGAACGTCTTGTTTTCGCGTGCTTGACATGTAAGAAATTAAAGTTTGTATTTGCATGTAAATTAACTAAAATTTGAAATTATAAAAATGTTTTATCCGGAAAATTCACTGAAAAAAGGGGGCAGATTTCATTTATGTTGGGTGGCGGATTCCTGGCCTGTTTGTTTTGCTTCGATAACCCAACGCCAACTATGGTCTCAAGATATAAGAAAAATTTGGTAAGTTGCGATGAGCATATTCTGCTCGTCCTTTACTTACTCCTCTTTTTAAAATTACCAATGTAAAGATCCTTGATTAAAATATTTGACTTAGGTATAATTTTTTTTTCATTTCAGCGATGACTTATTACAAGTTATGACTAATGAGTCTGGTCGCCCCTCACACCGATTTTCGCTCCGTCTCAGCTCTCAACTCATGCGGGGACTAGTCCGGCTGTATCAGAAGAAAGTCAACAGCATGATAAGTAAGGAAAAGTACTAAAATTAAAGTGTCTAAATTATAGTTGTTTCCATGGGCGCCAGCGCCAGGATAGGAGTTTACTTCCATAACCTCCATTGCATAAAGATAACCTACTTATATACAAAAATTATAAATCCTTCTAGTTTATAGTAAGTATTATTGTAATGAGCATGTCAATACTCCACCAAAGTTCTAGATATTAGTGGCCAATAGCCATCATGGCCAGGCCATGACAACTTTCCTCACTAAGATTATTAAGATTTTAAATTTCTAATGATGTATGTCTATTTTTAATTCTTTTTCAGCTGAGTTATGCATGCTTAATGCAAGAATTATGAAGAATTCACATAAAAAGTAAGTTATTAGTTTTTTGTTATGTAGAATGTAGACCAGGTATGTAGGTAGGTTTAGGTACTTTTAAATAGTTCTGCTAACCAAGCAGTTATGTACATGTGTAAGATTAGTTCTATGTACAAGTCATACAAGATTAAAAATTGTAAAATTGTATAAAAAAACTTGAATAAAAACAGCATAAGTAACAACATCAACCTGTGTTAACCAGATACAACATGCATGATGAAGCAGAAGAAGTACAGAGACATATGGTGCCGATGTTGGAACTGCCAGCTCCTGTGAGGGAACCTGTCCCGGAGCCAGAGGAAAGGGTTGAGGAAATGATACGGGTAAGTAAAAACTTTTATGTTTGACGATCTTTTTGTGAAATTCTTAGTATTAAATTTGATCTGTATAATAATCCAATATTACTATGGAATAATATTAACTTCAATAAATTGCTCTGATAATTAGCTTAAGATAATATATTATTATGTAAAACGTTCATAAGTGCTTGTTACTAGGCCTACATGAATAAAGTATTTTTGACTTTGACTTTGAAAACTAATTAATCAAATGTTAAGTTTGTACAGTACTACTGATAATATTGGATAGGAATTCTGTATAAATTTTTTTGTTTACAAATCTTATATTTTTAGCAAAGTGGTAATGTCGTGCCCAACATTGAAGCCATCACACTGAAAGAAGCCGCCATTCCCGACTTCCAACCTCCACCGAATGTAAGTACCTACATCTGATGGTGGCATAAGTACTTACTATGTATAGATATAGAATTGTAACCCATAGGCTTTTAAAGTCAGACCGCTTGGTCTTACTCTAACTTAGCAGCGATTTTGATAGCACAGATTGTACAGTCTGTCCTATCAAATCGCTGCAGAGTTAGAGTGTTGTTTTAAAAGTCATAATTTCATAAAGTTTGACGTTTAAAATACCTGGGCCACATCTGCCCAGGGTTCTTGCTATGTTCTTCTCACTGTGTATCAGCCATGCTTACCTACCACCCGATATGATTCGCACTGTAGTTGTTCCTATTGTAAAAAATAAGACAGGTGACATAGCAAAGCTGGCCAATTATAGACCAATTTCTCTAGCAACTGTGGTGGCCAAAGTGTTTGACGCGGTGCTTGATGCTCAGCTTGATAGATATATACAAATCAGTGATGCGCAGTTTGGGTTTCGACCCAAACTATCTACTGAGAGCGCGATACTGAGCCTCAAGCACACCGTCGAATACTATACACACAGGAAGACTCCTATATATGCATGTTTCCTGGATCTCTCCAAGGCGTTCGATCTGGTTAACTATGAGCTCTTGTGGGCCAAGTTAGAAGAGGCGGGGGTCCCTATGGATATTGTGCATATACTTAGGAGTAGTGTCCGACCGAAACATGTTTTTTTGCCGAAACCGAAACCGAAACCGAATGTTCGGCTTTGGCTCTAGTTTCGGCCGAAACCGAAACCGAAACCGAAACTTTTGTAGACTTGTTAAAATCGTTGAAAAAATGTCATAAAACCCCTTTTATACACATATTATGGGGCTGTCAACACCCAATATCCTTGAAATTGATGTTACTTAAGCAGTTTTTTAAGAAAATTAACCAAGATATATATATAAACCAAGATAATTCTGCAACGATTTTGATAACACACGCTGTGAAAGTGTTATTTTAAACGTCAAAACTTCTATGAAATTATGACGTATAAATAACATTTGCACTAGTTGCACTGCGTATGCTATCAAAATCATTGCAGAATTTTCTTGGTCTAACTCTATTCATTCACCAGTCAAGTTATTAACATGTAGATACAGGGTCAACCAAAAAACCAACCAAAAACGCAAGCGCGAAATTTTTTGTTGACAATATCGCAAGGCCGGGTACCAATCTTCACCTGGGCCTAAAAGTCCGAAGTGCCCCAGTGAGGTGAACTTTCATGCGAAGTCAAAGCCGTGCTTCAGGCTTCAGGACTAGTAAGTAGTTGAGCACAGACTCCAACCAATGTCCATTGTATGTATTAAAAAGCGAGACCGCAGGCCGAGCATGGCGCAGCGAGGCCAAAGGCTAAGCTGAAGTAGAGGACATGTGGAACACAAACCAATAGTAAATTGAGGTAAAATCACTCATTCACTCCGAAACAATTAGACAGTGTGCGCGTTATAGGTATTGACAGTCTCTTAAGACTGCGTCGAGCGTCCAGTGGCGCCTTCATTAGTGGAATTGTGTTTTATAATAAAGCAATTAATTTCTGTACCTATACATGAATCAGTATAATATGTCATAGGTATTAATATTGTTGTCCTACTCGTATTTATTCTCCAACTTTTTGTCTTATTCCGAAGTACCATTTCGTAAGTTTCGGCCCGGCCGAAAGGTTCGGCCGTATTTTGGCCGAAACCGAAAATACAGCCGAAACATGATTTTTTGGCCGAAACTGGCCGAAACCGAAACCGAAACCGAACCTTCGGTCGGACACTACTTAGGAGTTGGTACTTGTGTCAAGTTAATGTTGTCAGATGGGGAAAAGACATGTCAGAGGAATACAGGTTGGAGTGCGGAGTGAGACAGGGTGGGAGAACGTCTCCGAAGCTCTTCAACCTGTACATAAATGCTCTCATCGAGGAACTCAGCAGCATACATGTCGGCTGTCATATTAGCGGTGTATGTATGAATAATATAAGCTATGCGGACGACATGGTGCTGTTGAGTCCCTCACCGGGAGGGCTTGAAATATTGTTAAAATTATGTGAGAAATATGCATGTAAACATGGCCTCAGATATAATGCTCTTTAAAGTGAACTTATGGTTTTTAAGTCTGGGACGAAAAGTCCATCAGTTGTACCACCGCTATATCTAAATGGCACTCCCCTTAAACGAGTGACATGTGTCAAGTATTTAGGCCACTTAGTCAATGAAAATTTGCGCGACGATGCAGATATAGATAGGGAACGTAGGGCGCTGGCGATAAGAGCGAATATGATAGCACATAGGTTCAGAGGCTGTACAGCTCAGGTCAAAATTACACTCTTTAGAGCCTACTGTACCTCCCTTTATAGCTGCAGCCTATGGGCTAATTATTCGCAAAGATCGATCAGCGCCCTACGGGTTCAGTTTAACAACGCCTTCAGGGTGCTGTTGCGTCTGCCACGCTTCTGCAGCGCGTCAGGCATGTTCGCGGACGCGCAGGTAGACAGCTTCTCTGCTACAATAAGAAAGCGTGCCGCCGCGACGCGTCGCAGAGTGCTTGACAGTAGCAACAGTATCCTGAGTGTGATAGCGGGTAGGCTCGATAGTCGCTATATGCAGCACTGGTCGAACCTGCACCGTTCCTTAGCTCCCTATGATGAAATGTAGTAGGTAGATAGGTATCAAATAAATTAAGTACTAACATAGTCTAAATTACAAGCTCTGCATGTACATGTTTACTAACCTGTTATGGATTTCTGTGGTCCGAAATAAATGATTTTTATTTTTATTTTATTTATTTTTTATTATTTTAAAATAGCACTTGCACAATTTGTGCTATCAAACTTGCTGCAGAGTTAGCTTGGTTTAACTCTTTCCCACTGGCGCCGCAATCGGGTAACGTGCGGCTACGGTGTGAAAGCGAGATGTAGCTAGAGGCGTGAATAGCGTCTTGCTCGCACACCGTAATACCATTGTCATATCCAGTAATCGCAGCAGCGCCCGTCTGCATTTTAAATTAGGACTCGACCATGAGCACGTCTCACAATTTTCACAGTAAGAACGAGTATTTTTCCCGGAAGATCTTCGATTTGTTAAAATACGGATCGCTGGTCGCTAGGTAGTAGGGACTCATATACAGGATGATTTCTGGGTCGTGATCCAGAACCACTCTTTCTGACTCTGTAAATGATCTACATTATCATATGGTAGTATTTGATTAAAAGATAATTAGTTTAATTATTCTTATTCTTCAAGTAAAATTAATGTTATACTAGGTAATTATGGTCACCCTATGACTTTTGACATACGCCGTATGGAAAGCGACAAGACGTCACATTGAGTAGGGTCACCAAATTGTATGCAAAAATGTTTTTTCCTACTTATCATCTGGAAAATAATCATCATTATTGGTGATAAACAATAATTAACAACATCATTAGGAACATCTTTGGATTCTGCGTGATGTCTGGCTGTCTTGCTCCACGACCCCGAAATCACCCTGTATTACGCTGTTCTCACAGAGAAAGTTTAATTATTGAAGACACAACCATTATGTTCCCAGGACGGCTTCGGCGAGGAGAACCCCAACCAGGCCCTGCAGCTGCTGGTCCAGGACCGCACGCTGGAGCAGATGCTGGGCGCGCCGGGTGCGCACGGCGCGCTCGACGCCAGCGCGCCCGCGCTCGCCGCCCGCGCCGAGCCCGACCACGACCACTCCGGGCTCCACCTGGACAAGACCATGGAACGCATGTCCGACCATGAGACCACTTTATTCAGAAAATGTACGAGATTATCTTATAGTTCGTTTTTTTAGCATTAGAAAGAACTTGCAAGAAGGTAAGCGATCTTGTCATGTCTGTTAATTGAAAAACGCTTTTAAAAATCAAAAACTATTACTTATGAAAGCAGAAGAACATAAATGATCGTATTAGATTCATAACCGTTACATATTTGCCGTGACTTATTTTTAAAATGTGTTTTTCAATTAATAGACACATCAAGACTGTTTACCTTATTCAGGCGTGTCTCACTCCGCGATTGCGTCGCTTTGCTACAGATAGCTAAAAGTACATCCGTTCGACCCCAATTTTGGGGTTTGCCATAAGCCGCGCGTGACGCTGTCGCCGCCTAGCGGCCATATCTGTCCTGATCGTACCAGACGCGTTTTGTTAGAGAGTGAGTCTTCTGTATATAGTACTATTATTTATTCTGTGCCTTATTTCTAATGCTAAAAAAAATGAACTATAATTGCTTACCAAATTTCCTTTCGTTCCGATGGACGCTTCGGACCCGAACGTCCCTATCACACAAAGTTGTCGCAATTTACAAGTACAACGGAGAGGCAACACGTCGAATGCGGTTCGCGGTAGGCCCTCAGAATACCGCCGAGCCCGCCGCCACCGACCGTAGCATCAACTAGTCTAGGGACCGAACTGGACAAGACCATGGAGCGCATGTTCGATCTTGAGACCATTTTATTCTGGCAATCTACGTTATTATCTAAATTACGATTTGATCCGAAAAACTGCTAAAGTCTAAAATCTACAGAAAGTCTATGCGTCGCATTCGTATTGTTTGAGAAAACAGCCGCGACGATCGGTCGCCATATTCGTATAATGTATTTTATTAGTATGACAGCTAACAAGGATAGACCCTATTAGCTACCGGTGTAATAACATATTTATGATTTATTCCCCAAATCCCTTGTAAAAATTGTTATGTTATTCCCCACTAGATGAAAGGGTTATTTTAGCTAGTCTGTTAGTTACTTAGGTACCACCAAATTGTTACCTCTGGTCACTCACAGGAGTGACTCCTAAGTAGTTTCCAATTGTTTAATGTTATTTAAGTATTATATAATGTTATGTCACTATTATTCTGTTCACAGCTACAGCGCAGGATCTATTGCCTGAGGAATTTGATAAAGGTATGCTATGCAAGGTGGAGCTAATGTACCTATACCTGAGAATCAATTCCTTCCCCTTACCTTACCAGTTCCCAGCAAATCCTGAAATTTAATGATTTACATAGTGTGAGGGACAAGATCTGAAAATTATCATTTCTTATCGCCATAATCCAGCATTTTACAGTGACGCTTACTTACATGTGTATTACATATTTCAACCGTTTCAATTTCAACCACCTCATTTCAGTGGACACATTTGTAACTAAAATCCCACCAAAAACATAAATGTAAAAAAGGAGAGCCAAGTTCAATACAAAAATTATGCTTGGCTGTGGGGCTCGCCGCAAAAAGAATGGAGATCTAAATGAGTGCCACTGCCAAGTTCTATGCAAAATCCAAATATGTATTTATAGGAACAAAATAACATTATAAACAAGTATTAAACTCTATTTCTTTGCTTTATTGGATACCTATAACAATTGCTGTTATTTAAAAAAATGTGAGATCTTAAAGTAGGTTAGATTTGACTTGGCCAGTTTTCATTATATCAATCATTTTATTTATATTGTAATTCTGATAAAACCTAGCCAAGCCAAATCTAACCTACTTTAAGATCTCACATTTTTTTAAATAACAGCAATTGTTATAGGTATCCAATAAAGCAAAGAAATAGAGTTTAATACTTGTTTATAATGTTATTTTGTTCCTATAAATACATATTTGGATTTTGCATAGAACTTGGCAGTGGCACTCATTTAGATCTCCATTCTTTTTGCGGCGAGCCCCACAGCCAAGCATAATTTTTGTATTGAACTTGGCTCTCCTTTTTTACATTTATGTTTTTGGTGGGATATCAATACTTTTTGTAAAGAAAACTAGGCAGGTATTGAGATTTAATGTTTTTTCTTGTGTTTCCGCTGTATGGTTTTTACTTCTGTTCTTTGTATAATTATGTGGTGCCGCGCGCGCCGCCGACGACACACCGTTGGCCGGTTGTTTAGAGCGTATTACAAGGTTTTTGTATGGGGACACCACTTATTTTTTGACTAAACTTTATTTTAATATATATAGCAAATATAATAATACATATATTGGGGTAGTTTCAAATATCTGCTTGTAACGGTTCCAACGCTACAATAAAAAAATATTTTTTTGTATGGGGACCCCCCCCCCCCTATTTTTTAACTTTTTTTTATTTTTAGATTTTTTCCTACGCTTACACACAATAACCGAGCTGGATTCCAAATTTCATCCTTCTAGGTCATCTGGAAGTAGGTTAGGTTTAGGTACTTATATGTCAGTCCCAATAAAAAATGTTTTTTTTGTATGGGGACCCCCCCTATTTTTAAACTTTATTTTATTTTTAGATTTTTTCCTACGGTTACACACAATAACCGAGCTGGATTCCAAATTTCATCCTTCTAGGTCATCTGGAAGTAGGTTAGGTTTAGGTACTTATATGTCAGTCCCAATAAAAAGTGTTTTTTTTGTATGGGGACCCCCCCTATTTTTTAACTTTATTTTATTTTTAGATTTTTTCCTACGGTTACATACAATAACCAAGCTGGATTCCAAATTTCATCCTTCTGGGTCATCTGGAAGTAGGTTAGGTTTAGGTACTATAAGTCATAAGTCAGTCTTAAAATTTACGACTTTTTGACCTTCATACCTTTATAACCGTTTGAGCTAGCTTCATGAAATTTGGGCTTCTAGATATCCTTATGGATATAATTAAACACACGTAGTTTTATGTGTTTACGTCAAAGATGTTTTGAGTTATAGAAGGGTCAAAAGTGGCACCAAGTGGTTCGTGTAATATTACACTCGGCGCTGGCTAGCCAGTTCCTTTGCTTGAACTTGGCTTGACACGCTGCCGCGTGTCTAGATGCTTTAAATTGTTACCTATTTAGTAGAGTATCCAAGTGTCGTAAAAAAACTACCGGCCTTCTGCCAATTTTATGAAAATGTTGCACAAAATTTATTTGGAATAAGTGAATTATGTAGGTAGGTACCTCTTGTATAATATCCCTTCCATTATTTATGAATTTTTCATTTTCGTTTTTTTAATGTTTCGTATCCACACAGAGATCCCAATTCCTGAAATCCCGCCTCCGGACCTGCCCGTTCCCACTGAAAAAAAGTTAGTTTCGTTTGTTTTTTTTATTTAGCGAAATTAATACATATATGGTAAATATTGTGACTACCTACAACAAGAAGGTGCCTGCTACTACAGTAGGTTGTCGCTTAAGGCTTTCGTTGGCCGACCGTATCTTAACCAGTAGCATATAGAGTGCTCACTCCATACATTTCGTATCCGATATCTCGCGTCAAGACTGGATTTATCAATACCGCTACTTGACATTAGATGTCACGAGTGTCGCGACTGACGAAAAGTGTATTGCTCAACAATTCACAAGTAATATTACAAGAAGGAGTTGAAAAGAGAGTTCCGGTTATTATATTAGCTGAAAATTGTTGAGCATTAGACTTTTCGTTCGTCGCGAAATCTAGTGTCAAGTAGCGGTACTGATAAATCCGCTACTTGATGTCGACTATGAAAATAATTCGCGTTTTGGTAAGATAACTGTTATGTATGGAGTATAAGCACTCTATGCCAGTAGACAACTTCTTCGGTATTTTACAAAAACGTGGTCGTTCATAGTGTTTCATCCATTTTTAGTTAGGTAGGAACAGCCTGGCAAAAAAGAGAAGAAATTAAAAAGTGACAACACTGTGCTGTCGTCCCTTTCAAATCAATTTATATAAGAGAACGGGATGACACTACAGTGTTGCCACTTTTTAATTTCTACTCTTTTTTGCCAGGCCGTACGTATACCAACATTTAGGTACTTACAGCATAATTAAAGTAAGTACGTATTAGGCACTGGTTGTTTTTAGGGTTCCGTACCCAAAGGGTAAAACGGGACCCTATTACTAAGACTTCGCTGTCCGTCCGTCCGTCCGTCCGTCCGTCCGTCTATCACCAGGCTGTATCTCACGAACCGTGATAGCTAGACAGTTGAAATTTTCACAGATGATGTATTTCTGTTGCCGCTATAACAACAAATACTAAAAACAGAATAAAATAAAGATTTAAATGGGGCTCCCATACTACAAACGTGATTTTTGACCAAAGTTAAGCAACGTCGGGAGTGGTCAGTACTTGGATGGGTGACCGTTTTTTTTTTGCTTTTTTGTTTTTTTTTTGCATTATGGTACGGAACCCTTCGTGCGCGAGTCCGACTCGCACTTGCCCGGTTTTTTTTAATAATTTTCAGGTGGAACATTTGTTGTTGATATATGTATCTAATCCTGTCATACCATGCACTAGGCCCCCGACGCCCGAGCCGGAGCCGGTGGCAGCGCCTGCGCCGGCCGCACCGACCGCGCCGGCCGCGGAGCTTCCGGCGGCCGCGCAGCCCGCGCCGCAAGAGCCGGAGATCGTCACATTAGAGGTTTCGTTTATTTTACTTCAAACCGTTGCAAATTACCTTTTCTCAAACATGCAATGAAATATTGATGTTATGTTCCTTATAATAGGCTGCGAAGTATGACGTTTCAGGGTCGGCTAGGACAAGAGGTATTTAATGGAATTTCATACAAATATTGCAGGCCTAGGCCGACAAAGTCCTCTTTTTTAATTTCCATTTCACAGATATTTGTGACACAGCATCGTGGCATTCAGCCATTAAAAAAATCTAGAGGCAGTATTTGCTTTATGGTTCGTAATGACACTCTGCCACTACGCCTATAAAAAAAAACAAAAAGCAATGTTTGCTACAATTTGCAGTTTTATTTGTATAAAATCAACATGAACTTAATAAATAATACATTATTAACCAAATTCTGTAATTTTAAATTATAAATTTAACTACACAAATAAATACATTTAAAATATTTCATCTAAACGTTAGCGGTAAAAGGGTCTACTCAAACACGCGTAGTTATTTTTTTAAATTGTTATGGAGGCAAAGTTGAAAAATTTTCATTCTGTATTTCTGTTTTATTGGATTTATGGTGCGTTGCTGATTTTTTTACTTTAATATGAGTCCCGACAAAATAATGAAATTAATTTTAATTGTAATCGTATGAGTTGGAATTGGCAGCGTAACCAGAATTGATTTTAAATAACTTGCTGCGTCTGCCGCCAAGTCAAAGACGAAGTATCTATATGGTTGCTTATGGCAATTTTATTATTTTAGAATCTAAGAAAAATGGCTTACAGTTTATTAGAAACAGTTTTGTGGCATATTTTAAAGAAATGAAAGTAACTACAAAATCGTGAACACTGTGGAAATTATACTTATTTTCTCCATGCATAAAGCAACGATGTATGTGAAACATGATATCAACATGAAAGACTATGTAAACTTATGTGACGAAAACGACAGTCAGACGGATATAAGGCGAAAAAATCAAAGATACATGAAAATATACGGGTAGTAAAAATACACGACTCGTGTAAAACATACGCGTGATAAAGATATAGGTACGTGTTTAGTTATATTTTGGGTGTAGTTTACTTTTAGTTTTTTCTATAAATAAAACTTGGGTTTCGTGGATTTTTTATTTTATTTATTTCATTGCATGTTTGAGAAAAGCACTATACATACCTCGGCGGGAAATGGGGTTGCCCGCGCTCAGACCTATTCGGCCTCGCTTCGCTCGGCCGTCTATATGTCTTCGGCCGGTAACCCCTTTTGTCCCGGCCTCTGTAGTAATGTACTATTGTAGTGAACTCAGAGCCCTTAACTTTGACCTGTTTCGATTCCCGACTGCGTAGGTGGGTTTTCACAAAATGCTATATAAATTTCATAGTGGACTTCTATTTTTCTTCGTATCTTGTTTTAGATCTCTCCTCATTGAAATTGCTCAGCCTGTATTTAGGTATTGTTTCTAAATGTAGACGCTGGAAGAGGGCGAGCCGCATGCCAAGCGCCGCAGGAAGCACAAGCTTATCATAGACAAGAACCATCAGCTCTCCAAGAAGTTCCTTCGCGCGAGAATCGAGAACATCCATGTCGACTTGCGCTGTGAGGTGGGTAGTCATTCATATTAATTAAATATGCAAACAAATATAAATAAAATAAATAAATAAATATTACAAGACATTTTTACACAAATTGACTGAGCCCTACGGTAAGCTCAAGAAAGCTTGTGTTGTGGGTACTCAGACAAATATAATTACAATGTTTTGTACTATATACGTCTCACAGCTGAACAGAGAATCCATCTCATCTCATACACCTTTAAATTTATTCGCGAATGTATGCAGGTTTCCTTCACCGGAAAGCGAATGATAAAATGTCAAATGATATTCCTTACATAAGTTCCCATGTACCCTCCTTAGTTCCAAGAAACGAACCGCCAAAATTCGAACCCGCGACCTCCGGAAGATATTTTAATTTGTAACATAGGTATCAATAAATAAATGTATGTACAAATCAATTTATGTCCCCAAAGGTAGCGAGCCTTAACATTACCCGAGAAGATGAAATCCATTTTATTATTATTAACTACTAATAGCATCGATATGTTTAAAAGTGGACAGAAAGATCAATGTAGTGAGCGAGCGGTATCGGTAGCTTACAAAAAACGGTGAAACTACCCTCTTAAGTTTTTAGATGGGCCTAACTCAGTGGGTAGGTACTACGTACGCTCGCTGGTGTCACTTTGTCATTTAAGTTCCATTTTCGTGTCAATCGAGAGCTTTCCTTTGATTCCGGGCCTCCATATACCGTCGGACATTAGCCGAAAACAAAAAAGACTAGGTACCGACGCATACCCCGCAGCATCGGGTAGGTCGGTCAAGTTAAATGTTGAACTACCGTATAAATTATAATAATAAGCGTTTACAGCCAACTCGTTTGAGATATTTTTTAGGCACATTTATTGTAAATACGAGTTAATTAGTTGACTGTATAATAGCTAACATTAACTGGTCGTATTGGCTGGGTTGGGTGGGGTTAGGAGTTTTCTGAAGACATCGTGGACCTGCGCGTGCCGGCGGAGCTGCTGCTGCACCGGCCCGCGCGCGCGCCGTGCCGCGTGGCGCGCGCGCTGCTGCGACTGTTCTCCCGGAACCTGGGCCTGGCCGCGGCCGCACACAAAGACCAGAGGGAAATGGAGGTACGAGACGTTGTTAAGGGCTGATGTAGACGGCGTGCGAAATCGCGTGCGAGTTTCGTTACATTGCGGTTTTTGATCGGCAAGTTGAATTGGACGTAACCAACAGTCTGCAATGTAACTAAAATCGCATGGTGTGAGCTCGCGCGCCGTCTAAATCAGCTCTAGGTCGGAATTCTAGGCTCCTAAGCGAACTTCTATTGTATTTGTTACAAATAAAACTCAAATTCGAAGCACCTACTTATCCAGCCGTAGCAGTTGACGCTATTGTAATTTTTTTGCATACTTACAATATTTATTTTAGATAGGTTTTCTAACCTAATCGCCATGCACAATAATATGTAAATTGTTGAGAAATTGAATACTAAGATGCCAGTGCCAGATAATTCACATTAGAATAACGAAATCATTTTTCTTCGGTTTTCCAAATCAAACAAACCAAATCATTGCCTGGAAGAGAACGACAAGACCTACTGGTTGGTGGTTGAAAATGCTTATTGTTTTATTTTTTGTTGCACCGACTACGGTCGCCGGTTTCAAAGCTTTGATCTAACGTAGGTATAAAAGTTCAAGCCAATATTATTAATTGCAGCTCGCTCTTGCTTCGCGCGCTCGACGCGCCTCCGTCCCAGTCCTCGAGCCCATCCCCGAAGAACCACCGCAAGTGCAAGAACCGCAGGTGCAGGAGCAAGTGCTTGAACCACAAATACCGGAGCCCCAACTGCCGGTAGAGGAGCAGACCGTTCTGAACCAGTCCACTGCGGTGCCAGACCTTAGTGCTATAGATGTGGAGAAGGACATTGCCGACTTGCCGACGCAGAAGCTGGCGGCTGCGACTCAGAAGAGGGCCTCGCGGGAGGATCTAAATACGAGTCGAGTAAGTATTCGCAAGAGTTAGTGCCAGTTGCACCATCCGCACTTGACAGACTGATCAATGTCGCCCGGCGCGCCGCGGTGGTTTACTATGAAACTTTCCATACAATCAAATTTAGCGAACTCTTTAAGGATGACAAACGATTTGGTGCAAACGACCCTTTAGTTTCTACTCTTCCTGACTGTCGGTAACAGATACATTCATGTATGTGTGTGATGCTATACATTACGTAAAATAAAACTTAATTTTACCAATACGGGACTTTAATATCTCCGATTTCCAGTTCCACATTTTTTGCTTTTTTGGTCCTGCAGAAAGGCTATTTAGATTAGTCAAGTAAGTTACGTGATTAAGTCCAATTTAGTAAATTATATCACTGTAGAACTCGTCACACTTGTCACACAAAGGATTAAGTTAAATGTGAATGTGAAAGACTTCATAACCAAATTATTGATCACTGCGACAAGATATATGTTAGTGACGCTGGCTTATCCTTCACAGACAAAAAAGTCGAGATGCGGATACACATCCTTCAGAGAGAGTCAATCTCAAAACCTACGGGTCGAGCCAGAAATCGGTAAGCATTTATGGCGACTTTGGAATGATCAAACATACATGACTAGAATATATACTTGGTCAAGCAGATCTTGTCAGTAGAAAAAGGCGGCAAATTTGAAAAATATAGGCGCGAAGGGATAATGTCTCATAGAAAATTTGAATTTCGCGCCTTTTTGTACTGACAAGATTGTTTGACCATCTATACCTACATTAACATTCTTCTTTCAGTTGAAAAAGAGAACATCCCGGAAAACTGGCAGACAATACCGTCACGTCGTGAAGAACAGCTGATCATACCAGACATAGAGATACAACGACCGTCGGATCCGGAACGAGTCCTGACTTCATTGTTGCAAGAGGCGGGTCTGGCCGATGTGCCGCAGCCCCCGCAGGAGCAGCCGCAGGAGGCGAGCAGGGCGGAGGCGGAGGAGGAGCCGCCTCGCAAGAGCCGCCGCCGCGGCAGCGAGAGCTCGGAGACCATGCTGGGCAGTCTCGACCGCACCAAGGTGTCCCTCGGCGACTCCGACCAGACTACTGACTCTAAGAGATTTATTCGGTACGTACCTAAAGCAAGGACGCTAAGCATGAAGCCCCGCCCGTTCCTATTTTGCTGCCCCGCCCATGATGGCGGCGGCCAATGACACTATGCCAGCGGATCCGATAGATAATTATTATTATATTTATCACAATTACATAATAAAAATAATAATAAGCCCCGAGGGCAGCTTGTGGCGAGCTGAATGGGAAGTGACGTCCCTTGGGTCCCATACCCCCGAGAGTCGGTCAGGCCCCTCTCTCCGGCTAGCCTTAATTGGCCGGCTGGAGTGAACACTGAGCAGGGGCCGCAGGACTCTCACCTCTGGCTTGCCTTAACCGGCCGTCCAGAGTGGGGTGTCAGAGCTATATGCTCGCAGGGCGGAAGTGAAACATGCCTAAGACGCGAGTTGGCACAGTGGCTGCTTACAGCCACTGGGTAGAAAGCGGTGCACACCTCTCCACGCCCTGAGCCGCTCACGTGATGTTGTCCCCTTGTCGCTCCGTGCGAGCGGCCGTTTTCGGGGACCCATATAGTGAGTTGGCGAGTCACCACCTGTCCATTTTTTCGTGTTTTTAAACATAGATTGGGGCAGGTGCCATAGTATTTCCATAGACCCGGTTACCAGTACACTAACATCTCAACACAATAGCCCAGTTTCTTTTGTTTCTTATCATTGCAATAGCCCTACACTAACCGGGGCTTATCCTTGGGTGCATTACTATAGTGCATACAGGGATAATCGTCGGGTGGTGTCACATCACCTTTTAGAGTAAATTGTCTTCTTACAAGGGGCCTCTGCGTGTTGGCTTTGGCTCCAAGCACGCCTTCCAAATGTCCGAGACCCCATGGTCCCGAGATTATGTAAAGGAGGAACATAATAAAAATAATAATTCAGCCTATATACGTCCCACTGCTGGGCACAGGCCTCCTCTCATGCGCGAAAGGGCTTGTGCTATAGTCCCCACGCTAGCCCAATGCGGATTACATAATATTTTGATCCCAAAACATACGAGATGCGAAAAGGCGGGTCTATGTACAGAATTCTTCGTGATTAGCGTTCTTACTTTATTTAAACATCACAATGTTACGACACGACTGCTGCATGTTAATCAGAACAGGTGGATGAAGTTAGCCGCGTAAACATCTAATTAAGTCTGATGTAAGGGGTAACATATTAATTGTATTTCTCTATGCAGCATTGTTTAATTTTTATCAACACTAATAACATTGTAAGAAATAAAAAATGCTAACTTAAAAAAAATACGAAATCGCCGGTTCATTTCGGGTCTCAACCACGAGGGCTTGACAATTTTTTTCTTTTATATGTATATGTAATAAGCATCTAGGTATTTCAGTTTATTTCAGAGATTAAAATGTATACCATTTTATTGATATTGCGCAGTGATCAATGGGGCACGGAGGGCACGATGGTGAAGATTTTGAAGATGGTTAAAGCAGAGATCCAGCCTCTAAACATGAACTCGCTCATGTCATACGGGCCTATGGTTCCAGGCTACAAGTGTATTATCGCAGCTCGATGTTTCACTTCAATACTGAGTAAGTATATTTCCTTAACATACTTTATATAAAAAAAATAACACACTACAAGGTGAGTCCCCAGCAAGCTCGGAACTTTTAAGCGATATGAAGAATTCTCAAATATTTTTTCTACTTTTTAGGGTTCCGTACATCAAAAGGAAACAACGGAACCCTTATAGGATCATTCGTGCGTTTGTCTGTCTGCCTGTCCGTTCGTCACGTCATGGCCGATTTGCTCTGAAACTATTGGACCAGTTAAGTTGAAAT
Source organism: Cydia fagiglandana (assembly GCF_963556715.1). Taxonomy (NCBI): domain Eukaryota; kingdom Metazoa; phylum Arthropoda; class Insecta; order Lepidoptera; family Tortricidae; genus Cydia; species Cydia fagiglandana. The sequence goes on along the minus strand of NC_085932.1, from coordinate 13,942,056 downwards.
TTGGTACTCATGAATATGAAAGTCTGTGACCCAATGACGGACATGTAACGTAAATACGATCCACTAAGTTATTCGAGAAAAAAGGCAAAACATACATATCGGATGACAGTGGGGATACTGGGATGTTAGTTGTACCAGTTGATGACGAGCTATTGATACACGGCGGCAGCGGCACTGTATGATGTGTATTTATTTATTTGTTCCTTGCAAAATGTAACAAATTATTTGCAATAGCGAAGTATAAACCATAGTTTTGTTTAAAGCTTGACCAATTATGATCATTGTCAAGAGGGCTCTTTTAAATGGTGACAGATCAGTAAAGTAGTTACCTATGAAAAAATTAGTTCCAATGAAATTCTGCAACATGGCGTGTGATCAACTGATCATATATTACTGGTCAGGCTTTACCTAACGCGACTTCAAAGTTCGATTTTGTGGAGAAATAGCCAATCGTTAATGGGACTTTATATTTGTTTTTAGAACTGAAACAACACGGCTTCATAGAAGTACGTAAGGATCCGGACACTTTGGAGATACTCGACATTTTTTTGGGTCCTAAATTTAATATCTTTTAGTCAAATTTTATTTCCACTCAAATGCATTAATATTAGTTCATTATAATTATTCAGCTTGACATTATTATATTTTGTTATTTTTATAGCCTGTTTATTAGGTTAAGACATGAACTTCATGGTACTTGTTTATTATTGTTGATTTATGTATCCCTGCTTTGTTTTCTAATTAATGATAATTTATGCATATTTTTTAACAATTTATAAAAGTTACATAACGTCGGCCTAAGTCGCAAACCTCGTAACTCCATTTCAAGGAAATTATTAATTGCTACCATGGACAACAATACTTACAGTCGTAAAGCTCGTAACTCCCCCGGCGGAGTTCCGAGGTTTGCGACTTAGGCCGACGATTAAGCAGCTTGACGTTAGTTTAAATTGACATGGATTTGTTATTGTTATGATCTTTATATTATAGTCTTTGTTAAGTTTATAATGTTGTTTGTCATTTCAATTGTTACATTTGTGTGGATGTGTATATACTGATTGATAATTAAACTTTTTCAATTAAGACGTGATTTTTATTGAAATAAAAAAGACAATTGATATGAACAATTTAATTGAATAATTTGTATATAATGATATGATTTCTGTACAGCTGTACATAAGTCATCAACTAGATTCAAGTCAACTAGATAAATTTATGAGTATCTTAAATTGTAGGTAGGTAGTGGCTTAATAATTTACAAAACCTTAACATCGCCTTTGATTGCTGTACAATAAAGAGTTGACTTAAATAATTATCAATAGGTAATTTACAGGCTACATTTAATCTTACGTTACATAAAATACAGTCATATACTACAGAATTGGAATATTTTTAATGTCTAATTCAGTAACACTTATTCACATGTAGGCAATATTTTTACATAATAACATAAAATGACAGAGTAAGCATTAATAGGGCTTTATTAAAAGGAAATTCCCTAACTTGGTATACGCTATCACTATTTTTTTAATAATTTATACAAAATCAGTCTCCTACTATTTTGTTACCGAGCGCTGTCGTATGAAACGTGTCGCACAGTACCCTATAATTGAAACTAACCTCACACTACTGCGCGACGGTAGCCGTGCTATGCGACATTAGGACGTTAACATCTGGACATTTTTTTTTAAATAACAATAGTACATATAAATAATAAATCGATACTTACACCCAACGCTTACCGTGTGAACCATTTCCGTAACATCTATAATGCTAAGATACCTACCCCCTATGAAAATGAAACACAACTTCAAGCACACAAATTGTTTCACAGCCTTGCTACAGTCGTTCCAAGCTCTCACTCAATTTATATTTATAGTTACAGTCTGTTCTTATAGCCTTAGGAATGACGTGACATGTAAAATAGCTACCGTTACGGCACAATCGTTTAATTATACAAGGAGTATCTCAGAGATAAATACAAGCGCTTAATATTTGAATAAGTAGGTATATTAATAGTCACTATGATAGCATTTTAGCAAATAATAGTTGGCAATAATAAATGTGTTTTACTTTTTTCTCCAAGCATCCCATTTCATTATGGAAAGCAAAGCGGAGACAAGGAACCATGTACAATTGCGTAGTATTATTACTTGGGGAGAACTTGTAATATCTAAGAGTTTATATTTAATTTGTTTAATTAAAAACACTTGAATCTAAAGTCATTGTAAAATGGGTCTCATAATTGTTAGAGGTAACAACAATAAGACTCTCACATTAGTCGAAAAGTTCATTAAAACGCCTGCAAAAACGCTACAAAAGTTATCGTCGATGACGGGTTTATAAAACGTGACATATCACAGATCTCTCGAGACGTCTCTAACAGTGCCTTTTACATGGAATGATACATCTGAAAATGGAAATACACTATGGCGTTACAAATGCGAGGCGAGAGTCCGGACACAGGTTTTACTAACAGAAAGACTCAAAAATTAACTAGGTAACAGTACACTCAGTGTTATATTCTCAAGGTGCTAAAGAATCATTATCGCAATCGGTTTCATTCCTGTTATCATTCTCAGCGTAATTCATGCTCTCGAAATACTGCTGAGGCCTGCCGTTCCAAAGCGAATCCCCAGAACTGACGGACTTGACTGTGGTGTCGATGCGGTCTGCGGATTCGTAGAGGATGGATTTGGTGAGCTCCAGGGCCAGGTTGTGGGGCGAGTCGTAGGCCAGGCGGTAGTCGGGCAGCGCGGCCGGCGCGGGCCGCGAGCGCGGCCGCAGGCGCGAGAACAGCCGCTCGGAGCGCGCCAGGTACTCCGCCACCATCCCCACCCGGGACTCCGACACGACGAAGTTGAGCGAGTCCGGGCACAACTCCGGCTCGGACTCGCGCGACGCACGCCGAGTCTGTCAACACCCAAAACGGAGTGAATAGTCTGAGCCGACGTCGCCGGACGAAAGCGATGGGTTTCAGTTTTGTTAAAAGCATGCAAAGAAAGCCCGACAATATTCAATTATATTCATACAATAATATTTATTCGTGTTCGTACTAAAATGCTTCGCTTTCTATATGTGATTTTTGTTGTGTTAGGTACTTTAACAAATTAGCGTTTCAAACATTACTTTGATTCCCCTAAATGTGATCGGAAACATCAGTCAGTGCATTAGCCATGTGATAATTAGATCATAATTTACGTAGTGGATTGCCAATAACTGCCATTATGCCACTATGTCTAATGTAATAAAAATAAAAATAACAACTTAAACCAAAGAACAAAACTGACAAAAAGTGACTAAACGTGAATCTACAGTGTATCGTCAAAGGCCGATTTGTGATTATTATGAACTTATTTCACTTACCATTGTCCTTTACAATTATCTAATTATCTATACATCGGTCCAAAGGATTAATAAAATTACAAGTACTGTTTCAACAATTATAATAGATCTATACTACGAATACGTTATAATATTTCACTTCACTTGTTTATTCGTAAAATATACAATTTGAACAAACATTAGAGCAACAAGTGGCTAATAATATGCTAACTTCATATTTAAAACAAAATAAATGTTCAGAATGAGTCACAATAACTATTTAGAACCATGTGTAATGTCCGATTGAATAGAATCGGTTACAATTACAACTGTCACAAGGGGTCTACGAAAGGTCCACTACGTGTTTCTATATTTTAAGAGCTAGGAATGGTTGGTTGATTCAGGATTCTAGCAGGTTAGCAAAAATCGCTACTCTTGATTTTACAAAAAATGTTACATAATAAAATAGTAATTACTTCTGTATGGCAACATTAACAATATAAAAAAATGTATACAAAGTTATATAACACATTACATTAACTCATCAATATTCAGTGACATCAAAATCAATATCATGCATTGTAGAATTAGCGCCACCTACCTATAGGTGCTCGTGCATCAGAACGTTATTGTTACACGTGATTAATTTTACATTTAATGCAACATGCTGGGGGTTATCACTTAACAAACCATAACCAATTTTGTTATAATCAAAACCCTGACTCGATTTTAAGCAATCACTTTTACAGAATATGATATCGTTAGTAACATGCTACTCAGGCTACTCGGGACCGTCACAACTACAACAAAACTAAAATAATAAAACTACAACTTAAAATTTAATGTTAAACCAGGGTCAAACGGAACCGAAGCTAAAGGAAAGAAATGAAAAACAAAAACTTACGATCGACATAATGGCATGTGAGCTACGAAGGGCGAAGCTGCGCCCGCGTCGCCCGGCTCGCCCGCGGCTTGAGAACCAAAACCGAAACATGAGAACGGTCAGGACGCGATATTAGTGAGTCACTGGGTGCACTGTCACACGGTGGGTTTAACACGACACGGTTAGTTTGGGATCGGTAACTTTCGGCCGGAATCTTTGGAATTGGAACATGTATTCCAGGAGGGCGCGCACCTTGTTCTCGTGGGGCGGCTGCGGGCGGCGCTGGGGCGGCTGCGGCGCGGGCGGCAGCGACGGGCGGCCGCGCGAGCCGCCCGAGCGCGCCGACGCGGCCGACGGCGGCCGCGGCGCCGCGCCCTTGTGCGCCGTGTGCAGCGGGATGCGCGACGGCCGCCGCCGCGGCGTGTCCGGCGTGGAGCGCGGCTCCTGCTCCGGCATGGGCAGCGGCTGCATGTCGCGCATGCTGCTGTGCGAGCGCCGCTCCGGGCTGGCGCGGCCGCGCCCGAGCCCGAGCCCGAGCCGGCTCAGCGGCGTGGTGGGCGTGGCGGGCGGAGCCGGCGCGGGCGACGGCGGCGTCCTAGAGACCTCCCTCTCTCCCTCCAACTGCCGCACGCGACTTTTTGCACTGTCTAATTCGACGCTCTTCTCTTCTAACTGCAATGCAAAAAACATAATCAGCATGTCGCACATCATTTGACAGGTCTTTAAAAGTAATATGAAGGTTGCTACAAACGTTTTTTCATTAAGTGATATCTTTCAGAAATAATTGCTACGAAAGTCTAAGTTTTGAACCGTACGTGCAAAAAAATTGAAAATAAAGTTAAGCCATTAAAGAGTCTTGACAAAAAAATGATCTTGTTGAAACCAGATAAATACAGCGATGATACGTTCATTTGCTTGTATGAGTTGTATGGCTCTTTCTATTATGAAGGTACGGAACCCTCCATAATGACTGGCCCGGCACGCACTTGGCCGATTTTTTTACCACTCGTGATTAGTGCATTGTGTAATTCATCACGTACTTGAAACAAGATGTACAAGACTATATTGATATACTTAGACATCATAAATAATGAATAACGTCTACAAGTATCTACTCTAAGTAAAAAAGCGCTCTTATTTAATTTTTAACAGGTAGATGTTTTTACATAGGTTTCAAGGACTTTGTCTATTCAAGCGCATGAATAGAGACGGCAAGGTGAACCTTTGTACGTAGGTACTATACCTAAATACTACGAGGCGAGGAGACCTTGAACATATTACAGGTACAATATGAGATCAATAAATTAACTCGCTACAATAATGGAAAAGTAAACCTCATTAATTTTGTTAATTTTAAATGGGCTTTATCTTATTATCGAAACCACATAGAAATTTAAGAATTCTAGCAACTCATTAAATATTAACGATCGTTATTGGTCACAATACGTCAGAATCCGAGGTATCCGTGACCGAAGTCCGCCTATGAGTCAAAGGCAAGCCATACGCTGGTCATAGGCTATGACCAGCGTGTGGCTAAGCACATTTTTTATTCTGAGCTTGAGGAGGGCAAGCGGAAACAGGGCAGCCATTTGCTCAGGTACAAAGATGGGAGCAGCACCGTGCGTACGGAATGGCGGGATGCACTAAATACCAAGATAAGCAATTTTGAATCTCGGCGGCGGTTAGAGCTTGATGCCAAGCGTGATAGAATAAAAGCAAGACCACCTGCGGCAATACCTTATAGTCTTATAACTATGATAATAGTGTGCTCACATGCCCGCAATGTTCATCGGCTACATCAGCCACTTGTATAGAAAGGCCTCAATATTGCAACTCATATGTTTTGGTAACCGTATTTGGTAATCTAAAAAAACTACTGGCTGAACGCTTTGCGCCTTAAATGGACCAAGATATAAGCTATCTTACCCGAAATTTGAGGTCTTCGTTTAGATCGCGCGCCTGCTCCAGCCGCTCGAGTAATGTCGCGCGCTGCTTTACAGCGCGGCTCATCCATTCGCGTAACACCTGGAACATCAACAACAAAATATTTCAATGGACGTAATATTTTTAATTTATAAATCAATAGCCTGATTGTGTATAATTTATTGTGAAAATCTCGAAGCGCGCGGCATTATATTCTACAGTTTAATTTTTTGCTCGTAACTATTACAGGCCACACCTGGTATATACCCAGAATCTCACTCAACGCTTTTCACTCTCAGACTAAACACTGAACAGATGATTCGGTTAAATTATATTCTAATGTATGGGCAAGAAAAACAAATTATAGCCAGCATTCAATGAATGTAGTATGATACCTTTGGGTATGGTGCTTTACGCACACTAGCGTCCCTCCCCCTCCCCCTGACGCAACCCCCCCTTTTAGCTTGAAATATGTCCCGGTTTACGGTTTTTTTTTGTTTTTGAGAAAAGTATTAGAGTTAGGGAAAAAGTGTCAAGCTAAGAAATAATCCTTAATAAATTTTAAACAAAAAAGGTTATATACAACTTTTTGGTAAGACTCACCATATTCATGTATTAACTTGTTGAAGTTCAATATAAGTTAGTACGTGATAGTACTGAAATAAAACTAATACGGAGAATAAGCTTGCAAGCTTATTCTTCGTGAAGATTTCTTTCAGTACTGTCACGTACTATGTTATATTGAACTTCAACAAGTTTTTCAACGGTAAAATTTTGTCGAAGTTCATCTAGCTAAAACATCAATATGGTGCGTCGTATCAAAAAAAAAATATAACCTTTTTTGTTAAGAATTTAATAGGGAACATTTCTTGCCTTGACACTTTTTTCCTCACTCTAATACTTTTCTCAAAAATAAAAAAAAAACCGTAAACCGGGACATATTTCAAGCTAAAAGGGGGGGTTGCGTCAGGGGGAGGGGGAGGGACGCTAGTGTGCGTAAAGCACCATACCCAAAGGTATCATACTACATTCATAGAATGCTGGCTATAATTAGTTTTTCAAAAAACACAATTTGACCGAATCAAGAGGACTCATAGTCAACATATGAAAGAGTAGGTATAGAGGCAGATAACGAAATATCCATGTCCGCGGTAGGCTCTCTGACGCCGCAATAAGAAGCGTTTACGAAGATCTCGGATCTCGAGCTGACCTCATCATCATAATAATAATAATGAAATAAATAAGATGCAGAAGGCGGTAATTTTGGACACGGCGCGTATAGTACGTCGATTCCTCACTCTGCGGCCCTGACCACCGGCAGCTTGGACCCTGCCCCGCTGCCGGCGGCACCCTAGGTTAGGTTTTTTATAATGTGTTTATATATTTTTGTAATGTTTTGTAAGTGTTTTTATATTTTACTTTTATACTCACATTGTAAAATCCTAACCTAAGACCCTATTTGAATAAAGGAAATAAATAAATAATTTTAGAATAAACGGGGCTCTAAATGGTTTTGTGTACATATACTATGGCATTAATGAAATTTAATGATATATACTCGTAACTAGGCTATTAAGACGGTCGCGAATATTTAAAAAACAATAAAAGCTAACTCCGCTAAGAAGAAGCGACTTATTTTATTATTCACCTCAAGGACGAATACGTATAGGTATTGCAAAAAGCCATTACGGTCAACAAAGAGACTAGTTAAATACGAAATTCTTATTCTCTTTTTTCTATACGGTTGGCCTGCCGCCACACTCCATTAGTTCGTTTTTATTCTTTCGTGTAATTTGCCGAAATCTAATTCTTACGTCATTTGACGGGCCCTCGTTAGCCGCATGACACAAATGACACAAATTTATGATGTCCCCACCGCAGCGTTGTCGGTTTACGACAATTTCATCAAGATTCTATACAAAAATTAGGTGTCCAAAGATCCGTCGCAGTGCGGAAGCTGTGAAATCAGCAAGTACCCTTGACTTTTGTTTCCTGTTCGTGACAGAAGTGTTTAGTCAATGGTAAATTGGCTGGTGTTGGTGCTAGCTACGAACTCATCATAATTATTTATGTTTAGAGTATTTCCGTTTGAGTGCCACAAAAAGAATAAGCAAAGGTTTTCCGGATTGGCCTATTACTACAGACATTTAAGTCCTTAAATGGCAATGTTCATATTTATTGTAAGTACGGTTTCGAGTTGTTTCGTTTGAAAATGTTTGTAATACATATTTATTTCATCCAAATGTACAATCAGCAATACAAGCGTGTAAAAAAACTGCAACTAGTAAACTTTTCAAACACATTCAACAGACAACTGGAAAGGAGGGTCGCTCTGACGTCCGGTCCGGCTTTCAATCCAAAGGTTATGGGTATGGGTTCAAACCTTAGCTCGTACCAATGAGTAGGTACCTGTAGGGAACTTAAGTACGTAATATCAGTTTATGACTTTTACCACAAGCTTTTCGGTGAAACAATGACCGCTAATGTGTCAATGGGGTGACCTTTCGGTTGCTCTCGGCTCCGTTCGGCTGAGCGTTGCAACGAGCAATTATTAGGTACTTTATTAGGTAATAGTGTTACTGTACTAAAGCCACTAAACTTAAAGGTATAGTGCCTTACCTACATTAGAAAGGGACAACATGATTCGTCCCTGAATCGCTGTCAAACTTCGTTTTTGTAGAAATAGGAAGTGTACGGTAGTATGATTATTTATTCTGTGCCAGTGGCGCGGAGCAGCGCGACAAACATCACAGTTCGCACGTACTCTGTTACCTCACTACCTAAGTAGTTCTGCAATTAACGAGGTTGGCCGACTTACCGACGAAACCGCCGCTAAATCGAGGTTTTTTAACAAAATTACCTATTATGCAAACGCTGAACGTGAAACCTAGAAGCTCGGAGACATTCAGATTTTGGACAGTAAAAAAGATGCCATCATGAGAAACAAGTTACCTACTGTTTTTTGAATGTCTTTATTGTTGACTGGTCATCGAATACGAAAGGGTTTTTACGAAAAAAAAAAACAAAACAGGGCAATGCCTATTTTTTTACCAAGCATGTCGTCGTTTTAGAACTTCTTTTTGGATATTTTATTGAAATTACAAAAACACAATTGCTCTACATTACAGAATTCTCACTCTCATCTACAAAACCGATGTTTCACATCGGAAAGTTACGTATCACGTTGTTCCTCCTAATTAACGCATCTTCTTTCCTCGCTCGCTCAACTCCCTTTATTACATTTATAGGGTAAAAGCACCAGTAGTCAGCCTTATAAAGAATATTTCTATGTTCAAGATCGTATAATTTGCACACTTATGGACCAATAGGTATTATCATTGCAAAAATTTAATAAAGTTTATTTTTTGTAAAGAATAAAACTTAGTTGAATTCAACTTTTAGAAATATTTAATTAAATATAATAAAAGGGCATTTTTGCCAGTAATCAGCCCCCTGTATACCAATACACAGCCTTTAGTTACCCAGTGCCCAGCCATCCCATTCTAATGGCTGATTAGTGGGTTTGAATAGAGTGAGCTTATTGTCCAGTGGTCAGCCACAGGCTGACTACTGGGTATTTAATGTATTTCAATCAAATAAATTCATAATAACGTAATTTTTTAAAGGGGCTTGATTTAACGACTTACACTTCATTTTAAAATGATAACAAATCCTAAATCCTATGGTCAGCCTCCCCCGGCTGACTTCTGGGTTTACGACCTTTTTAAAATTACTGCTTCAAACCCAGTAGTCAGCCAGGGGAGGCTGACTGTTGGATTTTGTACAAAAAAGTAGTTTCCAATAGTCAGCCGCCATAAAAATGTTACTTCCACATGGATTAATATTAATCTTTTACGTTTTTCAGATAGTTTAGGTATTAATTGAAGGCGAAGCAGTCCTTTTTCGTTTAAAAATAAATCACAATTCGGCTGCTATCGTCTTATCAAAATACCATGTGACATTCCAAAAAAATAGGCGCATATCTCTTAACCTTTCATGTCAGAAGACACCACCACTTTGAAATTTTTTTGTGGAGTCGTAGAGTCATCGTAGAGTATTCGTTTAAAAATTAAGGTATTTTTCAATGAATAGCTTATCAATCTATAATATTACCTAGTTTTCACATTTATTATAAAATTAGGAAAAAAATATTATTTACAGCCAAAAATAGGCAAGAAAGGCTGACTACTGGTGCATGGCTGAGCACTGGTGCCTTTACCTTATAGTAGTTTAGGAACATTTTACGTGTTGCGCGAATACAGACTTTATTCTGGAGAAGTATAAGTAACTGCGGATGGAACATTGAGTTTTCACCAAGCGTAAAAGTTATAGGTAAAACCTACTCATAATCATAAGGCCTGAGTTACACTTGTAAGTTTTACTTACGTAAGTAGGGACACGGCTATACTACAGAATGAGAGATGAATATCGTTATCTCATTCTAACAAATAGCTTTGTCCCTACTTACGTAAGTAAAACTTACAAGTGTAACTCAGGCCTAAAGCTAAATGTCAAACTACGTAAGAAAGCAGACCTTATTACCTGATTCTGTACGGTGGAGCTAAGGAGTTGTCTTTGAAGTTCCACGGGATTGCTCTCTTGGAGAATCGCCGCGAACTTCTTGGAATCCGGCGTGGGCACACGCGGGGGCCGCGGCGGCGTGTCCAGCGCGCGGTCCAGCCGGCCCAGCGGCGACGAGGCCGCGCGCGGCGGCGTGGCGGCCGCCTCGGCCTCCAGCTGGGCCGCTCTGGTGAGCAACGCATCTCTTTCGCTGCGCAGTCGTCTCACGTCCGAACACTCTCCGCAGCCCGACAGCGCTCTCGCGAACGATTCCTCCGCCGTATCGCCCGAGGGTCTTTCGTCGAGCTCGCCTCGTAGCAACTCCGCTTCGTCCCGTAATCTGACGCCTTTCCTTTGTATGACGTCCAGGAGTGCCCACAGCTCGTCTTCGAGCGGGCGAGATCGGGAGGCGGATGATGATTGAGCGTCTTTCCCGCAGGAGGTCTCGGTGCTGAAGCCGGAATCTTGGACGGAGGGCTGCGGCTTGGTGCGGGTCGCGTCGCCGCCGCCGCCGGCCAGCTTGCGTCGCACGCGCACGCCGGGCTCCCAGTCGCGGCGGGTCCCACTGGCGGGAGTCGACGGTGCCATCTTCGACCGAAGATTCGGGAATGTCTCGATGACGAGATCGCGGAACTCGAGCAAAGCTCCGACCTCATTCTGGAGTTCCTGTAAAACGAATATTTATTGTACATACACAAATAAATAAGTTATCAAAAAATAACTTCCGCTTAATGATCGTACCTATATTGTAGATACCTACATGATTTATTAATGTTAAATAAATAAGTATGAAGGTCCATCCTACGATCTTTTAATTTTTGTTTTGTAATCAAGCAAAGAGAGAGGGTTATGTGATTATATTAAGTATATACTATTAGTAGTTGGGTTATGGTTTGTCGAAATTGGTAACATACATTATACCCATTTTTTACAAAAACCTACTTTCACGCCCATACGTACGTAGTTTACGAATCCATCATTTCGACGTGTTTAAACAAAAGAAACAATAGCCCTCATTCAGTCTCACGGTTCAAAATTTCTTAGCTACTCAATTTGGATTGGCCCTAACGAACAAGAAAGATAAATCATCCGATAATACATTGTCAATTGTACTTCAAGTGAATAATTATGGGCCATTACCCGCCTTATACATTTTGTCTATGGCCTACTAATTTCCTAATAGGTACCTAACTCTCAAACAGAATTTTAGGGCATTATGAATTTTCCAGAGGATTTTTGCATATTTAATGCAATCAATTCGAAGTCAATATTCAAGATGAGCTTAAGGCCAGCGCACACCGAATGCGTGTGCATGGACACACGCACGGACACGTTACACACGCACCCGGTGTGAACCGGCCTTTATATAAATAAAATATAGCTTCCTCGTAAATAAAACAGATTCATAATGTTGATCGTTGATGTTTTTCCTTAGACGTGTAGTCCTCTGCCTCTACGTGTAGTGAAACCTTTTTCTTCTAACAAATTAATTTTCCGTGCCTCAAAGTAATGTGAGTCGTATAAGAGAGTCCATCGAATTCATCGTGAATCAATTGGACTAGGCAGGTGGTCCAAATCGTTCGTCAATTGATAGTTACATTTCAAACGATTCTAGTTTGATTTGCACGAACTGAACTACTGGAATAATCAGTTGATAGTGATTGGTCATGGAAATGATCCATAAATACCACATTGCAGATGACTATCCCAAGTTCTAAAGCAGGCCACTGACGAGCCTTCCAAATGGATGCCGTTACAATGGTTTCATCCAAATGGACGGCATCCTAATATTAAACATTGTACGTTTTTGACATTCACGGACCGATTTTGGATTGCAGCCACGCAATTTGGACTGTTGGAAGGCTCGTCAGTGGCCACCTTAATAATGAGAGTATAAGCAACGTAATGCAACAATTTAGGTATCTTATGTTGATTTAACCGAGTTTACCCTCTTTCGTCAATGGTAAAGCCAAATTTATTTATTTATTTATTTAAAAATATTTATATCATGCATACAGGATGGCTAAAAAATGCCAGGGAGGTTTTGGGATTATACTGAGCAACTTTTATTATGAGACCAACCTTGAAATCGCGAAAAAAATTGCCCGTTTCATACATTTTGGCTGGCCTATTTTCTTTGGCAGGATATATTTTTTTGCGCGATTTCGGGGTTGACCCCATAGTAAAGACCAAAGTCAAAGTTTCACGTTCAAGCAAAGAGCTTAGATGTTGCGCTTACCTAAAAAAAAAAATACAAGCGATTTCAAGGACTTTTGGTTATTTTAGAAACTGCTAGATGCTAAGTTTTTTAAAAGGTCAAAAAAGTGATACTAAATAGTCATATATTGATATTGACAGAGTCGCCGGTCAAAGGAACTAGTAGAAGGTAGAAGTTTGTAAATGTGATATACACATGAATATAAGTAAAGTTACCTGTAGGGCAACGAGAGACTTAGCCTGCTCCGAGATGAGGTAGTGGAAGGGTTCCGGCTGGGAGCGCAGCTGCATGCATTCCATGCCCGACCCGCCCGAGCCGCCGCTGGCGCTGTCTCCGCCGCCCGTCTGGAAACCAAGGAATAATAGTTCAAACAAGTTATATCTAAACTACACACATGGAGCGTTGTATAAATATTTACAAGACTTTAAATCGAATCTAAAATAGCACCATGCTGGCTCTCTGGAATCTCTGTGTAGCTTTACCTAATCGTAGAAAACTTAAGGCTCCTCTTCACGTTGGGCCAACGCCAACGCGAACGAGGGACGCAGCCATACGGTAGAATGAGATAGCAATATCACTTGCTCCCTCTAACGCATAAACGCGTCCCTCGTTGGCGTTGGCGCTGGCCCAACGTGAAGAGGAGCCTTTACATTACTACACGCACATAGATTGAATGCAAGTTATGCAGGTAGTAGCCATGGAATAATAATACATTTTATTGCAAGTGCGAAAAGTGTGTCATTGCGTATGAGCCGTTAGGGCCCCCCCACATCTGGCGTCTTTCGAGCGTCGGCGTCTGTCGGCGTCGGTCCAGCGCTATGGAAAATGACGTCGCTACGCAGTTGCGTCGACGCTGCGTCGACGTTGCGTCGACGTCGGCCATAGAATTGTAGACGCCGACGCTCGAAAGACGCCAGATGTGGGGGGGCCCTTAGGTGAATAATAGACACCGGAAAAGTACATACCAAATGCTGAAAAAAGATTGTCATGCCGTCACCTATATCTCTTCATAGCGTAAAGCAATCGGTTACAATATGGAAATTGATAATTTCCAAGCAATCAGTCCCCGCTGGTGGTACATGGAGGAAACTCAGTAATGTCGCAGTGTTCCATCCACCATGAAATTGCGTCAAGCCTGAGTGCGCGTGCCCGGACAACCCGCGTTTTGTTTTCCTTTACGTTTACGACTATTGTGCTTGTTGTGATTCGATGGTGCAAGTATTGCAAAATGCTAAATCATAGACTAAACAATATTTGTGTAAAACATAGATCAGGGTTTTATCATACGTTTACCACGCACTTTCGTGCGTGGTAAGAGCCTCCTTGGTAGGAGCCTTTGTCGAAAGACAAAGGCTCCTAAAAAAAGGTCTACAATTCGTTATTTAATGCGTATGCTTACTAAAACTGGGATAAACAAAGATCACTTTGATTAAACAGTTTCAAGTGAAATATGACAAGATAAGACTGATAGAGAGAATCCTCGAAAGTATAAGTGGAATAATCCAGAGATAACAATTGTTGTCCGTCTCAAATATCTTGTTGACATTGTTCAGAAATGTCGAAACTTATTGCAGAAACTATTGTGTTGCGAGTCAAGTCTGAAACGCGTAATTCGCTATCTGCGCAAAGAAAAGAACAATACCTTGTTTATATCCCGGGTACACATTTGACACATCACGATTTTAACTACGCCTTTCAACTTGATTTTATTACACGAAAGTTAATATTTGTGAGAGGATGTTATCGAATCGTTCGGCGGCTCATAAATCAGGCACGATTGAGCCATAAAGAGAGACCGGCAATCGCCAGCAGTTTCACTCGCAATTTACTAAGTAAATACAGGAGATTAGCGATGCCAATCAAATGCACTTCAAAGATAATAATAACGAGATAAACCTTCGAACACGACTGAAACAACTGAGTTTTCCACAGTGGACTACGTACTTGAATAGAAATTTGCGGTGTATCACTCCTTATCATTATCGATAAAATAATCTTGACGTGACGGAGAAGGTTTTGTTATGTTATCAATGAGTTTCATGTCAGGTACAGTCATTGTTCAAATATGCGTTCCTTTATTATCCAGCAGGAGGTAGTTACTAATTAAGACTTCAAAGTACAGTGTGTATATCAGTACTAGGGTTTGCACGACGGATCCGAAATGTATGGAAAGATCCGCGGATCCGCGGAAAATGCTTGATGAGCAATGTGTCAGAAATGCATACTTTGCTTACTTTCAGTCAATTGTAACGTACGGAATTGATATGTGGGGACTAGCAGCGGACAGACAAAGGGTGTTTATAATGCAAAAAAGGGTAATTAGGATCATGGCTGGGGTACCCTGGGACACACCTGCCCGTAGCTTATTTCAGAAGTTAAGGATCATGACTGTCCCAGGTTTGTACATATTTGAAGTGGCAAAGGTAGTTCGAAAGACTCTTAATGAATTTAGAATGCGTGGTCCAAACTTCCGAAATGGAAATAATCTCCTCCCTAACCGGCACAGACTAAAAAAGTCCGAACAATGTGTGTGGTACATAGGTCCTAGAATTTATAATCGTTTGCCAAATAATTTAAAGTCAGCAGAATTATCGGACAATATGTTTATTAGAAAACTAAAGGAATATTTAATAGATAAGGCGTTTTACTCATTTGATGAATTCATGAATACAAACAATGTTATATATGATTATTGAAATAAGACACTTATTATTGTTAATATAAAATAGACATAAGATGTAAATATGTATAATAAAACTGACATGTAACTTACGTTATGAATAAAGAAATTGAAATTGAAATTGAATTGAATTGAATCCGGATCCAGATCCGGATAATTTCATACATTTCGGATCCGGATTGCAAACCCTAATCAGTACTAACAAAACTATCGGTAGTTAAATATTTTTCATTTGCTGCTACTGCACTGTTTGTTCGGTTATGTGTACTAACACTACTAACTATCGTATGACGGCGAAAGTTCGTGGAACAAACCGGATGGGCGTGCTTCCTGCATACCAACCATTTGAATTTTCCACAATTGTAATAGAAAATTATAGTTTTCGATAATAGACGGATAATTAGTCAAAAAGTGGTTTGTGCAGCGTGAAAGCAGGTTTCGGTGATTACCGGGTGTTGACAAGCTGCGGAACAATCGGATATTTTGTTGTGACGTTTTGGAGGTGATTTCATGGTTTCACTTTCTTAGTTGCGTCAGCAAGGCCGTTGCTAATTGTCGCCGAACACTAAGTGGTATAAGATCTGCTAATTTGAAGTCACATTAGCTCTCGTGCTATTTCGTTGTAGGTATTGTTTGTTTTCAAACACGTAACAAAAATATAGGTACCTTCTTTGTGTACGTGTGGAGTGTGGATGTTACAAAAATGTGCTCAGGGAAACTTAATGATACTTTAATGATTTGTGAGAGCAGTGAGTGACTGTCAAACCCTATGATTCAAAAGGAGGGTTACAATAAAACAGCTTTAATAATAATAATAGAAACTAGTAGGACTCGCGCACGGAGGGTTCCGTACTGTTAGATACCGGGAATTACCGAATAAAAAATTAATTTTATTCGTATTTTGATATTAACTGTAACTATTTGCAATTTGTATAAATATATTGAAGATATAGCAGAAAATCTATTTAATGCGAAATAATACGAATAACAATATTTGATAGATAGCCCAGTTGCTCTGTGCCGGCTCATAAATGAACACCTATTATAACTCCGACATCAAGTTATTCGTACAACATATACGTGTACGGTCAGCCAAGAAAGTGGTCTACCACTTTTCGACTCTATCATCTGATTGGTGACAGAAACACGCACGGAAATAAATCTGTTGTCTGCTGCGCTTAGTTTTGTTTCATAATTGTAAAAATATTTGTATTATAGATAAATAGGTATTTTTAACTGATTGCAAAAAAAGTCGCCGATCCTGGTCGATGACCGCGAAAATGGCGCATATTCCACTGAGAAGAGCCATGCTCTTAAATAATGACCAAGGTAATTTCGTTGCTACAGGTAGCTGGAATTATGAGCTAAGTTCTGCTTTGATAATAATTTAATAATATTACTTCAGCATTAATTAAGCATAGGTAATAGGTAATTGTTGTATACGGCGGATAGTAATAATGATAACCTTTAGGAAGTGTTAAGACATTACAGTCGAAATTGTTACTAATAATACACCAACATATAGATATTTATGAGACTTGAAATGTTGATGATACCTACCTACCTATGAAAACACGTTGCTAAATCATGATCACTCATGAGAGAATTAATTAGAAATAGAACTTTAATGACTATATTTTATTGATCTGGCGAGTCTTGATCATTAGTTATGCGCTTAATGCTAAACTGAAACTTTCTATTTAAATTCAATATTGATTTAAAATAGTTTTATCGTAGTGAATAGCCGTTCTATTGTCTTCACATAACACTAGATATGCGTCATAACAGTTCTTTAAGCTGCGTGCTAATAAATCGGATGTGTCGGCAACGAGCAACGTGTTCTCTTTGGTCGTGTAAATCGTACACGTATTATTAAGTAATTACACGATGTACTTTAGTCCCAATTAGCATGTCGTACCTACGCGAAGCCACATACGGAGCCGCGTACCTAAAGGTATTTATTTTGGTTAAGTGGGATACTTAAAGTTATTGACTCTGACGAAAATAAGGCTGTTCGCACATACGTACTATTATGACCTGTTAACTTGATATTCCTACCTATACTTATACACATATCTGACATATCAATAAATAAAGATTTTTCTTTTTTGTTCTAAGAATAATTTAATTCGGTAATGATCCAATTTGTGATAACCAATTTTTTACAACCATTGTTGAACTAATTTTAAATATTTAGCAACCCCAAAAAGACAAATGCACGGACTATAGGACGTATTTTGAAATAGGTAGGAATTGTACATAATCAATGCAGCACATATCACTTGTAGTTTGAATGTCGGGTTTGATTTAGTTTCTACCGCCGAGAGAGTCGCAGTCGCACCGCCTTGTATGGGTAAATCTTTCTAATTAGCAGCTTCCACTTGCCATGAATAGCAGTACAAATTGATCGTATAATGATGGCTTACAATGTCGATATCATTAGTGATTTCGGATTTCACTCACTTATTCTTTGCATAAGGATTTTAATATAAGATATTGAAAGACCACAACTGCACCGAATGGAGTAATGATTAAAATGACTTAAGAAACGCGTATCAATACGTCTTGGAAGTTATTCGAATCAAATATTTCATTTATAAACAATTATCGAATCACACAGAAAGTTCTAATATTTGCTTAGTCATGCAGTACTTGGTTTAATTCTGTGGATAGTGCATTTCGCAAGCATTCGCTGTAGTATGTCAAGTTATAATTGCGAAATCGACTGGACGAATATTACACGTGCGAATTAGATAGTCAGTCTAAAGTAACTCTGCACCGACTTTGACAAAGTGCACTGAGAGAAAAGGATAACAAAAACACACTTAGAATTACAAAAATAAACTTAATCCGGGGACAAGGAGGGTTAACTAATAGGAACAAATTGACTTTTGCAATTTCTATTAGTTCTTGCAATTTCTATTATCTGTTTGTTGAAATTAGATTTAGGATTACTGAGCTGTTTGTAGAAATAAATAAACTTTACAGAAATAGGGAAACGTCTATAATTATTACTAAACTTCATTTTTTCCCCCAGTACAGAACTGTTTTTTTAATTCCTGGTTTAGTTTACTAATGATTTTTCTCTCAGTGTGTGGAAGTGCATATATAAACGTCATTTTTCACAGAAATTTAACATTTATGATGATGACATTTGCACACTTTGTCATAGCAAATGCCATGTAGAGTTAGCTTTGTCCGACTCTAGTTCGCTGAATTCGCCGCATGATTTTAATGTAATGATAATGGTTCAATTGATCAATCTAGGCAATTTTGTGACTAGGTAAAGTTTGCCTTTCCTTTGAGGCTAGTCTTGCCAATCAATCAATAACAGAATCTAGCTTCATTTACAAAAGAGTTGAAACATTTGCTCGAGGTTACTAACAACAAACATATTATGTACATGACGGTTCGCGAGCGTGACGGCTCCAACAACAGTCTATAAATTGCCGCACAAAAAATAGGAAACGTATTATATTCGACCATGCCAATGCAAAAAATCGTGTAATGAAACTTCGAGATCGGGACAAAAACTTAACTAGTGCAATTACTATACAATTTGAGATATTAACCGGGCGTGGCCGTGGAAAAATCACTTATGATTAGGGGTTAAGGGCCCCACTGATTAACAGTCCGCCGGACGGTATCGGCCTGACAGAACAACATTTTGACAGTTCCGAACAACTGACAGGCCGATACCGTCCGGCGGACTGTTAATCAGTGGGCCCCTTTAGAGATGATACTACCCATTGTATTGTATTGTAGCTCGGGCGATTTTCCGCAACTCGACGTCTTGCGCCTATTTTGCGTGATAGGGGGTGGGCTAGTCTTGCCAGCCCAGCTCCTCGAGGAATCCTATCAAACCTTTGATGTTGAGTAGGACCTCGGGGAGGTCACTCGGGGATCCGAGATGTTTTGCCCTGTATGGGGCCAATCCGCTGCATTCCAACACCACGTGAGAGGCTGTTTCTTCTTCCTCCATGCATCCACGGCATAGGGGACTATCTGTGACACCTGTTATAAAAAGATGTTTGTTAAAAAGTCCATGACCTGTTATGACACTGGTTACCATACTGTCGAACCTTTCCTAGTTGAAGGAGCGCCCTTGTGAGCTTACCGTTCATGCTAGGCATGGCCTGCTTGGCCTGTCTGCATCCAGTTTGGTTTAGCCAGTGTTCTGTGTGTAGTTTCCCTGTACGTGCCAGCAGCATTGAGCGTACCTTACTAAACGGTATCGGGAGAATCGGTTCCGGGCCTATCGCCCCCGCACCCGATCCTTGTCTGGCGAGCTCGTCCGCGGCGTCGTTACCTCGGGATCCACTGTGTCCTTTGATCCATTGTGAGGTGATCTTATTGTTCTGACATACCTCCATTAGTCGTTCGTGGCATTCGTGTATAAGTTTGGATGTGACTATATGGCTTTTTAGGGCCATTAAGACTGCTCTGCTGTCGGAGAGT
Source organism: Cydia fagiglandana (assembly GCF_963556715.1). Lineage (NCBI taxonomy): Eukaryota > Metazoa > Arthropoda > Insecta > Lepidoptera > Tortricidae > Cydia > Cydia fagiglandana. The sequence goes on along the minus strand of NC_085932.1, from coordinate 13,922,010 downwards.
ATGCGGATGGAGGATCCTACTACCTTCCTTGCAGTGATGGCAGCCGCCGCGTTAATGATGCCCATGCACTCAGCCTGGAATACCGAGTTATGGGCTCCTAGCGGAGTGGTGATTGACATGTTCAGGTCTTCTGAAAAGGTTCCAGAGCCTGATCCGCTGTCTGTTTTGGACCTATACTACTACCCAATCGTTAAAGTGGTTGTCATTTCAAACTATGCTGCCCATAATTTTTCAGATCTCATGAACAATCATTATTCCGTCACAGAATGACATCACATATATTATAAGAAAACAAACGACCCTGTCGGCGGTCTTATCGAGAAAATAGCAATAGTAAGCAAACCTGATTTGTACGAGTCGACCCTTGTGCCAAAGTGAAAATGCAATAAACTTAACCAGAATCCACATAATGGATCCACTCGATGACCTCGCTCTCCCGTTTAATTAAACAAAATAGTATACTTGACTTCGAATAGGCAAGGTTCAATAATAGTACATAGATCTACATATACGCATAATTTGTCTGTTATTGGTAGATAATAGTTAACCGAGAAGAAATAAGTAGCGAAACTGTGGTGAAATTGGCGATAATTTGTTGGCAAACAGTTGACACTTGCAAGGCAAAATAAAAGAAGGAGCAACGTGATCCAATCGAGCGTTACGAGCTTTCACTCTCCGTCTTGTCCGCTCGGACAAGGTTCATTTTCAAAACGGATAAAAACAGCAAATAACTAAGTAAACAGAATATACAGTAATAAGGGAAAGCTTAGATTACAGTTTCGAGAAGGCAATGTTGGTACCTAATCTACCATGACGACATTAGGTAGGTATTGCTAATTTGTAAACAGAAATACGAGTAAATAGCTCCAGAGAGTCTTGTGACTACATCTGTTACGCTATCCATAAAAAAAAAATATTTTTCTACACACACTCAAGAACTCTTAAACTGGGCACTTTTTATATTAAAACTATATGGAGAGTTGGTAAACAACAGCTAAAATATAAATAGTTTTCAATAGAAAAGAATGCATTAATCATGCGATGTGTGATAATGAAATATGAATACCGAATACCGTTTGTATACTTCGTTGCAAGTAGCTCACGCATACGGAACAGCGCATACCTGTGAACAGCCGAGCGTGCGCCCGCGCTCCGCCCAAATAACTATGCAAGAAACTAAACCGTATCACAGTACAAACTACACATAGCTGCAAAATTACATACACACCGTATGAATGTAATTCATTAATAAAGTAGGTATGCACTTTCAATATGATCTCAACGGTTTGTCGAATATACATTCTTTGCTTATTCTGAATGGTGATTGACTGAGGACTGGCCAAGCAATGCCATTGTTAACAGAGATGAATTGTCGCAAGTCCGTCAGCCATCACCCAATTGTGACTAATCCATATTATTACAGCCGCTATTCAATTGTCTCAACTTTTCAATGTCAGTTGAGTCCAATGTTTCAACAATCTCTACAACAGCTAGACGTCTATTAGAATTTCTGAAACGGGCAGAAAGCATTACGAAACTATATTACAGTATTTTAGAGGTGTATAAAGTGTGTGTATTTAAGCAGGTATACTGCGCTTTATTTAGTGTTGCCATAACATTAACAGTTTACGATAAAATAAAATGTAGGAATATATTTATATTCCTAAATTTATTCATACTACATATGTATATTTATACATATTACATAAATTATACTCAAACGAAAAAAAAGAAGTTATTTTATTATTTAAATCTGTGCAAATCATTTATCGCAATGAAACTCCAACAGACACGTCAAGACTCGGTCTTGAACTTCACTTTCCTACTAAGTATGTATAAGTATATTGCTTTGCAACTTTACATAAATGTATGTATATTACTTTATAGCATAATATACTTTCTTCGGATCAAGTTGGACTATCCATCAACAGTTCCGTTTTAACCGTTTCTGGTGCTTAGCTGAATATTACTAGTAACTACTCTGCAGTAACTAGATATAAGATAAGCGGATTGACTCGTAGTCCGTCTCCTAATAAGGCAAGCATTTAGAGGTTCATTGTTTCAACTAAGTGCGTGGGCGACCGATTGTTGCACCCACCATCTGTTCTGTTGATGAATTGCAGCGTGCGAAACGAATTAATCACAATTCTACATGCTTGCTAGCACTAACAACAATGGACTAGGATTTGATAATGTGATTAATGTTATGTGTGAGAGATTTTTTTATTGTTTATTAAATGGGGGTTCCGTACCTATCTGTGAAAAAGAATATTTTACACTTTCTCACCAAAATATCATTCTAGCAAGTGGCCAAATATTTCGGAACACATCCTTATTTAAATGGTGTCGTGTTACGATACATTTCGTTACTTTGGTCGTCACTATCTATTTAATGCTGACTGTGTACAGCTAATTAAATAGATATGGTGAGATGCTAAATAAGCTAAAACCTATTGCGTATAGAGAATTAGTTACCTACATATTAAGTAATACAAATACAAATAATTTATTGAGAAAAGTATAGTACAGTGGTTGTTCTTAATGACTAAGAATTTATATAGAGACAAGTGGTTTACAAATACCTGAACTAGGATTCCCTGTGTTTCAGGCAGCGAAGGACAATATTAATTTATTACTAATTATTCACTTAATTATAAACTATAATATGTATAACTGTTATATCGTTCCAATTCATAAATCGGGAGACAAGTCGCGTTGTGAAAACTGTAGGCCCATTAGTATTCTTTCGTGTATGGCTAAGCTCTTTGAATCCATTGTCTATGTAAGCTTATATAGCCACTTTAGAACAGTCATATCTGATAAGCAACACGGGTTCGTAAAAAATAAGTCTACAGTAACAAATTTATTGGAATACAAAAATTATCTATGTACTAGCTTTGCGGATAGAGGTCAGGTCGATACTATATATACGGACTTTTCTAAGGCCTTTGATAAAGTGGACCATAACATCCTTTGTCACAATCTCGCACTATACGGATTACATGGTAATTTGTTCAGGTGGATATGTTCCTACTTGAACAACAGGAGCCAACTTGTAGCTGTCAACGGATCTTTGTCTGCTCCTATACCTTTAACCTCAGGAGTACCTCAAGGGTCACACCTGGGGCCGTTGCTGTTTATTGTTTTTATAAATGATCTGGTAGAACGATTGTCTTGCCCCTCTCTATTTTACGCAGATGATCTGAAAATATACAAAACAATAAACAGTACCGTAGACTGTTTACTGCTGCAGGATGACTTAAATGTTATTTCAAACTGGTGCGCTAATAATCGTATGTTTCTAAATGTGGAGAAATGCTTCGTGATAACTTTTTCGAAGAAAAAACAATAATTATATTACGATTACGCCATAGCCGATCAAAAACTTTCACGCAGAGAGTTAGCTAAAGATCTCGGTATTTGGTTTGACGAACAGTTAAACTTTAAATATCATTACGAATACATCACAAAAAATGCTAACCAAATGCTTGGATTTATTCTCCGAATCACCAAAGACTTTAAAAAACCAAAAAGTTTGTTAACACTCTTTCATAGTCTTGTCCGTAGTGTTCTTGAGTACGGGTGTAATGTGTGGTCGCCGTACTACTCTTTACATTCCAATAATATCGACAAAGTTCAGAAGAGGTGTCTCAAGCTTTTGTCATACCGCTACAACCGTGATCTTATACGCAAGGATTATGTCGAACGATTGCGCACATTCAATGTTTACTCCCTTGAATCGCGTCGTCTTCTTCATGACATGCTATTTCTCCACAAAGTTCTCCATTCCAAAGTTGTATCTCCCAATATTCTGTCCCTTGTTACATTTAATACCCCCCTGTTCAGGTCCCGTGCCCCAAAGACTTTTGCTCTACAAGTGTATAAAAATAATACTTCATTTTACAACCCTATTGTAAGAATGTGCCGTCTGTACAACCTAGTATCTAAACATAGCCATATTGATATATTCAACTCGAGATTTGCAATCTTTCGGAAACAGGTTATGGAAGTTCTTTGCCATCGATCACCATTACATTAAGTTTCATTAATGTCTTTAATTTCCTCAATGTTTTGTGCCTAAAATTGTATTATTGTGTAATTAAATTAGTTTGTATAGTAGTCTTAGTATAGTTGTAGTTTTCGCTCTAATACTTGTTTCATGATGTGCATACATGCTTTGGATGGCATTCCCAACCAAAAACCTGCTCTGAAAAGAATTATTCCATGTAATAAATGTTATCTGTTTTGTGTGCCTAATAAATAAAAAAAATAAAAAAAATAAACTGTAATCCCCTTACTTCCCCTAAGTAAGTATGCGGGCTGTTGCATACAATATAGATTTTGAACAGCAAACAATAGTTAAACGGTAATTTTGACGGCGCAAATTGTGAGTCTATTACGCCATCATTCGAGGTCTTGTGCGCATTGGGGCTACGCGACCAACCGGGCATCCGCCTGCCCCGCTAGCACCTAACACAACATAAACAAACATCCAAAGAGAATTACTCAAAGCCTCTACAAAATAAACCACTCCCATTTAAAAGGAAACCATAGCAACTACGAGTAGAAAAAATCTCTGTCTTTAATCGTTTCCAATTTTCAATTTGTCGGTCGGTAGTGGATGGTAATTACTTCTATATATAAGTACTTAAGTTCTGATGGTACCTCACACAGTATAAGAATTCAATATAATTCACAGTATTTTGTACAAGTACCTCATTATTTCGGAAAAAAAATATCTAAGTTAGTAAATTTTTAGACAGCAACTTTTAAGTTAGCAGACACAACAATGACAGTTAAAAATCTCTGACCGATCCGTCGCGGGTCAGTCAATAATGGTCGAGACGGCAATTTCGTGGGAGACGGTCGACCGACGCTTCGGTTCCTTATCGGGTTTACCAGATGCAGTTATTTAAATTTATATGCTCAGTGCAAGTTTAAATTCAAGTCAATGTTGTTCGGATCGAATTGACCGTGGTGTTTACAGTAGCGACCAAAAGTATTTTGACAATGATAATAACTTTGGTATTGTATGAAACATATTAGTTTTTTCAAACGAATTTTTGATAATTTAATCAATGGCTTAAAAGCTTCTTGAAACACGTAAAAAGCTTAGTTTCATCGAATGAAAATATAAACTTGGCAACAAAAAATGACAATTTACGGGTTCAAAAGTATTTTGACACGGTTCTTTTTTACAATTTTTTTGAGAACAGAGCCGCAGAATTCAAATATTTTGGAAGTAATTACATCTGAATACTTCTCTTAATATGCCAAACATAAAGCATATTCGAACGATTTCAAGCAAGCTGGCGCGGCTGCACTTTAGAAAGATAAGTAGCAAGCTGAGGTTTCGCGGACTTTTGGTGTATCACTGCATCTGATTTCTGTCTGGAATAAGCAGTTCAAGGCTCGAAACTGCATCACAAATAAGCATAGAAGCGGTTGTCCTCGAAAAACGACTTCTACAACTGATCCTGTAATAATAAAGATTTCAGTAGAACACCCATGGAAGCGTACAGTAACAATTAAAAATTAACAAAAAAATAACTATAATGTAAAGGTTGTTGTTTTTACTATTAAACTACTCTTAATAGAGCATGGATTACATGGTCGACGCCCATTAAAAAAAAATTACATATTTCAGCAAAGAATAAGGTATCCCAATTAGCATTCGCGATTCGTGACAAGTTGTGGACAAGTTCCGATTGCTCAAAAACTTTATGGAGTGACGAAAGCAAGTTTAATTTAATGTCGTCGGATGGTATCAAGTATGTGCGTGGTCCAAATAACAAAAGACACGTTGTGCGATACCAGGTACCCACCCAGTCTAGCCTGGTGGCATTGGTGGCCCTAACGTAATGGCTTGGCGATATTTTTCTCGCCATGGAGTCGGGCCTCCCGTACGAATTGATGGGATAATGGATCGATATGTATATGAAAATTTACTCTACACACAAATGATACCATATACAAAAGAAAATATGTCACTTCGCTGGGTTTTTCAGCATGATAACGACCTCAAACACAAATCCGATCATGTAAAGGCTTCTTTAATGCAAAAAAATCTAGGTTTTTGAGTGGCCTAGTCAAGGTACTGATCTTAATGCTATAGAGCTTTTATAGAAAGCGTTGGATCGTCCAGTGTGAGGTGCAGAAATAATTCAAACAAAGGGGTTTTTTCCAAGGTCTTCAGTCAGAATGGGCGAACATACTATATGATCATATACAGAAGTTAGGGGACTCTATGCCGTCTCGATTTACTGCTGTTAGGAAAGCCAGAGGATATGCCATTAAATATTAATGAAATGTTTTTTTTTAACCGTCTTGCCAGTTCAGCAAAAGCATTTCATTAAAGTGTCAAAATACTTTTGATCTACCTGTAGCGCAAATTATCATTTATCAGTTTTAATTCTAAGTCTGTTGTTTAGTTTTAGTAATCTAAGTGGAAACGTAACAAATGAAGGGTGAATAAAATATAATCGTAACGTAATGATTAAATATATACCCTATTCATAAACAAATTGAAAGAAGTTCGTTTGTCAAAATACTTTTGATCGCTACTGTACATTATAGGCAGGGTTGGGCAGTATTTCAATTACATGTATTTGAAATACGTATTTGAAATACATTGTAGTATTTTGTATTTGTATTTCAAATACTACCTGGAAAAGTATTTTGTATTTGGTATTTCAAATACTGCACTCACATGTATTTTGTATTTTGTATTTCAAATACTTCAAGCTTCAAAATACATTTCTACAAAATACATTTTATTAAATTCTATGATCCTAAAATGGAACGTTTTTTTTTTAAATATAATGTACAACTTGTACGAGGGCAAATATGTACCATGCGCGAGTTATTCTGCGCGGAACTTTTCGTCAACAGCCAGGGGATAGAGTCATTACAGTAGTTTCCGTCCATGCTCTAGTTTTCGGCCACTTGACAGATAGGCAAATAATATATTTCATTTTTAATTTACTATTTGCAGCAATGTAGGTTTATATTCAAATTTCGTCAAGTGGATGAAAACTAGAGCTGGACGAAAACAAGCGCAATGACCCTATACGTTTTTAGGAAAGGATATTCGTTAAACAAACTAAACGATTAGACAAAAAGAATTAAAAGTATTTTGTATTTTGTATTTGAAATACATTATTTTAAACACTGTAATTTGTATTTTGTATTTCAAATACCAGTCACCAAAGTAGTTTGTATTTGGTATTTCAAATACTTTTAAAAATGTATTTTGTAATTTGTATTTGAAATACGTGGAAGCCAGTATTTTGCCCAACCCTGATTATAGGATATAAACATATAAGGAATATTTCGAAAGGTAAAGCAAGTACTTCTTTACATCGTAAAACAAGATCAAACTATAATTATTGTTAGCTTGACTACGAAATACGTTCGAGTAATTTATGAGGCGAGGTCGACAAGATTTAGAACTTTTAGTTATTTTTTTACAATACTTGTCCGAATGTCAAATTTGCTTCGAAACTCTAAAAGGTAAGGTTTTTGTTAATAAATATAAACCAAGCTCTTTTTATTTAATTATTGACTTAAATTAACGCCTTCATATACAGGGTGTTCCAGAATTCGACGTCAAGCCGTAAACGGATGATAGACCAAGTCATAACAGTTATCATAAAAATACAAAAAAAAATCCAACTCATGTTCTTTAAAAATTATGGTCACTTTAAAAATTCACTAAAAAAATCCACACGCTGTAATTATTCAAGATTACACAATAATAAAAAAAATAGAATAAATTATGGAATTTGTAGTAACAAGAGTTAAAGAAGAGCGCTCTTACAAGAAAAGTCGAAATAATGCAAAATTGATGATACTAGTCGACGAAATTCAGGACTTTGTGCTCATTATTAGAAACAATGAGTACTTGTTCCAATAAAAGAGTCTTCTTATCTTTTTAAATATCGTTGTAAATATTAGAAAAAGGACTTATTAAATTAGTAATGAATTTTTTTCTGATGGTCGTTTCCGAAAAACCCCGTGAAGCACTGAACGGCAAGCTCTTATTTGGAAATGTTGAGAAGTTTACTCTGCTAAACCTGGCTATTTTGTATTACTAATACCCTGTACTTTAGGCATATCAAACGATATTTTTCCTACATACCTTTGAGAAAGAGAAAATCAAAGTAAAACGAACTCAATTTTCTCTCCGAAACAAGTGTCAATTTCTACGAAAATCTACTTAATATCGAAGTCATTTTCATACTCAAGCAATCTGCAACGTTTGCTTATACTGTTGGTATACATTAGTGTTTATGAAATTCTACTAAAATTTTTTGGCAATTTTTTGAAAACTACTCTATATTACCGATGACGCGCGCTCGCCAGCTCAGTGCCGCGGCAGAGCTTGTACAGGTAGGACGTGTGTCGGTCGGCTCCGCACATTTTCAACGGCGACGACGAGGTTTTTTATCATTGTGTGCGGCGGGCGCCGTGTAAAACGCTATACTGTGTGCGTGTAAACCGCAACGAGAGACTTTGATCCTAGCACTGTTTTTATAGTATTATAATTTATAATGGTACAGTTTAATAAACTACCGGACAGGATTAAAAATATTTGAAACGACCTGACATTCTATATGTATTTATTTGACTCAAGATAGTACTCAGGGTCTGATGATGGAGCCGGAAGGTGGTCACCGGTACCAATCAACCATGCAACTAAACCACTTTGTGTTTAGGCTCGTTTTATTCATCTCAACAAGATCTTTGACACAAGATAGTACTCAGGGTCTGATGATGGAGCCGGAAGGTGGTCACCGGTACCAATCAACCATGCAACTAAACCACTTCGTGTTTGGGCACGTTTGATTCGGCTCAACAAGATCTTTGACTTAAGATAGTACTCAGGGTCTGATGATGGAGCCGGAAAGTGGTCACCAGTACCAGTCAACCATGCAACTAAACCACTTCGTGTTTAGGCTCGTTTTATTCGTCTCAACAAGATCTTTGACACAAGATAGTACTCAGGGTCTGATGATGGAGCCGGAAGGTGGTCACCGGTACCAATCAACCATGCAACTAAACTACTTCGTGTTTGGGCTCGTTTGATTCGTCTCAACAAGATCTTTGATACAAGATAGTACTCAGGGTCTGATGATGGAGCCGGAAGGTGGTCACCGGTACCAATCAACCATACAACTAAACCACTTCGTGTTTAGGCTCGTTTTATTCGTCTTAACAAGATCTTTGACACAAAATAGTACTCAGGGTCTGATGATGGAGCCGGAAGGTGGTCACCGGAACCAATCAACCATGCAACTAAAACACTTCGTGTTTGGGCTCGTTTGATTCGGCTCAACAAGATCTTTGACTTAAGATAGTACTCAGGGTCTGATTATGGAGCTGGACTGTGGCCACGGGTACCAGTCTACCATGTAACTGAACCACTTCGTGTTTGGGCTCGTTTGATTCGTCTCAACAAGATCTTTGATACAAGATAGTACTCAGGGTCTGATGATGGAGCCGGAAGGTGGTCACCGGTACCAATCAACCATACAACTAAACCACTTCGTGTTTAGGCTCGTTTTATTCGTCTTAACAAGATCTTTGACACAAAATAGTACTCAGGGTCTGATGATGGAGCCGGAAAGTGGTCACCAGTACCAGTCAACCATGCAACTAAACCACTTCGTGTTTAGGCTCGTTTTATTCGTCTCAACAAGATCTTTGACACAAGATAGTACTCAGGGTCTGATGATGGAGCCGGAAGGTGGTCACCGGTACCAATCAACCATACAACTAAACCACTTCGTGTTTAGGCTCGTTTTATTCGTCTTAACAAGATCTTTGACACAAGATAGTACTCAGGGTCTGATGATGGAGCCGGAATGTGGTCACCGGTACTAATCAACCATGCAACTAAACCATTTCGTGTTTGGGCTCGTTTGATTCGTCTCAACAAGATCTTTGACACAAGATAGTACTCAGGGTCTGATGATGGAGCTGGAAGGTGGTCACCAGTACCAATCAACCATGCAACTAAACCACTTCGTGTTTAGGCTCGTTTTATTCGTCTTAACAAGATCTTTGACACAAGATAGTACTCAGGGTCTGATTATGGAGCTGCACTGTGGCCACGGGTACCAGTCTACCATGTAACTGAACCACTTCGTGTTTGGGCTCGTTTGATTCGTCGCAACAAGATCTTTGACACAAGATACTACTCAGGGTCTGATGATGGAGCTCGAAGGTGGCGACGGGTACCAGTCTATCACATAACTGAACCACTTCGTGTTTGGGCTTCGTGTTTGGGCTTCGTGTTTGGTTTATCACCTAGTGTCAAAGATCTTGTTGAGACGAATCAAACGAGCCTAAACACGAAGTGGTTTAGTTGCATGGTTGATTGGTACCGGTGACCACCTTCCAGCTCCATCATCAGACTCTGAGTATCACCTAGTGTCAAAGATCTTGTTGAGACTAGTCAAACGAGCCTAAACATGAAGTGGTTTAGTTGCATGGTTGATTGGTACCGGTAACCAACTTCCAGCTCCATCATCAGACTCTGAGTATCACCTAGTGTCAAAGATCTTGTTGAGATGGATAAAACGAGCCTAAACACGATGTGGTTTAGTTGTATGGTTGATTGGTAATGGTGACCACCTTCCAGCTCCATCATCAGACCCTGAGTACTGTCTTGTGTCAAAGATCTTGTTGAGACGAATCAAACGAGCCCAAACACGAAATTGTTTACTTACATGAGAGACTGGTACCCGTGGCCACCTTCCAGCTCCATCATCAGACCCTGTGTATCTTCAGTTTCTTGTAACTTGTTTCTTGTAAATAAGCGAGTACCTATAATTTCTTTCGAGTAATATACGTTCATAAGTACGAGTATGGGGCTATTCATAAATTACGTCGTTTCAAATGGGAGGAGGGGGGGTCTGGACATCGGATGATGGTAGCATGACGTAGGAGGAAACAGAGTCATCCGAAGCATGATTTTTGGATGATTTGAGGGATGGGGGGTCAAAAATAGATGACGTAATTTATGAACAGCCCCTATGTACATTTGCACTGCATTTAGTATTTTCGTACTTACCAAATAACAGTTTTAGGACTTTATAAGTTAAGTACAGTTAGTGTTGTTATGGTTAATTTCAATATGCTTCGCGAAGGATCAAGAATGTTTAATCCATCATTGTAGTGCGAGTGTGGTAGAAGGGATCGGAATACTGAGCTCGCACGGCCTGCCGCAGCGCGTAAAATACCTAAACTCGCTCAACCCCGAAATGTAATAGCACTCTTAAAGAACCATTACAGGGTGTGGATTTTTTAGTGAATTTTTAAAGTGACCATAATTTTTAAAAAACATGAGTTGGATTTTTTTTTGTATTTTTATGATAACTGTTATGACTTGGTCTATCATCCGTTTACGGCTTGACGTCGAATTCTGGGATACCCTGTAGAAGGCGTTGTAAATGTTATGACGACACTGTCTTTCTCTTCCATTCCATGTTTGATTTTAGTTGATTAAGAAAGTACCGTTATAGATATTTTAAATATAAGCTATCTACCCAAATATAGTGTCAGATCCATAAGTAGAATGTATGTAGTTGTGTTTGTGGACCTATATGGAAAGTTGCCTCTCTAATGGCATGTTATGAAAAAGTTGATAATAAAGGATGTTGTCATCGACATTCATAAATCATCGCTTTAGTCGCGACGCAATCTTTATAGGAAATCTGCTGTCGATTAGGAGTATTAGGACAAAATGCAGCTGAAAAGTTTCAATATAACTTCATGCATCGTACCCAGCAGTGTCAGGTAAGCTAATGTTTCTATGCGAGTATGATTGTTTTGATTTGTGATGGATTTCATATCGGATGCAGATCATGACCTAGTAAAACGACCTATTAAGCCCACTTGCACCATCCATCTAACCCGGGATTAACCGGTTAAACCGTTAAGCTAGTGTCAAATTGTACTGGTAACCGTGGTGACACTCTAGGTTTAACTTGTTAACCCCGGGTTAGTGAATGGTGCAAGTGGCCCTTAGAAAATTTGTCTGTCTAAATGTCTTATGTTGGTGTAGGAACATCACCGCGTACACACAGCAACACTCCTAACTGTAGGTACATCCGTGGACCTTATTACAAAAGCCATAAGGTCCACCGATGTACAGTTAACAGTGTGGGCGATGGTACGAATCATTCATTCTACGGAAAACATAATACCGAATTCCAGAGATAAAACTATAGCAGAGGGGTTTTCACCTTTGCCACTGTTTTGTGTGTATTTTAAAACCTATGTATCCGTACGTCACATTGTCATGGTCAATAGAAGGATACGTACTACAATAAATATTTACTACGTACACTGAGAGAAAAGTACAACAAAAATACACTTAGAATTACAAAAATATACTTAATCCGGGGACAAAGAGAGTTAACTAATAGGAACAAATTGACTTTTGCAATTTCTATTAGTTCTTGCAATTTCTATTATCTGTTTGTTGAAATTATATTTGGGATTACTGAGCTGTTTGTAGAAATAAATAAACTTTACAGAAATAGTGAAACGTCCATAATTATTACTAAAACTTCATTTTTTCCCCCAGTACAGAACTGTTTTTTAATTCCTGGTGATGATTTTTCTCTCAGTGTACATTTAAGTAAATATTCGTATCACTCGTAAAATTTATTTAGCTAACGTGTTTATCGCAGAACATGCGATATTTAAAATACCCGCGTATTTGCCCCACGGGCAAATACGCAGGTATTTTCGTTTTTCTTCGATGTGTTAAATGGTGTGGGAGTTACAACCGCACTCCATGCCGACCGAATTAGAATGTTTATTATCAACGCATAAATACGATAATTACTTATTACAAATCTAAAAAATAAGGTTGTAATGGCATTTTTTTAATTAATTAATGTATAATTACTGTACTGTAGGTTTTTATTAAACAGTCTCATTCTAAATAACACACATTAATTACAACCACTAAATCGGTTTATTATATCTCCACTAGAACGAATCTACCCGTCCATTTGGGTAGACATGCGTAAATTGCGGATAGAAGGCTATTTGCCGAATATTTACCCGGGTGGGTAAATTGGGTACACGCAACCCATCTCTAGTAATGAAAGAACAAATTGAGGGTAATGTTTTTCACGCGTATGTCCGTAATATGGACGTTACCACCTGTACTTTATCCTCCTAAGGCCCAGCCATACAAATGAAAAATGCAAAATTTGCCACAGAAATTTGAACCTACAATGTAGGAAAAAGAGTTGATTTTGCGTTGTTCAAACACTGAACGAAACAAAGCAAAAGCAACTCTGTTCCAATCGAATATGATTTAAATTTCATTGAACTGAATAAGTACTATAGGTAGGACCTTGGGCCTTAGGAAGTTAACCGATTTGGCACAAATGTGGTGTTGTTGGATTCGCATTAACCTAAGGAGAGATGCAAATATCAGCATCTTAAATTACATACACGTGATCCTTCTGAAACCAATCATCTCTCCTTCCTGCTCTACGATTCTATATAGCCATTACCGCCATGAGCTGATCAACAGACCGATGAAGATTCGAGTGTATAAGACAGTAATTAAATTACACCAATATTGATGTATACGGTCGACCCAACTGTCCAGTTCAGATTTCATTGATTTTGATATATGTTAGAGAGTAGTCTAAAATAAGAGACAACTATTTTTTCTTGATGCCCAAAAAAGGGCAGGTAGGCGTAACGGCACCATTTTTCAGCTTAGTAACATTTACTTGAAGTCTAGGAACACCATTACAAAAAGGGTCAGAAGTCAAACAGCGGTCTAATAACTAAGCATACGACACATTTCTAGTAGAGATTTTGATAAAAAGTAGTTAATATAAAGTTTAATTCGTTTTTGGCTGTTGGGGATGGGAGTAACTGGAGTAAGTTTGGAAGTGTTAGAAACTACGCAGCATAGGCACGGTCGCGGTCGGGCGGACAGCATGCGCGCACGCATACGCAATGAGCCCAAGCGGTAATTCGCTGCAATGGCCGCTCTCGCGCCGCATACGAGGCAACTAAGTTAGCGATAATATGCCTACGACTCTTTCCTATATTAAATAAATTCAATTTGCGACGTTAACATGGAATTTTACAAACGCGAACAAGACTTCACAAACATATAAATACCTCCCTATCTAACGTTAATGTTAATACCTATTGGTTAAATGTCCGTCTAAAAGCTACTGTAGTTGGGCCCTGTAAAACTACGTCGCAATTTAGACTGATCCTGTGGCAACAATTAAACTCTATCAAGAAATTCTTCAGTTTTTAGTGATGCATTCTAGTTTTCAATGTTAATGTTTGATGGTCCCCTATTAGCCTAGTCGGTAGGTATAGCGAATCCCGATAAGGGATTATTTGTGTGTTTATCACGAATATTGTTTCTGAGTTATGGATGATAGTTAATTTGAATATCTCACACGTCTGTCAATCAGAAGAATATTCTACTTAATTCCCTCGTGGTGGCGGTAGATTCATACAATACATGTAGGTATATGTATTTACTTAGTAATAAATAAATAGTCAACCTTATTGTATTTATAAACATTATTGAGTGTCTCCTCTAGGTAAATTTTCTGTAAAATCAAGTATCAAGAACAAATGAAAATGATTCAAAATATCCGTCCGTTCCGTCGCCATTTTCAAGGCCCGAATGTCCCGACCGCGATCACCGAGTCGTCCGTCACGGTGCACCAGCCTTGCATTCAGTGCAACCGTCAAACTTCTTGTTTCGAAAACATTATTCAATCACAAACTTATAGTTATAACCCGCACTCATTAATTATGTTATGCAAAATGTATGCACAATTTGTAAAAATAGCCACAACAACGTAAACTCAATCACGCCAGGGAAACGGCTACCTAATTTTCCAGAAACACACTTAAACATTATGGATGCAGTTGAGTGTGTAGAGGCAATTATAGTTAGTTACATGCTACCTAATTTCATTGTGAAATCAATTCGCAATCATTTATTGACCAATGTGGCTACAATGTATTGCTACAGAAAATTTCAGAAACCATTTCCATGTCATATTTTATGGAGTTAGTATTTAGCTACGTCATGGAAGGCATGAAGTAAATCATCTATATCAGATTAGAATAGAAAGTCTAATACAAATCAAGGAAACGATATAAATCTACGTAACATAGTATTACTCAACTAACACAAGTAGATTACGTTGGAAACTGAATGCAGCATCTAGTGTGAAACATGAGTTTTATTACACGAACGAATCGCGCCGAGCCGCCGACACGGGCAGAGATAATATCCAATGCAATTGACGTTCAAGACGAAGACCAGTCCCATCAATGTGAGCCTCGACAGACTAGCTTATGTCTGTCCAGTGTACTTAAGATTATTTAACGGCTAAGTTCTTAAGTGGCCATATATAGAAAAGGTGGCGAGTCTACTAGCCTTTAGAAATTAGAATTATGACTCGACCTTATTAATTACATTATAAATTAATTTCATTTTTTTTTTATTATAATAAAATTAGTCTAGTGACATTCATTAAGTTTGGGGTCTTCTCAATTTCCCACATGCTTAAAAAATGCAGTTCAATAGAGCTTATTATTAAATAAAATGAGTCTACTAAGCAACAGCTGATCATAAGTCTGAAACAACCAGTCCTACAATCCATTTCAAAATTCATAATTATATACAGCACTAGATACGTGCCAACGTATGTAGCTTGTCATGTATGGCACGGTTAACGGAACTAATGAGGTTGACCCTCCATAAAGATACGTCTCGCACGCTGCTGCCACTAATTTCTGGCGGCATTCCTGTCACTTCAGCCGGGTCCTGTATCTTTACCATTTGGTACCAAGAATCTCTCGCCATTGACGTTATTACTCAATCAAAAGCGATGAAAAGCTGAAATGTGCTACACAAATACGGTCTAAGGGGCTCTGAGAGCACAAAAGATAAACGATATCTCTTTCGGCACGTTCAAGTGGGTCGGGCGGGCACACACACAGTACATAACAGAAGTTCGACAACGTTATAGCCTAGAAACTACACTTAAGAGTTTTTAAGTGTAGGCGCGAACAATACAGTGAATCATCGCAGCTGTGAATGAAGCCCGTATCTTTGCCCCGGCGTTCCGAGTCAGAAATAGAATGTTGTTGTTGTTCTGCAAAGAGTAAACTGGCTTTGTTTCTTTTAACGGTTAGATGCATTATGTACCTATAGGTTATAGACAATAATATCCGAACCAAACAAACACATAATATCCGTGAATAAATGCATTATTAATAAGGAAGCGCCACCAGAACCAAGCATTTAGGTCAATTATAAACAAGTTTATGGCTTCTATACTGTTTTAGCATAATTCATGCACCTCCCACAGACGCAGCTATTAACTTGGATTTGTTTAAAGAAAACTAAAACTATTTATGTTCGTTAACAACATGCACGTGTGCATTAAACATAACTGTTCCTAAAATGTCAACATGACAGGGTGTATACGTGCACGTGGTAACGATGAAAATAAAGCAATCCTATTCTAGTTATCCTACATACTGCGAGTGCTAAAGATGCGGGACTATAAGAACCGGGTTGCGTTGAAGTGCAAGTTTCTAGGAAGTATGATGGTGAGATATCTATCATATGTCTTGGTGACACTTCAAAGAACGGTAATCGATTGTTCCGTGAGTGGGACACTTTCACTGAAGCCCTCGCTCACGCCTCTTAATTCAACTCCACGAGATCCAGTTCCGCATAGGTACTCATATTAAAATCTAAGCTGCTCAATAAATTTATTCCGATTCGCATGCACACGTTTCATAAACATAGGCACTTTGATACTTTGACACATCGTTTGCCACCGCTTTCTAATTCTATTTGAAATGATTCAGACTTGAATTACGCTTTGCGCTGATGGTTTGATCGTTTATGAAAATACACATTAAATTATGCTCGGTTTACCCAAAAAATCTAATAATGTTAGAAGAATCGCGTAGAGTTGTAGAAAGTTACAAATTTACAATGTTAACATATTGGTTTATGGTAGAGATTTTATTTACTTATTAAATAAGTTTACTTATTTCAATACAATACATTAAATAATCACCAAAATTGCCAGATTGCAAAAAGTTACATAATGGTACGGAAAGCTATTCATAGACATACCTAAATTAAAACGGTACGATTGTAACATATTACATTACCAGATTGGTACTGCCCTACAACAAATTATGTATTATAAATGAACATTAATTAATAACTGCATACAAGGCGAGCAAGCAAGTATTTTCCAACGAACTAATTAAACCACGACGAAACCCGATGCGGCAGTGTCGTGTAGCAAGCAATATGACACACGAAACGACGTAGAACACACCGTGCTTCGGCCAGCTCGCTTCACCAGCTCTGGTTACTTGTGGTTCAATAATGGAGGTTTTGTTTAACCCGTATTCTATTAGCTTTCTATCTACCTACTTCCTCTTGTCGGATTTCGCATAAAATAATATCTAAAAATCGCTAAGCGGTTCTTACTAAAAGATTTTCCGTTTTGGCAAAATGGTATGGCATCACAGAAAGTTACGAGTAACTTATATAAGTATTCTCATTCCAAAGATTCCGTGGATAATGCTGGCTTAGGAAAACTTTGCGTACCTGTTCCAGCCCTGCGTTAACATACGTAGGGCCACTTGCACCAATTATTATCCCGCGATTAACCGGTTAAACCGGGAGTTACCCTGGATACTAGTACAATTTGACACTGGGTTAACGGTTTAATCAGTTAAGGGTTAGTGGTGGAGGGCGCAAGTGGCGCTTACTACGACTGTTTCCAGTTAAGACTGATTGCATTCTCAGCATGACTTAGAATTCTGATTTGGTTTAAGTTTTTCTTATTTTGACCTTATTGTCAGGCAATTGTATATTACGAAATGAAAATTCGATTTAACTGTTGACATAATTTGTGGTAGAAGGCGGATGCGGCGGCGGAAGCGACGTCACGGTCCAGGGAGCCCGCAGACCATGGGGTGACGTCACCGAGCAGCGCAGACGGATATTCACCATACTGAACCAAACAGGTTCCATTGCACTGCATAGGATTTTAAATGAAATCCGACCGCATACACGTTATTTTTTCAATATTATAATGCGACTCGTAACATTAAGTAGCAAAATACAATAATTGATTTAACCTGACACATGATTGCACAAACAAGTTTTTGCAAAATGCTGGTTTTTGCAAAACCTACATCGGCTTAGCGAGGATTCTATAGAGTATTTATTTTAATACCTATATTAACAAATTCACTGCCAATGACACGATTGGTGTGTTCATTTTGTATTGGAATTGGACAAGGACATGAGGCGCTTGGCATTGAAAGTGATAAGTAAGTACTTTATGATCAGTTTCATGACACGCTAAGCTGTGTCTTTATATTCCAGGTATAAGTAATTCTCGATATACGTTACGTTATGTGAATTACGTGTATGTTAGCATACGCGTAATAAATATATCACATGCAAAGTATTTAGGGGTGCTGCTGCTGGTGTTAATTAATTATCTATTTGGCGTCGTGCGATTTAATCGCGGCAACCAAGTTGAAAAAAGTAGAAAGTTCGTTGAGAGTGGCATCCGAGGCTCGTAGTATCGAATTCAAATCACGAATCCGCCCCGTTAGTGAATGTGTCGCAGCACGCGAACAATGATCTGATCTCTATGATACCTCAATTAGAAACACGTAATACGAGTATATCGTAAAATTTTGAAAATACATTGCACAATATGAAACGTTACTTTCTCAATTAGTTTCCGGACTATTCGACATCAACGCATATGCATTGATAGTATACCTAAGTCCGAATAGAGAAAAAAAGTAACTAACTATAGCTATTAGAGAATCTGATTTGATGAATAACCTTGCGTGGCCGATAATGTCAATCAATCAGACACTTGAGCAGTTAAATCATACACTTACGTGTTACCGAGCCTACGGCATACGCATGAGGGAATAGTAAGAGGAATCAGGAAGCAAGCTTTATGTGCCTTGCTTAAACAAAGCAATCGGAACATCAGATCACAGAACGGAAATTGTTGAGCGCTCCAGTTGCTGGAGATTAGAAAATCTTCAATATAGTGTCACACTTCTGAATGGGTCATAAGGCGAATGAATGTATAATGTGGACATTGCAGACATTTTCGCCCTTGTCCCTTGTGCGTTGTAAGACTTGTCAGTCTAGATATAACGCTGTGACTTACGCCCGCTGTTAACAATAAATATCAGTTACAGTGATAGATCGCTGGTGAATTGAACAACATTGCCCGCTTCCGGCTGGAGTTTGTACTAGTTAGAGAACTGACAGATTTTTTTCGGTATATGTATTATTAAATTTATTAATACGTAGGTATAGGATAAATTTGGCATTTTTTTTACCTTTCGTGTACCTATTCAAACATTGCAAACCGACAGATAGAACACAGCGAGTCCGAGTTAAAACCGTTTGTATCGAAATATAACGTTCAATATAACATGACACTTTAATTGACCTCTTAATATTCAAGTTAAACGAATAACTCGTGCATACAGAATATCGTATAGGTATATCTTGGTTACTTGAGGCTGACTGTACATGTACATACATTAATATGGATACTTAATCTAAAAATCATGCGGTAAGGTAACATGGCGGAGGAAATAAATGTAGTAACCTCATAGATAGAGTAACGTGATAATGACGTACTCGTAGCACATCGAGTAGCGGGGAAGCCGGGCCACTAACCTAACCCGTTTAAGAGCCGTGGGTCGTAATTCAATTATCTACCAGTCTGACGCACGGACAATCCAATCGTAAAACACTTGTTGTGAATATTAGGGGCTCGGCTTTACAAAACAATCAACCTACCATCGCAATTCGCAATACAATGACTTACACGTGAATGAGAAGGACACTAGGCACGTGCCCCAACTTAGTTTAAAATTTAAATAGCTCCATCTTCTGTGTATGACGTGACGTTATATAAACATAAAAAGACTGATATTATTTGTAACATAAAGAGTAAAAACTTATTGTTGAGTACTAAGAATAACTAAGAAGTAGTATCGAAAGAGTACCTAGTATAGTATCTCAATGAAAAATACTGCTATTGCAGGAATTGTGTGCACAAAAATAAGTCCCTTCAGAAAGTCAAATGACAGAGGCATTTTAAATTTTTACTAAAGGGGCCCACAGATTACTAGTTCGCCGGACGATATAAGCCTGTCAGTTGTTTGGAACTGTCATTTTTTTCCTTTAACTGACAGGCTGATATTGTCCGGCAGAATGGTAATCAGTGGGCCCCTTTAAGCTGTTCACAAGTGCAGCTCACACATTTAATTTATCAATAAAGACGATTTCTAATTCTAGATTATATGAAGGCAGCTTATCGAAGACATACGATAAACCCTTTTCCTTCAAACGGCCTATTCAAAGATCTGATATGATATATGTATCTACCCATATATATTTAAATAAATAGTTTCATTGAAATGTATATTTTATTTATCTCACCAATATTTTTTACTACCCATAACTGTGTAGATGCAGATGCTTACCTGTAAAAGACAAGTTACACACATTAGTAATGTAAGTCAGTTGTAACATAATTCGGTTTACTTAATAGTAGTCATTTTTCTCATATATAATTTTATTATGTCATGATTTTCTTACTCAATATGTATCACCATTAAGTTTGCTCAAATTAGTACATGTTGAGAACAAGCAATTCAAAAGTAGGTTACGCGGTTTGTCAATGCATTAGTTTTAAGGTAATGTTGAAATTACCGCAGATAATTTATTTTATAATAGATTACTTTTATGTAACTTCAATGCTCACGCGCAGATCCGGTAGCTATGGTAAAGGTTAAAAATTATTTATGAATACCATTATCAATTGTTTAATGCGGCTATAGATATGCATCTGCACCATGCACGAATTAAATAATTAATTACGTAAAATACTTACATTGTAAATTATAAAATAAACTCTTAAATCAATATAGCACATCAGACACAGCCAATGGTCGCAAATAGCATTACAGTTGTACCGAAAAATCCGGTTTTTTGGGTGTAAAATATTCGGTTCGACGATATTTGCAATTGAGTTATTCGTATATTTCATAATTATTCAGCGAAAACTATGTTAGACCACTTGATCTTGCTTTTGAGATACTTTTACCTAATAGATACCTTATTAAATGTTTTGTTTTTGCTGCTGTGCTGTGGTGGGCTTCAAATTTTTCTGCTTTTGGTAAGTATTAAAACGGATTGACTATTTTGTTATGCAAATAAGCAATTTTTAACAAACTTGTCAAAATAATTACCTAATACGACTTTGCCAAGCAAAGCCATTGTTCGTTCCATCTGAACGGTATCCTCGGTGCATGCAATCAAACGTGACCGCCGCGCGAATGTCCACTCGACGTCCCTTCGCAACGGAAATCGTTTGTTTACAAAAAAAATAATTTGATCTCCACTTTAGTCAATCAAAACTACAGAACAACGGAACAACGGTTTCTTGAAGTTTCCTTAACGAATTGGAAATACATACAACAAAAGAAAAATGTTTGTAATATGTCGACATCTGTTGACTCGGAATGGAACCTATCTAAAGAACCATCGCAGGTGTATCACAAATGCTGTACAGAAAACCGCAACTAAATTGGTGGATCGGTTTTCTGGATATAAATGGCAATATTCATACGTATGAACAAAAAACAGCCTCTTAACCTAAACTTTAAAATATATCGTCAGTAGTGTGTTTGTGCCGCTTTTCGGCCACAACTTTTTCGATAGAGGGCGCCAGTATGTATGCGTAAGGTAGTGACAATTTAGTTCACCCTACTCCCCGCTAGATGGCGCCACTGTCTATGCGCAACGTTAGTTCCAAAGGTCTCCGCTAGATGGCGCCACTGGTTAGTTCACCCTACTCCCCGCTAGATGGCGCCACTGTGTATGCGCAGCGTTAGTTCCAAAGGTCTCCGCTAGATGGCGCCACTGGTTAGTTCACCCTACTCCCCGCTAGAGGCGCCACTGTGTATGCGCAACGTTAGTTCCGAAAATATCCGCCAGCCCCGCCGGAGGGCGACAGTATGTATGCGCCGCTGGTTAGTTCACCCTACTCCCCGCTAGAGGCGCCACTGTGTATGCGCAACGTTAGTTCCGAAAATATCCGCCAGCCCCGCCGGAGGGCGACAGTATGTATGCGCCGCTGGTTAGTTCACCCTACTCCCCGCTAGAGGCGCCACTGTGTATGCGCAACGTTAGTTCCAAAAATATCCGCCAGCCCCGCCGGAGGGCGACAGTATGTATGCGCCGCTGGTTAGTTCACTCTACTCCCCGCTAGAGGCGCCACTGTGTATGCGCAACGTTAGTTCCTAAAATTTCCGCCAGCCCCGCTGGAGGGCGACAGTATGTATGCGCAAGGTTAGTTCTAAAAAGCCCCCGCCAGAGGGCGACAGTATGTATGCGCAACGTTAGTTCCAAAAATCCTCACCAGCCCTGCCTGGGGGCGACAGTATGTATGCGCAACGTTAGTTCCAAAAATCCCCACCAGCCCTGCCTGAGGGCGACAGTATGTATGCGCAACGTTAGTTCTAAAATTCTCCCGCCAGAGGGCGACAGTATGTATGCGCAACGTTAGTTCCAAAAATCCTCACCAGCCCTGCCTGAGGGCGACAGTATGTATGCACAACGTTAGTTCCAAAAATCCCCACCAGCCCTGCCTGAGGGCGACAGTATGTATGCGTAACGTTAGTTCTAAAATTCTCCCGCCAGAGGGCGACAGTATGTATGCGCAACGTTAGTTCTAAAAATCTCCACCAGCCCTGCCTGGGGGCGACAGTATGTATGCGCAACGTTAGTTCCTAAAATCCCCACCAGCCCTGCCTGGGGGCGACAGTATGTATGCGCAACGTTAGTTCCTAAAATTTCCGCCAGCCCCGCTGGAGGGCGACAGTATGTATGCGCAAGGTTAGTTCTAAAAAGCCCCCGCCAGAGGGCGACAGTATGTATGCGCAACGTTAGTTCCAAAAATCCCCACCAGCCCTGCCTGAGGGCGACAGTATGTATGCGCAACGTTAGTTCCTAAAATTTCCGCCAGCCCCGCTGGAGGGCGACAGTATGTATGCGCAAGGTTAGTTCTAAAAAGCCCCCGCCAGAGGGCGACAGTATGTATGCGCAACGTTAGTTCCAAAAATCCCCACCAGCCCTGCCTGAGGGCGA
Source organism: Cydia fagiglandana (assembly GCF_963556715.1). Taxonomy (NCBI): domain Eukaryota; kingdom Metazoa; phylum Arthropoda; class Insecta; order Lepidoptera; family Tortricidae; genus Cydia; species Cydia fagiglandana. The sequence continues at coordinate 13,898,747 of NC_085932.1, read as the reverse complement.
CAGTATGTATGCGCAACGTTAGTTCCTAAAATTTCCGCCAGCCCCGCTGGAGGGCGACAGTATGTATGCGCAAGGTTAGTTCTAAAAAGCCCCCGCCAGAGGGCGACAGTATGTATGCGCAACGTTAGTTCCAAAAATCCCCACCAGCCCTGCCTGAGGGCGACAGTATGTATGCGCAACGTTAGTTCCAAAAATATCCGCCAGCCCCGCCGGAGGGCGACAGTATGTATGCGCAACGTTAGTTTCAAAACCATCCGCTATGAAATGAATAGATGTCTCCACTTTGTATGTGAGTTGTTGAATCGCTTAAATGAATAGATATCCCTAGTGGCGCCTTCGTCGGTGGACACCGCTAGTTAGTTCCAAAAATCCCCGCCAGGCCCGCCAGAGGGCGACAGTATGTATGCGCAACGTTAGTTCCAAAAATCCCCGCTAGCCCCGCCGGAGGGCGACGGTATGGATGCGCAACGTTAGTTCTAAACTTTCCCCGCCAGAGGGCGACTGTATGTATGCGCAACGTTAGTTCTAAAACCATCCGCTATGATATGTATAGATGAGCAGCCGTCTGAGTATTTCTAAAAAAGTCCGCAGAGTCAGAGGGGGTTCATGGTAAGTTAATTAATCTTGGTCAAGCAAATCTAGTCAGTAGAAAAAGGCGGCAAATTTGAAAAATCGTTTGAATAGTTCGAAAATCGTGTGTCATTTATATCTTATCTGTGGAACTGTTTTGTTTACATTTCATCGCTGTTCGATGTACATTCCTGCCTTTTGTTCGTTTCCTAGGGATACCATACTTTAGTTTGCTTTACATTGCTTCTGACATATCCGGCTTGACAGACTATCGATTCGCTTAACAATATAGATGTCGCTAGTAGCGCCTCGTCAGTGGACACCGCTAGTTAGTTCCAAAAACATCCGCTATGAAATTGCAAAAAGGCCCATCATGTTTGTTTTAAAATATGAGACATATATCGGCGTTTTTTTTTAATACCACGTCGGTGGCAAACAAGCAGACGACCCCGCCTGGCAGTAAGCAGTCGCCGTAGCCTATGAACACCTGCGAATTCTATAGTTTACACGGATGCACTTTTATTTGCGGTTGGTTTTGTCGCTTGTGCTTATCAAATGTATGGAGTTTGTAGTTTACCAACCGTAAAGGGGTTTTTCTTTTATTATACCACATTGGTGGCAAATAAGCATACAGTCCGTCTGATGGTAAGTTGTTACCGTAGCCTTTGGACGCCTGCAACTCCAGGGTGGATACAAGCGCGCTGCCGACTGCCCAAAGATTCAATAACTTTGTTTTAAAATATGAGGCTTATATCGGCGTTTTTTTTAATACCACGTCAGTGGCAAACAAGCAGACGACCCCACCTGACAGTAAGCAGTCACCGTAGCCCATGGACGCCTGCGAATTCTATAGTTTACACGGATGCACTTTTATTTGCGGTTGGTTTTGTCGCTTGTGCTTATCAAATGTATGGAGTTTGTAGTTTACCAACCGTAAAGGGGTTTTTCTTTTATTATACCACATTGGTGGCAAATAAGCATACAGTCCGTCTGATGGTAAGTTGTTACCGTAGCCTTTGGACGCCTGCAACTCCAGGGTGGATACAAGCGCGCTACCGACTGCCCAAAGATTCAATAACTTTGTTTTAAAATATGAGGCTTATATCGGCGTTTTTTTTAATACCACGTCAGTGGCAAACAAGCAGACGACCTCGCCTGACAGTAAGCAGTCACCGTAGCCCATGGACGCCTGCGAATTCTATTGTTACCACGGATGCATTTTTATTTGCGGTTGGTTTTGTCGCTTGTGCTTATCAAATATATGGAGTTTGTAGTTTACCGACCGCAAAAAGATCCAGATTTTTTTTTTTATATACTACGTCGGTGGCAAACAAGCATCCGGCTCACCTGATGGTAAGCAGCCACCGTAGCCTTTGGACGCTTGCAAGTTCAGACTTTTGAAACCTATACATCATCATCATCATCATCATCATCATCATCATCATTATTATCATTAGACCCTCAGGAAAACCTCGACAGGGGACACCTCCGGCCCCCCTGCTCATGTAGTATTTAGGGTTTCTAGCACACTTATTTACGGTTGATTTTGTCTCTTTTGGTTATCAAATGTAGTTTGTAGTTTGCAGACTGCAAATGGGCCCAGATTTTTTTTTTTTTTTTAATAATACGTCGGCGGCAAACAAGCATCCGGCTCGCATGATGGTAAGCAGTCAACGTAGCCTATGGATGCCTGCAACTTTAGAGTTGTTACATGCGCGTTGCCGACTGCAAAAAGGTTCAATAAGTTTTTTTCTTTTTTTATATACCACGTCGGTGGCAAACAAGCACACGGCCCGTCTGGTAGTGAGCAGTCACCGTAGCCTATGGACGCCTGCAATTTCGAGATGTTACATGCGCGTTGCCGATCGTTGAGATGTAGACCGTGACGTTCGAAAACAAAAAGTCGTATGTGACTGTAAACTTCCATTCACCGTAGAATTTGACAGATAGAGAGAGTTTGAATTAAGTATTGTAACCTTAGTCAGATAATGAAGCTTATTTGAAAGATTATTAACTCTAAGTACTAGAAATAAAGTAGATTTTACTAATGCTGTAATTCTGTAATGCGACATGGTCATGAAACTCGTGCGATGTTGGGGGTATACTCTTCAATCTTTTCAATCGGAATGGTCAGAGGTCAGAGTTCAGAGGTCAGAAAGTCCGTGAGGGACAGAACATACGCAAAGTGACGAAATTGAAAACACGTTTTAATATACCTGACAACATATCAAGCATAACCTACGTAACTTGGTCGGGTTATTTATTACCTAACATAAACCATACTAAATTCACTATGGGGAATTAAAAAAAAATGTGAGAATGTGACAAGGACAAACAATAATAACGCTTTCTCTGCTACTCCTACTGAAAGATTACATAAGACTATCTCGTTTGGTCATTGCTGGAGGTGCTAAGAAAACACAACATTAGATCATTCCTCTCCGTGCCTCTTAAACAGAAAACTTTAATCTGGAAAGACGCGGGGGTGTGGTTCGTAGAGGTGACCAACCCGAAAATCATCAAGAGAACTTATGTGTTTTTTGACTTCGAATAAGTGTACGTCTGTGTATGTCTGAAATAAAAAAATGTTTAAAAGTGAATGACTATTTATTTATTTACCAATCATTTAGATATTTTATAATGTTCCCAATGCGAGTACAAAAAAGAAATGCAAAAGCTGGTTTTTCAAAATTCGTTGTTAAGGGGCTCCTTGGCGCTAATGACATTCGATCTGAATCCCTTAGTTTTCTAATGTTTTTGAAGTGAGAACTTCTTTAGCGGCGCTGGGCACTTTCTGAGGGGGGAAAAAAAATATAAACTCGAGACAGCGATCACGTGATCGTAACGTTTAGATGACCACTCAATTAGATGGCAATTAAATCAATAAAGAAAAACTCAATGACATTACATGAAAAAGGTTCTAATCTTGTACGGGTTGAAATACGAGGATCTCACAGCTACATTCAAACTTTATATCATCATCATCATCATCATCATCATCATCAGCCTACTCTCGTCCACTGCTGGACATAGGCCTCTCCTATTGCACGCCATTGAGCACGATTTGCGGCAACTCTGATCCAGCTCTTGCCAGCCGCCTTGCGAAGGTCATCGCTCCATCTAGTCTGAGGGCGTCCTACGCTACGCTTTCCGATGCGCGGTCTCCACTCGAGAACTCGTCTACCCCAACGGTTATCGGTTCTACGGCTAATATGACCGGCCCACTGCCACTTCAGCTTGCTAATCCGGTGGGCTATGTCGACGACTTTAGTTCTCTGACGGATGACTTCATTTCGAATACGATCCCTCAGAGAGACTCCGAGCATAGCCCTTTCCATAGCTCGCTGAGCGACTTTGAATTTATGAACCAGTCCTACCGTGAGTGTCCACGTTTCGGCTCCGTATGTCATCACGGGCAGGACGCACTGATTGAAGACTTTTGTCTTCAGACTCTGTGGGATTGACGACGTGAAGACTCGACGCAGCTTCCCATATGCTGCCCAGCCCAGCTGTATCCTTCTATTCGACTCTTTCTCGAAGTTGTTCCGTCCTAACTGCAGTATTTGCCCGAGGTAGACGTATTCCTGAACAACCTCGACAACTTTATATCACTCAAATATAATTCAATAAAGCTACATCTTGATGAAATCGCTAATAAAAGTGAACTCTAGTAATGGTGAATAAAACTCAAAATATCATGATCAAATATATTTCGATGCGAGATCTGCAAGGTATCAAGGATCTGGTAACTTTACAATTTCTATTCGAATTTTAAACAATTAACTCTACAAATTTGAATTTCTAATTTTAAACAAGCTCACTGACCAGCAATTTCGGACTAAAGTGTTTCAATAGAAAGGAGGATGGGTCAATTATACATAGTGCTGCAGACATTTTGGACTAGTCATTGAGTTTTCACTTCTGTCGGCAATCCCGGAGTGCAATCCGTTGTTTTTTTGTAGCTATAATAGCAACGACTTTTAGCAATATAGTATGCCATATTTACTTCAAAGTTCATTGTCTTCGAGATATTCGACATCAAGTTGAACAATTTTAGGCCAATAACCTGGTTTTCTGGCCATAGCTTTTGTGTTAATTATTTTAAAATTGACATTTCTGACCAGTTTTTAGAGACGTCAAAGACGAACCCAAATATGCAGATTTCGTTCATGTAAGATCCTTCACAGCAATCCAGTTACGAAAAAAGTGTTATTTTTAGACAATGTTTAAAAAAATCATAAAAAAATTAGTATTCATTAGTTTCAAAATCCGGTATACAAGAATGGAGATTAAAGATTGAAGAACAGATAGCCATTTGTCTTATAATTCTATCTGTAGTGTAAATGTAGAAGTAAAGGCTTAAAACTTGTCAAATATCGATGAAAACCGCGGGGAGCCCCTTAAGGTGAGGTTGTGTACTGGTAAAAGCTGATTACTGTGGATAATAGTATGTAGAGCAATGTCTCAGAGTTACTAAGCGTGTGTCATCATCGTCGTTAAAAATATATCAAGTCTCGATTTCAAACAAAAACAAGACCTAACCTAATCAAAGCAAGTGCTATACCATCTACATATTATGCATAGTAGGTTCTGCCATCTTGTGGGTCCCATTGGAAGCATAAACGTCACATTTACGTCTCACGCCAAAAATCAGATGGCTCCTATGCTGTATAGTTCATGCATGCTCCCTATTGTCAGTTCAGTACGGTGGCGCTTAAGCAATGTCAATGTGAAAACAAATCCGTTTAAAATTACAAGGAGGGATTTCATATCATCGCTAAGTAGGCGAAAGTGTGTCTGTCTGTCTGTCTGTCTGTCTGTTACCTCTTCACGCTTAAGCCGCTGAACCGATTTAGTTGAAATTTGGTATAGAGATAGTTCGAGTCCTGGAGAAAATCAGGGAAATCATTCCTGAAGAGAGTGCAAAGGCGGGTGGAATTGAAAGAGTTAATGAATTGCCTAATGATTGAAGTAAGCAATGAGCATATTGAATGATTGCTATTAGCATTATCCAGGCGCTATACCTACTTTAGCTGCTGTCACTAATTCCACGCAGACGAAGTCGCGGACAAAAGCTAGTATTTCAATGTTTTCGCTAGGATTTTTTTTATTGTTTAGTACAAAAATCAACTTTACTTAAATGTAATAAGGTTGGCATCTGTTGCGGGGTAGCAGAACTTCTGTGATTGTAGATCAACTATGCAACGCTGATGGGCTACTCGTATCTTCAAAAATAAAAATCGTAGATGCAATTTCGACATAATTTCCTTTACTGTAAAGTTCAAATTATTGTAATGGGCTAGGGCTCATAGGATAATCTCTTTCGAAATAAGAAAATATGGTCAATCATCCTTTAGATAGCGTTGCGTTTGTAGTAGTGTGCATGTTGACGACATAGGTTTCCAGACCGCAGAGAAGCATTATATATTTGTTAATGCCTGGAAGATTGAGGCCTGTCTGCCCATGCTGATGCTCTGAGCTTATTGAATTGCCTTTCTTGGAACTCTTCAACGTACTTTCGGTCATTGGTTCATTTGTCTTAGAGTTTGGTAAAATGACATTCGGTGTATATGTTCAGTGGGCATGCTAAGGGTTATATTTGCAAAAACCCAGGCGTTGACTTTGGTTAATGCTTGGGAGCTCCATGTGCATTTGGCCTGTTTAGTGTCCATATTATACAGACGCACTGCTTGCCACCATTTGAATATTGTCTTTAGAGCTCTTTGCATTAGGTTGGATATCGTGTGGAAGAAGAAGTTTTGGGTAGAAACGATGTTAGACTAATAATGGACTGACGGATATAGGCTGTCAGTAGTCCTTCAAGCGACAAAACCAACCGCAAATAAAAGTGCATCCGTGTAAACTATAGAATTCGCAGGCGTCCATGGGCTACGGTGACTGCTTACTGTCAGGTGGGGTCGTCTGCTTGTTTGCCACTGACGTGGTATTAAAAAAAACGCCGATATAAGCCTCATATTTTAAAACAAAGTTATTGAATCTTTGGGCAGTCGGCAGCGCGCTTGTATCCACCCTGGAGTTGCAGGCGTCCAAAGGCTACGGTAACAACTTACCATCAGACGGACTGTATGCTTATTTGCCACCAATGTGGTATAATAAAAGAAAAACCCCTTTACGGTTGGTAAACTACAAACTCCATACATTTGATAAGCACAAGCGACAAAACCAACCGCAAATAAAAGTGCATCCGTGTAAACTATAGAATTCGCAGGTGTTCATAGGCTACGGCGACTGCTTACTGCCAGGCGGGGTCGTCTGCTTGTTTGCCACCGACGTGGTATTAAAAAAAAACGCCGATATATGTCTCATATTTTAAAACAAACATGATGGGCCTTTTTGCAATTTCATAGCGGATGTTTTTGGAACTAACTAGCGGTGTCCACTGACGAGGCGCCACTAGCGACATCTATATTGTTAAGCGAATCGATAGTCTCTCAAGCCGGATATGTCAGAAGCAATGTAAAGCAAACTAAAGTATGGTATCCCTAGGAAACGAACAAAAGGCAGGAATGTACATCGAACAGCGATGAAATGTAAACAAAACAGTTCCACAGATAAGATATAAATGACACACGATTTTCGAACTATTCAAACGATTTTTCAAATTTGCCGCCTTTTTCTACTGACTAGATTTGCTTGACCAAGATTAATTAACTTACCATGAACCCCCTCTGACTCTGCGGACTTTTTTAGAAATACTCAGACGGCTGCTCATCTATACATATCATAGCGGATGGTTTTAGAACTAACGTTGCGCATACATACAGTCGCCCTCTGGCGGGGAAAGTTTAGAACTAACGTTGCGCATACATACTGTCGCCCTCAGGCGGGGCTAGCGGGGATTTTTGGAACTAACGTTGCGCATACATACTGTCGCCCTCTGGCGGGCCTGGCGGGGATTTTTGGAACTAACTAGCGGTGTCCACCGACGAAGGCGCCACTAGGGATATCTATTCATTTAAGCGATTCAACAACTCACATACAAAGTGGAGACATCTATTCATTTCATAGCGGATGGTTTTGAAACTAACGTTGCGCATACATACTGTCGCCCTCTGGCAGGAGAATTTTAGAACTAACGTTGCGCATACATACTGTCGCCCTCAGGCAGGGCTGGTGGGGATTTTTGGAACTAACGTTGCGCATACATACTGTCGCCCTCTGGCGGGGGCTTTTTAGAACTAACCTTGCGCATACATACTGTCGCCCCCAGGCAGGGCTGGTGGGGATTTTAGGAACTAACGTTGCGCATACATACTGTCGCCCCCAGGCGGGGCTGGTGGGGATTTTTAGAACTAACGTTGCGCATACATACTGTCGCCCCCAGGCAGGGCTGGCGGATAATTTTGGAACTAACGTTACGCATACATACTGTCGCCCCCAGGCAGGGCTGGTGGAGATTTTTAGAACTAACGTTGCGCATACATACTGTCGCCCTCTGGCGGGAGAATTTTAGAACTAACGTTGCGCATACATACTGTCGCCCCCACGCAGGGCTGGTGGGGATTTTTGGAACTAACGTTGCGCATACATACTGTCGCCCCCAGGCAGGGCTGGTGAGGATTTTTGGAACTAACGTTGCGCATACATACTGTCGCCCCCACGCAGGGCTGGTGGTGATTTTTGGAACTAACGTTGCGCATACATACTGTCGCCCCCAGGCAGGGCTGGTGGGGATTTTTAGAACTAACCTTGCGCATACATACTGTCGCCCCCAGGCAGGGCTGGTGGGGATTTTTGGAACTAACGTTGCGCATACATACTGTCGCCCCCAGGCAGGAGAATTTTAGAACTAACGTTACGCATACATACTGTCGCCCTCCAGCGGGGCTGGCGGAAATTTTAGGAACTAACGTTGCGCATACACAGTGGCGCCTCTAGCGGGGAGTAGAGTGAACTAACCAGCGGCGCATACATACTGTCGCCCTCCGGCGGGGCTGGCGGATATTTTCGGAACTAACGTTGCGCATACACAGTGGCGCCTCTAGCGGGGAGTAGAGTGAACTAACCAGTGGCGCCATCTAGCGGAGACCTTTGGAACTAACGCTGCGCATACACAGTGGCGCCATCTAGCGGGGAGTAGGGTGAACTAACCAGTGGCGCCATCTAGCGGAGACCTTTGGAACTAACGTTGCGCATAGACAGTGGCGCCATCTAGCGGGGAGTAGGGTGAACTAAATTGTCACTACCTTACGCATACATACTGGCGCCCTCTATCGAAAAAGTTGTGGCCGAAAAGCGGCACAAACACACTACTATCGTCTCCGTCCTGTCGGTTAGTTATACCAGAGATATATATAACTCCGTATAAGATAAATAAAGTTTAAGAAAAAAACGTGCCTCGGATGTCAAGCAAAAGTCACTGTCGAATAGATGGCGCCATATACCTTTGGCCTATTGTCGTTTAGATGGCGTTGGCGACACCGTTTGATATTTAACAATTTTAACACGTATCAGTGAAAGAACATGGGTCATTGTGGAACAATAAAAATTAATAATCATAGATCCGTAAACATATTTTAATTCATTTATACATTTTCAATTTTATTTTAAGTTTTAATCGTGTGTCGATAGATGGCAGTTAATGTACCGTGACTACAAAATTTACTTTGACAGGACCCCTCTATACTATCTATTCTTTTTGGTTATACATACGATAAAAGAGGAATAATAAAATACAAAATGTTAGTAATAGTAATATCATTCTAAAATAGCTACCATGTAGCTCTTCCCTCTAAAAGTACTACATATTTAATTATCTAATTATTATTAATAGGCAATATATGAAAATGTTAGAGATTAGTTGAACGTTCTTTATTTTAGCAAGTATTGAGAGCACAAACGCACTCATATATTATTGACGAGGTAAATCGCCTCGTTGTCATGTATTCAGTACACCGCTCGCTGTGAGGCATTTGACACTTTCTATTTCTGTTCAAACGTCAATCAGACGTGACTTGTGCTATACCGAATGACATAATTATACTCGGCGGGTTGAAATTCTCTTCCTATCGATATAATAGCTTCACGATTGTTGTGAAATTTATAGGAAAAGCAGAGTTAATGCGTCAGGTATGCTATTACATACGAGGACGTGACTTATAAAGCATAACAAAATAACGACTAATTTATGTTTAACATTCCTAATGTCCTCGTTTATGGTCACATTAGAGCATTTAGTAACTCGAGATGCCTTCTTTGTCATTGTCTGTACAAAACAGTCGGCCGATTTTTGCGGGGGAGGAGCACGCCAAATGTATGGCTATTTGTACGTAACGTATGTCAGATAAATGTCAGTCCATACAGAAGTATGCACATTAAATTTGTGCAAGGTTTTCGGCAGAGGGGTACGCTCCTAAAGCCGTCTCTGGTTATTAAATGTTGTAAGTCTGCTACCAACGAAACAAATCAGACGTTATAGAGTGGTTGGCATAAATCTAGGATAGGGTTGCCATACGTCCCGGTACGCCGGGACATGTCCTGGTTTGAAGCATGATGTCCCGGTGTCCCGGCCCATAAGCAAATTGTCCCGGTTTATAAATCATAGTTATTTAGTAGGGGGCATTGAGATTTTAGTCAATCAAAACTACAGAACAACGGAACAACGGTTTCTTGAAGTTTCCTTAACGAATTGGAAATACATACAACAAAAGAAAAATGTTTGTAATATGTCGACATCTGTTGACTCGGAATGGAACCTATCTAAAGAACCATCGCAGGTGTATCACAAATGCTGTACAGAAAACCGCAACTAAATTGGTGGATCGGTTTTCTGGATATAAATGGCAATATTCATACGTATGAACAAAAAACAGCCTCTTAACCTAAACTTTAAAATATATCGTCTCCGTCCTGTCGGTTAGTTATACCAGAGATATATATAACTCCGTATAAGATAAATAAAGTCTAAGAAAAAAACGTGCCTCGGATGTCAAGCAAAAGTCACTGTCGAATAGATGGCGCCATATACCTTTGGCCTATTGTCGTTTAGATGGCGTTGGCGACACCGTTTGATATTTAACAATTTTAACACGTATCAGTGAAAGAACATGGGTCATTGTGGAACAATAAAAATTAATAATCATAGATCCGTAAACATATTTTAATTCATTTATACATTTTCAATTTTATTTTAAGTTTTAATCGTGTGTCGATAGATGGCAGTAAATGTACCGTGACTACAAAATTTACTTTGACAGGACCCCTCTATACTATCTATTCTTTTTGGTTATACATACGGTAAAAGAGGAATAATAAAATACAAAATGTTAGTAATAGTAATATCATTCTAAAATAGCTACCATGTAGCTCTTCCCTCTAAAAGTACTACATATTTAATTATCTAATTATTATTAATAGGCAATATATGAAAATGTTAGAGATTAGTTGAACGTTCTTTATTTTAGCAAGTATTGAGAGCACAAACGCACTCATATATTATTGACGAGGTAAATCGCCTCGTTGTCATGTATTCAGTACACCGCTCGCTGTGAGGCATTTGACACTTTCTATTTCTGTTCAAACGTCAATCAGACGTGACTTGTGCTATACCGAATGACATAATTATACTCGGCGGGTTGAAATTCTCTTCCTATCGATATAATAGCTTCACGATTGTTGTGAAATTTATAGGAAAAGCAGAGTTAATGCGTCAGGTATGCTATTACATACGAGGACGTGACTTATAAAGCATAACAAAATAACGACTAATTTATGTTTAACATTCCTAATGTCCTCGTTTATGGTCACATTAGAGCATTTAGTAACTCGAGATGCCTTCTTTGTCATTGTCTGTACAAAACAGTCGGCCGATTTTTGCGGGGGAGGAGCACGCCAAATGTATGGCTATTTGTACGTAACGTATGTCAGATAAATGTCAGTCCATACAGAAGTATGCACATTAAATTTGTGCAAGGTTTTCGGCAGAGGGGTACGCTCCTAAAGCCGTCTCTGGTTATTAAATGTTGTAAGTCTGCTACCAACGAAACAAATCAGACGTTATAGAGTGGTTGGCATAAATCTAGGATAGGGTTGCCATACGTCCCGGTACGCCGGGACATGTCCTGGTTTGAAGCATGATGTCCCGGTGTCCCGGCCCATAAGCAAATTGTCCCGGTTTATAAATCATAGTTATTTAGTAGGGGGCATTGAGACAGACAGACGGCCGGACGGTCAACAAAGTGATCCTATATGGGCTCCTTTTTTTTCCTTTTGAAGTACGAAATCCTAAAAATCTACCTACTATTATCTCGAAAAAATATCGCGCTCGCTTCGCTCGCGTTTTCATTTAGGTACCTACATTATTTGTGACAGTTAAGTTGAAATTTGGTACCCATATATTATGTCAATCTATAACCCGAAGACGTTAACGTGTAACGTAAATAAAATGAATTTTAAACATAGGGGTCACTTATTGGAGGGTAAATGAGACAGTTAATAAACAAAGTTTTGTGGGAATCTCAAATATATTTTATTAATAATTTTAAGATTAATAGTTTAGAAGTAATTTAAGTAAATAGAAAAAAAATTACCACTTCCCCTCTTTATCTCCGAAACTACTAAAATTTAAAAAAAAATACTAAATAGTTCCTTACCTATAGATGACTGAAAAACCTATTAGAAATATTGAGTCACGCGTGCGTCGGACTTATTACTTAGTTTTTGATCGTCCCTTACGGGTCTTTTTTAAACATTTCACTCACGTTTCACATCAAAATATACATTGTTGAAAATTGTGTAATGTACGGAACCCTTGGAAGGCGAGTCCGACTCGCACTTAGCCGGTTTTCTTTAAATGTCCCGGTCTGAGCCCCCACACTTATGGCAACCCTAATCTAGGATGACATCGGGTCGTCGCTCGTTCTCACCGAACGCGCCGTAGATGGCGCACAACCGCAGCCTGCGCGTGTGCGGTGTCGGTAGCGTTAGTCGGGATGGAAACGGATTCCGTGCAACGTGACTACGCGGATTTATAAGAAATAATATTGTACTTTAGTCGACTGAGCTATTCAAACTTTTTTTCATTTTTAGGAGAATATTAAAGCGCACCCTATAAAGGGATATGGAACGCAAATAATAAAGACGCGATTGTCGCGAACGTAGAAAATCCATTTTTTTTAAGTGCACTCATACCAGAGCAATCACGCCCACATAATGTAATCTGCAACAACCCAAACCTGCCAAAAAGACAACAGGCGGTTTTATCATCAAAGACTGATCTCGACCAGAGAACCAGAGAAACATTAACCTGCTAAATACGAATACAAATATAAATGAATATCGCAGAAACACTTGCACATTTAATTTACGTCATGTTGTAAGTAAAGCAAAAATAATTGCACATTTAATTTACAGTGTCACAATAATATAGTCGAATAACAACAGACGATGCCAGTCGTGACTGTAAGCTTAACCATAGTCACATATAATTTCCATTTCACGCAGACAAATCTCTTACAACAATAAATCCTCTATATAAATATTTGATAAGCCGATATTATCAAGAAACATCTGACTTAGTACGTAGTAACCCCTTTCGTGCCAAATAAATATGCCCATCAGTTGCACTTTAGTCTTAACAAAAACATGTTACAGTTGAAATTGTTTTGTTGTAAAGAGACTTGTTGCGTTTCAGACTTGAACGACCTTTGTGATCGGATTTGCTTTTGCAGCGTTTAATCAGCGGGTCCCTAATCGTGGGCGGAATCGACTACCGACTCTATCGAGCTAAGAGGTGCGGCTGATCTCGAGATAACAGGTAGAAAGCGCCGTTGAAACAACACCAACCGCGTTACGCGCGCTGAGCAAACTCGAAACGGAACGAACAAATATGGCACGGGACGATGAGTGCTTGTGCAACGTTTGACCGTATGAGCGTACATAGCTACAGTTTTTACTTTATATAATATAAGTATAATAGCGTGTATATATCTACACACACCACCGAGATTAAAAAATAAAATTCTGAAGTTACAATTTTACACGGACAATATTTACAATACAATACACAATATTTTACTTTACAAAGCTTTTTTGTTGAACATTGTTAATGTAAAATCTACTCGCTTAACTGAGGCTAACTATTATATGCTTAAGCAAGGCTAATAATAATATTGAGTTAGAGATAATACCTATTATGCCATAGGGACCGATTAGTGGTGCGCTCACGCCAAAAGATCATTGTGGCTGCGCCCGCGGCGGCGCAGAGGTCGTGGAATAAAGCGCGATTCGAAATCGACGCGCCCAATGTCAGAGCGCACAAGGTCGCCTCTCACGCGTGCCCGGCTCCATAATAGAGGTAGAAGCATTACAAACAGTATACGTGGGCTATAGGGAATGCAATACCGGGATACCAGGATCCCGAAATACCGGGATCCCGCATGCAATTTGCGGGATTAATCCCGCTCGTAAATTAAGCGGGATCCCGCGGGATTTGCGGGATTGAAGAGCGACGTGGTTCTTACGTGTTACTACAAGGAACACAGGCTCGGGCGCGTGCCTACTGGCGAAAATTCTGCACGAAGCCTAAATGCATCTATGGAGGAAAGGGGTAATGACACGGATGAGCATTTTGCCCGAATTTGTCTATTTATTTCATCAAACTTTCTCGTAAAAGGTGTTATTTTACGTAGGCGACGCGGTCCGTAAATCTTAAATTTGTACCCAGGGAATTTTGTTATGTAGGTACGTCCGAAATTAGGCAGATTTTTTATTGTTTTCCCTCTTTTTTCCTCACAGGTGTGATGAAAAACATTGTGTGCCACGAGTGGTACAGGACTTACGAAATCGCGTTAATTAAGCCTTTACACGCGTTCTTAAATTCTTGATTACTGTCATTATATCGTATTCTTTTAATACAAAATGTACTATTTCTAATTTTAGTTTACTTTTTGTTTTCAACCTTCAAATTTAGTACTAATTCGTAAAATTGTATACTAACTTGCGGGATCCCGCAAATACCGGGATCCCGCGGGACTTAAAATGGCGATCCCGCGGAATACCGGGATTGAGTTCCTCATGCGGGATTGCATTCCCTAGTGGGCTACGATAAAGTTTACAAGTCTCAAAAAATACTTATATATTCAGCATTACTCTGAACCATTAATTTTTATTATCTTCTGAAAATCAAAAGTCCCGTTGTTCTTGACTTTGCTTTTTAGTAAACTATTCCTTCTTCCGTGTCCGCCACGGAATTGGGGTTAGATTTAGTTAACACTTGGAAAAACGCCATGTAAAATGTAATAAAACCATCCTGATAGCTATCGATTGTAAATTCTGAAATCCTCAACGAAATAATTTGGGTGTACCTATATTTTAACCAAAACATTAAATACATTGTTCCTATTAAACAAATGTCAACTGAATGGAACGTAAGTACCCCAAATACTCGTAAGATAACATTTAGTGCATGATCTCTAAATTGGTCTATTCTGAAAACCTTAAGTACGTTCGTTTTCTGGCAGTGCAAAACGGTGTTAGTCGATTATCGGTCAAACATACTTCTGGTGATGTGTAAATAATCGATCACGTTTAGTGATTTCTTATCGCGATTGGAGCTGCTGGTTTCCACGTGCCAGTCGTGGTTGCTATAGTGGCAGCTATTGCATAAATTTTACCTAAGGTAAATTACTTAACGCTGTGTAACATTTTGTACTTGTAAGTAATCACTTTTGACTTTGAAATATGTACATATACTTTTATATGTACTTGTTATCTCAAAGTGATCGGTGCATGTCACTGACGCCAAGGCAAAGGCAAAAAAATCGCTTAGAATTCTTGCTCATACTTTCACGTTGATAATACTTTATGCAAATTATTCTAATATGACAGTTTGCATTAGATAACAGTAATAGAAAAGTATTAACGGGTAGACTTAGTTACATATTGTATTAAAAAACACTGATAGTAAAAGCCGATAGACTAGACTCACGCCTCGTGATGAATAATCTGTCAAAAACACTTCACTTGAAGACGAAAGATCGAGATGTTATGACATTTAAAGTGATATACATATCAAGCAAGCCAATAAAAAATTTACGTTTGTATAGAACACCGGATTTGCACTTTCCTCTTATATACTTACTCAAATCGTGATTTAAGAATCAATCATGTTTAGACATATCATGTGCCTTTTAATACGTGCAAAAAGTTCTGCTTTCGATGTACGCCTGGTACATTGAAATATCGATCTTCATGAAATCATCTTCCGACTAATAATGTCAACATTTTGACGTAGCGGGTTTAATCACGATTTGTGATGTTTTTATTTATTTATAAAGATATAAAAATTTACATTCTTACGTCTTACACAAATCGACCTAAATCCCAAACTGAACAAAATTTGAATCTCGGGTAAGAAGGGACGATTCTACATGTTTTTATAGATAAATGAATACGAAGTCGATGGTTTATTTTTGACAAGAAACCACACAAAAATTAACATCAAACCAAATAAAGCTAACGAGGCATGGTGGAATTAACACTAAGTACTTAAATTAAACGACAAAACTAGGACAGACGATGATCGTAGTAGGTTAGTTTTTGTAATTAAAATGTTTGGTAATTTGGTAAGTTCTTATAAGTTCAGCGTAGCGTATTAAGATAAATATACACACTTATTAATTACTATGGGTGTCAGGCTAGACCAAGTAATACAATTTTAAAGTTACAGCTCGGAACAATGCCTGATTTTACAAAAAAAAATACTACATTTCATCGTCAAAAGTAGGCACACTGGATCTACAACCTTGGTTATAATTGGAAATCAAGCGCTACCTAAATATGAATCAGAAAAAACAGAGAAGTGAAACCTACCCAGCAAGTTGTAAAACTTGTAAATTTGATTTCGGCGTCACGACGACAGAAGAAATCGCATTAGAACAGATAGCCGAGTCAATCGAATGCAGACCGAAGCAAATTAAACACCAGAGATCACAAACAAACCACAAGAGGTCAAATCAAATCAATTTATCGAGAAATGCGTTGCTAACAAACTAAGAGTGAAAACACAACAAAAAAAATCTGTTATCTCAAGTTTCGTACGTAAAAAGAGATTGATAGTTTACGGTAGTCTAGTAAACCGGGCTCACTTTTAACACCAATATCGATAAATTGGTATGTAAAACAAGTCCTCCTCAGTGATAGGTCCTGATATAGCTTTCCCAGTACAAAATACATATTATATTTATTACTCGTATTTTATATGACACTTTTGAAACTATAATTCTGTTATTCTCAGAATCTACCAAGAACGGTGTTTTAACTTTAGGAACGGATTTATTTTAAAACGGACACACCGGAAAATATACATTTCATAGCGTCCACCTGTCACGAAAAGAAAAATAAAGGATAAAGGAGTAACCAGTCGATTTTTTTTTCTTTATTCTTTAAATAAATATAAGTGTAAGTTTACAGCTCTAGATATGCCGAAACACTTATACTGACTGAAATGCTCTATGATTGCCCATAATACAAATGTAAGTAAAGAAAGGGTTTTTAAACAATATGGTGTTCCTCTTAGTCCATTCATAATTTGTTGTTAACTCTCCCGTATCTGCCGTACAATATCTTATCAATTGATATCAGAAATTGAAGATGACAGCTATGCTGTTCGGTTTTAATATCTAAAGTTGGAAATGGAACCAAGTAGGTCTTATTATCTTTAAATTGGCCAAAACTGGGTTGTGAATTCTGTAATAAATAGTATTGAGGATACTACTACCTATCTCTTGATTATTTAGTAATCTGACTTTACTTACCTAATTTATTTATTATCTATTCCATACTTTCAAATATACGAGTACCTATAAAAGGAGTTTAAAACGTTATCTTTTGTCAAGATGATAAGCTTTTTTTCGAGGTACGTGACAAGAATGGATTAAAGAGAAATCACGAATCTAACGTTTTTAAGTTTAATTTTGTTCCTTTTATCAAAACTGGGTTGGTATGAAAAAAGAGGCATGATGTTTACCAGACGGCATTGTAGCTGGTAAAGGTGCATCTTCAAATACGTCGTATTAAAAGGTCTTACGACGTACTTGTACAGTGCACCTTTCGCAACCTGAGATAAACGCAACATCTGGAAAACGAGAATCAACGACACCTGTCGTTGCATTTTACTAAATAATAATTGTAAATCCTTAAAAAATATATGGCATTGGAATAATGTGAAACCGTTATTCAGAAGACAGGTGCAATTTCGAATTAAATTGTAAATGATACCTACTTATGTTTTTGATAACACCTTATTTTAATTGTCTCAGCGTTCTGTCAATTGTAAAAACTGCGATGTCGATTTAGAAGTGTTTTTAGAAGTAGTTGTTCATAAAATAGCACGCATAACGCATGTAAGATTTCGCAACGATTAGTGATCTTCTATTAAGGAGGCCATCAGAACTAACAACTATGAAATGACTAGAATTTAACTCGATATGGAATAAGTTTTTTCCAAAAATATCATTTTTGTCACTTTTTCTACGTTTTTGTCTATTTAATGCTGACTATACCATTACTATTATATTGCAGGACGCAATTGTTAGCTCAATCGGATATTGGGTCAAATTTAGCTTCCAAGATTTGAGTCAGATTAACTAACAAGCATACCTACAAGTACATCCTACATAGTTACGAACAGGGCAAGTTAAATTAAAAGCCTTTTCACTTCTCATGCTCAAAAAGTGCACCTTTATGCCGAGCGTAGACGACATAAAATCTCATTTTATGCTCTAGAGCATAAAAATAAAATATTCTTCTAAGATTACCTTAGAATCGGTCTCAACAGCCAAACAGTCAAAACATATTGCACAATTTTACTGAGCAATAAAATTGTGTAGATGACAAAACTTGTTATATTATTTTATTTTTGCTACAATTTATTAGAAATCCGTATTTTCTGTCATTAAATTTAATAAATCACATAAAATAGGAGTCGATTATCGATCAAAAATGCTCCGAAATGTTTGACTTGGCAGAAAACCAAGCGTCTGAAACTCTGATCACAAGTTGAAAATTTAAAAAAAAATGAAAAGGTAGTTGGCGGGAATTGGTTATGTATTATGTTCTTTCGCTTTACGACAATTTCGTGGTGTAAATTGCCGTGAAAAATGTGTTTTATTTTTCTCACAATTGAAGTGAAAAGCAGAGTGTACAACAAGGGCATAAATGTCAATTTTTACCCGAGGCAATTTTTTGGTCTGAGCGAAGCGAACTTTGTGCCCTTGTTGTACAATCTACTATTAAAAATAGATTTTGGTATGCGATCTCAATAAAATGAGTCATTTAGACTGTTATTGGCAACCTTATCTTGACATTACGTTTTGCGGTCTAACACTGATAACACGACTTTATTTGCTTATTGTGGAGATAAGATCTCAAGCAACGTTTGCTTAGAATTTAGCGTGTGTACGTGACATTGATCAAAATAGAAAATATGTCTTGTTCTGTTTAGTTGTATAGTGAAGCACTGACAGATTTGTCATGATGTCATGAAAGTCAAACCACCTCACAATGAAATACTATCTACGCAAATCTGACTGAAATTCAAATCATACTATGTACATATTTACTTTTATATAGCAATTATAGCAGTTTGGCCGGTTTGCAGTATGAATCATACAATAATTGGTCAGCGTGGCAATTTGGCAAATAAGACACTAAGAGCGGTCTCACGAGTAAATGATATGCGATTATTTCCACTGAGTTAACCCTTCACAAGTTGCCTTGAAACCGTGTTTATTAATATTGTTCAAAGTGTGCATACATATTGTGTAATTTGCGGGTATAGATTTTATTTTGTATCGTAAACTTGCTCAACCTAGGCAAAGTTTTGAATTTAAAAAAAAAAAAAAAAACTAAACTCTCAACCTAAATGGCAAATAGATTTATATCCTAATAAATGCGGTAAAGTTAACAATCACTGGTTTTACAAGCAAAGTAATGAATGAACGTCGACAATTTTTACGATATAGATAGTTTCAGTTCTGAAGATTTTAAATTTTAAAGGCATTTTGTAAGCAATTTTGACTCACAATAATATGATGATAACATACAGTCTTACACTAATGTATTTCAGACTAGAGCAGAGGATATTGTCATACTTTGAACATACTAAACAAAAGAGTTCCACGTGACGATAGCGTACTTAGATAAGATGTCCTATTTAAGGGAAGTCGCGTTGTACCGGCAACAGCAAGACGAAGGTGTCTATGTTTTTTTTTTCATTGGAAAATTACTTTCAGTTACTATAAGCCAAACATAGTACTTAGATAATTTGGATATACATACCCCGAATTCGACAGTGCCGATACCGATACCAATACTGCAGAATACCTATTATAGTTGCTACTTATGAAATACAATGACGTGACACTATCTATTATGTTGATGATGTATTAAACACATCTATTGTCTGTTCTTATAGCAAACTCATTTGTCATATGTATACACATGTGTAACTAAAACAAAACACTAAAACAAACTAACGCCCCATAACGAGATTACGAGATACATACGTCATTCTAAGGAGTTTCAGCGACAAAACGTCACAGACCCTTGCTCTCGTACCTAATACAATATCTGTGAGACCGAGCTTTGCTCGGAAGACATATAAACACTCAAAAATGCGCGTTTTCTCAGAGATAAGACCTAGCAAGATAGATTTATCGCCCCCGAAAACCCCCATAAAGCTAATTTAATTGAAATCGTTAAGAGCCGTTTCCGAGATCCCCGAAATATATATAGGTATTTTAAACAGAAATTGCTCGTTTGAAGATATTAGCAGGCGTGGCTCACTCCGCGATTTCGTCGCATTGCTACAGGTAGCTAAAAGTACATCCGTTCGACCCCAATTTTGGGGTTTGCCATAAGCCGCGCGTGGCGCTGTCGCCACCTAGCGGCCATATCTGTGCTGATCGTGACAGACGCGTTTTGTTAGAGAGTGAGTCTTCTGTACCAAATAGTACTATTATTTATTCTGTGATATTAGATAGATAGATACATGTCTTTATGGCGTACAAGTCTTTGTGTCCATTTTATATATGTACCTCAGCTTAATTACTTAGGTATATCGAGAAGATTGAGCGCTAATATATAGCACAGATGCCAACCTCTGGTGCGAGTACCGCCACCGTCTCCGTGGTCGCCGTGTTGCCGGTGTCCGCTGTGGCTAATCCCAACCATGCGGGCCCGCATGTCGCCCGCTCCACGCACCACACTTGTCCATCAGTCAACGTATCCTCCGGTATTGCAGTATAACACACTTGGGACACTCCAGGCGCGAACCACTAGCCCGTAACACACGCACTCACTCGGAACTATCGCTCCCTAACCACATAACGATACAGTTATTGCACTGTTTCCTAAGTTGACACTTTGACAATCGTCCAATGTTTTCAAAACAATGGCCACGATAACGATTTGATGTCAACTGTTATCTGTACTTATAAAAAAACACGTAATGTTTGCTTTCACCACTGTTTTATATCGTCACTGAAACCCAAAGTTAGAAAGTTAACATTAAGAATTATTCATACTAGGACCTGGGACAACATTGACGTGATGAGAACGAAAACAGCATAACAGTCCGTGTGGTTTGAACGCTTTTACCATACTGGCCAGCGGCAGCTGTGGAAGGCTGAGAAAAAAAGAGAAAGAACTATACTATGACGTAGCTTAGCGGAGGTGTAACCCTGTAACCGGCGATATAGCCGTAAGTAGACATATACCATAAAACGGTAGCAATAAAGCGCATTTTCCCAGACTTCACTTCACGTGGTACGATACACAGCTGAGTCAGTTTCCTCGAATGTCGAGTGTGGAAATTCAAGTCAAACTGAGCAACAGTCATTGAGCGAGAAAAGGATGGAAGCGGAGCCCGAACGACGGCGACTCCGGCCGATCGTGCACCGAACGCCAAGGCCGGCTCACGTCACGTTTCGCGAAGACCAGACATACCTGCATGTGTAACTACGTAAACCACAATATATATATATGCATTACTGCAGTTTATTGCACTACTTACCTCCTCCTCCTGAATACGCATCTACTTATTATTTTACTAAAAGTAAAAAGAAATTAGAAAATTAACTACTTATCTATTCAACTAAACATAATAAAATTTAAGTCGAAACCCTTATGGTAATATGATAAGAATAACACAATATTAATTACCTAAGTACCTAATTACTAACAGCGTAAATAAAGGCCATGCTTATGAATAACAAACCGAAAGTGGTACAAATCTGTAAGTAGTTTAATTTTACTATAATAATGGGCATAATGTAAAAAAAATTTCGTTATCATTGTTATTCTAGGCAGGGTAGTTACTACAGTACGCGGAATAAGCATAAAGAAACGTCGAATTTTTTCGTAGTACCTATGTTGATCAGCGTGCCAAGTATTGGCTATAAAAACCGGGGCTAAGTAGTGAGGTTTTCTCCCAGCATCCGTTTAGTGAAGTGTGACGATAGTCGGCTATGTATATAAACTGTATAGCGAATGTATTCACACTGCATCAGCAATTACGATTAAATTTTCTCTCGTTCAGTTTTTGTGCTCGTGAATTGGCTGGATTCTTATTGTTCTTTACGACGACCACTACTTAATATTATAGAATAAGACAGTACTTAAGCTATATTTTTTCTTATAAGACATACTATCCCACTAGAAAAATTTGGATCAATATTAGAGTGGGTGGCTAGTTAGAAAATGCCCCTTAAAAAAATATCATTAAATTATTTCATCGGAAATGATAAACCTGCTGCTACATAGTCAGAAATTCAAATTTTTAAGTAAAGTGTAAGTAAAATAAAAAAAGTAAATATGGATTCGCATGATCAATAAGGATGCGAAGCGTAGGCGGGCGGGTCAACGCCCGTCCAGGATCGTTTCTTAGGTGTATTACGAAAAAAATTATTTTTGTTTTATTCCGTCTGAAATAATGCTTTTTTTTGGGTCTTGAAAAACTGCTCCACTGCCCATGTTATCTTCATTAAGTTGAACGGATGAGCTCCTTTAATTTTAGTAATCAGTGGAAATTACTCGGACCTAAATCTGGGATAGCCGAAAAAGTTTTCAGATCACGCATGATAATTTTGAGGTTTCGCTTTCAAATCTTCCCATTTTTACAAGGTGGTCCTTATGACAGCTTATAATAAAAATAAAACTAGCATAAAGAGGTTTTATAATTATGCCATAATTATCATCTAACAACTTTTTGATGCGCCCTCGTATATGTATTCCCTACATGGTGTAATAATAATATATATCATATATAATATATATATACCCGTGACTTTAAAAAAGATATATATCTATACTCGTAGTAATTTTCCTTGATATTTTTCGAGCATAAATTCGTTCTTTTGTAAAACTTGCAGCAAAACAATCATAATAAAATGTACATTAAAATGCAGCGTATATGATGTTGATGTGCCAACAGGTTTCAGGACTCGTATTTGAAAGGTGTCCATAAATAAGTGGTATTAACATACTGTGCACGTTGGTATCATACTTTCTTTTTTTATCCCAAAGGCGACTCGTCCAGTTTGTTAACATAATGTAAATATCATTGAATGTCGTCCGACCGGTTAAGATGGAAACACTTTTTTTTTCGAATAGGTAGGCACTTTCAATATAAGTACCCCCTGTTGTTTTTAATAGCTAAATTAATTTTAATTAGTATGCCCAGTTAAAGGATCACCTTGTGAAGGAGCAAATAAGAAATAATGTACCTAATGAAAAATTTCCCAAGGAATAGTGTGAGCCAAATGAAGTTTTCTTAGTTAAACGATTTTCATGTCACAGAAACTAAGCGAAAGTGAAGGAAAGAACAATGCAAGTTCTTTAATGTTCCTTGACACTCTTTCTAAGAACGCGTACTGGCTAATTGCTCATACACATACGCGAGTAACATTGTAAGTTTTAAAAACATTACCTACACAATGTTCTATACGATGGACCAGCCGTTTTTATGGCGGTTTTAGGTCTCCAGTGATTATTTTACGGATAGATATCATAATGTAAATACCTACCCAATTAGATAGTTTCCTTACGTAGTTATAAATATTCATGAAGAATTGTTTACTCGTGATATTTTCGTTCTTATTTTCTTAGTCTACATATATTAAATTAATCGCACTTCGATTTAAGTTTGACACGTCTCTGTAGCAAGGCCACAGAATAAGTAATAAATAGTATTATCATGGCAAACTAATTCTCTCCTCTTCCGCTTCTTCAGGATTGGAACCAGGAAAGCGTTAACATTTATTTCAGCAGCAGAGGTGTCATATTTCCAAAAACGATTCTTTTTATTGTACTATCTCAAAGTGGGGTACAGCTTGGCATAAAAGAGTATAGAAATTAAAAAATGGCAATATTGTAGTATCGTCCCGTTTTCTTATATAAATTGGTTTGAAAGGAACGACACTACAGTGTTTCCACTTTTAAATTTCAACTCTTTTTTGCCAGGCTGTGTCTTCTAAAAACTTTTAGTATTACGTATGTACTTACACAGTTTCTGTATCTCTATAAGTACCTACATCGAATAACGCAACATAAATAAACAATCTGCCATGGACGTACTCCTCTTTACAGCATTTTGCAATTGCACTCTGCAGCCATTTTAGTTTAGTGTTTAGACTATACTATTTACAGCTTAAAACGAATCAGTTCTAACCATCTCAGGTCAGGTTATTTTAGGAAATAATTAATACCGTTTGGTAAAACAGTGATTCGATGATTAAGTTGGTTCTCTGATGCACCCACAGAATTTATATTTTATAAAATACACATACTGTTTTTATGTCAATATGCATACAGCAAAAAAAGAAGCGTAAAGAAAAAAAACAATTGATTACATAAATACAAAGACAAACAACTAGAGGTCTTATCGTTATAAAGCAACTCACAACTCACAACGACAACCTTAGTCCATAAAAAAGCTATTTATCTCTTGATATTTTTGTTTGTATCTAGTTTAAAAATCTATCTTGTATGTATGTATAAAAATGATTAAGCAACAGTGGTCGTGTTTAAATTACTTTGTCAGTTGAGTCCAGCAACAAGTTTCGACTCAAATTTTGACATTTGACCACTGAGAGTGAAAGTAAATTTATTTTAGCTGTTGTTTATAATGTGTGGTATTTATACGAGTAAGTATACCACTTCACTCACCCTCCAACATCTGTCGTGGGCGCGATATAAATGCCGCGAACAGAAAAACAACTCGTGCCATCTATTGCTCTATTCAAGCAGTAAAATAACTTTTTACTGGGCATAATTTTTGTAGCATATTTTTTTTGTCCTAATGTAATGTTACGCAAAAAACTATTATCTCATATTTTTTCTCCAACTGAAACAGAAAGTATTTTCGAAAATATTTTGCATAGGTTGTGTAGGTTAGGTTTATTTTATATTTTTTCAGTAATGTTGATATTTTCAACACAATAACAATCTTGCGAAATGAGTATTATGCGTAAGATTACTTTAGTATCAATTATTAAGCGATCTAGTATAACCCCTTTTTACTAAGCGCATTGAACGTAGGCACCTATAACTTATGGTATGTTGTCAAGTTTAAAAATTGTCGTATCACTCAGTTACATCAACTAAAAAAATATTTTAGCAACTATAAGCTTGTTTCAAACGATACCTACACGTACTTATGTTATTGTAACATAAAACATAACGCTCTAGACCGGCAAGAGAAAAAGCCAATACTTTAAATTCCTGAGTTGCCAATACAGGCGTTTCAAGTCATTCAACTGTTTTCAATTATTTATTTAGCCGTAGGTAGTTGCACAGCTGCGGGCGTTCAAATAATTATCCTTGCTTCATGAACGCTTTTGCAAACCCCCCACTACATCATTGAAAACACAAATTATTAAAAATCAGTTTTTTTTTCACTTTTGCTTATGATAATGTTATTCCACGCAGGAGTAAAGTGCAGCCATAACTGATATTACTCTCAATAGAGGTTTAGGTGATAATGAAATTTGTATGTAAAATGGATATTTATTTTTAAATATTTCCCAATGAAACTCCATATGTTTTATATACTTATATTTTATTTTCGTAAACAATATATCTCTCCCTAATGCATAAATTGTTAGAAGCAGTCATGATGCTTCTACGTGGCTACGATAAAGCAATACAGCCTTAAATCAAATTCCATTATTTCAATAAGCCCGTAGGCCCGGAAGAAGCCTAAATATGTAAATAAATACACATTCAACGTAGGTATTCATAACTTTAATAAAATGACAAATTAAATGACATATAATGCACCTGCGGTCGGGGTTGGGCTAGTAATTTAACTAGTGAATTCTGTTACGAGTAGATAAGAGTTTTGGAAAGTAAAGTGAAAATTATGTATTGTAGAAATCGGTTATAAGTTGCGCAGATTCTACGCACCGCGGGAAACAACGCCACAGGGCGTGAGCTAGCCGCTAATAAATTGTAGAAATTCTGTTTGTTGTCTAACATAGGGTTCTTTCCTGGCGATTGTAGATGAAATTTATCGATAGCTTATCAATAGAATCACAGACGGCTTTGTTGGACGACGAAGGATGCGGCAAAAGCATCTAAGTATGTACTATATTATGCTGCTGACTATAACCAATATTAATGTTTGGAAAGAGACTCGGCTAATTTCGGCTTCGTAGAGATGTCACTCATTTTTAAAGTTTACATGCAATCGATTTGACATTAAACCAATAAAGCAGTATTTATTTGATATGAAACGACACTTAATAAATACGATACATCGGTAGCCAGTGTTCGGAACTCGTCGTAAACAGCCAATTGTCTGTTTCCAAAAACAATTATGTGCAATATTTATCGGCGGGTACTGTACCACATGCACACAATGTTTCATGTGGTACTTTCATTCTTACCTATTCATTTTAATTAAAACGTTTGATAGATGTTGCTTTCACATACATATCACATTTCACAATCGCATACCAACACCCAGTTTCCCAGTTAGTAGGTAGGGTCATAACTTCTGAACAGCAGTGGGTCCTCTGTACACCGTGTGACGCGTCCCTGTGCGTGCGTGTTTGCACTAAGCACATACTACATTAAACCCCAGGAACAGACTTAATTGGAATTCAATCGCATCACGAGAGCATGTAACGTCGTAACAAACAACTAAAGAGTCGATAAACGACGCAATGAGTTTGAATTGACGATGTCCAACACAATTGACAGGCAGCCAGTGACCCGAGGACGGGCAGTCGTTATGCATTAATTTTATGAGCCAAGTTCGAGATATGCAGCAACGCTACTAGACGAAACTAAGCAGTTAAATGTGTATTTTACTGCTGTTAATGAATTTAAATAATATAAAGAACCCTCTTAATTACATTTCCATGAATTACACTCGACCTGTACTTGGTTACTCGTTGCATTACGCAATCCATGTAGGTATCTTCTGTGCGACGAGCACGACATTTATTTGTAATGCAAAACTGCAAACATCCTATAGGTAGACACGGTGACCCGTCGTTTGTTAATGTTACCCGAGAGAGTTTGTTAAATATCTATCCGAATATCCGATCCCTGATCCTCATAGTAGGTATACCGAACTGAAATTGAGCGCGTTTTATTTAGTTCAACGTAAGAACATTGTCTTAAGAATAGATGTGAAAATTATATATAAGTCTTAGTATTTCTTAACTATTTGTGTTCCTTGTTATTTTTAAATCCATGCAATAGACAAAACTTCGCTTTTTGAACATCAAGTTTGAAATCGTGCACTTGCGTGGATCACAATATTCTAACGAGACTAAACAAAAACTTTACGCCCTTCTAAATTACTGAACTATTCATTTAACACTTATACATTTCAGGAAGTAACAAAACATATATTTTACGATTCATTAAATAAATCGTAAATGAAACGGCGTATCAATGTCCCTATGAGTGTTAAATCATTAAAACTATATTTTTAGCGTCATTTTCTAAGTCGGAACACAAGCTAAACGTTACTCGGAAATGTCTTTGATGCACCACATTGCTTATTAATAGGCCATAGTCAAACCCTTTGAGTGCCGGGAAATAGGACAATAAAGCCGACTTTAGTAGGTATACTGAATTGGTTTTAGTATGCGCCAATATGTACGTTTACCTACGTCGTTTACAATTGGCTAGCTGCGGATAAGTAAGTATTAGGTGGAAAGAAATGCCACAGGTTATACAGTTGTAGACTGCACACAATCATCAATCAGTTATGATACTGAAGCATTTACGTCTCCATAGTACATAGTACCCACTTAGTATAAAAAACAAAAACGATGACAAGCAAATTTAATTTCATAACTTGCTAAGTTGAGTGATAGGCGCCTGCACACGCAGGGCGATTCTCACATTTCTCACTTAACGGTATAAAGTCCAAACATTGTTCAGTTCACGCGTCCAATCAATTGAACTCGTCAAAACTGTTTGTGTAGGTACCTACTAGTTTCCATTTAGGTCTACCTAAATACAGCAAGGACCGGTATTTTTTTAATTTGTACTCTTAATGTAACTTTTCAGGCAGATCGATGACATCAAGGAGCTTACCTAATGACAGAGGGGACTGGAACGTCTGTTATATATTTTTTAGAATTGTCCTGTGCCGGGTTTAACTGCCGCCAACAACGTAACACTTCCAGTCGGCGAGGCGATGAATTGAACGGGATCGTGGGCGGCTCAGCAATTAATCAACATTATTTTCATTTTATTTCATGATATCCGAGAACAAACTACAATTACTGAGCCGAGATAAAAGGTTATGTCATCAGCAATCATACATTGTGTAATTTGCAGGGAAAGTATTATGAGCACAATCGCCAAACTACCTACTAAAGTAGCGCACCTTTTGTCGGATTAGAACACCATGTTTCGTAATGCGTATGAGAATTGTACTCATTTACTCCGATCCATCGTTTTTACATGAGAAATGAGAACAGTGCAAAATAGGAATAATAACAGCGGTTCGTAATAGACCGATAGTATTTATGCTTTCCAGTCTTTCCATGCACTTGCAGAGCATTCTTTCGACTTACATGCGTCAACAAATCATTAAAAATAAGTGCTGCTTGAAAATCCTCATTCATTTTAAAGATTTACCATATCAGGCATGACCAGATTTTTTCGTGTCCATACTTTAATATATTTATAGGTACCTATTGCGACATGATTTTTCAAATCTGATCTGCATCGGCGATGGGGCAATTTGATGATGAGATTTTAACATGGCATGTCGGCATAAAATGCCGTACACGAGAGTGAATTAATAAAGCGTTGAGTTTATCCATCAACAGACATTTGCACAGAAGTTATGCTCCAGTTTCGAGTAATTGCATTGCACTTGTTACGCGAAACGCGGCAATAGCTAGCCTCGTCAACCATTTAGTATTAGCCAACGCGTAACACATAATTATGCGTAAATAATTGGTAATAATTGTATACCTCTGTCCATGCATCGCTATTAGTACAGAATGCAATTAGATATGATAATATTTGATGGGTTGCGTAGTACCATTGAGGGTGTCGGTAGGTAGTACAAAACGGTGCCTAATAATGAAGACACATTGCACATTGCACTCCATCGTCTCCATCAAATTGCTACACTATTACATTCACACAATTACAATATCAGTACGGTATAACGTTTCTAATGGAATGATGGACGTTTCGGCACCTTTGCCCATGGTATACGCAACATTAAATGTATTGCTACACAGCTTACTGTAGTTATTGTTCTGAGCGATTTGCTTAAACTTGCCGCAAAGTAATCAATATTTTGAAGACAGCAGTCACCAGTGAACCTTATCAGATGGCATTGGGAACTGCGGCGCATCGGTGCCTGCCCCCGACATCACCGCCTACGGATTGAATGTAATATTTTGTGAGTAAATGCCTGTTTAGAAATGATAATTTAACGAACATTTTGCAAAGCATTTTGTACTGTATTGGCTGACGTTATTTGCAATTCCACTTCATATACGCAATGGTTATTGTGATATAACTTTAGTGTTGGTTGCAGTGTTTTGAATTTAAAATGTTCTTTTCCAAGATGCATTTATTTACTTAACTGTATGTCAGTTTTGCATATACATAACGGAAGTAGATTTAAATTGAGCAATCAATCAAAGCATTCTTCTTCCAATGGCATTGGCTTGAGGCAACTCTTTAGATAACAGTGATGCGCGTAGGCATGACCCAACTATGCTGCTATGCATGAGTCAGAACTTGTTACCAAGTAATTGATAGGTATATTTTCCACTTTTGAGGTCAAACAACTTAGGTTAAAATAACTTCCTTGTCTGTGTCGGAATTTGAATAGTGATATTAGATTTTTTAGGTGCACGTGCAAACTACAAAAACCTCGAACGCGAGGGCGGAGTCACCGACCGACCGCGAAGGTCCAATTACTGCCCTTCAACGGAGTAACAAACCATAAGCAAACAAGTTACAAAGGCATCAATTGTTAGTAATTTAGTATTTACAAATAAACAGTAACTAGCTATGTATATAACAAATATGTATACCTAACGCCAGACGCCGTGATGGATAATGCGGAACTAAGAACTTTTGGTTCCTCGTGTTTTCGGCTTGTCATATCGCGCCCACCCCGTATCAAGGCAGGTCAACGAGGTTCTTTTGAAAAAGTTTCACTTTCTTTTGGCTTGAGCGTGGGATGGGCGTGACGCGAGCCCGCAGGCCTGTGTCTGCGACTGCGCCCGCACGTCGATTGCACACTTTCCCTGTTTTTATGGGAATCGCATGGGGCGCCAATGATATAACAATATTGTGAAAGCTAGTGAAAATACCTAGCTAACCGACTATGTACATTTGGCTGCCACTTTCTGTGCCCATATTCATATTTATAATGTCACATGAAATCTCGTTTGTGTATAGTTTCCTCCTGCCATTTTGTGTGGGCCCCCGACGGGTCTGACGCTTATTGTTTACATCCGACTGTCTTCCGAAACTTTACAATTGACATTCACATTACATACTTTGATTGCATTCGATGTGGGAACAGATACCATTTTTGCTTCACAACATTTAAAGCAATGTACAATGTTTATTTATGGACCTCAGTTAGGTACTACTTGATAGTGATAGTTGTATTTGATATTTGGGCGAAATTTTACATTTTTTTCATATTTAACCCAGTGACATTACATATATATGCCATACGATAAATAATATAGTTAGTATACCATGAGAATATACACATGACTTTCAGCAATTAATCACATATTGAAGGTTAGAAATCAATCTTCAGACAGCTTTCAATTATTTGTTTAAGATACCTCAAACCGACCTTCTGATGCAGTGGGTGGTTTGTATTAGCATTGACATACATGGCCCGCAATTGCAAATGACATTCTCGCCAATTCGACTGAGAACAATTACAATAATAGCTTGATGTGGAAACTAAACATTTGTCTTGTGCGATCGAGGCGTGCGACTACCCACTCCATAAAATGTAGCCACATGTGCAACTTTATTACCACCAAATGATTTTCTATTGATTCAGATGTCATTTTCACAGACAATGAGTAGGTACTTAACGTTGTTGGAATTGATATTAATTCAGTATTCTTGATAAGTGTTTTTTATTATACACAGTTTGGTAGTCTGGGTTTATTCACGTTGGCAAGTTAAGCGCAATAACCATGGAAATTCTAATGATAAGCTTTATCTGTTGAAGAGATTCTCTTCGTCGGATTACGAGTAGGTATATGGGCACGTGAAACGGATGTTAGAATCATGAATTATATTAAATGTTCACTATGTTTTTAGTATGTCTAAACTGCCCAAGTAATTTACGAGTAAGTAGCATCAATATGTCACAGTGTTACGGCACGGCACACACCCGAAGCCAGTTACTGCGCTGGTGAAGTCTGCACGCAATCCTATTACAACAAGGCCGACTGAAGCTACGGAGATACGTGTCCGTTCTGACACCTGACAGTATAATGAGGGTATGAAAGAATGAAATCAATGAAACGCTATCCGCTATTAAGCTGCGCGGTGATGGATGATCGGAAAATGAGTAATCACGTCAATTTAGATGATAGACGCTAATTCCGACCGGTTATAATTCAAATAAAATATTTGCTAATAATAAATATTTGCTCTTAGGGAAGTTGCAAGTGTTAAATTCGTGGCAAAACCACCAACGTGGAATAAATATTTAGATGACTGTTTATAGAAATTCAAACATTAAGTTAACCGCCATAAAGTTCCGCCATGTTGTAGAGAGATGGCCACTTTTTACCTATGAAGATTAATTGGTACCTAATTGGTTTTTCATTATTGTTGACACAATCAATGCGTTGAAATTACAAATGACCTCCGAACACTAATAAACAGTTTAATGACCGGCATTTTCGACCGTATTCATGATATGTAATTTGTTTTATAAGTAGTTTACAATTATGATGTAGACTGGCTTACATTTACTATTTAATTAAGTATAACCAGTCCCAACCATTAATTATGCAAATGGACATGCGGAAAAAATGGAATGGAAATGCATACTAATCTGCGTGTCATCTTTATAATTTTATTTTGTATAAGTCTGAATCAAAGATGAATATTGTTATGGCCTTACACACTATACTATGTATTCTGATTTTGCAACAATACGCAAGTGATTAGCGTGCACTGTCGCACGATAACAACAATAGCAAGCGAAACACACTAATTTATCCATTGTATCAAGAGACAGGCACGTGTATAAAGAGAAATTTCGGCAATGCACTCACAAAGAAAGTTTACTTTGTGAACTCGTCATTTCGCGATTCAACAAACGAGTTTTTACACTCCAAGGTGATTAAAATCTACTGGTGCGGTTCCAGAATAATGTTGTTTTATGTGTTGTGACGCGATAAGTGAATTCTGGTTATACAGACTTACATTGATTTAATCAAATGTGTACGTGAGATATATAATGGAGTAGCTATCGGTGGACGAAGAAAGTGACATGCTGACCCGCTTATTACTGCCTTCGAAGAAGCGAGAGTAACTGGATGACGTCCAGCAAATGACGTGTTTGTAGTTGACCTTAGACACCAATTAGAAAATAAAGAAACTATATAACGCATCTAATTGAATTATTAACTTGATATCGTACCAACACATACAGGCCGTAGATGATCCAATTGACAAAATAAGTAGGAGGCGTAGTCGAAAATAGTCATTTTCACGCCACTGTTCGGAAATGTAGCAATAGATGGTCTAAAACCAAGCTGGAAAGTAGGCAATAGCTGTAGCACCTGAACCACCACTACTACAATGTTTCATTGTTATCATCATCTGTCATTGGTGACAGTTCGCTACAGCAATGAGTATCATTTAAAACATAAAAAAACAATAAAAGGTCTTTTTTTGCGCAACTTTTTCCTTCAAAAATAAAATTAGGTTATTTATAGAACCAATTTCTTGTTTAAAAAAAAAAGAAATGACAAAACCATTCACTTCATTTTTTTTAACAATTATCCATTCAGTTCACGTTTAAGGCGTTTTTGACGTTTGTAGCTGTTTGTGGTTTTTTTAGCAAAAACGCTTCTGATTTTAGAGTCGGTTTGAAGCAAATAACAGAAAAACGCTTCTTAAAAGTGGTAAAAAAAGTAAAAAAGGCGGGATCTGAAAATACTTACTGAATTGGATAAGTGTATATTGTGTTTGACTAAAAAATATAAGAAACGCGTATCTACGCTCGCTATAAAAATGAGTTCTTCTAGTGAAGAAAATGTTATTCTTACGCTGACGCCTACTGAAATTCAAGAGACAGTACAGGCAGTGGCTAGTAATTTGCTACCAGAGAAATCGCGGGCTAGTACTTATAGTTATGTAAATGTTTTCTTATTTCCTCGCAGTAGTCGTGAAAAGCACTATGTAATGCCTCGGCCGGAAACGCTAAAGATGGACTCGTATTATTCGAGGGCCTCCACTAACGTGTCGGCCCTCGAACTCACTCGTCCATCTTTTAGCGGTTTTCCGTCCTCTCCTACAATGTACTATAGTCAAATGAATGGCCCCTGGTCACGAAACACTTCTATTTAGCAGCCTCTGGCGGTGAAATTTTGCAGTTTTGTCGCTGTTTGGCTGTTAAGGGAATTAAGTAAAATAATATACAATTATGTCTGTAGTTTGTCTAATGTGAGGCAAACGCACCTGTCCAATTGAGTGTTATCGTATCACATCTACATGACATGACAATTGTTAATTTAACAGTGATCTCATTTCGCCATCGGGATCGGGACTGACAATGTCCGATTGTGCAAACCCCGGTAATGGTAGAGATCACGGCGATACTGAGCAGAGTGATAACGTGCTCGTTTGTCAGCGTGCATAGTCCGTTGACAACTATTGACTAACAGTGTCAAAATAGTATTACTTTCAATACGAAATGACCTATTAGTTATGATACAGAACAGATTAGCCAGGTCAGGCTATTACAGCGGCTTTGCTCTTATTATTCCGGTTTTTTGACAAAGAGAATGCAATTATATGATTAATTGCTCTGTGCTGTACCTACTACTTACTTACTTACTTTGCTGGCTCTGCGGCCCGAAGTGGATCTTGGCCTCCGACAGTATAGATTTTGCCATTCGTTCCTGTCCTGTGCGATCTGACGCCGACAACACAACACAAGCGATACAAGCGGCTGACTGAACCTAAATTAAGCATACATTTATGTTGTTAAGTATTTTATTAATTCTGTATTAGTGAGTGTCTCTGCCTAATGGCGCGACTCGACACGCAACCCAGGTACTTTCGCCGATTAAAATCCACTGTCGTGTATTAGATATTTGCTTACGACAATCACACGTAACAAATAAAGATTTAAAGTAGTAGTAGAATCATCAGAATTTAGATTAAAACAATACGAAATAACGCTACATAATGAGGTTAATGAGCCACACCAAAGACGATCATGTTCAGTAACGTCCCGATTTCTCAAATAGTCATATTATATAGGTAAGAATATATTAATTTATTTGGGATGCAATGCATAAATCACATCACTGTAACCGATGTTGAAGTTTTTTTTATTCAAGCATAACAGTTAAAATATCTGTAGAGTGTGAAAACGACCATCACCAAGGCTTGTGACAATTCAATTCAATTCAATATCTTTAATGTCAAAAAAACACATGTCCAAATATACAATAGGTACACAATAAAATTCAAAATACATAATCCACACAAATAAAAAAATTTGCATTGCATTACATTGTATTTGGCCACGTTTCCACTATAAACTCTTTTGTTTATAAACAGTGTTGGTAAATAAAATGATTAACATGTATGGTATTAAATAAACAAAAACGTTTAAATTGAATACGTGGATTTATCTTTTTTGTTGCCAATTATCATACAACAACTTCAGTAAGTACCTAAGTAAGTAACACATCAGATATAACAACAACTTATTACTTAAGTGCAAAATTAAAACAGTCCGTAGTCTCCGGACGTTGTCACTAACGTGGTTCATTTCAAACACAGCCACGCCTAAATCCACGGTAGTCACGATAAGGACTTGCATTAAGCGGTCGTGCCCAGAAGCACCTGGGTCTGACTGACAATCACTACCTACCTCGTTTAACAACCCGCCACGCCCATCATAAATCTGCCTGCAATAGTGCGCTTTGTGTGCGTTCCATTAGAAAATTAATCGGGAATTTAATTAACCCGTGGAGCGCCCTATTATAACACGTGTTACTAACTCCATCCATACTGTTCTGGGTTCTGATAGTTATAATTAAATGAATATGGGGCTTAAATAATGGTTAGTCAGCTGACAATAGGTATACTTTACAAATTCTCTGTCTTGGCTGAGACAAAAAAAAAACTCTGTCGGACATTAGTCAGCAAGTGACAAATAATACATAGTAAGTACATCTCCTTGTATGTACACTAACCGAACTAATCCTGATGGACGAATCTGCAATGACTATGACTGTGAGTGCGATAATATACCGACAACCCCACTTTCTCCCGGTTGCCGAAAAAAAAATCGATCGTACATAAACAGCAATTCATTGCCGCGGAACCGTATGGGTAATGGGTAATTCGACGTAACAAGAGTTGAACAGATTATTAACTCAGGAGAAATTGAACCGGAAGATTGAGAAGAAATCGATAGCCATTTCGTTAATTTTCCCAGCCAATCTTTTCACAGAATGGAGAAATATGTATTTTATTTATTGAGGATGAATATGTGAAAGATAAGTATTTAACAAACATAATCATAATTGCGCCGCTGCCGTTCAATTTATGATTACTGATACACTACTTTAGTTACTCCGTATTTTTACTGCATTACTCATGTAACTATGTATAATATATTTAATAGATACTAACTATAGGTTTTATTTTAAGGGGGAGGCCTATGTTCAGCAGTGGACGTCTTATGGCTGAGATGATGATGATGATGATGATGATAGGTTTTATGCTTGACCACTATCTTTTATCTCATATCTTTGCCAAGGGAGTGGTCAGTCTATTTCAACATTTATTGACAGAGTCGGAGTATCAATTATAAGACACGAGACAATAGGATTAGGCAACACAATCGTTATAATCTAAGAATGATAGCATCGGATAAATTGGTAATGTTACCGGAGAAGTCGTGAATGCTAATGCACGGTCGTGTGCACATTATTAAAGTTTAAAATTATGTTATATAACGACTGTAGCATCGCTATATCGTCCCAGTCGATGTGATCGCGGTACTTATATTTATTTTTACTCAACTAACTACGTGAAGGGTTGTGCAGCCTATCCGTCTTGTTCATAAAACTTTACGGGCCTGCCGGCGTATTATCGATGGTTATATCCGCGTGATAAAATAACTGTCACTTTTTAACACCTCGGGATAGACAGTGATCAGTGACGGACACCGTTTTATCACGCTGTCACGTAGCCAAGAACGACCTTCATATCCGTACTGATTTAGTTTAATTTTATCCCTTTCTTACAAATACTTACATAAGTCGAAATGACAGATAAACAAAAGATTCATAGCTAATTCAGGCTTGTAACGTGTTTATGAATAATACCTAAGTGAGCTGGTGGTGGTGGTGAGTGGGTGCGATTTGGCTATATTTTTACCGAATATGATGAGGTTGCTTTTGTCTGGTTAAAAAAATTCGAACGTAATTCTAAATATGGTTTGGACTACTCACGGTACCTCCTCCTCGGTCCTCTAGCTATATGATGCTGATTAGTTGATTGATTACACTATAAGAGCAATTAGAATAAATAAATTTAATAATTATATAAGTAAGATGTCTGCTGTCTGTAATGAATACCATGCAACATTTTTAATGTCCATCTGCGATAATATCCAGATTGTCATGATGGGGTCAGTTTTCATTGGATTCTTTGAGACGGTTTAACTCGGTACAAATTAACTTTCTGCGTAGGTATCACGTTCCATTTCCATCAATTACCTTCGCTTGGTTGAAAGTCGAAGGCCTTCTAATTTGCTACTGGTGTTACGGCTACTAGCTTTAAAGTCTGCTACCTGCACCCATTCGCGTGCTAGATAAGGGATTGTCTATGCTTTGGGGATTAGATAAACTTTGGGGCGCGGCGGCCCCGAAACAACTAGTTTACCGCAATTTATTGTCATTGAAATAGGTTAATGTCAACCATTGTAGCACGTACTAAATAGTTAAGTAGTTGGCCTATAAAAACATGCCTATTATTTACCTGATAAATAATGAGTTTTCTTTGAGATTTGTAATAACTGCATGTACTTCGAGTCACGTCTTTAAAGAACACCTTTCGATGGAAAGTGTATCAAGTGACAGATTGTAGTGACAATAGTATAGGTATAGTATAGGTATGAGCGCAATCGAAGTGGCAAAATGAAATCCCGACCGGACGCGTAGCGTCGCCGATATCGCTCTAGAAATCGCTAGGAGACACCGCCTCTCGGTCACCACACTACAGCCGGATCATACTTCATAATAAACTCGGTATAAACTATACATTAAAAAAACCGGGCATGTGCGAGTCGGACTCGCGCACGAAGGGTTCCGTACCATAATGCAAAAAAAGGCAAAAAAAACGGTCACCCATCCAAGTACCTACTGACCCCGCCCGACGTTGCTAACTTCGGTCAAAAATCACGTTTGTTGTATGGGAGCCCCACTTAAATCTTTATTTTATTCTGTTTTCAGTATTTGTTGTTATAGCGGCAACAAAAATACATCATCTGTGAAAATTTCAACTGTCTAGCTATCACGGTTCGTGAGATACAGCCTGGTGACAGACGGACAGACGGACGGACGGACGGACGGACGGACGGACGGACGGACGGACGGACGGACAGCAGTCTTAGTAATAGAGTCCCGTTTTACCCTTTGGGTACGGAACCCTAAAATAAGACACGCGTCAGAAACTTATGAATCCGATCTGTAGGGACGATCTAATGGATTCTGAGAATAATTAATAAACGGTCCTCGAATGCAGTTAAAAACCCCACAGATAAGCATATTCGTTAGGTACAATATGTACATTTTATAATAATACTGCATGTTTAAAATAGTTAACACATGACATGTTTGATTGTGGAGCATGCTGTAGGTGACTTAACTGTTTAGTCACAAGTCAAGA
This sequence comes from Cydia fagiglandana, assembly GCF_963556715.1. Classification (NCBI taxonomy): domain Eukaryota; kingdom Metazoa; phylum Arthropoda; class Insecta; order Lepidoptera; family Tortricidae; genus Cydia; species Cydia fagiglandana. The sequence goes on along the minus strand of NC_085932.1, from coordinate 13,860,530 downwards.
TCAACTTAAAGAGTAACGCGTTCAAGATAATTTGTTGTCGACAAACGAGTTCGACCAAAATAGATCGGTTTCCAGATCAAAGTGCATTTCTAGTGGACAAGCATTAGCCGATAACCGTTATCAGAACACGTTTAATGCATTAAGCGTTTGATAACATGCTTAATGGATGCAGTGGTGTTTAGTTTGGATGATATTCCCAAAAATGCGGTTTATTAAGCTATTTTTTTTTTCAATTTTTGGTACGTTTGTGTTCAAAAGTTAGAGGAAGGAGAAAATGCGATTTTGTTCACTGAGTGAGACAAAATGACATTCAAGTGACCTTTATAGTCAAATGTCATTTCAACATGCGGGGTCTAATACCTACAAGTTCGAAATACTTGGGTTCTATTATCTCTGTCCCTTTCACACTGAAACACACTTTAGCAAAAAGAAACAGACAAAAAAAAGTCAAAACGACATTCAACGGTATATTGACGGTTTATAATAGACCCCCGAAAAACTTCAGACCGCATCGTTCCAAAGCACGTATTACGAGTATGAATTCTTAATAATTAATTAATAAAAATAAAGTTTAAGATTTGATAAAAACTGATAAAATACTATATTTTAGGTATTTTATTGTACAATTTAAATAATGAACTCAAAAATACACAGATTATCACGCAAAATTATTTTACTTTTAAGAATTTCTACCATAGCTGACAATAAATAGTACGTATCCGCAATTCGGACCGTAATTTACAAAGTTTTTTTTTACAAAAAAAAGTTGTCGATTGAAGTGTCAGTTGATGTTCGTTATTCGATATTATTTTACTGATTTTACGTTTTGTTTTTGTGTTTGATTTCGGTAATTTAACTTAATTGTTTGTATATCTTAAGAAAACATGAGTGCAGGTATTAAGTGATGAAGAAGGATTACATTTTTCAAGTTGTCTAATAGGTATGTTCTCACTGCTCAGGTTAAAAAATTTGTGTACTACACGAGATCAAAGTTATTTACATCTCGTGCGCTTTTGAGTCCCTTACTACGCTCAAGATTCTATAATATAGAATCTTTCGCTTGCACGGGACTCAAAATAAGCACTCGAAGATATATCAAACTTTGATCTCTTGTTGTAATAACTATACCTAGCTAAAAGTTTTTGAGTAAAATGGCTGGGACATACGAACAGACGGACGGACATATACATAACGGTTTCGGTTTTGCCATTTTGGCTACGGAACCTTAAAAAGTGGTAGGCGTAACCGCAGAAATACGCAGGAAAATAAAATGATAGTACAATCAACACCAAATATGCAATATATATGACCACTTAGACTACCACCATGTTATATACCTATCTTTTTGATGCTGACTGCAACCAAAGAATTAGTTGTAGGATAAGCCTATAATAATTTTTTCTCAAACATGCAATGGAATATTGATGTTATGTTCCTTATAATAGGCTGCGAAGTATGACGTTTCAGGTGCGGCTAGGACAAAAGGTATTTAACGGAATTTCATACAAATCTTGCAGGCCTAGACCGGCAAAGTCCTCTTTTTTAATTTTCATTTCACAGATATTTGTGACACAGCATCGTGGCATTCATCCATAAAAAAAAACTAGAGGCAGTATTGGCTTTATGGTTCGTAATGACACTCTGCCACTACGCCTATAAAAAAAAAACAAAAAACAATGTTTGCTATAATTTGCAGTTTTATTTGTATAAAATCAACATGAACTTAATAAATAATACATTCTATAATTTTAAATTATAAATTTAACTACACAAATAAAAACATTTCAAATATTTCATCTAAACGTTAGCGGTAAAAAGGTCTACTCAAACACGCGTAGTTATTTTTTTTTAATTGTTATGGAGGTAAAGTTGAAAAAATTTCATTCTGTTTTATTGGATTTATGGTGCGTTGATGATTTTTTTACTTTAATATGAGTTCCGACGAAATACTGAAATTAATATTGTAATCATAGGTGTTGGAATTGGCAGCGTAAGCAGAATTGATTTTAAATAACTTGCTGGCTCTGCCGCCAAGTCAAAGATGAAGTATGTATTGTATATGGTTGCTTATGGCAATTTTATTATTTGAGAAACTAAGAAAAATGGCTTACAGTTTATTAGAAACAGTTTTGTGGCATATTTTAAATGAATGTAACTGCAAATTCGTCAACACTGTGGAAATTATACTTATTTACTCCATGCATAAAGCAACGATGTATGTGAAACATGATATCAATATGAAAGACTATGTAAACTTATGTGACGAAAGCGACAGTCAGACGGATACAAGGCGAAAAAATCAAAGATACATGAAAATATACGGGTAGTAAAAATACACGACTCGTGTAAAACATACGCGTGATAATGATATAGGTACGTGTTGGTTATATTTTGGGTGTAGTTTACTTTTAGTTTTTTCTATAAATAAAACTTGGCTTTCGTGGATTTTTTATTTTATTTATTTCATTGCATGTTTGAGAAAAGCACTATACATACCTCGGCGGGAAATGGGGTTGCCCGCGCTCAGACCTATCCGGCCTCGCTTCGCTCGGCCGTCTATATGTCTTCGGCCGGCAACCCCTTTCGTCCCGGCCTCTTTAGTAATGTACTATGTAATTGTATTCCAATACGGAAATTAAAACCAATAATGCATTAATCTTACATCATAACAGAGATAAAATACAAACTAGTAGGTACCAGCCTCCGATATTTCGACATTTGACCTGACATTTAGACGGGTGCTTCGTAAATGAACCATTACGTTTTAATAAAAAAGTAAACAGGACTTATAGAAAGCCAACATAATATAAGAGTCGTGAGAGTCAGAATCAATTAAACCATCCATCGAAAGCCTGAGAAGATGATCTAAGTAGCCAGAGAGATTATACCCGTAGTTGTTGATAACATCGATACAGTAATGCTGATCAAGATTACGACTCGGTAACAGAATAACGTAACACTGTTATTAAATCTATTGTTGGTATATTAGCACTGGTTTGGTTGCTCATTATGACCATACAACATTATATCAATAGATTTATACCTAACGAAATAGAACGTGTTCGAATCATAAGGACTGTATCGTTTATTATAAATACAAATAAAACCTGGTCTAACTGTTGACGTGTGTATTATTTTGTATTACTATGTTCTTAAGGTATACTCTGGGGGTATTTTTAAGCCATATCTGATATAAGAAGGTTTTACATTTATTTTATTTTAGGGACTTTATGATGATTTTAATACCGTCTAGCAATTGTAATTTGGACAAGCCTATCGAGCTTAATTTGAGACTATTTCACCGATTCCTTGGTACGATTTAAAGAAACAAAAGGTTAATATGCTGCCGAAATATGCCATCTAAGTGTCCTTTTCATGATTGCTCAATTGAACATCCACAGAATAAATGTGGTGATTTTTTATCTTTACATGAAAACGACTTTTTATGCAACATTTTGGATGCCCGTCAATTTCTGACGCCAGCGAAATGAGGGAAACAGCTAAAAGAATCTACCGAAATCCAAAGCCTAACGGACATTCATGGCGTTGAACCATGGCTAGAACAGGTCGATAGAAACGCTCCATGATGGTTATATTGTATACCAAAGTCGGGGTTGTCGTAAGTAACATGCCATATTCTCTAAAAGGCCACCAAGCACAGATCCAAAACTTTTTTTCCAACTAAAAGAAATGATTAGACTATGCCCAGATGTTTCGCTTTACGAATCATATGTAATTGCTGTTTACATAGTACGATTTTTTTTGTGTAATATCTCGTCTTGTTCGCAAACCGTAAATTTTCTTGTAGTATTTGTCCAAAATCGTTGTAGTTACTCGGGAGGATTGGGTAAATATTGTCCAAACCATATGCTTTACGTGATCTCCCAGGACGAAATGTTACTTATTATTAAAGCACTAATTAAACTATATGTGTAATTTTTTAATAAAAATATAATACCAGAAAAAACGGCTAAGTAAAGTTGTATTTATAATAAACGATACAGTCTTTACACGTTTCAAAATAATACCATGTTGGTCCTAAGTTGGTCCATAAAAGCATGGGTGTCCGGCAAACACTTATCAATTCATTTTAGGGGGTTTTAATCTCATTTAAGATCATATTTCATTTCATATCGAATACAGCATAATGAGTTAAAGGAAATTGAATAAACAAGAACATGATAATGCTAATGTAGGTTAATTTTCTATATTATGCGCAACTAGTTATGAATTTTTTACAATGCCTAGTAGTGTGCATTATACTTTATTAATTTATTAAGCATAATTTTGTGCCCTACACAGCTCAGATTAAATCTTAATTCTTTGCAGATTTTTAGCGACGGCATCCTTGTGCTAAATGATTCAATGCCTGATTTACAGCGTAGGATGACGCATAGAGACATTAGAGACTTAGCTGAAACCTACTCAGAACTTATATCCTCTAATACGAGGTCGACCAATCTCACAATTCTCTCATGTTGTAGCAACTTTCACGGTCAACACCCACGCTACTCGTATAATAAAAAAAAACGTTACCTTATTAGTTTTTCTTTGTTTACACACGACTGCCACGAGATTTAAGCTTAAATTTGGCCTATATACAAGGCGAAATTTAAGCTTAAATCATCGTCATCATATAGCGAACGAAAAGTTAAAGACGATACCAGCAATAATAGCAATATTTTACACAATATTGTTTCGTGCGTGTCGTTTTATGGAAACGTCCTCAATAGAATCATATGCAGTGACAACAGCAATAGCGTGACGGCAAGGAAATGCGGGTTACCGACGTTACCGTTTAGAAATCGTTCATTCTTAACGTACCGCACCGCACTTACACCCGTAATTCACCTGGCATGGCAATTACATGTTCCACACTACTATCTCACTAATTGGAATAAAAACTTTTTACAAAAAAAAGAAAACCGACTTCAAAAAGGATGAAATAAAATATTATCCTTTTTAAGTCTATGCGTTACCAACTGATATGTTTGAAGTCGGTGCCAAGACAACTTTTGAAGCATACCATGATTTTGGTGCGATTCGATAAGGATGTACCTACGTTGGATTGCCTTACACGACGACAATGAACGTACTTTCTGTAGGTACAGTCGACGTTAAAAATATGTTTACACTTTTCGTCTTATAACAAAGGAGTAAGGTGCAAAAGTGTAAACATATTTTTGACGTCGACTGTACCTAAGAACACACGATCAAACCTTCTTGGCACAGTCCGTACCATGTTTGTCGGCACGCAAGCGTGGGATTGGGACTACATTTCAAAATATAAAACAATTCAAGGAATTTACTTTCTTGCCAAATTTCACCTAAAGCGATTCAGTTGTTTAGCCATGAAAAGGCGACAAAGAGGCAGACAGAATTACTTACACATTTATAATAGTTCTAATGGTACACTTCTAATGGGATTTATAGTCATAAAGCTGATTATTTTTGACGGGTATTCTTTACTACTTGGCTTGGCACCGACTTCAAACATATCAGTTGGTAACGCATAGACTTAAAAAGGATAATATTTTATTTCATCCTTTTTGAAGTCGGTTTTCTTTTTTTTGTAAAAAGTTTTTATTTTTCCATTTTTAGTTTTAACGCATTGTTAAGAGCGCGACGCATGAATGAAAAACGACATCATGATTAACACTAAATTTGTGTATCTACTTTAATAAATATGTAATCAGGAATTTTCTCGAGTCCGTCTGGGAAATTATAATTCCTGTCACTACACTAAATCCATCCTCCGCCCCGCCACTGACCCGATCCCTCAACCCCCCGATCAACCCCTGATCCATGTACCCCTCGGCCCTGAACCAGCAGCCCTTCAACCACCATTACCCGACCCCTTAACTCCTAACCCTAACCCCCGATCAGTAGCCTTACCAGCTTACCAAGAGTTTGACATGATGATTTATTCGCTAGCGTGTGTGTAACTTACTTTCTTTGCATCTCGCTCGTACTGGCATATTAGTGCGAGCGAGATGCATAAAAAGTAAGTTACGAAGACGTTAGCGTCGCTAACTTAGCGAATATGTCAATGTCAAACTCGTGGTAAGGCTACACTTGCACTACATCAAATTGGCGGTGTTCGGAAGCAAATGCTCGAGTTACTTTAGAAAACACCGAAATCACTTTACACGTGCCTTTAAAAACTGAGGAGTTCCCTCAATTCCTCATGGATTCCATCATCAGACCAGAACCAAAAATAATATGGAAACACCTAGGAGGCAACTCCTTCCAAACAATAAAAGATTTACTCAAATCGGATCACAGGTGCCGGAGTAATCGCTGAACATACTACATTTAAAATCATCATCATTATCATCAAAACAATCATCATCATCAGGTCTACTTCATCAAAGTGGTGGTTTTCGGGAGAAAATGCTCGACTTGCTTAAGAAAACACCCAAATCACCATGCATGTGCCTTTAAAAATTGAGGAGTTCCCTCAATTCCTCATGGATCCCATCATCAGAACAGAGCCAAATTAAAATGGGACCAACTCGGAGGTAGCTCCTTTCAAACAAAAAAAGAATTACTCAAATCGGACTACGGATGTCGGAGAACCTCCTCCTTCTATGAAATGGAAGTCGGTTAATAAAATAAAACAAGAACTATTCGTATTGTGAAAAATAAAAATTACATACAAGATTTGTTAAATTTACAGTTTCTTTTTGCAAATAAATTCAATGCTCACGGGCGCAATTACATGGCATGTATGTAAATAGTTTTTAAGTCTCATGAAGTGAAATGTACATTTCTTTTCAGAATAACAAATATTTTTAACCCGAATTAAGTAACTAATGGTATCATGTATGTATGAAATGTGCTACAAGTTTTCCTAAGGCATAAGGTATACAGGGTGATCAATCTAAATGGGTCAGTATGGAGAAGTCAGAAACTATAAGAGATAGCAAAATCTGTTCTTAGGAACCATGGCTTCGATTTTAGATTTAATAATAATGGCATTCAATTTTTTTTTTAAATCTATCATACATAACCGGGATTCGAACATGGTCAATATTCTTGTTGTTTGTTTGTATGGCAACTTTTAAACGATGCGTGATAGGTGGGGGGTGCTCGACCAAATATCACAGAGGGCCCCGAGACAAAACAAAGTACATTAAAAAAAATCAAACTGGCCGACTTTTTTTTTAATTTTTTCAAGTTGGTCCGAGCGCGCTGAGATTCGGCATGTGGCGAGCCTGGGGGCCCAAGATTACAATGTCAAAAAAATATTTTTGGAAAAATTCAAAATGGCGGCGGACACGTAAAATTTTCAAGTAGGTTAAACGAGCCCGAAGGGCGAGCTTCATGCTGGGAGGCCGAAGGCCGACCCCGGTGGAAGGCCGAATGCCCTGAGCCTCCACCCCGACTCCCAAAACGCGAGGCCGAAGGCCGAACTGCGTGAATTCGGTGCTTCCAAGCGTTCTACCAAGTTAACTGTCTTGATGACCGAAGCCGGCGGGCCGAATGCCCCACGGCGAAGCGTCGAGGCTTGCGAAGGCCGAAGGCCGAGCTCTGCGTAGGGCCGAAGGCCCGAAGCGTCACACGAGAGGGGGAAGTTGGAGCTTAAACACGACCCAACACTTTTCCTATTGGGAGTCGCTTTTTGGGCGTCGGGGTGGGGGCTTCGGGCCTTCGGCCCTCCACCGGGGTCGGCCTTCGGCCTCCCAGCCTGAAGCTCGCCCTTCAGGCTCGCTTAACCTACTTAGAAATTTGTCTTTGCCCGTGTCCGCCGCCATTTTGGAATTTTCCAAAAATATTTTTTTGACATTGTAATCTTGGGCCTTCAGGCTGGCCGCATGCCAATTCTCAGCGCGCTCGGACCAACTTGAAAAAATTAAAAAAAAAGTCGGCCATTTTGATTTTTTTTAATGTACTTTGTTTAGTCTCGGGGCCCTCTATGATATTTGGTCGAGCACCCCCCACCTATCACGCATCGTTTAAAAGTTTCCATACAAACAAACAACAAGAATATTGACCATGTTCAAATCCCGGTTATGTATGATAGATTAAAAAAAAAATTGAATGCCATTATTATTAAATCTAAAATCGGAGCCATGGTTCCTAAGAACAGATTTCGCTATCTCTTATAGTTTCTGACTTCTCCATACTGACCCATTTAGATTGATCACCCTGTATAGCGAAATTCATAAAGTAGTACACATAGAAACTTTAATTTTCGTGAAAGTGTATGATTCTTTTTTTCCAGTCCAGCACTGTATATTTGTATAAAGAGTGAACTCTATTCCTAATACATATAAAAGTCACAATGGTTACAATTAAAGCTCCAAGTTGATAGGCAAAACAGCAAGGTATTACGTAATGTACCTACTTATCAAAATCTTGTTAAATGTAATTTAATTAACAACTATATATGTCACGTTCTAATAGCACGTTCCAATCTAAAGGACCTTTGTAGGGCATAGGGTTTCTGCAGCGCTACCAAGCCTGACAATAATCGACTATTACGTAAATGTAGTATAAATTAATCAGTATTATACTGGTATTCCCATTTTGAAATGTTTTCATTTAGGTATATTGCATTGCAAATTATTTTTATACTAGCCAAAAATTTGATGGCTAACCAATTTTAACAACAGCAGACCAAACTTCAAGAAACTTTAAAGAAGAAACAGCAAACAAAATTAACATAATAAAGGAAAAAGCCGGCCAAATACGTGTCGGGCCACGCATAACGGAGGGTTCCGTACCTTCGCGGCACTTATCTAATCTAGCCATTGTTGTAAACGTTGGTATCCAACATCTGGGGCGTAGTATCATAACGTTAATTTAATTTAAAAGACATTGAACTGATTGAACTATTTTAAATCTTCCTAGAGAAAGTAACTAATTGCAGTTTACGGCGAATAAACCTTAAACAACAAAATATGGATCACGTGTGTCTGAGCTTTCGTTTGCTAACAATGTAAGGCAGACAGTATCATATGTTTGCGATAAGTTTGAATATATACCTTATATTTAGAAGCAGTAAGGTTACCATTTGATTGTTATAGTTGATCGATAAAGGATGTCGCAGAAGTTACGCCCCGATATGATTCGACGCGGAGCCGTAGGTAATGAGGATATACGGAGCCGTTACAATCTCGATATAAAATGTAACATTCAGACAAGCAGACAAATTGCGGTTAGAAACCAATAAATGCACATTATAGAAACTTAGAAAGCCGATATAGCGTTGGTAAAGTTGCGATTTTTGTTTTCACCTATTATAGCAATGCGGTTTATTCGGGGTCTAAGCTTTCGATCCAAACGATTACACTGAATTTAATCAACGATCAGCAATTGTGCGTGATGTAATACCAAATAGTACTAGAAATACTAATATATAATACCTAGTATATTATACTAACCATGTGTATATTATATTTGGCAGTTTAAGAAATACCTTTTGAACCGGCAGTGATGTGTACTGAAACAAAGCCGTCTTCACCAGTCAAAAATCCATTAGGTGTTGCGTAAAAAGAACATTACGATTTAATGGAAATTCCACGGTTCTTACAGTTAACGTCCGCGGCTATGGCTTTGAATGCTGTTGGATGTTGCAGAAGCTATCGATGTAATACGAAATTAGCTGATGCAATCGAAATATGTCATTAGCACATCACAACCCATGCTCCCCAGCATGCATGCAATTTATTTGCAAATGAAATAAATCAACACCATTTAGGTGCAAAAGGCTGAAGAAGTGCTATTTTGTTACGTATTTCAATGAATTCTTATGATTAATATTAAGGTTTCGTCACACAAGCGCGTTTTCCCAGCGGGGCGCGAGCGTTTTATACCTATGTAAAAGCGGCGCGCGCCGCTCACGCCCCGCCCGGAAAACGCGCCTGTGTGACGAAGCCTTTAAAGTTACATTTTGCTTAATGAGAGAGTGAGTCGCAATGCAATTGGATAGGTGGAATACCATCCTAATAGGTATGCAAAATACGATCGTGAAGACTTACAGTCGAATATATTTAGGCTGTGGCTTGAATCAGGCTGATGGCATAGTTTGTGTATTGCGAATAAAATTTATATTGGCTTTCATGAATATAATTTCATGAGTATCATTGGTTCTAACAATGGATAAATGTGACGTGTGCGTAAGAGTTTCATACTTGTAAGTGCAGAATCTATATCTACGTTATGATTATGATGCACGCACCAGTTTCCGTACTTTCCTTTTACAAAACGAAACTGTTTTCATATTGGCAACGTTTTTAAGTCACAAGTTTTCAAATCCATATTAGTCTGGCATAAACGGGTACAATGTATCTTATGTATGCATTATTATTCTCCTTAAAAGAGGAAGCTGGTCCCTGGCAGGACATATTCACTCTGATAGCGGTATTTTTATTATTACAAGGCTTAGCATACAATTTTTTTGTTTAGCACCCGAGGCTGACCACAACGCAGCATAAGTTTCGCAAGTCGAATCCGAACTGGCTGATAATACCAAACTGAGCAAGAGCATTGCCAACTAGGTAGGTATAGGTTTTGCCAACACGCGACTGGTACTGGTACGTAACTATAAAGTTTATATCGAGTGTGCACGAAACTTTATGGGGCACTGAATCATACTGAGTCAGCGTGATGCTGAAATAGTGAAAGTAACATGTCGAGACACCCTTTGTTTTAATAGTAAATTATATTTTAGATCTGGTATTCATTATTCGTAGCTTAATCATTTAAAAGTATATTATACAGTTTATGATATAAACTGTACTTTGTGTGGTGTACATAAACTTTGTGTACGCCACCAAATATTCAAATTGTTCTAACGAGGAGTTACAATATGTATAATTATTGGAATGTAAATTCAGTAAGTAAATATAATTTATGGAACTATCTAAATATGTTAAGAAATAATTTACGTTCAGTTATCATGCCTAATAAACAAAATAAATAGGAACGAAAAGGGGAACGACGATAAACACGATTCAAATATTTCAAACCAGTACAGATTTGTGCAGATACATTAGGTAAAACTATGACGCAGTGAACGTTTTCATAGTTGGGCTGTGGGGGGTTAGCTCACGCCAGCACCAGTCCGCCCCTGGCACCCGGACTTGGCATGCGACCTCGGGACCATAAAAATTGTATTATCTTTCTCATAACCGATACACGCACGTAAGACATCAGTCTGACAAAGTTCAAGGACCTAATTCGTGTAGCATCACAGCTGAATTTATCAAAATTCTTAAACATGTTTTATATAATATATAATTTTATTAAAATTTGCCTACTAAGGGCCGGTACAGACGGACTGCAACTCGACTGCATCTTGTATGGGAACGTCAACTGCAACGTCCGCGTGCAGTTCCCATACAAATTGCAGTCGGGTGTTGGTTTGCAGTGCGTCTGTATCGGCCCTAAGTAACACGATTATTAAAATCACCGATTACGCAACGGAGCCACGCCGTTTTGTCGACTAAATAGTGTTTAGTTTTAAGTTTATAAAATACATATGTATGTTAGTCTGTAAGGTATTTGTAATATGGGCCTTGTTGCCTGAATTAAATTTCTAAATAAATAAATAAATCTCTCTGCATAAGATCACAATTTTATTAGTTTAGTACCTAATTAGAATATTGGAATCTGAATACTGGATCGCTAATAAAAATAAACTACCTATTACATTTCTATTGTAAGTTTTTGTCCGCTTCCCATATGAGCTGTAGAGACAAGCTTCATTTGTCTTTTGAATTACAATTGTGAGAATAAAAAGCAGGTAACCTTTTATCACGTTCATAAAATGGTCGTATGTGCACTCGAGGCTCCGCTAATCATATGTCATTTTTAATTAAAACGAAACGCTAATATGGCGTTGTCTCGCTCAAATTAAATTGTGTCAGACGCTTGCCCCACATCGCATTGTCTGTCGTGGGATCGAGTTACCATTATTGTTCATTGGTTTGGTGGCAAAATAGAAAATTATAAAATGAGGTATTTCTAACTTCCCAATCAAGTGATACTTTAATATAAGATGAATGGAAGAATGGCCTTTTCCAGCGTGGCACAAAAAGGTCAGATATAAGGACACATCGTATGTCATATCTGTCAAGACTGAATTTTAATTACGTCGACCCAGCCGGTTCAGTTAACAAGCCACAATCTGAAATCTTGAGTTTCACTTGGCTTTCCTTACGTCATGTCATACAAATATAAACACTAACAACGATATGGTTAGCAAACTCGTATTTTACTATTACCTGTTCTTTAAATGTAAACCTTAACCCTCATGTAGCCAGGTTTGAGTTTTTGTATACATTTATATTTAAAATGTGAAAGTTTGTTTGTTAATACTTATATGCATAAGACATATGGCCGATAACGCAAAGTTTCTGTCAGCGTCTAGGAACGAACATTTAGTAAGATTGCCGTTAAGATATTGTTTATTTTAATAACTGCTGGTCGTCATGCTACCAGAATCATAGATATGATGGCATCAAAGATATGTTAGAGATTGTTTACAGTGTGCGCTTTGTTTAGCTAACATGCCTAACTAGGTTTTTTAGGGTTCCGTAACCAAAGGGTAAAACGGGACCCTATTACTAAGACTTCGCTGTCCGTCCGTCCGTCCGTCCGTCTGTCACCAGGCTGTATCTCACGAATCGTGATAGCTAGACAGTTGAAATTTTCACAGATGATGTATTTCTGTTGCCGCTATAACAACAAATACTAAAAACAGAATAAAATAAAGATTTAAATGGGGCTCCCATACAACAAACGTGATTTTTGACCAAAGTTAAGCAACGTCGGGAGTGGTCAGTACTTGGATGGGTGACCGTTTTTTTTTTGCTTTTTTTTTGCATTATGGTACGGAACCCTTCGTGCGCGAGTCCGACTCGCACTTGCCCGGTTTTTTGTAACGCTAATGTGTAATCATTCAGCCTTTATACGTCCCACTGCTGGGCACAGACCTCCCCTCATGCACTTGGGCTATAGCTGAAACAAGTACTGCCTAGTGAAAAAGAGATTTATGAAAATACAATGTAAACAATACGGCCGAAATACTGAGCAACTAGTCTAAATGCGTACATAGTTACATAGGTACAAATAACACTTAAACCGAATGCAGTTTCCTTGGTCCATTCGCATTAGTGGTTACGCAAAAACGGATGAACGCATTTAACGTGTTTGTGTTACCTTAAAGAACGTTTTTGTCGTAATAAAACATGCTATACAAGTACATACACAAGTAAACATAAATATTTTCAAAGTAACCGGTAGAGTTGAATCGTTTTACCAAGTTTATTTATTAACTTCTGATCTTATTTACAGTTAACTTTAAACATTACGGCGCAATACTCCTTTATGTGGGGCAAAGGATATTTTCTTTATAAATGCATTAATCCATGAATATCTGCGTGAAATCATATGAATTAAAGACAAGGGTGATGAAATCAAATAATCTAACATCTTTTAAATGCGTAGAATTTGGATTTTCCCACGTTATATCGAATTCACGAAGCTGACTCTACCTATCGTAAATTATATATCCCCGGGAACACAAACTCACGGACTTATTATTTTAACATGGTTTTGCATACTTGATGGCTCGATTCGGTGGCGAAACACTCCAAGATCTGGCAATGACATGGTTGCTAGAGTGCACCGTAAAAGGGCATGATGCACACACCGAGTTTTGCAGTGAGTTGTGTTAAACGAGTAAAGGCCTTCGCAAAACGGCGGAGCGCAGCGCAGATCACTTTAAAATTAATAAAATTATCAATGTATCTTCTTCCCTATTTCAATTACCTTCAGGTTTAAATTTAAATGCTTTGAGACCGACCTCGGAGCATCACGGAGGATTGTTACTCCGCGGCATCGAGGAGCACGCCAAAGGATACCGCGGCGGTAGGCGGCGGCATGCCGCGGCATCCCCCGGCCTGCGCCGAAGTGCTCCCTGGTGCGCCAGCCACCAGCACTGGGGCTAGCAGGCGCTCGCGGTATCGCGGGGGATTTTACCTCTCCGGTGTGCGCTGCGCGGCGTAAAGGCTCCTCGGTGATCTGCGCTACGGTCCGCCGGTTTGCGCTGGCCTTTATGCAGTGTTGGGATTTTAAGGTGGATGCAGGTTTTAGGGACAGTAGTTACAGTCACTATCAGATATATCGGAGTCGGCCAAGTTGCTAAAAAATATGGCTGCCATCTCTAAACGCCGAACCCGGACAAAGACTTAAAAAACCCGGACATTTGGCGTAAATGGCATTCTTTCCCCCGGTCGTGTATTTAATATGGTATTTACCTACTTTGTACACAATCACATCGGTAAATAATTAAATTCAATAAGGTGTTTCCTCATAAAAAGTGTCCACTTGTCGGGACACTTTTTGAAAGCCCCCCAGATGAAAAAAAACTTATCCTCCATAATACTAAAACCTACACCAACCTCCATACGCTTTTTTTAAGAAGCATATCGTTTCCTTTCTCTCCCCGTCTGTTGATTATCAAAGAAAATTAGCATCCAAATTTTGAGTGCTGTGTCCGCATGAAATATTATGGTTTGTGTAATTTCTCCTGCCTACCCTCAAGGGGTGAATATTCAAAAACAAAGCTTATGTTCATGCTCAAACTATGAATAAAATAATGGGTTCTGTAATTTATATATGAAAAAGACAGAACAGATACATACAAATGCCTACTTGATCTTACAGGCCTCTCTGCATACAGGGCTAGCTTAGTGCGGGGACCCCTAGTAATTCTGTATTTATAAAACAATGTTATGCACCAACAAAAATATTCTGAAAAAATTGGCTGTGACAGACGGACAGACAGATGCACAAGAGATCCTATAAGGCAGCGGTCGGCAACCAGCGCATGCGGCCCACAAACCTCTCACTTGCGGCCCGCGAGCCTCCCTGGCTAGAAGGGTTCCGTTTCTCCCTTTTGCTGCAAATTGGTGGTTTTTCGATTTTTTTGGGTGTATAAGTTTAATAAGTCAATGAGGAATAAACACTTCATAATGTACTCTGATTTAAAAAAAAATACTGATAAGGTACTTTAAAATTAAACAACTGTAAGCAAAACAAAATACAATATCTATTCCACCCATATGTGCTGAACCACTGATGCAGCTTTGTTATTGGAAAGATGATAGGTACTTTGCATTGGAAGCATTTTTTTGTATAAACACATCCCGGGAGGTAAGTTGGCTGGTGTGTGGCTTATAGTTTTATTGCATCTGTCAGTGTCTACATCTGTATGTCACATACATTTTACTTGAATTGTGAGCTATATAATAATGAAATCATTGAAACAGGATGTCTTATGTCTGTTCATACTTATATTTGACATTATTTATTAATCATATGCATAGGGATCTGCTAAACATGATTATGGAAGACTCACTAAATATGTACATACATATTCTTTGTTTAGTCTAAATGTTTGTGAACAATTAACAAGAATAGGGAATTTCCCAAGGTAAGTAAGTCAAGAAATTTCCAAATAAGTCAAGAAGATTAACAAGCAAAATAGTAATTGTTTTACTATGCCCACTTCTTCAAATGTCTTTTATCATGGTAAACTACCTGATTTAAGCAAAATTTATGGTAAACAAAGCCTAGAAAATATCCTGAAACACATAAAGACAATGTTTGTGTTTGCTTAAGCCCTGATTTAAAGTAACTTTATAGTTTTGTTTCTAAGCTCTTTGGAGGGATTCAGAGATTAGTGTCAAGCTGGAAAAAACAAGAATCTTAGACAAGTAAAAGTGTAACAATACAATTACTCACCACATTGTTGTAATTGAAGGTTGCAGTGTCAGGAGGGAAATATTCTCCGTTCATCTTGTCGCCCATCTCGAGACAAACACTAATTATAACACACACAAATTTCACGTCCCTGGCATTTCTCTAAACGACACGCCAATCGTGGAAGAGTCCTAATTTGGATAAAATGACTGACGACGGTTGGGAACCTCGTAGCCCCTAGAAGTCCGAAGAAGCATTATACTTGATCACACATTTTGAACAAAATATGGCCGTAGTTCAATGAATACAATAAATCACCGTCTTCGATTTCTAGACTAGTTTAGATCCGTTTTAATGCTTCCAATTAAAACTTGTAAAATTTTATTTTATTTGACAAGTTACCTTGACACACATAAATGTCAAAACCGCCATCTTCTACGTGGGGCTGCCAGGCCTAATTTTGAGTCGAGTTGTGAGTTGCCACTTGCAAAAGTGTTAAGGCCTCTATAGACCTTGCAACAAATATCATGAGATTATCGATTTTCTCGCTCTAATGGAATCTAAAAACGTCATCGACAATCGCATGAGATTTGCAAAAATTGCGGAATTTAATCGATCGCACTTACCACTTTGCCACTTTATTGCTCCCAATCGAATGCCATTCATAACAAGTTCTCTGCGCATCACAAGCCGGCGATGGTCCCCCAAAAAATTAATTTCCGTATGTTCAAATTTATTAACAGTCAATTATAAAAACTGTTCCTTTAGCCGCTGGGCAGTTGCCACTCACCTAGGTTACACGTCCGTGGGTTCGGTAGTTTGGTATACGCAAAGCTAGAAAGAAACAATCAAACACAAGTTACAGGAAGTATAGTTTTTGTATTCATTTGCTAAACTTTATCCTTAATAGAATTATAGCACCTTTTTCCTTTTAAATAATATACTGAAGTAATAAATGCATAAAAACTTACATAGGTACCTACTTCCGTAAGACACTACCGCACGTATCGATAGTGTGTAAATTAGTCGCCGTAAGTGAGTTACAGACGCAGCTGTTAGAGCGAGAAAGAGATATTTTGACCGCACCAAATTTACGGCTTTAACTTTAGACTACATAAAAGCAACGGTACTCAAAATTTGCAGCCTTTTTCTACTGAGATCTGCTTGACCATCTATATTCACAAAACCAATTTCGCACCCAAAGAGTAAACGACTATTAAAATATTAACACAATATAAATAAATTATACGATATCGCACATCACGGTTTTCTATACATTTTGTAAACGGGCCTTAAGCCTGAACACCACCACTACTAGGTGGGCAATATTTCTGCAAATATTTCTGAAGGCCATCGGGGCCGACGCGTTGTTCTATCATTCTTAGCGACAAAGCGAAGACTTCATTTGCTATATCCTTGTCCCTGCATAAAGCGGACTCTTCACAGTAAAAGCAGTTGTTGAAATACAGGCCCGTGACGCCTTCGAGCTCCGCCGCCGTGGCTACGTACACCGTCGTGGCGGCTGCTTGTTGCTGGAAGAAAACATAATTACGTACTTATATAGCTATTGATGTAGACAGTTGGCTAATCTCCCCTGTGCAGGGGGTTTATGTCTATGCGTCAGGCGGTTAGATATCTATGCTACTGATGATGATAATTTATATTTGAAGCCAGGTGGGGTAAGATAAACATAATTCCAAATCCTAGGACGAAAGAGAAAGGTTTACGGACTGGATACTAGCCCTTTAAGAGAAATCTCATAGAACATATACCTAACTACAGACAGGTAAAACTCTGGCGCCATTTGAAAGTTGGCAACCCTATTGAAATAAGGTGCAAAATTGCATACAAATTTAATACTGACTGTACTTTGAGATAAAATGAGCAACATTTACCCAAGACTTGGTGAAAGGTCGGACAAACATGAATGCTAGCCTGTACAGCCACCAAGACTTGCTCAGGTTTGTGTAGACCATGTTGCCCGGGTGAAGTGAGTTCACGCAAATGCCTTTGCCTTTCCATTCCTCGCTCAGAATCTGAAAATATTTGTTTTATTTGTTAGTGTGACCTAATAAAAATGGGTTTGCAGCATACAACTATTAAAACAAATATGTAGTGAATTTTTTTACAATCTTGATAATGCTCTGGTCTACTTCGTTTGATCAAAGAGATAGATCTGTTTTTGATACATATGACGATATACTACAAGAATGTGCTTGCATTATGCTTTTTACCGGATGGGACCATATTAAAAAAAAAAAATTAGGTACCTTAACAAAACTAAGCATAAATTAAACTGAAATGGGGGAGACACTAGACAAGTAGGTAGTATTATATTATTGTTAAAGTGATTTCTGTACGTTACTTTGGTTAATGTAGTGATGGGCCAAATCGAAAAATTTTCAAACCGAATAAGTCGACTCCGATTTAAACCCAAATCGGTTTGCAAACCGATTTGGCCAAGTCGATTTAACTTCTACTTTTTAAGTATCAGTAGTTCAAACCGCTCCGTAGTCTTTGAGTTGAGGAAATTAAATTGTCAATTTTACGCTTTGTTCGATCCGATCGACAGCAAAAATTTTGACTTAAAAGTTTTGTAATATTTTTTTAGTTTTGTTCCGCGGTAAATCACAATTTTATAATTTCTAAAGCTAAAACGGGAAAGCACTATACGAGCAAGCAGGAAAGAGCGTGCGGTCTCGTGCGATTTCGTGTCATTGCCGCAAATCGTTGAGTTAGCAAATCGACGCGGCGCAAAACTGCCAAACCGATCCAAGTATACCGCCAAATCAATCGCTTTAAACCCATGCGAAATTGAACCTTACAACATAAATAATAAGTTTCATTTTACTTTACCTGTAGATACCAAGTTTCGACTCGACTCAATAATGGCGGCAATGTGCATGGCAACATTTTTCTTCGTGGTTTGAAATCGATTTGCGTACATTTTAATCCTCAATATGTCAAATGAAAGTGACGCATCAACAAATATGAAAGGATGCGTTTAGAGTGGGTGAACGTATCTTAAGTCGATTTACGGAACACTCACGTCGATTTAGTCGACTTCAGACCTAAATCGGTTTGAACCGATTTGTGAAGTCGAATCGTAACATCGCTAGGTTAATGTTCTAAGTACCATGATGATTGTAGTACATATTATACTTGGTCAAGCAGATCTTGTCAGTAGAAAAAGGCGGCAAATTTGAAAAATGTAGGCGCTAAGGGATATCATCCCATAGAAAATTAGAATTTCGCGCCTTTTTTTACTGACAAAATTTGCTTGACCAGCTATAATTATGGGCCAGACAAGGATTTGCGAACCCATGTTTATTTTATAGACTTATATTGCCTTGCGTGCACTTGCCTTTGCAGTTATAACGTTGAAGAGTTTAGAATTGTTGTAAGCCATCATTGCACTGTACTGGTCCTTAGACATCGAAAGGCTTTGCTGTGCAAACAGGTTCTTTAGGCTGGCAAAACTGAAAAATAAGATAAAGAAATTAATGACTAATATAGCCTCCTAAGGCCCAGCCATACAAATGAAAGATCCAAAATTTGCCACTGTTTGAACCTATAATGTAGGAAATAGAGTGGACTTTTCGTTGTTGGAAAATTGAACAGTTGCCTGCACAATGGTGTTGTAAGGTGCAGTGTTTGCTTGCCGTTGGGTGGACCATGCTCTTTATTGCAACCTTTCTGGTATCATAACTCCAGGTTATAAACTACAGGCTAGCATGCACTGGGCCCAGGACAGAACGGCTTGGAGAGCATTGGTGAAGAGTGCATACAATCGTCATGTGACTCAGCCATGAGGTTACAACAAGGAAGAGAAACTCCAGGTGTTCCGCCTATCTACTGTATTGTTTAGTAATATGTAACTTGAGGCACTGGTCCCACCGCGAGCTAGTAAGCTATGAGCTATCGGCTATAAACACGAACAAAAGATAAGCACTCCCGTGTAAATAAAAGTGACACGGCGATATTTATAGCTCACCGCTGGGCGAGTAACTATAAATATCGCCGTGTATCTTTTATTTACACGGGAGTGCTTATCTTTTGTTCGTGTTTATAGCCGATAGCTCATAGCTTACTAGCTCGCGGTGGGACCAGTGCCTTAAGCTACATAGGATGTAAAATTTAGTATAATTTTGTAAATATTTCTAATACTTACTAAATATATTCACTGCTTATTTCTTTTATTCAAGGTGACAAGAAAATGACATAAATGACATAATACATAATGTTTGGCTCATTAGCATGCCGTAAATAAAGGTAAACAAGTAAAAATAACTTTTGCGTTAATGTTACTAGTCATAATTAACATAAAATTAAACACCTTATTGCACCATAAGTCATACATGTATCATTTATATCTTTGTATAGATATAAATTGTTATTTGCTTTGCCATTTTTAATGTGTTTATAACTGATTTGCTTTTTTCAAATTATTTGCTACCTCTCATTTGAATAATATGTATATTTCAAATTGCTTACCGATGGGACTCTGAAGAAACAAAAATCACCTTTGAGCCCTTTTTAAGTAGTGGTTCCAACAAAATGGCCAGATACAGATGGCTGAGATGGTTCACTTGGAATGTTGTCTCATAGTTGTCTTCAGTCTCTGTGAAAGGTATACCAAACACTCCAGCATTCAGTATCAGCATATCAAGATGACTGAAAAGTAATAATAGGCTTTAAGTCAGAATTGTATTAAAATACATAATTGGGTAGGTAAAGTTTTTTGAAGATAGGCAAATTATATTTTTTCCCGATAGTATTCATTATAGCGATCACGGAAATGCAGCTCTTTTATTTTTATATCATTTTATTGATTAAATATAATTTTTTAAATGATCGATATGACGTTTGTGAGGTGAAATGGCAGACTCGAGTAATTAATTCCTTGGCGCGTAGTAAATGGGACGAGATAGAAAAAAAATCGATGTCAACTGTCAGTGTCATTCTTGGAAAATAACTTGCAAATAATTGGAAAATAATGGTCGGACGAAACATTTGTGTTTTCTTGTAATTGGATGTCGGTGTGATTTCTAGAATAAGTATTTTTAACGTCCCTAGCACGATCAACACGGATATTTTGATAATGATAACGATTGCTTTCGACTACTTGGCACTGCTTCTTGGAGAACATTTTCATTAACACCTCCACGACTCTTGGACTGCTACACGAGTCATTTTGGATCTCAGTATCAACACAATAGATGGAGACGATCCCGGAAACGTTCGAATGGAAATAGAATAATAATATTACAGAGATGAACTCAAAGTGCGTCGTACCGTCTTGTAGGAAGTACAGACGTTACTTTCCAAATTCAGCGTATTTGAGCACACCAAAGTCTTTAACAGCGATTCGGTGCCAAGCTTTGAAGATATATTGGCCAAAATGGTAACTTATACGTTTGTGAGGACTATATAAAGGTGATTGTTGTATTATACATACATAATGATTAAGATTGTAATAGTGTTAATAACTAGGTCGTTATTGGCTATTATATATGGGCTCGGCAAGGTGTTCACAATATCTGAACACGCACGCCCTGATAATAGAGGCGTGTTCAGATATTTATGAGCACCCTAGCTGCACCAATATATCTGATGGCGACTGTACTTTAGAAAACTTATAATATAAATCCAAAATAATATAATATAAATCCAGTAAATTTCGTTTCGTTTTATTTTAAAATCCACAAATTATTATCCTTAAGCATTAACATTACAACAGTATATAGAATCACGCTGTGTGGCGTGCCCTTGAAGAGAGTTGAGAGGTTCAAATATGGTCAATATGGATAAGTATGTCTGTAGGGTAAATGTGCTTCACGTTGGGGCCTGTTTACATATTGATTAGTGTTGATTGCGGGTTTAATACATTTGCCACTATACACAAGTAGCAAGTGTATCAACTCGCAAAAATACTACATTTTTGCTTCCATTGAGGTATACATAGTAAGCACTATTCTCAAATTATGTGAGGAAATAAAACAAATTCAATTTAGTAAAGCGTATTTAATAGGGGTAAAGTGACGCGAATACAATTAAAAAAACAACGCATATTCTTAGTTTATATTAAATGTAGATAGATGGCTTTTTAGTTTTCACTTGGTCACAGAAATACGCTAAAAACCACTTTCAGAGTAGGTGTTTCTTGCGTTTTGGCTGTCCTTCTTGTGTCCTTCCACAGCATGAGCATGTCGTAAGTCCTATTGTATTTGTCCCAGGACTTAGCAGGAAGCTAGTTATTCATTATTAAGTTTGCTTCTGCTTTAAAATGAGGCGGTGCATGCCGTCTATTCCAGGTCGTTTTCGTCACTTGAACTCATTTTGTTTATTACGAGTATTAAAATAACAAGCGGTAACTTATTGAGTATTGCACAACGAATAAACTTTGCCGCCTTTTATTTGCATATTTTTTAAAATTATATTACCATAGATACAAAGCATACGGTACGCGCATGCGTCAATCCGCGCGCACCGCGCAGCGCCCTTTCGC
The DNA here is from genome assembly GCF_963556715.1 of Cydia fagiglandana. NCBI lineage: Eukaryota > Metazoa > Arthropoda > Insecta > Lepidoptera > Tortricidae > Cydia > Cydia fagiglandana. Next base: position 13,838,305 of record NC_085932.1, on the reverse strand, counting down.
GGTGCTAAAGCGGTATCCAGACGGGACTGATCAAATCGGTCGATTTGATCAGAAATGAAATTGGCGTCAATCTCCAATTTTAGATTTATGGTGATATTAGACCCATTTAAATTGAAAAAATGCCCCATAACGAAAATACTAGCCTCACAAATTGGTGTTCTTGTGTCCGCACCTCATTTTATTGGTCATTATCGGCGGTTGAATTCGGCCAGCCAAATTGGCGTTTGCGTCCGTACGTCCCGATTCGATCGGGCAATTTAATCAGATTGGCGAAAAATTGACTAATTTGGATACGCCTTAAGCAACATCGAGTTCACGATAATTTGACATATAATAATAATAGGTTTTTAGCATAAGTTGCATTTCATAAAACTTAACCCAAATCATTTGTACATTTTCAAGTCAAAGATAAAGACATGTTGGTTTTAAAATTTTAATAAGTATAGACCATAACATTGTCATGATCTTGTAACATTGTTAAAATAAGAGAGTCTCCCATTTTCATTTTATTGCATTTTTTATAAAATGTCTTTATATTCTCGGGATATCTTGGTCCTAATTCGATTGCTCTTTTTTATGGAAATAATTATATCCTTCAGATTCACAGGATGCTCGAGGCTTAGCCGAATAACACTGCAAGGAAGTATGTCATGGCTCAATGGTTCTAATTAGCCATCAGTATAATACCGCCAATGAATGTTTACATCCACCTGAAAATAAGAACAACATTCATAAAATGAGGATAACCACACAAAACTAACAGATGGTTGAAATTGTTAGAAAAAATTAGACCGATTTCTTGTTTACGAACTTAACAGCTCATGGCAATTTAATAATAAAAATCAAAACACAAGTGAAGAAAGTTTTCTGTACCTATGTATTTCACGGATACGTACTCCTGTACGGCCATTGCTCCTCTAATTCAACGGCATTGTGCTTATCACTGTTATGATAATAATTTCAAATTTGTAGAATCTGCTCGCAATCTCGTATGAACTCGCTTATTTTTCTTGCAAAACTCTGTCCAAGGGTCAGCGTAGGGGCCGTCGTGTAGGGGTGGGGAAGAAAACGTTGTCCAATAATTTATGCAGTGCCAAGTTATCGAAAGTAAATTCAATCTTTGTCCAAATACGCGCAGATGTCGTGGGGAATCAGAAGTCCGTGGGTCGTGCTGAGGTCGCCGAAAATCTCAATGATAACATTAATAGCAATTCGCAAGGTAACATGAGGCTTGTCCGTTATTTTTCGGGAATGAGAGCTAAGTGACACTGACAGTTGACATCGATTTTTTTTCTATCTCGTCCCATTTACTACGCGCCAAGGAATTAATTACTCGAGTCTGCCATTTCACCTCACAAACGTCATATCGATCATTTAAAAAATTATATTTAATCAATAAAATGATATAAAAATAAAAGAGCTGCATTTCCGTGATCGCTATAATGAATACTATCGGGAAAAAATATAATTTGCCTATCTTCAAAAAACTTTACCTACCCAATTGTGAATTGTGACAGAGACTAAGAATTAACATTTTGAAAAACCCTTGGTTTTTGATCTCTAACATACTCGTAACAGCGTAAGCTGATGTCCCGCAGGTCCTACAATAATCCTCATAGACACTTCTTCAGCGACAGAGTGGTCAAAGCTTGGAACAAACTCCCAGAGGATGTAGTATCGGCCCAAAGTGTCAATGAATTTAAGAATAAACTAGACAAGCACAATGCAAACTCTACTCAACACTGAAAACTCGATTGATGGCTCTAGATACAGGCATTATCAGTTATTTCAACTGCCTGCCTGCTTCACAAATAATAAATAATAATAATAATAACATTCTAACAATCATTAATAAAAATGAAAATCTTACTCTGAAAATAATGTTTTCACCATAATTGCACATTTTTTCACACTTTGTAAGGATGACAAATCAAGTTGAATGGCTTTTAAATTTTCTTCGGCAGCGTTTGTTTCTTTCACAATGTTCTCTATGGCTGTTTGGGTGGCTTCCATATTGCGATTGGCCAATAAAATCTTGCATCCATGGCGCGCAAGAGACTTTGCTGTCTCATACCCAATGCCTGTGTTGCACCCAGTTATCATGGCATATTTTCCAGATAAATCTACACCATGCAAAATCTGGAATAATAGTTATTTGTTTTACAAGGGGGCAAAGTTGTTGTTTAACCGCTTGTGCTAATATTGATACCCGAGCAAGCGAATGATTCCAAAATTGAACCACGAGCGTTCTAAAAATGGAATCTTGAGCGTTGCGAGGGTTTCAAAGCACGAGGGTTAAACAAAATTTGCCCCCGAGTGAAACACAAAATTCAAACACACAAATCACCTCACCAACCCGAAGCAAATATTAAATGTAAAATATCAAACAAAATCAAACCAAATCAAATCCAAATGAATGTTATTAAATATTTGTCATCCAAAATCATCATTTAAAAGTCAATTCTACCAGCAAACATAAGAAAACAACTCAAAATATGCATTTGATTACTTCGCCTCACATGTGGATAAAATGCAACTTTGCTATCAGTTTTTGAAGTGCAAAGTAAGCCTCTCCGAGTTGGTGTGGTGAAAAAGATATTAACAATAGTAGATATTATTGGCAAATATTGAAGCTATGACACTTTATCATTAACATACTTGAAATGCAGTCGAAGATCCATCAAACCTCTGCCTAAAATCATGCACATGTTTTTTCTCCTCCTTAGCAAAAGCTAGTCGGGGATCCACATAAGTCTTGTGGCCAGTTTCCTGCTGAACGTATAAAGTCTTCCCCTCTTCATCTACAGTTTTCGACCAGCCAAAGGGCAATTCTTTTGGTATAACTTTCTTACGGCCTGTGCGTGGATGAGTCCATTGGGTTTTGGTAGTGCATGTGCTACAAAAAAAAATGCATTTATTTCCTAAATCAATCATGGGGAGGAAAGAATTAGAAAAAGGAAATAATGTTCAAGTTCCTGATATTTCACTAATACTTCCTGTACTGACATATCTTTTTATTACTGTTACATTACACCAAGATGAATACGTGATTGATTTAAATGAGTACTGGTTGGTTAGGTACTGCACGGTGCACCAGGCCCACTATATGAATAATTATTTAACTCATTGGCACAAAATTCGATGTAAAATACAATCAAGATAAGAAACTTACTTTACAAAGTAAACACTTCCATCTTCGGTGGATTTTTCCTCCCAACCTGGAGGCAATTCATCTTCACTGTCTGAATCCAAGTTATGCATCGTATGTATTCTTATTTTTAACTCTTAACAATAAATAAATTGAGTAAAATAAAATCTTTGTTGTGACTCAAGCGAGTCCTGCGAGCAAAGTGAGCAAAAACTATTTTTGACAGCTGACAGTGACAGTGACATGACACTGCGACTGTGAAAGCCGTAATAAAGCCTCACGCGACCTTGTTGCAGTCAAAATAATCTCTATCTCGCTCTACTGTGTGTCTTGAAAAAAAAAAAGATCGGTTTTCCTAGGATAGCGGTGCCGTCATATAGCGGCCGACTCCATACTAAATAATACTACTAAATATGGATGTCGTAGTATTTGTATGGTGACGGCCGCTATATGACGGCACCGCTATCCTAGGAAACTAGAGCATAACGCATACGGCGACCACACCGCACCGCACCAATATCCTAAACATTATACTACTCTTTCTCTTTAGTCTTTGGCATCAATGTCACGGTACGGTGCGGTAGTCTGTTACGGCTTTGAAAGCCGGTCCAGACGGGATGATCAAATCGACCGATTCTATCAGTAAATAAATTGGCGTCAATCTCATCTATGTCAGACCGTACAAAGTCTGCAGCGATTTTGATAGCCCACGCAGCGCAAGTGTAATTTTAAACGTCAAACTTCTATGAAATTATGACGTATACATAACACTTACACTGCGTGGGCTATCAAATCCGCTGCAGACTTTGTTTGGTGCGACTATAGCATCCAAGCGTACCTACACAATTTAACCCTCTACCAGGCATAGTACGATTTACCGACCACATACGCCCCAATATACCTAATTTGAACCTTAACAATTCGATTCATCATAGCTGGATTAATTGGAATAGGTATATTTGGATTTTTTGGGATAACCATGTAGATTGGTGGAAAAGGGTTAATCTTAATCACCATTTTTTTAGATTTATGGCGCAGTGCAGAAGGGCAGGATAAGTGTAATAATGTCTAAAATAAAACACTTATCAACACAATTATTTCGATATTTATTTATTTAGGTATTCATCGCATAAGTCTTTAACTTAAAACATAAGATAATACTATCTGTATTCAATTATTTGGTCTGATCATTAGAACCATAATTTTTAGAAGCAACATATTTTACTTTGTGCCCTCGGTAACAGGAATGCCATGAAGCCGCAAACTGAAAAGAGATAGATTATCATGGAATGAAAGTACAATAAACCTCGAAGCTTCGGGTAGACCTGAAAGGCGTAGGTATTCAGATATCTACCTAGATAATTACTAACTTATTTATAGATATGCCTACTTTACGTTTAAATGCTCTGCTTTACCAGTGTTTTTATAGGCGTGTAATGTCCATCCTATAATAGAGTTTATCTACAGTGATTTTGAAGTGATAAAGTGGGGAAGAGTCATCTGATTTTCTTATGCCCTATCTATAGATAGCCCTCCACACTTGTGTACGAAATTCGTTGGAGCGGGCTATAGGAATTTTGCGTTTAAGCTAGGTGGCATTCCACACTCAGTCACTGCAGCGCAGAATTACCTTGGTCCGACTGTACCTACATACCCAACAACAATCCACCGAAAAAGTAGAAGGTGGATTCGCATGAGGCATTGATGAGCAGCCCCGCGATGTTTGTACCGAGAACTGACCCGATTCGGCCCAGCATGATCGCGAGGCTCACCGCCATACCCCTGAAACGTGTATAAGGGGCCCACTGATTAACAGTCCGCCGGACGGTATCGGCCTGTCAGTTGTTCGGAACTGTCAATATTTTGTTCTAACTGACAGGCCGATACCGTCCGGCGGACTGTTAATCAGTGGGCACCTTAACTAATTATTACTACCTACACCTTATAAAATAAAGTCCCCCGCTGCGTCTGTCTGTTTGTGTGTTTGTATGTTCGCGACAAACTCAGAAACTACTAAATGAATTTTCATGCGGTTTTCACCTATCAATAGAGTGATTCTTGAGGAAGGTTTAGGTGTTGACCCGTGCGAAGCCGGGACGGGTCGCTAGTACCATACATATTCATACAATACATATACATACGACGAAATAAAATATATGCAAAAACGACAATATATAATTATAGTAAAAGTACTAACTATTCATCCTCCAAAGTTTAGCGGGCTTTTCTTTTCCACCTTAGCATACGTCTCGTGGTGCCCGGCTGTAATTGGTCGAGCTCGAGCTTTCGATATGTTGGTAGTTATTAACTTTCCAAAGAATTAGGGACCTACAGTACAGTCGGTCAGTTTTTATTATTTTATGAGTTTTGCCAGGACTTTACATACCTGCCTAATCTAATTTATGTGCCATAACTGCACTTGGGTATGTAGCGTTACAAATCCATTTAACGGTTTTAATCTTACTGCTTTCTTACCTCAAATGAGTAGGAAATATTTCCACCGCATAGGCATTGACAGGCCCAACAGCAACGGCTACAATCTGCAGAGCTGACAGCAACACCGCGAACACCATACTCGTTCTAATAAAGTTGACGGATATGCAGAAAGAGCCCATAATGAAGTAGACTAGTACTAGAAGCACTTTCTTGCCAATGATCTTGAGCGTGCAACTGGCAAGTAAAGCTATGACGGCACAAGAGATACTGGCTATTGAATTCACAAAGAATGTAAGTTGGTCTATGCTGTCGTCACAAACTGCAGCTTCAAGAGTCTGTAAAGAAAAAAAACCTGACGCTACGTCTTACGTAGGCGAACAACGCGCGAACGCGGCGCGGCGCGGCGCGGCGAAATCAATCCTTTGATGCCCATAGAAGTGTCCTACGTAAGCGATCTCGTTGCGAACGCGGTGCGGCGCGATTTGCACGCGAATGTCAGGCGGCGCGGCGCGGCGCGGCGCGGCGGCGGCCGCTTTCGCCGCGCCGCGCCGCGCCGCGTTCGCGCGTTGTTCGCCTACGTAAGACGTAGCGTGAGTGTTTAGGTACTCTTGATTAATTTACTCTTTCTGATACAATATAATTCTTTACCAGCTTGGCCTTCTGATTAAGCTCGTGCCATTGCTCCACACAACAGCTGTGGAGGCTCCAGAATGCCATGGACCGAAGGTACGTTTATGTATACAATCTTTTTCTTATGTTTTAGCAACTGTGAATCACTTTTAACTTTCATTTACTTACCTCATTAAGTCTTTGAGCAATAACTTCACAGGCTGTGACTCCGTCGCGATCCTGACTGAGCACCCTGTTCAGGATATCCGGAATCCACATGTAGAGACCGTTTAAACTGAAAATGTGTTGTCCATGAAATGTTAAAATTTAGTAACAACGGAGCGTAGACAAGATGCCAATCGTTAACGCTCCGTAGCGAACGAAATGAAACTGTCTCTGTTGCACTAATAGAACAGGTATGGAAGAATGATAGAGAAAGATAACTATGCTACGTTACGGAGCGTGAATGATTGGCACCCATAGATATACATATATAGATGGTCAAGCAAATCTTGTCAGTAGAAAAAGGCGGCAAATTTAAAAAATGTAGGCGCGAAGGATTATCGTCCCATAGAAAATTTGAATTTCGCGCCTTTTTCTACTGACAAGATTTGCTTGACCAGCTATATATGTCCATGTTGGCACCCTATTTCGCAAGCATATATTAGGTAGGTATAGGTAGGTAGATAGGTATTATATTATTAGGATAATATAATGAAAGAGGATCGCATAGGATGTTATTGAAATTATTATAATAATTTGTATAAATTTAGAAAAGTTGTATATCTACAGTATATATTTACCTAATTACAAATAAGTATGTACCTAAGGAACTTATATTCGTAGCGGTTGAGAACGCGCACGACTCGCCTCATTGAGGTTCAATAACATATCTTATATTATCATGTAAATGTAAAGTTTATCACGGTGGGTATAATTATAATAAAAATAATACCTACTTACGTAGCAAACACTCCGAACAATAGGAAGCCATTCAGGGCCATCCATTTTGCGTATGGTGGTCTCATTAGAGGCAAGGACTGAACCTTAAGTGAGGTGAAGAAACCGACTTTTTCTTCCTTAGAGTCTTCGACAACTTTAAGCACCTTGATCTGAAATTATTAATTTTATCACGTCCTGTATCCAAACTTTTTCTTTTATATATATAGTTGGCAGCAAAATATCTGACACTCTTGTACTCACAACTTACCGGATATTCCGCCTTCGGCTTTCCTTTATTCGCAGCGTACATTGTCTCTAGAACTGCTAGAGCCTCGTCATATCTCCCTTGTGAAACCAAATACTTGGGGCTCTCGGGGCCGAATGACATCAGGAAGCCGGCTAGTATGAAGAACGACGAATACACGATAACCAGAACTCGCCACGAGCGAAATGTGTACACCCCAAAATCTACTCTGAAGGGCAGCGGAATGATGCCCCAGGCTAGCACTGCAAGTAAAAAAATAGAATTTTTAGAGCTTAAATGAGAGTTCAGGGAACACTTCGGTCTGGCAAATCGGCTAAATGCGTTTTTACTTAATAATGGTAGAGGGTAGAGTTATATCTACGAATTTTTTGATGCATGTCTGCTTAAATAATTAATAATAATTAATAATTAATTTTAATTTTAAATCGTTTGTGGTGAGCGTTCCGACTGATCATCTAGCGACCTTCACCAAGGAGGAGTTTTGGCCGAAGGGTGTCAAGTTTCGGCGGTTCCGCGGCTGGCTTCCTGACACTGCGGGGTTGCGTAATGCATCGCAGCCATAATGTGATTTGTAGTGTTTAGTTTTAGAATATATTTTTATAATATGTATGCTAGTTTTAAGGTATTTATGTATGGGCCACTAGTTGCCTGAAATAAAGATTTCATTCATTCATTCATTCATTAAATGGGTTTAATTTTATGGCGGTCATCACATTGCTCGCGGATCCCCAATTCCGCACGCCGCTTCAATGTGCTAGCGGAGCATCGCTATATACGTGCATAATGCTATCTCGTTCAAACATCAGCGCGGCGTGCGAATCCGCATCTGTGTGATAATAGCGTATAGATGACCTAGCATGTCTTAAATCACTCACACAAGCATGGTACGCGTACACCTACACGAGCTTAGACTGTGTGCGTAGGAACGCGTTTGTTTCATACATTTGATCGCCAGTGTCCGAGGTGTGCCATGGGTATATTGACTCCTTAAGAAGAAGAAGAAGAAGAAGAAATACATTTATTTTAACGTCACAACATAGTACATGTAAAAAAAAGAAAAGTATGCAGACATAAAACAGATTAGGACGGTAAAATAGGATCCCCACTCAGCATGATGCCGCGGCAGACCGTGGCGCTGGTTTTCTGTGGGGACCTGACTTAATCTAAAATTGAATGGCGACACGTATTACGCCAACGACACACAAGTAAATTATTTACATTGATTAAAAAAAAACATGAACATTATTATTCATATAGCAAGGAAAACATAGAAAATTAATACACAAGTAAAAACCAGAAAAGAAAAGAACAATCACATGACATAGACTACCGTCTTTTTTAAAAAAAATATATAACAAATTTGCGAGGACAATAATTATTGGTATTTGGTGTGGTAACACCAAACCAAACTTAGACGTTTTGACCCTTGGACGTGTTGACTCCTTGGACATATCGACTCCTTGGACGTTTTGACCCTTGGACGTGTTGACTCCTCGGACATATTGACTCCTTGGACGTTTTGACCCTTGGACATATTGACTCCTTGGACGTTTTGACCTTTGGACATAGTGCCCTGGAAGGTAATTATCTTGCTTGCATATTCTACTTACAAGGTACTAAAGCGGATCCAAGAGTCTGCATAGCGTTCGTGATGGAGAGAGCCAAGTCCCTATGGTGCTGAGGAATAATCTCGCCGATAAAAGTGTACGGTGCTGCTGCCGGACATGCCATGCTGGAATAATTGGGTATAAAAACTTGGTTAAGATTTTATAGGTTTTGCGGGATTTGTGATATGATCGGTTTTTAGGGTATCGTAGTCACCTAGAAACCCTTATAGTTTCGCCATGTCTGTTTGTCTGTCCGAGGCTTTGCTCCGTGATCGTTAGTACCTACTAGGAAGCTGCAATTTGGCATGGATACATAAATCATGCATTGCGACAGAACGGTAAAGTAAAAAGTATAAAAAAATATATATTTTGGTATACAAAAAGTTTTTTATTGAGTTTTTTTTTCTTTATTATTAATTATTAATTATTTAATTATTGTAACTGTAAGGTATCGTTGGATTGGGTCTTTCAAAACGAATAAGGGTCTTCTAAAACGATTTTTGAGATAAGTAGTTATACTGCGTCAAGCAAATCTTGTCAGTAGCAAACGGCGGCAAATTTGAAAAATCGCGGGTTAGCAACACTGTGTTCGAATAATTCGAAAATCGCGTGTCATCTTTGTTTTATCTGTGGAATGTGGATCGCGAATGACAGCCATCATCTTTGTTTACAATCTGAATCGATTCTATTTCCAGAGATATTTCTGCTGTGTCGCCATTAAATACCAATATATTAAATAAAATTGTGCTTAATCAAAAATAAGGTGCCTACTATGCTTACAGTTCCAAGATATAAATCTAATAAAATATTAAAATCCAATAGGACATCTACCTGCTGAAGCAATGATTTTATTCATTGCATTCTTGTTTAACGGCATATTCCACTTCTAATTTTATTTTGAGATCTTCAAATTCACCACACACCGCTTTTAAATTGTCCGTCCATACCATTTAAATGCCATTTAATAACAATTTCAAACATTTTCAATAGAGAATCCACGAGTGACAATTTGAATTGACGTACGTAACAGGGCGCGCTCAGCGGAAAAAAAAGTTTTGGTTCGATGTACATTGTACATTGCTGCTTTTCTTAGCGCAATACTACTCTTTGAGTGTTGCCCTACTTTAGTTTGCTTTACATTGCTACTGACAAGATTTGCTTGACGCACTATAATAAGTTCGGAAATATGCGTTGCGAAAGAAAAATAATCAGCCAAAAGCATGTCGGGCCATGCTCAGTGTAGGGTTTCGTAGTTATCATTCTGTCAAAATAGGCCAAACGGGGGCTATTAGTAAGTATCATAAGATTTCATAAGGGAGTACCTTTGCAGGTACTTTGTAGGTACGTCTTTTTACTAAGAAAATAAGATTTTTTGCAATAACTCACAAACGACTAGACCGATCATGTTCGCTATAGTTTCATTTTTAAACCCGTGGTTTTAAAAGTTAGAGGGGACCCATACTTTTTTTCTTACGGAGGGCATATTTCCGAAAACATTAACTATATCAAAAATGGTTTTAAGATTTCATTTTGAAAAACCTATCCAACGCTACCCCACACTATCGAGACAAAGTAAAAAAAAAAACGAAAAAAAACTTTTTGTATGGCAGGTAAGTACCCTAGAAAAACTTTTTTTACTTTTTATTTTACCGTTTTGTCGCAATGCATGATTTATCTATGCCAAATTGCAGCTTTCTAGCACTAACGATCACGGAGCAAAGCCTCGGACAGACAGACAGACAGACCTGGCGAAACTATAGGGTTTCTAGGTGACTACGAGCTTAACACATTCACTGCCCTCGACGCACATGTACGTTCACCGTCATATAAGGTTGTTCCTAGGCCACGCCCCCTGGCAGTGAATGCGTTAATAAATATTTTCAATGAAAACCTATAGCCAACATGATCGGTCCAGTAGTTTTGAGTTATTGCTAAAAATATATTTTCTTAGTAAAAAGACGTACTTAAGTACAAAGCTCTGAAATGGTACACTCCCTTATGGATGCATGGCCCGACATGCTCTTGGCCGATTATTTAATGTTAAGGTATTAAGAAAACCATTAAATGAATGTAGCTAAATAGTTTTTTTTACTACTTTAAATTACCTACATATCTCATTATAACGTTGCGTTTGTTAACATGAGTATTAATATTAAGGGGCCCACTGATTAACAGTTCGCCGGACGGTATCGGCCTGTCAGTTGTTCGGAATTGTCAAAGTTTTGTTCTAACTGACAGGCCGATACCGTCCGGCAGACTGTTACGCTACGTCTTACGTAGGCGAACAACGCGCGAACGCGGCGCGGCGCGGCGCGGCGAAAGCGGCCGCCGCCGCGCCGCGCCGCGCCGCGCCGCCTGACATTCGCGTGCAAATCGCGCCGCACCGAGATCGCTTACGTAGGACACTTCTATGGGCATCAAAGGATTGATTTCGCCGCGCCGCGCCGCGCCGCGTTCGCGCGTTGTTCGCCTACGTAAGATGTAGCGTTAATCAGTGGGCCCCTTTAGCACGCAGTATTATGATTATTGATGATTAGAATGTGTGTAGTAATTAACCGTACTTTATTAGTCTTGTGAAAGTCTTTACATACATAATAATATCCATGTTCACATAAAGAATGATGCAATCGTCCGTAATATGTAGATAAGCAGATGACACACTTATTATTAACTAATTAATCATACTTGCTGAATGCTTGCGTAATTGTGACTACGCAAAACTTTTTTTAGAAACTAAAATAAATACTTGTGTCGCTTCACTTCAAGCTCGGGTAAATACATTCGACTCTTTCATCAAATTTTCTTAATAAGTACCTACAGATGGATTTACCCGAGTTTGAAGCTAAGCGACTCACTTGCAGAACATATATAAATGTTTATTTTACACGATATTTTACTAATTCATATAAGTACGTACCATATTGAAGCGAGGAACTTGCATGTGGTAAAGCTGATGAGCTCCGGCATAAAGGCCGAGAGTATCCCGAAGGCTCCACATAGAAGGGAGCTGTAAATGACCACTGTCTTACGGCCTCGCGTGTCCACGAGGTAGCCCCAAGGGAACGAAGTCACGACAACCGCTGGAAATCGAAGCTAAATTTGTTAATTCTTTAATTACAGCTACATTGTAAAGGTAACCGATATGATTAAAGACTTAAAAGGTACCTATTGCTTAATTTACTTATTGTTCGATGAAATAGAGCAATCAGTGCCCTTGGCCCTGTGCAAGATATTCTTTTGTCTAGTAATTTTCTCTTGGTCATTAGAACACTGGACATAAAGGTTAAGTTTCCTTCCTTAAAGGATCTTTTGATTCAGATAGCGACGGGTTTACCCAGAAAATGTTTGGCACCGACTATAAACATATCAGTTGGTAGGTAAGGTAACGCAAATAAGTAGGTATACTTATATTTATACGAGTATAATAGTTATTTGTACAACGAGAGAGCAAAGTTTGATATTTCTTCGAGTGCTTATTTTGAGTCCCGTGCAAGCGAATGATTCTATAGGTAAGAGATCCAAGAGCGTAGCGAGTGAATCTTATTTAAAATGTTTAGGCAGCGTAGTAAGGGATTCAAAAGCACAGGAGATGTACCTACTTAAATAACTTTGATCTCGTGTTGTACATACAACTTTTCACCTCAGAAGTGAGAACATATTAGACAACCCGAATCTGAAAAATGTAGGTGAATACTTCTTCATAATTTTTTCACTCATGTTTTCTTAAGATATTCTAACAGTTAAGTGCAATCAAACACAAAAACAAAACAAAATAAATTTCAGTAAAATAATATGGAAATAAAATTCGACAACAGAACTCTGTTTTGCAAAAAAAACATTGCAAGATAGGTACGGTTCGAATTGCGGATACTTATATACTACTATATTTGTCAACCATGGTAGACATTATTAAAAGTTATTTGTTTTGCGTGATAATCTGGGCATTTTTTTGAGTTCATTATTTTAGTTGTACAATAATGTAGGTACGTAAAATATAAGTAGTCAAATCAATCAATCAAATTTTAAAGTTTATTTTTATTAATTAGTTATTAAGAATTCGTACGTTATTTGGAACGAGTTCTGGCGTTTTCGGGGGTCTATTATAAATCGGCAATATGCCTACCGTTGAATGTCGTTTGAACTTTATTGTCTCTCTTTTTGTTAACGTAAAAACTTTTTATGTAAAAAGTTTTATTTTTTCATTTTTACATATACTGTCTAATACCGAATATTCAGGATTTTCCTTGAGTCCGTCTGAGTAACCAGTCCTGCCATTAATTTCATCCTCCGCCCTACCGCTGACCCCCTCAACCTCACAACCCCTCAACCCTTCTCTCCTCCTAATCCTAAAGCATAATATTCATAATATACCCATTACACCCACTTATGAAAGGAATGTTCCACATATATAAATGATTTATTTATTTATTTTTCTTTACATAGCATCTGTGGTGTGGTATTCATCAAATTGGTGATTTTCAAGAGAAAGTGCTGAGTTGTGCCTTTTAAAACTGAGGAGTTCCCTCAATTCATCATGGATCTTATTATCAGAACAAAATCCAATTCTATTTTTTTTGTTCCTTATCTTACTTATCTTATTTAGGTACTATAATAGTATCTAGTTTATTCGTTTTATTACTACTAATCTCATACTCATATTGTTTTATTGGCTTTATTGCAAGCGTAGGTAGGCATGATGTATATATGTATATTACAATTATCATTATTATCAAACGTTTGGATTACAGCACTCCTGCCGTGTTATTATTTATGTTGTTTTGTTCTTGCACCATATACCTAATAAGACTGAGATAATATCTTCACGATTCTATTTCGAATATGCGTAGTATACTCGTAGATGTAGTGAATATAGAGATGAAATGGGAGAGGGGCCAGAGATGGCCAAACGAGATGCACTTATGGATGGAACTTTCAGTAAGAGTAGCAGAAAAAGCTATATTATTGTTTGTCCTTGTCACAGCCTCACCTTTTTTATCCCCCATGGTAAATTTACTATGGTTTAGGGTGGGTAACAAATAACTTGACCAAATACGTAAGTAGTTTGTTTTTAGTACGTTGTCAACAATGTTAAAACTTGTTTTTAATTTTGTCACATTGCGTATACCTAATATTTATAGGTAACCTATGTTTTGTCCCTCGCGGGCGCACGTGTATACCTACATATAAGTGCTCATCTAACTATCCATATAAGTAACAGGTATATGTTTAAGCAGTGGCGTAGCTAGCATGGGTGGCACCCGGTGCGGAAATTGTGGGTCTCTTCTTCAATTTAAGAGGTATCCTCTTGTCGGTGGAGTATTTTCCATATCTCCCTCTCATAAGCCATAGCTTTGACCTCTTGATACGACACGACACCAGCTATTTCTTTTATTTGGTCTACATAGCTACGTCTTGGTCTGCAAGAAGCAACTCTTAAGATCTAGTTTGTCATGTAAGAGCAAAAAGTTGATGATTAAGGTGTATATTTGGAGTATCGCACTTTATGGTAGTGAAACGTGGACTATGACTCAGAGAGACCAAAAAAGACTGGAAGCTTTCGAAATGTGGTGTTGGAGACGTATGGAAGGTATAAAATGGACGGAGAAGATAACGAACGAAGAGGTATTACGAAGAGTGAAAGAGAAGAGGATGATATTGAACACCATCAACAACAGACGGGGAAAAATGATTGGACATTTGTTACGGCACGACAACTTCTTTAAAACCATCATAGAAATTGTGGGTGTCACCCCAAAATTCAATCAAAATTGTAAAATATATTTAAAAAGAGTAATTGTAATTTTTGTTAAATTGCTCAGGATTTACTCCGCTTTCATTTTACGAATTTTTATAGGTGGCACTACTGATGTTCACGATCGGGTGTCACCCCTAAATGGGTGACACCCAGGGCGGACCGCCCCCGCCGTCCCCCCCTAGCTACACGTCACTGTGTTTAAGAACCATTTTTTGCTCTATCTCTACTTACCGGTACATCCGAGGTCTGAACTCACAATTAATAGTAACCTACACACACGAAAGGATTAATATTTTTGTTTGTGGATTTAAGAATCACTACCATGTAGGCTTACCAAAGTACGGTAGCGAGGCGATGATTCCCCGTTGTGCATCTGACATCTCCAGGTCGCACTTAGCGGCAGGTAACAAGTACGCGTATCCCAGCGTCTCGATTATAGCTGATATTAGGAACAGGGCCAGTACTAAGCAATACTTGATGTTGTACCAGCCCACACCTGCAACAGTTCAAAGGACGCACCTTGCTCGGATTTTTAGGTTCTTGAAATAATGTAAACAAACAAAACCTCGAAGTCTTTGAGATAATAGATAAGTAGGTAGGTTTGGTTTTATCTCTCTTATTATCTAAGTATTTGTTTACATTCCCAAAAATATATAATTTAAAAAACAATTATTATGTGCGAGCTATGCTATGCCAGTGAGATGTGATCAGAATGACTGGTACGAGTATAAACTATAAAGTGACGCGCCTTTTGTTACAAACCATTTTAAAAATATGCGTTTTTGAAAAATCCGAAGGAATGTAGGCAGTCTCTTGCTACGTAGCTAAATAATGGCGTCAGATACAAGTAGGGTTTGCAATTCGGATCCGAAATGTATGAAATTATCCGGATCCGGATCCGGATCCGCGGATCTTCCCATACATTTCGGATCCGTCGTGCAAACCCTAGATACAAGCATATGAAGCATATGGTTAATAATACATTTTTTAAGCTAATTTGTAAAAACAGTATTTGGAGGGATGCTGTAACAATTGTAATTGATGCTATTTCAATCAATTGTAATTAAATCACATACCTGCCACTGAAAGGGCTTGTTCCAAATCTGCTGCATATTTTTCACGGCTATCGACACTATTCGAAACAGTTTTTAGATTAAACTCCATTGTAAAACTATATCACATTTATTTGATTAATTACAAAAAATAATAAATTATACTATCGTTTAATTATGCAGGTAACGCAACAGCAAAACCTGGGTTCTATTTGCACCGCTAAAATCTTTTTGGAATCATATTGGTAACGTACACGTTACCTATTGTTGGTACTGAAAGAATTTTGTGGCTGAGAGAGATATCACTACGTAAACAATTGTCGTGTATTTCGGTCGGGTTCTGCGACACGTTTAAACCAAGCGTATCATTGGAAGGCAGTAATCAGCGCAGGGTTAAAACGAGGCGCGTTATCAGTGACTATAATTAAGAAGCATGAACACGCTGTTAATTTATGTTGTTTGTTGTTGGTTCAACGATATACCCTAACAAGTCTGATAAAAATAATATGGAGACTTTATGGATTAAATCAAAAATATAAATACAAAAAATTAACATATTCGGCTAGATCACCCACATATACGTATATTTTTCTAGGTGTTAGTTTTAGATTTGTAGGTAGTTTTAATTTTAGGTTACTTTTATTCTAAGTTTGTTTATTAATTATGTTTGTGGTTTAAAAAAAAAATACTATTAATTTTTTTAATAAAAAACAGGTAGTAGGTATAGGTATACTTACCTATATTGGTGATACTGGTATGAAAAGGACAATGTTTTGATCCCATGCCATGCCTAAGAGCAAGGGCATGTGTAAGTGTAAACACATTTATTAGTCGCTCAATAAAATTTAGTTGATCATCAAATCTTCTCCATGGGTGGAATAAACAGTAAATCTCAATGTGTCTCAATAAAAATGTATGTTGAGTCAGTTAAGTTTTCATGCCAAGTGCTACGTACAAGTGTCAAGTAGCGCTACTATGAGATATCTTTATAGGTACCTACCTATCAGCCCATCGACACCCCATACTTTGATAAATTATGAAAGCCCTTGTTACCAACATTGAGGCATAGAAATAATCTTATCGAATTAAAATGACTGCTGTTGCATTTTGGTGGCACATACCATACTTGCTTTTAACATAGACGTATTATACTTACTTTTCTTTAGGTTGGTATGATTGGTAGTAAAACGTCAAACGTCATTTGAATTGTCGTGAACGTGGAAATACGTGGTTATTTTTTATTGTAATTGGTAAAATAACTTTAGCTGTTATTTAAATGGGGGCCAAATCTTTAAGGAAATGTGAAGTTTGTAGTGGGTGTGTAAGAAGACTAACTACTGACGCATTTTTGGCCAAATTTCCAACTTGATCCGAACAGGTCGGTAAACTGATGTTTGTATGCAATATTTTAATTTTTTACTTTGAGTCGTTAACAGTTACTAATTTAATTAGTTTTAGTCGTGTACAATCCATGATTAAAACGAAAATATTTTGTGAATAAAGTATTTTTAAGTAAAAAACTAAGTAACCTATGACACGAATAGTGTACGACCAATTTTATCGATAATCTCTTTATTTCAGATGTCGATTATGGGCAAAGCTGAGGAAAAGGAAATGAGGATTTGGCGTATTTATTTACCTATTCAAAAGCTGAATGGAAACAAGTTCATTTGTGGAAATCATTCTCCATCCAGTGCCTTCAATAAAAAGGGACCAGATTAAAAAAGAATGCGCGCGAATTCAGCATATTGTAATATGCCTACTTGAATAATAAACTATGTTATTTTTATCATGTAAAATAAAATTGTTTATATATATATATATATATATATAATGTTCTTTTATTTTATTAATAGGTAGTACAGTAGGTAAATACAGCAGCACGTATCGCACATTTATCGATATCGATAAACAGTAGGTACTGGAAGTGTCGAGCCCTAGCGTTGTTTTTTTTGTGTTGGTAGTATTGTGTGGTTTTTCTTTTTTTAACAATCATGGCCTGGATGCGAGATCTTTAAGCCTGTATTTGGTGTGTTGGGATATGTACGTTCATAATTCGGTTCGAGGATTGTTCGAGAGTGCCGACTCTTAAAACGTAGTGATTATATGCTCTTTGCCTACCTATGTCATAGTACGGTCCCTGCCAAGACGGTGCGGAGTTACGGAAATACCCCGTTGTCCGGCTTTATTAATTTACATCACTCACAATGTCAGATGTACGAAGTAATAATAAGATTTAGATAGAAATCATTGACTATTATTACTTCGTACAGACGGGGCCTTACACTACGAAGTGGGCCACAGTTCATTGGTTCACAAAAGTCGTTCGTGGGCAAGTTCATTGGTGCACATGTTCGCTTAGTATTTATGTCTATGAAAGGACATATACCTACTTATACTTTAGAAATCTTTGTTAGAAATGCGTTAAAAATATGACATTGTACTTTTACACGGTATATATAACTGTTCCGTTCCGCACGCGCAGTCAGATACCTAATAACAACATATTATTATATACCAGTAGGTCTGACTTTTGAAAGGTAAGTAAGTACCTTTCGAAATGACAAGGCCAGTGGCTGTGACATTTCCAGGCACTATATGGCTATTTTTAAAGGGCCAAATAAAAATAAAATAAAATACAATACCGCTCACTACAGGTATGTGACGCTGCCGCGTCCTACCGACAAAACGCACGTAAATATACAGTCTTGTACTCGTATGAGGGCTCAATCGAATCAAAGCGCAAAATATATAAATTTATCATGCCGACAAAGTGCACTTGTAAAAAATTGTACAATGTATACAATTTTTTTTTGTACATATAATATATTATGTGCTTTTTTTGCCAAACCCGACATTCCATCTGGTAAAGCCTGACAACAGTTTATTTAACCCTGAGATAGTGTCGCTGCAAATAGCTTACGTATGGTAATAATATGCTTACGTCATGTATAGTCAGGGTAGTGGGCATTGGCTTCATGTTGATACTAGTATAATGTCAAAACATTGCTTACAGAGAATTCGGTTCTTTCAATTTACCTATTCGTCAAAATCTGATTATAAATATTCAATTATAATATATTCTTCGTTTTCTGACTCTGACGAAGGCTGATTTTCATCAGATGTTGTGTCGCTTTCAGGACCACCAACCTCGATTATAAAACGTTCAGTCTCCAATTCGATTATAGGATTTTTATCGTCGATCTACATAAACCTTAAATGAAATATTAAAGTTTGAACCAAACAACTAA
Source organism: Cydia fagiglandana (assembly GCF_963556715.1). Taxonomy (NCBI): domain Eukaryota; kingdom Metazoa; phylum Arthropoda; class Insecta; order Lepidoptera; family Tortricidae; genus Cydia; species Cydia fagiglandana. The sequence goes on along the minus strand of NC_085932.1, from coordinate 13,819,240 downwards.
CCAGTTCAATAAAACCGCACTATAAAATGTTAATACCGGTCATGTCAACAACCAACTTTAAAACATTGTTTATTTGAATGCTATGTAATCCTTCGTCTTTTTTAAGCTGTAAGTATTTGATTGCATTCATATATTATAGAGTCTGGCTAGCCAAATTTTGTTGACAAATATTTCCTTGTTGCATCACCAATTGTCTATGCTTTTAAAAAAAGTTAAAAGTCTGTTGTCAATTTATGTCATTCATTCAAATTGTTTGCGGTTTATAAGGCGTTTATTTTAAATAACACTTAAATAATATTAATAATGACTATGCCGAGTGTGGTCCGCAAACTATTATTTAAGCTCTTAAATAATTAAGACAATGTGCGAAGTCGACGTGAAGCGATTATTAACGAAAAACTGCAATGTTTACAAGTCGTAAATAATTTAGTAGGTTGGTGCTCTAATAATATTTTGATACTTTAAGTACTATTTCTAACATTTCCCTATAACTTTGATTAAGTACGTGCATTTATTAATACCTGAAACAAGTGTGTAAAAAAAAACGGATAAACTAGAAGTTCTAGAAAATATCAATAAAATCAAAACATTGGACCGTAAACTTATGTGTTTGTCGTTAACTGTACTTTAAATAGTGGTATAAATTATGTGAGCTGACTTTGAGTGCACGTCAACGTATATTTAACTTATTTTATCAGGTACCTTACGTGTGCACGGAAAATCAAAAATATTTTCTAGTATCAAAACTATAAATCCTACTACACACAGTGTGACCAGCCCAAGATTTTTTGAATTTCCCGCCAAAACTTTGGGTAATATTTCAGTAGCCAGACTCTATTTTCCGTTTGTTTACATCGGTGACATTCGATGACATACAACGTTCGTTGTCAAAGAGTACTTGTTGCCAGTAAAAGAAATTAGTACCATTGAAAATCCGCAAAATGGCGAGGGTCAAATAAACTGTTGTCAGGCTTTATTTTTCTTTTATGTTGTTATTTATGCCAGTATTATCAGATCTACATAACAGCGCTATAACATATATTCTGAAATTTATTTAAGTAACTAAATATTCCAGTTCATGAGATAGAGCCCAATGAGGGCAATGAGGCAAATGACACCGATATCGTCGTAAAAATAGTTACGTTTATAACTACTATATTGTATTTTATGGCATTGCAATAACATATAAGATATTTGAACAAGCTTTTGTATATTAGGTAAACGTAAGTGTATAAAACATATTACATTTCGCTAAATTCTCCTGCATCCACATCTTTTAACAACGGGAATCAGTCTCAAAGAATTTGTCCTTTTAGTATTTCGCATTCTCATTTGAAGTATTTCTTGTTTTGATGCTAGCGTATTTACTTCTTGTGTCAGGTCTTTGATGACAGTGTGCAGGGGAATTAATTCGCTTTCATATATCAAAGCTAAATTTTTGTTGAGACAATCTTTGTGTTTTTTTGTACGATCAACAGCGTCTGAAATAGCATGGAATAATTAGGATTGCCTATTGAGCTACGAAAAGTATTCATGTACCTACTTACAAAAAAGCGGCCAAGTGCGAGTCGTACTCGCCCATGAAGGGTTCCGTAGCAGCAAGTAACATAATAAAATTGCGGTTTACGATTTATGACATATTAAAAAAAACTACTCACTATAGTTCATTTTTTTTAGCATTAGAAAGAACTCCACAGAAGCAAGCGTGCAGTTTTTATCAGGTTCTTTAATTGTTAATAATTATTTAATTATCTAATGTAGCATGGTCAATACATATAATTTACTTCAAATGATTACCGCTAAAAGTGCCGGATTTGGAACCACAAGCTTACTTCTGTAAGTTCTTTCTAATGCTAAAAAAACCGGACTATAGATCTCGTTCAAACCAATTTTCGGTGGAAGTTTGCATGGTAATGTATAGCTGTTCAAGCAGATCTTGTCAGTAGAAAAAGGCGCGAAATTCTAATTTTCTATGAGACGATATCCCTTCGCGCATACGTTTTTCAAATTTGCCGCCTTTTTCTACTGACAAGATCTGCTTGACCAGCTATACATCATATATTTTTTTTAGTTTTATCATTCTCTTATTTTAGAAGTTACAGGGGGGGGGGGGGGACACATTTTACCACTTTGGAGGTGTCTTTCGTGCAAACTATTCAGTTTAGAAATAAAATGATATTAGAAACCTCAATATCATTTTTGAAGGCCTATCCATAGATACCCCATACGTATGGTTTGATGAAAAAATATTTTTTTTGAGTTTCAGTTCTAAGTATGGGGAACCCCCCAAATTTATTGTTTTTTTTCTATTTTTGTATAAAAATCTTAATGCGGTTTCGGAAAAAAGTGGCTACGACATACGGACGGACAGACAGACAGACAGACATGTCGAATCCATTAAGGGTTCCGTTTTTTGCCATTTGGCTACGGAACCCTAAAAACATTGCAGTGATAACTGAATCATGAATTTAAATATACTGTTGTGTATTGTTGATTGAACTTGATTGTTAACTATCAGTAGTGTCTTCTATGGAACTTGCTAACTATGTATGTAAACAAAAGTTACTAGTAAATTCATCATTCAGAGACAATTTCAATATGGCGGTTTGTTTACATTTACGTTAGTTCCATTGAATGACAATTTATATAAGTTGTTGCGTTTAAGGCATGTGCACACCGGCTGCGTGTGCATGTGCGTGACGTGCACGTGCGCGTGCGGCGTTGTAATATACAGATCCTTATGAGAGATGGCACACCGCTTGCGTGACGTGTGCGTGTGCGGCTCCAACATTTTAGCGCACGCACACGCGCACGTCACGCACACGCAAGCTGGTGTGGCTCGGCCTTTAGTATGGATCAAACGAAGGCCAATAATAGAGTAGAAAAGTCTTAACCTACAGATTACAGCAGCCCATCGACACCCCATACTTTGATAAATTATGAAAGCCCTTGTTACCAACATTGAGGCATAGAAATAATCTTATCGAATTAAAATGACTGCTGTTGCATTTTGGTGGCACATACCATACTTGCTTTTAACATAGACGTATTATACTTACTTTTCTTTAGGTTGGTATGATTGGTAGTAAAACGTCAAACGTCATTTGAATTGTCGTGAACGTGAAAATACGTGGTTATTTTTTATTGTAATTGGTAAAATAACTTTAGCTGTTATTTAAATGGGGGCCGAATCTTTAAGGAAATGTGAAGTTTGTAGTGGGTGTGTAAGAAGACTAACTACTGACGCATTTTTGGCCAAATTTCCAACTTGATCCGAACAGGTCGGTAAACTGATGTTTGTATGCAATATTTTCATTTTTTACTTTGAGTCGTTAACAGTTACTAATTTAATTAGTTTTAGTCGTGTACAATCCATGATTAAAACGAAAATATTTTGTGAATAAAGTATTTTTAAGTAAAAAACTAAGTAACCTATGACACGAATAGTGTACGACCAATTTTATCGATAATCTCTTTATTTCAGATGTCGATTATGGGCAAAGCTGAGGAAAAGGAAATGAGGATTTGGCGTATTTATTTACCTATTCAAAAGCTGAATGGAAACAAGTTCATTTGTGGAAATCATTCTCCATCCAGTGCCTTCAATAAAAAGGGACCAGATTAAAAAAGAATGCGCGCGAATTCAGCATATTGTAATATGCCTACTTGAATAATAAACTATGTTATTTTTATCATGTAAAATAAAATTGTTTATATATATATATATATAATGTTCTTTTATTTTATTAATAGGTAGTACAGTAGGTAAATACAGCAGCACGTATCGCACATTTATCGATATCGATAAACAGTAGGTACTGGAAGTGTCGAGCCCTAGCGTTGTTTTTTTTGTGTTGGTAGTATTGTGTGGTTTTTCTTTTTTTAACAATTATGGCCTGGATGCGAGATCTTTAAGCCTGTATTTGGTGTGTTGGGATATGTAAGTACGTTCATAATTCGGTTCGAGGATTGTTCGAGAGTGCCGACTCTTAAAACGTAGTGATTATATGCTCTTTGGATTACAGATGTGACCTATGTAATGTAGGTAAGTAGTTACGTAAATCGTTTAACATAAATAAATGCTTCGTTTGATTCGTACTGAAAGTGACATCGTATTTAGCTGACATATTATAGAAACTAAACAATATACATAATATACATATTTACTTTTTTCACGACGAGTTATTGGCAATCCGATATTACTGTTCCTTTTTTCCACTCTAGCGTCTTTGTCTAAAATGTTCAAAGAGATATCATTTTCGTTGTCCACAGGTATTCTTATTTCATTTCCATGTCGTATTAATGTTTTTACTATAGTGACTGTGCCGTCATTAGGCTTTTGTTTGTCAATAAGTGGGCTTTGTGTCTGAACAACCCTTTGTTTGTTGTCGTTGATATAACTATAAAACGACATATCTAAATAAAGTGGACTTGTACTTTTTATTGATAAAGATGATTCTGTTCCAACAATATTAGATTCTTGTAGCTCTTTTGATTTGGTTAGATTGGGTTGTTGATAAAACGTGTTTTGCCCATAATGACTAATAGGTTTTGCTCTAATATTTTCCTTATTCAACCCGATTAAATCATGTATGGAAATGTCCGGAATTTGAGACGATTGGTAGTCACTAGGTTTGTTAATCCTATCAGTTGGCTTTAACTGATCTACATCTCTGGTTATATTTAACTGAGCGTTGTCCTTATCCATGGAATTAGACCGACTTATTTTTTGTATAGATTTAAATGTTCCCGAGCTTGTTTCCTTGTGCATATTGTAATCAATGTCTTTTAATGTTGATACGGAACTCTTGATTAAGTTATTTATTGGTGCAATATGACTGCCGTCCTTTGCTTTATGAGGAAAATTACTGTCAACAGCTAAGTCTGACACCATGCTATTAGATTCTGATTCTTTAGAGATATTTGTAAATGGATTATCAAACGTTTGGTAATCACGAGCAGCTTGAATATCTAGTTTTATAAAATCCTCATGTCTTCCAGTAGTTTCAGTTAAAGATTGATTTCTTACGTTAATACCCTCTTCTCCTTCTCTGTCTTCTGTAATATTGCTTAGAACCTCACTTAATAAGCCTGAATATCCACCAGAGGTTAAGCTACTTCTTGTTACATTTTCTGTATTATCAACTAATCTGTAATTATTGTATTCCGCTAATTCTTGGGTCTCAAAAATCTCATTTTTTAAATCTGTCAATTCTGGTACGTTTTGAGTAAGATTTGTTAGATTTGGTTGTTCATTTCTGTGTGTATTTACCTTTTCTAGCTCTTCATAATCGAAATTCTTCTGTTCTTTTTTATCATTTAAATTTTGAATAAGTTCAGGTTTATTGCCATTCGAGTTGTCGTATCTGTTAACAACTTCTATCCTATCGCTTGCAGAGTCAGCGGAAAAATATTTACCATTCTCAGTATGAAAATTATTTGCTAAAAGATTTTGAGATGCATACATATCACCGCTAATAGGTTTGTTCCCATGTTTCAATATGATGTCTTTTATACCCATTCGTTCTAGTTGCTCAATGTTTTTAGTAAGTGATGCAGAATTATCATCAAGATTAATTTCTGGATGCCAATCTCTTGCATTTTCTGGTAAATTTTCCGTAGTTAGATCAGCAACGAATTTGCTGTCGGTCGACATTTTTGAACGCAAATTATCCGTATTAGTTTTTGGTACAGATATGTTAGAGTCAGTATTCAATATTTTTTCCGATTCTCTTTTGGCTAAAAATAAATTTGCTGTTTTTTGATTTACAGCTGATTCACCACTAACTGAATCTTTTGGATGCAAATGTTGTATATTATCAGGGATAGTTTTTTGTAATGAATCGTTTATGGACTCAATGGGTCTTTCCATATCTTTTGTTCCTTTATCTAAAGATTTTGCGTTTTCACTGATAAGATAGTCCTGTGTATTTTCTGGTTGATGTAACAATTCCATTTCCTTGTAATTTGCATTCTTATTTTCAGTTTTGATTTCTATTTTAAGTGGGCTTTGGACAGTTTCACTAATGTTTGTATCTATATCTTTAACATGTGTTGGTAAACGATTACGTAATGGATCAGTATTTATTTCGTTTTCGTTTGATATCAGATTGGGTTTTGTTTGATTAATAGTATTGTTCATATTGGTAAAATTCTCTGAGTGTATTTGTGATAAACTTCCATCAGCATCAGTATAAAATGCACTTTCTAATTCTTTCGTGCGTGAATCTATCTTTGTTGCTTTAGTATCATCACTGTCTTTTGAATGTAAATCCTTTACATTTCCTGGCTGGCTGTCTCTTGGGGTTGAACCTTCTAGTTTTCTGTTATTTATATCAGTAATACTCTTAACTGTGTTATTTTTAGTTAAATTAGGAGAGTTTAGTTTAGATACATCAGTGGTTTTAAAATAAACATCTGTTATGTTTTCTGGTATTTCTTCAATTTCTTCGCATTTTTGTATTGAGGTATCAGATGCAATAACCGTAAATGTATTACGTTTATGTGGAGCTGTTTTATTAATATCATCGTACTCCATATCCAAGTCATGTTTCGCCGATAATGCTTTTTTCTGAAGAATTGCGCTAGATCTTCTTTTTTCTGATTCTGGGTCGGACTTAATGTAATCATGTTTCGGAATATTTTTGCCAACTATGACATTATTTGTACTTGCAAAGTTCATGTTTTCAGCGAATAACTCGTGTTTTTCTTTGTGACCTAATGTGTTTTCTGGGTTACGAGTTTCCACGTTATTTGAAAATTCCTCCTTAAAATCTATACTGTGTTCGGAAGATACATCAAATTCATTATTTTCACTACTTGAAATACTTTGTGGCGATAAATTCTTTGGTTCATTTTCATGAATCTCAAGTTTTTGTTTAGTAGACTTTTTGAGCAAGTCTTCTGAACATTTACTCATTGAAGCTTTATTTTTGTTAGTCACCGAACTATCTAATCCAATGTTTGATTTGTCATTAAATTGTAATGATTGTTTTTTAGATAAAGCCAATGTAGCTGTAGCTAAAACAGGTATTGTTGCTTCGGCAACTCGGAATATTTTAGAGGTATCATCATTACTACCAAAATTCAATTTGTTATCGTCTTTTATAGGACCATGTGTATTTAAGAATTTAGAATTTTCTGTTTTCAGCGTTGATTGTTTTGTCAAATTTATATCTGGCACATCCTTTTTTGCATCGAGACTGTCTGCGGTTTGTGTACCAGTAATGTAACCAACTTCTGATTGATGTAATGTATCTTTTAACGGATCTTTACTTCCTATCTCAGCTCTTTCAACTATGGGGTTATCTTCTTTGGTCTTCACATTTTCTTTACCAATATTCTCTTTAGGGTATCTAGTTTTTTCATAATATAATTTCTGATTGTCGATTGGCGACACTATTTGTTGTTGTGATATAATATCGTTTTCATTGTTGTTAGGATTACTTTCAGTGGTCCTTAGATATTTTGAAGCATGTTCTTTATCGAGAGAATTTTGATTACTGCCAACGTTTTTGGAATTCGTGGCAACATATGACGGAATATTCACATTACTAGTGTTTTCTTGTTCAATTCCCACAATATCGCTTTGTTTATTATAGTCATTTTTAAAAGTAGCATCATCAGCATAATTTGGTTTCATTTTCTCTTTTTGTATATCTTTTGAAGGTGTCACATATTGAGGACTAAAATCATGTTCCATACTTTTTGATTTATCTACCATATCTATCTTAGCATGAGCTGTACTGTTACTACTTTTGCCAATGGTGAGAGACGAGGGTCTCGTACTATACCTACGTTCTTCCTCTTTACATCTCAAAACATCTTTCGGAGGAACAAAATATGATACTGGATAATCATAACTTTGCTTTTGTGATTCATCATCATTGCTTTTTATTGATAGTTTTTTAGGTGGAATTTGATCACTTAGCGTTTCATTAGATGACACATCAGTAGGATATGTTATAATAGAATGTGAATATTTTGCCTCCAGTGAGTTTTGTTTCGGAGTTGTTGCATAAATGTCCATAAGTTTTTTAGAATCATCTTCTTCCTTTATTGTTTTCTTATCAGGTGTTTTACGACGTTCTTCTGAAGATTTGTTGCTGAGTATTTGCTGTTCTTCCTTAGTAGATTGCGGTGTCAATTCAAGTTTCATTGGTTGATGCGTTTTTGAAATAGTGTAGGGGTATTTATCTTCACTAAAAGGTGGGTCGAGGCATCCTCCTAGAGCAAAATAAGGGTATTTACTTTTATTTATTTTTTATATGTATAACCAGATGGTGGTAATAGGTACCACCGGAAAAGGGTTTATAAAAATGTGATTGTTACCTGGTTCACAAGCATCTTTATTATCGTCTATCTTATTACATTCTACTTGTAGGTTTTCTGGACGATCTGCTTTTGGGAGGCCATAAGCATAATTGGGTTCATCAAAGGGTGGATCAAGGCATCCACCTGGAATAAAAGGTAGGAGCAACCTCAGACGATTTGTCTCTCTACGACTTTTGGAGCTCTATAAGTTAAATAATAATATAATAAATTGTTAAACTTGTACGTTTTACAAGTAAAAGCCATGCATGTTTAATTAACTATGTCATGGATATAATTTATTATTACGTTGGCACTTACATAAGTATTTAAAAATATAATTAATTTATATACCTGGTTTGCATTTGCCAAAAAATCTTTTTTGAGTGTGGGTAACTGTGTTTGTAGAGCTGAGAACTGGCGACACTTTCTTTTTAAGAATGCCGCTGGCCGATTCGCTACAACGGCCACTTTCCATGGCATTTTGTTCGGAAGAACTCGGCAAATATGGTCCTTCATCATCGCTATATGTTCCTAGGCAGCTTCCTAAATAAATATTAATAGAACATTATATTAACTAGTTATTAACCTGTTTAGTAACTATAACTCGTAAATTAGAAAATCATGGCAACTATTTCTACCTAACTACGCCTTATACTTAAGACTAATCATTTCATGTAATTCTTATGTTTTAAGCAGCAAATAATTTAAAAAATCAAAAAGTGAGTGATGTTTTCTTACCAATGTTAAACAGTTTTAAACCATTGTGACGTTTTGATCCTTTTTCTGTTTCACCATCCAAATAAACGTTGAAGGACAGAATGGTCTGATCGCTAGAAATAAGCCTGAGTTTTTCGGGTGCAGTAATACCAATTCTTGGAACAGGTATCACACCTTTTTGGATCAGTCTTGGTTCATCTTTGTTCCTCACTCTCACTTTAACATTGAGTGGTGTGCCGTTGGTAGTAGTCCATGTTAAGACATTATCTTGGTTTACAGCCTCTATTTCAAACGCCAGACTTTTAACTATTTCGCGTAGAATAAGGTCTTCATCCATTTTTTTTTGGTCAATGGGTCTGATATTAAATAAATTTCTGCTAAAAATAATTTTTTATAAGGACACATTTTTATTGCCGACTGTACTTAATCCATCTCCTGGCGCCATTATTAGATGTATTGTCAGATTGATTGATCAGCTCGAATTGTTGTATTGTCATCTAACTATATTAGTTACTTGCAAAGTTTCAGATCGGCACGACTACCAGAAGTTAGTTACAATCGAATTGGAAGATATTACTACTTACATTATTAATAGTTTGTTAATTAGTTACAAGTGAAGTTAGTATACGAGTAGAGTTGGAACAAGCTAAGTTGGCAGCGATTTCGATAGCCCAGAACGTCAAACTTCTATGAAATTGTGACTTTTACCTATAAGGACTTTGTAATGACTCGACCGCAAGTGAAATAGATGGGCTCTATGTATGGATTCTACCTTCAAGTCCTCAAACTAATTCGTCCATCTATTGGTCACTTTACAGCCTCTTCAACCATGACGAACATGACGGACTATCGTTACTTCAGCTGAATGAAGGGCTGTACATAATTGTTTCGTTCCAAAAAACCCCTACGCTATATATAGCGTATATGCCATTATTTTGGAAAAGCGCTGACACTCTTCAGACTGCTGAATCGATTTCTACCAAACATAGCTAAGAACCACCGCAATAAAAACTCGTCCTTATGTAAAAAATAACACATAGAAATCGATCCATCCGTTGGAGAGATACAATGCTACAGTCAGACAGACAGTCAGACATTGGCGTCAAACATATAACACCCCTGTTTTTGCGTCGGGGGTTATAAAGTGTCTATTTGTGTCTGAATTTCCAGAACGAAAAGCCACTAATAGCTGTTCTGAGATTATTCGTTTTTGTTTAGAAAACTTATGTTTTTAATAGCTTAGCATAAAGTGAAATTTATGAATGGCATTTCTAGCAAATTAACATAATAACTAATAAGTAATTACAAAATTTGTAAACTTTAAGATTTATTAGTTTCACTCGGGACAAAAAACTAGAATAGAATAGTAATTTTTAAGCCGTAATAAAATTCTAAGAAGGTACATAGAATTTTATTTTAGCTAAACGTTTATTGGCCAATCAAAACTATTTAATACCGGAAAGTTGTGTATTGGGTAATGTTCAAAGCTGGGAGTGGAGTATATTTATGAAGAAGGCATAACTGTCAGTGTATCTGGACAGTCCAGACTGGACTGTTTTTGGAAAATGTGTTTCTATGGTTAGGCCGTCCATGGACCGTCCGTTTCATCGATTACTCGGCAGCAAGGTTTGTTCATCGTATTTTTAAACCCGTAGCCATAAAATAAAATAAATAAGTTCTAAGTCACATTTATTTGACAGTCAAATTTAATCATCAAAGACAATTGTATAAAAAACACGATTAGATCTACAGCGATTTTGACAACTAAATTTTTCGATTAGATGATTTTTTTTTGTGCGTAATAAAGATTTTTTTAGTTGGTTATCTACATTTAGTGACGCGTATTTCGAAACTATGTCATTTAGCATATATTTTAGGGGTAACATCTCGTATTCAATTAATTTCTGGAACTCAGCTATTCGCATTTCAGGTGTATTTCTATATGGTTCTATTGGTTTACACTCATTTAAAGGCATGTAGTAAGTGGTGCCCATATTTGGTTTCATTATTGGTGATATATATTTATAAAGAATATCTTTGACAAATCCCATGTTATTATTATTTTCATTTTGTTCTGCCATAAACATGTCATTTGTGTTAATAGAACAAATAGGCGTGAGACTTAATTTACGCATTTCATTAATGTTACACTTCTTAGAGATCTCATTAATTAAGACGTTGATATTTTTACTGCAGATTTTTTGGTTGCCCTTTTCAGGTACATCGTTTACCACGTCCACAATATTTTGAATAGTATCGACTTGAATATCAATGTTACACATTACTGAAATAAAAAACAAATTAAGTACAAAAAAATATATCGATAGCTATCTCTTAAAAAAGTTAATAACGGTAACTAGTTAATTACCACAATACTCTTTGTCAGTATCCGTGCTGTTTGTGGTATAAAATTTATTCAAATTTCTGCTTTCACTACTAGTGAGAGTAAATTCGCCTCTCTTCTCGTAAGTCTGAGTACTTGCTGTAATTTTTTCGTCTGGGGTGAAGTTAAGTTTTTCATGTTGTGGTATAGCCATGTTCCATCCATGGAAACTTGTTGGTAGTTTATTAAACATTACAGTTTCGCTTAAAAATCGTTTGATGTCTCCAGTTTCATCATAATAACTGGTAGCAGGTCCGTGTAAAATGTCTACACATGAATGATAAATCTGGTTATGTTCATAACCCGCATGCTTTGTATCGCATTTCGTACTCTTCTTGAGAATTATTTTATAAGTAATAGGAATAACGTATTCGTATAAGCTGTTTTCTTGTTTCTGTAGCATCTTATCAATGTTTTGTAAACATGTCACTTCCGGTACAATTTCGAGACAACATTTGGAGTCATTCTCACGTAGCTTTTTGATTAGTGGTGTGAATTTAATTTTTAAGCACGCAGTTTCCATTTTGTTAATAAACTCTGAATAATAAAAATAAATATCAGAAAAAAATATGTATACGACCTAGAGGATATAATAGGTACCTAAGTCTAATTTGACGATAGGTATATATTTAATATTTGTATTTGTAATATACTTTAATATTTGTGGCTATAGTGATATGATTTGACGACCGGTCTGGCCTAATGGGTAATGACCCTGCCTGTGAAGCCAATGGTCCTGGGTTCGAATCCCGATTAGGGCATTTATTTGTCTGAGGAACACAAATTACATTTGTTCCTGAATCACGGGTGTTTCCTATATATAAGTATGTATATCGTCGCCTAGCACTCATAGTACAAGTTTTGCTTAGTTTGGGGCTGTGTAAGATGTCCCCTAACATTTATTTATTGACGCTCTGTGGCGCGGCAATGTTGTAATCCTAAACCAAAATAATTTAGACTTAAACAAGTATACTAATTTACTCTTTGCCTTTTTGCCATGTTGACAGTGAAAATTTGAAATTAAAAAGAGATTTTGATTTACATGTAGGTAGGTACATGATCGATATATTTGTGACTTGTATTAAGACTACCTAATATATGTTTTAATGTGTATATCAATAACTTTATTTTTGTGTTTTAAAGATTGACAAGACAAAATATCACGGCCAGTGTAGTGTGGTTGGTATCAAATCATCGCTCGTTTCACTCACTAAAAGTAGGTATGCTGAATGGATAGCTTTGATGCATATTCCTATATAATTATCATTAAAAAAGTTTCGTTTTTATTGAAAAAATAAAAAATAGTTGTTAATTGTATGGCAAATTTTGAAAAAAGGAAGAACGAAATAAACCTAGTTTTTCAGCGTGTCAATAATTTAAATAATACACTAAAAATCATGGAAAATATTTCGAAGTGGAAAAAGTTTTCTCTTTTTGTATGGACGATCACGTATACTTCCGTTATATTGAGTCCGGATAATCCGTGACTTTTTATTGATGATACATATTAATGTTCTTGTTTTCTTACCGGCTTCACTATTATAAAGCTGTGGTCTATCGCATTGAACTCATAATTTAGATTTTAACTGAAATTTAGAAACTAAACATTAGCAAAACATATTGTTTAGTCAATACATGACCAATAAATGACAACCAAGACGTAGTTGATACGTATTTTTTTTATGATTACGGTTGACGTTTTTACACTTACTGTGTCAACCAGTATTAAACAAGTTAAAAGAGGTTTGGTGTGGCCCTCGTGATGTTTTTTTTTTATAATAAAAGGGATTACGGTGCCTTTTTTTAATTATGTGTTTAAATCTTCGAGCAACACGGAAAGGGAGTCGGCATTCGCACTATTTCCCCTCTGCCGAAGTACAAGATCAACTACTGTGCATCAAAGAATATAACACTCACTAGGAGCTGTGCATGCACACGACTAGCGCGGTGAGTGTTCTGACACAATAAAGAGTTCGAGGTGTGCAAGATTTGTTTTTGTGATCATTACGGATTAGATTCTGTATACATGTAGAGTCAGACAGAGAAAAGTCTGCAGCGATTTTGATAGCCAGTGCAAGTGTCATTTAAAACGTCAAACTTCTATGAAATTATGACATGTAAATAACACCTGCACTGCGTGGGCTATCAAAATCGCTGCAGACTTTTCTTGGTCTAACTATAATTGATAAGTGAGAAGTGCGACTGTGTGTGGTGTAGAAAAAAGTATGGAGTGTAGAAATACCATACCTTCCATAGCTCGAAGGTTTATAAATTAATCCAATTAACTGATGACGGAGTTTGAGCCATAATTAAGGAACTGTAAGTAGGTAGTGTAACAGCAGTGTTACAGGGTTAGGTTTAGACTTCTTATAAATAGCTAGTATTTTAATGCGGATCCCTAAAAATATATTCACACGTCGCAAGTTCTTTGAAACCGACCTAATATAAACACAAAATCATAGTTTTGGTTTCATGTTGCCTTTTTTCGGCGCCGCTCTTAGGATACTTGATTCTTATCATAAGTACGTTAGCTAAAACAAAGAGTTCTGTTGCAAATGCGTATTAAAAGGGCATAGGTTAATTATAATAAGGTGACACATACGTCATCTAGTTAAAAACTTTTACTAATCGAATTCATAAATGACGTATGTTAATGCAATTTGTACGTACATAACGTCTTTCTGTTACGTGAATTAATTCGTGTGAATATTATTGTTTTAAAAAATAGACCTCCAGGAGGGCAGTCGGGATTTAGAGCTTGAGACGATTGGCTGAATTCGTGTCGTGATATTTAGCCAGAAACCAGTTAATTGTGCGATTCAGTAACTAGATAAATATTTGTTAGGTAAATTTTTTTCATAGCTAGAATAGGTAAAGTTCTAAAAGTGTAGTTTTAGTAATAGTGGTTTATAATGACAATAAACTCTGTGTAGAGAATTTAAGTATTAAAACTCTATTTCTTTTTATAAAATGTTTTTTTTTATATAATAGAGTAAAGTGTATTTATTGTTTAATAGAGTCAGTGAAGTCAGGAAGTGTTTATATTTATCTATAATTTAGTTAATAAGAGTAATGTGTAAGAAATTAATTCTCTTATCCCCTTACGTCATCACGTCGGGTGTTCGTTGTATTTTTTTAGCTGAGTTCAGCGTTTTTCAAAGGGTTAGGGAAGTCGTCATGCAGTGGACGATTTGTACGTAGGACATAATAGATCTCTTCTGCAATGTTCCTGAGCTGAGCGAGCGAGCGAACGAGAAGAAGATTATAGGGAGCCCTTCTGGCTACATTCGTATCTCTTTATTTAGATAGTTTTTATTAAATTTGGTACGAAAGCGGATAAAACTCCCATAAAATCACTTTTATTTTGATCTGCTTGTTTGAATTGAATGTTGACATTGCAATGTAGTTGTTTTGAAGGAAGAGCTTAATTTAATACCATATATCATACAATACAATCCATAATTTGGCTCTTTCCGACAATATGACGAAATTGTAGTGTCACGCATTTGATTGCTTCTTTGATCCTATTATTTGTGATGAGATAGTGAACCACAATAAAAACTATTTTACACACCATGTATTTTGTGCCTCACACACACAAAAAACATGTACACACATTCGAAACACACCACACTACACTTACACATACACAGCTGACACACCACACGTTTAGTCTATTTGCATACACACATTTAGGTACACTCGGAATAAGGTCGGTGGCTGAGAGTAGCTCCTGCCGGCTGGACGCCGAAACTGGCTTTGGCCTGAAGTATCTGACGTGTCAGTGCTTCAGAAGTCTGAAGCCTCTACCCTACACACTAGGTACACACACAAGGCCTGAGTTGTTTATATTTTCTGCAACATTTCGCTCTGTAGTCCTGGGATTCAACCACTCGATATGTGCCGACCCCTGACGTCTGATGTCGTGTGTGAAGGTAGAGTGCTCTCTTTCCAATTTAAGGGGCTGCAGTACAGTGGATGTTGTAGAGTATAAATAATATTCAGAGCACCTTGTACAAATCGACAACACTCACTAACTTCGTCACAAATACGCGAGCTGCATGCCGAGTTAGGGAAGCGTAGATACCGCAGCGCGTAGATTGCTTAGCGTAATTTAAAAATGCATTGTGCGTAAATATATTTTTAAGAACGTCAGGAAAGTGAAGAATGTAGAGTAATGAGTAGGTGTGATGGTTTGAATGTTTTTGGTTTAGCTAGGTTTGTTTTCCTGACGGCTTTGAAGGACGCGTAGACGGGCATGTTCCATTCTCAACGTCACGCGAGGCAGGGGTGTAGGATGGCAGGGAGCCCCTGGACATTCAAAAACAAAGTAATAACTTAGGTTCCCCATTCTAGACCTATGGTCTGTTTCACAAGGTCCCTTTGAGGTCGGGCATTTATTTCAGATCGTTGTTGCTTTGCTGTGCGACGAGCTTATATTTAAGTTAGAAGTAAGTTACTAGTTATTAAATTACAACATTGTAAATCTACATGTAAAGTCAGGTAATTAAGTCAACTAATTAATTCTATTCCTTAGCCATGCTGTTTTCGGTGAGTTGCATGTTCATTTATGTAGTTAGATTTTTTTATTATTTTATTTATTTTGAGCTTACGGGTAAGTTAATGTTTTACGTTTACTTCGTTTTGTTTATTTACGTACAAATTTATTGAAGTACGGATGTTCTTTCAATTACGGACGGTTAATACTGGCGGTTTATTTTGCGTCAGTAAAAGTATTTTTATACGAATATTTGTTATTATTATTATTTCGTATTTGCGATTACGTTTTTTATAAACGGACGTCCATTGCGATAATTTTATTTTATTTAACGGTTCTTTAATTTATTAATATGTTGTTCTTCATTTGTTTTATTTATTGAAAATTAAAATCAATTTGTTATAATTTTAATTATAGGTCCGTCGATTTCATAAAGATATTTTATCACAACGTAGAGGGTCCTACATTTTGAACTAGACGATCACTAATATTTATGGCCAATATTTGCTTAGATTATTTCTTGGAAGCATTAGGGTTAGTGCTTTTACAGTAGGTACCTAAAACGGGGATTGAGAAAGGGAACGGGATTATTCATGTGCTTAATGGCTTACTTTGAGCCAGCTTGAGCGCAGTAGTATGAGTAATAGGACTAGTGGGGTTAGAGGAATACATCTGAAAGAAACAAATTTAGTGTCTTTCAAGGAAAAATCAAAACATGTCTTATGTTTTTATTTCCAAACTCTACCTACACAATATTAGTTACATTTCCACAAATTTCAATAGTAAATTAACAGAAACGATATGCGTTATTGCTCCTATTTTATGACTAGCTTTTGTCAATATATTACTCGTATTTAAAATTCTAGCTATACATTTTTTTTACTTACATTATGCAATAAGTCAATGGTATAAAATGGTTGAATCAAACAATCACAGTTGACTTTTAATTTTAAGAACCTGACTTATGGCTCATAATACAAAAGAGTTATGAAGATAAATACATAGGTACTACTTAGTTTAGAAAAATAACAATTTAGGGAATTAATGCGAACTAAGGAATAACAGTATTAGAAGACGCTGCGCGTGATGATTATCTGCCGTATTCGAACTTCAAGATATTCACAAGAGACGACACGTACTAGATCCATTCTAGATACGTTATAGTTTAGATATCAACTAGTTCTCTTTTGCAGCGCAATTCGGGCAACTAATGACACGGCCCTATTCTAACTTTAACACTAGAGATCATCTAGAGATGACTAAGATACGATATCGAGAAGATATAGTCATTTGTAAGTTAGATATGTCAAATTTGACGTTTCCGCGATACTGGAGGTCCTCTTGAACGATTTTTTTTTTTTCTTATGAATGGGCTTACTCATGGCCACAGACTAGCCGAGGCGTAGACGTGGCCTACGATGGAGCGAGCTCGCCCAGAAGGTGCCTGTTCACTCTTGATTTGAAGGTTGCCGGGTTATAAGAACACGGAAATATAGACGCCGGCAAGGAATTCCATTCCTTGGCAGTGCGCATAAGGAAAGTAGAAGCAAAGCGCTTCGTGCGAATTGGTGGAATATCTACCAAGTAAGGATGGAAACCGGCCGTGCGTCTAAAAGTCCGATGGTAGAATGGGGACGGTGGAATAAGCTCGTGTAGCTCTTGGGCACACTCCCCGAAGTGCAACCTGTAGAATACCGACAGGCTGGCGACTTTCCGCCGATGGGCCAAAGACTGAAGCTTAGCCGTTAGCTTCTTGTCGCCAATCATCCTCCTGGCTCTGCGCTCCACTGAGTCCAAAGCGGCGAGTTGGTATTTAGCTGAGCCATCCCACAGGTGGCTGCAATACTCCATACACGACCGGACTTGAGCTTTGTAAAGTGTTAGAAGCTGTCCAGGTGTGAAGTATCGCTTCACCTTATTTAGGACGCCCAGCTTTCTGGCCGCAGTTTGTGCTTTAGACTCAATGAAGCTGCCGAAGCTGAGGACTGAACTCAGCTCCATGCCGAGGAGTTCCAGGCTGTCGGCAATAGGTACAGATGCACCCCGGAAAGAAGGAGTCAGGTCGAATGGACTCCGTTTTGCGGAAAATAGACACGTCTGCGTTTTGGAGGCATTGAACGTGACCAGATTGTCATCACCCCACTGGGAAACGAGACTAAGGGTCAAGTTCATTCGCTCAACCATGGCCTCTCTCTGTGAACGTATACCCTCCCTGCTGTCCCCTGCACCAGCCAAATATCTCTCAACAACCGTACTGTCATCTGCATAACCTACAATGCTGGGTTGCAGCATGTCGTTAATGTGGAGCAGGAAAAGGGTTGCGGAGAGAACAGACCCCTGAGGAACACCGGCGTCAATGGCCATGAGGTCTGAAGAGCAGCCATCAATAACTGACAAGTTATGACTTAGATATCCAAGTCACATCTAGTCGATATCTAATATAAATCTAGTTGATATCTATATCGTCTCTAGATCTTGTGATTATCTCGTTTCCCGAATACGCGTGACTTTTACGTTAGATAGAGTAAGATATCTATTAGATGTCTAAGTCATATCCTGTGGAAATCGTTCAAGAGTATCTCCAGAATCGCGCAAATGTCAAATTTGATTTGGTTAGATCTTAAACATATCGTTATCGTATCTTGGTGATGTCTAAAAGATATCTAATAGATGTCTATTTCAAAATCCGAATTGGGCCAGGGCCAGGAGCAGGATATGACTTATGCCTGTCGGTTTCACTATCAAATTTTTTTTGCTCGGGGGCAATGTTCTGTGTATTTTAAATATTATCATTTGACTAAATGGACGCTACAGTGTAGATACCTAAAAGCTGGCTAGCGTCTTTGTATTGTCATATAAATGATACAGATAATTTAATAGATTTCCACCTCAAGGTATAATTTGTTTAATTTTAATTACTTAGTAGTAATTTACCGCTCGGAGCCACAATTTTTAGCATTGCTAAATATGTACAGTTACAAACATTACTTTGTACAATGTCTATTTATTAATAATTTTAATATTAGGTAACTTAATCTACTCCCCTATGCATGTTTACATCAATTCACAGATCCCAACATTCCCAGCGAATGACTCGGTCGTTAGTATTAAGTTATACTAGGTATTGGTCTCGCTATTTAGAGAGAGCCGGCGGCAGTTTTCACACAGAAATTAATAAAGATATATGGCCAGACCTATATTAAGTACAACTGATTTGGTAGATTTAGTAGTGTGTCTAAGGACATTTATTATATTGTCTAATATTTATTATTTATATTAATTACATTTTCACTTATCTGCGTATTCTGGAGTCGGTTATACATATAATACTTATAATAGGAATAAACTAAATATAATTAAAAAAAGGATATTCTAAAGCTTTTGATCACAGAGTTGATACCTACAATTCCAAAACACTTCATTGCGATTGTATCACACCGAAATGTTTCATAAATTGTATGCAACCAAATCGGCTTGACTCGAGGGTTTAAGGGCCCCCTCACATCTGGCGTCTTTCGAGCGTCGGCGCCTACAATTCTATGGCCACTGCTCGACGCAACGTCGACGCAACTGCGCAGCGACGTCATTTTCCATAGCGCTGACCAGACGCCGACAGACGCCGACGCTCGAAAGACGCTAGATGTGGGGGGGGGGGCCCTAAGTTGCAGACACGCTGTCATAATTTGGGTTTTTAAACTTCGCATCAATGTGGCAAAATGTAAAATAAGTACAAACACACAGCGTCACATGCACTTACTGTATACGCATTATACGACTAAAATTTGAGATCATTTTGAAAGCAATTTTCATATAAAATACAAGTACTTACTTACTAATTTTTGGTATTAAGCTGTTGATACTACATAATTTACAAACTAAGTATAACGAACTCATAAGACCCACCGTAGACATGGCAGAATTCAGATCTTAACATATTTGTCAGTTTATAGAATTGTCAATTCCGTAAGAACCGACATTCCACATCGTGATTCCGCCGTGATTTCAGTGAGTCTAAAGCCGACCACTGACTAACAGGCCGCCGGACGATATCGGCATGTCAGTTAGAACAAAAACTTGACAGTTCCGAACAACTGACCGGCCGATATCGTCCGGCGGACTGCTAGTCAGTGGTCAGCTTAAAGCCGCCTTGCTTTAGCTTCAGCTAAGAAACTGGCAGTATTATCGATAAGTATAATAGTCATCCGGAAAGAAAGGCGGTTACGGAAGTACATATTCATTATTGTATTACACAAAATCTTATACGTGTAACCGAAGTGAATGCATATGTTATTTATGTTATACAAAAAGTAATAAATCATATTGCTTAAAGTAGAAGCGAGCCAGCTGCTGCACCTTCTGTATATTTTTTTTATAAATTAATAAAGGATTAAAATCAGTACGTACTTAAATCTTCACTCAGAACAGATAGATTGCGGATATATCTGTACATAATAACATAAAAATTAAAATAAAAAGTTTGCAGCCGGTTAAGAATCCAATATAGATATTTATCTACTTTTTTATTTATATATTCGCAAGTTAATTCTTTTAAATATTACACCATTGAATTCTTAATCAGCTTAGGTCATCTAAACAATTATTATTAGGCTCTCTTCTACAATATTATCTATATGTATTCTAGTAAAGAACCATTCTTTACTGTTAATTAATTCTATTGAACATAATTCGTTTCACGTTACGGTGTGTTTATACCTACATAATAGTAACTAGTGCTAACTCTATTTTGAATGTATTGCATACATGTCCCACCTATCATCGGCTCGCTTTCACGACCCCCTACGCCTAGATACAAATTTGTAACTTCCATCGTGCTCTGATTTGGCTATACCAAATGCATTCCATATGTGATCCACATACGCGTTGTAACTTCACTCGTATTGTTTACATTTTTTGCATTAATGGAAAGCTGTTTGAAGACAGTTCGTAACTTGTAAGAAAGGGAGTTGGTATTAAGGCTCCTCTTCACGTTGGGCCAACGCCAACGAGGGACGCATTTATGCGTTAGAGGGAGCAAGTGATATTGCTATCTCATTCTACCGCATGGCTGCGTCCCTCGTTGGCGTTGGTGTGGCCCAACGTGAAGAGGAGCCTTTACAAAAACAAATAGCTTTCCTGACTCTGGCCTGGCACAGCAAGGCCAGCATAAAACAGTAGATAACAGGGAAACTAGCCAATTAACGGAACACATCCTATTATACCATAGGAGTAGAGATGTGTAACGATATACATATGTACATAAGAGTATGTGGTTACCTTAGTTGCTGCAATCTGACTGTAACCTTATAAATATATTGAAAGTAGAAAATTTAAGAATATCTAATAAAATTCTACCCTTCTAGCAATTCGTTAATAGTTTTAATTGATACCTTTAACTCATCATGTTGCAAAAAATATGCTATAAATTCTCAATGTTTATAAGTATTTAAATCAGTGCATTAGTTGTGAAATATACGAGTGAGTTTACATATATAATGTGAGATCGACATTGGACCATCCTACGACTAAACATCCATTTGTTTTTTCGATGCTACAAATAACAGTTTTTATTCAGACAGTTTTTAATATTTTATGAGGTACTACATAATATATATCGTGGGTACTACCTATAGCTATGTTTCGCCCCCAAACGAGCACATATGCTTGACACGTAATTGACGTAATGTGTATATCTTGCAAACATTTCTATCTAAGGGTCAGTTGCACCATACCGTCTGTCACCGTTAAAGCGTTCGTAAAATTTTATTGTATGGGAAGTTTCATAGATCTCTGCTGCGTGAGATTTTTTTGTGTGTTTTTTTATCTGTATTTTGTATGTAATTCGACATTAAGAGACCATATACATCTCTTAGTAATTGTAATACGTTAGATTGAATTGTTAGTTTTATTTTATAAAATTGTTGATGTTATTATTTTTGCTTTTATGTAAATTCAATGTTGACGTGTAAAAGTGCCCTTGTGGCCTATTTGCTGAATAAATGTTGATATTTGATATTTTATATTTGACATTGTTCAATCTGTTAACTGTGGCTTGTGCAACTGGCCCTAAATCTTTGTTTACTTTAATCCGTACGTACGCAGTTAAGTCTGAGAGGTGATACAATTGAGATAACTCGGATAACGTTAGGTAAATAAGAACTGTTTATTGCCGCGTTCATTCCTTAGGTTAATGGTTTTCCGTATTACTTGTAAATTTATTATTCTTAGTTTTATTAGGGTTCCGTACCACAAAAGGAAAAAACGGAATCCTTATAGGATCACCTACTGGGTCTACAATTTTTTTTAAAAAGGAATAAGGGTCTCCCCAAATATATCGACGCGCATTCGGCAAAAGCCGATAGGAAAAAGCTTTATGTCCGCGCAATAAGAGCGAAAAAGTCGTCGTTTGGCTCGGCTCGCGACGGCCGACGACGCCGGACGCGTCGACCGGTTTTTCGCTCTTATTGCGCGGACATAAAGCTTTTTCCTATCGGCTTTTGCCGAATGCGCGTCGATATATTTGGGGAGACCCTAAGATGACAGGAAAACCTATTATAAATGTGCAGTCAAGCGTGAGTCTGACTTAATTACTTATTATTAGTTTTTGATTCGACCACTACGGATTTTTTAAAGACATTTCATCCACGTTCTACATTCAGAAATACAACATTGTTTAAAATTGGCTAATGTACGGAACCCTTGGAACGCGAGTCCGACTCGCACTTGACCGGTTGGCTTTTTATAGATAAATATTGCTGTTTTTAACCGTTCTAGGGAACAGGCGCCGCTACTAAAAATAATAGATTGTTAACCAAGGGATGAAAGGCACTCATTTCTGTCGAGGTAGTATGGCGTTCGAACGCAGTGAAAGCGACAATAGTCCGAGGCTGAAATGATGCCTTTCACCCGAGTTAAACACTCTACTTTTCATTTCGAATACGAGGAAAGTAAGATCCATGTGTTTTGTAAAAACATGACTAAGTATAAATTTTTAATGTATTTTTGAGGGTACTTTCAATTAACAATTTAGGCAAAAGTATCGTTTTTTGGAATGGGGAGTCAAATATCAGAATGGAAATTGTATAACAAATCCATTTATACCCAAATATCAATTGCTTATCGTAAAAAAATAATTAAATCGTACTTGCAACCTAAAATGCTCTAGTGCAGAAACGTATCATTTTCTGTACACCTTTTAGAACAACAATGACCCTCTTTCAGAGCATGAGAAATGAAAAAAGTTTTTAATATAACATGTACATAGCCACGAACAAGTCTCCCGCCGCGAGTAGGTACGCCTGCGTAGTACCAAGTCGTTAAAAACTTTCAACCTTATTTTCGCTTTTATGTAGAGAGCTCTCTAACATATAAAGAATATACCTACCTAATTGTGTTTAAAATTTCAATATCCTATCTTGAACGATTTAATTAACAATGCGTTGTCTGCCAGTATCTATGTAACGGAAGTAACGGCGTACTATAACCTATAACTGTATTTTAAATAACATCGAAATAACAGATAGTCTTTCCTTACCTACCTACCCTCAAAAATTCGCCTCAAGTGGGTTTTTATAATATTTATACGCATGTAATGCTTTTAAACGAGAATTATGTAATAGTTACTATACCGTAACATAATGTTGATCCACGGACCTTATCGAAGCGGAAGATAAAAGACCCAGCATCTTTTAATTATTTATGATTGAAGCAACATTGAACAAAAATTTAGAAATTAATTATGTTTTGTCTTATATCACTTACTCTTATGTTCTATAACCTTAGAGCATTTAGAAAGGAGATGTCATCGCTGACATTTTCTTTACGAAACAATCTGCCGATTTCTGCGGTGGAGAGGATGTCAAATGTATTGCTAGTTCTACATGATTCGTACGTAACGTTCAAATAGCCATGTCGGACGTCGGTCCATGTCCATACAGAAGTTTGCTCAATTGTGCAAGTTTTTCGGCAGAGGGGTAAGCTCTTAATGGCCACTCCAGTTATTAAATGCTCTAAGTCGAAAATGTATTTGGAGCTGACAACGGAATTAAATTAGTCTATAAAAAGTAGGTACAAAAACTCGTGTGTGCTGAAAGTTTCTCGAATTACTTATAATCATCATTCGTGTGTCATGTGCATGTGTATTCATACATACTATCGCTGGGTCTTTGCTCGTGGAAGATATCTTAAGAACAACCAAACTACCTATATAATTTCTACATACAAAAATATATATTCACATTTTCTTATAATCTCTATGGAATGGCAATGACTAGATGCACTCATCCTTCGGTTTGTGTTGGACAAACCTTGACTAGACTAGACTAGATAAAAGTTAAGACTAAAACGAATAAATAAAGCGAAACAGTCGGATTCTATCAAACATTTCAATATATACAGGTAGGTACATATTTACAACATGGTCGCGAATTCACTGGAGTCGAATTTAATTAAATACCTAGTTAATTAGTCATAGGGTTTACTCGGGTAATTCCGAATGTCGAAAACTGTCGGATAATTCCGAAATGAGACTTTTATTATGATGGAATTTAGGGTGATTTTCATCTGAATTTCGGAATTATCCGACATTCGGTATTACCCGAATACACCTTACTTATAATACTTCAACTGACTCACTTGTGTGAACGTATTCATACCTACTGTAGGTACAATAAAATACTTACTAAAGGTTTGTAATGTAGGTACATGTCGGTAATCAATATATGTATTAAGATAATTATATCGACCGCACGACCGGTCTGGACTAGTGGGTCACTACCCACTACCCACGCTGCGTGTGAAGCAGAGATGGTCCTGGATTTGAATCCCGGTACCTAAGGGCATTTATATATTTGTGTGATGAACACTGAGCCATCGGGTGTTTTCTATGTATGTATATAAGTATGTATTTATCTATATAAGTATCAAAGGCGGCGCGTCTAGATTGTCCGTAGGCAAGCCGTAGCTGAGTTGCCCTTAGGTACAGTCAACGGTAAAAATATGGGTGTACAAATCATTTCAAAAATATGTCCCATAACCAAACGTCGGACTATAGGGGCAGTTTGAGGGCAAGGTAAGGTTTACAAAAAAATCTTAACGTACGAGTATTATAATGTACCTAGTATTTGTAACATAGTTAATTAAATTAGTTACCCGTTATCATTTAAATTCATCTTCAATGTGTTAATTCTCTTTGAAGTGATGACTGATAGCCCACTGAAGTGGCCGCTTAAAAAACAAATAAATAGCTGACATGCGTCATAACGCAGTTAGTTGCTATGATATTTGGAATTTCACATTATAAATACTAGGTACCAAATACTAAGTTCAAATACTCGAAAGTGAATTGATTGATTTGCGTACCTTACCTATGATTCTGACATGCCACGAAAATGCCCGCTGGAGTCCGACGTATGCCCATAACTCTTATGTCAGTGAATTAAGAACTATGGGACATATTTTTGAGTAAGTTGTCTACACCCATATTTTTACCGTTGACTGTACTTTTCTTCATAAATTTAAAGAAAATGGCCCAAGAGCCTGAATATCAGACAAGCCGATGGGAATCGAGTTCTATGGATGCTCCGCCACTGATACGTATGTATATCGTTGCCTATTAGCAGCCATAGTACAAGCTTTGCTTAGTTTGGGGCTAATAGGTTGATTTGTGTAAGATGTCCTCTGATATTTATTTATATTATAAACCAAGTATTGATTTATGGTTTTCGAACTATATTATTTAAAGAGAACAAATGAATAAAGTGTTGAACTTTGTTACTGTATTAGGTTCTAATAATTTACTTACTACTCGTACATCCAGAATATCCAGATCTTCTGACATATCTAGTTATAGTTTTAAAAAGACCTGAATTAATACTTTTAGTTATACAATTTATTTTGATTAAACTTATACATGATTTTTCAAGTATAAGTATTAATTATTTTTACTTACAACATTCACACTAAATAACTTACGATATTTACAATAGATTTTTTGGAACATTGAGCATATTCAAAATGTCGTTTTAATATAAACAAGTGCGTCATAACGTCACTCATGTAGTTAATAACTTAGGGAAGTAGAATTTAAGTTATGTTACAAAAATATCCCTTGTAATCGAGTCTGTACCTTAGCCTATTAGTTCGTAAAGTAGTATTTATGACGGGTTCTGGCCACGCTACCTCATCACGTCACTGGTCACGAAGCACGAGAACTCGTCATCACTTATGTCTCAGAATTTGAGCATAATAGTGTCGTCCTGTATCACGCCCTTGCCACAGCCGTCGGTCGGGAACGCGCTGGGCGCAGGCGTGGCTCAGGTGCACAGTCCCGAGTTGTCCACTAACGACCGCGCGAGCACGTCGGCGGCCGCGATGTCGCTCACCTTGCCTTCAAAGTGTCCTCGAACGTGGAACATGAACTCCGCTTTCCCAGCAAACTCCTGTCTGCACATTAAGCACAGGTGGTGCGCGTGTGTGTGTTGTCTCTCAGGTGCGTAATGCGTGTGTCCATGTGTGAAGTACGCGCCTCCGTTGGCCGTTTCGTTGACGACGGTGGCAGTGGAGACGGATGCGGTAGCGATGCCGTGTCCGTTCAGTATCTGCTGATTCTGGTTGTGGTGGTGCAACAGTTGCAACTTCTCTTGGTTGGAAAGGTGGAGTTTGTCTTGTTGCTGCAAATTATGAAAATACAAATTTATCAAATGATTAAAAACTTTCTAAAACCAAAAAACGTGGTACCTATATCCGAAAATGCATCAGTTCTATGCGATTTAAATAGCGTTATAGACAAAACGGTGAGGTGGTTTGTACGTGGTACTACGATTAAGATATTT